>NW_026606115.1:14272500-16772500 GCF_029834395.1 Sorex fumeus
CATATCATACTTCTTGCCCTTTCTCATGTTTAGACAATTCTCCCCTTTTTGGTGGGTTTCCACACCAGGTGTTGCTCAGGGCTTCCTCCTCAATCTGCTCAATTATCACTCCTGGTCTGGCTTGGAGGACCATACGAGGTGTCAGGGATTGAACTTGGGTTGGCCACATGCAAAGAAAGTGCCTATCCCTGATTATCCTTTGATCTCTTTTGTTTTTGGTTTTTGGGGAGTCACACCCGGGGATGTTCAGGGGTTACTCTAGTCCCTGCACTCAGGAATTACACCTGGCGCTCCTCGTGGGATCATATGGGATGCCAAGGCCAAACCCTGTTTGGCTGCATCCAAGGCAAACACCCTATCAGCTGAATTATCACTCCAGGCCTCTCTTTTATTCTTAATTTAGGAATTTTACCATAAATTAGTATTAGATATTTTGAGATGATTTATTGCGCTCAATTGGTATGGTCTACAATTTGTATTCTTTAGCTTGTTGAAATGATGGATTGGTTTTTATGGATTTTTGTAGACTGATTTTTTTCTATTTATATATACAACCAACCATGCTTGGGAAACCAGAAAAAATGCTGTAATCAGCCTTAAGTCATCATACATCTATCACTTAAGCCCCTACATAGATTGCTTCTTGAATATAGTTATTTTATATTTATATGTGAGAACATTTGAATCCTTATCTCTTTTAAACTGTCATTGAAATAGGTATCAACCTGGTAGCAACATATTCAGTAGGGAAAATCTGTGAGCTGGAGACTAACCCAAGTCTCAACATTTCTTAAATCTTCCTGGTCTGCTAGTGTCCCTTTAGGAATTGGTCAGAAATTCCTCTACATATTAATGTCTATCATTATATAAACATGCAGGTGATCGTTACTATATATACTAAGTAGTCTTTTAACAAAGATTGATTTGGGCCCTCTTTCTCCTTTCCTGTTCTTGAACTTCAAGAGTCTCTTTCCTGGATGTCATCAAATCTGGTGCTAATTCAGGTTCAATGCTCTTGAAAATGCCTTTCTTGCCTTGCTTTGTGGTTACGGGTAGGAAAATATATAGTGTTCAAACTCAATTATTTGAAATTCCAATATCAGTATTCTAAAAGTGATTGTCAGAAGAGCCTCCCACCTCAAAGTACTGCCTATCAAACTTACCTTAAAGGGGTTTGTGTATGTGTGTGCACAATCTATCTGGGATTCTCCTTTAGCAATACATTAGAATTGTGGAATCTCTGGTAACTCAGAAAGGATTTTCACAGGCAAAGAAGGAAAATTGCTTCATGAAATTGTTTACACAAAATGATTAAAATTAAGCTTCTTCACCTATTGTTAGTTGTTTTTTATTTTCGGTTTGTTAAATAAATAACCTCAGGAAATTTTTAAACCACAAAAGAGGCATTTGACAGAAAGATTTTAGGAGCAGAATTTACAGATTCTTAGATTTCCCTTTGTTTTATCCGTTAATCCAAATAAACATTTTCCTCTCTTTTAAATGAAAAAAGTATATGTAGCCAACTTTTTAAAAAATCATACACTGTCTCTTTCTTTCCACCTTGTGAATCCCTCCCCACCACTGTGTGCCATATTTCAAGTTATCTGTTTTGCCACAGATTCTGTTCCTAAACCCACACTCAACATTTGTTAGCTTACAGATCAGATAAAGGTACATACTTTAGTTTCTCCGATTCTTATTTGTCAAAAAATGGCTCCAATGACTATGCCTGTATTGTCTTTCTCTAGAATTAGTCTCGTTTCCCTCCACAAAGCTATGATCTTCATCAATCTATAGCAAGCAACCATTTTACCATCAAGATATTAGAGAAAAGGATTATTTAATGAGTTTCCCTTTCGGTAAATACAAAGCCCAGTGACTTTCTTTATTTTCATGTGTTCCCTTGAATTAGGCCTTCAGTTTTTACTTCTACAGTTGTGTGAGGTTGGACAGATTTTCAGATTCTCATCTAAATAAGTATATAAAGTCAGACTCAAAGACTTATTTGGATGCTCATCTAAATAAGAATATAAAGCCAGGCTCAAAGGGCTCAAGTTCATGTTTTGCATGTAGAAGCCCCAGTTTTGATCCTTGGGGCAATATGGTCCCTTAGGCACTACCAGCACTATCAGGGGTTAATGCCCACATGGCCCCTCAGAAAGATTATAAAGAAATAGAACATGATCCTTCATCTAGTTATCTGTGATACAATTCTATGGGTACGGAAGGATTTCTGTCTGGAAAAATATGAATACATTTAGCATTACCATTCAGCATTGTCAAAGTGAGCAGAGATGCCCAAGGAAGAGTAATGTGTAGCTGAGTGGACCTATATCTATGGGACATTTTTCAAAAACAACAAAACATATTTTCTGGTTACCATTATTCAATGTCCTCTTTAGGACTTTAGAAATCTGTGTCCAAATAAAACATATATTTATTGGCTCCTCACGGCAGAGCAGAGCCCCAGCAGCTGAAGACCTCCAGTTCCAGTCACAGCCATACTTAAGACCACTCTCCACACGTTTGGACGATCCTCACGCATGAAGGACTGGCAGAGGAACCCAGCTATGCGGGACCCGGGGCGTGGATCTCCAAGCCTGCTAGGATTGGAACTGGGCTTCCTGCACCCAGATCCCCCATCTTCCAGTATGTAGGCATTACACCCACCAACTACCCCCGTGCCATGTAATCCCATCAAAGGCCAAGACTCAGAGATTATAAAACCCAGCTCCCGGAAGTGCACGGCTGCAAATGCATCTTCTTGTCTAGTTCTTATTATCTAGTTCTTACTCTGAAGAACCTGGCAGGCAACCAAGACTATCCTGCCCACACGGCAGAGTCTGGCAAACTCCCTGTGACATATTCAATATGCCAAAAAGCAGTAACAATGATGAGTTGTATTCTCCTGACCTTGAAAGAGCCTCAAATGTGGCACTTTCTAAAATCTCAGGGCTAGGACGAAGGAGATGTTACTGGTGCCTGCCCGAGGAAATTGATGAACAACAGGATGACAGTGATACAGCAATTATTGGATCCATAATGGTTAGTAACCGGAGTGAAGTTGGTTTGACTAGACTAGATTAAGTATTAAAAACACAAATGTTGGCTAAGATATTGACAGCTCCTCAATTCCATTAATTTACTCTCTCCAGAAATAATAGGTCAGAGGATGTGTAACCATATATGAAATTGGAAAATGTTGCAGAAATGGAATTCATTTTTGTGGGAAAATAGATGGGAAAAATTCAAGATAGATTATCACATAGAAGGTTCAAGATACACAGAAATTGAGGTTTAATATCCAAATAGTCGAAAATACTTAAAACTGGTAATCAGAGAAAGTTGAATCAAAGAGGAGGGCCAGAAAGGAAATTATGATCAGAAGTTGTTACCTAGAGAATTAATAGTCATTAAAAGATTAGTTGAACCAAAGATTCTTCTGGAACAACAATATCTTCAGGAAATAATTACCATAAGGACCATCCAGTTTTTATTGTATATGTGATGTGCCCATGCTCTTTTGGAACACTAAGATACTATTAGATCATGATGTCACAATCTAGTGTTAGAATTGCAGTCATAATCTAATGTGGTCACAGTCTCCCAGTCACTAGTGCTGAATATTCAATGAGTTAAAGGAGTGTGGCTTCTATAAACAGCTGTGTATTCATCAAAATCCTTTTCTTCTTCCCTCATATATAACTAAAGTAGTATCTCAGGGTTCTTTATAGTTAGATGTTGTTATATGGTTGAATTAAAAAAAACACAAAGTAAAGAGAATGTCATGCTACTTTACAGACCTCGTCCACAAAATTCACTTAAGTTATATAATCTTCTGTCTCTTCCCTAGTAAGATGATATTAGAGCCACCATCAGTCTGTGTCTTGAATGACTTCCTGGGACAGAACATATAACTGGACCCATCTTACCATCAACAATAGGACTTTGGATGAAAAACTTCAAATTTGTCATCACCATCACTGAGATTAAAAATTGGCGATTAATCTCTTAGGGAAGCTAGCATTGTATCAATATGAAAAGTAGTGATCCTTGCCTCATAGAGCTTGCAGAAACATAGAAGAGGGAGTAACCAATTTGTTCTAAGATGATAAAAGATTTAACACTGCAACTTTTGATATGAATATTAAAGGGAAAAGATATTCTTCAAATGAGTCAAGCTGAGGCAGCATAGTAAAAGGCCCCTAAATTTGAATGCTAAAGAAAAGTATGTCTTAAGAATATAAAGTAATGTGTTTGAAGAAAGTAGATATGGGTAAGAGAATTGATGAAAAAAAAGAGAACCTTACTGGTCACTAAGTGAACAGATTTTTATGTAATACCAGGCATTATTCAGTTTGAAGTTTGAAAACATGTAGAGAATTCGGTAAATTAACATGAGACATTCTCCATGTTGTCAGTTCTTGTCAGTTACCAGACAAGAAACCAAAGGTCAATAAATGAAGGCCAGTGACAATACGGAGGGTAGGATATTTGCCTTGCATGCGACTGATCTGGGTTTGATCTCCGACATCCCATATGGTCCCTCAAGCACCGTCAGGAGTAATACTTGAGTGAAGAGCCAAGAGTAAGCCCTGAACATCACTAATTGTGACCTAAAAAGTGAAAAAATAAAAAGAAAAAATGAAGGTTTTGACCTCAGTTCTTGTTAGTAAGTGTGGATCGCCCTGTTTCTCTCCTGTACCTTTTCTGTCAATATTCTTACACTATTCTCTAGAGAAGGAGTCCAGTGAATAGTCATGCTCTTATCCTCCCATTCACATGAATGGGAAAATAATCCACAGTATGTGTTCTATACCTGCGCCTGGATACATCTTTAAGGAGGCAAGACCCAAGAAGCCAGTAGCCAAAGGCAAAGAGCAACCACCTGCGTGTAATAAAAATGAACAAGTCATGGGTTTCCGCATACCTGTGTTTTCCTGCTGGTCCGCTCTCTGGTGAGGTTCATCCCATCTTTGGTGAGGCTTGTCACCTCTTGGGTGAGGCTCCTCCGAGCTTGTAGAAAGTGGCATTGGCATGGTGACAGTTGGGTTCTGGAGGTTTTCAGCTGCTGGGGTTCTGTTTGGAGTGAGGAGGGAGACTCAACCCGCACCCCCCTTCGAAGTGTCCCGGTGAAGACAGCCTGGCATGGGGTCAGGACATTCTGTGGAGCTCTCTACCAGGAGTTTTAGTTTATAGTCCCTGAATCTTGGCCGTTGATGAGATTACGTGGCGCCCGGGGGCAGTTTGTGGGTGTGACTGCCAAGTTACTGGAAAACTGAGGACCTGGAAGGAGGAGGCCCAGTTCCAATCCGAGCTGGCTGGTGCTCTCAGTCACGGGTTCCAGTCTACCTCCGTGCTACAGGCCCTAAATGGCCTCCTCCCTAGGTCCCCTTTCCTTAGTCCAGTAACCTATCTCCTTTTCTTAGTCCAATAACCATTTATACATTCACATTAATTCTACTTCTTAATATAAGCCATTTTATATGGACATAGTAAGAGATACATTAAGCTTGTAGGGTGGTTCTCCTGGGAACATCTCACTATAGATCTCAGACTATAGTGCTTAGACCAGATTAGTCTTTCCTAAACCTAGCATGGTCCTAATCCAGTTGTTACTTTTTGGATCATGACAGAATTTGTGCATGATCATGCTCTTAACTTATGGAGCTTGGCCTGGCCTGTTTCAGTGCTAGAGTAGCTCACAGCTTGCCCTGGGTCCATCCAGTTACTCGTCGGGACCCTGCTTTTGAGGAGCTAGGAACTAAGGGCAACTGTCCAGAAAACAGATGCCCAGGAGTTAAAATTATTTGGAGTCAATTAACTCCCAAGTTACAAAAGCATAGCATGAACTGTCTTCCTGTGTCTATACAAAAAGGGCATTGCTCTGAAGTGAACTATGCAGAAGGACATAAGGGAAGGAGAAAAGCAATATTTCACTTACAAATACAAATTCAGAGATTTTTTATGACTTTGACTATACAAGTCACAGGTACTGCTTAGGGGAAAATGGTGATAAACTGGTTGGGGAAAAGAGCACAGAGAAAAGGTTAAAGATAAACATAGAGGAATGGGAGGGCCTTGGGAGCACTGTGAATAGGTGCAATCCAATAAACCCCAGCTCTTTGAGGACAGGGAGAAAGGACAAACCAATGTTACCCTACACACCTGCATATTTTGTTGTGCCTTATTAATTTCAAAAGAATATCCCATTGTTTCATATGTCCCTGGACATCTCATTAACAATCTTAAATTAATATAATCCATGCAGGAAAATGAAATGAATGTTGCCCGAATCTGAGTGTGCAGATAAACAAGTAAATTATCGACTAAACTGGAAGGAAACTTTAATATCACTCCAGTTCAAATGACTTATGTAACAGAGAAGAACCAGCATTTTATAAAGGAGCCATGATTTGTTCTATGGCATACAATAGAAAAATTATCACAAAAAGCATCTCAAAGTTTCAACTCCAAGCCCAGAGCTCTTTCCACTATATTAATTAAGCATCTAAACAAACTTTAAAAATCAGGCTGAAAGGTATTGATGAAATAAAGAGAAGTTGGTTCCAATGCGGAGAAACTTAATAAAACTGATCTACTTCATAAAGAAAGAGAGTCGCCTCTGTTATCTTATTTGAGCAGTCCTGAGGAAGCATTCCTTTCTTAGGTGATTTTCTTCATTAGTCTGAAATTTCAGGTAAGAAAATGCCTTTTGTAGACAATGCCTTTTTAAAGCTTCAGAGAGAAAATACTCACAATTGTTTTTAACCTCCAAAAGCATAATATGAATTAGGTAGATATTTTATCAATTGATGCCTCTATCAATACCTCTATAAATAAAGGATGAAATAAAAGGTTCTATCAATACCTATGTAAATAAAAGGGAAAAGTAGCAAATGATGTAAAACAAGGACCTGACTAATAAGTGAAGTTTCTACTTTTATCAGAATTTTTACTATTTATATAAAACATAAGGGTATTAGAGATTAATTGCAATAAGAAAATGATGAAGACTTATTTGTGGAATATAAGATATCATAATATGAGACTAACACCCAAGGACAGTTGAGACAAGGGCCAGGAAGATTGCTCCATGGTTGAAAGCCTGCCTTATGAGCTAGGGTAGAAGGCAGCTGGGATAGAGAAGGGATCACTAAGTCAATGATGCTTGGAGGGTTTGCTCAGGATGGGGGATATGTGCTGAAAGTAGATAAAGGACCAAACCTAATGGCCTCTCAGTATCTGTATTGGAAACCATAATACACATAAGAAGGGAGAGAGTAAGAGGGAAACTGCCATAGAGGCACGGGGAAGAGTGGGATGTGGGGGAAGGAATGGATACTGGGGACATTGATGGTGGAAAATCTACACTGGTGAAGGGATGGGAGTTCTATCATTGTGTTACTGAAACTCAAACATTAAAGTTTTATAACTGTAGCTCACAGTGATTCAATAAAAAAGAAAGAAAATGGTGGAAAGACATAGATGGGGACAAGAAACACTGATTATCTCTATATAAGCTGTACAATATTTTTTTACCATCCAGGTTGCAAAAATAATATTTTCAATTAGTATAAGGTTTTTAATGGACTTGCTTAAATGCCACCAACCCCAGGTCAATCCCCAGCACCACATGGTCCCCCAGTCCCCCTATGAATCAAGCATCACAGGAGTGACCTGAGTACAAAGCTGGGTATAACTCCATAACCTCTAGGGATTTTTTAAATTTTATTGAATCATAGTGAGATAGTTACAAGCTTTCATATTTGAGTTACAATCATACAATGATCGAACACCCATCCCTCCACCAGTGCACATTCCCCACCACCAATCTCCCCAGTGTACCCCCCTTTCCCACCCTCCCCCTGCTTCCATGGCAGACAATTTCCCTCATACTCTCTCTCTACTTTTTGGCATTATGGTTTGCAATACAGATATGAGAGGTTATTATGTTTGGTCCTTTATCTACTTTTAGTACACAACTTCAATCCCGACTGATCCCTCCAACCATCATTTTATTAGTGATCCCTTCTCTAATCCTTCTGACTTTCCCGGCTCATGAGGCAGGATTCCAACTATGGAGCAATCTTCCTGGTCCTTGTGTCTGCTGTCCTTGGGTGTCAGTCTCATGTTATGTTATCTTATACTCTACAAATGAGTGCAGTCCTTCTGTGTCTGTCCCTCTCTTTCTGACTCATTTCACTTAGCATAATGCTCTCCATGTCTATCCACTTATAAGCAAATTTCATGACTTCATATCTCCTAACAGCTGCATAGTATTCCATTGTGTAGATGTACTAAAGTTTCTTTAATCAGTCATCTGTTCAAGGTCACTTGGGTTGGTTCCAGATTTTGGCTATTGTGAACAGTGCTGCAATAAACATATAGGTACAGATGTCATTTCTACTGTGCTTTTTTGCACCCTTGGGATATATTACCAGAAGTGGTATTGCAGGGTCATATGGAAGCTCAATTTCTAGTTTTGAATGACTGTCCATATTGTTTTCCAGAAAGGCTGCACTAATGGATATTCCCACCAACAGTGAAAGAGTGTCCCCTTTCCCCCACATTCACGCCAGCAATGGTTGCTTTTGTTCTTTAAAATGTGTGCCAGTCCAACTAAAACCTCATGGGAAGGGGGGCGTTCCGGTCCATCCTTCATGCCCTACCGAGGTCACCAGTTGCCCCCCACGAGCAGCTCTCCAGCACGGCCACAGCCCCAGAAGCACAAGGACTTAATGCAGAACCCAGCAGCTTGGAGCAGAAAAGTGAACGGACTATGCGTTGATCCAGGCCATCAAGTCTGCTGGAGGGGAAAGGGTGTTGCCCCATTCGCCCTCTCCTCTCTGGAAAGAAAGATGGCGGCCACATGGGAGCCTTGTGGACAACAGGTATGAGCCGGGAGTGTGGGGGCGACTAAAACCTCATGGGAAGGGGGGCGTTCCGGTCCGTCCTTCACGCCCTACCGAGGTCACCAGTTGCCCCCCACGAGCGGCTCTCCAGCACGGCCACAGCCCCAGAAGCACAAGGGCTTAATGCAGAACCCAGCAGCTTGGAGCAGAAAAGTGAAAGGACTATGCGTTAATCCAGGCAATCATTTCTGCCCAGAGGGGAAAGGGTGTTGCTCCCTTCCACCCTCCTCCCTCTGGAAAGCAAGATGGCGGCCACATGGGAGCCTTGTGGACAGCAGGTATGAGCCGGGGGAGTGGGGGCGACTAAAACCTCATGGGAAGGGGGGCGTTCTGGTCCGTCCTTGACGCCCTACCGAGGTCACCAGTTGCCCCCCACGAGCGGCTCTCCAGCACAGCCACGGCCCCAGAAGCACAAGGACTTAATGCAGAACCCAGCAGCTTGGAGCAGAAAAGTGAACGGACTATGCATTGATCCAGGCCATCAAGTCTGCTGGAGGGGAAAGGGTGTTGCCCCATTCGCCCTCTCCTCTCTGGAAAGAAAGATGGCGGCCACATGGGAGGCTTGTGGACAGCAGGTATGAGCCGGGAGTGTGGGGGTGACTAAAACCTCATGGGAAGGGGGGCGTTTCGCTCCGCCCTTCACGCCCTACCGAGGCCACCAGTTGCCCCCACGAGCGGCTCACCAGCACGGCCACAGCCCCAGAAGCACAATGACCTAATGCAGAACCCAGCAGCTTGGAGCAGAAAAGTGAAAGGACTATGCGTTAATCCAGGCAATCATTTCTGCCCAGAGGGGAAAGGGTGTTGCTCCCTTCCACCCTCCTCCCTCTGGAAAGAAAGATGGCGGCCACATGGGAGCCTTGTGGACAGCAGGTATGAGCCGGGGGAGTGGGGGCGACTAAAACCTCATGGGTCGGGGGGCGTTACGGTCCGTCCTTCACGCCCTACCGAGGTCACCAGTCACCCCCTGCGAGCGGCTCTCCAGCACGGCCATGGCCCCAGAAGCACAAGGACTTAATGCAGAACCCAGCAGCTTGGAGCAGAAAAGTGAACGGACTATGCGTTGATCCAGGCCATCAAGTCTGCCGGAGGGGAAAGGGTGTTGCCCCATTCGCCCTCTCCTCTCTGGAAAGAAAGATGGTGGCCACATGGGAGCCTTGTGGACAGCAGGTATGAGCCGGGAGTGTGGGGGTGACTAAAACCTCATGGGAAGGGGGGCGTTTCGCTCCGCCCTTCACGCCCTACCGAGGCCACTGGTTGCCCCCCGCGAGCGGCTCTCCAGCAGGGCCACGACTCCAGAACACAGAAACCAATTTCTTAACTATCTGACTTTCAGTAGAAATACTTCCAGGGTCAATAGGTAAAATAGCAGAAATCCAAAACCAACATTTAATTCTTGAACCCAGCTGTAGAAAGCAAATCACTTCACAATGCTTTTTCAGCATGTCTGATTTGGGGGGGGGGGTAAACTCTAAATAATAGTGGTGAATCTTATTGAAACAATGAATCTAATCAAAGCAGATAGAGTGTTAACTAGAATTCATCTGCCTCACAGGGACGGGGAGGGGTGGGGGGTGGGGTTTTATTGGGGTTCTTCAGGGTAAAAAATAAGTATTGGTAAAGGGAAATGTGTTTGATATTTGCATGACTGAGACATAAACCTGAAAGCTTTGTAACCTTTCCCACAGTGATTCAATAAATAAATTAAAAAAAAAATGTGTGCCAGTCTCTGTGGTATGAGATGATATCTCATTATTGTTTTGACTTGCATCTTCCTGATGATTAGCGATGTGGAGCATTTTTCATGTGCCTTTTGGCCATTTGCATTTCTTTTTTGAGCAAGCTATTTTTCCTTTCTTCTCCCCAGTTTTTGATGGGGTTGGAAGTTTTTTCTCCTACAATTCTACTAGTGTCTTGTATATCCTGGATATTAATCTCTTATTAGATTGGTATTGGGTAAATATTCTTTTCTGTTCTGTGGTATCTCTCAGTCACTCATTCTTTTGAAGTGCAAAAACTTCTTAGTTTGATGTAGTCCCATTTGTTTACGTGTATTTCCACTTGCTTGGTCAGTGGTATTTCATCCTTAAAGATTCTTTTAGCTTCAATGTCATGGAGGGTTCTGCCTACATTTTCCTCCATGTACCTTATGGATTCATGTCTGATACTGAGGTCTTTAATCACTTTGAGCTGACTTTTATGCCTGGCATTAGACAGAGGTCAGAGTTCATTTTTTGCAGATAACCTCTAGTTTTGGCAGTAGTCATAAGAAACTTAAAAACACAAATGTTTCTAGGGCTAGAGATAGAGTTTAGTAGGTAAGGCACATGCATTGCACATGAACAACCCAGGTTTGATTATCAGCATCCAATATTGTCCTCCAAGCACTGCCAAGAGTAATTACTGAGCAAGGAGTCAGGAATAACAACTGACCCCCGCCAAGCTCCTCCAACCCCCATCCCAAATAAATATCACAAAAGCTCTGTTTTTGTTTGTTGATTTTTGTTTTCATTCTTGTTCAGGAGCTAACCCATGACTTCACACATGCAAGGTATATGCCATACCATTGAGTCCCACTCCGAGCTCCTAATATCTTTGACTTAACATTCTCACTGTGGGGCTTATATTATTCTGCAGAATTAAAAGTGTAATATATTGGGCTGGAGCAATAGCACATCGGGTAGGGCATTTGCCTTGCATGCGACCAACCTGGGTTCGATTCTTAGCATACCATATGGTCCCTGAGCACTGCCAGGAGTAATTCCTGAGTGCAGAACCAGTAGTAACACCTACGCATCACCAGGTGTGATCCAAAAAGAAAATATATATATATATATAATATGTCGTATATACTATGCATGCAAATATCTAATAGTACACAATAGAGATATATGTCATATATCATTATTATATATGTTTATATACATATATATGCTTACACACAATGGAACAGAAAATGAAACAACATAGTAATCATTAATGTAGCACTGTAGCACTGTCCTCCCGTTGTTCATCAATTTGCTCAAGCGGACACCAGTAACATCTCATAACAAACTGTGAGACTTGTTGTTACTGTTTTTGGCATATCAAATATGTCACAGGTAGCTTGCCAGGCTTTGTCGTGCAGGCGAAATACTCTCAGTAGCTTGCTGGGCTCCCTGAGAAGGGCATAGGAATCGAACCCGGGTTGGCTGCATGCAAGGCAAACGCGCTACCTGCTGTTCTAGTGCTCTAGCCCATCATTAATGTATGTGAATTAAATAAAGATGCATTTATTGCCAGACTAATTTGGGGGTATATTGCTGGAATGGGCTGGAACAATAGCACAGCGTTTGCCTTGCACGTGGTCAACCCGGGTTTGATTCCTCCATCCCTCTTGGAGACCTCGGCAAGCTACTGAAAGTATCCCACCCATACGGCAGAGTCTGGCAAGCTCCCCGCAGCATTTTCGATGTGCCAAAAACAGTTACAATTCTCACAATGGAGACATTACTGGTATCCGCTCTAGCAAATCAATGAACAATGGGAGGACAATGCTACAGTGCTAATGCTGGATTAGATCTGTAATGGCATAGAGCAATGATTGTGGCATAGTGATAAGTAAAAATATATCACAGAGAATACTCTATATATGGGATTTCATTTTTTCAAAGAAAAAGGGCATACCTGTGTATTTATGCATATTAAAATATGTATAGCAAGCTAATGCTATTTAGTATAGTCAGAGAATATAATTATATAGGGAAGAAACGGCGAATAAGCTATTTTTCTTTCATGCACTAATTTATGTTTTCTTACCAAAAACATTGCATTTTGAAATAGAAAACGTAATTCATAATATGAGGGAATATGACCATTTTAGTTAACAAAACTAAGTAAAAATACTTAAAGGTATTTTTTTCACTTTCCAAATACTTCATCCCATATTTTTAATACCCAAAGGTCTATTCGGAAATAAAAGATGGCACTTTCCTAGAACCAGTTTGTACAAATTCAAGAATCCTTTCCCTACCACATATCAGAAAGTCTGTCATAGTGATAGCTGCACTCTTGGGAAACTATGTTGTAGAATCAGGGCCAAAGGCCAGTGCTAAAGCCTGGGTTCAGAGGTCAGAGTACATGTTTTTCACACAGTGTGTGCGGCTTCTACTAGAATATAAAAATCTGGTTCCTTATGGCTCTCATAAATCAGTTCTAAAGGCATTTTCCAAAACTTAAGTCCAAAATGTTTGAGCAGTGGTGTCTGCTTTGGAGTAAGTATGCTTCCCCAAGGTTGCTACTTGGAAGAACAACACACAGACACTTCAAAGTGATTCTGGTCTGTTGGTATGAAAATGTTCTGGCCTGTTGATATAAAAGAAATTTTTAAATTCAAAATCTTTTTTAAAAAGCACAAAAGGACATTCTCACTTTTTGGCCACACCAATTCTGTTAAGTACACTAAGCGCCTGAACTTGCATGCTTGTTGTACTTTTGATTCCACTTTAGAGGGGATTGATCATATTGTTCTATGTGATTTATTGCAGGGGTATCTTGTTGTCCTTGCACTCTCAGGATCCTTAAGCCTACTTAGTGAAAAATCACCTCACACAGAAAACCCAAAGGGAGCTGTGGTTACTCCTTCTACTGTATTCCAAGTATATTATGAAGTGACAAAAAATTTAATCAGTAGCAGATTAAGAAACTTGCCTAATGCCACACACATAATATGATCCAAAGTCACTTGGCTTTTCCACCTAACAAAACACAATGCTTCTCTAGCTTCAATTATCAGTTACATAAATTCATTTAGCTGTAAAGAATTTCACAAAATTACTCAGCACTTACTATATGTAAGGTATTGTGTTGGGAATACGAATAAAGATGAAATGCTATTCCTACTCTTAAGAAACATACTCTGGCATAACTACACACAAGCTACAATGGGGCCAGTGATATATTATAATGAAAAAGACACTTCTCTTGCATACCACCTACCCAGGGTCAATTACCCGCACCACAGGAAGTCCTCCAAGTATTCCCAAAAGTTATACTTGAACCCAGAACTAGGAGTAAGTCCTGATCATTGCCAAGACCACCACCTCCCACAAAAAGTACTATAAATATAATGGAGTGGGACAATGCAATGTACACATAAAACTTGTGGTGCTTTAAAAATGCACAGTGAGACTACTGTTCTATTTGGCAGCAAGAAGTAAATAGGTGTTTTTAGATCTAGAAAAGACTGATTAAATAAAGACAATCTCACCAAGTCTAGAGGTCAAGTCATGGATTCTGAATATTCTTTACAATTTTTGTTAAAATCAAGACGTGTATGATAGTATCAATTCTCCCAAGGGATAAATATCAAAAAAGCCACATAAAAAGAATATAATCTCAGGACCAGAGAGGTGAAACAGTGGGTAGGGTGTTTGTCTTACACATGATGGATCCAGTTCTTACCCAGGCACCGCATATATTCCACCCGAAACCCACCTCTGAATGATAATCCAAGGGTTAACCCTGCATACCGCTGGTATGGCCACACAGTAATCAAGTTGGCAAAAAACGAAGAGAGAGATAAAGCAACAAGGGAGTAAAATAACCTTAAATATAAGGAAATATGTGGCTGGCCTCCAAGCCGTCTCACTAATAAAATGAATATATATATATATATAAAGAAATAATATAAGAATCACAACAGGTCTTCCATATGAAATGGTATAGGTGAAAAGAGTAGAATGGCATATTCAGATTACTTTATGAAAGACACTTTTAACCTATAGTCTACCATGCAGCAAAGCTCTCATTTAGATGGGAAGGATAAAAACTTTCTCAGACAAACAATAACTGGCGACATTTGTTATAACCAAAACAACCTTGAATAAACTAGTGAAAGGCCACTTATATAAACCAAAGAGCTTCTATGAAGCTAATATTATACTGATACACAAACCTAACAGAGATATTACCAAAAAGAAAATTTCAGATCAAATTCCTTGGTGAACATCAATGTAAATATCCTCAACAAAATTTTAGCAAACCGAATTAAACAGTGCATCAAAAAAATCATATATCATGTTCAGGTGAGATTCATCACAGGCGTGCAAGTTTGCTACAATATACACAAATCAATTAACATACACCACATCAGTAAAATGAAAGATAAAATTCATATGATCATATCAATTGATGCAGAGAAAGCTTTTGACAAGGTCCAACATTCGTTTACAAAAAAAAATTTAACAAAATAGTAGTGGAAGGAATTTTTCTCAAGTTAGTAAGAGCTATCTGCCCATTGCCAAGGCAAACACCCTACCCGCTGCACTATCGCTCCAGCCCCAGAGAGCTAATTTTTGACAAAGAATCTGAGAGCATGAAATGGAATAAATACAGTCTTTTCAACAAAGGTGATGGGAGAATTAGATAATCATATGCAATAAATTAAAGTTTGATCTATATCTTAAACATTACACAAAAATCAATTCAAAGTAGACCAACGAGATCAGAACTGAATATATAAAGTAGACTGAAGAAAATATAGGCAGAATGCTCCAAGACCTGGACCACAAAGGAGTCTTCAATGATATGACGCTATTGGCAAAGGCTACAGAATCAAAATTATACAAAAGGGAGTATATCAAACTTAAAATTTTCTGTATGGCAAAAGGAATATTAGTTAAAACTAAATGACAGTTGAGTGGAGAAAATGTTCTAGCTCAACATGTCAGATAAGTGGTTGATATCCATTATCTCTAAAGATCTAAATGCCCCATCAAAAAATGGGGAGAGTAGGGAGCATGGTGCCACCAGCAGGTCAATCTGTACCTGTGAGGCGAGTGCATCAGCAGCCTGATTGTGCCTTCAGACTTCCAGATACCCCAAAATTGCTGCTGTGCCTTTGGCCAGACCCCAAAAACTTGGGGCAAAGTTTACCAAGAATGTAAACAGCCAAGTTAGGTATGTGGAAGACACACCCACAAACCACCTTTGGCTCAGCTATATAATTGGAAGCATGGCATCTCTGGTTCCTGATTGAACTGCTTAACGGCCATGATCCCAGCAACTCAGGAACAAATCTTTAAACCCAAAGGCTTTTGGCAGAAATGCGTCTGGTCCCTGCAGTAGGTTACTGGCGCTGGGTCAATCCAGGTGGGAATAGGTTTCGTGCCTTGGCCTGTTCCCCCGGGCGGCCCAGTAGCTGCCATCCTCCAGAGGCCAGTGAACAGTCAGGTTTGGGCCCGCAGTGATGAGACACAAGGGGCCTCACGGGATAGGGTGGAGCTGACCCTTTCCTCCCCACCCCAACGGAAGTCGCCGCCCACAAACGGCCTCTGTGGCTCCTGATCAGCTGCTTAACAGCCATGATCCCAGAGACTAAGAAACAAATCTCAAAACCCAGTGGCTTTTGGCAGAAATGCGTCCAGACCCTGCAGTAGGTTACTGTCGCTGGGCCACCCCAGGGGTGAAAGGATGCTGTCCCTCGGCCTGCCCCTGCTTGGCGGCTCAGTGGCTGCCATCCACCAGAGGCCATTGGAAGTCAGATTTGGGCCCGCCCGCAGAGACAAGACATGCGGGGACTCATGGGATGGGGGTGGAGCCACCCTTTTCTCCTTATACCAATGAGACCCAAGTCACCACCTACGAATGGCCTTTCTGGCTCCTGATCAAGATACTTAACGGCCATGATCCTAGAGACTCAGGAACAAATCTCGGGACCCAGCAGGTTTTGGCAGAAATCTCTCCAGATTTAAGTGTTAAAATTTTGGAATTTCAAAATCACATGGCTCTACTGCAGCCACACGACAGCATATGTTTGGAATTTCAAAATCGCGCAGTCACTACTGCAGCCAAGTGACATCATATGTTATTCTTTTTTTTTTTTTTTTTTAGTGAAGCACCATGAGGTACAGTTGTAGATTTACAAATCTTTGTGCTTGGGTTTCAGTCATACAATGGTCAAATACCCATTCCTCCACCAGTGCCCATGAAATTTACATACAAATGGTACAATATGGAAAGTATCATGCTAAGCGAAATGAGTCAGAAAGAGAGGGATAGACATAGAAAGATTGCATTCATCTGGGGGATATAAAGTAACAAAATATGAGATTAATACCTAAGAATAGCTGAGATCAACGCCAGGAGGATTACTCCATAGCTTAGAGGCCAGCTGGGTATTCTAGAGGAAAGGGCAGTTCAGATAGAGTAGGGAGCACCAAATAAAGGGTGTTTGGAGGATCGTCCCAGGAGGGGAGATGCATGTTGAAAGTAGACTATGGACTGATCATATGTTATTCTTAACCAGCAATAGAAAACAAATTATCTACTGTTTCCTTTTCAGCATATCTGAGTTTTGGGGTAAAATCCCAAATAATAATGGTGAGTCTGGTGTCAAAATATTGAATGTGATCAAAGTAGAAAGAGAGTAATGTGGAAATCATCTGCCCCACAAGTAGGGAGAGGGTGTGGGATGGGGGTATACTGGGGGTTTTGGTGGTGGAGAATGGGCACTGGTGAAGGTACGGGTGTTTCATTGTATGACCGAGACTTAAACCCGAAAGCTTTGTAACTGCTCTCACAGTGATTCAATAAATAAAATTGTGAAAAATGAAAAAAATAAGTAAGGTGGAGTTCATGCCTAATTCAATCAGCTAATCAGTGGCTGAATAAATAGCATTACTCCTACATAAAAAAATGTGGAGAGGAAATGGCCGGACCCTCCTCTAAGGAAGAATAACAGATGGCATATGGACACGTGAAAAAATTCTTTTTTTACAAATTTTTATTAATGGAACACCATGATGTACAGTTGTAGACTTACAAATTTTTGTGCTTGGGTTTCAGTTATACAATGATCGAGTACCCATCCCTCCACCAGTGCCCATTCTCCAACACCACTGATCCCAGTATCCCTCCCACCCCTTCCCACTGTGCCTCTGTGTCAGGGAATACCCTTTTGTTCTCTCTCCTTTTGGCTGCTGTGGTTTGCAAAAGAGGCATTGAGTGGCAATCATGTTCGGTCTATAGTCTACTTTTAGCATGCATCTCTCATCCTGGGAGGATCCTCCCAACACCCTTTATTTGGTGCTTTCTTCTCTATCTGAGCTGCCATTTCCCCTAGCATGTGCAGCTGGCCTCCAAGCCATGGAGTGAACCTCCTGGTACTTATCTCGGCTATTCTTGGGTGTTAGTCTCCTATTTTGTTACTTTATGTTCCCCAGGTGAATGCAATCTTTCTATGTCTGTCCCTCTCTGTATGACTCATTTCACTTAGCATGATATTTTCCATGTAGTACCACTGACACATGAAAATATTCTCAACATCAAAATCATGCAATTTGCTGCATCATTGTTAGAACTGGAAGACTTCATGTTGATGAAGTAAATAAGCAAGAAGAAAGATGAAAATAGCATGGTCTCACTTATCTGTGGTCTATAAAATACTTGATAAATAAATGAACTGAAGTAAAAGGGAGATGTCTAGATCACCCTTGACCCCTGTACTTGGAGAGAAAAACATAGTAGGAAATAAATCAAGGGGGGAAAAGAGAGTGGGAAGTAATTGTTGAATAGGCATCAGGATTTCAGTTATACTGGTGATGTGGATGAGTTAGGTATAACCATATACACAAAACACAGACTCAGCAAAAAAGCATGAGATCTAAGCTGTAACCACTGAAACCTTGTAATGTCCCTTTCAAGTTGACATGTGGGGCTGGGTTGGGATTGGGATGGGGACAGAATATAGGAAGACTGGGTTTGGTGTTGAAATATTATATTCCTAAAAAAACTATTTATAAATTTGTAAATATCAGTTCTTTAATAAAGAAAATGGAAAATGCTCATCACCACTTATTATTAGGGGAATCCAAAATTAAGACAATGAGATATCATCTTATACTAATTGGAATGGCACATATAAAAATTATTGGGAAAAATGTCTATTGTCAGGGATGTGGTGAAAAAGGAACCCTCATCCATTGCTGGTGGGAATATTGTCTGCTCCAACCCCTATGGAAAACAGTATGGAGGATACTCAGCAAGCACAGACTTGAGATCCAATATGATCCAGAAGTTCACCTTTGGATATCTATCCCCAGGACAGAAAAACACATATTCAAAATAATGTATGCACAACATTATTTATTATAGCACTCAGTACAATAGCTAATATTTGGAATCAACCTAGATTCTCAACGACAGGTAAGTGGATCACGAATATGTGGAACACTATATTGCTGTTAGGAATGATAAAATCCTGTAGTTCTCAGCAACATAGTACTGGAAGACATGTATGACAGAAGAAGGATAAACTTACAATGATATCCCTCATATGTAGTATTTAGAAAAACATGATGAGAGAATGCAATGTTCTAAAGGGTGGATGCCCTGAGTATAGTTGGCCCCAGAGTATAGAGAGGAGAAGGAAAGAAAATGTGGTGCGAAGCCAGAGAAAAGATAGATGAGAAGAATCGGGGGCCCAAGTCAGGGGATTCAGGCACAACAGGAGTGTTAAGGAATGATAGACCCAAATATCCAAAGCATAGAGTTAACAGCACTGAAATCAAGAGACCCAAATTTTAGCAGCCAAACTTAGAAAAGTGCCTGTCAAGAGGGCAAGCTGACAGGGAGAGGGAGAGATGAGAGGGAACCTGGGAACATTGGTGCAGGGAAGTTTTCATGTGGTGAGATCTGTGCTGCAATACTGTATGTCTAAAATTCAACTATGAATAACATTATAAATCACTGTCACTGTCCTCCCATTGTTCATAGATTTGCTCCAGCGGGCCCAGTAATTGTGACAATTGTTACTGTGTTTGGCATAGTGAATACGTCATGGGTAGCTTGCCAGGCTTTGCCATGCAGACGAGATAATCTCGGTATCTTGCCAGGCTCTCCGAGAGGGGCGGAGGAATCGAACTCGGGTTGGCCATGTTGGCCGCTTGCAAGGCAAACGCCCTACCCCCTGTGCTATCGCTCCAGCCCATTGTAAATCATACCGCTTTAATTTTTAAAAGTGGAAAAAAGTTTCCAAATATTAAAAAGTGAAAAACCTCAAAATTTTGCCAGAATCTATTAAATAAATTGAAGAAACTCTCCAATATGTGAACCTCAAATGAGATATAGTCAATCATTTGCCCCCAATGACAAATATAATGAAAATAAAAATTAACAATTTGGATTATATCAATCTAAAAGTTTTGCAAAGCAAAATGCACTCAGGCTAAAATAGAAAGACTCCCGACTGAATTGGAGACAGTATTTCCACGCAATGAATCAGATATAATATCCAAGATATATTAAGCACTCACAAAACTCACCAACAAAAATTTAATATCCTCATTTAAAAATGTGTACATGAGGGACCAAAGAGATAGTACTGTGGTTAAGTTTTTTGTCTTATATGCAACACACCCAGGTTAGATATTACTGGAAAGCTATCTTGATTTTCCTAAACTTTCAGGTTCCTTAATTCTGCATAGTAAAAACTCTCCTCATGCAGACAGACCAAAGGGTGTTGCTGTTATGCCTACTGTATTTCAAATATAGTGTCAAAAATGGTGCTGAGGCATTGCATATGGCCCCCCAAACCTTTTCGGGACTGATCCCTAAGGATAGAGCCATAAATAAACCCTGAGCACAGATGGCTGTGGCCCCAAAACAACAAAAACAAAATGGAAAGCTGAGATGAAAAGATTCATCCCCAAAGAAGACATATGGTCAGTTAGTAGCCACATGAAAAAGTGTTCATCACCCCTTACTACATAAGGAAAATCAAAATGAAAATAAAAACAATGAGATATATCAGACCACTGAGAATGGAACATATCCAAAAGATTAGAAACAACAAACATTGACAGGGTTGCAGTGAAAAAGAACCCCTCATTCACAGGTGTTGGGAATATCATCTAGTTAAGTCTCCAGGGAAAATAGCATTGAGACTTCTCCAAAACATAAACTTAGAGCTTCCAAATGACCCAATGACTTCACTTCTTGGCATCTGACCAAAAAAATGAAAGCATTAATTTAAACAATATATAAACACACCTATGTTCATTATGGTGTTAAGTACAACAGTCAGGCAATGGATGGAAACAAAACAAATGTCCAACAATATATGAATGGATAAAGATGAATGAATAAATATATAGTATTCCATAAATACACAAAACGGAATACACTATAGTTTAAAGAAAAATTAGGTCATTGTGTGTATGTACCACATTTTCTTTAAACCAGTCATCTGTTCTTTTACACTTGGGTTTTTTCCAGATGTTGGCTAGTGTGAATAATGCAGCAGTAAACATCAATTTTAGAAGCCTCTATAATGCAAAAGACATGACGGTTAACTTTTTTAAGACACCCCCAAACTGGGGAAAAACAAAAGTTGAGTTATTGTGTTCTATTCAGTTGTGGTTGTCTAGAGAATCAGTAAGTAGCTATAATCTACATGGGTTTCAAATGTCTGGCACTTGTAGCAAAAATGTGATCTAGTCTCCATATATCTCTTAATTCATTGTGCTAGCATAAATTTCTCCACCTATTCTCTTTTATAATACTTATATTATGAATAAAAAAGAAAATTAAATTAAAAATTTAAATGGTAATATAATTGTATTCTTTCCTTGATTTACATGTCTCAGCATCTCAAAGGAAGAAAATCACACATCCAACCTCAGAGAAAATAAAAGAGGACACTAGAGTGAAACAAGGGTATGAAACAGTGAAGTTTGAACAAATTTGGATCCATTGCTATACCTCAAAGCCTAATGTTGAATTAAAGAAATGGAATATAATAATTGTGTTAAATGAACAGATAACTTATTGTAAATATTTGTGCTGAATACACCAAGTATTTATTTGAAATTAATTTGTAATTGGGAGAGAATCAGACAATGAATGTATCAGGCACTCAAGAAGGAACTTCTAGAATGAAATACTATATAGTACCATATTCATGTATGCATATATACATATATACATGTACACATATATGTATAAATGTATATATGTCAGAGTTTTAAACATGCATTTTTCCAAGAGCTTGTCTCGTATATGACTAGACCCCTAAATCTATATACCTGGAAGAACCCTGTAAAAGGTATCTCCAGGAATACCACAGAGAACCGAAGAATTTTATTCATAGAAATGTACCTAGAAGAGGATTAGAATTTTTGTGTTAGGTAAATGGCAACATATCTTACCCTTAAATATATAAACACCACTTGATATGAAGACAACTTATGCTTGAAATTCAACAGATCTTTAAATCTTCATCCAATTGCATAGAAAAGAAAAGTTGCCATTTTCCCAATTGGCCAGCAGAGACTTTAGCAAATATGTCTCTGAAAAGAAATGACTGGACATGCTCTACTCCTTTTTATCCCCATTTCATATTTAGCTAACCCATTATAATATCTGTCTTGAATTTTGTGCCTGACCCAGTCAGCCATGTTGTAGAAAACTTGTCTCCAAGGAATTCTATGGCCAGATTGATAATGAAATATTATTTTGGTTCCATCGTGAAAACTCTGCAAAATTCTAAAAAGAACTTCCTTGCCTGCTAGGAACTTTCAATCAAACACCAGCTCTGCCTTGTGCAAACAGAACCAAGGAACAGTAAGATGATTGTGCAAAATGTCATCTTACATGGTCTATAAGTTTATATTTAAACAAGTGATTCTGAGAAATTGTCAAAGACATCAAGGTTTTGTCCTGAAAAGTTTCAGCAATCTTAGTCACTCACTCTCTTCCTGTAAATTTTTCCAAACAGAAAGCAATCTGAGAGGCTAATTTTCATTTGGTGGAATACAAGAGCTATTATTATTCCACCATTATTATTCACCATTATACATCGGTGAGATGAGCTGACTATATTTCATCTATTGACATTATTCTTCAAGCAGATAATCAAGATGCAGCTGTTTTGGTACCTATGGGAAATGTATTCATACACACTTGAGATTACAGACCATGCAACTGAGTTTTGGCTTACTTGTCAATAAACACTGGAGCTTTGTTTGAAGAAAACACCCAAACAATTGACTTGAGGAAGGATTGGAGAACAGCAATGGGAGCAACAGAGGAAAGAATGTCTCAGATTACACTACACAGAACTTGCTCAAAAAGCAGATCAATTTCATCAAGAGCCAGTTCATTCTCTACTACATTCCTGCTTATTTGAGAGTGATATTTCCCCTTCATGGAACTTTTACTACAAATGAAGAAGATAAATAGTTCCTTTTGAAACTGAAGGTTACTGATTCTTACTATCCAAAGTTTCCCAAACTGTTCCATGACCTCCATTATAATCACTAGAAGCTTCATAAGGAAAAACATTTCATTTATGGACAAGTGTCCTACATCTGTTCTTTGGGTATTCATATTGATTTAATAGACTTTGGTGAAGTTACATATCAATATTTTAATTTTACTTTTTTATTGAATCACTATGAGATAACATCAATTTTAATGGATTAGATTTGACCACTTCTCACAATGTAGAGGAAGCTGATACCATTAGGGTAGCACTGTAGCACTGTCATCCCATTGTTCATCAATTTGCTTGGGCAGGCATCAGTAACATCTCCATTGTGAAACTTGTTGTTACTGTTTTTGGCATATCGAATACGCCACAGGGAACTTGCCAGGCTCTGTCGCATGGGCAGAATACTCTCGGTAGATTGACAGGCTCTCCGAGAGGGACAAAGAAATGGAAACTGGGTCGGCTGCATGCAAGGGAAATGCACTACCTGCTGTGCTATTGCTCCAGCCCCACTATTAGACATTATTGGGATAATTATATTTGGGCCTATAGTCTAAACAGAAGAAAGCAATAGAATTGTATCATGACAACCATGAAAGCGGGTAGAGTTTGAGCACTCATCATAGGCCTTTGGGTAGAGCTCACCCTTGCCAGACACACTCACTGCTTTTATATTGATAATCTTATTGCCCCTCCCCCTAGCTCTAATGCATTTCACTCCTAGATTTCCTATGTTGTTTTTCCACCCAAAAATACTGTGATCTGTTTACTTTGCCTATCAAAAGACTAAAACATTTTTGAAGCTAAGATTAAGTTCTATGTCTTCTGAAAAAAATTTCTTGACTGCAACCAGACTAAACATATCTCTCCCTTTTCATAATCAGTAGAATCACACTAGTACTTGGGCATGTAAACCTTATGTCTTCCATGCCTATTTCATAAATACTAGCCTTTCTACCGGAGAGCCCGGCAAGCTACCGAGAGTATCTCACGCACGGCAGAGCCTGGCAAGCTGCCTGTGATGTATTCGATATGCCAAACACAGTAACAACAAAGTCTCCAATGGAGATGTTACTGGGCTCGCTCAGAGCAAATCGATGAACAACGGGAGGACAGTGACAATGACAGCCTTTTTACACTCTTATAAATCAATGGCATATGATAAAATAATTTTTAAACGTAAAAAATAAGTTATTGGAGACTCATGTAGATAGGTAAATTCTTTATGAGAACAAAGGTCTCAGAATTTTTGAGGCAAACACATAAAATATTACTTCCTTAGAGAGAAGAAATTGAGGAAGGATTGGAGATCCTTCTCCAAGGATTACTCCAATTGCTGCTCTCCAATCCTTCCACTGGGAGGCTCCACAGCTCACAGAGAATGCTCCAGGTCCCAAACAGAGCCGAGATCACCGGGAAGTCCCAGATGGAATAGGTGCCGCATCCCGCCTTCTCCAGATGGAACCCTGGTGACCATGAGCCTCTACAAGCATAGCTCAGGCATGCGGGAACCAGGACTTTTACTCCAAACAGTCGGGACTGCCCCGGCTCCCAGGTAACCTCTGATTCCGGAAGTCACGCCCACAACCCGCACCCCAGCACCATCTTTACAGCACACAGCAGCAGAGGAGAAAGTCCACTGGGAGGCTCCACAGCTCCTGGAGAAAGCTCCAGGTCCCAGAGCCGAGATCACCGGGAAGTCCCAGATGGGGTAGATGCCGCATCCTGCCTTCTCCAGATGGAACCCCGGTGACCATGAGCCTTTACAAGCATAGCTCGGGCATGTGGGAACCAGGACTTTTATTCCAAATCTCCTTATATACAAAGTGATCAATGTAAAGTAAGTCATCCAACGTTTCTCCCTGAAAATCAGGGTTAACTCTTTTACAAATCACAACACTCAATAGAAGAGAGAGAAAAAAAAGGAATGCCCTGCCACAGAGGCAGGGTGGAATGGGGGGGATGGGGGGTGGGAGGGATACTGGGATCCGTAGTGGTGGGAAATGGTCACTGGTGGAGGGATGGGTATTCTAAATAAATAAATAAATAAATACAAAATTTCAGAAAAAAATACTCCCTTAGATTATAAATCACATTCCAGCACAATTGACTATATTTATTCACTTTACATAAAAAATTTATGGAGAGATGGCTTTAGTCATGGTAGCTACATGAAGACATCGAAGAACCTGAGGGACTAGAGATATAGGTCAATAGGCTGAGACCATGCTTTGTATGCAGGAGGCCTGGGCTTGACCACTGGCACTGCATGTTCTCCCAAGAATATCCAGGGCTGACTCTCTGAGCACAGAGCACATAGCTACAAGTAGACCCTGAGCACTGTCAGATGTCACCTTAAAACTAAAATTGTAAGAAAATTAAGAACTCTGAATTTGGAAATCAGTAAAGTCAAGTTTAATATCCAAACCTACAGCTAATGTTAGGTGGATAAATAGAGCAAATTAGCATATTAAAAATCCACCTAAGGGGCTGGAGTGATAGCACAGCAGGTAGGGCGTTTGCCTTGTACGCGGCCGATCCGGGTTCGATTCCCAGCATCCCATATGGTCCCCTAAGAACGCCAGGGGTAATTCCTGAGTGCAGAGCCATGAGAAACCCATGTGCATAGCCAGGTGTGATGCAAAAAGCCAAAAAAAAAAAACCACTTAAGTGTATTTATAAATACATATTCTTTATTTTTAATTTTTATTAGTGAAAGACCATGAGGTACAGTTGTAGACTTACAAATTTTTGTGTTTGGGTTTCAATTATACAATGATTGAGTACTTATGCCTCCACCAGTGCCCATTCTCCAACACCAATCATCCCAGTATGCCTCTGTGGCAGGGCACTCCCTTTTGTTCTCTCTCTCCTTTGGGCTGCTGTGGTTTGCAATAGAGGCATTGAGTGGCAATCATGTTCTGTCTATAGTCTACTTTCAGAATGCCTCTTTCATCCTGGGAAGGTCCTCCCAACACCCTTTATTTGGTACTACCTTCTCTATCTGAGCTGCCATTTCCTCTAGCATGTGCAGCTGGCCTCCAATCCATGGAGTGAACCTCCTGGTACTTATCTTGGCTATTCTTGGGTGTTAGTCTCCTATTTTATTACTTTATGTTTCTCAGATGAATGCAATCTTTCTATGTCTGTCCCTCTCTTTCTGACTCATTTCGCTTAGCATGATACTTTCCATGTAGTACCACTTCTTTGTAAATTTCATGACTTCATCTTTTCTAACAGCTGCATATAGTACTCCATTGTGTAGATGTACCAAAGTTTCTTTAACCAGTCATCTGTTCATGGGCACTCAGTGCTTTTCCAGATTCTGGCTATTGTAAAGAGTGCTGCAATGAACAAACAAGTGCAGATGTCACTTTGACTATACATTTTTGCCTTTCAGGGATATATTCCCAGGAGTGGTATTGCTGGGTCAAATGGGAGGGCAATTTCTAATTTTTTGAGAATCGTCCATATTGTTTTTCGAAAGGGCTGAACCAGTCGGCATTTCCAGCAGCAATGAAGGAAGGTCCCTTTCTTGCCACATCCGCGCCAACACCAGTTGCTATTTTCTTTTGTAGGTGGGCCAGTCTCTGTGTTGTGAGACGATATCTCATTGCTGTTTTGATCCTGCATCTCTATGATGATTAATGATGTAGAAACTACAGAAATTCAAAGGATCCTTAAGCAGTACTTTGAGAAGCTTTATGCCAACGGAACACGAAAACCTCGAGGAAATGGATAAATTCCTAGATTCCCGTAGGATGACATTTCTTTGTCTTTTCTTCCTTTCTCCACAAGGAGCTTAGGTTTATCAGGTTACACCCATCACAGTGCTCCCAAGTCACTCCAATTCCTTCATTTATCTGTAATCACTTCTCTATGCTCTTTTCCCCAACCAGTTAATCAACTTTTCCCCTAATCATAATTTGTTAATTTGTAAGGTCAGATCCTCTAGGACACTGAAACTGTATTGTAAGTTAGTATTGCCTTTCTCCTCTCCTTCTGTCTTTTGAATAGTTTACTTTAAAGCAATGCCTTTTTTGTATAGACACAGGAAGACCATTAATATTATGCTTTGTAACTTACGATTTAATTGGCTTTGAATATTATTCACTCCCGGGCATCTGCTTTCTCGACTTAAGCCTCAATTGCCCTTAGTTCCTAGCACCCCAAAAGAAGGGTCCTGACGAGGGACTGAATGGACGCAGGGCAAGTGGAGAGGTACCCTGGCATCGACATGGGCCAGGCAAAAGTGCCACAATTCTTAACTATAAGTTAAGAGCTTGATCATAGACAAATGCTGTCATGATGCAAAAGTAACAATGAGACTAGGACCGTTCTAGGAATAGGAAAGACTATCTGGCCTGAGCACTGTAGTCTGATATTGAGATGGCCCTAGGAGACCAATTCTATAAGCTTAAGGTATTTCTTACTGTATCCATACAAAATGATTTATATTATATATATATATATATATTTATATTATATGTTTGTTGGACAAGGAAAGGAGAAACACACCCATGGGATTCTGCTCTAGGGTGGGTTGTCCTGCTGAGATAGTATCTTTGCCAAGGGAAAGAATTCTACCCCTATTGATTGTAACCACACCTATGTGTAATTGTTACCCCAACCCCTCATGCTTTGGTATTTAACTGTACTGTAAGAGTGGGCTGGGGTATCTGAACCGAGACTCCAGAGCAAGAGGAGAAAGGGAATCAAGATCAGTATCCAGATTCCAGAGTCAGAAGGAGGATGAAGGGGGATCTAGAAGGAGAATTAAGTAGCATGGGGAGGAAGAAGCAGGAGGAGGGGCAGAGGAGAGAGACAGGTGTGGATGGAGAAAGGATTGGAATAAACTGCAACTGATATCAACCAGCCTGGCCCTCATTCCTTCCTTCGCCTGCCCATCGCCATCAACCTCCCAAGGGTAGGGGAAGCAGCTTGAGACTACCGAACACTGGTGGCGGGACAGATAGACCGCTGCCACTGCTATATTTTTGAAAACACAGATTCCTATAGCCTCCCAAGGCTAAACCAAAAAGACTTGGAATACCTGAACAGACCTATCACCATCAAGGAAATTGAAACGGTAATAAAAAGTCTCCCCAAGCATAAAAGTCCTGTCCCAGATGAATTCACTAGTGAATTCTTTCAAATCTTTAAAGAGGACTTACTGCCAATACTTTTTAAGCTTTTCCACAAAAGTGAAATATCAAAAACACGTCCGAACAGTTTCCATGAAGGAAATATAACTCGGATAACAAAAGCAGAGAGAGAGACCACAAAGAAAGAGAATTAAAGGCCGATATCCCTGATGAACACAGACGTAAAGATCATGAACAAACTATTAGCAAATAGAATCCAACAACTCATCAAAAAGATCATACACCATGACCAAATGGGATTAATCCTACGGATGCAAGTATGATTTAACATTCGGAAATCAATCAACAAAATCCATTATATCAATAAAAGAAAAGATAAAAAACATATGATCATATCAATAGATGCAGAGAAAGCATTTGACAAGATCCAGCACCCATTTATGATGAAAACCCTTGCCAAAATGGGGATAGAGGGGACTTTCCTCAAAATACATAAAGCCATCTACCACAATCATATGGCAAGCATCATCCTCAATGGCGAAAAACTGAGAGCTTTCCCTCTAAGATCAGGGAAGAGACAAGGATGCCCACTCTCTCCACTGCTGTTCAATATAGTACTGGAAGTACTTGCAATAGCGATTAGGCAAGAAAAAAAATATTAAGGGCATTGAGGTAGGAAAGGAAGAAATCAAGCTCTCACTATTCGCAGATGATATGTTACTATACTAGAGAACCCTAAAACCTCTACCAAGAAACTCCTAGAAACAATAGACTTGTATAGTAAAGTTCCAGGCTATAAAATCAATACCCAAAAGTCCATGACTTTCCTATACGCAAATAGTGAAAGAGAAGAAAGTGACATGAAGAAAACAATCCCGTTCACAATTGTGACCCAGAAAATCAAGTATCTAGAAATCAGCTTAACTAAGGAAGTAAAGGACCTGTACAAAGAAAATTACAAAACGGTACTTCAGGAAATAAAAGAGGACATGAGAAAATGGAAAGATATCCCCTGCTCGTGGATGGGGAGAATTAACATTGTCAAAATGGCAATACTCGCCAAAGCATTGTACAAATTCAATGCTATCCCTATAAGGACACCCATGATATTCTTCAAAGAAATGAAGCAAACACTCCTGAAATTCATATGGAACAATAATCCCCCACGAATAGCTAAAACAATTCTTGGGAAAAGGAAAATGGGAGGAATCAACCTCTCTAACTTCATGCTTTACTACAAAGTAGTAATAATTAAAACATCATGGTACTGGAACAAAGGCAGAGCTGCAGACCAATATAACAGGGTTGAATATACTGACATCTCCCCCCAAACATATGATCATCTAATCTTTGACAGGGGAGCAAGAAATGTGAAGTGGAGCAAGGAAACCCTCTTTAACAAATTGTGCTGGCAAAACTGGATGGCTACATGCAAAAAAATGAGCTCAGATCTCTGCCTAACACCATGTACAAAAGTAAGATCAAAATGGATTAAAGACCTTAACATCAGACCGGAAACCATAAGGTACATTGAAGACAAAGTTGGCAAAACCCTCCATGACATTGAAGCTAATGGTATCTTCAAAGATGTCACACCACTGGCAGAGCAAGTGAAAACAGATAGATAAATAGGTCTTTCTTAAACTAAGAAGCTTCTGCACCTCAAAAGAAACAGTGACCAAAATACAAAGACAGTCTACAGAATGGGAAAGGATATTCGCTGAATACACATCTGACAAGGGGTTGATATCAAGGATATGCAAAGTACTGGTCGAACTCCACAAGAAGAAAACATCCAACCCCATCAAAAAATGGGGCGACAAAATGAACAGAAACTTTCTCAAAAAGGCACATGAATACATATTCTTTTAGACTTTTTATGGTAACTTTAAAAGGATACAAAGTAATGTTTTTACTTTAAACTCAGCATATAAACTGGTTCCCATTCCTCCATCTCTCTTGGACAACATGTTTATAATGTTAAGGATACTATGGGTATAGTTTGGCATTTAAACACAAATCCCACAACTTATGCCAGGGCAACACATTTTAGAGAGTATACACTCTTGCTACAGTCTTCCTATTTTTTAGTCAACACTTGCAAGCTGCTAAATCTTTAAAAGTATACAATATGCAAGGAAAGTGAGAAAAGCTAGAAAAACAATACTAAAAATGTAAATAGGCAAGAACAAAAATGACTGAAAACCATGTTAGTCAGCCTCCATGAAAGTCAGATGAGTTCAAATTTTCCATGTGCCTTAATGAACTATATAATACTTTTTTCCAAGGCTGATGTTCTTGGACCTCCAAGGTTCTAATCCATTGTGGGAGGCCCATAGTAACCACTAGGGAGATGGAAGCCCCAAAATAGAATCAGTATTGTTCTCTAAGAGCAAGAAAGAAAATATTTTCCAGAAACTCAGTAATCATTTGCTTAATTGTTCAGTAACAGTAACCAGAATATCTAAAATAAAATAATTGATACTTCCACATATTACCATTAAAGAAACTATTTATCTAGAGGTGTGTGACATTTGGAAATTCAGGTAAGAAGTCAAGTGAGAAGGGTAGTGAACACTTTCCTTGCATATGTAAGGCCCTGTGTTCAAACTCTGACAATGCATATGAGACAAAATAAAACAATAACCAAGAAGCAATTTCTAGGAGATATTATGTCAAAAACGAGATCCCAACCTATCGGGGTTTATGATATGATTCTTTTTCCCAAGAGTTTAGGCAACATGGAACTTAAAGTATAAGATAGTTAATACTAAGAATGGAAGAATAAAATTGCAGAATGTTAGAACTGAACACAAAATTAGGGTTCTCCTAAAATAAGGTAAGCATAATAATATTTCAAATAGTATCAATTTAAGACACTGTACATTTTTCCTTACCAGGTGTGGCTCTAGAAAAAGAGCTAAAATTCTAAAATTGACAAGATGATATCAAATATCTTCAGCTGAGAAAAAGAATATAGAGGCTCAAAAGAAGATAGGATTTACTACTTAGAGTCATGTCCTTTGATACAAGACTAACAAAAAAAGAGTAAAGCCAAGTCATTGTTAGTTTTCTGTACAAAACTTTTCCTAAGCACAGAATGCCCAGTGCAAATATACTTCAGAGTGCAGTTAAGGGGGAATGTAGAGAACTTAGATAAACCAAGCATGCTTGATTATCACCCTTTGTATGGGTTCCAGTTCTATAGTTCACCAACTACAAGACTAAGATGACTGCCCTCTGATGTCCTGATGGATCTATCACATCTTCCAGAAGGGCAATAGAGAAGATTATTCATGACTTCTACTCAGATCTCTTTAATAGCCACGTCCACCTGCCCACATACGAAATTCCGCAGGATGGATATGTCGTTCCCGACATTCTCCCTTCTGAAATCCGACACACCATCTCGTCTGTAAAGAAAGAGCACCTGGCCCAGACAAGGTCAGACCTGAACAACTGAAGAACCTGTACTCATCCATACACTGGCTCGGCTCTTCACACACTACCTGTCTGAATGCAAGGTTCCATCCCAATGGAAAACCAGCAGGACTGTACTACTGTACAAGAAGGGAGAGATCCACAACATTGGCAACTATCACCCAATCTTCCTATTGTCTGAAATCTACAAGCTGTTCACTCCAGTCATCCTGAATAGGATTGGCAGAACACTAGATGCGAGCAAGCTGGGTTCCAAAAAGGATTCAGCACAATTGAACATATCCACACGATAACCAAGCTCATTGAGGTTTCTCAGGAGATCAAGATGCCACTCCGAGCACATCTCTTTGATTCCACTGATCTTCCTGCATTAACATACACCTCGGAGACCTAAGCCCTACAAAAACAGGATGAGAACGCTACTCAGGTCTCCAAAGGGGAATCGAAAGAGCTATGCTTGGAGTATCAAGCTTCACTCAAATGAGAGAAAGAATCCGGTGTTCCGAATTTCGTCAACGCTCAAGAATCAGGGATGCTGTCTTGTTTGCCAAGGCATCGAAAATCAGATGGGCTGGACACGTAATGAGATTTGGAGATGACCGCTGGACTAGAGCCATTACTGACTGGATTCCACAGGACATTAAAAGATAGAGTGGACGCCCACCTACAACATTGTCAGACTTCTTCGTCAAGACCCTGAACGATCGATTTGAGGCTATTTGTGTTCCTAGAAAAAGCAGATGCCATTTGCCTACGCTAGCATGAAACAGGGATGAATGGAGACGTTACTGGCGCCCGCTGGAGCAAATCGATGAGTAATGGGATATCAAGTTATCAAGTGATCTATTGGTCCCAGAGATCAAAATTGCCTGTTTCACATAAAGGAGACAGAATTTTTTCCTTAATGGCATCTTCTGACTATATGGTAAGACAATGAACCTTTATAGAGTTAAAATAGCCTGTCATTCTTATATCTCAAAGAAAAGGAAGGCTTGGAGCAGAGAATGTCATCCACCCAAAAATTAAAAACAAACAAAGCTCATCTGAATTTGGATTTTCCATTTTAGGACTTGGAAACAGTTGAACAGAAACCATTACATAAAAATTATAAATGTTACAACTTGGCTCCATATTTGCCACTTATGCTTGCTCTTCTTTAGTGATTAGCCTTCAAATCTCTAGAGTAGTGTTTGTTAGCCAGGGACCATATGGACACTGTGTGACCCCAGGGTGCTCCAAGTGGACCACAAGTGAAAACTTTAATAAATGACAGCCATGGCATAAAACTCAGTGTCTAACCAGTAAGTCAAGGGGCCACAGGAAAGAAACAAGGCTGGAAAAGTGTTGCAGTTATAAAGAGGTGAGAAACATGTCTAGATCAAGAGTTAAACTTTTTCTAAAAAGTACCAGAGAGTTGGTATCTCAGATATTGCTAACTATGATAGTTGTCTCTGTAATAATTATTCACCTTTTTTACTATTCTGCAAAGGCAGTCATAGAAAATGTATGAGAAAGTGACAATAAAACTTTATAAAATAGAAAGGGCCCTAAATTTAGAAGTGGTCTATAGTTTTCTGACCCCTGCTCTAGAACCCCAAATGGCCTGTCAGCTTGCAGTTGGAAATAACAGAGGCAAGGGGCCAAGGTTATTGCAATCAACTGAAACTAGGTTCAGAGGGACAGATTCCAAGTAAGTCAGCTATGTAAGTGAAAGAAACAGACTTCAGACCCTGATGCTGTGAGAAAATAAAAGACCTCAGAAAGCAGGTTTGGCACTTAGAAGAGACAGTGAGATTGAACAGTGTTGATCCTTGTATGGTTCTCTCTGGTGGTGAGTCATGATGTCTCTCAAACCATAAGCATAAAATTATTTCCTTTACTTACCTATGTTGCCAAGCCTGGAAAGGAAGAAAGGAAGGAAGGAAGATTAAGGTAAGGAAGATTAAGGCTCAAAAAGGAAGAAGGAAGGAAGAAGGAAGAGGGAAGAAGGAAGAAAGAGGGAAGAGGGAAGAAGGAAGGAAGATTAAGGCTCAAAAGGGAAGGAGGAAGGAAGAGGGAAGAGGCTAGAGGGAAGGAAGATTAAGGCTCAAAAAGGAAGAAATCTGATTTTGCATCAAAACAATTTGGGCATGAAAAAGCCTAAGAATACTATAGGGTATTGAGAACTATACGAAGATTTTAGAATGCAGCTCATAATTATAGCAATTACAGAGTAGCTAGAAGTCATTATTAAGAACTATGCTTGAGGCCTGAATTAGGCCCTTGAGTTTTTCTTGAACAGCACTGAGTGTACAAATATTAAACTTTGACCTTCAAGGCTCTTGGAAACTAACAAGTGTATGTACCAATTCCAAACTCCGCAAAATGAAAAATAGATTTATGCAGGTGAAGCAACATGTACATATGCTTAAGAGGGTCTATTGGGACATTTTTCTCAACTGTGCCCTGAAAATAACAACTGAATTATAGACAGACAGCCAAATTTTGTTAAATCCAATGTAATCCCCTGGGGAACAAATTTTTTTGTTTCTCACTGTGTCTTGTGACATCCTAGCAGACACTCAAAAGTGGGGGCACTTATAAATCAAAGATATGCTATTCCAAGGACAAAGGTTACAATAGGATAACAACATCAACCTTAATCTGCTCTGGGTCAAAACACACTAATCCTGTGTCTTCTGAATTTTCTCCAGAAAGAGAAAGGCACACACCCAGGAGTACTATTCCAACTTAGTCACAACCATGGGGTAAGCCAACTAAGTAACTTAGAAGGGGAGAAGGGACGTTTACAAAAACACACCCTCAAGCATGTGCATTTACTCTGGAGCCAAAGTGAATCTTCAGAAGAAACAACTTTACTTTTTCCACTTATTTCTTATTAGGTTTTCTCTCTTTTGTTGTCTGAGCAGAAGACAGTCTCCTGGGTGAATAAGGAAGGCTTAAACAGAATCTAGACAGAGCTCAAGAATCAGACATGATGGAAAATTAGCAACTCCAATCTGTTAATCTAAGACCATGACCCCTCAAAAGCAGAGAGCTAGAAATTCTACTCTCAGTTTATGGAGTCCTCTGAATAAACTGTGAAAATTTAGAAACACTGAGCTTTTTCAAAATAGACCCAGCTCAGTCATGTGCCTGTAGATTTGGCCTGAGTCTAAAGAGATTCCATCTATTACAAACTTGTTTGCACAATTGGAGACATGTTTGTATAAGTTATGGGCTATGTTTTAAATATGGCTTTTCTGTATCAAGATGATATCCACAAAAATAGTCAACTGCTTTGATTGACTTGACCAAAAACAATCTATGTATTGTACCTGATTGTACATGCAAATTGATTATAGTACTCTTTCTATATTTCAATTGCTTAAATGAAAAAATGCTCAATGATGGTAGCAACAATTTACCATCTTTGGACAAAACACATATTCCTTCCTTCATCCTCTTCATTTTGTGCCAAGATATTAACAAACTTGACTGGATAAGCAGTTTTAAAACATTAATGTTGGTTATTAATACCTTTTTATGAATACCAATCTGGTATTTTTATCAGAGTGGTCTAATTTACTAGAGCAAATGATGTTAATTGTAGTGATTGCAGTTTGTCAGATTTACCTAGAATCTGGACATGGCATATAACATGGGTTGAAAAAAAAGCCAAATGTTGATCGGTTGGTTGACATATCATAACTCCTCATTTCATGGTTTATCTCTTACGTTCTTCAAAGAAAAATCAATCCTATATTGCCCCTTATCTATCTCCTCTATTTACTCATCAGGGGCAATTTACTACTCATTATCCACTCAAAAATCCTCAGGGATATTCTGGTGACCCTGTACTGATCTGAATTCTCAAATCCATTGCTATTTGGATCATGACTTAAATATCTTGAACTCCTGACTAGGTGGGTCTCTGAACTGATTTTCCTGGAAATTTTATTGGGTATGCTCATTTCAAATATTAAACCATGGCTTTGAGACTAGCTTACAGATCTGTGTCTTGTCCCTGAAATATTCATTGGAAAAAGTATTTTATCTTCTTGTATTTGTCATGTTAAAAATGTTTAATTCTATATAGAAACATAACCAATATGTGATTTTTCAATTTCATTGCGCACAGAAGAAAAATAATTATTTTAATTACTATACAAAGTTTAAAGTACAAAAAAGTATTATACTAGAAGATGAAGTAAGCCTGACTTGTGACGGAAATACTTAATCTTGAAAACGAAAACTTCTTCTGCACTGCCATAGTGTTTACCCATGAAAATAGGTTAGCTATTGATTTATAATTTAGAAGTATAAACCTGGATTCTTTACGAACTCTACTACTTTTCCAATGCAATCTTAGGTAATACACTTAAACACCTCAGCGATAGAGTCACGATAATAATGCCTAAATTGGGGGTTGAATAAATAGTGCAAAGTAAGGTGCTTGCCTTGCATGCAGCTAATCTGGGTGTAATCCCCAGCATTCTATATGGTTCCCTAAGCCCCATCAGAAATACTATCTAAACACAGATCCAGGAGTAAGTCCTGAGCCTAGTCAGGTGTGTTCAAAAAACAAAAACAAATGCCGAGTTTACCTGGTTGTGGAGAAGATTTAAGTAAAATGAAATCATTGCATGTTGCGTGAATATTCGTTCAATCAGAGGCAGGCGCTGAGACAAGGAATGCGGAAGAAATTTTTTTCATGGAGGGCCCAGGTTTTCTCAGACCTGTAACAAAGGTAGAGAGCCCCAAAATCTCCTTTTAGTGATTATGGTACCTCTACAGGGCGCAATGCAGTGGCTTTATCAAAAGAAGTTGCAGAAAGAACATTGAGGTAGCAAAACATACATTGTTTCCTTGCATCTGCAGGCCAGTAATTTTGGCCTCCAGAAAGAAGATACAAAACCAAAACTGAAACTTTTCTTTGGCTACAAGCACTGGAATTTGCATCCCAAAGACAAGGCTGGGTAGCCACCTGAAATCTACATCCTAAAGACAAACTGGGCTGGCACCTGAAATCTTCATCCCAAAGACTAGGCTGGGCTTGAGCCTGGAATCTACATGTCAAAGATCAGGCCTGGCTAGCACCTGAGATCTGCTTGTGGATCAGCCAGGCTTCTGTGAGAAAAGGAAAACTGCCCCTTTCAATATACTAAAATTATTTACTGAAGGCAGTTTGAAGGAGAAAAGATGTTCAGCCTCATCCAAATCAGTCAGGACATATGAGAAATCTTGCCCATTTTCATGGGTCCCTTTGTTCCTACCCATTGTGTGGTGCAGTCTACATGGGCTCACCCTGACAGCTCAGTCCAGCCCCAATAATTGCCTAAGTCAACCAAAATTTGAAAGCCTGCCATATACCAGATAATGGGATCTACAAAGATGTGGGAAAGAGCTTGACTTTTTCAGAGAAATGTCTACTCATCTCCTCTCTCTTAGGGTTCTTTTTTATTTTTTATTTTTTATTTTTGCCCACATCCTGTGGTGTTCGTGGTTTACTCCTGGCAGGACTTGGGAGACCATATGTGGTGTTAAGAATCAAATATGGCTGGGTCACTTGCAAGGCAAGTTTTCTACCCACTGTACTATTGTTCCTGCCCCATCCTCTTCCCAAGTTTAACATTGTTAGGGCGCGGATCGTGATCTCCCTTTAACGACAAAGAGACTCCAGAGACTGCAAACAGCAAGAAAGGTTTATTGTAAGACTGGCTAGCCAGGGTCAAGCCGCCTACACAGACACGCAGGTCAGTTAGGTGAGGCAAGACCCCGAACTTCTTCAAAGGGGATCTTATATAGGCCTTCACTGGCCGTTACAGCAAAGCCCGCGCATTTCATAGCCAATAGATTTGTAACAACATATGCTTTCTTAACCAATCCAATTAAGGGTACATCACTTCTTAGCCTATAGTTTAAAGATCAGCATTGAGCATTGGTGCTTAGGAACTGACAGGTTTTTAAGGTAGTCCTGGGTCTTGCAACATGGGTCTTGTGAGAGACATCCGATTATCTGGTCTGACCCCCACCCTTCGAGTACCTGTATCTGAATTCCTTGCTCAGGGGCAGAAAAACCAGTTATTTTGCAGTACAGGCTCCTACAAAGTGGATCTGAAAAAGCTCATCTAGACCTGTTCCTTGAAAAATAAGTTATTTTGCAATGCAGGTTCTATTAAGCTAAGCTAAATTAATTCTGGTGGTAGTCCATTTTGGGCCTGTCCCTCACAAACATGCAAGTATTTTTTCCCATTCACAATCATATTTTAATTTTAGCCCAAATTCCCTTTGTCATGAAAACCCTTTTTAATTTGAGTTCCATGTGTTTCATTTTATTTTTGTTATCTTTGCCAATGGAGTCAAGAAATTGAAGACATCACTGAGAGTTATATCTTAGGAAATTTTACTTGTTTTCTCAATGCATTTTATAAGTTCAGTCTAATTTCAAAGTCTTTAATCCACTTCAAATTAATTTTGTAAATGGTTGATTCACAGACCATAATGAGATATGGTCCCTATTTATCTTTTTTATTGGCATACCCAATTTTGTCCCTACGATTGTAGAACAGGCTGTCTTGCTCTACTTAACACACTTGACACTAGTACATAGCACTAGTGCTGGTGGAGCATATTTGAATGTGGCTTAATTAAGACAAGTTGCAGCACCTACGTCAGTATTAGTATACTCAGCTCCTTGTCTTGATCAACTGTCCTAGGCTGTATGCTTATCTCTGGGATCTCAATTCTGTTCCAATGGTATAAAAGTACCACAATTTTGATTACTATAGCTTTATGGTATCATTTTCAGTGAATGAATAAAATATCCTCCATCTTCATTTTCTCAGAATTGCTTGGATATTTGGGGGAGGTTTCTGATTCTATACAAATTTTAGCAGTATTTGTTGTAAGTCTTAGAAGATTGATGGGTACTGCCTTTAATATGTATAATAGTTTATGTAGCACCATTATTTTGAAAATATTCTTTCTTCCAAGTCATGAACATGGAATATTTTTCCATTTCCTTTTACCCTTTTCTATTTTTTTCAATAAGTGAGTTATAGTTTTCAAAGTATAAGCTTGTTACATTATTTTCCAAGTTGATTCCTAGGTATATAATACTTTTGGACACTATTTTAAAAAGAATTGTCTGTTTTATTTGTTTGTCATCTAATTAATTATTTTCAACTGAATTTTGTGTGACTTTGTAACTTGCTGCTTTGCTGTATTGGTTTATTGTTTCTATCAGGTTTTTAACAGAATCTTTGGGGTTTTCTATTTATTTGATCATGTCATATTCAAATAGTTATAATTCAGCTTTATTTCTAATTTTCACCCTGATGTAGGCAGGTAGACAGGGAAAGCCCCCTCGAGTCAATGACAAAAGCGAACCCTGCAGAAAATAGGAAAACAGGAACTAAGGCTTAATAAGACCCTCACCTGGCTCCAGCAACAGACCCAAAGAAGCTCCTCCAGGAACAAAAGGTCAGGAAAGGAATTTCAAAGACCATCACCACTCCCATTCTCCCTGGTAACCTCCTTAGCTAAAGACTTTTACCTGGGAAGAAGCCCCAAGTAGGGGCAGGTTGAAGAAACTCTATAAAGGCCACCTTGAACAAAGGAAAGGCACACATATGCTGCCCGAGCCCATGTGCTGCTTGTGCCCGCGTGGCCGAGCACATGGGGTGCCCGAGCACATGTGTCACACACATCTCCCCTCTTGAGATGTGTACTTTCATGCTTTCGTGTCTAATGCTAGGATGTGTATAGGGACTCTCTCCACCCTTGGAGAAGCCTGTGTTCTCTCTTGAGTATGTTACTCTCACTCTCCCACCCTCCACACCTTAAAAATCCTCCAAATAAAATATGTTTACTTCACTGCTTGTCTACTCCTGGAATTCCTTTCTGTGAGGTGAGACAAGAACCCAGTAACCCTGGATCCTGGGTGGCAGAGGCAGGTGGGGAGAAAGTGACCGTCTTTCTCCTCCCCACTTCACATAAGACACCCATGGGGCCCACCACATCAACCCCTTTGATTTTTTTCTCACCTGATTGTTGTGAAAAACACTTTCAAAACCACATTGAATAATAGTTTGAAGAAGGCACATTGATGTCTAGTAGGCATATGAAAAAGTATTTATCATCATTTATTATCAGGGAAATGCAAATCAACAATGAGATATCTCCTTACACCAGTGAGAATGGCATATATCAAAAAGACTGTAAAGAATCATTGTTGGCAGGAATGTGGTAAAAAAAAATCATTCTCATTGTCTGTTGGTGGAAATGTCATCTGGATTAGCCTCAGTGGAAAACAGTATGGATATGTATTTCTCAATAAAAGTAATAATAGAACTCCTATATGACCTAGTGTTTCTAATTCTTGGTATTGTGGGGAATGGGCCCAGAATTACAAGAAACAGGTCCGAAACTAACTTACAGCAACCAACTTCTTTTTCTCAGATCTGCTTTACAGGAACAATATCTCATAAAATGACTTGTTATTCTCCCTGGGGCCTGGCACCTAGATGCGGGTGCTCAGGTGACTGACAACGCAGGACAGGGGTGGTTATGGAAGATTACCCAAGGCTTACTGTTACCAACATGTTTCGGCTTGCTTAATAGTGATGTACTGACGGGCTTTGTGTGTTACAAATTCATTGGCTATGTACTGCGCAGGCTTTGTGTGTTACAAATTTATTGGCTATGTACTGCGCAAGCTTTGCCTTAATGGCCAGTGAGGGCCTATATAAGATCTTCCTTGAAGAGGCTCGGGGTCTTGCTTGGAATACTGGTCTTGCGCTACATAGGTGGAGCTTGACCATAGCCCAGCTAGAACAATAAACCTCGTCTGCCCATTGCATTCTCTGAATAGTTTCTTTGTGCAGTATGTGGACATCAAGAACCGTGCCCTAACAGTATCTACTCCCCAAACACAAAAACCTTAATTTAAAAATGCATGAATGTACATGTTCATTGCAACACTTAGTAGAATAGACAGGATATGGAAACAAACACAAATGTTCAATGCAGTTGAGCCATTTGCTGCAACATGGATGCAACGAGGCGGGAGGGAGAGTACCAGAGTTTCATATTAAGTGAAATTAGTTGGAGAGAGGAGGATGAACACCAGGTAATCTCACTTATACGTGAAGCATAGTAAGCCCAAACCAAGAAAATAACAGTAACAATTTGGCCATGAATTACAAAACTGATTACCAAGCAGTAGGAGGAATGGTGAGGGGGAATAAAGATAAGACCATCAGTGACATGGTGGAGAATCTTGGGCATTTGAGAGGATGCAGTAACTTTTTACATCAGTACCATAAACTTTAACACTATTATGACCAGGGATGGAGCAGGTAGGGAGCTTGCCTTGCACATGGCCAACCCAGGTTAGATCCCTGGTAAACTCAGGTTCAATTCCTGGCATCCAATATGGTCACTTGAGCAACACCAAGAATGATTCCTTAGCACATAGCCAGGAATAACCACTAGGCATCAACAGGTGTGACCCAAAAAACAAAAATATGGGAGAGAGAGGTCATGATCACGATCACAATCATCCTGTTGTTCGTCGATTGCCTCGAGCAGGCACCAGTAACGTCTCCTTCGTCCTAGCCCTGAGATTTGAAAAAGTGCCATATTCAAGGCTCTTTCAGGGTTAGGAGAATGAGACCCATCATTGTTACTGGTATTTGGCATATTGGGTAGGCCACAGGGAGTTTGCCAGACTCTGCCGTGTGGGCAGGTTACATTTGGTAGCCTGCCAGGTTGTCCAAAGTAAGAATAAGATAATAAGATGTCCGGGTGCTGGGTTTTATAGTGTCTGGGTCTTGGCCGTTGATGGGATTATAGGGCACCAGGGGGCCAGTTGGTGGGTGTGACCCCTGCCTACTGGAAGATGGAGGATCTGGGTGGAGGATGCTCAGCCCTGATCCAAGCAGTCTTGGAGATCTCAGCCACTGGACCTGCATGCCTTTGTTCCTCTGCCGGTACCTTCATGTGTGTGAAGAGTGGTCTCAGCATGGTTGTGCCTAGTTCTAGAGGTCTTCCGCTGCCGGAGCTCTGCTCAGGGCGGGGAGCGAAACTCAACCCACCCCCCTACAAGGGGCCCCAGTGAGGACAGCCAGGCGTGGGGGCAGGAGACTCTGCTATGTTCTCTTCCGAGAGCTGGGTTTTATAGTCTCTGGGTCTTAGCTGTTGATGGGATTACACGGCACCAGGGGGCCAGTTGGTGGGTGTGACCCCTGCCTACTGGAAGATGGAGGATCTGGGCAGAGTCTTCTACCCCCGTACCTGTCTGTCCTCACCGGGGCCCCTTGCGTGGGGGGGGGGGGTTGAGTTTCCCTCCCCGCCCCGAGCAGAGCTCCGGCAGCCAAAGACCTCTAGAACCAGCCACAACCATGATAAGCATTTTATATTTGTTAATTCATTTCTTTATAGCACTTATATAAGATAGATGCCATTATTTTACACCATTTTACAGATGAAAAATCTAGGATATTAAGAGGTTAAGAAACTTGTCATGGTCACACTTTTGATAAGTGACAGAAGCATATTTTAAATTCAATTTGTTTTTAGTTATTAACCTATACAACTAACTTAGAATGACACTTCTCTTTCTCTTTCTGTCTCTCACTCCTATCCTTCCTCCCTCCAACATTTCTCCCTTTCTTTTGGCTGAGAAATAATATATCAGCAATTTACCATTGTAGCTTCTTCTCTTTCCCTAACTATGATTTCAGAATTCAGAAAAAATTAAAAAATTGAAAGAATTCAAGTGATTGTATTTGTACTTTTAAAACTCGACATAAGGATAATTATATACTGAGGGTACATGAAGGTAGAGACTGATGGCCTATCTTTTTGGCACATAAATTTTATTCAAGTATATATGGTTATATAAACTAAAATTTACCAAGCATTTAACGTGAATCATTATAACATCCTCAAAACAACAATATGAACTAGATATGAAATATTAACCAAATGATTTATTAACTTTACTGATGAGGAAACCAACCACAGGAATAGAGATTAAGTAAATTGTTCAATGAATTATCTAATAAGCATTAAATATTAACTAGCTTTGCCTAGCTGATGCCAAGTTCTTTTAATTACTGTTACTATGTAAATATCTTAAAAGAGATCAGTAGATCCATTTTCAAAGAACAAATATATAGTAGGTAAAGGTAAAGGTAAAGGCCCTCCCGTTGTTCGCCGATTTGCTCGAGCGGGCCCAGTAACGTCTCCATTGGAGACTTTGTTGTTACTGTGTTTGGCATATCGAATACATCACGGGGAGCTTGCCAGACTCTGCAGTGCAGGAGAGATACTCTCGGTAGCTTGCAGGGCTCTCCGAGAGGGGCGGAGGAATCGAACTCGGGTCGGCCATGTTGGCTGCATGCAAGGCAAACGCCCTACCGCTGTGCTATCGCTCCAGCCCAAGTATATAGTAACAAAGAAAATTCAGATACATAAAGTTCTGAAGAAATGTCAAACTTGTGATCTACTTTAGTCCTGAGCCTCAGATCTCATTGTCTTCAGTTTCCATAGATACTGCAGTGGGAAAATTAAGAAACACTGCAAAAAATGCAGTTCGAAAAAAAAAAACCAGAATTAATGGGCCCCTTTCATAGTAACTTATGGGAAAGTCTTGTGAATATCTAATTCTAGTCTTTTGTATCTGTCAAGGCCCTGAAAAAATAAATGCAATGTTAAAATTAGGATAATTTGAGAGATCCTTAATTATGGGCCAACTCCTCATATTTAAGATACAGCTTACACATTAAAAGAGTTATTTATATAAAAGTGGATGGGATAAAGAGATGTGTATTGGACAGACCAGTAACTTAAAGCTAGAACCAACTATTGCCCTTGTTGGAGTACCAGGGGCTTAGGTTTACCGGGTTGCACCCCTCACAGTGCTCCCGAGTCATTCCCATTACGTTGTTTGTCTGTAACTACTTCTTTGTGCTCTCTTCCCCAACCAATTTGTAAGGTCTCATCCTTCTTAGACACTGAAGCTGTACTGTAAGTAACTATTGCCTTTCTCCTCTTCTTATGTCTTTTGAATAGTTTGATGCATTGTCCTTTTTGTATAGATACAGGAAGACAATTAATATTATGCTTTATAACTTAGGATTTAATTGGCTTTGAATATTATTCACTCCTGGGCATCTGCTTTCTCAACTTAAGCCTCAGTTGCCCTCTCTTCCTAGCATCCCAAGGGCAGGGTCCCGACGTGGGATTGGATAGAACCAGGGCAAGCCGGTAAGTTATGTGCTACTCTGGCATCGTGATGGGCCAGGCCAAGGTGCCACAATTCCTTTTTTTTTCTTTTCTTTTTTTATTTTTTTTTTATTAGGGAAACACCATGAGGTACAGTTGTAGATTTACAATTTTTTGTGCTTGGGTTTCGATTGTACAATGATCAGATACCCATCCCTCCACCAGTGCCCAATTTCCACCACCATGGATAATATCCCCCCCCACCCCCATCCTCCCATCCCCCCTGCCTCTGTGGCAGGGCAATCCCCTGTGTTCTCTCTCTAGTTTTGGGTGTTGTGGTCTGCAAAAGAGGAATTGAGTGGCAAACATGTTCAGTCCATAGTCTACTTTCAACATGCATCTCCACTCCTGGGAGGATCCTCCAAACACCCTTTATTTGATGCTCCCTTCTCTATCTGAAGTGCTCTTTCCCCTAGAATACCCGGCTGGCCTCTGAGTTATGGAGTAATCCTCCTGGTGCTGATCTCAGCTATTCTTAGGTATTAATCTCATATTTTGTATCCCCCAGATGAATGCAATCTTTCTATGTCTATCCCTCTCGTTCTGACTCATTTCGCTTAGCATGATACTTTCCATGTTGTACCATTGTATGTAAATATCATGACTTCATCTTTTCTAACAACTACATAGTACTCCATTGTGTAGATGTACCAAAGTTTCTTTAACCAGTCATCTGTTCTTGGGCATTCAGGTTTCTTCCAGTTTCTGGATATTGCAAAGAGTGCTGCAATGAACAAACAAGTGCAGATGTCACTTCGACTATACATTTTTACCTCTCTGGGATATATTCCCAGGAGTGGTATTGCTGGGTCAAATGGAAGCTCAATTTCTATTTTTTTGAGAATCGTCCATACTGTTTTCCAGAAGGGCTGAACTAGTCGACATTCCCACCAACAGTGAAGGAGTGTCCCTTTCTCGCCACATCCATGCCAGCATCGGTTGCTTTTGTTATTTTGAATGTGGGCCAGTCTCTGAGGTGTGAGATGGTATCTCATTGTGGTTTTGATCTGCATCTCCCTGATGATTAATGATGTAGAGCATTTTCTCATGTGCTTTTTTGCCATTCGGATTTCTTCTTTGAGAAAGTTTCTGTTCATTTCATTGCCCCATTTTTGGATGGGGTTGGATGTTTTCTTCTTGTGGAGTTTAACCAGTATTTTGTATATCCTGGATATCAACCCCTTGTCAGATGTGTATTCGGCGAATATCCTTTCCCATTCTGTAGACTGTCTTTGTAATTTGGTCACTGTTTCTTTGGAGGTGCAGAAGCTTCTTAGTTTAAGATAGTCCCATTTATCTATCTCTGTTTTCACTTGCTCGGCCAGTGGCATGGCATCTTTGAAGATACCATTAGCTTCAATGTCATGGAGGGTTTTGCCAACTTTGTCTTCAATGTACCTTATCGTTTCTTGTCTGATGTTGAGGTCTTTAATCCATTTTGATCTTACTTTTGTACATGGTGTTAGGCAGAGTTCTGAGCCCATGTTTTTGCATGTAGCCGTCAAGTGATGCTATGACAATTTGTTAAAGAGGCTTTCCTTACTCCACTTCATATTACTTGCACCTTTATCAAAGATTAGATGATCATATGATTGAGGGGAGATGTCAGTGTATTCAACCCTGTTCCATTGGTCTGCAGTTCTGCCTTTGTTCCAGTACCATGCTGTTTTAATTATTACTGCTTTGTAGTACAGTTTGAAGTTCGGGAGGTTGATTGCTCCCATTTTCTTTTTCCCAAGAATTGCTTTAGCTATTCGTGGGGGCTTATTGTTCCATATAAATTTCAGGAGTGCTTGCTCCATTTCTTTGAAGAATGTCATGGGTATCCTTATAGGGATTGCATTGAATTTATACAATGCTTTCGGTAGTATTGCCATTTTGACAATGTTAAGTCTCCAGACCCATGAGCAGGGGATATCTTTCCATTTCCTCATGTCCTCTTTTATTTCCTGAAGTAGCGTTTTGTAGTTTTCTTTGTACAGGTCCTTTACTTCCTTAGTTAAGCTGATTCCTAAGTACTTGACTTTCTGGGGCACAATTGTGAACGGGATTGTTTTTTTCATGTTGCTTTCTTCTCTCTCACTGTTTGCATATACGAAAGCCATGGACTTTTGAGTATTGATTTTATAGCCTGTAACTTTACTATACGAGTCTATTGTTTCTAGGAGTTTTTTGGTGGAGGTTATTGGGTTCTCTAAGTATAGTATCATATCATCTGCGAATAGTGAGAGCTTGATTTCTTCCTTTCCTACCTGAATGCCCTTAATATCTTTTTCTTGCCTAATCGCTATTGCAAGTACTTCCAGTACTATATTGAACAGCAGTGGAGAGAGTAGGCATCCTTGTCTCGTCCCTGATCTTAGAGGGAAGGCTCTCAGTTTTTCCCCATTGAGGATGATGCTTGCTGTAGGCTTGTGGTAGATGGCTTTATGTATATTGAGAAAAGTTCCCTCTATACCCATTTTGGCTAGGGTTTTCATCATAAAGGGGTGCTGGATCTTGTCAAATGCTTTCTCTGCATCTATTGATATGATCATATGCTTTTTATCTTTTCTTTTGTTGATATGATGGATTATGTTGATTGATTTCCGAATGTTAAACCATCCTTGCATACCTGGGATGAATCCTACTTGGTCATGGTGTATGATCTTTTTGATGAGTAGTTGGATTCTATTTGCTAGTAGTTTGTTAAGGATCCTCGCATCTGTGTTCATCAGGGATATCGGTCTGTAATTCTCTTTCTTTGTGGTATCTCTGTCTGCTTTTGGTTTCAGTGTAATATTTGCTTCGTAGAAACTGTTCGGAAGTGTTTTTGATATATCAATTTCGTGGAAAAGCTTAAAGAGCATTGGGAGTAAGTCCTCTTTAAAGATTTGGAAGAATTCACTAGTGAATCCATCCGGGCCAGGACTTTTGTGCTTGGGGAGACTTTTTATTACCATTTCAATTTCCTTGATGGTGATAGGTCTGTTCAGGTATTCCAGGTCTTCTTGGTTCAGCCTTGGGAGTCTGTAGGAGTCTAGGAATTTATCCATTTCCTCGAGGTTTTGATGTTCCGTGGCATAAAGCTTCTCAAAGTACTCCCTGAGGATCCTTTGAATTTCTGTAGTTTCTGTTGTAATGACACCCTTTTCATTTCTGATTCGGTTTATTAGGGTTTTCTCTCTCCCTTCCTTTGTGAGTTTTGCTAGAGGCTTATCGATCTTGTTAATTTTCTCGAAGAACCAGCTCTTGGTTTCATGATCTTTCGGTTGTTTTTTGGGTTTCCATCTCATTAATCTCTGCTCTGAGTTTTATTATTTCCTTTCTCCTGTTCGGTTGTGCTCCTTTTTTTTGGTCCTTCTCCAAGCTCTTAAGCTGTGAGGTTAGGTTACTTATGTGTGCTCACTCCTCCTTCCTGAGGAATGCTTGTATAGCTATAAACTTTCCTCTTAACACAGCTTTTGCTGTGTCCCATAAGTTTTGGTAACTCTTGTTCTCATTTTCATTCATTTCTAGGAATCTTTTGATTTCCTCTTTGATTTCTTGTCTAATCCACTCGTTGTTCAATAACGCACTGTTTAATTTCCAGGTGTTTGATTTAGTTTTCTGTTTTTGTGTGTGATTTACTTCTAATTTCAGCGCATTATGGTCTGAGAAGATTGTTGATACAGTCTCTATCTTCTTAATTTTATGGAGGCATGTTTTGTGGCTCAGCATGTGGTCTATCTTGGAGAATGTTCTATGTACGCTTGAGAAGAATGTGTATTCAGCTTTTTGTGGATGAAGTGTGCTGTATATATCTACTAAGTCCCTTTATTCCATTGTTTCCCTCAGATGAAGTATGTCCTTGCTAAGCTTGAGTCTGGTTGATCTATCAAGAGGTGACAAAGAGGTGTTGAAGTCTCCCACTAGTATTGTGTTGCTATTGATGTCTTTTTCCAAATCTATGAGTAGTTGTTTTAAGTACTTTGCTGGTCTCTCATTAGGTGCATATACATTTATTATTGAAAGTTCTTCCTGTTGTACAGATCCTTTGATCAATAAGAAATGGCCTTCACTGTCTCTTATGACCTTCTTCACTCTGAAATCAATGTAGTCTGATATTAGTATGGCTACCCCAGCTTTTTTATGGGAGCTGTTTGCCTGTAGGATTGTTTTCCAGCCTTTGACTCTGAGTCTGTGTTTGCTTTGTCTATTATGATGTGTTTCTTGTAGGCAGCAGAATGTTGGGTTCAATTTTCTAATCCATCCTGCCACTCTGTGTCTTTTAATTGGTGCGTTTAGCCCATTGACATTGAGAGAGATTATTGTTATGGGATTTTGTCCCATTGTTTTTTTGAAATTTGGCGTACTTGAGGGGCCTTTCTTGCCTTAAAGTAGCCCATTTAGTTGTTCTTGTAATCATGGTTTTCAGTCTATGAAGTTCCTGAGCTGTTATTTGTCTGTGAAACTGTGTGTTGTTCCTTCTATTATGAATGAGAGTCTTGCTGGGAAAAGTATTTTTGGGGAGGCATTTATTTCATTGAGTTTTTTTCACTATGTCCCACCACTGTTTTCGGGACACGATGGTTTCATCAGAAAAATCAGCTGTGAATTTTAAGGATGCTCCTTTGTAAGAGATTTCTTTCTTCAATCTTGCTGCTTTCAGAATTTTGTCTCTGTCTAAGGTTTTCGTCATTTTGAGCAGAATGTGTCTTGGGGTATTTTTATTCGGATTTCTTCTAGCTGGTACCCTTCGGGCCTCCTGAATGTGGTCACAAGTTTTCTTCAGCTCTGGAAACGTTGTAGCAATGATGTCTTTGACAGTTTCTTCTTCATCAAGGTTTTCTTCCTATACCTCTAGGACTCCAATAATTCTTATGTTACCCCTCTTGGCTTCATCACGATCTTCTCTTGCCATCTGTTCCCGAATTGTGAGTCTCTTTTCCATTTTCTGCTCTTTTCTGGAGAGTCTCTGAACTTCATCTTCGAGCTCAGTGATTCTGTTCTCAGCAGCTCTTACTCTGCTGCTGAGGCCTTCCACTGAGTTTTTCAATTCGCCTACGAGATTTTTCAGGTCTGACATTTCCGAATGCATTTTCCTCATTTCTGCCTTCAAATCCTCTTGTCTTCTATTGGCATTGCTTTCCATTGTTTCTTTTAGTTCCCTAAGCATCCTAAGTAGCTCCCTTCTGAATTTCTTGTCAGAGAGGTTGTCTAACACTACAGTACTGTTGGTGTCATCTGGGCTAGGCTCTTCAATAAGAAAGTTTGGTGGGCTTTTGCGTTGCTTTACCATTGTGAGAAGTGTGGTTTAGTCCTTCACGTTCACTGTTACTATTCTGCTTGATATGCAGTGTGAGTTAATATAGGCTTATGAGTTATTGGCTACTGTGTTTCTAGTGGCTGAGCTAAACTAGAGAAGTTTCCATCTAAGAAGGTAGCTTATGGTTCCTATGGCATAGGTAGTGGGAAAATACTTCGTGGCTACGTTAGCGGCCACGGCTCCGGAAAGAATCCCTGGCACTGGGCGAGGAGTTGGGAACGTCTCCTGGTTGGAATGAGGAGCCGTTCAGCTTTGTTGCCCAGAGCTGTGCCTCCGTGTCCGTCCCGCGCAGAACAGGGGAGAAAACCGGCTTTGTAGGAGATGGATCTAGCTGCACATGCCCAGAGAGGGTCCCAGGCCCTTGGGGACAGGCTGTACCTGGTTGGAATTGGTGCCACAATTCTTACCTATAGGTTAAGAGTTTGATCATAGGCAGATGCTGTCATGATCCAAAAGTAATGATGAGACTAGGACCCTGCTGCTAGGAATAGAAAAGATCTGGCCTGAGCACTGCAGTCTGAGATTGAGATGGCCCTAGGAGAGCAATTCTATAAGCTCAAAGTATTTCTTACTGTGTCCATACAAAATGATTTATATTGTTAGGGCACGGATTGAAATCTCCATTTGACGACAAAGAGACTCCAGAGACTGCAAACATCAAGCAGGGTTTATTGCAAGACTGGCTAACCAGGGTCCCACCTCCTACACAGACACGCAGGTCCAGTAGGTTGGGTAAGACCCCGAACTTTTTCAAAGGGGATCTTATATAGGCCTTCACTGGCCGTTACAGCAAAGCCCGCGCATTTCGTCGCCAATAGATTTGTAACAACATTTACTTTCTTAACCAATCCATTTAAAAGTACATCACTCCTTAGCCTATAGATTCAAAGATCAGCATTTACATAAATAGGCATTGTGGCAAGTGGGCATCTGGTAACTCACTCGGACATTTGGTTATCACCTGGCTTCTTTTGATTCTCAGCTCTGCATTCTGGTGGAGGTGGATAAGGGAAAAGTTCCTAACAGAGGTAATAGATAAGGAAGGCCCAACAAATGGTTCCTGAATTTACATCCCAACAGGGAAGGGTCAACAAATGGTTTCAGAATTTGCATTCCAATAAGGAATGGTTTCACTCTAAAGCTCTGCTAGGGAGGGGGCAGGAAAGGGAGAGTTACTAATTTGTAGAGTTTTAACTCTGGAATCTCCCTCAGGGTCCCTAGAGACCTTACAATATTATGTATGCTTATATGTTGGTCGAACAAGGAGAGGAGAAACACATCCAGGGAAATCTGTTCTAGGGTGGGTTGATCTGCTAAATGAGAATCTGTCCTGGAAGCAGTTTTCCTGGGTGTCCTGACTAGCTTGAATGAGACTGAACCTTTCTCCCTTTCAAACTGCCTTCAGTAAATGATTTCAGTATATTGAGGCAGTTTCCCTTTTCTCACAGAAACCTAGCTAGTCTTAGATATGCAGATCTCAGGTGCTAGCCAGGCCTGATATTTGGGATGTAGATTCCCAGATCTAGCCAGGCTAGTCTTTGGTATGCAAAGCTCAGATACTTGTCTTTGGGATCTATATTCTAAGCTCTAGCAGACTGGGCTTTGGGATGCAAATCCAAGTGCTTGTAGCTTGTGAAAGTACTTGTGAAAGGTTTCAGTTTGGCTTTGTATCTTCTTTCAGGAGGCCAAAATTACTGGTCTGCGGATGTAAAGAAACAATGTATGGTTTGCCACCTCAATGTTCTTTCTGTAACTCCTTTTGCTGGCATCACTATATTGCGCCATTTAGAGTGTTGGGATCGGGAGTTCCCTGGCCCTGGGAGGCGCGGAGAGACCAGATAGACACAATTCCTGCAGGAGTAAAAACGGGGTTTATTTAGACCAGCATGCTGGGGCTCCGCAGCATACCCCAAAAATGGGCAGTGGCTGAGAGCCCCGAACTTCTTCAAAGGGGATCTTATATAGGCCTTCACTGGCCGTTACAGCAAAGCCCGCGCATTTCATAGCCAATAGATTTGTAACAACATATACTTTCTTAACCAATCCATTTAAAAGTACCTCACTCCTTAGCCTATAGATTCAAAGATCAGCATTTACGTACATCGATTGTCAGCACAAGCAAGGTTATAGCTGGAATCATTAAGCCTTAGGTAATCTCCCTTGACCATCCTCGTTTTGTGTTACCCAAGTCTGCAGGGTGCTTTAGTGAGACAATACATTCCAGGAAAGGGCAATTTCCCCCAACCACCAGCATCCTGAGTTAGCCTTTACCCAAATCTGCAGGGTGCTTTACTGAGACAATACATTTCAGGGACAGTAAATACACCTGAATCTTGTAGAAAGAAGTTATGCCCTGTTCACTTTGCAAGTCCCCTCTCCCCCAGGTGCAAAGCAGCCAAGCAGTTTTACAGAAAGCAATGTTGCAAGTTAGCTAAAGTACACAAAAATTTGATGCCCTAATATGGATTCTTTCAAGAGGTACTATGATCCATATAAGGGAGATTTCAGGGCTCTCTGGGGGGACACGTGCATTAGAGAACCTGGGAAGATGGGGCTGAGGACAGAAGCTGAGAGAACAGGAGTGCAGGTGCTCGAGAGATCCTTGGGCCTCTATGACATACACTTTTTCCATGTAAGAAACTGCTGTTAAGACCAACCAGCTTGGCCCCCGTTTCCTTCCTTCGCCTGACCATCGCCATCAACCTCCCTGGAGTGGGGAAACGGCCTGAGACTACAGAACGCGGGTGGCGGGAGAGATAGGCTACTTTGAGAAGAAAGTGACCTTTCCTTGAAGGATAGTCACCTCAAGGAAACATCACAGCAAGAGAGTTATGGAAATGGGTACTCTGACCTGAGTCTCTCACTTTCCTCTAATCTCCCATGAAATCTTCCCATTAGCAAACTGAATGAGATGCCAGACTTCAAGAGAGTTTAGTTGAGGTGATCCATATAGTTCAGATCACAAAGACCAGAGAACAGGGAGAAAGGAGGCAGGAAAGGGCTAAGGAAAAGGCAAAAAGACAAACAGCACAGTTGTCTCCTGACTCAGCTGTGAAAATGAAGACCTACCAACCAAAATGCCCTGGAAGACTCAATTTGTTATTTCCAAGAGATCATTCTGTTCCTTAAATACTGAAACTGCTTATGTATGGATGCTACTAGAAGTCCTTAAATACTGAATTTTGTTTTGTATGAATTCTACCAGAAGTTTTAAAACATAAACTCTAAATGTTCAGTTATATAACACAATGTATAAGACTGTGAAGCATTTCACAGTACAAGGTAAGGGCACCTGGTTGTAAAGGGTTTCAATATAGGCACCAAGAATCCCAACATTTTGTGGTATTGGAATGATGCACACAAGGCATAAAACCATCATTAACAGTATAGTAAACCAGAGTACCTCAATAAAGATAAAAAATTTTAATGTAAAATCAAAACTACCCTTTATCTGATATGTTTTCCACAAGTATTTTCTCCCATTCAGTTACTGTCTTTTAGTTTTACCCTGTGTTTCGTTTGCCATGCAGAAACTCTTTAATTTGATATATTCCAATTTGTTTATTCTTTTATTCTGTCACCTTTGGCAGTGGCATTTTATCGTTGAATACACCTTTGAGGTTTATATGTTGGAGTGTTCTGCTTATATTTTCCTCAATGTCTTGTGTATATTTTCCTCAATGTACTTTATTTTATTTATTTTATTTTTTGACTGTGGTTTGGAATTTAAAGTGCAAAGATCCCATTTCTTTTTTTTCTTTTTGGGTCACACCCAGCAACACACAGGGATTACTCCTGGCTCTGCACTCAGAAATTACTCCTGGCAGTCTTCAGAGGACCAAACAGGATACTGGGAATCGAACCTGGGTCGGCTGCGTGCAAGTCAAGCACCCTACCGGCTGTGCTATCCTCTCAAACCAGTGAGAATGGCACATTACAAAAATAATAGGAAAAAACTGTGCTGGTAGGTATGTGATGAAAAACGAAGTGGTGGGAATGCAGTTTGATTCAACCCCTATTAAAACCAGTATGGAAAGTTCTCAGAAAATTTAGAGTGAGCTATCCTATATCTCAGCAATTCCACTTTTGGATATCTACGCCTGGACAGGTAAACATTCATTCAAAAGGACATATGCATGCCACTATTCATTGCACTATGCAGTACAAGAGCTAAGACTTTGAATCAATGTAGATGTCCAAAAAGAGATCAGTGGATCATGAAGATTTGGTATATATACACAATAATATGCAGTTGTAAGGAATGACAAAATCATGCAATTTTCTGCAATGTGGGTGGAACGGAAAGATATATTAAATGAAGTAAGCCAGGAGAAGAAGAAGAATAAATAGAGGGAAGAAGAATAAATAGAGGGAAGAAGAATAAATAGAGGATTATATTGCTAATATGTGGTATATAGAGAAACAGAATGAGGGAATGCATTAGTTTAAGTAAGATGCCTAGATTACCCTTGGCCCCAGAGTATAGAGAGGATAAGGAAAGAAATAGAGTGAAGGGGAAGAGAAGACATAGATGAGAAGCAATGTGGATAGGGTTTAAGGAGACCCAGGTATATTTGGTGTTGTTAAGGACGGATAAAGCTAAATAAATATCCAAATCACAGAATCAGCAACACTGAAATAACAAGACCCAAACTTTAATAGCCAAATCTGAAAGATGCTTGCCGGTATGGTAGTCTGGAGCTGGGATGGAGAGGGGTAGGAGAAGGAATCTGGGAACACGGGTGGAGGAAAGTAGACACTTGTGGTGGGATTGTGTTAGGGCACAGATCGAAAGCTCCCTTTAATGACAAAGAGACTCCAAAGACTGCAAAGAGCAAGCAGGGTTTATTGTAAGCCTAGCTAGCCAGGGTTCAACCGCCTACACAGACACACAGGTCCAGCAGGTTGGGTAAAGACCCCGAACTTCTTCAAAAGAGATCTTATATAGGTCTTCACTGACGATTACAGCAGAGCCTGTACATTTCATAGCCAATAGATTTGTAATAACAGATACTTCCCTAACCAATCCAATTAAGGGTACATAACTTCTTAGCCTATAGTTTAAAGATCAGCATTTGCGTCAGCACTTAGGAATGTCCTGGTTTTTAGGGCAGTCCTGGGTCTTACAACATGGGTCTTGTGAGAGACATCCGATTATCTGGTCTGACCCCCACCCTTCTCGAGACTAGCAACTTGAGTACTTGTATCTTATTCCTTGCTCAGGGGCAGAAAAACCAGTTATTTTGCAATGTGGGTTCCTGTTAAGCGAAGTTAAATTAATTCTGGTTGTGGTCCATTTTGGGCCTGTCCATCACAATTGGTCATGGAACATTGTATGTCAAATAAAATAAATTTTTTGAAAAATATTTAAAACTAAAGATAAATAATTCTTGACTCTTTAATTTCATGTTTTTCGCCCTCATTTGGACCTTTGGACTTACCACCATTCAACTGGTAGACAGAAAACTGGACTAAATTCACTGCCTCCTTTTTTCTAAATAGATATGAGCATTAATTCCCTCCCCTTTCTTACACAGTTAATACAGAAATTATTTTCTGTATCTTACTATTGATGCAAATACCAGATTAAATAATACTAAGTTATTACTAATTATAACAGAGACCAGTGAAAGTCCTTAAATCCATGACTTCTCAGTTCCTCATGTTACTCATGCATATGTATATATAATCTTTAAAAAGTCATTGCCTCTAAACTATTTTGGTCCAAAAAGACACAAAACTCTTCCTCTAAAATTAAAATAGTATCACAGTCCCATCTAGAAACGAGAGAGGCTGAGAAATACGGTCTCTGGCTGAATAGTCATTATTCAACTGCAACTGTAAGATATGGAATGGAATCAGAGATCTTCACTAGTTTTATAGAATCTTTGGCAAAGATAGGCTTGCAGACTTATATGAATTTAAATTCTTTGTCAATACTGAAAAATGTCATACCAGCTATTTAATCAAGTGGTTATTGAAGGCTGCTATATGGTATCTTTGTGTTGAAAAGAAAGAAAATATCAGGCATAGTCACTTTTCATAAAAGGCTTACAGTATTTACAGAGATAGCCAGGTAAAATGGCTAAAATTTGAAGAAATTATCTAGCCATTTAAAGTTATTTATGCCTGGTTCTACTGGAAACCAATATGAGTTACTAATCTAACATACACACATATTCATATCTATGTTTAAAGTCTTTCCACAGTGACTCAAATATTTCTATCATTCTAAAATTATTCCATAGACTTTGTTAAACTACCAATAAGCAATATTTATAAAATATAGTCTAGCATATTTTTTCTGTAACTGGAACAGCAGACTTCGGTGTTCTTGCCACTGCAAACTAGCTCCATTATCCCCCTCAACTGTCTTTGGCTATTTATTTAATATCAAGAAATATTTATCAAGCAGTTTAATTTTTTTATCTCATGAAAAGAATGCCTATTTGTTACATGTAATTTTACCCCAAGATTCTACTCTTCTACTCAATTTCTATTGAATTAAACTTATTCTTTTTTCCCCTTCCATATGTCCTATAAGAGCCTACTTTATTTTATTCTTTGAGACTGAATTTTGTTTAAAAGAATAGTGACACACAGATCAGTTTTGTTTTGTAAAAGGGAAAAGCTGTCTGGCAGAATAATTAACAAGGGGATTGTGAGAAAGACTGGAATACACAGATGGAGACAAACATCTGCATTCCTGACATGCCAATCTCATGTTTCACTGAGAGGAAAAAAAGTTGTATTTCTAATTATGTGACTGTGGATTTTTCCCTTCTCCTTTAGATTGATAAAACACTATGATTTACAATAAAATAAAAAATCAGTAAATGCTGCATGATTTGCCCTTGAAGATATGGTGCGCCTACATAAATTGTATAAATTAAATTGCCTCAAGTTTTCAGTCTCCTCTTTTACCCAGTCAGTAATTGCTGACAAAAATTTAGATGAGATCTTTTAAATAGTAATATTTTTCCTTGTGTGTCCTTAAGAAATACCACTGAGAAATAAAAGTACTGTTGAATTATAAAAGGAAAAGAATTTTATAACAGACTACCAATACTAGATTATAGAGACATTACTACATCTACAAGCATACAAAGCTAATCAATTGGAATTGAAATAAAACACAGAATTTACTGGTCATGGTTCTGCTGAATGGCTACTCTCTCTATGCTCATTCTCTTTACTACTTGAACAAAAGTAAAAGGGACTTTATCCACTGAGAAGATTTTAGTGGCTTATTTGATTGGTTAGTAAAAGTTGATACACAGTGACCAAGTTAGAAATGCAGATATAACTTGGTTTAGTGCAGAGAAAGAGATTAAAGTTTCCACTCATTAGAATGTTAAACTGTATTTGTCAAAATCTCATATATATGGACAGTTAATTTTTATAAGGGAACTGAGAACATGAAATGTAGTCCAACAACAGATGAATTATGAAAATGTAGTATATAAAAATAATGGACTACTATGCAGCTGCAAGCAATGATAAAATCATGCAATTTTCTTTAACATAGTTGGAACTGGACGATATGTTAAGTGAAGTAAACGAGAAAAAAAAGATAATAATAATAAACTGCAACTAAGACCAACCAGTCTGGCCCTCGTTTCCTTCTTTCAACTGCCCATCGCCATCAACCTCCCCAGGGTGGGGGAAGCGGCATGAGACTACCGAACACTGGCGGCGGGACAGATAGACCACTGCCGCTGCTGTGCTCTTTTTGAGTTTACACAGATGATCCTACAGTTGATACAATATGTGTTAAGTAAAGAGTCCTTTTTAAAAAAATTTTTATTAGTGAAACACCATGAGGTACAGTTGTAGACTTACAAATTTTTGTGCTTGGGTTTCAGTTATACAATGATCGAGTACCCATCACTCTACCCATCTACACAATAGAGTACTATATAGCTGTTAGAAAGGATGAAGTCATGACATTTACATACAAGTGGTACTACATGGAAAGTATCATGCTAAGCGAAATAAGTCAGAAAGAGAGGGACAGACATAGAAAGATTGCATTCATCTGGGTAAAGAGTCCTTCTTGATCAATTGTCCTCTTAACCAGTAAATAATTTCCATCTCCATCTTCAATTACTTTCTTTAGGTTAAGTGCAATTTGGTCTGATATAAATATGACTCACATTTTTTCTGTTTACTGTTGGATATTATGATCTCTTTCCATCCTTTCACTCTGAACCTGTGTCTATCTTGTGATTTTACATGCATTTTCTGATCCACCCATCAATATATGCCATTTGATGGGAGAGTTCAATCCATTGACAGTCAGAGAAAATTATTGGCGTAAAGGACTGTGTTGCCCTTTTATTCTTTGGGATTGTTGCTTCTACGATTGGCTATTTGATTTATATAAGTTATCCTTCAGTATTAGCAAATGTTGTCAGCTCTTGTTTGTCTGATGATGTTTTTATCCATCCTTTCCATCCAAATGAGAGCTTTGCAGGGTAGTTGAATCTGGGTGGAAAGATTTTTGCCGTGAGTAATTTAAATATGTCATTCCACTCTTGTCCATCCAGTACCACTTCATATGAGAGATCTGAGTGATTCTTATGTTATTTCTCTTATACTTAAGGCTTCTCTTCTCTTTTGACCCTTTAAGAAGTCGGTCTTTCTCTTCGGATTTTTTTACATTTTGATTATTATGTTTCTTTGCATCATTCTGGTTGGGCGTATTTTGTTTGGTACTCTTTAAGACTCTTGAATCTGTACATCTGCCTCCCTCCAGGGAGTGGGGGGTTCTCAGCTATAATCTCTCCCACCTTTCATTCTTCCCTTTACCCTCCCCTTCTGATATTCCTATAATTCTGAGATTATTCCTTTTTCTATTATCTATTTCTTATCTAATGATTGTTTAATTTCATTGTCCAGTGATTGCTTAATATCTTTTTATATTTCTAAATTTATTTTAATTTATCATCGTGAGATGCCGGAGAGCCCGGCAAGCTACTGAGAGTATTCGATATGCCAGACACAGTAACAACAAAGTCTCCAATGGAGACGTTACTGGGCCCGCTCGAGCAAATCGACAATCAACGGGAGGCCTTTACCTTTACCTTTTTTTATCGTGAGATGCAGTTACATGTACAAACTTTTGTGATCACAATTCAGTCATACAAGATCGAGCACCCATCCCTCCACCAGTGCCCATTTTTCACCACCAATGTTCCCAGTATCCCTCCCAACACCCCCACCCCTAACCCATCCCCTCTCCCCACCTCTGTGGCAGGCACATTCCCCTTTACTTTCTCTCTCCTTTGGGGTATTATGGCTTGTAATACTAAGTGGCCATCATGTTTGGCCCATAGTCTACTTTCAGCAAGCATCTACCATGATGAGCGAGTCCTCCAAGCATCATTTACTTAGTGGTCCCTTCTCCATCCCAGCTCCTTTACTGCCAGCATGTGAGGCTGGCTTCAAAGCCATTGAGCGATTCTCCTGACCTTTATTTCTACTATCCTTGGGTGTTATTCTCCCATTCTGTTACTTTATATTCCACAAATGAGTGAAGTCATTCTATATCTATCCCTCTATCTCTGACTCATTTCATTTAGCATGATACTCTCCATGTCGATCTTATATGCAAATTTCATGATTTCATATTTCTAACAGCTTTATAGTGTTCCATTGTGCAGCTTACTTTCTATCACCAATGTTGTGAATGCTGATTTCAGGTCCTTAATGACCAGGCTCAAGAATTTTAATAGACTTGTGAATTTGCTTGGGTTTCTATCTCTGTCTGACACAGCAGTTTGGTTCCTTAATTTTACTATTGGCCTGTAAGTTTTATGTAGGTTAATGGTGGAGGTTTAGATTTTACTTATTTAACAACTTCTATATTCAGTTGTTTATACCGGAGTCTGTTGATTGCTTGAGAGGGTCCAGTAATGTCTCCATTGGAGACTTTGCTGTTACTGTGTTTGGCATATCGAATACATCACGGGGAGCTTGCCAGGCTCTGCCGTGCCGGCGAGATACTGTCGGTAGCTTGCTGGGCTCTCCGAGAGGGGCGGAGGAATTGAACTCCGGTCGGCCATGTTGGCTTCGTGCAAGGCAAACGCCCTACCGCTGTGCTATCGCTCTAGCCCTGAGGCTGTTGATAATATCTCTGTTTTCAGATTATTTCCTTTAGCATATAATGCTATTTGAGTATGACAAGAGGGTCTTTAGTTAACAGAGATTAACTGTTTAATTAACAGAGATTTATAACTGTATATCATCGAAGTATGATTATTGCATCACAAAGGCTTCAATATGACAGTTTATTTAATACTAATCCTTGCTTAATAATAAACCTTGTGAGAGGGTAGGGGTAGTTGTAGTCCTGGTGCCTGGAAGCATGTGCCTGGGTTTGGAAAATTAGAGATGATGCTGAAAGGTGTAACTACATGAACTAGGGGTTGAAATTGCAAGGAGGGGATCCTCAGGGTCCCGGGGAACAGGATTGTCCATCTGGATCCCAGCTGTAGAAAGAGAGTGGGAGTGAGCAGCGTCCCTCTCCTTTCATTTCTGATTCACTGTAAACTCTTTGCATTCTCTGTAACATTCTTGTCACTTGTAAATAACACAAAGACTCAGTTTTCCCTACCCCACCTAAAATGAGCAATAGTTAGTCCTCTGTTAAGTTCTGCCCCAGCTGTGAAGTTTTTTCTCTTTTACTTTTTGGTAAAACTTCTCTGTTTCTTGATGTGATTCTGATCGTATTCCTGTGCTCACTAGTATGAAGAGCAAGCAAATTGCCTGTTTGTATCCCAGTCTCTGCTAGTACTCAAGAAAAACAAGAAATAATGAAATATAAAAAAAAGTATTTAGCTTCCTCTACAGAAGTGAACAGAAGTCTATATGAGTTATCAAATTTACCAGAACCTGATAATAACCAACACCACCACCTGAGAATAACCTAAGAACAGCATTCTTCTTGAAGACAAATATGAGAAAAAAGCAATGGATAGAGATTCATATAGCTTCAGGAAACCTATTGAAAAAATTTAAGAATTCATTGAAATATAAATGAACGTGCTAAAGAATACAGTCACAAGTTACAGTATTTTCATAAAAAGAAGTAAAACATGAATCAGTGACATTAAAGACATATCACAAGATATACACACAAGAAAAAGTGAAGGAAGGGGCTGGAGTGATAGTACAGTGGGTAGGGAGTTTGTCTTGCATGCAGCCGGCCCGGATTCGATTCCCAGCATCCTGTATGGTCCCCTGAGCACCACAAGGAGTAATTCCTGAATTTATGAGCCAGGAGCAACCCTTGTGCATCGCCAGGTGTGACCCAAAAAGCAAAAAAAAAAAAAAGTGAAGGAAATGGAAAAAGGAAAACATAATGAAGAAAATTTAAAGAATTTAATGGACTATAGCAGAAAGAACAAACTAGAGTAATAGGATTACTGGGGATAGATGAAAGAGAGAAAGCAGAACAAAGACTGACTGAGGAGATAACAGTTGCAAACTTTCCCAGTCTGAGGAGAGAGATTTATGTACATATCCAGGAAGTCCAAATCGTTTCAAATAAATAAATAAATGCAAATATAACTGAATCAAGACACAATGTTACCAAAATGTAAATAACCAAAGAGAGACAGACTATTGAAGAAAGCAGAGAAGAAAAATTTCATATACAATAAAAAATAACATAAAATTCACCTAACATTTCTCATATGAAACTATAAGCAAGAAGGGAATTGAATGACTCATTCACATCAATAATATCACTCAATGTCAATTGCCTCAACTCTCCCATTAAAAGTGTAGACCTACTTTATGAATGAACAAACAAAATATAATGCTCTGCTGTTTATAAGAAATGCACATGAAATAACATGATAAGCACATGCTCAGAATAAAAGGATAGAAAAATATCATATAAGCTAACAGTAAACAAAAAAAGCTGGGACAGTCATATTGCATCAGACCAAGTATCATTCAAGCTAAACAAAGTAACAAGTGATAGGGATGAACACTACAGACTGTTTAAGCAAGGGTTCAATATACCAAGAGGTCTTGATATTCATTAACATTAAGCACACCAAATGAAGTGACATAAAACTTTATAAAGCAACCATTAAAATATCTTAAAAGGTACAAATATGGCAACAGAACAGTGTGAGAAGCTTTGATCCTCCACTCTTATGACTGGATTAATTAACCAGACAGTAAATCAGTAAGGAAACAAGAGCTCAAAATGTAGAATTGGAAGAACAAGAACTGGGATAAATAGATATATATCGGACTCTCCACCTTCAAAATTCTAAACATATATTCTTCTTCAGTACACATGGAACATTCTCAAGGACAAACAATTTCTGGCACAACGGAAATATCCATAAAGTTTAAAAAGAAACCTTATGAAATATCTTCCGGGGCCGAGACCTCCAAGCCTACTCGAATTGGAGTCGAGCATCTTCCACCCAGATCCTCCAAATTCCAGTAGGCGGGGGTCACACCCACCACCTGGCCCCCTGGCCCCCTGGCGCCGTGTAATCCCATCAGCGGCCAAGACTCAGAGACTATACATGAAATTTACATACAAGTGGTACAATATGGAAAGTATCATGCTAAGCGAAATGAGTCAGAAAGAGAGGGATAGACATAGAAAGATTGCATTCATCTGGGGGATATAAAGTAACAAAGTATGAGATTAATACCCAAGAATAGCTGAGATCAGCACCAGGAGGATTACTCCATAACTTAGAGGCCAGCCGGGTATCCTAGAGGAAAGGGCAGTTCAGATAGAGAAGGGAGCACCAAATAAAGGATGTTTGGAGGATCCTCCCAGGAGGGGAGATGCATGTCGAAAGTAGACTATGGACTGAACATGTTTGCCACTCAATGCCTCTTTTGCAGACCACAACACCCAAAAGGAGAGAGAGAACACAGGGGATTGCCCTGCCACAGAGACAGGGGGGATGGGGGGATGGGGGTGGGAGGGATATTATCCATGGTGGTGGAAAATGGGCACTGGTGGAGGGATGGGTATCTGATCATTGTATAATTGAAACCAAAGCACAAAAAATTGTAAATCTACAACTTTAAAAAAAAAAATAAAATAAAGGGAAAAAAATCAAAAAAAAAAAAAAGACTCAGAGACTATAAAATCCAGATCCCGGACGAGAGCAGTGCAGTCTTCTGCCCCCGCGCCTGGGTGTTCCTTCCCGGAGCCCCTTGGAGGGGAGCGGGTTGAGCTTTCCTCCCCGCCCCGACCAGGGCTCTGGCAGCTGAAGACCTCCAAGACCAGCCGCCACCATGCTGAGACCACTCTCCGCACACATGAAGGTACCGGCAGAGGGACAAAGCCACGCGGGTTCCGGGGCCGAGACCTCCAAGCCTACTCGAATTGGAGTCGAGCATCTTCCACCCAGATCCTCTAAATTCCAGTAGGCGGGGGTCACACCCACCACCTGGCCCCCTGGCGCCGTGTAATCCCATCAGCGGCCAAGACTCAGAGACTATAAAATCCAGATCCCGGAACCGCGTGGCCGCATTCATGGCCGCGCGACATCTTATCAGAACTTTTTTTATGACTTCTTATTGTCTCATTCCTACTTTGGACAAACTTGCAGGCTATCGAATGTAGCCTGCCCACAGGGCAGAGTCTGGCAAACTCCCCGTGGCGTACCAAATATGCCAAATACCAGTAACAATGATGGGTCTCCTTCTCCTAAAGATCCTTGAATATAATCTCAGGGCTAGGATGAAAGAAACGTTACTGGGGCCTGCTCGAGGCAATCGACGAATAACAGGATGATGAAATGAAAATGAAAAATGAAATATCTTAGCAAGCCACAATGTCATGAACGTAGAAATTAATCATAAAAAGGAAGTGGAAAAATTAAAATATTTGGAAACTAATATGCTCCATAATAACTAATGGATCAAATAGAAAATCAAAGAAGAAAAGGAATCCTTAAAATGAAGAAAAATGAAGATGCAAACTATTAGAAGATACAAACTATTAGAAGGGACCTTGACAAAAACATACCAATAGAGGTATACATCAGAAAAGAAAAGAAATCTCAAATGAATGACCTAACCACACAGCTGGAGAAAGAAAAATAAGTAAATCCCATAATCAGTGGAAGAAAGAAATTACAAAAGTTAGAGCAGAAATTAATGATGAAGAAATCAAGAAAACAATACAAAGTGTAAGTGAAATCAGGTGTTGGTTCTTTGAAAGAATAAACAAGTTCAACAAGCCTTAACTAGCCTCACAAGAGAAAAGGAGAGAAAACGCATGTAAATAAGATCAGAAATACACCTCAGAAATTATTTTAAAAACCATGAGAGAGAGAAAAAAAAGAGAGAAGAAAAGTACCTGCTATAGAGGCAGGCTGGGATGGACGGGCAGGGGACAAACTGGGGACACTGGTGGTGGGAAATGTACACTGCTGTTGAAACATCATAAGACTGAAAACCAACCTCTAACAACTTTGTAGTTGTATATATCATGGTGATTCAATTAAAAAATAAATCATGATATAATGAGCATTTTTGTGCCACCAAGCTGGAGAATCTCCGTTAGAACCTCACATAAAACCTTCCAAGACTGAATCTGGGGAAAGTAGGTAAAACCTGAACAGACCAATCTCAGGTAAAGAAATTTAAACAGTAATGAAAAAAATCTTACCAAATATAAACTCTCATTTTCAGACGGATTCACTAGTGAGTTCTACAAAACTTCAAAAAGAAATATTACCTATATTCCTCAAGCTCTTCCAAAACAAAAGAAACAGGTCTCCTTCTCAGTAATTTCTATAAAGGCAACACTACCCTAATACAGAAAGAGGTTACTAAAATATAAAACTACAGACCAATATTTCTAACACTGATGAAAAAATCCTTAAAATAATCTTACTAAATTGAATCCAAAAAACATAACAAAAGTATTATATATCATGATCAAGTAGGATTCATGGCAGCCACAATAAAAGATTGTTTAACATACTCAAATCAACTAATGTAATACATCATACTAACAAAAGGAATAATAAGCCTATATAATCATAACAATAAGTGTCAATATAGCTTTGGAAAATTTCAACATTTATTTATGATTTCTTACTCCCTTTTGTCCTCTCTCTCCTTTTGGGTGCTGTGGTTTGCAAAAGAGGAATTGAGTGGCAATCATGTTCGGCCTATAGTCTACTTTCAGCATGTATCTCCCATCCTGGGAAGATCTTCCCAACACCCTTTATTTGGTGCTCCTTTCTCTATCTGAGCTGTCTTTATCCCTAGAGTGTGCGGCTGGCCTCCAAGCCATGGAGTAAACCTCCTAGTATTTATCTCGGCTTTTCTTGGGTGTTAGTCTCCTATTGTTGCCTCTCCGGGGTATATTCCCAGGAGTGGTATTGCTGGGTCAAATTGGAGCTCAATTTCTAATTTTTTTGAGATTCGTCCATACTGTTTTCCAAAAGGGCTGAACCAGTCGGCATTCCCACCAGCAGTGGGATGGGTGGATGGGGGGTGGGAGCGATACTGGAATTAGTGGTGGTGGAGAATGGACACTGGTGGAGGGATGGGTACTGGATCATAATATAACTGAAACCCAAGCACAAAAATTTGTAAGTCAACAACTGTACCTCATGGTGTTTCACTAATAAAAATTTAAAACAAAACCCTCTATCTAATCATGATGGAAGGTGGCAACGGTGCCAACCAGCAAAGAGTGAACCTACACGTGCTGCCAAAGACGCAAGCAGGCTTGTGTTTGTCAGTGTGCAGATGGTTACAACATGGAGAGCCCGGCAAGCAATCGAGGGTATCCTACCGGCACTGCAGAGACTGGCAAGCTGCCCATGGCATATTCAATATGCCAAAAACAGGAACAATAATGGGCCTCATTCCCCTGACCCTGAAAGAGCCCTCCAATATGGCAGCATTAGGAAGGACAAGCAAGGAGAGGCTGATAAAATAAATCTCAGGGTTGAACAAGGCTGCCATAATGAGGAAGGACTGAAATGACTGTTTGTACTTTCAATGCACATACACTGCCATAGGAAGCATCTATTGAGGACCTGATGGTGCAAGCACAGAAGATCAAGTATGATGTCATTGGTCTGACCCAGATGAGAAGGCATCGATGACATCATGCCGTTTTCGACACTGGAGAAAAACTGTTCCTCAGAACATTTGACAGTAGAGGCATCAGTGGTGTCAGCGTCCTTGTCAACACAAACTTGCCATGAGCATTGATTCATTCCAACCCAAATTGGACACTTACTTTTGAATTGATGTGGCTCATAGACGGCAGTTTCTATCTTTGTCATCTATGCACCAACATCCAACTACGACGAAAAAGAAATTGAAAAGTTCTACATAGAGCTGGAGAAGTCCTACAAAGAAGACCACACATTCTACAAGGTCATTGTCGGTGATTTTAATGCAAAGATAGGACCGAGAGGGCTGCCTGAAGAACTCCACATTGGGACCCACAGCCTAGAATGAAACAAACAGGGTGAGAGACTGTCTGAGTTCATCATGTCAGCCAAGACCATCCATGGTAACTCACAGTTCCAGAAGGCCGAATCTAAATGTTGGACATGGGAGTCTCCTGTGGGCAGTTCCACAATGAAATTGACCACATCATATTCAATCAACAGTTTTGCCTGACTGATGTTGCCGTTGTCCCAAAATTCAAAACGGGATCAGACCACTGTCTCCTTTGTGAGAAATTCTGTTTCACAGAGCAGAGAGAAAGTGCTGCAAAGTTTAAGAAGAGAACTCCCAGAACGACCACCAACTGGGAGTTCTTTGGCACTAATCTGGCAATATGGGAAGATGTCGTCGTTGACAACATCGACAAAGAATATGATCAACTGGTTCAGCATCTCCATGACTCCGTGTGTGAGGAATGCCAAGAGTGAGAAAGCCACAAAAAAAATTAAAAAATCCAAATAAAAGAAATGCATGGTTTTGAAATAAAGCTATACTCTCTGATCAACGGGTGAGAATCAAATACCCAAGAAAAATCATTATTGCAGTTAATTTTCTTTTCCCCTTTTATTCTTTACTTGGTTACTATTATTTAAATACTTTTTTAAATTCACTGATTTTTTTTTAATTTTTATTTTTTCCTTAAATTTTTATTAGTGAAACCCCATGAGGTACAGTTGTAGACTTACAAATATTTGTGTTTGGGTTTCAGTGAAACAATGATCGAATACCCATCCCTCTACCAGTGCCCATTCGCCACCACCACCAGTCCCAGTATCCCTCCCACCCCCTATCCCCCCATCCCACCCTACCTCTGTGGCAGGGCATTCCCTTTTGTTATCTCTCTCCTTTTGAGTGCAGTGGTTTGCTAAGGAGACATTGAGTAGCAATCATGTTCGGTCTATAGTCTACTCTCATCACACAACTCCCATCCTGAGAGGAAACTCCCAACACCCTTTATTTGGTGCTCCCTTCTCTATCTGAGCTGCCTTTTCCCCTAGCATGTGCGGCTGGCCTCAAAGCCATGGAGTAAAACTCCTAGTACTTATCTCGGCTATTCTTGGGTGTTAGTCTTCTATTTTATTACTTTATGTTCCCCAGATGAATGCAATCTTTTGATGTCTGTTCCTCTCTTTCTAACTCATTCCGCTTAGCATGATACTTTCCATGTAGTAGCAACTGTATATGAATGTCATGACTTCATCTTTTCTAACAGCTGAATAGCACTCCATTGTGTAGATGTACCAAGTTTCTTTAACCAGTCATCTGTTCTTGGGCACTCAGGTTTTTTCCAGATTCTAGCTATTGTAAACAGTGCTGCAATGAACAAATAGGTGCAGATGTGACCTCGACTATACTTTTCTGCCTCTCTGGGATATATTCCCAGGAGTGGTATTGCTGGGTCAAATGGGAGCTCAGTTTCTAATTTTTTGAGGATCGTCCATACTGTTTTCCAAAATGGCTGAACCAGTCGGCATTCCCACCAGCAGTGAAGGAGAGAGAGTCCTTTTCTCGCCACATCTGCGCCAACACCAGTTGCTTTTGGTCTTTTGGATGTGGGCCAGTCTCTGTGGTGTGAAATGATATCTCATTGTTGTTTTGACCTGCATCTCCCTGATCTATCTATCTCTATTTTCACTTGCTGGAGCGATAGTACAGCGGATAGGGCTTTCGCCTTACAAGCGGCCAACTATGGCCGACCCGAGTTCGATTCCTCCGCCCCTCTCGGAGAGCCCGGCAAGCTACCGAGAGTATTCGATATGCCAGACACAGTAACAACAAGGTCTCCAATGGAGACGTTACTGGGCCTGCTCGAGCAAATCGACGATCAACGGGAGGGCCTTTACCTTTACCTTTACCTATATGTTGGATAATGTTTATTAATTTCCGAATGTTAAACCTTCCTTGCATTCCCAAGATGAACCCCACTTGGTCATGGTGTATGATCTTTTTGATGAGTTGTTGAATTCTATTTGCTAGAACTTTGTTGAGGATCTTCGCATCTGTGTTCATCAGTGATATCATCCTGTAGTTTTCTTTTATTGTGACGTCTTTGTTTCCTTTTGGTATTAGAGAGATATGGGCTTCATAGAAACTGTTTGGTAGAGTTTCTGTTTCTTCAATTTCCTGGAAAAGTTTGAGAAGAACTGGCCAAAGGCCGTCTTTATATGTTTGGAAAAATTTGCTAGTGAATCCATCTGGACCTGGGCTTTTGTTTTTGGACTATTTAGAATAAGTTTTTACTTGTATTTATTTTTGTGCATATATTCCCAACACCACAATTACAAGCAGTTAATTATCAATAAAGGACCTGAGAACATGAAATCAATTAATGATCGCCTTTTCAAAAATTGGTGTTGAGAAATCTGGATAAGCAAAATTGAAGCTGTAAAAATTAAAGCTGGTTCCATTTCTCAGACCTTACACAAAATTCAGTTGAAGTACATCATAGACCCAAAATCTCGTTTTAAAAGGTTTTCCTCAGAAAAAAACGAAGCAACAAGAGAATTTTTGGTGATATCTGGTTTGTTTACTTATTTGTTTGTTTGTTTTGGTGGCTCCAAAACCTGTTACCTTACGGCTCTGCTCTATGGAATCACTCCTGGAGAGCACTGGATGACAATATGTATGTTCGCAGCATGTAAGTCAAGCACTATAATATCACTCAACTCAAGACTCTGAACTTTAGATTCTTTTTTAAAATTAAGCAACTTAATCAATTTATTTAAAATTATATTAAGGCACCATGATTTACAAAGTTATTTTTAGTTGAGTTTTAGGCATAAAATATTCCATACCAATCTCACCACCAGTGACAACTTCCCTCCCAATGTCCTCAATTTCTCTAGTGACCCTCAAACTGAGAGGCACATTTTTAAGTTTGGTTGTTGTAGTTTGTAATCATATCAAAATAGGATTCATGTAAGCAGTATTCTCATACTTTAAAATGTTTAGACTGCAACTAAAAATTTGATTATCTCTGGGGCTGGAGAGATAGCACAGCGGGTAGAGCATTTGCCTTGCACGCAGCTGATCCAGGTTTGTTTCCCAGCATCCCATATGGTCCCCTGAGCACCACCAGGAGTAACTCCTGAGTGCAGAGCCAGAAGTAACCCCTGTGCATAGCCAGGTGTGACCCAAAAAGAAAAAAATTAAATAAAAATAAAAAAATAGAAATTTGATTATCTCACCGCATACTTGTTTTCCTCCAATTTTCTCCCTAGTATGGGGTTCTAAATCTAGATCTGGGATGACCACTATTGTGGACACCATTCTATTGTGGAGTCAAATATTACCTGCCCTAGGTAACTTGCATTGTCTGGTAAACACATTTTCCCTGGTTCCAGATGTTCTCCTTAATCTGTCAATTTTTGTCAGAGTTATCTCATATTTTGTGTGAAAGCCTCAAATTGACTACGATTGCCTTTACTTCATATCCAGACTTCATCGCTTCTCCCTCACTTTGATTTACTTGATTGGTAAGTTAATAAAATTGGTAAGTGGGAGGAATGACAATCATATCTGTATAAAAAAGACATTAGTAATATATGTGCTTCTCACCTTCAGTAAAAAAAAATTCAAAAGTGTAGCAAATGCTCTACATCACTAATCATCAAGGAGATGCAGATCAAAACAACAATGAGATATCATCTCACACCATAGAGACTGGCCCACATCCAAAAGAACAAAAGCAACCTGTGTTGGCAAGGATGTGGTGAGAAAGGAACTTTACTTCACTGCTGGTGGGAATGCCGACTGGTTCAGCCCTTTTGGAAAACAGTATGGGCAATTCTCAAAAAATTAGAAATTTAGCTCCCATTTGACCTAGCTATACCACTCCTGGGAATATATCCCAGAGAGGCAAAAAAGTACACTCGAAATGGCATTTGCACTTCTATGTTCATTGTTGCACTATTCACAGTAGCCAAAATCTGGAAAAAACCCGAGTGCCCGAAAAGAGATGACTGGTTAAAGAAACTTTGGTACATCCTCACAATGGAGTACTAAGCAGCTGTTAGAAAAGATGAAGTCAGGAAATTTACATAAAGTGGTACTACATGGAAAGTATCAGGCTAAGTGAAATGAGTCATAAAGAGAGGGACAGACATAGAAAGTTTGCATTCATCTGGGGAATATAAAGTAACAAAATAGGAGACTAACACCCAAGAATAGCTGAGATAAGTACCAGGAGGGTCACTCCATGACTTGGAGGCCAGCTGCACATGCTAGGGGGAAATGCAGCTCAGATAGAGAAGGGAGCACCAAATAAAGGGTGTTGGGAGAATCCTCCCAGGATGGGAGAAGCATGCTAAAAGTAGACTATAGACCAAACATGATTGCCACTCAATTCTTCTTTTGCAAACCATAGCACCCAAAAGGAGAGATAAAACAAAAGGGAATGCCCTGCCACAGGAGTAGGGTTAGATGGGGGGGGTTGGGGGTGGGAGGGATACTGGGAGCACTGAAGGTGGAGAACGGGCACTGGTGGAGGGATGAGTACTCAATCATTTTATAACTGAAACCCAAGCACAAAAAATTGTAAGTCTACAACTGTACCTCATGGTGTTTCACTAATAAAAAAAAAAACTGTAGCATAACTTCCACTATCTCAGTCTGTCCTTTATCCCAAGCTTTTTATCATCTGGGAAATTGTGTACAATCCACTGTGTTCTACCATCACTGTAGTTAGCATTTAGAGGAGGAACCCCATAAAGGTGATTCATAGTTGTTGCCGTCAGAGGAACTAATTTCCTAACCAGTTCCTCCTACTCTCTTTCTCTTTCTCTCTCATACACAAACAACACACACATGCACAAAGAGCTTTCAAGTAAGCCCTTGGTTTTGTTTTTGTCTGAAGCCCTAAAAAATTGTTGGCAACTATAAAATAATCAAAATAACATTTGCGAAGACATAGTAGTATGTAATGATTTAAACAATATGTAATATTTTAGTCTTTACTATGTACCAAGAATTTTACTTACATTCTCTCAATTTTTACAACAATCCTAGGAGATAGGTACTGAACTATTTTGTTTCCATTTTACAGATGAGAAAACTGAATCACACAGAAATACAGAAACTTGAAAAATTATACACAAATGACAGTTTCGGACACCCTCTGCTCATCTCATTCAGCTACCCACCCGGTGGCAGTGTTCCTTCCCAGAGCCGCAGCTGCTAATGTGGCCATGAGGTATTCTCCCCCTCCACATCCCATAAGAACCATAAGTTACCCTCTTAGTTGGAACTTTCAGTAAGTTAGCTTAACCACCAGAATCACATTAGCCAATAATTCATTAATCACCTCAATTAATACTGCATCATAAGCAGAATAGTAACAGTGAGCATGAAGGGTTAAACCACACAGGTCACAATGTTAAAACAACGCAGAAGCCCACCAAGCTTACTTATTGAAGAGGCTATCCCAGAAGACCCCAACAGAAATGAAGTGCTAGACAACCTATCTGACAAGCAATTTAGAAGGGAGCTACTGAGGATGCTAAGGAAGCTAAAAGAAACAATGGAAATTAATGCCAATAAAATAAAAGAGGATTTGAAGGTAGAAATGCATAAAATACAAACAAAATTACAAACAGAAATGTCAGACCTGAAAAACCTTGTAGACGAACTGAAAAACTCCGGTGAAGGCCTCAGCAGCAGAGTAACAGCTGCTGAGGATAAAATCAGTGAGTTCAAAGATGAAGTTCAGAGAGTCTCCAGAGAAGAGCAGAAAATGGAAAAGAGACTCACAATCCTGGAACAGATGGCAAGAGAAGATCGTGATGAAGCCAAGAGAAGTAACATAAGAATTATTGGAGTCCCAGAGGGACAGGAAGAAAACCCCGATGAAGAAACTGTCAAAGACATCATTGCTAAAATGTTCCCAGAGCTGAAGAAAATATGCTCCCACATTCAGGAGGCCAGAAGGGTACCAGCTAGAAGAAATCCAAATAAAAACACCCCAAGACACATCCTGATCAAAATGACCAAAACCTCAGATAGAGACAAAATTCTGAAAGCAGCAAGATCAAAGAAAGAAATTGCCTATAAAGAAACATCCTTAAGATTCACAGCTGATTTGCTGATGAAACCCTCACGGCCCCAAAACAGTGATTGGATATAGTGAATAAACTCAAAGAAATATATGCCTCACCAAAAATACTTTACCCAGCGAGACTCTCATTCATAACAGAAGGAACAACACACAGTTTCACAAACAACAGCTCAGAAACTCCATAGACTCAAAACCATGGCTACAAGAACAACTAAATGGGCTACTTTAAGAAAAAGAAAGGCCCCTCAAATACACCAAATTTCAGCAGAAAAATGGGACAAAACCCCCTAACAATAATCACTCTCAACGTCAATGGGCTAAGCGCACCAATTAAAAGACATTGAGTGACAGGGTGGATTAGAAAATTGAACCCAACATTCTGCTGCCTGCAAGAAACAAATCTCAACAGTCAGAGCAAAAACAGGCTCAAAGTCAAAGGCTGGAAAACAATCCTACAGGCAAGCAACTTCCATAAAAACCTGGGGTAGACATCCTAGTATCAGACCACATTGATTTCAGACTGAAGAAGGTCACAAGAGACAGTGAAGGTCATTTCTTATTGATCAAGGGATCTGTACAAGGAACAACTTACAATACTAAATGTATATGCACTTAATGAGGGACCAGCAAAGTACTTTAAACAATTACTCATAGACTCATAGAAAGACATTGATATCAACACAATACTAGTGGGAGACTTCAACACTGCTTTATCACCTCTTGATAGATTAAGCAGACTCAAGCTTAGCAAGGACATACTTCATCTGAGGGAAGAATGGAAGAAATGGGCTTAGTAGATATATACAGGACACTTCATCCATACACATTCTTCTCAAGTGTTCATAGAACATTCTCCAAGATAGACCACAGGCTGAGCCACAAAACATACCTCCATAAAATTAAGAAGATACAAATTGTATCAACAATCTTCTCAGACCACGATGGGCTGAAATTAGAAGTAAATCACACACACAAACAGAAAAATAAATCAAACACCTGGAAATTAAACAATTCACTATTGGACAATGAGTGGATTAGAAAGGAAATCAAAGAGGAAATCAAAAGATTCCTGGAAACAAACAACAATGAGGACATGAGTTACCAAAACTTACAGGCCACAGCAAAAGCTGTGCTAAGAGGAGAGTTTATAGCTCACAAGCATTCCTCAGGAAGGAGTAGCGAGCCCACATAAGTAATCTAACCTCACAGCTTAAGAGCTTGGAGAATGACCAACAAAAGGAGCCCAGTCAGAATAGGAGGAAGAAAATAATAAAACTCAGAGCAGAAATTAATGAGATGGAAACCCAAGAAACAATCTGAAAGATCAATGAAACTAAGGCCAGGTTCTTTGAGAAAGTAGACAAGATCGATAAGCCTCTAGCAATACTCACAAACAAAGGGAGAGAGACAACCCTAATAAACCTAATTAGAAATGACAGGGGGTATATTGCAACAGAAACTACAGAAATTCAAAGGATCCTCAGGGAGTACTTTGAGAAGCTTTATGCCACGAAACACGAAAACCTCGAGAAAATGGATAAATTTCAAGAATCCTATAGCCTCCCAAGTCTGAACCAAGAAGACCTGAAATACCTGAACAGATCTATCACCATTAAGAAACTGAAATGGTAATAAAAAGTCTCCTCAAGCACAAAAGTCCTGGCCCAGATGGATTCACTAGTGAATTCTTCAAATCTTTAAAGAGGACTTACTCCCAGTCCTCTTGAAGCTTTTTCACGAAATTGATATAAAAAAAACTTCTGAACAGTTTCTATGAAGCAAATATCACCCTGATACCAAAAGCATACAGAGATTCCACAAAGAAAGAGACTTACAGGTCGATATCCCTGATGAACACAGACGCAAGATCCTCAACAAACTATTAGCAAATAGAATGCAATTACTCATCAAAAAGATCATCCAGGATGGGAGATGCTACTGAGAGTAGACTTTAGACCAGGAATGATTGCCAATCAATGCCTCTTTTGCAAACCACAGCACCCAAAAGGAGAGAGAGAACAAAGGGGAATGCCCTGCCACAGAGGCAGGATGGGATGGGGGGAAGGGGGTTGGGAGGGATACTGGGATCAGTAGTGGTGGAGAATGGGCACTGATGGAGGGATGGGTATTCGATCATTGTATAACTGAAACCCAAGCACAAAAATTTGTAAATCTACAACTGTTTCTCATGGTGTTTCACTAATAAAAATCTAAAACTAACAAAACATACACCATGACCAAGTAGGATTCATCCCAGGGACTCAAGGATGGTTTAACATTCAGAAATTGATCAACATAATCCATCATATCAACAAAAGAAAAGATAAAAACCATATGATCGTATCAATAGACACAGATAAAGCATTTGACAAGATCCAGCACCATTTTATGATACAAACTCTCAGCAAAAATAGGCATCGAAGGAACGTTCCTCAATATAGTCAAAGCCATCTACCACAAGCCCACGACAAGTATCATTCTCTGTCACTGTCACTGTCACTGTTCTCCCGTTGTTCATCGATTTGCTCGAGTGGGCCCAGTAACGTCTCCATTGTGACAATTGTTACTGTGTTTGGCATATCGAATACGTCATGGGTAGCTTGCCAGGCTCTGCCATGTGGGCGAGATACTCTCAGTAGCTTGCCGGGCTCTCCAAGTGGGGCAGAGGAATCGAACTCGGGTCAGCCATGTTGGCCACTTGCAAGGCAAACGCCCTACCCGCTGTGCTATCGCTACAGCCCAAGTATGTGTTCAAGTATCATTCTCAATGGGGAAAAACTGAAAGCCTTCCCTCTAATATTGGGCACAAGACTAGGTTGTCCACTTTCACCACTCCTATTCAATATAATACTGGAAGTCCTGGCCATTGCAGTCAGGCAAGAGAAAGGTATCAAGGGCATAAAGATAGGAAAGGAAAAGGTCAAGCTATTACTATTTGCAAATGATATGATACTGTACTTAGAAAACCCGAAAGACTTTATATAAAAGCTCCTAGAAACAATAGGTCAGTTGGGACTGGAGTGATAGCACAGTGGGTAGGACGTTTGCCTTGCACGCTGCCGACCCAGTTTCAATTCCAAGCATACCATATGGTCCCCTGAGCAATGGTCAGTTTAGTAAAGTGGCAGGATCTAAAATCAACACCCCTGCCACTTTACTAAACTGGCCTATAGTTTTTGCTTTTTTGGGGGTGGTCACACCCGGCGATGCACAGGGGTTACTCCTGGCTCTGCACTCAGGAATTACCCCTGGCATTGCTCAGGGGACCATATGGCTTTCAGTGGGTATACTGAGGATATTGGTGGTGGGGAATGTGCACTGCATGGAGAGATGGGTGTTTGATCATTGTGCGATTGTAACCCAAACATCTCACGGCGATTTAATAAGATTAAAAGAAAAAAAAGAAACACAGTTCCAAAAAAAGAAAAGAAAAATTACACACAACTACTAAAAGGAACCCAAGTATCTAGTTGCTGTATCTCTACAGTTATCACTCCCTTGGATGACAGTTAAAATGTCTTTATTTGACTTTCAGAGCTCCAGGATAAGTATATTGTACCATGCTTTCTAATTGTAACAAAGCCTTTCCCCCTTTAAACAAGCTAATCAAACCCATTACAGAGAATAAAATTTCTTCTCTTTGTAAAGTCTTTCTTTTAATCTCTTCTACTTTCTGGTATTAACTCTTTTTGAAACATATCTCCAAACAAATGTTGTGGGTAGTAGAGTTGTTTTACAGTAGTTGAGGGAAAATACAATGTGTCATGCTTGCACTATACTGCTGAGCCACATATCCAGCCCCCTCCAAGTTCACCTTTGTAGAAAGCCTTACCCTGCCAATTCCAGCTTCATTGTTTATTCCAGAACTTCTGTAAATGTATTAAGTGTCAGAAGATCAGTGACCAGTACACAATACTATTAAAATAGATGCTTTCCTAGAGGCCAAGAAGGACTTGAAAATTCCTTTTTATGGAAACAAAGTTTTGCACAAATGTATGTGTTTCAAATTGCACAATTTCTACCCTCTTTAAAGTATATGCTGCCACATACCATTCCCCACCAAAGTGCCAAAATCCCTCAATCACAGTTTATTATACTTCCTTCTTCACTTTATTTCCTCCTCTTCACTCTTTCTGTCTGGTAGTCTCAGCTCTGTAGTCTGAGTTCACAGTCTTATTGTTTGGTCTTGTCTGTTTCCATGTTTTGCTTCTCTGTATCCTATATGAGTGAGATTATTTGATATTTTCTTCCTCCTTTGACTTATTTCACTGAGCATTACCCTTTCCAGTTCCATTTATGCTGTTGAAAAACAATATTTCATTTTTTCTTATGGCTGTGTGCCATTCTATTGTGTATATATGACACGTGTTCTTTTTCTGTCTTTCATTAGGCACTTAGCTGTTTCCAAATCTTGGCTATTGTAAATAATGTTTTAGTGAACATAGCACTTCTAAAATTATTTCAGCATATAGTTACTGAGATACTAGTATTTATGAGACACAATTTTGGGCTTTGGAAATACCATCTTCTTCCTTAGAGATTTACATCCTGCCTTGGAAGTTAATGAATAAAAAGGACAGCATTAAAATTTGTTTGCTGCCAGTAAGTTAAAAAGTAATGAATATAAAATGAAAATGGATATCTAGTATTTGTTACAAAGAAATGTTGCCATTTTCAATAGAGTGGATTACTACATTTCACTGAGAAGATGATATTTAATATAATTCAGATAAAAACTTCAACTGAGCCATCTGACATTAACCTCAGATATTTGATAATAAAGTTGCAAACCAGGGATGGAGAATTGAATAAAAGTTATCCAACCATTTGATTTGTTTAACATGGATAAACTGTAGCTATCAGATAAACATTTAGTATACCTTCACAAGTTCCATATTATTTAATTTTCAAAACTACATGGGATATCTATAGTACAGCTTCACTTTGAAAAAAGAAGAAATGAGCAAAATTGTGTTGGGAGTTATACTTAACTGGTGTTTCCTTCTCAGATTTGCCACTTACTTCTTGCATGACTTTGAATCAAATGGATTAAATCAAACTCTTCTGCCAAATGGTGTTATAATAGCAGTAAACTCAGATGTCTATTATGGGAATTCAATGGGACAGGCACGTGATGCATTACACAAGGAGTTTGTGAAAGTTGGATTCCTGTGGCAGTTTGTTGCCAAACTATGAATGATTTGTTGGTTATAATTCATTTACAAGACCCTAAACCAAGATTGGCTCCTGGTGTCTTAGTCTCTGCCAGAACATTTAAATGGCATGATTTCCATGTGTTTATGTTTTTAATGTTCTTTGGATGAATACCTGCAAGTGGAATTGTGGCATTGTATGGTAGATCTATTTTTAATATATTAAAATTCTCACACTTTTTCCCATAGGACATAAACCAACTTCTATTCCCACCAATAATAAATGAGGATTACTTAACTCCATATCCCTGCCAGTATTTGCATCTGGCCTTTCAGATATAGGCTATTTTCTTAGGTATGAAGTGATATTTCATTGTTGTTTGAATTTGTCTCTCCGTGACAGTAAGGAAAGTTTTTTCTCCTTTATTTAAGCACTGTGGTTTACAAAGCTTTCATGATGATTTATTACAAGCATTCAATATTCCAACACCAATCCCATCACCACTGTCACCGTCCCTCCACCACTGACTCCATTTTCCAACCATATCTCAAGTCTGCCCCTATAGTAGGCCCACAATAATTTATTTTACATTGCTTGTCACCATTGAATAGCTAAAAGAATGATCAAAAATTATTTTCATAGAAAAAAGTGTAAACATCATTGTATCTCACTATGGGGACAATTAAGACGTTGAGATTTTACTAAGCTGTTTTTTGCTAGTTAAGCCCTCTATATTAATGTTTTTGTTAGCAAACGTTGTTAGGCTTCTTCATTACATCTCATCCATTCTGGTATCCTATTACTGGCATGTCAGTGTTGTAGAATCAGGACATGCCTCAAGTCCACAAGCGTGGACACGCACCAGAAAATCCAGAATGTTTAACTGGTCGTTGGTGTCAAGACTTCCAAAATTACCAGGAGGTGCAATGAGGTGACTCACCCTGACTCCAAGAAAGCCTGTAGTTTTCAGCCACAAAGACCCAAGTTCCTGGAGTTTTCAGCAAATTGTGTTCTCTGTGGCATTCAGTCCCCAGGCATGAAGGTTCAGCTGGAGGCATGACAGTGGCTTTGGGGTGTGAGATTGGTTGCCATAGCTTTGTTTGGGTGATTGCTGGCCCAGCCCCCGATGAGATCGCCCTAGTGTTTTCAGCCAGGAATGTGTGTCTGAGGAATTTTTAAGGGTACTTGATCTCTTTTAATGTTTGTGTATGAGTTTCTGAAGCAAGGCCACTAGATGGTGGCAGTGGTGGATCATGGACATGGCTTCCAGGTCTTTTGAAAGTATGGGGCGGTGGGGAATGTCACCCAATCCAACACTGAGAAACCCTCGTGACTTGTGACTTTGGTCACAAAGACCCATGTACCTGTAGTTTGGGGCAGATTAGGTTCTTTGTTGCATACCGTCCTGAGGAGGTGGGATCCGGCCCAAGGTTTGATGGAGTCTTTGGGAGGGGAAAGTAACTACTGGAATTTTATTTGGGTGGGCACTTGCCTGCCTGATCCCCGCCAAGATTGCCCCAGAGTAAAAAGAGAATTATCATATACCTATTATTCATCTTAGTTGTATATCTTCCTTAGTAAATTGTCTACTAAGACCTTATCCATTATTTGATAAGGTTGTTATTTTCTTTTTGAGTTTTATGAGTTCCTTTTTATCTGGGCTAACACCCCCTTTTTAGATACATGGTGAGCAAGTGGTTTATCTCATTCAGTTTTATGTATTTTGTTTCAACAATAGTTTCTTTATTTGTATGGAAACTTTTTAGTTGAATATAATTTTTTGTTTAGTTGTGTATAACTTCCTTGGAATTGAATCACTAAATAGATCAGAGAGGTTAATATCATTAACCATTTTATATTTTTCTTAATGTAATTTATGGTATTAAGGTTTAACATCTAAGTCATTAATGCCTTGATGTGACATTACTGATCCTTCTCAGATAGCCATATGGTTTCCCAACATAATTTATTGAAAAGACTTTTCTTTCTCTAGTTTATGCTCTTGAGTCCTCTGTCATAAATTAAAAGCTTGATTCTTAAAAGATATATAGACATCTGTTTATTATATTGCTCTTTACAGTAGCCAAGATATGAAGTCAGCTCAAGTACCTAATGATAAGAAAGTGGATAAAGAAATTGTAGTATATTTACACAATGGAAGACTAGCCAACTATAATAAAAAAAGAAATTTTCCTTTTTGATACATGTTTAGAGCTGGTGGGTATCATGTTAAGTAAAATTAACAATGAAGAAAAAGGTGAATACCAATGATCTCATTCATATTCAGCATATAAAGAAACAAAGCAAGGAATAAACGATAGCAAATAAAAACAAAACCTTCTATTCTAATAACAGAAATGAGGTTGCTATATTGAGAAAGGGGGGTAATCAATAGGAGAGGGAGTCCTATGCACTGCAGTGGAGGGACATTGGTATTTTGAAAATGGATGTGATGTAGCAGCTAACATGCATTTAGAGAGTGGGTAATTTTTTTTTACGCGTAAGACATACACAGTTGTGTCAACAAATGTTTGCTCAAATAAAAAAATTAAATAAAAATTTAATTCCTGTTTTAAAGCATAAAACATATTTTAGAATAGTTATTTGTTATGTTCCACTGTATATGACATTATTGCTTATTGTAGACCAACAAATTATCCGAAGATTTTGGGAAAAAAATAATGTCATTGATGCAACAGAAAATCACTATTTTTGAGATTATCTACTAATTAAGAAAGGTTCTTTGTAGATGGCTGAGCCTTTGGAGAGACTGAAAGTGAGGGATATTTTGTCATATGACTTAATGCCAGAAATATTCTGAACCAATAGAATACATTGCTTACTTAATTTTAGTGTACATTTTTCTATTTTGATGATAATTACTTGTGGACGGAAAATACATCAAAAATATGTGTTTGATCTAGGGGAAATGAATCTCAATTTCAAGCATACAAATAAACTTTCTTTGAATCTCAGTGAAAACAAATTTGTTTCACAGTAGACACCTGATATTTTATATTGCAGCCTACAATCTACATTTGAAGCCAAATAATAAACCCACTAAGATAAATACAGAGCAGAAATACTGAAATAAACTTCCCTACATACTGCTAAAGTACATGATCCAAAATTAGTTATATTTGAACCCCGAGTTTCCATACATCTCTTACATATTTAAACACTACTAAAATTTGTTTCAACTGTATTTTTAAAGTAGAGCTATGGAGAGAACGAGAGTCCTAGACATTAGATGTCAGTTTGGACAAATTTGACTCCTCCTCATCAATGTTATAGATATGAAAGGTCATGTTACAGCCTAATTGTTGCATTCTATTACTCAAACTGTCGGCCAAAAGCCAACAAAAGACTTGTTCTTTGGCATTTTCTTTATTTATGGTACATAAACATATTATTTTTGTACCGTTTTGATCCTATGTTATTATGGGTCACTTATGGTGATATATCTTCTAAAAGAATCTCAACTTCGCATCATGAGTTGCCCCCCACAAGCAGCTCTCCGGCCCGGCCATGACTCCAGAGGCAAAGGGACTTAATCCAGAGCCCGGCAGCTTGTGGCAGAAAAGTGAATGGACCATGCGATAACCATGGCCCCGTGCCTCCCTGGGAGGGAAAGGATGTTGCTCCCTTCCACCTCCCCCCCCCCCCCCAGCAGCAAGGTGGCCGCTGCCTCAGAGTTTATAAGAAAGCCAGGTATGGGAAGGGGGGTGATATCAGCTCATCCTTCATGCCCTACCAAGGTCACATGTTGCCCCCCACGAGCGTCTCTCCGGCACAGCCATAACACCAGATGCACAGAAACCAATCTCGTAATTATCTGGCTTTTTGCAGAAATCCAAAACCGCAAGGCCACTAATGCGGCCACACGAGATTATATGATTCTCATAACCAGCTATAGAAAACAAAGTATTTCACAATGCCTTTTCAGCAATTCTGATTTTTGGGTGGGAAATTCTAAACAATAATAGTGCATCTTTTGTCGAAATAATGAATGTAATCAATGTAGAGAATAGTTAAGTGGAAATCATCTGCCTCACAGGCATTGGAAGGGGTAGGAGGGGGGTATATTGGGGTTCTTGGTGTTGAAAAATGAGTACTGGTGAAGGGAGAGGTCTTTGATCATTGTATGACCTAGACTTAAACCTGAAAGCTTAGTAACTTTTCCCACAGTGATTCAATAAATAAATATAAGAAGAAAAAATAATAAATAAATAAAATTATGAAAAAAAAGTAAGATGGAGTTCATGCCCAATTTAATCAGTGGCTGAATAAATAGCAGTACTCCTACATTAAAATAAGAATCTCAATTTCCTGTTCATCATCGATAAAGTATATGCTTCACATGTATGAGACCCCAGGTTTGATCACTAGCACCAAGGCAAAAACAAACAAACAAAAAAAAAAAAAACCAAACAAAAAAATAGTATTGATTTTCCTTGGTATGCTTCAAATCCAACTGTCCATATGGAAATAGCTTGAAGGCAATAGTAATTTGAAATAAGAGTACAATCTTGGTGTTTTGTGATCACTATTCCTTGTTAGGCTGTTATTGATACCATAGTGTTTTCCTACCCATAGTTCTTCCCCCATCTGTCCATTTTTAGAATCTATACAATCTTGTTCAAGACATACTTCTCCCTCTGCCTGCTCCCCCTAGGTAGCTCAGTGGCTTCCAGCCTCCAGAGGCCATTGGACAGGCAAGTTTGGGCCCTCAGTGATAAGACATGTGGGCCTCATGGGGTAGGGGTGGAGCTGGCCTTTTCTTCTCCACCCCAATGAGATCCTGGGTCACTGCCCATGAATAGCCTTTCTGGCTCCTGATCAAGCTGCTTAATGGCCATGATTCCAGAGACTCAGGAACAAATCTCGGAACCCAGAAGGTTTTGGCAGTACTCCCTCCAGATTTAAGTGTTAAAATTTCGGAATTTCAAAATCACGCTGCCACTACTGCAGCCACGTGACATCATATGTTATTCTTAACCAGCAATAGAAAACAAGTTGTCTACTGTTGCCTTTTCAGAAGATCTGAGTATTGGGGTAAAATCCCAAGTAATAATAGTGGGTCTGGTGTCAAAATATTGAATGTGATCAAAGTAGAGAGAGAGTAATGTGGAAATCATCTACCCCACAGGTATGGGGAGGGTGTAGGATGAGGGTATACTGGGGTTTTTGGTGGTGGAGAATGGGCACTGGTGAAGGGACGGGAGTTTCATTGTATGACCAAGACTTAAACCTGAGAGCTGCACCAGGATGATTACTCCATAACTTAGAGGCCAGCCGGGTGTCCTAGAGGAAAGGGCAGTTCAGATAGAGAAGGGAGCACCATGGAGGATCCTCCCAGGAGGGGAGATGCATGTCGAAAGTAGACTATGGACTGAACATGTTTGCCACTCAATGCCTCTTTTGCAGACCACAACACCCAAACGGAGAGAGAGAACACAGGGGATTGCCCTGCCACAGAGGCAGGGGGGGATGGGGGGATGGGGGTGGGAGGAATATTATCCATGGTGGTGAAAAACGGGCACTGGTGGAGGGATGGGTATCTGATCATTGTATAATTGAAACCCAAGCACAAAAAATTGTAAATCTACAACTGTAAAAAAAAAAAGAAAATAAAAAAAGAAGATTAAAAATTAAAAAAAAAAACCTGAGAGCTTTGTAACTGCTCTCACGGTGATTCAATAAATAAAATTATAAAAAATGAAAAAATAAGGTAGAGTTCATGCCAAATTCAATCAGCTAATCAGTGGCTGAAAAAATAGCAGTAAGAATAGAGAGACTCTTGAAAGCATTAGAAGAAAACAGAATCCTTTTATACAGGAAAAAATAAGATTTATGATCAAAATGTTGAAGACAGAAGGTAGAATATGATATATTTAAATAGATGAAAGGAAAAACATAACATGAAAATTTTATACTCTGAAAAATTACCATTAAAATTTGTAGATAAAGATATTCTCAGGGCCTCTCTCCACAGGCTTACATGAGTCTCACCCACGAGTGAATCTGCAGAAAAAAACAGGTGCAGGACCTGTGACTGAAATCTCCAAGCTCTCTCAGTGGGGCAATGGGGCTCCCCCCATCATCTCCCAAGTTTACCAGTAGCTTGGCAGTCATATACACAAACTGTCACTCGCACCATATAATCTCATCAACAGCCATGACTCAGAGACTTATAAATAAAGATCCCAGAAGAGAGCAACATAGGCATTACCCATGAGTGAATCTGCTGTATAATCGTATTCTAAATTTTAAAATTCCTATGCCTCAAAAAAAATTCCTGGGCCTCTCATGCTCTACACCACTGATGTACCAAGAGTAGCATAACATTTGATTGGGTTTAGCAAATATGTTTGTAATCTCTTATACAAGGCATTAATGGCTCAAGGATGAAATGCAACAACTTTCACACACTTAACTTCTAAGGAAAATTTAATGGATCATTTTTAGTGAATCATTCATAACAAGCACTGTAGCACTGTCACTGCACTGTCCTCCCATTGTTCATCGATTTGCTTGAGTGGGCCCAGTAACATTGTGAGACTTGTTACTGTGTTTGTCATATCAAATATATCATGGGTAGTTTGCCAGGATTTGCCATGTGGGCGAGATGCTCTCTGAAGCTTGCTGGACTCTCCAAGAGGGGTGGAGTAATCCAACCTGAGCCAACCGGGTTGGCCGCATGCAAGGCAAATGCCCTAACCTACTCCAGCCCTCATAACAAGCAATACAAAATTATTTTTTTGGTTCTGTTTTTGGGGGCACAGTTTGGAATTTGGGTTGGAAACATTTGAAATATGGTGGTGGAAAGGAACAATGGTGGTGGGATTCATGTTTGAATATTAAATGTATTGAATTACTGTGAACAAATTTATAAATATAAAATAAAATTTAAAAAAACATTCTCAGATAAAAGTTGAAGGAAATCATTGACACTTTATATTATGAAGAAAGGTAAAGGCTGTAAATTTGAACTGAAATAAAAGAACATGGAACAGTAACTCTAATATATTATATATATGAAAATATAAGACTTAATCATCTATAACAAATGACAATATCCTGTGATTTTCTGCTATGTGGATAGAAATAGAGGGTGTAATTCTGACTCAAGTTGATCATAGTATAGTGGACTTCTGTGGAGAGAGCCTGCGCAACTACCCACCGCCCTTCTCAACAGGTCTGAGCCCCCCCCTTGCGTGCCCCCTCCCCACCCAGTCCAGAGCTCCTCATCCCCAGCCACCGACACCTGGCCATGGGCGCACCTGCCCAACTTCCACAGGGAGCACGAACGCAACTGCCTGCTGCCCTTCACAACAGATCTGTGGGCCTAGAGACTAGCATTCAGACTGGTGAGGGGTGTGGCCTCCACTGTAGAGCAATGGTCTCTTCAAAATTGGGTGTGGCCTTCTGTGTGGCCGCAGTTATATTTCCCATTTCCAGCACTCTTGACTCACATCACAACCTTTATCACCTAATTCTGCGGAAAACGTTCTGGACGCCTCAAAAACAATATGGCAACATCCAGTGACTTACTCCAATTCCAACAAAACACCAGTGCACACAAGAAGCTATTCAAGCCCAATATAAAAGAGTACCTCCTCCAATGCTTCACTAGATACCAATCACATGTCACAGAATAATGTCTGAGAGTAAAACGTATTCTAGAAGGGGAGAATTGTGAACACCATTGACCGAGCTTATTCAGAAGCCTTTCACTCAATAAGAGGGAACAGTGCTAGTGAACTTGAAGGTTATACCTCTATACAACCACAACAGCATGAAGAAACAGTGAAAATCTCCAGCACGAGGAGAGGACAAAGAAAAGAGTCCCAAATCCTCAATAGAGGTTACCCACAAAATAGATCTCTCCAATAAAGAATTTCAAGATGAAATGATGAAGAAGCTCAAAGAATCAATGGAGCAGACATCCAGAAAATTAAAGAAAGAAATGAAAGAAACAGTGGAATGGATAGTTGAGAAAATACAGGAAGAAATGAAAGCAGAAATAAGAAAGCTGCAAAAAGAAGTGTCACAAATAAAGGATTCAGTAAATTAAATTAAAAACTCAGTGGGTGCCATAAACAGTAGAATGACGGTAGCCAAAAACAGAATCAGTGAGTTGGAAGATGAGGAGTAGAAATCGTACAGGCTACAACAATCAATGGGGAAAAGACTTCAAAATAGGTCTATGGTGAATCAGAGAACTAGGGGATGACTCCAAGATGGACAACATTAGAATCATCAGAGTACCAGAAGGACAGGGAGGCAACCCCAATGAAAAAGCCACAGTCAAAGAAATCATTGCTGAAAACTTCCCAGAGTTAGAGAATGCAGGCACCCAGATCCAAGGAGCCAGAAGCGTGCCAGCTAAAAGAGAACCAAATAAAGACACTCCAGGATATATCATAGTCAAAATGATGGATGCTACAAATAGAGACATAGAGACACAATACTGCAAGCAGTATTGTGTCAAAGGTCAAAGGTCAACTCTTAGGGAAGGTCAAAGAAGGAAATCATATACAAAGGAGCACCCCCTTTGATTTACAGCAGACCTATCAGAGGAAACACTCCAAGTCCGAAGACAATGGTGGGATATAGTGAAAAACCTCAATGAAATGAATGCCTCACCAAGAATACTTTACCCAGATAAACTCTCACTCAAGCTCAATGTAACGATACACTATTTTATAGGTAAAAAAGAACTCGGGAACTTCATAGAATCAAAACCAAACCTAAAAGAAGGATTAAAAGGGCTCCTGTAAAATAACAAGGAAAAAACCCATAACCACAAGAACACTTACAGAAATATGGTACAAAATCCCATGACAATAATCTCTGTAAATATCAATGGTCTAAATGCATCAATCAAGAAACACAGAGTGGCAAAATGTATCCAGAAACTGAAGCCAACATTCTTCTGCCTACAGGAAACATATCTGAACATAAAGAGCAAACACAGACTCAAAGTTAAAGGATGGAAAACAATCCTACAAGCAAACAACTCCCTCAAAAAAGCTGGGTTGGCCATACTAGTATCTGATAACATAGATTTCAGGTTGAAAAAGATTCAAAGGGACAACGAAGGCCATTTTCTATTTATCAGGGGATATGTACAACAGGAAGAAATCAAACTCTTAAATGTATACACACCGAATGAGGGACCAGCTAAATACTTAAAACAACTGCTAACAGATTTTATGGAGGACATTGCTAGCAATACAATAGTAGTCGAAGAATTCAGCACTGTCTTATCACCTCTGTATAGATCAACAAGAACAAAACTCAGCAAGGAAACACTGACTCTGAAGGAAGAAATACAAGAGAGAGGGCTAACAGACCTATATAGAGCTTTATACCCCAAAAAGAAAGAATACACATTCTTTTCCAGTGCACATGAATCATTTTCTAAAATTGACCACGTGCGGGACACAAAACATACCTCAATAGAATCAGGAAGATACAAATTGTTACAACTATCTTTTCAGACCACAATGTGCTGAAGATAGAGGCGAATCACACACAGAAGTGGAGAACCAAATCAAACACATGGAAATTAATCAACTCAATGTTGAACAAAGAGTGGGTCAGGAAGGAAGTCAAGGAAGAAATCAATAGATACCTGGAAACAAATGAGAATGAAGACACGAACTACCAGATCCTATGGGATGCAGCCAAAGCCGTGTTAAGAGGAAAATTTATAGCTTTGCAAGCATTTTTCAGGAAGAATGAAAGGGCCTACATAGATAACTTGACTTCACAGGTCAATATCTTAGAAAAAGATCAACAAAACAAACCCAAAACTGGCCGAAGGAAAGAAATAATAAAACTTAGAGTAGAAATTAATGACATGGAAATCCAAAAAACAATTCAAAAGGTCAATGAAAGCAAGAGCTGTTTCTTTGAGAAAATGAACAAGTTTGATAAACCACTAGCAAGACTCACAAAGAAAGAGACAGAGAAACCTAATAAACTGAATCAGAAATAAAAAAGGGGACATCACAACAGAAATCAATGAAATTTGAAGGATCATCAGAGACTTCTTTGAGAGTCTGTATGCCACGAAACAAGAGAACCCTAGAAGAAATGGCTAAATTCCTGGATTCCTAAAACTTCGCTAGACTGAACCAAGAAGACTTGAAATACCTGAATAGACCCATTCATATCAAGGAAATTGAACTGTAATCAAAAGTCTTCCCAAAAACAAAAACCGAGGCCCAGATGAATTCACTAGTGAATTCTTCCAAACACTTAAAGAAGACCTTTTGCCACTTCTCCTCAAGCTTTTCTAGGAAATTTAAAAAACAGGAACTCTCCCAAACAGTTTCTCTGAGGTACATATCTCCCTAATACCAAAAGCAAACAAAGACACCACTAACAAAGAAAAATACATGCCCATATCCCTGATGAGCACAATGTGAAGATCCTCAACAAAATATTAGCAATAGAATCCAACAAATCATCATAAAGATTATACCCCATGACCAAGTGAGATTCATCCCAAAATGCGAGGATGGTTTAACATTCAGAAATAAATCAATATAATCTATCATATCAACAAACATAAAGATAAAAACCATATGATCATATCAATAGACACAAAGAAAACATTTGACAAGATCCAATGCCCATTTACAATGAAAATTCTTACCAAAATGGGTTTTGAAGGAAAACCTGAAGATAGTCAATGCCATCTACGACAAAGGTATGGCAAGTATTATCCTCAATGGGGAAAAACTAAGGGCCCCTTCTCTAAGATCAGGGACAAGACAAGGATGCCCAGTCTCACGACTCTGTTCAATATACTGCTGTAAGTAGCTGCTATAGCAGTTAGGCAAGAAAAAGATGATAAGTTTATCCAGATAGGAAAGGAAGAAATCAAGCTCTCACTATTCGCAGATGATATGATACTACATCTGGAGAATCCTAAAGCCTCTACCAAGAAACTCCTAGAAACTATAGACTTGTACAATAAAGTTGCAGGCTATGAAATCAATACCCCAAAGTCCAGGGCTTTCCTATACACAAATGATGAGACAGAGGAAAGTGACATGAAAAATGCAATCCCATTCACAATCGTACCACAGAAAATCAAGTGACTTGTAATCAGCTTAATTAAGGAGGTAAAGAACCTCTACAAGGAAAACTATGAAACACTACTCCACGAATTAAAAGAGGACACAAGGAGAACAAAGAAGAAAAACCCCTGGGAGGCTCCACAGCTCCCGGAGAATGCTCCAGGTCCCAAACAGAGCCAAGATCACAGGGAAGTCCCAGATGGGGTAGGTGCCACATCCTGCCTTCTCCAGATGGAACCCCGGTGACCATGAGCCTCTACAAGCATAGCTCTGGCAAGTGGGAACAAGGATTTTTACTCCAAACTGTGGGGACTGCCCCGGGTCACAGGTAACCTCTGATTCCTGAAGTCATGCACACAACCCACCCCCCAGCGTCATTTTTACAGCACACAGCAACGAAGAAGAAAGGCCCCTGGGAGGCTTCACAGCTCCCGGAGAATGCTCCAGGTCCCAAACAGAGCCGAGACCACCGGGAAGTCCCAGATGGGGTAGGTGCCGCATCCCACCTTCTCCAGATGGAACCCCGGTGACCATGAGCCTCTACAAACATAGCTCGGGCATGTAGGAACCAGGACTTTTATTCCAAACTGCATGGCCACATAAACCACCGTGCGATATCTCCTTATATACAAAGTGATCAATGGAAAGTAAATCATCCAACTTTTCTCCCTGAAAATCAGGCTTAACTCTTTTACAAACCACAACACCCACTAGGAGAGAGAGAACAAAAGAGAATGCACTGCCGCAGAGGCAGGGTGGGATGGGGGGATAGGGGGATAGGGGTGGGAGGGATTCTGGGATCCGTGGTGGTGGGAAATGGTCACTGGTGGAGGGATGGGTATTCAAAATAAATAAATAAAATTTTAAAAAAAGAGGACACAAGGAAATTGTAACAATATCCCTTGCTCATGGATAGGAAGAATTAACATTGTCAAAATGGCAATACTCCCCAAAGTATTACACAGATTCAATGTGATCCCCATAAGGATACCAATGAAATACTTCAAAGAAATTGATCAAACACTCCTGAAATTCATATGGAACAACAAACTCCCACGAATAGCTAAAGCAGTTCCGGGGAAAAAGAAGATGGGAGGCATCACCCTCCCCAACCTCAAACTCTAGTACAAAGCGGTACCAATTAAAACAGCATGGTACTGGAACAAAGGCAGAGCTGCAGACCAATGGAACATGGAGGAATATCCCTACACACAACCCCAAAAGTATGTTCATCTAATCTTTGATAAGGGAGCAAAAAATGTGATGTGCAGCAAGGAAAGCCTCTTTAACAAATGGTGCTGGCATAACTGGACAACCATATGCAAAGGAATAGGCTTAGACTTCGACCTCACACAATGCACCAAAGTCAGATCAAAAAGGATTAAAGACCTCAACATCAGACCAGAATTCATAAGGTACATTGAAGACAAGGTCACCAAAACCCACGATATTGAAGCTAACAGTATCTTCAAAGGTGACATGCCATAATCAACCAAGTGGAAACAGAGATAAACAAATGGAATTATATTAAACTAAGAAGTGTCTGCACAGCAAAAGATATAGTGACTAGAATACAAAGACAATTTTCAGAATGGGAAATGATATTCACACAATATCCATCTGATAAGGGGTTGATATCAAGGATCATATAAGGCACTGGTTGAACTCTACAAGAAGAAAACATCTAACTCCATCAGAAAATGGGGCAGGATATGAACTGAAAAATTCTCAAGGAATAAATATAAATGGCCAAAAGGCACATAAAAAATGTTCTTCACAACTAATCATCAGGGAGATGAAGATCAAAACAACCTTGTGATACCATCTCACACCACAGAGACTGTTCCACATCCAAAAGAACAAAAGTAACTGCTGTTGGCATGGATTTGGGGAGAAAGGGACCTTCTTCAACTGCTGGTGGGAATGCCGACTGGTTCAGCCCTTTTGGAAAACAGTATGATCTCTTCTCAAAATATTAGAAATTGAGCTCCCATTTGACTCAGCAATACCACTTCTGGGAATATATCCCGGAGAGGCAAGAAAGTATAATCCAAATCACAAATGAACATGCACTTGTATGTTCATTGCATCACTTGATCATTTGATCATTTGACTTCCCGTTAGTCATCGATTTGCTCGAGCGGGCGCCAGTAATGTCTCCATTTGTCCCTGTCGCGTGCTAGTGTAGCCCAATGTCGTCTGTTAGCTCTAGGAACACGAAGAGCCTCAAAACGATCGTTCATGATCTTGATGAAGAAGTCTGACCATCTGGTAGGTGGGCGGCCACGCAGTCTTTTGACATCCCGTGAAATCCAGTCGGTAACAGCTCTAGTCCAGCGATCCTCTCTAAATCTCATTATGTGACCAGCCCAACTGATTTTTGACACCTTGGCAAACGAGACAGTGTCCCTGATTCTTGATCATCGACAGAGGTAAGGAACTCCGGATTCTTTCTCTCATTTCAGTGAAACGTGATATTCCAAGCATAGCTCTTTCAATTCCTCTTTGGAAGACCCGAATAGCGTTCTCATCCTGTTCGCGTATGGCCCAGGTCTCTGAGGCTTATGTTAATGCAGGAAGAACAGTGGAATCAAAGAGATATGCCTGGAGTCGGAGGTTCTTCGTCCTCTTGGCTATTTCTTCAACGCTCTTGAAGGCGTTCCAAGCTGCTCTCTTCCTCCTGCGCAGCTCGAGTGCCAGGTGATTTGTCATGTTGACTTCTCGACCTAGGTACACATAGCTGTTGCATTTGGAGATGGTCGTTCCGTTGAGAGCGAATGGGGCATCAGGAATGAGGCTGTTTCTCATAAACATTGTCTTCATAAGATTCAGCTGTAGTCCGACCTTTCCACACTCACGGTCAAAGTCGGCCAGCATCTGTACCGCTTGGCTAATGTTTGGTGTTATTAGATCGATGTCATCAGCAAAGCGGAGGTGGTGTAGTTGCCGACCATCTATCTTCACTCCCATTCCTTCCCATTCCAGTCGTTGCATGATGTTCTCGAGGGTGGCACTGAAGAGTTTCAGTGAAATGGTATCATCCTGTCGAACCCCTCTCTTGACACCAATGATCACCTCCCTGTAGAATGGTGAGATTCGGGTAGTGAATCCACAATACAGCTCTCAGAGGATATTGATGTATTGAGTTTGAATGCCTTGATTGGCTAGGGCTTCAATGACCGCTTCCGTCTCAACAGAATCAAAGGCCTTCTTTAAATCAATGAAGGTTAGACAGAGCAGCATCTTGAACTCCCGAGAAACCTCCATGAGCTTGGTTATCGTGTGGATGTGGTCGATGGTGCTGAATCCTTTGCGGAACCCGGCTTGCTCACATGGTTGTCCTTCATCTAGTGTTCTGCCAATCCTATTCAGGATGAATCGAGTGAACAACTTGTAGATGACAGACAATAGGCAGATCGGGCAATAGTTGCCAATGTCATGGATGTCTCCCTTCTTGTACAGTAGTACAGTAGTACACTCCTGATGGTTTTCCATTGGGACAGAAACTTGCATTCAGACAGGTGGCATGTGAAGAGCCTAGCCAGCTCAAGATTCCAGAAGGCCGAATCTAAACGTTGGACATGGGAGTCTCCCGGTGGATGATTCCACAACGATATCGACCACATGATATTCAATCAACGGTTTTGCCTGACTGATGTCGCTGTTGTCCCAAAATTCCAAACGGGATCAGACCACCATCTCCGTCATGCAGAATTCTACTTCACAGAGCAGGGAGAAAGGGCTGCAAAGTTTAAAAAGAGAACTCCCAGAACGACCGCCAACTGGGAGCTCTTTGGCACTATTGAGGCAACATGGGAAGATGCCATTGTTGACAACATTGACAAGGAATACGATCGACTGGTTCAGCACCTCCTTGATTGTGCGAGGAAAGCCAAGAGAGAGATAGCAAAAAAAAAAAAACGCCTCTCTTCAAAAACTCAAACTTATTCGCCAACGTGTTTTGGCGCATGCCTCAGGCAACCGCAAAGCAGTGCAGAGATGCGATCAAGGAAAACCTCAAAGAGAGAAGAGCAGAAGTGCTGGTAGATGCGGCAGAAGCTGGGAAAAGTATTCGTAACGCCCTTCTGTCCTTCGCCAACTACAATACCAAGATGAATGGCCTCTGACATCCTGATGGATATATCACATTTTCCAGAAGGGCAATGGAGAAGATTATCCATGACTTCTACTCAAATCTCTTCGATAGCCCTATCCACCTGCCTATCCACCTACCAACATACCAAATTCCACAGGATGGATATTTCGTTCCCAACGTTCTCCCTTCCGAAATCCAACATGCCATTTCGTCAGTAAAGAAATGAACAGCACCTGGCCCAGACAAAGTCAGACCTGAACACCTGAAGTACCTGCCGTCAGTACTCAACAATATGCTGGCTCGGTATATTTCATCACCATTTACAATAGCCAGAATCTGGAAAAAACTGAATACCCAAGAACAGATGACTGGGTAAAGAACTTTGGTACATCTACACAATGCAATACTATGCAGTTGTTAGAAAATATGAACTGATGAACTTTGCATATAAGTGGATCAACATCCTCATGCTAAGTGAAAATTTACAGAAAGAGAGACACTTATAGAAAGATTGCACTCGTCTGTGGAATACAAAGTAACAGAATGGGAGACTAACACCCAAGAATAACAGAGATAAGTACCAGGAGGTTTGTTCCACGACTTGGAAGTCAGCCTCACATGCTGGGGGAGAGGGCAGCTCAGATAGAGAAGGGAAAACCAAGTAAAGTGTGGTTGGAGGACCCGCTTGGGATGGGAGTTTTGTGCTGAAAATAGACTATAAATCGAACACAATGGCCACTCAATACCTCTACTGCAAACCACAGCATCCAAAGGGAGAGAGAGAGAGAACAAAAGTAAATTCCCTGCTGCAGAGGCAGGGTGGGGGTGGGGGAAAGGGTGGAGGGGTGAGATGATGCTGGGATCATCAGTGGTGGAGGGTGGGCACTGGTGGGGGAATGGGTACCCTAGCATTGTATGACTGAAGTACAAGCATGAAAATATGTAAATCTGTAACTGTTTCTCATGGTAATTCACCAATAAAATTTTCAAAAAAGTAAAATAAAAAAGGAGCCTCTTCCTTTTCGTCCCGAAAGCCATGCCTGATTCTCTTCTCCTCCAGGTCAACCATTATTCGAATCTTGGACTTCGCTTTACCGATTGTATGCACCCCAGACACCCTCTAGGACTCTGGGGTGCCCACCACCACTGATCCTCTTCCTGTTCCTCCCAAACAGCCTGCTGGGTTTTCTTCCCCTCCCAGGGTGTGCACCCCCACACACACCAGGTACTCATAGGGGGCGTGGCCACTCCAGAAGTGGGCCTGGTCTCTGCAGAAGTGGGCGTGGCCTAATTTTGGGCCAGTGAACACTCACACAGCCACAGGTAAAATTACTCATACCCAGCCATCTCGTGTAACATCTCAATCTCCATATCACCACACCAACATGAAGAAATGACGCAAATCCCCACCATGAGGAGAGGACGATGAAAAGAGACCAGAAGCCTCATGAGGTGTTACTCACTTAAGTGAGCTCTCTGAGAAAGAATTCAGATATGAAATAATGAATTTTTTCAATGAACTCAATGAAACAGTGGGACAGATATACAGTATACTAAGAAAAAATCGAGAAAATGCAGGAAGAAAAGAGAGCAGAAATTGGAAAGCTACACACAGAAATGTCATGAATAAAAGATTCAGTAGATGAAATAAAAAACTTCGTCTGTAAATTTCATGACTTCATCTTTTCTAACAACTACATAGTACTCCATTGTGTAGATGTACCAAAGTTTCTTTAACCACTCATCTGTTCTTGGGCACTCAGGTTTTTTCCAGATTCTGGCTATTGGTAAAGAGTGCTGCAATGAACAAAGTGCAGATGTCACTTCAGCTATACATTTTTGCCTCTCTGGGATATATTCCCAGGAGTGGTATTGCTGGGTCAAATGGGTGCTCAATTTCTAAGTTTTTGAGAATCATCCATACTGTTTTCCAAAAGGGCAGAACTAGTCGGCATTCTCACCAACAGTAAAGGAGTGTCTCTTTCTCACCACATCTGCGCCAGCATCGGTTGTTTTTGTTCTTTTGGTTGTGGGCCAGTCTCTGATTTGTATGATGGTATCTCATTGTGGTGGGTGTGACCCCCGCCTACTGGAATTTGGAGGATCTGGGTGGAGGATGCTCAACTCCAATCCGAGTAGGCTTGGAGATCTCGGCCCCGGAACCCGCGTGGCTTTGTCCCTCTGCCAGTACCTTCATGTGTGCAGAGAGTGGTCTCGGCATGGTGGTGGCTGGTTCTGGAGGTCTTCCGCTGCCGGAGCCCTGGTCAGGGCGGGGAGGAAAGCTCAACCCGCTCCTCTCCAAGAGACCCCGGCGAGGAACAGCCGGGCGCAGGGGCAGGAGACTGCACTGGTCTCGTCCGGGAGCAGGATTTTATAGTCTCTGAGTCTTGGCCGCTGATGGGATTACACGGCGCCAGGGGGCCAGGTGGTGGGTGTAACCCCCGCCTATTGGAATTTGGAGGATCTGGGTCACACCCACCGCCTGGCCCCCTGGCACCGTGTAATCCCATCAGCGGCCAAGACTCAGAGACTATAAAATCCAGCTCCCGGACGAGACCAGTGCAGTCTCCTGCCCCTGTGCCTGGTTGTTCCTCGCCGGGGTCCCTTGGAGAGGAGCGGGTTGAGCTTTCCTCCCCGCCCTGACCAGGGCTCCGGCAGCGGAAGACCTCCAGAACCAGCCACCACCATGCCGAGACCACTCTCTGCACACATGAAGGTACTGGCAGAGGGACAAAGCCACGCGGGTTCCGGGGCTGAGATCTCCAAGCCTACTCGGATTGGAGTTGAGCAACCTCCACCCAGATCCTCCAAATTCCAGTAGGCGGGGGTCACACCCACCACCTGGCCCCCTGGCGCCATGTAATCCCATCAACACCCAAGACTCAGAGACTATAAAATCCAGCTCCTGGAACCGCGCGGCCGCATTCGCGGCCGTGCGACATCTTATCAGGACATCTTACTTTGGACAAACTTGCAGGCTATCGAATATAGCCTGCCCACAGGGCAGAGTCTGGCAAACTCCCCGTGGCGTACCAAATATGCCAAATACCAGTAACAATGATGGGTCTCATTCTCCTAAAGAGCCTTGAATATAATCTCAGGGCTAGTATGAAAGAGACGTTACTGGGGCCTGCTCGAGGCAATCGACGAAATCTCATTGTGGTTTTGATCTGCATCTCCCTGATGATTAATGATGTAGAACATTTTCTCATGTGCTTTTTTGCCATTCGGATTTCTTCTTTGAGAAAGTTTCTGTTCATTTCATTGCCCCATTTTTGGATGGGGTTGGATGTTTTCTTCTTGTGGAGTTCAACCAGTACTTTATATATCCTTGATATTAACCCCTTGTAAGATGTGTATTCGGCAAATATCCTTTCCCATTCTGTAGACTGCCTTTGTATTTTGGTCACTGTTTCTTTTGAGGTGCAGAAGCTTCTTAGTTTAAGATAGTCCCATTTATCTATCTCTATTTTCTCTTGCTCTGCCAGTAGCATGACATCTTTGAAGATACCATTAGCTTCAATGTCATGGAGGGTTTTGCTAACTTTGTCTTCAATGTACCTTATGGTTTCCGGTCTGATGTTGAGGTCTTTAATCCATTTTGATCTTACTTTTGTACATGGTGTTAGGCTGAGTTCTGAGCCCACTTTTTTGCATGTAGCCGTCCAGTTTTGCCAGCACAATTTGTTAAAGAGGCTTTCGTTGTTCCTCTTCACTACCCTTGCCCCCTTATCAAAGATTAGATGATCATATGATTGAGGGGAGATGTCAGTGTATTCAACCCTGTTCCATTGGTCTGCAACTCTGCCTTTGTTACAGTAATGTGCTGTTTTCATTATTACTGCTTTGTAGTAGAGTTTGAAGTTAGGAAGGTTGATTCCTCCCATTTTCTTTTTTGCAAGAATTGCTTTAGCTATTCGTTGGGGTTTATTGTTCCATATGAATTTCAGGAGTGTTTGCTCCATTTCTTTGAAGAATGTCATGGGTATCCTTATAGGGATTGCATTGAATTTGTACAATGCTTTGGGAAGTATTGCTATTTTGACAATGTTAACTCTCCACACTGTTGGTGGGAATGCAGACAGGTTCAGCCCTTTTGGAAAACAGTATGGACGATTCTCAAAAAATTAGAAATTGAGCTCCCATTTGACCCAGCAATACCACTCCTGGGAATATATCCCAGAGAGGCAAAAATGTATAGTCGAAGTGATATCTGCACTTGTTTGTTCATTGCAGCACTCTTTACCAATAGCCAGAATCTGGAAAAAACCTGAGTGCCCAAGAACAGATGAGTGGTTAAAGAAACTTTGGTACATCTACACAATAGAGTACTATGTAGCTGTTATAAAAGATGAAGTCATGAAATTTACATACAAGTGGTACTACATGGAAAGTATCATGCTAAGCGAAATGAGTCAGAAAGAGAGGGACAGACATAAAAAGTTTGCATTTATTGGGGGTACATAAAGTAACAAAATAGGAGAGTAACACCCAAGAGTGGCTGAGATTAGTACCAGGAGTTTTGCTCCATGACTTGGAGGCCAGCTGCACATGCTAGGGGAAATGGCAGCTCAGATAGAGAAAGGAGCACCAAATAAAGGGTGTTGGGAGGATCTTCCCAGGATGGGAGATGCATGTTGAAAGTAGACTATGGACTGAACATGATTGCCATTCAATGCCTCAATGCAGACCACAACACCCCAAAAGAGAGAACAAAATCGAATGTCCTGCCACAGAGGCATGGTTGGAGGGATACTGGGATCCAGGGTGGTGGAAAATGGGCACTTGTGGAGGGTTGGGTATTTGATCATTGTATAATCGAAACCCAGGCACAAAAATTTGTAATTCTACAACTGTACCTCATGTTGTTTCACTAATAAAATTTATTTTAAAAAAGCTTAAAGCAGAAATCAACGACATGTAAACCCATAAAACAATCCAAAAGATCAATGAAAGCAAAAGCTGGTTCTTTGATAAAATAAACAAGATAGATAAATCACTAGCAAGACTCACAAAGACAGAGAGAGAGAGACCTAATAAACCGAATCAGAAATGAGAAGGGGGATATCACAACAAAAACCAAAGTAACTGAAAAGATCATCAGAGATTACTTTGAAAGTGTGTACACCACAAAACAAGAGAACCTAGAAGAAATGGATAAATTCCTGAATTCCTGTAATCTACCAAGGCTAAATCAAGAAGATCTAGAATATCTGAATAGTTCTATTAATATCAAGGAAATTGAAACTGTAATCAAAAGTCTTCCCAAAAACAAAAGCCCGGGCCCAGATGGATTCACTAGAGAATTTTTCCAAAGGTTTAAAGAGGACCAATTGCCAGTAATCCTCAAGCTTTTAAGGAAATTTAAGAAACAGAAGCTCTCCCAAACAGTTTCTATGAAGCTCATACCTCTATAATACCAAAAGGAAACAAAGAAACCACAAGAAAAGAAAACTACAGGCCGATATTCCTGATGAAAATAGATGCGAAGATTCTCAAAAAATACTAGCAAATAGAATTCAACAACTCATCAAAAAGTTCTTACACCATGACCAAGTGGGATTCATCCTGGGGGGATGCACGGATGGTATAACATTCGGAAATCAATCAGCATAATCCATCATCTCAACAAAAGAAAAGATAATATCCATATAATCATAAGAATAGGTGGAGAGAAAGCACTTGACAAGATCCAGCACCCGTTTTTGATGAAAACCTCCTCAAAATGGGTCTAGAAGGGACTTTCCTCAATATACTTGAAGTCATCTACCACTATCCTATGGCAAGCATCATTCTCAATGGGAAAAAACTAAGAGCCTTCCCTCTGAGATCAGGGACGAGACAAGATTGCGCACTATCTCCACTGCTGTTCAATATAATACTGGATGTACTTGCAATAGAGGTTAGGCAAGAAAAACATATTAAAGGAATTCAGGTAGGAAAGGAAGAAATCAAACTTTCACTACTCGCAGATGATATGATACTATACTTAGAGAATCCTGAAACCTCAACCAAGAAACACCTAGAAACAATATTCTTGCATAGTAAAGTTGCAGGCTACAAAGTCAATACCGAAAAGTCCATGGCTTGCCTATACACAAGTAATGAGAGAGAAGAAAGTGACATTAAAAAAAAATCCCATTCACAATCTTGGCTCTGAAAATCAAGTACCCAAGAATCAGCTTAACTAAGGATGTAAAAGACCAGTACGAAGAAAATTACAAAATGCTACTTCGGGAAATCAAACAGGACACAAGGAAATGGAAAGATATCCCCTGCTCATGGATCGGGAAAATTAACATCATCAAAATGCCAATACTCCCCAAAGCAATGTACAAATTCAATGCGATCCCTATAATGATACCCATGACATTCTTCAAAGAAATGGAGCAAACACTCCTGAAATTCATATGGAACAATAAACACTCACGAATATCTAGAGCAATGCTTGGAAAAAAGAAAATGGAGGAATCAAACTCCCCAACCTCAAACTCTACTACATAGCAGTAATGATTTAAACAGCATGGTACTGGAACAGTGGTAGAACCACAGACAAAATGTAACAGGGTTGAATATACTGACATCTCTCCCCAAACATATGATCATCTAGCTTTGATAAGGGAGCAAGAAATGTGTAGTGGAACAAGGAAAGCCTCTTTAACAAATTGTGTGGGAAAAACTAGACAGCTATAATAAAAAATGGGCTCAGAGCTCTGCCATAAACCATGTAAAAATAAGAACAAAATTGGTTAAAGACCTCAACATCAGACTGGAATCCACAAGGAACATTGAAGACAATGTTGGCAAAACCCTCCATGATATTGAAGCTAATTGTATCTTCAAACATGCCATGCCACTGGCCAAGGAAGTGAAAACAGAGATAGATAGACTAATGGAATTATCTCAAACTAAGAAGCGTCTGCACCTCAAAAGAAACAGTGACCAAAATACAAAGACAGTCTACAGAATGGGAAAGGATATTCGCCGAATAGGTATCTGACAAGGGGTTGGTATCAAGTATATGTAAAGTACTGGTTGAACTCCACAAGAAGAAAACATCCAACCCTATCAAAAAATGGGGCAAAGAAAAGAAAAGAAACTTTCTCAAATAATAAATCCAAATGGCAAAAAGGCACATGAGAAAATGCTCTACATCATTAATCATCAGGGAGACGCAGATCAAAACAACAATGAGATATCATCTCACACCACAGACACTGGCCCACATCCAAAAGAACAAAATCAACTGCTGTTGGTGTGGATGTGGCAAGAAAGAGACCTTCCTTCACTGTATTGGGAATGCCAACAGGCTCAGCCCTTTTGGAAAACAGTTTGGACGATTCTCAAAAAATTATAAATTGAGATCCCATTTTACCCATCAATACCAGTCCTGAGAATATATCCCAGAGAGTCAAAAAAGTACAGTCTAAATGACATCTGCCTTTCTATGTACATTCCTGCACTGCTTACAATAGCCAAAATCTGGAAAAAACCTGAGTGCCCTAGAATAAATGACTGGTTAAAGAAATTTTGGTACATCAACACAATGGAATACTATGCAGCTGTTAGAAAAGATGAAGTCATGAAATTTACATACAAGTGATTCTACATGGAAAGTATCAGGCTAAGTTAAATGAGCCCAAAAGAGAGGGACAGACAGAAAGACTGCACTCATCCGGGGAATATAAAGTAACAGAATGAGAGTCGAACACCCAAGAATAGTTGATATAAGTACCAGGAGGTCTGCTACATGGCTTGGAATCCAGGAGCACACGTTGGGGGAAAAGGCAGCTCAGATAGAGAAGGGAACACCAAGTAAAGGATGTTTGGAGAACTTGCTCGGAATGCAAGATGCATGCTGAAAGTATACTATAGACCGAACACAATGGCCACTCAATACCTCTATTACAAACTAAAAATCCTGAAGGAAAGAGTGAGCAAAATGGAACGCCCTGCCACAGAGGCAGGGTGGGAGGGATGGGGTGTGGGTGTGGGAGGGCTATTAGGATAATTTATGGCAGAGAATGGACATGGGTGGAGGGATGGGTACTCGGTCATTGTATAACTGAAACCGAAGCACGAAAGTTTATAAGTCTACGAATGTATCTCATGGTGTTTCACTAATAATAAAAAGGATAAAAAGTTGAGCAAGCAAGAATTTGGTCTTTTTAATGTATAAGTGAAAAAAATGAATGTTCTAATAAATTTAAGTGTAACAAATAAAATAAAATGAAAATAAAATATACAAGCTTAAACTGCAAAAAAATAATAAAAAGTGACCAAGGAAGAAAATAGTAAAGAGTCACCCAACAGTTACTGTTGCACAGAAAGACAAACATTGATACACTAGACAGTGTCTACCAAAATGTCTTCCAAAAATAAAATTGGAGCAAAATAACCAGGTCCTGCAACAATTGCTCAATAAAATGTCAAAATTGCTGTGAAAAAATCATACCATATTGAGAGGGACAAATACAGAATGATCGCTCTTAGGTCGAATATAAAGAAACAAAATAGCACTGTAGCACTGTAGCACTGTCCTCCGGTTGTTCATCAATTTGCTCAAGCGAACACCAGTGACTTGTTGTTACTTTTTTTGGTATATCAAAAACGCCATGGGAAGCTTGCCAGGCTCTGCCGTGTGGAAGGGATAGTCTAGGTAGCTTGCAAGGGTCTCTGGGAGGGACAATTTTTATCTTTCTTGTCTATGCACCAACATCCAATTTTGATGGAGGAGAAATTGAGAAGTTCTACATGGGGCTGTAGAAGTTCTATAAAGAAGATCACACCTTCTACAAGATCATTGTCGGTGATTAATACCAAGATAGGACCGAGCAGATCAGCCAAAGAACTATACATCGGGACCAATGGCCTAGAATGGAACAAACAGGATAAGAGACTATCTGAGTTTATCATGTCCACCAAGACCATCCATGGTAACTCACAATTCCAGAAGGCCTTAGTCTAAACGTTAGACATGGGAGTCTCCTGGTGGACAGTTCCACAACAAAATTGACCACATCATTTTCAATCAACCGTCTTGCCTGACCGATGTCGCTGTTGTCCCAAAATACCAAACAGGATCGGACCACCATCTCCGTCATGCAAAATTCTACTTCACAGAGCAGGGAGAAAGGGCTGCAAAGTTTAAAAAGAGAACTCCCAGAACGACCGCCAACTGGGAGCTCTTTGACACTATTGCAGCAACATGGGAAGATGCCATTGTTGACAACATTGACGAGGAATACCCTCGACTGGTTCAGCACCTCCATGATTGTGCGAGGAAAGCCAAGAGAGAGATAGCCACAAAAAAAAAAATGCCTGTCTTTGAAAACCCGAGCTTATTCGCCAACATGGCTTGATGCAGGCCTCAGGCATCTGCACGCAAAACTCTGAGTTCACAAAGCAGTGCAGAGAAACGATAAAGGAAGATCTCAAAGAGAGAAGAGCAGCAGTGCTGGCATATGCAGCAGAAGCTGGGACAAGCATTCGCAAAGCCCGCCTGTCCTCGCCGACTACAAGACCAAGATGACAGCCTTCTGATGTCCTGATGGATATATCATATCTTCCAGAAGGGCAATGGAGAAGATTTTCCATGACTTCTACTCAAATCTCTTCCATAGCCACATCCACCTGACCACATACCAAATTTCGCAGGATGGATGTGTCATTCCCATTGTTCTCCCTTCTGAAATCTGACACGCCATTTCATCAGTAAAGAGGCGAACAGCACCTGGCCCAGACAAGGTCAGACCCAAACACCTGAAGAACCTACCGTCAGTACTCATCAATATAGTGGTTCGGCTTTTCACGCACTACCTGTCTGAATGCAAGATTCTGTCCCAATGGAAAAACAGCAGGAATGTACTACTGTACAAGAAGGGAGACATCCATGACATTGGCAACTATTGCCCGATCTGCCTATTGTCTGTCATCTACAAGTTGTTCACTCGATTCATCCTGAATAGGATTGGCAGAACACTAGATGAAGGACAACCATGTGAGCAAGCCGGGTTCCGCAAAGGATTCAGCACCATCGACCACATCCACATGATAACCAAGCTCATGGAGGTTTCTCGGGAGTTCAAGATGCTGCTCTGTCTAACCTTCATTGATTTAAAGAAGGCCTTTGATTCTGTTGAGACGGAAGCGGTCATTGAAGCCCTAGCCAATCAAGGCATTCAAACTCAATACATCAATATCCTCCGAGAGCTGTATTGTGGATTCACTACCCGAATCTCACCATTCTACAGGGAGGTGATCATTGGTGTCAAGAGAGGGGTTCGACAGGATGATACCATTTCACTGAAACTCTTCAGTGCCACCCTCGAGAACATCATGCAACGACTAGAATGGGAAGGAATGGGAGTGAAGATAGATGGTCGGCAACTACACCACCTCCGCTTTGCTGATGACATCGATCTAATAACACCAAACATCAGCCAAGCGGTACAGATGCTGGCTGACTTCAACTGTGAGTGTGGAAAGTTCACACTACAGCTAAATCTCTCGAAGACAATGTTTATGAGAAATGGTCATGTACCTGACATTCCATTCGCTCTCAATGGGACGAACATCTTTGAATGCAACAGTTATGTGTACCTAGGAAAAGAAGTCAACATGACGAATGACCTGGCACCTGAGTTGCGCAGTAGGAAGAGAGTGGCTTGGAATGCCTTCATGAGCATTGAAGAAATAGCTAAGAGGATGAAAATTAATTCTGGGCACATCTCTTAGATTCCACTGTTCTTCCTGCATTAACATACACCTCAGAGACCTGGGCCCTACAAAAACAGGATGATAACGCTTTTTGTGTCTCCCAAAGAGGAATCGAAAGAGCTATGCTTGGAGTATCACGCTTCACTCAAATGAGGAAAAGAATCCGGAGTTCCGACCTCCTTCGATGATCAAGAATCAGGGATGCTGTCTTGTTTGTCAAAGCGTCGAAAATCAGATGGGCTGGACACGTAATAAGATTTGGAGATGCCCACTCCACTAGACCCATTACTGACTGGATTCCACAGGACATCAAAATATCGTGTGGCCACCCACCTATGAGATGGTCATACTTCTTCATCAAGACCTTGAACAATCGGTTTGAGGCTCTTTGTGTTCCTAGAAAGAGCAGACACCATTGGGCTACACTGGCGCACGTCAGGGACAAATGGAGACGTTACTGGCACCCGCTCAAGCAAATTGATGAGTAACGAGATGTCAAGTAATCAAGTGATCAAGTGATATATATATGTATATACAGATATAGAAATGTTTAATGTTACTTAAATGAGGATACATGTGAGTTGAAGTGAACAGTCCAAATGCAGTGAAATTTGGGATCTTTATAGAGGAATGGGTGGGCTGTGGAGATAGATCAAAAGACTGTTGCATGAATTCTGGAGGCCTTGGTTTCTCCCATGTTCCTTGTGCTACCCCAAGCACTGCTCGAGATACTGTTGGAGTACCTCTGAGCACTGAAGGGTGTGTGTCCCCCTTTCAAAAAGTAGAGGGAGATGTGAAGCCATATAGTCAATTTAGAAGTGTAAATCATTCACTCTCCTAAAGAAACAAAACGTGGAAATAAAAATGGGCAATCATAGCAGATCCTCAGTGGGTGACTATATAACTGCTACTAAAGGAATAGATTGGGAAAGAATAAAAGGAAACTTATAAAAATTGGTGGAGAGACACGGAGATTGGCACTAACAGCTGCATAGTATTCCATTGTGTAGATGTACCAAATTTTCTTTAACCAGTCATCTGTTCTTGCAGGTGTGATCTTGAAACGCTATATGCCTAAAACATTGTTATTAACAATATTATAAAACATGCTGCCTAAATTAAATTTGAAGCAAGTTTTTAATTTATATATCAATATGTGATCAAATATAAAATTATGTAACTATATAATTTTTATCTGTAACCCCATAGCATTTTGTTTTATTTATTTATTTTTTTAAATTTTATTGAATCACCGTGAGATAGTTACAATCTTTCATGTTTGAGTCATAATCACACAATGATGAAACATTCATCCATCCACCAATGCATGTTCCATATCACCAATATCCCCGGTATACCCCTCCTTTCCCACCCTCCCCCTGCCTCCATGGCAGATAATAATTCCCATACTCTCTACTTTTGGTCATTATGGTTTGCAATGCAAATACTGAGAGGTTTTCATGTTTGGTCTATTATCTAATTTCAGCACACAACTCCCATCCTGACTGATTTCTCCGGTCATCATTTTCTTAGTGATCTCTTCTCCATTCCAGCTGCCTTCTCCCCTCTGCTCACGAGACAGGCTTCCATCTATGGAAAAATCTTCCTGGACCTTATCTACTGTCCTTGGGTGTCAGCTTCATGTTGCGCTATTTTATACTCCACAAATGAGTGCAGTCCTTCTTTGTCTGTCCCTCTATTTCTGACTCATTTCACTTAGCATGATACTCTTTATGTCTATCCATTTATAAGCAAATTTCTTTTAACTTTTATTAGTGAAACACCATGAGGTATAGTTGTAGACTTACAAATTTTTGTGCTTGGGTTTAGGTTGGCTGGAGCTATAGCAGAGCAGTAGGGCGTTTGCCTTGCACGCAGCCAATATGGCCAACTGGAGTTCAATTCCTCCGCCCCTCTCGAGAGCCCGGCAAGCTCCCGAGAGTATCTCGCCTGCACGGCAGAGCCTGGCAAGTTACCCGTGATGTATTCAATATGCCTAACACAGTAACAACAAAGTCTCCAATGGAGACGTTACTGGGCCCGCTCGAGCACATCGATGAACAACGGGAGGACCGTGACCGTGGATTTAGGTTATACAATGATCGAGTACCCGTCCCTCCAACAGTGTCCATTCTCCACCACTAATCCCAGTATCGCTCTCACCCCCATCCCCGCCATCCCACCCTGCCTCTGTGGCAGGGCATTCCCTTTTGTTGTCTCTCTTCTCTTGGGTGCTGTTGTTTGCAAAAGAGGCATTGAGTGGCAACCATGTTCGGTCTATAGCTTACTTTCAGCATGCATCTCCCATCCTGGGAGGATCCTCCCAACACCCTTTAGTTTGTGCTCCCTTCTATATCTGAGCTACCTTTTCCCCTAGCATGTGCGGCTGGCCTCCAAGCCATGGACTAAATCACCTGGTACTTATCTCGGCTATTCTTGGGTATTAGTCTCCTAATTTGTTACTTTATGTTCCCCAGATGAACACAATCTTTTTTATGTCTGTCCCTCTCTTTATGACTCATTTCACTTAGCATGGTACTTTCAATAGCGTACCACTTGTATGGGCTGGAGCAATAGCACAGCAGTAGGGCATTTACCTTGCACGCGGCTGGCCTGGCCAAGCCGGGTTCGATTCCTCCACCCCTCTCAGAGAGTCCGTCAAGCTACCGAGAGTATCTCGCCCACATGGCAAAGCCTGGCAAGCTACCCCTGACGTATTCAATATGCCAAACACAGTAACAGCAAGTCTCAAAATGGAGAAGTTACTGGGCCTGCTTGAGCAAATCGATGAACAGGAGGATAGTGCTACAGTGCTACCACCTGTATGTAAATTCCATGACTTCATCTTTTCTAACAGCTACATAGTACTCCATTGTGTAGATTTCATGACTTCATCTCTCCTAACAGCTGCATAGTATTCCCTTGTGTAGATGTACCAACCTTTCTTTAACAAGTCATCTCTTCTTGGGCATTTGGATTGCTTCCAGATTTTGGCTATTGTGAACAGTGCTGCAATAAACATGTGGGTACAGATGTTATTTCTGCTGTGCTTTTTTGCATCCTCCAGATATATTCCCAGAAGTGGTATTGCGGGGTCATATGGAAACTCAATTTCTAGTTTTTGAAGGACTGTCCGTATTGTTTTCCAGAAAGACTGGACCAGTCAGCATTCCCACAAACAGTGAAAGAGCATTTCTTTTTTCCCGTACCCAAGCCAGCACTGGTTTCTTTTGTTCTTTAGAATGTGTGCCATTCTCTGACCCCACAGCATTTTAATGACAAATACATTATAAGTATAAATCTAAGTTATTAGTTATATGATATACAAAAATGTAATTTTGACATTAATAACACAGTGAGTAGGGTAAAGCTGGGTCAATTCCCTATCTTAGCTATTTAACTGAGTGAAGCAATTAATAATGGTATGTATATGTCATTTTGAGAGAGTTTTTATGTCCTGAGGGTAGATGCCCCAAAGTGAAATTGCTAAATCATAAATAAGTAAAGTAAGTAAAGGCCCTCCCGTTGATCATCAATTTGCTCGAGCAGGCCCAGTAACGTCTCCATTGGAGACTTTGTTGTTACTGTGTTTGGCATATTGAATACGTCATGGGGAGCTTGCCAGGCTCTGCTGTGCGGGCGAGATACTCTCGGTAGCTTGCCGGGCTCTCAGAGAGGGGCGGAGGAATCAAACTCGGGTCGGCCATGTTGGCTGTGTGCAAGGCAAACGCCCTACCACTGTGCTATCGCTCCAGGCCATAAGGCAGTTCAATTATAAGTTCACTGAGAACTCTCCATACTGTTTTTCACAGAGGTTGTACCAGACAACATTCTTATCATGTTGAGTTAAATAAGCCAGAAAAGGAAAGACTACCAGAGGATTGTCTCACTAATCTGTGATATATAGAATACTGGATGAGGAAACCTACTACAGTAAAAGGGTGATGAAAGAAAATGACTAGTCTCCATAGAGCAAAGTAGAGACACATAATTGGAATAGGAGTAACATACAAAGAATAGGGAAGAATACTCCAATGAAATTTTAGTCAGAAAATCTTAACTACTTACCTGAGATCACCCTTGATCCCAGGAAAGAACAGAGAAAGAAATCAAGCTGGGGTGGGGCTGGGAGGCGGTGTGGTAAGAGGAGAGTGGGAAGTAATGGATGAACATGGATAGAGCTTTAGTTATACTGGTGATATAGGTTAGTAGTATAGCCATATATCCAAAACACAAACTCAACAAAACTGAAAACGTTTGTTTTAAGCTGCAACTACTGAAACTTTGTAATGTGCCTGTCAAGTTGACAGGCAGGGATGGGGTGGGAATAGAATACAGGAACACTTGTGGAGGGAAGTTGACACTGGTGGTGGGAAAGGCGTTGAATTATTATCGGCCTAAAACCCAAATATAAATAATTTTGTAAATCACAGTTATTTAATAAAAAAATTAAATATAAAAGTGAAAATGTAAAGGCTATAATGAAATACTTGTTATTGTCATTGAAATTAAGTAGGTAATAATTTAAATTATATTTCTTTGTCGTAAGGATATCATATCAATTATTATGGTAACTACAAATGGTATTTGTATAATATTTGATAAAATTCCACCTTCCAGGTGGATGTAAAAGATTATACAGCTGGTGTAAACCAAGTCCTGGAACAAAAGAGAGAAGTGAGTTGTTCCTGGAATTTTGGACTATTGGAAGATACATTCACTGATTCTCCTTCCACATTTCAGAGAATGGTGCAAGAGGTTGGACCACAGTCCAGAGGTACAGAGCTATAAAACAGAATTTCAGCATTAAATAGGAATGAAGTGTAGCTACAGAGGCAGAAGACTGAAATAGAGTTCTTCATCTTTTCCTCCGAACCACTCCACACACATAAACCAAACTGTCAGCACCATGAAAAGTAATGTAATTGTTACATGTAATGTTGATCATTGATCTCCTTTTCCCTATCATTCTTATAAAAATTGAGAATTTCAACACTAAAGCCATAATCTCGTCTGCAAGAAAACAGAAGAAATTAAACCAGAGCAGATGTATAAGAAAATTCTGAAAACAATGGTTATAATAAGGTGGAATTCTTCAAAGAAAATGACTAGTCTCCATAGAGCAAAGTAGAGACACATAATTGGAATAGGAGTAACATACAAAGAATAGGGAAGAATACTCCAATGAAATTTTAGTCAGAAAATCTTAACTACTTACATAGAAATAGAGCTAAGATCTACCTCCCCCCCCCCAAAAAAAAGGCACGAGTGCTCCAAAGAGATTGAAGATATAAAAAAAGTCCAAACAAAAGTGATGTGTATAATAAGAGTGAAATTTAATATAATATGGAAAGAATACCAAGATGATTTTATATTGTTTAAGAAATATTATAAGGGGCTAGGCTGATAGTAAACTAGGTAGGACATTTGCCTTGGACACAGCTGACCTGGGTTTGATCCTCAGCATCCCATATGGTTATCTGAGCACCTCAAGGGTAATTCCTGAATGTGGAGCCAGGAGTATCCCATGAGCATTGCTGGGTGTGGCCCGAAAGCAAAAATATATAGGAGAATTATCAGAAATTGAAGACAAAATCACAATAATGACTTATACAAGAGAAGAAATATGGAAAATAGAAAGAATCTAGGAGAAACGTCAGAATCAATTACAAGGGTAAATATCAGAAAATGGCAATCTCAAAAGGTGGCGATCCAAAAAGGGGAAGTTATCATATTCAAAGAAACAATATCTGAAAAGCTTGCTAAACTAAGGAATTAGCCAACCATAGATAACCATAAAGCTGAGAGAGCAAAAAATACTTAAAATACAAAATCCCCTAACCAAGAAACATCACTTGATCACTTGATCCCCCGTTATTCATCGATTTACTCGAGCGGGTGCCAGTAACGTCTCCATTCATCCCTGTTGCATGCTAGCGTAGCCCAATGACATCTGTTCGTTCTAGGAACATGCAGAGCCTCAGAGTGATCATTCAGGGTCTTGAGGAAGAAGTCTAACCATCTTGTATGTGGGCATCCATGCGATCTTTTGACATCCCATGGAATCCAGTCAGTAATGGCTCTAGTCCAGTGGTTGTCTGTAAACCTCATTAAGTGTCCAGTCCATCTGATTTTGATGCCTTGGCAAATGAGACAGCATCCCTGATTCTTGAGCGTTGACGGAGATCAGAACTCCGGATTCTATCTCTCATCTGAGTGAATCGTGATATTCCAAGCATAGCTCTTTCGATTCCTCTTTGAGAGACCCGAATAGCGTTCTCATCCTGTTTTCGTAGAGCCCAGGTCTCAGAGGCATATGTTAATGCAGGAAGAACAGTGGAATCGAAGAGATGTGCTTGTAGCTGAAGGTTCTTTGTCCTCTTAGTTATTTCTTCAATGCCCTTGAAGGCGTTCCAAGCCGCTCTCTTCCTCCTGCGCAATTCAGGTGCCAGGTCATTCATCATGTTGATTTCTCGACCTAGGTATATATAACTGTTGCGTTTGGAGATGGTGGTTTCGTTGAGAGCAAATGGAGCATCAGGGACGAGGCTGTTTCTCATAAACATTGTCTTCGTAAGATTCAGCTGTAGTCCGACCTTTCCACACTCACGGTCAAAGTCGGCCAGCATTTGTGCCACTTGGCTGATGTTTGGTGTTATTAGAACAATGTCATCAGCAAAGCGGAGGTGGTGTAGTTGCCAACCATCTATCTTCACTCCCATTCCTTCCCATTCCAGTCATCGCATGATGTTCTTGAGGATGGCAGTGAAGAGTTTTGGTGAAATGGTACCCTGCCGAACCCCTCTCTTGACATCGATGATTACTTCTTTGTAGAATGGTGAGATCCTGGTAGTGAATCAGCAATACAGCTCACGGAGTATCTTGATGTATTGGACTTGAATGCCCTGATTGGCTAGGGCTTCAGTGACCGCTTCCATCTCAACAGAATCAAAGACCTTCTTTAAATCAATGAACGTTAGACAGAGCAGCATCTTGAACTCCTGAGAAACCTCAATGAGCTTAGTAATCATGTGGATATGGTCGATGGCACTGAATCCTTTTCATAATCTGGCTTGTTCACATGGTTGTCCTTCATCTACTATTCTGCTAATCCTATTCAGGATGACTCGAGTGAACAGTTTGTAGATGACAGACAATAGGCAGATTGGGTGATAGTTGCCAATGTCGTGGATGTCTCCCTTCTTGTATAGTAGTACAGTCCTGCTGGTTTTCCATTGGGATGGAACCGTGCATTCAGACAGGTAACGTGTGAAGAGCCGAGCCAGTGTATTGATGAGTACTGATGGTAAGTTCTCCAGGTGTTCAGGTCTGTCCTTGTCTGGGCCAGTGCTCTTTGTTTCTTTACCGACGAGATGGCATGTTGGATTTCAGAAGGGAGAACATTGGGAACGACATATCCATCATGTGGAATGTGGTATTTGGGCAAGTGGACGTGGCTATTAAAGAGATATGAGTAGAAGTCATGAATAATCTTCTCCATTGCCCTTCTGGAAGATGTGATAGATCCATCAGGATGTCGAAGGGCAGTCATCTTGGTCTTGTAGTTGGTGAAGGACAGGCGGGCATTATGAATGCATTTCCCGGCTTCTGCTGCATCTATCAACACCGCTGCTCTCCTGTCTTTCAGGTCATCCTTGATGGCTTCTCTGCATTGTTTTGCCAGCTCGGACATTCGCTTACGGTTGCCTGAGGCATGTGCCAAACCACATTGGCAAATAAGTTCAAGAGTGTTCGAAGAAAGGCGGTTTTTTGTGGTTATCTCTCTCTCTTGGTGTTCCTCACACAATCATGGAGGTGCTAAATCATTCGATAGTATTCCTCATCAATGTTGTCAATGATGGCATCTTCCCATGTTGCCGCAACAGAGCCAAAGAGCTCCCAGTTGGTGGTCATTCTGGGAGTTCTCTTCTTAAACTTTCATTTTTTTCTCCACGTTCTGTGATGTAGAATTTTGCATGAAGGAGACGGTGGTCCAATCCCGTTTGAAATTTTTAGGACAACAGCAACATCGGTTAGGCAAAACCGCTGATTGAATATGATGTGGTCTATTTCATTGTGGAACCGTCCACCAGGAGACTCCCATGTCCAACGTTTAGATTCAGCCTTTTGGAACTGTGAGTTACCATGGAAGGTATTGGTTGACATGATGAACTCAGACAGTCTGTCACCCTGTTTGTTCCATTCTAGGCCATGAGTCCCGATGTGGAGTTCGTCGGCTGATCTTCTTAGTCCTATCTTGGCATTAAAATCACCAACAATGATCTTGTAGAAGGTGTGATCTTCTTTATAGAACTTCTCTAGCTCCATGTAGAACTTCTCAATTTCTCTTTCACCATAATTGGATGTTGGTGCATAGACAACAAAGATAGAAACTGCCGGTAGTGAGCCACATCTATTCAAGTGTAATCGTTCGATTCGAGTTGTTAGGCATTCGAATGAATCAATGCTCATGGCTAAGTTTGTTTTGACAAGGATACGGACACCACCGACGCCTCTTTTGTCACATGTTCCAAGGAACAGTTCTTCTCCAGTGTTGAAAACGGCGTGATGTGATTTATGTCTTCTCGTTTCGGTAAGATCAATGATGTCATACTTGATCTTTCATGCTTGTACCATCAGGTCCTCGATGGATGCATCAGATGCCAGTTACATGCATTAAAAGTACAGACAATAATTTTTGTCTTTCTTCGTTTTGGCAGCCTATTTCTGCCTTGGGATTTTATCAGCCTCTCCTTCCACATCCTTCTTGACTCTGCCGTATTCAGGGTCAGGGGAATGAGATCCTTTTTTTTTTTTTTACTGGATTTGGCATATCAAATAGACCACGGATAGCTTGCCAGGCTCTGCCGTGTGGGTGGGATATTTAAGGTACCCTGAAAAATTAAATGAATGTAAATAAAAAGTCGTGCGGCCGCGTGCTCCCGGGAGCTTAGTGTGATAATCTCTGGATACTGGCCGTTGTTGGGGTTACAACCAAGAAACATAGCATTATTTAATTATCAAAAGTTAATGACAAAATATACTGAAGGAAAAGGAAAAATAACATGCCAAACAACTCTATCAAACATACAAAAGCAAAAAAAACATACAAAAGCACCTCGTATCAAGTTTTTGTCAGTCTTAACATAAAAAATACTATAAACAAAAAGAAATTAAAATGACATTTACATTACTAAAACCAAGACATTGTTATTTTCTGTTAAATCACTCTGAAATACACAGTTACAAAGTTGTTGAGATTGGGTTTCAGTCATGCAATGTTCCAACACCTCAGTATACTTTTGTAAATTTCTCACCACTGATGTCTCCAGTTTCCCTCAGGTCACCTCCCAGCCTGTATCTATGGTACACCTCTCTTTCTCTTTCTCTCTCTTTCTCTCTCTCTCCCCTCTATCTCACACACACACACTTGCTGTCTCGATTTCTTTCCTTTTGGGCATTATGATTTGCAATACAGGTACTGAAAGGTTATCATGTATATTCTTTTACTTCCTTTCAGCACTCAATTCTTGTCCAATGTGATCATTTCCAATAATTATTGTCATAGTACTTCTTTCTCTATCCTCTGTCCTAACTGACCACTCCCCCAACACTTGTGGCAAGTTCCAAACATGGACCAGTCCTCCTGACCCTCATTTCTACTGTCCTTGCGTATAGGTCTCACACTATGTTTCTTATATATTCCACAAATGAATTACTGTCTGTCTCTGACTCATTTCACTCAGCATGATAGTTTCCATGTCCATCTTTTATAAGAAAATTTCACAAATTCATTTTTTATCTGGTGGCTGCATAGTATTTCACTGTGTAGATGTAACATAGTACCTAGTTATCTGTTCTTGGGCAGTCGGGTTGTTTCCAGATTCGGGCTATTCAGAATAGTGCTGCAATAAACACAAAATGCAGATGGTTTTTCTGCATTGCCTTTTTGGCCCCCTAGGGTATATTCCCAGGAATGATATTTCTGGATCTCATGAAAGCTCAATATCTAGGTTTTTTTAGGAATTCAAAAAAGGCATAACAAGACATTATTAAAAAAATAGAAATTATTAGTTTGAAAAATAAAGTGTATTTAACTGTTCATCTGACCTAAAGCAATCTATAGAATCAATTTAATCCCTACTAAAGTACTGATGACATTTATCAAGGAAACAAGACAAACAAGTCTAAAACTTATGAAACCTCAAAACTTCTTCCCTCAATATCCCAAGCAATTCTGAAGGAATGAAGTGGAATCATCGTGCTCCCTAACCTCTAACTATAATACAAATCAACACCAGTTATACTGTATGGTATAGAAACAAATATGGGAACACAGAGAAGTACAGATATATGGACATAATTGTTAATAAAGGAACCAAGATCGTACAATGAGAAAAGAAACACTTCTTTAATAAACACCTGGGAATAAAAAAGTACAAGAAAAACTGGGCAGTCGTGTAAAAAATAATGCAACTAGGTCACTACTTAACAACGTTCACAAAATTGAATTTTTATGAATTAAATTTTTGACACAAAACTTCAAACCATAAAATAAATACAAGAAAACTTTAAATGATACACTACAGAACATACGAGGTTTTTGAATATTCAGTGCCATTGTCTATAAAATAAAAGCAAGAATAAACAGAGGAACTACATCAAATTAAAAGGGTTTTACACAGTGAAAAAACTAATAGAAAAACAAAAGTACAACTTATCAAATGGAATGAAATGTTTTTGCAGAATATTTCTGATATGTGATTGATAAGAAGTTGAATTGCTGGGTCGAATGGACACCCAATTCCTAGCATTTGAAGAACGTCTATATTGTTTTTTTCAAAATGGCTGGACCAGTCAACATTATCATCAGCTGTGAATGAGAAATACATAAAGGAAGATACAACTTCAAACACAAAGACAGTCTACAAAATGGAAAAAGATATTCACACAATACCCATCCGAAAAGGGGTTGATATAAAGAATATACAAGGCACTGGTTGAACTCCACAAGAAGAAAACATCCAACCCCATCAAAAATGGGGTGATGAAATGAACAGAAACTTTCTCAAAGAAGAAATCTGAATGGCTAAAAGGCACATGAGAAAATGTTCTACATCACTAATCATCATGGAGGTGCAGATCAAAACAACGAGATATCATCTCACACCACAGAGACTGGCCCACAACCAAAAGAACAAAAGCAACCAGTGTTGGCAAGGATATGGGGAGAAAGGGACTCTCATTCACTGCTGGTGGGAATGCTGACTGGTTCAACCCTTTTGGAAAACAGTATGGAAGATTCTCAAAAAATTAGAAATTGAGCTCCCACTTGATCCAGCAATACCACTCATGGGAATATATCCCAAAGAGGCAAAAAAAAGTATAGCAAATATGACATCTGCTGGGGCTGGAGTGATAATAAAGCGGGTAGGGCATTTGCCTTGCACAAGGCCAACCCGGCTTCGATTCCCAGCATCCCATTTGGTCCCCCGAGCACCGCCAGGAGTAATTCCTGACTCAGGAATTATTCCTGACTCAGGGGTTATTCCTGAGTCAGGGGTTATTCCTGAGTCAGGGGTTATTCCTAAGCCAGAAGTAACTCCTGAGCATTGCCAGGTGTGACCCAAAAAGCCAAAAAAAAAAATGACATCTGCCCTCATATGTTCATTGCTGCACTGTTTACAATAACCAACATCTGAAAAAAATCCGAGTTCCCAAGAACAGATGACTGATTAAAGAAACTTTGGTACATCTACACAATGGAATACTATGCGGCTGTTAGAAAAGATGAAATCATGAAATTTGCATATAAATGGATAAACATGGAAAGTATCATGTTAAGTGAAATGAGTAAGTTAGAGAGGGACAGGCATAGAAAAATCGCACGTATCTGTGGAATATAAAGTAACAGAATGGGAGACTAACACCCATGGGTAGTAGAGATAAGGACCAGGAAGTCTACTCCACGGCTTGGAAACCAGCCTCACATGCTGGGGAAAAGGCAGCTCAGATAGAGAAGGAAACACCATGTAAAGGATGTTGGGAGGACTCGTTCGGGTTGAAAGATGCATGCCGAAAATAGACTATAGTCCGAACACAGTGGCCGCTCAATACCTCTATAGCAAACCACAACAACCAAAAGGAGAGAGAATAAAACAGCATGCCCTGCCGTTGATGCAGGGAGGAGTGGTAGAGGATGAGGTGGGGGTGGTGGGAGGGATGCTGGGAAAATTGGTGGGGCAGAATGGGCATTGGTGGAGGGATGGGTAAACGATCATTGTATGACTGTAATGCAAACACGAAAGTTCTTGAGTTTATAACTGTACCCTACAGTGATTCACTAACAAAATTTTTTTTAAAAGTGGGCAAGCAAACAGAAAAACAGCAACAAAATTAAAGAGAATTAAAAAGTGAACAAACTATTTTAATAGATACCACTCCAAAGAAGACATACAGATGTCCCACAGACACATAAAAATGCTCAACATTACTTATTATCAGGGAAATTCAAATTAAAATCACAGTGGATAATACCTCACACTATTGAAAATTGGTATATTTAAGAAAATATTGGAAACAGTAAATTTTGTGAGGAGGTGGAGAAAAGGGAACTCCCATAGACTGTTGGTATGATACAAACTGGTTCAGACTTTATGGAAAACACAATAGAGAGTCCTTAAAATTTAAAAATGGAAATACTGCATGTTCCACTAACACCACTTCCAGACAGTTATCTGAAAGATAAAACACACTAATTTGAAAAGACCTTTTCACCCCTATATTAATAGCAACGTTATTGACAATAACCCAAACATGCAATAAACCTGAATTCTCATTGACAGATGACTGGGAAAATAAACTGTGTTAAATATAGTTAATAAAATATTTCTCTTCCAATAAAAATACAAAGTTGTGACATTTGGAGGCAAAATAGATGGAATGTGAAGTGATTTGCTAAGTAAAATAATAAAGTAAAGATAGTTACTATTCACTCATGTGGAATAAAAGTAACTGAATCATATGGAATTGAAAACAATAAAACAACGAAACTTCAGCATCACATATGATATCCTGAGCCCTGCCAGGAGTAATCCTTGAGTGCAGAGCAAGGAGTAAGCCCTGCTGGTTGTTGGCCTAACACGCAGAAAAAAGAGAGAAAAAATAACTAAAATTCAAGAATGCTTATATAAAAACCACCCCAACACATAAAAAGATGCTCAACACCACTATTGGACAAATGTAAATTAATATGGCAATAAGATAGTACTTTACATATATTTGAATGAATGTTATTTAGACAAAAATTAAGTTTGGATAGATATAAAGAAATTAAGAACTCTCACCCATTAAGCATTGTAAATTGTTTATTGAAATGTAAAAGGTTATTTCCACTGTGGAAATAACTATGGAGTTGAGTTAGACCTATGGCCAAGAAAACAGAAGCAAAGATAAAAAAAAATGGGACTACATTAAATTAAGAAGATTCTGTACCTCAAAGGACGCAATATCCACAAATATTCCACAGACTGGGAGAAAACTTTTGTCGCCTTTTATATGATAAAGGGTAAATATGGAAAGCACTGGCAGAACTCTACAAGAAAAAAGATTCCAACTCAAACAAAAATTGGGAGAAGAGATAACAAGAAAATTCCTCAAAGAAGACATTCAAATGGCCAACTGGCATATGAAAAAGTGCTCTGCATCATTAATACCAAGGAAATGCAAATCAAAGCCACAATGAGATATCAACTCACACCGATAGACTGCTATACATCAAAAGGAACATAAACAACCAATGACGTTGTAGATGCAGGAAAAAGAAAACCTCATTCATTGCTGGTGGTAATGCTGACCCACGAGTGAAGCCCCACAGAACCGGGGAAGCGAAACTCTGTGAACTTGGACTCCAGGCTAAACGGACCCGGGAACAGAGATCCTATGCCTGCTCCCAGCAGCCCGGAAAACCTCCACTACCTTCACTACCTCCACTACCCAGCTGCCGCCACACTCCAGGACGCTTTCTGGAATACTGCACCATATTTGATGGGGTTCAAATATGGTTTGAACCATGGCAACACCCGTAAGGATGAATAGATGCCACCCTAAAAGTCTCTATCCCTCTTGGAGAGCCTGGCAAGCTACCGAGAGTGTCCCGCCCGCACGGGAGAACCTGGCAAGCTATTATCCGTGGTGTTTTCTATATGCCAAAACCAGTAAACACAATGGCTCTCATTCCCCTGAGCCTGAAAGAGCCACCAATACGGCAGCGTTAAGAAGGATGAGAAAGAGGAGGCTGATAAAATCTCAAGGCCGAACTAGGCTGCCAAAACGAAGAAAGACAAAAATGGTTGTCTGTACTTTCAATGCATGTACACTGGCATCAGATGCATCCATCAAGGACCTGATGGTGAAAGCATAAAAGATCAAGTATGACATCATTGGTCTGACGGAGACGAGAAGGCATCAATCACATCACGCTGTTTTTGACAATGGAGAACTGTTCCGCAGAACATGTGACAAAAGAGGCATCGGTGGTGTCGGTGTCCTTGTCAATACGAACTTGGCCATGAACATTGATTCATTCGAATGCCTAACAACCCGAATTGGACGATTGTAGGGTAACATTGCTTTGTCCTTCCACAAGAAGCTTAGGTTTATCTGGTTACACCCATTAATCTGGTTACACCCATCAATCTGGTTACACCCATCACAGTGCTCCTGAAGCACTTCCACTTCCATTGTGTTTATCTGTAAACGGTCTTCCCTATGCTCTCCTTCCCACCCAGTTAATCAGCTTTACCCTTAATCAGACTTTGTTAATTTGTAAGATCAGTTTCCCAGAAATCTATGATTTTATATGTATGAGTGAAATATTGCCTTTCTCCTCTCCTTATGCCTTATGAACAGTTTACTTTAAAGTAATATCCTTTTTGTATAGATACAGGAATACCGTTAACATTATGCTTTGTAACTTAGGATTTGATTGGCCTTGAATATTATTCACTCTCGGGCATCTGCTTTCTCGACTTAAGCCTCAGTTGTCCTTAGTTCCTAACACCCCAAAAGCAGGGTCCCGACGAGGGACTGAATGGACCCAGGGCAAGCAGTGAGCTACCCTGGCATCAAAATGGGCCAGGCCAAAGTGCCACGATTCTTAACTATAAGTTAAGAGTTTGATCATAGATAAATGCTGTCATGATACAAAATTAACGACGAGACTAAGATCCTGCTAGGGGTGGGAAAGACTATCTGGCCTGAGCACCGTGGTCTGAGATCGAGACAGCCCTAGGAGAGCAATTCTATAAGTTTAAGATATTTCTTACTGTATCCATACAAAATGATTTATATTATATATTCTTATATGCTTGTCGGACAAGGAGAGGAGAGGCACACCCATGGGATTCCGCTCTAGGGTGGGTCCTCCTGCTGAGAGAGGATCTGTCCTAGGAGCAGCCTTCCCTGAGGCTAAGATTTCTACCCCTATTGATCTCCACCCCTATTGATTGTGACTGCACCTATGTGTAATTGTTTCCCCAATTCCTCTTGGAGAGAGATATAAGGAGACTGGTAGATTGGGCAGAGACAGGGCAGAGACAGAAGGAGAAGGGAGCAGAGACAGATGAAGAGAGAATCAGAATAAACTACAACTAATACCTACCAGCCTGGCCCTCGTTCCTTCCTCCACCTGACCATCGCCATTGACCTCTCCGGGGTGGGAGAAGGGTGAGACTACCGAACAAGGGTGGCGGGAGAGATAGAGCCACTGCCACTGTGAGTGCCGTGCCCCCTCGTGAGTGAGTTTACACAGACGATTACACTTGAATAGATGTGGCTCACTGCCAGCATTTTCTATCTTCATTGTCTATGCACCAACATCCAACTATGATGAAAGAGAAATTGAGAAGTTCTACATGGAGCTGGAGGAGTTCTATAAGGAAGACCACACCTTCTACAAGATCATTATTGGTGATTAAATGCCAAGATAGGACCGAGCAGATCAGCCGAAAATCTCCACATCGGGACCCATGGCCTAGAATGGAACGAACAGGGTGAGAGACTGTCTGAGTTCATCATGTCGACCAAGACCACCTGTAGTAATTCACAATTCCAGAAGGCCGAATCTAAACGTTGGACATGGGAGTCTCCCAGTGGACGGTTACTCAATGAAATTGACCACATCATATTCAATTGATGGTCTTGCCTGACCGATGAAGCAGTCATCGAAGCCCTAGCCAAACAGGGCATTCAAACTCAATATATCAGGATCCTCCATGATCTGTATTGCGGATTCACTACCAGGATCTCACCATTCTACAGGGAGGTGATCATTGATATCAAGAGAGAGGTTTGGCAGGGTGATACCATTTCACCAAAATTCTTCAGTGCCACCCTCAAGAACGTCATGCGATGACTGGAATGGGAAGGAATGGGAGTGAAGATAGATGGTAGGCAACTACACCACCTCCGCTTCACTGATTACATCATTCTAATAACACCAAACATCAGCCAAGCAGCACAAATCCTGGCTGACTTCATCTGTGAGTGTGGAAAGTTTGGACTATAGCTAAATATCATGAAGACAATGTTTATGAGTAATGGTCTCACTCTTGACATTCCGTTCACTCTCAATGAGATGAACATCTTCAAATGCAACAGTTATGTGTACCTAGGTCGAGAAGTCAACATGACGAATGAACTGTCACCTGAGTTGCGCAGGAGGAAGAGAGAGGCTTGGAACGCCTTTAACAGCATCTAAGAAATAGCTAAGAGGACCAAGAACCTCTGGCTCTGGGCACGTTTCTTTGATTCCACTGTCCTTCCTGCATTAACATACACCTCAGAGACCTGGGCCCTACGAAAATAGGATGAGAACGCTATTCAGGTCTCCCAAAGAGGAATCGATAGAGCTATGCTTGGAGTATCATGCTTCACTCAAATGAGGGAAAGAATCTGGAGTTCCGACCTCCGTCGAAGATCAAGAATCAGGGACGCTGTCTTGTTTGCCAAGGCGTTGAAAATCAGATGGGCTGGACATGTAATGAGATTTGGAGACGCCAGCTCCACTAGAGTCATTATCGACTGAATTCCACAGGATGACAAAAGATCGCATGGCCGCCCACCTATGAGATGGTCATATTTCGTCAGGACCCTGAATGATCTGTTTGAGGCTGTTCGTATACCTATAATGAGCAGACACCATTGGGCTACGCTAGCATGCAACGAGGACAAATGGAGACATTACTGGCACCCGCTCGAGCAAATCAATGAGTAACGGGACGTCAAGTGATCAAGTAATCTAGTGAATGTTGACTGGTCCAGCCATTTTTAAGAACAATATGGACATTCCTCAAATACTAGGAATTGGGTGTCCATTCGACTATGCAATTGAATTTCTTAGAACGGGCTCATATATCCCACTATGCAAAAAAGACATTAGCACTCCCATGTTCACTACAGAATTAATTACAATAGTCAAAATCTGGAAACAACCTAAGTACCCAAAAATAGATGAATGAATAAAAAATCTACGGTACATATATGCAATGGAATATTACTCGATCTTAGTAAAGGTAAATCCACACAATCTGCTACTATATGAATATATCTTGATAGTATCTCACTGAGTGAAATTAGTCAGGAAGAGAAAATGACCCAGAATATCTCTCTCAAATGCAGTATTTCAAAGAGACATAGTTGGAGAATAACAAATGCCCAAAGACAATAGAAAAGAAGAACATGAGAACTGGCATTAAGTAGGAAGTTTGCTCCTGTGTGGGGCAGGGAATAGGACAGGGAAGGGGAAACTGTAGTAATAATGAAGGGAAGTGATCAGCTGAATATGGAGAGAGTGCTTAAAGGTGTTTAAGTGTTATGCATGAAACCCTACCAGAAACAGAAATGTACACCACAGTGCCAAACCTCTATTGCAAGCTGCTGAAGCCCCAGCAGCTGCACTCACATCCCAACAGCTGCCTCCATGCCAAAGGCCAGATTCCACTACCTCACAACCCAATTCTTTATAAATGCCAAATTTAAGATGCACCGAGAACTCTTGGGCCTTCTCGGAGTGAGGGTGGGCAACATCCCCCCACCCCATCCCCATACTTATGGAAGCCCTGACAGTCACATCCACATTCCACAACCACCACCATGTAAGTTCATCTATCAGCCCAGCTTTACCTACCCAAGGCTGTTAATTATTACCTCAATCTCTGAGCTGAGGAGAGAGCAATAAACAAAACAAGCTAAATACTGAAAATCTTATTGTTTTTTTGAGATACAGCCATTGCTTTTGAGTAAATACTTCATGAATTGTTAAAATGCTTTGATTAATCTCCATGTTTCTAAAGAATAGTATTTTAATCAGTTCTCCCTAAGTTCTTGTTGTTTTATGTAGAACCAGAATTTTGGAAGTCCTTACTCTGTCAATCCAAAAGTAATATTTTATAGCTCTGTTTTAATCCTAAATTTTTGTTATTCCAAACAAAATCCAAGTGTAATCAGACTCTTTATACATATGTCATGTTAACTCATATCAATCATAATTATAACATGGACACACCACGCAGTATTCACCCATTCAAAAACAGTGAATTGGGTTAAAACAGCTTAAACATTAAAAGATTCAAAAAACAGTGAATTGGGTTAAAACAGCTTAAAACAGTATTTGAAAAATCAGCTGACTTCCTCCTACAAATACTTCTGACATCACCTGCTGTGGACAGTATTCAAACCATGGAAGAGATCATGATTGGTTAAATGAAAACAGACAATGGTCTAAAAAAGTCATGAATAGGTGATAGTTAAATACATTTAATGTGCTAAAACACCTCTCTGTTTCTTTTATTTTTTTCATATGGAGAGTTTGATAAAAGTTAGTTGAACATTGTTTCAAGCAATGTAAACATGTGGCTACTCTTCTTCTTATAGTATATTTGTTTACAATATCTGCTTAATTTATTTTTTACTTTTTATTAAAATAAATTAAATTAAAATTTTAATATACTTGATTGCTTTTCCATTAATATTTTACTTTTTTAATTGGAAGAACCATCATTTATAATAGTTAATTATATAGTTTCATGTATATGTTACAATACAACACCCTCCACCCGAGTGTCCACTTCCCTCCACCATTGTCTCAAAGTTTCTATACTCAACTTCACCCACCCACCAACTCCCAAATGGGGTAAGCTCAGTTATAATTTGATTTTTATATCATTACTGAATTTATAGCAAAATGAGCAGAATCACATACATTCACGTTACTTACAATCATCGCCTTCCCCATTTTCAATATCCCTCTCCAATATGTACATTTAATGTGACACTTTCCTCCTGATTTCAACAAGATATTTGTTTTAATTCACTTTTGGAAGCTCTCACTTTTGGATAACATTGGATCCTTCAGCGACTCTTGGTCAAAAATATAACATTCAAGATCTCTTTTAATATGCCTACAGGAAACAGTTACCAAGAAAACCACTGTAACAGTGTCAATAACTAGTAAAGTAAATAAGAGAGGGGTTAAAATGTGGACATGAATACTCTTACAGTCACGAGTTGCCCGTTGCCCCCCATGAGCGGCTCTCCGGCACGGCCATGGACCCAGAGGCACACAAACCAATTTCGGACCTATGCGACTTTTGACAGAAACCCCTCCAAATATAACTAGTAAAATATCATAAATCTAAAATCGCATGGCCACGCAACATCATATGGTCTTCATAACCAGCAATAGAAAACAAATTATTTCAAGATGCCTTTTCAGCAGTCTTGATTATTGGGGGAAAATTCTAAATAATAATGGTCACATATGAATAGTGGGTGTCGTTGGACAGGACAGATATAGAGGCCAGATTACCCACAAACTGGAGAAAGTCAGAATATAAAGAGGAAAGAAGTCAAGTTAGAGAAAAAACAAGAACTCATAGTATCCAAGTCCCTGGTATTAGGCCTTCTGGAGCATCTCACATATCCTCACACCAAGGACATTTCACCCAGACCATAGCTTAGATCTACTTTGATATAGCTTAGATCTACTTTGATATATCTTAGCTTTTATTCTCAAAATATTCTATTTATTTAAAAAAAAGTATGAAGCTAACTTTCAAGGCCAGGAAAAACAGGCCAGGAGGACTGATTGGGAATTATGACAAGGGTGTGGGAAATGGAGGAGGGTCCATTATGACAATATTAGTTGAAAATGTTCATTCTGGACAATATCTGAGTTTTGAAAGTAGATACAGTGATATAAATGATAACCTTTCAGCATCTGTTTTGTAAACCATAATGCCTAAAGTGAGAGAGAGAAAGAGAGAGAAGAGAGGTGCCTGCCATTGAGGCAGATGTGGTTGAGGGGTAGCTTGAATAAGTGGAAGGAAAGCTGTGAAATTACGCTGGTGGAGGGATGGGTGTTGGAACATTGTATAACTGAAAAGCAATCATGAAAAACTTTGTAATGCTCTATCTCATGGTGACTCAATAAAGAAAACAATTTAAATAATTATAGAGCATAAATTATTAGAATTTGTGAGAGTTACACTGAATACTCACCAATGCAAGGAAATAAAATAAAAAGATAAAGAAATGTCTTCAATAATATCTTATTTTGCTAGTAAAATATATTTTTCATTCCTATTTTATCAATAATAATGTCAAGTGTATCACTTTACCTTAGGGATAACAATTTTCCCAATTTTTATACCCATATTTCTGTTCTTCGACATTACTAATTGATTGTTTGCCCTCATTCTTTTTTTTGTAAAATTTTATTTTATTATTTTTTAAAAATTTTTATTAGTGAAACACCATGAGGTACAGTTGTAGACTTACAAATTTTTGTGCTTGGGTTTCAGTTATACAATGATCAAGTACCCATCCCTCCACCAGTGCCCATTTTCCACCACCACGGATCCCAGTATCCCTCCCACCCCCATCCCCCCTATCCCATACTGCCTCTCTGGCAGGGCATTCCCTTTTGTTCTCTCTCTCTCCTTTTGGGTGTTGTCGTTTGCAAAAGAGGCATTGAGTGACAATCATGTTTGATCTATAGTCTACTTTCAGCATGCTTCTCCCATCCTGGGAGGATCCTCCCAACACCCTTTATTTGGTGCTCCCTTCTCTATCTGAGCTCCCTTTTCCCCTAGCATGTGTGGCTGGTCTCCAAGCCATGGAGCAAAACTCCTGGTACTAATCTCAGCCACTCTTGGGTATTACTCTCCTATTTTGTTACTTTATGCCCTCATTCTTGTAGATCCTAAATGTGACCCAAAAATTCTTCTCAAAAATGTTCTAAGCAGTCACAACCAACTAATTAGAATATAGATATAAATGGAAATGTCACTTCTGCCATATTTGCAGTACTATAGTTGTAGCGTGTTCATTTCATTCTTTCCCTTGATAAGGCAGCCATATGAGAACTATCTTTATGAGCACATCACACATGAAACAATTCCTGATGCTCCTTGAAATATTGTGAATATTTCTGTGAATGATTTCTGTGAATATTGAGATGGGGAAGGAACATAAACTCATAGAGGACTGAAGAATCAGCAATGCTTTCAGGGTAGACAGACCTAGTTATATATATACAACGTACATAATGTGCAAATGTACATAATGTTGGCACATTTTTTTTGCTTCTTTGGGTCACACTCGGCTATGCACAGGGGTTACTCCTGGCTCTGCACTCAAGAGTTACTCCTGGCGTGCTCAGGGGACCATATGGGATGCTGGGAATCGAACCTGGGTCGGCCCGTGCAAGGCAAACGCCCTACCTGCTATGCTATCTCTCCAGCCCCTGGCACATTTGTTTTTTTTTAACCTGATAAGTAAATTGAGATTCTAGTCTGACATAAAGAAACAGACATTATTATGTGTCAAGTAATCAGAAGATTTAATGGGTAACTTATGGACCATTCTTTATACCATATTCATTTTCTAAGTATTTTCATTTGAGGTTGTAGTTAATATCAGCCAAGAGAGAGTAAAAATAATAAATACTAAATAAATACAATAAGAATGTTGTCACTGGATTTGTGAATCAAAACTCGGAAAGAAATTTTTAATGAATATGAACATTTCTCTCATTTTGCTACTGGGGATTTTGAAGAGAAAAAGATATTTGTGCAAGTGTATTCAAATGAAACCAAAAGAAAAATGGTTTGGTTATAAATTAAAAGTAGAATCTTTCTTGTGCAATCTTAAATCATTAACAGACTATGAAACTTGCAGAGAGCTAGAGGAAATCTCTCTCAGGTTTCTTTGGTTTTCTTTAGAAATTAACTTCTTTTTGTAGAAATACCATTTATGAGAGAGGAAAAAATCTTTGTGCAGTTTTTACTTAAAGGACTCCAGATCGACCACACCTCTACCAGTGTCATTATAACAAATGCTGATACAATGCTGCCCCCTAGCAATGGCTCAAACCAGGGTTTCATCCAGCAGTACTCTTCCCAGGACACATACCTTCGTACAGCAGTAGCAAATAAACAAAGACAAGGTAGTTATTACTTCATCTGGTTCCTAATCACAATAAGATGAGGTTACAAAGGGCCATATTGGTCAAGTCACTTGCCCAAGATCATACAGGTTGTTACTAGTACAACTAGAATTAGAATGCAGATTTTTTTTATTTCATTTTGTTCTCTCCTCTCCATCCTCCTTCTTTCTTATTCTCCATCACCTTCTCTTTCTCCTCTTCTTCCTTTTCCTCCTCCTATCTCTTCCCTCCATATATTCTTTTTAATCCCCCTTTAGTCTCAAGAAAATAAACTTTAAGTTGATGTTATGGTTATTGAGACACTCCGAGGCATATCAGAACAAAGATGCTTAGAGCAATAAACAAAGGCTTCTGGGTCTCTACAAGCTCACACCATGTTCTGAGGCATTATTTGTTCTAGATGGAATTAGTCAAAAGAAAGTTACATGAGCCTGGGTGTGTTCAAGACCTTTCTAAACCATGTCCCTTATCCTGAAATGATCTGGGCAATAACAAAGTTGAGAATGGGTTGGGGAGAGAGAGTTGAGCAGTAGCTTCTCTGATGGGATCTTGGATCACAGCCAACTGTTCTCAAAGCTTACCCCTGGCTCTGCACTCAGAGATTATTCCTAGCAGGCTTGCCGGGTGGGGGGTCAGTATATGGGGTGTTGGGGTGAGAGCCTGGGTCATCCATGTGGAAGATAACACCTTGTATGCTATAGTATCTCTCCTGCCCCAAAAACAGAAATATGTTAGACCAAAACTCAACATCATTGTCCTTCAGGAAAATAAATTCAAAATCACAAAATCTTAGCCATTAGGATAGCTATAACGAAAATAATGAATAAAACTATTAACAAGAATCTAGAAAACTTAGATCCATGTATACTACTTATTTGAACTCAAAATGGATTTGCCACTATGTAAAATAGTTTGGCAGTATCTCAAAGGATTAAGCATAGAGCTAACATATCTCAACAGTTTTACTCTTAGGTATATACCAAGCAAAAATGAAAATATATGTTCACGCAAAAATTTCCACAAGAAAAGGATAAATCAAACATATAGAAAAGTTCTGCATACAAATGTTCAAACTAGAAATAAGATTTTATAAAACCCAAAAGATAGAAAAAGCACAGCCAATGAAGAGGCATTTCAAGACATTTGAGAAGGCTGTGCCCAATGATAAACCATGTGAGAACTTCACTCCATCTCCCCATGCCTAAGAGGGAGTTCAGCTGTCGGAGAAATGCCCCTAGAGAAAAAAGCAAGCTTGCCCCACTCTCGCATTGCAGTTAGACCACATAGGAACTCCAATCCACTCTCAGAGGGTTCCTAGCACTAGCATGTCAAAGGCCATCTGAAGAGAAAAGAACCATCAGTGTCACTGATGTGGATGTCATCAAATAGAGAGGGAAAGCCTTCATCTCCAGAGCTGGTAAGAAAGACAGAGAGTCAAATTTCTATTGGAAATTCACAGCACCAGAAAAAATAAAAGAGTGGAATAACTCACAGTGCTAATGCATCAAGACAAAAGCCTTAGAAGGAGTCCAAGCATACAATGTATCTCCTTAATGAGGAATTCAAAGTGAAAATGGTTAGAAATTCACTAAACTAAACAATATAGGAGAGTTCCAAGAAGGAAGGGAAGGAGAACGGTATGAGAAAATGTCGATCAGCAATGATCAAACTGAAGAGTATAGTAGGAGAGTTGAAAAACACAATAGAAGGAATAAATAAAAGAATTACAGAAGCACGGGCATTAAACAATAGCACTAATTCTGAATAGGCAAGCAAACAAGAACACTTCCTACAACTAAGTTATCAAGTTTTATGGCACTATAGCACTGTCCTCACGTTGTTCACCAGTAACGTCTCCATTGTGAGACTTCTTGTTACTGTTTTTGGCATATCAAATACGTCACGGGTAGCTTTCCAGGCTCTGTCGTGCGGGCGAGATACTCTCGGTAGCTTGCCAGGCTCTCCAAGAGGGGCGGAGGAATCGAAACCGAGTCAGCCCCGTGCAAGACAAACGCCCCAACCACTGTGTTATTGCTCCGGCCCAAGTTTGATGACACAAAATAAAACTTGACTGGCTAACACAACTAAAGGACTTCTTAATCAGTAAGTCAGCACTCAGCAAAGCACTAAATATTCTCATAGTAAAGGTTAAAGAAAAAATACTAACTACAAAATACCCAGAACCCATACAAAAATATAGCATTTAATTCCTTGACTTCAAAACTTAATGTCAAAGGCCTGATTTTACTGATTAAAGGCACAGAATGACTGTATAAATTAAAAATATGACCACAATTTTTGCTGCTAACAAGAGATTCTCTGGAGGTGTCATGATAAACAAGACCAAAATAGAAGTTTTAAAAGCAAACATATGAGCAAACAGTAATTTTTTTAAGTTGGTGTATTCAACTTGTACCATACAAAATAGACTTCAATATAAAAATAGTCATAAGACCAGAAAAACAGTATGGGGCTTAAGGCACTGGCCTTACATGTTATCAACCACAGTCAAATCTCTGGCAAGGCATTGCACCCAAAGCACTTGGGAGCAAACCCAAGCACAGAGCCGGGAGTAACACCAAAGCATCACTGGGTGTACACTAACCACAAAATTGAAAAGAAAGATTAATAAGAAGATTAAAAAGAAAAATTAATAAGAAACAAAATTATATATAATCAGAGGACCTACACACTAAAAGAGGTTCACAATCATTTAACAAATGTATACCAAAGAGTCATCAAATGTAAAACAGGTACTAGTCGATCTGAAAGAAATCATCTTTCTTTCATCTACAGCAACACAATAATAGAAAAACATTTTTGTTTTTGTTTGTTTCTTTTCAGTTCTTTAAACCACACCCACTGTGCTCAGTGCTGAATCCTGGCTTTGTGCTCAGGAACTACTCCTGGTGTACTTGGGAGAATATATGAAGGAGATTGAACCTAGGTTAGCAGTATGCATTGCAAACACCTTACCCATGGTATAATCTCTCTGGTTCCATAATAAGATAATGTAACATGATCACTTGATCACTAGACATCCCATTAATAATTGATTTGCTCAAGCAGGCACCAGTGACATCTCCTTTCATCCCTGTCTTGTGCTAGTGTAGCCCAATGGCGTCTGTTTGCTCCAGGAACACAAAGAGCCTCAAACTGTTCGTTCAGGGTCTTGACAAAGAATTCTGACCATCTCGTAGGTGGGCGGCCATGCAATCGTTTGACGTCCAGTGGAACCCCGTCAGTAATGGCTCTAGTACAGCGGTACTCTAAATGTGTAATCTCTAAATCGCATTATGTCTCCAGCTCATCTGATTTTCGATGCCTTGGCAAACAAGACAGCATCCCTGATTCTCGACCGTTGATGGAGGTCGGAACTCTAGATTCCTTCTCTCACTTGATTGAAGCGTGATACTCCAAGCATAGCTCCTTTGATTCCTCTTTGGGAGACCCAAATAGCTTTCTCATCCTGTTTTCATAGGGCTCATGTCTCTGAGGCGTATGTTAATTCAGGAAGAATGGTGGAGTTGAAAAGATGTGTCTGGAGCAGGAGGTTCTTACTCATCTTAGCTATTTCTTTGACGCTCTTGAAGGCAAGTGTGGAAGATCAAGTACGACATCATTGGTCTGACTGAGACTAGAAGGCATCGATCACATCACGACATTTTTGACACTGGAGAAGAAGTGTTCCTAGGAACATGCGACAAAAGAGGTATTGGTGGTGTCAGGGTCCTTGTTAACATGAACTTGGCCATGAGCATTGATTCATTTGAATGCTAATAACCCGAATCAGATGATTACACTTGAATAGATGTGGCTTACTGCTGGCAGTTTCTATCTTTGTTGTCTACGCACCAACATCCAATTGCGATGAAGAAGAAATTGAGATGTTCTACATGGAGCTAGAGAATTTCTATAAAGAATACTACACCTTCTACAAGATCATTGTTGGTGGTTTTAATGCCAATATAGGACCGAGCAGATCGGCCGAAGAACTCCACATTGGAACCCATGGCCTACAATGGAACGAACAGGATGAGAGACTGTCTGAGTTCATCATGTCAACCACAACCATCCATGGTAACTCATGGTTCTAGAAGGCCGAATCTAAACGTTGGACATGGGAGTCTCCCGATGGACAGTTGCACAATGAAATTGACCACATCATATTCAATCAATGGTTTTGACTGTTGTCCCACTTCATGCAAAATTCTACTTCACAGAGCAGGGAGAAATGGCTGCAAAGTTTAAGAAGAGAACTCCCAGAACGACCACCAACTGGGAGCTCTTTGGCACTATTGAGGCAACATAAGAAGATGCTGTCATTGACGACATCGATAAAGATGATCAACTGTTTCAGCACCTCCATGATTGTGCGAGGAACTCCAAGAGAGAGAAAACCACAAAAAGATGCCTATCTTCAAAAACTCTCAAGCTCATTTGCCAACGTGGCAAGCCTCAGGCAACCACAAGCTAATGTCCAAGCTCTCAAAGCAGTGCAGAGAAGCGATAAAGATCTCAAAGAGAGAAGAGCAGTGGTGCTGGCAGATGTGGCAGAAGTTAGGAAAAGCGTTTGCAATGCCTGCCTGTCCTTTGCCAACTACAAGACCAAGATGACTGCCCTCCAACGTCCTGATGGATATATCACATCTTCCAGAAGGGCAATGAAGAAGTTATCCACGACTTCTACTCTGATCTCTTCCATAGCCGTGTCTCCTGCCCATATACCAAATTCCGCAAAATGGATATGTCGTTCCCAGAGTTCCAAAATCTGACATGCCATTTCGTCGGCAAAGAAGCGTACAGCACCCAGCTCAGACAAGGTCAGACCTGAACACCTGGAGCATCTGTCGCCAGTGCTCGTCAATACACTGGCTTGATTCTTCACACGCTACCTGTATGAATGCAAGGTTCCATCCCAATGGAAAACCAGCAGGACCGTTCTGTTGTATAAGAAAGGAGAAATCCACAACATTGGCAACTATCTCCCGATCTGCCTGTTGTTCGTCGTCTACAAGTTGTTCACTCAAGTCATCCTGAATAGGATTGGTAGAATACTAGATGAAGGACAACCATGCGAACAAGCCTGGTTCTGAAAAGGATTCAGCACAATCAACCATAACCACACGGTGACCAAGCTCATTGAGATTTCACGACAGTGTAGATGCCGCTCTGTCTAACGTTCATTGATTTAAGGAAAGCCTTTGATTCTGTTGAGACTGAAGTGGTCATCGAAGCCCTAGCCAAACAGGGCATTAAAACTCAATACATCAGGATCCTCTGCAAGCTGTATTATGGATTCACCACCAGGATCTCAGGGGTTCGATAGCATTTCACCAAAACTTTTCAGTGCCACCCTCAAGCACGTCATGCGATGACTGGAATGGGAAGAAATGGGAGTAATAATAGACAGTCAGTAACTACACCACCTCCTCTTCGCTGATGACATCGTTTTAATAACACCAAATATCAGCCAAGCAGCACAAATACTGGCCGACTTTGACCATGAGTGTGGAAAGGTCAGGCTGCAGCCGAATCCCAGGAAGACAATGTTCATGAGAAACAGACTAGTTCCTGATGTTATATTTACCCTCAACGGAATGAACATCTCTGAATGCAGCACTTATGTGTACCTAGGTTGAGAACTCAACATGACGAATGACCTGGCAACTGAACTGTGCAGGAGGAAGAGAGCAGTGTGGAACACCTTTAAGAACGTCAAAGAAGTGGTTAAGAGGATGAAGAACCTCCCGCTCTGGGCACATCTTTTCGACTCCACCATTCTTCCTGCACTAACATATCCCTCAGAGACCTGGGCCCTACGAATACATGATGAGAACTCTATTTGGGTACTCAAAAGAGGGATCAAAAGAGCTATGCTTGGAATATCATGTTTCACTCAAGTGAGAAAAGGAATCCTGAGTTCTGACCTTTGTCGACGATCAAGAATCAGGGAAGCTGTCTCATTGGCCAAGGTGTCAAAAATCAGATGGGCTGGACACCTAATGCGATTTAGAGATGACCACTGGACTAGAGCTGTTACCTACTGGATTCCACAGGATGTCAAAAGAATGTGTGGCCGCCTGCCTATGAAATTGTCAGACTTCTTCGTCAAAACCCTGAAAAAATGGTTTGAGGTTCTTCGTATTCCTGGAGCGAGCAGACACCATTTGGCTACACTAGCACTCAACAGGGATGAATGGAGACATTACTGGCACCCACTCGAGCAATCAAAGATTAACGGGATGACAAGTGATACAAGTGATTTATTTTTGCAGACTCTGGCCTCTTTAAGAAAATACCTCAGACCTGGTAGGTCGTCATTCCAACAAAGCTCAAAGATGTCGCTACAAAAACTCAATGTAGTGGGTGTGGTGGATAGGAAAGGGATCAATGGAATGTGGTGACAGGACCTTGAAACACTGGTGGAGGGATTGGTGTAGTAGGTATGAAACTAAAACAGTTTCAATAGCACTGTTAACTGGCATACCACTATAAACAGCATAAAGGTAAAGGTAAAGGTAAAGGCCCTCCCGTTGATCGTCGATTTGCTCGAGCGGGCCCAGTAACGTCTCCATTGGAGACTTTGTTGTTACTGTGTCTGGCATATCGAATACTCTCAGTAGCTTGCCGGGCTCTCCGAGAGGGGCGGAGGAATCAAACTCGGGTCGGCCATGTTGGCCGCTTGTAAGGCGAACGCCCTACCCGCTGTGCTATCGCTCCTACCAGCATAAAATAAAATAAACCACCGCCCTACTAAATCTAGGAACATTCCCCAAACCTTTACCAGAAAGCTGTTTCTTTCCTCTTAAAAGCACTTTTTCCCGTTTTGCTCATACTTTTCCCCATATTTTCCATTTTGGTTATGCATTTTTCCTAACCTTTCCTTGGAAAAGTTGCCATCTTATCAGGTTCTCAGTGAAAAATTGCATAATAAAGAGAGAGGCTCATCTGAATTACAGATGGGCATGTCTCTTCTGTTATTCACATTTTTACTTGTCCATTTTGTGTGTGTGATGCTGGGAACCAAATCGTTTATACTCTTTGTATGTATGTGTGCATGTGTGTGTATCTGTTTTTAGGCTGTGCCTCATGGGCTAGAGCCTTACTCCCAGCTCCTGACAATGCTTGGGGGAACCTTATGGGGTGCTTGGGACTGAACCTAAGTATGTTACATTCAAGGCAAGTGCCTTACTCTCTGTGCTGTCTTCAGCCCATGAACCACTAACACTCTTGAGATCTGAGTCCTACCACTCCTTTTCCTGTTTTAGATACAGAATACCCAAAGCACCGTGAAACAATCATAAATTATTTGCCAAATATGCCCTTTGTGCAGAGAGAAGATGGACTATGGGACTGAGAAAAAAGGGGCATTCAGAGGAACTGGCTCTGCTTCTCCATGTATTTGTAATATGATTACCTCCTTAAGTGTCCATGGCAATGACTGACTTAAAGCATGTAGATTAAACACACACCAATAAAGTCAAATGGCATTGACGTTTGGATTCTCCATGTGGTGAATTTGGCATAAGTGACCCCCCCCCCCATGCCTCAGTTCCATCATCTCTGTTTGACTCACTGGGTTCTTAGAATTGAATGAATTATTCATGCAAAAATTCACCCCACCCCCACCCCTCATTTATCCTGGAACATGTTAGTAACTGAGTAAATGGCAACTCACTGACACACACAATACTTGTTAGTGCTGAGAGTGCTGAGCAAGCAGAGCAGCAGACAGACATCTTTGCTGAGAGCTCCTGCCTTCATAAAGTTCAGTATGCGCTAGTGGATGTAGAACTTGAACAAATAAAACAGCACTTACGTGGATATATAAAAATCAGGGCACACAGGGTAGAAGCCAGGTGTCACATACTTAAATGCAGTCAAATATAAGGAGGTGACTTAAGCAAGGGTAGTGGAGGAATGCAGGAGGCTGAGGCTGAATTTAGAGGCGTTCTGATTCAAGTTTCAAATTACTCTTTGTGGGGGAGTGGGGGGTAGCACAGGCATAGTACAACAGATAAGGCTCTTGATTTTTAATATGGCTGGCCCAGGTTCAATCCGTGGCAATGCACATGATCCCCTTTACCCATTCAGGAGTGATCCCTGAATACATAATCAGGATTAAGCCCTGAATAGCACAGATATGTATGGCCCCAAATCCCCTCCTTCCACAACTTCCCAAATAAAGTACTGCATCAATCAGTAATTGGGGCTGTACCTATAAGAGTTAGGGGATAACTCATGCCAAAAACTGCTCTGATTATGTAAATTTGTAATGAAAGGCAAATAGCATGGGTTAAAACTGATGAAAGGACTGAAGAAATAGAGTCATGCCCCAAATGAAAGGTTAGGCCTCCTGATTTTTGGACCTTAAAAAGCCTGCTTTGTCCCTGTGGAAACCCAGATGTGAAGCAAGGAAGAACACTGGGAACCTCTCCCTATTTCCAGATTAGCTGCTCTTTTAATGTTTTCCCAGCTTTTCTTCATACACTCACTCTTTTATTCATTCACTTTGGAAAAACAGATCATATGTAAAAAGTCTTAGAAAGTTATGTGAATCCAGGGATTTATCCATTTTATTCTAGATTCACCTGTTCCATGGCAAAAAATTCTCGAAGTAATCTCTGATGATCCTTTGAATTTATGTGATTTCTGTTTTGATGCCCCATCTTTATTTCTGATTCAATTTATTAAGTTTCTCTCTTTTTTGTTTATAAGTCTTGCTGGTGGTTTATCAATCTTGTATAACTTTTTTTCAGAGAATCAGTTCTTGATTTCATTGATCATTTGGCTTGTTTTTTAGGATTCTAGCTCATTTATTTCTGCTCTAAGTTTTTTTTAATTCTCTCCTCCTGCCTGGTTTGGGCTCTTTTTTTCATCATTTTCTAATATTTTAAGCTGTGAAGTTATTAAGTCAAGTTATTAATGTGAGCCATTTCTTCCTTCCTGCTTTATACTTTCAAAATTATAAACTTTCATTTTACACCTTTTGCTACCACCACTTCTGGTAGCTCATGTTCTGACCCTAGCTTGTTTCCAGGAATCTTTTGCTTTCTTCTCTAACCCCACTGATTGTTCAAGAGTGAGCTGTTCAATTTCCAATTGTTTGATTTGATTCTTCGTTCCTCTTTGAGATTAACTTATAGTTTCAGTGTCTTGTTGTCTAAAAAAATAACTGATATGATTGCTAGAAAATACAATTTTTAGAAAATCCTAAATACTCTGCCAAAAAAAGCTCCTAGAAACAATAGATTTGTATATTAAAAGTGTCAGATTAAGGGAGTAGGGTGCCACCAGCAGGTCAATCTGTACCTGTGAGGCAAGTGCATCAGCAGCCTGATGGCGCCTTCAGACTTCCAGATACCCCAAAATTGCTGCTGTGCCTTTGGCCAGATCCCAAAAACTTGGGACAAAGTTTACCAAGAAAGTAAACAGCCAAAAGTTAGGTATGTGGGAAACACACCCACAAACCACCTCCGGCTCAGCTATATATTGGAGGCAAGGCCTCTTTGGTTCCTGATTGAACTGCTTAATGGCCATGATCCCAGAGACTCAGAAACGAATCTTGGAAACCAGTGGCTTTAGGTAGAAATGCGTCCGGTCCCTGCAGTAGGTTACCGGTGCTGGGCCAACCCAGGTGGGAATAGGTTTCTTGCCTTGGCCTGTTCCCCCTGGAGACCCAGTGGCCGCCATCCTTCAGAGGCCACTGGATAGTCAGGTTTGGTCCCTCAGTGACGAGACACACAGGGTCTCACAGGATAGGGGTGGAGCAGGGCTTGTCCTCCCCACCCCAACGAGACCCCAAGTCATCGCCCATGAATGGCCTCTCTGGCTCCTGATCCAGCTGCTTAATGGTCATGATCCCAGAGACTCAGAAACAAATCTCAAAACCCAGTGGCTTTTGGCAGAAATGTGTTCGGACCCCACAGTACGTTACTGTCACCCGGCCACCCCAGGGAGGAAAGGGTGTTGTCACTCCACCTGCTCCCTCTTGGCGGCTTGGTGGCCATCATCCTTCAGAGGCCATTGGACAGTCAGGCTTGGACCTGCAGTGACGAAACTTGTTGGGCCTCACGGGATGGAGGGGGAGCAGGGCCTGTCCTCTCCTCCCCAACGAGACACCAAGTCATAGCCCACAAATGGCCTCTCTGGCTCCTGATCAAGCTGCTTAACGGCCTTGATCCCAGAGACTCAGAAACAAATCTCGAAACCCAGCGGCTTTTGGCAGAAATGTGTCCAGACCCTGCTGTAGGTTACTGTCACCAGGCCACCCCAGGGGGGAAAAGGGTGCTGTACATCCGCCTGTTTCCCCCTCGCAGCTCGGTGGCCACCATCCTCCAGAGGCCATTGGACAGTCAAGCTTGGGCCTGCAGTGATGAAACTTGTTGGCCTTCATGGGACGGGGTGGAGCCGGGCCTGTCCTCCCCACCCCAATGAGACCACAAGTCATCACCCACGAACGGCCTCTCTGGTTCCTGATCAAGCAGCTCAACAGCCATGATCCCAGAGACTCAGGAGCAAATCTCGAAACCCAATGACTTTTGGCAGAAATCCCTCCAGATTTAAGTGTTAAAATTTCGAAATTTCAAAATCACATGGCCCTACTGCAGCCACGCGACATCATATGTTATTCATAACCATCAATAGAACACAAATTGTCTATTGTTGCCTTTTCAGCATATCTGAGTGCTGGGGTAAAATCTCAAATAATAATGGTGGGTCTGGTGTTGAAATATTGAATGTGATCAAAGTAGAGAGAGAGCAATGTGGAAATCATCTACCCCACAGGTAGGGGGAGGGTGTGGGATAGGGGTATACTGGGGCTTTTGGTGGTGGAGAATGGGCACTGGTGAAGGTATGGGTGTTTCATTGTATGACCGAGACTTAGACCCGAAAGCTTTGTAACTGCTCTCACGGTGATTCAATAAATAAAATTATAAAAAATGAAAAAAAAGGTAAGGTGGAGTTCATGCACAATTCAATCAACTAATCAGTGGCTGAATAAGTAGCAGTACTCCTACAAAAGAAAAGTGTCAGATTACAAAATCAATACCCCAAAATCCATGGCTTTCTTATATACAAATAATGAGCAAGAAGAAAGAGATATTTAAAAACAATCCATTAAAACTTGGGCCTCAGAAAATAAAGGACCTCACACTCAGCTTAACTAAATAGGTGAAGGACAAAGAAAACTACAAAACTCTACTTCAAGAAATAAAAGTGGACACGAGAAAATGGAGGCACATCATTGGCTCATATACCTGGAAGATTATCATTGTCAAAATGGCAATACTCCTCAAAGCATTATAGTTATTTAATGCAGTTCCTATAAGGATACTCATGGCATATGTCAAGGAAATAGATCAAACACTTATGAAATTCACATAGAACAGTAAACTCCCACAAAGAGCTAAAGCGATCAATAGGAAAAAGAAGATGGGGGGCTGTAGGATAACACTGTTTTGTCCTTCCTCAAGTTTCTTAGTGGTGGAGATGGGTCGCGCCCATCCTAGTGCTCCCGAGTCACTCCCATTCTTTTGTTTATTTGTAATTACTTCTTAGCCAAGCGGCACAAATGCTGGCCGACTTCGACCGTGAGTGTGGAAAGGTTGGACTACAGCTGAATCTTACGAAGACAATGCTTATGATAAACAGCCTCGTTCCTGACACTCCATTCACTCTCAATGGAACGACCATCTCCGAATGCAACAGTTATGTGTACCTAGGTCGAGAAGTCAACATGACAAATCAGCTGGCACCTGAATTGTGCAGGAGGAAGAGAGCAGCTTGGAAGGCCTTCAAGAGCGTTGAAGAAATAGCTAAGAGGACGAAGAACCTCCGGCTCCAGGCACATCTCTTGGATTCCACTGTTCTTCCTGCATTAACATATGCCTCAGAGACCTGGGCCCTACACAACAGAATGAGAATGCTATTCGGGTCTCCCAAAGAGGAATTGAAAGAGCTATGCTTGGAATATCATGTTTCACTCAAATGAGAGAAAGAATCCAGAGTTTCGACCTCCGTCGACGATCAAGAATCAGGGATGCTGTCTTGTTTGCTAAGGCGTCAAAAATCAGATGGGCTGGTCACGTAATGAGATTTAGAGACAACCGCTGGACTTGAGCCATTACCAACTGGATTCCATGGAATGTCAAAAGACCGCGTGGCCGCCCACCTGCCAGATGGTCAGATTCTTCATCAAGATCATGAACAATTGGTTTGAGGCTCTTCGTGTTCCTAGAACGAACAGATACCATTGGGCTATACTAACATGCGACAGGGACAAATGGAGACGTTACTGGCGCCCGCTCGAGCAAATAGACGATTAACGGGAAGTCAAGTGATCAAGTGTGATCAAGTAATTACTTCTCTATGCTCTCTTCCTCAAACAGTTAATCACTTTTTCTCCCTAATCAGATTCTGTTAGCTTGTAAGATCAGATCCTTCTAAGGACACTGAACTTGTAAGTTTAGGACACTGAACTTGTATTGTAAGTTATGTCTTTTGAATAGTTTATCTTAAAGCAATATCCTTTTTGTATGGACACAGGAAGACAGTTAATATTATGTTTTGTAACTTGGGAGTTGATTGACTCTGAATAATATTTACTCTGGGGCATCTGCTTTCTTGACTCAGTTGCCTTTAGTTTCTAGCACCCCAAAACCAGGGTCCTGAAGAGGGACTGAATGGACTCACGGCAAGCTGTGAGCTACCCTGGCATCGAAATGGTCCAGGCCAAAGCGCCAAAATACTCAACTATAACTTGAGGGCATGATCATGAACAAATGCTTTCATGATACAAACGTAAGTAACGACGAGACTGTGAACGTGCTGGGGCTAGGAAGACTAACCTGGCCTGAGGACTGCAGAATGTATAGTGAGATGTTCTCAGTAAGAACCAAACTGTAAGTTTATATCTCTTGCTGTGCTCATACAGAATGACATTGCTAGAAATATTAGAAGTAGATTTACTACAACTATTTAAGTAGATTACTAGCTGAGGAAAGAACATACCCTCGTTGGGATCCCACCCTTGAGCAGATCCCCTAGTAATCTTGAGTAATCTCTTTAACGATGAGATTTTATCTTGAGTTAATCTCCTGGAGGAGTGGTTTTACCTCTCTTTGTTGATTTGTTAATGTTCAACCCACCTTTGTGTCACCACCCTACATGATTGCTATATAAACTAAGACTTGTAAGATCGAAGGAGCTCTGGCTTCAGAGATCCAGAGTCAGAGCGAGAGGGGCTCAGGCTTGAGAGAGAGAAGCAGAAGAGGAGTGAAGATTGGAATAAACTACAATTGATATTAACCGGCCTGACCCTAGTTTCTTTCTTCTTCTGCCCTTGGCCAACAGCCGTCCTGATCCAAGCCACACACAGCAGCTCAAGAGCACCGAACGTGGGCGGTGAGATAGAGCCGTCCAGAGAGCCCGCGAATACACAACCTTCAGGGTGCTAAGATTTTACAGGGGGCATCATCACCTTTCCCAACATCAAACTGTACTACAAATTAGCACTGTAGCACTGTTCTCCTGTTGTTCATCGATTTACTTGAGAGGGCCCAGTATCATCTCCATCGTGAGACTTGTTATTACTGTTTTTGGCATATTGAATACTTCACGGGTAGCTTGCCAGGCTTTGCCATGCGTGTGAGATACTCTAGGTAGCTTGCCGGGATCTCCAAGAGGGGCGGAGGAATTGAACCTGGCTTGGCGGGGCCGGCTGTGTGCAAGGCAAATGCCCTACTGCTGAGCTATCGCTCCAGCCCACTACAAAGTAGTAGTAGTAATTAAAATAGTATACTATTGGAATAAAGAGAGAATCGCAGACCAATAGGATAGAGTTGAATGTACTGAGACAGACACTGAAATATCACTGTCACTGTCCTCCCATTGTTCATCGATTTTATCGAGCGGGCCCAGTAACGTCTCCATCATGAGACGTTGTTGTTACTGTGTTTGGCATATCAAATACGTCACGGGTAGCTTGCCAGGCTCTGCTGTGCGGGCGAGATACTCTCGGTAGCTTGCCGGGCTCTCCGAGAGGGGCGAAGAAATCAAACTCAAGTCGGCCATGTTGGCTGCTTGAAGGCAAGCACCCTATCTGCTGTGCTATTAAATCTTTGATAAATGAGCAAAACTATGACGTGGAGAGCCTCTTTCAACAAGTGGTTCTGGGAAAACTGGGCAGCTACATGCAAAAAAGTAATGAACTCAGATCTCTTTCTATCCCATGTACAAAAGTCAAATCAAAATGAACTAAAGACTCAATATCAGATCTGAATCAATAAGGTTCATGGAACAAAACATAGACAGAATCTTCATGACAATGAAGCCAGATGAATCTTCAAAGATGAAGCACCAATCCATGGCTTGGAAGCTGGCCTCACATGCTGGGGGGAAAGGCAGCTCAGATAGAGAAGGGAATACCAAGTAAAGTGTGGTTGGAGGACCCGCTCGGTATGGGAGATGTGTGCTGAAAGTAGACTGTAGATCAAACATTATGGCCACTCAATACCTTTATTGCAAACCACAACACCCAAAAGGAGAGAGAGAACAAAATGGAATGGCCTACCACAGAGGTGGGAGGGAGGATGGGGGAGGGATACTGGATCTGTGTTGGAGAATGGGCACTGGTGGAGGGATGGCAGATGGGTACTCAAGCATGGTATGACTGAAACACAAGCACGAAAGTTTGTAAATCTGTAACTGTACCTCACAGTGATTCACTAATAAATTTCAAAAAAATATGAAGCACCAATGACCAGGCAAATTGAAGCAAAGATAAATAAATGGCACTACATTAAACTAAGATTCTTCTGCAGCCGGGTTCAATTCCTCCGCCCCTCTCGGAGAGCCCAGCAAGCTACCCAGAGTATCTCGCCTGCACAGCAAAGCCTGGCAAGCTACCTGTGACATATTCAATATGCCAAAACACAGTAACAACAAGTCTCACGATGGAAGCTTACTGGGCCCATTCGAGTAAATCGATAAACAAAGGGGGGACAGTCTTCTGCACCTCAGAAGAAAATGTGACCAAGATACAAAGACAACCCGTGGGGCGGGAAATATTATTTACCCAATGCCCGTCTGACATCTGACAATGATATATAAGGCACTGGTAGAAATTTATAAGAACAACCACCAAAACCCATCAAAAAATGGGGAGAATGCCTGAACAGAAAATTCCTCAAGGATAAATACAAGTGGACAAATGGCATATGAAAAAATGCTCTTCATCAATAATCATCAGGGAGATACAAATCCAAACAATGACATGTCATTTCAGGCCACAGATACTGGCACATAACAAATCCAGTGCTGCCGCAGATGTGGGGGAAAAAGGACTCTCATTCATTGTTGGTGGGAATACTGACTTTTCCAGCCTTTTTGTAAAACAATATGGACATTTCTCATAAAACTAGAAATTGAGTTTCTGTATGACACAGATATGACACAGATACCACTTCTGAGAATATACCCTGGTGGCCTAAAATTCAACAGCAAAAACACCATCTGCATTTGTATGTTTATTCATTGCAGCACTATTAACATTAGCCAGAATCTGGAAAGAAGCCAAATGCCCGAGAACAGAAGACTGGATAAAGAAACTCATATGCATCTACACAATGGAATACTATGCAGCCACCAGGAAAAAAAAAGAGGTAATGAAATTTGTTTATAAATAGATGGACATGAATAGTATCTTGCTGAGTAAAAAGAGTCAGAAAGAAAGGGACAGATATAGAATTATTGCACTCATTTGTGGGATTAAACAAAACATCGTGTAAGACTAACACCCAAAGACAGAGAAATGAAGGCTTCTAGTTTCTAGAAGATGGTCAAGTGTTGGAAGCTTACCAGAAGTCAATATGAGGTGGGAGGTTAATGCAGTTATGATAGAGAAGGGACCACTATGACAGTGATAGTTGGAAGTGATCACTGGACAAGAATTGAATGCGGAAAGTAGGTAAAGGGATATCCATGATAACTTTTCAGTATCTATATTGCAAACCATAATGCCCAGAAGAAGAGATAGAGAGTGAAAGAGGATAGGCGAGTGAGAGAAATAAGAAAAGTGCCTGCCGTAGAGACAGAATTGGGGGTGTGTAGTAGGATGGAACTGGCGATGTTGGTGGTGGGCAGTGTACATTGGTGAAGAGATGGTTCTGTTGGCATATTGTAGAACCAAAACCCAACCATGAACAACCTTGTAACTGTATCTCATTATGATACAATTAAAAATAAATTAAAAAATTTGTATTGAATCACAAAACTTTTTAATAGCCAAAGCAATCCTAAGGAGAAACAAGAAAATGGAAAACATTGCATTTTGCAACTTTGAACTATATGTGAGTCCCAAGTTAAGCCTAAGATTTGTGGGCAGCGAATCTATGACAACGGATCTAAAGAAAATATCTTCAACAAATTATATATTGAAAAGTTTGGGTGTGCACATGCAATAAAAATGAAATTAGAACCATTTCTCACGCCATTCACAAAAATAACCTTAACGTGCATTAATGATATCAAGATTAGACTAGAATTCATAAAATATACTGTAGAAAACATAGGCAAAACACAGGCTTCAGAAACGTCTTCAACGAGATGACCACAGTGGCAAAGATATCAAAAACAAAACAGAAAAATATGACCAATCAAATTAAAAAGCTTCTGCACATTGAAATAACTCAAGCTCTAATAAAAAGACCCATTACTGAATGTGAGAAAATACTTGTACACATCAGATAAAGGGTTAACGTCTAAGATCTATAAAGCACTCACTAAACTCAACAACAACCAAAAAAAATTCTAATGACCCAATCCACAAATGGGGAGAGGAAATGAAAACACACTTTCCCAAAATATGAAAACATGTGGAATGGCCAACAAGCATATAAAAAGTGCTCATCATCACTCATAATTAGGAAAATGCAAATTGAAACAACATTGAGATATCATCTCACATCAGTGAGTATGGCACATATCCAAAAGTCTGGAACAGTCAGTATTGATGTGATCATGAGAAAGGAATCCACATCCACTGTTGATATAGGAATGTTAAAAAAGAGGAGTTATATATATATATATATATATATATATATATATATATATATATATACACATAGGCTGGAGGGATAGCACAGCAGGTAGGGCGTTTGCCTTGCATGCGACCGGGTAAGCCAACCCGAATTCGATTCCTCCGCCCCTCTTGGAGGGCCTGGCAAGCTACCGAGAGTATCCCACCCGCATGGCACCATATTCGATATGTCAAACACAGTAACAAGTGTCACAATGTTACTGGGCCCACTCGAGCAAATCGATGAATAACGGAAGGAAGAGACAGTATATATACAATTATATTATACTGCACAGCTCTAAGAAGGAAAACAATCATGCAATTTGCAGCAACATTTATGGAATAAAAGGATATAATGCTGAGTTAAGTCAATCATAAGGAAAGGTATAATATATGGAACTTAAAGAAACACAGTAAGATATAAACAGGTGACCAAAGGCAACATAATGGGAGAAGTGATGCACATAACTTAGTTAGTGGGGATATTTAAAGGAAGGGACATTGGGGTCTTTGAGGGAGAGAGGTGGGTACTTGGATGATGAGTGAAGTATTGGGATTATGCTCTGAAGAAACCATTTTAACAGCATTGTAAGACACATAATCTCAATCAATATTATTTTTTAAAGAAACATGCAGTCATATCTATTCTAAACCTCCAAGAACAAAACTCATTTGTTAATAGGTCATAAATATGTTCCAATAAATAGAAGCCTGGCAATTATTTTAGGGAGATAAAGAAGTTTAAGAATGTTAGAATACATTTTAAGACTGAAATCTGGGCATGAGCAGCTTTATAACTGTGTATCTTATGGTGACTCAATTAAAAAAGAATGTTAGAATAAAAAATAATCTTAGAATAAATAAATTAATATTTTTAAAAATATGACCAGTATCCCTGATAAACAGCGATGCTTAGATCCTCAATAAAATTCCAGTGAATTAAACACAATATATTATGCAGATCATGTATCATGCTCAAGTGTGATTTATCCCAGCATTGGAAGATGGTTCAATATGTGCAAATCAATTAACACGCTATAATGCATTTTTTTTTATTTTGTGTAAATGAGTTTATTGACTAATACACAAGGTCAAGCTTTCCCCAGTCCTCCCTCCCCCCACCCAGATCCCAACAATAAAAGAATGGTAAGCATTCTTAGGGTGACATTCCCCCTCCCCAATTCTCTCCAGAGAACCCTGCTTTACAACACAGACACACGGGGCAGGCTCGGGTGTTTTCAAAGGCAAAAAATATAATCAATAAAAACCTTCCATAAAATAGGGGTGGAAGGAACCTTCATCAAGTTAGTAACAGCTATCATTAAACAATAATATATATGGTAAGCTAATTTTTTACAAGAAGCTAAAATAATGAAATGGAATAAAACAGCCTTTTTAACAAATGGTGTTGGGAGAATTAGATAACCACATGCAAGAAATTAATGCTAGATCCATATCTCACACCTTACACAAAAGTCAACTCAAAGTGGATCAAAGACTTTGAGATCAGACCTAAATCTATAAAGTATATTGAGTAAATTTGGGTAGAATGCTCCAAGATCTAGACCTCAAAAGAGTTTTCAACAATACGATGCCATTGGCAAAGGCTACAGAATCAAAACTAAACAAAAGAAACTACAACTAACTTCAAATTTCCTGTACAACAAAAGAAGAATTTGCTAAAACTAAATGACAGCTAACTGAATGTGGAAAAAAATTCTCACCCAGCACATCAGATAACGGGTTGATATCCAGGGATATATAAAGTACTCACAAAGATCAACAAAAAATCTAAAAGCCTCATAAAAACAGGGAGAATGGACAACAAGCACATGAAAAAATGTTTATCATCATTCAATGTTAGGGAAATCCAAATAATGGTGACAATGAGATATCAACTCACACCAGTAAGAATGGCACATATAAAAAATATTGTTGTTGGGGAGACAGTACAGTGGGTAGGGCCTTTTGCCTTGCATGCTGCTAACCCAGGTTCAATCTCCACATCCCATGTGGTCCCTGAGCACCATCAGGTATGCTTCCTGAGCGCAGAACCAATAGGGACCCTTGAGCACCATAGGGTATGACCTAAAACAAAAAAACAATATTGGAATAAACCTCTGTTGGCAGGGACATGGTGGAAAAGAAACGTGTCATCCATCCACTGCTGGTAGAAATATATTATTCAATCCCTATGAAAAACATAGATGATACTCAGTAAACACAGAATTGAGCTCTTATATGACCCAGCAATTTGACTTTTGGATATCTATCCTCAGGACAGAAAAACATTCACTTCAAAATAATGCATGTACACCATTATTCATTATTTATCTTTGCTTCAATTTGCTTGGTCATTGGTGCTTCATCTTTGAAGATTCATTTGGCTTCATTGTCATGGAGATTCTGTCTACGTTTTGTTCCATGAACCTTATTGATTCAGGTCTGATATTGAGTATTTAGTTCACTTTGATTTGACTTTTGTACATGGGATAGAAAGAGATATGAGTTCATTACTTTTTGCATGTAGCTGCCCAGTTTTCCCAGAACCACTTGTTGAAAGAGGCTTTCCATTTCGTAGTTTTGCTCATTTATCAGGGAATTAATGATCATATATTTGAGAATCTATCTCAGTATAACCAACTCTATTCCATTGGTCTGCAATTCTCTCTTTAATGGACTTGCAATTTTTGTGCTTGGGTTTCAGTTATAAAATGATCGAGTACTCATCCCTCCACCAGTGCCCATTCTCCAACTCCAATGCTCCCAGTATCCCTCCTACCCACCATCACCCCATCCCACCCCGCCTCTGTGGCAGGGCATTGCCTTTTCTGTTCTCTCTCCTTTTGAGTACTCATCCCTCCACTAGTGCCCATTCTCCACCTCCAATGCTCCCAGTATCCCTCCCACCCCCCCATCACCCCATCCCACCCCGCCTCAGTGGCAGGGCATTCCCTTTTCTTTTCTCTCTCCTTTTGGGTGCTGTGGTTTGCAAAAGAGGCATTAAGTGGCAATCATGTTCGGTCTATAGTCTACTTTCAGCATGCATCTCCCATCCTGGAGGATCCTCCCAACACAATTTGTTTGGTGCTCCCTTCTCTATCTGAGCTCCTTTTTCCCCTAGCATGTGCGGCTGGCCTCCAAGCCATGGAGTAAATCTCCTGGTATTTATCTTGGCTATTCTTGGGTGTTAGTCTCCTATTTTGTTACTTTATGTTCCCCAGATGAATGCAATCTTTCTATGTCTATCCCTCTCTTTCTGACTCATTTCGCTTAACATGACACTTTCCATGTAGTACGAATTGTATGTAAATTTCATGACTTCATCTTTTCTAACAGCTACATAGTACTCCATTGTGTAAATGTACCAAACTTTCTTTAACCAGTCATCTGTTCTCAGGCACTCAGGTTTTTTCCAGACTCTGGCTATTGTATAGAGTGCTGCAGTGAACAAACAAGTGCAGATGTCACTTCGACTATACTTTATTTCCTCTCTGGGATATATTCCCAGGAGTGGTTTTGCTGGGTCAAATGGGAGCTCTGTTTCTAATTTTTTGAGAATCGTCCATACTGTTTTCTAAAACGGCTGAACGAGTCAGCAATCCACCAGCAGTGGAGGAGGGTTCCTTTTTAGCCACATCCGCGCCAACACAGGTTGCTTTTGTTCTTTTGGATGTGGGCCAGTCTCTGTGGTGTGAAATGATATCTCATTGTTGTTTTGACCTGCAACTCCCTGTTGATTAGTGATATAGAGTATTTTCTCTTGTGCCTTTTAGCCATTCGGAATTCTTCTTTGGTAAAGTTTCTATTCATTTCATCACTTCATTTTTTGATGGGGTTGGATGTTTTCTTCTTGTAGAGTTCAACCAGTGCTTTGTATATCCTTGATATCAACCACTTATCAAATGGGTATTGTGTAAATATCCTTTCCCATTCTGTAGATTGTTTTTTGTTCTGGTCACTGTATCTTTTGACTTGCAGAACCTTCTTAATTTAAGATAGTCCCATTTGTTTATCTGTGTTTCCACTTGGTTGGTCAGTGGAGTGTCGTCTTTGAATATAGAGTTAGCCTCAATATCGTGGAGGGTTTTGCCTAACTTGTCTTCGTTGTACCTGATGGATTTTGATCTGATGTTGAAATCTTTAATCCATTTTGATCTGACTTTTGTGCATGGTGTTAGGTGGAAGTCTAAGACCATTTTTTTGCATGTGGTTGTCCAGTTATGCCGTCACCAATTGTTGAAAAGGCTTTCCTTGTTCCACTTCATATTTCTTGCTTCCTTATCAAAAATTAGATATTCATACATTTGGGGTTGTGTGTGTGGATAATCTACCCTGCTCCATTGGTCGGGGCCCTGCCTTTGTTCCAGTATCATGCTGTTTTAATTATTACTGCTTTGTAGTAGAGTTTGAGGTTGGGGAGGTTAATGCCTTCCCAAGTCTTTTTCCCAAGAATTGCTTTAGCTATTCATGGACGTTTGTTGTTCCATATCAATTTCAGGAGTGCTTGATCCATTTCTTTGAAGAATTTCATGGGTATCCTTATGGGGATCGCGTTGAATATGTATAATGCTCTTGGGAGTATTGCCATTTTGACGATGTTAATTCTTCCTATCCATGAGCAGGGGATGTGTTTCTATATCCTAGTGTCCTCTTTTATTTCATGGAGTAGCGTTTGGTAGTTTTCATTGTAGAGGTCCTTTACTTCCTTAGTTAGGCTGATTTTGAGGTATTTAATTTTGAGGGGCACGATTGTGAACGGGATAATTTTTTTCATGTCACTTTCCCCTCTCTCATTATTTGTGTATAGAAAGGCCATGGATTTTTGGGCATTGATTTTATAGGCCATGGATTTTTGGGCATTGATTTTATAGACTTTACTATACAAGTCTATTGTTTCTAGGAGTTTCTTGGTAGAGGCTTTAGGGTTTTCCAGATATATTATCATATCACCATCACGATCACGACCACCCTGTTGTTCGTCGATTGCCTCGAGCAGGTGCCAGTAACGTCTTCTTCGTCCTAGCCCTGAGATTTTTTTTAAAGTGCCATATTCAAGGCTTTTTCAGGGTTAGGAGAATGAGACCCATCATTGTTACTGGTATTTGGCATATTGGGTATACTACGGGGAGTTTGCCAGACTCTGCCGTGTGGGCATGTTACATTTGGTAGCCTGCCAGTTTGATCAAATTAGGAATGAGATGATAAGATGTCGCGCGGCCGCGGCTGAGTGTGATGATCTCTGGATCCTGGCCGTTGTTGGAGTTACACGGCAGTTGGTGGGTGTAACTGTCTAGTTACTGGCAGGTCCAGTCCCAAACTGTGCAGGCTTGGAGATCTCAGCCCCGGGTCCCACACACCTGGGTTCCTCTGTCAGTTCTTTTATGCGTGAGGCTCATCCAAGTGTGTGGAGAGTGGTCCCAGCATATCATCTGAGAATAATGAGAGTTTGATTTCATCCTTTCCTATCTGGATGCATTTAATGTGTTTTTCTTGCCTAATCGCTATTGCAAGTACCTCTAGTACTATGTTAAACAGAAGTGGTGATAGTGGCCATCCTTGTCTTGTCCGTTATCTTAGAGGAAAGGCCTTTTGTTTTTGTTTTTCCCCATTGAGGGTAATGCTTGCCATGGGTTTGTCGTAGATGGCTTTGACTATCTTGAGGAAAGTTCCTTCAAAATCCTTTTGGTTGGAGTTTTCATCATAAACGGGTGGTGTATCTTGTAAAAAGCTTTCTCTGCGTCTATTTATATGATCATATGTTTTTATCTTTACTTTTTTTGACATGGTAGATTATGTTGATTGATTTCCGAATGTTAACCCATCCTTGTATCCCCGTTATGAATCCGACTAGATCGTGGTGTATGATCTTTTTGATGAGTTGTTGAATTCTATTTGCTAATATTTTGTTGAGGATCTTCGCATCCGTGTTCATCAAATGATATCGGCCTATAGTTTTCTTTGTTGGAGGTGTCTTTGTTTGCTTTTGGTATTAGGAAGATATGTGCCACAGAGAAGCTGTTAAGGAGCGTTCCTGTGTTTTCAATTTTCTGGAAAAGCTTGAGGATAAGTGGCAAAAGGTCTTCTTTAAATGTTTGGAAGAATTCACCAGTGAATCCGTCTGCACCTTGGCTTTTGTTTTTGGGAAGTACTTTGATTACTGCTTTAATTTCTTTGATATGAATGGGTCTATTCAGGTATCCCAAGTCTTCCTGGTTTAATCTTGGGAGATTATAGGAATCCAGGAATTTATACATTTCTTCTATTTTCTCTTGTATCGTGGCATACAGACTCTCAAAGTAGTCTCTGATGATCTTTTGAATTTCATTGGTTTCTGTTGTGATTTCCCCTTTTTTATTTCTGATTCGGTTTATTGTGGTTCTCTCTCTTTCTTTGTGAGTCTTGCTAGTGGTTTATCAATATTATTTGTTTGGTCAAAGAACCAGCTCTTGGTTCTTTGACCTTTAGGATTGTTTTTTGGTTTTCCATGTCATTAATTTCTGCTCTAAGTTTTATTATTTCTTTCTTTCGGCTGGCTTGGGTTCCTTTTGTTGGTCTTTTTCTTAGATCTTGAGCTGTGTTGTTAGGTTATCTATGTAGGCCCTTTCTTCTTTCCTTAGGAAGGCTTGCAACTCTATAAATTTTTCTCTTAGCAAGCCTTTAGCTGCTTCCCATACTTCTGGTAGTTCCTGTCTTCATTCTCATTTGTTTCCAGGTATCTTTTGATTTTGTCTTTTACTTCATTCCTGACTCACTCATTGTTCAACATTGATTTGTTTAATTTTCAGGTTTGTTGATTTGTTGAACTGGAGAAGAATGTGTGTTCTTTCTTTTGGGGGTGTAAAGCCCTGTATAGGTCTATTAGCCTTCTCTCCTCTATTACTTCCTTCAAAGCCAATGTTTCCTTGTTGAGTTTTGTTCTTGTTGATCTATCCAGAGGTAATAAGGCGATGTTGAAGTCTCCAACTATTATTGTGTTGCTAGCAATGTCCTCCTTAAAATCTGTTAGTAGTTGTTTTAAGTATTTAGCTGGTCCCTCATTGGGTGCGTATACATTTAAGAGTGTGATTTCTTCCTGTTGTATGTATCCCTTGATAAATAGAAAATAGTCTTCGCTGTCCCTTCTAATCTTTTTCAACCTGAAATTTATGTTGTCGGATACTAGTATGGCCACCCCAGCTTTTTTGAGGGAGCTGTTTGTTTGCAGAATTGTTTTCTTTCCTTTAACTTTGAGTCTGTGTTTGCTCCGATTGTTCAGATGAGTTTCTTGTAGACAACAGAATATTCATTTCAGTTTCTGGATTCATTTTGCCACTCTGAGTCTCTGGATTGGTGCATTTAGACCATTGACATTGAGAGAGATTATTGTCATGGGTTTTTTTTTTGCCATCTTTCTGTAGGGGTTAGTTGTGTTTCTAAGTGTTTTCCTTTTTATCTTACAGGAGCGCCTTTAATCCTTCTTTTAGATTTGGTTTTGAGTCTATGAAGTTCGTGAGCTGTTGTTTATCTACAAAATGGTGTATAGTTCCATCAAGTTTGAGTAAGAGTTTAGCTGGATAAAGTATTCTTGATGAGGCATTCAGGTCATTGAGTTTTTTCACTGTATTCCAGCATTGTCTTCGGGCTTGGAGGGTTTCCTCTGATAGGTCTGCTGTAAATCTAAGGGGTGCTCCTTTGTATGTGATTTTCTTCTTTGACCTTGCTGCTTGCAGTATTGTGTCTCTGTCCACAGCATCCATCCTTCTGACTATGATATGCCTTGGAGTGTTTTTATTCATGTCTCTTTTAGCTGGCACCCTTTTGGCTCGTTGGATCTGGATGTCTCCATAATTTAACTCTGGGAACTTTTCAGCAATGATTTCTTTGACTGTGGCTTTTTCATTGACTCCCTGTCCTTCAGGAACTCCGATGATTCTAATGTTGTTTCTCTTGTCATCATCTCCTAGTTCTCTGATTCTCCTTAGAGCTATTTTGATGTCTTTTCCCATTGTTTGTTGTTCCCTATGTGATTTCTGTTGCTCATATTCAAGCTCACTGATCCTGTCTTAAGCTGTATTCATCCTACTGTTGAGGACAGCTACTGAGTTTTCAATTTCTTCTACCGAATCCTTTATTTGTGACACTGGGCTGGAGAGATAGCACAGCGGGTAGGGCGTTTGCCTTGCACACGGTCGACCCGGGTTCGATTCCCAGAATCCCATATGGTCCCCTGACACCGCCAGGAGTAACTCCTGAGTGCAGAGCCAGGAGTAACCCCTGTGCATCGCCAGGTGTGACACAAATTAAAAAACCTTTATTTGTGACACTTCTTTTTGTAGCTTTTTTATTTCAGCTCTCATTTCTTCCTGTATTTTCTCGACTATCCATTCTACTGCTTCTTTCATTTCTTCCTTTAGTTTTCTGGATATCTCCTCCATTGATTCTTTGAGTAGTTTCTTGACCTCCTCTGCATTTCATCTCGAAATTCTTTACCGGAAAGAGCATATTTGTGGATAACCCTGGTTGAGGATTGGGACTCTTTTCTTGGTCCTTTCCTTGTAGTGGAGATTTACGCTATTTCTTCATGTTGTTTCAGTTGTCTAGTTGTCAAATCCTGGAATTCCCTAGCACTGTTCCCTCTTATTGTGGGAAAGGATCTGGTTAAGGTCAGTCGATGGTGATCACCCTTCTCCCTTTCTAGAGTCTGACCTTCCTCTCAGGCATTATTCTTTGTCTTATGACGGGCATCTAGTGAAGCTTTGAAAGAGATGATCTTTTAATATTGGACTTGTACAGCTTCTTGCTTACTGGTCTTTTGTTAGAATTGGAGTAGGTCAGTGGGTAATGGTTGTAGTTGAGGTGGACAGGAATTTTTCCACAGAATTAGGTGAAGAAGTGTGGGATGAAAGTCAAAATTGTTGGGAGTAGGAAATGTAACATGTTTGCCACTCAATGCCTCTTTTGCAGACCACAACACCCAAAAGGAGAGAGAGAACACAGGGGATTGCCCTGCCACAGAGACAGGGGGGATGGGGGGATGGGGGTGGGAGGGATATTATCCATGGTGGTGGAAAATGGGCACTGGTGGAGGGATGGGTATCTGATCATTGTATAATTGAAACCAAAGCACAAAAAATTGTAAATCTACAACTTTAAAAAAAATAAAATAAAATAAAGGGAAAAAAAAAGAAAGTCAAAATTGTTGGGAGTAGGAAATGTAACTGCAACCTCAAAGAAGGCCACGCCCACTTTGAGGAGACCACGCCCACTTGGAGGAGGTCACACCCACTTTGAGGAGGCCGCGCCCCCAGCCAGTCCAGATGCTAGTCCACAGACCTATTGGGGAGGGGCAGCGACTAGTTGGGCTGGCGCTCGCTGCAGACGTGGAGGCAGGTGCCCCAGGCCAGGGTCCCGGTGGCAGCTGGCTTTCGGGGTCCCGAGTTTTGGTGGGGAGGGGGCACCAAGCGGGTACACAGACCTGTTGGGGAGGGGCAGCGACTCGACACCTAAGGATTGTGAGATACATCTTTACAAAGCTGTTCTTAATTACGTTTCAATCATACAGTTTTCAAACACTAATCCTCCACCAGTGTACATTTCCCAGCACCAGTGTTCCCAGTTTTGCTCCCATCACCTGCTCCCCCTCACAGCCTACGTCTATGGCAGGCATTTTATTCTCCTCTCTTTCTCTTTCACTTTATCTCTCTCTTTCCCTTGTTCTCTCTCTCTTTCCTTACCAGTATTGTGGTTTTCAGTACAGATATTGAAAGGTTACAATGTATATTGCTTTACATACTTTTATTTATATGCAATACAGGTACGGAGAGACCATCATGTTTGGTCCTTAGTCTACCTTCAGCACTCATCTCCCATCCCAAGTGATCCTCAATCATCATTGACTTAGTGGTCACTTCTCCATCCCAACTGTCTTTTCCCCCAGCAATTGAGGCAGATTTCCAACAGTGGAGCAATCTTTGTGGCACTTGTCCCTACTATCCCTGGTGTTAGTGTCATGTTATTTTATATTCCACAAATAAGTGTAATCATTCTGTCTGTCCTTCTTCTTCTGACTAATTTCACTTACCATGATGCTCTCCATGTCCGCCAAATTATAAGCAAATTTCATGACTTCATTTTCCTAACAGCTAAATGGTACTCCATTGCATAGATGTACCATAGTTTCTTTAAACAGTCATCTGTTCTTGGGTACTTGGGTTGTTTCCAGATTCTGGCTATTGTTAACAGTGCTGCAATGACCATACAGGTTCAGATGTCATTTCTACTGTGGTCTTTTTTTTGTACTGCCACCCAACCCCGGATATATTCCCGGAAGTGCTATTGCTGCATGATATGGAAGTTCAATTTCAGTTTTTGAGGAATGACCATATTGTTTACTAGAAAGGCTGAACCAGTTAGTATTCCCACCAACAATTAATGAGATTCCGTTTCTCCCCACATCTGTGGCAGCACCAGTTGTTCTTCTTTTTGATGTGTGCCAGTCTCTGTGCTGTAAGATGATATCCCATTGTTGTTTTGATATGCATCTCCCTGATGATTAGCGATATAGAGCATTTTTCATGTGCCTGTTGGCCATTTGTATTTCTTTTTTGAGGAAGTTTCTTTTTTTGATCGGATCGGAGGTTTTTTCTTGTACAGTTGTACTAATACCTTATATATACTGGATATTAACCTCTGATCTGATGAGTAATGGGTAATTTTTTCCTTCAGTGGGATCTCTCTGTGTGTTGGTCACTGTTTCTTTTGAGGTGCAGAAGCTCCTTGGTTTAATGTAGTTCTATATGTTTCTGTTTGTTTCCACTTGCTAGGTCAGTGGTGTTTCATCCTTAAAGATGCCTTTAGCTTCAATATCATGGAGGGGTCTGCCTACATTTTACTCCATGTGTCTTATGGATACAGGTACATTGAGGTCTTTAATCCACTCTAATCTGAGTTTTGTTCCTGGTGTTAGACAGAGGCCTCAGTTCAATTTTTTTCCAAGTAGCTGTCCAATTTTCTCAGAACACTTGTTGAAGAGGCTTTCCTTGCTCCACTTCACATTTCTTGAACTTTTGTCAAAGATTAAGTGATAATATACTTGATAGTCTGTGTCACAGTATTCCATTGGTCTGCAGGTCTGTTTCTATTCCAATACCATGCTGTTTTAATTACTACTGCTTTGTAGTACAGTTTGAAGTTGGGGAAGGTGATGCCACTCATCTTCTTTTTCCCAAGGATTCCTTTGTGTATTCATGGGGGTTATTGCTCCACAGAAATTTCAGGAGGGTTTTGTCTATTTCTTTGAAGAATTTCATGGGTATCCTTATAGGGATTGCATTGAATCTGTATAATGCTTTGGAGAGTGTTGCCACTTTGACAATGTTAATCCACCTGATCCATGAGCAGGGGCTGTGTCTCCATTTCCTAGTGTACTCTTTTGTTTCTTGAAGCAGTGTTTTGTAAGTTTCTTTATATAAATCCTTCACATCTTTAGTTAAGTTGATTCCAAGGTAATTGATTTTTGAGGCACCATTATAAAAGATTTTTTAAAATATTTCTTTCTTATCATTATTTGTATATAACAAAGCTATCAACTTTCAGGTGTTGATTTTCTTTACTATGCAAACACTTTACTATACAAAACTATTGTTTCTGGGAGACCTTTTGTAGAGTCTTTAAGATTTTCTAAGTATAGTATCATGCCATCCGCAAATAGTGATAGCTTGAACTCTTCCTTCCCTATCTGGATTCCCTTGCAGGATATGAAATTGTCTCCTGCACTTGAGGATATGATACCCCAGTTCCATGTACATTATGAGTAGCTCTTGACACATTTCCAAATATAACTTTTGAGCTGGGTAGAAGAGCAAGGGGTGAACTTTAGGCCAGCATAATCAAACTTAATGCATTCTGTTTCACTCTAGTGACATTATCTTAAAGTCAAGTACAGGCAAAAGCAAAAAGAATGGGGAGACATGGGAAAAGATAAAATTGTGCAATTTTCTGAACTACCTGTATGGATCTGAAGAGCATATTACTGAGTGAAGTTACTCCAAGAAGGGGTGATGTAGATACAGAATGATCTCTTTCATATGTGGGATATAAAGAAAAACAGTAGGGGAATAACAAATGTCCAAAGACAATAGAAACAGAGAATATAAAGCTGGTCTTCAGTAGGAAGCATGCCACTGGGGCAGAGGTAGGATGGGGCGGGAAACATTATGACAATGGTGGAGTGGGTACTGGAAGATAGTAAAGTGTTATGAAATCATATCAGTAACAGTATTATAAATCACAGTTCTTAAAAGGTGGGGAAAGGTGCCTGCATAGAAGTAAGCAGTGGTTGGGAGGGAAACTTGGGACATTAGTAGAGGAAAGTAAAGACTGGTGAAGGTATTGGTGTTGGTATATTGTATGCCTGCATCTCTCTTATTAATAGCTTTGTAAATCACAGGGCCTTGGTAAAAAAGAAAACAATAATTCGAAGGAGAAAAAAAGAAGAGCTATTTTTCTCCATGATTGTGGCTATAAGAAAACCAGTTTGGCTTTGGTTTTGGTTGATAGGGACAACGTAGTAGAGCTGTGGTTGGTTTTGAAAGTCTGGAGTAACACCCTGTAATTCTCAGCCAGGAGTTGTATTGTCTGATAGTTTTCTGTTCAGGCACAGCAATGTGGTGTTGTTCAGATCTGGTGGTACTGGGGGCCATGAGGTCCACACTCAAGGGTCTTAGGAAGACAGGCAATGTTGGGAATAGAACTCAGTCAGTACTTGTGCATACCAGGCATGTGCTCTACCACTTGCACTATTTTCGTGCCTGCATCAGTTTTGTTTCTAAGATATTTTCCTCCCTGTGTCAATGTTCCAGACACAAATTGTCATTCTAAGTCATCAGTTTCTTTTTCAGTACAATGTGAAGTAAGCAGTACTTTCTCCGGCTAAGAGCCACCCCAAATGAACTGAGAGATCTAAACACCACTTGAGCTTAGACAGAGGGGAAAGCTGGGTCCCCAGAGAACCACTGCCTCCCTTCCTGGAATTTGAGTTTCTCAACTTATTGCACCCTCTTCTTCACCCAAAGCAAGAGAATTGGCTATAAAGACAGCTGACAGAGCCAGATTTTTATCTGTATCACCATGGGACTGCCAAATTGTCTGCCAATCTTTTTTTTCTGAGAAATGTCTACCTCTTCCTGGTATCATACCCAATATTTAGGATATTGGAGCAGGAGACTTAAGTCCTTAGAGACAGCCTGGGTGCATGACTTTCCATTTCCACTGCCATAACCTAAGATTTAATCACCGGAGAAGTCAATCACCTTCATTATTGCAGTAGGGTGCTCATAAGTACTCTTTGAACCTTGCCCCATCCTGACTCCAAACTGTTACTCGGTTGGCTTTCTGAATACGTTTCTAATCATCTGGATCCTATTGCTATTAATTTTTTGAGGTGTGTTCCCTCTTGTTCCCTTACTACCTATTCTTGTGGAAGTGTTTTTACTACTTTCTTTATTCCTTAAATATATAGTGTACTTCAACCGCAGCTGGCTGATAGTTTCCTTTTTTCTTGAATAAATTCTTGCTTTAAGAACAAATATCTTAAATATCTCTGACTTTCGAAAAGAAAATGAACCTGGTAGCATTATGAGGGCGAGGGAGACCTCCTAATGCTATAAAAAATAAAAACAGAGATGTTCAGAGAGATTAGTATATTTGCCTTTCACATATATTTGACCTGGGTTCAATTCCAGGCACCACATATGGTATCCATAGCACCACCGGGAGTGATCCTGGGTACAGAGCCAGGAGTAAGATTTGAGCACTGCTGAGTGTGTCCTAGAATAATTTTAATAATAAACAAATACCTTTGAGTAACCCAATTACATGGATTATACTAAATAAATAACATGAATTATATCATGAATTACATGGATCAACTAAATTGAATAAATTCTCCAATCACCCTGATTTCTTGTCTTCACAGACTTCACCACAATTTCAACCTATCTTTTATGGTTTCTTACTTACTCTCTGTCTTCCCATTCCATTGGAATGAAGATTATTTTGATTGAAGTTCTGTTCTTCCTTTCTTCCTTCCTTCCTTCCTTCCTTCCTTCCTTCCTTCCTTCCTTCCTTCCTCATGCTTTCATTTTTCTTTCTTTCCATTTCTCTTTTTTCCTTCTTTCTATTTCTTTCTTTCTTTTCTTTTATCTCTTTATCTCTCTCTCTTTCTCTCTGATTTTTCTATGTTCTGGCCACACTCAGTGGTACTCAGGGTTTATTCCTGGCTCTCTGCTCAAAGATCACTTCTGGTGAGCCACATAGATTGATTTTCAGGGACCAAACCTGGGTTGGCTACATGCCCTACTTGCTGTACTATCTCTCCATTCCCAATTAAGGCTCTTTTCTGTGTGTCCCCAAAACAGTGCTTAGCACATGTTAAATAACAATATTAATTAAATTAAGTACCTGATAAATTCTGTAAGTCAAAGTTAACTCTTTTTTCACAAATAACTTTATTTACTTTTACGTTTACAAATTTAATACATGCTTACATTTGGAATCTGGAAAGTACAGGTAAGAAGAAAGAAGAAATAGACACCCAAAATCTTATCACCTTAAAGCAAACACTGCTCACATTATATTCTAACCATCTATGCCTTTAGAGTGTTGACTGTGAGGCACAAAAGCCAAAGGGAGTGAAAGCAATTAACCACTGAGGGGTCACCAGCTAGAGGTCAGAGCTAGAGATTTGCTACTGAGGGACAAAATTCATAACAACACATCAAGAAGTCAGAAATTAACAACACAAGAACACATCTGGTTATGGTAATGATAAAGTGAGATGGTACTTGTCAAGAGTTTAACACTGTATCTTTTGACTAACACATAATAAATAGTAACCACTATTACTATGACTATTCTGGGTCAAAACAAAGGGTTCAAGGTGGAGACTATAAATAGGGTATGGGCCTAGAGTCCCGTTTGGGGTTTATTAGTTGAGACATATAAGGAACAAGGCTATTGGGTGAAAAGGCTGATATAGGAGTGGGTTTCACGCTCCTTAAAGGCCCCCAGGCCAAATGTAATGGGACCAAGACTTCCTCAGATTTGTCTGATGACATGTGGCAAGTTATTCTAAGGCCATTTTGAGATAAATCATGACGTGTCTTCCTAGATTTCTAAGGCCATTTTGAGATAAATCATGACGTGTCTTCCTAGATGTCTCTCTGGACCAAGAACTAAGACAACCTCAATGGTAATGGGAATTCAGGATCTCTACACAAAACACTTGAAATCTGCACTCTGATTTTAGAACAATTCTTAGGCATATAGGGTAAAAGAGAAGATCAAATCTGACAAGTGGCATTTTGTGTGGGGTGTGCCTGAAGGAGGAGCTAATGGGGAAAGGCCACAAGGTTTATGATATATTTAAATGGAATGGGTTCAGAAACCAGTCCTCAAGTTAGCAGCTGAGCCACATATAACAGGAGAAGAATTCAGAGGTCATTTCTTGTCAGGATCCCTGCTTTTTCGAAGATGTTCTTGCAGGCTCTTTAGGGGATCTTCATGCTCTCTCAGGTAGAAATAGCGTTTAGGAAAATTCCGGTTCTAGGAGTGAAAAAAGGAGCAGAGATTTTTAAAAAGAAACACACTTACTATGACAATGACTTTTGTGCTTGGATAATTTAAATATCTTAGCAGATCAAGTAACATGGCTAATGCATCTTACTTGTCTGACTGTGACTGAGAACTATGTGGATCAAACTCCCTAATGGCCTGAAAAATGACACACATGATTACAGGTGGTAACCAGTCTCCAGTAACCAAACAACCTCCCCTTTAGAAATAGAGAGTTGAGACAGACCTGTTCTCTCTTGCAGAAAATTCTTTCAACTATCCCAAGACCTTAGTAACTTGCTAAGGAGATAATTGCTACTCAAAGTGGTTACTACAACTCAAATAATTGCCTAGCCAAGCCCACCTTTGATTCCAAGTAGATTTTTCTATTCTACATCATTAACTCAATGCTTCTCCTTGCCTCTTTCTTATTCTACTCTCAGGAACAGAGTATATTTCCCACCTCCTCATTACCTCTTCATTTCTCTGCTCAAAAGTCTTGAGTACATTACCCCATCATTACCTCGTCATTCTGCTGACGAGAACTCGGATTACCATTCAGTGTTTCTTCATTAGTACGGTTACGAGCTGATCCGACAACCTGGTTTGAATAGCCTTGGGAATTCTTCTCCTGAGCCAGCTGGCACTCTATGTAGAGAGACCTGTCTATCAGTTCTTTTAGGCTGCCAGCAACCTTCAAGAAGATCTGGCTCATTTTGGTGGAAACAGCTTCTGAGAGTCCTTCCAGGAACCTGGTCTGTAGAATGGCTTCAGACCAAGACAAGTGTTGGGCCAGCAATAGGAAGTCAGTGGCATACTGCCTGACAGACTTCTGGCCCTGCTTGGGATGGCAAAGAACAGCACTGAGGATGTCTATATTGGATAAAGAGTCATATAAGTACTTTGATCTTCTCAAGAACAATGCATTTTTACCCAAGACGGTGGCTCCTACTTCCATCTGCAAAATAGACCACCTCTCTGCTCCTCCCAAAAGAATAGAGATTAGAAATGCCATTTTTTCTGAATTATTCAAAAACACCCTAATCTGTTTCTCTTTACTGATATCTGCCTCCTCCTCTTTAGGGCTCGGATTTTGAGTTCCGTAGCCTTCTAGGAGGCAGTGGAGACTTGGGGTCAGCATGCCTAAGGATGGTACTTCCTCTCGCGGAGTTTTTTTTTTTTTTGCCGTGGTCGTCTCATGTGGTGTGGACTTTGATTGAGAGGCTGTGACATTGATGTGAGAGGCAGATGTTTCTTCAGCGTCTGTGGTTTTGGTTTCCAGAGTGAACATCATTCCAGACATTGTGGCTGTCATTTGTGGTGTGGACGTGGTGCCCAGGTTTGGGTTCCTTTCTGGTAGCATGCATATTTCCCCAGAGGATGTGACTTTCATCTGTGGCTTGGACATCCCTCCAGAGGTTGTGGCTCTCAGAAGAGGCTCAGACATTTCAGAAATCGAGGATCTCATTGGTGGCACAGGCATCCCTCCAGAAGGTGCATATGTCATTTGTGGCACAGACAGAGGGCCAGAACTAGCAACTCTAGTCTTCTGTGCAGACTTTGATCCTGGGGTCGTTTTTTTTAGTAGTGGCACTGATACTTCTCCAGAATCCACGGCTGACATCGATGGTCTTGGAATTTTTTCTGGGGCTATATCTCTCCTTGTTGACTTGGATGTCTCCCCAGAGGACCTGGCTATCTTCTGTGCAGTAGGCTTCTTTGTGGGAAATGTGGACACCACTTCAGTGGCAGTTCCTCTCTTTGGTGGTGCACACATCATTTCAGAGACCGGGGCTCTTACTTGTGGTATGGCCATCATTCCAGAGGCTGAAGCTGTTACAGTTGGTGGATGCATATCTCCAGGAGCTGTTTTCATGTGTTGTTTTGGCATTATAGGTGATATAAAAGGTGCCCCAGTAGATGAGGCTCTCATCTGTGGTACAGACACCCCTCTAGAAGCTCTGGCTGTCACTGGAGGCACAGACATCATTGTTTGAGAAACTTGTGGTGTGGGTATCACCGTATAGACTGAAGGCCACGTTTGTGGCATAGGCATCATTCCAGAAGCTGTGACTGTCATCTGAGGAGTTGACGTTTCTCCAAAAGTTGGAGGTCTTGGAGGTGTACCTATGTCTTCAGAATATGGGAATCTCACTGACGGTGAGGTTATCTCTCCAGTAGACAGTTCTGTAGTAAACAGTGATGACATCTCGATGGGGTCTTGGGCTTCCGTTAGTGGTGTGGACATAATTCCAAAGCTTGGGTTTCTCATTGTGAATATAGACATGGTTTCAGAGGCTGAGGATCGCATTTGCAGTGGAGGATTCCCTCCAGAGGGAATGGATCCCATGTACAATGTGGACATAGCTTCAGAGTCTTGGGTGCCCATTGAATGAGTGGGTACATTTGCAGAAGTTTTAGTTATCATTGTTGTCATTGGCATTGCTCCAAGGCTAGAGGTTCTCATCAGAGGTGTAGATATACCTGCAGAGTTGGTGTCTGTCATATGTAGCATGGATATGGGTCCTGATGCTGTGTTACTCATTATCATTGAGGGCATCTCTCCAGAAGTTGCAGTTGTCATGTGCTTCATGAACATAGCTTCTGGGGCTTTGGAACTCATTGGTGCCTTGGGCAAGGTTTCAGAGGCCAGAGTTCTCATTTGGGGCATAGACACTGCTTCTGCTGTTGTGTCTCTCATTGCCAGTGTGGGCCTGGCTGTAGAGGCTTTGGCTATTTTGGGGGGAGTAGACACTGTTGCAGAGGCTGAGGCTCTCTTTCTTGATTCAGCTGCTACTCCGGAGATTGTGGGTCTGTATTGTGGCACAGATATGACTCCAGAAACAGGGTTTCTTATCTGCAATGTGGACGTTGAACCAGAGAATTGGGCTGTCAGTTGTGGTATAGATATAGTTTCAGAGACTGGAGCTTCAACTGGCTTTCTGGACATTGCTCCAGAGACAGAAGCTCTCCTTTGTGGTGTGGACCTGGATTTAGAGGCTGATGATCTCTTACAAGATGTGGATGTTCCCCTCTTGGCTGAAGATTTTGAAGAACCTCTAGAATTTCTGGCCTTTGAGGACTTTGAGGGCATCTCTGTAGAAGGTGCAGTTGACATCTGTTCCATGATCACTGGTCCAGAGGTTGTGGCAGTCATCATTGGGGCAGATGAGCTGGCTCCAGAGACCAGAACTGAATTTGGCAATGTAGGCATGTTTCCAGAGGCTGAGGTGCTCATTTGTGTCGACATTGCTCCAAGGTTTGAGGGTCTCACAGACAGTGTGGACATTACCCCAGAGGCTGTTGCACTCATCATTGTAGTAGACATAAGCTGAGAATCTAGATTTTGTGTCAATGGCGGGGTCATTACTCCAGCTCCTTGTACTGGCATCAGCTGGGTGGGTCTCACTCCAGAGGTTAGAGCTGAGAATAGTAGTGGGGACATCACTCTAGCATCTGGAACTTGTGTTGGCAATGAGGACATTTCTCCACCACCAGAAACTGGTACGAATGGTGTAGATGTCATTTCAGAGCCTTGATTTGATGTGAGTGAAGAAGACACTACTGCAGGGTCTGGACCTGACATTGGCTGGGTAGACATTTCTCCAGAATCTTGTGCACGCACTTGCTCAGTTTCTGTTGCTCCAGAAGCTATGGTTGACGCTATCATTGCAGATATCGCTTCACTGTCTGTGCATGAATTTATCAGTGAATGTATATCTCCAGACTCTACTGCAGCTAATAACACACTGGACATTGCTTGCATGTCTTCATCAGTAACTTCCACTTGTGATATTTCTACAGAGACTGGAGCTGGCATGGGCTGTGCGGAAGCCGCTTCAGAGTTTGCATCTTCGATTAGTAGTGAGAATATTTCCCCAGGATCTGAGGGCCGATTCAATGGAGCTGACACCATATCAGAGGATGAGGTCCCCTCAAGTGCTGTAGGCATTACTCCAGAGGCTGAAACTGGCAGGGCCAACTGTGATGCCTCTGTAGAATCTGGTGCCTGGGACGTTGGTTCAGAGTCAGGAATTGTCATCAGCCCTGGGGATACTAATCCATTGTCAGGAGTGGAGAGCAGTGGTGACAATGGTCCAGAATCCGAGGTTGGCATTAACAGTGGAGAGAGTGTCCCAGAGTCTGAGGTTGGCATTAGCAGTGGAGCTAGTGCTTCCGAATTTGAAGCTGGCAACAGTAATGGACACAGTGCCTCAGGGTCTGAATTTAGCATAACTGGTGGAGAGTTTGGTGCTTCCATGAGAGGTGCCATCATGGTGTCAAGATCTGGGTGTGTCGGTTGTGTGGACATCCCTGCAGGATCTGATGCTGAAGTTGAGGCTGTAGGCTCTGCATGAGCATTTAGCATTTGAAGATCTTCTCCAGAGTCCATCATTGGTCCAGAGAAGATGGACTCTGTGTTTTGGGAGTCGGCATTTTCCTCCTCTGGCATGTTATTTGGTGAATTTGAATGGTTTGACATGTTTTCCATGACCACAAGATTGTGTGGAGGAAGCTGGAGTTCTCCAAAGTTGGGTCCTGCTGAAGGACACGTGGCAAGAAATCTGTAAACAGGACACAGTTTAGCAATGAAAACCCAATGTCAAGAAGATTTGGAACTAGACAAATTATTCATAAGGAAGACCTGTTTTCTCTGTGCATCCAGCTATGTGGTATTTGTTAAAGAACTTTCAGGTTAAAGAAGTGATATTGCCACAAACAAATGGAAGTAGGATCAACTATTACTTCTGTCTCTATGCTTTTCAATCCAACCCACTCACATAAATCAGTATCTGAGATTAGTAATACTATAAGTCTTAATAAATTGCAATATACATATATGTGATGCTCTATTTATATGTGATGCCAGCCAGCTGTATTCAGAATCTACTGAGCAATCCTGGATCAAATAAAGAAGCAGCACCATCTTCTGGACAACTATGAGATGTTCTGGCTATGGGTCTGTTCTATCCCTAGCAGTGCACTCACAAGAGAGCCAAGGATTGGCGGGCTTGGATGGGAAAGTTCTTCACCCTGGGATAATTATTAGTTTCTAGGTCTCTTTGATTTCTGCCAGTGGCTTAATTCTCATATTACTACTCTAATAGCCCCAAATGTTTTCCTTAGGAAAAGAAAGACATTGATCTGCTTAATGACTGACTAGAAGTAGCATTCTATGAACTGAAAACCCTAACAATTATTATTATCATTATTCTTATTAACAATAACAAAAGCCCATACAACTACCAGTGATTGTTCACTTGGTGTTGCCCACTCATGGTATTTTAAGTAACTGTGCTGTACTTTAAACTGCCCATAACTAACACACAGGGCTTAGCAATCACTGATCTTATAATGCCCTGCATAATAAGCACTCTTATTATTTGTCAAATTTTCTCAAATTATTGAGGCTACAACACCATCAGACTATAAGACTTTGACTATCACCCCTTCCTTGGGGTTGCCCTCCCTTTGTCATCCCTAAGATTGTATACAATGATCTTTCTGACATTATAGAACTTGATTTAATCAAGATTTTCCTAGTCTATGATGCCTAGATCACCCTTGACCCCAGAGTTTAGGGAGAATAAGGACCTAGAGGAAAATGCATCAAGGGCATAAGGAAGAAAACTAGAAAGGGACATAATGGGGGAACCGGGGTAAGGGCTTCATTTATACTTGTAACATGGAGAGTGGAATAGATCTAAATTCAAAGCAGAGATTCAACAACACTGAAAACATGAGAAAACATGAGCTGCTACTGCCAAACTTTCTAATCCCTATCAAGGTGACAGGCAGTAGTGGGGCAGGGGGGTGGGGGATGAAGTATGAGAGCACTGCTGGAGGGAAGTTGACACTGGTGGTGGGATTAAAATATTATATGTCTAAAACAATTATCAATGATGTTGTAAATCACAGTTCTTAAATTAAATAAAAATGGCTTTAAAATATTTGTCCAGTTTGTAATATGTTTCATGTTTTTGAAAAAACAATTTTCATGTTTTTGATGATATGTGAAGATCAGTCTAGAGCTTTACCCATCTAGTTCACCTCCCCTTCTGTATGCAGCTTTAGAATGGGGTTCTTGGAAAACAAACACACACACATTACACAATTGTTGACACATTCCCACATTGTGCCCATGCCAAAAATGGAACACTTGCTCATTTGGGGACAATGTCACAAAAATCATCAATCTGTGGCTTTGTGCCTCTTTAATAACACTGAGAATACTAACAACAGCAAGCATTTCTTAAGCATGCACTAATGAGCAAACACTTTTCGAGGCACTTTACATACATCAATTCATGTGGTTTCCAAAGCAACACTACATCTTGGTAATACTCGATCTTCATCTTACAAAGTAGGAAAAAAAGGCTCAGAGACACTTAGCCAATTGCCTGAAGAAATACAGATTGCCGGGTCCATCCAACTCCAGAATCTCCTCCTTTTCTCTATTGTGCTATAATGTTACATCTTGTCGCCCTATGTTCATTGTACTCAGTCACGTTACCAAGATCCCCGTCACCAACCCCAGGTAGCCAAAGAAAGGCAGATAATAAAACAAATACTGGTCTTCTGGCACCTTGGTTACTAGTAATTGGTATAATGGGAAAGATGAATCAAACGCACAGTAACAGATGTCCACTTCCCATCTTCAGAAAAGCCCCTGTACATGTCGCATTTCCCCACTAGCCAAAACCCAGAAAGATCTTACCTTGCAAATTAGGAAGAAGAGGAGGAATGTGTCTTTTGTGACCCTAGTTCTTTGAGTCTAGCCATTTTTTGCCCATACCCAGCCAGTTCATTAAAGCCAGACCTAACACCAGCAGCTGTTCTCTGCAATCTCCCTTAGTTGTCCCCTGCCACGCCCCCCTCCTGTCAGCCAGTCAGCCTTTCCGCCCACCTGCCTCGCTGCTTCTGACTTGCTAGTGCTTGCGCTGTCTCTCTATTCCCAGATTCCTGCCTCTATATAGGCTCTGACGTTTGCCTCTGGCTGCCTTTCACTTGACAGCCCTCCAGTGGCTCTGCTTTAGCACTTGGTCCATACAACTCCACCCCAATGGTTGCACCAGTCCTCTATACCAGCCTCTGGCTGCTCCGAAGAAAAGATATTCACACAGTTCAAATAATGAATCTAGAAGTCCTCTGTATCAAGAAACAGCACAAAGGAGAAGACATGAGAGTCTAGAGAACCAGGCACTATAAGCAATAGGACCTGGAAGCACAAACAGGGGTTCCTATGAAGGAAATAAGGCCTAGAGGTCAGGTAAAGCTATTAGAAATCTTCATAGGGGCTCACTCAGGAGCCAGGAAATCAGGGTTTGATACCTCCTGAGTAGTGAAAATTTAAAACTCAAATTGCCCCAGTGCCAGAGACTTGGTGGGAATTCTGGCAGCCAGTATCCCTACCTCAAGGCTTGGATTCAACAGTGAGGCTTAAGGGCTTTCAGGCAGCAGGCATGAAATGTACACCTCCCTTGAACATACTAGGCGGGACTTGCCCATAGACGCAAGACTTTAATCTCCCTTCTAGAGCTGCTTTCTAGAGCTTTCTAGAACTGCACAAGGTCAGAGAAGAACTGGAAGAAAAGTTATTAGAACTCTCTAACCATCTCAATGATATACTTTAAAATTACATACTATAGACAAGAGCAATTCCTAAATCCTAGAGAAGGAAAAGCCTTGAGGTGAAGTTCAAGCAGCCTAAAAATATGATCCAGAATCTAGGGATTTGGTGTAGGGTGAATTCAGGTCATTACAAACCTCCTCACACTCTAACTAACAACCAACAATATCTAGCCCTTGGGCTACAGCACTTTCCTTACATTAGACACTATTTCCTCTTTACCAGTGAGGAAGCAGCATTGAAGATGAAGTTCTGACTATCAACTCAAGACTAGTAAAGTGACAAAATCCCAGATTGAGGTCTGGTTCATTCTAGATCTTAAATATTTTCTCTGTAAAATCAGTTAAGTAGTTAGAAACACTCCAAAGTGCTGTACTCCTTGCTGCCTTCCTGATCCCATGTCTACCAATGATTGAGTCATTGTAGAACCATCATCATTAAAATATTAACTCTTTAACTGAATTCTTTCCATAAGAACTGTGCTAAGGGAATGGAGCAATAGTAGAGTGGGCACAGTGTTTGCTTCCCACACAGCCAATCAAGATTTTATCCCTGGAATTGCATATCGTCTGCTGAGCCTCAACAGAAATGATCCCTGAGTACAGGGCCAAGAATAAGTCCAGAGCACTGCCAGGTATGGCCCAAACTCCCGCTTCTCCCAAAAGAACTGTGATTAGGAAATTTACAAGCATTCTCTCATTTGATCCTAATAGCAACCCTGTGAGTTGAGGTCCTTTTTATTTCCAGTTTACAGGTAAGATAAATGCACTTCAGCAAGATAAACTGGCATGACCCAAAGAACATAGCTCTGATTCCAGAGTTCACTACTACTAAGTACACTAAAGTGAAAAGAATGATTGATCTCTCCACTTCAATAAACAAACAAAAATTCACAGAAAACACAGCTATGACAAATATTAAATATTAATAGCACTGTAGCACTGTCCTCCCATTGGTCATCGACTTGCTCGAGCGGGCACCAGTAACGTCTCCATTGTGAGACTTGTTACTGTTTTTGGCATATCAAATATACCACGGGGAGCTTGCCAGGCTCTGCTGTGTGGGCGGGATACTCTCGGTAGCTTTCCAGGCTCTCTAAGAGGGATGGAGGAATCGAACTCGGTCGGCCGTGTGCAAGACAAACGCCCTATCTGCTGTGCTATCGATTAAATATTAGTAATGATAAAAATTAACATCTACTCTATTGAGCATTATTACAAATAAGGATTATTACTCAAATAATTTTACATGCATGATCTTATCAACCCCTTATAGGAGGCACTGTTCATTTCCAGACTAAGAACCGGAGGCAGTCAGAGGTTATCAGGCATTCTGAAGGTCACACAGCTAGAAAGCACTGTTCTTTATTAAAAAATGCATTTCATAGTGAAATGAATAACTATCTTTGTGTGACAGCCATTAAAAAGGATAATCTTAATAAACTGTTATGATTTTGCTTGCAGGAATATTATAGGAAAATGCTAACAGGATTGAATGAGTGGTAGAATTAGATGTGGGGGTTTACACTTGCTTTTAGTCTGCATTTTCTTGGGGTGGAAAGATATAACAGAAGATAAGGTGTTACCTTGCATGTGGCTAACCTGGATTAATTCCACAGCACTTCACACGATCCCCCAAGAACTTGCAGAAGTGATCCCTAAGCACAGTCAGGAGTAAGTCCTTAGCATTGTTGAGTGTGGCCCAAATCCATATTTGTTTATAATGGGTTCATATCACTTGTACTGAAAAAGTTGTGTAGTCCTCAGGATTCTATCTCTGGTCCTCTTCTGGCCTACTCTCTCTAAGGGTTCTCAAAATACTTTCACTCAAGCAACTTTTTTCCCCAGGAATCTTAATGGTTTCACCATGCAAATATTTGGCCAATCTCTACAAAATGTCTCTAGTGGTTTTCTTTTTATAATTTTTGTGGTTATTTTGGCTGTATTTTTTAAATGATTTCTTGTTTCTCTAACTTTCATTTATGTTTAATCATTACATAAGCAATCTAGAAATATATTGTCAAGATCCAAACTTGTAATCCTACATAAAGATAAAGCAAATCCTGTACCTACCCCACCCCCTATCCCCTCATGTCCCATTCCTCTGTCTGTTCGCAGTTGGGTGTGTCTCCTTCCAAATTTTTTCTAGCTTGCAATGGCATTCAGAGTTCATATCATGAAATTGCTTGCAAAACCCAGTGTGTGCAAAGAGCTACAGTAAGAAGACCATTCTGTGTCTGATCACTCCTGGATTCCTGTGACTATGGTCATCAGTCACCAGATTCTAAGGAGAGAGTTCATCAATGTTCAACTAATTTGGGTCATAGATTGACAATTTATTCCTGCCAGTGTCCCTACAAACACAGAGAACAAAGACCTTTCAAGCAAGGAAAATCTCAAGAATTGCTTATCATATAACAGGTCCTTCATGTCCTGCCCAGCCTACACTGATCAGTACAGCTAGGAGGTGTCTTGCTCCTGCCACCTCACAAAAGGTAATAGAGTTTGGGAGACTGCATAGCTAACTGCTTTGGTTAATAATAATAAACAATATATTGTTCAATATGTCAATAATTAACTTTCAAACTCTTGAAAAGAAACTCTTCTTGGGTTCTCACAATATCCTCTCCCCCAGCTCCAGCACAAAATGGTTCTCAGTGAACGGAAAATAGACAACTTCAGGATAAAGAAAGACATCAGTTATTATAGGGTCCTCTGCATTCTCTAATTAATCATGGAGGAAGAACCCCTTCTTACCTCTTTGCTCCCTAACATCCCTGAAAATTAAAATATCCACCCTACTCTATATAAGTACAGAAGTAAAATAGGAAGCATTTGAGGAGTAATCTCTATGCATGGAACTGTGTTCAGTGTTTTACATACACTGTTTGTTGCACAATAAACCACTGAAGTGGTGAGAGGTGAGACAGATTTTCTAAATCATCTAAATAAATAAAGTAGAGAGAACACAAAATCAAGTAACTTACCTTGGCTCTCACAGATGGGAGAAAGTGAAGCCAGGCTTGTCAATCGGGTTTGTCTGACTCAGCTGGTGCTCTTAACTCACGAGAGAATCACACACTGTCTTCAAGTCTCTGAAGGGCTGTCATATAGAAGAGAGGGTAGGTGTGTTCTGGTTAGCTCCAGAAGGGTTTGACTGTTATATGGGAATTACGTTTTCATTGGATGTGCTTCAAATTCCCCAAACAACATGTACATGCACGTCCAACTCTATGGGGAAAAGAACAGTATAAGAAGTACAAGCAGAACTGCCTTGAATTAGGTGCCGTCCTGAAGGATCTGTGGAATTTGGGAGAACAGGAGGGATATGGAAAGACTGAAAATGGGCACAGTCCCAATTTTCTTAAATAACGAAACTACAAGATCTGTATACTGTAAACCCCAGAGTTTTAAGCTTGATGTCAATCCTTGGAAGGATTCTGCTGCAGATTATGAAACAGGTAATTTATAAGCACTTCTGATATAAGTGGTAATAAGAGGCACTGAGAGATAGCAGCAGAATTGTACAAATTGGACCAGGTTTCTGGACCAGGTTCCCAGACTCACAGTTACTGCAAGATAAACAAAATTGGGGACTAACAATTAAGTTGTTAGATTTTTTTATTTTACCAAGTAAAGACTTTAAGAAATAAAACTGACCCAAATAATATTTTATAAAAATAAAGGCTTTTCTTTAAACATCAAAAAGAAAGGGAGGCATCTGAGAGTTTAGGACAGTTCCTTAAATGTAATAGATTTTGCTTAACAAAATATGAACTGTATAAACCTAGGTCATTCTCATTGTGCTGTTTATCGCTGCAATTTTTATGGAGGATGGGCATTTGTCCAAGGACCTGCTTAAGGGAATCATTCAGGGTTAAAACAGCAACACAGATAAGATCGGCCACCTGTGAGTCAGGAAGTCTCTCTGGCCAGATGACTGAAAAACAGACATCATCATGGCCAAGGCGAGAACATTAACACAGACAAAAAAGTGTCTACATCAACAAGTATAAGAGAAATGAAAGGTGCCAAGTGCAGATTCAAGCCATGCTGAGGCGGGACTTGGGCAAGCGTATGACCTATGCCACCCCTTGGAAAACAATGCCCTCTGGTAGGAATATGTGCTTAATGCCATTCAGCATTTGGATTAAAAACCAGTCTTTGACTTGTAGCTTTCCAAGCAAACTGTTCCTTTTCTTCCTGGGAAGAGTTCCTAAAGGCAGATGAATTCAAAACTGGTTCAAAGCTTTTACTTGGGGCAGGGGCAGGGGAGCATTGCAATTCTACAATGACCTAGAAAGAGACTGCTAGCCCTGATCAGGTCCTAGTCTGCGTTTTCATCAACAGTGAAAATAAGGGCATGGATAGAATTCTCACATAATTATTTAGGGCAGAGAAGACCCTCTATGATTAGCTTAGAAATTCAAGTTACTTTTAAAATTCTATGATTTTCAATATAACTTTCTGACTTTAGTTATATTTTGTCTGTTACCAATCAACTGCAATTTGTGCTCTTCGTGGAAAGTGCTCAGTGAACACATGCTATCTCTTTTGATGCCCAGAAGAGAAATCAGGGTCCTTTATAACAACATTCAGCTCAATGTTGTCATGTTCCCTCCATGAAAGGTACAAATGCCTACTGCCTGGATTAGAAAAGATGGCAGAACAATGCCCAATTTGAAGAATCAGCTCTACCTCCAAGAGTTCACATTTGGCGTTGAAACACATCTGTTGACTTTGACCTTGTTTCTGAAGTATATACTGTCACCTTACTCTCTCAAACAGCATTTCTCTTAGTGTAGCTGGGAAGTGCTTGTGCATCAGTCATGCACTGAGAGGTTGATTAATGCGCAGGTGTGGGTTTTGGAAAAGGGAACTCCACTTTCAAAGAGTCACAAACCTACATTTGGTTGCGATCAAGGAATCTGCATTTTGACCTAAAAGATTCTAAAGTAGTGTATAAGGTTGGAAGGGGCATGTTTGGTTTGGGGCCACACCTAACACTACTCAGGAGTTGCTCTCAGCTCAGTGCTCAAGACTCACTCCCAGTGGTGCTTAGGGGATCATAAATTCCCAGAGATCAAAAACAGTTCTCACAATATGTGAAGCATGTGCCTTTCTCAGCCCACTGCGATCTCTCCCGCGCCCAAGAAATAATCTACATAGCTTGTCTTGCACATAGCTGACCCTGTTCCCCACACACTGCCAGGAGTGATCCCTGAGCACAAAGCCAGGAGGAAACCCTAAGCAGTGATGCATATGACCCCAAAACAAAATTTTAAAAAATCACTGGATTAGGGGTTTGTACACTCTAATTTTAAAACCAAAAAAGAGTGGTCTCCAACCCTAGGAATTTATTACTTTGCCTCAATTTTCTGGTTAGTGAAACAGGTATAACAGCAATGCCTACCTCACTGGCTCTGTGAGCGTTTTGTAAGTTAATGGTATGTAACGAATCTGGCACCTAGCTGAACCTCAGGAATCTTTCCTGGCCCTGCTTATACCAGCAGCCTGCCTTCTCTATTCAGCTTCTACCCTGTTGCCAAATTGCTTACTCTACGTCTGGTATTCAAACTCACAAAACCAGAGACCCTCACTGGTTCAAAATCAGCCACTGTTTTGCTTGTTGGGCAAAGCTTTCATCCTGAGCTCCTCCACTGACTGCTTGCCAGCCTATAGAGAAACTGCTGTGGGATCAGATGCCCTCTTCTGGCTCAATAAGCTATTGCCAGCAGAAAGCAGGGTCACGTGGTTCCAAACATAGCCACCTATTCATAAGAAGCTACTACTTCCCTCCTCTAGGGTCTGTGGATGGAAACTCCTTAGAAGGGGACTGTGGGTGTGGCAGGAATTCTGAGGCTTAGCCCGTCCAGTACATCTAGGCTTCTCATTTATCCAGCCTGCCAAAGGAATGAAGTGTTCAAGTTCACTGAAGTCTCTATTTAGTTCCGACTTTTCATCTCCATCAGGCCAGAACACTCAATTTAAAAAAAAACTATCCCACAGTCTGGGGCAGGAGGGGGCGATCACCTTAACTTTTAAATAAGACAGTCTGTTTCTAAAACACATTTTTAACTTTTCAAAGCACGTTTACATCTATTTCCTCCTTGCAGAGCAGACTGCTGCCACAGGCTGGATCCAGATGGTAGACGGGTTTATTTGACCCATACAATGTGTTTAGCAATTTTAAACATTGTCAATGTTTAAAAGTCAGAAAATTTCACATAAAATACTGGAGAACCCTGCCTGCCTCCCCCTCCAAAAAATAAACCTGGATCCTCCTTCTGCTGTGGCAACAGTTAGCTGCAGCTGAGCACGTTCCTCCCTGTTGACGGGCACTAACTCGCCAGCTCCCTTTAATACCCATTCACCACCTCCACACTTACAGTGTCTTTCTTGGCTCCTTAAGTCATTTTAAACCTCATTTTAATCTCAAAGCATAAGTAGACATGTTGCATAAGAGCACAGACTCTGAAGCGGAATTGTCTGAGTTAGAATCCCATTCCTACCCCTTCCTGGTTTGGGGATATTGGGCAAGTGATTGACACTCTCAAAACCTTAGTTATCTCACCAATAAAATGGAGGTATCTTTATAAGTTTCTTTATTTAACTAAGTGATCCAGGGGACTATGAACAATAAAACAATACCTAATACATGGCAAACACTAAATAAGGATTAGCATCTTTCCTTGTTTCTAATTTCATATATGGCTTTTCTAATATTCACAGGAATCTGAAAACAGAAATATAGCTCATTTGGTGGTCAAATTGGGCCCGGGTTAAAATCAGGCTGTTTCTTTATTCTGTTTAGGATTGTTTGAGTACAGAAAACAGCCACAGATTTATTTAGAGTGTTACACAACATACATTTTGTGCCCTGTATTTCTTTTCTAGATTACAAGAATTCTAAACTCCAAAACACAGCCAGCTCCAGTAGTTTCAGATATAGAATAATGGATCTAAGCTATCAGTTTGAATACCCATGTGACAGATGGGAAAACTGAGCTTCTAAGGATTATTAATGTAATCCACCAAAGATCATGCACATCTTGGAAGCAGAAATGGCATGGACCTGTAGGCATGAAGTTCAAAATGCCTATAACCAATGTCTGTGTGCACCGAGCACATCATAAACATGTTGATGCAGAGCACTAGGGGATGTCAGTCGGAGTCCCCTGAAGATGCCATCACTTAATGAGAGTGACAAGCCTTAGTAACATTCTTGTGGCTCTTTGCATTAATCTTCACTATATACAGTTGGATCAGGAGGGAAATTATTATCTTCAATTTACAGAGGAGGAAACTGAGGTCCAGAGAAGAGAAATGACTTGCCCAAATTAACAGAGTAAAAGCAGCGCTGGGACAAATAACCCAAATCTGTGCTTTTTCTTCTTAAAGCCCAAGATCAGTCCAAGAAAGACATATGCTGAAATTTCTACACACTGACCCCCACTGTCTGCAGACAATCCTAAAATTTTCAACATACCTGAGGAAAGGAGAGTGTCCCAAGAGCTCAGCAAATACCAAAGCAAGACAGCGCGTCTGCGTATACCTCATCCTTCCCAGTACCATAGGCAGCAATGTACAGACACCATCCAGTCAGAAGCCAGGGAGGGGAGATTTCTCAAAACCCGAGAAAATCACAGAGACCCTACTGTTTGCTCTTCTCTGTTGATTTTTAAGAAGCTGACATTTACTTATGCCAAAGGCCAAAAGAAATGAAAAATCTACTGGAAAGGGAATTTCATCAGTTATGAAGCAATATCTTAAAGAAACCTTTGCACAGTGTCAGTTTCCTTATTTGAAATGCAGAATATAGAGCCCTGCTGTTTTATATTGTTAGCGCATCAGAGAGCTTAAAATGCAAACATCCTTAGAACCTCTTGGCAGCCCCCTGCCTCAGCAGAAAGGACCCTCTGACACTGCCACCAACTTAAGCAAGTTTGGAAATAGAACATAGGCCACGACCCAGGTGACCTGGCATCACTCCTAAGCTCATGGTTTGAGTTCCTCCTACCAACGAATCTGCACTTTTATCACACACCCACAGCGACCCAGATCTTTGAATTCAGCAAATCTTTCTCAGGTTTCAGCAAAGCATTGGCAGCCTGCGCTATTTTGGGACACTTTCTCTGCTGTGGATGTCACTTTTGGAATATGCCAGGAACATGCTAAGGACCTGAAGCTTTCCGCCCTGGACCCGTTTTCGGATTTGCTTGCTTGCTTGCTTGCTTTTTCTTTTCTCTGGGAGGACAGTCATTACTTCAGCCAAATCCCATGAGCCTGATTACCTTGCCGGTCCACAAGGCTCCAAGAAGTAGAGTGGATGTCAGCACCCTCCTGGTAAGGGGCCACGGAGGCACCAGGGGCCGGCATCTTAGGACAGAGCCGTTCTAGGGGGTAGTCTGAGTTTGCATGTGGAATGAAAGGGGGAGGGAGGGGGCAGCAAGCTTTGCCAGACATGTTATTCTCACAGTCATCGCATCCTAATCTGATGCAACTGACTCGGCAAGCATTCAGGAATCTGCGCTCTCTATTTTCCTGTCCTAAAAGCCTCTGCACCTGTAAGTACCAGGGCTCACTGCTGCTCATTCTGTCTTTGGAGGGGGAGGGGATCCGTGGTCAGGGTCTGGGAAGGTCATCAATATCAACTCAGGTGTGGGCAAGCCCATGGCTTTCAAATTCCAGACTTTCCACTCCCCTCCCCCCCAAAGGCTTTTTAGTTTGAAAAATGAAAGCACCTCATTTTTTTTCTTTCCCAAGCCCCTAGCATACGACAAGCTCCACCTGTCCTTCTAGGACTTCAGTTCGTCAGTGCTATGCACACCTGACGTCTCACTCTGGACTTATTGGTAGAATCCACTGTACCCCGGGCATTTGGATTATTCAAATGTAGTCACAGGCTCATACTATGGGCACAGCATCCTCTGCCTTCTCCATCTTTCAGACAGCAATTTGCTGCAACCGTGAAAGATGTGGTAAACAGGACAGTATAAACGGCAACTGAGAAAATCCTCCATGTTAAAAAGAAAAACAGCCAGCCGTGGAGTTTCAGTAGATTCAAAACGCAGTTAGAAATGCTGCCACAATGGGGAGGCTCCATGCACTGCAGAGACATGGCTCTGTTCAGTGCTTTCCTCCTTTAATGGGAGGAGAAGCCAAAATACTGGTTTCCTGGGAAAGAAGCCATGGTGCTTTTGGTTATTACTTTGAGAGACTGGATATTGTCTCAGGTCTCACTGTCAGTCCCTTAAATAGCTCCAAAAGGGGCATTCATCCCTTTTCGTCTCGTTTTGGGGACTTCCAAGTTCACTCAAAATGTCCCAGGATAAGAGGGCCTTGCTCCATTATCTGCCGTAGCCCCTCCCTGAAAATTCAGACCAAACCATTCTTAGGGTAGAGAAAACATTCAGAGGCCAAGGTAAAGGTAAAGGTAAAGGCCCTCCCGTTGTTCGGCGATTTTGCTCGAGCGGGCCCAGTAACGTCTCCATTGGAGATTTTGTTGTTACTGTGTTTGGCATATCTAATACATCACGGGTGGCTTGCCAGGCTCTGCCGTGTGGGCGAGATACTCTCGGTAGCTTGCCGGGCTCTCCGAGAGGGGTGGAGGAATCGAACTCAGGTCGGCCACGTTGGCTGCGTGCAAGGCAAACGCCCTACCGCTGTGCTATCGCTCCAGCCCAAGATGAGGAATAAATTTTGACAGGAAGTGCTTTAGAAAACTTGCCATGACCCGTACTTTCCAAAATCTTTCCTCAGCCATGAATAAGAACAGGATAAGACTGGCATGTTCCATCTTTTGAGTCCCACAAAATACTGTTGTGTTGTGTATAGCAGATAAAAAGTATGAGCTGTTTATTAGACCAAGGATAGTTATCTTCAATTTCCAAAATGGAGGGATGAGCCAATTCTTGTTTGTATTCTCCTCAGAGTGCCTGGTGTGAAGAGAATTTGGGGAGGAAGTTAATAGCAGTACAAGATAAATAAAAAGGGGGAAATTCACCTCATGTTTGGTGCATATTAGAATCACTTGTAGGCTATAGAAAGAAATGAGTCTAGGAATTTGTTATTTATTTGATTGCTGCCTTTGTTTGAGGTCTTGGATAATTCACCAAACACCCCAGACCTCTTCCTTTGAAAAAGTGCTGAGGATTTTAGACATTCGTTGGATGGAATACTTCTTTGTCTTGGGGTTGGGTGTGGGGACATGATCACCTTATATGATGAATTATGACCATAAGCAAAATAATCCAGGTTCTCGCTTAGTGGTAGCCTGAATTTTGTGGTATTCCAAGAAGATATTCCCCAGTCCTTCCAAAATGGGTTATCTATCCCCACCTCTTGAAAATTCTTAACTACATAATTTTACTCAGAGCTTTGGCATCCCCTAAAATGACAATCTTTTAGTGTGCAGTGTCAACCCGTTAAGTATTATCCCACCCTGACAGCATATTTTGATAGAGGATAAGAAAGGAAAACCACAAAAAAGCACAAGATACAAAGATGAGTTCTGGATCAGAGTCTGTAAGCAGGTTCTGGGTCAAGGACAAAAGTAACTTAGAAGCCTCACTGGCAGAAATGGCAGGGATGGTGTCAGTCTTGACAAAATACGTACAACACAACTTATTGAGTCAGAGAGCCAGAATATGAGGAATAAGACAAAAGTGTACTTAAGAAAACTGGTATATTAGGAAAAAGAATAACCTCACCACACAGTGTAATAGGGCTTAAGAGAGTTCCTGCCACTAACCTAAGGCTCTCAAAAGTGGTAAGCAAACTTCATATAAAATTAGACGAAATTCTCTGTTATCTCTCAACCCTGGCAATTTTTATTAGTCGAGAAGAATAAGTGAAAGGAGTGGAGAACATGGGGTGATACCAATTCCCATACTTTCCTTTCTCTTGATCCAGCATTAATGACATACCTGGGTTGACTTGATGGTGGATAAAATAACTCACTGTCTTTTAAGGTACAAAGAGCAGTTGCCCCTGAGGAACCACAGGCCAATGGCAAAGCATTCCTACATTTCAACATAGACTCTTTTAGGGGTAATGGGTAGGATTTTGTAATCAAATTACCCATTAGTTGCACAGCTTTGGACCAGTCATGTAATCTGTCTAAGTCTCATCTGAAAATAGGCACAGTAGTAGTAGGACCTATCTGATGTTGTTGAAAAGATTCAATGAGCCAGTGCTTGCCCAGCAAAATGCCTGATATAAAAAAATTGCAAAGATTATAACCACCAGCCCCCTGTATCTGTCAGCCTCTAGGAATGAATTCCAACGGTAAATGTCTGGTCTTGTTTGTCAGAGTCTTAGGTGTTCATCATGACTTTTAGTGTGAATAGTCCCTCGTCCCTTTTGTTTTTGAAATTTTTTATTAAGGCAGGCTGGAGCAATAGTACAGCTGGTACAGCGCTTGCTTTGCATGAAACTGACCCAGCTTCATTCCCCGCATCCCATATGGTCCTCTGGATCCTGCCAAGAGTGATCCCTGATCACAGAACCAGGAGTTAGCACTGAACTCTATAGGATGTTTCCCCAAAAACAAACAAAAAAGATTAAGGCTCCATGATTTACAGTTATTCATAGTTGAGTTTCAGGCATACAATATTCCTACACCAATCCAATCACCAGTGTCAACTTCTTAATGTCTCCAATTTCCCTCCTACCCCCAATCCTACCTCTTTGACAAGCACGTGTTAAAGTTTGGTTGTAGTAGTTTGGATCTCAGGCTTTTATTTGTTGGTGCCGAGGTTCAGATACATATTTATACCACACCTGTACACCATCTCTGTATCCAAAATTCTGGCCCTGCCCCTGCTACCTCTTGTCCACCTCTACTTACTTTCTCTTTTATGATTCTTTCCTTACCTATCATTCTAAGTTCTATAATTTGGGGATCCGAGTTATGTATGTATCCCCCCTTTGATTTAATGCCTTGCATTCTCTGTCCTGTTATATATTATATATATTATGCATCATATATTATAAATTATATCATCTGGTATTTGTCTTTCTTCTTTTTTGGAGTAAATTCCATGATTTGGAGTAAATCGCATGATTTTACCCTTTCTTGAAACTGCATAGAATTTCATTGTGTATATATAACATACCTTCATAATTCACTCATCAATCATTGGACACTTAGGTTGATTCCATACCTGAGCTATTGTACTAAACGCTGCAATGAATAACTGTGCCCATATATCCTTTGTGTCCTGGAGGTAGATACCAAGAAGTGGAAATGCTGGATCATATGGTAACTTGATCCTCATCTCTTTTGTCTTCCAGTTTCCCTAGATGAAAGTGTTCCCAGGTCTTTCCTGCTACTAGTTGTGTATCCACTCCACACCCACTCTGTAAATAAATAGATTCACTGCTAGTAAGTCATAATATTCTGCCCTCGGTATGCCCCAGCCACAGACTAAGCTCCAGTACCCACTCTCTAGAGGCAAAATGGAATCATTATCAGAAGTCATGGTCCCGAAGAGGGCAACTCCTAAAGCCATAGCTTCTTAGTCTGTGTGTCACGAGTCCATGTGGGAGTAATTAAACAATATCTGGAGGTCACAAAGACTTGTTTGAAAGCTATGATTTATTTTGAGAAAATTTTTGGGTTGTATGCCTGTATTACAAGCCAGGATTATAATAGGTTTGTGTAGGGTTTCTGAATGAACAGGAGTCATGAAGGGGAACTGTTTAAGAATCTCTGTCCTTGGACCAGACAGATGGTATAGAAGGTAAGGCACTTGCCTTGAAGGTGGCCAGCAAAGTCTGGTTCAAATTTATCACCCCACGTATGGTCTCCCAAGCACTTCCAGGGGTCACACCTGAGCATGAGCACAGAGCCAGAAATAGCCACCTGAGCACTTCTGATGTTATGTTCCCCACAAATTTTTGAAATAGAAATTCTATCCTAAAGCACTACCAAAAAGTGAGGTGTCCCACCAAAACCCTTGCCTCTCCTTATCACTAGAACTATTAATTGATGATGTAAAGAAGGTATAGAGAGACCTTGGGAAAGAAATAGGGGGATCTTAACAAGTCAGTGGTTGAAATGATGTTAGCAGTACCACAAGTTTACATTCATCATCTCAGTACTATTAGAAATCATGATGTTTAACTAAAAATAACTGAGTTTTGGTGCTGGAGAGATACTAGAGCAGGTAAGGTACTTGCAAATTTTCCAGAACCTGGTTTAGTCCCCATCCTCAGCACCACATAGAGTTCACCCAAGTACCACCAGGAATGATCCCTGAGCAAAGAGTCAGGAGTGAGTCCAGGCCCCACCAGTTGTGCCCCCTCCAAGAAAAACAAAACCCGAAAGAACATATTTTTTGAAAAGATTCATAAAAATCTTATTCAACTGATGAAGTCATTACATTGCTTCTTTTAAAAAGGAAAAGAAAAGACCTTGTGTTTGTTTCCTGTGAGGCTCACTGGAGTTTTGGCTTCCCTATATCAGCCTAGGCAGGTGCACTGTGACTCTCTGCTGCTGGGGCTGCTAGGCCACTGTTGTCTCTCTCTCCCCCACATTCTCCTGCCCTTGGGACTCTCTCTTATCTGTGGCTTCCAGAAGCTTTCCTTCATTTCCTATTTCTCCCACTCTTGCCCTCTCTGAGGAGCCTGAATTCATCCTCCTTTGATGGAAGTGGTTGCAAGAAGGAGCTTTGCTTTCTGGGCAGGGGTGCCCTCAGCATGCTCTCTAAATTTTCCCACAGCCTCTATCTGTAGATGGCGGGGGAAAGTAGCCATAGGCGAGTGAGTTTATAGTACCTGTAAAATCCCAAGACAAGCTGTTATCCTCTCAAATAGGAATCAAACAGGAATCAAACAGGAATCTCCAACTATTTTGGACATGGAATTGGTTGAAATATATATTTCCATTATCATCTCCAGAGAGGTTCAGAGGGTCTGGTTTGGGGGGAAAGGGGTTGTCTCTGAAACATGCGTGTTTAAGACAATCTTGGGGCCACACCTTCAGAAAGAGTGATCTCCATTTTTAAAAATAGGGGCAGGGTTTGAGGTGGAAATTGCAGGACTCAGATTCTTATAAATGAGCCTTATCTTTTATCCTGGTTCCCTCTGGGAGTATAAATGCCTTCATAATCTTGACCTGTCCCTATTCATTCAGCGACTCCCAGGCTTCTTCACAAAGACCCTGAGCTGAAATATTTGGACAGCATGCCAAAAATTAAGGACATTACTAATGTGAGATACAGAATGAACAGAGGACAGAGAGATGCCTAAAAGGATACAACACTTCTTTTGCATGAGAGAGGTTCAGGCTCAATACCCAGCACTTCGTGTTTTCCTATGCATACCTAGAAGTGAGTCCGAAGCACAAAGCTGGAGGAAGTAGCCCCTGAGCACCCCCTTGGTGTTACCCCCAAACTAAAAGAGAGTCCTCATCTAAAGTTACTGCACCCCCTTGGTGTTACCCCCAAACTAAAAGAGAGTCCTCATCTAAAGTTACTGCACCCCCCTTGGTGTTACCCCCAAACTAAAAGAGAATCCTCATCTAAAGTTTACTTTGAGGGGCTGGAAAGAAAACACAGTGGATAAAGTACTTGATTTGCATGCAGCAGACACATTCCTGGTACCTATATTCTCCTCTGAGTACTGCCAGGATTGATCCCTGCATGGAGAGCCAGTAGTAAACCCTGAGCAAAGTTGCATGTATCTCCAAGACCAAAAGGGGAAAAGGTAGTAGGTTCTTTGAACTAGGGGGACTAGAAAAGATCTTTACAGATATTTGCATGCAAAAGTCATAGAGATAGGCTTTACCTCTCAGACATCTGATATCTGTAAACTTGGACAGCTTACTAAATCTCTCTGGTTGGTTTCTTCACCTGCAAAATGGAGCTTAGTAATAATATCTACCTTCTAGTGTTATTCATGTAGAAATAAGTTATTTTATATAAAGAATTTAGAAGCATGCCATGTGTACATGAGGCACTCAGTAAAAATATGGTTGTTCTACAGCTATTAATAGTTAAATATATTAACTATCATATTCATGAAAAATAAATAAGTACATGTATATAAACAACCATTGTTTGGAACCATTATTGTTGTGCTCCCAGGGACTTAAGAGACTTAAGAAAGAAATCAGTAGATGCCTAGGTGATTTAAAGAGACTAAAACCATCCTACATCGACAAAACTAAGGAAGGAGGTGGTCAAGGATCACTCAGAAGTTCCAAGAGAAAATAGTTATTTAGGATTGTGTTTAAACTCTCTTGACCTATTTCTATTACAGGTTCATTGGTCAAACTGGCAGGCTACCAAATGTAACCTGCCCATACGGCAGAGTCTGGCAAACTCCCCGTGGCGTACCCAATATGCCAAATACCAGTAACAATGATGGGTCTCATTCTCCTAACCCTGAAAGAGCCTTGAATATGGCACTTTTTAAAAAATCTCGGGGCTAGGACGAAGGAGACCTTACTGGGGCCTGCTCGAGGCAATCAAAGAATAACAGGATGGTCGTGATCGTGATCATTCATTTATAGGGTATGAGATTTGGTTATGATGTAATTAAAGTTTCAGGAGTCCTAGGAAACTGGACTGGGTTAAAGCACATTGGATATTTAGTATGGTCTACGAATAAACTCAGGCCAAAAAACACTGGGAAAGTACAAGTCAGTGGCTTGCCCTGAATACCCCAGAGGAACTGGATAGCTGTACTGTTTCTCATTCTATCCCAAATCACATGTCATGATTGCTTGGCTTTCATTAGCAGACTACCCTAAGGGAGCCATAGGCCATGGGGACTATCCCCATTTTGGCTCACAGCCCCAGCTGGATATGACTTCTGCCCACAGAAACCACCCCCATCACACATATACACTGTCCTGGGCAGGAGCACAGCCCTGAGAGGTAGGGCAAGGCTTCTAGCAGAAGCTGGGAAGCTTGATGTATTATCACTGCAGGTAGAGCTCTCCCACCCCTCCCATTGGAGGGGATGGGATTTACAAGGTCTGCCCTCATCCCCGGCCCTGCCTGTTCCTAGGGGGTCATTGAATACCACTCAATGGGGCCTCCCAAGTCCCACCCACCGTGGCACTCCCCCAACTAGTATCCCTATCTCTCGTGTCTCAACCTGACACCCCCCAGGACTTTACTGCCATTGCTCCCAAAATCAAGACCAACACAGTCGTGAATTATCCAGTTGAGACAATCTCCACTTGAGCCTGCTGCTGCCGGTCACATGCCCACCATCCACTGTCCCACCCTGAATCACAGCCCTTTTCCATTTACATAAAATAATGTTGCCTTCACTCCTGCCCAAACCTCAGGATCAAACTCTGATAAAATCTCTTGATACCAAGTCATTCATCAGCAAAGCTCAGCTGTGGCCTACACAACACCAGGGATACTTATGCCTCACTGCCGCAAATGGAAGGCAGAGTCCCCAAAGACTGCCTCGTACCATACTGGGTTCACCCTGGTAGTCTCTACACTCCACACTAGGCTATAAGGCGTTATCATCAGCATCCTCATTTATCATTTAGAGATGTAATTAATAGTTTCCACTTCACGGGGTGAGAAGGATAAAAGGCACTACTTCATATAATATCCCTGTTGATAATGGTAATGAAGAGGCAGATGATAAGAAGGAAGATGAGTAAGCAGCAATTCAGTCTGTTCTACATGACAGACACTATCCTGATCTCTTTCTCTGAAGGAGGGTCCACGGAAAGTGATTAGGTATGTGTATATATGGGTGCACGTATATTATAAATATAAAATACATAATATATAGCATATGTCTATGCATAAACATATGTGTGATATGGTATATTAGATGTAATAGAATCATTATCTATAAAATACATCCATAAATATATACATATAGTATATATTGTAGCACTGTCTTCCCATTGTTCATCAATTTGCTCGAGCGAGCCCAGTAATGTCTTCACTGTGAGACTTTTTTTTGTTACTGTTTTTAGCATATCAAATACGTCACAGGTAGCTTGACAGGCTTCGCCGTGCGGGCGGGATACTCTCAGTAGCTTGTCGGGCTCTCACAGAGGGGTGGAGGAATCACAGTCAGGTCAGCTGCATGCAAGGCAAACGCCCTACCTGCTGCGCTGTCGCTTCAGCCCTACATATATTATATACAAGCCACAGTGTACCTGACATTTAGTGAGAACTCTAGGCTTGCTTTTGTCTACCTTTAAAAAAATTTTTATTGAATCACCACGAGATAGAGTTTCAAAGTTGTTTGTGGTTGGTTTTTAGTCATACAATGTTCTAGCACCTGTCACTTCACCAGTGTCCACAGTTTCCCTCTTCCCACCACCAGAGTCTCTCTTTCTCTCTCTATCTCTCTCCTTTTGGGCATAATGGTTTGCAACACAGCTACTGAAAAGTTATAATGTATATCCCTTTACCACTTTTCAGCACTCAGTTCTTGTCCAGAATGATCATTTCAAACTATCATTGCTATCACTATAGTGGTCTCTTCTCTGTCCTAACTGGCTCCTGCCATTCCTCAACACTTGTGGAAAGCTTCTAACCATGGACCTGTCTACACCACTCTTGTTTCTACTCTCCTTGGGTTTAGTCTAATGCTATTTTTTTAATATGCCACAGATGACTGCAATCAGTCTATGTCTGACCCTCTCCCTCTAACTCATTTCACTCAGTATGTCCACTCATTTATAAGTAAATTTTCTGATTTCATTTTTCTGGTGTCTGTGTAGTATTCCACTGTGTAGGTGTACCATAGTTTCATTAACCAGTTGTCTGTTCTTGGGCACTTGGGTTGTTTCCATATTCTGGCTACTATGAAGAATGCTGCAATGAACACAGAAGTGCAGAAGTGTCGGTGGCTTTTCTTAAACTCTTCATCATGAGCTTTCTCTTACTGATTACTCCAAGATCAAGGAAATGATGAGGGCTAAGATATTGCAAAGGGTATCTTAACCCGACCCCACCCCCCACCTCTGCAATCGACTGTATAGTAGAAATGAGCCAAGCTCTTGATTGCCTTTGGGCTTAGGATCTAAGATTAATCTCCCTATGAATAGTTGTCATTTCTCTGATGACAAGGTTTATGCTCTAAGCATATCTCAGGCACCCCTTTTACATGCACTGATCTGATAGTGAACTTACAGCAGGCCCTAAGTGAGCTTGAGACTGGACTGACATTCAGAAGTCCTGGTTGCCAATGTCATCACTCTTTTGCAGTGATTTTCAAGACAGGTCATGGAGTTCGGGCTCTCAGGTTCTCAGGAATGCAGAAAAGACAGCATCCAGAGCCACCGAGGGGGAACCCTGTTGGCAGCAGTCTGCTGGCAATAGAGTGCCAGGCCAGAAGGCAGAGGGCCTGCATCCTGGTCACACACTGACACCAACCTGCCTGGCGACCTGGTGCAAGTCTCTGCTTGCCTGCACATATGGGTCCTCACCTGTACCACACAGTCCCTCCAGGATGACTGTGGATGCCTGGCATGGTGGCTGATAGAGCTCTGCCAAAAAGCTATGAAGAAATGAGATGCTATGAATGTAAAGGGCTGGAGTGTTCTTGGTGGGAATAATTCCCGAAGAGGGGGTGGCAAGTGAGAGCAGGGGCTTGTGTATCCAGGACAGATGGGAGCCTCTATTTGTTGTTCTCCTGCTTAGCAGCATTAGTGATTCATGCTGGTGCTGCCTGTGGAACACTCTGTCCTTGGGGATCCTCAGGGAGAAAAGAGGTTGCAGAGCAGTGAGGCTAAAGCCAAAGCATAACACAGTGCAAAATCTGCAAAATCGGGTGATAGCAATGAGGCACTACCCACACCGGTTATTATGCTTGCAGCCACACTCCTGACTGCCCACAGCACTGCCTTGCAATGGCAGCTGAAGCTAATTGCAGATCAAGAGACAGACAGCTCCTCTGTTTTATTTTCTCTCAACTGTCAGCCCTCACCACCACCACCACTACCCACTCCTGAAGAATGCCTGAGCTCTCAGAAAGGGTATTGTTGGCGCCAAAATTAAGTGCCTAGCAAGAACATGGAGGAGGCATGTACAAGAGTCTAGGAAGCTGCCATGTGGTTCCCCATCTTATGGGAATGAAGGGGTTTAGAGCTGTCTGGAATACAGACATAGCTTTGTATTAACAGATGTGCTCTCCCGACAAGACAGAGCCAAGGCACTCAACCCCTCCCTTATCCTTCATCTACATTCACTAAGGGACCCCACTCTTAATCCTTCTCCCTCTTAAATCATTAATTTCCTCTTAAGACTCTGGATCTGTCTAGAAATCACTAGGTGTTGAATCAATGGATGAGTGAATACATGTACCTTCATCCAATCCATGCAACTCCCAAGCCTTGTTCCCACCCACAAGCCATAAGAACTCTGTAAGCACTTTCCTCTGCTTTTTATATACTCTCTTTGGGCAATTTAAACTCTCACCTATATGCTCCTAACTCCCATATCTCTCTTTGCAGTCCAGTCCTTGCCAGCTGACAATGTTCCTTGTGATCTCAAATCAAACATACCCCACATAAATTCTTTGGCAGTGACGTCTCCAGCAATTTTCTAGAAGCATATATTGATATGTTACAGAATGGTGGAGTGGAGGTGGGAGAAACCCTTGCTATGCCCCTTTGTAGGACAAGGGCCAATAAATTTATTAGCAGAGGCATTTGGGATAAACTTTTAATCCTAGAGCCTCTCTTCATGCCAGGACACCAAAGCACTTTCACCCTCTTAATCCTAATTCCTTGCCATAAAGAAAGCCAAATTGGAAATCCATGTGTGCTAACTGTCCAATCTGAGCCTCTCAGACTGAACCAAACAAGTCTTTGGCAAAGAGAAGTCTTTTAAAGGAATCCATTGTGTGGTAGGGCATCATTTCTTCTTTGACACTTTCCCTACCACTCTCTTTGCAATTCTGATACCTTCTTACCACCCATCGCCCTACCGCTTCTCACCACTCCTCATCTGAGAATGTATGCACTCTCTCACATACAGACCTCCGCTGACTCTCCAACTCTATTCCTTTTCATTCTAGAGTACTGTACTCAGACTCCTTGAAAATATGCCCTTGCCAGGTAAATATTGAACCAAGATTTCTGGAAACTGGTAATTTCATTCAGTCAGAGCAGTGCTGGAGGGAAGAGCCACAATGTTTATGGAGAGTCCTCACTCAAATTCTTTCTTGGCTTTGGCAAGGATAAGAGCAAATAAAGTCCCCCTCTTCTTGAAGCCTCAAAGATTTGGACAGTAACCAAAGGACTCGATTACAGAGTAGCCTTTGGTTTTTGACAGCCTCAGGGCCTGTGAAGGCAGAACCTTTCTTTCTATTCCCCAGGACTTCTAAGTACCATATAGAGGGACAAATGCAAGGTTTGATCATAACATGCCAACTGTGGTATAGCCACATCTACACCATTTCAGGTTTAAAAGAAAAATGAAACCTTTATCACAAATTTGTTTGACACATAAGATGTGAAGTAAATTATTTAAAGTATTCATGTGTTTAATTGCAAAAACCCTCCTTTGTTTCTTCAGGAAATATACGTGTATATTTCATGTCTAAGTTCATGTCTGAGTTCCTTCCTTCACCAAATTTGTGAACTTGATATTCTTTTTTTTTGTTTTGATTGTGTAGTTTTTTTTAAATTTTTTTTTATTAGTGAAACACCATGAGGTACAGTTGTAGATTTACAATTTTTTGTGCTTGGGTTTGATTATACAATGATCAGATACCCATCCCTCCACCAGTGTCCATTTTCCACCACCATGGATAATATCCCCCCCACCCCCATCCCCCATCCCCCCCTGCCTCTGTGGCAGGGCAATCCCCTGTGTTCTCTCTCCTTTTGGGTGTTGTGGTCTGCAAAAGAGGCAAACATGTTCAGTCCATAGTCTACTTTCGACGTGCATCTCCCCTCCTGGGAGGATCCTCCAAACACCCTTTATTTGGTGTTCCCTTCTCTATCTGAGCTGCCCTTTCCTATAGAATGCCCGACTGGCCACTAAGCTATGGAGTAATCCTCCTGGTGCTGATCTCAGCTACTATTCTTGGGTATTAATCTCATATAGCACAGCGGTAGGGCATTTGCCTTACAAGCGGCCAACATGGCCGACCCGAGTTTGATTCTTCCGCCCCTCTCGGAGAGCCCGGCAAGCTACCGAGAGTATTCGATATGCCAAACACAGTAACAACAAAGTCTCCAGTGGAGATGTTACTGGGCCCGCTCGAGCAAATCGACGATCAACGGGAGGGCCTTTACCTTTACCTTTTAATCTCATATTTTGTTACTTTATATCCCCCAGATGAATGCAATCTTTCTATGTCTATCCCTCTCTTTCTGACTCATTTCGCTTAGCATGATACTTTCCATGTTGTACCACTTGTATGTAAATTTCATGACTTCATCTTTTCTAACAGCTACATAGTCCTCCATTGTGTAGATGTACCAAAGTTTCTTTAACCAGTCATCTGTTCTTAGGCATTCAGGTTTCTTCCAGTTTCTGGCTATTGTAAAGAGTGCTGCAATGAACAAACAAGTGCAGATGTCACTTCGACTATACATTTTTGCCTCTCTGGGATATATTCCCAGGAGTGGTATTGCTAGGTCAAATGGGAGCTCAATTTCTAATTTTTTGAGAATCGTCCATACTGTTTTCCAGAAGGGCTGAACCAGTCGACATTCCCACCAACAGTGAAGGAGTGTCCCTTTCTCACCACATCCGCGCCAGCATTGGTTGCTTTTGTTCTTTTGAATGTGGGCCAGTCTCTGAGTTGTGAGATGGTATCTCATTGTGGTTTTGATCTGCATCTCCCTGATGATTAGTGATGTAGAGCATTTTCTCATGTGCTTTTTTGCCATTCGGATTTCTTCTTTGAGAAAGTTTCTGTTCATTTCATTGCCCCATTTTTGGATGGGGTTGGATGTTTTCTTCTTGTGGAGTTTAACCAGTATTTTGTATATCCTGGATATCAACCCCTTGTCAGATGTGTATTCGGCGAATATCCTTTCCCATTCTGTAGACTGTCTTTGTATTTTGGTCACTGTTTCTTTGGAGGTGCAGAAGCTTCTTAGTTTAAGATAGTCCCATTTATCTATCTCTGTTTTCACTTGCTCAGTCAGTGGCGTGGCATCTTTGAAGATACCATTAGCTTCAATGTCATGGAGGGTTTTGCCAACTTTGTCTTCAATGTACCTTATGGTTTCTGGTCTGATGTTGAGGTCTTTAGTCCATTTTGATCTTACTTTTGTAAATGGTGTTAGGCAGAGTTCTGAGCCTATTTTTTTGCATGTAGCCATCCATTGATGCCAACACAATTTATTAAAGAGGCTTTCCTTACTCCACTTCACATTACTTGCACCTTTATCAAAGATTAGATGATCATACGATTGAGGAGAGATGTCAGTGTATTCAACCCTGTTCCGTTGGTCTGCAGCTCTGCCTTTGTTCCAGTACCATGCTGTTTTAATTATTACTGCTTTGTAGTACAGTTTGATGTTCGGTAGGTTGATTCCTCCCATTTTCTTTTTCCCAAGAATTGCTTTAGTTATTCGTGGGGGCTTATTGTTCCATATAAATTTCAGGAGTGTTTGCTCCATTTCTTTGAAGAATGTCATGGGTATCCTTATAGGGATTGCATTGAATTTATACAATGCTTTCAGTAGTATTGCCATTTTGACAATGTTAAGTCTCCCGACCCATGACCAGGGGAACTTGATATTCTTAAGGTACCAATCTGTCAAAGCCTGGGGCCTCCTGGATAAAATCAAGACAATTAAAATACCTACTTTTCAGAATAACAGTGGGGACTGAATTTGCACATGTGGCATTAAATGATAGTAGGCACATAAAAATGTTCAATTAGTATTAGTACTCATAATTTTCCTGATGTGCTTACCATCCTTTGTTATATTAGAAATTATAATTCATATTGGTCTTCTAAGATAAGATCACTGGTACTTCTTTATGTATCCATTCCAACTAAAAATACATACAGTTTGCTAAGTGAAATGAGTAAGAAGAAGTACAGACATAGAATGACGGCACTCATTTTGGGGATATAAATAATAGTAGGAGACTAACACCCTAGGACAGTAGAAGCTAGGGTCAGGTCAAGTGGTCCACCATTGAAAGCTTGCTTCAAGGTGAAGGGCTGGAGAAGAGGTCAGTTGGGATAGAGAAGGGACCATTATGACAATGATAGTTGGAAGGAATAGCTCTGGATGGGAGATGTGTGCTGAAAGTGGGCAAAGGAGTAAACATGATGGCTTCTCAGTATCTATATTGCAAATCATAATGCCCAAAGAGAGAGAGAGAGAGAGAGAGAGAGAGAAGAAAGTGCCTGCCATAGAGGGAGGCTGGGGTGGGGTGGTGGTGGCAGGAGGGGTAGAAGGGATATTAGTGGTGGGAAATATACACTGATGGAGGAATGGATGTTGAAACACTGTATGACTGAAACTTGATCATGAAATCTTTTTAACTGTATCTCATGGTAATTCAATAATAAAATAAAATAAAATAAAATACATACAGAATATCTGCCTGTTCCTGAAGTAAGCCCAGGTCACCTAAACAAATATGTCATGGCCCCTATCTTTGGGACTAAAAATACACTCATAGTGGTTCTGGGTTAAAACTCAATTATCAATAACTTTGTAAATCACAGTTTTTAATTCAATTAAAAATTACTTTTAAAAGGGTCCCAGGGTTAACATTGCTCCGAAGGAGCCAGATAAAGGAAACAAATCCTCTCTGGAGAAACACACCCTTAATCTAGTTTTCATAGGATTACCACAGATAAATTTTGGCTAAACATAAACTCATAAATCAAAATATCAAAGCACAAAATCCAGAAACAACAAAAACAGAATTAGATCCTTAAATATTCAGATATTTTAAATTATGTGACACATAATACAAAGGGAGTTTTAGGTGCATTAAACAACAATTTTGAGAACACTAGCTAAGAACAGGGGACTTGCAGAAAATATATAGGGAAGGTATATTTGTGCCAAGCTGGGGCCCAAAGAAGGAGTAACTTCTGTGATGTTATACAGCTAATAACAAGAGACCCAAGTCAAGTTCTGTGTTGAGATTTTTTGTTTAAGTGACGGCTTTCCTTGAACACACTTGGTTGCTTTGAATATGCCATTTTCTCCTCTTGAATAAGTCGATGGATGATGTCAATACAAAGTACCAATTAAGATCTGTATGAACTATAAAAATGAACAACAATGGAGTATCTGCCCTCAAGTAGTTTAAAAATCTGTAGAGACACAGGATTGCACACATACAAAAATAACTCCTTATGGAGTGGCCCTAGAACGTTGGTAAGCATGAGATGAAAATGATACATGTAAAGGATGGGGTGTGAAGCTAACTTCCTAAAGTTCAATATATTGTAAAACAACAACAATATGAAAATACATCATGTTATTGTATTCTGTGGTTACAAATTACTGTGATCTAGAATGGTTAGGAAATAAGACCTTGAATAAATTATAGGGACGAGGTGGATCTATGAGAAGTCATTTATAATTGGCGAAAGAGGGTAGAGGAAACTGGGAGCAACATGACCAACATCCTGAAGACAGTAATGTTCCTGAATAGTTGAGGGAATGGTGAGTTCACCTGACTAGCATACTGAACTTATGTGGAAACAAGTCTTTGTATACACAGGACTTTGCACTCACGGGGATATCTGCTTAGTATAATGCATTTCTTCACCTTGCTTAATAGTCTAAATTTAGGGCTGGAGAGATAGTACAGTGGGTAGAGCACTTTCCTTGCTTGCAGCTGACCCAGGTTCCACCCCTGGCATCCCATATAGACCCTTCAGCACCACCAGGAGTTATTCCTGAGTTCAGAGCCAGGAGTCACCCCTGAGCATCGCCATGTGTGACCCAAAATAAAAAATAATAATAAAAGTCTAAAATTTAAAAATTATTATAGTTTAAGTAACATGATTTCAGTGGTGTTAACATTTATGATATTGTTATACAAACTTACTGCACATCACTACCACCAAAGTGTCCAGATTCTCCACCAATGCCTTATATTGCTCCATATTTTTATTTTTCACTAGAATCCACATATTATGTAGTTAGTCCTAACAAAAAATGGCATGGGTATGATTAGAAAGGCATGGGAACTCTTGGAAAATATGTTAACTGCCATTTTGATATTTTCTATACAAATAATGAAAAAGAGCAGAAAAGGATATGGTGAATATAGTTATAGAAAGTCACATCGGGAAAGAAAGTTGGACACAGACAAATTGGAGAAAGAAAAAAAGTGATTAGCCAAGAAGCTATTATGATAAATCAATGGAGGCCTAGACAGGAATAATGGAAGGCATGGAGAAAAGTGCAAAGGACTTCATTTCAATCAGCTACCCATTCTATAGAAGCATCTACTTTCTACTTTGGGGAGTCATTTGGGAGCCACATTTGATGGCACTCAGTGCTCACTCTCAGCAGTGTTCCAGGGACTATATGCAGTGCCAAGGATTGAACCAGGGTCAACCACATTCAAGACAAGCACCTTAACCCCTGTACTCTCTCTGGCTCCATTATAGAGAAATATGAAATTGATGTTTACTGAACATCTTATATATACTGGCTGGAGCGATAGCACAGTGGGTAGGGCGTTCGCCTTACACGCGGCCAACATGGCCGACCCGAGTTCGATTCCTCCGCCCCTCTCGGAGAGCCCGGCAAGCTACCGAGAGTATTCGATATGACAGACACAGTAACAACAAAGTCTCCAATGGAGACGTTACTGGGCCCGCTCGAGCAAATCGACGATCAACGGGAGGGCCTTTACCTTTACCTTTTACCTTATATATACTAGACAATGTGCTAGGACTCAGAAAGAACATTTGGGCCACATTAGGACAATGGTAACAGAGGAGCAAGCGAGAGGGGAGGGGAGGATGCAGAAAGCTATTAAAGAAACCAAGGAAAGAGAACATGGCAAGCAAGTATTCAACTAAAGTCGTGTCCTCAAGAATGGACAAAAATGGTTCTAATTGGATAAATGCTAAGAAGTAGGTGTGGCAGGGCTTTGTTTCTGAATGTAGAGATAAGAAATAAGGATGTGGAAAAGATAATTTTTTTATTTTTTATTTTTTTATTAGTGAAACACCATGAGATACAGTTGTAGACTTACAAGTTTTTGTGCTTGGGTTTCAGGGAAAGATAATTTTTGAGGTTTGTGTTGGGCAGTTGGTGATGCTGATTACACCAAGAATGTTAGTTACCAAACAAATGTTAATGATGTTACTAAACTAGAAAGTGGGAACTGTTGGCATTGGACATTTCTGTCCACAAATCCCATCAGTTCCAGGGATTCTGACAGGAAGGCATGATTCATTCTCCATTTAACCCCAACTTTTGGCACCACGAATCCTCACTTAGACCCAAAGCAACTTGGAGTTCTGTTCCAAATAATGAAAAGGCAGATAGTGATTACCCCAACTTGATGACCCTATGCCAGAGTCCTGGATACAGGGCTAATTCTTTTATTACCACAAGTGTGTTTATTTCATTCATCTGCCATTTCAGTAGTTATACTCAGCTCCCGGGAGAGAACAAGGCAGAGTCTCCTACCCTGTGCCTGACTGTCTCCACCAGGGCCCAACAGCTGAAGACCTCTGGGCCCCAGCCAAGGCCATGCTGGGTCCACTCTCCACACACTTGGATGAGCCTCACACATAAAAGAACTGGCAGAGGAACTCAGGTGTGTGGGACCCGGGGCTGAGATCTCCAAGCTTGCATGGTTTGGGACTGGACCTGCCAGTAGCTAGACAGTTACACCCACCAACTGCCGTGTAACCCCAACAACGGCCAGGATCCAGAGATTATCACACTCAGCTCCTGGAAGCGCACGGCTTATCTTATCATCTTATCATCTCATTCCTACTTTGGACAAACTGGCAGGCTACCAAATGTAACCTGCCCACACGGCAGAGTCTGGCAAACTCCCCGTAGTATACCCAATATGCCAAATACCAGTAACAATGATGGTCTCATTCTCCTAACCCTGAAAGACCCTTGAATATGGCACTTTTCAAAAAAAATCTCAGGGCTAGGACGAAGGAGACGTTACTGGGGCCTGCTCGAGGCAATCGATGAACAATCGACGAACACAAATGATGTCTAGAGAGTGTTAGACATATTCATAAAGTGTGTCTCACCTGAAGATAAGAGATTCACAAATGGACTTGTGTTGATCCGCGCCACCAAGCCTGCCCGGAGGGGGAAGGGCGTTGACCAGCCCGCCCGTTCCTCTCTGGAAAGAAAGATGGCGGCCGCACGGGAGCCTTGTGGAAAGCGGGTTTGAGCCGGGCTCGGGGGGGGAGCAGCGGGGACCTCATGGGAAGGGGGGCTTTGTGGGCCGTCCCCCACGCCCCACCGGGGTCGCCAGCTGCCCCCCACGAGCGGCTCTCCGGCACGGCCACGGCCCCGGAGGCACAAGGACTTAGCACAGAGAACCAGCCGCTTGGAGCAGAAAAGCAAATGGACTTGTGTTGATCCGCGCCACCAAGCCTGCCCGGAGGGGGAAGGGCGTTGACCAGCCCGCCCGTTCCTCTCTGGAAAGAAAGATGGCGGCCGCACGGGAGCCTTGTGGAAAGCGGGTTTGAGCCGGGCTCGGGGGGGGAGCAGCGGGGACCTCATGGGAAGGGGGGCTTTGTGGGCCGTCCCCCACGCCCCACCGGGGTCGCCAGCTGCCCCCCACGAGCGGCTCTCCGGCACGGCCACGGCCCCGGAGGCACAAGGACTTAGCACAGAGAACCAGCCGCTTGGAGCAGAAAAGCAAATGGACTTGTGTTGATCCGCGCCACCAAGCCTGCCCGGAGGGGGAAGGGCGTTGACCAGCCCGCCCGTTCCTCTCTGGAAAGAAAGATGGCGGCCGCACGGGAGCCTTGTGGAAAGCGGGTTTGAGCCGGGCTCGGGGGGGGGAGCAGCGGGGACCTCATGGGAAGGGGGGCTTTGTGGGCCGTCCCCCACGCCCCACCGGGGTCGCCAGCTGCCCCCCACGAGCGGCTCTCCGGCACGGCCACGACTCCAGGACACAGAAACCAATCTCTTAACTAGCTAACTTTTAATCGAAATTCTTCCAGGGTCAATAAGTAAAATAGCAGAAATTCAAAACCGCGCGGCCGCGATAGCGGCCGCGCGACATCATTTTATTCTTAAACCAAGTTGTAGAAAGCAAATCATTTCACAACGCTGTTTCAGCATGTCTGATTGGGGGGGGGGGGTGGGTCGTAAACTCTTAACAATAATTGTGCATCTTTTATCGAAATAATCTATCAAGTCAAAGTAGATAGAGTATTAACTAGAACTCATCTACCTCACAAGAATTGGGAGGGGTGGGAGGTGGGGGTCTATTGGGGTTCGGGGTTAAAAATGAGTATCGGTAAAGGGAAATGTGTTCGGTATCTACATGACTGAGACCTAAACCCGAAAGCTCTGTAACTTTTCCCACAGTGATTCAATAAATAAATAAATTATAAAAAAAAAAAAAAAAAAAAAAAAAAAAAAAGATAAGAGATTCATAACCTGCTTATATGTAACCAGAAAACAAATGCAGCTTAAATTGCAGTCTATAAAGGCATTCATTCTACATGGATTTCAAATGTGTAAAAACGAGCAATTTTCCAGCACATCATCAGTTATGACTATTTTCAAGTTTCCTCTGTGGGCAAGTAGATTGCCAGCTATCAACAAGACCAGGAAGATGATGGATGGCATAATTGTCCATTAGAGTACAGATAACTTTTTTACCATGAGAGGGTTCAACAAGATACAGACATGATAGAAGAACAGTTAGCTAATGTGGTAGTAGTTGCCACTCCATTTGTGACAGTAACCATTCTCTGACTGAATCAATGATTAATCAAAGACACACTCTCTTTCAAAATTCTTTACTCACTGGTGCTCAGTCCCCACTATGGGTTAAATTTAATGGCATCATTATAAACCACTCTTCAAGAAACTTAAATTACTTTTCCTCGGAAGAACATGTCACCTTAGAGAGTGATTTTGTGAGCTTGTAGTCAGAGGCCTTTTAGGGAGAGTACCTGTATTTAAATGTCTAACATTTGAATCCTCAATGTCTAGAAAATGGACTGACACATACAGTGCATTCAACAGGCAGTAAAGTGAAATGAATTAATACAATTGTCCATTCATTCATCTGTTTATTCCTTCAACAGGCATTCATTAAATACAGGAATTTAATCATTCAATACAGCTATGGTCCAGGAACCAGATGCTTCAGGCTTCAAATTCTAGCTCCAACCAGCTGTATGAACTTGGAAAAGTTAGTCTGCCTCTCCTAACCTAATGCGTTCTGTGTACAATGGGTCAAACAACAGCACTTTCTCTCACAGAACCTGTGCCAAATGAGTTAGTGTATGTATTTAATACAGGATATAACCCAGCGTAAGTGCTGAAATGTATTAAAAAGTAAATATTAGCAAGTTACATATCAATTTTCTTAAAAGTAAGTTATTACTGTTGCTATCGCTACCAAGATAGGCCTTTTTCAAGTAACTTGGTCCATGGAGAAGGCATAGACTATCTTAAGAAATGACAAGACTCTTAGTCAAAGCTGGTTTTCATTAAAGTGGTTATTTATGTGTCTCAGTTCACAGCCCTACTGCCCTACATGTATCATTCCTGGCCTATAGCCCCCCTGTGCCAGTTCAAGCATTTTCAAGGTGGTCTATGCCCTCTAGAGAGGCCTCTGAGAAATTTCCTGGTGGGAAAGAGTTGAGTTTTTTCTGTGTTTTTGCGTAGTTCTTCCTGGCAACATTCCTATGTACTAATTGCTATTTGTAGTGGTTCTTTTTTTGTTTTTTTTGCTTTTTTTTGGAGGGTCACACCCGGCTATGCACAAGGGTTACTCCTGGCTCTGCACTCAGGAGTTACTCCTGGCGGTGCTCAGGGGACCATATGGGATGCTGGGAATCTAACCCGGGCCAGCCGCGTGCAAGACAGATGCCCTAACCGCTGTGCTATCGCTCCAGCCCTTTTTTTTTTATATTTTTAATGTTTATCATCTTAGCTCTATGGAACAATATAGTCCTCAATTTTAATTTTAAGACAACGTAGTAGAGAACACATGGCTTGAAATTCAGTCATGATGTAAGAGAAATGCTACAACTTAGTGGCTATGCGAGTATCTAATAGGTAGAAAACGACCACTAAAGTGCTTTGTTTCTTAGGGCACAAGATCTAAAGTCTATGAACTGCAACTGTAGAAATGGGAAAGTAAGAATAGTGATTATCTAGACTAAATATCAACTATCTAGTACAGTATCTGTTATACAGTAAAGGGCTCAATACATGATAGCTTTTTTTAAAAAAAATTTTTTATTAGTGAAACACCATGAGGTACAGTTGTAGATTTACAATTTTTGTGCTTGGGTTTCGATTATACAATGATCAGATACCCATCCCTCCACCAGTGTCCATTTTCCACCACCATGGATAATATCCTCCCCACCCCCATCCCCCCATCCCCCCCTGCCTCTGTGGCAGGGCAATCCCCTGTGTTCTCTCTCTCCTTTTGGGTGTTGTGGTCTGCAAAAGAGGCATTGAGTGGCAAACATGTTCAGTCCATAGTCTACTTTCAACATGCATCATCCCTCCTGGGAGGATCCTCCAAACACCCTTTATTTGGTGCTCCCTTCTCTATCTGAGCTGCCCTTTCCTCTAGAATGCCCGGCTGGCCACTAAGCTATGGAGTAATCCTCCTGGTGCTGATCTCAGCTATTCTTGGGTATTAATCTCATATTTTGTTACTTTATATCCCCCAGATGAATGCAATCTTTCTATGTCTATCCCTCTCTTTCTGACTCATTTCACTTAGCATGATACTTTCCATGTTGTACCACTTGTCAATACATAATAGCTTTAACTTGGGTATGATCCTGGAGTTGTGACTATTAAAGTTAAGGAGATTCAACCAACGCAGCTAGTCACACAACATTTTGCCCCTTATTCTTAGTGCTAAACTAGACAGGTCTGTTTCAAACCCTTTACAGTGAGTACTCCAGGGCCTCAAGATTATTGTTTAGTTAACTGTTATTTTGTTAGAACACTAATGAGAAACAAAATCTGTTCCCAGTAAGGGTCACTCTGTGTGCAGTTTCCAAATTCTCCTTGTGTCTTTCATGAGTTTTTGGCAAGATACTCAGTTTCCTCCTTCAGCCCAAAGCTGTGCCCCACGGGCTCATTTCATGTGTGATTCTCCCACTCTGACTAAGTAAGGGTGTGTGTGATATAAATATTACTCTGTGATAGAAAGGCATCCTGTCCAGTGTAAGTTCATGCATTACATCCTAAGCTGCCAGGAGAGACTCTAAGCTGCTTGGGAAGCTGAACTAGAACAATTCAGAGAGAAAATGACTAAAGAAGTGCCTGGAAGTGGATGTTTATTTGATATTAGAAGACTTGAGCATCTTTATTGAAAAAAATGAGGAACATTTTTGCAACCAGAAATATACTATAGGAACTGAACTCCTTTTTACATCTATTAGCCTCTGATAAAATTGGTTTCACTAAATGCTACTTCACTTAAGGTTGCCGCTTTCAAGAACATATCTGTAATGGTAAATGAAGACTCACTGTACTCCAGGATACTAGTAATTGAAGAATTTTTATTTGTATGGAAATTAAATTTAATTCATTTGAAGCTATGTTACTCATATCTATCTAACTAGAAGGTCTTGCGAACACTCTATTGCAAGAATTGTACATTATAACATTATTCACCTAACGTGTGCTTAGTAAGCACTTGGTGAATTTTGGTATTGATCTTGCAATCAATAAACTAACCAAGGTTTGGGGAGATATTTCAGTGGATAGGGTAAACTTGCACACTGACAAGCCATGTTCAATCTCCAACACCACATCTGGTTCCCTAAACCCTGCCTGTCGTGATCTCTGAGTGCAGAGCACCACTGGGTGTAGCCAAAAAGAAACAAAAATATATAAGTAAACTAACCAAGTTCCATATGTCATAAGTTTCATTAACAAACCATAGAAAAGGGTTAAGTTAGATCATAAAATTATACATTTCTGAGCTTGAAGTGTATAATTGGTATCTAGTGTAAAGCAAAAGATTTTTTTTGCATCCCATTTTACCGATCTTGTAAAATGCAGTAAAGATTACTCGATGAATTGTAATAGTAGTAGTTGTAGTCATTGTAGTACTAGTGATGGTGATTGTGATGGTGGTGGCGGCGGAGGAGGAGGAGGCAGAAACAACAGTAGCATTATCAACAGTTATAACAGAAGTAGTGAATATTTCCAAAAATGGAAGAGGAAAAGTACTCAGACACTTGTTGGTACAGTGTGTACTATTTGGAAGATGTATAGTGTAGTTGAAAGAGATCAGCCTTGTTTGAATCCCAGCTCCTCGTGAATTGAATGTGTGATCTTTCATTATGCAACATGGCCCTCCAGTTCTTTATTTGCAAAATTAAGATAATGAAAATACAAGTCTCACAATTGTATGATGAGGTTGAAATGAGATATGGTATGTAAAGCACACCCCATAGCACAGTACCTCACACACAGTAAGGACTGAAAACTTACATTCTGAATTAATAAATGTGCATTTCCAATAATAGGGCATGAATGGAACTCTGGAATCCCTTTTGCATCTGTAGGACCTGTGTCTAGAGGAATAATAGATAACTCTCAGTAAGAACAGTAAACCACCTGTCATGCCAAGAGCTGGAGACACTAAAACATCAAATTTATCAGAACAAACCATTGCCAGTAGGTGCATAGAATGAAGTCCCTGGTTCACCGCATAAGCACATAGACACTTAGAATGTGGTTCACTTCACTTAATCACTTAACTTCCCTTAGTCGTCGATTTGCTCGAGCGGGCACCAGTAAAGTTTCCATTTGTCCCTGTCGCGTGCTAGTGTAGCCCAATGGCATCTGTTTGCTCTGGGAACATGAAGAGCCTCAAACCAATCGTTCATGGTCTTGATAAAGAAGTCTGACCATCTGGTAGGTGGGCGGCCATGCGGTCTTTTGACATCCTGTGGGATCCAGTCGGTAACAGCTCTAGTCGAACGGTCGTCTTTAAATCTCATTACGTGACCAGCCCATCTGATTTTTGACACCTTGGCAAACGAGACAGCATCCCTGATTCTTGATCATCGACGGATGTCAGAACTCCGGATTCTTTCTCTCATTTGAGTGAAATGTGATATTCCAAGTATAGATCTTTCAATTCCTCTTTGGGAGACCCGAATAGCATTCTCATCCTGTTTACGTAGGGCCCAGATCTCTGAGGCATATGTTAATGCAGGAAGAACAGTGGAATCAAAGAGATGTGCCTGGAGCCGGAGGTTCTTTGTCCTCTTAGCTATTTCTTCAACGCTCTTGAAGGCGTTCCAAGCCGCTCTCTTCCTCCTGCGCAGCTTGGGTGCCAGGTCATTTGTCATGTTGACTTCTCGACCTAGGTACACATAGCTGTTGCATTCGGAGATGGTCGGCCCGTTGAGAGCGAATGGGGCATCAGGAACGAGGCTGTTTCTCATAAACATTGTCTTCCTAAGATTCAGCAGTAGTCCTACCTTTCCACACTCACCGTCAAAGTCGGCCAGCATTTGTACCGCTTGGCTGATGTTTGGTGTTATTAAAACAATGTCATCAGCAAAGCGGAGGTGGTGTAGTTGCCGACCATCTATCTTCACTCCCATTCCTTCCCATTCCAGTCGTCGCATGATGTTCTTCTCGAGGGTGGCACTGAAGAGTTTCGGTGAAATGGTATCACCCTGCTGAACCCCTCTCTTGACATCAATGATTACTTCTTTGTAGAATGGTGAGATCCTGGTAGTGAATCCGCAATACAGCTCACGGAGTATCTTGATGTATTGGACTTGAATGCCCTGATTGGCTAGGGCTTCCGTCTCAACAGAATCAAAGGCCTTCTTTAAATCAATGAACGTTAAACAGAGCGGCATCTTGAACTCCCAAGAAACCTCAATGAGCTTTGTTATCGTGTGGATATGGTCGATGGTGCTGAATCCTTTGCGGAACCCGGCTTGCTCTCATGGTTGTCCTTCATCTAGTGTTCTGCCAATCCTATTTAGGATGACTCGAGTGAACAACTTGTAGATGACAGACAATAGGCAGATTGGGCGATAGTTGCCAATGTCAAGGATGTCTCCCTTCTTGAACAGTAGTACGGTCCTGCTGGTTTTCCATTGGGACGGAACCTTGCATTCAGACAGGTAGCGTGTGAAGAGCCGAGCCAGTGTATTGATGAGTACTGACGGCAGGTTCTTCAGGTGTTCAGGTCTGACCTGGTCTGGGCCGGGTGCTGTTCGTTTCTTTACTGACGAAATGGCGTGTCGGATTTTGGAAGGGAGAACGTTGGGAACGACATATCCATCCTGTGGAATTTGGTATGTCGGCAAGTGGACATGGCTATCGAAGAGATTTGAGTAGAAGTCATGGATAATCTTTTCCATTGCCGTTCTGGAGGATGTGATGGATCCATCAGGACATTGGAGGGCAGTTATCTTGGTCTTGTAGTTGGCGAAGGACAGGCGGGCATTACGAATACTTTTCCCGGCTTCTGCCGCATCTACCAGCACTTCTGCTCTTCTCTCTTTGAGGTCTTCCTTGATCGCATCTCTGCACTGCTTTGCGAGCTCGGACGTTAGCTTGCGGTTGCCTGAGGCATGCGCCAAATCACGTTGGCGAATAAGCTCAAGAATTTTAGAAGACAGGCTTTTTTTGTGGCTAGCTCTCTCTTGGCATTCCTCGCACAATCATGGAGATGCTGAACCAGTCGATCGTATTCCTTGTCAATGTTGTCAACAAAGGCATCTTCCCATGTTGCTGCAATAGTGCCAAAGAGCTCCCAGTTGGTGGTCGTTCTGCGAGTTCTCTTTTTAAACTTTGCAGCCCTTTCTCCCCGCTCTGTGAAGTAGAATTTTGCACGAAGGAGACAGTGGTCCGATCCCGTTTGGAATTTTGGGACAACAGCAACATCGGTCAGGCAAAACCATCGATTGAATATGATGTGGTCTATTTCGTTGTGGAATCGTCCACCGGGAGACTCCCATGTCCAACGTTTAGATTCTGCCTTCTGGAACTGTGAGTTACCATGAATGGTCTTGGTCGACATGATGAACTCAGACAGTCTCTCACCCTGTTCGTTCCATTCTAGGCCATGGGTCCCAATGTGAAGTTCTTCAGATGATCTTCTCGGTCCTATCTTGACATTAAAATTACCCACAATGATCTTGTAGAAGGTGTGTTCTTCTTTATAGAACTTCTCCAGCTCCATGTAGAACTTCTTGATTTCACTTTCATCATAATGAGATGTTGGTGCGTAAACAACGAAGATAGAAACTGCCGGCAGTGAGCCACATCTATTCAAATGTAATCGTCCGATTCAGGTTGTTAGGCATTCAAATGAATCAATGCTCATGGCCAAGTTTGTGTTGACAAGGACACCAACACCTCCGACACCTCTTTTATCGCATGTTCCGAGGAACAATTCTTCTCCAGTGTCGAAAACGGCCTGGTGAGATTCGTGCCTTCTTGTCTCGGTCAGACCAATGATGTTGTACTTGATCATTCGCGCTTGTACCATCAGGTCCTCGATGGATGTATCTGATGCTAGCATACGTGCATTGAAAGTACAGACGATTTTTTTTGTCTTCCTTCATTGTGGCAGCCTAGTTTGGCCTTGAGATTTTATTGTCCTCTCCTTTCTCATCCTTCTCAGTGCTGCCATGTCGGTGAAGCCTTCAGGGTCAGGTGAATGAGACCAGTTGTAATTACTGGTTTTGGCATATCGAATACACAATGGATAGCTTGCCAGGCTCTTCCGTGCGGGCGGAATACTCTCGGTAGCTTGCCAGTCTTTCCGAGAGGGATAGAGGGATAGAATGTGGTTAAGTATAGAAAATGATAAGTCCAACATGTACAGAGTAGTTGATCATGCCACCACTTACAAATGGGTGGAAATAAATGCACCAGTATCTGGGAATTCCAAACCAAGGAACCTAGTCAAAATGGTTGAGAAATAATCATGGCAATGACATCACTGGACAGACACTTCACTTTTGACCCTGGTGTTGTCTGCCAGACTGGCAACCTCCAAGTCTGAGATATTGACCTTGACAGAGATATCAGTCCTCATGATGTTACCAAGCATCTTCTCTTGTCTAAGTGGAAGGCATAATAGACATGAAGGAAAGAGTCCTACCTTAGGAAGGAAAAAGCTGCCTTTTCTCCTCTTTCTGTTGTGACCCACCCCCATTCCCTAATTCTTGTTTGGACATGTGCTGAGAATAGCACTCAGGATTCTTGAATTCTCTCTTTTTTTAATGTTTGCATTGGATGTTGGCCAAGGCAAGTGGATTGCATTTTCAAAGAGCCAGTGAGTTTAAGGAATATCTCTTATCTTCACCAATGTTTTAACTCCCTACAAATGAAAGCAGCCAGAGGACCCCTTCCCACACAGGAAAAATATTAGGAGTGCTCGCAGGGCTTCCAAATTAAAGTCCCTACAAGACATCCAATCAAGTGGTCATTTTCAGGGAGAATTATCCAGGGGTGGTAGCTTTGAGAAAAATCTAAGAAGTGTTTTGCAGGTTCCATATCTGAAGTGCAAACCATTCCATGTTCCTAATTAGCAACTGTTTGATGTGTGACATGACAGTTGTATGTGTGTGTGAAAGAAACATCTAGTTTTCATCAGAATGTGAATGAGTTACAATTGGGGAGGGTGGGTAAATATGGTTTTGTCCCCTGGTACTGTATCTGGCCCAGACATGCAAATTCTTGTCTGCCAAATTATTCTTTTCTGTCAGAATTTAATGCATTAATGTCAGCAGTTGGCACAAGTACGCCTGTTGCTGTGCCACATGGCAACAGGTAAGGCTGACAGAAAGCTACTAGCAAAAGGGGCCCAGTCTGTCTCCAGAGCAAGTGATCTGGTCTACCAATCAAAGGAGAGAATAGGACTGAATACAAGCAAATAATGTAAGTTCAGAAAACAGAACTAGAAGTGGCCTGAAAAGGGAAAAGAGATGATGACTCCCATTTTTTGACCACTTATGCTCTGCCAGGCCTTATGTCAAGTCTGGTACTTTGTCTCAATTGATCCCAGTGAGAGTCCCAATGATCAAAAAGGGAAACTTCAGCCAGAGGGAAAAGTCAGATAAAATGCAGGAATCAGGACCAGAAGATATGCAAAAACTTTCACAAGGCAAAAGAGTTGAGACTGATTATCATGGAAAATTCAATAACCTGCATTCTTTATGGTCATGAGTATTGGGATTAGAAACTTTGTGTCTAAACTGCTCCATCTCAAAACTGGGGCTATTGTACAGTGGACAGGGCATTTGCCTTTCATGCAACTGACCTGGGGTTCTATCCCGGGATCCGATATGATACCTCGAGCAGCACCAGGAGTGATTCCTGAATGCTGAGTCAAGAGTTAGACCTGAGCATCAATTGGTGTGGCCCCAAAATAAATATAAATAAATAAATAAATAATTGCTCCATATCTTCGACTGAGCCCATTATTGGGCCAGCACACCTACCTGTAATATCTCAACATATCTGGCAAGGATCTGCCTGCTTTGTGTAGGTGCAAGACCAAAAAAGGATACACAGATGTTTAAATACATTTCTTTGAAGAATACAGTATAATCAGACATCATAAAACTCTGAGTAGCATGCTAATGAAAGAATAGAGTTGCTAAATTGCAATAGAAAAATAGGCACATAAGAAAACCAGAGTGATAATACAGAAGGAAGGTCACTTGCCTTGCATTCAGTCAACCCTGGTTCTATCCTCAGCACCATATACAATTTCCTGAGTACTGCCAGGGGTCATTCTGAGAACAGAGTCAGGAATAGCCCCTGAGCACTGCAAGGATGTAATCTATACCCCCAGGAAGAATAGGAACACATATTTGAAGCTATTGGTACTTCTTAAAACCATGATAATCATTTGCTTGTTTGGAAATGAGGTGTTCTGCCATTATTAATACCTTTTGAGAAATGCACATATGCCTGAATTCCATCAGCAGAGCCCAATGCTTAGACATACTGACAACTACAATCAAAGCATGAGTCCTACTGCAGCTAACACACAACAGAAATCACAATAGGACTCTGATTCATGAATCAACTAAATAGTCTTCCCCACAGACAACATTAGCCATTGTTTGTTCTTTAGCCAAAACTGTCCTTGGCTCTGATCAGCAGTTAGAGAACAAATGACACTGCATTACAGCATCCTGCCACTAGAGTGTACAACTCCCACATGAGATCTCTGTGCCTATGAGCTGGAAAGTCCAAGACCATCCTACATGGTCCTTTAAATGGTTAGGAAACATTTTAAAGGTGACACACATCAGAGCGATCCATTTACACTGGTCGGGCTGTGAAACAAATCAGAGGTTGGACACGAACCTCAAACAATGACAACACAGTTGCATTCCCAGCTGTATTAAATGACCAGCATATCATGATTGCCTTGTCACGCAAATGTCAATGACATAATCCTAACAGGCTTACAACACTCTCACTGGTGTAATAAAACAATGACCCAATTATTTTGGAGGGCTGAAGCAGCAGATGTGATGACTGGGTATGTTGTGCAGGGTGCTGTGTGTGATGGACAGGGCACAGTAGGGCAGCAAACTGTATTCCGAGGATTTAAAGCCCTCCTCCTGAGCCAAAACTCCTGCCATTCATCTGGTCCGGTGGGGAGAGAGGGTGAGGGAATAAAGCTATTCAGTATGAAAGTTCCCACTTGTTCTCATGATGGAGGCCAGTTGGGAAAATGTGGTGCAGCACTGATGGAAACAAATTCTGTTTAAAAAATCAGCCAGTTTGTGGATATTTGTTTATTTATAAATCCCCCCTCCTCCTTCCCCCACACTGCCTGATTCTGCAAAGGATTTGAGACAGGATTTGAACACTGGAAGTTTGTTTAAGTCCTAAACAGGTCCTGCTACTTTTTAGATTGACAACAAAATGAACTGAATCTTTGAAGCAAGCTCCTTGCTCTCTACAAAGGGCCCAGAGTTCATCCTGCATATTGTATCCCTGTGTACACCTTTGTGACCCATGCCATGTGGCTAGTGGAAACCCAGGAAATAAACATAAGCCCATAAAGCCAAAGCCTGAAAAAAGTAATAATGGTACATGTATTCATTCATTCTCTAACTTGTTTATTCATTCATCCTGCAAATATTGATTGTCTGTATTCTAGGCACAACAGAAGCAAAAATGAAAATGGCCTAGTTGTTGCCCTTGAAAGAAGAAGTTGCCCAGCCAGGGAGTAAAAGAAAGACTAAAATGAACCCAGATATTAATGTTCTCAGTTCTCTGGGAGAAATACTTCCAGGGATGGCAGGGAGGCATAGGTGAATTACTGAGACCCAGGCTCAGCATGTCTTGGGTTTAACTTTTTCTTCTGCCTCTGACTAGTTGTGTGCCTTGAGAAACCATATTTCCCAGGTTGTTTTGTTTATGTCAGCCTACTATGTACGAAGCACATAGGTGAGAGGGCCACTGTTAAATACAAAGTCCCTCCTATGAAACCAGGAGTTTACATGGTTCCACAGATCAGACCCCCAGTTCCCACATCCGTAAAATGGAACTAATAATAGAATTGATGTCATTGTATTGTAATGAATATTAAATGAAGCAATCTCTGTAGAACACTTCAAACGATTCCTGGCACATAGTTCAGCACCCAGTAGAAGTCCCATTTTCTGCTTTCTATTCCTTTTGTTTAATTTTTGTAAGACTCTGTCTGGTGATGAGACTCCAAGGACTGGTTTTTAAACAGATCTGCTTTCAAAAAACTCCTCCCTTTAGCCTGATTTTTTTTCAATTAGAATGACACAGTTCTGTCATGATTTTCCCCCTCCACAACCATATGTTTGGCAAGAACTTCAGGGAGAAAATCTTTCCCAGATGGTTTTGTTTATGTCAGCCTACTACGTGCCAAGCACGTAGGTGAGAGGGACACTCTGCTAAATACAGACAAAGTCCCTGTCCTCTTGGAGTTTACATTCCAGTAGGGGAGACAGACCATAAATAGAAAAACAGAAACAGGCATAATTTCTGAGAAAGGCAAGTGTATTGCCACTCAAAGGAATATTAGGAAGAACCAGGGGGATACTAACTGTAGATTGATATAGAAAGATTATCCCAGAGGTGATAGTTAAACTGAGATGGAAGGGTTCTAAGGAAACGCTGGTCCAATAAAAATCAAGAGTGGTGGTAGTCCAGGCAGAAGTCGTTAAACGTGCTAAGGCCCTGGGGCAGGAAAAGATTTTGATTTGTCCCAGTCAGTAATCAAAAGGACAGCAGTGTACCTGGGATCTAGATCCCTGGCAGAGAAGTCAAATCATCAGGATTTTTATGCCCATTTTTTAAAATTATTATTTTCAATCAGAACTTTGTAAATGACATGCATTTTTGGAAATGAGGAAATGGAAAGCCAGAGAGCTCAATGAACTTACCCATAATGTCTTGCACACAGTGATACTCCATATGTTGTAGCAGGCTTAGTAAATAGGGCGGAGCTGAGGCCCTCTGCTTTCCAAATTCGGACTGAGAATCATCTAGCCAAGGAGACCGAAACACGCAGTGTTTTTTATGGGTGAGTCATAGGCAACGCACATTAGCGTGTAGGGTCGAGTGGCCCCAGCTGCCGCTGGAGTGCAAGAAGGGAGGGGTGGCATTGGGCCCCGGCTGAAGCCTTTTAGCATGTTTACGATGAGCGGAAAGCACTCAGTGTTTTATTTAAAATACCACTCACACATACACGTACAATACAGCAGCAGCTGGAGGGACTGCCAGAAATTGACGCTGAAGTGTAGGAAATCAGAGCATCGGGAATACCGGCTACCCGGGACCGTTTCCCGGATCTTTTGGGATATTTCAGACCCCATAGGCCCCATCTTCCCCAATGATCCGCAGAAGATCCTCATATAGTGTTGGGGGGAGCGCAGCAGCAGATTAAAGAAGCGGGAGCCCTGCAGAGCCCTCGGAGCTAGCAGCACCAATCACACTGTACGTGCTCTTTCACATTCCTGTCTGCCTTCCTCTCCATCCACAACTGTCAAAAATACCCGTTAGAGCCCTAACTCACCCTCACGGTGAAGCCTTCCTTTGCAATACTAAAAAAATTCCCTCTTTTGTATCTCCCCCCGCTCCCCCCCCACACACACACCCCGCCTTCCCCGCGTCTTCATGTTTCTGGAAATCCGACAGTTGGGAAAACTCATTTGGCTTCGATCACAAAATCACAAACTGCTTGCGCAGGCTTGCAGCTTTTTCCAGCTTGTGTGACTTGGCCCAACCACACGGGGGCCCTCAGCACACACTTGAGAATCAGAGTTGCTTTCTTTTGTCGCTCCCCCGCCTCGGCCCTCAGCACAGTAGTGTCTCCACAGCCTGCTGTGTGCTCCTGGCGTTACATGATAACATCGTTTGAAAAACCCTTTGGGTGGGATGTCCGCTCTTAACTGAAAAATAAGTAAGAACTTCATCTTAACAACAATGTGAAAATTGTCAAGGCTCTCCAGTTTCCTTCCCTTGCTACCAACTGGACCCCTGCCCACAAACTGGATGTACCTGTATCCTTCTCAATCAAAATAACCCACAGTTCATCACTTGGGGTCCTTTTCTCAGTAAATAAACTCTGAAACACCTTCTTTCCCAACTCTCCCTATCCAAAAATCCAAATATCAAAATCCCGACTCACTCTTTCAATGAAAAATCCAAAAGTACCTCTTTGCATCAAATCCTTCCAGGCCCAAGCAATTGTCTTTACCCTCACGCCTCATAGTATCCTCTACTACTGATGTAGCCTATGTTCAAATTTCAACTCTTACTTCCCAAGACAACATCAGTGTTCTATCCTGGAAAATGGGCTAACAATCAACCTCAACTGAAAAATGAAAGTTAAGGATGAAATCTCATTGACAGTTCACTCATTTTGCATGTTTTACAGCTTGGGCCTACAGAGAGAAATACGTGTTCCTCCTTGTCATCATTTTAATCATCTTTGGAAAGCAGAGTGATGTAATGGGTAGGGGGTTCAGATCTGTTTCTAGAACATTCTATCCATGTCACCTTGAGCCAGATACTTCCTCTCTGAGGCTCAGTTTCCTCATGTGTAGAATGAAATAATAATAGCCTCCCCCCCCACACACACACATATCACAGAATCTATTAAGAAGTTTCAAAAACATAAACATACACAAGGCAAACTCCAGGGCACAGGAACTTGTCACATAAAAAAAAACGTGTTCATTCATGACTCCACACCCCTACATCTCCTTTAAGGGCATAGACAATATTTTACTTATCTTTGCATCTCTCCCTGCCTAGCCTAGCCCAGAACCTCTGCAGCTGGCAGGCCCACAATAAATCATTGTTGAGTTGAGTTGAAAACCCAAACCAGATGTGCCTCCTCCTCTGGCAAGTCAAGCTTTCAAGCTGGTGGGTTGGGCCTGCTACTCCCCCACAAGGCTCCCCTCCCACCAAGCTAAGCAACCTCCATTATTTGTACCAGGCTCTAGGGAAGGAAATTCAGTGGAGAGGGATGGGAAGTGGAGAGGGCATTGGACAAGGTAGGGAGGAGGAGAGTGTCGTTTCTTGGTGTATCCTTTCAGAGGTGCGACCCTGAAGTCGCTGTAATTTCTGAAATCATACATATCCAAAGTCACTCATTCCACCAATGTCTTCCTGCTGAGGAAAATACCACCCGCAAGTCATGACAAAAGGGGTGTCTATAAAGGTATAAGAAGACTCTCTTGCCTTTAGCAGAGAACATGACTCTGAGGATCAGAGGGAGAGATTTGAAATCATGAGTCTCAACTGAGAGCTAAACTGATGCCACTGGGAAGCACTAACAAATAACTTGCTCCCCAATCTCAGCTTCTGAGTAAGTTTGATTCCACACCCAAAATATGTCAGGGGGCAGAACAAAGGTCTTTACTGGAGCATAATACTCTAAAAAGGCTGCTGGAATGATAATACAGAGGGCAGGGTATACCTATGTCTTGCACTCAGTGACCCAGCATCCAATATGATTCCCTAGCTATCTGTGAGTGATTCCAGAGAACAGAGCCAGAAGGAAACCCTGAATGTCACCAGATGTGTCCCAAAAACCTAAAAGCAAATTGTCCAAAAAGTACAAATTTGTTTTTGAATGACAAAAATGCTCTCTATTCAGGGATTGTGAGCAAAGCAGTGCAGACAGGGAAATAGAATGCTATGCTGTCTCATGCAATGTCAAGAACCAGACACCAGAACATGCCGACTTGGACTGTAACTTTGGCTTGGTCTCAGACCAACCGGCACGACCTGAGGCAAGTGAGGACTATTATTATTTCATATTATTTCACCAGGCTTCAATAATAATACCTCCTCACACTGTTGTCCATGAGAGTTCTAATGAGCTAGTGTTTGTAAAACAATTCCCATGGGTCTAATACCTTATTAACAGCACGTGACTGTTAAAAAAAAAAGATACATAACACTGTCCCTCGCCAGCAAAACTATCCTAGGGGCAGGGTGTCCTAAAGGTTAGAGTTTGCAGGCAGTGCCAGATGTACTCTTCTGCTTCCAACCCCAGTCCTATGATCTAAGAGCTGAATTTCTTTGAACTTGTTTCACCAATTCGAACATGGGGCGAGGAGATAGTCACTTTCCTGCCAGCTGTTGCATTCTGGAACTGAGCTAACCCACAGTTCTGAACACATTGCCTGATCCACAGCACCCAAGAAAAGCAGAGCAATTTATCATCTGGATCTTGCTCCCCTCCCCTGCCTATTGGGGCCTCTTTTGGGTTAAGTTAGCACACGATATATAGTTTTGGCAATCCTGCAGTAAAGGAATAATTTCTTTGTTTTGCCAGTGAAATTTCTAAACATTTTATTCAAGTGCCAGAAAAGGGAAACAGTTTGAGATCATTTGTAAACCACACAAGCATGGACAATCAGCTTCCCCCAATGCAGCAACCCTGATCCCCATAGCTACAGAACACACTTTTCAGGACTCAATTTGAAGAAATGAGTATTTTACTGCAAACAAAAGTCACCTCTGTTTCCTGTCCAGCTTTGGGAGAAAAAAATACCTCAACCCAGAAGCCTGGAAAATTCTTGAAAATTCTCACTTGATTCCAGCAAATCCAACCAAACTGGCAAGATTTCTTACCATGTGAACCTGAGTCAGTATGAATTGCTTCTCCCCATCTGCCCACAGCACCCAGAACTCAGCAGGGTACACTGGGCGTCAATACATATTTGTTGTCCAGTCCATCATCAGAGTCCCAGATCCCATTTCTACAATGTCTGCTCCATTGCCAATACATTCAGAAAGCATGAAAATGGGGAAGGGGGAAAACACGAAACATCCATCAATTCACCACCCTAACACAACTCTCAATTTTGTGTGGAAATTTCTCTTCCAGTCTTTATCCACATGCAAACATATTTTTACAGCACTGTAGTTATAGGGAAATACTGCAGCAGTTTCAGCCAAGAATCAGATACCATGTAGCTCATGTCACTAAACTTTCCAAGTGAGGGATTTTTCTTCTCTCATTCAATCCACTCATCCAGTCACTCAGTCATTCAACAACCATGAATTTAAATCAGCTCTGGTACTGTGCCCTGGGGGTCATAAAGATGACTAAAGGCAAAATACTCACCCTCAAGTAGCTCCCATTTTAGTGCCAGAAACAGACAAGTCAGCAGGAAATTATAACACATAGCAATCAAGGCACAAATGCTGTAAAAGCACAGAAGAGAAGCATTTAAATAGAGGTGGAAAGGGGAAGGAAAGCAGAAGTTCAGTGGAGACCAGACAGAACACATACAGAAGCATGAAGTGAGAGCAAAGCAAGGTGTCATCAGATAGGGAAAAATAGCCGATTGGCTGGATTGTAGGCAGCAGCAGTGAATGCAGCAAGAAAGCAAGCAAGGGGGCAAAATGATTCAGATGGAAGATTTCTGATTTGTTATGATGATGGGTAGGGAGTTCGGGAGGGGGTTCAAGTAGGGTATGAGCAATCAATGTATATTTATAGATTGCCCCAGAAACAGAGTGGAGGGTAGAATGGCAGAGTACCTGAGATAGATGGGCAAGAAGTGAGGGGCTTAGCAGGTTGTCATAACAATGAATGGAGATGAAAAGGATTCAAAGCAACGGAGTGTCTTCTCCCCTTAACACTGCCTATCGCCTTAGTAAGTGACTTACTTTAGTAGGTGGCCACAGTGCTTGTATTTCCTCTTCTGTAAAACAAGAATCTCATAGTTGCATCTCCCTAAGCTAGCTGCTGTAAGCGTTAGATAATATGCGGCATGCAAAGCTCCTTGTGACTGGTACTCAGAAAATACTTGGTAAAAGTTGTCTTCTCCTTCCCCTCCTTCCCTTTACTTCCACCTCACCCTTCTGTAACAGGCTGCCATGGTATAGAGCATGAAAGTGACTGAAGCAGAATTTTAACCCAGACCATCTGACTCCAGAGAGCAGTGGAGAAAGTTTGAAAGTGGTTTTTTTAGGACAAAATGTCCTGATAAAAGCTCTTAGATGGCTTGCTCAGCTGAGTCAAGGGCCCGGCTGAAGTCATAAATACGACTTTCAAGTCACACTAATCAACAGAGTGATAGGATTGTCTTCATCAGAGTTCCTCCATATGGGTATAAGCACAGAGAAGGATGTTCTCAGTTAAATTTATCCAGTGGATGTGTCAGAAAGACAGGAGCAAAGCAATTGGGAATAGAAGCAGGAGTCAGGCAAACAGACCTCTATCCTTGAACATAATGATAATGGTCAAGCAAACAAACAGACCTGAAGTCTCATCCCAGGAGTCAGGCAAACAGACTCGACTTACAGTCTCATCTCTGTGCTGAACTGACTGTGGGACTTTATAGAAAACATGCAACCTCTCTGAGTCTCAATCATCTCGTAAAAAATAATAGAAGACAGCAGGACCTGGCTCATAAATTTATTGTGAGAATTACATGACAGTAATAAAATGATTCTGTAAGATGCTTAGTATGTTCCAGCATATACATAATATTTATCCTCATCATAATCAGTACCCCCGTCATCATAACCACAACTATCAGCATGTCCAAGGGTGAAGACGAAAAGAATTGAGATGGAAAGGGATGACAGGGTGAAAGAATGAAGGAGACCTGAAGATATTCCCAAGGGGGAAAAATGAACTTTGAGATGAGCAGGAAGGGTATGCATGGGGAAGGGGGTATGAGACAGCACAGTTCTGAACAATGATGAAGAGTGTTACTGCTAAAAATGGGGGTGTGTCTGCACATGGATCACAGATGTCAAACTCACCCAGAATGAAGTCAGGACTTGGGATGTAGAAGAAGACAGTGAGCCAGATGTCGAACTCTTCGTTGCATGGGTAGTAATGGGGAAAGGGATCAGATGGGGATGGTTACAATGAATAGCTGATAAGCAGAGAAGAGCGTGCCGTAAGGGAAGGAGGAGTTCTTCAGTCGTAACCGGAGGTCTACGCGTCTGAGAGAAAACTGGGGAAGCTAGAGCATAGACCCCACCTCCTGCCTAACGGTGCGTGATGTGAGAGCGCGAGCAGTGTCCACTAGAGGGCGGTGTCGGCAAAGCCGTGATTTCCTCCATGGAGACAGGTTTCAGCACTTAACGGAAACGGAGGTAGAAATCATATTCTGTGAAGATTATTTTGGAGTGCGAGATGCTTCCCAGTGGGGCAGTGTTTTTAGAGGGTACATAGAAGGCTCAAAGAACTCCGTGGCAGGAAGATGGATGAGTCAGGGGTTATGGGGAATGGAAGCAAAAGAAATCAATGGAGATAGTGTGGGAAAGGACAAATGACAGGCTGAAGGGCTCACGTTTGGGCTGTAGCCAAAGACTGAAAGATGTGAGGCTTGCTGGGATTAACTGTCCTCAGACTCCCAAATGGAGCTTTCCCCCCTTTATGTCTTTGTTTATTATAAAAGTAGCACATACTTGTTTCAAACAATTTTAATTATAACTGAAGTGAAAATCCCACATCCCTACCCTCAGGGGTAATCACTGTCCTTCAATCTAACATATTTTCCTTAATAAACCCAATAGCATCTATACCATGTTTCTCCCATTTGCTTTCATCACAATACTATATTAGGACATCATTGTGTATCCATATATAAATCGATAGCTTGTCTGTATTGTGGCTACATCATCATTGTTATCATAGTACCAGAAAGAATAGCAAAGAGTGGCAATTATTGGGTATTCTAAGTGCCAGGTACTTTCTAAGTATTTCCTGTGGACCTCGATTTTTCATCAAAGTTTTATGAAGGAAATATTTACCCCTATTTTGCAGGTGAATATATTTTGAAAGTAATGAAATATTTGACCAAGTATTTAGAAACTTGTTCAGCGTCAAACAGGTCAGGTAGGCTAGAGAGGAGGAAATCAATTTCTCTCTATTTATAAATAATGTTTAGATGAACATACAGTTCAGACAGTGTGGCTCAGCAGTAAGGCACATGTCTTGTTTGCATAAGACCTCAGTTTGAGCTCCAGCACCACAAAAAATTTTAAAGAAACATCATTATACTCCTAAGAGAAGACTTTCTGTGTTAAATGATATTTCAAGCTGCTCCCAAGAAGTTGTGCTAGCTTAGATGTGCAGCAGCAGTAAATGGATGCCAGTTCCACCACATCCTCACCAATTCTGGGTGGGCTTTAGCAACCTTTTAAATTATTGCAAAATCTGAGAGGTGAAAATGGCATTTCCATCATCGCAGTGCTGTTTTAATTTGCCTTATAGCTTACGGAAGCTGTGACCTTTTTATATGACATTAGCCCTTTCTGTCTTTTGGAAATTTCTTGTTTATTATTCTTGGATCAATTTTCTAATGTTTTTTTCATCCTTTTTCTCACTGGTCTATAGAAGCTCATGCTTTCACCCCTTCAATAGCTATTTATTGAACAACGACAGCAAGCCGGACTCTGTCCAAGCTGTGGGAATATAATGGTGAATAGGAAAAGCCTCAGCTTTCATGAAGTTGACGTGTAAGCAGAGGAAACAATAATGAACATGGAAATAGCTAAGTAATATAATTTCTAATCCTGAAGAATGTTAAAAAGAAAATAATGCACTTCCTATAGTGGGGCTCTCAAAATACTTAAGTAATATAAACCTCTGCCTACCTTCTATGTTGTGACTCCCTCCTGTGTCTTTCAACTTTGCCTGAAGCATCTTTTGCAATTCTGAAATTGTATAGTTTTTGCATAATAAAATATGTCATTCTTTTTTATAGCAAGAAGGGGGAGGGTTTCTTGTTATGTTATTTTTTAAATGCTTATTTTCCAGTTGTGTAATTGTTTCTCTTTTGAAAATTAAAATATTTCAGATCATAGGTGACCCAAGACAAGAGAGGGACAGTGATAGAGAGTTGTGGGCATGTTTTTGATGGTGGGAGCATGCAGTAACTTTGTACATCAACACCATAAACATTAACATTATTGTGATATCACCTAAACTATAAGAAAAAATGTGAAAGGAAGTCTAAACCTTAGCCTAAGTTATAATATAGTTAGGGACAGGGAATATGCTAGGGTTTCAGCTTTTTATTCTTGTAGCTGGGACCACTATCCACACATCCGGACGGGCCTCCTGCATGAAAGAACTGGCAGAGGAACCCAGGCATGCGGGTCCTGGGGCTGAGGTCTCCAAGCCTACTTGGATTGGGACTGGGCCTTCTCCAACCAGACCCCCCATCTTCCAGTAGGTAAGCATCATACCCACCAGCTTCCGCCAGCACCAGGTTGGTCCCATCAATGGCCAAGACGCAGAGACTATAAAACCCAGCTTCCAGAAGTGCGCAGCCGCATTTGTGGCCGCACGACATCTTATTATCTTATTTTTTCCTTTGGAGAACCTGGCAGGCTACCAAAAGTATCCTGCCCGCACGGCAGAGTCTGGCAAACTTTTCGTGTCGTACTCAATATGCCAAATACCAGTAACAATGATGGGTCTCATTCTCCTAATCCTGAAACAGCATTGAAATGGCTCTTTTAAAATCTCAGGGCTAGGAAGAAGGAGACTTTACTGGTGCCTGCTCAAGGAAATTGACGAACAACGGATGATGGTGATCGTGATTCTTGTAGCAGGTCTGAGCAGTAAAGGGCACTATTATTAAATGGTATTCACAGTAAGTAAGGTTGTCACAGTAAAGGGCACAATTCCTAAATGGTGTGTTCTTCTGGCCGTTGGCAATGTTGAAGCTGAGGCCTACACAAGGGAAGTGCGTTTCTCAGGGTCACATAACCAGTTAGTAGTGCCAGAAATTTAACATTCTGTGGTATGCTGCCTCCTATAGCACTGGCTGGAGCTCCATCTCCTACTACACCAGAACCTTCTTCCAGGCCTAGGCCAAGATTCTCTGTCTCCAGCCAGGTTATCATTCTATTCCAATAAACCTCTGACCTGATGCTTTGAGAGAGAATTACAGTGCTCCATGACAACGCTGCAGCTTATAAATAGACACACACCTGTTGATCTCTGCAGACATGTCAAACATTTCTTGAGGCAACATCGGCTGCAGGGGGCTGGGGACAGAGGGCAGACAGATTTGCCATTTAAGAACCAAAATAGGAAATGTCTATTCTAAAAAAAGCATTCTGGCTGTTGTTTTCATTCAGTTGCTGGTAGAACAGCTGTTGTCCCAGGAGCTTTCCAAGGGGGCTGCCATTGAATTAGGCTAAAGCGATAAGCTGACAGCATGGAAGTTTCTGAGACTTGTTTCATGGTCCCAGTTAGAACAGGCCTGAAATCCAGAATTTTCTTTTAAAAGGATGAGCATTTACCCGACCTCCAATGCAGTTTGGTCTAAATATCACAATTCACTTGGACTTTCCTAGACAAGACCTGCTTTTTACCTCCACAGTTTCAGGGACTGTGGGCATTTTTTATGCCTCCCAGGAGACAGAATAGAAGGAGAGTAACTCCGTGGAAAAAAGAAAGGGGGGTGTTGCAGTCATTCAGGCTACTTGAGGAGACGTTTTCCTTGTTACCAGGGGACTGGCAGTCCATGTTTGAACAAAATAGGTGGGTAATTGCCTTCATTATTTTTTCACTTGGCTCTCCGTGTATAGACACATCTGAAGATATTGGCAAGTTCTTTTGTCCTTCTAACTGTGGCAGGTATTTAGTTGCTTCTCTCCCAAACAATACAGTAAATTTGCTGCTTTGAATAAGGTTTTAAAAAAACCAACCTTTTAACATCCTCTCTGTTCCCTTCACTACAAAGCTGAGTGCGCAGCCATCCTCTGCAGTAAGATTTAAAGTCCTTATTCTGAAGCTTAAGATATAACTCTAACACACCATAATTAGATCAGGTATGGCCAGCACACATAAAGTAGAAATTAGCCTGAGATCCAGGTCCAAGTGTGTTCCAACTTGCTGTGGCACCTGGAGCAAGTCAGTGCCCCCCTCTGGGCCTCAGATAACTTCCAGGGAAATAAAGTACTCTGGATGGATTTTTCTAGCCAGGTTCCTCATCACAATCACCAGAAGGTACTTAATAATATGCTGATTACAGGCCCAAATCCAGGCTGATTGAATCTGATAGGCTGAGTATCTGGAACCAAAAAACCTGGACTCCAACATAACTCCTGGTGGTTCCACTGTGTGGCCAGCACTGGGGTCCTGTGAACTAGATGATCTCAGATCACTTCCTGTCATTAGGTGGTTTGATACTACCCTAGAAGGTGATGGATTTTTCTCTCTATGATGCTTTCCTTCACCTTCACCACACCATACAAAGGGAGAGGCCATTCATTCTTCCAAAACCTCAAAGATTTTCAGCCATTCAGTTGTCAGGTAGTGGCAGAGGGACAAAGCCTCGCGGGTTCCGGGGCCGAGATCTCCAAGCCTGCTCGGATTGGAGTCGAGCATCCTCCACCCAGATCCTCCAAATTCCAGTAGGCGGGGGTCACACCCACCACCTGGCCCCCTGGCGCCGTGTAATCCCATCAACGGCCAAGACTCAGAGACTATAAAATCCAGCTCCCGGAACCGCTTAGCCGCATTCACGGCCACGCGACATCTTATCAGGACATCTTTTTATGACATCTTATTATCTCATTCCTACTTTGGACAAACTTGCAGGCTATCGAATGTAGCCTGTCCACAGGGCAGAGTCTGGCAAACTCCCCGTGGCGTACCAAATATGCCAAATACCAGTAACAATGATGGGTCTCATTCTCCTAAAGAGCCTTGAATATAATCTCAGGGCTAGGATGAAAGAGACGTTACTGGGGCCTGCTCGAGGCAATCGACGAATAACAGTTGTCAGGTATCAAGGACAAGACCCAGAAGGAAGTGATACTCATATTATTGATAGGAGAGAGTGAAAATGAGGGTAAAGGAGGAAAAAACTATACATGCATCAGTAAACATGGCAGACTGTTTCTTCTTAAAAACTAAGGTTTATAGGCTTGCTCTTCAAGCCCATAGTCTCCCTTGAAAATCTATCTCTCTTGATTGTCTGTGTTTCTATGCTTGATGATTTTCACTCTGGATAAGGCTGTCTCAAACATGTACTTCTCTTTCTACCTCCCCTCACATTTTTCTAAATAAGATTCAATAAAAACTTTCTTATTTTACCAAAAAAAGAAAAGTAAAGAAAATCAAGGTCGCCAGAGACCCCCAAGTGTCATGTAGGCATTGATACATCACAGGAACCATCATAAAGCTTATTTTCCCTAGGCCATCTCTGCCTTGGAACAGTACTACACTATAAAGAGGTAGAGCTGAGTTGGGAAAGAGTTTTCATTTTAGTTGAGGTGGAATTCAGCTCCTGAGTAGCACTGAACACATCCCTCTCTGACACTGAGACCATTTGACCTCCATCTCTGGACCCACGTTCAACTGCAGACAGGAGGCCTGTCAGGAGCATTAAATTTTGACTTGAAGACACCATGAACTTGGAAAAATCTCAGAACTAAGACCCTCTTCTGGTAACTGATATCCTGTCTTCCCTTGCTGATTGCAACCAGCCACACCTTGCCAGCTTTCCCCCCCTGCTCTGCTGACCTAGATCCCTAACTCCCTGACCCCATGTTTGAGTCCACATTCATTATTCACGGTATACTCATGTGCTCTTTACTAAGCACTGACTCCAACCTGGCACTTCTGAGTTAATTAGGTCAAATGTAACAAGACAACATGGCAGTGGGTCTCAGCAAACCAACAAGCTAACATTGTAGTTTTCATCCCTTTCAGACGCTACACATATTTTTTAATTAATTTTTCTGTTTATTCCTTTACTAGCCTGAAATTCAATTCAGAGATGCTGTACCTGCCTATACATATTAGTTTGAAACTATTAGCAACGAGTGCTTGTCACATCAAGAGGAGATGAAAGTGATCTGTAATAAAAGGCTTTGCACTTAAATATGGAAACACCCACACAGGACTTCACAGAAAGATTCTCTCAAGTAGTAAAAAGCTTCTGTATCATATACAATTCCCTTCAGTGCTTCATCTACAAACACAAAGTGATAGAGAGATATTTCATTATCAACTCCCATTCCAAAAACAATATCACAATTGTTGACCTGGTTTTCTGAAATGATGAGCGATTCTGGGTAAAACTCTGTTGGAATGGGGGTAAGTGGGACCTTCCATCTCCTTGCACAATAGATTCATTTCAACTGAGGTTGTGTTAGGGAGGAGACTGATGGTGAACCAAACCTGTGCACATATATGTCAAATATTTATTGTGGGAATGCAGGTCATTCTAAACATTGTTTTCACCTCCATGGAAGTTGAAAAGAATATTCGAAAATCATCAAAATGCCTGGCTATTCTTTTTTTTTCAATTACTGTGAGATACAGTTATAAAGCTGTTAATTATTGCATTTGAGTCATACAATGTTCCAATACCCATCCCTCCACCAGTCTACATTTCCCACCACCAATGTCCCTAGTTTCACTCCCGCCAAACCCTCACCTCCCAGTCTGTCTCATGCAGGCACTTTCTTTACATTTTTATTTGTCAAGACTGTCCTGTCCAGTTCACCTAGCATCCCTAGTTCCCATCTGCTGAATTACCTCACAAAATTTCAAAGGAGCCTCCAGGAAGCAGAACTGTCCATTTGCTAGTCTCCACCATCATTTCTCCATTTGCTTAGGATTGGGGTTTTGTCAAATTTTTGTCCCCTTCATCCCCGCTTCCAAGGAATGGAGTCTGATCCTTGCCACCAGATTGGAATAGTCAACCTCAAATCCTCTTGTTCGGTTGAGCAATGCTAGGTATGACATCTACTTCCACAAAATTCAACTGCTTGTCTACATTTCAACCTGTTGTTATTCTCTTTGAGCGCCTCCCACCAGCCCTCATGCCACAACTGTCTCCTAATGTATCCCAAGGATACTTGAAGATATGAGCCTTTCCCAACTGCCAGTCCTGTAGCTGAGAAACTTCACCTTGATTGGATATTAGAGCAGGTCCATGTACAACTAGGTTGGAACATGGATTTCATTAGATCCCTATCCTATTTTGACCCACCACTAGATTCTCTTTGGGTATTTAAATACTAAAGAATTGCTGTCTTGAAGTGGACTAGAAATAACATAAGAACATTGGTGGAGGGTCTTGGGTACTTTGGTGGTGTTGCAGCGCAGTAACTGTCCAATGAGACCATAAGCATTAACAACAGTGTAAATATGTGAGCTAAACTATAGTAATTTTTAAAGTGTGATGTACTTATGTGCAAAGAATGGTCTTCTACAGGAACTGGTAGAGAACATGAATCACATGAATGAGGACCTGGGTTCAATTTATTTTCTGCAAATAGGACAGTCAGACATCTTTGATGTATACTATCGCCAGTCTTTAAGCCACTTTCTTGTAATCCACACAAATATGCCAAGCCATTTGAGAAGACAGCTCAGTCCTCTTCAAAACACTGTAGCCAAGAGCACATATTGGGAATAAGACAGACCTGGTTTCATGTCTAAGATCTATCTCATATTGCTCTGGGATTTCAGGAGTTTCACATAGATTCTCTGAGCTTCAGTTTGAATGGTTGGAAAGTGAAGATGAAAATAATACCTACATCGATAGTGTCAATGAATAAAATAAATGCCTTTAAGGGCTGGAGCGATAGCACGGTGGTAGGGCGTTTGCCTTACACGCAGCCAACATGGCCGACCCGAGTTCGATTCCTCCGCCCCTCTCGGAGAGCCCGGCAAGCTGCCGAGAGTATTTCGCCCACACGGCAGAGCCTGGCAAGCTACCCGTGATGTATTCGATATGCCAAACACAGTAACAACAAAGTCTCCAATGGAGACGTTACTGGGCCCGCTCAAGCAAATTGATGAACAACGGGAGGGCCTTTACCTTTACCTTTACCTAAGTGCTTAACAGAGATCCTGATACATAGTAATCCCCTAGTAAATTACAATTGTTGTTCTAGATATCTCATGGTATGTAATGATAATTTGCCTTTGCAATTGTACTTGTTGCATTTTGAAAGTCTCCACTTTCTCCTGAACTGAATTAGAAGGTTTTTGAGGTGTATCAGGATGGGTATCGAAACTGGGTTGAAGTTCCAACTATTGAGAAATACCAAGCTAGCAAAATATTACCATTTTCTTCACCCAGATAGAAAGAGAAAGTACACTGGTGGAGGGATGGGTATTTGATCATTGTATAATTGAAACCCAAGCACAAAAATTTGTAAGTCTACAACTGTACCTCATGATATCTCACTAATAAAAATAAAAAAAGAAAGAGAAAGTAATTTAATTGCTTTCCATTCCTGTCTCATTCCACAAAGAAAATATGAGCTGCCATTATTAAACTGACCAGTATTAGTAGGCTTTTAATGAATTAACTAGAAGCTACACTTAAATATGGCAAATACACTCCTGGAGAATTCAAGAGTTGTCTGAAAACGTGGCTGGTGAAGTTGCCTGCATCTTTAATGATCTTGAGTAGTGTCTGCCATGATGCCAATGGCAGAGTTGGGGGTGGGGGGAGCGGAGAGAAAATATTATCACTCATTCAGGTACCAAAGATAGCATTCTACTCTGGTACAGAGGATATTTTAAAAAAATGAGAATTCGTAGGTTCTCATCTGTTTGCTTACCACTAGGAGATGACCTCAAACAATGCAAATATTATTAAAAGGGACACCAAAATATGCATTTATCATTTGACATTCATTGCACACAGACGATGTATGTGGCATTATTCTGACTAGAGAAAGATGCATATAAATCATTCTAGAACCTTCCCCATGACTTACTTCACCAGTTGGGTGGTGGCCGTGGGTGAGAGCATATTTCTATACACAACGGTAAAAAACCATCAGCTAGGGCTTTCAGTGTAAGATAACATCTTCTTAGTTGCTATAATTATATTGTCACAAAATCAAAAATACCAGATATTCTGCTATTTGGTGCAAGAAAAAAACGCTACATTTATTAATATGGCCGTTTGACTTTACAATGATGTAAACTGTGTAGTCCAGAACCAAATTTTGATGGCCGACCAACCTAAGGTTTAGTTCTGTCTCTGTAATTTTACTAGCACTGTGACCTAGACCAGGTAACATAACTTCTCTGAGTTAGTTTCTCCTGGTGGAAATCGAAAGTAACAACAATAGCTTCCCCAAATTGCCATGGTAATGAGAAGAAGTATGTTACATAAAGCATTGGTCACAGAGTATATCATGAAATTAATGTTCCCTAAAAAGGCAGCTCACTGTAATAATTAAAAGAGATGAAATGATCATCCATAGCACAAGCCAAAGACATTTAGAAACTGTGAAAGAAAATTCCCACCTCTCATCCATTTGCCATGAGGACAGTTTCTCCACTTCCCCTTGGAGATGCAGAATTCTTAAGGGGAAGAGCCAACTATGCCTGGTAAAATAATAAAGTAGAAAATTCCAGTAACAGTTCCTCCTGCACCCAGGTTAATCTAGCTTCTATTCTACTACCTGCTTGCTCAGAAGGGACTTCATTCTGCCATTAAAGACTGGTCTGAGATTTCATGGTCCATTAATTTCTATATTTTCTCTTTATTGCCTCCCTTTGCAGGTTGGAACTCTCCAGCTCCTTCCATGAGATAGAAGCACACAAGAAAGGTAGAAAAGTGGTAATGTGTTCTTTCACAAAAGAATGCCCTGTGTATAAAAAAACCAACAGTGCCTCTTAGAAAATGCATTTACACAAAATGCATTTCATAAAAGGCTGTGTTTCATGCTTGAGAGAAGCAATAGGCATACATGAATAGATCTTTCATAATACACCGATTGGAAATTTATCTGTGAATCTTCATCACAGTGTGTATGGTTTCTACCCCAAAAAAGAAGCATTTGGGGTTATGATGAAACATCATAAATCACAGTTCCAACAAAATGTGGATGATGGAACCTGCTTCTGAAAAATACTACCATGTGAATTTTGTTATTTTCTTGTTGTTAATATAATAATTTTGCCTCTGAGTCAAATGTTTTTACTTATACACCCAGAATTGTGTGTTACAGGAAGCCTAATAGGCTTAATTAGTGAGGAATTTAACTTAATCCGGTAGTTTTATAATAACAGATAGCAAATCAGGTTCACTCCGCACATTTAATGGAACATAAGTGGTCAGAAAGGGCCTTTAACAACCTTAATAGAGAGAAGGCACACAGTGCACACAAACAAGGACCGTTCTCTGAAGATAAAAATGGCAGTCTGAGGTCACCCTAATTATCAATAGTGCTTTTTGCATGCCTGTCCCTATTACCTGTGTTACCTGTTGCTTTCAACTTTCTATAATTATAGTTTTTATGGGTACATGTGGTCCTCTTTTCCCCTTCCTGTTTTTGCCCAAACAGAGCACTTGAGAGAAAGTTATTTAAGGATTTCAAGTTTGCCTTGTAAGTGTATTTTAATTGAAGCAAACGTACTGAGTCCTGCCAAACGGAACCATATGAAAAAACTCACCATAGATAGGAGAGGCCTCTTGGGCTCCTGCAGCCCTATCCTTAGCACTAGGCCAGTTTCAGAAGGAAAGAAACACTAAAATCCCTTTGAGGCAGCAGTCGTGTTGGAAAAGAGAATCGAGAGGGATAGGTTCTAGGTATTAGGGTTATAAAAACGATTTAGCCCAGTGGTTCGCAAAGTGGCTGCTACTGACCCCCAGGGGGCACTGCATGGATTCAAGAGGCTATAGTAAACACAGGTGCTTTCTGCTTGTTTGTTTAATGAAAGGAGATTTCCAAGGGGCCTTGAATGATTTTTTGGGGGGGGGTGAAAGGGGGCTGTAGGCCAAATAAATTGGGAAACATTTGATTAGAGTTCAGAGGGAAAGAAAACTAAAGGAGCAAACCAGCTGTCATTTCTCACTATGGATGACACAGAATATGTGAATCACAATATGAGATGCTTTAGGTTCAATATAAGAATTTCAAAAATATGAAGACTCTTAGCTCTTCATTCCTAATAATTTGGTAAATCCAAGTCAACGACAGGTTGGACTGTTCTGGGCACTGGAAGTCACAAACTGCTGACAGAAAGACACCAAAAAGAGTCTTACAATACTTTAGGGATGCATTCTACAACAAAATGAATAGACGGGGGATATTTCATATCACCTCAATCAAGAAAGCTCCCAGAAATCAAGCACATATGTTTTTTTCCTGGAGCAAAAATAGTCTCATGCCAGTTTAAGATATGCTCCAAAATGAGTTTCCCACCACAGCACCCAAAAGGAGAGAGAGAACAAAAGGGAATGCCCTGCCACAGAGGCAGGGGGAATGGGGGATGGGGGTGGGAGGGATACTGGGATCAGTGGTGGTGGAGAATGGGCACTGATGGAGGGATGGGTACTTGATCATTGTATAACTGAAACCCAAGCACAAAAATTTGTAAGTCTGTAACTGTACCTCATGGTGTTTCACTAGCACTGTCTGTCACTGTCCTCCCGTTATTCATCGATTTGCTCGAGCGGGCCCAGTAACATCTCCATTGGAGACTTTTGTTGTTACTGTGTTTGGCATATCAAATACATCATGGGTAGCTTGCCAGGCTCTGCCGTGCGGGCAAGATACTCTCAGTAGCTTGCCGGGCTCTCCGAGAGGGGTGGAGGAATCGAACTCGGGTCGGCCATGTTGGCTGCGTGCAAGGCAAACGCCCTACCGCTGTGCTATCACTCCAGCGATAATAAAATTTTAAAAAAAGAAAGTAATAAGCACCACAAAAATGAGTTTGCCATAAACTTAAAAGAGACTTAGTTTCCAGAGTTTTGGGGATTTTGAAATGATAGATATGGGAGGAGTGTGGATTTGTATAACTTGGGCCAGCTGTTGGATTTGGTAGTGACACAGGACCTCTGGCCATGGACAGACCAGGAGTCTCTGATGTGCCTCAACTCTATTTCCTGAGCACCAAGGAGAAATTTTGAAATGATATACTTGTGAGCATGTGTGTATGTATGTACATGCTTGCATATGTAACTACACTTGGGTGTGAAGTGCAGAGACTCTCCTCATTACTCTTCAGCTCATGTCTTTCAGGACCTATATATAAAGTGCTCCCTGGTAATGCATTTCAAAGGAACAAACCCAATGGCCTACACGTGGGTTTACTTATTTTTGGTTATTCTTGTAAGTATCTTAAAGGGTCAAAAGTCCACAAATATTAAGAATCAATCATTGCAAGTTGGCAAAAACTGGTGGAATCACTTTAAGGGTTCCTGGTTATAGCCTTTCTTTTTAAGCTCTGTTCTGCAATAAACAGGATCAAGGAGAGAGCAGGGACCATGCTGTTTCCTGTTCACGCCTACTCCAGAGCAGGTATGGCCAGCCAAGCTGAAAACCCAGAAGGGTGAGGCACCCAGGGTTCTGGTTATCTGGACTAGGGAACACCCAATTATCCTTCACTGGCAGCATCTCCACTCAGGACTTAGTCACCCTAGAGGGGGGACACAGTGAGCCATGCCATACTCTCAGCATTTGTTTACTTCCTGAAGAAAATGGGAGGGGGCATAAAGGGATGGTCCTCAGTCTGTGTCCAGTCAATAGAAGGAGAGTCTCCAATTCGGGGCTGCTTCCTGCTGCCCCTTGCCCACCCATCCATTCACCTATCAGCAGGCATGGGCTCATCATTTACACTTAAGTCTCAAAGACACTAAAGGTTTTTTTTTCTTTAAAAACGTTTATTAAGCTCGTAACACCTACATATATACAGACAAATAAAGATAAAATCATTTGTAAATCAACAATCACTTGATAAAGATTATTTTCAAAAATTGTGTAGCTTTCTTTTTAAGAGGTATATAAATTTTTGGTATATAATTTTTAATGCCATAAATGATTCTATGCGGATGCATTTTAAAATTTACATGAAATAGATAAATACTACAAATATGGAAGAATAAGCTAGATATTTGTTCTTAAAATAAGAACATTTTAAGGGAAAACCTGAATAGATTTGTACAAGTATAAAGGTATGTTTTATCTTTGAAAGGAAAAATTGACTTTATTTTTAAAAATATTATAACATAGATAATGCTGAAGTTTCTGCATTAATTTGCAAATTATTACAATAAAATATCTATAGATACAAAAATCACCTGAACAGATATAGAGAATTCAATATAAATGAATCATGAATTTGCTATTGAAAAAAGTATTAAATCCTTTAGCGAGCTAGGAATAAGCAGACCTTTCTTAATCTTGTAGAGGGCAACCCAAAGTGTCAATAGTAAATGCCGCACTCAATAGTAAAGTGCTTCGTAGTTTTGTTTTGTTTTTTTTTTTGTCTTTTCAGGAAGCTCCTTTAATGCTGCTTGCAAAGCTGGTTTCAAGGCTATAAATTCCTAAAGCTGTTGCCTGCCCCTGAAGCTCTGTAGAACTTTCCTTCAAATCAGAATAATAATCTAGCTGGACAGAATATTTTTGGTGAGGTGTTCATTTCACTGAGTTTTTTTTTAAATAATACCCCTCCATTTTCTTCTGGCTCATGGGATCTCCTTTGAGAACTCTGTTGTGAATCTTATGGGATTTCCTTTGTATGGAAGTTCCTTTTTAAAACTTGCAGCTGTCAGTATTCTGTCTCTGTCTTTGGCTTTTGTCATTCTCATCATAAAGTGTCTTGGAGTTTTTCTTTTTTTGTCTTTAGAGTTCCAGCAAATGTAAGTCCTCTGCCCTCCCCCCATTCTCTCTGCCCTCTGGGAATCCAAGCTCACATCATTTCAGGGATGAGCTCAGTTTACAACCACTCCCTTGGAGGCCTGGCTTCCCTAACCTCAGTGATTCCAAAGCACACATCTGTTGCAACACTCAGGGCCCACCCTAGGCAATGCAGAGCTCTGAGCTGAGTTAGAGCCTCCATCTGCTGGTTTCCCACACCCCCACACCCTGCCTCTGCTGGAAAGGTCTTCCACTTCCCTGGGTTGTCTGCTCCCTGTAACTCTTCCCTTGCTTTTCCTCTGACAGGAAAGGCCCTGATGGAATTTACATTCAGATAAAAATCCTAAACCTACTCCACCCAGTTGCTCCAGCCAGACCACCCCCTTGCAGTTGAACTGATAGGAACCTTAAACATGGCTGGGCTTTTTGCATCACTTACAAGTAACAGAGAGTTATTTGAGGGCAGGGAAAGACTTCTGAGAACCTATCCAGTTAGGAAATAGGGCCACCAAGTAGTTGTTACCTTATGAAATATGTCCTGTAGCATCAGTCCTCATAGGACCAGACTGTTTTCTGAATTCAAATCCAGTCAGAGTGTTAGACAGCAGGAAAGAATATCTGGAATTTAGACTGACCTGAAAGGTTGAGTTGTGGTTTTGCCAAAGGTTGAGAGTGTGGGGAAAAGAAGGGGGATATAAGGAAAACAAACAGAAAGATAGGGCCAAGAGATAGTACAGCCACCTGGTAAGGCATTTGCTTTGTAAATGACTGAGCCTAGTTCAATCCCTAGCACTGCATATGGTTTCCTGAGTTCCATCAAGAGTGATCCTTCGCCAAATACACATTCGACAAGGGGTTGATATCAAGGATATACAAATTACTGGTTGAACTCCACAAGAAGAAAACATCCAACCCTATCAGAAAATGGGGCGACGAAATGAACAGAAACTTCATCAAAGATGAAATCTGAATGGCTAAAAGACACATGAGAAAATGCTCTACATCATTAATCATCAGGAAGATGCAGATCAAAACAACAATGAAATATCATTTCACACCACAGAGACTGGCCCACATCCAAAAGAACAAAAGCAACCCGTGCTGGAGCGGATGTGGCAAGAAAGGGACCCTCCTTCACTGCTGGTGGGAATACCAACTGGATCAGCCCTTCTGAAAAACAGTATGGACGATTCACAAAAAAACTAGAAATTGAGCTCCCATTTGACCCAGCAATTCCACTCCTGGGAATATATCCCAGAGAGGCAAAAAAGTATAGTCGAAGTGACATCTGCAGTTGTCTGTTCATTGCAGCACTGTTTACAATAGCTAAAATCTGGAAAAAACCTGAGTGCCCAAGAACAGATGACTGGTTAAAGAAGCTTTGGTACATCTACACAATGAAATACTATGTAGCTGTCAGAAAGGATGAAGTCATGAAATTTACATACAAGTGGTACTCCATGGAAAGTATCATGCTAAGTGAAATGAGTCAGAAAGAGAGGGATAGATATGGAAAGATTGCATTCATCTGGGGAACATAAAGTAACAAAATAGGAGACTAACACCCAAGAATAGCCGAGATAAGTACCAGGAGGATTACTCTATGGCTTTGAGGACAGCCGCACACGCTAGGAGAAAAGGCAGCTCAGATAGAGAAGGGAGCACCAAATAAAGGGTGTTGGGAAGTTCCTCTCAGGATGGGAAATGCGTGATGAGAGTAGACTATAGTTCGAACAAGATTGTCACTCAATTTCTCTTTTGAAAACCACAGCACTCAAAAGGAGAGAGATAACAAAAGAGAATGCCCTGCCACAGTGGTAGGGTGGGATGGGGGGAAGGGGGGTGGGAGGGATACTGGGACTGGTGGTGGTGGAGAATGGGCACTGGTGGAGGGATGGGTATTCGATCATTGTATAACTGAAACCCAGGCACAAAAATTTGTAAGTCTACAACTGTACCTCATGGTGTTTCACTAATAAAAATTTAAGGGAAAAAAGACAAAAAAATAGAGTGATCCTTGAGCACAGAGATAGGAGTAGGAGCAGAACACTGCCAGGTGTGGCCCAGAAATGAGAGGGAGAGGGAAAAAGAGAGAGATGAGAAGAGGGAAAATAAATAGAAGCAGTGAGAACAACGAGGAGAGAATCCAAATGGTAGTGGGGATGCACACTGGTGAAATAATTGTTTATTTCACAAGGAAATGGAATATTTAAAGTGCGTATGTTGTACTGGAAACTGTAACTCCATTGTCTCTTCCTGTCTTCACAACAACCATAGGGAATAAGAACTATTAATAGAATTATTTCACTGGGAAGAGGAAATGGAGGTTTGCTGAGGTTAAGTGATTCATGGCCAGTCACACAATCAGCAAGTGGAATCGGAATTCAAAAGCTTCACCATACTGCAAGTATCTAAGGGAGGGCACAAGCATCTTTAGGTAATAGGAGGAGCCTCTCTTTCAATACCTTTTCATCACACAAATAACCACCCAACCATTTAACTCAGAACACCTGTGTTCTGAGTTTAAAGCCTGTGTTCAGAGACCCTGGGAGAAGGATCAAAGAGGCTGAAGCAAACCCTTTACATGTGGGAGTCCTAGGTTTGACAGTCAGCCCCACTTGGTCCCTGACCATTTCTGGAAACAATTCCTGAGCACTGGTACCAGGAGTAGCTCCTAAGAAGTGTAGGTATGATCTCCCCTAAATAAACCATTTACTCTTTTTGTAATTTGGAGCACCGTGAATTACTATACTGTTCATAATAGGGTTTCATGAGTACAACGTTCCAATATCACCTCATCCACCAGAATATCAACTTCCATTCACCATTGTCTCAGTGTTCTCTCCCATCCTCCTCCTCTCCCCTCTCCCTCACCCTTGGTAAGTTTGGTTCTGTAAACCAGTCCTCAGTTTGTTATCTTTGACCATTTGTTATTCCCTTACTGTTTCTTTATCTCCCACATATGACAGATAGTTTTATCAATATAAAATTTCCCTCTCCTGGCTGACTACATTCAGCACGATACTCCCAGATACACTCATACAGCAGCAAATTTTACCTTTTCTTATAAGTATTTCATTTTGTCTATATACCACAGTTTTTGTTCTCCACTCATCTCTTCTTGGACTCTTCAGTTGTTTCCAGATTTTAGCTACTGTGAATAGTATTGCAATGAACACAGGTGTGCAGATGTCATTTTAAAATTGTTTGGGAGGGGTGCCAGAGCAAAAATACAGGGGGTAGGGTACTTGCCTTGCACGTGGCAATTTGAGATTTAATTTGGAGAGGAAACCATTAAAATATAAATAAATGATGTGGAATAGGATAGAAAGTTAGCACTGTCTGCAAGTGTGAGGTGGTTGGAATAGTAGAGAAGCCTCATTTGTTTCAAGGTCTTAGAGGAATTGGAGAGGATAAAGCTGTCAACAGGACAGACTGGCTTTAGGAGCCATAGCAGAGTTTGTGGAGGCAGAAACCCTGGCACTGTGAAAGAGGAGTAAGGAGGGATGGCATTGAGATGCACTAAAATTTGAAGATGTCATATATGAGCTTGATTTGTTTCATTGTTTTACACAGAGAAGGCTTAGCCCTTCATAGCCACACCTGAGGAGCAAAGGTCACACAGTGTAGTTGTTGGAAACCTACAGCCAAGATGCAAATCCTGCCTGTGTAATCTAGCTAAGTCACTTAGAGCAAGTCTCTGCTCAGAATTTCCATTTGTGTATCTCTCAAATGTAAGTGAACATAAAGCATGCACTCCAGGAATGAGATTGTCTATGTGGAAAACAGTCTGCACAATAGCTGGTACTTAGTAGCAACTCATTAAATATCAGGTCCATCTGCCCTGCCCTTACTACTAGAGGGAGGCCAAATGGAAAAGCCCTGGAAATATCCTCCGGAGATAAGTAAGGACTAGAACATTCATTGATTCAGCAAGTCCATAAGCCCTGAATTCCTCCTTTATACCCTGGAGAGTCAGACGTGAATAAACCAGTCCTTGTTCCCAAGAAGCTCACAGTCTAGTGGGCACAGGTCCAACAGTCTACTGCCATATAACAGAAGCATTATAATAGAGGCAGATCTTGGGTGGCAGGAAAGCTTCATAGTAAAGACCTTTGAAAGAGATTATGAAGGGTGAGTAGCAGTCATAAGGTAATCAAGAAAAGAAAACGTATTCCAGGGAAAGGAAGTAAGAAGTAGTATGTTATGGAACAAATATGGTACATTTAGGTGGGGTTGTAACAGTGCAGGTTGGTGAAAGGTTATACTAAAGGAAGAATCAAAAAAGGTAGTGTAACACCTCTGAACAGAGAGAGGTGATATTCAAAAATACATACTAATCAATGTGGCCTGAGCACAAAACACTTAAAAAGGACAAGCAACCATAAACAGCCTTTAGTAGGGCCTCAACGAAAAGGATTTCTCATATTTAGAATTATTTTTGACAACTGAAGTAAAGCTAGATAGTCTATGAATGCATATGTTAGTATTGAGGCTTCAATGCTATTGGAGTCTTAGTTTGACAGAAGCAGTGACATCCAGCATACAAAATATTTACACAATGTCACATAATACTATTCTAACAAAGTAATTTTTTATAAATCAAATCAATGTATATATATGAAAGATTCTTTTCTATCTTTCCAAATCTTGAGCTTCTACTTAATATATTATCAAGGAGAATGTACGTAGTAAGTTTATATTCCCCTATAAACATGCAAGCCACAACCACACACATAATATGTCCCTAATCAATGTTGAATTGTTCTAATGAAGTTAGTTTAGTGGAATGTCTTCCTTTTGAAATATGATTCCTGTCCATTTCTTTAAAATGTTTTGCCTAATCATTCTAATTAACTTACTTCTTTCCCTGTGCTATTCATTGCCTTGACTAATAATGTCAAAAGCTCTTAGGTTAGGGAAATAACCATTTTTAAATGGTATCTGTAGCTTGTATAGAGTTCATTCTTATTTATCTTCTGATGATTCTCCCTGACTCATCCATGGTCATCCCACACTATGGTCTTATGATAGCATAGATTTTATGGTCTGTCCTGTTGTTTTTCTCAGACTCTGAAGTGAAAGAATCAGTAACGCAGACTAGTCACACAATGAGGTTATATTAATCATTTATTTGTAAGTGAGCCAGGTCACATTTCACGTCAGCTCTCCTAACATGTCCATTTTTAACACATTTAGTATGAAAGAGAGCAAAAAAATCTGCTCCATCTAGGTAAAGACCCGCAAATGAATCTTTATTTTGTGAGTGGGACTGGGGGAGTGCTCACATGCAGGTTTAGGGAGATTCAGGACCACTTGTAGGATTACTCTGCCAATTATGCCAACAGTTCAGTCAGTGCTAGGACTAGATAATGCAGTACTGTTTGGGCTGTGCAGTTTCGTGGACCACCAGGGTCAGCTCAGTAGTACTAGTGGGGCTCTAGGACCAAATCCAGAAATGTTTGGGGTATCATGTGGTTAATGCCCATGCAACTTAACTGCTGTTCTATCTTCCTGGTTCTGTAAGTGTATCATATTTTAAGTAAAACTCTTTAGAACAAAAATGTTCTTTTTAAAATTACATTTAATTACATTTTCAGTCCTAACCAAATCAAAGAACATGAGGTCATTTCAACCTGGTGTAGGCTGTGTGGGCAAATCAACATATATTCATAAGAAGGCAGTACCTAGGGTTTAGGCTTTGAAATCAGGCCAGCCTTTGTTTAAATTCCGTCTTTACTATTTGCTTGCTGGATTTTTTTTTAAAAAAACTTTGAGCAGTTTTTTTTTTCAAACCAAGACTAGGCCTCCACATTTGCAAATTGGTGAGAAAAATACCTCCTTTTCATGGTTGTTATGAGAATTAAAGGTAGGTTTTGAAAAACATAATGTACTAAGCTGGGTGCCTGGTAGTGAACAGATGCCCATTAAGCAGTAGTTATTTTTTTGTTACTGTGAGCCCATTATAAATCAGAAAGAATCTGAGACCATGAGTCAGGACCCTGGGTTCTGTTCTTAGCTGTACCACTAATGAGGTAAAGACATTGTCTCCTCTCTGGACCTCAGATACTTTGTAAAATTAGGAGGTTTGCTGAGGTATGACTAATACATCACATGGTTTCCACCATTCTAAAGTCATTATCTATGACAGGCATTAATAATCAATCACAGCATACTCTTTCGTGATGAACAAAGAAACCAACTCCATCATTTGTAACCACCAGTTCACTACCACTCAATTAAATTTGGCAAGTGAAAGCATCTGACAAAGGGTTCACATTTAAAAAATACATAAAGAATTCATACAACTCAGTAACAAATATTCAAGTAACTCAATCAACCCCAAGATGGAAGACATACATAGAAGACATAGAGAAACACAAAAATCCAGTCACTTATTATTAAAGGGGTGCAAATCAAAACTGTAAGAAGCTATCACCTCTCACTTGTGAGAATGACCTATGTCAGAAAGATTGGAAACAAATATTTTTCAAGTATGTGAAAGGAAGAAACTCTGATACACAGTTGATGGGAAGGTAAATTGGTGCAGCATCTGTGAAAAATAGTACAAAGATGCCTTTTAAAAACTAGAAAATGGAAATTCCACATGATGCAACAATATCACTCCCCAGCATTTATCTGAAGGCTATAAAACACAAACTCAAGCAATATTTACATCCCTGTATTCATAGTGATATTTTCCACAGTAGTCAAAACATAATATCAACTTAGTTGTCCATTGACAGATAATTGGACAACTAAGAAACTGTGGTCTATATGCTCAGTGGAGTACAACTCCACATAAAAAAGCATTAAATAATGCCTCTCATTGCAAAGTGGATGGAATAAGTGGTTATTGTTTTAAGTGAACTCAATAAGGAAGTAAAAAATCAGTATGGGACAATTTTACTCATATATGTAATATTAATTTCTAAAGCAAACCAATGGCATGGAAGAACACTAACTCTTAGATGTGGTAAAAACTGTGGTGTTTGATATAAAGAAAAGAAAAGGGTAATAGAAGGAAAGAGTGGGGGAGTTTCGATGTGGTGAGAAGGCACTATAACTTTGGTGGTGGAAGTGGTGTCAATCACACTTATAGGTGTGACACCAACCCACTAAAATTCCACGATACTGTAAACCAATCATAAATCAAGGAAAATAAACATTGAAAAAATAAAATCAAGATGTCAAAGAGTTAATTAAGGGTGCTTGCCTAACACATGGTCGCCTTGTTCAATCCCCCGCCCCACATGGTTCTCCAAGCACCACCAGGTGTAGCTGTGGAGGCCCTAAGAACCACCGGGTGCCCAGGGATTCTGGCACCACAGGACCCAAACAACACCACAACCCTGGACCTTCCAACCTGTGCTAAGAATCTCAAGAAGGGGCCTCAAGATCCCCCAGCACTGTTTTGGAGATCCTCCCAAGAATAAAAATAAAATGAAAAAATATATAGGTCTGGAAAAGGTTTCTGCCTTTCTTTCTCCCATTCCAGGCCTTTATGCTCACCTCATAATCACATTTATTGAATACCAAAGCAATTGGCAGGTATGTTTTATGGACTGTTAGGGCAGCAGGTTCCCCTGCCTGACAGCATTTGTAGTTCATTGCCTTGCTGCCAAGCCTGCCGGCAAGAAGATTGGGTTTATACAACCCTGAGAGCCAATAAATGTGTCACAGTCTGCCAGAAATCAAAATAGCCTGCCTATCTTTGTTGGACTCTGAGGATGTGTGTAGGAGGTGGGGAATGGGTTCAGGCAGGGGGAGATGAAATAAGAGAACTGGGTAGAATCAGGTAAGACTTGCAGGTAGATACTCAAAGATAGGTTCATGCTCTTCACCCCACTTACCCCTTACAATTCTCATACTACAAAAAGTCGTTTTCAGATCAGTTTTGGGTAAAAGCACTGTTTCCAGATAAAACTGAAGCTAGACAAACACATTTCAGGGAAGGAGTAAGAGTACAGATATTAAGCCTGGTTCCAGGCCTGTTCACTCCCATATTTATTCTTTATGTTTCTCCTCTGAACTGCAGCATGTGGGGGAAGTAGAGGGCAGGAGACAAGCTGAACCTGTCAGGTCATTTCTTGTCTCTGATGCATAAGATGGCAGAAATTGGTAGGAAGAGAAACTCCAGGTGGTTTTCTCCCTCCATCTCTGCCTCATGTGATGGCTCCAGCATTGACTCTCTCTTATGCTCTAGTACTGCTTGTCCAGGTCCCTAGGTGCCAGCATAGGAGTTCCTCATGGTTCATCACTAGGTGGCCTTATTGTCCTCTGCCTGGCATGTCAATAGGATAACCAATTCCCTGAACTGGATTCTTTTGCTCTTTTATATTGTCCCAGTTGAAGCCAGTTAAATCTGACTGATTAATTTTCTCTTAACCAACAGCCACTGACTTTCCTCTTGTCAGTAGCCAGTTTTAAGGTTGGAATGTAAGGTCTAAAGAGACTTACCTGGGATATCTAGATGGAATAGCAGGAGAATAAGAGAGGCTGAAAAAATGAGAAATAGATGTCAAGCTCATAACATCCCAGACACAAGAAGTCTCCATACTGAGAAGAAAGCAAGAACAGAAAAGCAGCAGAATGAGCTTTGCAGGTTCTCATGTTTGTCCTGTCTCAGTGGTATGCCAGAGTTCATGGGTGCTCTGAACATATTCTCCTTTGCTATGAAATAAAAAGGTCTATTAAGACAGGTGACAGATACAGAATGCACTCTTTTAGGTAGGGTATAAAGGTATATAATATGGGAATAACACAGAACCTAATAACTGGTAAACAGAACTGAGATTACCATAGACTCAATGAAAGGACAAGGAGTGGGGGAGGAAAACCCTAAGACACTGAAACAGTAGTGGAGAGAAGCAGAAATTCTGGTAGAGAGTATGGTGTTGGAACGTTATATTTATAAAACCCATTGTGAAGATCATTGTAAATTTAAAATAAAACATAAAAATTAAAATGAAAATTTTTAATTAAATTTAAAAAATTTTAAATTAGAAACAGAACAAAAAAAGAGAGAGATGAAGACTCTAGAGAGTGGTGGAGGAATTCAGAAAGGAGACAAGCCCAGCAGTGTGGCAAATCAGCCTCTAGGTGGTGGTTGCATTCCAAGAAGACTGAGAAGAGAATACCTGCACACCAGTATCAGACCCTTTCATGGAAAGCTTTTGTTTCTGGTTAAGTGGCAAGTACTTCCATAGGAACAGAAATCACACTCATCTGTCCTGCAAATGGAAGTCCCTTTATAAACTGCATGTGGGCCTGCATAGACTCAGCCACAGTGTTTAAGTCTCATTTATCAGTCACTGCTTTATTGGATAACCTTGAAAAACAGGAAGAGGCTTACGTAAAAGAGCACATGTGAGTATTCAGGGCACATCAAACTGCAATTTCACCTCAGCTGAAGTACAAGAGCAGCTACCTGAGAAACACTTCCTGTTAGGGCCAGAAAACTAAACTGAGGAACCATATCTAAGTGCTTAAGAACATAGAGTTTTTTAAAAATGCTCTTAGAAATTACTCTTCTTATGAACAATGAAAGCAATATTGCCCTTGAATATGAAAATTTCCCCAATTTCTTAAGATGCATGCACAATGGCATTTGTGGAGATCAATTATATAGTGCCTGTAATTTTCTTAAAAAATTAAGACTGGGGCTGGAGTGATAGCACAGCGGGTAGGGCGTTTGCCTTGCACACGGCCGACCCGGGTTCGATTCCCAGCATCCCATATGGTCCTCTGAGCACCGCCAGGAGTAACTCCTGAGTGCAGAGCCAGGAGTAACCCCTGTGCATCGCCAGGTGTGACCCAAAAAGCAAAAAAAAAAAAATTAAGACTGAGGTGGGCCAGAGCAAAAATATAGCAGGTAAAGTATTTGTCTCGTATGTGGCATCCTGGCACCACAGTTTGGTCCCTCAAGCACTGCCACGCGTAATCTACGAGTGCAAAACAAGGAGTAATCCCTGGGCACATCAGGGCCTGGCCTCAAAACAAAAACAAAAACAAAAAATTAAGACCAAAGATAAAAGACAAGGGATAATAAATAAAGTTAAAATATTACATTTTTAAAGGTACTGAGGGGCCAGAAAGATAGTACTCTGTGTAGGGAACTTTCACATGCAATCCTTGGCACTGCTGCCATGAGCGATCCCTGAGCACCAAGCCAGGAGTAAGTCCTGAGCATCACTGGATGTGACCAAACAAAACAAAATGAAACAAAAAACCCTCTACTTGATAGCTATGGAATCTAGGTGATAAGGGACTCCTATGCTTTTGTATGTGTTCACATATTATCAAAATAAGTTTTGATTCCCTTTGGAATCAGGCCTGCCTTGACAATGCTTTCTCAGGCAACATGGAGCAATCATAGATGTCAAAAACTACGTGTTTTGAGTCAGTAATGATGGGGAGTTTTGGGAGACACAGAAAAGACTCAGTCACAAGTCCCAATGGCAGAAGTAAAGTTTAGATATGAAGTGGAATAAAATAATGACAAATGCTCCATCTTATATCTATGCATTCTTTTTTTTTCTGCTTTTTGGATCATACCCAGCGATGCTCAGGGGTTAATCCTGGCTCTGCACTCAGGAATTACTCCTGGTGGTGCTTGGGGGACCATATGGGATGCAGTGGATTGAACTCGGGTCAGCTGCATGCAAGGCAAACACCCTACCCTCTGTACTATTGCTCCGGCCCCATATCTATGCATTCTTTTATTTCTCTTTAAGGTTTTTGGCTTGTTTGGAGGTTCTAGCAGGGGAGCGCAGCTACTCGTATACCCTCGACCGAAGACCGGTTCGTCTCTATTGGGGAAGGCCGTCCTCTTCGACCGAGCGCGCAGCTTCGGGAGGGATGCACATGGAGCGGTGAGGGAGGAAGGGGACACCCGCCTAGCCAGCCAGATCAGCCGAATCAACCCTGGCGATCAATGGGGTGACAGATGTCGCAGCCAGATCGCCCTATGCCAGATACAGTAACAACAAAAGTCTCCAATGGAGACGTTACTGGGCCTGCTCGAGCAAATCGATGATCAACGGGAGGGCCTTTACCTTTTGGGGCTGAGCGATAGCACAGCGGGTAGGGTGTTCGCCTTACACGTGGCCAACATGGCCGACCCGAGTTCGATTCCTCCGCCCCTCTCGGAGAGCCTGGCAAGCTACCGAGAGTATTCGATATGCCAGACACAGTAACAGCAAAGTCTCCAATGGAGACGTTACTGGACCCGCTCGAGCAAATCGACGATCAACGGGAGGGCCTTTACCTTTACCTTTTAAGGTTTTTGGCTTGGGGTCAACACCCAGCCATATTCATGGGTTTCTACTGGTACAAGGGGACCATGCAGTGCCAGGGATGGAATGTGAGCCTTAGCCATGCAAAGTCTATTCTTCATTCCCCTAAGCTCACTCCATGATCCTTCTAAACTGCCATGTGATTTTTCTGAGGACTCCTGAATAGTGCTCAGGGAACCCGGAGCTCACTTCCAGTTGTACTCAGGGGCCTACAGGACTACAACACAGGATGATGGGGGGAGTCATGCTTCAGTGCCAGGGATCAAACTCAGGCAGGCTATTGATCCTTGTTCTATCTGCCCAACCCTATGCTAAAGATCCTTTCTGCTTGGAAGCCAATGAAACTTCTCCTGTGATACTTGGAGGCAGGAGCAAGTCCTTCCTAAGACACTGGAGCTCCCCTTTTGTTGTCTTTGCAGCTGTCCTAGGAGGCTGGATGTAGGACCTCTGGAATCTGGGATGGACTACAATGCCATCCTACAGAGCAACTCCTGTAGGCCCACCAAAACCTTCTTTTAAGCAGAACCCAGAGCTTCTTTGGGATGGTCAGGAATCCTGAGGCACCGAAACCTTAATTTTAGCAGAATCAGAGCTTCTTTAGGATGGTCATGATTTCTAAGCCAATTGTTCTCTCCTCCATTTCCCTGCATCTCACTTTGAAACCTGCATAGTCATTGAACACATGTGAGAACAGTGGCGATTTCAAAAGTGACAGAACTGTGTTAGATCCTGGTTTCACCAAATCCCTGTCGAGATAACCCTGAGTGTGTCATATCCATGCTCTGAACTTCTGTTGCTTGTAAAATCATAACAAAATGGTATTCCTTGCACAGGACTGAGTGAGGGTTAATAAGGAATTGTATGTTAAATTCTTTGATAGTATTAGAGTCCACAGGAATCCTCCATACCTAAACACTGATCATACTGACAGAGAAGAAAGGAAGAAAACTCCATCTTCTGCTCGGAGTGAGAGGACAGATAAGAATCAAGGCATCTCTGAATTACAGGCTGATAAACCAGGCCCAGAGCTCCTATTTAGCTTGGGCCTGAGGCTGAAGGTCAGATATTCCTTCCTACTAAGCTCCAGACAATACAGAATCCTTAGATAAGGAGCAACTCTCTGGACTACAAATTTTCTAGGTCTGGCCTACAAACTTTTTAGGATTTTACATAAAACCCCAAGCCAAAGGTTTCACATTAATTCCAATAAAGTCCCTATCCTCAAGCAATCCATACTCCATACTCCTTGCTGCTAAGATTCCAACAGTTATCTAGAAATTACCATAAATTGAACAGGCTCTTTGGTCTTGCAGGTCTTAGATTCAGAAGCTTCAGTCACTAGCTCAGGATTTGGAAGCAAGCCTCTGGGACAGTGGACAGCCAGCTCCCACCAGTTGAATAAATTACACAGTTCCCCACTGTTCTGCCAATGCTGACTGGATATAGAGAGAGGTAGCCCACTCTCCCTGTAAGTTAAACAAAATGTCACAGAAGCAGTCTTTGTGGTTCAGTGTGCAGATGCAGGGAAGATACAGATGCTTGGAGAGGTGAAGTAGGTCATCCACCATAGCTCACTATAGGCACAAAAGCTGGCAAGAGACAACAGAACTCCTCTTTCTCCAAACAACATTCTTGCCATTGGCTCCCCACTGTCTCTGAATGTAATGTTGTGGCAAGTAACAATCAGGCCAGAGTAGGGAGTGGGAGTGGGAGCGGTGGGTATGAAGAGAGGAGAGCTGATTCCTTGAAATGCCTTTTCCAAGAGCAGTGTGAATTCATAAGAATAGTGTGTTTTAAATTACCACATGTAGAGGGTAATCAATCAATGAAGCTAATCAATGAAGTGACCAGGAAGATCACAATCAAGGCAAAGGGAGAACTGTAAATAGTACACATTTATAATCAGTGAGGGAATTCTAAAGTGAAGGGACAAAGGGATGTGAAACACTGGAACTATACAATTTTCCAGAGGGACCAAAATGACACTAAACGGATGTCCAGTAATTTATTTGACTTATTTCAAAATTACCTGCAATTTTCTCAGTGCCTACAAGATGTGGAGATTTTGGTAGTTTTTGGCATGTCCGTGACTTCTAAAGGCAAAGGATGGGGGCAGAGCAGTAGGGTGCTTGCCTTGCACACACCTGACCTGGACTCAATTCCCAGTATCTGATATGGTCCTTGGGATACAATAGGAAAGATTCCTGAGCGTGGAGTCAGGAATAAGCCCTGAGTACTGCAGGGTATGGCCCTCAAACTAAAATAAATAAAGAATGGCAAAGAAAACATTAGAAGTATGATTAGAGTGATAACAATTGAAAGGGCGCATACCTCAGATTGTTACACCATTTGAGTCACTTTGCTGCAACTCCTGAGTACCTCTGTACATTCTAGGTACATATATATTCTGGCTGTATTTTTTTTTTTTTTGCTATACGCAGTCTAAAAGGCAAACTTGCACAAAACGTATGAATGGATTCGTGTATGGTTTTAGCTTCTTAAAATATGTTGGAGCTCTTCAATTGTTCACTTCATTTTTGATTCTGTACCATAGCACCATAACCTATTTCCTTCCACTTACACTCAAAGTCAGTACATGAATAATTGCCTGATATTTAATGTGATGCCAAACATTTTTGGACATGCATTTTTACATCACTAATCAATATAACTTCATTTGTCATTCTTGTCTTACAAGAAAAGATCATAATACACTCATCTGTGATTCCTGAGAATATTACAAACACTCCCATGGGAACTTTATCTTAATACTATATTTTGGTTTTTCTAAGTGAACCATTATCAGTTTTCTCATTGAACAGAATTCACTGATAATAAGGCTGCATCTGAGAATCAACAATTTTTCTATTTTTCATTCTTTGACAAATCATGGATCAATGTTAATCATGTGGCTGGAAAGATAGTATAGTGAATAAGGTCTTGCATGTGAGTGATCCAGGTTTGATTCCCATTACCTGAGCCCTGCCAGGAGCAGTCATTGAGTACTGATCCAGAAGTCAGGTCTGAACATTGCCAGGTGAGGCCCAAGCCTCCCTAACTATAGTCTTTCCTGCATGATTCAAAGATATATGAATGAATGAAAAAAAAGGAAGTCATAATGTTCAATCACTAGGGCTGTTTGGCAAATGTACTATTTGTCAACACCTGGATAATTGATGTGAGAGGGTCAGAAATATTTCTCGTGCTCGCTTCGGCAGCACATATACTAAAATTGGAACAATACAGAGAAGATTAGCATGGCCCCTGTGCAAGGATGACACGCAAATTAGTGAAGCATTCCATATTTTTATAAAGTAACAAAATAGGAGACTAGCACCCAAGAATAGCCAAGATAAGTACCAGGAGGATTACTCCATGGCTTTGAGACCAGCCGTACACGCTAGGGGAAAAGGCAGCTCAGATAGAGAAGGGAGCACCAAATACAGGGTGTTGGGAGGTTCCTCTCAGGATGGGAGATGTGTGATGAGAGTAGACTATAGACCGAACATGATTGCTACTCAATGTCTCTTTTGCAAACCACAGCACTCAAAAGGATAGAGATAACAAAAGGGAATACCCTGCCACAGAGGTAGAGTGGGATGGGGGGATGGGGTGTGGGAGGAATACTGGGATCAGTGGTGGTGAGAATGGGCACTGGTGGAGGGATGGGTATTCATTCGATCATTGTATAACTGAAAACCAAGCACAAAAATTTGTAAGTCTACAACTGTACCTCATGGTGTTTCACTAATAAAAATTTAAGGAAAAAAAAGGAAATATTTCTCTTTCATCCACATGTTATAGCCTTGTGTAAATAGATAGATTCTCACTAAACAACTTGGATGCCTCTTTCATGAGAGAATATATGAATGCAATGACGAGTTAAAAATGGAAAGGGTAGGACAAAGAAAAATTTGTGGCAGAAGACATTCCTGAAATCATTCTGCCCCTATATGGAGCTGTAGTTCAAGCAAAGGAATCTTCAGCTTTTCTACATGGAAATGTTATATTAAGAGTTGGGGATAAGAGGTGGCTCCATGATTAAAAGGGCCTGCTTTATGAGTTGACACCCCCACCCCTGCCGCCCCATGCCACAGCATATACCAAGCACAGTCCTAGAAGCTCTGATGTTTGTGATCTCTGGTGGCACAAAGGATTGCTGGGACCACAGCCAGGTGTTTGAGCATCATAGCTAAGGGGTGTGACCCCTGGTGATACTGTATGACAGCACCACAGCTAAAGGAAAACAACCCTTGCAAGTACCACCACCCAATATACGAGCACAAAAACCAAGTGTATGTGACCCATTGTTGCAAAAACATCAACAGCAGAAAGGGGATGGAAGGAAATGAGTAGTGGAAATCTGCCATAATGTGTAGAAATTTATACTTACTGTTTTAAAAAGTTGAGTGTTGGAATAATAGTGCAGTGAGTAGGATATTTACCTTACATGCATCCAACCCAGATTTAATTCCCAGCACCCAGTACGGTCCCCTAAGTCCTCCAGGAGTGATCCTGAGGGCAGAGCCAGGAGTAATTCCGAGCACCACTGGGTATGAACCAAAAAATTAAAAAATCAAACATTGAAAGGGAAAGAGAAAGCATTGATATTACATCACTATTCTGAGAACCATTTAGTCAAAGTCAGCATTTATTAATCTATGTTCACTATAGACTGGAATGGTACAACTGAACATAATGGCTGGGGAACAGTGACTTGTCTATAAATTTAGCAGTCCAAAGCCCATGTGGCAGTTACATGTACTTTTAATATGGTAGTCAACTATAGCCCTCGATGGCGTCAATGGACACTCACAGCATAGTGTGTGGGTACAGAATGTGCAGAAAACCAAGAATGAGGATTTTATACTATAAAATAAAACCCAGAACAGCCCCATAGAAACACAGGAAAGCCACACAAAAGAGCCGAATTTTCAGCACACATTTTGAAAGTATTGATCAATGTTAAGTAACTTAAAATGTGGAAGAAATGGACAGAGAAAGAACTTTATAATGATTCCCTCTACTCTCCACTTGAGAGTAACCCAATCTCCTTTTTAGTTCATTCTCCTCTGAATAACCATGTTCCAGTTAGCAAGAAGTGAACATAAGAGAGTGGTAACCAGCTGCTGCTCACCACTGAGGCTGGATAAAGAATAAACAAGTTTCAATAGCCCTGGCAAAGAGAGGCATACTAGACTACGGGTTTATAAAGAAGACTCAGGAAGCTTCTTTCCTGAAAATTATTCTGGTAAAAAATCTGAGAAAATCTATTTCACCTTCTTGACTTGATTGAGGTAATTTGATTGGATTAATAAGCTGCTTCACTGGAGCGACCAGAAAATTTTAGTCAATAAGATTCAGCCATTCTGAAGTATGAGCAACAGAATTCAACAATGCCATTTCTGTTGCAATGTATGAGAGCAAGCACTATTTCTATTCAGTTCTGAAATTTTAGGGTCTACATTGGTGAAGGAGTTCCCTGATACTTTTGAGAGTATTCAGTCCACCTAACTTCAACATATACAGGAAATGAAAAAGATATTTATTAAGTTTTAGTCCTCAAATGTTTTAGTTAAAAACAATGCTGATCTCATGGTCACTCCTCTAGCAATCAAATGGTAATCAGTTGTCAGAATATTTTTTCATGCAAGTGAATATTTTCTAACTTTGAAATGAAAGTAATATCGATCTATTGTAAACACAGATTTTAGGTTTTCTAAATTTCAGTTTATATACATTCTTCAGTTTTATAGTAGTTTTGGTTACAAAGTTGCATTATTACCAAAGTATAAAGTATTGATGTACCAAATTACTATAATAAACATCACTCAAATGCCCATGACCCTCCACCAATGTCCCTGTCTCACGTCCAGTCTAGTCACTATTCCAGTGTGGGTTTTTTTGTTTTGTTTTGAGACCACAATCCAGCGGTGCTCAGTGCTTACACTTACACTGCATTCAGGGATCACTTTTGGGAGGGCTAGGTGGACCATATGGGGAGCTGGGGATAAAAACCACATCAACCGCTTGCAAGGCAAATGCCTACCTACTATACTAACACTATGGTCCCTATTCTGCTTCATTTTTTAAATGGAAGTTGATCCTTGCATTTTTTTTAGGTTTCACATGAGTGTCAGGGGATATCTCAAAGGACTGGAGTGCATATTTTGTAAGCAGGACCCCCAGGTACTGCCACATGTAGTTAAAAAACTGAATACAAAGGTTTCTCATGTATTTATAAGAAAATGGATTCTATGTTGCATATATTTATACACTTCATAGTATCTTACCAAGTATTCATTTAATGTTAAATACCTTTAAATAATAGTTTAATATGGATATGTATTTATCTATATATCGTTATAGTCATATTGTATCACCCTGTCTTATACAACTTATTTTCCCATTGGGTTTATTTTATTTTGCTCAACTGGAATAAAAAAGTAACAAATTTGTTTGACAGACACAATTTTGATGCTGTGACCTGAGCAAACAAGTTTATTAGGTGTCTTTGAAAAAAAAGGGTCAGGGATCAAATAAACACAGATTGTGTCTATACCTCTTAGCCAATTCATTTTAGTTGAAATCAAGGTCTGCAATAACCTGTCCTTATCTTCTTTCCTCTTGCCCTACTTCCTTTCTCCTTCCTCTCTCCTTCCTTAGTCCTTCCCTCTCTTCCTCACTTCCTTCCTCCTTCCCTCATTCCTCCTCACTTCATTCCTTCCTCCATTTTCCTCCCTCCCTTCCTTCATTTCTTTCCCCCTTCCTTCCTCCGCCTCTTCTTCCTATCCTCCCTTCTTTCCATCCTCTTTCCTTCCTCCCTTCTTCCTTTTCTCCCCCCCCCCTTTTTTTTTTGCTTTTTGGGTCACACCCAGCAATGCACAGTGGTTACTCCTGGCTCTGCACTCAGTAATTACTCCTGGTGGTGGTAGGTGACCATATGGGATGCTGGGAATCAAACCCGGGTTGGCCAAGTGCAAGGAAAATGCCATACCCACTGTGCTATTGCTTGGGCTCTCCTTCCTTTTCTAAGAACCTCTCAGCATAAAGTTTCTCATCCTTCTAGCTTTGAATATTGACTTTGTAGCAGTTGTAGGTTTTATCCCCAGCACCCCATATGGTCCCCTGCACACTGGCAGGAGTGACTCCTGAGTGCAGAACTAGGAGTATCCCCTGAGCATCGCCAGGTGTGACGCAAAAAGCTAAAAAATAAGTTGGGCGGGGTGGCACTGACTGCCACCACTTTTTTAATTGAAATACTGTAATATACACTGTTACAAAGTTGTTCACGATTGGTTTTCAGTCATGCAGTGTTCTAATACCCATCCTCACCAGTGCACATTTCCTACCACAAGTGTCTCAATTTCTCTCCTGCCTCGCCCCCCACCCACCTGCTTCTATTACAGGTACATTTTCTTTCTCTCTCTTTCCTCTCTCTCTCGCTCATGCTCTCCTTTTGAGCATTATGGTTTTCAATACAGGTACAGATTATCATATACTTTACACACTCAGTTCTTTCCCAGAGTGATCATTTCTTGTTATTATTGTCATCATTGCCCCTTCTCTATCCTAACTGCACTTGGTTTCACATACTTGTCACAGGCTTCCAACTGTGGATTAGTGCTCCTGGCCCCTGTTTCTTTTGTTCTTGGATACTAGTCTCATAGTATGTTTTTTTATATCCCCAAAATTATTTGACTGTCACCATTAGTAAAGAACTTATAAGTTTCAGTCATTCTCATCTTCCAGAGAACAAGTAAACTTAATGAATAACTAAACTGCAGAAACATAACAAGATTCTAGAACTTTTGATTCCTCATTTATCACCATTTCCACTGTCACTGTCAACCTTGTCTATTGTTAATACATTTTGGCACTTGACTTAAATCGAATGTTTCTCAACCTATGTTCTACAGAAAACTAATTTTATTTAAAACTAATTAAAGTATTAAGAAAAGTCTCTTGATCAATAGGAACGGTGCTGATTCTATCTTTCCATGCAGATTCCTAGGGCATATTAGCATTTTAAAGTCTCTGAGGAGTCTTGCAATTTGATTTAGCTAAAAGATTCCATCCTCATTTGACTATAGATCCTTTTTCTTTCCATATACCACTGAATTCCTGTTAACATCTTGAAGGATCTGTAGTTGGTAATTTGGGAGGCACTTGTAAAATAAATCAAGAACATGGATTAAACTGTTCTTGCTATTCTTTGGGCACAGTTTAAGAAAGTGCCTCTGATACTGGAATCAAACAGTTTTGGCTTCCTGGAGAGTTTGTGCCTTACTCACAGAATACATTAAATGATTTGCCGCATAATCTAATTTTGTTTTGTTTTACTTCAGATTGCTCAATGTTGCGAAGATCTCTCTATATGCTCTTTTAGAGACAACTATTTTGTAAGGTATTGGTTCTCAAAGTATGATCCCTGGACTACATAACTATTATCTGAAAACATATTGGAAACACAAATTCTTGGACCTCACTAATGCAGAACTAATCAATCAGAAAGTATGGGGTGAGACACAGCACTCTATTTTAACAAGCCCTTCAGGATATTCTGATTCACTCTTAGGCTTAAGAACCCTGTTCTTTTAAAGCAAGACATTAAATCATTTCTTCTACACTTACTATTATTTTCATCTTTCCTTTTATCACTCAGAAAACACTCAAAATAAAGTTAAGTTCCATAGACCAGTATATGTGCTTGCACAATGACTCATTCAAAAGATGGTTACTTTGAATAACAAATGATAGATTCTCTCCTTTTATATAATACTCAATTTAGGATAAAAAGTTTTGCGTGAAATATGTACAGATTACTCTTTAGTCAGACTATCCTTGCCAGAACGTTGCCCTCTGAAGTAACTCTGAATATGAGACTTCTTAAAGGTACCAGACATTCTAATCTCTGTACAGTAAGTCCATTTTAATACAGACAAGTTTTGAGGGAAGATTATACAGTGAGCTCTTCACAAGCCTATTGATCAATATGACCCCAAATATTCAATGAGTGGCTACTAAAGCAAAGCAATTTGCTTCATTCTCTCATTGATAGAACATTATTTGAAAATGTTGAATTCCGAGATGCTACAAAATAGTTCAAAAGAAAGACAAGTATCATTTCAAAAATTGTTCAACATTCAGCAGCAAACAAAAAGTTCCAAAAGAATGCTACTAAACAATACATGCCTATAGAATGGAAAGACATTGTTGAAAGAACACTGAACTGAGAAGCAGAAATTCTAGTTCTTCCTCTTCCACTTAATGGTTCTGTGATCTTGAACAAGTCATAAACTCTATGATGTCTTACTTATATCCTGAAAGTTAAAGGAAATAATACCATACATGTCCAAGGGCAGGGCAGGGAAACAAATACACTGTTAAGAAAGTTTTCTGTCTGAAGACTCTAATTCCAGGTCTCAAATGAGAAGTGTCTATACAAAACTGCAGTGATATTCAAGCATGATGATAAATGTTTCAACCTAGGGTATCGGGTCTTTTGATTTTTCTGAAGAAACAAAAATAAATAATTTATTGTGAAATTTTCATATTACACATTTTTGCAGATTTTTAATGGGCCAAACAAAATATGTCTTGTTAACCTCAGGACCAGATAAAGTTCACATAAGTCTTCATAGGGAAGATGAAACTGTGAGAATTTTTGCTGAGGCTGAAATGCTGAGGTGGTATCAGTTTAATAATTAAGTTGCCTCACTTCAAACACAATTAATATTTTTTTTCTCATGTCTTTGTTTAGTAATACACAAACACATTTGCAATCAATTATAGGCTGCTTAGATCTCTCTTCCTTAGAGTTCCCCCTGACCACCCCAACCCTCATTTTTTTCTTTCTCCTTTTAGTTCTCAAAGGGATGATTTTCCATGCAATTCATTTGGCAATTAATCACAGAATGTCTTGTGGCATCTTTTCTATTGTGTTCTTCAACTGCTATTAGATGTGTTACTATTTAAGTTTCCACATGTTTCCATCTTCTAAGTTAGAAACCTTCAGTAATAAAGACCACATCCACATCATAGTCTTTTTTATATGGTACTGAGTTGACTATTAAAAGACTATTAAAATTAAATTTGAAATTAAATTTTAAAGAAAAGTAGCAACAAAAGTAGGGGTTTTAGCTCTCACCTTCTCCAAAACAATATGTGCTTGGGGACGGGGGGCGGGGCAGGGGATTATAGCATTTGACTGATACCTGTATTCATCACCATAAGAAAACACGAATTGAGCTGGAGTGATAGTACAGTGAATAGGGTGTTTGCCTTGCACACAACCAACCTGGGTTCTGTCCCTGGCATCCCATATGGTTCCTCAAGAACTGCCAGGAGTTATTCCTGAATTCAGAGCCAGAAGCAACCCCTGAGCATCACTGGGTGTAGCCCAAAAGGCAAAGAAAAAAATAAAAAGAAAATAAAGGACAAACATTGCTGATTAATAGCAATAGCTTCAAGAAAGTAAATCTATAACACACAATATAAACTTGTCTACAAACATAGATTACATGAGTTTTGTACCCAGAGTGAACAAATAATGACTTTAATAATAAACTTTACAACTTTAATAATAAAAAGACAACCTTATTGATTTGAATTTGGGGCTGTACTCAGCAGTGCTCAGGACTTACTCCTGGCACTGTGTTCAGGGGTCTCCCTAGGCAGGGCTTGGAAAAACTTTATGGGGAGCCAGAGATCTAACCTATGTTGACAGAATGCAAGGCAACTGCCCTACTCACTATACTGTCTTTCTGATCACCAAAGTAAACCTAATTTAAACTTGACAAAGGGTTTGAATAGGTGTTTCTCCAAAGAAGGTAGTCATGAGGTCAATAGTTAAGTAAAGAGGCTCAACTAGTCATCAGACACCTACAAATCAAAATCACAAGGAAATGTGATTCACACCTCCACAATTACTATAATAAAAATGTACAAAAACAACAAGTGTTGACAAAGATGTGAAAACATTGGAATTCTTATTGCCGTCACTAGTGGGGATGTAAAGTGATGTCACTGCTGTGGAAAAGTTTAACAATTACTCAAACTATGAAAGATAGAGTTAATAGTTAATACATACAGCAATTCTACTTCAAGTATATGTCTAAGAGAACCGAAAGTTTTTCTTCACACAAAGTTATACAAATGAAAGTTCATAGTTTCATTATTCACATTAGCCAAAAGATGGGTAAACAACTCCAATATCAGTGAATGTATGAACAGATAAACAAAATGTGGCTTACCAACGTAGAGGTATATTATTCTGTCTTAAAAGCAATGAAGTACTGATATATGCTACAACATTAATACACCTGAAAAACACTCTGAAAGAGAAAAAGCTAGTTTTTTCCTTGTACAATTCTACTAGTGTCTTGTATATCCTGGATACTAATCTCTTATCTGATGGGTATTGGGTAAATATTCTTTCCCAATTCTGTGGGCTCTTTCTGTATGTTGGTCACTGTTTCTTTTGATGTGCAGAAGCTTCTTAGTTTGATGTAGTCCCATTTGTTTATGTTTGCTTCTACTTGCATGGTTAGTGCTGTTTCATCCTTAAAGATGCTTTTAGCTTCAATGTCATGAAGAGTTCTGCCTACAATTTCCTCTATGTGGATTATGGGTTCATGTCTAATATTGAGGTCTTTCACGGTTACGGTCCTCCCATTGTTCATCAATTTGCTCGAGCGGGCCCAGTAACATTGTGAGACTTGTTACTGTGTTTGGCATACCAAATCAACTTTAATCTAACTTTTGTGTCTGGTATTAGACAGGAGTCAGAGTTCATTTTTTGCAGGTAGCTATCCAGTTTTCCCAGCACCGCTTGCTGAAGAGGCTTTCAACATAACATGAGGCTAACACCTAAGGATAGTAGATACATGGGACAGGAAGATTTCTCCATAGCTGGAAGCCTGCATCATGAGCAAAGGGGAGAAGCAGCTGGAATAGAGAAGGGATCACTAAGAAAACGATGGCTTGAGGAACCAGTCAGGATGGGAGATGTGTGCTGAAAGTAGATAATGGACTTTGATATGATAACCTCTCAGTATCTGCATTGCAAACCATAATGCCCAAAAGTAGAGAGAGAGTATGGGGAATATTGTCTGCCATAAAGGCAGGGGGAAGGTGGGAAATGGGGGTATACCAGGGATATTGGTGGTGGGGAATGTGCACTGGTGGAGGTATGGGTGTTTGATATTGTGTGATTGTAACCCAAACATGAAAGCTTGTAACTATCTCACAGTGATTCAATAAAATTAAAAAAAATAAAAGCTAGTCACAAAACAGCGTCATCATGAAAGTTCTAAAAGTGGCAGTTTTATAGGAAATAGCCTATGACTTGTTGAGGGAGGCAGGGATGGAAATGTGTACTAATGGTTACAGGAATCCTTTTAAAGTGATTAAAATATCACAAATTAGACTGTAGTGGTAATTGCACAACTCTATGTATGTATATACTAAAAACTGATGAATTGTACACTTTAAATGGTGGGGCCTTTTTCTTTGGGGGCTACACTTTGGCATTACTTCTGGCTCTGTGCTCAGGGATCACTCCTGGCATGGCTCAGGGAACCTTATATGGTGCTGGGGATCAAACCCAGGTTAGCCACATGCAAGGAACGTGCCCTACTCACAGTACTGTCTCTTTGGCCCCTGAATTGGTACATAAAGGTAAAGGTAAAGGTAAAGGCCCTCCCGTTGATCGTCGATTTGCTCGAGCGGACCCAGTAACGTCTCCATTGGAGACTTTGTTGTTACTGTGTCTGGCATATCAAATACTCTCGGTAGCTTGCCGGGCTCTCCGAGAGGGGCGGAGGAATCGAACTTGGGTCGGCCATGTTGGCCGCTTGTAAGGCGAACGCCCTACCCGCTGTGTTATCGTATTATGTGAATTATGTCTCAATGAATTATGTCTCAAGAGTAAAATAATCTTTATTTTTACATAGCACCTACTGTGTGACATTCTTCTAGGTGTTCCAGATGAACTCACTTAAAGCTCACAAAAATCCCTAGAAAGATGGTTATTTTATTTCATTTTCTTTTATGAGTTCAGACCCTGCAGTGTTCAGAGACTACTACTAATTCAGTGCTTGTGCTTGTAAGGGTCACTTACAAAAATACTTAGGCAATCATGCAGTTCTGGAGATCAAACCTTAACCTCCCACGTGCAAAAAATGCACTCCAGCTTGTTGATCCCTGATGGAAGAGACACTGCCTGAGAGATGGGAAAATAGAGCTATGTAAACATTACATGTTTAGTCTGATATCTCACAGTCATTATATAGCATTGGTAGCATTGGGATTCTGGTCTGGCCATCTGAATTTAGAGTGTTCCATACAGCACTTTATTAGACCATAAATAACCAGTGCTTGCCATTTCTCTATTATTTTTCTGGAACTATAATGGAGAGCATTGTACAAACTCAGTATATAACAGAAATGAGTATAGTGAAAGTTATTTAGCAAATGTAAGGAAAGATACTCTAGCTTTCTGGTTATTTTGCAACTCTTTCTCATTCCTATCACAGAAAGAGAACTTGTATCTAGTATTTAGTGACAGTGTCTGGTAAATTCTATGGAGAGTATGGGGAGGTGGTCTGGTCATCTTTAAAGAAAACATGTTGCAGGTATTTGCCTGGCCACATCCGCTTTTTTTTTTTCCAGAGGATGATGCCCCAGTTGAGAGTGACTCGTGAAATAGAAAGGAGATGATTCACATATTCCTTTTGATTCCTTGTAGTAAAGGATCCTATCTGTATTCGGGGGCTTTGGGGGAGGCCTCAGGAACAGGAAGTGCTCAGAGCTACTCCCAGTGGTACTGAAAGATCAGGCAGTGCAGGAATCAAGTGTGGGCTTCCCACACACAAAAATGTTCCCTCCCTCCGCCTATTCAGTGGTCACCTCTCCAGCCCTTCTGTATTTTTGTTACAATGCAAATTAATACGCCATTTAATTTAGCTGCCTTTTAAATTAATACTTTAAAATAAGAATATCCAAAATGTTTCTAAGATTATGACTGAAGGATATAGGATCCAGGGATGTGATTTGGTGATACCACACCTGTTTTGCATGTGTGAATCTGAACATTCTTGGCTTAGTGTGAGCACTTCTGCACATGTGATTCCTAGTACTGCAGCCAAATATGTGTGAGCCCTGATAAAGCAACCTAGTGTGCAAGCAGCATGACAGTGTGTGACCTTGACAATGATGGTAACAACGATGGGAGAAAGGGACAGTAAAAGGAAATATACATATTTCAGGCTGAGAGAGAGAGAGAAAGAGAGAGAGAGAGAGAGAGAGAGAGAGAGAGAGAGAGAGAGAGAGAGAGAGAAAGAAACTTGAGCATCACCCGAGGATTTGAATTTGTGACCATACGTTTGTTTGCAATAGCACGGCGGTAGGGCATTTTCCATGCAAGCCGCAGGCCAGCCAAGCCAGGTTCGATCCCAGCGCCCCTCTTGGAGAACCCGGCAAGCTACCAAGAGTATCTCACCCCCACGGCAAAGCCTGGTTAGCTACACGTGACATATTCGATATGCCAAACACAGTAACAACAAGTCTCACAATGGAGACATTACTAGGTTCGCTCGAGCAAATCAATGAACAATGGGAGGACGGTGACAGTGATAGTAGTAAAGGAAGTTATTTAGACTGCCTGGATTCCCTAGATTCCAAAGTTTTGGTATAGAGCAAGGTTCATTCATTCAAGTGCAATTATTTATTAAGCTAAAGGAATTGGGACATACAGTTGGTAGCAACCATTTAGGGAATGTTTACTATTCATTATGCTTTCTTTGTTCTAACCTTACTGGTTTGGCTTAAGCATCCTCAATAAGTAAGGTAAAGGTAAAGGTAAAGGCCCTCCCGTTGATCGTCGATTTGCTCGAGCGGGCCCAGTAACGTCTCCATTGGAGACTTTGTTGTTACTGTGTCTGGCATATCGAATACTCTCGGTAGCTTGCCGGGCTCTCCGAGAGGGGCGGAGGAATCGAGGCCATGTTGGCCGTGAGTAAGGCGAACTCCCTACCCGCTGTGCTATCGCTCCAGCCTCAATAAGTAGGTACCTTTATTATCATTCCCACTTTACAGATGTGAAAAAAGATCCAGAGAACTAGGGAACAATATTTCAGTCAGTTAAAAACAACGAAGAACAAAGTGATAATTCAATTCCAAGTATCTGAGACTTTTTTGCTTTTTGTACTATAATATACCTGTATCAAATGTCTATGAGACCATATGCATTTAAGAAAGATGGTAATGCCAATATCCTAGACTCTGAATACTTATAAGCCAGCTAGAGAGATAAGACTGCAACTTAGTAAAATGTAACAATTTTTAATAATAGTGATGAATTATAATCTAATAATAGTACAAGTATATTTTATATGTATTCCATGAGAAAAGCTCTTAATGTCTAATGTTTATTACATTACAGTTTTTTTGGCTCTGTTCTAATGAAATTAAAAGTAATACCTGATTTATTCTACTTTATAGAAGAGAAAGCTGAGCCAATAGTAGGTGAAATAATTGACTCAATTTTATAGGACTTCTAAGTAGCAGAGTCAGAACTTAAACCCAGGCAGTATTCTGCCATAGTAAGAATATTACTATAATAAGGGTGTGAAAAATGTTTTGGGAACCTAAAGGAAAATAATTATTTATTCTATGCGGAGTAGTCAGGAATGTTTTGCATAATTAGACTGCATCAGAGAATGGAAAAATTGTGTGGGGTTTTAAAATAAGATAGGAATATACTGATAAATAAAGAAGTAATGGTATTGGTATTGGTAATGGTATTCTAAGCAGATGGAACAACATGCATACAGTCTTATTCAAAGGCCTAGTTTATCTGAGGAATGTTGAAACTTCAGTGTGACTGGAGTCTAGGGTGTGTTAGGATTGTGAAGAGGTGAGGAGATGAAGTGAAAGTAGACATGAGACTGGTGAAAGTCTGGGTGATCAGTATGAAAGGCCTTCAGCGTAGTAAAAAATCAGCTCCAAGTTGATGTCTATTGTTAGATTCTCCCCTGCTTTTCATTACCTCTGATTTTAAGAGTCACCGTTCTTTCTCCAAGCTGAGAAATGAAATAAGTTTTGCTAGAGAAACTTAATGGGGGAAGGAGGGAATAGGGTATAAAGATTGCACTCTTTGAAAATGAGATATGCTATGGTTGTAAAGATTGTAATTGGGAAGCTTCCTGGGAGGAAGAATCACATATATTCAAATAAGACAAAGACAAGTAGATACCCTTTTCTCATCTACTCTTATGTTGAGGACAAACATAAGGTACTCGTTACCACTCAGCCCCCCCCCCCACACACACACAGAGACAGAGAGAGAGAGAGAGAAAGAGAGAGAGAGAGAGAGAGAGAGAGAGAGAGAGAGAGAGAGAGAGGCAAGAATGATGGGTCTGACATCAGGAGGAAGACACTGCTAGTGGATTTGTTTCAAGAGGTTTATTTTTCCTTATTCCAGGCATAGCTCCTTAGTTGTCCCTTAACTTATGAATCTAAGGAAACCCCTTTGGGGATTTTTTTTGCATCAAATTGTGTAAAGCTAAGTGAATTTTGTAGTATCCTGTAGATAAAGAACCACCAAAAGCTTATAAGCAAGGGATGAGAGGCTCAGTCTGGAGGCATACTGAAACTTGAATTAAACTTGAATTAAAGAAACTAAGTGAAAAAGCAAGAAACATGATGCAGAGGCAAGGGGACTTCGAATGTAACTAACACTGTGACCCTATCTGTGGAAATTAGGGAAAGTGTATTGATTCAGGAAAACCTTTTATAGAATTTAGGGACCAATTCAGCAGAGGAGGCAGGAGAATGGAATCTAGGAGATAAATAAATAAGCTGACAAACCACTGGTAAGAGGTTGTTTACATTTCTTTACTTTCAGAGCTTGCCTGAATTGTCTGTCTAGACTGATATACCAAAACAAGGTATGGACTATACATTTCATTCTCAATTTAACCTAGCAGTAAATGTCACGGTTTTCTTCCATCTCCTTTAAAGTTCCTCTTCTGCTCTTTCAAAACAAAGGAATCAGAAAGTCTTAAAGTACTGTTTCTATAACCCTCGTCTGTGTCCCTCAGATTTTTAAAGCTTTTGTTTCTTGTTGTTGATGGTGCTTTGGTTGCTGTTTCTTTCTTTTCAATTTGAGCACTGACTACTCACATTCTGCTCAATAAAGTTCATCATGACCCACTGTGCTCTTTCTTCCCTAGCTTGTACATAATTATCTTATATTTGTATGTGATTTATTTCATTATGTTTTTTTTCCACATGGCCTTCTGAATTTTCACTGAAGTATTTAAAAACAAAAAAGAATTCTGCCCAGAGCGTAGGCGCAGGTTGAATAAAGAATTCTAAGCAAAGAATTTTTAAATTACTGGCAACAACATAAAGTCCGTCATAAATTCAGATTTGGATGAGGTTAATCTTCCTAAAGAAGATCTCAGCTGAGGTCATTGAAATACTAAAAATCATCCATGATTTTCTCAGATAGTAAATGATCACATTCTTAAAGTTTGTTCTATCCCCAACATAATTTTTAATCAATAATTCCCACTATTCTTCTCTTGTGGCTACTTTACCAAGCTTGTGTTTTTTTCCTTTTATGGGGAAAGGGAGTGGTTTTTAAATCATATCTGGCAGTGCTCCACGCTACTGCTGGCTTGGAGCTTGGGGTTTGCTCCCAGCAGTACTCAAGGGACTGTGAAATACCAGTGATCAAATCCTGGGCTCCCTCATGTGAAGCCTGAGCTCAGACCCACCCCCAAGCTATCTCCCCAGAAGCCAGGTTTAATCTTTATTCAGATTCATTCCAGCTTTTTTTATTCCAGCTTTTTAGCCCTGCTTTTTCTCATCTGTTAAAATGTCAGTTACTCCTTTCTATTGGTAACACCTGACCAGGATAAGGAATAGTCATGGATACCATCACATAGTAGACATACAATAAATTATTAAACAGGCACATCTCAGGAGGGTCACAGACCACACAAAGACCAATCATTCATTTCAAATAAGGAATTCTTGCATTTTAATTAACCAGCATAGGAAAGTTCATCTAAATGAAAAAATTAATCTCAGAGGAGCATATTCGTGTACATGTGCAATTGCATGCATGTGCATGAGAGTGCTTTATGTGTGAGTGCTTTTGTTTGTGTGTGTGTGCGTACGCGTGCCTGCCCTCATGTGTTTTGGAGGATTGGACATTAGCTTTATCAACTATGTTTCAGAGGTCGTTGAGAAAATAAGACTTGCTTTCAAACTAGGTAAAATCAGATGCCAGGGAAGTTGAGTTGCCTTAAGGCAGACCCAGAGTGGACCCAGTGGAGAAAAGAGAACTAAGAAGAAATCCATGATGGGCTGTAATGTTCTCTAGTTATGAAGTCACAACTCGTCACCAAGGGAAAGTAAAGAGTCTCCTGAAATAACGGCAGCCTCTGACAGATGGCTTCTGTGATTTAACAATTTAAAATAATATTGAAAAAACAGTAGAGAGCACATCCTTTTTTCCCTCGTGGAGAATTAATATCAGATGAAAATCAGAATCTCAGCAAACCACTTACTAAAAAGTCAGCTAAGGAAAACTCTCCCTAAAAGCTGTCATAGAATGGAACGCAATCAAGAAGGGAACACTGGAGAACAATTTAAAGTTGCACTGGAAAAAAAAAGATAAGAGTGTATAACACAGAATAACAAAAAAGTGAGCCAGTTAAGAGAAAACCAGTGAAGGGTCTCAAAACAGCAACTAATAGGTGAGCAAAATGATAGGAACAGAGATCCAGAGTCTTCCAGAAACTTGAAGGAATAGTTGTATGTGTTGTTAGGAGAATTCTGCAGTTTATCAGATTGTCTGACCCTAAGTAGGGAGAAGCAACTGCCATTTCAGTGTCTCTAGGGACCATTCAGTTGTGTCTTTAGAGAACAACACACAGAAGAGAATTGGGTGGCTCAAGGTTCATCTGAGAGGTAACTGATGGGCAGTTGTAGTCCTCAAGGTGTGTTCACAGATGCCTGGAGATATGTGAAGTCAAAAATATTTTCATAAGGGCTGGAGTGATAGCACAATGGGCAGGGCGTTTACCTTGCATGCGGCCGACCCGGGTTCAATTCCCAACATCCCATATGGTCCCCTGAGCACCACCAGGAGTGGTTCCTGAGTGCAAAGACAGGAGTAATGCCTGAGCATCGCTGGGTGTGACCCAAAAAGTGAAAAAAAAATTTCAGAAATATATCAAGAATTGGGGTCATAGTGTTTACTTCAGAGATAGGGCATATGTTTTGTATAATGCATGACATTTATAGCAATAGATTTAATGCAGAAGAAGCTATGACCATCAGCTATCTTATATTAATCTAGATATTGAAAATATTTGCAAAAATAATGTTCTATTCACAACTTTTCTCATTTTGTAAAACATAATTATTTATCATGGAAATACGTTATTAACATGATAATGTAATGGTTTTGATCTTTTTATTTTAATTAATTGATAAAAGTTTTTATTTCTGTTTTAACATCTAATAAGGTTAATACTGGCAGATAAAAGTTAGACATTCTTTGAAGTCCTCAATGAGTTTTAAGCATTTACAGATTCCAAAACCAAAAACTTAGAGAATTTGCCAAACACATAAAGACTGAAAATTATTTAGCTCAGTATCTGGCATAAACACTATATAAATAGATATAATTGTTGCTATTCCATGCTGAAAAAGTTTCACGAAGTAGGTGGCACTTGACATGGATGCAAAATGAAAAGGGTGTTGAATAAAGAATGCTGCTATATGGTTGGGGTAGGGGACTTGATTCTAGTAGAAGGGACACTAAAATTGAAGAGAACATAGTGTGCTTTGGAAATAAGGATAAGTGACTTGGAGTTGGAGAGGTAATTCAAAAGAATTTGAGTGCATTCATTTATCATAAGGGAAATCCAGATAAAGACAACAATGAGATATTATTTTACACCAGTGAGAATGCTATATATCAAATATAGTGTAGGGGCTGTAGCGATAGCACAGTGGGTAGGGCATTTGCTTTGCACGTGGTTGACCCGGGTTTGATTCCCAGCATCCCATATGGTCCCCTGAGCACTTCCAGGAATAATTCCTGAGTCCAGAGCCAGGAGTAACCCCTGTGCATCGCCGGGTGTGACCCAAAAGCAATATATATATATATATATATATATATATATATATATAGTGGAAAAATAATGTTGGCAGGGATGTGGAGAAAAGGGGCCTCTTGTCCATTACTGGTAGAAATGTTGTCTGGTTCAACCTCTGTGGAAATCAGTGTGGAGAATTCTCAATTAACTTAGAATTGAGCTGCCATACGAACCAGTAATTTCGCTGTTGAGCATTTACCCCCAGAACAGAAAAACGTTCCTTCAAAAGGCCATATACACACCAATACACACTACATATACACATATACATATACACACATATACACACTACATCACTTAGTACAGTAGCAATGATATGTAATCACTCTAAGTGTTCACTAATATATGAACAGATTGTAAAGATGTGGTGTATCTACACAATGGACTACTATGCAGCTGCAAGAAAAGATGAAATCATGTAGCTTGTTTCAAACAGTTGGAGCTGAAAGATAATCATATTGAATGAAGTAAACCAGAAGAATTCAAACATAGGATAGTCTCACTTATCTCACTCAGTGATAAATAGGATAACTGGATGGGAAAATATAATTTAGTAAATGTGATGCCTAGATCATCCTTGATCCCAGAGTATTGGGAGGAGGATGGTATAGAGAGAAAGAAATAAAGGGGGGACTGAAGAAGAAGAAAAAGGGAAACTATGGGGGAATAGCGGTCAGGGGCCTTGGTTATATCAGGGATGAGGTAGAGTGGTATAGCAAAGCACAAACTCAATAACACATAAAAGATAAATACTTAAAAGATGAGACCTAAATAGAACTTTTAAATGTGCTTAAAGTCAACAGGTGGGGGAGTGAGTGTGGAAGGGAGCAGAGGAACAATTGTGGAGGGAAGTTTAAACTATTGGTGGGATTAGTGTCAAAATATTATATTCCTAAAACCCAGCTATCAATAATTTTGTAAGTTATAGTTCTTTGATTAAATAAAAATAGAATTGGGGAGCATGATGTCTATGTTGGAGCCCTGGATTTGATCCCCAGAACTTCCTGCTATCAAGAGCACTCTTAGAAGTGATCCCTGAGCACATATATAGGAGTAGTCCTCATGCAACTGTCAGGTGTGCTCTCCTCCCCAAAGAAAAAAAGGAACTTCTGAGTTCTGTGGAAATTTTCAGGAAAGTAATCTCATATCAAAGCTAAAGCATTCTGAAAAAGTTTCACAAAATAGGTGGCATTGACATGGACGCAAAATAATGAATAGGGTGGTGAATAGAGAATGTTGTTATGGGGTCAGTGTAGGGGACTTAATTCCAGTGGAAAGAACACTAAAATTGAAGAGAATAATGTGTGCTTTGAAAATAAGGAGTGGTCACATTTGGCTGAATCTCTATGCAGAGCAGGAAAAAGCTGAAAGGAAACATAGGTGACTGCATACACTTGGAAAAAGCTTTTAATGTCAGGATGAGGAATTTATATATGTTATGCTAAGGGCTGAGGCTAAGATAAATGACTGGCAACTATGTTCAGGAGAGTTGGTGAGATGATCAGAAGTGATTAAAATGAAAGTTAAGAAATGAGGGGATGAAGAGTGGAGCTAAGACTGGACCTGTCTTAAAACTCAGGTTGGGCAGTATTTCCAGAATGCAGGAAGTATTCTATGACAATTTTCTAGGCTTCTGACTCATACACATGTGCGCACAAACACACATACATGCACGCACAACATAGCAGATATCAGGGGATAAAGGGAAAGGGAAAATTTGTGCACGCATATGTGATGTATAAACAACTATTAAATAAGTAATTAGACAACCAACTTTCACATCCTCCTCCTTTTCTCCAACATGAAGGGCTCTCCATCTATTAAGAGGAGGGCATAAAGGACATGTTATATTTATGACACCTGAGTTATGTCACCTGTAGTACTGCACTGTAACACTGTAATCCATTGTTCATTGATTTGCTCGAGTGGGTGCCAGTAACGTCTCACAACATATTGTGAGACTTGTTTTTACTGTTTTTGACATATTGAATATGTCACGGGTAGTTTGCCAGGCTTTGCCATGTGGGCAAGATACTCTCGGTAGCTTGTTGGGCTCTCTGAGAGGGGCAGAGGAATCAAACCTGGGTCAGCCGCGTGCAAGATAAATGCCCCACCCGCTGTGTTATTGCTACATCCCTGTAACTAAAGAAATTGGTTCAAATATGTCTGTAAGATTTCAAAATTAATGTTCACAAGGCTCGTGAAGAAAAGGACAAAAGTGGAATGTTATTGGGAGGGAAACCATATATAGTAAAACCCAGACTCCCTGTATCCCTGTAGAAAGCAAAATGTCTGCATATTTATGGCCGATGCAGTCTAGCAGAAAGAGAAGTTATGAACTAAGCCTAAGGCCAAATGAAAGTATTTTTTTACAAACCCGAGCAAAAAGCCTTCCACCCATCCTGAATAAGAAATAAAATGTTGTACTGCACATAGTCATGGGGGTAGAAGTAGGAATTAAACTATAATCCAGCCTTTGCCCAGCTAATTAATGGTTTGGTTTGGGTGTTATTTAAAATCAAAAGACAACAACAGAAAAGAAGCCGCCAAGCTATTCAGCAATTTACCGTAATGTTCCTTAAGGTCTCCTACCATTTTAATGTACTGCCTATGGGACAATGAAGTTCCTGGAAATCTGTGGGCATCTGTGCAGGCCATTTCACAGAATTGCAAAGAGGTGGGAAGGGATCTTGCAGACAAATAAAGAGGTGTTAAGGTTTTTGCTATTCCATGTGGCTTATACATAGAGCTTTGCCAAGCAGGAGTGAATTTTAGTCTTCGTTTTCTCATTCTGTGACAAATCAGCAGAGGTAAAACATTTTCTTGGCTGGATTCCAAGAGCAGATTGAAACAGTCTTTGTCTGAGAGGGAGTGTATTCAGGGCTCAGGAAAAGCCTTGAAAATCCCACTCTCTCCACAGGTTGATTATTAATACTGTCTACCAGCATATGCTCTACAAATACTGGATTCTATCTCCTCACTCCAGCTTCACCCACAGCTCTCTGGGCTCTGGTTCTGTGATTCGAACTAGAGTGGGAAAAGGTTCCTGCAGCCCTAGGTAGGATTGACAGATTTACCTGCCGAGTACGTGTTCAAGGAGGGGCAAATGGCCAAGAACCATCCCTTCCCTTTCCCCCAATGAAAGAAAATAATGGTTAAGATGTATTGATGGCTTGCCAGCAATTCATTGAAACCTTCACGGCAATCCTGCAAGGCAAGCACTTTGATTACATTGCAGATGAAAGAAATCTCAGAGAGGTTGAAACAGCTTGTTGAAAGGCATAGACTAGCTGGTAACTCGCAGAGGTAGGATCTGAACCCACATCTATGTGAAAGTCACACTTGCACACACTTTGTATCACTAAAAGTATTTATTTATTGTTGTTTTGTATTATGTTGCTTTGATTTCATTTGGGGGCCACACTCAAAGGCACTCAGGGCTGACTTCTGGTGCACACAGAGATCACTCCAGGCCATTCTATGGGGATCATATGATCATACATGCTAGGGTGCCAAGGATAGAACCTGGGTCAGTCATATGCGAGGCAAGCGCCTTACCTGCTGTGCTATCTCTCTGCCACCCACTGAAATTATTTATTTTTTCCCTTCTCCGTACAGAGAATCATTGCACCATGGGTCTCTCTGACTCATTTTGCTAAAATCTCCCCTCTCTGGAAGGCCTTTGCTGTGTTTCAGCACAGCATTGAGATACTACCCTGCCCCGTTAGGTCTAAGAGTGCAAAACTATACAATCTCACTCAGCTTCTCATTAAGATTATGGTCACCTCGTCCAGTGCCTCATCTCACTTTGACTCCTCTCTTTATAAGATATCTGTATAAAGACCAACTATTTGAAATCATCCAGCTGGAGCTGGCTTCATGAGCACACAAGTTTAGTTTGCACTGGACCCTGAAGAGGTTATGCTTCTTCTGGTAAAAAGAAGCTCTTTTATTAAGGATACAGGCCAGCTCATATCGGGATGGCCTTGTCTCCTAGAAGGGCATCCTCGTGATGTGAAGAAATCATTTTCTCTGTAGTTTCTTCCTACTCACTTTAAAGACATATATGAGATCATATACTTTTTTATCTTTGTGACACATACATTTCTGTCTTTGTGACTCGCTCCCGGGACTTGTAAGAAAATCATTTAATTTATCTGAATTTCAGTTTCCTTGTCTCTATAATAGAAATACTTTCATCTTCATTGCATGTTCTTCTAATAACCAATAAGAGATTGCACTTTATATGTAATCAATAAGCATTAACTATATTTTACATCATTATTACCCCCACCATGAGCACATTGAAAGCAAATAACAGAACATGGTGCAGCATATAGAGCCTCAGTTAAATGAGGCAAATAACTTGAGATATTTTTATATTTTCATTATTCTCCTTACTCTCTATGCTATCAAAACTCAATATTATTAACTCCCCTTTACTGAAAACAGCCTTCTTGTTTAACAAAAGCTATTATTATCAGTCTCAGCTATCACATATATCATAAGCTTGCTTAGTGCTTTAATTTCATTTATTATTTTCCCATCATGATTTCATTTGAATTACACAATGATGACTCTATGAGACAAGCAGATAAGATATGCATTCATTTATTTATTCATGCGTTCATTCATCTATTAAACCACTATTTACTTGATTTTTACTATTTACCAGGTCCTATACTAGAGGATACTTTGTTTGCTGTTCCATGGTAATTAAAGCAGACTTGGTTTAAACCCTCTAATATTTAAGTTATCTACATAAGACCACATGATTAGTAGGAGGTAGAGCCGGATCAAACTTAATCTTTTCTTTTTATTTTTTGGTCTTTGAGCCACACTTAGTGGTACTTAGGGGCCACTACTATTTCTATGTCAGGGTTCACACCTGGCCTTGCTCAGGAAACCAGGTGATGCCAGGTATCAAACCAGGTCACCAGCTTGTAAAGCATGTAGTCATCTAATAAATCATCACTCCAGTCCAAACTATTTTTTCTAATGTTCATTCAGTGCATATTTCTCCTTTTAATTCAGTCTCTTGTTCTTCTACATTCATTGCCTTCCTTTCTCATACCTCCTACTCAGATTTAAAGCACTTTGGGCTTGTTATTTACTCTATTCTTCCTAAGCAGCACTTATATTCTTGCCTTTGAAGTTTCATTATCCCATTAGCCAAGTGGTACAGGAGCAAGTCAACCCAGTTTCGTTGAGCTCTAGACTATATGTCAGTATAATCTATCCAGAAATCAGGAAGCAAAAGAACTAAGAAATAGGTATGGAGGCTGACTGAAGTAATGCTTCTTTCTGAGTTCATTTTAATTTGACTGGAGCATAATAACCTTTCTATAAGGCAGAAGTGGCTCCTGATTGTCCATATATAATATCTAATCCAAAAGTGCCTGACTTTCTAGACCCTCCATAATCTGGTCCCTCCTTGCCTTTTAACTTTTACCCCTTTGCTCCCCCTTCACACATCTAACCATACACTCACTTCATAGCCTATATTTACCTGTTTGTTCACTTTACTACACTTGTGATTTCAATCCCACAGCCTAGATACTCTCCTTTGTCTAGTACATTCTACCTAAATCCTATTTCCTTTATTACATCTTATTTAATGTATACAGCTCTCAATGATCTTGCCAATATCTAGTAGCACTGCATCTGAGTTTTAAAAAATTAATTGTCCAAGAAGATGCTAGAGTACTTCCTCATTTAACAGCCCTTCACTTAAAAGTCTTGGGTATTTTACTTGGTCTCATGTTTAATATGAATAAATTATAGTGGCAAGGACACAAGTATATAGATAGATAGCCGGGGCATACAGTCTCAAACTCTGTTTAAAGAAATACATGCTGAGTGTCAGAAAAAATGCTTCTACTGGACTCATTAATTCATTTACTCATTAACTTAAAAACATATTCATTTATTTTCTTGTACCAAAAATTACTATTTTAGGAAACTATCCAGCGGTAGAGCATTTGCCTTGCACACAGACAGCCCAGCCGAGCCGGGTTCGATTCCTCCTCCCCTCTTGGAGAGCCTGGCAAACTACCGAGAGTATCTCGCCCACAAGGCAAAGCCTGGCAAGCTACCCATGATGTATTCAATATGCCAAAACACAGTAACAACAAGTATCAAAATGGAGACTTTACTGGGCCCACTCAAGCAAATCGATGAACAATGGGAGGACAGACAGACAGACAGGAAAATAGCCTATAGAAGTACTTTCTATAATAGTAACATCTAGTTTGTTTTATGACTTTTTCTCTTATCCTGAAGTCTTGAAGTTCCACTATGATGCATCTTAGAGTTATCACTTTGTCTTTTATAATTCTTCTTTATAATTGATACAGGATTTTTTCCTTTTATTTATTTATTTATTTATTTATTTTTTATTAGTGAAACACCATGAGGTACTGCTGTAGACTTACAGATTTTTGTGCTTGGGTTTCAGTTACACAATGATTGAGTACCCATCCCTCCACCAGTGCCCTTTCTCCACCTCCACTGCTCCTGGAATCCCTCCCACCCCCCCTACTGCCCCCGTCTCAACCCACCCCTGTGGCACGGCATTCCCTTTTTTGGTGGTGGGAAGGTCATTCCAAATAGTGCTCAGGAGATCAGGACACTACACTGGTAATTCTTGGCCAACTGGGCTAGCAATTTGACACAAATCCCAATGGTACAATGATGTGATGATATGTTGATGCAATGAGGAGATGCTGCTGGGGATCTGTGGTTCTGGAGATACCCAAGCTACCCTGATAATGCTAAGAAACTCCAGGATCACAACCAGCAATGCTTGATGCTTGGGGGACCATGTGGTGCAAGGAATAGAGGCAAGTCATATACCCTAAACTTTGTACCATCTCACAGTTCCCTTAGTTCAGGATTTTAACCTGAAAACATATATCTAATCTACTCTAAAAATCTTCAACCATTTATCTTCAAAAATTACCTTTTGCTTTTGCTATCTTCTAGAATTTCATTTAGATGTATAGTTTCTTATTCTAGCATTTATCTTAATTTCATTTTCATATTTTTCTCCCTCATGTTCTCACATTTTAACGTGTTGTGCTGTATTCTATACATACCTGAGATCTGTTTGTTATTTTAATTAGTCTTCTCTTTTTTTTTTGTTTTTTGGCCACAGTTATCTGTGCTCAGGGTTTATTATTGGAATCACTACTGGTGGGCTCAGAGGCACCAGGGATTGAACCCAGGTTGACTGTGTGCAAGACAAGTATCTTACCTGCTGTACTATCACTTCAGCCCTAATTTTTCATTAACTCATGGCTTGTTTGTAGTTTAACCTGTCAGTTTTCATTTTACCTTTTCAAGGGGAATGAAATTGAGATCTTTCAGTGCTCATCTCATATTTTTATGTTTCATATCTATCATTTTTCTTTGAAATATATGCATATACAATATAACTATTTATATATATGTACCCAGTTTCTTTTACAATCCATTTAAACCATTGAGTGTACAATATTTTGAGACACATTCGAGTGTAGTATCCATGTCATACTTATTGAAACTGGTTTTTTCCAATTCAATTTTTCTAAACACAGTTTTTTTATTTATTCTTTTTGTTTTGTTTTGAGGACATGCAGAATGTATTCAAGGGCTACTCCTGACTCAGTTCTTGGGGACCATGTGGTGCTGGGGATAGAAACCAGATCTCCTGCATGTAAAATGACTTCATCCATTGAACTATCTCTTCAGTCCATTATTCCATTCTTATGCAGACTAACACAATGGTTTCCTTATGCAATTTAAAATTTTTGCACATGATTTTATTCATGCAGGGTTGTGTTTCATGAGAACCCCTTTGTGAGAGTTTGACTCTGAATTGTAAATGTGACTCTATCAGCAGTTTTTTATTTGCCTCTGCCAGAATTCTCTATTATTTCAAGTCCTAGACAGGCTTTAACATTAAATTCTTACCTCATTGTTTCTGCACTATGTGGATACTCTTTATTTAGGTCTTATAGTAGTATATGGATTAGGGTTTGGATTTTGAACTTCTTTCTACCCATTCTATGGTAGGGAATCTATATTTTGTTTCTTAGAGAAGCAGTATGGCATTCATGAGTTAATAATGTGTGCCTCTGAGTTAGAATTCTTGGGTATGAACCATTTATCTGCTAATTCCTAGCAGTGTAACATTAACTAAATTACTCAAATGTTTTTCTTTCTCTTTCTATTTTAAAATGGAGCTATTTTAGTCGGAGAAATAGGACAGGGGTTAAGGTGCTTGCTGGGGCTAAAGTGCTGAGCCCTGCTCAATCCCAAATACCATATATGATCACGCAACAGTACCAAAAGTGATCCTTGAGCAAAGGTTAGGAGTAAGCCATGAGGTCAGCCAGGTATGTCCCAAAACAAAAACCTAAGAAGTAAAATATGAAGTGGAAGTTATTTATACTATCTTGTGATTTTCAGTATTATATAAATTAATACATCAGAAATGTAGAGCAGTGTTTGGAGCATATAGTAAAATCTAAATAAGATTTATTATTGTTGTACCCTTAAACTATTTGAAACTAATTTCATTCTGAGATGAGACAGCTTTCATCTGCTCCTTGTCTTGTTCAGAGAGCATAGTTGGAACTCAGTTCCATGACCCTCTAAAGACTCAGCCTCGTCAGAAAGAGAGGGACAAACATAGAAAGATTACATTCATCTGGGGAACATAATGTAACAAAATAGGACACTAACACCCAGGAGTGGCCGAGACTAGTACCAGGAATTTTGCTCCATGGCTTGGAGACCAGCTGCACATGCTAGGGGAAAAGGCAGCTCAGATAAAGAAGGGAGCACCAAATAAAGGGTGTTGGGTGGATCCTCCCAGGATGGGAGATGCATGCTGAAAGTAGACTATAGATCGAACATGATTGCCACTCAATGCCTCTTTTGCAAACCACAGCACCCAAAAGGAGATATAACAAAAGGGAATGCCCTGCCACAGAGGCAGGGTAGGATGGGAGGGTTGGGGGTGGGAGGGATACAGGATTCATTGGTGGTTGACAGTGGGCACTGGTGGAGGGATGGGTATTCGATCATTGTATAACTGAAACCCAGGCACAAAAATTTGTAAGTCTACAACTGTACTTCATGGTGTTTCACTAATAAAAATTTTAAAAAAGACTCAGCCTCTAAGGAACATATCTGTTTTCAGTATGCTCATGAGTTGTGAAACTTTATACTCATTGCTGTGATTTTTATTGTTTAGGGCATACACCCAGCAGTGCTCAGTGGCTACCTCTAGCTCTCTGCTCAGAAGTTGCTTCTGGTGATGCTCATGGTGAAATGCCGTGCTGGGTATTGACTCAGAGCCTCCTACATGAAAAGTATGTGTTTAGTCAATAGAACTATCTCCATTTGTTATTCTGAAATATCCTTTCTCCTGGAATATGGAGGTTTTTCTTTATTACTTTTTGAGTTCAACACTAGATTTTTGTGGCAAAATTTTGCCAGGCATGTTTGTGTTTTGAGTTTCATTACACGTAATAGTGAAAAATATTAGATAACCTACTTGTCAAATAATTGGGATCTTGTTAAATTATGGTGCTATCTTCAAATTTAATACAATGTAACACTGTCCTCCCATTGTTCATTGATTTGCTCGAGCAGGCACCAGTAACATCTCAGAACAAATTGTGAGAACTTGTTGTTACTGTTTTTGGCATATCGAATACATCCTGGGGAGCTTTCCAGGCTTTGCCGTGTGGGCGAGATACTCTCGATAACTTGCCGGACTCTACGAGAGGAGTGAAAGAATCAAACTAAGACTGGCTGTGTGCAAGGCAAATGCCCTACCCGCTGTGCTATCGTTCCAGCCCTTAATACAATGTAGAACCTAAAAATAAGTAGGTCTGAAAACCAATATGAAGTAGTGTAGAATAAAACAAAGTTGTGTTATGCAAATCTCGGAACCCAGCTGCTTTTGGCAGAAATGTGTCTGGACTCCGCATTAGGTTACCAGCCCCAGGCCATCCCTGGTGGTAAAAGGTGCCGATCCACTGCCTGTTACTCCTGGCAGCTTGGGGTCCACCATCTTCCAGAGGCCAATGGACAGTCAGGTAGGGCCTGCAGTGACCAGACACGCAGGGCCTCATGGGATAGGGGTGAGGCTGGCCCTTTCCTCTCCCTCCCCAATGAGACCCCAAGTCGTGGCCCAGGAATGGGCCCTCTGGCTACTCAACAAACTGCTTAAACCATGAACCCAGAACTCAGAAACAAATCTCGGAACCCAGCGGCTTTTGGCAGAAATCCCTCCAGATTTAATTATTAAGATTTCAGAATTCCAAAATCACGTGGCCACGGTAGGACATCATATTCTATTCATAATCAGCAATGGGCTGGAGCGATAGCACAGCAGTAGGGCGTTTGTTTGCCTTACAAGCGGCCAACATGGCCGACCCGAGTTCGATTCCTCCACCCCTCTCAGAGAGCCCGGCAAGCTACCGAGAGTATCTCGCCTGCATGGCAGAGCCTGGCAAGCTACCCATGACGTATTCGATATGCCAAACACAGTAACAACAAGTCTCATGATGGAGACGTTACTGGGCCCGCTCGAGCAAATCGATGAACAACGGGAGGACCGTGCTGATGTATGATGTAATCAGCAATAGAAAAGAAATTTTCTCATGTTGTCTTTTTGGCAGATCTGAGTATTGGGGTAAAATCCCAAATAATAATGGGGGGCCTGGTGTCAAGATATTGAATGTAATCAAAGTAGAGAGAGAGAGAGAGAGTAATGTGGAAACCATTTGCCACACAGGTAGGGGGAGGGTTTGGGATAGGGGTATACTGGGGTTTTTGGTGATGGATAATGTGCACTGGTGAAGGGACAGGTGTTTTATCATTGTATGATTGAGACTTAAATCTGAAAGTTTTGTAACTGCTCTCACTGTGATTCAGTAAATAAATTTATAAAAAAAATTAAAAAACAAAGTTGTGTTATATTGTTACTTGAAAAAAGCAACAAGAAAGAAATGTGCCTGCATTTTGTGTACATAAATCTATGCATTTAATAATCTAAGCATTTATTAGAAAGATGTACCAAAAACTATAATGAAGGGATCATTAACATAGATGACCTCATGCACTGTTCTAGTTTAGATTTGAAGGATAGCTTATATTTTAACTTCCCTCTTTTCCCTTTTTTTAAAAAAATTCATTGAATAACCATGAGATAGTTACAAGCTTTCATGTTTGGGTTACAATAACACAGTATCAAACACCCATCCCTCCACCAGTGAGTGCACATTCCCCACCACCAATATCCCCATTATACCCCCCAATTCCCACCCTCCCCTGCCTCTATGGCAGACATTATTCCCCATACTCTCTCTCTACTTTTGGGAATTATGATTTGCAATGAAAATACTGAGAGCTTATCATACCAAAGTCCATTATCTACTTTCAGCACACATATCCCATCCCAACCGGTTCTGCAAGCCATCATTTTCTTAGTGATCCCTTCCCTATTCCAGCTGCCTTCTCCCCTTTGCTCACAATGCAGGCTTCCAGATATGGAGCAATCTTCCTGTCCCATGTATCTACTATCCTTAGGTATCAGCCTCATGTTATATTATTTCATACTCCACAAATGAGTGCAGTCCTTCTACGTTTGTCCCTCTCTTTCTGACTCATTTCACTTAGCATCATAATCTCCATGTCTATCCATTTATAAGCAAATTTCATGACTTCATCTCTCCTGACAGCTGCATAGTATTCCATTGTGTAGATGAACCAAAGTTTCTTTAACCAGTTATCTTTTCTAGGGCACTTGGGTTGTTTCCAGATTTTGGCTATTGTGAATAGTGCTGCAATGAACATATAGGTACAGATGTCATTTCTACTGTGCTTTTTGCATCCTCGGGATATATTCCCAGAAGTGGTATTGCGGGGTCATATGGAAGCTCAATTTTTAGTTTTTGCGGGGAGAGAGAAAACCCTAATAAACCGAATCAGAGATGAAAAGGGGGACAACACAACAGAAACTACAGAAATTCAAAGGATCCTCAGGGATTACTTTGAGAAGCTTTATACCACTAAACAAGAAAACCTTCCTTTTGGTTTTAATTCTTTTTTCTTTTTTGGTCATACTCGGGGATGCACAGGGGTTATTCCTAGTTCATGCGCTCAGAAATTACTCCTGGCGGTGCTTGGGGACCATATGGGATGCTGGGAATCCAACCCGGGTTGGCCGCGTGCAAGACAAACAACCTACCCGCTGTGCTATCACTCCAGCCCCTGGTTTTAATTTTTATTAGCAATTTTCCAACATTTCTTTTAAAAATCAAATTATTTGAGCCAAAAGTTAGTACATAAAATAAAGTGCTTGCCTTCCATGCTACTGACCTCGAATGAAGGATAAATTCCTGACACTGCATATGATCCTCCAAGCACCATCAGACGTGATATGAACACAAACCCAGGCATAATCCATGAGCACTACCAAGTGTGGCCCATAACTAAACAAAAAGTTAAAGAAAAATATAAAAAATATAATTTAAGTAAAGTAAAGTAAAATAATTTAAAATAAATAAATATTAATACTCCCTCTCTGATCCCAACTGCCCTCAAAAGAAAGTATAATCAGTATTTACCAAGTATCTACTTGGCCAAGAGCTAAAAAGATGAATAAGCTGCATTCTACACCATATGAAGATCCAGATCTAATGAGAGTTACATACATATTTAAACACAGTGTTTTCTAAGAAATATTCTCAAGGATGTGGAGAGTAGCTAAATTTTGTAGAGGGAAAGGAACTAAAGAAAATCTCAAAGAAGAGTTTGGGCCTGAACAATTTGGAGTTTGTCAATGGAAAAGCGAAGAAAAGACATGATAGCAATCATGGATCCAGTAAGAAACTGATGGCACATGCCAAGAGGGAAAGTGGGGAGAAAGCAATTAGTGAGGGATCTGTTTATAGCAGTGTGAACAGAGCTGAGGGAAACCAACAAAGTTTGGTCACAGAAAGCCCTTCCCACTTTTAGAGCTGATTAGGTTAATAGGAGGAAGCAGTTACCAGAATACAGAGAAATTAGCCATAGCTGGAAGATAGCTATCTCCAAAAACCAATGGTCTGTGGTAGATCCTTCTGGAAAGACTCAGAAATAATACTGACACTCTACAGAGAGGGAGTCAATAGAACAAATATCCATACTGTAATCTGCTTCAGATCTCTAATTCCCTATTAGTGCCTATTATTGACAATATTCGACAATAATCCAGAGGACAATAAAGTCAGTTAATACAGTCCATAAAAGTCAACTTCTAGGAAAACAGAAAATAGAATGGATTGGAGAGATAGTACAGCAGGTAAGGCACTTGTCTTGTATCAGTTGACCCTGATTCAATTCCCCACTCTTTGTATGCTTCCCTGAGCACTTTCAGAAGTGATGTCTGAACAGAAGGCCAGGAGTTTGCCTTGAGCACTGCCAGGTGTGGCACACAAACCAAAACAACCACAATGGAGAATGCTGAAAAGGCTAAGAATCCCTGAAGAATGTTATAGCCATACAACGGATCACTATTAAAAGTCATTAAACGTTTACAGCACACAGCCACAGAGAAGAAAGGCCGCGCAGGGGCCTCCACAGCTACTGAGAATGCTCCCAGTCCCGAAGAGAGCCGAGATCACCGGGAAGCCCCAGATGGGGTAGGTGCCGCATCCTGCCTCCTCCAGAGGGAACCCCGGTGACCATGAGCCTCTACAAGCATAGCTTGCTTATGCAGGAACCAGGACTCTAACTGCAAACTGCGCGGCCGCTTATGTGGCCGCGCCACATCTTCTTTTATATAAAGTGGTCAATGGAAAGTAAATTATCCAACGTTTTTCCCTGAAAATCAGGCTTAACTTTTTTACAAACCACAACACCAAATAGGAAAGAGAGAACAAAAGGAAATGCCCTGCCACAGAGGCAGGGTGGGATGGGGATGGAATGGGGGGTGGGAGGGTTACTGGGATCCGTGGTGGTGGGAAAGGGTTACTGGTGGAGGGATGGGTATTCAAAATAAATAAATAAATTTAATTAAAAAAATAAAAGTCATTAAAAAGAAATATGTAAGAGTAGTGTGAGAAAAAAGTACAAAATAATGCATATAGTTTTCATTCTAACAAAAAATGAATACACAACAATATGTGTAAGTGTTGTATTGGTTAACTTTAAAAAAGTAAACAAGTTGAAACAAGTTATTGCCTTGAGAAGGAACTTGGTGATGAAAGTAGAAGGAACCTTTAACTTTAGCTTTTACTTTGACGAAGATGAGAAGCTTTGGGCTAGTTTTAGCAGAGTAGTGACATGATCTGACCTATGTTCCTGAAAAGTTCTGCCTTGATTCTGTTTTTTTAATTTTTTTAAAATTGTTTTTTAATTATTATTAGTGAAACACCATGAGGTACAGTTGTAGACTTACAAATTTTTGTTCTTGGGTTTTAGTTATACAATAATCGAGTACCCATCCCTGCACCAGTGCCCATTCTCTACCACCACTGATGCCAGTATTCTGCTTTTTAAAGAAAAGAGTGGCTTAGAATAGAGAGATAGTAGTGGGTGGTGATGGAATATACTTTTCACTACTTAGCCTTTGAATGTTTGGCATTCTGTGCCATGTACATCAAATACCTATGCGAAGTATATTATGATTTAAGAAGATCATGGGAGAATTTATGTCTTGGCATAAAATACCTCCCACTGCTTCAAACTTATGAAGCTTCCTGTAAGTTATCAGGTAAAAAATAGAGCCACTGTGCATCGCTGGGTGTGACCCAAAAATCAATCAAGCAATCGATAAATAAAACCAAATAAATAACTACTTTAACTTACTGTTAGTCAAGAACAAATGCTTCCCAGTACTTATGTGAGGAGAGGCCCAGAGAAGCTTCAGCAGTGCAAAAAACGGAGTCGAAGAAATGCAAAGTACCTTTGGTTGGGAGGGGGGGCAGAAGAAAAAAAAATAGAGCCACAACCAGGTATGTGCAACGAAGGTGTCTTAAACTTGGAAGGGAGATTTCTTTAGATGGTGAGGGTCATCTGTCCACCATTGAAGATGCCAGAAACTTAAGAGCTCATCTTGCATGTATAATAATTATTTGTTTTGACATATTTATTGAGTACATATTATGTACCAGGTATAGTTAGGTAGCAGAGACACAGCAGTAATAAAACAACATCTTTACATTCCCGGTCTTACATTCTTGTGGTAAATATCACTGCTAAACTAACAAAATATTAACATATCAGAAAACTACAAATGCTATGAGGAAAATAAAATGGTGTTAAGTAATTATAAAGCATGGGAGGCTGGAGCGATAACACAACAGGTAGGCCCTTGCATGCAGTTGGCCCGGGTTTGATTCCCAGCATCCCATATGGCCCCCCGAACACCACCAGGAGTAATTCCTGAGTGCATGAGCCAGTAGTAACCCCTGTGCACTGCCGGGTGTGACCCAAAAAATCAATCAATCAATCAATAAAGCATGGGTGAGAGTGCTGATTTTCAAATAATATAGACAAGGAAAGGATCAGAGAGATAGTATCGTGTGGAGGGTGCTTGCCTTGCATGCAGTTGGCCCAAGTTTGATTCCCTGTACTGCATATGGCTGAGCCCTACCAGAAGTGATCCCTGGGCAGAAAGCCAGGAGTAAACTCTTAGCACCACTAGGTGTACCCATATACCCCAATATAAACAAGAAGACAACACTAGTACGGTATCATTGCACAGACACCCAGGGGAAACAAGTGTATATGCCTATGGCTCTCTAAGGAAAGAATGTTCCAGTTAGAGAAACAGCAAAGGCCCACTGAGAATTATCTTGGTACATGTGAGAAACATCAAGACCAGTGGATCTGGATACATGTATTGCTGGAGCTGAGTAACCAAGAGAGAGGGTGACAGGCATTAGGGACACATAAATAAGGACCTCATTTCTTTCTAGGACCTCAATGCCTATAAAACGAAGCCCATGGATCCTTATATGTCATCTCAAAGCCTTTAGTTTTTACTATGAACAATACAAAAAGGCACAGGAGGACTTTAATCAAAAACATGACATGATCTCATTTACACGTGTAAATGGATTTAGCAATGATACAAGTTTAAAAGGAAGCTGTGTAAGAGTGAGAGAGAGAGAGGGAGAGAGAGAGGGAGAGAGAGATGAAAAGTGCCTGCTATAGAAGAAGACTGGGGTGGGGAGGGTTGGAAGAAGGGAAACTGGGGACATTGGTGATGGGAAATATACACTGGTGAAGAAATGGGTGTTGGAACATTGTATGATAGAAACCCAATCATGAACAACTTTGTAACTGTGTATCTTACAGTGATTTAATAAAAGAGTTTTTAATGTAAAAAAATTTTTAAGTAATAAAAAAGATGCTGTATTGTACTAAATGAAGATGATAAGTGGTAATATTCTAAATGTACATTATAAATAAAATCCACAGACTTGATGATGGATTGAATGTGATGTAAGAGAAAAAGGCGAGGCAAGGAAGACTCCAGGTTTTGGCATGAACTTGTGGCAGAAGCTGCTGTAAGGAAAATAATCTAAAAATGTTTTTGTGTGCTGGAGAGATAGTATAGGAGTTAAGGTGCTTATTTTACAGAAGGCCAATTTAGTTTTAATTCTCAGATCCATATTTGATACCCTGAGTACCACCAGGGCTGACTCCTGAACACAAAGTCAGGAGTAAGCCCTCAGCATTGCTGGGTATAAGCCCCCCAAATAAAACCATCAGAACAAAACAAAAATGAAATATCTTTTGAATCATCTCTAGTTAAAATGAGTATTATACAGCCTAAGTGTTGGAAATATGAAAACCATATACAGGACACCGAGAAAGAGTCAAGTAGAGTGTGGACTAAGAGAAATAAAAATATGTGGTGTTTTGGATGCTAGCTGAACAAATGCATTTCAAGGAGGAAGTGATATATTTTGTCAAATGCTTTTGGTGGTTAGAAGAAAATAATAACAGAAAACTTGTTCACTGAACCTAACACTAAGGAGATATTGTTGATCTTGACATGAATCAATTTGGTGGAGTGATGGAGAAATTTTTTGAGGCGAGTTCAAGAGAGAATGATAAAAGACAAACTGGAGTTAAGAAGCAGAGACAACTCTATCTTGAACTTTTGCTCTAAGAAGAACAAGAAGTGGAGTTACAGGTGAAGTGAGCAGATTTTTTTGTATTGAAGATAATGATTTTGTGAGAAAAACATTGTTGATATCACAGAACGAAAGGAAAATGACTTGCTATATGACCTTGATTAGCCACAAAGGAGCAGGATATAGTACATAAGTGAACAGGGAAGTTGTCAGGGAAATTTAAAACAGGCCATTCATAATGACAAAAGAGAAGGAAGGATTTGTTAAAATTTGTAGGTAGGATGCTGGGAATCTGTATTCTTTTTTACTACATTCATTTCCTCCATGAAATAGTTTTCAAAATCAGCAGCTCATAGGATGGGGAAAGAGGTGGGATGTGTAAAGAGAGTAAGGATGTTTAAAGAGCCATTCAAAGAGTTTAAAATGACTGGACAAAGGAAATTTGGTTTAGCAAGAAAACTGGAGAGGGGTAAACAGTTTCTACATGAGATTAATCGTTATGTGTCTAAGGTATAACAAGTCAAGATTGTTTTAAGTTTTGGTGCAGTCTGTTCAGTTGCTGGCGCAGGTTTGGAATAGATGGAGAATTCAATGTATGAAAGACTTGGTATTTGTCACTCAAATATGATGAAGGTAGAAGAGGCAAAGGCACGGGGTTATGAAAACGAGAGTAAAAGACAAGCATAGAATAAAATTTGTACAAAGAAGGAAACTGGGGTACACATAACTGTTATTTTGTAATTTTTCCATGTAAGGACTGAAAAGTACCTAGTTGTTATTTAGTAAGCAGTAGGAAACCTATAATATAAAAGCAGTGTTCTCCTACTTGTATTTCTTGAACCAACCAGCACTTCATCAACATCCTTGCGAGTGAAATCACAGACACCTAGGAAACTCTATGTTTCCTACCCTCTCTTGGAGATTCACACTTTCTATGAGTTTATTAAGGATTTCAACTATCCTTGCAAGTGAGAGACCACATTTGACATAACCAGTAGTTCCCAATTTTGATTATTCATGGAGCTTCTTCTTATGTAACACTATCACTATTCATTCCTAGAGACTAATTGTGCATGGAACACATGTAAGAGATACTAATTTAGGAAGCATGCTGGGGATTAGACACTGAGTTTTAGGGCAGAACCTCACCACAGTCTTTTTTCAAGACAGCGATCATGGCAGAACGCACAGGCCATTTCACTGTACAGCAGCTGAGCAGTATTCAGGGACTTGGGATTTGTCCAGTACTCTTACAGTCACATAAACCTAACAACGTGAATATAGTTAGTTCTCTAGCTTTCATTCAGTTGCATCTCTGGTGTTATAGTTTCAGTAACTCAAGAGCTGTTGCATTAGTAATGTAATGAAAGTACCATGAACATTTATTAACTACTTCCTTGGCCCTTGCATGATGCTTAGCATTTCACATCTATTTTCTAATACAGTCTTAAAAAGAAAAGACCAAGAAATACATGCTAAATGAAAACATTCAGAAATTCAGCAGCAGCCAAACTTCTTCAGAATTTTCTTGCCTAAACTAGGCAAATAGGGGCTGGAGCGATAGCACAGCATGTAGGGCATTTGCCTTGCACACAGCCAATCCGGGTCGGTTCCCATCATCCCATATAGTCCCCTGAGCACTGCCAGGAGTAATTCTTGAGTGCAGAACCAGGAGTAATCCTGTACATTGCCGGGTGTGACCCAAAAAGAAAAAAAAAACTAGGCAAATAGTGGTAGGCTGTAACAAGCAATATGATTGTTACAGTCAGATCTAAAAAACCTCTGAACAATCAAAACATATCCAGCTGTCTAATTTTAGTGGGTTGAATGATGTACAGCAAGGATAAATCCAACTGGATTCTCAGACTATGTGATTAAACTTAAAATAAAGAACTTGGCGATGTTATTAACATAAGGTTATCCTTATGAGTTTTCCTTGATTTGGGTGGGCTCCAAATCCAATGATGAGTGTCTTCATAAAAGATGGAAAGGACTAGACACACACAGAAGAAGTCCAAGTGAAGTCAGAGTTAGAGATTGGAATGCTGAGGCAACAAGCCCCGTAATATCTATAGCCACCAGAATAAAAGAAACAAAGGATGGGATCTCCAGAACTACTGATTGGTGCATGATCCTCTTAATACCTTGACTTCAGACTTCTGTTCTGAATTTAAATTAAAATTTTCCACAAATTACATTTGTGGAACAACTATAATCACAATTTTTGAAGATCATAGGGAGGAAGTTATGGAATTAAGGAATTAAGCCTATTTTAGTGTGAGTGTGAAAAGCTCCTAGAATAACTTAGAATCCAATTATATGTAACTTTGCCTATATACACTAATAAGCTAAATTAAATACTGAAGCTTAAAAATTTAAAAAGTATAGAATTCTCAATAGAAGTTAATGCTAATGGTTGTCTTAAATTATTTAAAATATCTATTGGGCCAGAGCGATAGTACAGTGGGTAAGGTGCTTGCCTTGCACATGGCCGACCTGGATTCTATCCCCAGCATCCCATATGGTCCCCCAGAACTGCCAGGAGTGATTCCTGAATGCAGAGCCAGGAGTAACCCTTGAGTATTTCCAGGTGTGATCTCCATAAAAGCAAACAAGCACACAAAAGAACTGTGAAAGAATAAAGCTCTGTAATTTTAAAATAATACAAAACTTGTGGCAAGTTTTATGGCATCCACACAAACAATTCAGTTTTAGGGGCTTAGGTAAATCACACATTCTCTCTCAACCTCAGTTCTCTTTTCAGAAAAAAATACCAAAAAGTGTAACCCTATGAGACCATAAGGCTACAGTGAGGGTTAAATATAATAATTTGTGTAATAGCTTGATTCAGAGTAGATACTTTCATATGGTAGCTATAGTTATTAATGAGTTAAGAGGGATCAAAAGGTATGGGATGGTCTGAAATGAGACAGTCATACAATGTATTGTTAGAATGACTATAAATATGTCAGCCAAGCAAGGCATGAGTTAAAGCATTTTCAAAGTTACCTTAAGATTTTCCACAAATTACATTTGTGGAACAACTGTAATCACAATTTTTGAAGATAATATGAAGGAAGATATGGAATTAAGGAGTTAAGCCTATTTTAATATGAGTGTGAAAAGCTCCTAGAATAACTTAGAACCCAATATATATAACTTTATCTATATACACAATTAATTAATTAAATACTGAAGCTTAAAAATTTTTAAAAGTATAGAATGCTCAATAGAAATTATTGCTAATGGTTGTTTTAAATTATTTAAAATATCTATTGAGGAGGAACAATAGTACAGTAGTACACAAGGCTGATCTGTCTTCAATCTCTGGCACCCCAATATGAACCCCTAAGCCCCACCAGGAGTAATCAATCCTTCAGTGAAAATCAAGGAGTAAGCCTTAGTGTGGCCAAAAAACAAAAAGAGAAAACTTATTTTGGCATTCTGGTTTCAGTGCAGATTTTCTGAGTTATTATTATAATATTATTAGAGTCTGAATTAGAAGGAATGCTTAGTGACATTAAGTAAGTCAGATGCAATTCCACATATCAGAAGGGATGCATAGGCAATTTTTACTTTCTATGACATGAGTACTTTTGTAAGGATGATAAGGGAAGAAGAGCTGATATGCTGCAAATCTATCAACAATAAGCTAAAGATTCTGAACCAACAGTGTTCTCTTAATCCTAGTTCTTCCCCCTCTCATTGATTGATTCACTCATTCAACAAAAATATGTATGCTTACTATTTGCCAGACACTACTCTAGAGGTTGAGGTTATAGCAATAAATAAAACTTCTTGCCCTCCTAGAACTTATGTTCTTGTTGAAATCAGCACACTATGATTCATGGTTCAAATATGGCGCATCAACAGTTTTAGTAAATATGGCTTTATTGCAATATAGCCATGTTGAATCTTTTTATATTGTCTATTACTACATTTGCATAACAATGACAAAGTTTGATATTTGTGTCACAGACAGCTTGGCCACAAAATCTAAAATATCTACACTATGGCCCTATACAGAAAAATTACATCATATCAAATACTATTCAAAATATAAAGAACAGTAAAATAGGAAAGACAGGAAATGGAGAGGAAACTACCATTTTAAACATGGAAATTAGAGAACATCTTACTAAATGGGGGATATTTGATCCAATGTCTAGAGGAAGTGAGTTAATTATAGTGACATTTACTTTTTATATAACATTTTGAACTACTGTAAAAAGTTTTACTATTGCTATGTATGAGATGGAAGGTCTATAGGAGGATTTTGAGCAAAGAATTGATATGATATAACAGTAATTTTAACATTAATCTGGACTTCAATAAAACCTCAAGTGAAGGCTGCAAGGGCAGAAACAAGAACAATTTAAAATCAAGTATAGGGATGGGTACTCGATCATTGTATGACTGAAACGTAAGCACGGAAGTTTGTAAGTCTGTAACTGTACCCAAAGATGATTCACTAATAAAAAATTTTTAAAAAAATAAATTAAATCAAGTATAATACAATTTAAGACATTGTGACTAAACCAGGTGATGACAAAGTAGATTCTATGTCTGTTTTGAAGGAAGAATGAATAAGATTTGTTGATAGAATAAATGTAGTATATGTGGGAAAGAGAACTCAAGAGTTATCCCAAGTTCTTATGCCTAAGCAAGAGGAAAAATAAATTTAAAATTGAGGAATTTAGGGAAAAGAGCAAGAATGTATATAGGTTTGATGATTGGAGGAGGGTTTTTGTTTGGTTAGTTGTTGGGTTTCTTGGAGCTAAGCTTTGGAAGTTTTAAGTATAATATATCTAATGGAAATCCAACTTGTGTGAAGCAGACAGCAAAATAAAAATGTATGAAATGGGGGGTTGGAGAAATAGTAGAGTAGTTCAGGAAGATGGAAACAATTGAATATAATACATCTAAGGCCTCAACCACTTTATACCTTTCAACTCATAATTCATTCCAGGACAAAAATCCTATCATTGCTTCTTTCCCTGCTGCTTAGGCAAAAAAAAAGTGGGATCATGCTTGAGTTCTAATAATTTGACTTCCTTTCAATTCATACTGGTACTAGTCTAGCCCAGAAGCTCAATATATCTCAATTGAGAAGCTCAATATATCTCAATTGTTTTTCTTCAATTACTTTCCAACTGGTTTCTTTACCTCTAAATGTCAAATTGAAATTTCTCATTTCATCTGTCCTTCTTCTCCCAAAATTTCTCAGCTAGGGCTAAAGCAGCTGGTAAGCACTTGCATTGCACACAGATGATCAAGGGTCCCTGGCACCCCTATATGGTATCCTAAGTGCAGATCCAGGAGTAAGCCCTGAGCATCATCAGGTGTGCTCCCCCCCAAAAAAATAAAAACATCAGCTTCTGGGATTCTCATCCTAAATAATAGCATCATCATTTATACCTATTTGTTTAATCTTGAAACTTTCCTAAATATCATATTTGTCTCTTCCATTTTTCCTTTGCATGTGTAATTTATTATCAAACTATGCCAGTTTATCCTTAAAACATAACTAACTCAGTTCTGTCCTCTTTCTTGTTCTCTTTATCATCATTTCAATCCAAGATGCCATCTTCTACCACACAGACAAATGTAATAGCCTCCAAATGTATATATATTTTATAGTTATATAGTTTATAGTTCTATATAACTATTAGATATCATTCAACTTCTTTAAAATTTAAAACTGACAGATTCTGTAGATACCCATTTTCAAGAAGCCAATAATGAAGGTGGGAAAAAAGAAGAGTTCTTCACCCTTTTCAATTACACTATCATCTTATCTTCTTTCTGTGGGTAGGGACTTGGGGTAGGGTTTAAAAATGGCCCAACACCAAAAACTGTATCACTGTATCACTGTAATCCCATTGTTTGTCAATTTACTTGAGCGGGTGCCAATAACATCTCTATTTGTCCCAGCCCTGAGATTTTAGCAGCTTCTCCTTACTTGTCTTCCCCAATGAAGTCAGGCTCTTTCAGGATCAGGGGAATGAGACCCGTTATATTTACTGGTTTTGGCATATCTAATATGACACAGGTAGCTTGCCAGGCTCTACCCATGTGGGTGGGATACTCTAGGTAGCTTGCCAGGCACTCCGAGATATATATATATATATATATATATATATATATATATATTATATATATTTCTCTCTATGATCTGTTGCCTATTGTCTAAACTTCATCAAACATGGTGTGGTAATTATGGAAATGGGTAGGAAGAGTCCCATAATGTGTCTTCGTGGCCGCGTGGTCTGTAAAGTGGCCTGGAGCATGGCAGAGTAAGGTAGTGGAGGTCAGTTGCCAGGGTTGGGTTCCTTGGGGTGGAGAGGGCTCTCGCCTGCCCACTCTAGGACTCCCTGAGTGGAAACAGCCTGGTGCAAAGTCTGGTGGCATGGTTATGGGGGCCTCCTTTTATACTCCCGTCTGGAAGGAGCAGCTGTGAGTTCTGGAGGGTGGTCGATAAGAAGGTTATCTGGTGTTGGCAGGGTGTGGTTTATGGGTGTGACCCCTGGGTCACCAGAGACTGTGGGAAACAGGCAGAGGATCTCTGCTCCTGGGTCCATTGAGTCCAGAGTCCAAGATCACAAAGTTCCGTGGGACTTCACAAGATCACAGTGGATTCCGTGGGACTTCACTCCTGCATGAGACTCAGCCCAAGCATCCGGAAAAGGCCTGGAGCGTGGCAGGAGTTGGGTAGTGGAAAAAAAAACTACCAAATCTTACTTATTATCTATTTATCTTTTGTTTTTAGTCAGACGCAGAAATGCTCAGAGTTTACTCCTGATTCTGTGCTCAGGAATCAATCACTACTGGCAGAGCTCAAGGGACCATATGGGCTGCTGGGGATTCATCACATGTTGGCTGAGGGCAAGACACATGACCAATTACTGTGTTTTCTCTCTGGCACCCCACCAGAATTTAAAAAACAAACAAAACCTCCCAAACTTCCTAATTTCCAAAAAGTTATTGCATCTTAATTCCTCAAAGAAAAGGGGAAGGAACCAGAGGAAAGACTGGTCACTGGGGGGGGGATATTACCTCTTTACATGGCTACCCTGAGTGAGGGGGCTTCAACATGTAAAAACTCTCCACAATATATTTTGTCAAAACTAAGGAGGAAAAAACCGCTTTCTTCTAAAACCCAAGTATGCATTTTTATTATTTTTTTCCTTTTTGAAGGCATTAAGCCTTAAAGTGACACTAAGGTTAAACCTGGTATTCTTTTTTTTTCTTTTTTTCTTTTTCTTCTTTTTAATGTAGGAGTACTGCTATTTATTCAGCCACTAATTAGCTGATTGAATTAGGCATAAACTCCACCTTACTTTTATTTTCCATACTTTTATTTATTTATTTATTTATTTATCATCTTATATTTATTTATTGAATCACTGAGGGAAAAGTTACTAAGCTTTCAGGTTTAAGTCTCGGTCATACAATTATCAAACACCTATCCCTTCAACAGTACTCATTTTCCCCCCCAAGAACCTCAATATATCCCCCTCCCACCATTCCCAATGCCTGTGAGGCAGATGATGTCCACTTAACTCTTCTCTACATTCATTATTTCGACAAAAGATGCACCATTATTGTTTAGAATTCCCCCCCCAACAATCAGAATTGCTGAAAAGGCATTGTGAAATACTTTTTTTTCTATAGCTGGTTATGAGAATCATATAATATTGCGCGGCCGCTATTGCAGCCATGCAATTTTAGATTTCTGCAAAGAGCCAGATAATTACGAGATTGGTTTCTGTGTGTCTGGTGTTATGGCTGTGCCGAAGAGCCGCTCGTGGGGGGGCAACTCGTGACCTCGGTAGGGTGTGAAGGACGAGCCGTTACCGCCCCCCTTCCCATGAGACTGCAGTTGCCCCATCACCGCTGGCTCATACCTGGCTTTCATATAAGCTCTGAGGCAGCGGCCACCTTGCTGCCAGGGGGGAGAAAGGCGGAAGGTATCAACACCCTTTCCCTCCCGGGGAGGCATGGCACCATAGTTTAACGCATGGTCCATTCACTTTTCTGCCGCAAGCTTCCAGGCTCTGGATTAAGTCCTTTTGCCTCTGGAGCGATGGCCGTGCTGAAGAGCTGCTTGTGTGTGGGGGGGGGGGCAACTCGTGACCTCTGTAGGGAGTGAAGGATGAGCCGGTAATGCCCCCCTTCCCATGACACTGTAGTTGCCCCGTCACTGCCGGCTCATACCTGGCTTTCCAATAAGTTCTGAGGAAGCGGCCACCTTGCTGCCAGGGGGATAAAGGTGGAAGGGAGCAACACCCTTTCCTTCCGGGGAGGCGTGGTGCCATAGTTTAATGCATAGTCCATTCACTTTTCTGCCGGGCTCTGAATTAAGTCCTTTTGCCTCTGGAGCCATGGTTGTGTATGTAGTCCAGATGCATTTCTGCCAAAAGCCACTGGGTTTCGAGATTTGTTTCTGAGTCTCGGGGATCATGGCCATTAATCAGCTTGATCAGGAGCCAGAGAGGCTCTTTGTAGGCGGCGACTCAAGGTCTCGCTGGGATGGGGAGGAAAGGGCCGGTTCCACCCCCATCTGGTGAGGCCCCATGTGTCTTGTCACTGCAGGCCCAAACCTGACTGTCTAGTAGCCTCTGGAGGATGACAGTCACTGGGCCACCAAGGGGAACAGGCCAAGGCATGAAACCTATTCCCACCTGGAGTGGCCCAGCCCCAGTAACCTACTGCAGGAACAGGACGCATTTCTGCCAAAAGCCTTTGGGTTCCAAGATCCGTTTCTGAGTCTCTGGGATCATGGCCATTAAGCAGTTCGATCAAGAACCAGAGAGACCATGCCTCCAATTATATAGCTGAGTCGGAGGTGGTTTGTGGGTGTGTCTCCCACATACCTAACGTTTGGCCGTTTACTTTCTTGGTAAACTTTGCCCCAAGTTTTTGGGGTCTGGCCAAAGGCACAGCAGCAATTTTGGGGTATCTGAAAGTCTGATGGTGCCATCAGGCTGCTGATGCACTCGCCTCACAGGTACAGATTGACCTGCTGGCGGCACCATACCCCCCTGATATTCCTTCTTCTCTCCTCCATCTCATACTGTGAGTTTCCAAAAGCAAAGTATATATTTTTATTATTTAATTTCTTTTTGAATACATTGAGCCTTAAAGTGACATTAAGCTTTAATCTGACATACCTTCTTTGTCTCACACTGTGAATTTCATTGGTACATCTACAGCAGAGGAACCACCCCCCTAAGGGGATGGCAAAGGGGAAGAACCAAAGGGAACAAAGGAACAAAGGGTGGGGGCCTCCTTTGTCAATTAGTAGCCAGTCAGGGTTCAGGAAGGGTGCCAGGGAAGCCACACCCTGCTGGAATTTTCCAAGTGAAATGGCCAGTGAAGAAGCTACATTTCTATGTAGTCTTCAGCCAGCTCCAAGTCAAGTGAAAGCAAGGAGAACAAGGAGACAGATGGGATGCAGAAAGGAGAAATGGGCTCCACTGGTGACCTGTGGTTCAGGAACCCTGTTTCCTCAGTTCCTGTACAAAGACTTCAATAATTTCTCGTTTCACTTTTCAGGGCTAGAGCGATAGCACAGAAGGTAGGGTGTTTGCCTTGCACGCAGCCAACATGGCCGACCCGAGTTTGATTCCTCTGCCCCTCTCGGAGAGCCTGGCAAGCTACTGAGAGTATCTTGCCCTCACGGCAAAGCCTGGCAAGCTACCCGTGACATATTCGATATGCCAAACACAGTAACAAGTCTCACAATGGAGACGTTACTGGGCCCACTCGATCAAATTGATGAACAACGGGAGGACAGTGACAGTGACAGTTCGCTTTTCAGCATCTCTGTCTTCACCTCTTCCAAAAGTTCCTACTTCACTCTCTCAGTTCTGACTCATCCCCAGGAATGGGTGAGGGGTAGGCCATGGATTTGGTCACTGACCAAGATGACTTCATGCTTGGCAAAGTTGTACTATTCTCCCAGGATCGCTGCACTGATACTCTTTGAACTGGACCTCTGGCCTCTGGCTCTTCTTTGGCAGATTCATTTTTAGAGGTGATTCTATCCAATGTGTGAGGTTTTCCTTCTCCTGTCCAGCATGGTGTTCATCTCCTCCATGAGCCCATACCAACCTCAACACCACCACCCCAGCCATCCCGTTATTCCACAAATCTCAGCTTTGAAGCCTCAGGGAATCCCACCAGATTTGTCCTACTTGCTGACTTTACTGAAGTTGTTTATGACAGTAGCTGCCACCAGGCGGGATGCCTAGCCCTGCTACCACTAGGGTTTTGTGCTGTGGGAAGAGGTTGTGTTAGGGGCAGGCCTCGCTCATCATCACCAGAGCTATCATAGCTCAGATTCTGGAAGAGGCAGACCAGTGGGAGAGTATCTGGAATAAGTGGAAGTACGGGAAGTTGGAGGAAGGTCCCCCAGCAAAAGAAACAGGTAAGTCTTATTCCTTCAATTTCCAGTGCTCCCACTACCTGTAAGTCCACAGGCTTCTTAGTGACTGCCTTTTCTGCTGCCCCACCTCTTCCTGGGAGGCAGCAATTTGGACCTACCAGGCAAGAGGTGTTTCTGGAGTCAGGGACTCACCTTCCAAAGCTTCTATGGCTCTGGCCATGCCAGTGGCAAACTCGGCTTCTTCCTCTTTGCTGCCAAATTTGAAGCCCCTAACTTGGCAGGCATCAGACCACTGGTAGAAGTTTGGGGTGGACTGGTGGTACTTGATTCCCTTCCCCAGGACAATGGCATTACTGATTACCACCTACAAGTCCTGATGCATGTTCTGGCTGATGATTTGGAAGGAATAGGCTGTGGGGTTGTGGTAAATCTGATAGGACTGGGATGGAGCCATCCACTTGTTTCTGTGGTGGTGGCTTCAAGCATCATGGTGGCTCACTGGAGCAGACAACCATCTTACTCAATGCTTCTTGACAGTCATGTGGTGAATACATGAGATAGGTACTTCTGGACATCCTAGTACCAGATTCACAGATGATTGGGGTTTTGCTCCAGGTTTCGCTCAGTTTCTCTCAGGAGTCCACTTCATAGTGTCCTGTCTATTGGGGGAAACATTCATGTGGTGTCGTGGATCCCCAGATACCTAGTCCCTTTTGGAAGCTTGATCTGAAGTTATGACTGCAGAAAGGGTGTGTGACATCTCCTTCTCGTTCACTCTCAGGTTGGCTGTGGCTACAATATTACTTTACTAGTATACATCTTTTTGCTACATTTCATTTCCATTCAACCTTTTATGGTAATATCATATCTGAATTGAGTTGTCAATTCCTTTATTTTTGTTTGACCACTGATAGTACTCAGGGCTTACTCCTGGCTTTTAATCTCAAAGGTTACCCCCTGGGGGTGGCTGGAGGATCATATTTGATGCTGCAGATCAAACCAGGTCAGCTACAAGGAAGGCAAGTGCCTTAACCCCGACACTGTCTCTCTAGGCCAGAGGTAAGGATTTTTATACTTACATTCTTTCCTAATAAAAGAAAGAAGTGTACACTAAGCACTAAACATTTTTATAAAATTGATGAGTGTAAAAATTAAAAAATCTGAAGTAATAAGCAGATATATAAAATCCATCATATGGTACTATGCAAAATACAATTGGATTAGGAGTCAGAAAACCTGGCAATAGTCCACTTTACTACCATTGATTAGATAAGAAGAAACTTGCTTGCCTTAGTTCCCTCATTCATAAACTAAAGGCAACACTTTCCACCTTATTTTACAAAGTTAGGTCATAAAATTTACATAAAAATTGTATGACAGGTGAAAAGAGCATGTTGTTTATGAGTAAATGCCAGAAGTAGCAGTGTCAGGGTTTGGGGTGTAGCTCGGCAGTAGAACACTTGCCTTAAATGTGTGAAACCCTTGGATCAATTCTCAGCACTTAAAAGAAAAAGAGGCAATATGGAAGATGAAGTAATCCAAGGGTACGACTTCAGTGGAAGAAAAGTCTATAGATCAGGAGAAATGTGTTAGTAAAGAGTAGTTTGGAAAGGACTGTAAAACACAAGAGACAGAGACATTAAGTTTCACTATTGAGAGACAATATAACATAACCATTAGATATAGAGTACTTATGTTGAAAGTTTGGCACTTAGTATCTGTGTGACCTTGGAAAGGATACTTAATGTCTCTTTACTTCAGTGTATTTACCCATCACATGGGGATATTTTCTGATTTCCATGAACTTGCTATAAGACTTGAATAAGTGAGTTAATGTTGGTAAAGTACCTAGAGAAATCCAGCTCAGCACAGAATACAACACATTATAGAAGGATAATCTAGATATAAGAGTGGTATTACTCTTCTTTGTAAGCAGTACATAAACCCTCATGGCTATAACTCATACTTAGTCCTGAAAGAGTGTCCACAGAAGCTCAAGTTGCTCTTCCGTGGGCCTGGTCTACTTTCTGAGTTCCAGATGTCATTCTCCAAACCAAATCCGTCTTACTGTTTATAGGGCACTGACCAAATTTAATTTGTTTCTGGCCTTTTGTGTTTCTTCCACATTCTTCATCCTTTTCCAAAGCCCAGTTGAGTTTATTGTGAGGAAAAATTGGAGTGGATCCCATGAGCTCCCCAAAGCAAATTGAGTCAAAATAGCCCAATTTTTTAAAATAATGACTTTGGCCTCCACCATAGCAACCTCTAAATACGAGCAGTCCTGAATCTAAGCTACCTTTTGGCTTCAACAAGAGCAACACTAACCAAGAATATGAACAAGACAAGGCTCAGTTGCCACCACCAGCTACTCCACAAGCACACCAGCCCATGTGGTAGATGATCTGATCAGTTGTGGATTTGCTCCACTGTGCACATCATGTGATAGAGCTACTTAAATTTACTCAAGGACTTTCAGTTCATCAGGAAAAAGGGTAGAGACACATCTTTGCCAAGATCAAGAGAAGAGGGGCCCAGGCTATGTCCTAGTGGTCCCGTGAAAGGCAGACCTAACAAGGACTGAGCCCTCATTTCTCATAAATAAAGTTTTCTCAGAAAAAATAACATTGAAATCAAATAAAAGTGATTTTGAATCTGTGTTCGGAAAATGATGAAAATCAACCTCTCTGAGCCTTATTTTGTTCCTCTGTAGCATGTAGTCTTATGGACGGTTATTAGAAACAAATAAAGAAATGGACATGAAGCTTTTAGAGCATAGAAAATGGTTAGCACTCAAAAATGGTAACTTATCATTAATAATTCCTGGGGTAATGGGTCTTTGTATTCCTAGTTCTAGAATAATCCCACCCATTATATATATCCCATTATATTCCACCCATTATCAGTTTGCCATTTCACTTTGCCCTGTCCAAACCAAAAAGATGTTAAAAATTCTGTGAGACAATAATATATCGCTGCCATTTATATTCCATTTGAGGTTTATTCCATCAATTTAAAAAATCACAGAAAAAGCATCATCAGTTCTAAGTATTCCACAAAATGTTAATAGGCCTGTGAATATATGTCAGACATCTGGGTGCTCTCAGCCTAGGGTGGACATCAAAAATCACTGATATTTATTTTTAATTTTATTACATTTCTCCTATGATTTTTTATTCTCAAAATTTTTGTACTTGCATTGGACCCAAAAATAATCCTACTGAAATAAAACTGTAAAGGGGTGACAGAGTGCCAGGCAAATATATTTTATAAAGGTTTTCCAAGTACGTCTGGTGAACATCTTTCCTCTGAGAGAGACTGGAAAGTGAGATTGTAGGAAGGGTTGGGCCTTCTTTGGAAATAGGCCAAGAAGGATAGGTATAATCATTTTCTCTCCCACACAAAGTGTGTTTGTAAACAAGCCCTGCACCCACTGGGAGAAGGTGTGCTATTTTTTCCCTCCAGGCACTAAGCACAGAGGTCTTCTCCCCTAAAGTTATACAAACAACATCCCTGTCATGACAATTGGAGAATTCCACACAGATTCTACACGAGATTTGACCTATTAATGACTAGATTAAATATGTCATGCCCAAAGATCAAGGACTATTTAACATCAAAAGTAAGAATGATTAAAGAATAATGGAATTACTTTTAGTCTGCATATCTATTCCCAGACCTAACAGTTTGCTGGCAAAACTATTTGGCCTTGATTATGATCATTAATGATTGTGCTTGCATCTCAAGTGAGAAAATTAGTTTCTCTCAAAAGATGTCAATCAAATAAAATACTTAATTTCAAAATAAAAGTGTAAAATAAAAAGAAGGTGAACAGGGTGTATGGTGCTGCCAGACAGTCAATCTGTACCTGTGGGGCGAGTGCTTCAGCAGCGTGATAGTTCCTTTAGACTTCCAGATACGCCAAAATTGCTGCTGTGCCTTTGGTCACACCCAAACTACTTGGGACCAACAAAAGTTAGGTATGTGGGAGACACACACACACACACAAACCACCTCCGTCTCAGCTATATAAACTCATTTATTGGCCTTATTTCAGAGACCCATAAATCTCAAAAGCGATCAAAAGACACAGTTAGGGCCTGTAGTGCAGAGGTAGGTGGGAACCTGTGACTGAGATTTCCAAGCCCGCTTGGATCGAGATTAGACCTCCTCCCCCTAAGTCCCCAGTTTTCCAGTAGCTTGGCAGTCACACTCACAAACTGCCCCTGGTGCATGCAATCTCATCAACAGCAAAGATCCAAACTAAAGCTCCCAGAAGAGAGTACCACAGAATGTCCTGACCCTGTGCAGTCTGTCTTCACCGGGACACCTTGGAAGGGGGACAGGTTGAGTTTCCTTCCCCACCCCAAGCAGAACCCAAACAGCTGAAAACCTCCAGAATCCAACTTGAAAGCATGCTGTCAAGCCCAATGCCACTCTCCACATGCTTGGATAAGCCTCACTCAAGAGGGGACAAGCTTCAACCAAGACGATGTGAACCTCACCAGAGAGTGGACCGGCAGGAAAACCCAGATATGCGGGAACCCGTGACTGAGATCTCAAAGCCTGCTTAGATTGGGACTGGGCCTCCTCCCCCCAGGTCCCCAGTTTTTCAGAATCTTGGCAGTCACACCCACAAACTTCACCTAGCGCCATGTAATCTCATCAACGGCCAAGACCCAGAGACTATAAACTAAAGCTCCTGGAAGAGAATGAAAGAGAATTTTCTGGACATTATATTCTATCCATAACAAGTGATACAAAACAAATCGTCTAGCATTGCCTTTTCAGCACGTTTGAGTGGTGGTGGGACTGGTGTCAAAATATGAAATGTAACCAAAGTAGAGATAGAGAGAGTATGGGGGAAATTGTCTGCCATACAAGCATGGGAAGGGTTGGACAGGGAGGGTGGGGGAATACTGGGGATCTTGGTGGTGGAAAATGTGCACTGATGAAAGGATGGATGTTTGATGATTGTCTGACCGAAGCTCAAACATGAAAGCTTTGTAACTGTATATCATGGTGAGTCCAAAAAAGGAGGGAAAGAAATAATAATAAAATAAAATTAACATTCAGAATAAAAAGTAGTGTGGCGTTCAAGCCCAATTAAATCAGCTTTATCAATGGTTGAATAAATAGCAGTACTCCTACAGTATAAAAAAAGAGGTGAACAAACATAAGTCATAAAGTATTTCTTTTATTCCTTGATATGTAGAAATAATATGTAAAAATATCATAATTCATGATGATTTGTAGTTTGAAATATTATTAATTTTTCACAAATAAACAAAATTATGGAGCAATTTTAGGTTACAATCTAATATATTACAGCATATATATTAAACAAATTTATATTCTATATTTGTAATATACAAATATATTTATTATATTTCAAATATAGAACACATTTGTATGATATACAAATAGGTAAATATTTAGTGTGCAGTGTAATATGTAAATTTTAAAGTACATGATACACGGGCCTGGTTAGTATACATAAGTATATTCATATGTAAATCTATCATATATACAAATGTATGCATTTAAATATACATGTTATATGCAACTTCATTATTTTTGTTGTTTCTGTTTGTTTTGTGGTGCAGAGAATCTAACTCAAGGCCCTGTACAAAGGATATGCTCTACAATAGAGGTATGTTGCTGCCTTCCTACATTAATTCTGAAGGTCTACCAAAACCTTAACACTTTGTTATATAATGTTGAAAATTTTAGAAATTAATTTCATTTAAATAAAAATATATCAATTTTCATTTTTCATACAGTCTATACTAGAGTTCTAAACTTATTCATACTCAGTTCTAATTTTTCTTGTAACAACAATCTTACTAATGAATCATAGTGAAAGTAACACTGTAGCACTGTCCTCCTGTAGTTCATCAATTTGTTCAAGCGGGCCCAGTAATGTCTCCATTGTGAGACTTGCTGTTACTGTGTTTGGCATATCGAATACGCCACGGGTAGCTTGCCAGGCTTTGCCGTGTGGGTGAGATACTCTGTGTAGCTTGCCAGGCTCTCCGAGAGGGGCGGAGGAATCAAACCCGGTGGGGCCGGGCTGGCTGCACGCAAGGCAAACGCCCTACCGCTGAGCTATCGCTCCAGCCCTAGCCAAAGTAAAATATTTGAAAACTAACACTTGAAGAATAAATGGCAGCATGTATGTGGCCCTGGATTTAATCCTCTACACTTCAGTGGAAAGAAAGAAGGAACAAAATAATGCAGCATGGATGAAACTTTGCATGCTGAGTTCATGTTGAGTGACGTCAGTCAGAAAGACAGGAGTAGATACAGAATTACCTCTATCATATGTGGGATTTAAAGATACATACAAAGTAGTGACAAATGGCCAAAGGCAGCACAAAAGGAAAATTGGTTCACACAACTGTTTTGGGGTTGGGTCTGAAATAGAGAAGCATTGGGGTCCTTGAGGGAGAGAGGTGGGTACACTGATGTTGGGTGTAATGATGGAATTACGTGCATTGAAAATCATCATTTTGGAAAACAGTATGGACGATTCTCAAAAAAATTAGAATTTGAGCTCCCATTTGACCCAGCCATACCACTCCTGGGAATATATCCCAGAGAGGCAAAAAAGTATAGTAGAAGTGACATCTGCACTTGTTTGTTCATTGCAGCACTCTTTACAATAGCCAGGATCTGGAAAAAGCCTCAGTACCCGAGAACAGATGACTGGTTAAAGAAACTTCGGTACATTTACACAATGGAGTACTATGCAGCTGTTTGAAAAGATGAAGTCATGAAATTTACATACGAGTGGTACTACATGGAAAGTATCATGTTAAGCAAAATGAGTCAGAAAGAGCAGGATAGACACAGAAAGATTGCATTCATCTGGGGAACATAAAGTAACATAATGGGAGACTAACACCCAGGAGTGACCGAGACTAGTACCAGGAATTTTGCTCCATGGCTTGGAGGCCAGCCACACATGTTAGGGGAAAAGGCAGCTCAGATAGAGAAGGGATCACCAAATAAAGGGTGTTGGGAGGATCCTCCCAGGATGGGAGAAGCATGCTAAAAGTAGACTATAGATCAAACATGATTGCCACTCAATGCCTCTCTTGCAAACCACAGAACCCCAAAGGAGAGAGAGAACAAAAGGGAATGCCCTGCCACAGAGGCAGGGTGGGATGGGGGGATGGGAGGTGGGAGGGATTCTGGGACCTGTGGTGGTGGAGGATGGGCGCTGGTGGAGGGATGGGTACTTGATCATTGTATAACTGAAACCCAAGCACAAAAATTTGTAAGTCTATAACTATACCTCATGGTGTTTCACTAATAAAAAAAACTACTCTAAATCACAGAAATGTGATCAATAGCAACAAAATTTTCAAAAAGAAAACATTTCTAAATTCAATGAATAATTGTTTTTAATATTTCAACAGAAGAATGCAAAAATTAACATGGAATTATGTAAACATTCAAAAATGAGATAAAACTGACTTGGATTACCTTCTGATATGTTTGGCCTTGAATACGTTCACTTCTCTGTTTAATTTTTCTTATCAAAACTGTGTAGTATTGTAGCACTGTCCTTCCGTTGTTCATAGATTTGCTGGAGCGGGCAGCAGTAACGTTTCCATTGTGAGACTTGTTGTTACTGTTTTTGGCATACCAAATACGCCACGGGGAGTTTGCCAGGCTCTGCTGTGCAGGCGGGAAACTATCGGTAGGTTGCCGGGCCCTCTGAGAGGGACAGAGGAATCGAACCTAGGCCGGCCACGTGCAAGGCAAATGCCCTACCTGCTGTGCTATCGCTCCAGCCAAAAGACCCATGCTGAATTGGCCGGGAATCGGACCCGGGTCAACTGCTTGGAAGGCAGCTATGCTAACCAGTATACCACCAATGTCTCTTTCTTATCAAAAATAAGGCTAAGAATAGCTCCTATATCAGGTGGTTGATGAGAAGACTAAATGAGAGTACAAGAAAAAATTAAAACACTCTCTGACTCATAGTAGTTATTCGAGGAATGTGAGATTTTCTTATTATTACTAGAATTTAAGTTTCATGGTGGCCATTTTTTTATTCTTCCCTGTTTTTATCATTTACCTTACATAATGAGTTCTCAATAATTATTTGTTGGGTAAATTAATGTATGTTACACCTGTATGAAGATTTAGGGAACCCAGGGAAGAACACTGTTTTACCATTGCTTCTAATCACAATTAATACCTGCAGGAGTCCTTAAAGATTTTTAAAAATGTTTTTGCATGACATGGCTTGAGTCCAGAGATTCCGATATGGCATGTGTCTAGCCTGAGTCACATGCCCACTCTCCAAATCCCAAAAGTCTTTTATAGGAGCCAGAAAGATGGAGCAATAGGTAGTGTGCTTGCCTTGTGTGCAGCAGACTCTGTTCCATCCCTGGCACCACAGATGATTCCCAGAGTCCCTCCACAAGTGGCCCCTGAGCACAGAGACTGGAGTAAGCCCCAGCACAGTCAGGTGTGGCCCAAACATCCCTTTCCCAAAATTTATAGCAGGTTCATTTAGATATAAATTTCCCGTTAAAATTGTACAATTTTATAACAATTAAAATGAATAATTTTTAGAAATTGAGCTCCCATTTGACCCAGCAATACCACTCCTAGGAATATATCCCGGAGAGGCAAAAAAGTACAGTTGAAATGACATCTTCACTTCTATGTTCATTGCTGCACTATCCACAATAGCCAAAATCTGGAAAAAAACCGAGTGCCCGAGAACAGATGACTGGTTAAAGAAACTTTGGTACATCTACACAATGGAGTACTATGCAGCTGTTAGAAAAGATGAAGTCATGAAATTTGCAAACAAGTGGTATCACATGGAAAGTATCAAGCTAAGTGAAATGAGTCAGAAAGAGAGAGACAGACATAGAAAGATTACATTCATCTTGGGAATATAAAGTAACAAAATGGGAAACTAACACCCAAGAATAGCTGACATAAGTACCAGGAGGTTCACTCTATGGCTTGGATGCCAGCCGCACATGCTTGGGGAGAAGGCAGCTCAGATAGAGAGGGGAGCATAAAGTAAAGGGTGTTGGGAGGATCCTCTCAGGATGAGAGATGTATGCTGAAAGTAGACTATAGACCGAACATGATTGCCACTCAATGCCTCTTTTGCAAATCACAGCACCCAATAGGAGAGAGAGAACAAAAGAGAATGCCCTGCCACAGGGGTGGGGTGGGTTGGGGGAGTGGGGTTAGGAGGTATGCTGGGAGCATTGGAGGTGGGGAATGGGCACTGGTGGAGGAAAGGGTACTCAATCATTGTATAACTGAAACTGAAGCACAAAAATTTGTTTTTTTTTTCTTTTTTATTAGTGAAACGACATGAGGTACAGTTGTAGATTTACAAATTTTTGTGCTTGGATCTCGGTCATACCCCGATCAAATACCCATCCCTCCACCAGTGCCCATTTTCCACCACCAGGATAATATCCCTCCCCCCCCATCCTCCCATCCCCCCATCCCCCCCTGCCACTGTGGCAGGGCATTCCCCCCTGTTCTCTCTCTCCTCCTGGGCGCTGTGATCAGCCAAAGAGGCATTGAGTGGCGAACATGTTCAGCCCAGTCTACTTTCAACCTGCATCTCCCCTCCTGGGAGCATCCTCCAAACACCCTCCACTTGGTGTTCCCCTTTCTATCTGAATTGTCCTTTCCCCTAGAATACCCAGCTGGCCTCTAAGTTATGGAGTAATTCTCCTGGTGTTGCTCTCAGCTATTCTTGGGTATTAATCTCATATTTTATTATTTTATATCCCCCAGATGAATGCTATCTTTCTATGTCTATCCCTCTCTTTCTGACTCATTTCGCTTAGCATGATACTTTCCATATTGTACCACTTGTATGTAAAGTTCATGACTTCATTTTTTCTAAGAGCCACATAGTACTCCATTGTGTAGATGTACCAAAGTTTCTTTAACCAGTCATCTGTTCTTGGGCACTCAGGTCTCTTCCAGTTTCTGGCTACTGTAAAGAGTGAAGCACAAAAATTTGTAAGTCTACAAGTGTACCTCATGGTGTTTCACTAATAAAATTTTTTAAATGAATAATTTAAGTGCACAGACTGTACAGCCATCACTGGTGAGGAAAACAGACCCTTGCTCACATTTCAGACTAACACCACAGAGCACGAGCTGCAAGGGGCAACTGAGTCTGGGTGACATGGCCCTTCTCAATCCTAACTGTCCTTTGGCCTCCCTCCCCCAGACAATCTTGTGGCAAGCTTCCAAACATTTGCTAGTTCTTCTGGTCCCTGTTTGCCTTGGCCGTGGATATTAGTCTCATATTATACACGTATTTTATATCCCACAAATGAATGTAGCCCTTCTATATCTGCCCCAATCCTTCTGACTGATTTCACTCAGCATGATACTCTCCATGTCCATCCATTTATAAACAAATTTCATGACTTCATTTTTCATAATGGCTATGCAGTATTCCATTGTGTAGAGTACCATAGTTTCTTTATCCAGTCATCTGTTTTCAGGCACTCAGTTTTTATTTCCGGATTCTGGCTATTGTGAATAGTGTGCAGTGAACATAGATGTGCAGATGATGTTTCTGCCCTGTGTTCTGGGGCTCCGAGCGTATATTCCCAGAAGTGGTATTACTGGGTCAAATGGGAGTTCAATTTCTAGTTTTTAAAGAAATACATTTATTGTTTTTCAAAAAAGGCTGTACCAGTCTGCATTCCCACCAACAACAGAGTCCCTTTCTCCCAACATCTGCACCAGAACCCATTGCTCTTTTACTTTTGTATGTTTGCCAGTCTCTATGTTGTGAGATGATATCTCATTGCTGTTTTGATTTGAATCTCCCTCATGATTAGTGCTTTAGAGCATTTTAATGTGCTTTTTTGCCATTTGAATTACTTCTTTGAGGAAGTTTCTGATCATTTATTCTCCCAATCTTTTTATTGTTTTGGATGTTTTTTCTTGCAAAGTTCTACCAATGTTTTACATAACTTTGATATTAACCCTTTATCAGATGGGTATTCGGTAAATACTATTCCCATTCATATAATAACAATAGTTAGAAATGATGATCATTTTTGGACAGGAACTGAGTGTTGAAAAATAGGTAAAGGGAGATACCCGATCATCTTTCAGTATCTATATTGCAAACTATAATGGCCAAAAGAAGAAAGAGAGAGAGAGACAGAGAGAGAGAGAAGAAAAGTGCCTGTCTTAAATGCAGACAGGTGCGGGAGTAAGTAGGAGGGAAACTAGGGACATATGTGGTGGGAAAAGTGTACATTGGTGAAGTGATGGGTGTTGGAACATTCTATGTCTGAAACTCAATCATGAACAACTTTGTAACTGTCTATCTGACTGTGATTCAATTTAAAAATTTTTAAAAAGAAATAAATTAAGCAGCATGGGGACAGTCTATATTTCAAGTCTGCTCTAGTACTGTCTATCTTGAAATAGTGTCAGTCAGATCCCACAAATTAAGGGCTCAGTCATATAAGACCACCTTCACTTCAGATGTTAACTGTAAGTACAGATTATCACGTATGTCTGACATGGTGGGCTATAAATCCAGATTTCTGTGGCCTATTTGGGGAAGTTGATAATTTTCTTAAAATATCTTGTAATTCAGTAAATAAAATTTTTTTTACAAAAAAATGTCCTTGAGGTTGTCATAGCCTCACTTTGTAACCTTGGCAACCTTGAAATGTACTCCAGATGTATCGTGTTTTTGATATGATCTCTCCCTTGCTTTACTTTTGATGTGTTTGAGAACTTTTGCTTTTGTATTCTCCTGACTAAAAGCTTCTATCCCTCTCAGAGAGCCTGGCAGGCTACCGAGAGTATTCTGCCCTCACGGCAGAGCCTGGCAAGCTATCCGTGGTGTACTTGATATGCCAAAACCAGTAAATACAATGGATCTCATTCCCCTGACCCTGAAAGAGCCACCAATATGGCAGCATTAAGAAGGATGAGGAAGGAGAGGCTGATAAAACCTCAAGGCCAAAGTAGACTGCCAAAAAGAAGGAAGACAGAAATGACTGTTTGTACTTTCAATGCACGTACACTGGCACTGGATGCATCGATCGAGGACCTGATGGTACAAGTGCGAAAGATAAAGTACAACATCATTGGTCTGACCTAGACAAGAAGGCATCAATCACATCATGCCGTTTTCAACAATGGAGAACTCTTCCTGGGAACATGCGACAAAAGAGGTGTCAGAGGTGTTGGTGTCCTTGTCAACACAAACTTGGCATTAAGCATTGATTCATTCAAATGCCTAACAACCCAAATCGGATGTTTATACTTGAATAGATGTGGCTCACTGCCGACAGTTTCTATCTTCGTTGTCTATGGACCAACATCCAATTATGATAAAAGAGAAATTGAGAAGTTCTACATGGAGCTGGAGAAGTTCTATAAAGAAGACCACACCTTCTACAAGATCATTGTCGGTGATTTTAATGCCAAGATAGGACCAAGAAGATCGGTCGAAGAACTCCACATCAGGGCCCATAGCCTAGAATGGAATGAACAGGGTGAGAGACTGTCTGAGTTCATCATGTCAACCAAGACCATCCATAGTTACTCACAATTCCAGAAGGCTGAATCTAAACGTTGGACATGGGAGTCTCCCAGTGGATGGTTCTACAACAAAATTGACCACATCATATTCAATTGACGGTTTTGCCTGACTGATGTCACTTTTGTTCCAAAATTCCAAACGGGATCAGACCACCATCTCCTTCGTGCAAACTTCTACTTCACAGAGTGGGGAGAAAGGGCTGCAAAATTTAAGAAGAGAACTCCCCAAACGACCACCAACTGGGAGCTCTTTGGCACTATTGCCACAACATGGGAAGATGCCGTCATTGACAACATTGACGAGGAATAGGATCAACTGGCTCAACACCTCCATAATTGTGCAAGGAACTCCGAGAGAGAGATAGCCACAAAAAACGCCTGTCTTCAAAAACTCTTGTGCTCACGCCAATCTGTCTTGGCACAAGCCTCAGGCAACCACAAGTGAACATCCGAGCTCACAAAATAGTGCAAAGAAGTGAGAGAGACCTCAAAGACACAAGAGCAGCAGTGCTAGCAGATGCAGCAGAAGCCGGGATAAGCATTCGCAACACCCGCCTGTCCTTTGCCAACTACAAGACCAAGATGACTGCCCTCCCACGTCCTGATGGATCTATCACATCTTCCAGAAGGGCAATGGAGAAGATTATCCATGACTTCTACTCAGATCTCTTCGATAACCACGTCCACCTGCCCACATACCAAATTCTGCAGAATGGATATGTCGTTCCCAACGTTCTCCCTTCTGAAATCCAACATGCCATTTCATCAGTAAAAAAGCAAACAGCACCAGGCCCAGAAAGGTCAGACCTGAACACCTGAAGAATCTGCTGTTCATACTCATCAATACACTGGCTCGTCTCTTCACACGCTACCTGTCTGAATGCAAGGTTCCGTCCCAGTGGAAAACCATCAGGACTGTACTACTGTACAAGAAGGGAGATATCCACAACATTGGCAACTATCACCTGATATGCCTATTGTCTGTCATCTACAAGCTGTTCGCTCAAGTCATCCTGAATAGGATTGGAGCAGAACACTAGATGAAGGACAACCATGAGAACAAGCTGGGTTCCGCAAAGGATTCAACACAATTGAATGTCCACACGATATCCAAGCTCATTGAGGTTTCTCAGGAGTTAAAGATGCCACTCTGTCTAACGTTCATTGATTTAAAGAAGGCCTTTGGTTCTATTGAGACTGAAGCAGTCATCGAAGCCCTAGCCAAACAGGGTGTTCAAACTCAACACATCAGGATCCTTCATGAGCTGTGTTACGGATTCACTACCAGTATCTCAGCATTCTACAAAAAAGTGATCATCCATGTCAAGAGAGGGGTTCGGCAGGGTGATACCATTTCACCGAAACTTTTCAGTGCCACCCTCAAAAACGTCATGTGACAACTGTAATGGGAAGGAATGGGAGTGAAGATAGATGGTCGGCAACTATACCGCCTCTGCTTTGCTGATGACATCATTCTAACAACACCAAATATTAGCAAAGTGGCACAAATGCTGCCAACTTCGACTGTGAGTGTGGAAAAGTCGGACTACAGCTGAATCTCACACAGACAATGTTTATGAGAAACAGTCTCATTCCTTACATTCCATTCGCTCTCAACGGAAAGAAAATCGCCAAATGCAACAATTATGTGTACCTAGATCGAGAAATCAACATGACGAATGACCTGGAACCTGAGTTGCACAGGAGGAAGAGAGCAGCTTGGAACGCGTTCAAGAGCGTTGAAGAAATAGCTAAGAGGATGAACAACCTCCGGCTCGGGGCACATCTCTTTGATTTCACTGTTCTTCTTGAATTAACATACGCTTCAGAGACCTGGGCCCTACGAAAACAGGTTGAGAATGCTATTCAGGTCTCCCAAAGAGGAATCGAAAGAGCTATGCTTGGAGTATCACACTTCACTCAAATGAGAGAAAGAATCCGGAGTTCCAACCTCCATTGAAGATCAAGAATCAGGGATGCTGTCTCGTTTGCCAAGGTGTCAAAAATCAGATTGCTGGACACGTAATGCGATTTGGAGACGACCACTGGACTAGAACCTTTACCGACTGGATTCCACAAGACGTTCAAAGATCTCATGGCCGCCCACCTACGAGATGGTCAGGCTTCTTCGTCAAGACCCTGAACGTTCGGTTTGAGGCTCTTCATGTTCCTAGAATGAGCAGACACCATTGGTCTACAGTAGCACATGGCAGGGATGAATGGAGACATCACTGGTGCCCGCTCGAGCAAATTGATGAGTAATGGGATGCCAAGTGTTCAAGTGATCAAGTGATTCTCCTGCCAGCTCCATCCCTAGTTATATATTCTATAAAACAGGTCTTTTATTTTGTTTTTATTTTTTGTTTTGGGGGGGCGCACCCTGTGGTAGTCAGGCCATACTCACACCTGTGTTCAGGGATCACTTTTGGTGGTGTTCAGGGACCATCAGTGGTGCTTAGAAATCAAACCCAGGTTGCCTGTGTATAAGGCAAGCACCCTGCTCTCTGTACCATTATTCTAGCCCTAAAATAGAACTTTAAAAATTAATTGAAATTCTGTGGTTTACAATGCTATTAATAATGGTTTCCCATGCACACCTTCCAACACCACACCCATCACCAATGTACCCTCTCTCTCCCAAGGACTATAAAGTCCCTCCTCCCAAAACCCCAACTAATTTGTGTATCAGTTTGCCCATTATATTGCCTTTGGACCTATGTTGCTTCCTTGCTGTGCATCTCAATTCTCTCATATGAGATATCATTCTGCAGCTATCCTGTTCCTTCTTACATACACCACTCAGTATATAGTCTAGCTCCATCTATGTTGCTGCCCATTGCATGGCTTTGTTCTCTCATAGAGCTTCATAGTACTCCATTCTGTGTATATATACCACGATCTTCTTGAGCCATTTATTTTTAGTTGGTTATTTGGGTTGTTTTTATATATTTGCTATTGCATTTCATGTGGTAATGAACATTTGTACCTGAAATGGAACTCTTGCCTTTGTAAAGGGCCCAGAGTATGAACCCTGATGTGTCCACCAGTATAATGAACCTGAGTTCTCCCAACTCTCAGAGTGTCCTGCTTGGTTTTAGCTGGCTTATGGTGAGTATTTCCACAACATCATCACAAGCACTTTCAGAACACCATTGTCACTCCTAAAAGCACATTCTACCATTAATACTCGCACCCTGTTAGCTCACAACCCTTCTGAAATCTAAATTCTACTCCACTGATATGTATGTTTGTCCTAATGCTAATATCATAATTGTTTCTGTAACTTCATGGGAGTATTTGGGGGGAGGGTTGTCCCCCGCAGTGCTTATTGAGTGTGTCTCAGCTAATCATTTGGAAGATGTGATGTTGCTGGGGCCTTGTGGTGGGAGTATCCATGATGCTCGCTACCCACAATACTAGAAAGACCATGTGGTGCCAGAGATATAACTGGTGTTGGTTTCAAGCTGGGCACGTACCCTAACCTTTTATCTATTTCTCTGATTCTGTAGTAAGTTTTGATGTTGATAAGTGTTTTTTTTTAACTTTTTGCTTTTTCAAGCTTATTTGGCTATCCTCAGTCCCTTCTATTTTCATATGAATTTTAGGATCACCATAGCAAATTGCATATCAAATAAAGGTTGGTATTTTTATGTTAATTGTGTTGAATATATAGATGAAATGTAGTGTTCATATTGCTATCTTAACAATTCTATCTACTGAGTCATGAATGGGACATTTATTTCCATTTATATATTTTTCTTTAATTTATTTCAATAATGCCTATAGTTTTCAGTACACAAGTCTTATGCTTCCTTGCACTGAGTTTATTATTTTTTACTGATTTTGGAATCAATGGAGTTGTGTATTTTTCATTTCATTTTTAGATTGCATAGTAATGCGCTAAGGGACATATCTTACTTTGGGTTTCAAAGTGTGAACATTTCACTTTGGAGGGAAGTTTCTTGAACAGAGCTCCCTTTGAATAATACAGCTACTTAATCATTTGTAGCTTTAATTTTATTAGCAAAGCCTACATTTTTCAAGGTAACAGGCATTCTTTGAACCATGATTTTATTTAGTAAATCCTGCATTCTTCCTGTTAATCTCTTTTTTTCCTTTAACCTCCTTAATGAGAATGGGAACTGGGGAGAGAATGGATATGATCTTTTCTTTTATATGATTACTAGAGAAGTAGTGGCATGTATGACAATACCACTTGTATTTAAATTCTTGTTCTGACACATACTTGCAAATTTTATATTCCATATCTCAGTTTCTCCATTTAAAATGGAGGTGTTACAGTTCTAACCACCTCTATCTTGATCCTGCAGCCCCACCCTTGGCCTTAGAACCTACTCAGAAGCCATAAAGATGCTAATGTGTCCATGTGACAACTACTCCTTCAACCTCATGAACTCCAAGGGTTTTATTTTTTTTATATCTGTTCTCAAAGACCTCCATAATAACCCTGGCATGTAAACAAGAGTAATTAGATATTCACCTGCATAACCAGTGAAATACTATGTAAAAGGCACATAAACTATTAGAATAACAGATTATAAGTAGTAACCCCTTACTGAAAAATAATGAATCATATAAGAACTTTGATTATGGGAATCTGAAACTCTACTCTCAGAACCCACAAATATTTAAAGACAATGGAACAAGGAAATTCTCCTGCCCTGGCATACAGGGACAGAAGTTCTGAAAATCATTAAACTCAAATAAAACTTCAACGGGGGTATGGTGCTGCCAGCAGGTCAATCTGTACCTGTGAGGTGAGTGCATCAACAGCCTGATGGCGCCTTCAGACTTCCAGATACCCCAAAATTGCTGCTGTGCCTTTGGCCAGACCCCAAAAACTTGGGGCAAAGTTTACGAAGAAAGTAAACGGCCAAAAGTGAGGTATGTGGGAAACACACCCATAAACCACCTCTGGCTCAGTTATATAATTGGAGGCATGGCCTCTCTGGCTCCTGATCGAACTGCTTAATGGCCATGATCCCAGTGACTTAGAAACAAATCTCAAAGCCCAGCGGCTTTTGGCAGAAATGCGTCCGGTCCATGCAGTCGGTTACTGGTGCTGGGCCAACCCAGGTGGGAATAGGTTTCGTGCCTTGGCCTGTTCCCCCTGGTGGCCCGCTGGCCGCCATCCTCCAGAGGCCACTGGACAGTCAGGTTTGGGCCCACAGTGATGAGACATTTTGGATCTCACGAGATGGGGGCAGAGCCGGTCCTGTCCTCCCCACCCCAACGAGACCCCAATTCATCGCCCACGAACGGCCTCTCTGGCTCCTGATCAAGCTGCTTAACGGCCATGATTCCAGAGGCTCAGGAGCAAATCTCAGAACGCAGCAGGTTTTGGCAGAAATCCCTCCAGATTTAAGTGTTAGAATTTCAGAATTTCAAAATCACGTGGCCACTACTGCAGCCACGTGACATCACATGTTATTCATAACCAGCAATAGAAAACAAATTGTCTACTGTTGCCTTTTCAGCAGATCTGAGTGTTGGGGTAAAATCTCAAATAATAATGGTGGGTCTGGTGTCAAAATATTGAATGTGATCAAAGTAGAGAGAGAATAATGTGGAAATCATCTGCCCCACAGGTAGGGGGAGGGTGTGGGATGGGGGTATACTGGGGTTGTTGGGGGTGGAGAATGAGCACTGGTGAAGGTATGGGTGTTTCATTGTATGATCGAGACTTAGACCTGAAAGCTTTGTAACTACTCTCACGGTGATTCAATAAATAAAATTATAAAAAATGAAAAAAAAAACCCCAAGCTTCATCAAGGAGGACTTCAAATCAACAATCTGTGCAATGGCAGTGGAAATAAAAGTCATTGGGGAAAAAATTGGTTTTGAGGGCCACACCCAGTGGTGCTTGGGGCATACTCTTGGCTCTGCACTCAGAAAACATTCTTGGTGGTGTTCAGGGGACCATATAGGATGCCAGGGATTGAACAACAGACAGTCATGTGTAAGGCAAGCACCTTACCTGCTCTACTATTGCCTGGAACCCTGAAAAAGAAATAAAATCAGATAAAAGTTTCTCTAATTTACTCACATCCCACAAACTCCTGCATGTAAACATATCCATTAACCCAGCTTTACAGACTCAAAATTATAGCTCAGAAGAAATGCAAACCAAGCCGCAAAAACTAATGGGTATGCTGGTTTTCCAGCTGAAAACACTGGTTTACCCTCAGAATATGGGCAGGCCAAATACCTGCCCTGCTGAAGCCCCAGCAACCACACCTAACACTTACTCCTCATGGCTGCAGCCATTCCAACAGACTAATTCCACTGCTTCAGGATTAATGGCAGAGACACCAAACTGCTGAACATTCCAGGTACACCAGTTTTCAGACTGAGAACTGTAGGGTCTCCTCAGAATGGGAGCAGGAAGTCTGCTCCCACCCCTATGTACTTCCTGAAGCCCTCAGACCACACCCACATTTGACAACTGCCACCTTGTAAACTCACAACACAATTACATATCTGGAGTTTCTGGAGAGCAACACCTCCAAATTTTACAATACCTACATCCCACCAAATTAGATGTGAAAGGAACACAGAAGTCAACTACAACTAAAACAGAAAGCTCAACTAGCAATGAACAGTTTAGTAAATGCTTAGACAAGAACTTAATTACCTTATGGTGACATATAACAATTTCATAAATGTTCCTTTACTGAAATATTTATTATAATTCTATTAACCATTTAGCCATAACAATCAATACAAAATATTTTGTGCCTGCAAGGAGGCAGGCTTAGGAGGTGGTAGAAAAAATGGGAAAAATGTTGGAGAAAGGTCACACTGGTGGTGGGATTGGTGTTGAAATAGTGAAGGCCTTTATTATGAACAACTTTATAAATCACTGTGTTTAAATAAAAGGAAAAAATTTAAGAAACATAAATAAACTTTTCTGGTGTATCAGAGAGTCCATGCAAATAGAATTAATGGAGTTAAAGAATAGAGTAGCAAGCCACAGTTTCAGCATGCAGAGTATCAGATAATACTGAAGGCAAAATATTAGCCATAAACAATAAAAAGTAGTAAAATAAAAGAAAAATAAATAGAAGATTATGTAAGATTGTTGATAGAAATAGGAAGAATAATAATGCCCAAATTATAGAAATACTAGCAGGAGATGAAAAAGAGAAGAGGGTGGAAATGGCTGGTAGCAGAAATAATAATTGAAAACTTTCCCAGTCTCTGGAGATAGACTTCTGCACAGATTCATGAAGCTCAATAATACAAAAACAAAACAGATTCAAAGTAACATCAAGTAATCAATGGTAGAAACAAATGGTCGAATCAAAATGGTAGAGACAAAAGACAAAGACAAACTACTTAAAGCAGCAAGAGAGAAATACAATAATCACAACACACCTTCCATATGATATTATGTAATCAAAAAAAGAGTGGAATGACATATTTAAAGCACTAAAAATGGGCTGGAGCGATAGCAGAGCGGGTAGGGCATTTGCCTTACACGCAGCCAACATGGCCGACCCGAGTTCGATTCCTCCGCCCCTCTCGGAGAGCCCGGCAAGCTACCGAGAGTATTCGATATGCCAGACACAGTAACAACAAAGTCTCCAATGGAGACGTTACTGGGCCCGCTCGAGCAAATCGACGATCAACGGGGGGGCCTTTATTTAAATTAAAATACTTCCAACCTAAACTCCACTACCCTGCAAAATTTTCATTTAGACTTGATGGAAGGATGAAAGCATTTTTAGACAAATAAGAGCTGGTAAGGTTTACAACCAATCCTGCAATAATTACTAAAAGGCCACCTATGAAAAGCAAATAGTCACTTGTTCAAAACAACTTGAGGTCACATACACATACACAAAAATGGCAACAAAAATCACTCTTAATGTCAATGGACAAAACTCTTCTATAAAAAGACATAGAGGGGGTTGGAGTGATAGCACAGCAGGTAGGGCATTTGTCTTGCACGCGGCCAACCCGGGTTCGATTCCCAGCATCCCATATGGTCTCCTGAGCACCGCCAGCAGTAATTTCTGAGTGCGTGAGCCAGGAATAACCCCTGTGCATCGCTGGATGTGACCCAAAAAGGCAAATAATAATAAAAAAATAATAATAAAAAGACATAGAGTAGTCTGATCTATCAGGAAAGAAAATCTCATCAATTTGCTGCCAGCAGGAAACACCCCTAAACACACAGAATCAATACAGATTCAGAGTGAAACAATGGAAAACAATCATACAAGCCAACAATAGACAAGAAAAAGCTGAAACTGCAATACTCATATCAGACAATATAGCTTTCAATATAAAGAAAGTATTTAGAGACAGTGATGGAAACTACTTACCACTACTTGCTGGTTAAGAGAACAATAAATCAAGATGTACTGTGATCAACATTTATGCACCAAATGAGGAGTTAGCAAAATTCATAAAGCTTTTAATCACAAACCCAAAGAAATACATTCACAGAAACACAATAGTATTGGGAGATCCCAATACTCTATTTTTCCACTAGACAGGCAAACCAGATGAAATATCAGTAAAGAGACCAGAGCCCCAAATAAAGAGCTAAAGAACTGATATTATTTGACATTCCCCTATATCACGTTCCTTAGTGCACATGGAACATTTTCCAGAATAGCTGACATACTAAGGCGTAATACAAACATACATGCATTGACAAATATGGAAATTGCACTGAGTACCCACTCAGACCACAATGTCAATGTCATGAAAGTAGAAGTTAACCACATAAAAGAAGATGGGGAAATTTTCCAACACCTAGAAGCTGAACAAAACACTGTGAAATAACAACTGTATTAAAGAGAAAACCAATATAGGCTCTAAGAAGCCATCATGTTTGGTTCATAGTATACATTCAGCAGTGACTTAACAAAATATTTCAAACCATAACATCCAAAAGGAGAGAGAGAGTAAGAGGGAATGTGTCTGCCACAGAGGCAGGGGGTGGGAAGGGATGGGAGTGGCAGGAGGGACACCAGGAATATTGGAGAATGGGCACTGGTGGAGGGATGGGTATTTGGACATTGTTTGATTGAAACGCGATCACAAAAATTTGTAAGTCTGTAACTGTATGTTACAGTGATTCATTAAAATAAAAAATATAAAACTTTAAAAATAAATAAATAAATTTAAAGAAAAAATGAGCAGAGCAATAAAAAGATGGAGAAATCCGAGAGAGAGAGAGAGAGAGAGAGAGAGAGAGAGAGAGAGGGAAAACCAAGGAAGGAAAAATGAGAATGAAGATGCAAGCTCTCAGAATCTATGGAATATTCAAAAGCCGTGCCAAGAGGCAAGTTAATAGCAATAATAACCTACATTAAGAAAGAATAAAAAGCCCAAGTCAACAACCTAAATACACACCTGAAAAATATAGATAAGGATCAACAGACAAATCTAAAATATAATAACTAAAGGAGGAAATAGTAAAAATTAGACAACAGAGAAACCAAGAAATCAATTCAAAGAATTGATGAAATCAGAAGTTGGTTCTTACAAAGAATAACTAAGGTGAATACACCTTTAGCTAGTCTCATGAGAGGAAAAGAGAAAATGTCCAAGTAGATCAGAGGAAAAAAAGGGGAGAAACTACAACACAACCTTCAAAAATTAAAAAAAAATAATGAGAACTTATTTTGAAAAACGTCAGGCTCTTAAGCTGGAGAAACCAGAAGAAACAGATAGATTCTTAGGGTTGTGTAATCTCCCAAAGATAAATGAGGAGGAAGTAGAACTCCTGAATAGGTCATTCACAACTTAGGGAATTGAAACTCTAAATAACAATCTCTTCAAGAACAGAAGTCCACATCTAGATAGATTCAATGGTGAGTTCTACCAAACCTTTAGAGATTTACTGCCTTTATTCCTTAAGCTCTTCCAAAATACTGAAGGCAAAGGAACTCTAACACCTTCTGTGAATCTAACTAATATCCAAAGCAGACAGAGACTTTTAGAAAAGAAACTTTCATAAGAATCTCCCTGATTACATCGGTGCAAAAATCTTTAACAAAATATTAGCAAACTGAATCCAACAGCATATCAAATAAAATTATACACCATGGTCAGGTGGGATTTATCGGAAGGATGCAAGGATGGTTCAAAACATGGAGATCAATTAACGTTATTCACCACATCAGTAAAAATAAAGATAACTGTTCCGTTCCTATAGTGCAAACCATAATGACAAAAGGAAAGCAAGGAGAAGGAGGAGAAGAGGAAGAGGAGAAGGAAGAAGAGGAAGAAGAAGAAGAGGAGGAGGAGGAGGAGGAGAAAGAGGAAGAGGAAGAAGAAGAAGAGAAAGAAGAAGAGGAAGAAGGAGAGGAAGAAGAGGAGAAGGAAGAGGAGGAAGAGGAGGAAGAAGAGAAAGAAGGCCTGCCATAGAGTCAGGCTGGGGAGGAAACTGGAGACTATGTTGGAGGGAAATGTACACTGGTGAAGGGATGCATGTTGAAATATGGTGTGACTGAAACACAATTTTGAACAACTTTGTAATTGTATATCTTACAGTTGTTCAATGGAAAAATCTCTCAACAAAATTGGGGTGGAAGGAAACTTCCTCAACATACTAATGCCTATCTATAACAACCCCACAGTCAATATCATTCTTTTGGGTGTGGGGGGGTGTGCTTTCTGGTAGCAGCCAGAACATGTTAGCATCATTCTTAATGGTGAAAACTGAAAGAATAAAGAATACCCTCTGATATAAATTACAAGGTAGGGATGTTTACTGATGCCACTTTTTTCAATATAATATTTATAAGTCCTAGCTACAGAAGTCAGACAGGAAAAACAGATTTAAAAGATCTAAATTGAAAGAGGACGACAGGTTACCACTATTTGCTGATGGCATGATAATATCCATAGAAGACCCTTAACAGTACACCCCCCCCCAGAAACAAAACAAAGTACAGCAATGTTGCCAGTTATAATGTCAATACATAGAAATTGGTTGTATTCTTATATAAAATAATAAATCAGGGAAGAAAGCTATCAAGAAGTCTATCCCATTTAAAATAGTGCCCCGAAACATCAAATATCTGAGAATCAACCTTTAAAAAGACATAGGACATTTGTACCATCAAATTTAAAATCATTTAAGAAAGAGATAGAAGAAGACCTAGGAAATAGAAAAATATTTCATGATCATGAATTAGAAGAATCAAAATTGTCAAATGACTATCTCACTTAAGCTATTATATAGATTCAATGCAATCCTCATCCAACTTCAGACGATATTCTTCAAGATTCTAGAAAAGTAAAAAATAAAGTGTGAGTGGAATGTGAAGTGATAGCAAATAACCAAAATCATACTGAAAAATAAGAAACTGGATGGTATCTCATTACCTAACTTGGAACTGTACTATAAAGCTATAGTGATTATAACAGCAAGGTACTAGAATAAAAACATGTTCTCTGACCAATGGGTCAGAATGTCATACCCAAGAACAACCCTCCTTATCTATGTACTATTAAGTTTTGACAAAGTAACTAAGAACATTAAATGTACTAAAGATAGCTTCTTCAACAAGTGGTAATGGAAAAAACTGGATAACCACATGTGAAAATTAAAGCTATATCCAATTGACTTACACAAATGTCAATTCAAGGTGGATCATTGGAAACTATAAAGTACTGGTTAGGAAAATAAAGGCAGAATTCTTGAAGATTTGGGCCACAACAGGTTCTTCAATGATATGATGCAATTAGAAAAAGAAACAGAATAACAATAAGCAAATAGGTCTATATCAAGTTAAAGCATTCTTTGCATAGCCAAAGAAACGTGGTTAAAATTAAAATACACTTTGCTGAATGGGAGAAATATTTGCACTCAACACATCAGATAAAGGATGAATATCCAGGATATATAAAGTACTCACAAAGATCAAACAAAAAATCCATAAAAATGTATAAAACTGGGGATAGAAAATGGACAGGCACTTCTCAGAGGAAAAGAAGCCTCTGGATAAAATACTTATCATCACTTATGGCTAGGGAAATTCAAATTAATATAACAATGAAATATTGTCATCAGTGAGAAATGACATCAGTGGGAATGGCACATATCAAAATAATGGGAACACTGTTGGTGGAATGTGGTGAAAAAGGAACTCCCATCCACTGTTGGTGGGAATGCTGTCTGGTTCAACACCTGTGAAAAACAGTATAGGAGATTCTCAGTACACTTAGAAATGAGCTGCTATACGTCCCAACAAATCTACTTTCAGGATTTACCTCCAAAGCCACAAAAACACTCAACATATTCACACCAGTATTCATTGCATCACTTGTATATAGAAGTAAACTAGGTGTCCGATTACAGATGCATGGATTTTGAAGATGTAATATATATACTATACATACAATGTAATATTATGCCACTCCAATGAACAATGAAATAATGCAATTTGCTGCAACCTAGATGGAACTGTATGATATCATGTGAGTGAAGTAAGCCAAAAGAAGGGCAACACAAAATTAGCTGTGATATGTAGAAGAATTGGAAGAATGAATATAACATAGTAATTTGGGATTCCTAGATAACCCTTGATCCCTGAGTATAGTGAAGAGAAGGACAGAAGGAAAGAAATTGGAGGGATATAAGATGAGAAAATGAAGTAATTGGAGGAGCAGAGATCAGGGGCTATGGGAACACCAATAATGTGGGGCAGTAATATATCTATACAACTTACCACAGACTCAAAAACACTGAAACAATGAGATCCAAACTGTAATAATCAAACTTTATAATATGCCTGTCAAGGTGTTATTTTGTGTGGCAAGGAAGGAGAGAACTTGGGAACACTGGTAGAGGGAGTTGAGACTGACGGTAAACTAGTGCTAGAATATTATATTTCTAAAACTCAACAAAAATAACATTATAAATAATATTTCTTTATTAAATAAACAATTTTGATGGTGGTTGTAAAATGAATCATAATTACAATGATCATAACACCTAGCTCATAGAGTTGTGATATATATATATACATATATATATATTACTTGTTGTGTATAAATGTACTTAGAGACTGGGTTGTTGCTCAGTGGTAGAATGCATATTTTGCCTATATGAGGTCCTAGGTTTGATCCCTAGCATACACAAAAGTATTTAGAATAGTTCCTGGAATTATTGAAAACTATATTCATATACTATCAACAGACTATAGTATCCAGTGGCAAAAACAGAGATTTGTGGAGCCAGAGAGATGGTATAGCAGGTAAAGGTTTTACTTTTCATTCAGCGGACCTAGGCTCGATCCCAGGCACAACACATACTCCCCCAAGACACAAAAGGAGTGATCCCTGAGCACAGAGCCATGTGTAAGCCCTGATCACTACCCATCGGGGCTCTAAAAGAAAATTAAGATAAAGAATCAAAACATGGAATCAAAACATGGAATTCAGAAATCAGATAAATCCAAGCTAAAGTCCCTGCTTTATTGTGTTTACCAGTTATATTGCTTTTGATAGTTTTTCATCTCTTTGAGTTCTAGCATTTTTTATAAGTGAGAAATGCATCTTCCATTAGAGCTATTAGAAGAAACAAATTAGTTTATTCCTGTGAAATACCTAGTACAAAATAATAGTACAAAATAATATTTTAACTATTGACAACTTCTGTTATTGTTTTAGTTATATTCCTTATTTTCACATGAGTAATGTCATATTATTAAACTTTTGCTCATTTAATACTTCAGGTCCAGTTGGAGTGCAACAGCAAATTTCATGAGGGGGATCAATACGTTTTTTGAAATTACAAACCTATGGTATACTTGTAAAAAAGGTTTTCAATTTTCACAAAATTGTATAGTTTTTTAAAAAGATTTGTTTTCACTTCCATTTCCCCCTTAGTTTCACTTTCCTTCCCAGATTTAAAAAACAACAGTTTAGTTCATACATATGCAGACCTTTCTGTATACATACATAATCACATATGTATAAGAACACATAAATGTACAAAGACAATCTTCATAAATTATACCTTATTGTATACATAAATTTGACTACCTTTTCTTTGGCAATTTGATACCTTCCCATTTGAGATCATAAAGATATAATCTCATTAATTTGTTGAGGGTGGTACACATAAGATCATGGTCAGCCTAAGATATTGCATGCAAGGCAAGTGGCTTAACTCCAGTACCATATTTCTGGCTTATCTACATATCCTTCTTAATGGTTACACGGTAGTCCATAGGGTGGATGTGTCAGTGGTTTGCTTTTTAAAATATTTCATTATTGCTCTCAGGGTAGTATTACAAAGTGTCCAATTGCAAGGTATACTTTTCTCAGTGCCTATGTTTAACATTAAGTAGTGTAAATGTGCAGTTTGAAATGAATTCACAGTTTGCATGAATCGTGAGTGTTTTGTTGAATTCTAGTTACAGAAAAAGAATAAAAAGCTAAACATTCGGGCAAAACGGAATTTTTTAGAGTGGTCAGAAGGAAAAATAAGTCATTTTAAAATAAACTTTAAAAATTTTCCTGTAGGATTCTAATATTGAGAGACTAAATGTAAAAGAAGACTGATGTTAAAAAAACACACCAAGTTTAACAAAAACCTAGAGCACCTTGCTAAATACAAAATTCTGAATCTGGTACACAAAACACTGAGGAAGAGCATGGGGATAGCCTTGCAAATGCAGGGCTTGAGTTTGATCTCAAAGTCCTCCCACATGTGCGAGTGTGATTATAATAACACTGCCATTTGAAATTCCCAGTGCTACAACGAAGTGTGTGATCTTCACTGCACCACAACCAAGTACATATGTGCACTGCAACCTATTGTGTAGCCCGTAGAATGCACTGAAACCAAAATGTATGCAAGCATCACACCTAAAGGATGCAACTCTCAGTAAGCACACATACAAACACCACCCCAATTTTGCGACATCCCAGGTATGCAAGAATCAGAGCTAAGTGTGGGCTGGAGTGATAGTACAGTGGGTAGGGCACTTGCCTTGCACAAAGATGACTCAGATTTGATTGATACCTGGCACCACATAGGTTCCCCAACCCCACCAGGCATGATCGCTGAGCACCTCTCGATGTGGCCCCCAAACAAAACAACTACGTGTGTGTGACACCACCACTAGTCATAACAACAGCAAAAGAAGAGAAAGGGACAGAATAAATATTTTTTCTAAAGATTGGGTGTATGAAAAAAACACTGAAGTAATTATAGTAATTAATATTTTCTACTGAGAAGTGGCTATAATAATGAGTCTTTCTGGATGAGAAACTAATTCAAATAATTGAGAAATGCCACATAATGATAGACATGCATACAAAAATGTATTCATTTACATAAATAAATCTGTGAAGGAGACATTAAAATGAATGCTTCCGGAATACTAAGCAAAATACATTGTGTCAATTTCTAATAGCCCCCAAACTGTCTATGTGCGGCTGATAGAGGCGTCAGAAATCTGGGCAAATATTCCAAAGGTTCAGAAGTGTCATAATACTGAGGCAATGTAGTTATAAGACAAGAAAAATGCATGTATATGGAATTATGAAAATGTCAATCACTTTAATATCTGAACAGGAGGTTGAAATCAAAGCAGATAGAAATTAGAATGTACAGTGCCCTAACTCCCACAGAATTTTTGGTACAAGCAGCTCTGGTAGCATACAGAACTGTTGTAAGATGCTTTGTGAGAAAGCTTTGTCAGTGATAATGCCTGCTATAATGACATCTGGAAACAGCTGTTTTTATCTAAGAGGCAGTAATATGTCTAAGCCTGCCAACTACAGATAATAAGGTGCTTACCTATCATTAACAAAATTATGCTTTACTTATTGACAGAATAGATCTGTTCATGTTGTGAGAAGAATATATTACAGAACTAGGGAAGAGCAACTGAAAACTATTATAGGGATGACTGCAATACAGTGATTCCTAGCCTTAATTTTGTCACCCACTAGGGTGTCTTACAATTATCCCTATCATCATGAGCTTTTTGAAAACTTCTCAAAACAAATTAAATATGACGCACTTTAATTTTTAAAAAGCATATGTCATACAGCATTTTTACAGGAAGAAAAATATGCAAAAAAATCAAGCCAACAATAGCAGTATGTTATAAACGCCCACAGGTTTGGGAGCTGATGACAGTGAAACTGGTATATTAAATGAACTTTGTGGTAGCCTTGATGAATTTTTCTGAGTTTTCTATCAGTCTCAAAACTGGACTGTCACATAAACAGTATTTTAGGAATTCTGCCTTCAAATTTTGGATGATTTTTATACTTAAGAGTTTTCCAAGCCAGAGAAATAGTACAAGGGTTAAGGCACTTGTCTTGCCTGCTGCCAGCCTTGATTTGATTGCTGGCAGTTAAAGTGGTCATCTGAGCTTGACCATGAGCACAGAGCCAGGAGTAGGCCCTGAGCACTACCAGGTGTGGCCCCAAATAACCCCCACAATAAGTTCCCCAATCATCTGAAAGCATATACCAATGTGAGCAGCCAAATCATTCATTCATAAATATTTATTGAAAACATGCTATATGCCAGATACTGATATATACACTTCCTGATAATTTTTTATCAGCTGTATATTAAAATCCCTTTTTGCTGTTTTAATTTCCTTAAAAGACATTAAAATTTCTTTAGTAATATAATATAATAGAATATACATATACTTACCAGAGTTTAACCATTTCTTTGGATATTGGTGAAATTGGACACTATTCATATTGATATTCATAGTTCTTTGTTTTAATAATAAGCTCATACTCTATGCCCAATTTTCTACAGTCTTTTTAACTGCTGATTTGTAAAGGCTTTTTACATTACTGTCTGTATTATCTTTGAGTGTGACCTTCTAGAAATAACCAAGTTTGCTTAGAAACTATCAGAGCAGAAGTAATCTGATGCTGACAGATGTTTTTATAAACCCTATAAGTATCCTTGAATCATTTTTAGTGCTGTTTACTTTTTCTGTTTCTGCAGTCTAATTCTATAAATCAGGTTATGACATAGACAAACAGACAACATTATTCAACTGTCTATAGAGAAAAAAATAGAATAAAATCTTGTCAGTGACTTAAAAAGTTTAAAACAAAATGATTCTGTAGTTGCCACTATCGACTTCCTTGTTCTTGAAGTTGGTATTAGTGTTAGTACCTTTGAAATTTTTCAGTACTATATATATTTAGAAAGATTTATGCTGGCATCTAAGGCATATTCTAAAACCTACTTTTAAAAGAATGTTAGGAGCCATAGTGATGGTATAGTGCATAGAGTGCTTGCCTTGCATATGGCTAACCTGGGTTCAATCTCCAGCACCCCAGATTGTCTCCCAATCACCGCAAAGAGTAAACCCTGAGTGAGAGGAAGGGGTAAGCCCGGAAAACTGTTGGGTGAGGCCCCCAAACAAAACTATAATAAATAAATGTATGAATCTTAGCAGGGTACGCAAACAGGTGACAAGTATAATATTGGAATTATGTGTGTAAGAAAACATAATTATCAGAAATATAAATCACAGAATCTCAATAAAAAATTTTAAAAAGAATATTAGCAGGTGTATACAATCAGCTACTGAAGACTTGGAGATTTGTTAGCAATACTGACCTTTTCAACAGTGATAGCAGGAGTTAATTAAAAGCAATACTAATGCATCTCAGTATAGAGCCACCATCACTGACAATAGACAAATACTAATATTTCTGTAGAATTGGTTCTGGTGTTATAGTGCACCAGATATGACTCTGGCCTTGCACACAGCTTACCTAGATTCTATCCCCAACATTCCATATGATCTCCTGAGCCCCACCCAGAGTGATCCCAGAATACCACTGGGTTTGACCCCAAAACAAAACAAAATTTTCATAGAATTTGTTTCTTTCTAATTTAGAATTAACAACAATTTTTGTGTATTTATATGTGTCAGGTGCTTTTACATCTAATAGTGTATATCTTTGTTCTTATGTTGAAAAACAAAATTTCACAAGGAATTCACATTCACCTACTGATTTCTTTCATTTATTTTTGTTTTTTCTCTTAAAACGGAATATAATGGAAGTTATGGTCATGATTATAATCCTAAATTTACATCTTACAGATTTAAATTACCCCCATCACTACATTTCTTGGTTTGGTTAAAAACAATCCAATTCTCACTTCATGCAGTTATTTTTTTTTCCCTTTATTGTATTTTATTTTTTTTTTAAAGTTGTAGATTTACAATTTTTTGTGCTTTGGTTTCAATTATACAATGATCAGATACCCATCCCTCCACCAGTGCCCATTTTCCACCACCATGGATAATATCCCTCCCACCCCCATCCCCCCATCCCCCCTGTCTCTGTGGCAGGACAATCCCCTGTGTTCTCTCTCTCCTTTTGGGTGTTGTGGTCCATGCAGTTATTTTTAACTTGGGCTCTTACAAGTTTCCAAACCAGGCAATTTTCAGGGAGATATATTAAAAGACTTAAAAGTTAGATTTTTTTCAGGGAGTTGAAGCAATAGTACAATTCTTGCCTTGCAAGCAGCTGACCCTGGTTTGATCCCCAGCTTTGCATTTGGACCCCCAAGCACTACCAGGAGTAATTCTTGAGTGCAGAGCCAGAATTAAACCCCGAACATTACTGAGTTGGGCCTAAAAGGCCTAAAAAGGGTTGGGCCTAAAATCTTAAAAAGTCTTTTTTTCTGGGGCTGGAAGGATAGCACAGCAAGTAAGGAATTTGCTTTGCATGTGGCCAACCCAGATTCAATCCCTGGCATCCCATATGGTCACCAAAACCTGCTAGGAATAATTCTTTTCTTTTTCTTGTGTATCATTCATTTTATTGATTTATTTTAATTATATACCTTTTCTTTTTTTCTAAATTTTTAATTTTTTAAAATGAATCACCGTGGGGTACAGTTACAGTTTTACAAACTTTCTTGAGTAACCCTTGAGTATACTGGGTGTGTCCAAAAAAGAAAAGACAAAGTTTCTAAAACCCCTAAAATATTAAATGAAATAGTGCAATAATAAAACAATTTACAAAATAAAATCCTTTGTTTCTTATCAACAGCACTGTGGCATTCATGAATGTGTTCACAATCTCAGTACCAAATGGTTACTTCTGGTTCAAAATCACTGTCTTCCCTCCCACCCCTGCCAATCCTTCATGAGCACAAGTCTCCTGCACTGGGTCTGAATAAGATGTTTCTGACTAGGACTGAAGGTTTAAAATTAAGAGAGTGGAGGCAGTTTTATATTTCAGAGCTTAGATAGACAGAGCCTCCTTTAAATGCTGAAGAGAAAAAAATATATAGTGATCACATGGGGAGAGGGGAGAGTTGGGCCACAGCTTGAGATATTAAGGGGCTATTCCTGGCTCTGTGTTAAGGAGTGACCCCTGGCTTTAGTCAGGAACACTAGGTATTTACTCAGTGCCAAGAAATGAACAAGGGTTGGCAGCATGCAAGACAAGCAAGTGTTGTACTCTCTCTGGTTCCTACATTTTAAATTTTTAAATAGACACACATAATCAAAAGTGTAACAGAACATTTGAAATCAGCAGAGCCCCCAACTTTGGTTGTTATATTTGTTGTGCATTTTGAGTACTTACTACGTACCAGGCACTGGGAAAATAACTTTCCATGTATATTGCCTCATTTAATATTTCCAACAACCATATGAAATAAGTCCTAAACATTTTTATCTCTGAAATGATGAAACTAAGACATAGTGAGGTTTAGACTACTTGCCCAAGTGAACATACAACATATGACAGAGCAAGGAACCATATCCAGGATTGACTAACTCTGAAAGACTTTCTCTTAATCACTGAGGGATCCCAACACTTCTTTAGATTTTTAGTCTCCAAATAATTTCTCTGCAGAATGGATTCAAAGGTAGGTATTTACATTGTGTATGACCTGAAATTTTTCTTATATATTACAAGACATATTACATATTTCACGAAATATTATAAATATCTGTGATCTTTACCCCTTCTCAGGTTAAAGAACACTAGCCATTCTTTCTTGAGCAATTTGATGTGACCATTGTGTTAAGTCCTCCCTTATGGACTGACTAGCTACTGTTAAGCTTTAGTCCCTATAACATTGTAATCATGAATTCCATTAATTTAACTAATATTTATTCAGTTACTAGGTTATGCTTATGCTAAGCACTATTCTCTGTTAGGGTACAGCAATGGGCAGGGCAGAGTTTCATGCCCAACTGAATCAAATAAGGACCAGGCATACATCTGTAGGTCTTTATTAGATGGTATTTACTAGTTATTACTTTTCTAGTTGAAATATATTTGCTCTCAAAGTGGTCAAAAGGTTACCTGCCCTGAACCTCTTGTGTTTATTATGTTCATTCATACCATTCACTGAGGATGCACTATGTGTTAGGTACTGTGCTGAAAGTTTTACATTAATTATATTGAGAATCTTTCCTCTGACTTGATTAAAAATATCTACACTTTTAATTCCCAGTATACAGAGTAGGAAACCAAGGCTCGCTGAGATAAATAATTTGTCTACTGTCATATAGCCATTATGCTATGAACTAGTTTCAAAGCTAGGTAGAATGCTCCCTGTAGAAGTACATTGTACTGCACCCTCAAGAGCACAAACTTTCCAAAACCATGAGTATGGAATGGTGCCTCTGTTATTACCTATGCTCTGCTGTCACTTAGGAAATCTGGTTCCGGAGATAGGCAATCTGAATGTTCTCAAGTGTAGGATTTGCCTGAGAATCTGGCAATAAGTTTAATAGAAATGTTTCAAAATATAAGTGGTATAGAACATGATGCATTGGTGAATATATGTTACAAAACCTAGAAAAGCTGAGAAAAACTACCAGAACATTTATAAAAAACTACTGAAAAGGTATTTCAATACAAGCAGCTCAAATTAAGATACTGAATATATTTGTTCTATAAAATTAGTCACAATATACCCTTTATGTTTGATGTAGTACAAAAAGCTATAAAATTTTTTGTTCCATACTGTTTCTATATTTTACTAAAATATATCATTTGCTTAGTGCATTTTAAAAGCACTTTTTCTTAACTGGTTTCATAAAAACCATGTAAGGTTAAGTACAGAAGGTATTGCCTTTGTTTTATAAAAGTATAAATTCAAAATAAAGAATGGAACCATAAATTACCAAGAACACCAAATTATAATAGAAGCACTAAAATTTGTTCCACAGAACCAGAGTACAAAATGTCACATTTCTTCATATCCTTACAACAAATGATATCTGTTCTGAGCCTTCCACTTCCCTAGCTGGCTAACAATTCAATCTCACTCTGTCAAGGTTGTTTGAAAGTCCTTGAAAATTGTACACAGACTAGAACTTTCAGGACAGGTCTTCTGTCCCTTTGTCCTTATTAATACATTTGCTACACAAAAGCACAGAGGCCCCTTGAGTTAGGTGGATTTGCTGCTTCTTTGCCACTTTGGACATTAGTGGGTAGGTGTCTGGTGAGGCTGACAGCCTCATGGCCTAGCATTCAACCTCTCTTTGAGATCCTACCTCTTTTTAATACAATAATTATTTATTGTTCGTAACAGTGTTACTATTTATGCTTTAGGTATGCATTTTTACTGCACCACCACTAAAGCGTCACTATCCCTCCAAGTACTGTCTCTAGGTCCTTTTTCATGGAACCCCTTTCCTCTTTCCTTTCCCTCCTCCTCCCTTGGTAACCTCAGTTATCAGAGTTCAGGGGTTTGTTTCATAGTTCATTACCAATATATTCCCCTACTTTGTTTTTTTAATATACCACACGTGAGTGAGATTCTTTGGGGATTCTAAAAAGGAACAAGATTAGTCTTTGTTGTTCATGAAATCTACCATAACACCTATCTTTTTGCTAGCCCTGGATATCTAAAAGTTGTAGTCTAGACTGCTACAACCACTTCTACATCACCTCCTAACTCTCTGGGACAATTTAACATCATTTCTCTCAATGAGTCTTCGCTTTAGAAAAAAAATTGTTAGATTCAGTTGATCTTGTAGGTGCCTGGCAACTTGTGCCTTTGACCTAGAAAATCAAATGCTCCCAAGATAAGGGAATAGAAGACTTGGATTTTTTTTATACAGAGGATGAAAAAATTACAACTAAAACAATTTTTAAAAATTCATATTTTAATAAAAAACCCTGAGACAAACTGTTATAATTCTTATTAATAGCTTTGTAAGGCCTGTTATTTGTAAGTTGGAATGTTGCTTGTATGATCTTTACATTTGAAGCTGATTTCAATTTATGCATATTTATTTAACAAATAACACTAAAGATTATGCCCTTTATGTAAAGTACTTTCTTTTCTTTCCTTCCTCATCCTTGCTTTCAATCAAGAAACATTATGTGTTAGTCATTGGGTCAAAGATATAAAGATAAATGATACTGTCTTTGTCCTCAAGAAGCAGAAAGTAGATGAAGTTAACAAATCTATCAATAATATCAGAGTGGCTTGATAGAGGAGGCAACATTAAAATTGATGACTTAAATAATGAGTTGGAGTTTACTTGGAAAGAATGAACTGGAGTTTACATGTAAAGAAGTGGGGAGGAAAATTCCAGAAAAGGAAACTATGATTAGAGAAATTAATAAAAGTAAATTTCTTAAAATTAATAAATAGCAAATCATTTTACATTTGAATGGAGTGTCAATTCATTTGCAATATATAAAATTATTTCATTTTTAATTTGGAGGATTTAGGGCCACACTCAGTGTTGTTAAGGGGTTAGTCCTAACTCTGTGTTCAGTGGAGATCTGGGGATCATGTTGTGCCTGTGTTGGTTGCATGCAAGGCAAATGCCCTACCAATGTACTATCTCTCCAGCCCCAGCAATAAAGCATTTAAAAATGTTCCTTCTGATGGAAGTGCCAATGTAAGTAGGAGGGAAAACAGAATAAATACAGAGAGAGTAACCCAGTGATTTTAGGTAAGAGTTGATGAAATGAGACAGTGGAAATTGATTTGAGTTATTCTTGATGGACCAAGGGTAGAAAATGAGGTATAAGTAATATATAATATTGCAGTACCAATACCACCACCAGAGTCAACTTCCCTCCACCAGTATTCCCAGGTTCCCTCCCATATTCCCTTCCCATCCCTCCAGCCTGCCCTCTTGACAGGCATCATTCTAAGTTCATTTGTTAAAGTTTTGGTCTCTTAATTATAGTGTTGTTAACTGTATGGTTTGGATATTTGGCTCTGTCTTTTTTTTTCTTTTTTTTATTAGTGAAAAACCATGAGGTACAGCTATAGGCTTACAAATTTTGTGCTTGGGTTTCAGTTATATAATGATCAAGTCCCCATCCCTCCACCAGTGCCCGTCATCCATCCCCATGGGTCCCAGCATCCCCCCCACCCTCATCCCCCCCCCCCACCGTCCCATCCTGCCTCTGTGGCAGGGTATTCCCCCTTGTTCTCTCTCTCTTCTTTTGGGTACTGTGTTTTGCAAGAGAGGCTTTGAGTGGCAATCATGTTTGGTCTATCGACTACTTTTAGCATGCTTCTCCCACCCTGGGAGGGCCCTCACAACACCCTTCATTTGGTACTCTCTTCTCTATCTGAGCTTCCTTTTCACCTAGAGCCTGTGGCTGGCCTTCCATTCATGGAGCAAAATTCCTGGTACTAATCTCAGCCATTCCTGTGTGTCACTCTCCCTTTTTGTTGCTTTATGTTCCCCAGATGAATGCAATCTTTCTGTGTCTATCCCGCTCTTTCTGACTCATTTCGCTTAACATTATACTTTCCATGTAGTACCACTTGTATGTAAATTTCATAACTTCATCTTTTCTAACAGTTACATAGTACTCCATTGGCTCTGTCTTTTTTAACACCAACTTTGCACCTTAATTCCCTGATCTATTCCCAATTGCATCTCCTTTGTCTCTTCTACCGCCCCACTCCATTCTCTCTTTATCCTTTCTACACTCTTGGTCCAAGGTTGATCTGAGTATCCTCCCCTTTAAGACATTGCATTTTCTCATCCAGTTGTTTTAAATACCACATATAAGTGATATTATCCTTTGTTTATCCTTCTTCTCTTGGATTACTTCATTTAACATCATATATTACAATTCCATCCAAGTTGCCACAAATTGCATGACTTCATCATTCCTTAAAGCTGTGTAGTATTCTATTGTGTATATAAATCAGATTTTCATTATCCACTAATCTGTCACTAGACATATAGGTTGATTTCAAATCTTTACTATTATTCTAAGTGCTGCAATGAATAATGGTGTGCGTACATTCTTTAGAATGAATGTTTTTCTGTCCTGTGAATATATACCCAATATTGGAATTGCTGGGTCATATGGGAACTCTTTTTAAAAATAGATAATTTGGGGGGGGGTTACAACACTATTAACAATGACTTTTCACAGACATAATTTTGATACCACACCCATCACAAGTGTACCATTCTCCCTCTCCCAAAGTTCCCAACGCCTCTCTCTCTCTCTCTCTCTCATACCCCTAACTCAATCGAGTGGATCAGTTCTCAGATTTGGACATTTGTCTTTGGACATTTGTTGCTATCTAACTGTGTATCTTTAAGTTTCACATTTAAGAGAGATCATTCTGTCCCTGTCTTTCTGACTTAGTTCACTCAGCATGATATCCTCTAGTTCTCTCTATGTTGCTACAAATTGTATTATTTTGTTCTTTCATAAAACTTAACAGTATTTGAGATATACAAAGCAGTCACTAAACTCAGCAATAAAAGGAGCTTCTTTAAAAGATAGGACAAACATTCCAGCACATGGCACTGAATATGGCACTCACTCATGGCATTTATGGGCACCTTCTACTAAATTAAGAATGATATGCTTACTTCTCCTTGCAAAGGGATTTTATACAAGTTATTAACAAATTCACATCTCATTTATATTAAATGTTCTATGTCTGATTAGTTTTTTAATTTGTAGAGATTTATATTGCTCTTTTACTTATTAATGAGAAATTTATGCTGTACCTATAGTTTATATTTTATAATATAAACCCAATATTTCCTTTGTTGGGATAAACACACTTTGTACATTTATAGCCTATTCATATTTTGCCTTTTAATTTTTCTTAATTCTCCTAACTTTTACTAAATTTTGTTTTTGAGAATTTACATATTTCATGTAAGCTCTAAAATATATTACTAAAAATAAACATAATTTTAATTCCTTAAATTTATGTACCTTTAAAAAGATTCCATTTTTAAAAAGAAGTCTGACAGTAAATAAGAAACAAAAGATAAGGTGGCAGTATAGTAGGTAAAGCTAATGGAAGGGTGATGTAATGTGGGAGAATGCCTTTGGGAAGAAAAGAGTGACACTCAGAGAGGCTGTAGCTAAAATGAATAGAGTCTCAGACAAATCAGGGGAAGATGAGTAATAGTTCAATGCTTCTCAAAGCATCTGTGATGAAGGATCAGTTTTATACTTTACAATGTGTTACAATTTTCTTTAAAACATAATGAACGTGGCGTTCATTCACTTCTGGTACTAATGTCGATTAGTCCAGCCTTTTTGGAAAACAATAAAGACATGACTTAAAAAAATTAACCACAAGCAACTGAAATCCCATATGACTCAACAACTCTAGTTCTTGGCATCTACTCCCTTTGGACCCTTGGACCCTTTCTGATCAGAAAAGACTTTGAGCCCCTATAGCCAAAATGTAGAAATAACCCAAGTGTCCAAAAACAGATAACTGGATAAAGAAGCTAGCACTGTAGCACTGTCCTCCCACTGTTCATCGATTTGTTCGGGCAGGCACCAGTAACGTCTCCATTGTGAGACTTGTTACTGTTTTTGGCATATTGAATACGCCACAGTAGCTAGCCAGGCTCTGCCGTGTGGGCGGGATACTCTCGATAGCTTGCCAGGCTCTCCGAGAGGGATGGAGGAATTGAACCTGGGTCGGCCGCATGCAAGGCAAATGCCCTACCTGCTGTGCTATCACTCTATCCCATAAAGAAGGCATGATATATATATATATATATATATATATATATATATACACACACACACACATACATACAACGGAATACTACTCAGTTATAAGAAAAGATGAAATCATGTAATTTGCCCCCACACCTATGGATTTGGAGAATATTATGATGAGTAAGTCAGAAGGAGAGATACAAATACAGAATTATCTCTTTCATAGGTGGGATATAATGAAATATAGTAGGAGAATAAGAGATGTTCAAAGAAAACAGAAACTGAGAATTGATATTCAGTAGGACGCTTACCAGGGACTGAATGGGCGGGGATAGTATGTAGGGGGAAACTTGGACAATAGTGGAGTGAAGCGGACACTGGTGGGTCATGTGGTACTGGAATGATTTATGAAGAAACCTTACCATTAAAAGTATTGAAAATTTGCTACTATAGACCGAACATGATTGCTACCCATTGCCTCTTTTGCAAACCACAACACCCAATAGGAGAGAGAGAACAAAAGGGAATGCCCTGCCACAGAGGCAGGGTGGGGTGGGGGGGATGGGGGGTGGGAGGGATACTGGGATCAGTGGTGGTGGGAAATGGGCACTGGTGAAGGGATGGGTATTTGATCATTGTATAATTGAAACCCAAGCACAAGAATTTGTAAGTCTACAACTGTACCTCATGGTGTCTCACTAATAAAAATTTTAAAAGTATTGAAAATATGCTGCCTAAAACAAAATTTAAGTTAAAAAACATTAAAGTGAATTATCAGGATATAGTCAGAGAAAACCAAAGACACTCAAAATATAAGTCCTAATTTTATTATTGTTTTCAGTAAACATACAATTACTTTAATAAATTATTGTAAAAGTTTTTTATTCTTACTCTTAACATAGAATATGTAAAGGAAGAAGAAAAATATGTCCATTTTTCCGAGAGAGCAACGTCAGGAAATAATAAGACAGAAAACTTATGGGTGACACAGAGAATTGAGGTAATTCCCACCTGATACTCATGTTTGTAAGGAACTAGAGATTACTGTTATTTGATGGTAGGGGGATAAATTTGGGTCATATGGTGATCAAACCCGGGGATCAAACCCAGTTAGTCTCATGCAAGGCAAGTATTTTACCTACACTTTACTGTCTCTTCAGCCCCATAGGAATCTTGATCTTTTGAAAGGCATAAGGGATTAAGAGGATAGGTAGGAGAATTAGAAGAGTATAGTAATGGGTTGAAATAGCTTCTTTGGGAAATAAGAAATCAGACTTAATAAGTAAGAGTTGTAAAACAATAGAAAGAATTGACTAAGGTTGTAATCAAAGTTTGTTGTAGAACAAATCCATTCAGTTTGGTAATTTTCACTAGCATTTTTGCAGCTTCAGAGCAGGGGTGGAGAAACACATGTTGAGGATTTGGTAATATTGTAGACTAGGTATGCAAACTGACTCTCCCACAGAAAACAACTAAATATGCCTGATAAAGTGCAGCAATTTTCATTTTAAAGGTATCAAAGAAAGAACTGGGGACATAGTAAGTAAGTATAAGTACAGATTTAAGTGAAGGCAGAGGGGTGCAGTGACTTTAGAAACATTTTCTGAACTTAATAAAAAAAAACTTTATGAATGAGTCATAAATGATATAAAAACAAAAAACCGAGGATCTAGCCAAGATCGAAGTCAAATAAGTGTCATACACCCAGACAAAACAAGAATGACAAAGAGGAACAAAACTATTAGTGTACCATCAGTTGTTGTCAAGAATGCACACACACATGTGCAGATATATACGCACACTTAACAGCAATTTGAAGAAAACAGCCTTTGGTGCTGAGTGAAAATTGAGGTGCCTGTCCAGAGACTGAAAACACAATCTTTCCAAATAAATTTTGCACTCTAAATTTGCATTATCCGGGTTCTGCAATGTACCCCATGTTCTGAATCTAAGGGAGACCCAGCCTGGTAATACCACTAGGCACCTGGCAGAGTGAAAATCCTCTCGGCAAAAAGCCACCATCATTCTGGGACTCAAATATTTCTGCAAACATTTCTCAAAGAAACAAGATTTTTTAAAAATATTTGATTTAGTTACCTAAATTACAAAGTTATCCATTATTGGCTTTAATACATACAATATTTCGACACCAACCTCTTCATCAATGTTCACTTTCCTCCATGTGATTTCTTTTTAAAGAAATAAAAATTTGACAGGTGGGGGTGGAAAGAAGAGACAGATGAGAAGCAGTGTGGAGCAGGGGTCAAGGAGATCCGAATCCATTGTTAGTGTAGGGGAGTGTTATAGCCAAATATCCAAACCATAGTCAACAATGATAAGCTCATGAGACCCAAACTTTAACATCCAATTTTAAAAGTTTCCTATCAAGATGGAGGCTGAGGTGAATGAGGAACCTTGGAATACTAGAGGAGGGAAGTTTACACTGGTGATAAGATCAGTGCTGGAGGGACTGGAGTGATAGCACAGTGGGTAGGGCTTTTGCCTTGCACATGGCCAATCCAGGTTTGATTTCTAGCATCCCATATGGTTCCCTCAGCACTGCCTGGAGTAATTTCTGAGTGCAGAGCTAGGAGTGACCCCTGAGCATGGTTTTGTAATCATGGTACTTTACTACATTTTGTAAAAGATTAAAAAATCATTTTATTTAGTCAACATGAGTTGCAAAGTTAAACATGACTGGGTTTTAGGCATATAATATTTTAACACAGATCCCTTCACCAATGCCCACTTTCCTCCACCAATTGCCTCCCTACCCAACCCGTTTGCCTCCCACCTGCCCTGTATGACTCTTTGAGAGGCATTGTTGGTTTTTTATATAACTTTTGGAATTTTGGTTTACTCAACTGTTGCTGAAAGGCTCTCATGCATAAAACTTTACTACCTTTCAGATTCTCCTTCTTCTCCTGATTGAACACTTCCCTCCACCATTGTTGTAGTCCAATCCAAGTCCTATCCCCTAAGCCCCAGCCCAAGTAGCATGCTTCCTACTGAAAGCCAATTGTCATACTCTTTGTTTCCATTGCCACTGGGCATTTGTTATTCCATTTTTTGTTAAAGAAAAAAACCTTAATTAAAAATCACCCAACACAAAACAAAACAAGATTTTGTTGTTATGTAAGACATGTTGTTGTTATTATTGTCATTTTTTAATTTTTATTACTAAATACATAAATAGGAAGTTTAAATGAAATTATTTAAATCCAGACATATGCTTAAATACAAATTAACTAAATGCTTGTGCTAAAAGAGGGTCAGGCTCGGTATTTTAAAAATCCAACCACATGCCACTACCCAATAATTACGTTGAGATCACCAAGTCAGACCATTTTTTAATTTTTGGGTCACACTCAGTGATGCAGAGGGTTTACTCCTGGTCCATGCACTCAGGAATTACTCCTGGCGGTGCTCGAGGGACCATTTGGTATGCTGGGAATCCAACCTGGGTTGGCTGCGTACAAGGCAAACGCTCCACCCGCTGTGCTATAGCTCCAGCCCCCAAAGTCAGAAAGAACTATTGACAGCAAAAGGATGAAAAAAGATATTTCACATGACCAGGAGATAGTACTACGTAGGCATGTGCTAGGCATGTGTCTGACCCAGGCTTGATTCCTGCTTACTTGATCCCTGAGCATCATCGGGCACAGCACTCGTGGCCTCCAAGCTGAGCAAAAGTGGGGAGATGATTCAAAGGGCTGCAGTGCATGCTTTCATACTGGAGCTTCAGGTTTGATCCATAGCATCGTATGGTTCCCCAAGTACCTCGAGGAGCAAACCCTGAGCACCATCCTAGAAATAGCTCTAGAGCACCACATGGTGTGGCCCATAAATTTATTTTATAAAAAGCAAGCTCATCAAGAACTACAGAATAAAAAGAACAAAAACCCCACCAAAAATGGGGAGAAGAGTTGAATAGATATTTTTCCAAAGAAGATATATAGATGGACAACAGGCATATGGAAAAATGCTCAGCACCACTGATAACCAGGGAAATTCAAGACAAAATGACCATGAGATTCATTTTGTACCTGAAAAAATGTTCTATATTAAAAAGTCCAGAAACACACATGCAGTGAAAATATGAAGAGGATAAAAGTAACCATCACTCAGTGTTAGTGGTAACCTTCATTCAAAGTTGGTGGTAATGTTAACTGGTCAATCCTCTATATTAAACAGTACAATATTGTCTCAAAACATTAAAATGGATTTAACATATGATCTAGCAATTCTATTTCTAGGTATCTGGCCCAAGAACACAGAAACACTAATCTTTTATATATATATATATATATATATATATATACACACATATGTGCACACCTACATTCATTAAAATGGTATTTAAAGCAAGCAAGGTTCATAAACAACTGAAGTGCCCAACAAAAGATGAGTACTTACAAAAATTTTGCTGTATATATATATATATACATGTATATACATGTACACAAAGGAATACTACTCATTTATAAGAAAGATGAAGTGTTACTATTTGTTATGATAAGGATGAAACTGGAGAGTGTCTGTGAAGCACAATAAGATTGAGAAAAACAATTACTGCCTGAGCTCATTTATAGGTAGTATATAAAGAAATAATACAAGAGAATAGAATGTCTATGATGAAAGTAAATGCATAAATTTATAACAGCTGAAGTGTGATAAAAATGATTGTTAGTGGAGAACAGGTAATTACATGTTGTTTGGCCATGAAAATGAGCTGCTAAACTGAGCAACTGAATAGCATACTTTTAATTATCTATTTTTTTCTCTTATTCAACCCTAGTTTGAAAAACCTTATGATAGGAAATCATCACCCTCATCTCTTATTCGATCATGGGGTCTGGCACACAAGGTTATGTCAAACAAATGCATATCTACCGTAACACATGTAGGTATTACATTCAACACTACATGCATTTTTTCATTTACTCATTATCATCTATAATATATGCACTGAGCTGCGATTTAAGATATGTTAGGTGAAAAAAGTAAGATGGAGTGGAGTAGACAAAGATCATATTATTCCACACACATGAAAGATAAAGAAACAAAGCAAATAAACAAACAGCAGCAGAGCACAAAAACAAATAATTCTGTAAGAACAAAATGGTAGTTGTCAGATGGAAAAATATAGATGGCAGCAGTAAAAGTTTGGTAAAGGGGATCAACTATTTGATCTTGTATGTAAAACAAATCATACTTTTTCAAACTTTTTGTTGAAAAATCATAACTGTTCAAGTTTTTGTTTGTTTTTGTTATATTTTGGCCACATCCACTATTGTGCAAGGCTCACTCTTGGTTCTGTGCTCAGTAATCACTCCTGGCCATCTTGGGGTACTATGTGGAGTGCTTCGGATAAAACTGGGTTTTTCCACATGCAAGGTAAATGTATAAGATGTCAAAATATAGTGTGGTATACTTGAAGCATATATAATTTTTTTTGTTTAGGGGTTTTTTTGGTGTAAAAAAAGTACTTGGGGCTTACTGCTGGCTCTGCAGTCAGGGATCACTTCTGGAACTATATGGGTTGCTGGGGATTGAACCCTGGTATGCCATGTGTAAGGCAAGTACCCAATTCCTTTGTGCTATTGTTTTGGCTCCTTTTAACTATCAATTTATGAAGAGTAGATATGTTTTTTTTGTTTTTGTTTTTGCTTTTTGGGTCACACTCAGCGATGCTCAGGGGTTACTCCTGGCTCATACACTCAGGAATTGCTCCTGGCGGTGCTCGGGGGACCATATGGGATGCTTGGAATCGAACCTGGATCGGCCATGTTGGCTGCGTGTAAGGCAAACGCTCTACCCGCTGTGCTATTGCTCCAGCCCCAGAGTAGATATGTTTTTACCCTCTACTCCTTCAATATATACCACATAATAGAGAAGATGCTTTATAGTAATTAGTTTTTACTAGGTTTAACTGCAACTACAATTTTAATTATCTTGATTTTGCCTTGTGGAAAGAATGGTTTTATATCCTGCCTACTATACAATCTCTGCAGTCCCGTATATTATTATTTTTAAACCTAGGAGCAATAGCACAGTGGTAGGGCGTTTGCCTTACAAGCGGCCAACATGGCCGACCCGAGTTCGATTCCTCCGCCCCTCTCGGAGAGCCCGGCAAGCTACCAAGAGTATCTCACCCCCATGGCAGAGCCTGGCAAGCTACCTGTGATGTATTCGATATGCCAAACACAGTAACAACAAGTCTCATGACGAAGACGTTACTGGGCCCGCTTGAGCAAATCAATGAACCGTGATTACTTCAAAAATGATTATTTTTGAAAGAATTGTAAAAATAGAACTGAGGAAGGTGAGGATAAGGAATTTTGAAGTTAAACAATGAATGTACAAGTACTGTGCCAAAGATGTGAATTTAGATGTTTACTCCTGTGACCAAGCCATGGACAAAACAATCATTTAGACTACCTTGTAATTCTGACTAGGAAAAAATTTTGGAAACAGAAAAAACATCAGTGCATTAGGATTTTATTGGGTTCCTGGGGCTAGCTTATAAAAAACAATACTCTCCTCTGTCTCTCAACTGTTTATTTCTCTTACGCCATCACTCTTCAAAGACCACCACATCATGGCATTTTGTTAGGAGTCTTCCTCCAGTGCTTATCATTACTTTCCAGCTTAAGCTCTCCCTCTTCCCTGGCTGATACTTACTATCATATCCATCAACCAACTTACAAGACTAGAAAAAAATAGTAATTGATATTTTTGAGATCAATTTATTTTGAGATTGTTTGACACTTTTTAGGATAGAAGTGTTTCTGTTTTCATTCATCAGTCCAAGAATTGCTTGTAGATATTCTTCACTGAAGACTTTGGAGTGGTGACCATCAAAGAAAAACACTAATAATTGTAATAACAATCTATCATACTTCTAGAAAATATTCAAAATTAAAGAAAAAATCTTTTGACTATACATTACTCTTTAATTCACCCCTCATTTCTTTCTTACTTCTGGTGTCAAATGTTTCAAGAGCACTGTTTACACATATAATTCCTCAGCTCTTTATTCAATTTTTTTTATTTTGCTACACCCATTACTGTTCAGGTCTTGGTTATATGCTCAGAGATCACTCCTGGCCAGCTTGGGGTACTATATGGAGTACTTTGGATAGAACTTAGGTCCTCCATGTGCAAGATAAATGCACTATTCACTGTACTATCTATTGGGCCTCCGTTTTATCTCATTTTATTTTGACTTATAACCTTTCCACCTAAATTAAACTACTCATTGCAAACAAATTCCACATCACTAATTCCAAAGGACACCTCTGTACTCATATTACTTGGACTCCCTGTACTATGTAACATAATCTGTCATTCTCTCTATCTTCTAACGTTTTGTTATTTGGATATTGTGACAGGACTATTGACTTCTCCCCTACTTAACTGGCTGCTTTTTTTTTGGTCTCCTTTGCAAATTTCTCCTTCATTGTGGTTTCTCAGAATTCAGCCCTAGGTATTCTGCACTTTTTTCTTTATATTACTTCTCTACATCATCTCACCCAGGCCACAGCTTGTAATGCTGTCTACATGCTGATAATTGCCCAAATTGTTTATCTACCAAAATTTTCTTCGAGGGATCTGGGGGATGGCTCAGTGGTGAAGCGCTTGCCTTGTAAGCATGAGGACCGTAAGTGTGATGCTCAGTGCTGCTCAAATACCACAAGTAGGGTCCTGAAAACTCTGCTGCCTGGGTGACTAATAAATAGATAGCACAGCGGGTAGGGCGTTCGCCTTACAAGCAGCCAACATGGCCGACTCGAGTTCGATTCCTCCGCCCCTCTCGGAGAGCCCGGCAAGCTACCGAGAGTATTCGATATGCCAGACACAGTAACAACAAAGTCTCCAATGGAGACGTTACTGGGCCCGCTCGAGCAAATCGACTATCAACGGGAGGGCCTTTACCTTATTTTCTGGAGCAATGCAGTCAGGTGTGTGAAAGCACCAGAGCTAAAAAATGTGTAAGCCCTGATGAGTATCATAATTAAAGTGTAGAAGTACCTCAATAAAGTGGACAGTACTTAATGAGCACAGCAAATAAAATATGCAAGACCATCACAATAAAATGTGTGCAGTTCTCAATAAACACATGTTTGCATGTACTGCTAACAAGTGTGTGACTCTCAATCGGTACCACAAACAAGTGTGTGAGCACCTTAACCACAGATGTGATCCCCAGGGAATATTACAGGCAAACATAGTGAGCATGGGCAATCTAAGCTCCAAACATAGGCAAACACAGGCAAACAAAACCATAGACAAACGTAGAGAAGGAAGTAACAAGTGTGAAAATAGAAATAATAAAGACAGAAAAATAAAAATCTAAACAAAAGTTGGGTGTTGGAAAGGAATGGCAAACTTGCAAAATCTTGAGTTACTCTGGCCAGGGAAACAGAAAGAAGACTAAAATGACTGAAACCAGAAATTTGGCAACAAACTAGATAACCTAAATGAAAGGGTCAAGTTCTCAGAAGCACTAAAAAAGACTGACTTCGAAATAAAAACAATCTCAAAAAGCCTACAACACAAAACAAGATTGAGTTGGTAATTGAAAAGTATTTTCTCAAGAAGGAAAGATTGAGGATCAGATGATTTTCCTGGTAAACTCTACTACACTTTCAAAGAGGAATCAATACCATTTTTTCTCAATTTCATCCAAAATATAGAAGAAAACTTCCCAATTTATTCTTTGAGAAAAATATTCTGATGCCAAAACAAGACAAGGACATCACAATGAAATTCAGACCAATTTTTCCTAAGGGTATAGATTTAAAAATCCTCAGCAGAATACTAAGTATAAGGGCCAGAGTGATAGCAGAGAAGATAGGGTGCTTGCATTGCAAGTGGTCTACTTGGGTTCAATCTCTGACACCCCAAACCATCCTCTGACCACCTCCAGGAATAATTCCTGAGCACAGAACCAGGAGTAACCCCTGACCATTTAGTGTGTCCTCCCAAAACCAAAATAAAAAAATACTAACTAATTGACCTAGAAATATATCAGAAAAGATCATGTACCATCCCCAAATGAACTCATCCCAGGATTGAAAGACTGGTTTAATATCCAAAATTAAGTACCAGATATATAGCCCCCTGAACACTGTTGAGTTTAATCCTGGATACCTCCACAAATAATGTGTTATGAGGTCCTGCTAGACTCTGAACACCACATAGGTAGCACTGCTGGTTCCCAGCACTGCACAATGCAAGCAGCATTACATCTTGGGCCCTAGCATTGAAGTATTTGTCCCATTTTCCAGAGTATTACTGAGAATCTTGTCCTCTGAGTACTACATAGTAGGCCCCCAAATTAAATTAATGTAATATATCATATAAAGCATAAAATACTAAATTAAAGCCCAAACACATGATCCTTTCATTAGGTAAAAAAGACTGGGATAAAATCTAACCTATCATGACAAAAAATATTCAACCAACTAGAAATAGAAAGGAATGTCCTCAATTAGAAGGAAAGGGAGGGATACAAAATACTCTCTCCTGTGTGGAACTAAAAGATATGCAGAAGGTAGCAACAAAGGACCAAAGGCAACACAACAGAACAGTGTGTTGGGGCGGTGGGAGTTGAAAAGGAGGGCTATTGGGGCCCATATGGGAGGGAGATGGGTATACCAGTGATGGATGTGATGTTGGAATTATGTGAGTGGAAAACCATCATAAATAGTACTGTGAATCACAGAACCTCTATCAATAAAAGAAAAAAATTAAAAAGCTTTCTCTTCCTCAAACTAATAAAGGGAATCTGTCTATGGAAAATAAAACCCAGGGCTAACATATATTGTGCGTAGTGGAGAAAGACTGAAATATGGGAAGTTTCCACCCTAATATTATGAAACAAGACTGGGATGGCTTCTGTCACTAATTATATTCAACATTGGACCAAGGGCTTTAGCTAAAACAATTAGGCAAGAAAAAGAAAAGGCAATGAGATTGAAAAAGAAGAAGTAAAAATATCTATTTGCAGATGACATAATCCGTGCATAAAATACTAAGAAATCTAATAAAAATCTATTAAAACTAAAGTGGATATAATATAAACATACAAAATTAGTTATATGTCTATAAAATTAACAACCTGAAATTAAAATTAGCAAAACATTTTCTTCTACAATAGCATTTATAAGAATAAATTAATTAGAAATAAACTCAATAAAAGAAATGTAAAATTATACTCCTGAAGGCTACAAACATTGTTGAAAGAAATTAACAAAGTCCACAATAAATGGAGAGAAATCCAATATTCATGAATAGGAAGACTTTGTAAGATATCAAAACTCTCAAAATGACCTAAATTAAATGCAACCCCTATCAAAATCTTAGCTGTTTTGCAGAAATTGTCATGAATATTCTTAAATTTTTAATTATTATTTTCTAAATTTTCTGTAACATAATTATTTTATTTATTTTTTATATTGAATCACAGTGAAAGACACAGTTACAAAGTTGTTCGTGACTGAGTTTCAATCATATCATGTTCCAACACACGTCCCTTCACTAGTGCACATTTCCCACCACCAATGTCCCCAGTTTCCCTTCCATCCCCCTCCCCTGCCTGTCTCTATGGCAAGCACTTTTCTTCTCTCTACCTCTCTCCGTGTCTCTGTCTGTCTGTCTCTCTCTCTCTTTCTCTTTCCTTTTGGGCCTTACGGTTTTCAATACAGATACTGAAAGGTTATCAGGTATATCCCTTTACATACTTTCAACACTCAATTCCTGTCCAAAATTATTATTTCCAACTATTATCGTCATACTGATCCCTTCTCTATTATAACTGCCCTTTGCCCTCACCAGACACTCTTGTGTCAACCATTGACCAATTCTCCTGGCCACTGTTTTTCCTGATATAATGAAATTAATATAGAAATACAAGGGACCCAGAAAAAACAAAACACTATTGAAAATAATAAATTTAGAGGCCTCACACTTCCCTGTTTCAAAACTTATATATAAGGTTACAGTTTCAACAGTGTGATACTGGTATGAGGATAAACGTACAGATTTATGGGCTAGAATTGAGAGTTCAGAGATAAAATTTTACTTTTATTTTTGATTGAATTTCTGACAAGAGTGCCAAAACATTTCAGTAGGGAAATTCAACAAATGTTGCTAGGGCAACTAGATATCCACATACAAAAGAATGCATTTAGGCCCTTTTACACAAGCTACAAAAATTAACTCATAGTGGATCAAAGACTGAAATGTAAGATCTAAAACTGTGAAATTCTTTAAATGAAACTTGGGGATAGATCTTCATGACCTTGGATTTCACGGCATTTTCTATCTATGACAATACAGGCAAAAACAGAGGAAAAAATTATTACATCAAAGTTATAACACCTCACTTTTTTTTCCACTGCAAAGAACACTATTAGGGAAGTGAACAGACAACCCCAAATATAAGAAAGTATTTTAAAATGATATGCCTGATAAGTGACTGGTATCTAAAATATAGAAAGAATTCAGACAATTCAATAATAAGAAGAAAAATAATTCAATTTTCAAATGTGAATAAGGATTTGAATAAACATTTCTCAAGATAGGTATACAAATGGTGATAAGTACATGTAAAGATGTTCAACATTGTTAGATATTCAAGAAATACAAACTAAAACTATACTGATATACCACTTCATACCCCTTGATAGCTACAGAAATTATCAAAATTTTTATTGCAGTAGAGACAATCTGGTTAAAATAGTGTTAATCTTTATGCTTTGGTGTACATAGCTACTTTCCTCCTCAACCCTACCTATATCCAAGACCCTCTACCACTGACATCTTATTGCTTCTAGTTAACCTCTTTCTCTCCCGCTATCCTTTTGTTACCTAAATTATGTATACAAAGACCAATGATAAAGTTGTCATCAGATATCATACCTTTCCTTGCCTTCTTTCTTTACGTACTACTATGGGTAAGACTGTTCCATATTTTCCCTCCTTCCTTCAGCTTATTTTGCTAAATATGATCCCCTCTAGCTCCATCCAAGTTGTACCCAAAGGCAAAATTTCACCAGTCTTATAGTTAATTAGTATTGCAATAATATATATTAAACATAAAAACAAGTACTTTAAAGGATGTGGAAACTGGAACCCTTATGCACTACAGATGGGACTTTAAAAGAGTTCAGCCAGTGTGAGAAATAAGTCCAAAGAGTTAGACATGTGGTTACTATATAGCCCTGCAAATCTACTAAAGCTAAGTGAAATTATACAGACACACAAAAACATGCAAATGAAAGTTTATGGCAGCATTACGTATGATAACCAGAATGTGTAAGCTACCCAAGTATCAATCAATTGATGAATGCAGGAATAAAACAGAGTATATTATTAAGAACCAGTTTTCTTTGGTCACAGCAAGAATGAAATCTGATAATGCTACAACATTGATAAACCTGTAGAAACATATCAATTGAAATAAGGAAGACAAAAAGGACAAATAGTGTATGAAGCCATTTATTTGAAATGTCTAGAATAGAGCAACATACAGAAAAATAAAGTAGGGTCCAGAGAGATAGGTCAACAGGCTTGAACATATATTTTGCATGCAGGAGGCTTGAGTTTTATCCCTGGAACATGATTTCCCCAAGCATCCTAGGAGCAAGACCCAGTAGCTGAGCCAGGAATATCCCCTGAGCACCCCTGGCTGTAGCACTATGCCCCACAAAAGAAGATAGATTATCAATTTCCTTGGCCTAGATGGAGAGAGTGGGAGGGAATGAACAGTGTCTGCTAATGCTTATGAAGTTCCTATTCGGGGTGATACAACTGTTCCAAAATTAATTATGTTGGGGCTGGAGAAATAGCACAGCGGGTGGGGCATTTCCCTTGCACGCAGCCGACTTAGGTTCGACTCCCATCATCCAATACGGTCCCCCGGGCACTGCCAGGAGTAATTCCTGAGTGCATGAACCAGGTGTGACTCCTGTGCATCGCTGGGTATGACCCAAAAAGCAAAAAAAAAAAAAAATTAATTCTGTTGATGCTTAACAGAAAGTCCATGAATATACAAAAATATTGAATTATAAAATTTAAACATTTGGACTATAGGCTTTATGAATTATATTTCAATATTAAGAAAAATATTAAGCAGGGCTAGAGAGGCAGTACAGCAGGAAAGGTGTCTGCCTTTCAGGCAGCCAACCTGGGTTCAATTCTTGTCACTTAATATGGTTTTCTAAGTGTAGTCAAGAGTGATCTTTGACCACAGATCCAGGAGTAATCCCTGAGCACTGCTAGGTGTGACACCCCCAAAAGAAAAAAAAATCATAGATCTTTTGCGAAAATCATAGAACATGGTGTAGCACAGCCACATATTACTCTATGAGGCATCTCTTGGCAGCCTTGGGATTTTAATTAAAGAGAAGACTGTCAAATGTCCTGAAAGAAATCCAATATTACTTGTGGGGTCCTGTGGAGGATGCAGAAGACTGCTGTGGATTAAAAGGCAGCATACCAACTAGGCAGTTGTTTGAGCCTTTGACAAATAGTACCAAAGTCAGGGACTGACAAGAGGACAGACAGGACTGAAATTTAGCACACTTCTACCAGCAGCTGAGATAGCAATCTTGGACAGTGAGTAAAGAAAGAACGGAGAGCTACCTGGCATAATCATTATACTGTACATCGCCCCATATTGAGAAAATAAGCCATAAGTGGTGAGCATTCAGTGGATGCTTGGCAAGTTTGCCACAAGGCAAAAGTAACTTATATTTTAACTAGGATCCAGTAAAATGAGGCTCACTCACTGACAAGGAGTGGCTTTGAACTTTATAATGAATATTTGCACAAAAAGAGACTTCTAATTCAGAACACATTGTTTTATCTTAGACAATGTTAATCTTCGCTCTGCCCAAACCATGCCTCCAGGCAATTGGAATAGATGCTTCAGAATACAATGGGACTATAGAAAAACAACTCTATGGTTATAATTAAATTTGGAGGTGGTCACAGTTCAAGTTTATACATTTTTCACACATCATTTTATATACAAAAGATAGCGGATGAGATACTTAAGAGAAAAAGAGAAAAACAGTCAAGATTTTCCTAACTAAAATAGATGTCTTCATGTTTTAGTTGCTTAGGACTCCTTTAACTGCCACAGATATTGTTTATTTGGGTAATTTTCTCTCTAAAATGCTTTCTTTTCAACCCCCACATTAGTTAACTTTGTTCATTCTTCCATATTCAGTCGATATTACAACCTCTAAATCTCATTAAGATTCATATATCCTTGTCATATGAAAATAGATAACAAAACAACATTCAAATAGTTTTCATTCCAATTCACAATAGAAGCTATAAATGAGCTGTCTAGAAAACAGTTCAAGGTAGAGGATGATGTTTGGGCTCATTAGTGCGTTCATTAGATAAAGAAAGGGTTCAGTAAAGATCTGTTGTGTAACCGGGAAAACAAGAGAGGACTTATCAATTTGAATTAAAAAGTAAGCAAAGAACTTCAGCATTCACATAAAGGAGAACTGATTACTACCTCCAGCACCACAACCATGCATTATAAGTATACAGCATTAGATCAAAGTAGTAGCTAAGAATATTAGCTTCTGCAGTTGTTCAAGGATGACAGTTAAGAAAGTTTGATGACAGGATAAAAATAACACTTGTTTGGGCATAAATGGAAGTCTCTCCCTCTCCCATTGAGCTTTGTGAACATTACTCACCTAAACCATACCCCCAAGAATCTAAGCAATAATTTTCAACTTTAGCAATAATTTTGTGACAAATTATAATAAGCTCAAGACCTCATTAAATTATTGTTAGTATTATTGTTAGTTTATAAAATAAAATTACATGAGACTAAATTCAGGTAAAAGTTACATTGAGTAATACATTTTCCAGTTTTACCACATATACTAACTACATAAAGTGCACAGCCTTTGTTCAAGTTCTTTTCCACAAATGTGTAACAAAGTATTTGACAAAGTTCATTAAACAGAATTATAGAGTTAGAGGCCTGCATGGAAATGCTTATAGTTTGAATATGCCTTGTTAACAAAGAAAGCAGAGCTTGTTCACTTTTTTAATTTAAAAGAAGCATGGAGGGTCAGGGAAATAGTTCAAAGGACTAGTAAAGATATTTTGCATGTGAGTTTGATTCTTGGCATGGTACCCTGCGAACCAGTGGGTGTGGCCCACAGCACCCCACCCAACCCCCCTAAAAAGAAATGTGGAATCTTTAGCTATCAGCTTGACAGTTAGTTACAAAAAGCAGAAGGCACCTTAACGTTTCCTGCAGAGGTTATTATCACCACACTACAGTATCAGCAGTGGGTAGAAACAACATGTGTTCTATCGTACTTTGACTTTTATTTTTCAAGTCAGGAGAATTCTAAGCAAGGTCAATTTTTCCACCTAATGTGCATTTTGCAAAAGATATAAAAACAAAGAAAAAGTGAAAAAAATTCATAGAATTGGATTTGTTGATTTCATGAATGTTTGAATAAAATGTTTATTTCTATGTTGGTGATTTTGCAAGAAACTAAGGCCAGGAAAAGTATTTCCTCAAAGGCTAAAAGAAGGCATTACCACCACCACCAGTAATTGCCAGGAGATTTGCAAAGCATCTTGAAGCTCAAGTTTAGTATAGGAGATGAGCCAAACTAAGAAGAAGTGAACGCAATAAAAAGGATTAGAGTATTTCTCCCCACTTTTAGCCAGCCAATAAAACAGTATACTTGGGTAAGTAACCTCCGGTGGTCAGGTACTCATGTATTTTCTATGATGACTGTGTTTGGGTTTGTCTATTTCCTTTATGCTCCTCGGGTTTGGAATTGGACTTGAAATCCATGGGCGGAATAGCTATTTTTATATTTCAGCTGGGATTTCCTTGCGTTAGGGTTTCCCATTGCTTTAGTGTCTCAGTCTGGTATGAGAGTCATGATAGTGCTTTGTCTTTTAAATGAAATGCAGAACTAAGGACATGTCTACTGGTGCTTATTAAAGATTCTTTGCTATTTTCACAAGAGTAGGGGCGTTAGACACTTGTCTACTGGCCAAATTCTAAATTGGGAGATTACATTCTGCTTTCCTAAATTCCCCTTGCAGAAGCAGCCATCCATGGTATCCTACTTTGCTTCCTGTGCTAAACTGTTATGTGATGTCATTTATGGCACAGGTTTTCTACTCTAAAAGTGAATACTTCTTAGTGGAGTGGTTAGTAAATTCATGCCTATTGTCTAGCATTGTATTTGACCTGGTTTCAAACAAGTTAATAAGTTCTATAAAGGATAGAGCATAAAAAACAAAGCAATATAACCTAACAGTTGTGGAGCATTTTAAAAAATAAACCCTTCTCTTCTCCAATGTAGGCCAAAAGATGAATGCATTCTTTTTACACCACGAGTAGTTGAATATGAAATGTTATTTGCCTCAACCAGGAGAAGAGTTCTAACAATAACAAAGTTTTAAAAGATGAGATCACATCACAAACCAGTTAACCCATTTCTTTTGCTTTCAGGTTGCCTCTAACTATCCTAGAAAGTTGATGTATTTTATTAAATCTCAATTAATTAATTTTGGGGTTTGGGCCACAGCCAGTGGTGCTCAGGACTTGCTCAATCCTCGCTCTGTGCTCAGGCATAATTCCTGGAGGTGCTGGTAAGGGGACCATATTGGGTACTGGGGATTGAACATGGGCAGTCGCATGTATGGCAAATGCCTTACATTCTGTACTATCTCACCTGCCCAATGTTAAATCTCTTTTAAAGGAGATTCTGCCTCGTCTCTTGATAACAAATTTCAGTATTTCTCGATCTCTTCACAGAAAATAAGTTGTTTCCTTTAAACCACTGTGCCATCTTCCATAGTGAAATGTCATCATCTTTATCCATCACTAACCTTTCAATAAGGTAAAAGGTAAAGGCCCTCCCGTTGATCGTCGATTTGCTCGAGCGGGCCCAGTAACGTCTCCATTGGAGACTTTGTTGTTACTGTGTCTGGCATATCGAATACTCTCGGTAGCTTGCCAGGCTCTCCGAGAGGAACCTTTCAATAATATATTAAAATTAAGAGACACAAGATCTGCTTGCATTCAAATTTTGTCAACTTTGTCACTTTCTAGGTATGTGAGTGAGGTTGTACAAATTACTTCTTTTTTTGTACAAATTACTTCTAAGGTTCAATGTCCTCATCTGTAAGTGAGCAAACTCTGAGAGGGTTACTATGGAGATCAAATGAGATAGACATTATTTTGAATTTTTATGGGATAATCTGAGGCATTCCAAATTGCATAATAGTAGCTCTTCATTTGATTATATATATACAGATAGGTTGTCATTCATAAACATTGAGAGTGGGAAACGCAATTCCTGCGATTTTCACATAGGTAAAGTGTGCACAAAGTATTGCATAGACGTTCCATATTTATTGAGTGAATAAACCTTTTACCCCTAACTTGACTGAATAGCACCATTGATTTTCTTCCTCCCTCCCTCCCTCCCTCTCTCCCTTCCTTTCTTCCTTCTTTTTTTTTTTTTTTTGGCTACACTATGCTGTGCTCAGGGCTTACCCCTGACTCTGTGCTCATGGGTCACCCCTGGCAGGAGTGGAGGACCATGCGTGGTGCCAGGATCCAACCCAGTTTGGACAGGTGCAAGGCATGTTCCCTACCCTGTACTGCCTCTCCAGCCCTAGCCCTAGCCCGGATTATTTCGAGATCCCAGCCACTTAGTTTAAAGATGAGGAAATCAATCCTCTAAATTTTGCAAATATGCAAGTATCTGATTGTGGCTAGATGTTGCCGCATGATACGGACACAAAGTAAATGACTAATATTTTGTTTCTATCAGGTTCATTCCCATGAGTTTTAACATTTGGTTGCTTGCTGTTTTAGGTACTCAGAATATATGACTGACTCAATCATCCGCCTCTCATTCAGCCAAACATTCGTTGATGGAGAAATTGTAAAAAGGAAGCCCCAAACCGAATTAAATGCCTGACAAAAATCTTTCGGAGTATGACCAAGTACCCTAACCTGCTCCTTTCACTTGTAAGATCTGTGCAGACTACAGATATAGCACTAATTGTTTTGCTCCTTAACCAGCGCAGCCCCGCCCTCACTGTTGGAGTGTAATTTACACTTACACTTCTTTTACATCTTCAATTGAATCGGTGGGGGGTTGATTGGGACTTGATGTTTTTGCTTGTAAAAGTTTTCAGGGGCTCGAAGGGAGGATTGAGGGGACCTAGGAGAAGATATGGACATTCAGTGGGGCTTGGGTTATTTGTCAGTAAGCGAAGGACTATTGCTTTTCCCAGCATCTTGGAACCCCTCACAGGCGCTTAGCTTGATATTGAAGCCACAGCTGTGGCCATTTCCCCCTACTGATTTTTACCTACTTGACTGTCAAGCTAATTCCATCGAGGGACACGACTGAACGTGGGGATGGCCAAAAGGTTCCTGTAAACTAAATGTATGATTTGCTATCGGCAAATGCTTGACTTGTACCACTATCATACAAATCTAGATTCCCTGGCTCTGTAACAATTCCTCGGGTGGAAAGGGGTCGCGAGTGGGAAAAGCTGAAGGAGACCCCTTTTCCGGGGAGGTCTCGGGTTGGAGTTCTGACCACCTGCTTGCTCACACCACCCAGGTCTTTTGGGAAAAGCCGCGCGTGAGGTGGGCGGCTGAGCGCAGGGGCCTCCCAAGCTCCGCTCAAGTGGGACTAACACCCTGAGCAGCGCTGGACATCCAGCGATGCACTGCGACCGGGATCCAAACTTCAAAAGTGTCTTTTGCCCCCGCCGCCTCCCCACCCGCAAGTTTCCCTTTCCCCAGCTGCTTCTTCGGGAGTAGCCAGGACCCTACTTGGCTCACACTCGCCAATTTTTCAAAGTCCTCGTTTTCAGTCTTTCTTCCGACCGACCCGCCTCCCGGCCTCTGGCCAGCCGCGGGGATAGAGATTGCGGTTTGCGCGAGGCGCTAGTCGGGTGGGACGGGGGCGAGGCCGGCGGCGGCAGCGCGCGCGCGCGCGCGCGCGCGAGTCCGCCGCGTGGCCGGGCGGCCCGTTTGGGAAAGAGAGCGCGCGCGCGGCCGTTGAGCCCCTGGCGCGCCCCCGGCGGCCGGGCCGCAGCGTGCTCGCCCCCGCTGCCAGCTCGCCTCACTTATGGGTCGGAAGCGCTGCGTGGGGGAGACTGTTCCAAGATGGCGGCGGGTTGCTGCGGGGTGAAGAAGCAGAAACTGTCCAGTTCGCCCCCCTCCGGCTCGGGTGGCGGTGGCGGCGCCTCCGCCTCCTCCCACTGCAGCGGAGAGAGCCAGTGCCGGGCTGGGGAGTTGGGACTAGGAGGCGCCGGGACGCGGCTCAACGGGCTGGGCGGGCTGACTGGAGGAGGCGGCGGCAGCGGCTGTCCCCTCGCTCCCCCCCAGGGCTGCGGCGGCGGCGGCGGGGGGATTTCCCTGCCGCCCCCTCCGAGCTGTGGAGTGGGAACCCTACTTTCTACTCCGGCTGCCGCCGCCGCCTCCTCGCCCGCGGGCTTGTGCGCCGCCTCGTCCTCGGCGCCCGGCGCCCGGAAGATGGTGGTGTCCGCGGAGATGTGCTGCTTTTGCTTCGATGTGCTCTACTGTCACCTGTATGGGTACCAGCAGCCTCGGACCCCCCGCTTCACCAACGAACCCTAGTGAGTACCTCGGCCCCCCGCCGCCCTCTCCCCCGCGCTCGGGATGGGGCTCGGAGTTGAGGCAAAGTCTGCACCCGCCTCCCCGCCCGCCGCCGCCGCCGCCGCCGCCGCCGCTGCTGCCGCCGCCGCCGCCGCCGCCGCCGCTGCTTCGCCCCTCGCACCGCGCCGGGTCCCCGTAGACCCTCGACCTCGCTCGCGGCACCCCGCGGGGCTGCCCTCCGGGGCCACTCGCCCCCACCCCACACTTTGGAGTCGGGCGCGGCTGCGCGGGCCGGCCCCCGGAGCCCCCGGAGGCGTCCGCCGTGTCTTTGCCCTAACTTCGGGGGAGTTTGGACCTTTTCCTGATCTCTTTGGTCTTCCCCGCCCTCGGGCTCCCCGACCGACTCCGGGTAGGGGCGCGGACGGGCGGGGGGCGGGGGAGATGTTGGCGATCTCAGCCACCCTAAGCCCTCTTTACCTGGCTTGCCTTGACCCCGTGTGAAAGCCCCGCGGGTGTGGGCAGCGCGCGGAGCCCGCGCCTGGAGCGTTCCTATCCCCTTGCGGGGTGCCAAATAGCAACTCGCCAACTTGTGTTAGTGATGGAACTCGGCTCCCGAGCCTGGCGCGCGCACAGCTCTGCTCGGGGCTTCCTTCGCCGTGTACCGGGGAGGGAGCTGGGCTTTGAAACCCCCCTTTCTCCCTCACTGCCTGTTTTGATCCGAGCCCGGCCATTCACAAGTGTTTCTAGGGAAGCGCCCGGCGAGTTCTCTCCCACTTGCCAGAGTGACCCCCTCCTTCCCTGCCCCGCCCCGCCAGACTTCATTCTGAGGTCCGTCTGGGTAATAGCTCATTCAAACAGAACTGTCCCCTTCTCCTTTGGGCCACTGTTCCCGTGTGCAGTAAGCCTGTATGTGTGTCCAGTGGACTTTTACAAACATCTGCTTTCAGCTCGGTGACAGACATAAGTTCAACAGTCCCGGCACGGAGTGTTTGGTTTCCATTGAGGTTTTGGTGCTTTTAAGGATTTTTAGCCTCCCAGCGTGTGTTTTAAGTTGTTTAAAATAACGCTGTCGTGGCTAAAAGCCAGGTTCATTCTAATCCCTGGCTATTTGGATGTGTGGGAGATGGGACATCTGGGTTTTTTTTTAATGTGTAAACTGAGTGTAAACTGACTTTTTTGAGTTAAAGGCGAGATGGAATGTAAAGCCAGCCCAAGGAAGGGAAGAATGACAAAGAGGGCTATTGTTTTTTTTTCTATGATGAGTATTTAGCATGGACAAGAAAAAATAAAAATGTCACTGAAACTTACACTGAAAAGCGTCTACCCTTTCTCTAGCTAAAACAAGAGCCCCTTGTCCCCCATATCATAAATATCTGAATTGATGTTCTTTTTATAATGCTTTTTATTTTCTGAGATTAGAGAATTTCACCTCAATCCAAAATTTTCAATTATGATCTAAAAATAGGACCTACAATAAAATGTCCTGAAAATTATAAGCTTTTGTTTTCTTTGGTCTTGATACTTGAAATGTATTAAATTTTGTTTGACTTCTGTGGTCTGCATTTCTTTCAGACTTGGTTCATCTTTGGGCACTGGTTCATGAGAATTGCATGAACAAACATTCCTAACTTAAATATCATTATATATTTTGCGTTTTTGTTCTAAAAATTTAAATCTTAAACCTACACCTGTACTTCAGCCAATTTTGTTTCTTGGTTTACACGTAAACTTCATTTTGGAAACACTGTCTTGTAAAAAAAATCTATGAAATAACTATTATGTCAAGTCACCTATTTGTTACTGATCTACCTTCTCTTGAATGTCTGTAATGTATTAAAGACAGTCTTGGAGTGACACATAGGTTGACCCTGGAAGTCATAGGACTGAAAAAATTCATTCCTGTTTAGTTATATGAGGTTGGCAAACACTGTTTTAGAATTCACGCTCCATTGTTCCAAAGCATATAAGAATACACTTTCAGGAGTGTATTTCAGGAGGTGCTAGTTTCACACATTTTAATTTTATTTATTTATTTATTTACTTATTGCTTTTTGTGTCACATCCAGCGATGCACAGGGGTTACTCCTGGTTCATGCACTCAGGAATTACTCCTGGCCATGCTCTGGGGACCTTATGGGATGCTGGGAATCGAACCTGAGTTGGGCTGCGTGCAAGACAAACGCCCTACGCACTGAGCTATCACTCCAGCCCCAGTTTCACACATTTTAAAGTGAGTTTGGGTTAACTGAATAACAAGAATTTTAAAAAGAAAGTAAGTTTGACCAGTTCCTACAGAAAACTGCTTATAGAAATGCCATTTAGTAGGGCTACTTTGCACTCCTGTGTAGGTGTTATTTCTCTTCTAATACCCCTTCCATTGGATTTCTTTTTTTCTACAGAATTGAACATATAAGAGACACTTTTGAGAACCGTGGATTATGTTGCCACTATGGTAGAAGAATAATAAGTATTATCATTTAGCAGGCCTTGGTGCATCCTGTATTCTATGAAACAACTTAGAGACTCTGAGCTTGACAAAGGGAAGAGTGAAAGTTGATTTATGTGATAAGAGGAGTCTTACCACATAAATCAACTTTCACTCTTTCCTTTGTCAATTTTGAGGCGTACTATGAAAAATCAGGAACATTTATTCTAAGTGGTGTTTACTTTTGGGAGTGAAATAACTAATAATTTGACACACCCTTAGTACCATCCCATATTTTTCTTTCAATGACACTTAATAATTATTATTATTAATTTTTGTTTTGGTATCACACCCAGCAGTGATCAGGGCTTACTCCTGGCTCCTGAGTGACCATATGTGGGGCTCTATACCTGGTGCCAGGGATCAAACATTGATGAGAGATCTTTACCCCTTGTACTGTCTCTCCAACCTGTATGTTTCCCAGTCTTCCTCACCATCACTCCCACTCCCCAGTCCATGCAATATTGAGGGGAGCATTGGGCCATACCTGCTGGTGCTCAGGGGACCATATGTGATAATGGGGATTGAACCAGGGTCTGCTGCATATAAGGCAAATGCCTTAGCTCCTGTACACTCTCTCTAGTTTTGTCACATATATTTAATAGCATTGGGTACTTACTGGTGTGGCATTTTTCTGGGGGAATATAAGACATAAATAGACATTTCTCTTTCCCCCTCAGAGCTACTAATGTCTTGTCATGAGCATTGGTGTTTCAGATTTTCTCTGTCTACCATAAGATGTATTATTGACAAGTTCAGATTCTCACGTACACAAGTGCACACTGTTTTCATTACTTTCCAGGACCTTTCTGTCAAACTGTCTGTACCTGGTGAAGTCTGCCTTTGTAAGTTTAGATGTTCTAGATTCATCAGTTTCCCTTTCACTTCGAACGATTATTAAATTTTTAGTTGTCTGTTTCAGGTTTGGGGCTGGAGAGATGCCAGTACATGAAATTGCTGTATGAATGCAAATCCATCACTTTTTTTCTGCTGCTGTTTCTTGGAGTACTTGCTACATCCCAGAGAGGTAGCAAAGGTTGCTAGAGCTTGGGAGAATGGTGTAAACTTGCTTAATAGAAGACAGATATTGTTTATATTGATAGTTAGAAATGCGCTAAATTTTTATCTCCATTACATAGGCACATTTATCTACAGAAATTAAGTTTAACGTCATGATAAAACATGACATCAGATGCATTTCACTCTTTACAATCAGAGGTCTTATTCTGGGGCAATCTCTTCCACCCAAACAAAGCCCCAGCAGCTGCTCCCATGCCCCCAAACCACTGCCATGCTATGCAGTTAAATATTCTGGATTTTCTGGAGCTCGTGGCCATATTTGCGGCTGTGTGACATCTCCAAAACCTACAACATGAACTTCCCAGTAGTGGCACACTAGATTGGATGGGAATATAATGCAGCAGGCATCCAAACTTGACTAACAAAAACAACACAGAAGGCTTAACATGCAGCAACCTGATTAGTAAACCCCAGACAAGGACTTAATGTCCCATGGTGAGATGCAACAATTTTCAGTTTTCTACTACAGAAATATTTTTGGATCATACTCTAAGCCATTTTCTAGTAATAAGCAATACAAAATACATTATTGTGGGCCTTCTATGGGGATAGGCTGTGGGGTGGATAGGAAAATTGCAGACAGTGTTGGAGGGAAGGTGACAGTGGTGGTAAGAATATTGGATAACAAATATAACAAATACTTGTAATCCGCAGTGTTTAAATATAGTGTGTGTGTGGGAACCGAACAAAATCTTAGATTTTGTCTTAGATAAAGTCCTAGATTTATATGTGGGTTCCCAGGAAACTGGAAACTGCTTATTGTAAAAGCAGGTTTTGAGCCAGTTAGACTCAGAGCAGTTGTTCTCAACATTGTTGTCATATTTGAATCACCCGGGACTTATTTAAAATATGGATGTCTGAGTCACAAAACCAGGGTTCTTATTTAATTGATCTTTTATGGGATCTTGGCATCAGATTATTAAAAAATTCCCAGGTGATTTTATTGTATAGGTCAGATGGAGGTGGACAATCACTGGTTATATTCAACTGAACCTTTCTCTGAGATTCATCTTAATTTGGTCACGAGGTCTGGGAACTTGTATTTTATGAGTACCATAGGTGATTTTAGTAAACAACAGGTTGGAAAACAGTATTGTCTGTGGAAAACATCACCTGGGAATTTGTTCAGAACGTTTGCTCTCAGGCCCCACCTCAAACCTGCTACATTAGAATCTGCATTTTAACAAGCTCCTCAGGTGATTCTTATGCACATTAAGAGTTGGGGCAGGGTGGTTCTCAAACTTAAGAGTGCATCATAATAATCTCCTGTAGTGCTTGTTAAAACACAAATTGCTGGGCTCGATTCCCAGAGTGTCTGAATCAGTCAGTCTTGGGTGGGGCTGTGAATTTGCATTTCTAACAAGTTCCCTGGTGAGGCTGCTACTACAGTTCCCAGGACCACACGTTGAGAAATACCAGGCCAGCAAGTAGTGAAGACTTGAATTTGAACTGACTATAAAAAAATGCCAGTTTTCACTGTCTGTTTCCAGTGTAAAGCTTCCTGCCTCTGTGTCTGCTTTATCATTTTTTTTCTTAGCATCAGGGAAATTGAATGCTGACAAGATTATAAGAGAGGTGGAGGTAGTGGGGTAACTCTTTGGAAATCTCTGTGTGGTATGATTATAGGTCTTTTGGGTGTGTCCGAAATTGTTAAGCGTTAACGACACATGTTAGGAGTTAAAAGTAGCATAAATATAGTATCTTAAAGTGAATTCTATTGATTTTAATAACAAGTCATTTCCTGTTCTCATAAAAAACTGCTCACTAAAGAACATGTGATAAGATTTTTAAAGCTTTTACTTACATTTATTCTTGCTTGGTTGCGTTTTAAGAATTTACTCCATTACCAAAAATATAAAAGGATCTTGCTAAGGCACTGGGATTGTTCTTCAGTTGTTCTTGTATTCAATGTTGTATTGAGTGTCATGTCCATGAACTTTTAATTTTGACTGTCTTGCCACTTTTGAATTTAATGTTATATTAACTTTTTATAGATAATACCACGCAAAATAGACTCTACTATTAAACACTGTAGGTGTGGCTCTTCATTGCAGTGAATAAAATATATTTTTGAATTTCTGGAATTGGGTATTTTGAGAGGCTCTCACTCGGGTCAGGTGTTTGAACAGTTAAGTCTTCCTTGCCATAACAGTCAGATTACTGTTCTCCAGCCAGCTTGGGAGGAATTGGTTTTATTAGGGAGGTAGAGTAGGCCCTCGTTCCACCAGACAAGTAACAATCCTTTCCCATGTTAGTAAAAGAAAAGATAATTTTATCATGCAGCACAGATTGAGTGATGATATTAAAACAGCTATTGAACTCATTATATTTCTGCTGTATCTTTTTTAATGTGAAGACTGACCACAATAGCCAGACAGTGTAGCTGTCTATTGCAGATGCAATTAGTAGGCCATTATAGTTTTCCTTATTCATGTTAGCATATTTGTTATAATGTATGGTTTTTATTACCAAAAAACTGCCCCCAAAATTGTTGCGCTTTTTTGAAGGACTCAAATGTGTTGTTTTTCATCAACGTTGATTTTCACTGGAAGGCAATCTGGCATCCTAGCTTATGGATAGAGAAGAAAGCAGGCATGCTCCTAGTTGTCATTTACTGTAACAATTGCCAGGGACCAAAAGGAAAGTATGTGAAAATATAAATTACAAAATTATTTTTGTATCTGCACATAAAGGTGTATGTAGGGCAAGGTATATTTAGACAAAAAGAGAAGCTCAATGCTTATTTTACTTTCTCCCCCATATGGTCAAAGGGAGTGATAATCTAGCTCATAATTTTTATGCTGTATTCAGGTCCCAGTTGGTGGGTGGCAGTCAAGAAGTGATCTCCACTGGGATTTCTTAGTCACTGGAAAGAAAGACCACTACAGAAAAAAAAGTGATAAATGCGCTGTTAGCTCATGCATGAGTTGTTTTTTTCTAAAGTGTATCTTAGAAACATAGTAACATTCACATTGTTTTCCTTTTGTAATGGTTTTTTATTTAAACACTAAAACCTTCACTACAATGTATTTTGATTTTGCACTCAAAACCATGTTTTAAACTTAGAGACAATTTTACATTTTTGCCTGTGATGTCTAAATATGTATATGCACAGAATTTGAAAAGTTGTGTAATGAAATTAATCAAAGTTCCCTATTTTGATAGACGTTATTCTGTTTCATCTCACTCATGCTTGCCTGTTTTAAAGCAACACAATGACCAGGCTTTTACATTTAGATTTTCTCAAATAGTCTTTTTTAGGGGATGTGTGTGCTTGTGGAATAATGTTTCTTTTTGATACTGTTCTGAATCAATTAAGCTAAGTGAACACTGTCAGTGAAAACCATGATCTACCAAAATGGACCTTCAATGTGTATGCTGCCTTTCCACAATCAGTAATTGGGTGGTTGCTCACATTACACTGGAAACAGTGTGGGAATCCAGGGGTTGTGTAGGTGGGAAGCATAGATTCCCAACAATAAACATGCTTAGAGTTGAGCTTCTGTACCTCAAGTGTTGCTAAGAGCAAAAAAAATGAGCCATAAATTTATGTAGTAGAACAAGAAGAAGCCCAAAGAAAAAAGTAAAGTATTTAACTGTTGGGCAGTTAAATAGTTTATGCTTGGTTGGTCCAACTGTCAGTGGCATCTTTTCTGTTAAGTATGGCTGTATTTCATGCAACTTTTAGTGTGTCATATTTGCAAATTTGCTCGACCTTAAAATGTTAGCATTGAGTAGCTGCGTGGAAATTATATGTCACTGGGAAAAATAACAAAAAAACCTGTTTTTGGCATGTGCATTATGCTGACTTCCATTTCTGGAAACCAGAGAAATAGTTCTCTTCTCACAGTGATTAAACTTATTCAAGATATGACACAAATATAAAAGGTAGTTAAAATACTAAGTAATGTATCTTGATTGTAAGTGAATTCCATACAGAAAAATTATTGCACAAGAGTATGGTAATGCCATGGAATAAAATTGCTGTCAGGAAAGGGGACTTTTAGAAAAGAACTTTTGAGTAAAGTTTTTAAATGGAAAAGGTACAGAGATTATTGACAAATATTCTGTATGACTAGTAATTCTTAAAGTCTTATTTGGTTGTTCTCAGACCTGTCAGTTACCACCACACCCTTTGCTTTGGTACTTGGGGATTCCCAAGCAGCTGTCTTTGGTTGGCAACTTGCATACTCAGCATTCCCCACTCCCCTTGCTCTGGTCTACAGCTCATAAAGCCTGAAGGAAGTTGAATGTAGTCTTTTGTCTTGGGAACTCTCTAGGAAGGGTGGAGAAGAGATAATTTCATCTAATTATAGTTTCTTGTATTAGTAAAAGGACAGTTTTCCCAGAAGGGTCCTGTATACTGTAAGATATGAATTAGAATGAGAAGAGTCTTAAGGTGGAGGAGACCAGCTAGGCTTAAGGTTATGAGGACAGTAGAAAAACTGGCATTGGAAAAGTGAGGACGATGCCCCAGGGAGAGAGTTTGTGAATATAGGCACATTGCAAAATCAAGAAGTGAAAGAAATTATTGGCATATGTAGGGACTCGCACTCCAGGGCCAGGTTTTGTGTAGGAGTGGAAAGATTGCAGCTCACCTGTTTTTTTGGCTTCCACCATTGCCTCTTTTCTTGGATCTGTGCCTAGCTATTCTTGTGCTCAGGAAAAGTTTGTTCAACAGCTCTATTGGAATGGCTATGAAATTTGATCACAAGTGTAAGAACCTCTCCCTCCCCCTCTTCACCTATTACCAACTGTATCTAATTTAAGAGAAAGGAGAAGACATGTCGGTTCATAAAATTTGGATCAAGTATAAAGATAAAAATAGCCCAGATAGATTTGGGGTGAGGACCTGAAATTAGTTGATTGTATGTAAAGAGACATTAAGAAAAAAAAGCTTAATGAAATTCCCATTGCTTGGGGAATTGAAAGGGAGAAAGGCTTTGAATATAATTCAGTTACTAAGCCCAAGGAAAAAGAGACAACTGAAAACATGGGGGTGGGAAAGAAAGAGTGAGAAGTAACAAGTAGTTGATCAGGTGAAATCAGCATTTTTTGCTATCTTATCAATATGAATATTTTAAGTGTTGGCAATTATCAATTGCATTTTTCCCCTTCTGCCCCCCCCCACCTCTTTTTTTCAGTTGTGGGGGCCACTCTGAGAGATGCCTGGGGCAGCGTCAGTAAATTCAAGGCCTAAGACATGTGAGTCATGTACTCTTTTTTTTTCCTTTTTGGGTCACACCTGGTGATGCACAGGGGTTACTCCTGGCTCTGCACTCAGGAATTACTCCTGGTGGTGCTCGGGGAACCATATGGGATGCTGGGAATCGAACCTGGGTTGGCTGCATGCAAGGCAAATGCCCTACCTTTTGTGCTATTGCTTCAGCCCTGAGACATGTATTCTTATCATCATATCCCCTGCCTCATAGCAGAGCCAGAAAGCAGTAACAGAACTATTGTGATAATTTAGTTGCTTTCTTGGGATCTCTCCAAGCACTACCACCCCCAATTTGTGACTTCGAAGTGTTTAGGTGGGAAATGATCTGAGATAATTTTCAGCTTTGTATGGTTAGTAAAAATTATGACGGAATGTAGGATTTCCTTCAGTTTATACATTTTCTACATCCTCCAACATGCACGCCTGTTCAATTTCTCTACCTTCAGACATATCAACTTATGAAGTAGCTTTTAAAATCTCCTTATGCATATATTATAGTACAGCCTTGAATAAAATAGAGCCTTGAGGACCATCTCAAGGACTTAGTGCATCAGAACTTGGATTAAAGAATACTTGGAGGATGAGGATTGGGCTACATTCAGCAGTGCTCAAGAGGTACTCCTGCCTCTGCTCAGGGGTCACTCATGGTGATGTTTGGTGTCCATATGTAGTGCTGGAGGATCAAACTGGGATCAGTTGCATATAAGGCAAGCATCTTAACTAACCCCCACACTATTTGTCCAGCCCCTAAAGGAAGATTTTAATAGAGGCCTCCCCAGTAGTGCTTGGGGGTCCAAGGGTAACTACTACCAATAACTGGCCTAGAAATGTGGGAAAAAATTTTAAAAAGGCATAATCAGATGTTTTGAGTAGAGCTGATCTCAGCAGAATGGGACTTCCTTTCCTTCCCATTGTTGACAATGCCTTAAATACTGATTCGGTTTCTCATAAGTACATCTTCATTTAATTGTTTTGATGAGAAAACTTCAGATTATCATGCCATAACTGATCTAGTTATCTAGAATTGCTTGCTTGTCTTGAGAATATTATAATGAAACAAAACAGCATCTTTTCATGAAGAGCCACAAGCTATACTAATTATCAACTTCCTCCCCCCTTTTTAAAAAATTTTTATTTTTTATGAATGAACTGTGATTTACAAAGTTATTTATAGTTGAGCTTTAGGCATATACTATTTCAACACCAGTCCCACCACCATTGTCAGTTTCCCTATACCAGTGTTTCTATATTCCCTCCCCACACCACCTCCTAACACATCCCTACCTGTCAACTTGACAGGCACATTACAGAGGTTCAGTGGTTGAATTTTAGATCTCACAATTTCAGTTTTATTGAGTCTCTGTTTCGGATATATGGCTATACGACTTACTTGTGTAACTGAAACCCTGATGCTTGTTCACCAATTACATCTCATTCTCTTGCCCACCCTCTGCCTGATTTCTTTCCTTCTCTATCCTCTCTAAACACTGGGTTCAAAGGTGATCTCAGCCTTCTCCTTTTACCATAACACATTTACTCATCCAGTATTCTATATACAGATATGTGAGATAATGCGGCATTTGCCTTTCTTCTTCAGGCTTACTTCACTCAACATGGTATCTTCCTGTTTCAACCATATTGTAGTAGATTTCATGATTTCATCTTGTCTTTCAGCTCCATAGTATTCCATTGTGTATACATATACCACGTCTTCATAATCCATTCATCTGTCATTGGACACCTGGTTTATTCCATATCTTATTGTACTGAGTGCAGCAATGAGTAATGGTGTCCATGTCTTTCTGAGAGCATGTTTTTGTGTTCTGGGTTAGATGCCCAAAAGTTCAATTGCTGGGTCATATGGCAGTTCAATTTTAAGTTTACTGAGAATGCTACATACTGTTTTATACAGGATTCATATCAGAAAATATTCTCACCTGTAGTGGATGAAACTTTCTTTTTCACCACATCCCTGCCAACAACAGTTGTTTCTACTATTTTTGATATGTGCCATTCTCACTGGTATGAGATGGTGATTACCAACTTTCTAAACGTCTTGGACCATGGTCAGAATTAGCTTTAAGAATCCTTCCTTCCAGACACAGGTGGTGGGTATGGAGTTGGAACGTCATTTACCTAAATTTATCTTATTGACAGTATTGTAAGTAATGGTGCCTGAATTTTAAAAAGGCATAAAAATGTGGGCCGAGTGTTTTGATAGTTGCCTTGGTGCTGCTTTGGACTAGCTGGGGGCATGTAGTGCCCTCCTGAAAGTAAATGAAAAGGGCATGTATTTCCAGGCATCTAACTTGGGGCTTTGAGCATACAAGGCATATGTTCCATCTCTTTGAGCTATCTGTCCCACTTCTAAAGGAAATTTTTGAAGGAGTAGAATATTGTTTGGTACTAGATTCCAGAACCTGTGTCCTCATGTCTATAAAGAATCAAGTTGGATTTGTTTTGCAACTTTGCTCAACAATGAAGGATTGATACTGTTGACAGAATCTGTCATATTGCTTTATGATACTTGTGCTTTTTTAATGGACAGGCAGATGTGAAATGTTCTGCTATGGTCAAGGCCTGCTGATACTAGTTTTTTTAAAAAACTAAATAGGACTTTTATATTTTTATATTTTTTCTATTAGTTTTATTTTACAGATAATTAACATTGTCACCCAAGCAATATGCAGTGCAGGGAGAGCACAGTTGACTGTGTTACACAGCATCCTGCCAGAAGAGACTGACTAGCTTTAGCTTGCTAATTGTGGGAAAGTAGAGAATTATTTAACAGCCCTATGCAGCTTACATTACCATACCATGTATTTTCTGTATGTCTTAGACACCCAGTTCTAGTAATGTATCTTATTTTGGGATCTTGGAATGCTTCAGTGTGGTTACACCAGAGTCTGTACTTTATTGAAGATGTTTGAAGAGGATATTTGAATTATTCTCAGAATGAAATCTGTGAAAATTGGCTTTGGTCTTGTACAGTATTTATTGTGTCTACCTCAAAGAGATGCTCATGAACTAGTTATGTTAGTGTGCTTTTTCTCCTGTGACATCATTGCCACATATAACAATAATAACCACACTATTAAGTATAGGTGCTTGAAGTGTATAGCTGGTAAAACTGAGACCTGAGTAATACCTCATTTTAATATGACAAATAACTTTTGTGTTCCAGGTTCGAACAAAAGTGTGGTAAATGTTGAAATGGTGGGTGAATTTTTTTGCACCCACAATTTAATATGGTAAATGGAAGATGGTGGTGATATTTCCTAACAAAGAATGACAGACTTCTCATTTTTTCTATGCTAGAGTTTTGCTCTTAGCATATTTTATGAAGTCCCCACATTCATTTGTTTGATTGAAGACAAATCAAAATTTCCATGCTTGTTTTGCATTACAAAATCCTCGTCACTAGCTTGGACCAGTTCTTGATATTGTGACTAGCTCCTTGATATTAGGAATAGGTTTTTAATGGCTTATATTTATTGTTGTTCACTTTATGGATTGGTCTACTCTATACTCTTGTTAGTTCAGAAATGCCTCACAAAACAAATGGGAATGATACAATATGTGGTTTATATGGTCTTTTATGCTACAAACTTACAAACTCCCTTGGCAAGGTTGTTTTTTTTTTTTTTTAAGAAATCCACTGTCCCACACAGATAGCAAAACACTCACTATGGAGAAAGGGGTAGTAGTCAGGAATAGAGGAGACATAAGAATGGTGGCTCTGCTGGTGGTGGTGATTGTCATCAAATAAGGTAAAACTTGGATTCAGGACAGAAAAAAGAAACTGATTGTATGGTCTGAAGTAGTACTCCAAGAGGCAAATTTTACATTATACAAATCTAGGTGTCCTCATTTACAACAAGTGACCAAAGTACTCTGGTTATAAGAAATTAGTCATAGTCTGGAGAGGTAGCTCAAAGGGCTGGAACCTATTCTTTGCATTTGAGAACCTTGGTTGGGTTCATTCCTAGTATTGCATGGGCACCACCAGGAGAAGCCTCTGAGATCCACTGGGTTTGGCCTATAGGATACCCCCAAATTATTCCTGCCATAGAAGCATGTCATGGAAGCAAGTTAATAATATGAGAACTTCGATGATTATTGCCTGAGTTTAAACTCTTATACTGTCATCAGAATGAGAGCAAGTTTGTGAACTATGGGATACAGTATGTAGCTTAAAAACATTACAAATGGATGAACAGAGTTCTTGGTCATTATCCCTTCATTTTTCCTTCTGTGTATATAAACAGTTTTAAGTGTCTATATATTCAGATACATCTTTTTTAGGCCTGTATATTTAGGTCTTAACAACATTTACGTAGTTTTATGGCATTTCTTTTTTTAATTTTTATTAGTGAAACACCATGAGGTACAGTTGTAGACTTACAAGTTTTTGTGCTTGGGTTTCAGTTATACAGTGATCGAGTACCCATCCTTCTACCAGTGCCCATTCTACACCACCACCACCAGTCCCAGTATCCCTCCCACTCCCCATACCCCCATCCCACCCTACCTCTGTGGCAGGGCATTCACTTTTGTTATCTCTCTCCTTTTGAGTGCTGTGGTTTGCAAAAGAGACATTGAGTGGCAGTCTTTTTCGGTCTATAGTCTACTTTCAGCATGCTTCTCCCATCCTGGGAGGATACTCCCAACACCCTTTACTTGGTGTTCCTTTCTCTATCTGAGCTGCCTTTCCCCCTAGCATGTGCGTCTGACCTATAAGCCATGGAGTGAACCTCCTGGTACTTATCTCGACTAATCTTGGATGTTAGTCTCCTATTTTGTTACTTTATATTCCCCAGATGAATGCATTTCTTTTTTTATAGCTTGAACAGTTATTCTCTGTAACTAAGATAATATTAAAATGAAAAATAATATTAAAGGACATAATCAGCTCTAGTTTTCTTATAACATAGTAGAGTCAAAAAAGGCATTCTGTTGAACACACTTCCTTCTTTCTTATCTCCAGTGTCTCTCAATAAGACCTACTATGGTCAAAGTAATTTACAAATCACATTCTTATAGGTAATGGAAAATCAACTGTTTGGTTAGCTTTTATCTATAGAAGTGTGCTGATTTTAGAAATTTTTAAAGCTTTTATTGTGGGTAAAAATTCATAACGCTAGATATACCCTTATATAAGCACCATGTTCAACTATTCTTTTTTTGTTTCATTTTTTATTTGTTTTGTCTTGGGACCACACTGATGGTACACAGGGCTCACTCCTGCAGAGATGGAAGGACCATACGTGGAGCTGGGGATATAACTGGAGTGGGTAAACTGAAGTTGCTTGCATGTCATGCAAGCTCCTAACCATTTTACTATCTCTCTGGTACCTCAGTTTAGTTTTTTTTCTTTTTGGTTATTTATTTATTTAAATGTTTAGTGAAACACCATGAGGTACAGTTGTAGACTTACAAATTTTTGTGCTTGGGTTGCAATTATACAATGATCGAGTACCCATCCCTCCACCAGTGCCCATTTTCCACCACCACTGATCCCAGTACCCCTCCCACCCCCATCCCCCCATCCCACCCTGCCTCTGTGGCAGGCATTCCCTTTTGTTCTCTCTCTCCTTTTGGGTGCTGTGGTTTGCAAAAGAGGCATTGAGTGGCAATCATGTTAGGTCTAAAGTCTGCTTTCAGCATGCATCTCTCATCCTGGGAGGATCCTCCCAGCACCCTTTAGTTGGTGCTCCCTTCTCTATCTGAGCTGCCTTTTCCCCTAGCATGTGCGGCTGACCTCCAAGCCATGCTTTAGTTTTCGAAGGCATATAAGCAACCTAAAACAACCCATTTTTGTAAGAAGAGGACTCTTTATAATTTATCTTATAAGGGCCAGGAGGATTGTTCTATGGCTTGGAAGCTGGCCTCACATGCTGGGGGAAAAGGCAGTTGAGATAGAGAAGGGACCACCAAGTAAATGACGCTTGGAAGGCTTGCTCAGGATGGGAGATGTGTGATGAAAGTAGACTATGGATTGAACATGATGGCCACTTGGTACCCGTATTGCAAATGATAACACCCAAAAGGAGAGAGAGAGAGAGTAAAAGGGAATGTGCCTGCCACAGAGACAGGTGGGGATCAGAGTGGGGGAGGGAGGCAGGAGGGATACTGGGAACATTGGTGGAAAATGGGCACTGGTGGAGGGATAGGTACTTTATCATTGTATGACTGAAACATAATCATAAAAGTTTGTAATTCTGTAACTGTATCTCATGGTGATTAATTAAAAAAATAAAAATGATATGAAAATTTAAAAAATTATCTTAGCAATGTGTTAGTGAGGCACAAAGCCTAATTATGGGAGAGTCTGATTTAGGCTTTGAACTATTTATTTTTCCAAATGTGATTAAAAATTATGATTAAGGTAGATTCAAGGCATTAGACTCAAAAATAAATATTTTTAAAACAGGTTTTAACTAGTAGCATTTCAGTTTTGTTTTGTTTGTTTTGTTTTGAAGCAATACCCAGCTGTGCTCAGGAAGATTGTTACTACTGGTTTTGCTCTCAAGGATCACTCCTGGTGAGGGTTGGGGGACCTTGTGCAATATCGGAGATTAAACAAGGGTCAGCTATATGCAAGGCAAATGCCTCACCTTCTGCACTATCTTTCTGGCTCCAGCATTTTGATTTATAATTGACCTGGCATTTTTCATAAGTTTTATTAGTATCCTTAATGTCAACCTTATGCATTTGAAAGGAACTTGGTTTTTCTATGTTTTTAAGTTTTATCCTCTGTTCTTTAGGACTCAGTAATACATTTCCTACTAATGATAGAAAGGAAATATCTTTGACAGAAACTTTGCCCTTGTTTACCCACTTTTAGATGTGGAATTACCTAGGTGTTAAATGGGACAGCTAGGTTTTTTGTTGTTTTAGGGCCACACCCAGCTGTGTTTAAGGGTCTGAACTCAGGGATTATTTCTCATGGGCCTTGGGGGTCTGTCTAGGGTGCCAGGGATCAAATCTGGGTCAAGTACATGCAAGGAAAATACCCTAACCACTGTACTATCTCTCCAGCCCCAGAACATTAGTTTTGACAAGGTAAACTTGTTTTTATTTGAGGAAATATGTTTTAGAGAGATGGAAAATTGGAAAACACTGCCTGATGGAATCTTTATAAATAAGTCCTTTAAGTCATTATGTGTATAAAAAACACTTCAGTTAAGCACTTCTTTTTTCTTTTTTCGCTTTTTGGGTCACACCCGGCGATACACAGGGATCACTCCTGGCTCCTGCACTCAGGAATTACTCCTGGCAGTGCTCGGGGTACCGTTTGGGATGCTGGGAATCAAACCTGGGTTGGCCGCGCGCAAGGCTAATACCCTAACCGGTGTGCTGTTGCTCCAACCCCAGTTAAGCACTTCTTAAAATTACTTTTTGTGGTGTACATATTTGGTTCTAATCAAAAGCTCATTTCTAAATGTGGTTGTATTTGTGAAATAATATATATCGTCAAGTCATGTATCTTGAAATTTGTTTACCCTGTTCTCTACACAACCAGTATGAGGCTCTTTATCATTAGCAGAGGTGTAGACATTTTGAAATTACAACTCACCATTGAATTGTAATGTATTAGTTTGGTTTTTCTTTGAATACTTTCTAACTTCCTCTTACAGATGGCTTTTCAATTCTAAAGAAGAATTTCTACTGTGATAATTCCTTTGCCTATAGACTTTTAAAAAATGACTATTTTTCATGCTCCAGGACTTATTTGCCAGCATTATCTTAAGACCGTGTGTTTTTTATATCACAACACACCTCTTATTCTGAGGTATTATGCTCTTTATATTAAGTTTAATATTTCAGTTCAACTGATAATTTGACTGCTGTGTGTGAAACACTATGTCAGATTTCTTCTTGGATGTGGGTGAGAGGTCTGTAAAATCAGCATATGCCTGGTGTTGAAAATTTGCAGTAATATTGAGGAGACAAAATTCATGAAACATATAATGAGGTCACATGTTGTTTTGTCACTAAATGAGTGATAGAGACAATGATGCCTGTGGAGTTGGGAAAAAAATCTGATGTGGGTTCTGAAGGTTGCACCAGGGAGCTTCCTGAACATGGATTTGAGCTAGGGAGACCTTTCAGTGGTGGATATAACATTCTAAATGGGAAACAACTTAAAGACATAGAGGTCAGAGTGGGTATTATACAGTGTTTAATGGATAGCTGTCTAAGGTAGATGGACATTGAGAGAACCTGTCAAGAAAGGGGACTCATCAGAAGACTGTTGCTATAATTTAGGCAATGGGAAATGAATGTCTGCCACTTGGCAATTTTAAACCATTAATGGCCTGTGAATTGTCTCTTTCTTGGCAAAGTTTCCTTTTACATTCAGTTAATTATGCCTCAGCAACTCTTTCAGTGTAGTGAATGTCCTGAAGTCTGGACAACAGAGTGGGGAAGTAACACAAGCAAGAATTTAATGTGTAGAGAGAGTGCTTTCATTCATCAATAGAAATTTGTTATAAATCAGAGTAACATTGGTTACAACACTCTGTTTATTTTGGCTGCTATGCACGTATTTCTACAGTAGCACTGCACTGTAGCACTGTCCTCCTGTTGTTCATTGATTTGCTCGAGCGGGGCCAGTAACATCTCCATTGAGAGGCTTATTGTTACTGTGTTTGCCATATTGAATATGTCACAGATAGCTTGCCAGGCTTTGTCGTGTGGGCAAGATACTCTTGGTAGTTTGCTGGGCTCTATGAGAGGGGCAGAGGAATCGAACCCAGGTCGCCTGGGTCAGCCTTGTGCAAGGCAAACACCCTACCGCTCCAGCCAGAACACTCTTTGCTTGAGCTTTTTTGGTTTGGTGTATTTTTTAAACTTTGAAACAGTATGGCTGGAGCGATAGCACAGCAGGTAGGGCGTCTGCCTTGCACGCAGCCAACATGGCCGACCCGAGTTCGATTCCTCCGCCCCTCTCAGAGAGCCCGGCAAGCTACTGAGAGTATTTGATATGCCAGACACAGTAACAATATAAAATTGGGAAAAATAACTGGCTATAAAGGTCATGCAGTTGGAAAAATAAACTACCCTAATTACTATAAAGTCAAGTGACTTTAAACCAGTTTTTCTCTAAATTAAGTAAAATTTATTTGAATCGTGCAATTTAAACCCATGTAAGGCTGGTGCTGGAAATTCAGATAACTATAGGAATGTTGCATACTAATTATTAAATGATGTAATGTGTCAAGTTAGCTTAAACATAAATTAGTCTAATGGGTATATTCTAATGGTTCTGGATGTACCCTATTTAAGAATGCTACAATTCCAACACAGGAACTATATAAGCAAATACTTTTGAAGATTTTATAGTATTTTTAGAAACTATGCTTAAGTAGGATTTAAAATTACAGTGGAACAGCACACTTTTACTTTACATTGAAAAACTACATTTTGAATATAAATAACATTTTCTTAATCTTTTGATACTGGTTTATATTTAATTGTAAAAAGTCATGTGTTAGTGTTTAAAACCCAAAACACTGGGCCAGAGGGATTCTCAGCAAACTGGGGCACATGTTTTCTATGTTGGGGGGTGAAGGTGGGGCCAAGTTTGATCCCTGAGCACCACCTTGTTGTCACCCCTCCAAAAAAAAAAAAACCCTGGTATCCGTTTTCAGTGATCACTGTAGGATTTTATCTTGGTAACTCACTTTCCAGAATATAAGGAAATTACTTCCTAACTGTGAGCCCTCTAACAGGTTCTAGCCACATAAGCATGAATATTGTGGTAATGTACTCAGGATTTAATAATAGTAGTACCACAGTGTTCACAGTGATCTTTGTGAAGTTGGTTTCTAAGGGCTTGTATTTATCTTTTTTGAAATATGTGTTACTGTACTGAGGTGAAAACGTATCAAAAGTTAAAAGAAAACAGTTTTTGAAGATAGGGGTTTTGACTTATGTAGGTGGTCATAGAACCCTCCCACATTACATAGTAAGAGACCTAATGAAATTCAGTGGTTCTCAGAGCATACCACACAATGGCACCTTATCACTCTCCACATTCTAAACAAAAGGGAAACTCTCATCAGGGAAAGGGAGGTAATTTTGTTTATATGGGTGAACAATTTAGATGCTAATTTCATTTCTCACAGGTTTCTAACAATAGGTATGTTAAATAGGCAGGGGCCCCCATAGAACACAGCAAGGGAAAAAAGTCAGTGATTTTCCGTTTTAGCTGTGGCAAGAGAACAAGCAAGTGCTATTTTAGAGAGAAAAAACTGGTGTGGATTCAAAGGGTTCTATCCTCCATTTGGATGATCTTAGAACCTTTGCTGTATTTATTTGAGTTTAGAAAAATTCATCCCTTTTTTTTGCAGAAAAGGTACACTTTGCTTTGAAGCTTTCTTTCACTTTCATGAAGAGTTGTTTATAATTGCCATCCCATAACAACCCTTTGTATCCTTTTGCTAACTTAATTGACACCAGCCTGACAATACCACTGGCACTTGCTTTTTGAAATAATTTTTGTTATATTTATTTGAATATTTTACTGCAAAACTCTTTCCAACCTGAAATTGAAGTATAAACTAGGGGTATCCTTTTTACACATCTTCCTTAATTTATTCTCTCTCTCTCTCTCTCTCTCTCTTTCTCTCTCTCTCTCTCTCTCCAGTTGTAAGTTTTGAGATCAGCAGTCTTGAGTATTTGAAGACTGGTACCTGCTTATAAAATTATGCCCCTTAAATTCTCATAATTTCAACATTATCTAGAGAGTTATGGGCTGGTTCTGCTAGTTTTATAAGTTGTGGAGCTGATGGGGTTGATGTAAATTTATGACTTCCAAGTTTTCTCAAACGAGGACTTTGAGTAGTAAAAGAAGTATGTGAATACTGTTTAACTGATTTTGAATTCAGGATGATAGATTTCAAAGATTTCTCAAAGATTTTCCAAGGAGGTTTTAAAGCAGAAAATAAGTTAAGATGTTCTACTGTGCTCCTTTTTGTGCCTTGTGTAAAAGTGGACATCTTTATGCATGTAACTGATGCTATATGATCTTTGTGGATGTGTTTGATATTGTTTAGTATTTTGGTAACTAATCTGGCCATTATATAAGTGGCTGTATGCCAGAGGGAGGAATTCATGGTTCTCCAGAGGTGTGGGAAAGTGTTAATCACCTCACCTGCTTTTCTTTAACAATTTTTTTTGAATTACTGAGATACAGTCACAAAGTTGTTCCTGATTCAGTTTCAGTCTTACAATGTTGCAACGCCCATCCCTTAGCCAGTGCATGTTTCCCTGCCACCAGTGTCTACAGTTTTCTGCATTCCTATGTTCACTGCAGCACGTTGACAATAGCCATAATCTGGAAACAGCTCAAGTTCCCAAGAACAGATGACTGGATATACAATCTATGGTATATCTATACAATGGAACACCATGGAAAAATGAAGTTAAGTGCTTTCCTTTTATTTTGTGATTCTGTTACTATGTAAGATTGCATTGCTTGGGAAGTAATTTAAAAACATTTATTCTTGAGTAAAGAGAGGACCCCTGACACCTGGGAATCCTCAGTTTCCTGGGACAGGGCTTACATTTATACTCTTATACTGCTTCATTTTAAACCAAAATTTTTCATATGTTTAGTTAAATGACTTCTTTCCAAGCTTGTCTACAGTCAAGAATGCATTAGGTCAGCAACTACACTGAATAACATACATTTGGTGAACAAAAGGATTACATTTATTTGTTTTCATGGAAATTCTTGATGTATCTGTTCTGACATTAATATAACTTAGATGAAGAAAACCAGATTTGAAGAAGCCTGTTCCAAGAGGTTATAGGTTATCCTGAAAGCACTAATAATATTTTGATATGTAATTTCTCATAAAAATTTTATGGTAGAATTGTTTATGTCATAGATGAATCAAAACTGGATCTAGAACATTAGTCTTTAACTTACCCCGAATGAATATATTCTGGCTAAGAACCAACCCTATTTTACAACTCTTAAGCCATTTACTTGTATTAATTATCTACAACAGAAATTTGGTTTTATGGAGGGGGGCAGTTAAAGAAAGCATTTTTTTGTTATTTCCTGAGTTACTGTGTACTTTACAATGCAAGGAAAACATCCAAGCATAGTCAGATGGTAGGAAAGACTCAGCAACTCATTTTCACACATTAGATTTAAAGTTTATGATCCAAGTTTTATAAATTAATGTCTCAGAAAAATGAAAAATTATATAATTAATGACTTTACTGGTTGCTTTCAAATTCCGGAAATCACAGATTTTAATTCGACGAATTTTAAAGATGCATAATAATGATAACTTACTATCTTCTGTACTTTTATTATGTCCTTAACTATGGGTTTAACTTAATTATGGGTTTATTGACATATGGAATAGAACAATAAGGTTTAGATGGAGTGTTATCATGTTATTATTTTTTTAATAATTGTTTTTTTAATGTAGGAGTACTGCTATTAAACAACATTTGTTTGTTTGTTTGTTTGTTTTTGGGTCACATAGGGACTACTCCTGGCTCATGCACTCAGGAATTACTCCTGGAGATGCTCAGGGGACCCTATGGAATGCTGGGAATTGAACCCGGGTCGGTTGTGTGGAAGGCAAACACCCTCCCCGCTGTGCTGTTGCTCCAGCCCCTATTATTTTTTAGTGAAGGTTTGTTTTTAGTTTGTGACCAGAAATGCTGAAGGGCTATTCAAAGCTCTGTGCTTGGGGGACACACTTGGTAGTACTCAGGGAATTATGTGTTATCAGGGATGGAACTTGGGCTTCATACATATGCAAAGAACTCACTTAGCTCATCAAGCTATCTTTCTGGCCCTGGGAGTGATAGCATTTTAAATATCACCTGGACTACTAACATTGATTTTTACGTGTTACTTACAGTGTTTCCCAAAGTGGACAATACTTCCCCTAGGGCAGCACAGGAATAATGGAAGATAGTAGGATTCTCTGGTGCAACTGGGTGACAATGTTTCCTTAAAAATGTTGATTTATAGGGGTACACTAAGTGAATTGAGGGCCAAATAAATTTGGGGTCTCTGATTTATATTAAGGGTCTCTATTTAAAAACATTTTTAAGTTAAAGAACTGTGATTTACTATATTATCGATAGTGTTTTAGGCATATAATATTTCAATACCAATCCCACCACCAGTGTCAACTTTGCTCCACTAGTGTTCTCATGCTCCCTTTGCACTACCCCCCTACCCCACCTGCCTCCTTTACAAGCACATTTCAAAGTTCTGTGGTTGCAGTTTAGAAAGGCGATTAACTTAAATTAATATTCTCAGGAAGGATCCCAGAAGTTTTGAAATCACCTTTATGCTATTTTAAACATTATACTCAGTGAATCACGTTATTTTTCTTCCTGTGCTATGACTGTGTGCCCTGAAGCATGACCCCACATCTTCATGTACAATTCTAGGTGCTAGTTTAAGAGGAATAGGGTAGTTATAAAGAAAACATGGGCTCTCATATTTTCCCTCCTTTCCTACTAAAATTAGAATAAAAATGTATTAAAATTTGACTAAAATTAGACTGAATTAGACTGACTTAGACTGAAAATATGTTGGCTATTTTCATCTGCAGCTAAACTAATTTAGGACACTTAGAACATTCCAAATGAAGAGCCATTTAAAAATGTTTGATGTCTACTAATTTCATATTAGGTTATTGATGCCATTATTGTCAGACTTTTTCATAACTTATAGTTCAGTTTGGCAGCAATTTTAATGAATTTTCAATTGCATTTCTATTAAATGATTTCTTTGTTTGTTTTTGTTTTGGTCCATACCCAGCGGTACTCAGGACTTACTTCTGGCTCTACTCTCAGGGGTCACTCCTGGCACTGCTCAGAGGACCATATAAGGTGCCAGGGATCTGACCCAGGTTGGCCACATGCAACACAAGTGACCTACCCACTTAACTTTCTCTCACCCCTAAACACGATTTTCTAAAGTGTTTATAGTTCCTAGGGGGAGGACTCCAAGCAAAGCTCAAGGTGCCTGGGGACCACTCCCAGTAACATGTAGCCAACTGGGCCAAATGCTAGAACTCGTCAGTGTAGTGCTGTTCAGTCGTAGTGCTGCTGGAGGGCACCAGCACCACTCTGATGTTTTTTGGGAGTACATGTGATGCTCAGTTCTTTGTGTGTACAAGACATGTGCCCCTGACTCTCGAGCCATCTCCCTACCCAGTATTCTTTATAATAGTAATACCAAGGGGCCCAGGAGATAGTACAAGTCATGTTTTCAGCCCAAGTTTTCTTTCTGACACCACATGTGCACCCTATGCATCACTGAGTGTGGCCCTAGAGGCCTCCAGCACCACTGGGTGGCTCAGATAATCGCCAGTGCCCAAGGAACATCATATCCTGGGACCCTTTGTTGAATTGCAGCCTTGGTGGGCTGATACTCACTGATGGGGCCTTAGGCCCTCATGAGCACCACTTGAAGCCCTTTGCCCACTCCTAGCGAAAAGGATATATACCTTGCACTTATAAACACCATCATCCTCATTTCATCAAAGAATACATTGAGTTTTTTGTCTTGTAACATTTTATCAATAAGGATTTAAGACAGTGTACTAGATGTTGTGCCTTTAGTCACACTATGACTTGGATAAGTTATAGTCTCTTTTATTTTCTTATTTAAAATTTAAATATATAAGTACTTATAAAGACATTATTATTTTTCAACAAATATATAATTTAAAATAATTGAAAAAGAGTCACATGTGGATGACAATAAATGCCTTTAGATTGCAACTGCCATTAAAATATCCTTGGAGACCATAGGGAAATGTAAAGTGCATTATAAATCTAAGCTCATTATATTTCTTTGTGGCAAGTTACCCATGACATATTCAATATGCCAAACACAGTAACAACAAGTCTCACAATGGAGACATTACTGGGCCTGCTCAAGCAAATCGATGAAGAACAGGAGGACAGTGCTACAGTGCTATAGTGTTTATAGATATTCATGACTTAACTTGGCAATTTGTGTGTAACTATCACCAGAACTGAATATAATTTTTATTGGACAGTTTAATGTGCCAAGAGTTAGTCTTTTAGAAGATATCAGATCCAGAACTATTTTTAATCTCAAGAGGGTGGACTAGACAGATAGTACAGTAGGTAAGGATTGCATGTAGCTGACCAGGGTTTGATCTTGGGTACCAGATATGCTCCCTTGAGCCCTGCCAGGAGGGATTCCTGAGCACAGGCCTAGGAACAAGTCCTGAGAATTACTACAGGTGCCCCCCCCAACAAACAGAAAAAAGCGTATAACAAATAAAGGGGTATTTCTGAAATGTAAGGATTTGTAAAATTGATTCTTTACTAAAATTTACAGGAATACTTGTCAAAAATAGCAGTCTTTTTTTTTGCTTTTTGGGTCACACCTGGCAATGCACAGGGGTTACTCCTGGCTCTGTACTCAGGAGTTACTCTTGGCTGTTCTCAGGGGACCATATGGGATGCTGGGAATCAAACCTGGGTCAGTTGCGTGCAAGGCAAACAGCCTACCGGCTGTGCTATCGCTCCAGCCCCATAACTGTCTTTTTAAAAACTTGTAGAAATTAACCAGGAGCTTAAAATCTGATTACCATATATTCAGCAAAACAGATGTTTTTCAGTAAGAACAGTGGGCTTTGTTGTGTTTTAATTTGCCCTAATCCCATCTTCCTGTTTCCAGTTCCAAAATAGCCTTGGAACTAACAACCTTGAAACCACAGTAGTTACAAAAATCAGTATCCACTGAGCAGTCAGACTCCCTAGATATCTCTATCCCTAGAAAATTTTCACAGTATGGACTCTCTGGTAGTTAACTGGAAAGATCCCAATTCCAAAGACTAATCTGTATTTGACTTTATCCTTGTTTATTCTCAGGACATTTGTTGGAAACAGTCAGGGGCAGCTATCTAATGCTGCATCTACTGGAGGAGGTAGAGATAATAGGAGGGGGTAAAAGACTGGCCAAAAAATTTGTAAGGTGATCTGAGAGTTACTTTGGGACTGAAAAAAGCTATCAAGGGCTGGAGAGATAATACAGCAAGTAGTGTTTTTGCTTTACACACAGCTGACCTAGTGTGATCCATAGCACCTTGAATTCTACCAAATGGGATCCCCGAGCACAGATCCAGAAGTAATTCTTGAGCACATCTCGGTATGCTCCTCCCCCACAAAAAGTTACCAAAATATCACCAGGGTATATGTATGATCTTACTACATATGTGCAACATTGTGTGCATGCTCAGTATGGAGCTGAGAATGTCCTATTCACTCATCTTGAGAACATGCATAAACAGGTAACGAAGGCTAACGTAGATATATTACGTGTTAGGACATTGACTGCATGATCCAGCATACATACACATGGGGTCTGTTGAAAGAACGTGAAAGACCTATGGTTTAAGACAGTTTAGAAAATCTCTGCCCCATCATTAGCTAAACCCTGAGCTATTGAAACAGACTTGCAGGTGACCTATGTATTTAGGAACACAGACTTGACACTGGGAAGGTGACTCAGTAAGCAACAACATCAACAACAAAACTTACAGAGGTATCTATTTTCCTAACAACAAACTTCCTGTTATGGTATTTAAAAATGTTTAGTTTCCACAGTATGCAGAGTTCTCAGTAAAACTAAAATTGAACTTCCATATGACCCAGAAATTCACCTTTTGGGCATCTACCCCAGGACATAAAAAGCACTCTCAAAAGGACATAAGCACACTATTATTCATTGCTTTACTCAGTACAGTAGCTAAGATATGGAATCAACCTAGGTGTCCAGTGACAGATGAATGTATTATAAAGAGGTAGTATATATACACAGTGGACTACTATGCAGCTGCAAGGAATGATGAAATCATGCAATTTGCTGCAACCTGGTTGGAACTGGAAGATATGCTAAGATGTAAACCAGAAGAAGAAAAACACAGGATGATCTCACTTATCTGCGATACCGGATGAGGAAATGTAGTAAAAGAGGAGGCCCAGATCACCCTTGACCCCAGTGTTTAGAGAGGAGTAGGACAGGGAAGAAAGAAATCGAGGGGTCAAGAATAGGACAGGAAAACAGGATCAGGGCTTCAGTTATACTGGTGACAATGATGGTGAGTGATATAGCCATATATCCAAAGCAGAAACTCAACAACACTGAAAACACGAGAACTAAGCTTTGATAACTGGGAATTTGTAATGTGCCTGTCAAGTTGAAAGGCATGGATAGGGTGGATTTGAGGGTCGGGAGGGAATATGGGAACACTGGTAGGAGAAACTGACACTGGTGGTGGGATTGGTGTTAAAATATATGCCTAAGACTCAATTGTCAATAACTTTGTAAATCACAGTCCTTTAATTTAAACGTTAAAACATGTTTGGTTTTCAGGAAAAAAAATAGATGGAATCATTAAGACATAAAAATATGGCACATATAGAGGGAAAAAATAGAAATTGTCCCTGAGGATACCTATATGTTGTTAGTAGATAGCAATTTTAAACAGTATATATGTAGATATATTCACAAAGGAAATCATGTCCAAAAATCTATATAAATATCTCCAGAAATAGAGGACATCAATAAAGGTATAGAAATTACTTCTAAGAAAAGAAGAAAGTGGAAAATCTGGAGTTGAAATTTTCAAAACTGAAATGGAAATGTTACTAAATTTTATTAATAAGTTGATATGATCTGGCCAAACTAAGAATCAGCAAACATGTAAATTGAGATATGCCTGTCTGAGTAACTAAAAATAGAATGAAGAAAAATGAGCTGAACCTGAGATACCTGTGGGGTAATGTCAAATGTACCAGAAGGAGAGTCCAAGAGGTGATTTAAAGAGAAATGTACCAGAAGGAGAATCCAAGACGTAACAGGGACTGCAGAAAGAATGTTCGAAAGAATAATGGTTAAAACTCCCCAGATTTGGTGAAAACATTCATCTCTAAAGTGCAGATTGTTTAACAAATTCAAAGTAGGATAAACTTAAAATGATCCATGCCAAGATATTTGATATTCAAATGTTGAAAAACAAAATTAGAAAAATATGGGATCAGTGTGAGATTGAATTAATCAGAGAAGGGATCCTCAGTAGCTGATTTCTCAGTAGAAGTCTTGGAAACCAGAAGAGCAATATCATGAGATATGCAGAATATTTTTCCTGTTTAATTAATTAATTTTTATTTATTTTATTAGTGAGACACCATGAGGTACAGTTGTAGACTACAAACTTTCGTGCTTGAGTTTCAGTTATACAATGATCGAGTACCCATCCCTCTATCAGTGCCCATTCTTCACCACCAATGATCCCAGTAGCCCTCCAACCCCCAACTCCATCCCCCTCACCCCTCCCCGCCTCTGTGGCAGGGCATTCCCTTTTGCTCACTCTTTAGGGTGTTGTAGTTTTCAGTAGAGGTATTGAGTGGCATCGTGTTCGGTCTATAGTCTACTTTCAGCATGCATCTCCCATCCTGAGCGAGTCCTCCAAACATCCTTTACTTGGTGTTCCCTTCTCTGTCTGAGCTGCCTTTTCCTCCAGCATGTGCTGCCGGCTTCCAAGCCATGGAGCAGACCTCCTGGTGCTTATCTCAACTATTTTTGGGTGTTCGACTCCCATTCTGTTACTTTATATTCCCCAGATGAGTGTAGTCTTTCTATGTCTGTCCCTCTCTTTCTGGCTGAGATATATAGAATATTGAATGAAGTGGATTGTCAACCAAAAATCCTATGTTAATTCAGAAATGGAGAAATGAGAAAAAGCCCAGATTAAAAAAAAACACCTGAGACTTTTGATGCTACAGAAAATGGTAAGGAGAAGTGTCATAAAATATTCAAAATTTTGAAAGAAGTAGACTGCAACCAATATATCTTATGCTTAATCAGAAATGATGGAGAAGTTAGAACAGTTCCAGATTTACAAAAAACCCTCACCCCAAACTGGGAATTTGTTGTTATGGACCTGCTTTTTTGGGGGACCTGATTTTAAGAATGGTAAAGGTTGCTGGAGCAGTAGTACAGTGGGTAGCATGTTTGTCTTGAATGAGCTGACCTGGGTTAGATTTCTGACACACCATGTGTTCCCCTGAGCACCACCAAGAGTGATTCCTGAGCACAGAGTTAGGAGTGATTCCTGAGCACAGAGTCAGGAGTAAGTCCTGAACAATGCTGGGTGTCCCCCCACATACACAAATACCCAAAACAAAGAATGATAAAATTGAGGTCTTCAGACTGAAGTAAAAGCCGATTTGATAGTAACATGAATGCACATAGAAAAATAAGGAACACTAATAAAGGTTACTAGGTGACTATAAAAGACAATTAGGTATCCTTGTAACTCATTTATTCTCCCATCTGATTTTAAAAGACATTTTTTAAAAGACTTTTAAAAGACTCCCCCCCCCAAAAAAAAGTAAAAGTAAAAGTAGTAGGGGCTATGGACGTAGTTCAGTAGAACACTTCCCAACACTCCAAACAATATAAAACCTACAACATCATAAAGCAATTATTATAGAAATATTTATGGACTTATCACACTTAAAGATGTAATTCAAACGGCAATAATCTTATTTTTTTTCAAATGGCAATTTTAAAGAAGGGAAGAAACAGCTATAGTGGAACAGATTTTGTGTGCTGTAGATGCTTGATAATCTGAACGAGAATTAAAAAATAAAATTTCCAGGGAAATCATTAGAAAAATCCTTCAAACCACACTTAAATTGGATTTTAGCTTTGATGGTTCTTAGCTCTAGAAATCTGTGCTTTTGTCAGAAAGATTACAGGGGATAGGGTACTTGCTTTTCTTGTAGCTGACCCTGGTTCCCTTTTTCCCCCCAACCTCTGAATTGCAATGTTTAAGATTAAAAAGCTGTACCTAAAGAAATTTGAGCCTCGCCTGTTTTATGTTAGTATGATTTTAACATTGTGAGAATTGCTTGACTCAAACACTCACTTTGTAACATATCCCCATTCACTCCTAAAAGTGCCTAATGAAATATATTTTATATTAAAATTAATGTGTTTAAGAATTTTATGACACTGCTCAAGGAACTGAAGACAAAGCTCTTTTTTGCTTTCCTGCCTTTCTTCTAGAACTAATTCCAAGAGATCTTCAGTCTGATGTGCAGTCTCTCACTAAATGCATTTATCTATTGCCCAGGAAGCTGCTTTTAGCTCAATTAGAATCTCTTTCTAAAATATTTTTATTTTTCATTATTTTCAATCAGAATCTCTTAAGAGATCGTGGTAGGAACTGGAGCATTATTACAACAGGTAGCATGCTTGCCTTACACGTGGAAAACCTAGGTTTGATTTCTGGAACCTCATATGGTCCCCTGAGTCCTATTAGGAGTGACCGCTGAGCGTAGAGTCAGGAGCCATAACTACTGCTGGGTGTGGACCAAAAGACAAATAGAAAAAATAAAGACAGTGGGAAAAGTTTTTTGAAATAAGTATGGCACATCAATAGAAATATGTTGAATGATTTTTATAACAATTTCTGAATTTTAGAAATGAATTATCTGTATACAGATTGAAGCTATCCTTAAAGTTAATTGAAGTAATTTAAGAATTTATTTTATTGGGGGCTGGAGTGATAGCACAGCATACAGCCGACTCGGGTTCGATTCCCAGCATCCCATATGGTCCCCTGAGCACCACCAGGAATAATTCCTGAGTTCATGAGCCAGGAGTAACCCCTGTGCATCGCTGGGTATGACCCAAAAAGCAAAAAAAAAAATTATTTTATCCTCCCATGAGATTGAAACAGACAACATTTCCACCAACAGTGGATGAGAAAGGAAAGGATTCCTTTCTTACCACAAACCCACCAACACTGTTTTGACATTTTTTGATGCGTGCCATTCCCACAGACATGAGATGGTATCTCATTGTTGTTCTGATTTGCATTTTACCAATTGTGAGCAATGATGAGCACTTTTTCATGTCTTTAAGCCATCTGTGTGTCTCCTTTGGGCAAGTGTGTGTTTATCTCCTCACCCCACTTATGGGTGTGGCCATTGGATTTTTTCTGTTATTGGTAAGTTTAGTTAGTGCTTTATCAGAAATATTTAGTGTGCAAATATTTTTTCCATTCAGTGGGGTGTCTTTTGTATTAGGGCGTGAGTTTCTTCCACTGTGCTTTTAATTCAGTTCAACCTCAATGGAAAGCAATATGGAGACTTCTAAAAAATAGGGATTGAATTCCCATATGATGTAGTAGTAACACATCACGGCATCTGTCACTGTCCTCCCTTTGTTCATCGATTTGCTCGAGCAGGCCCAGTAACATCTCCATCATGAGACTCGTTACTGTGTTTGGCATATTGAATACATCATGGGTAGCTTTCCAGGCTTTGCCCTGCGGGTGAGGTACTCTCGGTAGCTTGCCAGGCTCTCTGAGAGGGGCGGAGGAATCAAACTCGGGTCGGCCATGTTGGATGCTTGCAAGGCAAATGCCTTACTTGCTGTGCTATCACTCCAGCCCATCATGGCATCTATATCCTCAAAACACAAAAACGTGAATTTGAAAGGATCTACACACACACCTGTCTTTGTCTTCATCACTGTACTTACTACAGTAACCAAGATGTTAAAACAAACCAAATTCCCAGCTACAAATAAATGGATCAAGAAGTTGTGGTACACACATAATGCAGCTCTAAGAAAGAACAAAACCAGGCAGTTTGCAGAAACATGGATATTACTGGAGGCTATCATGTTGAGTGAAGTCAGTCAGAAGGAAAGGGACAGATACAGAAGATCTCTCTCATGTAGGACTTAAAGATACACAACAAGGTAACAATAGTGGTCCAAGGCAACATAGGGGTGAAACTGATACACACCAGTGAATTGGGGAGGATGAGAGGCAGGGGAGCTGTGTTCTTTGGGGGAGGGAGATGAATACTCTGGTGATGGCTGTGGTGTTAGAATTGTGTTCATGAGAAACCACTAATAGTATTATAAACCACAAAATATAATAGAAAATAAAATTTTTTTAAAAAACGTTCTTTTGGCTGAGGCATTGTGGAGATTTAAAATAAGATGTGTTTCCTCCCTGCAGCAGGACTTACTACTGGAGACAATTGTAAAAGGGTTATAATAGGATTTTTAAAAATTGTATTACATTAATGTTTACTTTAAAGATAAAGAATTATTTTATAGTAGAGTACTATCCTAACTTTTTTGAGTTACATAGAAATTCACCTAATGAAGTACAGAATAGACTTGACACTGTTCTAAGTAATAAATTCCATTTCACTTACATTATAATATTGGTGCTTTGTTCCTATGGGGAGAAAATTAGATCTAATTTTGGCTTGCTTTCAGTTATGTTTATTTGAGGGAAAATAATGTGGCAGACAAAATGATTGGAAGCTCTGATTATTTTGGGTAGATCTACTTCATTCTGCAAGTGGAATGAAATAACAGTTATACCTTAGGGGGCTGACCAGAGATGTCCAGCTGACAAAGCAGCATTCCTTATAAGTAGGAAGCAACACAAGTGGTGCTCTCAGAAGGGACTACCATCTTCTTCTCTCTCCCCCTAGGGAATCCCAGTCTCCTTATTTAGTATTTGTTTACCAAGTTTAAAGAGAGAGTAGCTTAGCAATTTTGTAGTAATATTTATCTTAGAGGCAAGCTGATGATTGAAGAAAAGAAAGAGGACTCAGGTCTAGTATATGAAGTGCTAGGTTCTTTCTATAACGTACTTGTAAATGTCATACATTTGTTTTTAAGACATACATACCTACTATACTATTTTAAATTAATTAGCTCTGTTACAAGTTAAATGATGTATTTCATAAAACTTTTGACATATGGGCCACTTTAGTGGGTCTAGCACTGTTCAGAGGCCACATGGGCCACATTTGGCATGCTCGGGGCTATGTCATGTCAGGGATCTAACTCAAGATCTTATACAGGATACACTGTGCTCTACTATATTCCTGGTCCTTTAAATGAGATTTTTAGTGATTTATTTTTAAAATTATAAAATGTTAGTTAGATGTAATGTCTTCAAAGATCATTGACCTAGGCATTAAATTACTGTGGAAATAATGACATAATAAGGTTCTCCTGCCTTTAAAAAGTTTATATTCCAATTATGTGTCCAAGGACCTGACCATTAAAAGTGTGGTAAATGTATGTATCTGCATTTCAGTACCATCAATCCCGTAAACAGTGGACCCAAACCACAGTAATTAAACTTAAAAATGTGCCTATTAAGGAGAGAGGCTGGGCCTAGGAGAAAACGTGGAGACATTAGGGGAGGGAAATTGACACTGGTGGTAGGATTGGTGTTGTATGCTTGAAACTCTATTATGGATACATTTATACCTCATGGCGCCTAAATAAAAAGCAATATGAAAAATGTTTTTAAATGTTCACATTCTATAAAGAGAGCTAAGTTATGCCCTGAGAAAACTATAATTCAAACAAGTGCCTTATTAAGGACAAATAAAAACCTGTGAAAGTTAGGGGAGATAATCATGGAAGGGATATTTTAGCTATGATGACAGATGAGTCATCAGGTTCAAAGACATACAGATATCACTCATATTTCCACAAAAATGTGTTTTTGTTAGAATAAGCCTATATCTTTTTAAGCATTACTATGTGGTGGTAATTTTTGTCCTGAGTTACTTATTGTAATTTAAAACTTCATTCCTTGGGTCAGAGAGAGAGAGTACAGTGGGTAAGATGCTTGCCATGTACATGGTCAACCCGGCTTCAACCCCCAACATTCCATATGGTCCCTAGAGCACCACCAGGAGCGATTCCTGAGTCCAGAGCCCTGAGTGATCCCTGAGCATCATTGGGTGTGACCCCAAATCTTAAAAAAACATAAAACATAAAACATCACTCCAGCGGAAGAATCAGTGGTAAAAGAAAATTCCTTCAGGATTGGGTTTTTAAGTGTAGGTAAAAAGGCAGGGTCAGGATTATAGGTTCAGTTAATTCAAGAAAATGAGTGCCCCAAACTATGCCAGATAGTGTACCAGGTACAGCTAATACTGAGATTTTGGGATTTAAAGCAAGGAAGGGCAGAGAATTCTCTGCCTTTCAAAACTTCCAAAGATACAAAATGTTTGACCCAAGTATCACTGTCACTGTCCTCCCATTCATTGATTTGCTTGAGCGGGCCCAGTAACGTCTCCATTTTGAGACTTGTTACTGTGCTTGGCATATTGAATATGTCATGGGTAGCTTGCCAGGCTTTGCTGTGCAGGCGAGATTCTCTCAGTAGCTTGCCAGACCCAAGTATGTTTGAATTTAATTCAAAATTGTTTTAATTAAAATACCATCTCCATCCTACACCTGTAGGAGAGAGTGTTCTGAGGCCAACCACTTAATAATGAAGAATGGCAATTTCAGAAAAAAATTAAGCATTATAGATCAAAAGGAAGAAAATACAGCTCAGTTGCTTGTAAAATTGTAAGGAGTTTGAGTTTTAGCTTCACTGAATATTTCAGAATGAGAATAAGCATTCTTTATAAGGGTGCTTTAAGGATTTATATTGAATAATATTTCATTAAAACTTAACACCATTGGAAGCCATATGTGATAAGTATTACTACTAGTATAAACACAGAAGAACGGAAATGTTTTTTCTTCAGTTTTTGTGCCACACTGGCTGTGCTAAGGGCTTTCTCCTGGCTCTTTGCGAGGAACTACTCCTGGTGTTTGGGGAACTCTGTGATGCTGGGGCTCAAATCTGGGTTGAATTCATGTAAAGCAAATGCTCTATCTATTGTACCATTTCTCTGATCCCATTGTGTTATTTTTTAAAATGCATCTTGTGTTGCATAAATTTTATATAAGAAATGTAGCTAAATTTAGCTGACTAATCATTCAGCATAATTGGCATAAATTTAATATACATGATAAGTTAAAATAGATAATAGGATTTGCAAAGTAGCTGTCTGAAAGTTAAACCTGTGACATAGGCAGTGAATGGACTCGACGTCTATGTTAGATGATAATTATCAGGTTGTGGTAATATATAAGATGTAAAGTTTGGGAGAATTGTGTGTAGGAAGAATGGGGAGGGGAGGATCTCTTCAAATCTAATGTTTACAGTGATATATCAACTGAAAGCTGCCTCGCCAGCAGCACATAAATACTTTTTCATTATAGGGAATGACTGTTACTGAAAGAGAATCAAAGAAAACACTTTTAAAAATTATTTGTTATAAATAACTTTTGTGATCAAATCAACAAACTCCTGTGGGTACATTATGAGACAGAGCATCACTAGATAGAGACTGTTATCTTGATGTTAACTATAATAGGTTTCCACATGTATTTCAGGAAATAAAGTTGGATTGATTCCGGTAGGTTTTATTTTTTAGCTTTAGTGCTAAAATCAGATTGTGTGCAACTCTGAATCATGGTTCTATAAATTCTTGGTTATATTAAGTAAATTACAGTATATCTTCCAGTACAATTATAAGAATGCATCAACATGAAAGATCCTTTTCTTATTTTTATGATTAAGGATTAATTTCCTTCTGAACTTGGCTGGATAGGTTTTCTTTCATACCACCTGAGTGCCAGCGATATATTTGACTGTTAACTGTTAAGTATTCAAAGAATAGTGCGTTTTGGATTTGGCAAACTTTCACAGATAAACATTTACCTATACACATATGTTTATGTTAAACATATATTTCACATATTAGTAAATAATCTTTTAAACTTAACCAGATTTCTATTTCTATGAATTATTTGATTTGGTTTTTAATATAAATTGAATTTTGCATATATATGTAATTACCCTTTGTTAACCCTGCTTCTACATTGGACCCTAATGCAAATAGTGCAAAAGAGTAACTTACTTGCCTCCTATTTTGGAGTTTTCTTCTCATTCCATGAGTTATATGTATGTATGTGCCTTCACTGGATGGGTGATATCCTAAGCTGATAACTGAAAGAGGAAAAATAGCCACGTATGGATACTGGAGGATGAAAATTCATGGCTGTAGATAAGAATAGGGGGAGGTACATTAGTAATAGTGGAGTTGATGAACTTGCTGGGGAAAGATTCTTAGAAGGTTTTGAAGTATATTCCAAATCATAGGATTTAGAATTTGATTTTGGGGGACTAGGCATTGTAATCAGTGAGGAGCATAAACAGGACTGATTGAGTAATTTCGTTCAAGGAATTACCAGGAAATGGGATATTTGAGAAGTCTTAAATCAGGAAAGAGTGGAAAGACTTGAAATTAAAGCATCTATTCACTCATTTTACTTGATTTGTGACTTATTAGAAAATACACTTGTAGCAGTAATGTGGTTGAAATCAGCTTGAGGGAAGAGAGAACTATTGTAGTTTTGCTCCTATGATCCATCTACAAATTAACTGTGAAGTTAGGTTTGAGAATAAATGATAGGTACATTTAATTGTATGGAAAGAAATGGTACCATTTGGCATTTATCTGCAGGGGTCATCCATGGGTGAGTGAGCATTGTGGTGAGAGAAAGAGAGTTCTCCATCCTGTCAAAGCTTTTCTCACCTAAAAATAATTCCAAAATTTCTGGTGTGTCTTTGATCAATACTATCTGTAACAAGTATTTTCGTCTTCCCATACCCTCCCCAAGCCCCTCCTTATTCTTTGTCTTCCTTTCTTAACTGGCACTCCATCACCCCTAATTCATAGATTTAAAAAATAATTCACTGTTTTATATTATTAAATTATTTTATGTGTTTCTCTCCCTTAGTAGACTATCAACTTTTTTTGGGGGGGGGATTCACACTCAGTGGTACTCGGTGATCGTTCCTGGCTCTGTGCTCAGGGATCAATCCTGACAGGGCTTGGAGGACCATATTGGATCCCAGGGATTGAACCTGACACAGTTTTGTGCAAGGCACAAAGCACCCTAGCCCCCTGTACTACTTCTATGGCCCATATAGACTATGAACTTCTGAATTGTAGGCATGTTTATTTTCGCTTCTGACTCTCCAGCATGTAGCACATAATAGAGAAGTTGTGCTTACTAAATTTAAACTTTAACTACAGTTTAATTTACCTTGTGTATCCATGTGGAATGGTCTTGTGTATACTAACTCACTCTCCCTACTGAAAAAGAATAGGGCAAGGAAAACAATAAGAATAGGATTTATTGTAGTCTTTCTTGATCCACACAACCATATCCCCTAAAACCAGTACCTAGTTTTGCTTTGTCCCAGATAATAGATTGAACTATGGGTGTATAGTATTTTCAGCTCTGACTTTTACTGCATGGTGCTATATAAATTACTAATTTGGAAAATTGAGGTGCAAGAAATGGTTGAGGTCACCATAGAGACTGTCATACATCCAAAAGAACAAAAGCATCCAGTGTTGGTATGGATGTGGGGAGAAAGGGACGTTCCTTCACTTTTGTTGGAAATGCCGACTGGTCAAGCGTTTTGGGAAAACAATATGGATGTTTCTCAAAAAACTAGAAATTGAGCTCCCATTTGACCCAGCAATACCACTTCTAGGAATATACCCTGAGGGCCCAAAAACACACAGCAGAAACACCATCTGTTCATTGCAGCACTTCATCATAGTCAGAATCTGGAAACAACCTGATTGCCCAAGAACAGATGGATGGACAAAGAAACTATGGTACATCTACACAATGGAATACTATGCAGCTGTCAGGAAAATGAAGTTGTGAAATTTGCCTATAAATGAATGGACATGGAGAGTATCGTAATGAGAAAAATTAGAAGGAAAGGGACAGATATAGAATGACTGCATTCTATATCTGTCCCTGAATGACTGTGTTATATAAAATATAAATAGTAGAAGAATAATATCCACGGCCAGGGAAAATGGGTTAGGAGGACTGATCACTGGTTAGAACTAACCACAAGTGTGTGGGGGGCTGAGAATAGGTAAGATAGAGAAGAGACCAGTATGATAGCTTGGAATGATCACGCTGGACAATATCTGAGGGTTTAAGGTAGGTAAGGGATATTTTTTGAGAACCTTTCATTATCAATATTGCAAACCACAATGCACAAAGTGCGGGGCGACAGAGAGAGAGAGCGAGAGAGAGAGAGAGAGAGAAAAGAGAGGTGCCTGTTGTAGAGGCAGGCAAGGGGGTGGGGGATGGGGGGAATCAGAGGGAACCTGGGGACACTGGTGCTGGGAAATGTACACTGGTGGAGGGATGGGTGTTGGAATACTATGTGACTGAAATACAATTCTGAACAGCTTTGTAATGGTCTATCTCACAGTAATTCAGTTAAAAAAAGTGTTTTAAAATGATTGAGGTCAGATTCTGTATGGTATTCTTTCTTCTATGGCATCATACAAACTAATATCTTCCACAGAATGATGATACCTAGGAAACCAGGGAATCCCCACCCTACCCCACTTAGCTAATTCTGGATTGAAATCAGATAAAATTGAGATCAGGTTATGATAATTGCTGTCACCCTCACTGGGGCAGATAGATGAGATTTTTGCAACAGCAAGTTGTGGCTGGGGACCAGAATGCTTTGTGAGTTTTTACTCAACTATGTCCTGAAGCACAGGCATTTCCCTATGCTAGTTCCCTATTTCCTGAACTAGAAGATACTCTGATTCAACAACTCCTCTGTCTCAGACATATTATATGATAATACCAGTTAGTGTGTCTCTGCATTTTGATTTCTATGTGGGAAAAGCATCCCTGGAAGGAGAATGGACACATTAGTAAAAAGTGTTTTTCCCCCCTCTGTATCCACCTCGCTTTTAAAAAATCCTATTGTTGAGTTGTATTAAATGTACTTCCGCTCTTTTTATGTTTTGGGTCCACATCCGGCAGTGCTCAGGGTTTGCTTTTGGCTTTGCACTCAGGATTATATACCTGGCATTGCTTGGGGATGTTGAGGATCCAGCCTGTGTTGGCTGCATGCAAGGCTAATGCCCTACCCACTGTACTTTTGCTCTAGCCCCATCCATTTTCTTAAAGTTGTTACTTTCACACAAATGTAAATTGTTCAAACTCATCTTGACAAGTAGCAGTCTCATTATTGGCAATCCCTGGACACAGACTCTTCTAACTAGTTACATTTTTTTATAAACAATGGTTATAAATTCTACTTTATTTTCCCTTGTATGTTAAGAATCTTATGAACATGATTTAATATCAAAGCATCTTGTGCTCCACATCATCAAAGGAAATGACATAGTCCAAAAGAATCCTTGATCTGGTAATAAAAGCACAATAGTAGGTAACTTGGGATACTCAGGATAAGCGTGATTCAGGTGTTAATTCAGGTTAATATTTTGATGAACACATTTTAGAAATTACAAGGATCTTATGTAATGGTAAGAAACTAAAGATAACCTGAAGTTACCTTTCACATAAGCTCTAAAATTTAAGGGGTCATGTGTCCACATAGTTCAAATTTAGGGTGAGTCACCACCAGAGACTATGAATACATTGGGAAACTCTGCAGTTCTTTAGCCATATGGGTGTTGGGTTCTTTTAAAAATAGGCCTTCCCAGACGGTAAGCATATATTCTGGATTTCCCAGGAAAGCCCCAATTTCAGCTTGTTCTGTTATATCCGCAATTATACTTGTATTCAGCAAGTTTTATGTCAGAATTTTTTTGGTTTTAAAAAATATGAAATCCAGACATCTAAGAACTTCTTTATTCCCAACTGAGTAAAGTTCATCATAGAAGAGAAGACTCAGCAGTTCCTCGCCCACTGTGAAAAAGTCTCTAATTTCATTCTCATCTTGTTTTCTTCCCTTACTTTGAACCAGTAGTTTTCAACTGTTTTTTACACCCATTAAAACCACTGTCAGTTAAGTGACATTAACTTTTTTTGTAGACCAGCAAGAAATTTCTGCAGACTGCAAAAGGTTAGACCTCAAAAATACTCTTAATGAGTCAACATATTTCTTTATTTGGGCATAAAAATAAAAATCTTATAAAATAAGTCTGGAGTCAATCCTTACACTCTTAAAAAGCCACTTTTTTGAGGGGGGCACACTCAGCAGTACTCTGGCTTACTACTGGCTCTGCACTCAGGAATCACTTCTGGCACTGCTAGGGGAACCATATGGGGTCCTTGAGATTGGACCCAGGTCTACCAAATGCAGAAATGTCTTAGCTGTACTGTTGCTACTTGTATCTTAGCATTTTGGTGATAACTTTCAGAAAAGATAGCACATTTTCTTTTCCCCCCAGGCATTATTGTTCCTGTGAGACTTCACAGACCTCAAAGATTTAGCAAGAAGCAGCATCATTACCACCATTTATTATTTACTCTATATAGAATTTGTGTAAAAAATTAAAAAATACTTTTTAGCTCTTACAGCCTGTGAGTTTGTTATTATTCCATTTCATGTCACAGAGATAAGTAAACATGTGTAGAGAGGTTAAGATCCGTTCAGTATCCTCTGTGTATAAATTCTTGTTATATTCTTGCTGTGTGCTCCTCAGATTCAGAATTGTTTATGATCTGATTATTCATTTCAACTCTGCACAGAGAAGATCTTTGTACTTTCCACTAACCAAAAGTGTATATTTTTGTACTCTGATAGTGTGGTTTTATATATTCTTACTAGTGTTTTCCCAAAATGGGTGGCCCATCCACTAGGAGATCACTGGAACAATCCAGGGTGGGCTGTCATATCCTTGTGAGCAACTGGGGGAATATTTTGTGTGCAGTGGCTGGCTTGAGGGTAGGGTATTGTATTTGGGCCACACCTGCCAGTGGTCAGGGCTTAATCCTGACTTTGGGCTCAGGGATCACTCCTGATTGTGCCAGGAATTGAATTTAGGTAAGCCACGTGCAAAGCAAGTGTCTTAGCCCTGTATTATCTCTCTGTCCCTCACTTCTCCCATTCCTGTATTATCTTTGTCCCCCATCTCTCTCGTCCCTGTATTATCTCTGTTTCCCGTCTCTCCAGTCCCCACTTTCTGTTTATTCCCTTAAAAAAGGCAGACTTCAGTGGTGGCATTGAGCTGATTTTCTTGTTTTGTTTTCTTTTTTTCTGAAAAGGGGTCAGTAGGCCAAATAAGACTGGGAAGCTCTGCTTATTACCTATCTGTAGTCCTCAAATTTGAACATTCCGGAATCTCACCTGGGGAGATTGTTAAAATGCAGACTCTTGGCTCTACTCCCAGAGTTTGATTTAGTAGTTCTGGGTTGAGGCTTGAAAATTTCAAGTTGTAACAACTTCCTAGATGATGCCATTGCTGCTGACTCAAGTATAACACTTTGCTACCATTTTTTATTCAAAAATTTAACTATTCCACACTAAATGTATCTAGGCCCTGTCAAGTGCTACAGAGATAGTAAAAAGGGTAGCCAGAGATTTTTGAGCTTAAAAGCTTTTATAGTCTCATGGGGCAAACAGAGAACCAATTTGATTATATTGTAAACAGGGATTGACATAGATAATAACAGAGTTGCTGTCATCTACTTTAGATTCATTGGGAGAAGGTCTCTTTGAGGTGATATTTAGCCAAAGATTTAAAAGTGTAAAAAGCTAATTAAGGCTTTCATAGCTTTGGTTTTCTCAGCTCCAGCCTCTGTTGCTTTCATTGATGATGACTATCTTGGGAGAACCCCATGATTTTCAAACAGACCTTTGGGCAATTCACTTCTTGCAATTTTCTGTGGCCTCAGTCAAGTTTGATTGCATACTTCATGATTATTTTCCTCTTCTTCACGTTAGCCTCCCTGTCTCCATATAGATAAAGTGCTGTGAATAATTTGAAGGATTGGCCGATTTTGTGTTCTGGCTCCACCTAGTTCATATTTTTTGGTCTCTGATGGCTTGAGAAGATTGTATAACAAATACTAGACCTGTGAACCATTCATGACCACTGCCTTCACCTCATCAGCGGTACCTGAGAATTCTGTTTTAATTTTCCAATTTAGTTGGAAAGAGGTATAGTAGTGAAAGACTGCATACAACTCCTTAGCTACTCTGATGTTGAGTTTCTTGAAATATTTCCAGATTCTTATGCTCTGAGATCATTTTTTGCTTTCCAGAAGTATATTAGGGCAATACAAAGCCAAACCTTGGTTCCATTTGTGTTGACCAAATCTGGAAAAAATGTACCTAATTGAAGGCTACTTTGTTCCCAGCTGTCTTCATTTCTTGTCCACCGATTTTTAGCTTTGAAGTTTGATGGCACACTCATTTTTATTCTTGATTTACCCTGCCATTATTTAGCTTTTGTTTAGACTCCTTCTAACTCTGGAGCTATTTCCTTGATGTCCTTTATTTATTAAGATATAGTGAACACCTCTTAGTTCCAGATATACCATATAATGATTAAACATTGGTTGATTAAACCTGGCCGACCCAAGTTCGATTCCTCCGTCCCTCTCGGAGAGCCCAGCAAGCTACCGAGAGTATCTTGCCTGCACGGCAAAGCCAGGCAAGCTACCTGTGATGTATTTGATATGCCAAACACAGTAACAGCAAAGTCTCACAATGGAGATGTTACTGGGCCCGCTCGAGCAGGTCTATGAACAATGGGAGGACAGTGACAGACAGTGCAGTGAACACCTCTTAGTTCCAGATATACTGTATAATGATTAAACATTGATTGATATGCAAAATGATAGCCACAAGTTTAGTCATCCTTATCCATACATAGTTTTTTCCCCCTGTAATGAGGACTTTTACGAACTACTGTCAGCAGTGCTTGGAGGGCCCACTCAGGATGGGAGATGCAAGCTGAATGTAGTCTATAGACCAGACATGATGGCCACTCAATACCTATATTGCAAACCACAATACCCAGAAAGAGAAAGAAAGCAAAAGGGAATGCCCTGCCATAGAATTGGGGAAGATGAGGTGGGGGTTGTGGGAGGGATACTGGGAACAATGGTGGTGGAGAATGGGCACTGGTGGAGAGATGGGTACTTGATCATTGTATGACTGAAACGTAAGCACGAAAGTTTCTAAGTCTGTAACTTTACCGCATAGTGATTCATTTAAAAATAAAAAAATTAAATATAAAAACTACTGTCAGCATCATTTAAGTATGCTATACAGTATTATTAAATAAATCATTATTTCCCAACATGAATGATAATGCCCCAGGGTGGCCAGGAAAAGATGGGGGAAGGGTAGTAGTAGCTTTGGGAACAATTGTTGCTTTCTGTTTGGTTGCTTAAAGAAGGTGGGTTTTCAGTTTGGGCAGTGGACACTGTCTTTTTATTTAGAATTAAAGAGCCATGATTTGCAAAGTTACTGATAGTTATGTTTTAGGCATATAATCATCCAACACCAGTTCCTCCACCGGTGTCAGCTTCCCTCCAACAGTGCTCCCAGATTCCCTCCCCATCCCACCTCTATTCCACCTCCAGTTGTCAACTGGACCAGCACATTACAGAGTTTCAGAGGTTGCCACTTAGATCTCATGTTTTCAGTTCTGGCGAATCTATGTTTGGGCCTTATGGCTATAACCCTCACTCGTATCACTGGTATAACTGAATCCCTGATGCCTATTAACGCATTACTTCTTGATTCTTCTCCCCCCCTCTTGATTTATTTCTTTTTCTAAAAAGGGACCATTAGATCAGCTTAATAATTACTGCACTAAAGTCACCATGCTGTAGATTATGTCTCCTCAACGTACTCAGCTTATTCCTGGGTGTTTATACCTTTGGGGCAGGGGCCATACCCAGTGCTGTTCAGGGCTTACTCTTGACTCTTTGCTCAGGGATCATTCCTAGTGCTTCTCAGGAGACAATATGTAGTGCTGGGTATCAAACTTGCATTGGCTGTATGCAAGGCAAATACCCTACTGCTTCAGCTCCTTTTGGCCTTAACTCACTTTATCCATCTCCCACTCTCTTCTTCTGGTGGTCATCCAATATGTTCTGTAACTATGAGCTGTATCTGTGAGTGATGGGGACATGTTTGAGTTTTAAAAACTTTTGGGAAAGCATTCCCTTTGTTGTTCTGTTCCTATAGAAGCTGAGACTCTTATTAAGCGACTCTTATTAGGTATTTTCTGAGTATTTTCAGGCAGAACATTCCTTTTGGTTTAGAAATACTTTGGCGAGGGGGTGGGAGTGGGAATCACAAGCTTCCCTTAGTGACCTTTCTGTAAAAACCTGAATCAGAGGATGTTTATCAGATGGGGAATACTGGAAACTGACTTTTCTGGTTGCCAAGGATATCCTGAGTTTATTTAAGAAATCTTTTGAACGGTTATCCAGCAAACACTTAATGAGTTACTGATGTCTTTTCTAACCACCCACATCTGAGGACAAGTGTAAACTACTTAACCCTGATTGTGAATCACCTTTTTTGTAGATTGAAAACTTTCTTACTTTTTCTCTGATTCCTGATAGTACAGAGTATATTAAAGGTTTGTATTTTATTCTTGCTGTTAAGCTGTGTGTCAACCACAGAGTGACTAGAAAAATTTTAAAAAAGAAATGACATGCAAAAGTGCTCAATTCTGGAGGTGATGAACTTTTTCTGTAGCTCTAGAGTCAGATAATCCTTGTTTGGAGTCAGATAATCCTGATCATTTCATGTCTACCCCATACCAGTGGTGTTTCAGGCTTACATATACCAACTTTTGATCTCAATTTTCAAATCTGTAAGTGGGATTAATAATTTTTTATAAAATAGGGTTTCTTTGAAGATTAAAATGCATGTAAAAGTACCTCTTTTTATTTCACACATAGCCTGCTGTTATTGAATATTAAGTATCACATGGTATTTTTAATGTCCTGGACTACTTGATTGAGCAAGCCAAAGTCTCCAAGTAAACCCATTAGTACCAAAATCTTAGATTTCCCTACACATGGAACCTTTTAAAGTACCACCTGAAAAACTATAGTTATCATATAAAATAATGTGATATTCAGAGTATCCCTACTTCTCCCATGTATCTAAAGAAGAACATGAACAGTTTCTGAGAGGCTAAATTTTGTTAACCAAAAATAATAATTATACCTTTATCCATATGACAATGGAATTATGATGCTTGGGCATTTCCAGAGTCTTTTCTAAGTGTCCTTTGTCATGAGATGAACTGTACGTGGTGTACAAGGCTGGATGCTACAATGCCTGGGCTCTGAGATGTGATGCTGCTAATACCCAGAAGTGCTGGGGGCCACCAGAGCCAACCCAAGCAATGTCTTTGACCCCTGATCTCTGTTCTTGAGCCTTTTAGGATCTTTTAATGGCTAGTGTAGTTGGAATCCAATAGCAGGCTTTCAAGTGGACAGTGTTTTTGTGTTTTCTATTCTCTGTAGAAAATTGTATGATTTATTTGACTTAAATGAGTATTGAACCTTGGATCTGTATGTTTGAATGCTCTGTTTCTATCCTCTTCCTAATCTGTTCCAGCATGTTTTTAATTTTGGAGACACGTGATAGTATTCAGGGGTTACTTCTGTCTCTGTATTCAGGGATCACTCGTGATGGGCTTACGGGGACCCTATTTGGTGTCGGGATAGAATTGTGGTTGGCCACACACAGGACATGTCCCTATTTGCTCTACTATCACTCTGACCATTGTTACAGCACTTTTATCCAACCATACTACTTTCCTTTAAATTCTGAGCATCTGGTACATGATTTATCCCATCACAAAATTCATGAGAACAGAAAATCTCTATGATTTTCCCCAGATATTATCTCTAATACATTTAAGAGACATATCTAAAACTGTGGGGATTTTAAACTTGATCTGTGGGTCTGAGAAAGCTGTTCATGTCTTTGATATAAATGCTGTCTGTATAAAAGCTAGACATCTTCTACATGTTCAAAGTATTTGGGTTTAAACCCCAATACTCTTTTATTGTGGTTGTTATTAGGTATTTTATATGTTATGAAGCAAATTTATATTTTGCTCTTAGTATGTATTAGGGACTAAGGAATAGAGGCATGCAGACATAAACTACCATCTTCATGATCCAGTGCATAGACAGTAAACAAATAGGTAGTTACATGTACTGTGAAGAAAAGTAAAACATTCAGAGGCAGGAGAGAGAGTACAATGGCACTTGCCTTGCATGCAGTCAACAAAGGTTTGATCCATGGCAAGCACCTCTACGAGAAATTCCTGAGTGCAAAACCAGGAGTTATCCAGGAGCATCACTGGGTGTGGCTCAACAATAAATCCCCCAAAATCAAGCTTTTAAGCATTTAAAACGTTTGCTTATACCATGAGTTTACTAAATTGTGCTAGCTGCTAGTGACCTTGGAAGATTCTCTAAAAGGGCTGTTTACTGGCATAGACTCAATCCAAATGATAATAGAAAGATGACTGGATAAAGAAACTATGATATATATGTGTGTATGTATACACACATAATAGACCCAGTTAAATATTGCTTTACCATTTGAAAAGAGATGAAATCACGCCTTTTATGACAAAATGTGTGAAATTTGAAGTGACTATGCTAAATAAAATAACTAAAGAAATAAAATACCATCATCAAACAGTTTCATTTGTATGGACTATGAGTGATAGTAAATTTGCTGGTTAAAACCAAAAACTAACTCCTAGGCTCATTGAAAACTATGGTGGTTAGACAAGAAAAAAGGAGAGGGGGATTTGAAGGAATGGGTAAAGAAGCCCTGGTGGTTGACACTGGAACTTTGGCAGGTTTGGCTAGTCTTATTTACATCTAGAGGTGTAAGGATATATCCCTGAAGTTAAATAGTATTGTTAGCTAGTGATGTTTTCAAAAGTGGTTGGATAGATGGCCTTAGGAAAGGAACACTGCCCCTGGCAGACCTTAGCAGTTCCTACTTTTTTTTCTTCTAAGTAAGATTTTGCTTACCAGTATTTCTGCGAGCAACACTGATAGAGATGGATTATACGGGTATAGCCAATCACATGAAAACAGACCCTAGATGAACGCTATTAATAGTAAAACACCAGGGGGCTGGAACAATAGCATAGCGGGTAGGATGTTTGCCTTGCATGCAACCAACCGGGGTTTGATTCTCAGCATCCCATATGGTCCCCTGAGCACCGCCAGGAGTAATTCCTGAGTGCAGAGCCAGGAGTAACCCCTGTGCATCGCCGGATGTGGCCCAAAAGTAAAAATAAAATAAAATAAAAAAACAGTAAAACACCATAGGAGAAACAATATCACAACAGAAACTTGTAGAGATGTTTATTTTTTATTATTTAAATGTTGTGCCTTGTCTTATTGTGTGTTATATGCAAAACATTGAAAATAGATGGATTTTTTAAAATGTCTATTCAAAAATGATACATATAACAAAAAATAGTGTAAAAGCCTCCTCAGGTGTTTTTATTTTTATGACATAAGCCCATAGAACAAACTCATTTTGATAGACATGATTTAAAAAATCTGAAGTGCCTGCAGTCTGTAAGTTTTGATAGAAGCTATTCTTACCCCAAGGCAAATATATGTGAGTTTAATTTTTAAGCTGTAAGTGCCATTTGACGTTAAATATAAACATTCTGTTTCGATTGTGGTGCTGTGTTTTACTTGTTCAACAATGAGAATATTTAAAGCACCTCTTTATTTTTTTTTAATTTTTATTAGTGAAACACCATGAGGTACAGTGGTAGAATTACAAATTTTTGTGCTTGGGTTTCAGTTATAAAGCACCTCTTTAATGTGAGAACATTAAAGCATTTTAATTGATGATCATTTATGGATCATCAGTTAAAATGATCCACGAATGATAGTGTTAAATTCTTGAAGTTTTAGCTAATGAAGTTTGTCTCTCCCTCTCCTCTTTCCTTCTCTTCCACTCCTTCCTTTCCTCTCTGTCTTCCCCCTTCTCCATCCAAAATTTTAGTAAAAAGGAGCTGTGATAACCTATATTATGACACATTATAAAATATTATGGATCCATTAATTTTTTTTTTGCTTTTGGGGTTACACCTAGCTATGCTCAGAGGTTACAACTTGCTCTGCACACAGGAATTACTACTGGCTGTGCTTGGGGGACCATACAGGATGCCGGGGATCAAATCTGGGTTGTCAATGTGGAAGGCAAATGCCCTACCTGCTGTACTGTAGCTCTGGCCCCAGCCATTACTTTTTTTGAACAGTCTTAACTATGTAGGAAAATAGATCTGCAGTTTAGTTGAAAAACTATATAAAACCATATTATTTGACCTTAAATAAGTGAAAACATTTTCCTAAAAATACTACCAGAAAAGGTTGTAAATTTTTATTTTCTTTGGCTTATGAAATTACGTGATTCTAATTTTTTTCTGCAGTTTTCTATTTTGGGGGGCATATCTTGCAGTAGTAAAAGCCTGTTCATGTCTCTGTGCTCAGGAGTGATCCTAGTAAGTGCCCAAGGGACCTTATGTAAATCTGGGAATTCAGGGTTGTCAGTTTGCAAGGCAAGCACCGTAATCCAATGTATTACACTTATTGTGAGTAAAAACATATTACGTGTTTTGTCCTTTCAATGAGACATTTTTTAATATCCTCTTCATATTATTATAACAAGCTGGAGTGATAACGAGCACAGTGGGTCGGGCATTTGCTTTGTATGCAGATGATCCGGGTTCGATTCCTCTGTCTCTTTCGGAGAGCCTGGCAAGCTACCAAGAGTATCCCGCCTGCACAGCAGAGCCTGGCAAGCTACTCATGGCGTATTTGATATGTCAGAAACATTAACAACAAGTCTCATAACAGAGACGTTACTGGTGCCTGCTCAAGCAAATCGATGAACAGTGAGAGGATAGTGCATTATTATATCATCCCCCCCAAATTTTTATCTTTAAAGCATTTCTGCTTTCTAATAGGTTATATATATATATTTTTTTCTTTTTTGGGGGGGTCACACCTGGCGATGCACAGGGGTTACTCCTGGCTTTGCGCTCAGAAATTACCCCTGGCGGTACTCAGGGGACCATATGGGATGCTGGGAATTGAACCTGGGTTGGCCACGTGCAAGGCAAACGCCCTACCTGCTGTGCTATTGCTCCAGCCCCAGGTTTTATATTTTTAATCTTCTACTTTTAAGTAATTTTATAAATATTTCCAAAAAAATGTTTGTGGGTCCAGGCATACATGCCTTTTGGTTTAATGTCAGAGCTAGTTGTTCTGGGGACCAAATAGGACAACATGCATCAGTAATCAGGAAAGCCATATGGTACTGGGGATTGAACTTGTAACCCGTGAATGTAAGGCATGTGCTATACCCTCTTTGAGGTATCTCCTCTACCTTGTCTTAATTTTTATTATTTATAAGGTGTCAATTTTATTTGTACCTGCTCTAATTTACAGTTCTTCTTAAAGCCAGTAGCTCAGTTCTACCTTAAAAGACTATTTTTCAGGTGCTTTATATGTAATAACACACACTTATTCATAGTGTATAGTTGAAAGTTGGCCTTAATTAAAGTCACACAGTGCTTGATGCAAGTCCTATGAAACAATGTAATTGCTATGTCTTGTTCTCAGTTTCTATATCTGTAAATGTAAAATAAAAGTTAGCTATTAATTTATGGGAGCTGAAGCCATACTACAATGTGTAGGCCTCTTGTTTTGCATACAGCTGATCAGTGTTTCATCTCCAGCTCTCCATATATTCCTCTAAGCCCTGACAGAAATGACCCCTGAGCAGAGAGCCAGGAGTAGGCCCTGAGTATTGCCTTGTATGGCCCAACTCCCCCTAACATTAGGTATTTTAAATAAAATGTTTATATGGATTGATATATACAAATATATGTATATTGTTGTGATCATTTGCCAAATGCTCCTTTTATTTGTAATTTTTATTGTAATTTTAAACTGAAAGTTTTGTGGCTTTGTTTCATGTTATTTAAACTGTTTTTTAAAGTTTCCATGTTTTGGAACCTAGAAACCTTATGTGTTTTCCAAGCATATTTTTCTTTTCTACGTGTGCAATTTATGATCATTCACATGGGCCGGATGGAATGAAGATTAAATTTGTTCTAGGTATAAAAGAAACTTCTATTTATATATAAATAGTTAATTTATTTGTTACAAGTTACTTTCATCTGTTATTTACATTAACAAAGTATCACATTAGTAGAGAAGGGGGTAAGAGACAGGTATAACTGTACCACCAAGTAATAAAACTACATTGGTTTCATTTTAAAATCCATGGCCCAAGTTTATCTAATTCAAATTCATCTACCCAAGCAGATTTGAAGTAAAAAGAGAACTGTCTTTTAGTGAACTGTGTCTTGGGCTAGACACACATATATTATGTAATTTTGTTTGTAGTCCATATGAGAGCTGTTTTTAAAAAGTAGAATAATCATCTGGCAATTTTGCTGTCTTGAATTACAAAATGATAAATGTGTTCCTTTGGAAAGCAATTTGGATTTGACTGACTGTTCTTTATAATCAATTGCAATAATTGTGCCATTGCTCAGTTTCGTTTCTTTAATGAGGTGCATAATTTTATGGTTTGTTGACATGGCAGAATGATGATGGGCAAGTTTGGAAGCATGAATCTGGTCACTGAAAGACTTTTTACATAAAACTATTTTATTAAAAATAAAATGAGGTACATACAGTACAGAAATTTTCATTTTTGCCTCAAAATTTTCTTAGTGTTAAATGCCAAGAGAGGGTAGAAGAAGTAGCTCCAATGGGAGACTTCCTCTTGTTTTTCAGTTCTTCGGCTATACAGAAATTGAATATGAGGGTCCATAAGAACATTTCCGATATAGAACTAGAGAGACATGATTTAAAATAATTATTCTATCTGTGAGATTTATTTAGACAGCAAAGGTTTAAGATACTGTTCTCCCTGGTTTTAAAGACAAGGTCAACAGTGGATTGGTGGAAGATTATTGGTATGTTGGAAGTTGTGGTATGGTAACATATACTTTGAAGAGATGTAAAATTGTACTTCTAAAACTCATACAGTAATGCAAACTAACATTATGTTACTAAATAAAGATGAAAAAATTAACTCAAGAATGAGCATGTTCAGTAGTTCATTCATGCCAAAGCTTGCTTCTTGTATTATGTGGTGAAACTGAGTAGAGTGGGTTACCATTATTTCCAGACCCTATATGCCATCATTGCCTAAATTTTAGTTTGTCATGTTTGGTTTAGCATTTTGGTTTGAATATTTTTCAAACTGAAAATTTAAATCCACTAGAAAACTGTGTACAGGTGCTTATTAGTCAGGCTGTTGTGTTCTCTTTTGCATTTTCAGGAAGCCTGGTCTCTTCCTTTAGCTTATCTTTGTCTCTTCCTTTAGCTTCTCTTTTATTTGTTTACAAAGCTACTGACTTTGTAACACTTGTATAGGACTATTGAAAAGATGCATAAAGGAAGAATGTTAGCAGTCATATTTTTTATGTCACAATAAGTATAGACTACATTGGTTTTTATGCTAATGACGTTCGTGAATCTTGCCATTTTTTATTCATTGGTTCTGATCTGGCTTGCATTACTACTATCTTAATTTTTTTGTGGAAACTTATGATCTGTGCCTCCCAGATTAGAAGATGGTTCAATTACTTTCTGATTTTTGGACAGTCAGAAGAGTTTCCTGACATAATAATGAGAAAATTTTAAAGTAGATTTTTGTTAATACAATTTAATGGTGCATATTGTATTCTTTTCTCCATATTTATTCCATCATAAAACAACATTTCACACCTGATTTTCTTAAAGTGGAGTTTTTCTGCTTAGGTGATTGCCTTCTACAGATATAGCATAGGGGTTGCAAGATATGCACTGTTAAGACTGATAAATTCAGTATTATCTGGTATGATAGGAAACAAATAGCTGTGCTGTAAGATTGCTTACATAATCAGAGCTAAAAAATAGACTTTAAAAATAGAAATAACAAAACAACATATATCAAGCAATATTCATGATTATTAATAACTCCCTCAAGATTTTTAGGTGCTGTAAATAAAGTTCAGATTGCAGTTACCTTTTCTAAAACAACTTGAATGGAAGTAGAATGAAGGGAGCGAGCTATTTTTGGCGTGGGCTTAAAGAAGGAAATGTCAGCATGACTATTAACTGACACTTTATCAAATTCAGTTTATACTTGGAAACTTTGATTTTTTTATTTTGTTACTTTGGGGTTTAGAGGTCTTGATTCGATATTTTAAAAGAGTGACATTGCTAACCTTTTGATTTTGAGCAGTGAGTTGCCCCTGAAATTGGTTGAGTCACTTCATATTTTTTTGAGAGTTCACCACCTGTCAAAGCTGAAGAGATTTGTCCCTTTTACTTTCTGCTTTCTGAACCATTTTCCTGTTTTTTGTAATCTTCAGCTATTTGTGGTCGGTTCTTCCTACATTTAATATGTGAAACTCACTACAAAGTATAACCCTTAAAGTGACTCAGTTTAGAAGATTTTTGAACTTCCACTTCTGTCCTTGAAGGAACAAGTAATTGGTATTACTCAACAAGAATACCATCTACTGGAGCCAGAGCAATAATCCAGCAGGTAGGGCACATGCCTTGCACGTGGCAGACCCAGTACAAGTTCTGGTACCCCATATAGTACCCTGAACCTATGAGGAATGATCCCTGAGTGCTGTGCCAGGAGTAAGCTCTGAGCACTACAAAGTGTGTTCCAAAAACCAAAAAGAAAAGAAAAAAGTGTGTTATACTTCACAATCTCTATAAACAACTAGGGACCAAATAAAATGTACAAAGTAGTTGCTTTTAGACATTTGACAACAGGTAAACAAAGAACTGTGATCCCTGAGAAAACTGGAACAAAATGAAGTGAGCCCTAGTCACTCTGACTTTTTTTTAAATGTAGGAGTACTGCTATTTATTCAGCCACTGATTAGCTGATTGAGTTGTGCATGAACTCCACCTTACTTTTTTTTCATTTTTTATAATTTTATTTATTGAATCACCGTGAGAGCAGTTACAAAGCTTTTGGGTTTAAGTCTTGGTCATATAATGAAACACCCATACCTTCACCAGTGCCCATTCTCCACCCCCAACAACCCAGTATACCTCCATCCCACACCCTCCCCTACCGTGGGGCAGATGATTTCCACATTATTCTCTCTCTACTTTGATCACATTCAATATTTTGACGCTAGACCCACCATTATTCTTTGAGATTTTACCCCAACACTCAGATCTGCTGAAAAGGCAACAGTAGACAATTTGCTCTCTATTGCTGGTTATGAATAACATATGATGACGTGTGGCTGCAGTAGTGGCCGTGCGATACTGAAATTCCAAAATTTTAACACTTAAATCTGGAGGGATTTTTGCCAAAACCTGCTGAGTTCCAAGATTTGCTCCTGAGTCTCTGGGATCATGGCCGTTAAGCAGGTTGATCAGGAGCCAGAAAGGCCGTTCGTGGGTGATGACTCGGGGTCTCGTTGGGGTGTGGAGGACAGGACCGGCTCCATCCCCATCCTGTGAGGCCCAAAATGTCTCCTCACTGCAGGCCCAAACCTGACTGTCCAATGGCCTCTAGAAATGCATCTGGTCCCGGCAGTAGGTTACCGGTGCTGGGCCAACCCAGGTGAGAATAGGTTTTGTGCCTTGGCCTGTTCCCCCTGGCGGCCCAGTGGCCGCCATCCTCCAGAGGCCACTGGACAGTCAGGTTTGGGCCCGCAGTGACGAGACATGCAGAGCCTCACAGGATGGGGGTCGAGCCTGTCCTGTCCTCCCCACCCCAATGAGACCCCAAGTCATTGTTCACGAACGGCCTCTCTGGCTCCTGATCAAGCTGCTTAACGGCCATGATCCCAGAGACTCAAACAAATCTCAAAATCCAGCGGCTTTTGGCAGAAATGCGTCTGGAACCCGCAGTAGGTTACTGTCCTTGGGCCACCCCGGGGGGGGGGGGGGAAGGGTGTTTTCCCTCCACTTGCTTCCCCCAGGCAGCTCAGTGGCCACCATCCACTCTAACTTTTTGACTGCGGTAGTTTTTGGATCATAGTATTCTGAGAAGGAAGCCAATAAGAGCCTGCATTATTGCTGAACTGATGAGACACAGTGGGGCAGGCCTAGGTGATGATAGTAGCTCGTGCAGCTGAGAACTGGAGGAGAGGGAGTTAGTCAGATTCTCAGCTATTAGTCTAGATATGTGTATCATTGTCTCTACCTTTGGCCCAGTAGGAATCTGCACATGTGTTGAGAAAACATTGTGAGCTGAGGCAAACAGCAGAATCAATAATAATTGCTTAGTAGCTTTAAACTGCAAACCTTCCAAAGCACATTCATGACCAAGAGACATTAAAATTTTACAGCCAGGTCTGAGAAACCTTGTTGAACAACCCAGGCACTCAATAGGATTACCAGATGGGGTCATACTTAGGGTTAATGTAGGGCTAAGTAGCCTGAGTGTACAAGGCTACTTTTAACTCAAAGTAACCAAACCTGTAAATAAGCCTTGAAAAGTGAGTGTCTGCAAATAATTTAAATATATAGCCAAATAAACTTTACCACTCTAGAAGAATGCAGTATGATCAAAGCTCTCGTGAATATGATTATAATATTTGGCACCCCCAAACTGGAATTATGAGAAGCACTAAGGTACGACTCTTAACCAGGAGGAAGTTCTGGTTAAAAACAGAATCAGAAATGACAGTAATAGAGTTAAGAAGGACTTTAAAACAGGTTAAAATTTTATAGCTTAAAAACAGCCATAAAATATGTTGATTGATTGGAAGAAAAACATAAATATCAGGATTAATGCAATAGAGAACATATGAAGAATCAAATGGAATTCTGGAGCTGAGAAGTCCTGAAGAGAAATTACTGGATGAGGTATCAGAGCGATAGCACAGTGGGTAAAGTGCTTGTCTTGCATGTAACCAATCCAAGTTCACTCTCAACACCCCATGTGGTCCCTGAACCCACCAGGAGTAAGCCCTGAACACTGCGAGGTGTGGCCAAAATCCCCCAACCCTCCCCAAATACTGGATGAGACTAATAGCAGACTAGACCACAGGGGGAAAATCAGTGAATTTGAAGACATAATAGAAATTCTAACTGAAATACATAATTAAAATATCTGAAGAAAAAAATATCTGAAGAAAAGAAAATAGCCTCAGTGAGCAGTAGGGCAATATTTAGTAGATTCACAAACATGTGATTGAAATACTAGAAGGAAAGGGTACATAGGCAAAAAATAAACAGCTGAACAAATAATTGCTTGAAAATTTCCAGTTACAGGCTTGGTGATGGAACATTGTATGCCAAAAGCCAAAGTATGAATAATGTTGCAAACCATGGTGCTTTAAAAAACGTAAAATGTATGGTCTATAGTCTACATTTGCAAACCACAACACCCAAAAGGAGAGAGAGAACAAAAAGGAATGCCCTGCCACAGAGGCAGGGTGGGATGTGGGGATAGGGGGTTGGAGGGATACTGGGACCCGTGGTGGTGGAAAATGGGCACTGGTGGAGGGATGGGTACTCTATAACTGTACCTCATGTTGTTTCACTAATTAAAAATAAATAAAAATAAAAAATGTAAAAAAATTCCAGTTACTCTGAAAACTATCAACTCAAGAAAACTAAATATAATAAAATAGCTAAAAATCAGTTCTATAGAGAATATTTGAAAAATAACTAAAAGATAGAGATAGAAAAGATAAAAATAATGTGTTTCTCACCAGAAACTCTACCAGCTATCTGATAAGGTAAAGGTAAAGGTAAAGGCCCTCCCGTTGTTCGTCAATTTGCTCGAGCGGGCCCAGTAACGTCTCCATTGGAGATTTTGTTACTGTGTTTGGCATATCAAATACATCACGGATGGCTTGCCAGGCTCTGCCGTGTGGGCCAGAGTATCTCGCCCACATCAGATAAGGGTTGACATATTTAAAGTGCTGAAAGAGGAAATAATGTCAGCCTCAAATCTGATATCTAATAAAAAATATTCTAAAAACCTTGCCACAATGAGGAAATGTATTAAAAGGGGGATGACTTGATCGCTCCTTAACACTAGTGTTTAGAGAGAAGGACAGAGAAGGAAAGAAATCACGGGGTAAGAGGAGAATGGCAAGTAGTGAGTGAACAGGATCAGGGCTTCAGTTATACTGGTGTTATCAGTGAGTGGTATAGCCATATATCCAAAACCACAGACTCAACAAAACAGAAAACATGTGATCTAAGCTGTAACCACTGAAACTTGGTAATGCCTGTTAATTTGACATTTGGTGATTGGGTAGGGAGGGAATATGGGAACACTGGTGTAGGAAAGTTGACACTGATGTTGGAATTGTTATTGAAGTATTACATGCCTAAAACTCAACTATCAATAACTTTGTAAATCACAGTTCTTTAAAAAATGACAAAGAAAGTAAAGAAGGAAGTAAGGGCAGAGAGGAGAGGAGGGGAGTGAAGGAGAAGATAGGATTGGATTTTGAAAAACCTGTCCAGAAATATAATACTGCAGGTAGGGTGCATGCCTTGCACAAGGCCACCTGGGTTTGATCCCTGGCACCCAGATGGTTCCCCTAAACCGCACCAGGAGTAGCTCGGAGCACACCAAATGTAGCCCAAAAAGTATATAAAAAAGAAGAAATGAAAGTGAAATATATTTGTTAGGCAAAACCTGAAAGGATTATCACCAACTAACCTGGATCTATAAGGAATATTAAAGGGAATTCTTCAGGTTGAAGGAAAATGGTACCAGATGGAAACTTAGATTAAGTGTTGAAGTGATTTTAACTATATCTGATGGATATTAACTTACTGTGATAATCATTTCTCAATATAAATTAATTATGCTGCATACCTGAAACTAATATAAGGTTATATGTCAGTTTTGAAAATATTAAAATAAATTACATATTTTAAAATATATAGGTTAAAAATAAAAAGATGGGAAAAGATATAAAGCACCAATCATAAGAAAGCTTAGTATCTATGTTAAAATGAGGCAAATTAGACTTTTTAGGATCAGCACTAGAGATAGGAAAGGACATTTTAAAGTGATGAAGTGTTCAGTTTATTTAGAGGACAACAATCCTAAAAGTGTATGAACCTATCAGTGCCTCAATGTGGGGGAAAACCAATATATAACTGAAAAGATCAATAGACAAAACTAGATTTGATTAATTCAGTACTCTTTAACAGTAGTCGATAGACAATATAAAAAGGAGTGAGGAACTTGAAAATCAGACCACATTTTTATCCAACTTTATAAAATTGACAGTTATAAACACTGGCCTAAGGCTACCAGACTACTTTTCTTTTTAAAGTGACAAGGAACACTCACTAAAGACTATATTTTGAATCATAAAACGAGTCTCAGTCTATTTAGAAGAATTGAAATAATGCAATGTATCTTTTTTTTACCAAATTAGTCTGTAAAATTACCCAGTATACCTCTAAACAAGTCATGGTTCAAAGGAATTAAAAGTGAAATTAGAGCCAAAGAGATAGCTTAATGACTGGAGCATACAATTTTCTATGCAAGAGGCCCAGGTTCAATTATTGGCATTGCATATTTCCCCTGAGTACCACTGGGTATGATCACTGTGTGCTGAGCCAGGAAAAGCCCCTGAAAACCATTGGAGTGGCCAAAAAACTAAAAGGAAAATGAGGAAAATTAGAAGACATATGAAAGTGAATTATAATGAAAACACACCATGTTAATATTTGTGTAGTACAATTTATACAGTACTTAGAGGGAAATTTATATCTTTAAAATGGGGACATTTTAGAATCAATAATCTGATTCCAGCCTATTAATCTAGATTATGAAAAGCATTTTAAACTCCAAGTATCAACACAATATTAGAAGAAAAGAATCAGCAAAATGAAAAACAGAAAACTTATGAAATCAAAAGTTAGCTACTTGAAAATATCAATAATATTGATAAATTTATAGTACACTAATGGAGATAAAAGGATAAAATATACAGAATAATGTGGTTTACCAATATCACAATTGAGTGGCCATCACTACTGGCCATAAGTGAAAAATAATAAGGGTATTTTAGTTTATCCCAATAAAACCAAACCTCATCTTCTACCTCACAGTGTAGACAAAAAGTAAAATATAATGGATCATAAGCCTAAATTAAATTGCAAAACTTCTTGAAGAAAACATTAGAATATCTTCTTAATTTTTGGAGTGATAAAGATTTATTGTTTTGGAACAGAAGTGTGAGCCAGGAAACTTGAAAAATTACATTTCATCAAAATTTTAAATGTATGCTCTTTTAAAATAGGTTAAGGGCCAGAGAGATAATACAACAGGTGAGGTACTTGACTGAGACACGTCAACCCTGGTTTTATCCCTGACACCACACATGGCCCCCAGAGCCCTGTCAGGAGTCATCCCTGAGCATATATTCTGAGTCCTGCTGGGTGTGGTCTAAGCCCCTTCCTCAGCCTGCATTTTCAATGATTGACAAAATTATTGTCACCAAAAATGAATTACCAGTTGTCTGGTTTAATAAAAAGTGCATGGTTTTACTGTATATGAATTATACCATAATAAAATTGATTTTTAAGAAGAAATATTATGGAGGTATTGATGTCGATTCCAAAGAAATCCTTACCTCTTACAAAAGAGGTTCTTAGATATTTTAGAATAGATGTTCTTTTTTTTTTTTCTTTTTGGGTCATACCCGGCAATGCACAGGGGTTACTCCTGGCTCTGCGCTCAGGAATTACCCCTGGCAGTGCTCAGGGGACCATATGGGATACTGGGAATCGAACCCGGGTTGGCCGCATGCAAGGCAAACGCCCTAGCCACTGTGCTATTGCTCCAGCCCCTAGAATAGATGTTCTTATAGCACAGCAGGTAGGGCATTTGCCTTGCACGTGGCCCATGTGGCTGACCCGAGTTTGATTCCTCCGCCCCTCGGCAAAGCCTGGCAACTACCCATGATGTATTTGATATGCCAAATACAGTAATAACAAGTCTCAAAAATTGAGATGTTACTGGGCCCGCTCAAACAAATCAATGAACAACGGGAGGACAGTGCAGTGCTACAGTTCTTAAGAGGTTGAATTTCTTTTTTAAAAGATAAAGTAGAGGAAGAAACAAAGGTAATTTAAGCATCCCTAATAAAAATATGGTTCTCCATTGTGTACTTTGTCCCTCCATTCTGCCTTTCTCCTTCCCCCTAAAATGAGAATTCCCTTTTTAAAGCTAAGCCTATCCATCTTTTTTAACCTAGAGGAGCAAGTGATCCAGTACAAGGATTTGAAAATCTAATGTTAAGTTTCTGAATTCAGAAAATATATGAAATAGATCACATTTTAATTGCAATTCTAATTAAGGTTGCAAGGCTTTCCTTGCAATAGGTAGTAAAATCTAGAATGAAGAAGCTGAATAACTTTCTGACTCTTTACAATCAAATAAATCTGGACATGTATTTCATATGTACTCTATTCCTGGAAATAGAATATGTTCTGAATATAAAACAAGATGGTTGAAAAATTTATGTGGGGAAGAAATATAAAGGTACAAAAAAAACATATCAAAACAAAATACCACTGAGCTACATCCCTGATGAGTGGTAGAGCTTATGTTTCACATGTGTGAGACCAAAGGTTTGATCTCTAGCCATAAACACCCCCTGATTCCACAAGATCCAAAACAAATCTTTTAATTTTTTTCATTGTTTTGTTTAGGTGTTATGAATTTTATGACTATCATATATTTAATCAAACATAAACACCAAAACACAGTTCCCATAAAAGTTTTTAAAGTGGAAGGGGGGCGTTCTGGTCCGTCCTTCACGCCCTACCGAGGTCACCAGTTGCCCCCCGCGAGCGGCTCTCCAGCACGGCCACGGCCCCAGAAGCACAAGGACTTAATGCAGAACCCAGCAGCTTGGAGCAGAAAAGTGAACGGACTCTGCATTGATCCAGGCCATCAAGTCTGCCGGAGGGGAAAGGGTGTTGCCCCATTCGCCCTCTCCTCTTTGGAAAGAAAGATGGCGGCCACATGGGAGCCTTGTGGACAGCAGGTATGAGCCGGGAGTGTGGGGGCGACTAAAACCTCATGGGAAGGGGGGCGTTTCGGTCCGCCCTTCACGCCCTACCGAGGCCACCGGTTGCCCCCCGCGAGCGGCTCTCCAGCACGGCCAGGACTCCAGAACACAGAAACCAATTTCTTAACTATCTGACTTTCAGTAGAAATACTTCCAGGGTCAATAGGTAAAAGAGCAGAAATCCAAAACCAACATTTAATTCTTGAACCCAGCCGTAGAAAGCAAATCACTTCACAATGCTTTTTCAGCATGTCTGATTTGGGGGGGGGGGTAAACTCTAAATAATAGTGGTGAATCTTTTATTGAAACAATGAATCTAATCAAAGCAGATAGAGTGTTAACTAGAATTCATCTGCCTCACAGGGACGGGGAGGGGTGGGGGGTGGGGTTTTATTGGGGTTCTTCATGGTAAAAAATAAGTATTGGTAAAGGGAAATGTGTTTGATATTTGCATGACTGAGACATAAACCTGAAAGCTTTGTAACCTTTCCCACAGTGATTCAATAAATAAATAAAAAAAAAAAAAAAAAAAAAAAAACTGAAAAAAAAAAAAAAAAAAAAAAAAGTTTTTAAAGTGATAAAAATTAGGATTTACTAAATCAATATTCAATGTATAACCCTGGAGTCTGATTCTCTTAGTGTTCTTTGCTTTTCTTATGTTGAATTTAGAACATGATTGACTTCAGCCTTTTAACACTTGCACACCAGCACCCATCCTGAGTACTTGTTCATAGACTAGAAGTTATAACCATGGCATTCTACCTGCAAACTGTAAACTACCTGCAAACTGTCAGTGGTCTGTGGACTGGTGATTGCTGCTTTAGAAATTTTAAGCTTTATGTGCCCCAGATGATGACTGAGTGGCTAAAGTACTTGTCACGGGAGTACAGGCCAGAGTTTAAACCTCACTGCTGCCAGCACATTCTCACGGGAATCCTAAGAGCTCTTTTTGGGATCTCTGATTTTAAAAAAGGGCCTAAAGATGACTCAGTGGCAAAAAAAGCACCCAGGGTAAGTATGAGGCTAGGATTTTAATCTGGTGCCACTTCATGGGCCAAGGTTACCATTCTAATAGCCACATTGTCTGGGGATCCCTAGTGAGAGAGAAAATGATATATTTTAGATGATGTAGCAATAGTATAGGATTTTAAGGCTCTTGCCTTGCATACAGCTATTCTAATACAATTCAAGCACTGCATATGGTCCACTGAAAACTACCACGTATGGCCCAACCCTTCCCCAAATCTTTTAAGACATTAGTAGAAGAGCATTACTTTTTTTCCTTGTCTGATTTTAAACAATTCTTTTTGTAGAAAAAGCTGAGTCTTAAAATTTCAAGCTCTTTGAACAAACAGTTTCACACCGAATTCCAAGTAAAAATGTTTTCATTTTGGAAAAATGTAGCGATTTGTCATTCAAACTTTGTGGAATGGTTTTCAGATATTACAGATTTTAAAAATTTTATTATCAAAAAACTTAGTTAATCAGTCTTAACATCTTACAATGTATTAAGTTTAGTTATAACTACAATGTAAACGTGAAGAGAAAATACAATGTATTTGTATTTTGTACATTGTATATTGTACAAATGTATTTTTCCTACTTTAGGTAGTCTTTAACATGTAATTAGGAGTTGGGTTTCTCAATAATAAAATAATAAGATCAGTGATAACAGTATATCAAGTTTAAGGTAAGTTTCTTTAAAATTTGCTGAAGAAGGGGCCGAAGAGATAGCACTGTGGGTAAGACTCTTGTCCCCAAGACCTCATGTGTTCTCCAGAACCCCACCAGGAGAGATCCCAGAGTGGAGAGCCAGGAGTAAGCCCTGACCGCCACTGGGTGTGGCCCCAAAATAAAAACAAAAAATTTACTTAATGGTCAGGTGATCGGGCAGTTACAGGCGCATATCTAACATAAACCTAATCTTGGTCTGAGTACTGGCACCACATGGTCCCCACATGATCATGATATTTGATCTCTGTAGGCTTCCACGTACCACCAGGGTGGTCCAGGTATCCCTGATTCCACAAGGCCTATGCTGCATCTCATCCCTGAGCTCAGCCTGGTTGGTGGATAGTTGCTAGTGGAGCCTTAGGATCTCCTAAATAGTGCTTGGGAGCACGCCCCCCCCCCCCCCCCGGACAAAATACATAGAAGTCTACTGGAAATTATTGCTTTGGATTTGCTAAGGGAAATAATTGGTTCTTTGATTTAAAATTTAACATGGTCAAGCGAATCCTTCAAATTTTGCTTGTGATTTGGTCAGTTATGTGTCAGTGGTGATTAACCTTGCTTTATAAGACACACACTCACATTTTCAATATTCTTAGTCATCTGAAAGACTTCAGACTTATTTACCTCTGGCATTTGTCAGTTAAATTAGCTTTGTAAAAGTGGGGAAAAAAGAATATTTTGCTGCTCTGATAAAATTTCTAGTAACAGCAAGCGAAGTATTTAGTATTTTCGGGTCGTCATTTTCAGATATGTGTGGTTTCCTATACCAACTTATTCTGTGTGTTTAGACAGTTTGTCCTGATTCTTCTGAGCTCCATGGGATATAGGCTCTTTGGAAAGGTTGGAAGAATATGATATAAGGCTATAGTGGTAATTTAATATGTGGGTGGCGATGCCACAATTTGTTTTCCTCACCATCTAACAGTACATTAATGTATCTTCTTTATCTGCAGTAAAGAATTGCTATATACAAGAAAACATAATATGTAGGCAGGATAGATATACAGCACTTAATCTCTTTGCCTTGCATTTATCTGAATCTGGTTCAATCTCTGGAACCAAATATATTTCTCTATTCCCACCAATAGTGACCACCACATTATTCAGTGATCCCTGAATGATACAGAGTCGAGAGCATGCCCTGAGCACCAAAGTGTATGGGTTCCCCCAAAATTGTAAAATTCATTAGCGCCTTATTATAAATCCTCTCCCCCACACTTGCCTCCTCTGCTCTTATCTCTCCCTTAATGGCTTACTATCGCTTTGAATTTCAAATTATCTTGAGGATTTAACACTCCTTTATTCATTAATAAGCCTCTTTAATATGAATTAAATAATCAGAACAATGACTAGCTGAATAATCGTTAACCAGTGTAAGTGGAAACTGTCATTTGCAGGAATCTTGTAGATGTCAGATACCTGATTTTATTAGAATACCTGAATTTGGTGAAAGCTGTCTATACAGCAGGGAAAATGGAAAAAATGAGAGAAAGTCAGATGTGTTACTGGATAACCAAGAAAGATGAAATGGTAGGTTTTGAATGAATTTCTAGCACTGCACTGTAACACTGTCCTCCCGTTGTTCATCGATTTGCTTGAGCGGGCCCAGTAACTAACGTCTCCATCGTGAAACTTGTTGTTACTGTATTTGGCATATTGAATGAAATAAAAGTATAAAAGCCTGTAAATTGTATTTTGTGTTAGGCCAGTTTCTCCTGGTACATTTTAGCTACCATTTCTCTAGCCTCCTAGCAGATTTGTGTCTGTGCTTACCATGTAATATTCATGGAATTTCCTTACAAGCTGGTATTTTATGAGTGGGGAGGTTGGGCCACATCTGACAGTGCTCAGGACTTACTCTTGGCTCTGTAGCAGTGCTTGTATGTGTGGTGCTGGGCATGGAACTGGGGTTGACCTTGAACAAAGTAAGGGCCTTTCCGTCTGTACTATCTCTCCAACCCATTTTTGAAGACATTGGGAATTGCTAATCAGATTAATTTTCCTATGCTGTGAAAAAGTTAATCAGTAGTATGAAAATTTGAGAACTAGAACTACGTTCTACCCGAACCAGCTTGCTAACTCTGTATTTAGTATCCTTGCAAAATTAAGGGGAAATAGCTGATTTCTCAAAACCTTTCAGCTAATGACCTCAGATAAATTATACTTTTTGAATTATATTTTGAGATTTCCTAGGACTGAATTGCATCTCCAGAAAACTCTTATGTTGAAATCCTAACCCATGATGATTGTGCTAGAATCTATCAGGGATAGTATGATTAAATGAAGTGATAAGGGTAGAGTCCTGCTCTGATAAGATTAGTGACCTTGTAAGACTAGATACTAGTGGGCTCCTTTACACATTTTTGCTCTTCCTGGGGGCTCATGGGAAAGGTTATGTGGAAAGAGGGCAGTCATTTAAGAGCCAAGAAGATTTCTCACATAGAACTTTGCTGGAACCTTGATTTTGGACTTTCTTGCTTCCAGAAGTCAGGGAAATTAATAGTTCTTATTTATGCTATCTGTTGGTGTTGTTTTGTTATGGTGACCCAACCAAACTAACACAGATTTTAACCATATTGGGTAAATTTATATGACTTGAATCTACAGTTTATATGATTTGGAAATGATATGACTTTGCTTTGAAACAGGGAGCTAAAGGTGATTAAAATGGCGGTGATTAAAGATTTCAACATTTCTGGTTTTTCCCTCTGGGTTATAAATCCTGGGGAACTACAGTCATCGAATGGGATGTTATGAGTCAGTGATAAGTTGGAGTTTTGAGATAGGCTGCTGATAAATCTCAGTATGATTGAAAAACAGTCATTATTTGATGGCAGAAGAAAAGAACCAAGCTAAAGGGGTTTTCTTTTTCTCTGTCTACCTACAATGTTAAACTCTTTGAATACCCCTATTATAGTAATTACTATTAAATTGGTGGTGATTGAGATGATACTGAGTTAATGTTAGCATCTACAAATCTCATTTTAAAGAATCTACTTGTAAAGAAGGCAACTTGTGAGAGTAAGGCCCATGCAAATGGCTGAGGCCATTTTACAAACTTGTTTCTAAAATGTTGGGGTGGAAAAAAATTCTGATAAAATATTAAGTAACTATGTCCTTACCATAGTTTTCTCCTCAACTACAAACATATTTCTCATTTATTCTAGCTTGTAATAATGGAACAGTAACAAAGATGGCATAGACAGTACCATGCAACTTTGACTGGGATATCCCATTCAGATTTACATTGCTTTCCTGTTTTTGCTGATTCCACATATATTTCCCTGAAAACTGCAACTGACCTATGGACATTGGCTGCTAGTTGGCAGGTAGGATTTACCTAGATTAGGTGGTTATTTCCTGTTCCCTTATTCAGACTTTAGAAAATGAAGAGTATTTACTTTTATCCAAAGGTTTCTTAGAAAATATTGGTTAAAAATGTCCAGAAGTTGGAAAATTCCTTTAATAAAAACTTTTTGCTACCCTCAGATAAATATTTTCATTAATATTTTATCATTTCATTTTGAGTCCCTTTCTAGATTATAGTATTTTTTTCAGTGTATGTAGGTGGCCGCAAACCATATGGTAAAAGTATTTTTCAAAAACAGTCAATCTTTGTCATACTATGAGCTGTATTTCTTATTTCCATGTTATTGAGCTCCTCCTCTGAACAGTCTCAAAATGCTTTTCTATTTTGATCTGTATCTAATCATGCTGATGTTTATCACCTTTAGGGAACTCATACATGTTTTAATAACACATTTAAGAATGAAATTTCTTATTTAGTCCCATTCTGTGTTGGGGAAAGAAAAAGATGATGCTGTTTTTAGATAATACTTATTGAGTGCATCCATAGTCATTGCACTGTGTAAAATATAGTTATTATACTCAACATATAATATTTTTATTGTTGAAGTAAAGTGTTTTTATTTAGACATATATGAGGAAGGAGGAAGATTTGTGTGTTCAGGAGAGAACATGGGCTTCTCCATCAAGAAGAAGCCTAGATAAAATCTCTTATGCTCAGTGATGCTTATTACATTTTAGCCTGCTTTTAAGATGCCTAACTTTCCAAGTTATTTCCTTTATTAAATGTTCCTTTTGGATTTGGGAGGTTATTTTAAATTCAACATCTATGTTCTCTATAAAAGATGCATGAGCATACAAATAAAATGAAGAGGCAAAGATTTTGAAGCAATAATTTTATTGGCTTCTAAAAATCTGATTTCTTCTATATTCAGGCACCTGTTTCAAACACAGTGGGGTTATCAAGTTGCAATCCCGCCCATCTTTGACACTGATACCTTCCTTGCAATACAAATCCTCAAGTGTATGTTGCTGGGGCATACAGGTATCCATGAGAGTGCAGATAATTTTGCATCTGGTCTGCCTCTATATTCTGGGAGGAGGACATATTCTATAGAAAACGGCCTGAAATCCATGGACTGTTACAATTAGAAAGACCACCGCAAGATATTAAGATTATCAAGCTGCTTTCTATTCCCTGAAAGTACTGTACACTTTTACATCATGTGCTAATCACGGAGTATCTTTTCTCTTAGGTTGCCTGGCAAAGTACAGCTTATCCTCCAGCCCCCTGACCCCTGAATTAATCATGCCTTCATCAGTGATTGCATAGCATTCTAAGAAACCATATAATTTATTTGAATGTATCCAACATAGTTTCCAAAATATTTAGTTATTTTTCTGTTTGTATTACAAATTTGGACGTCTGCTTGAGGAAATTGGATTCTAATAAGAATTATATCCTGATATATTTTAGTGGAATAACTAAGGGAAGTAAAAGTTAAGAATTTTTGTTACTTTATGTTCCCCAGATGAATGCAATATTTCTATGTCTCTCCCTCTCTTTCTGGCTCATTTCGCTTAGCATGATAATTTCCATGTAGTACCACTTGTATGTAAATTTCATGACTTTATCCTTTCTAACATCATTGTGTAGATGTACCAAAGTTTCTTTAACCAGTTATCTGTTCTCAGGCACTCAGGTTTTTTCCAGATTCTAGCTATTGTAAACAGTGATACAAAATAGGAGACTAACACCCAAGAATAGCAGAGGTAAGTACCAGGAGGTTTACTCCATGGCTTGGAGGCCAGCCACACACTCTAGGGGTAAAGGCAGCTCAGATAGAGAAGGGAGCACCAAGTAAAGGGTGTTGGGAAGATCTGCCCAGGATGGGAGATACATGCTGAAAGTAGACTATAGACCGAACATGAATGCCACTCAATTTCTCTTTTGAAAACCACAGCACCCAAAAGGAGAGAACAAAAGGGAATGTCCTGCCACAGAGGCAGGGTGAGATGGGAGTATGGGGGATGGAAGGGCTACTGGGATTAGTGGTGGTGGAGAATGGACACTGATCGAGGGATAGGCACTCAATCATTGTATAACTGAAACCCAAGCACAAAAATTTGTAAGTCTACAATTGTACCTCATGGTGTTTCACTAATAAAAATTAAAAAATAAATAAATAAAAAGAAAAAATTTAAGATTTTTTATTATTTATTTTGGTTTTGGGGACACATCTGGCAGTGCTTGCTTGGGGGCTCATGGGATCATCCAGTTCCCAGGATCAAGCCCAGGCCACTCTCATGCGAAGTATGTCCTTTAAGATATCTCCATTCCTCCAACTTCAAACAGTACTACAAAGCAGTAGTAAGTAAGACAACATGGTACTGGGCTAGAAACAGACCTGCAGGCCAGTGGAACAGAGTTGAATATTCTGTCTCAGACCCCCAAATATATGACCACTTAATCTTTGACAGAGGAGCAAGAAATGTGAAGTGGAACAAAGAAAGCCTCTTCAGCAAGTGATGCTGGGAAAACTGGATAGCTACCTACAAAAAAATGAACTCTGACCTCTGTCTAATGCCAGACACAAAATTCAGATAAAAGTGGATTAAAGACCTCAATATCAAACATGAATCCGTAAGGTACATAAAGGAAAATGTAGGCAGAACTCTCCAGGACATTGAAGCTAAAAACATCTTTAAGGATGAAACAGCACTGACTATGCAAGTGGAAGCAAACATAAACAAATGGGAGTACATCAAACTAAGAAGCTTCTGCACTTCAAAAGAAACAGTGACCAAAATACAGGAAGAGCCCACAGAATGGGAAAGAATATTTACCTAATACCCATCTTATTAGGGCTTAATATCCAGGATATACAAGACACTAATAGAATTGTAAAAGAAAACCTCCAACCCCATCAAAAAATGGGGAGAAGAAATGAACAGAAGTTTCCTCAAAAAAGAAATACAAGAGGGGAACACCTGCGGCAGCTCCGTGGGACTGTCCATCACCTAATCGGCCCCTTCCCTCCAGGTGGGTAGCCCAAGCCGGGATTGCTGCTCCTCCCTCCCAGCCCTGCGCCTTTTCCCCGCAGAACCTGACAGCACCAAGAGGGGGACACCTGCCACAGCTCCATGGGACTGTCCATCACCCCTCCTCCATTCCAGGATCCTGGGTGGGAGTGACTCTGGGACGGGACGGGGGCGTGGCCACCACGTGGGGGCGTGGCCTCACAGAAGTGGGCGTGGTCTTCCGGGCGTGCTGCCGCTTACGGGGCCACAGTTATATTTCCCATCTGAGCACTCAGGACTTTGATCCCACACCTTGTCGCCTAACACTGACCAAAAATTTCTGACCACCTCTACTATAATACAACAACATCCCACTCGCCTACTCCATTGTTAACAAAAGACCTGTATGAAATGAGCTGTACAAGCTCAATACTAAAAAGCATCTCCTCCAAAGCTTCACTGAATGTCGGTTATAAAAAAAAGAATAACGCCTGATTGAGAAGAAGGGAGAAAGGGAGAAGGGTGGCTACCATCGACCAACCTTATCCAAAATCCTTTCTCACGATAAGAGGGAACAGTACATGTGATTTCAGGGTTCTATCTCTAGGCAACCAAAACAACATGAAGAAACAGTGCAAATCTCCACTACAAGGCAAATACGAAGAAAAGAATCCCGAATTCTCAACCGAGGTTGTCCACAGTTATGCTCTCTTCGATAAAGAAATCTGGGACGAAATGTGGAGGGTGTTCAAGGATCTACTCAAAGAATCAATGGAAGAGATATCCAGAAAACTAAAAGAAGAAATGAAAGAAACGATAGAACAGATAGTCGAGAAAATACAGGAAGGAATTAGAGCAGAAATAAAAAAGCTACAAAAAGAAGTGTCACAAATAAAGGATTCAGTAGATGAAATTAAAAAGTCAGTAAGTGCCCTTAGCAATAGGATAAGTGCAGCTGAAGAGAGGATCAGCGAGCTGGAAGATGAGCAACAGAAATCCCATAGGGAACAACAAGCAATAGGAAAAGACTTCAAAATGGCTCTAAGGAGAATCAGAGACCTAGGGGATGATGCCAAGAGGAACAACATTAGAATCATTGCAGTACCAGAAGGACAGGGAGACAACCCAATGAAAAAGCTACAGTAAAAGAAATCATTGCTGAAAAGTTCCCAGAGTTAAGGAATGCAGACATCCAGATCCAAGGAACCAGAAGGGTACCAGCTAAAAGAGACCCCAGAAAAAACACTCCAAGGCATATCATAGTCAGAATGATGGATGCTGTGGACAGAGACACAATATTCTTTACAAGCAGCAAGGTCAAAGAAGGAAATTACATACAAAGGAGCACCCCTTGGATTCACAGCAGACCTATCAGAGGAACCCCCCCCCCCAAACCCGAAGGCAATGGTGGGATATAGTAGAAAAAACTCAATGAAATGAACGCCTCACCAAGAATACTCTATCCAGCTAAACTCTCACTCAAGTTCGATGGAATGATACACCACTTTGTAGATAAACAACAGCTCAGGAACTTTATGCACTCGAAACCAAATCTAAAAGAAGGACTAATGGGGCTTCTGTAAGATAGCAAGGAAAACACGTATAAACACAACCAACTCCTACAGAAAGATGGCACAAAACCCCATGACAATAATCTCCCTTAATGTCAATGGTCTAAATGCACCTACCAAGAGACACAGAGTGGCAAAATGGATCCAGAAACTGAAACCAACATTCTGCTGTCTACAAGAAACTCATCTGAACAATCAGAGCAAGCACAGACGCAAAGATAAAGGATGGAAAACAGTCCTGCAAGCAAACAGCTCCTGTAAAAAAGCTGGGGTGGCCATATTAGTATCCGACAACATTAATTTCAGGCTGAAAAAGATTATAAGGGACAGCGAAGGCCATTTTCTCTTCATCAAGGGATACGTGCAACAGTAAGAAATCACACTCCTAAATGTATATGCACCTAAAGAAGGAACAGATAGATACGTAAAACAACTGCTAACAGAGTTTAAGGAGGACATTGCTAGCAACACAATAGTAGTTGGAGACTTCAACATCACCTTATCACCTCTGGATAGATCAACAAGAACAAAACTCAGCAAGGAAACATTGGCTTTGAATGAAGAAATAGAAGAGAAAGGACTTATAGACCTATACAGGGCTTTGCACCCCCAAAAGAAAGAATACACATTCTTCTCCAGTGCGCACGGAACATTTTCCAAAATAGACCATGTGTTAGGCCACAAAACATACCTCAATAGAATCAGGAAGATAGAAATAGTACCAACAATCTTTTCAGATCATGATGCACTGAGGATAGAAGTGAATCACACACAGACACGGAGAACCAAATCAAACACCTGGAAACTAAACAACTCACTGCTGAACGAGTGGGTCAGGAAGGAAGTCAAGGACGAAATCAAAAGGCACCTGGAAACAAATGAGAATGAAGAAACGAGCTACCAGAATTTATGGGATGCAGCTAAAACCATATTAAGGGGAAAATTTATAGCCCTGAAAGCATATCTAAGGACGGAAGAAAGGATGCACATAAGCAACTTGACTTCACAACTCAAGATCTTAAAAAAGGATAAACAGAAGGAGCCCAAATCGGGCAGAAGGAAAGAGATCATAAAACTTAAAGCAGAAATCAACGACATGGAAAACAAAGAAACAATCCGAAAGATCAATGAAACCAAGAGCTGGTTCTTCAAGAAAGTAAACAAGGTAGATAAACCACTAGCAACACTCACAAAGAAACGGAGAGAGAGAGAGAACCCTAATAAATCGAATCAGATATAAGAATGGGGATATCACAACGGAAACCAAAGAAATTCAAAAGATCATCAGACTACTTTGAAAGTCTGTATGCCACGAAACAAGAGAACCTAGAAGAAATGGATAAATTCCTGGATTCCTATAATATCCCAAAGCGGAGTCAAGAAGATATAGAATACCTGAATAGACCTATTAACATCAATGAAATTGTAATCAAAAGTCTTCCCAAAAACAAAAGCCCAGGTCCAGATGGATTCACTAGCGAATTCTTCCAAACATTTAAAGAGGACCTACTGCCAGTACTTCTCAAGCTTTTACAGGAAATTGAAAAAACAGAAACTCTCCCAAACAGTTTCTATGAAGCCCATATCTCTCTGATACCAAAAGGAAACAAATACACCACAAAAAGAGAAAACTACAGACTGATATCCCTGTTGAACATGGATGCAAAGATTCTGAACAAAATACTGGCAAATAGAATTCAACAACTCATCAAAAAGATCATACACCATGACGAAGTGGGATTCATCCAGGGGATGCAAGGATGATTTAACATTCGGAAATCAATCAACATAATCCATCATATCAACAAAAGAAAAGATAAAATCATATAATCATATCAATTTATGCAGAGAAAGCATTTGACAAGATCCGGCACCCATTTATTATGAAAACCCTCGCCAAAATGGGGATAGAGGGGACTTTCCTCAATATAGTTAATGCCATCTACCACAAGCCTACAGCAAGCATCATCCTCAATGGGGAAAAACTGAGAACCTTCCCCCTAAGATCAGGGACGAGACAAGGATGACCACTGTCTCAACTACTGTTCAACACAGTACTGGAAATAATAGCAATAGCGATTAGGCAAGAAAAAGATATTAAGGGCATCCAAATAGGAAAGGAAGAAATCAAGCTCTCACTATTCGCAGATGAAATGATCCTATAATTAGAGAACCCTAAAACCTCTACCAAGAAACTGCTAGAAATGATAGACTTGCATACTAAAGTTGCAGGCTATAAAATCAATACCCCAAAGTCCATGACTTCCCTATACGCAAATAGTGAGAGAGAAGAAAATGACATGAAGAAAACAATCCCATTCACAATTGTACGCCAGAAAATCAACTACCTACGAATTAGTTTAACTAAAGAAGTAAAGGACCTGTACAAAAAAAAACTACAAAATGCTGCTTCTTGAAATAAAAGAGGATGTGAGGAAATGGAAAAATATTACCTGTTCTTGGATCGGGAGAATTAATATTGTCAAAATGGCAATACTTCCCAAAGCACTGTACAAATTCAATGTGATCCCTATTAGGATACCCATGACATTCTTCAAAGAAATGGATCAAACACTCCTGAAATTTATATGGAACAATAAGCCCCCACGAATAGCTAAAGCAGTTCTTGGGATAAAGAAAATGGGAGGAATTAACCTCCCGAACCTCAAACTCTACTACAAAGCAGTAATAATTAAAACAGCATGGTACTGGAACAAAGGCAGAGCTGCAGACCTATGGAACAGGGTTGAATATACTGACATCTCCCCTTAAACATACGATCATCTAATCTTTGATAAAGGGGCAAGAAATGCGAAGTGTAGTAAGGAAAGCCTTTTTAACAAATGGTGCTGGCAAAACTGGACGACTACATGCAAAAAAACTGGGCTTAGATCTCTGCCTAACACCATGTACAAAATTAAGATCCAAATGGATCAAAGACCTCAACATCAGACCGGAATCCATAAGGTACATTGAAGACAAAGTTGGCAAAACCCTCCATGACATTGAAGCTAATGGTATCTTCAAAGATGTCATGCCACTGGCCAAGCAAGTGAAAACAGAAGATAGACAAATAGGACTATCTTAAACTAAGAAGCTTCTGCACCTCAAAAGAAACAGTGACCAAAATACAAAGACAGTCTATAGAATGGGAAAGGATATTCTCCAAATACACATCCAACAAGGGGTTGATATCAAGGATATACAAAGTACTGGTTGACCTGCACAAGAAGAAAACATCCAGCCCCATCAAAAAGTGGGGCAACAAAATGAATAGAGACTTTCTCAAAGAAATCTGAATGGCTAAAAGGCACATGAGAAAATGCTCTACATCATTAATCATCAGGGAGATTCATATCAAAGCAACAATGAGATATCATTTCACACCAGAGAAACTAGCCCACATTCAAAAGAACAAAAGCAACCTGCATTGGCGTAGATGTGGTGAGAAAGGGACCCTCCTTCACTGCTGGTGGGAATGCTGACTGGTGCAACTCTTTCGGAAAACAGTATGGACGATTCTCAAAAAATTAGAAATTGAGCTCCCATTTGACCCAGCAATACCACTCCTGGGAATATACCCCGGAGAGGCTAAAAAAGTATAGTCGAAGTGACATCTGCACTTGTTTATTCGTTGCAGTACTGTTTACAATACCTAGAATATGGAAAAAACCTGAGTGCCCAAGAACAGATAACTGGTTAAAGAAACTTTGGTACATCTACACAATGGAGTAATATGTAGCTGTTAGAAAAAATGAAGTCATGAAATTTACATACAAGTGGTACTACATGGAAAATATCATGCTAAGCAAAATGAGTCCATCAGAAAGAAAGGGACAGCCGTAGAAAGATTGCATTCATCTGGGTAACATAAAGTAACAAAATAAGAGACTAACACCCAAGAACAGCTGTGATAAATACCAGGTTGTTCACTCCATGTCTTAGAGGCCAGCTGCACACTCTAGGGGTAAAGGCAGCTCAGATAGAGAAGGGAGCACCAAATAAAGGGTGCTGGGAAGATCCGCCCAGGATGGGAGATGCATGCTGAAAGTAGTCTATAGACCGAACATGATTGCCACCCAATGTCTCTTCTGCAGACCACAGCACTCAAAAGGAGAGATAGAACAAAAGGAAGTGCCCTGCCACAGAGGCAGGGTGGGATGGGGGATGGGAGGGTGGGAGGGATACTGGGATTGGTGGGGGTGGTGAATGGGCACTGGTGGTAGGATGGGTTCTCCATCATTGTATAACTGAAACCCAAGCACAACAACTTGTAAGTCTACAACTGTACCTCATGTTGTCTCACTAATAAAACAAAAACAAAAACAAAAAGAGTTATAGAGTAAATATTTTTGCCCTTGTGACCTGTATCATCTGTTGCTATCTGTAACTTGGCGATTGAAGAAAAGCAATAGACAATTATGGACATATCTGTGTGAGTGTGTTCAATAAAATTTTATGTACAAAAAAAGAAATACAGGGGGCTGGAGCAATAGCATAGCAGGTAAGGCATTTGCCTTGCATGTGTCCGACCCAGGTTCAATTCCCAGCATCCCCTATGGTCCCTTGGGCAGCACCAGGGGTAATTTCTGAGTGTAGAGCCAGGAGTAACTCTTGTGCATTGCCAGGTGTGAACCTCCACCCAAAAAAGGCAAAAAGCAAAAAAAAAAAAAAAATAGAAAAAGAAATATACATGGCCAAAAGGCACATGAAAAAGTGCTTCACTTCGCTAGCAATCAGGGAGCTGCAAATTAAATCAACAATGAGATATCATCTCACACCACGGAGACTGGCACACATTCAAAAGAACAAAAGCAACCAGTGCTGGTGTGGATGTGCTAAAAAGGGACACTCTTTCGCTGTTGGTGGGAATGCTCACTAGACCAGCCTTTCTGGAAAAGTATATGGACATCCCTCAGAAACTAGAAATTGTGCTTCCATATGACCCCACAATACCACTTCTGGGAATATGTCCTGAGGATGCTGACATCTGTACCTATATGTTCATTGCAGCACTGTTCACAATAGCCAAAATCTGGAATCAACCAAAGTGCCCTAGAACAGATGACTGGTTAAAGAAACTTTGGCACATCTACACAATGGAATACTATGCAACTGTCAAGACAGATGAAGTGATGAACTTTGCTTTTAAATGGGTAGACATGGAGAGTATCATGCTAAGTGAAATGAGTCAGAAAGAGCGGGACAGGCATAGAAGGACTGCACTCATTTGTGGATTATAAAACAACATAACAATAGGCTGACACCTCAGGATAGTAGATACACAGCACAGATAGATTGCTCCATAGCTGGAAGATTGCCTCTTGAGCAAAGGGGAGAAGGCAGCTGGAATAGAGAAGGAATCACTAAGAAAAAGATGGCTGGAGGAATCGGTCGGGATGGGAGATGTGTGCAGAAAGTAGATAAAGAATCAAGCATGATAACCTCTCAGAGTCTGTATTGCAAACCATTATGCCCAAAAGTAGAGAGAGATTATGGGGAATCATGTCTGCCATAGAGGCAGGGGGAGGGTGGGAAGGGGGGAGTGTACCGGGGATATTGCTAGTGGGGAATGAGCACTGGTGGAGGGATGGTTGTTTGATCATTGTATGATTGTAACCCAAACATGAAAGCTTGTAACTATCTCAAGGTGATTTAATAATAATAAAAAAGATATCTCCATTCCTTTGAAATATCTCTCCACTTTTAGGGCCTTACATTTTTATTGTTTTTGATAGCATATGAATTCATCCATACTTTGCTATTATCAAGTCATTAAGAATGAGAATACACAACTTTGGTTTATCATATCATTAATATTTATTATACTTACTGAGAACCCATCAGGATTTTTTGAAGACATAATAGTTGTTCTTAATCTGCCAGTAAACCTGTCTTTATCTAGAGATATTTTATCTAGTATTTGTTATGGGGAATTGTTGATATATAACTATCTGCACATAAATCTCTTGGACTGTATAGTTTCTTTCCCTTTCTGTGTCTTTCTTGCTTTCTAAATAAAACTACTACTTGACAAATATTAAAACTGTAATACCTTTGTTGTTTGCAGTGCTGGGACTGAATCCAACACCTCCTACGTAAAAGACAACTTCTTCTCTGCTGATCTACATCATCCTTGGCCCTCGCATTACTTTCTTTGTGCCATTTTATTTTATTTGATATTTGATGCTTGAGAGATTATTGGAAGCTATCTTATATAAAATATTTTAAAAATTACAAATATTACTTCGTTGTTTATTGCTGCCTTTTGCCTCTCCAAACCCTAGTCATTTATGTGTGGATGACTGGGGGTAGGAGTGGGGTGAGGAGGAGAACTAAGCTGAAGATGATAAAAATTGATAAAATTTTGTTCTAATAGTTTAGTTTTTGATATTTTGGACATTATAACACATTTCATTTTGTGTTTTATTAGGTAGCTATGAATATACTTACTTTCTTTGTGGCCTCATAGAAAGCAAAGGCTATTTTTGGCAGCTTTGTACTTCTTATAGCACTGTTCACAGGACTTTGCCCCTTATGTCTATTAAATCACAGGGTTTCACACCCAGTGGTGCTGAGAGGCTACTTCCAGCTCTGTGTCAGAAATCACTGGCAGCAGTCTTCAGGGGACCATGTATATCAGGGGTCAATCTGGAGTCAGCCGTATGCAAGACACGCACCTTAACCTCTGTACCATATCACCAGTCTCAGTAAATTTTTTTAAATAGATGATTTTAACCCTTTATCTAAACTAGATTTATAGATAAGTCAATAATGAAATTTCTTAAATGATGAATTAGGCAGTCATTCATAATTAGGCATTCATTCCTACTACAGCTAAGTGTCTTTAGGCAAATGGGCCTAGGTTTGAGTTCCTCACTCATTGTGTATTAATCATGGGACTGCCTCATCTTTATAATTGGACTGCTAATAATGTTGGCCTTGGTGAGACAAGTCTTGTTGGACTCGACTCTTGAGTACCTTGAGAGCTGATCGTCAGGTCTTTCATAACATTTGCATATAACCTTGCATATAATAAGTACTCAGAATACTTGCTTAAATTGATAAACTTACCCTGTTTTTATTTCCCATTACAGCCCACTGTTTGTAACATGGAAGATTGGACGAGACAAAAGATTGCGTGGATGCATAGGTACTTTTTCTGCCATGAACCTGCATTCAGGACTCAGGGAGTACACACTTACCAGGTGAAGACTAATTTTTTATTACCTCTGCTTCTACATTTTAAAAAAGTTTATGAAAACTTGAAACTGAGCTTTTTTAACTTCTTTACATCTGCTGAATTGTTGACTTTCTTGCCTATTTTTAAGAGATTTTTCTTCTCTATGATTCTCTATGACCATTATCTTAGCTCTTTAGAAAAACATATTTTATATGTATTGTTATAGAATGTTGTGATTACATGTATTCTGTTCTAGATGTTTTAGAGGTTTTTTCCTTTTTAGTAGATATTTCATTTTTTATAACTTAAAAATCAATGACCATTTATTACCAAAATGTATTATTCCACAATGAGCAATCATTGTGTTTTTTTTGTTATGCTTTTAAAAAATTGTTGGTGTCTCCTTTTCCTAACCTTTTTGTTACACTTTTCTGTACTTTGAAATTACAGAAAGAACCCAGGAAAATTGTGATGCCACAGCCTGGCAGCATAATCATTCACATTCACACTTTACCCAGAATTAATTGTAGCTTACTTATTTTGTTTCATTTAACACAATGACAAACTAATGAGTGCCTCATTACAGTTCTTAAAACTGTTCTTAATTTCTGAACTCACAAAAACTATCTAGCATGCCATCTGATTTTTTTGTTCAAGTGTAGATTTCTGGTAAATTATGTTCTGAAATTATTTCAAAAGAAGAAAATTCCTTAAATAATAAGCTATTAGTAAAAGAATTTCCTGTTTTTGTTCATATCTTAGGGTGATTATCTGATACAGTTCCTATAGTTGTGTTATTCATAGTGTGTTCAACAGAAATTGGTCCCTGATGACTGATAACCTGGGAGCAAGGTGCTTTTCCTCTGATATATGAAATTTGTAATTAATGGCATTTTGTTCTATATGCTTAATAGGGAGGTTATAGAGATGTTTGGGAATGAAGTATAATAATCACTTTGTTTTAGGATTAACGTTGCAGACTGTTATATAGAACTGCATGAATGCAGCTTATTGAATCAATAAATAAAATACTGATTATTGTGCTTAATATACTTGAATGTGTAGCTCACAGCTATAGGGTTTTCTTAGCTTACAGTGAAATTCAGAATGGCATAAGATTTGATAGTCATATTCATTTTTGAATTTTCACAGATATTAGAAAGTGGGTGCTTAGATGATGAAATAGCATACAAGAAATAAGAAGGGTCAAATGGCAAATGACCAACTATGGATTAATGGATCAAGAATCTGTGGTATATATACACAGTGGAATACTATGCAGCTCTAAGAAAGAAAAAATCATGGAATTTGTGCAACATGCATAGAGCTAGAGGATAATATGAAATCAGAAGGAAAGGAATAGATACAAAACACTCTCATATGATGGATTTGAAGATACAATAAGGTAGGAACAAAGGACCAAAGGCAACAAAACACAACAAGAAGAACTGATCTACATAACTGAGTTGATGAAGGGGGTGTTTGGAAGAGAGGGGCATTGAGGGACCCTTAGGGGAGGGAGATGGATACACTGGTGATGCGTGTGGTGTTGAAATTATGTACATGTGAAACAGTCATTAATGGTATTGTAAATCACAGAGACTCAATCAAAACATTTTTTAAAGATGAATGTTTACAGCCTTGGAAAAACATAATTTATTATGCATTTCCTAAAGTAAGTTGTTAAGAGGAACACTGAATAATTGGTATTGCTTGAAAATAGAGTTCTATGGTCATATATATTTTGTCAACACAAGTTAAACAAATTTAAACAGCTCTGCTTACTGAAGGGTTTCTCAGAATCTTTTATGTGAATAGTTTTGTGAATCTCTAAAAGAGATAGAAATTCAGTTTTTTAAGCCTTCACGTTTGGGTGGGAGGTCTGGGGCAGAATCTTTTATCTTCTTATCTGGTTTCTTATGCCTTCAAGTCTTCCAAGGAGCACATTTTCAGAAACACAAGTCTTTTATAAAACATTTGTTTCTTTATAGTTGGGGAGACTGAATTGATAACAAAGACACTGTTTGTGTTTTCTAATGAAACAATGATAGAAATTCAATATCAAATATTACATATTTTAGAAATTCTTAGTAAATGTAGAACAGCTTAGTTTGGTTTAACAAAAACATGAAGGGGTCAGAGTGATAGTACAGTGCATAGGGCGTTTGCCTTGTGCACAGCTGATTGGATTCAGTCCCCAGCATCCCATATGAGGCCCTGGGCCACCATATGTTATTCCTGAGTGCAGAGTCAGGACAAAGCCCTGAGCACCCCCGAAAGAAAACACGAAAGTTTTTGACTCTACTGACAAGAAGGGACGAAAATATCCAAGTTTTCTATGCTAGTAAATCTGTCTCCTAGAGTAACTACAAGAAGAATAACAATTATTCTGACAACTGAGATTCTGAATGAATTATTCATATACACAAACTTGGAAATTGTTCTGCATTTGCATATGTGGCTATCCTTATTGTAGTCTATGGCTCTTCAGGTTTCACTCTTCGATATAAGTTTCTAATTATATATGGTATTGTAGAGGCATGTATCTGTGTGTGCATATGTGTATAAACATATATATGCTTATCTAGATCTTTTTCACTTCTTGGTGTGATTTCTTTTCCTTAATATGATAATAAAATGAAATTATTTGGAAGAGAGAAAAAACCAAATATTATAACATACAATTGTCTTTTTGTTGATTCTTTTTGGAGTTAAAATTGGAGTTATTTTTAAAAATTGCAATATATTTTTCAGTCTGATTGGCACTTAGCATTTGCACCTGCTGTTGCTGTTCTTACTAGCTCCTGTTTATTAAGAACAGGATCACACCATCCTCGGGAGTGGCTCTTATCTCTCTGCTCTGGGTGTGCAACTTCTTCCTCTTGGGAGAAATCTGAATTCTCTCTTGAACACCTTTTCTTATCTACCTCCATTTTACTATAATTTTTCTGCTTCACTTAAAAACAAAACTCACTACATATCAGACACTGCTGAGGATCTTTGTATTCATGGTCCTCACAACTCTTAGGTATCTTTTCACATTTTTATTTATTTATTTATTTATTCATATTTTTTATTGAATCATAGTGAGGTACGGTTACAAAGTTTTCATGTTTGAGTTTCAGTCATACAATGATTGAACACCCATCCCTCCACCAGTATACATTTTCCACCTCCAATGTCCCCAGTACCCCTCCACCCATCCCAGCCCTCCCCCACTTCTATGGCAGACAAGTTCCCTCTTTCTCTCTACTTTTGGGTATTATGGTTTGCAATACAGATACTGAGAGCCCATCGTGTTTGGTCCTTTATCTACTTTCAGCACACATCTCTCATCGCGAGTGATCCTTTCAACCATCATTGCTTCTCTATCTCAGCTGCCTTCTCCCCCAGTTCATGAGGCAAGCTTCCAGCTATGGAGCAATCTTCCTGGCTGTTATCTCTACTGTCCTTGGATGTTAGTCTCATATTATGTTATTTTATAGTCCACAAACAAGAATTTTCACATTTTTTAAATGAAGAGCTAATATTTTTATTTAGTTGCACTATAGCACTGTCCTCCCGTTGTTCATCGATTTGCTCCAGTGGGCCCAGTAACATTATGAGACTTGTTGTTACTGTGTTTGGCATATCGAATATGTCACGGGGAGCTTGCCAGGCTTTGCTGTGCAGGTGAGATACTCTTGGTAGCTTGCCGGGCTCTCTGAGAGGGTCAGAGGAATCGAACTCGGATTGGCCATGTGGGCCGCGTGAAAGACAAACACCGTACCGCTGTCCTTCGCTACTTTAGGTAATAGAGTTATAGCAGCATTCAAGTTTGTGGTATTGCTGTACAAACTTACTGCCCACTGTTACCAAAGTGATTATCACCCTCCCCCTGTCCTGTCCCTATGTCACTACTGGCCAGAACTTCCTTCCCTCTCACCTATTCCCCCATTACTAGTTGACAGTTCTGGTTTTGGTGCATACTGTTACTTTCCTGAGCACCACCCATGTACTCACACCCTCCACCTAATGTCCCTGTATTACTTTCAGTTAATCTATTTGTTCCCCTTACCTCTTGCTCCCATATCTGCAACTCTCAGGTCTGCATTTCATTGTTCAGTGTTTATTATTAATTGATATTGTCTATACCCCTGATTTGTTTCTCTATATATCACATGAGTAGGATCATTTTTTGTTTGTCCTTCTGCCTCTGTCTTATTTTTTCACTCAGTATGATAACCTTCCAATTCTAATACTCAGATACTTTTATAGATAAGAGAGTTATGACTGGGCCTAGTGATGTAGCTCAATGGTAGAATACTTGCTTTGTGTGTGGGGGGGTGGGTAGGTTCAGTTCCTGGTACACAAAAATAAAAAATTAAAACCACAGAATTATGACTAATAGAGATGAACAGAGATAATCTCAAGTAAGAGTCCTTAAAATTTTGGCTAATAAAATGCATTGCAAGAGCTAGGGATGTGACTTGGTGCTAGAGTGGTTGCCTCACATATGTGATATGTGGGTCCAAACCTCAACACCTCAATAGCTAAAATGCACAGCAAAGTGTATGTCTATATATTTGCCTAAATTTTAGCTGCTGTTTATTTTTCTAGAATATATAAATGATTAATATATGTATTCTTATTTCATAAGGCAGGAGTGGAGTCTATCACAACACTTGAAAGATTTTGATTTCTTCTCCTTTGTGGGCAGTGTCTAGTACTTAATTCTTAAGTGCGCTTCTTAGTTGCTCTGTTTAATTCTGAGAAATTAGCAACTGAGATTTATCCCTTTCTAGAGAACAGCGTGACCATCATCAAAGTTTACATGTGTTATGAATTTCAAAGGGCTAAAGAAATTCTGAGAAAGGCTTTTATATCATGGTGAAAGAAGCAATCAGTGAGGAGATAGAGAAATTGGCTGGGGAACGAAGGAAAGAATATGACTTCTTCCAAGATTCACTAAATATTAGACTTTTTGAGATACAGGAAGTAGCTAAAAGGCGATTTTATTGCTTTCAAAGGTCCTGGCCAGATTTATGTTAGACCAAGTGTGCTTTTTCTGATTTAATATTGCAGTCGTTCATTTTCTAAAGCAGTTTGAGTTTACATTGTAAGAAGCATAATTATAATTCCCTTCCTCCTGGTGACCATTTTTATTCCTCATTATTTTAGATAGCTAGACTTGGCTCATTGTGAATAGTTAGTTTAAACAAGTCTCCCCTACCCCCATTTATTATTAGTCTTCATGATAGCATCACTCTGATTGATTTTTTTTCTTATGAAAAGAAAAGCTGTACATGAGTCACTTCTGACTGTACCCTACTGTCATAGAAGCTCGTTTTGGAGATGTTTAGCCAGACTATTTTTGGAAATTGTCTGTGGCAATACTTCTGGCTAAATTATGCTTTTGGAGAAATAGATGTATTAAAAACACTATTAATAAGAAAAATTAATTTACCTAATTTACAACCTGCATAAAGCAGGATGACCCGAGTCCTAAAACATGCATAGTGTGTAAATTTCAATATGTCAGTTAACAAATGAAAAAGTATGCAGTTAATAAGCATATAATTTAAGGTATAGTTTGGAGACTATATTGTTATATGCTCCTTACTTAAAATTATCAATAGTGTAGCACAGCTAAACGTGATCTGTAGAAATCTGGACTCCTCATTTTAGCAAGTATTAACCAGTTGAATTTGAACAGAGAATCTAAGATAAAGTGCCAGTCCCTGCTCCTAACTAGAGAGTATGGTCTCAATTCATGACACACCTACTGCCACAGAAATTCATTGTGGTGAGTTCTATCTACCAGGGCACCAGGCTGTTCAGTCGAAATTTCCCTGCTGCTTTAAAAGCCACAGGCACAATTTGTAGCAAAGACTCTCTGTAAAAGCTGTGAGAAGATGTGAGAAACGGAAAACAAGCTTTTGCAGTTTAGATCCCTTTATTTTTCCATGTCATAAAGAGATAATAAGGGAGCAAAGTGGTATCTCAAAAGTCTGGCATGCATGCTTTTCATGCAGGAGGCCTGAATTTGATTCGTGAGGAGGACTGCCTGAACATTAAACTGAACATAGCCACTGAATACTTTGAGGTGTGGCCTCAAAGTTCCCCCCAGACCTCCCAAATGAAAAGGGTAAACTAAGAAATTGACCTCCCCCTACCTTTTTCTTTTTCAAGATTTTATTTTATTAAAGCACCATGAAATACAAAGTTATTCATAGTTGGGGTTTTTGACATACTGTGTTCCATCACCAGTCCTGCTACCATTGTTAGCTTGCCTCCACCAACTTTCCCAGACTCCCTCTCCTACCCTCCCAATCCAACTCCAGCCAGCCATCTTTACAGGAACCTTTTAAATTTGGTTATTAAAGTTTGGGTCTTATGATTTTGGTGTTGTTGACTCTTTGGGGTGGATATATAGGTCTGTTAGTTCCTAACATCGCCAGTTTACCTGGGTTCCCTTTACCCCTCCCCCTGTTGCTTCTCATCTCTCTCTTCTCTCCTTCCCCTTCACTCTTCTTTCCTTCTGCTCCCTATCTCTGGGGCCAAGGGTGATATAGACCTTCCTCATCCAGTTACTCTTATATCTGTCTATAAACATTCCTCCTTTGCTCCTTAAAGCTTGTTCCCTTTAATCATGTTTAAAGAGTTAATCCTGTGGGCTGAATAATAGGTAGTATAGCAATTAGTGTGTGCACCCAATCCAGATTCATTCCCAGGCAAGCATTGACAGCCTTCAATCCTGGAGAGTCCTTAGTACCATGCAGTGGGGCACTGGAGGTTTTCTGAGCACTGCCTAGGTAACCTGGGTAATCCCTGACACTGCAGGGCGTGAATAGCCACCACACCCTTAGGTCCTTGAACAGAACTGATGATCCAGATGGTCAGGTATTACTGGTGGGGTTCCCAGACCTCCTGAGCACAGCTTGGGATCCCTTCTCCTCAAATAAATTTATTCTAAATTTTGCCTTGGTAGAGATGAATGTTATATAAATAATTACAGTCTTAGGTCGAATGTGGGTTTTGTCAGATAGGTCAAGAAGGTGGTATTGGATAAACTCTGTATTTGTGTTTTGTTTTGTTTGGGGGCCACAGCCAGCAGTGCTCAATGTTTACTTCTGGCTCTGCACTCAGAAATCACTGCTGGAGGGCTCGGGGAACTATATTACATGCTGCGGATCCAACCTGGGTTGGCAGTGTGCAAAGCCAACCTGCTGTACTGTCTCTCTAGCACCTACACTCTGAATTAGTAATAAAATATAAATGTATCTGAAGCATATCTTAAAACTATTTGGTTCATACCTGTTTCACTCTGAGTAAAACCATAAATGATTTGCCATTCTAGGGTTTGTTTTTATACCACATGGTCAAAAACATCCAAATTGTGGGCATTATTAATAAACTAACCACAGAGTGTTGAGTATTTTGAGAGGGTACAAACATATAATTTGAAGGGGGAAATGAAATTGCTATAAAAATGTCATCAGAAACATAGAAAATTTTAAATGTGTGTGTTGAAAGTACTTGGTTCACCGAAGAGTAGCAGGAACCAGTAGAATTATAATCCAGATGCTTGGCAAATGAAGAAAATTAAAAGTGAATAGTTTAGGGCCTGCGAGATAGTCTAGCTGGTGGATAGGATTCTTCCCTGCACATGGATAACCTGGTTTAATCTCCATTTGGTCCCCATGGTCCCCCGAGCCCCTCTATGAGTGACCCCTGAGCACAGAGGCAGGAGTAAGCCCTGAACATTGCCAGGTGGTGGTTCCAATCACAACCCTAACCCCCGCAAAGTGAATAGTTTAGATGAACTCTCACCTTGTCCTATTAAAATGAATCATCATTTGTTTCTGTATAGTCAACTGATACCTATCTTCTTTCCTGAAAATTATTGCTTGAGATGTGTATTTTTCAGACAAAATAGAGTGAAGTTGTAAAGCTAAATTAGAAAAAAATTATTGTATGAAATCACTATTAAAATAAATGTGTAGGCATTTGACAATATATTTTTATTCATCTCAACATTTACAGAAGAAATACTAGGTTTTCTTACAAGTGCCTGAAGTACTTGAGTCATTACAAATAAGAATATATATGTTGAATCTTAGTATTCTGGAAGAATAATATGATTATACCAGTGATGATCAATATAGAGCATTCATATCTAGAATACCTTGCAAATTATATGCACTTATGAAATCAATGGAAATGCTGCTAGTAATTTGATGGTACTTCAAAATAATTGGATATTTTTGTGCAGCATTTAATATTACATTTTTAGTTATTTTATGATCATGAGAGAATACCTTTTGTGTGAAGCATGAATGTTTATGAAATAAATTTACTTAGAAATATGGGGTGGCAATGTCTCTTCTGCAGACCACAGCACCCAAAAGGAGAGATAGAACAAAAGGGAGTGCCCTGCCACAGAGGCAGGGTGGGATGGGGGATGGGAGGGGTGGGAGGGATACTGGGATTGGTGGGGGTGGAGATGGGCACTGGTGGTGGGATGGGTACTCGATCATTGTATAACTGAAACCCAAGCACAACAACTTGTAAGTCTACAACTGTACCTCATGGTGTTTCACTAATTAAAAAAATAATAAATATGGGGTGGAGAAAGAAAGGAATCTGTTCAAGAGAGAACACGGGAGAGACCATTGAAACATTTTTTGGGGGGGTTGGCACAGCTGCATGTGGTTAGGGCTTGTTCCTGGCTCTGTGTTCAAGGATCACTACTGACAGGGCTCAGGGGACATTATGGAGTGCTGAGGTTTGAAACTGGGTTGGTGATGTGCAAGGTGCCTTACATCTGGTACTATCTCTGACTGAGAAAATACTTTAAAAATGCCCTTAAAAATCAAAAACAAACAAACAAAAAACCAAAGCATCACTTCGTGATATTTGCTTTTCATACAAACTTTATTTTGCTTTTGGCACCACACCTGGTGATGCTTAGGGCCTACTATCTACTCAGTGTTGGGGTTGTTCCTGACAGTACTAAGGGTAGGGACATGCAGTATAGAGTACTGAACCAGACCCACTGCATTCAAAACATGCACCCCAGTCCATTGAGCTATCTCTCCAGACCCCAAATAATTTGGAAAGGTGACACCTCAGCTGAGGTATCCCCCAAATTTTTGTACCAATAATCAAGTGTAAGACCTCAGAAATGAAAGGCAATACTGTACTGTTGAACTACATCCTTCCCAAAGTTAAATTTTCTCAAATATGGATATCCAGTGTTGTAGCCTTTAGGAAAAAATCCTTTTTATTATTGATAAAATTTTTGTGTTCTTTAAAAGCTAAACTTCTATTCTTAGACCTTGATCTTGCATTATAAATATTTTTCTTAAGAAACAGCTTCTAGATTTTATTTGATATTCACTCTCATTTTTAAGAGAAAATGCTCAATATAAAAATCTTGTACATCATCTGGGACTCTTTTTAACAAAAGAAAATTAACATGTTATTATTAATAAAATAGGCATTGACAAATGGTAACTTTAAAAAAATGTCTTGTGTTGAGAGTCAAAGATATAGTACAGCTGGTATGGTGCTTGCCTTGCATGCAGTTGTCCCTGGTTCTATCACCAACACCCAAAATGGTCCCCGCAAGTGTATCCATAGTGATCCGTAAGCACAGAGCCAGGATTAAGTCCTAAACACAGCTAGTGTGGTCCACAAACAAAAAAATTCCATTGGAGTAAGAATTTTATAGGTGCTAAGAAATTTTTTAATATTGAAAATTATTTAGTGAGTTCTTTTGAGAATGAAATTCTAATTATTGTTAATACCAAATGCACATTTTCAGTTTGTTTGAAATCCAAATGTGAAAATACTCAAGATTCAGAGTATAAATTTGCAGTTGGTTTCCTTCAGAAAACTTGTTTTTGTTAATTTTACTCCATTTCATACAAATACCATTAAGCAAACATAAAAATTCAGATTATTATGTAATCTTACCTATTTATAATCCTCATTTTTTCTTGACTCAACAAAATGCCATTTTTTGTCACTCCTAGTGGTGAGAGAGATTAGAAAAAGCCATGACATAAATTTCTCAGAAGCTTGATTAAAGAGATTGCCCTGACTCAACTTCCTGTTGTTATACCCAGTTGCTTTCAAAACTGCTTTATGGGGTCCACAAAACTGATTTGAAAAGTTCCAACTCAACTCTCACTGGGGATGAGAGGAAAAAAATTACTTTTAAACTCTTCAGACTGCCTTTAATTTAAATCATTCTTCCAATATGACCTTTTTCTGTTGTTCCCTAGCTGAGGGGATTATTTTGCTTTGGAGAAGTTGGTTTTGCCTTTGAAATGAACGGAGCTCTGTCACATATGGAGAGTAGTAAATAATCATCTGGTGCTGGTTAAACTTCGACTGCTAATGAGATTCTTGGTTCCCCATTTGCTTTGTTTTGCTACATATCAAACTCTAGACCCATGTTTCCCAAACTTGGCCAAATTCCACTCGGGACACTGGGGTAATCACTAGGGCCAAGGAGTAGCCTTGAGTACAGTTGGAAGGCACTTTTTGTTTTGTTCATTTAAGGGAGGTAGATTTCAGAGAGAGGGAGCGCTAAGCATTTTTTTTCTAAAGAGGGGGAAGTAGGACAAATGATGGAACCTCTACCGTAAGTCCTTTGGAGTTGATTGATTACAAGAGGACTCAGGCATGAGCGTGTGCATCACTCCAAGGTTTGGGACTGATTAGAGATATAAAATATGGTATATTAGGAGTACCCCCCAATTTAACTATGAGTAATATATAATAATCTAATAATAATTTGCTTTGACTTTAAAGGGAAAAAATGAGACTGTTTTTTAAAAATGTTCATTTCTTTCCAAAAACTTCTCTGAAGAATGTTAGTGTTACACTGGGGAAAAATATTTCTGGTGTGGTGGTGAAATAAAGAACACAGGCTGGGTTTCAATAGACCCAAATGTCCAATGGGAAAAAAAAGGAAGACTTCTAGTTCCGTCTCTGGAATAACCAGAAGTTGTTAATCCTCCTCAGAGAAACCTAGAGAAATCATTCATTCCCCTCTCCAACTTTAATAAAGAGGATAGTGACTAAGAATGGAATTCACCCCAGATAATAATGAAGTCAGCTGAAGCAACTCTTTAAGTGGTGAGCAGAGGACTACGTTAAATTTACAGGTTTGTAAATGTATGTAATAAAATATAATATCTCGTTTTCAAAGTGTTTTTAAGGCTGTGTTTTAAAGTTGTCATTCGTAATGTGTATTGAGATGTTCCTGGGTTTCGTGTATCAACTCACTAAGGTGTGTTTTGTTTAAGCTTATATGGCCTCCTATGTAGCTGAGTTGTGTCTTCGTCTTTGTATCTTTTATCACTCAGGACAGCATATTTGCCCCATTAACTGGATTGAGCAAAAAAAGCACCCACTAGCATAACGAACTATTCTCAGTTATTAAAATTTTGGTCCCACGATTTACAAATATATTTATAATAGTGCCTCAGGCGTATAATTTTCCAACACCAATACCACCACCATTCTCAGCTTCCTTTCACCAGTGTCCCCAGGTTATCTCCCACTCACCACCCTGTTTCCTCAGCATGCACATTTTAATATTTAATTATTGTTGTTTGGGTCCCATGTTTCAGTATTGATGGCTCTGTAGTTTAGATATATACAAACATCACGCCTCTACATCACTGATGTGTTCAAGGTGCCTAGCACTTGCCTATTATTATTATATCTGAAGCAGGACGCTCCCATATATCTACCTATATTGCCAAAAATGAAATCAATCTCATAAAATCTGTATTGCACTCAGATTAAAGTTTTGTTTTATAATGCCATCATGCTCTGGGTACCCCTGCCCCATCTCTTTGATTTTAATTAAATTTTTTTCATTGTGTTTTGGTAACATTGTTACAAGTGTTAGAATCTATGTTATTGGTATGAAAAGTGCACCACCAAAGTGCCCACATAACATAGGAGGCCCGAACACAGCTAGGACTCCCTACCCTCACACTCTAGCCATCCACAATTATTGCTATTTCACACAAATAGTCTTCCTTGTCTCTCTGGCTTTGAATATTTTCTCTGCCAACTGTGCCTCTCTCTATTTCCACTCAGTCAACTCCTACTCATCCTTTAAGACTCGGCTTGCTCATTAATTCCACTATGAAATTTTCTTGACAGTCCTCAGAAAAATTGTTCAGTGTTACTCATAGTGCTTTGTTTAGGCCTCTAACACTTCACACACTGAACTAGAATGATTAACTTTGTCTCTCTTTTGCGTTTGCCCTCAGTCACAGTTTACCAAGCCATATCAAAGCAAATAAAAAATTAGTCTCATCATTTTAAGCAAGTTTATTTGATACTGACCACCATTTCTACTCTTCCCTTCCTGTCTGCTTCTCTTAACGCATACTTTGTTAGCTTTCCTTGCTGCCAGTATAATTGAGCCATTAGGAGTTACTGATGTTGATTGATAGTCAGTGGGTAGTTTAAGGCCATTTGGAGTTATACTGGGCCAAGGGACAGGTGTCCTTATCCAGAACACTTTAGGAAGAAGGTTAACACAAGATTGATATCTTGTTTAAGTGCTCTACTTAATGAAGAAACACATGTGTATTGATACTCATAAGGAACTATAGAGCTAAAATGGGATTCTTAGAAGTCATCTCATCCAACTTCTATCATATATACCAGTCTCTCTGGAAATCTTCCAAGAAATGGACATCTAGCTTCTCTCTGAATATCTCTACAGGGATTTGGAATTCATGAGCAGTTAAGCAACCATTCCATTTTCAAATATCCCTAAACCCAGTGCCACAACTTTTGGGTACCCCTGTTACCATACTTGTTTTCTCTTGCATTTTACAATATTTCTTACTTAGTCTCATACATGATTGTCTTCCTCAGTTCAGTTGGTAGAGCCACAAGTTTCTGACCCATCGGTATTTCAAATGTTTTCATCTCTTAAGTAGTTGTAGGGGATTAGGCATAGATCAAAACAAATGTCTGAATAAGTGAGTCAGTTCTGTTATTACACTGAAGTATTTAACAGAAGTGTTAAAAAGAAGTAAAATTTGAAGATGAAAGTATCTGTAAAAATAGAACTCATTGGAAAATAAAATTACGTTTCAAAAGTGAATTCCTTTGTCTGCATTTTTATTTGCAATTTTTAAAGCAAGGAACTGTTTACTCGTTTGCTTTATAGCTGTCAGTTTTCATTTAGATGTTTAGTTGTAATTTCTAAGATTTACTTCTATAAAAATGAAACAGTTGAAGTGAAACATATGATTTACTACCATAGGGAAAATGGCATTTACTAATTCTACAAATGAGAAGAGTTAGAGGAATAGCGTGAAAATATGGAGATATTTAATGTCCTATATTTAATAACCTGTAGCACACAGTTGCAGCTTAATTAGCATTTGGATCCAGAAAGCTGCTTGTAAGAATTGTTTTTCGAAAGATGTTTTAATCACAGTGGCACTACTAGTAACATATTTTAAGTTCTCATAAGATAGATAGCCAATTCTATGAAGTTTTACTTACAGTTCCTAGTTGTAAAACACGTTTGGGTTGGTGGATTAGAGATAATTTTTCCGGGACTAGAACAGCGGGTAGGTGTTTGCCTTGCACGCGGCCGGTCTGGGTTCGATTCCCAGCATCCCATCTGGTACCCCCGAGCACCACTAGGAATAATTCCTGAGTGCAAAGCCAGTAACTCCTGTGCATCGTCTAGTGTGACCCAAAAAGCCAAAAAATTGCCTCTTTTGCAAACCACAACACCCAATAGGAGAGAGAGAACAAAAGGGAATGCCCTGCCACAGAGGCAGGGTGGGATAGGAGGGATGGGGGGTGGGAGGGATACTGGGATCCGTGGTGGTGGGAAATGGGCACTGGTGGAGGGATGGGTATTTGATCATTGTATAATTGAAATCCAAGCACAAAAATTTGTAAGTCTACAACTGTACTTCATGGTGTCTCACTAATAAAACTTAAAAAGAATTAAAAAAAAGAGAGAATGAAATCATTTTTCCATATCACTAGAGATTTTTTGGGGGGCTAGGGGAAAAGTCAAAGTCATGCTTTCACCTTGTACCACTAACCATTACTAATATGTACTTAATTATATTGGGCAGAGCAAAGTCCTGCAAGAGACTGACCTGGGTTCGATTCCTCCGTCCCTCTAGGAGAGCCCAGCAAGCAACCGAGAGTATCCCTCCCACACAGCAAAGCCTGGCAAGCTACCTGTGGCGTGTTCAGTATGCCAAAAACAGTAACAACAAGTCTCACAATGGAGACGTTACTGGTGCCCGCTTGAGCAAATCGATGAACAATGGGAGGACAGTGCTACAGTGCTAATTATATTAGCTTCTTCTGATGGATAAAAGTCCTGAAAACCTATAGAGTGATTGTTGATGTAGAAATAAATCCTGAATTCAGTGTAAATACCTTGCCCTTATTTCCCAAGGAAGAATATTTGGGGTAGGTATTGAGCAACATTCTAGGAAGTACACAAAAGTCCTTTTGAGATATGATCTCTAAGGATCCTGTCTCAGTTATCAACTGTGGAAATACTGGAATGGCTTCCACACTATTCAGAGCTCTCCTTGTCAGTGATCCTATAAAATTGTACACAACGATTAATTGTATGATGAATAAACAATTTGAAGATTTAATATAGTACTCCAAATAACTATAGAGCTTGGTTGCAGTGAGAAAAGCCATGTGATATGCATTTGATAGAAATGTGCTTATCTCAATAAAACATTTGGTATAAAAAAAGTTGTGAAAGAGGGATATTTGAAGGAGTTACAGGAAGATAAGGGAATTACTGTACCTAACAATTCCATTAGTTAGACTACTTCCAAGTTGAGGTTTGGACAGACTTGGAAATTAAGTGAGATCGAATTTGTTGGCTCTTCACTGGAAGAAGATCCAAATCCAGCTGCAGCAATAAGCTCCTACTGATTGAGAACTAAGACTCTACCCTGCGCCTCCTAGGCAGTTTTCATTAATATACTTAATATTGGCCTTTTTATTTTGTGGGAAAAGCAGACAGGCTGTCTTTGTGGTTTTTGTAGAACTTGTACAGCTGGATCTACTGTAAAAAGTCTTTTTTCATTAGCAATATTTTACTACAGATTTCAGTGTTCTTGCTATTTTACTTATTTTCTTAATAAGGTAATTCAAGCTTAGAATAGTTACTATAGTCCCATAGCTTGATTGAAAGATGCATTAAGTATTTTTTCTAAATACATAGTAATTACAACACAGCTGTAAAGATAGCATTTATTATAAACCAACAGTCCCTCTTCTCAGTTACACCAGGCTGAAATAAGGTTTATTCAGTTACATTCTACATTTATTGAACACTTAACTCTGAGCAAGGTACTGAACTAGGTACTAGGGAGCTACAAAGATGAGCAGTACATGATTTCTACCCTCAATGAGCTTTGTAATCTTGTAAGGGAGATTTCCACATATACAACTCTAAGGAAGAATGTAAATAGTGCTGCATTAAATTTTGGAAGTGAGTGAAATTAGCTCTGGTTGAACTGACTGAGAAACAGTTTTTCAGAAAATCTGACACTGGAGCTGAATCCCGGTAGATATTCTCGACTTAATTTCAACATTCAAAACTGGAAATGGGGTGGGCTTTAGAGAGAGTACCTTGCCTTGCATGCAGCCAATCCAGGTTTGATCCCTGGCACTTGCATATCCCCTGAGCACTGCTGGGAATGATCTCTGAGCGGGATCTCTGAACAGCAAGTCAGGACTAAGCCCTGGGTAGTGCCAGAATGTATCCCCCCTCCCAAAAAATAAAACCCACCAAAAACTGAAAAGTGGGGGTGTGGAGAAAGTATTCATTATGTGTCAAAAAAAGGTTTCTGAGCCCAATGCAAGGAAACAGAATAGTATTTGTTGTTAGGGGAGAACTCTAACCTTTTATGTTTTGAGCAGTAGTGAGGACAGTGGGAGAGGAAAATCATAGACTGGCACTAGATTTTTTAAAAGGCATTTTTAGATGAAAATTGATTTGATGCCATTGATTTTTGGCAGAGTAATACAACCATCAGGGATTACTGTGGCTGTTATTACAGAGGATGGAAAGGAAATGATAGAGATGTGAGGCCGAATAGTTAAAAGCCTAGTGTTAATAATTCCAAATGAGAGAGAGAAGCAGTCTGAATTCGTAGTAGGAACAATGTAAGGAGACACAGAGCAGAGACTTGTTACTGATAATACAAGATGGGACTACATGTAGAGACTAAAGATAACATGTAGAGATTAAAGATTAAAGAGAAAAGCTTCCACAGTTTCCTTCTATGTGATAGGAACAATGATATTATTAAGAGGTAGATATTTGATACAGTGCTCATGAAAGAGTTATATTTTTCTCTCAGTTGGATTTTTTAAAATACTAAAGTTGTCTTAGTTCAAGGACCAGAGTGATAATATAGCAGGTAATGGGACTTGCCTTTTTCGTGGTGACTGGGTTCAATCCCTGACATTTTTTTTCTTTTTGGGTCACACCCGGCAATGCTCAGGGGTTACTCCTGGCTGTGCACTCAGGAATTACTCCTGGCGGTGCTCAGGGGACCATATGGGATGCTGGGAATCGAACCCGGGTTGGCTATGTGCAAGACAAATACCCTACCCACTGTGCTATAACTCCAGCCCCAATCCCTGACATTTTAAATGGTCTTCTGAGCCGAGAAATTCCTGAGCTCAGGACTAGGGTAACCCCTGAGCATGCAAAGTGTGACCCCCAAAACAATATATGTCGCCTTTATTCAGCATAGAGACAGTATGCTGTTTATTTTAAATTACTACTTAATATTTTATGTCCATGTAATGAAATAGAGCAATGAAACCTTAATATCATTGTTTTCTTTGATCACAAAGCAAAGCTTATAAAATGTTTTTAAGCCACCACTCACTTGAAGAAATATCAGTATTCTATGTTTGGTCATGTACAGCTGAACACTAAAAATTCCTGTTTCTAACCAAATATACATTTTGTAGATTAGAAATTTATAAAAAAATAAAAGTTTGTAAACATTGAGCAGTTGTTATGGAATTTAATTATGTGTACTTATCATCCAAGAATGTCTGGGTTTCAAGGCTGAATTAAAATAGATGCCAGACGTCCTTAAAGGTAAACAACACATCTGTGATTTGTCTTGGACATTGGAAACTGACTAAATTTTGTATTATGATAAAAGTCAACATTTCTCTTCCATCTGTTTAGCAATACTTTGGGGGTAATCTTTCCTCCTTTGGGGGAAACTTTCCAGATTTTTGTGAATATGATTCCAATTTATGAGTTGTTTTAACTGAATGATGTCCTAACTCTGAACCATTCAAACTGGTGTGATTTTAGCCAAGAGTTCTCTGAAATATGTGTAGGAGTGCCTCATGTCCTACTGGCTTCCTCAACTTGTAGCACTGTGAAAGCCACATAGTCCGATTTCAGTCCCTATTGCAGTAACTGTAATTACTAAAGAAAATAATTTCTTTAAAATAACTGTAAATAACTAATAAAATAAATAAAATAAATTAACTAAATAAAAATTACAGAAAATAATTACTAAAGAAAATATTTCTAGGTATCAGCTGGGACACAGTAATTTTGAGCAGTGTGTGTATAGTGCAGCTAGTACCACATGATGACTTTGATGACATTTTAGGTATACGCTTGAATTAGTATATTCTGAAAGGAAAAGATGCCCTGAAACTTAGTTCAAAGAACAGGGAGATATCATCTTGTGTTTGTCCTTCTTCTGGCTTACTTCATTTAACAGGTACCTTCCAGTTCATCAATGTTGCAGCAGATTGCACAATCTTATCATTTTAAGGACAGCTGCATAGTATTCAGTTGTGTATATAAGCCACATCTTTATGATCCACTGATCTTTTGTTGGACATCTAGGTTGATTCCAAATCTTAGCTATTGTACAGAGTGCTGCAATGAATAGGTGTGTGCATATGTCCTTTTGAATGGATGTTTTTCTGTCCTGGGGATAGATACCCACAAGTGGAATTGCTGGATCATATAAGATAATAACAGTGAAATCGCAATACCCAAATTTTAATAGCTATATTTAAAAGTGCCTGACAAGACGGCAGACAGGGGCTGGGGGATGCAGTAGGAGAGGAACACTGGTGGAGGCAAGTTGACACTGGTTTCAGAATTGGTGATGGAACACTGTATATCAAAAACCCAACTATGAATAACTTTAATTCATACTTTAACAAAACTAAATTTTGGTAAGAACATGAAGTAAGTAGATCATCATAGATGGTCATGGAGAGTATCATGCTAAATGAAATGAGTCCGAAACAGAGGGACAGACATAGAATGACTGCACTTATTTGTGGAATATAAAATAACATGAGACTGACACCCAAGGACAGTAGACACAAGGGTCAGAAATATTGGTCCATAATTGGAAGCCTGTATCATGAGCTGGGGAGAAGGGATCACTAAGTCAATGATGGTTACAGGAATAGTTTGGAATGGGAGATGTGTGCTGAAAGTAGATAAAGGACCAAGTGTGATAGCCTCTCAGTATCTATATTGCAAACCATAATGCCCGAAAGTAGAGAGAGAGTTTGGAGGAAATTGTGTGCCATAGAGGCAGGGGTTGTGAAGGGGTGGGGGGAGATACTGGAGACATTGGTGGTGGAAAATGTGCACTGGTAGAGGGATGGGTGTTCGATCATTGTATGACTGAAACTCAAACATGAAAGCTTTCTAACTGTATCTCATGGTAACTCAATTAATAAAAAAGAGAGAAAAATTTGGAAAGAACAACAACAACAACAAAAGAAAAGGATGGTTTTGTACGCATTGTTGAAAGAACCATATTCAGGGGCCAGAGAGATAGTACTGCAGATCAGACATTTGCATGTGGCCAGCCTGGCTTTGATCCTTGGCATACCATATGGTCCCCTGAGTCCCACCAAAAGTTATCCCTTGGGACTAGAGAGAGAGCAGTAGGTAGGATGCTTGCCTTGTACGTGGATGACCCAGGGTCGATCCTCTGAATCTCATAACTGAGTCCACAAAGAGTAATTCCTGAGAACAGAGCCAGGAGTAACCCCTGAACACAGCTGAGTGTGGCTCGAAAAGAAAAGAAAAGAACCATTTTCAAACATTTCCACGTTAAAAGTATTATAATAGTCTAGCATTAAATGGTGAAACAACTTAAGACACATGCACCATTTGTATTATGACTACATTTGTTTGTTAATGTTTACCAAGAAAATGAATAATCCTGGTTTACTTTTGTCCATGTAGCGAATATTTCTTTTTCTGATCTTTTACATAGAAACCTCCAAACTAAAGCAACTCTGAGCTGCCTCACTCTTGCCCAGCACTTGGTTTATGTCTTGTGTTTGTTTAAATATGTTCCCAATACAAGTATAATTTAAATGTCAAAAGCACATGTAAATAGAGTCAAATGCTGATGTTGCTGATGGTATAGAACATGGTTTCTGAAACCTTTTTCCACTTGTGACCTCTTTTCGTCTAAGAAATTCAGCCTGAGAATGGGCTGCCAGGAACACCTGGGATTCATTACACATTTGATTTTGAAATAATTTTTGGTCTGCACGTGTTCAGAAACTTTATTGTTGCCAATTTTTTGTGATCTCCATGTTTAGTTCCTCTATGTGATGTTGCAGTCCAGTTTTAGAAGCTAGGGTAGTAATTGAAAGGGAGAGGTCCCACAGTCTAAACTAGAAGATGTTTAGACTGTAGGTTCTTTTCCTCTCACTTAATACTGACCATACAGACATGGCACAAATGATCAGCCTGATAAATAAAGACATTTAGTTCTTAAAAGTACGGATTTTCTTGCCCCAAACCAGTTAGAAAAAATTGTCTTAAGAAATTCATTGGCTATCACTGCAATTTTGTTGGAACATTGACCTATGATTATTTCAGTCAGTATTCTTGTGGAATAACTATCAATTTTAGTGTCCCAGATTTTCTTAAGCAAACATGTTTGAATGTTCTGGTGTTTTCAAGGATTCTCTGGAAAGTAGAGAAATCTTGAAGCTATATTTTTAAAAAATCTTTTTGGACTGAATTATAATTTTGGATGTTAAACATGCATATCTTATCTCCTCAAACAGAGAAATAGTAGAACACCCACAGTGTGCTAGTTCTGTGTGTTTTATGCTTAAGGGAAATCTGTTTGAATCCAACAGCTTACAATATAATTAGGAGCATGGTCAGACTTATCCTTGTGTTAAGAGAGCTAGCTTGGAAAATAGTGAGCTCTGATAACAGTGGCAATGTGTGCAGCCAGGAACTGATAGGTTGACCTGACTTAGAAAAGTATAGAGGTATGAGGAACAACAACCTCCAGGAATGCTACCTCTGAAAAGTGATGCAGCATTGTTAAACTTTCACTTGATCTTTGTTTCGGAATGACTAAACAGTTCATCCTCAGAGGTTCCCAAGGACCTTATTGCTCTGGTATTTTCTTTGGTTTGTTCTGGTGCATAGTTCCTATAATCTTTATAGGGATGCAAACTTTAGCCACTCTACCCCTATTTAACAGCCAGCTGTAACTTCAGGTAGCCTGAGTTTTGTAACTTCTTTATGTCTGACTGTAAGTGACTAAACTTTATTTCTTTCTCTTACCTTCTTTCTTTCTGAAACATATTTATATTTCTGATTGAGATGTTTGTGGCCTACTACAAAACTTGTACTTAGATGTCACCAAGTGTGCCCACAACTTGTATGAATGAGATTACCTAAGACCACTGAAATGGAAGTAAATGTTCCCAAACTAAAAATAATTGCAGCGGTCAAGTATGTGCAATAAAGAATGAAATATATATCTTAAAAATAGTTATGCTTGTCATATCAACTGATAAGAAACAAAAATCCTGTGAAAACTATGATGATCACTAGAAGGAAAGGTGAAAGGGTTGGGAGGAATGAGCGAAAGAGTCTTGCGTGTTAGAATGATTCTGAAACTTTGTTGGAGGGAATGATGACAGTTACACACGTTTAAAGGTATTAAAGTAAACACTTGAAATTACATAGCTTTTATAAACTTTGGTAAGTCAATAAAAATTATAAAATACTTTTGCTTATTTCAGTATCATAACTCAAAATGGACTAGCAGTCTATAATCAAACAAAGACCTGCTTTTCATGATGCTCGAGTGCATGAAGATGGTTAATTCTAAAGTCCTTAAAGGAGTTTCTCTTTCATCAAGTCCTTAACTTTTAATTACAAACCTGGTGTGCCTAACAGAGTAGACCCTGCTTTTCCAGTCAGCTGAGATTTGACTTAGCACACATTCTGAATTAGTGGAGCTCAAATTAATGAGGTTTTATTCTGTTAAGAAGAGTTTGTGTTCCATCACTGATAATTATTTCCAGAAAAGTTATGTCCACAGAAAATATTCTCTCAGTTTCCTTAATATTGTTTATGAAGTGTAGGAAGTGGCTTGTAGTTATATGTGGGAGCGAGGACGTACAGTAGCGAAGGACAATGAAGTGGTATAACCTCGTCTCTCAGATTTGTGGAGCAGACTCTGAGCAGCCTTCTAAGCCAATATTATTCCTTGTAAAAGAGAGACCAGACCTTGGAATTTTAAAGTCTGATGTGATTGAGTGAACGTGTGCTACTGCATACTAATACTTTAACCCATAACAGTCTGGTGAGTTGTAAGAACCTCTTAGTTGACAGACATTCTCACAGCTTCACCAGAGATCCATTCAGCAAGCTTTTCTATTAGGTCATTCTAGTTGCTTCAGAGAGTTGATTTTCTAGCACATTTCTTTTTGGCCTTGGGCATTTACTCTCAGTCTTGCAGAGACCACAGAAGTGAGCAGAAGATTTTTGAAAGAATTTTTTTTGTGAACTGACTTTCTTTAGACCCATGCTCTTTTAGAGAGACTGTTTCCTCGTGCTTCTCTTTTATGCCTGCCCTTGCTGCCTTGTCATTCATCCATTTCATAAGATATTCCTTTATTAGAAAGTTTGAAAAACATAAAATAGACTAGTGATATGAGTCCCTGTATGTTTCAGACTATAACAAAATAGTAGTAATAAACATTCCTCTAACATAAGAGGCTATTGACCTCCTTCAGGATGTAAAGCATCTGTGTTTTCCTCAAGGGAAAGAGGAGAGAGAGGAAAGGCCTGTGAGATCAAAGCAACTCTGTAACTCTATTGTGGAAGTAGATTATTATCTATTTATAGCAGTCTGAGTGGTACGTAGATTCGTGTTGACAAACTATGCAGCACTGTGAATATACAATAATCTGAAGACTTGAAAAAAAACAACCAACAAGTTTCCACCTTCAATTAATAACATTTAATAGATATTAAATGGGGGGGTAAATTTTAATGGACAGTTTTAAAGTTGATGAATAATAGTATATTTAGAATATAGGTGAATACTGACTGCTAATAAAGTACCATCAGTAGGTATTTTTTTTTTTACTTCTCTCAGTAGGTTTTTGAATGCTGTATTGTCACTGCTTAATAAATACAGCTCTATGAGACTTTATTATTATGTTTTACTCATTAACTGTTTACTTATCAGCTAGGCATCAAGTATATAGTGGTGAGCAAAAATGGTCAGCTCCATACTCATGGAGCTTAGAGTCTCATGTAGTTTATGCATATAACTCATGTGAGTATAAACAGTCAAAAACTTCGTTTTGACTTGTTTCCTGTGTGACTTGGCTTAACCTGATACATTGTCTACTAATAAACTAGTATCCATAACAGTTAAAGGTAATAGGGCTTTGTATGCTTAGGATCCTTCCTCTTTTTTTGTTTTGCATCTCTGAAATGAGACTTCGTATATGTGATTTGTACTTATCATTGAGTGCTTTGAACTGCCATATGCGTGCCAGTCATGTAGTAGTGTTGTATATGTCTGTGAAATCATTTGTTCTTCCACAAGACTGCAGTTAAACTCACAATGTATGTATACATTGTATACAGGCAGTCCCCAAGTTGCCATGGTTTTACTGACTTTTTTAAAATTTATGATGGTGCAAAAGTGATGTATATTTAGTATAAAGAGTACTTTACATTTTGACTTTTGATCTTTTTGTAGGTTAGTGATTTTTGGTGTAATACTCCCATGATGCTGGAGCAGTCATTTTCAGTCATAGCATCCAGTCAGTCTTGTGATTACAAGGGTAAACAGGAGATACTATACAATTTGTTTTTTTCAGTTCCAGTTCAGTATTCAGTAAATTACATGAGCTATTCAACTCTACTATAAAATAGACTCTGTTATGGATGATTTTGCCCAATTGTAGGCCAACATAAGTTTTCAAGCACATTTGACATAAAGCTTGGCTAAGCGATGATGCCAGTAGTATTAAGTGCACATTTTACTTGAACTTTGCAACACCATTGTAAGTCAAGTAAGATCTGTGTTTGTGCTTTGCACATAGCGAGCACTCAATAAATGTTTGCTGAATTAATTTATGTTCATAGATTCTTTAATAACTATAGGGGTTGCCACTTTTTCATGGCATGCTTTGTTACTTTTAAACTAAATGGCTTTTATCCATTGAATTTTTTCATTCCTGTATGATGTTGCTTCTAGATTCAAATGTGGTTTTCCTTAACAAACAAGATGCCCAACCACAGATGAGTGGGTCAAGGTGTTGAGGTAAATACACTCAATTAAAAACAATGCAGCTCTAAGAAATGACAAAATTGTGCTGTTTGCCACAATGTGGACGGTACTAGAGGATACTATGCTGAGTGAAATAAGTTAGAAGTAAAGTGAAGATACAGAATGATCACTCTCTTATGTGGGATTTGAAGCTACACAGCAAGGCAGCAACAAAGGGTCAAAGGCAGTACAAGAGAATTGATCTACGTAACTGAGTTGGTGGGGGATTTGAAAGGGAGAGGCTGTGGGGACCTTGAAAGTAAGGAGGTGGGCACTTCTGTGGTGGGTGTGATGTTGGAATTATGTACTCATAAAACCCTCATTAGAAATACTGTAAATCATGATGCCTTAGGTCAATAAGAATTCTTAAATATAGAATCTAATTTGGCTTTCCTTATGCATACTGCAGAAAAGAATAAAAAATTTTTCATCATCTCAGCTGCACATTGTGAATATTTTCAACATCTTATATCCCATGTGTTTATATCATAGATACAAAGTAAAATATGACCTTTTCAATGAACTAATTTTCTAAGTAAAATGAAAAACTTTAAATTTGTTCTTTGCTTTAGAAAATTAGATTTATCAAGAAGTGACCAAAAGAAATGAGTTAAGCTGTTCTTTTCTATTTAGGTTTTCTTTAAACATGCTTATTAACTGTGACACTTCTTTCTGTAGCTTTTTTGTTTCTGCTCTCATTTCTTCCTGTATTTTCTCAACTAACCTTTCTATTGTTTCTTTCATTTCTTCTTTTAGTTTTCTGGATATCTCTTCCATTGATTCTTTGAGTAGGTCCTTGAACATCCTCTGCATTTCATCCCGAAGTTCTTTATCGGAGAGAGCATATTTGTAGGTGACCCCAGTTGAGGGTTCGGGAATCTTTTCTTCGTCTTCACTTATTAAAAGGAATAAAATTTTTATTCCAAGTTAGATTGGTCTTATGTTAAATTAAAATTTAAGAGCTTTAACAGTACATCAGAAACTATGTATTTTTCCCATGGTGATTTTACATTGTGCTGTTTACTTGAAAATGGATAGTGAGGTTATCTTGTCCTAACTAGATTACAATTTGACATCTTTATGCATGTACAACAAGAACATGGTGATTTTTTTTTTAAAAATAAGGAACAGATACTCCATTTGTTAGAGCTTAATAAAAGAGAATTAAATGCTCTGTTAAAAATTACAACTTTAGTCTTGAATAATACTCTTACATAGTTTAGCAGGTGGGGAGAAATAATGAGACAGGAGAATGGGCTAAGGAAAAAAGAGCAAGGGAAAAGCAGAAGACGGGAGAGATGCCTGTGAGTGTACACGAAGAAAGTTTGATGGGGAAGGAGTACAGTAGAAATGCGAAAGGGGGCATTAGGTAAAATTGTATTTACTGCCTGAATTCACAGCATTGGTAGTCTGCTCCCCCCACCGCTCATCCATAACTGCTTTGCTCCAGCACTCAGAAAAGTACCAGTGACAAGCCTGACAGTGTTGAGTTACGCTGGGAAGCTCAGCATTTAATTTTTCAGCTATTTGCTGGTTCCTTTGGTCTAATTTTCTTCTTTGTTCCTGAAACAATCATTCTGGAGTATTATTGTATTAGAACATATTTGATCTTAAAACATGTGAAAAAGTAATGGAATGAGCAGTGGATGGGGGACAAGGGCAAGGGAGATGCAATATTTTATATTTTATCTATTAATTGGCAGCAGTGTGACTTTGGGCATGTCAGTATCTGCTCTGGATTGTCCCCCCTTCCCCAAAGGTCAAGTTAGATGATCTCTCGTGTTTGTAGTGCTGCCATTTGGTGACTCTTTGTATAGTGGGGCTTGTTTTAGGAGAAGACATATTATAGTGGTTTGTTTTGTTTTGGGGTCACACCCAGCAGTTCTTGGAGCTCACTTCTGGCTCTGCTCTCAGCAATCATGACTGATGGTGCTTGGGAGACCTTATGAAGTGCTGGGGATTCAATGGGTGTCAGCCTTGTGCAAGGCAAGAGCCTTACCCACTGTACTCTCACCAGCCCCAACCTAATATGGTTTTAAGAAATAATAAAGCATTTGCTTTGTCTACTTCATGGGCTACTTTCAGAGTCATATATGATAAAATATATGAAGCTTCTCTGAAAACTCTGAAGTTATAAAGACATAAGTGATTTATTTATTGCTTGTTTTTATTTAAAAATTTTAATTGATATAATATTGACTTATATCACCATTTAAAATTGAGATAATATTGACTTATATAGGTTCTGACCTCTTCAGTTATGATGATAACTTGCCTAGTACCAGAGTACCAATAACCTGCCCCCCCACACCCTTTATTTCCACCTCTCCCAAAGGGAACTATCTCCCAAAGATTCCATAGAGTGAAGAAAGTGATAACAGTTAAAATCCATTTATGTGATGCCACAGAAGTTAGAGAGACTTTAAAAGGTATGTATGATTATGTGTCATTGTTGAGAAATATGCTATTGGAAAGTACACAAATTGAAAAAAACTGGTTGGAGAGCCATTGCCTGATTAGCCACCAGGATGCTCTTGGGTAAGACACACAACTTTTCTTTCCAACATTCATTCTGCCTTTCAAGGTAAGACCCAAGGAGGAAACAAGACATGGAATATTTACCTTTCTATCATTATCTGCTTGGGTACTGAAATATATTAAAATCAGTATGGAGGAAATAGGTCATCTTAAACCAGTGTAGAGTGTGTGTGCCCATGGTTGCTTTGCATGCTGGTTTGTTATAATTTTCTGCTGATGGTTTCAGCTGTAATGTCTTTGTTTGATTCTCACCCCCGTCTTACCCCATTCACCTATATACACCTTTTCTACCACACGTCCTTCACGTAAATAAGTAAATAAATAAGTAAATAATACATTTACTCTTATTTATTATTTACTAGACTAGAAAAAGAAAGAAAAGATGAAAACATCTAGAAGGTGGGATAGAGGAAGAAGAGAAGGAAAAATAAGAGAAAAACTTATCTACATAGTACAGAGGGTTAGATTACTTAACGGTTATTTCTCAGGATGAGAAAGTTGAAAATTTGACTTTATATCTTATCTGTAAGACTGGCTTAACTTGTTTCCTTTGCTACCTTTAATCTCCAGTAACTGATCTGAAAAAATCATAGGCCACCAATAAGAACTAGCATGATAGTTCAGATAATGACAATAGTATCAGAAAGGACAGTAAACTGGTGGGTAAAACACCTGAGCAGAGCACATGAGTAAGAGTGATAACATATGTTTTTAACTACAAAGCTCAATTTATAGATTTGATTACTTTGGAAAGAGGGAAGGAAAAAATTGTATGGCTCCTTTGGTATTAGAGAGCTTATTCATTCAGGTTGGAAAAGCAAAGTAAAAAATCAGAAACAGACCTGCTAGCCTAGCTATGTCCAAAACTAGTACTTTGGTAATACCGCTATGGTTTCCAGTAGATTAAATTTCCTATTGTGAAAAGGCTTCAGAATAAGGGATAGCTTGGGATCCCACTAAAAGGACTTATTAAATTTAGGTAAAACAGATGTTTTTTAATGGCAGCAGCTCTGAATCACCAAGATCAAAACACAGAGCTAAGAGAGCATAAAGAAAGATAATATGTTCATTTTCCAAGATACCATTTATCTTAGTTTCAGAAACTGCTCACACATGGAAAGAAACATTAATTGGAGAAACAGTCTTCAAAACTGATTAAATCTATATACACTTGTTTTTAATTGCTTATGTTCTGAAAGTAGTATGTAAAAAGACAGTGGGCTTTAGAGGCAGGCAACCCTGAGTTCAAATGTGTACTCTTCCTCATCTACACAATGCATGTGTGGTTTGAGGATTCTCCAAGATAATATGTGTATACACATGGCTCACAGTAGGTACTCAACTACAAGCTCTTTTGTATTTAACAGTGTTTTGTGCACAATATCATGTATAAGCATATATGGACTGTACTCCTAGAACTGGACTATGAGCTTCAGATTAGCTGTCTCCAATGAGGGTTGCTTCTAAGGATGGTCCATTGTGGGGTTGGAAAATACTAAAACTTCTAAAATGTATACTGGTGGAGGGATTAGTGTCCGATCATTTTATGACCGAAACTCACTCATGAAAGCATTGTAACTGTATCTCATGGTGATTCAATAAAAAAATAAATCAAACTACTAAAGAGTAGGAAAATAAAAATAACAAGTTCTATTGATGATCACTGTCACTGTCACTGTCCTCCCGTTGTTCATCGATTTTGCTCAAGCAGGCCCAGTAATGTCTCCATTTTGAGACTTCTTGTTACAGTGTTTGGCATATCGAATATATCACAGGTGGCTCTCCACAAGGGGTGGAGGAATCGAACCCAGCTCAGTCGGGCTGGCTGTGTGCAAGGCAAAGTCCTACCACTGTGCTATCACTCCAGTCCCTATTGATGATCATTCTGTTTAAAATATAAAACAGTACTTAAACTCCATTAATATTTATTGTGTGGGTTGACTTTGTTGCTCTCATTTGGTATATGCCAGAGGGTTACAGTCTCTATTCTGAGTGAGTGATACTGAGGAAAGCATAATATTCATGATTTAATGGCAGTTGATTATGGCATATTTAAATATGGCATATTTAAATTTAAATATGGCCTGTTTAAATTTAATTCATGGTCCTTACTATACTTTCTTTGCAGGAGCCTTTTAAAGCCCAAAGTATAAAGTAAAATGAAGATTATATAAATAGACATGACAAGATTTTAGCTCAACAAATAATTATCATCATTCTTTGTAATATGTATGTATACCCATTGCCTATAACAAACAAAGCTGTAAGTATTCACTATACTAAGCTTGTGAAAGTATTATTATACTTATATACCTAACTAAATATACACATTGGAGATGTATGCTCAAATATTTGTTTGTTTTTTGATTTTGAGGCCACACCAAGCAGTGCTCAAGTCTTACTCTGTGCTTAGGAATTACTCCTGGTGCTCAGGGAACCAAACGGGGTACCAGGGAATTGGACTCCTGCAAGGCAAACACCTCCGGCTCCCCAAAGCTTTTTTAAAAATTGAGGTGTCATAAGAATGTTCACTCAAAAACAGTTTGGAGATGATTGGTTTAAATCTGGAAAGCCTGTCTCTCACTGCAAATCTGCTGTTCAATGGTTTTGGTTTATTTTATTCCTAATGATTTCACTGTAGTAGCATGCTGAGAGTAGACTTTAGACCGAACATGATTGCCACTCAGTTCCTCTTTTGCAAACCATAGCACCCAAGAGGAGAGAGAGAACAAAGGGGAATGCCCTGCCACAGAGGCAGGGTAGAATGGGGAGAACAGGGGATGGGAGGGATACTGGGATCAGTGGTGGTGGAGAATGGGCACTGGTGGAGGGATGGGTATTCGATCATTGTATAACTGAAACCCAAGCACAAAAATTTGTAAATCTACAACTGTACCTCATGGTGTTTCACTAATAAAAATCTAAAAAAAAAAAAAAAGAAAATATATCTAAATTTATTGAAGGTATATGCCTACAATTCAGGTAATGGACAGTTTTTTAAATTTTTGTTTTGGGGCCACAGCCGGCAGTGCTAAGGGGTTACTCCTGGCTCTAAACTCAGGAATGATTCCTGGTGGTGTTTGCGGGACCATATGGGATACCAGAGATGGAACCCAGGTCGGCTTCATGCAAGACAGTGCCCTGCTGGTTGTACTATCACTCTGGCCTGATAAACATTTCTTATATGATATCAAAGACAAGTCCCTGTGCTGGAAAGGTATTTTGATTTTGCTTTTGGGCCACACCCAGTGGTGCTCAGGGACTACTCTGGGCTTTGTTCTTGGGGGTTGCTCCAGATGGTGCTGGGGGGATCATATAATAACACAGATTGGACCTGAACTTCTTGCATACAAAAATGTGCTCCGGTACTTTAAGCTAACTCCTTGGACCTGCACCTGGAGATTATTTAAAAATCTAGTTCAGGAAAACTATAAAAGAACTACAAATCAACATATGCCTGCAGAATCATGAAAATTCGTAGTGAAAAAGCATCTTGATATAGATTTGTTGTTTTATTTCTGTAAATTTACCAATAATTCTGGGTTACTTGGTAACCAGCTAAACCAGTAGTAGAGTATATAACACATCATTCCATAAAAGCTAACCTTGTCTGACCATTTCTCTCAGTACTCCTGCCAAGAAATTTTAATGTCTTACTCATCTCCATATATTATGTTGAAATCTATTCTTCTGTCTTTCATGGACCTTCACATAATAAATGCCATATAGTAAGTGCTTAATAAATGTTTGAGGGCCTCCTCTGCAGTGTTCAGGACTGGGTGGTTCAGCGTTTTGAGCCCAGAACTGTGGTTCTGTTCAGGCCCAGTGGTCCTGCCAGTAGGACCTGAGCTTGATGATCAAAGGTTTTTTTTTTTTTTTACATTCTCATTTTCTACTTATCGAATAGCTAATACATGCAGAACTCTTATGCCATTAATTATAATGATTTTATTATTATACTGACTCTCTGAGGAATATACTATTACTATGTCCATTTTAAGCATAAGGAAATGAAGGCACCAGATATATGACTTTCCCTGATGTCACGCAGCTAGTATGCATTGGAACCAGAATCTGAATGCAGGTATTTCTGACTCTAGAACCAAAGCTTTTGACCAGTGAATGATGCGATGTGACAGTTTTGTGGCATAGTGCTCTGATAATTTAAATTTTGCATTTTAAAGTTATGTTTATTTAGTAAATAAATAACAGTAAATCACAGGGAATAGTTATACTTAAGAGATATACATTTAGTGATCCTGGAGAAATAATTCCTGTTTAGTATTGTAGAGATTTCTAAACTAAAGAAAGTGGTAACAGAATCTACATTTAATTATGTTCAAGAAGTGGTTCCATTTTATATTAACTTACAAAACATAAGGATGAGATCTCTGGAAACTTTGAAAGTCTATGTGAAGTATTTTTTGTGTTACATTCTCTTGAAAGTAGAGATGATCTCACATTTTCAAATTTCCCAAGATGGAAGTTACTGGTGCTTACAATGTAATCTGTTTTCCAGACCCATGGATATTTTTTGCCAAGACCATGAGAGTACTGTATAGTAATGGGTAATCCAAAGTCATATTAAATTAAAGGTAAATCTAAGTCATAAAGAGAGGGTTAAATCATGCTCATTGTACTCTAGAAACATTTTTAAAAGATTTTCATCAAAAATAATTTTTAAAAAATTTCTAAAACCATAATACAGTAAATCCAGAAATTCTGCACGGAAAATAGTTTATGTGTATATTATATGAAGAAAAATGAGGAATGTCTGCCGTATGCCCGTATGCATTAAACATTGAGCCATCTGTTTCTCGTTTTATTTTCCAGTTCTAGTTCTGCAGGAAATCAGTTTCCCAACCTATTCACCTAATTTGTAGGCAAAGAACATGTAGCCAGGGAACAGTTCTTAATGATATGGTTCTGGGAATCACAGCATGTGGACCAGAGAGTATTTTTCCCTCCTGGTGAGCAGTTATGGCTATGTCAAGAGTAGAAGCTTTTAAGAACTGGAGAGAAGCAGAAAAAAAGATATTTTGAGATTAAAACAGTTCAAGAACTAAGCTAGTATAAGAAAAAAATGTGTATTTTGCCATGATATGGATGGAACTAGAGGGTCTCATGCTGAGTGAAGTCAGTCAGAGGAGAGATACAAAATGATCTCATATGTGGGATTTAAAATTCACATCAAGGTAGTAACAAAGATCCAAATGCAACAGAACCTGAGAACTTGCCTACAAAACTGAATAGAACTAGGGTGGGGGAATGGGGGCATTGGGAGCATTGGTGGAAGGAAGCCAGCATTCTGGTGGTGGATATGGTGTTGGAACAATATGTGGATGAAAATACCATTGACAGTATTGTAAGATCACAGCATCTTAATAAAATAGCTGTGTGGAGAAATAACCTAATTAGAGGGCAGTAGGTAAATAACACTGGGAAGCAGTATTTCCTAAGTGGGTAATCCTGCCCCTTTGGGTGGCGGTGCTGGAAAATGGGGGGTGGTGAATAGTAATCTTGGATACCATTGGTGTGGTAGTGCTTTCTTCTTTTTTCTTAGAAGATTGCTTTTTAGAAGTGCACTGAGTGATTTTTGCAGAGGAGGAGGGAATCCAAGTTAGTTTGGAAACCTCTGCTGTAAAGTCAAATATAAAATAGGTAACAAATGACAGAAAATAGAACCCACAGGATCTGTTTCATTCTATTGACCCCTTTTTCTTACCCTTCCAGTCTTCCTCCCAAGCCTTTTGTCTTTGTCTATTTGTATATGTTCCAACCTCTTACTTTTTCTCCAACTTCTTTTCCTGCCTCTTGTTCCCCTTCCTCTCCATCCTAATTTGTATACATTCTCATTTTCTTATCTTTCCATTTTACATATCGCTTACAGTTTAAAGTTTTCTTTTGAGTCACAGCTTTCACTGAACCTTAAGGTCCTTTTCCTTCTTTCTTCACCATAACTGTGCCCTTTGTTGCTTCTATCCTTAGGTTTGATGAACAGTCACCTTTTTTTTTAAAAAAAATTTTTATTAGTGAGACATGAGGTACAGTTGTAGACTTACAAATTTTTGTGCTTGGGTTTCAATTATACAATGATCAAATACCCATCAAATGACCTCCACCAGTGCCCGTTTCCCACCACCACGGATTCCAGTATCCCTCCCACCCCCGAGCCCCCCCCATCCTACCCTGCCTCTGTGGCAGGGCATTCCCCTTTGTTCTCTCTCTCTCTTTTTGGGTGTTGTGGTTTGCAAAAGAGGCAATGGGTGACAATCATGTTTGGTCTATAGTCTACTTTCAGCATGCTTCTCCCATCCTGGGAGGATCCTCCCAACACCCTTTATTTGGTGTTCCCTTCTCTATCTGAGCAACCTTTTTCCCCTAGCATGTGTGGTTGGTCTTCAAGCCATGGAGTAAAGTTCCTGGTACTAATCTCGGCCATTCTTGGGTGTTAGTCTCCTATTTTGTTACTTTATGTTCCCCAGATGAATGCAATCTATGTCTATCCTTTTCTTTCTGAGTCATTTCGCTTAGCATGATACTTTCCATGTAGTACCACTTGTATGTAAATTTTATGACTTTGTTTTTTCTAACAGCTACATAGTACTCCATTGTGTAAATGTACCAAAGTTTCTTTAACCAGTCATCTTGAACAGTCACTTTTTGCATTCACTTTGTAACTTAGTTTTTAATAATGGGAAGTTGAAATTGCTGATTAATATGAAAGAGTTGTCATGAATAGTTTTTCTAATTTGCGTTTAGGATTCTGGTATTCTGACTTTCATAGGTCAGATATGCCCCATACAGATTCTATTCCAAATACTAATGAAAATTGCATAATTTCTGGGTGATCAACCCATCTATGAAAAAAAAACTTTTCCCTGATTTTTAAAGACTTACATCTGTTGATTTTCTTGTCTTCACCTGTTCAAATAGTGATTTGAAAATTTTAATTACTTCTTTTTTATTGAATCACCATGAATTAATGTTACAAATGTAGTTGTGATTGAGTTTTAGTTATACAATGTTCCAACAATGATCCCTTCACCAATGTTCACAACCTTCCACCAGTGTCTACAATTTTCTGAAAAATGATTGCATGTAAAACAAAATCCTTCTGCATTTGGTAATTTTCTCTGGTTACCTATGGCCATCAGTGTTTGAAAAAGTGAAGGAATGCATGAACACATGAGTGAATGTCTAGTTAGATTGACTTAAATGATTTCAATCCATTGAGTGCTATATTGTTTATGATAAACCTTGTAATATCTAAGGTTTTGTCTCATTCCAGCTGTTTCATTTTTCACTCATATTTTCCAACCACTGTCATAAGTCCTTGGATTATTTGATAGGTGAACACTCATTCTTCTTTAAAAATGTTCATTTTCATTAAAGTGCTATTTAACATTAGATATTAACGTTGACAGATGTTAATGTTGCTCTTAATTAGGTAAAATATATTCTTGGGAAGGTGCCAATCTGAATTGAATATATTTGAATTTTGTATGTGAATTAAACAGTTGTTTAAATGATACCTATCCATCATATGGGTGGTGGAGCTGCCGGTTAACTTTATACACAAGTGGGTTTTTGCCCCTAGTAATGTTTAAATATAGAATATGGCTTCCTATAGGGGCTGGAGAGGTAGTACAGCGGGTAGGGCACTTGTCTTACATGTCACCAACCCGAGTTCAAAATCTGTAGTCCTGTATGGTCCCTGAGCTTCACAAGGAGTGATCCCTGAGCATAGAGCCAGAAAAAGCCCTGAGCACTGCTGGGTGTGGCCTAAAAAAAAACAAGGAAAAAAGAAAGCAAGAAAGAAGGAAGGAAGAGAGGGAGGGAAAGGCTTCCTTTTGTAGCATAGTTATTTTGTGGGAATTGGATGTAGGATCTCTTAGTTTATTAGTTCCTTAGACTATCTGTATTTTATTTTATTTTTTAATTTTATTTATTTTTTTATTAGTGAAACACCATGAGGTACAGTTATAGACTTACAAATTTTGTGCTTGGGTTTCTATCTGTATTTTAAATTGGTAGACACTGCTTTAGTATGAAATATTTTCCATGGAAAATATTAATATTTTAAAATAATTCTATTAAGATTTCCAGCAGAAAGGAAGTTCAACTCTGTTTACCTGTTGACTACTACTGAATGCTGCTAAACAGTTGTTTGCCTTCTTTAGGGAAAGGTACTACAGGTATGAGATCAGAGTTGCCAAGTAAGGCAAGAATTTAAGTTTAAAATAAAAATAATCTTGGGGGCTGAAGAAATAATACAGTGGGTAGGGCAGTTGCCCTGCATGGAGCTAACCCAGGATTAGATCCCTGGCATCCCATACGGTCTCCTGAGCACCATCCAAAGTAATTCCTGTGTTGCAGAGCCAGGGATAACCCTGATCATTGCTGAGTGTGACCCTCAAACCCAAAATAAATAAATAAATAAATAAACGATTTAAAATATTTCATTCAAAGGTGTCAGATACATTGTGGGATATTATAAATAATTTTGGACTCGAGTCAGAGAAAGGGGCTGTATCCATACCTGGCTCGCTGACTAGCTGGGATACCTCAAGAAAATTACTATCTGGATTGTATATCCATCTTCTCAAATGGCTGGGCTTTCACAGTACTACACAGTCTATATACTTAAAAAGAAAAAATGTAACTTAGGGAAGCTGAATCTTTTGATTTATCAGCTACCCACTCCAGCCTTGCAGTTCTCAAGTTAGTTGGCAACTGTACAAGCTCCCCGTGATGTATTCTATATGCCAAACACAGTAACAACAAAGTCTCCAATGGAGACATTACTGGGCCCGCTCGAGCAAATCTTTTTATAATCTCTTAAAATCCTTGCTAGGATTTCATTACTAGTTCTTTCTCCTAGATACTCAGCAATTCCTTTCTTTTGGAATTTTCTCTCTGCTCCTTAGTTTGTAAGGTTACTTAGAGGGACCAGTGGGAGTACGGGAGGTAAGACACTTGCCTTGCATGCAGTTGCAGGGACTGCAACCCTAGTTCAAATACCCACCACCACAGATGGCCCCCTGAGCACTTCCAAGTGTAAAACAGCTCCCTCCCCACTCCATAAAAAGAAATATGGGGTCATAGAGTACAGCGGATAGAGTGTATGCCTTGTAGTTCATGCATTGTTATCAACCCAGGTTCAGCTTCCAGCATGCCATATGGTTTCCAAACTTGCCAGGAGTGATCCCCGCATACAGATCTAGGAATAAACCCCAAGAACTACCAGGTGTGGTCCAACTCCCTCTCCAAATGTTAGAGTTGATAAATAGCAAGAATTAAAAGTCTTATTTGAATAAGTGTTTCTGTAAAATCAGATTACGTTCATCATGGTTAATGTACCATCACCATTTCAAGTTTGGAGTCAACACATTTGAGTCTTTGTATGATGAGACATGATTGTTAATTTTTCTTATTAGTCATGCTAGCATTTTTGTTCTTATTCTAAACATCTTTTTTTCTTAGAAGCTCAGGACAATTGATCCACAGGTCTCCATTAACAAGTAAACCTTGCCAGCCTGATCATAGATTCTTTCAAAATGTCAATGTTTTGAAATAGTGTGAATAGCTTTTACTGGCTTCCTAGGAGATCAACAAAACAATGTGCCTCAAAGTGTTGAGAAAGTAACCATATGTCAGTTTCAGTGTGTATGTATTACTTTAAAGCTAGAACTAGTTACAGATAGTTCTTCATTAAAGGAGGAGCAGTAGTATAATAAATAGCCAAGCAATTGTTGACTAGCTTGTGGGAAAATTGGAACCTTCATGCACTGCTTGTATGTGAACAGAGAATGATACAGCCTCGGGGGAAATGTGTTGAATTCTCAAAAAAACAAAACATAGAAAACTTAGCATTTCTATGTATCTAAAAACATGTCTACCTACACACTCACACACGAATACTCATAGCTGTTTATTTCTTGCAGCTGAAATGTGGAGATAACCTAAATGTTCATCAACAGAGGGATTAAAAAATTTATTATGTCCATGTAGCACTGTAGCACTGTCCTCCTGTTGTTCATTGATTTGCTCGAGCGGGTACCAAGTAACGTCTCATAATAAATTGTCCATGTAATTGAATAATATTAGGCAATAGAAAAGATGAGTACTGATGCATGTGTTAATATGAATAAAATCCCAGACGTTACGCTACATGAAAGGAAAGGCCCTCCCATTGATCGTCGATTTGCTCGAGCGGGCCCAGTAACGTCTCCATTGGAGACTTTGTTGTTACTGTGTCTGGCATATCAATACTCTCGGTAGCTTGCCGGGCTCTCCGAGAGGGGCGGAGGAATCGAACTCGGGTCGGCCATGTTGGCCGCTTGTAAGGCGAACGCCCTACCCGCTGTGCTATCGCTCCAGCCCATGAAAGGAACCAGAAACAAAAAATAGCCACATATTAGACTGGAGAAAGTTAAAGGTTTAAGGCACTTTCCTTGCATATGGTTGGCCACAGTTGATCATTGGCACCACTCATGGTCCTTAAGTACTACCAGAAGTGCCCATGAGCACAGACCCAGGAGTAACCCCTGAGCACAGCTGTGTGTGACTCAACTCCCCCTACCAAAATGGCTATGTAATGTATAGTTTTAGCTATAGTACAGTAGCTAGATATGGTATACAGTATGTAATTTATAAGTACATAGTTATATAGTAAGTAGTATATAGTATCATGTCATATGCAAAGTGTGAGAGTTTCACTTTTTATTTTCTTCTCTGTATGCCTTTCATATCCTTCTTGCCCAATTTCTATGGATAGGAATTCCAGTACTATATAGATGAGAGGGGCAGCTTTGTCTTGTGCCCTATCCTTAGAAGGAAGGATTTCAGCTTTTCACCACTGAGTAAGATGTTTGCCTTGGGCTTGTGGTAAATGGCTTTAACTGTTGAGGAAAATTCCTTCAACCCCAACTTTATTGAGATTTTTTGTCATGAATGGGTTTGGATCTTGTCAAATGCTTTCTCTGCAGTTATTGAAATAATAAATGATTTGTATTTTCCTTGTGTTGGCATTGTGTATTACATTAATTTATTTGCATGTACTAAATCATCTATTCTGTGTCCCTGGTATGAACCCTACTTGGTTGGTCATAATGATCTTTCGGATGTATTGTTTGCTACATTGGTTTGCTAATATTTTGTTTACGGTCTTCGCATCAGTGTTAATCATTGGTATAGGTCTGTAGTTTTCTTTTTTTTTTTTGTGATGTTTCTGTTTTTGCTGGATGGAGTGATAGCACCGCGTTAGGGCATTTGCCTTGCATGTGCTGGCCCGGCTGACCCAGGTTTGATTCCTCCACTCCTCTCGGAGAGCCCGGCAAGCTAGCAAGAGTATTTTGCCCACATGGCAAAGCCTGGCAAGCTACCCGTGATGTATTCAATTTGCCAAACACAGTAACAACAAGTCTCACAATGGAGATGTTACTGGTGCCTGCTCGAGCAATCGATGAACAATGGGAAGTCAGTGCTACAGTGCTCTGTTTTTGCTACCAGGGTAATGTCTGCCTCATTATAGCTGTTCAGTAAGATTTCTGTTTCTTCAACTTTCTGAAAGAGCCAGAAAAGGACTGGCAGTAGATGTTCTTTAAAGGTTGGAAAGAATTCACTAGGAAACCTACCTGGGACAGACATTAGATTACCATTTCAATTTCCTTGATAGAATCTAAGGGCCTGTTCAGTTGCTGTTTTCTCTTGACCTTGACGACTATAGGAGTCCAAAAAGGTATCCATTTCTTCTGGGGTCTTCAGTTTCATGGCATAAAGATTTTCCTGATGATCCTTTGAATTTCTGTGGTAGCAGTTGTAATATCTCCTGTTTAATTTCTGTTTTAGCTTACTAGAGTTTTCTCTCTTTTTCTTTTTTAGTCTTTTTAATGGTTTATTAATCATGTTTATTCTTTAAAATAACTAAGTCTTGGTTTTGTTGATATTTTGAATTTTTAGTTTATTTTTGATTAATTTATCCTCTAAGTTTTATTTCCTTCCTTCTGATAATTTTGAATTCCTTTTTGTTGATCCTTTTCTAGCTGCTTAACTTGCGCTATTGGTTATGTGGGCTTTACCTTGCTTCCCAACAAATTCTTGCACAGCAACTGTCTTTTCTTGTAACACTGCTTTTGCTCTCTCCCATATGTTCTGGTAATTTGTATCTTTATTCTCATCTGTACCAATGAATAGATCATTTAGGAAAAAATCTCATTAAGGAAACAATGACCCTGAAGGAAGAAATAGAAAACATGGTCCTAGTAGACATATATAGGACACTTCACCACCAAAATGTGGAATACACATTCTTTGCCAGTGCTGCAAGCAGGCACTGAAACATGGGACTTATATTTTAGAATTTCTTTCCAACATATGTATGTATAAGTGCACTCCTATATGTCTTTCTCTTGGCTATGAATGAGAACTTGAAAATAAAACTTTATTTTCCAGCAGGAAAATAAAAGACACCAAACCAGTGTAAATGTATATTGTTAAATTATAAAATAGTAAATTACTGTTCTAGATTTGGATTATTGATGATTTTTTAAATTTTTTGATTAAATTTTACTTCTTTGTTTTATGTAGGACTACTGCTATTTATTCAGCCACTGATTAGCTGATTGAATTGGGCATGAACTCCACCTTACTTTATTTTCATAATTTTATTTATTTTTTCTTCTTACATTTATTTATTGAATCACTGTGGGAAAAGTCACAAAGCTTTCAGGTTTAAGTCTCGGTCCTACAATGATCAAAGACCTCTCCCTTCACCAGTACTCATTTTTCACCACCAAGAACCCCAATATACCCCCCTCCTACCCCTCCCAATGCCTGTGAGGCAGATGGTTTCTACTTAACTCTTCTTTGCATAGATTACGTTCATTGTTTTGACAAAAGATGCACCATTATTGTTTAGAATTTCCCCCCCCCCCAACAATCAGAATTGCTGAAAAGGCATTGTGAAATACTTTGTTTTCTATAGCTGGTATGAGACTCATATAATGTCATATAATGATTTTGGATTTCTGCAAAGAGCCAGATCATTACGAGATTGGTTTCTGTGCGTCTGGTGTTATGGCTGTGCCAGAGAGCCACGTGTGGGAGGCAACTCGTGACCTCGGTAGGGTATGAAGGACGAGCCGGTACTGCCCCCCTTCCCATGAAACTGTAGTTGCCCCGTCACCACCGGCTCATACCTGGCTTTCCTATAAGCTCTGAGGCAGCGGCCACCCTGCTGCTGGTGGGGGGGGGGGGGTGGAAGGGAGCAACACCCTTTCCCTCCTGGAAAGGCATGGCGCCTTAGTTTAACGCATGGTCCATTCACTTTTCTGCCACAAGCTGCCGGGCTCTGGACTAAGTCCTTTTGCCTCTGGAGCCATAGCCATGCTGGAGAGCTGCTCGCGGGGGGCAACTTATGACCTCGGTAGGGCGTGAAGGATGAGCTTGTACTGCCCCCCTTCCCATGAGACTGCAGTTGCCCCGTCACTGCTGGCTCATACCTGGCTTTCCAATAAGCTCTGAGGCTGCAGCCACCTTGCTGCCTGGGGTCAGGATTGGGGAAAGGTGGAAGGAGCAACACCCTTTTCTTCCGGGGAGGCATGGCACTGTAGTTTAACGCTTGGTCCATTCACTTTTCTGCCCCAAGCTGTTGGGCTCTAGACTAAGTCCTTTTGCCTCTGGAGCCATGGCCAAATTTGACTTCTTGAATGGGATAAAAAGTTTCTCCTTGATAAAGAATATTTCCATATCATTCTGTATGCATTTTCCTTTGTAGCATAGGATAGAATGACCATTAAAATACATTGAAAACGCTGAACAAAAAAGTCTTATGATAGTCAATAAGTTCTAGAGGAAGAGGTGAAAAAGAAAAAATACAGTGATGAAAAAAAAGGAAATCACTGAAATGTCAATAAAATTATTTCCAACATCTTTGAACTTTGTTGTGGCCCAAATAGTGTTTAGGCTCTGTATTTGTAGCTGCTAAGGATTAATATGTAAAAAAAAAACATTTCCTATGCCTGGCTTCTGTATAGGACTTTTGAAAATTAATGGTACAAATACAAGGTACAAATACAAGCAGTGTCATTAATATAGTGGGCAATCAGAAGTGTGTTTTTCCTGACCAAGAAATGGTTTCTATAAAATTAAAAGGAACATTCAGTGCTTCTGGTTATGTATATGAGTCTATTTTTTCTCAATTCTACTATTGCATAAAGAATTATAGCCTTCTAACATTTTTGCTCTTTACGGTGGCTTTTTTCTATGCACTGTGGTATACTGCACTTGATTATAGGATCAAATCAGAGTTGATGTACTCAAATATCCATTGATGTGATTAATGGTCTTCGAATCATACTTTTATTCTCTAGATTAGCTCTATTTCCTGTAGCTTTCACATTTTTGAAAGATATCTTGAATTATCCTTTATAGGGGGCCTTGAAATCCTTGTTGAGTGTTTTTAGTCTATAATTTGCATGATTATTTTCATTTTCCTTCATTTCTTTTGCTTCAAGGAAATGAGATTTCGATCTTCTTTTGAACTCTTTGAGTACTATTCTGTAGTAAGTGGTCAACCTCATAATATTTTTACAACCTAAAATACTTACATGTACATAACATAACTTACATGTATATAGGAATTAATTTCTCCTATATACATAACATGTTGTATTCCTCCAACACTAGATCCAGAATTCTTCCCATAAGTTTCCGCTAGTGTGCTTTTAAAACATTTTCCTCAGAAGTAAAATAAGACACTCTCATTCTATAAATAACAGGGAAGTATAATACAAAATGATTGTATAGAAACTGTAATTATCATTCATTGTTTTACAGTTGAAGTGGTCATGGCTGGTAAACACAATCTTGAATTTAAAAATGGTGACATATTGTTGCCCTTAAATATTTTTTAAGTTTGCCTTTAAATATTTTTTAGGATTATTAGCATATTTGGCTCCTTATTGACTTTTTTAAAGATCATTTGTCTTTTGCCAATGATTTTCTGAATTTTAAATTAAGAACTCCTACATTTAGTGATTGCTTTAATGTTTGCTTTGTTTCCAACAGTGCCCTTAAAGATAGCCGTTTTCCCCCAATGACAAGGGATGAGCTGCCACGGCTGTTCTGCTCTGTTTCTCTGCTCACTAACTTTGAAGATGTCTGTGATTATTTGGACTGGGAGGTAAGATAATAGAAAATTTTAAAAGAAAAATGAAGGTAAATCTCGAGTGGTTTTTAAAATTATACCCAGAAAATAACTCTTTCAACCCATTCTCTATTGTAATGGAAGTGAAGCATGAAATGAATAAATAAGCCTCACTGTAAATTAATAATAATGATAATGAAGGGTTTTTAAAAGGCAAAATGCCATTTGTCCTTTTAAGCTCTAATCTGAATTTGTTGTTCATTTTAATTCTGTTTATCATAGAACCTCATATAAGTTGTTCCTACATATTAGGAAATACTGCTTAGAATTAATTTCTCCTTTTATGTCATCCCAGTAAACTCTGGTGTGACTGCAGTTAGGAGATCAGACCAGAGGTTATATTCCAGAAACAAGGAACCAGAAGTTAGAATAATATGCTGGTTGTTCAAGTCATGGATAATGACAGGGTATTCAGTTAGCTAGAGTTGAATACTGCTATTTGTTCTTGGCTACCTTAATTATGAAATTAACATGCTAACATTATTAAAATTATATTTCAGCTGTTTCTTATAATTTCCATCATCAGAGTAGCCTTTATTGGTTACATTGTTATTCTTCACTTTGTGGGGTTGTACTCCTGAGAAAGTTCAGAGGCCCCTCATGCCTTGCTTTGGTGGTGGGAGGAGATAGTTCACTCCATGTTTCTGAAATTGTATTCACCATTGCAAACACGTTCACATTACTGAATGCCGATTATATTCAAGGCACTGTACTATCTTTACAAAAATGGTAAAAATTGGTCCATACCATAAGACATCTTCTTAACAGCAAAGAGAAGTATGTGCAAAGCATAAACAAACTATTGCTATAAAATTGAATGGATCTGTGGGATAAACATAGCATCCCTTCATAATGGACACACATAAATGGAATGACTGTATCATTATGCTTTAATTCTACTGGGGTTTTTGGTTCTCCCAAATGGTGCTCAGGGCTTTCAAGTTTTCATCCAACTAATTGGCAGTTCAATAGGAGGCCTGAAAATATAGTGCAGGAAGGACACTGTGCTGCCAGGAATCACCAGAGCCACCCCAGTGGTGCTCAGAGTCATTGGGGATATACCTAGTAGTGCTTGGGAGCCTCTATGATCAGGTTATACCTGATCAATGTTTAGGGGGCCATGTGACGTCAGGGATTGAACCAGGGTCAATGCATGCAAAGCATATACTATCTTAGATGGATGCTCCCCTTATATATTTCACTGTCCCTCCTCTTTTTTTTTTTAAGAATAACTACCCACCATGATGACTGATATGTTTTGTCATGTGGCTGAACACTGTTCTGACATTTTATTGAATGAGAATTTTTGCCTTTGTCCTGATTCTTTGAAGACTTCACATAATATATTCCAGTGCAATTCCATTTTCACATACAGAAAAAGATATTTTTAAAGTTATTATCTTTAAAATCTATATATTGTTTTTATGCCAGAGATATTTAAAAATTTCTGCAGAGAATAGGATGAAAGAGTTCCTTCTGGGTATTTTTTGAGTATTTGAGGGGTACTTTGAATATTTGAGGGATATTTTTTGAGCATTTGAGTATTTTTGATTTTTTTGTAAAGGAAAAAATGAAATTGATTGTATTTATCCTAGCAAATTTGGAATGTTTAAAACCTGTAAAAACTTCCTGTTTTCTATAAGTATATTGTTATTAGAATTTTCAAGCTTACCCATATTATAGAAACGATTCAGTACTTTATTTTTAAACCATTCCAAATAATATCTCATACTTCTTAAAAATATTATAGTTTACATGATTCTTTTACTGTCTAAGGCTACAGCTTCCTCTTCTCCAGCTAGAATTTGATTTCTGCTTTCTAAGATTTAAGGTACTTTGTGTGTATGTAGTAGTGAGAGTGAGAGAGAGAATAGGTCAAAAAGCTTGAATCTAAGAGATAACCATGCTCAGGACACTACTATTACACCCACCAAGTTGAAAGTACAGCTCTTGTGGGTATGTGTGTATATGCATGTGAAGATATTCATAAATGTATATTGCTTAAAAGTGTGTGCGTGTTTTGAGGTAAGAAAATATGGGAGATCCCAAGATTTTTTAAACAGAGATAAGTAATCACAGAGTACATTATCTTTGACTTACTTAAACACTGTCTGCAGCTAAAATTAACCTTAATAATTCCATTTGGGCTCTATTGTTCATGAGAGCTATGAGATTTCTTTTAGGGGAGTATGATGGGATGCATTTTAGGTTGGTTATATGTACTCTTTCAGGGCATATTTATCCTTTCTGATCACTTCTACCTACTTGAATTTCTAGAAAAATCTTTCTTTTACTTGATATTATATGTAACATATTCCTCAAAACTTAAATATGAGTGCATATTTAGTGTTATTTTCCTGACAAAACAATAACATAAATATTCTCATATTTTTGTTCTTTAAATGTATAAACATTTGAAAATGAACTAGAATTGATAGAGTGGCTGTGCTAAGAGAAAAAGACTGTCCTTTTCAGTTAATTGCAATTTAAAATATTTAGCTTAAAAGAACATTTTCCCAAAGATTAGTATAAAATTTCAATTCAAGTATTATACTGTGATTTGTACTTTAAGAAATATACTATAGTCAGTGATTGAAAATGGAGTGGTATTATTATAGGAGTTATTTTTCTTTGTTTTTGTTCCCTTTTTGCCACTGCAGCAGTGCTCAGGGGCTTGAGGGTGGTGATACTCAGCGAAACCTGCAAGCAGGGCCCAAGGATATAGTGCTCCTTGGTCCAAGGGGGGCCAGAGAATACCAGAGTCACACTGGCAATGCTTCAGTGACTCCTGGGCGACACCATCAATGCTCAGGAGACCATGTGGTGCCAGAGATTGAACCTGACAAGGCATGCACTATAACCCCTGTACTGTCTTACCTGGCCCCAGGAATTAATGCTCTTAATGTTTCTGAGGAAACTCTACTACTTTAAACTCAGAATGTCTGGGAAAAAATGAAAAACTTTTGGTTTTTAACATATGTATTTATATGTATATATTTGTCCAATTCCTCTCCTAGGAATAGATCCAAAAGAAAAGAGTACATGTTGAGACAAAAATTTGTACACACATAAAAAAAATGGTACATAAATGCTCATAGGAGCACTATTCAGAATAGCCAAAAAATGGAAAATTTCAAATTTTTATCAGCATATGAATGAATAAACAAAACATGGTAAATCCATGAAATTAAGTACTTTTCAGCCATAAAAAGAAATGAAATGTCAAGACAAGCTGCAACACAAATTAACCTTGAAAACTATGCCAAGAGAAAAAAACCAATCACAAAAGGACACACGCTGTATGATTCTATTTAAATCAATTTAAATATCAAGAAATGGGTGTACCTGTAGAGAAAGGCAGCATATTAGTAGTTGCCATGGTTTTGGAGGGAGAGAGAGAGGGTGAACGTGAAGTGACTGCTTAATGGGTATGTGATTTCCATTTGGGGCGATAATAAATTCTGGGACTAGATAGTGTGGTATTGTACTACATTGTTAATGTCCTTAACACCACTACATTGTACACTTTTAGGTGGTAAATTTTAAGGGTATTTTGCTACCATAAAAACATATTCGTATATTTAAAACTATCATATATATAATAGTAGAATAATTTTAATTTATTGGAAAAACTCAAAGAAATGCAAACCATTCATAATTATACCACTCAGATAATCATTTTTAACATTTTTGAATATCCCTTTCAGTTATTTTTGTGTCTTTGTGTCAGATCTGCAAATTTGCTTATGTAATAGGTAATTATGCATTCACTATTAAAAAGAGATTATTATCACTATTAAAAAGATTTGGGAAAATCTTTGCTTATGGTTTATCTTGGTGTACAAGCTAATTATATTAGACATATCTTCATGAGGAGTCGGTTTATGTTGGAAAAATATACATTTCACTTTGGGAAATTTCATTCTGTCAAAGAAGTATAACTTCCAGAATGAAGTATCCTGGGACAGAGCCATAGTACAGCAGACTGGGTGATTGCCTTGCACACTACGGACCAGCTTTGATTCCTGGTACCACATAAGGTCCTCTAAAACTCGCCAGAAGTGAGCACAGAGCCAGGAATAAGCCCTGAGTACAGCCAAATGTGCCCACTGCAAAAACAAACAAAAAAACTGAAGCTTCCTATTTACTGTAAGTTTCTGATTTTTAACTTTTTTTGTCTCACCTGGTGCTGCACAGTGGTTACTCCGGGCTCTGGACTGAGGAATTACTCTTGACGGTGCTCAGGGGACCATATGGGATGCTGGGAATGGAACCTGGGTTGCCCAAGTGCAAGGAAAATGCCCTACCCGTTGTGCTGTAGCTCCAGCCCCAAGTTTCTGATTTTTAACCTGAAATGGGAAGTGCTGTATGTTTATGCCTTAGAGGGAAAGAAATTAATGATTATAGAATTTTAATAGAAATTTTTTAAGTTGAAAATAATTAGTATGTTTTATTTAAGCAAAGGTCTCTAATACAAGACTTCTGTGGTGAAGATAAACTTGACACTGGTGAAATGTGTGTTACTATAGCAGAATAACTAATTTTAGAGGAATGAAAATATCACATCAAAGCAGGGAGAAGGAAAAATCAAGAGGTGCCAAAGCATGGAGATGGGTAACTTCAATAACAAAAGCGATATGTCTATGGTCATGAAGATGAGGAATATCAGTAGTTATTGACACTGGTTTTCAGATGATAAAGAACAAATGAACTGGCTACTTTCAGACTCTCCTCTTCATCCAAGATTTTAAACTGAGCCTGTTTGAAACTATCTTTTGGTTTCTTACTTTACAAGGAAAATTGGATTAACATCAATCTTTATCTTTTTTTTTTTTTTTGGTGGGGGAGGTTAGACCCAGCCCGGCAATGTTAAGGTCTTACTCCTGGCTCTATGCTCAGAAATTACTCATGGTGGTGCTTGGGGGACCATATGGGGTGCCAGGAGTCAGCCGCATGCAAGTGAAGCACCCTCTACACTTTGTACTATCTCTCCAGCCCCTCAGCGATCACTCTTGTGGGGGACTGAGGGGACTCATAAGGGATGCTGGGGATCGAACCCAGGTTGGCCATATGTGACCTGCTCCAGTCTTTGTCTTTAAAGACTAGAATGCTTCTATTGGATAATAAGTGAAATGTTTAAAAAATGGGTTCACAAGTGCAGTAATTCATTTCAAATCAATGTTGAACTGACAGAATTAGTAATGCTGAAATGTTATATCTCCTCAGTATAGAACATATAGCATTTAAAATGAGTGCAGCGTTCTTTAGCCTTGACCAGTATCTCTTCTGCATCACATACCAGCAGCTAAACAGAGGAGGGAGATAAGGGGTTTTTAATGTTTCTACACCTGTGGCCTGGCTCAGGTCTGTGGACTAATGACTCAAGACTACTTGTCTTAAATTAGCTCTCAAAAAATCTGGATACTCAGTAAGAACAAATGAAATATCCAAACTAAGCTACATAGACAAATTGGAACAAGACTCCTGTTCCAATTCGTCTGTACAGCTTTATTGATCACTGCCTGAATCATATTTTGATTATTTTACTGGGGTTTATAAAAAGGATTAAGAGTGATTAATTGTGGGGTCATTAATTGATAAACTGATTTGTCAACTACAGTGGTTGCTAAATAAATGAATTACTCCCATGGGGAGAAATCTGAATTGACCTATCTTATGTTTGAACACAAAAAGGTAATCAGTGTGTTATGTTCTTCTATTGATACAATTCTCTCTTAGTTCTGAATAACATAACAATTGACAAGATATGGTGCTTTAGAAAGAACAAAGTTCATAGACCATATTGGAACTCTAAAACATTAAGAGCCTAGGTCTTACATAGTTATAGTACTTTGGAGTCATGTTTCCTTTAAGTATCTGAAGGGAATGAAACCAATGATATTAACTGGAGTTCGACCTTTGGTATAATCCTAAGTATGCCATCACATAGCTGCTCATTTTCAAGATGATATAAATGAGTGCTTTTTGTTTGTAATATAACTTGTATGACAAGTATGTTATTAGTGATCCTATGGAAGTTAATGTAGTTATTTGATGACAGGAGTGAAAATATTTTCTAAATTATAGTTTTAGAAATAAGCTTTAGGCATTCTTTCAATGATAAATGTATTTTCATAAATCAGAAGCCACTTTTTGTTATACTCTGACTCCTTGGATCCCTGAAAGCCCACCTGTATATACTGCTGTCACTTGGGCAATACATTATCATCCAAAGACAGACTGTTCTTTTACAGCACCCAAAAACATACATGAAATCAAACAATGCAGCGTGTGGCTGACCAGCCTGATTCTTTTGTGATGGCAAAAACCTGTCCCTGAATTATTACCCTAAGCCATTAGACTCTGTCCCTAAAGTACCAGAACATTTGTCATTGAACGTGAGTTTGTTGGACTTCTGGTACTCATAGAACTGCACTTCACTTTAAAAGCAACCTTCAAAGTGTACCTCTTGAGCAATTGTAGATCCATTTCTGACGTGCTCAGGTGTAGTTAATAATAGGTCTTTTGTAATAGCAGCCTTCGTGAGGGTAAACAGATGAAATGAATCAATTTGCTACCATCATTATCTCATACTTTTTAGAATTCATGTTCTGATTTTCACTTACCAGCCCCCTTAAAAGTTTGTTTTTTCTAATGGGCCATTAAAAATAGTTCTTCTTCATACTTAGATGGTTAGTACAACTCCCACAGACCAAGACAAATGACTTTTAAGTATATATATATATATTCTGTAACTCTTCACTGCCCCTTATTCTTTCCTAACTATGACTGCACAACCTTGTTTTGCTTCTCTTGTAACTAAAAGATTTTATGCCTTTAAGAATCATATATAAATGAGGCTATAGCAGGCAGGGTACTTGCTTTGTCATGAGACCAACCTGGGTTCAATCCCTGCCACCCCATATTGTCCTCTGAGCCCCACCAGGAGAGATCCCTGAGTATGCCAGGAGTAAACTCTGAGCACCACCGGGTGTCCCCCCCAAAAAAGAGAATTATATATAAAAACTTGATATAAGACAAAATGCTCTTTTCCACAGAATTTTCCCAGGGCCCTAATGATTTTATGTAAGATGTCACTATCATTCAGATAATTTAGTGTTTTCTTCCCTTATAGTCTACTCAAAATGTTTTTTAAGTGCTTTGTAATGTCAAGAAAGGAATGTTTCAAGCTTTCTGGCCATCCAGAAATAATTTTCTCTGAATCAAAAAGTGTATCAGAAGCCTAGTAAGGGAGGAAGCTCCATAGAGTAGCTGTTAGAATGTGATATGTGGGATATGTGTGCTGAAAGGAGATAATGAACCAAACATGATAACCTCTCATTATCTGCATTGAAAACCATAATGCCCCAAAGTAGAGAGATTATGGGGAATATTGTCTGCCATGGATGCAGGAGGAGGGTGGGAAAGGGGGGGTGCATACCAGGGATATTGGTGGTGGGAAATGTGCACAGGTGGAGGGATGGGTGTTTGATCATTGTATGATTGTAACCCAAACATGAAAACTTGTAACTATCTCACGGTGACTCAACACAATTTAAAAAAAGAAAGAAGTTCCATTTTCTGCTAATAATCTTAGTGTAACAGACTGAGTGGTTCATTCATAGCCCTTCTCCTGATGCCTCCTGTGTTCCTGAATTGTGCTGTGTGTGGTTGGGGAGGTTTTCTTGCTTCCCCCACAATCCACAAACTCTTCTAGCCCTTTCTATCAGAGTTCCATTATACTCTTTTCCTTCCGATACAACTTGCCTGCATGTGAATTTAATAAATTGAATAAGAACTTAATTAAAAAGTACCAAATCTTAGGAATTTGGAGACTCAGTTCTTCTTGACTGTCATACCCAGCTTGTTTACTTTCCTAGGTGTCTGTTTCCTCACCAAGAAGCTAGAAAAGTTGGACTAGATAATAACTAAAGTCTCTGCAGATACTGACTTCCCCCTTTTAAAATGACTTCTGTTTCATTTTACTTACAGGGAGTGAATCACACTAGCCATTTAGAAGTCATAAGAGGGCGCTAACCCTGAAAATAGTAAAATTTTTCCATTAATCTTCCCATATACTAATAGAAGAATGGTCTCATACAATACAACAGGGCCTAGGAATTAGGATGAAAGGGAAAAGGGAGAACAGTTAATAGCTGTGCTGTGTGTATATGTTAAAACTGAATATTCCATCATCCTGTTTCATGTACAGTTGAGTTCTCAGATTTGTAAGGTTGGTATATACTTTCATTTAGTAAACAGTTATATAAATAGGAAGAAAGAAGAGGATCCTTTTAAAATTACTACTGTCAAATGAGGGCAATAAAAGTGAAAGATGGTCCAATTTTAAAAACTATATTTCAATTTTTTTTCACAAAATAATTCTCTTTAGGAAGAAACTTCTGTTCGAAACCATATATGTCTGTTTTATCACTGCTTCATCTCCCATTTTAAGTCAATATTCTATGTGTAAATCTAAATTTAGTGAATATATTAAGGATTTTTTTAGTTGACAAATCCTTTGCAAAAGGACTCACTGTAAGTTAGTCTTCCTCTTGACTTTTAAGATGAATTTACATAGGCTCAACTTAAAGGTAACTTTTTTATTGAGTCACTGAATTACAAAGTTCATGATTGAGTTTCAAGCATACAATGTTCCAACACTTAAATGTAACTTTTAAGAAATCTCTTTGGAGACTAAATAAAATCAAATTAAGCCAGATACTCAATGTACAAGTCTAACCTGAATAAGATTTTTTCTTAGTTCCTTCTGAGGCAAACAACTTCATTTCATATTGGGTATGTTTGCCAAGAGGTGGTTTCATTAACTTTTGATGAAAAGCAGGCTTTTTCTTTAAAGGTCACCTGTGTTGCCTGAACTTCCTTGCAAAGCTGCAGGATGTTCTGCTTTTAAGAAATCCTCATTATAATTAATCATTATAGAGAATTGGTTTTTTTTCCTTAATTGCACTCTGAGTTGTCACTTGTTCTCTTCAAAACCTTAGCATAAGAACAGTTTCTTTCATTGCAGATGATAAATAAACATGCTTGATTTCATAGCTTTTCAAAGCACTTCTTCATTAGCCATACCTATCTTTTTTCACTAATTCCTTAGAAGTGTATGGCTATGATTATCAGCTAGTTTAGATATTTTAGGGTTGTGTGTCTGCTATTAGTTAAAATAAATGTTATCAGATCATTGTGGTCTTTGTGAAGTAAATTGGCAGGCTTGTGTTCCTGATAGACAAGATGTCTAAATCTCCTGCATGATTAAAAATAGGCACTAATTGGTCCTTTGGTAAGCTCTACAGAAGCCAAGAATTGGTCCATGGAGACTGAACTAATTTCTAAGCTAAAGGTGACTAATTTGCAAGGATCTTGGAAGAGCAACACGTAATGCATTTCATTCAGACCTTCACAGTTTGTTTGTTTTCATCAAATCACAGGAAAAGGCAACCATTTCTGAGGTATATGGTAAACAACAGTTTATGTAATGAAAAATAATATACATGCACATATGTACATAAGTGATTATTAATGTCCAAGCGATAAATTTATAGTCAATCCTCTTTTTAAATTTATTTTTCTAGTATTTCTTCTTCTGAAAGGTTCTCACTTTATAGAGATACAAAAGCAAGGACAGGCGTTTTCTACTCTAGAGAAGCCTATGTTTGCTCTCGAACATATATTTCTCTCTTCCTCTCTTCTCACACTTCCCTAAGTAAATTTCTTTAAATAGAAATTATTTTTGTTTCACTAAAAACAAAAACAAGCAAGGACAGCTGCAGGAACTAGTCACAGAATGAATGAAATACAGCCTAACAATACATTCTGTGGTTCAGGAGATTTCAATGTTAAGTTGCTAAGGCAACAATATTTTCTATGTGGTATTAGGGTAACAGGTTATCTCTGTCTTCTCCTCAATACTAAAAAAGGTAATGGGAGGGAGTGTAATATATGTATACCAATTTTATAAATAACAAAAATTTAACCCAGTTTTACCAGTTTCTCCAAGGTTAGCAAAAGCAAAAATCACTGTATAAACAACTGAATAACATCAGTGCTGTTTTTAAAATGTACTCTTTGACCAAATTCTGACATGCTGATTTTTAACAATTGTTAATATTAGCTGTTAATTGTTAGACAGATGGGCGCCTTCAAAACTTAAGAATTGCTTCTTAAATTGGTGGGTGGATTGAAGTCACAACTTTAAGGATTTGATGGACATATCTAGGTAATATGTAGTCTAAATTATTTTTGGGTAGTAGCAGGATTGGAGGGAAGTGATTCATTAGTATTGGTACACATTGGGGCTTTTTTCCTTCTTTTATTAAAGAACCATGATTTACAAAGCTATCAATAGTTGAGTTTTAGGCACATAATATTTCAACACTAATCCCACCACCAGTGTCAACTTCTCTCCACCAGTGTTCCCATATTCCCTTCCTACCCCCAGTCCCCACCCAACCCCTGCCTATAATCTTGACAGGCACACTAGAGAGTCCCTGTGGTTGCAGCTTAGATGTCATGTTTTCAGTGTTGTCAGTCTGTGTTTTGGATATATGGCTATACCACTCACCCATATCACCAGGATAATGGAAGCCCTCATGTGTCTTCACCTATATATACTTCCTATATATACACCTATATATACTTCCCGTTCTCTTCTACCCCCTTGATTTCTTTCATTCCCTGTCCTATTCCTCTCTAAACACTGGGGTGAAGGATGATCTAGGTATCCCCCTTTTACATTTCCTTATCCATATTCTATATAAGGATTGGGTAAAAACTGTTATCAGATTTTGTAATTGAAAATTATTTATTGATTTGTGGTGGATGGTTGGATTACATCTAGCAGTGCTTGGGGCTATTCCCAGCTCTGTGCTCAGGAATTGCTACTCTTTGGTGCAGGGAGTGGGGGCAAGTGGTGACAGAGATGAAACCAAGGTTGGTTGCATGTAAGTTGTTAACCCTCCTGTTAAGTTTGCTTTCCTTGAGAAAGGAAAGATTCATTGTTTCCAGAAGGTTGAACTAGAGGTAGGGAGAAGGCACCCTGGACTATGAATGAAGAAGACACGCTGTGTTGCAGTTTTAGTGCTTTGGGGAGAAATACCACATATGGGATTTTGCTTCATAAGAATATTTAAGAACTGGGCATGCAAATAGAGGTGTTAAGGCACTTGCCTTTCATGCAGCCAACCTCGGTTCAATCCTCAGTACTACATATGGTTCCTGAAGCCCCACTATGAGTGGTCCTTGAGCACAGAGCCAGAAGTAAGTCCTAAGCACTACCAAGTGTTTCCCATCCTTCTTCCCCCACCCAAAACAAAAGAATATCAGACTGCCAAACTCCGGGTCAGACCAAGACATAGCTGTTTATTTACATGTATGCCTTCTTTATGCTAATTTCTAAACCAGAGGAGGTATGACAAAGATCCCGAACTCCTTTCATTAGAAACACCCTTTTCAGTTAATGCAGTGGAACTGGCACATTATGCCTTGGCATGTCAGCTTTACATGATGGAATGCTTTAATTGCAAATACTATTTGCCAGATTATATTATCAACAAAGACATCAGACAACCTGAAATTTTTTATGGATTCTATTTTACTGATTTCATTTTTTCAAGGTAAGCCCATTAAAACTCCATGAAATGAACTATGGCCACACTGTTACCAAGAAATCTAACATTTGGTTCTAAAAATGGAGAATAGGGGCTGGAGTGATAGTACAGTGGGTATAGTGTTTGCCTTGCCTTGCACACAGCCGACCCGGTTTTGATCCCCACCATCCTATATGATCCCCTGAGCACTGCCAGGAGTAATTCCTGAGTGCAAAGCCAGGAGTGACCCCTGTGTGTCGTCAGGTGTGACCCAAAAAGCCAAAAATAAATAAATAAAAATGGAGAAGAATGGGACTGACTGTGCATTTGCTAAGACAGGATATCACCTGAGGGAAGGTTTTTGCCCAGTGTGTGACAAAAGGCATATTTAGTCCTGAAAGTCAGGACTATAGAAGTAATTATGAGCCAAGTGGTCCAAGGTTGTATGGATGGATATTTCTTGCTTAGCCAGAATACATTTTTTCCTTATTGACATTATTAAAAAAGGGATTTTTTTTGTGCTTCAGCAAATACAGGTTTTTAGCTTGCTTTTTAGGATCACAAGTAAAGATGAGAGCCTTTTGTAGTGCTGATAATGGATTATATAGCTAACACTTGCCTTACAGAAAGACTAGGGCATTTTAAACTATGGCTATGTATCTGTGAGAATCACAATATGGATCATGTGTTATAATTGGAAAGGAGAGGGTCCTTCCTTAAAAGCTTCTGAGTTGAGACTCACCGCATTAGAGGATAATAGTTTTAAAGGAAACCACAGTTCTAACAAGTGACCAGGTAACAAGGATAAAAGAAATTTGAAGACATTCTTGAAGCTTCATATCTGCTATTATTTATAATCTCTTCTCCTGCCAAGGCTTTTACTCTATAGTAAAATTGATTAATTTGCATGTATCTCTTCTCTGTGATCGCATTATCTGTGATAAAGGTGTGCACAAATAGATAAATGCACAAGAGAGGAAAGAGGATGGAGACAATGCCAGGTGGAGTTGGGGATGCATAATTTTTCATCTGAGTAATATGGGGGATATATTTAGTGTCCTAACATTAATCATGTTTTTCCATAATTCTGAGCAATGGTAAAAACAAAAGCTTGTATAATACTGTTAATAAAATACTTGCCATGGAATGGTTTAAAATAAATGGAGCTTTCTTTTTAGCATGAAATAGGAATCTAACTGGTCTTAAGGTTCTCCCAGCACACACAGATACAGCTGTTTAATTCAATATCCTCTTATCTATAAGTCCTACATTTAATTTACTGCCATTCAAGTTTCTTTATAGCTTTGCTTTGCAAAAAATAGTCCTGATTAAAAGGATATTATCACAGCTGATGGATCTTGAAAACATTTTTCTCAGTACTTCTAATAATTTTGAAAATGACCTTCAGACTCTTGTAAGGCTAGATTTGACAGTCTCCAATTTTTACTTGGTTTTATTTTGGGCAATGCTAGTTAGGGGTGCATTTGGTAATATTATATTATCATATTGCCTTCTTATCTATCATTATAAATGGAACGTTACTAAGACAGAGTGTTAAAAAACAAGTTTGCTGCAGGGAATTTCAGGTCCCAAAAAGCTGATCTCCCAGAATCTGGAAAAAACCTGAGTGCCTGAGAACAGATGACTGGTTAAAGAAACTTTGGTACATCTACACAATGTGGTAGTACTGTGTAGCTGTTAGAAAAGATGAAGTCATGAAATTTACATACAAGTTGTACTACATGGAAAGTATCATGCTAAGCGAAATGACTCAGAAGGAGAGGGATAGACATAGAAAGATTGCATTCATCTGGGGAACATAAAGTAACAAAATAGGAGACTTAACACCCAAGAGTGGCTAGGATTAGTACAAGGAGTTTTGCTCCATGGCTTGGAGGCCAGCCACACATTCTAGGGGAAAAGGGAGCTCAGATAGAGAAAGGAGCACCAAATAAAGGGTGTTGGGAGGATCCTCCCAGGATGGGAGAATCATGCTGAAAGTAGGCTACAGACCAAACATGATTGCCACTCAATTTCTCTTTTGCAAACCACAACACCCAAAAGGAGAGAGAGAACAAAAGGAAATACCCTGCCACAGAGGCAGGGTGGGATGGGAGGCTGGGGGCTGGGAGGGATACTGGGATCCGTGGTGTTGGAAAATTGGCACTGGTGGAGGAATGGGTGTTTGATCATTGTACAATTGAAACCCAAGCACAAAAATTTGTAAATCTACAACTGTACCTCATGGTGTTTCACTAACAAAAATTTTTAAAAATATGTAAATGATGGATAATGGGCACTGGTGGAGGGATGGGTACTGGATCACTGTATAACTGAAACCCAAGCACAAAAATTTGTAAGTCTACAACTGTACCTCATGGTGTTTCACTAATAAAATTTTTTAAAAAAGCTGATCTCCTCTCTAGTTGATACTGAATTATATAGCCTTTGTCTGAGATGTTGAGCTGAAGCATTCTTCAAACTGGGAGGACTAGATTCTTGTACATGAGAGTTATACTTTGCAGCTGTGACAGATGCCTCCCTGAAAAAAAAAGCTCACAGAATTAGTTTTGGTGCTTATTTCAGGAAAGTGACTTAATTTACAAATTCAGTGATTTCTACAAGTTGGCCAAATCCATCAATCTCCACAGCAGGCCATTTCTATCCACTCTCCTGTTTTGATTGTATAGTAATGACTGGTGACTTCTGTGATTCTGGGAGTAAGGAAAATGCTATTGCTCAACAGGCAACACAAACTTATTATGCTTTGATACTCTGCTAAGAAAATCATTGCCATTCTTCCAGTTCTGCTGGTTGAAAAACCTGGAACTTGTTTTGGCTTTATATCCCATGGAGTATATATTCTTTTCAAAAATTGGTGTGTGTGAGAGAATGCCTTTTAAGCAGTGTTCATGGGGCCTCTGCCTATGCCAGGTGATATTTGACCAACAATATTGGGTGGTTTGATGGTCCAGCCAGCTGATACAGTGCTGCTCGAGCCCAGGTGCTTGGTAGTCACCAGGGATTTACCTGGTTGTATTTCAGGGGGCCATTAGGTCCTGGGAATCAAACCTGAGGCTTCACACATGTGCTACCGTCCTTTCTCCCTATACCCTCTGTGCAGTATATTTTTGACTTATGAAATAAACTATTTCTCACAAAGGATTCACTTTAAAAATCACCATGATTACAATTCAGTTTATAGGGGTTTTCCATTGTTCAGAGTCTTAGGCAAAAGAATTTCAAATTGTAAATGTGATAGTAATTCCAAAATGGTGAATCTTGACAATTTTTTCTCATATTTGATGGTAGAACCTTCTCAAATGCAAAAGTAAATCAGTTTTGTTCCTCAGTAATTTTTATATTGGCCACCAAATCCTTCAGGTTTGGTCTTTATATATACATATATATATATGTATGGACTTTTTTGATATTCACATACCATGCCATTGGTCTTAGCCAGTTACATAGTGTGAGAGGAGTCAGGGGCACAACAGGTAGTGCATGTGTATTGCTGGTAGTCAAACTAGGTTCAGCTGAATACTTTGTAGGCAAGCCCTTAACCTTTGTATTATGTCTTTGGTCCACAAGATTGTAACCTATTTTATTTTATTTTGTTTTGTTTTGTTTTAAGGACATACATGGCAGTACTTAGGATTTACTCCTGGCTCTTGGCCCAGAGATTACTTCTTGAAGGGTTTGGAGGACCATACAGAGGGCCAGGGTTCAGGTACATGACAGACAAATGCTTTACTCCCTATACTCTCTATCCAGCCAAAACTGCAATCTCTTTTAATTATGCTAAATTAGCAGCTTTAATAATATCTGAAATTGGAGCTGGGGAGATAGTACAGTGGGTAGGGCATTTGCCTTATACCCCTTAGGCCCCTCTAAGATTGATGCCTGAACACAGAACCGCTTGTAAGCCCTTGCCACAGCCAGGTGTGGCCCAAAAAGCAAAACAAAACAGCAATACTGATATTAAAATTGAGTAAGCAGTCACTGAAATTGGCTTTAATTAAAAAAAAAAGAAAAGAAAACTCAGACAATCTGACAGCCTCTAATAGATGCATAGATGAAGACCTGGAAAAAGAATGAGGTGGATTTTCTAGTTAACTTTTTATTTCCTAAACTGGAAAACTTTAGGCTAATGGCGAGAGAATCAACAAGATTTTTGTGGAGTCCGTTTCCTTTGAGGTCTTTATAGGCATACAGATGGAAAGAAAAAAGTCAGGTAACTTCACTCACTTGCTCTAAAAAGAGGCCTCTTCTGTGTGAAAATCTTTGTTTCCCTGATCTTATAGCTTCCTCTTAATCCCTTGAATAACTTCGTTCTCCAGTTGGCAACCATTGATCTAAAGCTGAGTTTCCCAAATTAATTTTACCTACCACCCCTTTTCCAGAAAAAAAATCACTCCGCATCCCCTGAAAATCTTATCTTCTTTATGCAAACAAACAAAAAGTGTACCTCAATTACTCCTAAGACTGCTACTGCCCCTCAACCACCTCTGCTGCTTGTTTATTACAGTGCCTTATAACAGGGAGCATCGCTCACTCTGGAAAATAATAATCTAAAGCAATCATAGATTTTGGTAAACATAATGGAGTTATTATGCTTTTGAATTTTTTTTATTATCAGCGTTTACAAAGAAGCTAAGAACTGTTTATGATCTTCAGCTCTATACTTTGTTCTACGAGAGATATTTTGACTGGGCTGATTGGATGTTCAACAAAGAAAAAGTACATTATTTTCAAAAACCATTAGCAATAAATAGGCCACACTTAGAATATTACTTTTATTTAAGGCTCTGCCAAGGTTTGTCTGTTTCACATAAATGTTCTAGTCGTCTCTCAGAACGAAGGAAACTGCAAAACTGCCCTTCCCTGAAAGAATTTGCTCTTAAATTTAGCTGTAGGTTTGTGAGGGCAGTGCTGTCTAGTGGACACTGAGGCACTGACACTCATAAAGCTGTACTACCTTGCTTAGAAATACTGTGATGGATAATAATCTGGTGGTGAATTTTTGTTTTGCTGCACTCATCTGACTCTGTTTATCTACATACAATTCAAACTTTCAGAGACACAAAACAGTTTGGGAAGGGAATCAGTAAGCCCCAGTGTTGAAACTTAATCTAAAGTGGTTCATATGCCCTAAAACAAGAAGTTGGTTTTGAAGTTGGTTCACTTGGTCTTATTCCTTGTCATGAGCCACAATTTGGAAAAGCAGGATTCTTGCTATCACCTTCTTATTCTACACACAGTCTCTAAATGATAGTTTCAGTTCCAAAGAGAATATAACAGCCCAGATCATGTTGGGAACACAATCATTTTCTCAGTCTCTGTAGCAATCATAATAATTCTCAAACCCAAAACTTTTGAGAGAGACAACTGTTACGGCCTAACATAAACAAGGGGGAAGGAAGAACTGAATTCTCTTGAAAATTAAATTATAACTTTTTTTCTGTTTCTATGAAGAAGACTGTACTAATAAAACTGCAAATTTCTTTCAGGTGGGTGTACATGGCATTAGAATAGAATTCATCAATGAAAAAGGATCAAAACGCACCGCTACCTACTTACCGGAGGTTGCAAAGGAGCAAGGTCATTGTTGTACTTTATTTCATATGATCTGGTGAAGAAGTTAAACAAATATACAAATTGGATTGCAATATCTGACCTTGCAGTTTTGTCTTATAATTGATCAGTGTAAAATTATAAGAAATGACTCTACCATTACTGCCACTGCAATGTCTGAAATTGGTGAATTACTCACATAGGAGTGGAATCTCTCACACTAAAGTTTGACAGAAAAAACACATGAAAGTTTTCTTTCAAAAAAGCAAAGAGTTGTAAAATTGGATTTCATTTTAAGCAATGGCTTGCTGCAAATTTGAAGTGCCATTTCCCTAATTCCATTCTACTTTAAATAACCTTTTGCCATCAGCAAAACTTCTATTTGACCACCAGACATAAAGTTTATTATCAGTATCAAACGCTTCATACCTAGGTGGTTCCCATGACTGATACTACTACTATTAAGATTTTAGGTTTCCCATTAATATTAGGAATAGTGAGACTACATGATATGTTTGTGTTTTATATGCTTGGTCTGCACTTTCTAATCCATACTTTTTTGCATATTTAGCACAAATCTATATGAACAACCACTGTAACACAAAATAACTTTTTACTCTGTAGTATCTTGTCCTTTTTAGTCACTCCAGATTGTAATTTCATGTTAGTAGAAATTAATAGTTCCATATCTTACACAGCTTTTCATCAGAAAGCAATTTAAATGGGGTTGTTTCTTATAAATGTGAGATACATAGCAGCAAAATGTTACCTAATCAAATCCCCATGTGAGAGAGTTAAACTTTCAGGTTAACTGTCTGAGAATTTACTTGAGTTGCTTTTAAAAATGTCTTAATCTTGCAGTTCCAGTGACTTTGTAAAGGATACATAGGAGATAAATGGACTGGGACAGTAGAATATCAAGCCATGTCAGATCAATAAAATGCCCTTGAATACTGCACACAAACTTTCTTGATTGGCTATAGAAGATACCTTTAGGAACAGTAATTACCGTTAGTTAGGGTGGTCGTCGTAGACATTATTGGGTTGGCACAATGATATTTAGGCTTTTCCTGCCCTCTTAAAGATGCTACTGTTAGGGAAGAGCCCATTTTTTGTGGTTTGTTAGCAAACATATCTGAGCACTTACTGCCAGCCTCCCAGACTCTTTCGCTTCGAATGGAATTGAGATAAAGAAGTCAGTGTTAGCCATCATGGGTAGCCAGAATTTTAAGTGTGGCGGTGAACCTACTTCTGAAGTTCAGGATTAAATCTTAGCTGTTTGTGTGTGATTGCTTTTAGGATCAAAGAAGTTGATGGAAGTGATAGCTGACCTCTACAAAGTCATTATATTTTACCAAAGATGTTTGCTACCTGTGCTTGACTGGTATTTATCTGCTCTACTCTCCACAGGATGGGACCATATTCAGACCATAGACTCCTTACTGAGGAAAGGAGGATACAAAGCTCCAATTACTAATGAATTCAGAAAAACCATAAAATTGACCAGGTACAGAAGACATTTTCTGGTTTAAGGCAATCTGGTACATTTTATGTGTATTCCTATAACTCTTTGATTGCTTTGTCTTCCTAACTATGCTTGCTTCTTTTTTCTAAAACAGCATGTAAATGAATGGTGGGTCCATACTGAGAGTGGATACAAAGAAACTCTGCTTGGCAGTAAAGCTTATATGATGTTTGAGTCCATCCTTCCCATCTTTAGCTCTGTGGGATTACTCTGGTGTTGTATAAGCAAGCCCTCTAAGACTTCAGACTACATTATTGAAGGAAGTTACATGAATTAGCTAGTTGGCTTGCTTTTAACACTGCTTAGCAGAACCCTAGGGTTCTGATAAGCAGCTCTCAGATTTGAATTAACCCGAGAATTTGGCAAAAATAGAAGTCTACCATGAAAGCCTGCTGAAAAATATAATTGATCTAGACTCATAAATGCTAAATAAAATTTTAGCATGGCACAATAGGAATACTTATTTTTAAAAGGGAGCTATCAAACATTTTTTGGGGAAATGGGTTGCCGTTTCCACTAACTTCAATTCCCTAAAACCACATTGAATGCCTGTAGTCTAAAAACAGACTGTTCTCAGCTCTGAGGAGTTTCAAGTTGGAAAATGTCTCCATCAATCCTCATCTATACTCACATTTTAGGAGAGTAAAAGGGGTTACAAAAATAATTATTAACATAGGGCAGAATGTGATGGGTACCATAAGATTGTAAAGTAGTATAAATCATTAGAGAGTTGATGGATGGTAAAATATTTCATAGGAGGTGGGATTGAGGCTGGACTTCAAGAATGGGTAGAGTATTTGAGAGATATAGAGGAAATGGATTAACTAGGCTTTGGAGGGGCATATCTGGCTGCACTACAGGCTTACTCTTGGCTTTGTGCTCAGAGATCACTCCAAGTGCTGCATGGAGGACCTTAAATGGTGCCAGAGATCGAAAATGGGTCAGCCCATTTCAGCAAGGCAAGCACCTACATGTTATAATACCTCTTTAGCCTGAATCTGAAGTAAGTTCTTGAGTTAAAGCATGTAGATGGCAGAGTCAGAGCAAGCTTTAAAGAAATCTTCAGCTCAGTCTTTTAGTATCTCTCTTCTTTATATATATATAAGGTGTTCATTGGAGGAAAAAATATGGTCTAGATTATAGGTTGCGTCAGATCATAGAAAATCTTGAGTCACAAATTATATAGGGACTATAGATCTAATTGTATAGGCAGAGCTAGCCACTGTGGGGTTTTAAACAGGTGGATCTGGGAAGGTAAAAGGTTGGAATATGAGACCAGCAAATTAGTTAGGAGTCATTGCTACTATTTAAGAATCTGTAGCAGTAATCCAAACAAGGTATATAATGGAAACCTTAACCAGGATATGTGGCAGTGGAATAGGGAGAAAGAAGGGAATAAATAAAAATGAATCATTGTGGAAGCAATGGAACTACTCAGATATCATCCAAAAATAGGAAAGAGGAATAGACCCAAGTCGTTAATCTAGATAGAAGGAACCAAGTTAACCCCTTTAACCAAGAGAAGGACCAGAGAATCATATTTATACATTGATTTTGGTTTTGAAGTGCTTCTTTGTATAGTAGTCTATAAGAACAATCTACTAGGTTGCTTAAAATGTGCATGTGTAGAGCTCATAGCTGGATGATAATTTAGGATCATCTGTAAATATAACTTCTAAATCTACAAGGGTTGAGTTCATTGAGAGGGGGCCAAGTATAGAGTCAGAAAATCTGAAGGTAGACACTTAGGAAAATCCTACAAAGCAAGCGTAGGATGAGTTGTTAGAGGTAAGGTACAAACAAGGGAACACAGATTTGTATAATCTGTTACATAAGAAAGCAGGGGCTGGAGCGATAGCAGGGGCTGGAGCAATAGCACAGCGGTAGGGCGTTTGCCTTACAAGCGGCCAACATGGCCGACCCGAGTTCAATTCCTCCACCTCTCTCGGAGAGCCCGGCAAGCTACCGAGAGTATCTCGCCCGCACGGCAGAGCCTGGCAAGCTACCCGTGATGTATTCGATATGCCAAACACAGTAACAACAAGTCTCATGACGGAGACGTTACTGGGCCCGCTCGAGCAAATCGATGAACAATGGGAGGACTGTGATACTGTGATACTGTGATAAGAAAGCAGAAAAGTAGCGATGAAGGGTAGTACGGGATGTATAGGCATAGATGTACAGGTTGTACAGGATATACTGGAGCAAAGGGATGTATAGGCAGTACAGGGCAGTACAGGGCAGTAGGGATGTACAGCAGTACAGTGAGCAATGCACTTGCCTTGCACACAGCTGACCCAGGTTTGGTCCTCAGCACCCCATATGGTCCCATGAGCTTGCCAGGAGTGATTCCTGAATGCAGCAGTAGAAATAAGCCCTGAGGACTGTGGTTCAAAACCCAACCACAAAAAGGTAGTGGTGAGCACTGTTATGAGGAAGAAGAAAGCTGAGTGAGGGGTAACTTTTCTGAAAGAGCAGTTTCATGGAAGAGTGAGGCAGGAGAACCCCAGGAGCACTAGGAAGGGTACGAGATAAGGATTGAAGGTAGAAAACACTACTGATCTTTTGTGAAGAGTGACAATGAAAAAACTAGAGATGGGGGCAAAGAGAGGGTTTTGAATACAAGTATTGAGAGTTTTTGATTTTGCAATAAAATTTTGACTGGTTTATCATTGGTGTAGAATGCTGTCTTTTTTAAAAAAAGAAACAAGGCTTCATTACTGTTTTTGCTTAATGGCAAGACTTAGGTACATTAGATCTAGTAGAGAGAGGAAAAGAATTGGCTAAAGAGGGAGTGATAGAAAATAGCAGAAGAAAAGCAAGTCAACTGAATAAGATTCATGTATGATGGTAATAGGTCAGCTTTCCTGTGTCTCATCCTGTTATCAAACCAGAGGTAAGGGTAAAATTTCTCATTTTAAAAAGTTGTAGAGTGAAAAGATCACTGAGATTGGACTGGATTCCATGGTTTTGATCTCAGTGTTGTGACTTGTGCATTGTAGGCCATTGGGTAAGGCACTGTTTCTCTCTGGGACTCTGTCTCCTGGTGTATAAAATTGTCTTCAAGCAAAGACAGTAAAGACACAGGATGACTGGTCCACACTGGGAAGCTTGCCACAAGGAGGTGGGGATGCAGCTAGGACAAAGAAAGGAACGCTTTGACAATGACAGTTTGAAATGATCACTCTGGACAAGAACTAAGTGCTGAAAGGAGGTGAATTGATATCCATGATAACTTTTCAGTACCTGTACTGCAAACCACAATGCCTAAAAGGAGAGGAGACGGGGAGAGAGACAGAGGGAGGAGAGATGATACTGAAGGGAGAGAGAGAGAGGAGAGAGACGGGGGAGAGAAAGTGAGCCTGCCATAGAGGTAGGCTGGAGAGGTGGGGGCAGAAACTGGGGACACTGGTGGTGGGAAATGTACAGCGGTGAAGGGGTGGGTGTTGAAACACTATGACTGAAACCCAATCATGAACATCTTTCTGACTCTGTATCTCATGGTGATTCAATAAATTTGTCTCCAAGGCTCCTCCTAGCATTGAGGAACTTTGGCATGTTACTGGCATGTTACCTCTTTCTTGTTAACTTTCTCTCTTCCCTGTCTGTTTTAGGTACCGTAGTGAAAAGATGACCCTGAGTTATGCCGAATACCTTGCTCATCGCCAGCATCATTTCCAAAATGGCATTGGGCATTCCCTTCCATCATACAACCATTATTCCTGACACTGAGCCGCACAACCAGTCAATGGGCCTCTCTGCAGACCTCTTCCAAGGAGACCCTACCCCTTCTTGGTCTAGCTATCTCTTTTATTGTACTATTTTATGATGATAGTTTCCGTTGCCATGGTGAAGATTCAACATTGTTAGTTAACATCATCATGGTAACGGGTAGGAAATGGCATTTGAAAAGATTCTGTTTTACGATTTTAGAAATTTTTTTTTGCAGCATATATAACTTTGAGGTGTTTTTTCTTACAATATTATATAGAGTTTTGCTTTGCTATCTCAGTAAGGTTCTATCTTTCTGTCCTTGTCTTTCTTCCTGTCTTGCCTTCCTTCTTTCAACTGTGGATGGAAGAAATTGTGCAGTTTTAAAGGATTTTATGTAGGATTTTCTTTAGTTTTCTTCAGTAAGATAGGTAATTTGCTAGTTAAGTTTGACAGTAATTCATAGAAAATTCAGTTTCTCATTTATTACTATCAAATTTTTCTAAACTTAATTTTGCTAAGATAGTCTATTACGTGGGTTTTTACTCCGTAAGAATACTTTTCAACCCCATGATTAAAATATATAATCTTTATTTCTAGTAGAAAACATTCAAAGGTCTGTGATAGGGCTTGTCACAGAGAGAGAGAGAGAGAGAAATCATTTATGTCTACTGTGCTGGTTATAGGAGAGATTGCCTCATCACATTATAGAATTGACTTTCAAACTGAAACATTGTTTCAAGAAAGTAGAAGTTATGTATGTTTCAGATACGCTAAGGAAATCATTTTTGAAGAGCTATGAATATCAGAGAGCAGACACAGAACTTAGTGCCTTTGAAAAGAATATAACTAAATGGAAATAAAAGGGATTAGGAAAAAAGGCAATTTAGAGAAATATTCTTATAAAAATTTTATTGTTTCTATATATGAAACAACATATTAGACAAATTCCTTACCCTTAAATATTTTTTTAAACTGAAAAAATATTTTGAGCAAATAACCAAAAAGACATTTGTCTACTATCTTAATTTAAATTTGTTAGCTTTAGATTTCATTAAGTCATGATTGGCCAGAGACAATTATAGCAACCATTTTAAGAAATGACAAAGATCATCTATGAACTAATGAAATAAATGTTCATATATGCCATGGTTTCAATAGTTTAAGGGCAATACTAGAATTTTGGAAATACTATAAAATAGGATGAATCTCATTCTGCACTACATGTTTTTGATGAGAACACATTTACTATGTTGTTATGTTACACCTACAAAAATGGAGTTGGCATTTATATTTGAAAGAATTAGAGCCCAGCCCATTTGCAGTACTAGTCTTAGGCCACTAGGAAGTCAGAATACATACACCCTGAGAAAAACCACAAATGGTCCTAGAGAAACATTACCTTCATAAGGGTAATGATGGTAAATTATATTTATATGTTTGTGTGTATACATATGTGTGTATATATACACACTATAATATTTCAAACAGGAAATTAGTATATCAAGTGATGACTAGGGTAAGTGTGGTGCAGAATATGTAGTATAAAGCTATAAAATGTTACTGAATAACAATGGCATAATTTATACATATAGTTGCTGTGACAAACGACAGGTGGCTAGTTCAGAATTCAAAAACCCTTTTCTACTTTGTGTAGTTGTTGGCTCACTTCCTTCTGCTTGCCATTGTGCGCTTTAGTTTTTTAAGAGAGTTCTTAGAAGTTTGTTGGTATTCCTTCATCCACAGCGTCTGTTGTTGAAATAACCATTTTCAGTTTTGATGCCTTAACTATTAAGCCAATTATTAGCCTGAAATGGAATCTCAGTAGCCAGTTCCACTGAACGTAGAAATTAGTCAGAGAAAGCTAGCTGCTACTGGGCTTTACAAAGGAATGTTGAGCCCTTTTCTACTTGGGAGCATCATAGAGCAGATTAGTCTTTCAGAATAAAAAGAAATGGCTACCTGATAGAAACTTTTTCTTGCCCTTATAGGGAAACTGAGCACAAGCTTAATGATATTGTCTGCTGCAAAAAAGTAAATGTTTTAAAACAAGCAAACTGAAGAGAGACAAAATAGACCAATATTGATCCATCTTATCCATCATCTCATCAGTTCAATAGGCTCCTCGTCCTGGGTGAGCTCGTGGTTAGACTTTTTTTAAAAAAAGAAAAGATCTAATACATATATGTGTGTATATATACATATACATACATATGTGTGTTTTACGGTGCTAATCAGTCTTGAGCAGGTCACGAAACTGGTCATGCGGACTCTAAAATCATATCAGATTTTTTAAAGATTCTTGATACATGCAGATGTTATACAGATTTTCTTACCAGTGTAATAATGTTATACTGAAGAAATAACCATCCTGCAGGCTTTAGAGGACGAGGTCAGCAATATTTCCCACCATGGCTTGGGGGAAAAGGATAGTTTTGTCTCCTTTTGTATCTAATTAATGCACAGTGCATTCTTGTCTTTTAAGTAGATGTTGACTAAAAGACTTTATAGTGTAAAGGGTGTTATACAAACTGTAATGGTGTGCTTCAAACAAATGAATGCTAGACCCTTTCACCTTCCTCGTATATTGCAAAGTTGTTAAATATGTGGTTTGACTTAACTTTGAACATGTTGAAATATGTAGCATGTGTTTTTTAACTCAAAGATTCTAATTGCACAGGTTGTGTTTTAGCCAGTTGTGGTTTATTTGTTCAGAAACACAAATGTGAATTGCACTCGTATCACCAGAATATTGTATAAGTTCAGTGATCTTTAAACAGCTTGGACGTAATACTTGAACTTCATTTGAGTAGCACAAAGTTTACATAGCCCCTTTTCAATGTTAATTAGTTCAATTTATGTTTTCCGTTTTCAAATGCAACTGGGTATTTCTTTTCTTGGAAAATATTGTATGTTTACTTTGGTATATAGCAAACAGCTTCCATTTCTGAAAAGTGTTTTCTTGTTCTAAAAGTTAGCCAGGTACCAGATTCTAAAAGAACAATTGTCCCCTCCCCTCCCACTACCTCCCCTAACCCCATTAAGTGGCCTTCTGACTGCACAAGAATGTGCTACTACCCGTTCCAGACTCCCCTATGATGAGAGGTCAGTATGTAATTGGTAGAGGAAGTGAAAGGCTTGCTCTTTATTCCTCACCCAATTTAAAGCAGTTAGAAAATTTTCAGTCCAGTGCATCCAGTCCCAGCACACCGGAAGTTTGTATACTGGCCTCTTTTCATATCTTGAAATGTGCAGGAAATTCAAAACTGTCATCTGGAATAGGTTCCATCTCTTATGTGCGTTAGATCAAACCAAAGAAGCCCCCTGCCATGCCCAAATGCTGCTCCAAAAGCCTGCCTTCCAGTCCTTACAAAAACCTTGCAGGATTAAATGTGTTAACTTTTTTATTTTTGTACAGTTTCTAAGTGATTTTTGCTAGTGATGTGAAATTGAGTTAAGTTTATTTGAGGGGTGTGAGCATCTCCTCCATTTAAATGAACTGGTGGCTTTCCTTTTATTTTTTAAGAAGCGGAAACCTGTCGTGTGCCTATCAATTTAAGGGTTTCTGGTACATTATTCTTAAGACCAGCATTAATTCTTTATATACAGAGATATGTTTTCCTTGTTTTTTTTATTACTGTTTCAGAAGAAAATAAACCTTTCGTTTTGCTCTCAACCCAGTAACTACGCTGGTACATAGACGCACTGAGAAAAAAAAAAAAACTTTTATAACAACCTCAGACTCTTTTTGTATATCAAAATGGGTTGCTATTGAAATATTTGGACCTAGTTTCTAAGTTATTTTAGTGTTTTATATGTGCCCCCAAGTTACGTTGACTCAGTCACCAGCATAATGAAATCTTGGCGACACAATGGTGAAGACTCGTAATGAGCAAAAGCTACCTGGAGTAGCGTTTTTCTTTCTTAGTAACTTTTTTTTGATAACAGCAAAACATCACAGATTACCTGAAACCCCTTCAAGTATAACTTGATCCTCCTTCCTTCCACATTTAATTGCTTAATAGTTTGAAGAAACTATTGGAAATGGGCATTTTATATGACATTGTATGGCTTTAAATATTGCTCATGAGCTAAAAAAATGAGGTTTATGTGGGTCTGTAAGGTATGGCTGTGGAAAGATATTGTAGTAGTTTTGACACTATTGTTATTACCTTTAAAATAATTTACCCAATAAAAAGTTAAAACTGAGTTACCATTTATTGTTTCCCTTCTTTAACTGGCAGTCACTATGGGGTCATATTCTCATGGGTACTTTTTACTAACACAATAGTGGCCTGAAGACTTTGAAATAATATGATAAAGGAAGGAATACTTATTTTCCCCCAAACTAATATTCAAAAAGCCACCCACCTGCAGCTCCTCCCTACTGGATGATTTGCCAATGTCACCCTTTGGCCTCACCCTGAATCCTGACATGGTGCTAGAGTCTAGCCTTTATTGGGCAATCTGGTCATGGATCTGAAGCATTCAAGCTTGAATACTGGTGGGAATGTAGCTACATTTTAGCCCTTTCCAAAGTGCTCTCCAAAGCAGTCTGTGTGTCTCTCCAAAGCAGACAGCTACCCCTTTGCCAGCTGGTAGAGAGCAATAGCAGTGCTCTCCAGTGACATCCTCTGAGAGGTAGAAAACTTTCTCCTGCCATCAAATTGTCATCATTCTTTCAATATAGGACAGAATCTGAAAATAAATGTCCAAGGATGTGGCTGCTCAGGTCTTGTCTATTCATACACATAGATAGGCATGCCACTCAAAAGAAACTAGTAGGGGCTGGAGGGATAGCACAGTGGGTAGGGCATTTGCCTTGCATGCGGATGACCCAGATTTGACTCTGAGCATCCCATATGGTCCCCTGAGCACTGCCAGGAGTAATTCCTGAGTGCATGAGCCAGGAGTAACACCTGTACAATGCCGGGTGTGACCCAAAACACAAAAAAAGTAGTAATCAATTTTCTAGTTCTAGTGTGGTAGGAGATGGAGTTTATACTCAACCTGTGCTTAGGGAAAACATCTGAATCTTGAACTACACAATGGGTACTACCAACTTTCAAAGCCAGATAATAAGTGCCAGTATCATGAAGGTCATCTCTGGGTGCACTACCTCTACCAGCTGTTGCCTTATCTTTCCCCTTGGAAAGGCTACCAAGGGCATCGTTGCAATAACACTGCTCTTTCTAAAGCATTTGCTCTTTCATCCATATTTCATCATGCACATTTCAGGATTAATTGCAAGTGAATACATGCAGGATGATTTTCTGTTCCATTGCTCCAAAGCCCCACCCTAGGAGAATTTTATGACAGGTGTTTCTGTCAATCAGTGGCTAAAAACAGCCATCTCAGACTCTAGAGGACTATTGTGGTTTCAAATAGCGCTTCATTGAGCCAGCTGTCCACTCAGAGCTTACTAGTTTGCCATTCATGTTTAATGGTACATTGGACTTTGTAATGATTTACATAATATTAATAGGTTCAGGTAGAGTGAAGTAATTTAATGAGCCCACAATGTTTTTTTATAGATTGTATTAGTGGTTAACTGAATGATCTGGACAGATTTCAACTTCAATAATAATTCTTCACCTACCTAAATTCTTCCTCAGAGTTCCAGCATTTCCTCTTTACATTTGATGCCTCACTGGGCATCACTGCAGGGGAGGTGGGCACGCCTGGAGGTGTTCAGGGCTCAATCCTGGTTGTGTGCTCAAGAATCACTCCTGGTGGGGCTTAGAGACTCATCTGGGGTGCTTAGGATTGAAACAAGGTCTGCTACATGGAAGGTAAGTGCCTTACCTGCTGCACTATCTCTCCAGCTCCACTTCTTTTAAATAGCTTCACTACCTCAGAGAGGAAGTATGGCTGTGTGAGCTGAGGCAGTTCTCTGTTAATGGAAAATACTACCATGTTTAAGTGCTCCTCTGTGAAGGGCAAGAAGCAAGTGCAGGGAGGAATCTGCTTCTGCACTAAGCACTTCCAGTCAGTGAATATCTGTTCCAGGAAATGGCTTTGCTCACTTTCTTTAGTCCTGAGGCAAAAGTGAAACACACACTTAAGTGTGCATGTTTATTATACTCTAATAGTTTCTCTTCTGTCTGCCAAGATTTTTCACTGAATGGCAGGTTGCAACTGAAGGCATGTCCTGGATGTACTGTTTTGGTTACTACCTTCAGAGATATCCTTGATGCTGGTAGCCTGTGTATAATCTCCTACCCCAATCCCAAGCATGTAGGAAGAACTAAGTCTCAAGTACTGTTCCCAAGCCAGTCCACACTTGCATCCCCAGATCTTGGCAAAAAAACAAAAAACAAAACAAAACAATAAAAGCACAAATACACAAAATGAGTCGATGTTACTATATATCTCACACTGCCTAAATGGATCCACACAGAAGTTGTGGAAGGCACTCAGATTGCATGTTGTATAAATAAACACTGACTTGCACTTGCAGATTTACATCATGACAGATGATCACATTAGTTCATAGTATATGCATGAAGGGTGTGTTCTTGGGCTGGAGCATGTGGCTGGGTGGTGGCTGCATTACATGTTGCTGTGCTCACTCATTGCCCTGGCATCCTTGAGCTCATGTTCCTACTCTAGAAGTAGCCAAGTCAAAAGGCTGCTGCTAACTTTTTCAGCTTTTAGCCCATAGGAGAGACCCTCCTGGTATTTTTAGTTAAATTTCATTAACATCTCATTGTGATTTAAAAACAGGACTTTATTGATAGAAAAAAAATGTATACAGGTTCCTCCTCCCAACTGTAGAACATTTCTGCTTGATATGATTTGATAGGTTAATTTGGAGGTCTGGGAAACCGGTTGCCATTAAGTTGTATGAGAAAAAAAATTCTGAGTATCCCAGATTCAGATAAAAAAATGACCCACCAAATTATATCAAGTTAGGAAAGTTCTTTTGGCTAGCAGGGAAATCCTTTATTACCTGCTGAGAATGAGTTGCCAATTACAGTTTGAAAACAGTGAGGCTATTTTTTAAAAATTTTTATTAGTGAGACACCATGATGTACAGTTGTAGACTTACAAATTTATGTGCTTGGGTTTCAATTATACAATGATCAAATACCCATCCCTCCACCAGTGCCCATTTCCCACCACCACGGATCCAAGTATCCCTTCCACCCCCCATCCCCACCCTGCCTCTGTGGCAGGGCATTCCCCTTTGTTCTCTCTCTCTTTTTGGGTGTTGTGGTTTGCAAAAGAGGCATTGAGTGGCAATCATGTTTGGTCTATAGTCTACTTTCAGTATGCTTCTCCCATCCTAGGAGGATCCTCCCAACACCCTTTATTTGGTGCTCCCTTCTCTATCTGAGCTGCCTTTTCCCCTAGCATGTGTGGCTGGCCTCCAAGCCATGGAGCAAAATTCCTTGTACTAATCTCGGCCATTCTTGGGTGTTAGTCACCTATTTTGTTACTTTATGTTCCCCAGATGAATGCAGTCTTTCTATGTCTATCCCTCTCTTTCTGACTCATTTCACTTAACATGATACTTTCCATGTAGTACCTCTTGTATGTAAATTTCATGACTTCATCTTTTCTAACTGCTACATAGTACTCCATTGTGTAAATGTACCAAAGTTTCTTTAACCAGTCATCTGTTCTCGGGCACTCAGGAGGCAATTTTGATAATTCTGAGAATTTCTCATGAGGGCAATAGAAGACAGTTGTATAGTTTCAGCATTTTGTTGGTTGCAGTTGGTTTGTTTTGACTATACAATAATAAGAAAGTCCTGACTGGCCCGGTGAACAGGGGATATCTTGTGTACTGGGTTGTAGAAATGTAAAGTAACTTCATGGGCTGGAGAGATATTCCAGCAGGGAGTGCACTTGCCTTACATACAACTGATCCAGGTTGAATCCCTGGAACCATGTATGACCTTCCGAGCTCCACCAGGAGTTATCCCTGAACACAGAGCCAAGATTATTCCCTATGGAATAAAACTTGGTACTTATTGGACTCAAGTGTAAAACCCAGTGTAGCCAGAACCTTTTTTTAAAAATTTTTATTAGTGAAACACCATGAGGTACAGTTGTAGACTTACAAATTTTTGTGCTTGGGCTTCAGTTATACAATGATTGAGTACCCATCCCTCCAGCAGTGCCCATTCCCCACCTCCAATGCTCCCAGTATCCGTCAGATCACCCCACCCCTGTGGCAGGGCATTCCCTTTTGTTTTCTCTCTCCTTTTGGTGCTGTGGTTTGCAAGAGGCATTGAGTGGCAATCATGTTTGGTCTATGGTCTACTTTCAGCATGCATCTCTCATCCTGGGAGGGTCCTCCCAACACCCTGTACTTGGGGCTCCCCTCTCTATCTGAGCTGCCTTCTCTTCTAGTATGTGGAACTGGCGTCCAAGCCATGGAATGAACCTCCTGGTACTTATCTTGGCTATTCTTGGGTTTTAGTCTCCTATTTTGTTACTTTATGTTTCCCAGATGCATGCAATCTTTCTATGTCTGTCTCTAACTTTCTGACTCATTTCACTTAGCATGATACTTTCCATGTAGTACCACTTGTATGTAAATTTCATGACTTCATCTTTTCTAACAGCTGCATTATACTCCATTGTGTAGATGTACCAAAGTTTCTTTAACCAGTCATCTGTTCTCAGGCACTCAGGTTTTTTCCAGATTTTGGCTATTGTGAATAGTGCAGCAATGAACATAGAAGTGCAGGTGTCATTTTGACTGTACTTTTTTGCCTCTCCGGGATATAGTCCCAGGAGTGGTATTGCTGGGTCAAATGGGAGCTCAATTTCTAATTTTTTGAGAATTGCCCATACTGTTTTCCAAAAGGGCTGAACCAGTCGACATTCCCACCAGCAGTGAAGGAGGGTCCCTTTCTCATCACATCTGCACCAACACCGGTTGCTTTTGTTCTTTTGGATCTGGGCCAGTCTCTGTGGTGTGAGATGATATCTCATTGTTGTTTTGATCTGCATCTCCCTGATGATTAGTGATGTAGAGCATTTTCTCATGTGCCTTTTAGCCATTCAGATTTCTTCTTTGGGAAAGTTTCTGTTCATTTCATCACCCCACTTTTGATATTTTCTTCTTGTAGAGTTCAACCAGTGCTTTGTATATCCTTGATATCAACCCTTTATCAGATGGGTATTGGGTAAATATCCTTTCTCATTCTGTAGGTTGTCTTTGTATTCTGGTTACTGTATCTTTTTTTTTAATTAGTGAGACATCATGAGGTACAGTTGTAGACTTACCAATTTTTGTGCTTGAGTTTCAATTATACAATGATCAAATACCCATCCCTCCACCAGTGCCCATTTCCTACCACCACAGATCCCAGTATCCCTCCCACCCCCCATCCTCCCCCATCCCCCCCTGCCTCTGTGGCAGGGCATTCCCTTTTGTTCTCTCTCTCTTATTGGGTGTTGTGGTTTGCAAAGATGCAGAAGCTTCTTAATTTAAGATACTCCCATTTGTTTATCTCTGTTTCCACTTGGTTGGTCAGTGGAGTGTTGTATTTGAAGATACCGTTAGCCTCAATATCGTGGAGGGTTTTGCGGACCTTGTCTTCAATGTATCTTATGGATTTTAGCCTGATGTTGAGATCTTTAATCCATTTTGATCTGACTTTTGTGCATGTTGTTAGGTTGGGATCTAAGCCCATTTTTTGCATGTGGTTGTCCAGTTATGCCAGTACCTTTTGTTGAAGAGACTTTCCTCATTCCACTTCACATTTCTTGCTCCCTTATCAAAGATTAGATGTTCATACATTTGGGGTTGTGTGTACGGATATTGCACCCTGTTCCATTGGTCTGCAGCCATGGTTTTGTTCCAGTACCATGCTGTTTTAATTATTACCGCTTTGTAGTAGAGTTTGGGGTTGGTAAGGGTAATGCCTCCCCACTATATACATTTAAGGCAGAAGTAACACTCCTACTGTTTGAGTAGAAACTACTCAACCTGGCACCTGCAACCCACTAGAGTCGTCCATTGCCACTCTGAATATAGCAGATTACCTCCCCTTTCAATTTTTAATAGTTTTTAAAATGTATTATAGTTAAGGTAATATGTTTACAATGGTATTGCTGTTTATGGCCTTGGTGTATAAAATCACCTCACCTCAGTTTAAACTATTGTACATTTAAATGTACTTTAAATTGTTTTTATTTTGGTACCACACCCAGCAAGCATAGGAAGACCAAATGCAAACAAGCGCCGTATCTGTTATGCTATCTCACCAGCTCTAAATGAAAGTTTTGTGGACTCAAATGTTTTTGGAACTTAACTCAGTTGTACCAGAATGCCACATCCCCCAGGATGATGTGAAAGCCACTGCTGGTGCCCCAATATACCTGGTTATTTTGCAAGCCTTTGGCAGGCTGGCCTTTCTTCACCCTCTTCATTTTGGTCTTTTCCTCCCATATTTCAAACTCAGCATGATCCATTAAAAATATTTACTAGTGCCATTAATATTTACTAATATTTACTATCTCAGAATCATGGAACTATACTTTGTTTCACTTTCTCTTTTTAGGGGGCATGGAGGGCACACACTTCAGTGCATAGGGAATAATCCTGCCTCTGTGTTCAGGGATAAATCCTGGTGGAGCTCAGAGGATCATACATGGTTCCAGGGATTCAACCTGGATCAGTCGTATGCAAGGCAAGTGCACTCCTTGCTTGTAATATCTCCCCAGCCCATAAAATTACTTTAAATTTCTACAACAAATTACTAGCCCAGTATGAGCTAAGAGTTGTGAATGCATGAAAGTTCAGTCTTTTTTGGGGAAAAGTTATTCAGGCAAGGGCCCTTAAAGCATCAAGCTGGTTTTATGGTGTTTTTCCCACGTGACTTCCACCTCAGAGTTCGTGGCTGGGAGCTGAGTTGTAGCCACCCCTTTTAGGAAGTGTCAGCTGTGGAAACCACCCTGCACTGAACATGATCGTGATTTGCTGAGTGGAGGAGATTATTTCTGTTCCCACAATGTGACTGTCTTGCTACCCAGCTGGAATGTGCATGGCAGACAGAGAAGTTAGGTAATTGTGTAAGAATAGGTTGGTATTCGTAAAGAATGACATTCAGTGACAAAGTTGTGTTTCTTACTGTGAACCTGCTCTCCAAATGTCATCAGGCTATTCCTATGATCAGGAGAGAGAGGAGTACAGATCAAACTAACCTCTCTCAAAAGCTGTCTAGATGTCTGAAGAGGAAAAGAAGTTTTAGTGTGCCTACTGGTTGAATGGGTGGGGAGCGGGAATTCATTCATGGGGCAGAAAGAGAGAATAGTAGGGGTTAACCCACACACAGATAAATCAGCATAAATTTCCGAATCACCTGCCACATAGAAAGGGCAGGAAGACAGTATTAAATTTAGGTATTGTAAAACAGGAAGCACAACTGGTACACAATACAATGTTTAAATCACATTTTAACTGACAGGAAGTTGCTGAGAGTCACAGCCATTGCCTGAACAGCAGGAGATTTGAAACAAGGAATTTCAAAAGCAGGAGTTTCGTCACATACTTTTCATCAAACTTGCATTTCTAGTTATGTGGTATTTTGGACTCGCCCAAGCTTCCCATGAGTGGGAACATGTTTAAGGCATTTGTATTTATCAACATACAAGATAGGGACCAGCCAAAGATCTGGATGGGGGCACTCTTTCTCCACTTCCACATCCCCTGGCTGAATAGCAAGAGGTTCTTGAACTGAAAAGACTGGAACAGCACTGACCAGCTCATGTGTTTTGAAGGCTAGTACTAGTGTGAGTAATACAAACATTTGTCTAAATTCTGCAACCCTTCTGGGACAGGCCTCAACAATGGCCCCTTTCCCAGAATTATGGTCAGAGATAGTGCGGGCTGGCCACATTGACCTCTGTACATGAAGTCATACCCCTTGTTGACTTATTTTTTGTTTTGGGGTCACACCCAGTGGTGCTTAGGAGTCACCCCGGCAAGGCTTGGGTGATCATGTGAACATCCCCTCCCTTGGTGACTTTGTTCTCTTTGTCTTGCCAAACATATGTGGTCTGTAATACTCATGGGTGTTGGGGTTCCAATGGGAAACATGGGGTTATCCTAGTTACTCAAATAGGGTGGGGCTCTCTTAAAAAAGTAGAAGCATTTAATTGACCACTTTCCCCTACTTGTCTTGTACCACTCCAGAAAAACCTTTCAGAAGGTCAAAGAAAAGCTGTGCATAGTCGGCTGCAGGCTGGGAAGGGACAGGCCTTGCTCGAAGTAAAGGTGATATAGTGAACCCCTACAGCAGGATTCACAGAGCGCTAGAAAGTACAAAAGAAACTCCATAATATAAATAGTTACGAGTCAACACTTCTACCTAAGAGCCCATGACCCTCCACTGCAGTCCCCCTCCCCATATCACCATTTACCAACCTTCCTGAATATCATTATAACCTATAACTCAAGCTATAATAAAATAATATTTTTAAAGACCAGGGCCAGAGATATAGTGCAGCAAAGAAGTTGAATGTGACTGACTTCAGTTTGACCCTGGTACCCAAAATGTTCTTCTGAGCCATGCCAGGAGTGATCTCTACACACAGAGCTAGCCAGAAGTAAAATATTAGCATTGTCAAGTGTGAGCCAAAACCAAAAAAGCAAAAAATAAAGAACCATACCAGTAGTGTGTACAGGTATATTATTACTAATTTAATTTGCTCTTACAGTCAAGAAATTCTTTTTAAAATATTCCAAGCAACTGCACTCATTTGTGGAGTATAAAACAACATAACATAAGACTGAAACCTAAGGATAGTAGATACACAGGACAAGAAGATTGCGCCATAGCTGGAAAGCCTGCCTCATGAGCAAAGAGGAGAAGGCAGCTGGAATAGAGAAGGGATCACTAAGAAAATGATGGCTTGAGGAACCTGTTGGGATGGGAGATATGTGCTGAAAGTACATAATGGACCAAATATGATAACCTCTCAGTATCTGCATTGCAAACCATAATGCCCCAAAGTAGAGAGAGAGTATGGGGAATATTGTCTGCCATGGAGGCAGGGGGAGGGTGGGAAAGGGTTGTGTATACCATAGATATTGGTGGTGGGGAATGTGCACTGGTAAGGGTTGGGTGTTTGATCATTGTGTGATTGTAACCCAAACATGAAAGCTTGTAACTATCTCATGGTGATTCAATAAAATTTTAAAAATAAATAAATAAATATATTCCAAGGAGTGGCCTGGAGCAATAGCGGGCTGGAGCGATAGCACAGCAGGAAGGCCGTTTGCCTTGCATGCAGCCAACATGGCTGACCCGAGTTCGATTCCTCTGCCCTCTCGGAGAATCTGGCAAGCTACTGAGAGTATCTTGCCCGCACGGCAAAACCTGGCAAGCTACCTGTGATGTATTTGATATGCCAAACACAGTAACAAGTCTCACAATGTTATTGGGCCCACTCGAGCAAATTGATGAACAACAGGAGGGCAGTGACTTGACTTGATTCCAAGCAGCAGAATTCTTTTCCTAACCCACAAACCATATTTATGAGGTATGTGTTTGCTTCTAAAAAAAGTAAAAGTCTAAATCTTTATTGGAAACAACTATTAATTCCTCTTGAGTCTATGGTATACTTCATAATCCTAACAAAACCACAACATAAATCTTTGAAAATATTAACAGAAAATTTCTTTTAACCCTATTTTTGACATTTTCTTTTATTGATGTGAATTTCATATAACATACAGTGAACCACTTTGAAGTTACAATTCAATGATTCTTAGGTCATTGACGATGTGAAACCACTGGATCACTACACTTTTATTTTTATGTTTGGGTGTTATTATCATACCTGGAGATGCTCAGGGGTTACTCCTGGCTCTGCCCTAAGAAATTACTCCTGGTGGTGCAGAGGGGACCATAGAAGATGCCAAAGATCAAGCCCAGGTCGGCCTCATCTGCCCTAGCTGTTGTACCACTGTTCTATTGTTGTTGCTGCCCCTCAATTTACTTTTAAAACTTTTATCTTTCCTTTAAATATACCAGCTCCATGAAGTGCTCACTCATGATTCCCTTCACCTGGCTCCAAAGTAACCTCTAAAATCTGTCCCTGAGAACAGATGACTGGTTAAAGAAACTTCGTATATCTACACAATGGAGTACTATGCAGCTGTTAGAAAAGATGAAGTCATGAAATTTACATACAAGTGGTACTACATGGAAAGTATCATGCTAAGTGAAATGAGTCAGAAAGAAAGGGACAGACATAGAAAGATTGCATTCATCTGGGGAACTTAAAGTAACAAAATAGGAGACTAAAACCCAAGAGTAGCCGAGATAAGTACCAGGAGATTCACTCCATGGCTTGGACGCCAGCTGCACATGCTAGGGGAAAAAGGAAAAGGCAGCTCAGAGAAGGGAGCACCAAATAAAGGGTGTTGGGAGGACCCTCCCAGGATGAGAGATGCATGCTGAAAGTAGACTATAGACCTAAGAGGCAATTGTTGATTGCCACTCAATGCCTCTTGCAAATCACAGCACCCAAAAGGAGAGAGAAAACAAAAGGGAATGCCCTGCCACAAGGGTGGGGTAGAATGGGGGGAATGGGGGGTGGGAGGGATACTGGGAGAACTGGAGGGGGGAATGGGCACTGGTGGAGGGATGGGTACTCAATCATTGTATAACTGAAGCCCAAGCACAAAAATTTGTAAGTCTACAACTGTACCTCATGGTGTTTCACTAATAAAAATAAACAAATAAAGTTAAGAAAATAATATCTGTCTCTGAGTTTATTTATTCTAGATATATCCTAGAAATGAAATCATACAATGTATGGACTTGGTACTTGCTCTTTTACTTGGTACTAGCTCTTTTACTTAGCATACTCTCTTTAAGTTTCATCCAAATTGTTTAGAATTTCTTTTTTTGGATGAGTAATATTCTGTGATATGTATATATCACAATTTGTTTACCTATTCATCCATTAGTGGATATCAGTTTGTTTTTGTCTTTTGACTTCATGAGTAATTCTGCTATAACCATTTGTTTCTGCAAATGTATGTCTTCATTTATCTTGGGCAAATACTTAGGCATAGAATCATGTAGTTTATAGATCTGCGTATAATGAAAATTCTGTCATTAGCTTTCTGACTATTCATCAAACTTTTACACAGAGGCTGCAGAATTTTGCATTACTGCCTTTAATTTATGAAGGTTCTAATTTCTCCACATTTTTAACAATACTTGTTAAAACCTTTTTGATTGCAGTCGTTCTATTGGTATATGTGAGGTAACATCTCATTATGATTTAATTTGTGTTTCCTTAGTGGCAAGTGAAACTGAGCACTATTTCATGTGTTTATTAGTCATTTATATTTATTTGAGGAAATGTCTGTTCATGTCCTTTGCCCAGACCTTAATTAAACTGTTTAACTTTCTTTTTTTGCTTTTTGGGTCCCACCTAGCAATGCACAGGGGTTACTCCTGGCTCATGCACTCAGGAATTACTCCAGGGGACCAGGGGACCATGTGGGATGCTGGGAATCGAACCCGGGTCAGCCGCATGCAAGGCAAATGCCCTATCTGCTCTGCTATCGCTCCAGCCCCTAAAATGTTTAACTTTTATTGTTGAATTATAAGAGTTCTTATGTATCAGGATATTAAAATCTTATTAGTTAAATTATTTGAAAATATTTCCACCCATTCTGAAGTTTACCATTTTCTTTTCTCTATACTTTGACTGAATAAGCTTTTAAAATATTTTGAAGTCCAATTTAATGTTCTTTAGTTGAACATGCTTTTGGTGTCAAATCATAAGATTTCATTGCCATGTGAGCGATCATGAAGATTTATCTCTACATTTTTCTTCAATATTTTTAGTCTTTAAGACATTTTAAAAATATTTTTTTAAATATTTATTTAAACTAAATTTTGTCAGCAGTGTGAAGTAAGAGTGTAATTTATTCTTTGGAATTGGTCATCCAGTGGTCCCAATATCACTGGAAATGATTACTCTTTGGCACTCTTATAGAAAGTTGATTCGTCAAGAGTTGTGGGCTTATTTCTGAACTGAAAAATAAAAGTTTTAATTTTTTATGTTTTTTTAAAACTTTTAGTTCTATCATACTGGTCTATATGTCTAGATTTATGCAAGTTTCACACTGTTTCTATTTTTCTAGCTTTTTTGTCATACGTTTTGAAATCAGGAACAGTTCCCGATTTCAAAACTTATGACACAAAGCTAGTTTTATGTTAATTTTACCTTACCTTGTTCTTTTTTTTTTCACTATTATTTGTACTCCAGTGATTGTTAAGATCCTTTTACAAATAAGAGAACTGACTTTTCAATTTAAAAAGTTAAGTTACTGGGATCTGTATTTGTAAGCAATAATGCTCAAAAGGAGAGAGAGGAGAGATGAGAAAGGAGAAAGGGGAGAGAGGGAGAGAGAGAGAAGTGCCTGACACAGAGCCAAGCGGGGGGTGGGCGAAGGGAAACGGACATTGGTGATGGGAAATGTACACTGGTGAAGGAGGAATGGATATGGATGCTGGAACATTATATAACTGAAACCCAATCATGAACAACACTGTAACTGTATCTCACTGTGATTCAATAAAAAATTAAAAATAAAATGACTTGGATTCTGATAGGGGTTTCATTAAACATATAGGTTGCTTTAAAGACTTGCCATTTTAACAACACTGAATCTTCCATCCATGAACATGAAGCACTCTTCCATTTATTTGATTTTTTTTCAGACACTTTTTGCAGTTTCATTACACAAACCTCCATGGTCAAATTTATTCCTATTTTTGGATGCTATTGTAAATGGAATTGTTTTTCTAACTTCCTTTCACATTGTTCACTAACTGGAATACAGAAATGCATCTGATTTTGTGTGTTGGTCTTATATCCTGTAACTTTATTCATTTGCTCTAGTAGATGTGTATTCCATGGCATAATATGTGTGACTATGTGTATATATAAAATCTTATTATTTGAAAATATAATTTAGATCCCCAGCTTTTATTTCTCTTTCTTGTCTATGGTCCTGTCTTGGACTTTCTGTGCTGAATGGTAGAAATGAAAGCCAGCATCTTTCTGATCTTAGGAAGAAAATTATCAGTCTTTTGCCACTGAATATGATGTTAGCTTTGGGAACTTCAGAAGTGCCCTTAACAGCTCAGGGCTAGAGTGCATGCTTTATATGTATGAAGCTCAAGGTTTGATCACCAGCACTTGAGAAAAAAACCATCATATTAAGAAGCTTGCCTTCTACTCCTATTTTCATAAATGCTTTAATCGTGAGAGTGTGGTAAATTTTTTTCACATACTTTTCCCCCTTTTATTCTATTATAGTGTTATACTACATGGCTGATTTATGTAGAGTTACTCTTGAAATCCTTGAATAAATCCTCCTTGATTCTGGTGTGTAATGTTTTTGACATGCCATTGATTTCAGTTTTCTGGGATTTTGCTAAGGATTTTTTATGTCTACTCATAAAAGACAATGGTCTATAGTTTTCTTCTAATATCTTTGTCTGACATTGGTCATGGGGGTAATGTCTATCTTATAGAATTTATTAGAAAGTTTTCCTATTCTATTTTTAAGAGTATAAAAGTGTTAAACAATAAATCTTTAAGCATTTGATAGAATTTACTGGTGAAGCCTGGGTTTTTGTTAGTTGGGAGTTTTTTTTTAATCATTTGTTGATCTCTTATAAATCTGTTCAGATTTTCTATTTAATTTATTTTTAGTAATTTGTGTGTTTCCAGAAACTTTTCCTTTTCATCAAGACAAATTTGTTGGCATTGAACTTTCATTCCCAGTTGCTATTTCTACATTTTAAAAACAATTTTTGGGTTCAGAGAGAGAGTACAGCAGGTAGTGCACTTGCCTTGCATATAAGGGATTTTGCTTTAATCTCAACATCCCATATGGTGTCTAAGTACTACCAAGCGTAAATCCTAACTGCACAGCCAGGAGTAACTCCTGAACATCACTGGGTGTGACACAAACACCAAAAACATTTTTTTTGGTTTTGTGGCAATACACTATGGTTCTCAGGGTGGCTTCCAGCAGTGCTCAGGGCATCATACAAAATGGTTTGCTAGCAAATGCTCTAGCCCTCCCTTAATATAATATCATTCTCTTTGTCTGGCCTAATATATGTGGTCTGTGATACTCAAGGATGATGGGGTTTGAATGGGAAACATGGGGCTGACCCTGTTATTCAAATAGGATGGGGCTTTCTTAAAATAATAGAAGCACTTAATCGACCACCCTTCCCTCACCTGTCTTGTCCCACTCCAGAAAAACCTTTCAGAAGACGGTCAAAGAGAAGCGGTGCAGAGTCAGCTGAAGGCTGGGAAGGGACAGGCCTTGCTCAAAGTAAAGCTATACAGTGAACCCCAACAGCAGAATTCACAGGGTGCTGAAAAGTACAAAAGAAATCTCATAATGTAAATTGTTACCCGGCAACACTTCTACGTAAGAGCCCATGACCCTCCAATGCCATTCCCCTCGTCATATCTCCACTTTTCCAACCTTCCTAAATATCATTATAACCTATAACCCAAGCGATAATAAAATAATTTCTTAAAGACCAGCGCCAGATACAGTACAGCAATTAGGGCATTTTCCTTGAATGCAACTGACTTCAGTTTTACCTTGACACCCCATAAATTCTCACGACTCCTCCAGGAGTGATTACTGAATGCAGAGCAATGGGTATACCCTGAACATTGCTGTGTATGTCCCAAAAAACAAAATCTTTTTTTTCTTTTTGGTTTCAGGCAACACCCTGTGGTATTCAGGGGCATTCTAAGCAGTGCTCAGGGGATCTTGAAAAATGTACCTTTGAGCTATTGCTTCAGCCCTCCCGTAAGAACTTCACTTTGTCTTGCCTAGTATATGTGGCCTGTGATACTCATTCATGATGGTGTTCCAATGGGATACATGGGGCTGTCCTTGTTCTTCAAATAGGATGGGGCTCTCAATTGACCACCCTTCTCCCCATTTATTTTGTACCACTCCAAAAGAACCTTTCTTGGAGAAATCAAAGAGAAGCCGCCTATACTCATCTGTAAGTTGGCAAGGTGCAGGACTTTGCTCAAAGTAAGTTTCTACAGTGATACTCAACAGCAGAACTCACAGGACACTAGAAAGAACAAAAAACCCTCCATGATGTACACAGTTACTGCTCAACACTGCTACCGAAGAGCCCATGACCCTGCACTCCTGTCTCCATCTCTGCTGCACCCTTATCCAACTTTCATGATTACTACTACAACACTACTGCCTATCTTCTAAAAACATTATTTTAAGAGTAGAATCCGAGACCTATTACAGGAGGTAAGGCATTTGCCTTGAATGCGACTGAATTTAGTTTGACCTTGGCACTCTGTACCACTCCAGGACTGATTCCTGAATGTAGAGGGAGGATTAACCCCTGAACATCACTGCTTGTGTCTGAAATAATACACACACACACACACACACACACACACACATATATATATATATATATATACACATATATAATTTTGGGCCAAAAAATTGGTCCTGTGGTGCTTGGGGGCATTCCCAACAGTGCAAAATGGCCCTGTGATCTATTACTCAAGCCCTTCCTTAATAACTTCATTTGCTTTGTCTTGACTAGTATATGTGACCATGATACTCGTGGAATATGAGGTTCCTACAGGAAATAGGGGCTCTCTCCTCATTATTCAAATAGGATGGAAAAGAAGTATTTAATTGACCACCCTTCCCCACTTGTCTTGTACCAAAAAGAACCCTTCTTGGAGAATGTCAAGCTGAAGATGCTCTTAGTCAGCTGTTCACTGGGAAAGCCTTTGCTCAAAGTAAACTTATACAGTGAGCCCCAACAGCAGGATTCACAGGATGCCTGAATGTTCAAAAGAAACTCCATGATGTACACAGTTACCGCTCAGCACCGCTACCAAAGTGCCCATGACCCTTTACTCCCATCCCCATCCCTTTATCCCCCTTTATCCATCTTTCCCTAATATCACTAAATTTTTATTTCCTAAGCTCTAATAAAAAATGAGTATTTTAAAGACCAGGGTCGGAGACATATTACAGACATAGTGAGGCATTTACCTTGAATGTGACTAACTTCAGTTTGATTCTGGCACCCCATATGGTATCCTGAATGCCTCCACAAGTGATTCCTTAATGCAGAGCAATGAGTAACCACAGAACATTGCTACTTATGGCCAAATACCAAAAACATTTTCATTTGGTTTTGGGCTATACCCTGTGGTGCTCATGGGTGCTCCAAGCAGTGCTCAAGGGATCATGAAATATGTTCCTTTGAGCTATTGCTCCAGTCCTCCCATATGAACTTCTTTTTCTTTGTCATGCCTAGTATATGTAGCCTGTGATACTCATCCATGATGGCATTCCAATGGGATACATGGGCCTGTACTTATTCTTTAAATAGGATGGGGCTCTCTTAAAGGAAGAGAAGCACTTAATTGACCACCTTTCCCCCACTTGTTTTGTGCACTCCAGAAGAACCTTTCTTGGAGAAGGTCAAAAAGAAGCTGTCCTTGGTCAGCTGTTGAAGGGGAAGGCACAGGCCTTTGCTCAAAGTAAGTTTATACAGTGGGCCCCAACATAGGAGTCACAGGGCGCTTGAAAGTTCAAAGGAAACTCTGTGATATACAATTACTGCTCAACACCGCTACTGAAGAGCCCATGACCTCCACTCCTGTCCCCATCACTATAGCACCCCTTTATCCAACCTTCCTGAATACTACAAAAACACTATTTCCTAAGTTCTAATAAAAAAATTAAAGACCTGGGCCAGAAACACACAGGTAAGGTAAAGTATTTGCCTTTAATGCAACTGACTTCATTTTGACTCTGGCAACCCAGATGTGCTTCTGAACCCCTCCAGGAATTATTCTTGAATGCAGAGCCAAGAGCAACCCCTGAACATGGCTGCTTGTGGTGCAAACACCAAACAAAATTTTTCTTTTGGTTTTCTGACCATTCCTTGAGGAGCTAATGGTTTTCCAAACTGTGCTCAGGGGATTGTGCAAAATGTTCCTTTGAGGTAATTGCTCCAGCCCTCCAGTAAGAACTTCTTTCTCTTTGTCTTGAATAGTATATGTGGCCTGTGATACTCATTCATGATGGCATACCAATTGGATACATGGGGCTGTTCTTATTCTTCAAATAGGACGGGGCTCTCTTAAAAGAATAGAAGCACTTAATTAACCACCTTTCCCCATTGTCTTGCACCAACCAGAAGACCCTTTCCCAGAGAATGTCAAACAGAAGCTGTTCTTAGCTGTTAGCTGGGAAGGCTCAGGCCTTTGCTCAAAGTAAGCTTATTCAGTGAACCCCAACAGCAGGATTCACAGGGCACTTGAAATTTCAAAGTAAACTCCGTGATGTACATGGTTACTGCTCAATACCACTACCAAAGTGCCCATGATACTTCACTCCCACCCTCTCCCCTACAGTGCCCCTTATCCACCTTTCCCTAATATCACTAAACCTTATTTCCTAAGATCTAATAAAAAATTTTAAAGACCAATGCTAAAGACATTACAGACATAGTGAGGCATTTACCTTGAATGCAATTGACTTCAGTTTGATTCTGGCACCCCATATGGTATCCTGAATGCCTCCACAAGTGATTCCTCAAAGTGGAGTGATGAGTAACTGCTGAACATTGCTGCTTCTGGCCCAAACACCAAAAACATTTTCATTTGGTTTTGGGCCATATCCTTTGGTGCTCATGGGTGTTCCAAGCAGTGCTAAGGGGATCATAAAAATGTTCCTTTGAGCTATTGCTCCAGCCCTCCCATATGAACTTCTTTTTCCTTGTCATGCTTAGTATATGTGGCCTGTGATACTCATCCATGATGGCATTCCAATGGGATACATGGGGCTGTACTTATTCTTCAAATAGGATGGGGCTCTCTTAAAGGAAGAGAAGCACTTAATTGACCACCTTTCCCCCACTTGTTTTGTGCATTCCAGAAGAACCTTTCTTGGAAAAGGTCAAACAGAAGCTGCCCTCAGTCAGTTGTAGGCTGGGAAGGTGCAGGCCTTTGCTTGAAGTAAGCTTATCCAGTGATCCCCAACAGCAGGATTTACAGGACACTTGAAAGTTCAAAAGAAACTCCATAATGTGCTCAACAACACTACCGAAGTGCCCATGACACTCTACTCCTGACTCCATCCCTATATCACCCCTTATCAAACCTTCCTCAATACCGCTATAACCCTATTGTCTAAAGTCTAATTAATTTTTTTTCAAAGACCAGGGCCAGAGATATAGACCAGGATGTAAGCCATTTCCTTTGAATGTCACTGACTTCAATTTGAGTCTGGCACCCCATATGTTCTCCTGAACCTCTTCAGGAGTGATTCCTGAATGCTGAGCCAGGATAAGCCCCAAAACAAATTGCAGGACCAAACCAATTCATATTTTCTATTTCTACTTCTTATTTTTGGTAATTTGTGTGTTTTTAGGAACTTTTCATTTCATCAAGACAGAATTGTTGGCATTCAAATGGTATCCTCTCAGCTTTTATTTCCAACTGTTATTTGTGTCCATTTTTGTTTTGTTTTGTTTGGAAGCTATACCCTGCAGTGCTCCTGTGCTATTCCTGGCTCAGAAGTGACTTCTGGTGGTGTTCAGTGGACCATATGTGGTGCTAGGGATTTGAAGAGAGATTGGCTGCATGCAAGGCAAGGGCATTACCTCCTATAATTATAATATCTGTGTGGCTGTACTTGTGTCTTTTTTATCCTTAATGAATCTAGTGAAGTCTTTTCAATTGTGTTGATCTGTTCAAAGACCCACTATTCAAGTATGTTGATTCTTTTGTGTTCTTTTTCATTTTTGGCTGCTTAAAGTTTATTATTTTCATCTTTCTGTTCGCTATAGGGCTTCATTTGCTTTTCTTTTCCGTGTTGCTCAAGCTGCAAAATTATGGAGCTGATGTCAGAGGGTTTTTAATTTGTTTTTGGTTTTGTATCACACTCAGTGGTACTCAAGGGTAAGTTACTCAAGGGTAAGTTACTCAAGGGTAAGTTACTCAAGGGTAAGCTCTGCACTCAGGATCTACTCCTGGCAGTACTTGGGGACCATATGGCATCCCAGGGATTGAACCTGAGTCAGCAGCATGCTAAGCAAACACCCTCCTCACTATCACTCCAGCCCCCTTCAATGTTTCTTTTAAATGTAGGTCTTTTGTTTTATTTTTGGGAGGTTTAGGGTCCATACCTGGCTGTGTTCATGGTCTACTCCTTGTGCTGTGCTCAGGGATCACTCCTGGTAGGGTCTGGGGGAATCATATGAAGTGCTGGGGAATGAACCTGGGTCAATTCCTTATTCCTCGACAATCTCTGTGATCCTATGTAAGCTGAATTTGGGCTCTGGCCACACCCAGTTGTGCTTATTCCTATTTCTGCGCGTAAGGATCACCCCTGGTGATGACCTCAGATACCAAAATGGAATTGACTATGTCAAGGCAAGTTTCTTACAGTCTCTTTTGCTCAATGTATAAATTGAATACTGAACACTACCGTCACTATGTCCCATAAATTTTGGCGTGTTTGTTGTATTTTCATTTTCACTCTGTGAATTTTTACTTCTTTAATCCATTGGTTAAGAATGTGTAATTTTAATTTCCACAATATTTTTCATTTTTCTGTTAGTTTTTTCTAGTTTTTTCTATTTTTATTCGATTTGTTGCTATAAAATGTTTTCTATGATTCCAAACTTGTTACTTTTATTGATAATTGGGTTATGAAATAATATATGATCTATCCTGGAGAATGTTTCATATGCAGAATGGAACATAAGAAAATGTCTGGTTCCTCATCTACACAATGAAACTGTTAGGAAAGATGAAATCATGAAATTTGCTTATAAGTGGATGGACATGGAGAGTATCATGCTAAGAGAAATGAGTCAGAAAGAGAGGGACAGACATGGAATGACTGCACTCACTTGTGAAATATAAAATATCATAATATGAGACTAACACCCAAGGACAGTAGAAACAAGAGCCAGGAGGATTACTCCATGTTTGGAAACCTGCCTTATGAGCTGGAGAGAAGGCACCAGGGATAGAGAAGGAATAACTAAGTCAATGATAGTTGGAGGGATCGCTTGGGAGGGGAGATGTGTGCTAGAAGTAGATAAAGGACCAAATATGATAACCTCTCAGACTCTGTATTGCAAATCATAATGCCCATAAGTAGAGAAAAAGAGGGAAATTGTCTGCCACAGAGGCAGGGGTTGGGGTCGGGTGGGGGTGGAAGGAGGGATACTGGGACATTGGTTGTGGAAAATGTACACTGGAGAAGGAATGGGTGTTCAATCATTGTATGACTAAAACTCAAACATGAAAGCTTTCTAACTAGCTCATGGTGATTCAATAAAAAAAAGAAAATGTACAGTCTCTACTCTTGTTGGGTAGAAGGCTCTGTATTAATCTTTAAGCTCTAGTTATTTTATAGTGTTGTTCTTTTATTGATCTGTTGTCTAAGTGTTCTATCCATTATTTAAAAATATAGAAATCTCTACATATTATAAATACCTATATTTTCCATTCAATTCTATGTTTACTTCATATCTCTATAATTTTATATTCACATCTTTATCATTTTATATTTATAACTGATCCTTTTATCAATAAAATTACTTCTGTATTGTGTAACAATTTTTCACACAAAATTTATTTTTCTGCTATTAATTCTATCCAGCTCTATTGGGGCTACTGTTTACACTATCTTTTTTCATTCTTAAATTGTTAAAAAATTTAACTTGAAGGCACCATTATTTACAAGACAGTTAATAATAGGGTTTAATGCACACAATATTCCAACACCACACCCTTCACCAGTGTATGCTTCCCTCCACTATTATTTCAATGTTCTCTCCCTCCAGGGATAACTTTAGTTCTGTAACCAGCATTCATGTTCAGTTGCCTTCGGCCATTGTTAGTCCCTTACCATAGTTAGGGGCTAAAATGCTTGCTATGACACCCAAATTCAATCCCCAGCACCGCATATGGCCTACTTAGCCCTTTCAGGAGTGATACTTAAGCATAGCCAGATGTGGTCCCAAAACAAAAATTCCATTTCCTATTATTTTCCTTTCTAGTCATTTTTGTTATTGGCTTTAAGTTGAATCTCTTATAAGCAGCATATAGTGCATCATATCTTCTTAATATCTGCCTTTGAATTAGTGAATTTAAGTCATCTATATTAAAGTGATTGCTTACAATGAAGGATATTTTCAATCATGCTATTTTCTCTATGTAATTTATTTATTCTTTAGTTTCTTCAATACTGCATTCTTTTTTGCTTGATGGGTTTCTTTTGGGGTCACCATTTTGATTCCCTGGTGATTTTATTTTTTATTTTCTTTCTTGTTACATGGTGGTCAGAGTTTATACAATCTAGTTTGTAGTTTATACAATTTATGTTCATAACAATCTAGTTGAGCATCTACTTTTTCTTTTCCTTTTATATAGACTTTAATTTTAAGACTGGAGAGACAGGATAGCAGGTAAGGTGCTTGCCTTGCGCGCGGCCAACCTGGGTTCAATCCATGGCACCTCACATGGCCTCCTGAGCTTCCCCAGGAATGATCCCTGAGCACCAAATGTGGACAAATACAAATAAAAAATGTTCATTTTGGAGCAGCATAAGTTTCACAATAAAAGTGAGCAGAATGCCAAGTTCCTATATACTCTGGGATATGGGAATATCCCCCTGTCATTCTCAGACACCCATACTATCAGAATCCTGCATCAGATGTTAAAACAGAGGAATTTACATTGAGAATTCATTATCATCCAACTCCAGAATTGACATCTAATGTACAATCTACGTGCTTTGACAAACATAACAAAATATGTTCAACGGCATAATCTACAAAGCAGTTTCACACCCTTATTTCCCCTTTGTACATTCACCTCCATCTCCCTCAAACTCTTGGAAACCTTTTTTCTTGGTCTCTCCTTTTAATAACTACAATAGCCAACATCTACCAAATGATCAGTGTGTGATAAAGACCAGGTCATATATGTTACTACAGTCTTCTGAATTCCCCATTTCACAGAATAAGGATCAAGTTCAAGAGTTGTCAGTTTGCAACAGGTACCAGAATCAGGATTCGAACCCAGTTGATGGAGAGTCCAGGAAGAAGGTTTTATCAGTCACTTTGCTGTCTTGATGAGGATGAAAATGAAGATGACAATGATGATGTCAGTGGTGGTAGGAATGATAGCAGTGATGCATTTAACATTAATGAAAGCTTGTAATGGGCCAAACATTGTGCCAGGTCCTTTAGGTCATTTAACAAGTCAATATTCACACCAGCTTTATGAAGTAGGTATTATACCATTTAAAACACAAGCCACATGATCCTCAGCAAAGCTAAAGAGCAAGTGCCCTCAAATGCCTTGAACCAACAACATGGAGTGTCATTAGTGATTTTATTTTCACCATTTGCCACCTCTCTTTAGAGCTGGATGTGGCTAAGACACCAGACAAGACCTTTCACAGATAACTGACCTGGCTGGTTTGGTTTTTGAAGTTCAAAAGCCAGGGACTCACACTTGATGTTATTTGATTTTCTGTTACAAGAACCAGAGAACTGACAAACACTGCTCTCCCCACAGACAGGGCAGACTCCACCCTTTGCTCTCCAGCTTTCGTGGCTGCATCTCTAGTCAGAGGAAGACCAAACACCAAGGCTTCCAGGTATACAACTATGGCACAGAAATAGCCCCCTAATCAGTCTCATCAGCTTTGAAGGAGGCCACTGCAGGAGGGGCCAAAGTAGGCCATCATTTTAACCCAGTTACAAGAGAGCAGCTATAATTTGGATTTATCAGGTCTGGCCAAGCTTTTGGGGAGGAAGGCACTGTTCAAAAACTGCTTTAAGGCCCAAGTATCCCTGGATCTACTATAGACATCCGCTTTCCCTTCTTGAAGAGCTGGGCCTAAAGGTTATAAGGGCTGAACTTAGAGTGGGTACCTGAGTGAAAGATGGTATCAGTTTCCGAGTTCATTGAAATGCCCCTGGGTTAGGGTAGTGTTTTTAAGTCTTTTGCAAACCATGCCCCCCTTGAGACCTTGTTTCCTACCTGTGGCTGCCCCCATCCAAATGTTTGGCCCCTATGTCACATGCTGTGGATCCCACTTACGTGATTTTTCACCTGTAGCCCACTTGGCATATTCTGGTGCCCACAGTGGGGTCATAAGGCGACCCGTTGAGAATTGCTGGCTTAGGATCCCCTTGGCCACTGTGTGCATGCCCTTGTCCCACATCCTAGCTCTTCTTGTACCTGTTAGCAGAAGGAAGGACATCATTGTCTTCTGTGGGTTAGCCAGCCACTCATGTCAAATCCAGGGATCCAGGATTGGATAGGCTTCTTCCGCACACCCCTACCATAGCTCACCTCTGGCAGTAACCTGTACTGAGAGTCCCCTGAGGAAGAGGCAAGGCTTTCTGATCAGACTATTATTGGAAAATGAAGACTATGGGGACACAGAGATAGTACAGCAGGTAGGGTGCTTGCCTTGCATACAGAAACCCTGGTTCCATCCCCAGCAATCTATATGGTCCCCTAAGACCTGCTAGGAGTGATCCTTGAGTACAGAGCCAGGAATAAACTCAGCTGTATATGGCCTCCCCAAAAAACAGGAAGAAGAAAAAGGAAATAAAACTAAGAAAACAAAGTTGTTGAGGATGCTGGGCCGAACCGTCTGTCTTCCTCCCTTTTGTCAGCTTTTGTCTCTTAGTCTCCCGCTTCTTCTCTGGATGTCTGTGTGGTAATCTTTCTTATGCACACACCTTCTACCATACTCCTTTCATTTTTCACAAATTATTTGCCCCCAGAAATAGCTCAGCAAAGTGGATGGTTGTCTCTAATGAGGAAACAGAAAGCTTGCCTGGCCAGGCAATACTGGCAAGGATGAAGGAGAAGATGGAGGGCTAAAATGAGGTTATAGTTTAACTGTTTGCTTAACAGCTTTTTTCAAAGAGGTTCTTTTTCTAGCAATAGGGTGACTTTCAGGGGGAAGAGGAAGAGGAATCAAAATATCAACTTCCAGCATTGTACTAACTCTAAGATATCTCCCTTTGTTCACTAATTCGTGTAACTAAATCTGAAAAAGCAAAACAAGCTGCTGGCTCACCTACAGCATACCACTGATTGGCAGATGTATCCCAACTGATAGAGTTGACTCACCAAATACACCTTCAAGCCAATAAAAATACAGAAAATTCTGTATAATTCTTTCAGACTGATGTGGCATCAATCCTCTATACCCCAAAGAACCCAAAACGGGGTGGAATGGTGAGGGTGCGCAGTCAATTTAGTGCTCTTGCCATTGAGTAGAGTTTCAGTTCCTCAGACCCTCTCATATCTGCTGATCTGACTGTGACTGGGGGAGTCTCATGGCCACTCTGGGATTTATAGAGGTCTGTCCCCTTTACCAAGAATGTCTGGGACCAAAAAGGGGACAAAGAACTGCATGCCCATTTATTGGTCTGACAAAAAAGCTTGTTTGTTATCAGCACAAGGGTTCTACTCTAGGAGAGCATATAAACAACTAGAATAGATGTAGATCAACACCTAAACCTCTGCCCAGTGAACAATTTCTAGAACCCTGATGTACAAAACTGTATGAACTCAGATGGCTCTGGGTAGGGCAAAAACAAAGGCCAGAGAACCCTACCCACTCTGTCTCTACCTACCCCTCACTCCAAGGGGGTCAAACCCCTCTGTTACCTCCATTAACCCTCCTAAAGGTCTTAGGAACAATTTTCAAGACTCTGCATGAATATAAGTTTTGGTAAACTCTGTTGAAGCTGAATTTAGCTACTATTCTTCAGACCTTTTGGTCTTAAAAATATCGTTTCATGGTACCCAAACTAAACAATTTAACTTAAAATATACCTGTCAAGGAATCAGGTTGGGAGGGAACTTGGGGTCATTGGCAGAAGGATGAAGACATGGGATGGTGGGCTTGTAGGTGAGAACACTGTATTCCTGAAACACTATTGTAAACAATTATGTCAATCTAAACAAAATGTATATATATAATTTGCCAAAAGGCCCCATGTCATGGTATTCCGTATTGTAATGGTTTCTGTATTGCAAACAGAAAGAGAGAAGGTGGGTGAAGAAAACTGTCTGCCATGGGGAGGGGGAGGGAAACTGAGGACATTGGTAGTGGAAAATGTACACTGGTAAAGGGATGGGTGTGGGAATATTCTCTGACTGAAACCCAATCATAAAAACTTTGTAACTGTGTGTCTTACTGTGATTCAATTAATATTTTTTTAAAAAAACTTCATGTAGAAGGTCCAGTCAAAGAGATGACTCAGAATGTGGAAATTTAAAAACAAAACTCTTGAAAACGTTTGCTATCAGCTTGACCATGACAACTTTAAGAACTTTCCAGGTGATTCTTAAATGTAGCAAAATGTAGGAGCCTCTGTATTGTGTTGTCTGCTCCAATAGTCTAGGAATCTGGATTCATGTCTTGGAGCACACAGCAAAGGTCCTCTCTTCTTCTGGGGCAGAACACTGAAAATCCCACTTTAACAAACATGGTCCAGCAGAGTATGTAGGGATTACGGGAACTTGGGAAGAAGCAGTTGAGGGAACGGCCAAAGTAGTCAGGACCTCAGCTGGATCTTGTGCAGAGGGGAAAAGGGAGAGAGGGTGGCTGGAGATGTCGGGTGCCTCAGTGGTTAGAGAAGCAAACACTGATGTGACTCATGCTAGTGGCCCTATCACCTTGTCTCCAAGAAATTTAGGAACAAAACCTTTGCATGAGCTGCTGAGACACTGTCTGGCTGAGATGCTGGAGTAACAACAGCAAAGTAGAAATTCAGCCAGGGAGAACAAAGCCCTTTGCGTCCTCCATTAGCAACAGGAGCAGTCTTCTGTGCTGTTTCCCTAGGTGACAGCGAAACCCCTTAGCCTGGCAGCCCAGCCTAGCCCAGGCAACGGGGATGTGCAATTTAAAGGCTGGATAAACACTGAGACAGGATGAGGAGTGGGAGCAAGCAGCAGGCTTAGTCTTTTGTCTTAGAGAAGGTCAACCTGGCCGTTGCCAAGGTTAGTAAAACACGAATCTTTGCAATCAGCAACTGCATATGTCAGGCTGACATCATGGTATCTCTGTTCCACCAGTAGCCTTGACAAACAAGGACAAGAGGAAAATTCACTGGGGGAGAGTGGCTCATCTGAGGTAGAAGATACATTCCATAGGCTGCTAGAGGCTATTTCCAGGAAAACAACAATGCTACGCACCCCAGGATAAAAGTGGAGTGACACTGGAGAGGGGGAGGGGCGTTAAATAGAGCTGAGGATAGGATAAAGCAGTTGGGTACCTTTTCCATGTTCCATCCTTTGGTTCAGGGAAGAGTGGTCCAGTGGTTCAAGCAGATGCCATTGGACTCACTTCTTTTCCCTCATGGCATGACATCCCTATGCAGGGTACCAACTACATTGGACCTTGCAGAGAAATGTGATGAGTGCTTCAGAAAAGAGATCTAAGGCCAGAGCTTGAGGTCCTTGGGCAAAGGCAACATGGCACTCATGGAATGGGTAGTTACATTTGTGGCCCTAGTCAGTCCCTTAGGTCACCTTGTATTGGTGAGTTCTCCCGCATGGTTGGAGTTCTCTACCTGTTTGGAAAACCTTGGGGTAAGGTTCTTGGAACAGCTGCTATGAAATAGGTCTTATGGTGCAGGCTTCAGATTGGATAACAACCCCAGCCAACCTCTCAAGAGCTCTACATATGTAGAGGGTGAGAAGTATGATCACAATGGCCAAGGGGATACAGGGTATTCATTGCTACTGTACAAGCAAACAGAGAGAGAACAGAAGCCCCAAGAAGATTAGGCAGGAGTGGACACCGAGGTCCTTGGATGAGAAAGGAGAGCAGGGATCTGCATAAAAAGTAAACGCTAGGAGGCAAGAAGGGGCATGACAGGATACAGTGGAACACAATCATGCTGAAACAAAGGGTCTCTGGCTATGTTTTGGGGGAAGAGGCTGTGGGGGTGAGGAGATGGAGGGCTCAGGGTCACAGCCCACACAGACTGGCAAGTTGGGGGGGCAGGCAGAGGCAAGCAAGCAGGGGCAGCTGCACTAACCTAAAGGCAAAGTACATCTGGCACAGCTCACTGTGTTGAAAGGGAAGCCAGTGAGAAAGGCCACAAGTCAAAGTCTCACTCCCTCTAGCAGCCTGTCCTCCAGGGTTGGAGTCCCCTGCCCAGCTCTCCTCCTATTTCAAGAAAGCACATCAGAGTTCCGGGGAAGTCCCAGGGAGAATGCAAAGAACAGACTCACTGGCATCTAACAAATCTGCCATGACCTCTTAGCGCCTCCAGAAATCAGTTGCAAGTCTCCCTTTTCTGTTTCTCCCGGCCATACAGGAACAGCAGGAATAATCATTCGGCTGTGCCTACGGGGGGGGGGGGGGGGGATGGGGGCATAATATGTGTGAATGGACTTAAAGCATCATGCTTGGCACAGGCCTGGAGCAAGTGCTTCACTGACGGAGAACCTGGGGTGGCAGAAGGACCAAGATCTCACCCAAGTTATTAGTTTTTAGAGTCTAGGATTAAGAGGTGCAGTGTCAGCCATAGCCAGAGGCCCAGCTTCAGGCCAAGGAGACCCATTTGCATATGGGACACTTTGGCGTGTTATATCCCTTCCAGAAGCAGCCGCAGTAGTAGAGCAGGGCCCTTGTCTGGCATAAAGGCTACTCAAATGGATTAGTCATCACAGATTTCCCTGAATATAGCCTTGATGAGGCATGTTCAAATGCTCCCAAAGCACAATTGCTCCTTCTCCATGGGAAGGTCCAACCCGGACTGCCACAGAGTATGGCTTCAGAAAATCTGGCATGAAGGAGACTGAACACATTTGGTTTCAGTTTGCCTTCTCTAGCTTAGTCCTCCACAAGCGTTTTTTAAAAAGCCTAGCAGATAACGGTGCTAAGAGCAAAAGGTGCTGGCATGCCGAGGAACTGGTGGGAGCAGGCATTGCAGACAGATGCTGATCCCATGTCAAACTTCATGGTTCTCGGGGGTAGAGATGGGCTGAGAGCCAGCTGCCTTTTGGGAGTCTGGGCATGGAGGACCAACGACCGCTTCTCTATTTTCAAAAGCAGAGGGCCTTCTGTGAGGGTTCTGGGAAGCAAGGCCAAGACTCCTGGGTTCTCACAAATCTTTTAATAACAGCAAATAAAGCAAACATTTTAACAGTATTAAGTCCTTTTTATTCAGTGTGGTCAACCAAAAAAAGTCTAAGCCTAAAATTAAGGAAGCTAAGCACATACATCCAGGATGATTTTCTTCAAAAGGTGAGTACAAAAACAGTTTCCATACAAGCAAAAGGTTTTACAAAAGCATGGATGCATCACACAATACCCCGCAACTCGTGGGAGCAAAGGCGACCCTGGAATCAGCCTAACAACCAAGCCCGGTCCCTACTGTCTGATATGAAGACAAGTCCCAAAGATAAGCTGGGGAAGTGTGATGGGTGGGACAAAGCCGGGCTGCCTGGTACCTCACAATTCCATCAGAGGAGAAGGGATGGGAGCAGAAGAAAAGGGGCCCAGGCCTACCTCATATCCCTGCCTCAAGGACACCCATCCAGAAAAAAGAATCTTGAAAATAAAGCACAACACTGACAGTGAAAGCAAGCGAGCTTCCTGAACAACAGCTTTGCTCCAAGTGACTTTTGGTTTTGGGTGTTTCGTGCCATGAGTAGCGAAGCAGTGTACCAAATTGTCACAAAAACAACCAGTGACTAGAGGTTCCTGAACCCCGATGGGCACATACTATATACAGAAGAGGAAGAAAATTCCTGTCACAGATGAAGACACAGCCCCACTCTAGCAGGGGGCCGTTTTCCAGCATGGCCCTTATCAAGGAACAGCCATAGTCAGTGCAAAAAAAAATGCTCCTTTCTGCCACTCCCGATGCTACACCAGCCACACAAGCATCCCTGTCTCCCAGATAGGTTCGGTCTTTCCGTTCTCCTCCCTCACTCTTTCTGACCACCTACTCCCTCAGGGGTGCTGGCAGCCCCAATACCACTACCTGCTGACAAGTCACTGGGTGTGTGGGGGAGAGAGGGTGACTGGGCCTCACCAAACAGTGAATTATCAACTATCAATGAGCACTAAGAGCACGTTGTTGGGTGGAGGAGGGAGCACAGCCAAAGGGATGATCTGCTAGCTAGGATGGAATACTAGATTGAAACTGTGGTCTCAACACCCACCCCCCAAAGCTCCTGACTATGTGACCAGCTGGAAAAGAGGGTTGACATGGGGAGACCGGGTCCCTGGCTTCACAGAGAGGAAAACATTGCTGGACAAAGAAGGACCAGCTCATCTTTGGTGGACTGAATCAAAGACTTGATTTTGATTGATTTTTACTTGGGGGGTTAGCTGCAAGCAGGCTGGTCCCTCTTTGCTCTTACTAGTGGGTGGAACAAGCTGGCCGGCTGAACCAACTATTTTTGTTTGCCCTGATCCTAAGCCAAGCCTACCTGGGTACCCGAGGAAGCACTCCTTTCCCTGGCCGGGTTGTTAATTTGAAAGCAAAAGGTCCATCTGACAAACACTCTGTCAGACACACGTGTGCACACACGCATGCCAAGCTCCCAGATGCTGCCAGGTGGTACACACCAGTGTGGTACAAACGAGCTCAGATGCTTGCTGCACCCGCAACACCTCCAATACAGGTCCCAAATTCCAGTGGAGTTTGTGGATTAGGTTCACTTTCTGTCTCATCTCCATGTCTCTGAGGCAGCCGAGACCCTCAAGGCCCTGCATTTCCACTCCCACTTCACCTCAAGCTGTATCTCTCTGGCCCAACCCTGCCAGGCATGTAGCTTGCAATCTCACTTCTCCTGTAAGCAGCAGGAAGGATCAGGCAAAAATGGGATGCTGTGTAGTAGCCAGAACAAAGGCAAGGGTCATACATGCCATATGGGGAAGGTTCATGCTGATTCACAACCTGAACCATGTCAAGGACAGACAGATGTTGGTGGGTGGGGGCTGTAGACTCACAAAGTCTGGGACACCTGGCCCACCCAAGCTGCAGCTCCCAGCTGAGAGTCTACATATCTCTGTGTCCTGGCAGAGGACAAGACAGGCCCAAAGGCTGCTGACAACCTGCCACAATCTTCTTCCAACCTTTCCTTTTGTGAAGAGGCCAGGGACATTAGGAGCCAGGCAGATTTCCTTATCGGTTATCCCCACAGGCAATGATTTATGCCAGGCAGGATGAACCCAACCTCCCAAGAGAGGTCTGTGCTGAAGGGCAAGCCTGGGGTGAGAGGCATAAAGAAATGTTGGGCTAAGTCCTTCAGGAGGGCCCACTGCCAAGTTTGTGCATCAACAGGAGTTCAGGGAGAGTAAGAGCACTGGGGTTCCACTCCCACCCTCGGGAATGCACACTTCCAAGCCAGCAGGCCTCTGTAAAAGGTGGTCCCTCCTATGGCTGCTGCCCTTGGTGTCTACTTGCTCAGACACAATCTCTGGCATTTGGCGGCTGCCTGTAGGCCTGCTTGCTAACATCCCACCCAGGGAGATGCCGAGGCTCTATCCAGGTCTAATACAGTAACAGCTGCAATACTGGCAATGGCCCTAGAACACTGGGAAGCCTAGAGTGGCAGGCGGGAAAGGAGCCCAGCTGACGAGGTCATTGTACCATTTGTTTCTGTTCTTCAGCCAATCTGTTCTGAGATTCCGACTAAAGGACCACCAGGGGCCAGCAAGCACTCCACCATTGCCTCCCTTCTTGAGGTCCACGCATGATGGAATTTAACTCTAGGAACTAAAGGTGGTCCTTTTGGAGCACATGATCCTCCAGCATGGGGACTCTTAGCCTGTACTCTGCCATTCACCTAGACATGAGTTTGGGGTGGGCATGAGAGAGTGTGTGCCCTGGCCCCTCTCCTCACCTAGTCAGCACTAAGTCTGACCCCAGGGACATCTCACTTCAGACTATGCTGCCAGTGGCCACATCAGGTCAAACCCACGATGTTGACATGACAACCACTACTGAAATTGATCTACAAGAGTCCAGAATCAGGCCCAGAAACAAGATATTCTCCAAACATCAACATGCAAAAAACCAATTAGCCAAAATAGAAAAACTGAAACAGATTTTTAAAAAAGCAAAAAATATCCAAGTGTAGCTCATTCTGCCCTAAAGTGGCCTTTTAAGACAGGGGCTGGCAGGCAGAGAACCAATGTTCAAAGGGCACTCTGGATGAAAACGGCATCTATTATTAACATTCAACTAAATTGGAGCTTGTGATTTAAATCACCATTTGCTGAAGCTAACCCTTGTGTTGATTAATCTCTGCTCACTTCTGATTGAGATTGGCGTCAGTTGTCCATCCTCTGTTCTCACATGCTGATTTACTGGGGTCCTGCTTATGATTACCACTTGCAGCCACTGGAACCTTGTTCAATTTGGATCTGCAATTACTACAGCTCGCCAATGTCTTGTATGAAATGGAGTCCTGGGGTTGGGCAGTGCTCCCACCTCTCACCCCAGGCAGCATCCTGGAGGGAGTGGTTGGTTGGCTACTTGCTTCAAGACATGGGACACCAGTGTGAAGAAGCTGGCCAGTTCTATTTCGTCCATGAGCCGGGAAATCCCTTGGCTCTCAGCTTACCGCTGGTATAGAAACAAGGCCTCAGTCCTCATGATGGTGGGAGATACTCTGGATGCAAAAGGGGACCCCAGTATGAGCCTGAAGGTCCCTGGCAGTGGCAGAATAAAAGATAGCCCAATCTCACCACTTCAATGCCAAAAGAATGACTGCCTGTTGTACCCTTTCTCTTCAACCAGCAACTGTTAAAGCACCAACCAGCAGGAAGAACCAACCAGCAGAAAGAAACACTGACTCCCAATAAGGCCACAGAGAACCAAGAGAAAGAGACCAAAGGAAGGAGGAAAAAGCCAGCCCTCAGCACTACACCCCAGGCTCCAGGAGAAGTCCTGGGGGCAAAAGTGGGGAAGAGTGGTGGGAGAAATGGATGGAGAAGAAGAAAGAAGAAATACACCAAACACCCTACTGCCCTCTCCCATGATTTCATCAAGAACTGGGTGTTCTCCAAGTCAAGTCAGGACTTGTTTCCTCGGGGAGAGAAAAAAAAAACAACACAAGCACCTTCAGTCTATTTTCTTGGCTGGAAGCCGAAGCAAATCTAGCAGATATTTACACAAGGGCCCAGCCATGTATGAGAACAGGATGACCAGCTTCCCGTGGGTCATGGTCATGAGAGTCTGGTGTCCCGAGGCCCAGATGCGATACCAGGGGCCGTAGAATGGGTCTGAGATGGCCGGACACAGCATGTTGTTCAAATTCACTTCGGTGACCTGCAGGGACAAGGGAGGTAAAGTGAGCGTTCACCATCCTTAGGCTTCTCTGGCTTCCGCCAATTCGGCCACCGCTATTTAATAACGGGGGACTAGGCAAGGCGAGATTGACCAATCTCTGCCTGTTCATTGGAGGGATTTCTCGCCCAGAGGTTTTCTGAGCACATCCAAGCTCAAGCCCTGGGGAGCTGAGGTAGAAGGGCGGGTGGGGGTCAGGGAGTCCGTCCAGAAAAAAAAAAAGCTCTTAGGTTTTTGCACAGTCTTGCCATCCAGTGGGTTCCGGAGATGGTTGCTGTTTCCTAAGCATCTAATATGTGCTTAGTCCCTGGAGAGATTGACAGCATGGTGCCTGCCTCCACAAGTGACCTCAAAACTGGACAGTGCTCGCCAAGCTCTCCTCACCATGTGGAGATCAGCAGAGCGCACCGAATGGGGTAAATCCTCAGAGAAGATTTCCTGAGGAAAGTGCACCTGTAATGGACTCATGGCAGATGGATGGGTGGAATGGAGATGAATGGTGTGAGGAGAGCCTTCCCTGTAGGAGGCACGTACTAGCCAGGCCTACACCAGAGCATCATCTGTCTGGTGATAGGAGGACCATATCAACCCCAGGATCCAGAGTCCCAGGAGAACTTGGGAAGAGGAAGGGTGGGAAGCTCAGACCGCTTCCTCCATATAGCGCAGGAAACCTTCATGCCACTGGCAAGGAGCTCCTGTGGCTCCCACAAACCAGAGCAGAGCAATACACCACAGGAGGAATGGGGAGAGACAACAGTGACTGCTTCTGCAAAGGGACTGGTGATACTGGTTACATGTCCTAGTCCTCCTAGGCCATGCAAGGTTCCACCAACCAATGTCACATTAACGCCACTCACGCATAAAATCAGACACATCCCTCTGGCCCCAAGCACAGCCACAACACCATTCAGTGTTCTCCTAATGCCCTTGCAGCCCATTCACTGGAGAGATGAGTCCTCATTGCTCCTCAGAGATGCTGGGCATTTGGTCCATGGCATAGAAAGCTGGAGACCACACCCTCAAAGGGGAGTTGTGACATAGAGCACTGGCAGAGCCACACCTCAAACTTCGGTCTCCTGAAAGCCCCAACCCCATCACCACCTCCAGTTTCTCCTTGCTCAGTCACCAAAAGCTATCCATGCACTCAGCAGCCACAGACGCCACAGAACTCAACTACCGAGTCCAGCCAATTGCCACTCTGTGGGCAATTCGTAACACCTAAGAATGCCACAGCTAGCCAATACTACAGTTCCACTGGCCTGAGAGCTCAGGGCATAGGAGTTGGCCCAGAAGGAACCCCAGGACAGAATCTTCTCTCAGGCCCACGGCCAGGTGAAGATTCTGCTTCCCAGTGGTGTGGAGGAGAGGGCACAGCAAACCACTTTCCAGTGGCAGCTCAGGGTCTGTCACCCTGAGAGGCCATGAGTAAAGGGCCTGTGAGCCCCTCCGAGGAGCAGAGAAACTGGCTCTATGGAAGGATTCCGGAAACTCTTAAGAGCGTAAATCAGCAACCCAGACAAAACAACGTGACATCTTGGCCTTTGGCATCCTTGTTTTCAAAACAAACCGATCAAGCAGCAACATCAGCCAGGATTAGCAAGATTTATGGAGACCTCCAAACAGAGGGGAGAGAACCCAACTTACCAGGCCCAAGATCTGCAAGACGGTGAAGTGATAAAAGAACATGAGGCCAGTGGAGAGAAGGGCCCACTGGAAACTGCGGAGGGGCTCTGGGGTGTAAGCACCTGGAGGAAAAGGGGAGACAGTGAGACGGTGCCCCTCGCTGGTGACCCACTTCTCTTCTTTGGCCCCAAGGGGATGAAGGTGCAGAGGACACTTCTTGCACAACTCAGTGACAACCACTCCACAGACCACCCAAGTGCTCAGCTTGAAACAGAATTACTACCTTCCCAGCCTCAACTTCACCCCATGCTTGGTGGGAGGCCATTATAAAAAGACTTAAATTCGAAAACTAAAGCACATTTAGGAAAGAACATTTAGCATTTCTTAAGAAAGCAAAGCAAGACAGAAGAAAATGAAGATAATAACTTCCAGCACTCGCCTATTCAAAATGCAACCAGAGCTAGCCTGTGATACAGTTCATGATTCCTTTTTCTATGTCTTAACAGTTTTTTTTCTTAATTAAGAATTGGAATAGCAGCAGGACTACAGAGATAGTGCAGCAGATAGGAAGCTTGTCTTGCACATGGCTTATCCACACTGAATCCTTGGCACCTCATATGGTTCCCTGAACCTGCCAGGAAAGACTCCTGAACATGGAGCCAGGCATAAGCCTATAGTACCACCAGGTGTGGCTCCAAATCCAAAAGCCAAACCAAAAATCCAAACAATACTGGAATTCCAGGCTGGGGATACAGCTCAAGGGACTGAGCATGCAATGTGCATGTAGAATACCCAGATTCCTGGCACACCATTGGTTCCCCAAGCATGTCAGGAGTGATTCCCAAGCACAGAGCCAGGAGTAGGCACTGGATATAAAAAAAAGGCCCCCAAATCACTCTTTATGTATATAATTGCATTTTCATATTTTTAGGCTTATTTTATTACTTTCAGTTAAGGGCTGCATCCAGCAAGTGCTTGGGGCAGGGGAGGGTGTTATTTCTAGCTCAGTGCCCAGGTACCATGCAGTGCTGGGGATAGAATCTGGGCCTCTTACATATAAAGCTTATGCTCTAGTCCTTTGGACTCTCTCCCCTACCCCTCTTCATGCTAGTTTAATCACTTTTCCATGTTTCTACAGAGGGACATCATTAGTAAAGTACAACACAGGGGTTAAGAATGTTAACTTTGATGTCAGACAGATTTTGGTTTCAATTCTATTACTGACTGTGGCACTCTGGAAAAGTTGGTTTTGGTTTGTTTTTCTTGAACTAAACCTGACTCTGTGTTTGGGAGTCTTCCCAGTGATGTTTGTGGGCTGGGCAATGCTGGGAATTGAACTAGTGTTGGCTGAATGCAAGGCTTTACCCTGTACTATCTCTCTGGCCCCCCCAAAAGCTGTTAAATTTCTTAAACCTTGTCTATTTGTCTATAAAATGGAGATAATAGTTCTATCTACTTTTATTAGTGAGCAATAAAGGAAATAGTACCTTTTTGGGGTTCTGTTTTGGGACGACAGCTGGCCCAAGGCTTACTCCTGTCTACATTCTTAGGGAACACTTTTGGTGAACCGTGTGACACCAGAGATGGAACTGGGTGCCACTGTATACAAGGCAAGTAATTTAAATCCTGTACTATTTCGCCAGACCCATTTATCATCAGAGATTTTCATGTGGGAGCTACCACACACAATCTAAGTATTTCATGTGTATTAGATGAAATCATTACCAAACCAGGATTATTATTCCTATAACTTAGGATTGTGTCATATCCAATGGTAGTGCCATTTCCCAACTGTGAAACAACAGCTCCCTCCCCCTAGAACAGCAAGAATGACACATTTTTCCCTCTCTCCTCACTTGGCGCAAACATCCCAGTGGGCCTGGATGGATTCCAGCGCTGGCAGAGCGAGAGTATGGTTTCTACGATGGTGTGGGTGTTGCTGTGAATGAAGGAAGACGAAGAGGGGTGCTCCAGAATAAAAAAGAATCTGGAGCTTTGCATCCCAAAAATGTAGATGGCAAGATGATATCCTGGACAAGTCTTCCCCCAGCCTCAGACTGTCACTGATTTTATTGCTAGGCTCTGTGCCATCTTTGGGGATGGGAAAACAAGAGGCCGGGGAGGCAGACAAGTCAGTCACCAATTTAGAACCCAGTGTGATAAGTGTGATAGCCAGAGTCTGGGTCATTTGGTATAGGGAGGACATGGCAGAACCCAGCTTGCGTGGGTATGAAAGGAGCAAAGGGACCTCTTGGTAGACAGCAAATGAAGGACAAATGAATCAGGCCAGGGGGTGGCTGGCATTCGAGTAGCAGCCTGCCTGTGGGCAGATAGCAGTGAGAGCAAAGCAATCGGGAGGATGGAGACTAAAGTTTCAGTGGTCTATAAAGGGCTATATAAGTGGGCTATATAAGACTCTTGTGGGTTTCCCAGTATGCAGTGCAAGTGGTTAACAGGAGGGAGAGTCACAGGCTGCCACCAAGCTGAGTGCTGGAGCTTTCCTCCTGTTCCTTCATGTTCTAGGCCCAGGAGCAGGCAAGTAACTGCTTCACTGAACCAAGCAAATAGCAGCAAACAGAAGAGTGACTGGGGTCTAAAAAATATTTAGGGCTCCTGGAGAATGGCCAGCTGGAAAGCCCAGGCCCTCTAAATGAGGCAGCTAGAAGTCAGGTTAATGTAATCACTACCTGGTGGGGACTTGGTCCAAAAGTACTAATCTCTCACTTTTGCAAAAGGAGGTAGAAACTCACCAGCCAGAGAGAGTACAGCACTGAACTACTCTGGAGGTGGCCGAATCTGGTTCGATCCCCAGCACCCGCACATCCCCTGAACACTGCCAGGTATGACCCCAGAGCACACAGACAGTAATGGTTCCTGAGCACCACCAGGAGTGGCGTCCAAATTACAAATGTAAAGAAATATGGTTATGAGCATTTCCTGATTTCTACATGCTGGTAAATAATTAGAATGTTCAATAGATTAAACGAAGTATATCTTCTGGAGGGACTATGACTCCCCCTGGGATCAACTTTGACCTCTACTGCATGGTCTTGGAGCAGTAAAAGGTTGAGATCTCTAGAGAATGTGTGCTGGAGAAGCTCAGTCTGGCCAACTGAGGCAGTGAGACTGCAAAGGACAAGAATTCAACAAGCGAAGAGGATTATTACTTGAAAGGTACTGAGTGGGGCTGAAGAAAAGTGAAACACAGAAAAGTGGCAGGGCATGGGACAAGATGGGACGATGAAGAGGAAGGAGCTAGAAAATACACTCTGCCAGAGGTCTAGCCTGGCCTTACTGGGTTGATAGTACCTTTGATTTTGATGAAGGAAAGAAGAAACAGCAGATCTGGGCAGAAGATCAGGAAAGGAGGCCAATTTAGCTAAGGTGAAACTGCAGTACATGTGGCTATCCAAGTGGAAATGTTTCTGACGCAGCAGGATGCAGCTCAAGTGGCCAATCAATATAAGGGTCAGAGTGTACTGGTGCCGGGCAGACATGGATTAGCAACTCCCCGCTTTTTAAGTTAGCAATTGCAGGGTCCTGAGCAAGCCTCAGTATCTCTTGAACTCTGGTTTACTCATATAGAAAATGGAATGACTACATATTTCCCAAGAAAGTGGATGAAATCACATGCAATAATTCATGTCATGTTGGAAATTCTGTAATTTGGGAGTTAATAAATGCAGCTTGTTTTGTTTTTATTTGATTTGAGGGCCACACTTGGCAGTGCTCAGAGGATCTTGCACTTGGAAGTCACTCCAGGCAGTGTTCGGGGAACCATGAGGCAGTGCTCAGGGGCTCTTGTGCTTGGAAGTCACTCTAGGGAGTGCTCAGGAACCATGTGGTAGAGGGACTGAAGCTAGGGCTCACACATGCAAAGTCAGCCCTTTGCCTTCCCTTTGTCTCCATTGCTGACCATTTTACATTTTGAGTCCCAAACTGAAATAGCAGTGGAAGCTAATGTCTAGGTACCCTCAGCACACAATGGTAAGGCAGATTCCTATGTAGAAGGAGAGAGGAGAAAGGGTAATGACAGAGGCCCAAGGAATACCTTGTGGAGATGGGCATGAGGGGAGAAGAGGAAGGAGAATGGGGCTAATAACTAAAGCCCTTCTGAGTCAGCAGGCTGCCCAAAAACGTCAAACCCATTTCTCCATTTTATGGCAAGGAAATGAAAATTTTTAAAAGCTAAGCTTCCAGATAGACAAAGTGAGGTGGGCTGACTTTCGCCCACTCCCAAATCCTAATAGCAGAGGGCTGCACTTCCAGACTCACCCAGGGCCTCGTTGTTCAGGGTGCCAACAGATAGTTGCCCAGCTCTCCTGCAGCACCATCATTATCCTTATCTGTCCCCCTATCTCGGCAAGAGTGCCTCAGAGTCAGAGCATGTGTGAGCCTAAGTCTTGATTTGGCCACCATTTTAAATGCGGCCGCTCGACATCTTATCAGGACATCTTTTTATGACATCTTATTATCTCATTCCTACTTTGGACAAATTTGCAGGCTATCGAATGTAGCCTGCCCACAGGGCAGAGTCTGGCAAACTCCCCGTGGCGTACCAAATATGCCAAATACCAGTAACAATGATGGGTCTCATTCTCCTAAGAGCCTTGAATATAATCTCAGGGCTAGGATGAAAGAGACGTTACTGGGGCCTGCTCGAGGCAATCGACGAATAACAGGATGATGAATGAATTTAAAAGTATGTGTTGTGGCAAGGCAGCACTCCAGCTTTCCACTTTCCCCAGGACAATTTACTGTCCATTCCCATGTGAGCACTGAGCCCTGTGTTCTTCCCTGGCCTCTGGCAAGAAAAGGCAATGAGGGGTTGAGGCTGGAAATGAGGCTGGAGCTCACTCTGCTCCCCAGGGCTGTGCTTTCCCCAGGTTTTCTTCCCTCCAGCCTCATTCTGGCTCGCTTTGGTGGCAGCTGGCTTGTGGTGACATAGCCCATGGGTCAGGCAGTAGCTGCAGGAAGAAGATGTGACTGGCAAAAGTTGTCAGCTAGTAAGAGGCCTAAGGAGAGCTGTATGCATGCTCTCACTGCGGGTGGGCCTCCCCTCACCATGCTCCTCCCCAGACTACCTCTGCCTTAAAGCCTCTGAACATGCCCTGCTTGGTTATGGGGGGGAAGGGACTCAGAGCAGCCAGCAGTCATGTTTCTTAGGATGCTCGCTGCCTCCTGCCCTCACCTCACTTTGGATTCATTCATTCTCTATTGCATCATCTATCTCATGACACTCTTTCTTAGTCCCAGTGAGCAGGGAGGTTTCTGATTCATCTCACCACTTCCGGCAACTGGTTGGATTCAGTAAGTTCTGGAAAAAAAAAGCACTCCACAGGCAGATCAGAGGCAGAGACTATCAAGAAAGCCACAGAACCAGAACCCTTTAGTTCAGCGATAGCACTCAGAGGACTATTGCCCCTTCCCTAAACACACAGACATACACAAAACCAACACACCACCCTTATTTGCACAAAGATATTTAGACCTGTGTCACCTATATTGAGAAACCAAAAACAAACCAAATGAAAAGATAAGTTAAGTAAACTCCAGGCCTCCATATTATGCAACAGCACCAATCTAGGACAGCCCAGCCCATTCTGTACCTGCATGAAATAGCCCCTGGCAAGTCATGGCAAGTGCAGGAAACAACATCAAGTAGCGTACAGATAATGTTTTAAAAGAAAAAACCAAGGGCCAGGCAGATAGTATACCTGCTCTGCACACAGCTAAACCATGTTCAACCCCTGGCATCTCATGTGGTTCCCTGAGCCCAACAGGAGTCATGTCTGAGCACAGATCCAAGAATAAGCCCTGAGCACCTAATATTCCCCCCAAACACAACAAATACAACATAAGAAAAAAATAAAACAAAAAAGAGCCAGAGAGATATTACAGCAGATAAGGAACTTGGCTGACCCAAATTCAATCCCAGGAACAGAAACGATCCTAGGATGACCCATATGTGCTAGGGATATCATATATGGTTCCCCCTAGCACCACCAGGAGTGATCCCCAAGCACAGTTGGGTGAGACCCCCCAAACCAAACCAAACAAATAAACAAAACAAAACCACTTTGAGATTTAAAACCAAGACCTTATGGCCAGATGTAGGCTTGATTCCTGTGTCTCCTAATGCCTGTAGGGGTGTTCTTGGGCAAATTTTGCTGCTGCTCTAACCCCACCTTCCCTTATCTGAATAGGAGGGAACAGTTACCCCATGGGGTTGCTGGGGGAATAAGAGAGAGATACAAGTAAATACAGCAGCTGGGTTGGTACACAGATGGCACCTGCTATTTTTACCATGCTCACTCCAGCCATCCAAAATCTCATCCAAGAGGGAAAGAATACAGGGACCTGATACAGGGGCGAACATTTCTCTAAAGGGGAACTTTGTGCTTTCCTCCTGCCTTTTCATTGCTGTTGGCGTGTTTGCTTTAAAAAATGATCACTTAATTTCTTGGAGAAAGAAAGGAAAAGAGAAAGCACGAATGGACTAGAGGATCGTGTCTACATAGATCTATACAAATCGGATGCAGACTCACATCAGTCTATTTTTTCTATAAACTTGGATGTGGCCCTTGGGTTCATCTCAGTGAAAACCCAGTTTTCCTCAAGGAAAGAGAAGCATGCATTTTTAGGAAAATTAAAGACATAAACTTCTTTCTATTTTTCTACCATAAAAAAACCGTGACATTTTCAACTAGCGTCACACATCTCAGGAGGAGAGAAGAAGTTCAGCTCAAAAGTTAGGGAAAAACCAAGATAATAGCTTTTTATGAAATCTATTCCTGCCAAAAGGGAATTTGATGAGAGCTGGGAAAGAAGTCAATTGTACCACCAGCAGCCAAGGCCGATCCCTACATGCCTCCTGAGGATTCTTGCTCTCATCCTCTCAACCCAGGTAGCAAAGACTTGGGCCAAGGAGATGACACTGGATTGGGAGTTTATCTTCTTCTCCAATATGCTTCCCAATCTCTTTGGCCTCTTTCCTTCTACACCTCACCCGTTTAGTCAACATTGACCCAATACACAAATGGAGCTCCATGCTGGGCACTGGGGAGGGCTGGGGAGAAACCAAGAGAGCCCCCCACCCTGGAGAAGCACCCCAAAACTGGCCGATGAATGATGAGATGGTCCGACATGGTAAGCATGAGAAGTAATGAGGACACTGAGGAAGGGGATCTGGAGAAGATGGTAAAGTTTGGAAAACAGAAGGTGTTGGGGTGAAGTTAGAGCTTAAAGGAAGGAAAGAAAGAACATTCTGGGCAGAAGAGATCTCTATAGGAAAGTTAGCGGGGTGTTGTGCCACAGCATGCATGCATGTTGAAGAAGGTCTGCAGGAGGGGAACATTACACAGGAGGGGCCACGTGTCAGTAGATGAAGCTGGAGAAACAGGTGAGTGGGATCAGGTTCTGAAGAACCTTGTTTGCCAAGCTAGGGAATCTGACCTTTATCCTGTATGTGAGAGGCCATGGAGAGGTTTTGAATAGGACAGGGCAAGGGCAGGTTCATGTTTCAGCCAGCCACACTGCTCTGAAGGCAGAGTGGATGATGAACTGTAGAGACACATGTTTGAAGATTGGTTCAGGCGCTGCACAGTGACAAAGATGACCTGGAAAATGCCCAGACATAAAGGAAACATCTAGGGTGACCCCTGGGTCAGTGACTTCAGTAACCACAAGTTGATTTAGGAGAGAGATGAGGTCAGATAGGATAGCCAGGCAAACCTCTCCAATCAGTTCAAGACTGTAGTCTGAGTTTATTTCAGGAGAGGGATCAGCCCAGAAAACATAACTTGGGATATGGAGGAGACCAGTAAAATAGAGGCCACAGAATGAGATTTAAGACCTAAGGACAGATGACCAGGAAGCAACCAGTAGAAGAAAACAGAAAATAAACTTCAGGTTGCCAACAGCTTGTTGGTGATTATATTTCAATTAAGTAAAATGAAAGGAAACTCAGAATTTGGCTCCCCAGCTATAGGAGCCATGTAACAAGTGTTCAATAACTGCAAGTGTCCAGTGGCTACCATATTGGAAAGTGCCAAAAGAGAACATCCCATAATGACAGCAAATTCTATTGGGAATTAGTGTCTCTGGCAAGGTGCAAGAAAGACAAATGCTTCTACTGGGTTTGGTGATGTATAGGTCCTTAGTGAGCTTTAGTGCAGCAATTACAGCAAAGTAGCTACACAAGAACTAGGTGGTCAAAATGTCTCAAGCCTGCACAGCACTGTCAAGGCTGCTCCTGAGCATATATTCAGGAATAGCCTCTGAGTACCATCAAGTGTGGCCCCAACCACCCCTAAATAACAAATTAAAGATAAAGAAAAATGTTACATGAGCATAAGGAATGGAAAAAGATTCCAGGAAATGAGAACAAGATGGGTGAAGTCACAAAGAACTCATCAATCAAATGACTGTATATCAGCCAGGGCTGGAGCGATAGCACAGCAGGTAGGGCATTTGCCTTGCACGCAGCCAACATGGCCGACCTGAGTTTGATTCCTCCGCCCCTCTTGGAGAGCCCAGCAAGCTACCGAGAGTATCTCGCCTGCACGGCAGAGCCTGGCAAGCTACCCGTGATGTACTCGATATGCCAAACACAGTAACAACAAAGTCTCCAATGGAGACGTTACTGGGTCCGCTCGAGCAATTCAATGAACAATGGGAGGACCACGACCGTGACCATATATCAGCCAAATGACTGGTATACATGGGGCCAGAGTGATAGTAAAGCTGCAGAACATTTGCCTTGCATATGGCTCACCCAAGTTCCATTCACAGCATCCCATATGGTTCCCTGAGCCTGCCAGTGGATGACCTGCCACTTATTCCTTAGCACAGAGCCAGGAATAGGCGCTAAGCACTAGCAGAGTGTGGCCCCAAAAGAACAAAACTAAACACACACCAAAAAATGACTGCTATTCTCAAGTATCTCTCTGAATACCCCTTTGTCCTTTGGCTCTTGCTCAAACTACCTCCAGCAACACTTCTCCCCACAAGCAGCCTACTTCATTTGCAGCTCTCTTAAACAGTGATAGGTTTTTCTCCTTTGCTTCATGTAGGGAGAGCAGGTAACTTTGTTATTTTATTTGTTATTTTATTGTTATTTTCAGACCACTGGCCCTTCATTCTCCATGGAGACACAAACCCACCTTGCCATGCTACCCACTAGCTTTCCTTTCCACAAATTTCTACAGAAGTATGGGGGTGGCCCTTCATCTTCTGCTGAAGATATCACTACCTGACTGGTATCGCCCTCTCAGAAACCACTGTCCCATTTCCTGATAATTCCTACATCTGCCAAAATAAACCTGACGTGGCCTGTTCTCATCAATGATCTTGTCCCCTAGGGTACTCCAGCCACTCATTCTCATGACCACTCTTGATCATGTCTGGAACCTTATCATTACAAATGTCTGTAGCCCCTACAGAATCACAAACTTTTCACATTTCAACCATAACTTCTATCTTAAATACTACTCCCTCTAGTCCTGACACCAATCCTTTCTTAACTCCACTGGAATCTGATGCATTGGTTTAACCAACTTTCTGCTTTCTTTCAAAGCTCTCCTTCGCCTCCTTAAATCTATGGCTCATCATCTGAATCATCTCTGGCAGATACCTTTGGCTCCCACTATTCCCCTCATTATTATACACATCTTGGAAACTACCCAGTGCTGATTAAATTCTAATCTCTTCCTCCTCCTCCTTGCTTGCACCTACACAGTTGAACCTGGCTAGAGAAAAACAACAGTACTGTGTGTTCTCACTTCAAATCTGTGAGCACAAACATCAAGGGTAATCCTTTGTATTGCTAGGCAATCATACCACACTTCCCCCATCCATTTACTCTCTCTCAGATAAAAATTGAATCCTCCCTCTCCCTCCCTCTCTCCTCATACACAATTTTGTCTGTTTGGGGGACACATCCAGTGGTGCTCAGGACCATGTAATACTGGGGTAGTATTCCAGACCTTCCACATGCAAAGCATGTGCTCAGCACTTTGAGCTATCTCCTCATTCCCTCCTCAGATCTTTGATACTTCTATCCCTTCTCTACTCGCAGATGATGGCCTTGCTTCTGCCTTTACTGAATAAAGGGGATTCAGACTGAAACACACAAAAGTTATCATGATTATCCACCAGTCTGTATTGAAACCCAATATGCTGTGTTCACCCGTATTAACATGAATTAATTACCAAGAAGTGAAGTCAACGCCAGTCTCCCCACTTATATCCTGACCCTGGCCCTTCTCCCCTACACAATGGCATTCAGGCCACGATGCCCTCCTACACACACACTTATATCAGCAATTTCTTCTCTCCTGGTTTATTTTCATAAATAAAACATACTATAACAACATTCAAAAATAATACACAACCTCACTTAAACCATTCATACAGAATGTTGCCCTGCAATCCCCATCCCATGAAAGGTCATGGAGAGACTGAGAGCTAGTCATCCCAACATTTACTACTGAGTCCAGGTATAAGCAGGAGAAAAATCTCTAATTAGTTAGGCTACCATTGCAAAGTACCATCAGCCAGGTGATGTAAACAACAGAAATGCATTTCCTCCTAACTCTGGAAGGTACAATCAAAGTGTTGGCGGATTCAGGGTATGGTTCTAGCCTACTTCCTGACTCAAAGACAGCTGTCTTTTTGTTGTTTCTGCACATGGTGGAAGGAGTGAGGAACTCTCCAGCATCTTAAAAGGCCGCTACTTCTATTGATGAGGGTCTCAACTCATGACTTCATCCAAACTAACTTCCAAATGCTCTGTCTCCAGATGCTGTAACATTAGGGTCATGATTTCTACATATAAATTGGGAAAGGGAAGTATAATGACACAAACATGCAAATTATAACAAAGAACAACGGGAACCAGAGAGCTAGTATAGTGGGTAGGACACTTGCCTTGCATGTGGTCAAAAAAGGTTCAATTGCTGGCACCGCATAGGGTCCTCCAACTCAAGTCAGGAGTGATCACCAAGCATAGAGCCAAGAGTAAGCTCTAAGCACAGCTGGGTGTAGCCCAGAAATGAAAAGGAAAAAAAATCACAAAGGACAAAAAAGTCACAAATGGTCTTTCTCCACCAGTCCCATGAAAAGGCAGTCATTTTTTTTAAAAAAAAAGTATTGAAACACTGTGAGATAGACTGTTACAAAGCTGTTCATGATGAGATTCAGTCACACAATATTCCAACATCCATCCCTCTACCAATGCACATTACCCAGCACCAATGTGCCCAAGTTCCCTTCTATTACCCTCCACCGCCCCCCATTCCCCAACCTGCCTCTATGGCAAGGGCTTTTCTTCTACCTCTGTCTCTGTATTGCTCTCTTTTTGGGGCATTGTGCTTCACAATATTGACACTGAATAGGTATCAAGAATATCCCTTTACCTATGTTTAACCCTCAGATCTTGTCCAGCATGATCATTTTCAGCTATTATTATGGTCTCTTTATCTTACCTACCCTCTGCCCCACACATACACTTGTGGTTGATTCCAACCACTGAACAGTCTTCCTAATCCTTGTTTTCCCTGGCCATGGATATTAGTCTTCTACTATATATTTTATATACCACAAATGAATGCAATCATTTTATATCTGTCCCTTTCCTTATGACTCATTTCATTCAGCATAATATTCTCCATGTTCACCCATTATAGGCAAATTTCATGACTTCATTTTTCCTAACAGCTACATATTATTCCATTGCGTAGATGTTTCATAGTTTCTTCATCCACTGTCTGTTTTTGTAAAAGCCTGTCTTTAAGAAATTACCAGTCACCTCTGGTTAAAGAAACTTTGGTACATCTACACAATGGAGTACTATGTAGCTGTTAGAAAAGATGAAGTCATGAAATTTACATACAAGTGGTACAATATGGAAAGTATCATGCTAAGCGAAATGAGTCAGAAAGAGAGGGACAGACATAGAAAGATTGCATTCATCTGGGGGATATAAAGTAACAAAGTATGAGATTAATACCCAAGAATAGCTGAGATCAGCACCAGGAGGATTACTCCATAACTTAGAGGCCAGCCGGGTATCCTAGAGGAAAGGGCAGTTCAGATAGAGAAGGGAGCACCAAATAAAGGATGTTTGGAGGATCCTCCCAGGAGGGGAGATGCATGTCGAAAGTAGACTATGGACTGAACATGTTTGCCACTCAATGCCTCTTTTGCAGACCACAACACCCAAAAGGAGAGAGAGAACACAGGGGATTGCCCTGCCACAGAGACAGGGGGGATGGGGGAATGGGGGTGGGAGGGATATTATCCGTGGCGGTGGAAAATGGGCACTGGTGGAGGGATGGGTATCTGATCATTGTATAATTGAAACCAAAGCACAAAAAATTGTAAATCTACAACTGTAAAAAAAAATAAAATAAAGGGGAAAAAAAAGAAAAAAAAAGAAAAAAAGAAAAAAATAAAAAAGAAATTACCAGTCCCCTAAGCTAGACAGGTCAAAAATCCAACAACCACTCTTTACTCCTCTCTTTCGGTTGTATTTGATGTATTATCCTCAAATCTTGTTGACTCTACTTTTAATATGTATCCAGACTTCAGTGACTTTTCTCTGCCTCTGTAGTCAATACCCTCTCTGAAGGCACTATCATCTCATGATAGTATCCTAAACATCATTGACAGGTCTCTCTACTATGAGCTAGAGTTTAATCTCAGAATAGCTCTGGAGTTACCCTTGCAGTACTGAGTTGGATCATGTAAATTTTCTGCTCAACCTCCTCCTGACTTCCCATCTTCCTTAGAATAAAAGACTTTTTAATCATTTGACCCTATTTATAATCTTCACTAGTCCCCATATTACCTCTATGACCCCATGGCTGATGACTTTCCCTTTCTATTACATAGCTATAGACACAATTGACCTTCTTGCTGTTACTGGAGTATGCTGGAAACATGACTGCCTCCAGAGTTCATGCTCATTTCCTTCTTTTGGGAAATTCTTTCCTCATCTATAAGACTTAACTCACATGTCACATTCTCAATGAGGCCTTTCCTTTACATAAGGCCACCCCATTTTGAAAGTGCAGCTCTTGCACCCCATCAATAGCACTGTGCCTTTTATCCCACTTTATCTTTTTCTCTATGACACAGACATCATTTGGGTTATTATATATTTTACTTTTTTAGTTGCTGCCTGTCTCCTTCCACAGGGATGTAAGCTCCATAAAAGCAATGATATTTGTCTACTTTGCTCACAGTTTTAGATGCAGAAATAAGAACAGACCAAGACACAAAGTGGGGGTTCAATAAAAGTTGGCTGAATGAATAGCACAGAATGTTCAAGAACTTTAGATATTCTGGCATCTCTGCACTATCCTGGCAATGAGGGAAAAACAGGAGATAACGGTCGGTACATGAGACAGTGTTTTCTACATCACGTAGATGGGTTTTACAAGTCACTGTGAGAACCTGATAAAGAATGCAAGAGATCTGCTGTGGGTCTGAGCACCCATATTTTTTTATTATTGAGACAACATCATTATACTAATGTTGCTATTTATGCTTTTGGCATATAGTTACTGGTCTTCTTCAAATACCACAGTGCTCCAAACCCTCCACACCACAGTCCCTAGGTCTTTCAAGTCACCCAGCTGTCCTCCCATCAGTAACTAACCTCCATTCTGTTGTCAGAGTTTGAAAATTTGTTTTCATTGGAGATTATCCATCCCTTAATTATTTTCTCAAATCTACTTATCACGAATGAATGAAATCATCTGCCATTTGTTCTTCCTCTGACAGACTTCATTTAACATGGCCCTTTCGAGATCCATCCATGCTGTACCAGAAGGTGTGATTTCATATTTTTTTACTTGTTGTGGCTTTTGGGCCACACATAGCAATATTCGGGTGTCATTCCCTGTTTAGTGATTTGGTACCAGGAACTGAACCTTGGCCTGAATGAGCTCTCTTGCATTGTGTTCTCTCTCTAGCATAGATCCCATCTCCTCCCTCCCCCTACTTTTTGTGAGGGGGAATGTGGGCCACACTCAGGGGTGCTGGGGGGAGGAGAAAGTAACTACAGCTCTATTTTGAAGAGTTTTTCTTGGTGATGTTAGGGGTACCATCTAATACCTGAAATGCAACCAGGTTTTGCTGCATGCTCTGACCCTCAGATTTCATCTTTCCTTAGAGTTGAGTATGGTATTCCCTGTGTATATAGATCACATCTTCATTGCCAACTCCTCTATTGTTGGACCCCTGGGTTGTTTCCAGATCCTCCGGCCATCATAAATAGCACTTCAATGACATAGGAGTACAAAGATCTCTTGGAATTACTACTTCTGTGTTATCAGGAAAGATGAGAATCTGCACTTCTAACTCCCAGACTCTCTTAGTCTTCAGACCACACATTTCTTAAGTTCCTTCTCATTGCCCTACACAATGGATAAAGCAAAAGGAAATGAATCTGAGAAGTGCTCAAGAGGCTGTCTCGACAGGATTTGGTCACTGATTTTGTGTGTGTGTATTGAGGAGTGAAGGGCCAATGTTCTATCCCTGACACTACACAGGTCCTGTGATCCCTGAGCCCACGAGTAATCCCTGAATGTACAGACAGAAGTAAGCCTTGTGAAGTGCTGGTTGTGGACCCAAAACAATACAGATAAGAAGGAAGTGAGGGTGGATGAGGATACCCTGGATTGGGAACTCATGTGGAAGATCCATATTGTTCACCTTCTATCCTGAGGGATTACAGTGCTCACGTAGGCCAAACATCCCTCTACAAATATTGGGGCCAACTGCGTCACCCCCTTCGTGTAACTATGGCAATTTTCTGACTCCTGAGGCTTACAGAATGTGGCCCCTGACCTGGCCTGGAACTCAACAGATAAAACTGAGGAAGTAAAAGATAAAAAATAAAGAAACTGGGGGCTTCTGCCTGCTGCTCTGCCATTCCAGGTGAGGCTGCCTGCAGCTGACATCATTTGACCTAATCCAAAATGGTAGGCAGAATCCCTACCTTCCACTTAGCTTCCAGCAGCTTCCACACCTGACCTGTGTCATTAAACAGGCCCACACTCAGGTCCTGAAGCAACAGATCTACTTAACAAATTTCATACTGCTCACAACTGTTCTATTCTTCCTATCATTTAGTGAAGATGGGCAGAGAAGACAGAGGGAAACCTCAGCTTATTCCATCAGCATCTTCCAGATGGTCTAACTACAAAGACTCACCTCCAGCACAGCAAGAACATAAGTACACCATGCTCAACAAGTGAAAAAAATATATCGCCAAATACATTAACAGCACCAGTAAATCCTCAATGTCTTTAGTAACACTATGATGAACATGTTCAATGAAATTACAGAAATGATGGCACAGGTAGTCAGCAAAGCATAAGAAAGTATGAATCAAAATGAAATAACTACTACAATCAGAAATGACATAAATGAAGAACATGGTAGGTGACATGAAAACATCAAAAACATAAAAACATCTGCTTTGAAAAGCAGAATAACATAAGCTGAGCAAAAGATCAAGGAGCTCCAAGATGAGGAGGAAACTGCTAGGAAATAGCAAAAGGTGGGAAATAGTCTGAAAAGAAATGAACAGCATACCAGAGAACTATGAAAAGTTCATGAGGAACAATATAAGAATCATGGGAGTCCCTGAAGAACAGGAAGGCAAATGTGATGAATACACAATAGTTAAAGAAATCATCGATAAGAATTTCTCAGCGTTGAGAATTACAGGCACTAAGATCCAAGAAGCCTGAAGGGTTCCAGCAAAAATTGACTCAATTAAGAAAATCCAAGACACACTATACTAAAAATGACAAAATTCAAAGATAGATACAGAATACTGAATGCAACAAGCAAAATAAAGGAACTTACAAACAAAAAAAGCCCATAAATGTACAGAAGATCTATCAATGAAACTGTGAACCAGCAGAGTATAGAGGAAAACAGTATAAAAACTCAACAAAATGAACATCTCACCACACTATTCTACCCAGTTAGACTATCATTCAAATTTGATTGAACAATATAGAACTTCATGATAGACAACAACTTACGGAATTCATTGCCTAAAGCCAGTGTTGCAAGAAGCATGAAAAGAGCTTCTCTAAAGGACAGGACAAAATTCCTAATATGTGGCTTGAGTATGGCACTCCAAATGGTGCATATGGTTTGCCCTAGGTATGTTTACTCCTAGCTTGCTAAGGGATTTTATACATCTTCAATAATGATCTAACATCTTATTTATATTGGTTAAAATCACTTATCAACCAGTCACCATAAACTGATTTTTATTTATTTACTTTCTGATAATTCCATTTTTTTTCCTTTAAATTTTGTTGGGGAAAGCAATGTGAAGTAAATTTGCTATATGCCTGCCAACAGGGCAGACAGGGGAATGGGAGGGAACTTGAGGGTATCAGTGGAGGTAGGGAGACAGTGGTGGTAGGACTTGTGTTGAAAGACTATATGCCTAAAACAACTCTATTATGAACAACTTTGTAAATCACTTTATTTTATTAACAATTAAAATAAAAATAATAAAGAAACCGGAGTCAGAGAGATAGTACAGTGGGACGAGTGCTTGCCTTGCAAGCAGCTAACCCAGATTCAATCCCGGCATGCCATATAGTCCCCGAACGTCCCACCAGGAGTGATCTCTGAGTGCAGGGCCAGAAGTAAGCCCTGACTACTGCTGCATGTGGCTTCCAAACAAACAAAATTAGAGAAACCTATTCAATGAAGGAGATCAAAGCCCCCCTTTTCACTATTTCCTGCCATTTTAACTCAAAGCAGCTCTTTTTTGTTCATTAAGATAAGCTAATGGGGCCAGAGAGATAGAACACACATTAAAGTACCCAGGCTGTACATATGCTCACCACATTTATGAACTATGTGCATGAGAAACCATTATTAACAACAGTGTTGTAAACCAACAGAATCTCAAAAAAGAAAAGAAATTTTAAATAAATGAAACAAGAGAAAATGAAACCTAGAGATATATTAGAGATGTGTTATAAAAAGTAATGTGGTTTAATTTACCTAAAATATTGAATAGCTGTCATTCAATATTTAGGCTCTGACTATACAACATAAGTGCCATATTGTCTATGAAGACTGATCTGATTTTTTTTTTTTGGCTCTTTTAATCATACCCAGTGACGGTAAGCTCCTGGCTCTGCACTCAGGAATTACTGCTGGTGGTGCTCAGGAGGCCACATGGAATGCTGGAGATCGAACCCAGGTCAGCAGCATGGAAGGAAAATATCCTACCTACTGTACTCCAGCCCCCAAAACTGATATGTTTTTCAAAAAGATACCAAGGCTTACCCTGGTTCTATCTCTGGTACCATGTGGGTTCCTGCCCTTACCCTGGTTCTATCTCTGGTACCATGTGGGTTCCTGCCCCTGCCCTGCTCCCCAACATCACTGGAGTCTACTCAAGTGGCTGCAAATCTCCAGGAACATGCTCTGGGTTCTCTGATACACTGCTTGCGAAGTACACTCTTAAATGGAAAGGGGGGAAAGTTAATAGAGACAGGGGATGCGGCTCAGTGGCAGAGTGTAAAAACTCAACAAAAACAAAAGCTCAATACACGTATCTGGCCTTGCACTGAAGCGGAGACCCAGGTTCTGCTTTCTACCCTTCACAAGTTTCTGGGTGAAAAACTGTGTTGATCCAAGCCCCTTCACGCTTCAGTGTTCTTCTCACAGTAAAATCTGTGAGCCCCCTGGCTCACAGAATTTCTTCACAAATAATTTTATATAAAAGCTAAAAGAGATGAGCCAGGAGCCATAGTATAGTGGGTAAGTTAATTGCCTTGCATGCAGCTGACTGGGTTTCGATCTCCAACAACCCAGATCTCCAACACCTAGAACACCACCAGGAGTGAGCCCTGAGTGCGGAGCCATTCCTGAGTACAGCCACATATGGCTTAACCCTCCAGAGCTCCACCAAAAAAAGAAAGTAGTACAGAAAAAGAAAGCTAAAGGAGGGTCAGGGCTATAGCTCAAAGTAGTAGAACCATGTGAGACTCTGACTTCCATTCCTTGTGGGCTGGATCTAACCCCAGTGGCCCCTGAACAACGCTGGACCCAATCAGCACATTACTGTGAGGGTGCCCAGGAAGTGTCCCCAGGCCCTGTGAGCACCTCTAGGGGCAAGCCCTATTAAAAAAGCAAAAGCCAAGTGAAAGGAACATGGAGATACTCTGGAGAGAAGTACTATTTAAGCAGCACACCTCACCGAGGAAGTTCATATTCACTGTGTCTCGGGTGAGCATTCTACAAGCAGAGCCAGCTTCTGGATCATCGAGGCAATGAGGCTTCCTCTCCCAGCAGTCTCAGAATCCTCTAGAGGCTGGCTCTCAGTCTTGCCCCTGATGACCTAATGCACTCAAGGGCTTACTGAAAGGCAGTTCCCTGCTGTATACTTTACAGGTCATGTTGAGATCCTATTATATTAAAAGATAACATGGGGGGGGGGGCTAGAGAAATAGTATAGAAGGCAGGGTGTTTGCAGGCAGCCGACCAGGGTATCATAGCTGGCATTGTCAAGCAGTATCAGGAGTAATTCTGAATGCAGATCCAGGAGTAACCCCTGAGCATTGAAGGGTGTGATGACATACTCCCCCCTCCCCCCGCAAAAGATTGAAGTCAGTGGTCCTGAATCAGGAATCTTACACTTGGCATTTTTTATTTTTGTTTTGTTTTGGGGTCACACCCCAACAGTGCTAAGGGATTACTTCTGGCTCTGCACTCAGGAATCATTTCTCCTGAGGCTCAGAAGACCTTACAGGGTGTAAGGGATCAAACTGGGGTTGGTCATGTGCAAGGCAAGTGCCCTACCTACTCTACTACCACTCTAGCCCCTATGCTTGGCATTTTTTACTGGTTTCCTCTGTAGGCAGCCTCTACAGGTGCAGGAGCCACAAACATTTGAGAGTCCTTGTCCCAGAGAACTCCAGTAGATGCCTGGGTCCCTGCCCCAAAGACCTAAGTGAGTCTAAGGAGATCTGAAAGGGGTCTGCATTTTCCATTCTTTGTCCAGAGTCAGTTAAATGATTCCGATTCCAGGTGTTCTAATCGCCTAGGAGACACTGAGGTGGAATCCTGAAGGTGGCTGAGGTACTCGGGGGCATGGGAGAAGCTGCCAGGAGAGACTCACAGCCTGGTGTGAAAGAGCAACAGCATCTCCAGGAAACTGAAAAATGAAATTGAAAACAATATATAACATATAACAGCTCAAAGGGCTCAGCTACACTTTACTTGCAGCAAGCCCAGGGTTCAATCCCTGATACTACATGGGCCCCGAGTCCCACCAGGAGCTACCCTGGAGCACCAAGCTTGGAGTGTGTGGCCCCAAAACAACAACAAAGAGAAAGTAAGTGAAATAAAGCAAGAATTGCTTGACTTCAGGTTCTGTTGCCAACGCAGAACTGCAGAGCTACAGCTACTTTCTCCTACACAGGGAAAAACCTCAGGGTTTTCAGAAATCTCCTGCTCTTTACCTACTCAACCTCTGGTACAGGGCTAAGCTCTGGGCCAAGTAAGCAGATTCCCCAGCTCTTGCCTCATGCACTAAACCCTGAGAAGCCTTCAGAATTTACAGTCTCCCTTCCTCTTTCCCTTTTTCGCTTCCTCTCTCTCTCTCTCTCTCTCTCACTCCCTCCCCCTCTCCACTCCCTTTCTCCCTTTCTCTCTCTCATTTTGGGGCCTTATCTGGCAGTGCTCAGAGCTATTTTCCTGGTGCAGCCATTACTGGAAAAAGCACATTTCCTTTAACTGTCCTATAAACTAGTACCAGGGCTGCATCCAACCCTCAGTATCTTTAGAAGAAGCTTAAAGTCCACTCAACGAGGGGCAGAAGATGGCTCAAAGGGCTGGAACACACAGGCATGTGGGATCCTAGAGTTAGATCCTAGATATAGTTATAGAATCACATGGTCCCCAGACAGCAAGGGGACACCAGACTCCCTCCACAAATATTCCCCCAAGTAAAGCTGGGTGGGAACTCAGATAAGAAGCACTGGTTCCAGGAAGAAGTGGCATTGTTAGAATCAAACAGTAAAAGGGCTTTTATTTTCAGTTTGTGGCCATGCCAGGCAGTTTTCAGGGCATACTCTTGGCTTGTTGCTTGGGGATTACTTCTGGTGGTGCTCCAGAGTCCATATGTGGTGGCCAGAGATGGAACCCAGGCCTGCAACATGCAAGGCAAACACCCTACCTTCTATATCATCTCTTCAGTCCAACAATATGGTTCTTACACCCCCAGTTTCCTGAAACATACTCCACTCCTGAACTTCAACCCATTCCTTTGAATTGCCAGTATTTCAAAACAACTTTCTTAACCACTAGCAAGCCAAAGGCCACTTCCTGTAATTTTGAAACTAGATCTCCTTCTAGTGGCAAAATGTGTGACTTGCAAACAGCCTGGAAACCAGACTTCTCTTTTGCCCTTGCAGGCAGGGAGATTCATCTGCCAGGGAATATGCCAAACCTCTTCTCAGAACAATGGCATCAATGCATAAATTTTAAAAAGAAATAAGGTGCTACCAAAGAAACCAGTGGTATTCAAATACAATTGTGGAAATTTTTGAAACATATCTGTGGTGATACTTTCAATTTCTTTCTTTGATACATCAAATAACAAGTTTTTTTTTTAATTTTTATTAGTGAAACACCATGAGGTACAGTTGTAGATTTGCAAATTTTTGTGCTTGGGTTTCGATTATACAATGATCAAGAACCCATCCCTCCACCAGTGCCCATCAAATACCAAGTTTTATCTGCAAGTCTACCCACTACCACCATTTCACAGTGAAGAGGAACAGAAACTGGGTAGCCTAAGCTACCCAGACGGGGTTGGAAGCCATATGTGGTACAGGCTCTTAAACACAGAGTCAGTCAAATGCAAGGCAAAAGTCTTAACCCCTGTACTATCTCCCTACCCACCTTCTTTTCTGGATCTTTCTTTTTGGTGAGGGGGGCTGGATTACCCACACCTGAGAGTTCTCAAGGTTTACTCTTGGTTCTGTGCTCAGGGATCACTCCTGGTGAGCTCTGGGTACCACACGGGATGCTCAGGATTGAACCCAGGTCAGCCACATGCTAGGCAAGTACCGTCCGTGTTGTGTTATCTCTCCTGACTTTACTTTATGAATCTTGAACCACACTGGAGAAAATGGAGTAACTACATAAACCAGAAATTAGACAAATGCCTGGAAATGTACTGTTTTGTTTTTGTTTTTTGCTATTTCAACTTCAATTCAAATTCATTCTAATAAATGGAAATTTGAAAATGCTCCATCTTTGTTCCTCAGTCGCACAAGCTACAGGTCATCTGCTTAGGATTCACTTAAGCAATGGAGTCAGTGACTACCATACTGGACAGAGTAGATACAGAATGACTGTGGCATCACAGAAAATTCAATTAGGTAGTATAGAAACAGTTCACACTCATCTACTTAACCCTATACATTTTATTCCACAATCACTTCCTTCCATTCTCAGGAATTCTCATCACCTATTACGTCATCCTGTCTCCTTTCTCACTAGTACTTCAAATGTTCCTTCATACTCCTGACCTTCATCTCCACACCTTCCTTTTCTGGAACGCTGTAACAGAGTGGCACTCTTAATCACTATGACTCTGACAACAATTCCAAGAGGACATCCTTAAATTAGCAGTGTTTCCTTCAGCATCATTGTTAAAACGTGGATGCAGCAAAAATGAAGTTAATGTCAAACCCAATGGTGTCATTCATGTCTGTTATGTAGCTTAAAGTAGCACTTTCGAAAAATCTAGGGGCAATGTGAAGTGATGATTTCTTGCATTGCCCTGGCTTCCAAGACAACCAGGTAACCTTTCAATTGCCATGTCACTAGTGCTATATCCAGACACTCTTTTTATCTCTTCTACTAACATGTTGATGTTCCCTGGAATGGTTTTGAAAGTCTCCACCTGCAGTTATTCTGGACCATCTCATTCACTCCTATGTTGGTATCTGCTACCTTTATACCAATACTTCTAAAATCAGCCTCTAGCCCGACTCCCCTGAAAACCTCTAGAATACTCTACAGGATAGTCCAGAAGTGCCTCACACTCAAGGAATGTAATCATGTAATATAATTTTCTAACCTTGATCATCCTCTTTTTCTCTGTCCTCTTAGCAGTGGACTTACTACAACCCCCTAGTCACCCAGGCCAAAATTCTGGGGTCATACAGATGTCACCTTCCTCTGACCCTTAGACAGCATCTTAATAATAACAATGTTCCAATTTTATTGTTTGTTACTATTTGTTTTCTTTTGTGGCTACACTCTGCAGAGTTAAGGGATACTTTTGTTCTCAGGCAGATCTCTGGCACTGCGTGGGGGAACCGATGTAATAATAGAGGGTTCAAATCAGGGATTGGGCACATGCAAGACAATAACCTTACCCCTTGCACTATCTTTGCAGCCCTATTGTTTGTAACTATTAACTTTTTTAATTGTATAAATTTATTAAGTCATTGGTTTAGTTACTGACACTCAGTATTACAAACACCAATCCCATCACATTGCACCTTCACGCCACCATTATTTCCAATTTTCTCAACCACCCAGAGCAGGTCCTCAATAATTTATTTTACATTGCTTGTTACAAATAATTTGCTAAAAGGATAATAAAAAATGTTTCCTTAGGAGCAAGTTAGTGAAGATTGTTGTATCTCACCAGGGAGACATTAAGTCCTTGTGTAGGAGATTACTAAGATGTAGCTACAGGTTAAACATTATCTGTTTACATTTTATTAATCGAGACTGGTTGCTTTCTACAATTGCCGCCATGCTCCCTAACAATTAAAGTTTTAAGAAATAAAACAGGCAAGCTTGCAACACAAGTTGGGAAGATTTTTTAAAGGACACTGCTGCCACCTAATGGCAAAATGCATGCACGCTTTGGTGCCATACCCAGCAATGCTCAGGGCTAACTCCTGGCTCTCTGCTCACTCCTAGTGGGCTATGGGGACCATGTGAGATGCTGAGGATTGAACCCAGTTGGTTGCGTGCAAGGCAAGTACCCTACCCACTGTACTATTGCTCTAGTCACCCACCAGAATTACTTTTCAAGTATCAGAAAATTATTTTCGAAGTATCATTTTATTATTTTAAAAGTTTTATCATTTTAAAAGTAGCATTATTTTAAAATATCACTTAAACAAAATGTGCCTCAGGCTGCCTTGGAAATTCAGACAGAGCTCCAGGGTGAACATGGAATTTGCCAGGGTTCAGGTAGGGAAGCTGGCCTGTCTGTAGCCATGAGGAAGGCCAGACAAGTGGCAGATTGTTCATGTAAAACAGGATGTGATGGGAGTTGGAACCCAAAGGAAATGAGATCAAAGACATAGGCAAGGATCCCATTTTGAAACAGCCTTGACTGCCATATAAAGGAGCTTGGTCTTTATTCTGGATGGGATTTTCAAAGCAATGAAGCCAAATCTGATTACATGCACTTTATTTAGAATGGCCACTCCAGAGACTAGACAGAGAAGAGACACAGTGGGAGGTAGGGGCAGCCAGGGGGCAGGGATATGAGGGAAGAAACAAAGTAGAACTGGAAATAGGGGCTGCGAGCCAGACTAAGGTTGGAGTGGCTGGGGTGGGAGGAGAAGGGCTAACTCTGCAAACATTGTATGAATCTGAATACTCAGAACTTCTGAACTTACCAGTAGAAAAGTTTAATTTGTTTTTGTGGGGCAGTTTGTTTGTTTGGGAACATAATGGACAGTGATGCCATGAACGAAGGAAAGAAAGAATGTTGGTGTGGACATGATGGGTCTTGTAGCCATACCTCTTTCAGAATACCTGCAAACACTTCTTGAACTTTTTGTGACATTAATATATGGGAACACAGGAGGAGCAGGAGGAACAGAGCCAGAAAAGAACCAAAAAGACAGGGTTTCTTGAAACCTGAGGGAGAAATGGTCATCTGAAAGGGAGGGTGAAATATTAAGACCCCTGACAGCCACACGTGCTGAAGCTTTAGAAAGGAGTGAGGCCCAATCCTGACCTCAACGTGGCACAATCCATAAGTGCAATCAATTCAGGAGAGGCAGCAAACACGGATTAGCAATAGCAAAACTACAGTAAGAATCACAGTCAGAGCACATCCAAGAACAAAGAAGCCTGAAAATCACACAGTAAACTCGGCACACCCTGAGGATTTGCATCCTACCAGAGTGTGAAGTACAAGGCAGAGAGGGTAGAAATCATCTGAGACTGAAAAATGAGGTCAGGGCAGGATCTCGATGCTGCCAGTACATACTGTGCACTAGGATGAAGGGAGGGGGGCACTGAAAGTCTCATTTTGTTTTGCTTTACTATTAAGGTATTTACCTGCACAGAGATGAACCAGGCTCAATCCCTGATACCATATATGGTTACCTAAGCTCACCAAGAGTGATCATTGAACAAAAAGCCAGGAGTAATCCCTGAGCATTGCTGGATGTGGGTCAAACTCAAAAAAAACCCATTAGGGGTAAAACACACACACACACACACACACACACACACACACACTGCAACTATCAACATAGCAAAAGAAAACACAGTACTTTATATATATATATATATTTACAACTTTGAATGGGAGAAGATATTTTTAAATATGACTCAAAATTCAGAAGCCATAAAATAGGCTTTTAAAAAGGCAGATATATTGAATTATATAAAAAGGTAAAACTCTGACATAGCTAGAATAAATCAGGAACTAAGTGGAGAAAACAAAAAATAAAATAGGAGAAAATATACACAACTCATAACACTGAGGGCTAACTACACATAGTTAATCCTCAATAGCAGAATATTGGATCCAGCTCTCTATGCCATATGAAAATACATAGATGCTCAAGTCCTTTATATCAAATGACATAACATTTGCAAGAAAACATTGTAAATGGTATTTATACTTCCTATAAATACATTCTTTTGATAAGGCTGTGTGGAAACAGGCACTCTTTCACATTGCTAGTGGACATTTGAACTGCAACAACTTTCATGGATTTAGAAATATCCATTTAAATTACAAGTACATATACTCTTTGATTCAGCACTACATACAGATTTATTATTAAGGGAATTAATCCTATATTCAGCTGACTCTTGTACAATGTGAGCTTGAACTCTGTGAGTTCACTTTTAGATATATTTGCTTCGGGGAAAATTTGTGATAATTTGAAAAAATCATAGCCAAGCTGTTTCGCCTACAATAATTTTCTAAAAAGGGAAAGAAAATGTATATATATTACACATGCACAAATATGTATACATAAGCGGCTATATTTTCATTTACTACCAAAAAATATAGACATAAAACTATTATAAAAGGTTAAATGTTTGAAAACTTGGGCATATACACACGGCCATACATGTGCTCATTTGCAGTCTAGAAAAATGCAAACAAATATAAGGAAGCATAAGTCCTCACTGCAGAAAATTCACTTCTCATTGACGAACAGTAACTAGTCATTGTGCTGGATAGTTAATAAACTTCTTGGTTCTCTGTGTGTAAAAATCTAATGTGTCTGTGCAGCAAAAATTGCGTGGGATGCTTATGTGTCATTACCCTCATCATTCATTGGGTGCAAGACTTCAATGGAAGTAGATACCCTTCAACAAACACAGAGTGGATGATATACACTTCATTATGTATTAGGTTCATTGCTGTTTCTAACTTTAGTCTCAAGGAATTACCTTACCATATAGCATGCCTGTCTCATAATCAAAAAAGCTGCCTATCAGCACAAGGAACTACTTTATTTTGTAACTCCTTTCATTTTAATTTAAATATGTTTCAAGCTGTACTTTGAATTTGAGTGGAATGCTGTAAACAACAAAAATTATACAATCACTCATTCACTTCTCTCTGGGCTGAGCTAATGTGAAGCAATCATTGTGCTGCTTATTTGTAATGCATTAATCATTGACCCTTTAAATAATATAAAAATTTCACATTATCTTTTAATTGTTGATGTCTATTGTTAGTGATGTGGATTATTAGCAATCCTGTACAAAAGGCATTATTGATGAAGGTTCCGAGAGACAATTTATACTGTAAACATACAAACATATGTCACCCATTAATGTGCTATGATATAGGTATTATGTATTTTGCATATGATTCCTTTGGGGTGGACTACAGGTGACAAAAGGGATCATGGTAGAGGGCTTCAGCCACTTTGTTGGTGGTGGTGGTGTGCAGTCATTGTGTAACATTAAAAGCATTCATGGGACTGGAGAGATAGTAGAGTTAAGGGCAGGGCTCTTACCTTGCACACAGCTGACGCAGGTTAACCCCAGATAGCACATATGGTCCCTTGACCATTGCCAGGAGTGATGCCTGGGTGCAGGTGTAAGAGTAAGCCCTGAGCACTGCCAGGGGAAGCCCCCCCCCAAAAATACTGCTGCTAATGTAGTATAACCATGTTACCTAAACTATAATAATGTTTTAAGAATAATAAATTTAAATTTTAAATACAAAATAGTACTTTAAAAATTACTTTTTCCTTCTAGCTTATTTTATTGGAAAGATATGGTATATAATATGCATAACATGGAAACATCTGTTAACTATATTATCAGCAATATTTCCTGTCAACAGGAGACTCTTTACAGTAAAGTTTGGGGCAGTACTCAATGTTACACAGTGATTTTTGAGTGCACAAAGGGTCATTTTCCTAAACTCTCCATTGACACAGATCAACAGATCAAGAAGGCACAAATACAAGGCCATTCAGAGCAGTAATATTATAGTAGCAAAATATTGGAAAGAATTTTAATTATTTATCAATAGAAGACTGAATAAACTGGGTACAGTGTCTTGATCTCATGCTTTGTTTCACAGCAATAAACACAGAAAATACTGAGTTCAAATCTTGGGTCTGCTACTTACTATCTAAGCTTCCAGTTTTTTTTAAATCTGTGAGAGGAAGCACAGAGTAATGCCTACTTACAGTAATGCTTACCAAAGAGTAGTATCTACCTAAGAAGTAACACCTAATACTTAAAAGTATTCTGGTCAGCCTAAGAGTAATGCCTGCCAAAGTAGTATGCCTACCTAAGAATAATACCTACCTAAGAGCACTGTTTATCTAAGAGCAATGCCTGCCTAAGAGCAATGCCTACCTAAAAATAATACCTACCTAAGATTAAGGTTTACCTAAGAGCAATGCCTGCCTAGGAGTAATGTCTGTCTAAAAATAATACCTAGTGCAATGACTACCAAAGCATAATGTCTACCTAAGAGTAATGTTTTTTTCTGGGACTAATAATACCTGCTTAAGAGCAATGTCTACCTAAGAATAATACCTATTAAGAGTAACGTTCACCTAAGAGTAATGTGAACCTAAAAGCAAAGCCTACTTGAGTAATGTCTACCTAAGACAATGGGTAGAGATGACATGAGGCAATATGTGGGAAGAGGTGGAAACAGTGGCTGGCATGTGTTCATGCAATACAGACTGCTTCCATGTTTTAATACTGGATTTTCTCCCCACAACAAGATACACATACCACTTTGGAAAGCAAAAAGGAAACTTCCTAGGGACTTATATTGGAAGCACTCTAAGAAACACTGCTAAACACAGCAGTTGTGCAGGTGGTTATTCTTAGGAAAGAGGAAAGAGGAAAGAAAAGAGTTTTAAAAGTTACTTAAATACATGCAGAAAACTCTGAAAGGCCAGATAAAAACAAAAAAAATAGTTATTATCCGAGGAGCTGTTTGTCAGCAGGGGTGAGGGGATTGCATAGGATGATAGAAAGGGCAGGACAGGTGACATTTAACACAAGAGCTTTTTGTCGGTTTGATTCTGAACTGAACTATATAAATGAATGTCAAAAGAACCATTAGGAAGAACAAGCTGACATTATTTTCTGACTTTTCAGAGCTATCAAGATAAAAGCCAACCCCCTGAGCCCAGTGAAAAGAGCTTTACATGTCTGAGTTCACCCTGCACCCAGTGTAACCTGCCCTTCTCATCCCTCAACTGTGCTGTCACCCATGCCATTCTGTCCTAATATGAGAGTTTATCCCCCCACTACATAGGCAAAACTTGCCTAGCAGATGCCTATTCCTTCAGATCTCAGTTGAAAAGTCAGGGTTCCCCTCCTCTCCAAAAAAACCCTGCAAACTCTATCATCTTGTTTTGTTCTTTGTTCTCATCAAAGCACATTCCTTTCCCTTAGAGTATTTTTCTCAGCTATTTCCTACACTTGTTTGTGTGATTATTATAACTATAGCACAGCGGTAGGGCGTTTGCCTTGCACACAGGCAATATGGCCGACCCGAGTTCGATTCCTCCACCTCTCTCAGAGAGCCCGGCAAGCTACCGAGAGTATCTTGCCCGCACGGCAGAGCCTGGCAAGCTACCCGTGGCGTATTCAATATGCCTAACACAGTAACAACAAAGTCTCCAATGGAGACGTTACTGGGCCCGCTCGAGCAAATTGATGAACAACAGGAGGACCGTGACCGTGACTGCTTGTTTTGATTGATACATATCTCCTCACTACATTAAAAATTCTATGAGGAAAGGGGTGGTGCCTGTTTTTCTTCTTTTTCTTTTTTTTTTAATCCTCAGGTCAGAACCTGACAGGAGGGGCATGTAAATATCTTACTAGGACTGGAATGTCTATGCTCACCCCTTCCCCTAAATTCATAGAATGATATCGTAACTTCCAAAGAGAATGGTTTTAGTCAGAAGTTGGGGCCTTTGAGAGGTGCTGAGGCCATTAGGATCAGCTGTTATGAGTGACAAGAGGCTTCAAAGGGATTATGTGCCCTGTCTCCCAAGTGAGAATATGAGAGAAGTGGCCATGTAAGTGCCAAGGGCCAGGGAGCTCTCACCAGAAAGTGATCACGCTAATGCCTGGATCTTGTACTTTCTAGTCTCTGGAGCTATAAGCAATAAACCCCTATTGCTTCCTTTTTTCACAGGGGCCGAACTAGGGGTTAACCCAGCAGTACACAGGGCTTATTCCTGACCCTGCGCCCAGGGATCACTCCTGACAGTGCTTGGGTGTACTATACATGATGTTGGGGATCAAACCAGGGTCAGTGCTGTGCAATGCAAGTGCCTTAACTCTTGTGGTAGCTTTCCAAGCCTGAATCTCTACTGTTTCCAAGCAACATGTAACACAGAATGTCTAAATTATGTATTATATGTATTATGTTTTAGCCATTCAAACCATAAGCCATATGCATTAGATGAATGGTTACATTGCATAAAGAGAAGGAATGGGTCCCAGGTTCTAGCTAAGACAAGTGGGTGGCCTTCATTGGAAGTCACTCCCTAGTCCACACAAAGGTTGCACTGGTCTAGAAATCAGAACTCTGGAGAAATCAGTATTTCATAAGATAAAGGTAAAAAGCATTCATAAATGTGATTGAGGAAAGCACGGCCAATGAAGCAGGATAGTCAGAAGAAGAGATTTGGGAAGGCATGAATGGAGACCATTCCAAAAAGAAATAACAAATAGCACCTGATGATGCAGAGATTTTTGTCCATGCAGAGCCAGGCAGCCGAGAAGAAGGCAATATTTGGAGGAATTCAAGTCACATAAAAGATCTAGGCAAGTGTCATGCACACCTGCCCTGTCCACCAGTTCACTCTAGGTGACAGATTTTGGGGGGGGGCCATACAGGGCAGAGATCCGGGCTTCTTCCTGGCTATACTCAGGGAATGTTATATGATGGCAGAGATTACACCTGGTTCAGCTGCGTGCAAGCACATTAAAAGAGAAAATTTTAATGCCTGAACCCAGAATTTATGAATATTAGAAAGTTTCTTTTAAGAGAGAACATGTTTGAAAAAAACTGATAAGTATCTACACATTGCAGAAGCTGACTTGACGAACATTTAGCATCTGGAGAGCTGAGATTTCGGAAATGCTGCTTCTATTTATGTCTTTTTTCCTCTTTGCGTGTGGGAAAGTTTGGGGTACACCTGATGCGTTCAGGGGCTACTCGCAGCTTTGCGTTTGGGGGGGCAAGCTTCCAACAGGGTTCAAGAAATCATGCAGAGCTGGGGATGGAAGCAGGGTCAATACGAGCACTAGAAAAAATATTTTCAAAGTTCTTCTTAAAGGTTACCTAACATAGTGGGGAAAATAAAGAATTACGTAAGGGCTAGGGATGAGAAAGTGTTTTAGTTTGTTTTTGCAATTGTGTTTTATTTTGGGACTACATCTAGTAGTGCTAAGGGTTTAATCCTGCCTCTCTGCTTAGAAATCATTCCTGGATGTACTTGTAGGGGACCATATGGAGTGCTGGGGAGATTGACCACATGCAAGCACTCTACCTGCAGTGTTTTCTCTCTAGCCCCAAGGAAGTATTTTAGAATAGGAAATATTTTGCGTCCTTATTGGTTAAGAATTCAGGCATGAACAAGGGTAGGAGGGTCAAAGAGAGCTCAATGGACTTAGTGCTGGCTTTGTACACAGGGGTCAGTTCAGTACATAGCACTTTATGGTGAACTGAGCACACACAGGAGAAACCTCTGAGCACAGAACTGGGAGTAGACCCAAAGCACCACCAGGTGTGACCCCTTAAGAAGAAATGATAGGGTTGGAAAGCCAGGTGTACATGTGACAGATAGGTGGAATGAGAGAGACACATCAGTATGTGATAGCCTCACTGGAACACCAGTTCCACCATGATGGCACAGAAGACTGTGAGGGTGGGTAAGGATAGAGTCTTAGAGAGTGAAGCTATTGAGAAAATTCCCACCTGAAAATCTCTACTTTCTCAGGCACTTGTTGGGGAGGTGAGGAGATTGGAGTGAAGTAGACAGGAGTTTGAGGAGGGTGGGATAGATTTAGCCCATGACGTCCAAGGAAAGTATGTGGGGGAACTGAGGAAAGATGGGAAACAGATGATCAATGGTGCTGTAAGGGAAGTCCAAACAGAGACCACTGCTTTCTAATTACCCACAAGAGAATGGCAGAGAAGATGCTCCAGTAGGCCAAGATTGCATACTAGGATTAAACACAGGTTCTGTGGAAAAGGATGAGGAATGAGGTATTTTGAAGAGCTGCTGAAAGGAAAGTTCCAGTAACTGGTGATAGTGGTATATAAGCTTATTGGGAAACTGAGGAGAGAAGTGGATATTTGGACCAAAGAGACAGATACAGATGCTTATAATCTCAGACAGGGGATTTGTAGGGAAAGGCAAGGTCCAGGTGCTGAAGAGAAGCTGGTGCAGAAATCACAGCAATGAAAGGAGACTAGACCTCAGGAGTGGAAGAGCGGTTCTCACTGGCAGTGTCCCAATATGATAGCTACAGTGGTGATGGAAATACCTAGAGCCAGGGATGGGAAGGATAGTACAGCAGGCAGACCACTTGTCTCACAAGCATTTGACCTGGGTTTGATCTTTGGCACCATATATAGTCCCCCGAGCACTGCCAGAAGTAAGCTCTGAGCACAGTCAGAGACCCATGGTCCAAAAGCATCTATGAATGAAGACAGGAGGGAGAGTGACTAACAGGTAAGGTGGGAGTATTAGTTGGGGGAAAAGGTAGAGGTAAAGGAGACAGCATTTTTCCTGAAGGGAAAAAGGTGAAATAATGGCCTGGAAGAGACTGTGGTGCAACAGGCCACAGTTGCACAGGGCAGAAAGGACAGTCACCACTAGCGAATTTCAGGCAAGAGACAGTCTTTGTGTTATGCTAAGAGTCAGTAGTTTTGGGGTGGGGTGGGAATGTTATTAAAAAATATATAGTTCCAGTGGGCCAAAGGCCAAGAGTTACAAAAAGAAGAAACAGAAATGGAGGAATGAAAGACTTAAGGAATAAAAGAGTTGAGCGGACAGAAAGGAATGAAATTTCTGCTTCCACAAACCAGGGGGAAGGAGGAGCTGGGTTCTCAAGCAAGTGCTTCCAGAACACAAGAAGGAAGTTGCTTTGGGAGATGTATACGTTAGGTGAAAGAAAAATTCTAAACTAGCTCTTTATGGAAAATGACAACAAAATTTCAGAAAAGAAAAGGCCCAAACCCTCAAGGTTTCTAGTTTTCAAGAAATAATCTTCCCACTGTTCACTCCGGCTCTATTTTTCCTCTGCAAAGGGTCAGAAACGCTGGTGAAATCAGCCTTGGGAAACTGTTCTTTGTCTGGAAATGTTTAGCAGTTCCCTGAAGTGGACAGTAGATGGCAACAAAGAGCCTAGAAGGAAGCCAAGATTTTCCCTGAAGCTCAGAGGTGGGGAGACATAACAGAAGGTTCTGGAAACCACATTTTCTAGTCCTACAGTCGCCTATTTCTCATGTATTGTGTTTTATTACAATTTACTGTCTTTCCCCAGAGACAAGGACTTCCTGCAGAAGAACTGGACCTCTATGATCAGTGTTATTGAATCCCTTATGCAAATGACAGCACAGGAGAGGTTTCAGTAAACCTGTTAAGTGAATGAATGGCTGAGTGAGGGGAGTATGGGGAAAAATTCCAGATAAATATGGCTGGGGAAAAGATATAGTCCTTTAGGTGAATGTGGTACATCAAAAGGAGGACTGCCTTGGGAGACAGACTAGGCTGGCTTTAAATCCTGGCTCTGCTCTTATAGCTATGGGCAAGGTCCCTCACAATTTCTAAGCCTTGATTTTATTGTCCACAGGAAGTTTTTCCATCAGATCGAGTGTGATAGGAAAATACACAAAATTGGCCTAACAGAGTGTTTTATGTGCAGCACTCAAGAAAAGCACTCCTTGTTCTCCAGCCTACAGGGCCAGGCACCAGAAGGGAAAGAATCCCTAGCAGAAAGATTTGCAGAAAAAATGGAATTAGCACCTTGATGCCAGTGTGTACCACCAGTGGCTCACACTTGAATGGGTTTTATTTAACACAAATATAGAACTGATGTCACCATATTAAGACTTGGAATCCTTTCTCAGTTTGTTTTCCCTCAATAGTGTAGCAATAGCACCAATTTAGAAGTTTTGACTTTTCAGATTATTTTTGGAGTGAAGTGGGAGCAGGTGGAAGGAAAAAGGAAACCTACCTAGTTTTTTCCGCATCAGACTCACTTAGAACAAAAGTTAAGTGTAGCTAATAGGCATGAACATTTAGCCAGAACTTGGCCATCACCTCAGACAGCAAGTACCATGAGTGTTGGGGATGCAGAGCTAGGGATGTAGCTGCCTGCATCACTCGCTTTGGAATACGGGGCGAAGACCCAAATATTAGGTAACTGTTTCTATGCTACAAGGGACAGGCCTGAGAAATGGCCTGAAATTCTCCTGGATTTTGGAACTTGAGAGTTGCTTCCCTTGAAGCTCAGGGAAGTGAACATTTAGAGCAAATGAAAAAGTGGCAGTGAAGCGACACCAAGTGGCTGCATATGTTAAAAACATCCCCAAAGAATAGGAACTTAAAAACAATCTTAACTGAAAGAAACCAGGACCCGCAGGCCAATCTTTCAGAGGGCAGGAAATGCCACAGAGAACAGGGCCATTCTCCAGCCAGCAAACGCCCAAGCTGACTGGTCCTGAAGGCTGGTTCCCAGCCATACTTTGGGGGGTTGGCCAGAATTCCTGAGTTAGAGGAAACACAACTTCCTAACCATCTTTCATCCAGGGGACTCAAAGGTCCATGTGGCCTCATGCCATTCTTCATGCACTATTAGTAACGGGGTGAGGTAGGGAGAGTCTGGTCTCCCCACAAAGGCCCAGCAAGCAAGATAAGAGAAACTGGTAGCTAAAAGTCTCAGAGACTGCCTCACCATTCAGTTAGAAAAGACACACATTGCTTTTCCTTTTGGTCTGCAGTGCAAGCAAAGCCAAGGTATTCTGGATGGTGCAAATGATGGTGCCCCCTACTTCAGGCACAAAGGAATTCGATGATTTTTTCTACCTGAGATAGGAGGTTTAGTCACCCATCCTTTGCATCAGTCCCCAAATCTCATCGTCTCTAGACTTCTTGACCCTTGTTGGATCTTCTTCAGTTCAGAGAAGATGGATTGGCTGGACCAGAGCTGCAAGTGCCTCTTTTGAGACGACTGCATGCTGCCTTCTCTCCTTCCACTATTAACTGCACCCCGAGGCAGGAAGAAGCAGCAACAAACCCCAAAGCACTACAGCCACAGAGCCCAAGACCTAGACCACCACCCCCCCCCCCAGACAAGCAGTTTGTGGCACCATCCATGTTTACCCACAAAGGATGGTTCAGAAAAGCACGCTCGACACTCGGAAGGCTTTGTCCTCGGCCCACAGGCTTGTGGCTGGCATCACACTTGTTATGGCAGCCTAGTCAGGCAGCAACTCAAGATCTTGGCAGGCATTAGGTGTGCAGGTGGGCACAGTGGTGTGGGTGAGTGGCCTTACCTCCTTTCCACAGCAGATAGATTGGAACCACATACAACATAACATGCTGGATATAGTAGACCTCCAATTCAAAAGGGAGCTGCAAAGACAAGGTTGGAGAGAGATGTCAACATGGATAACATCGAATTCTAAACCTGAAAGCCCCTGCTCTTGAGGGCCCAAACTTAGCAAACCCCCCCTGTGCTTCACACCAGCTTCCCCACCCTTTGTGGTCCCGAAAGAGACTGAAATGAATACACTTAATCATCTTTTGGTCTGTGATCGTACTCTTCCAAAGTGTACTGTGCAGATGCTACTAGAATAAAAGCTTCACTATGAAAGTTTGGTTAAAAACTTAAATGTTATATTCAATATATCACTTTAGAGGGTTGCTACATACACACACATGAACAATATACACCTTAGATGTTCACTTTATAAATCAATTGGAATGTTGACTTAAGTGGTTTCTACAAATAAGAAACTTGCTTAATACTGTTTATCTGGTGTTAACCCTCCTTTTGTTTAACCAGTGTTTTTTCAAAATTAACACTCTATAGAGAGTTTCACGAACAGGCAACAGCTTAGGGAGTTCACAGCATTGAAACCAATTTGCAAGAAGCATTAAAGGAGCTTCTTTTTTTATTTTTTTATTTATTTATGTAGGAGTACTGCTATTTATTCAGCCACTGATTAGCTGATTGAATTGTGCATGAACTCCACCTTACTTTTTTTTTCATTTTTTATAATTTTATTTACTGAATCACCATGAGAGCAGTTACAAAGCTTTCGGGTCTGTCTCGGTCATACAATGAAACACCCGTACCTTCACCAGTGCCCATTCTCCAACCCCAACAACCCCAGTACACCCCTATCCCACACCCTCCCCCTACCCGTGGGGCAGATGATTTCCACATTAATCTCTCTCTACTTTGATCACATTCAATATTTTGACACCAGACCCACCATTATTATTTGAGATTTTACCCCAACACTCAGATCTGCTGAAAAGGCAACAGTAGACAATTTGTTTTCTATTGCTGGTTATGAATAACATATGATGTCGCATGGCTAAGGCAGTGGCTGCGTAATTTTGAAATTTCAAAATTTTAACACTTGAATCTGGAGGGATTTCTGCCAAAACTTGCTGAGTTCTGAGATTTGCTCCTGAGTCTCTGGGATCATGACTGTTAAGAAGCTTGATCAGGAGCCAGAAAGGCCGTTTGTGGGCGATGACTTGGGGTCTCACTGGGGTGGGGAGGACAGGACTGGCTCCACCTCCATCCCATGAGGTCCAACATGTCTTGTCACTGCTGGCCCAAACCTGACTATCCAATGGCCTCTGGAGGATGACGGCCTCTGAGACACCAAGGGGGAGCAGGTGGAGGGATAACACCCTTTCCCCCCTAGGGTGGCCTGGCGACAGTAACCTACTGCATGGTCTGAATGCATTTCTGCCAAAAGCCGCTGGGGTTTCAAGATTTGTTTCTGAGTCTCTGGGATCATGGCTGTTAAGCAGCTTGATCAGGAGCCAGAGAGGCCATTCGTGGGTGATGACTTAGGGTCTCGTTGGGGTGGGGAGGACAGGACTGGCTCCACCCCCATCCCGTGAGGCCCAACATGTCTTGTCACTGCTGGCCCAAACCTGACTATCCAATGGCCTCTGGAGGATGGTGGCCACCGAGCCGCCAAGGGGGAGCAGGCGGAGGGACAACACCCTTTCCCCCCGGGTTGGCCCGGCAACAGTAACCTACTGCGGGGTCCAAACGGATTTCTGCCAAAAACTGCTGGGTTTAGAGATTTGTTTCGGAGTCTCTGGGATCATGGCCGTTAAGCAGCTTGAACAGGAACCAGAGAGGCTGTTTGTGTGCGATGACTTGGGGTCTCATTGGGACGAGGAGGACAGAACCGGCTCCACCCCCATCCAGTGAGGCCCAAAATGTCTCGTCACTGCGGGCCCAAACCTGACTGTCCAATGGCCTCTGGAGGATGATGGCCACCGAGCTTCCAGGGGGAAGCAGGCAGAGGGACAATACCCTTTCCCCCGTGGGGTGGCCTGGTGACAGTAACCTACTGCGTGGTCCAGACGCATTTCTGCCAAAAGCCACTGGGTTTTGAGATTTATTTCTGAATCTCTGGGATCTTGGCCATTAAGCAGCTTGATTAAGAGCCAGAGAGGCCATTTGTGGGCGATGACTTAGGGTCTCGTTGGGGTGGGGAGGACAGGACCGGCTCCACCCCCATTCCATGAGGTCCAAAATGTCTCATCACTGCGGACCCAAACCTGACTGTCCAGTGGCCTCTGGAGGATGGCAGCCACCAGGCCGCCAGGGGGAACAGGCCAAGGCACAAAACCTATTCCCACCTGGGTTGGCCCAGCACCAGTAACCTACTGCAGGGACCAAATGCATTTCTGCCAAAAGCCGCTGGGTTTCGAGATTTGTTTCTGAGTCCCTGGGATCATGGCCATTAAGCAGTTCAATCAGGAACCAGAGAGGCCATGCCTCCAATTATATAGCTGAGCCAGAGGTGGTTTGTGGGTGTGTTTCCCACATACCTAACTTTTGGCTGTTTACTTTCTTGGTAAACTTTGCCCCAAGTTTTTGGGGTCTGGTCAAAGGCACAGCAGCAATTCTGGGGTATCTGGAAGTCTGAAGGCTCCATCAGGCTGCTACTGCACTTGCCTCACAGGTACAGACTGACCTGCTGGTGGCACCATACCCCCTAAGGACCTTCTTTAAAGGACAAGACAAACATCCCAGCATATGCACTGAGTATGGTATTCATGGTACTTAAGGATTCCCTCTACTTAGATTTAAGAAAGGTATTTCTACTCCTACCTTGCTAAAAAATTTTATACATTTTTTAAATAATGAATGTCATTTATCTTGATATTCTATGTCTGATCAACAGTTTTGCATGCATAGAGATTTTTACTGCAGTCTTTCTTATTGATGCTAACAATTAAGCAATATCTATAGCATAAAATTATTATAGACTGGGGGCTTAGATCTCCAAGCCTGCTTGGATCAGGACTAGGCCTCCTCCACCCAGATCCCCCATCTTCCAGTATGTAGGCATTACACCCACCAACTTCCCCCAGCACCGTTAATCCCATCAATGGCCAAGACCCAGAGACTATAAAACCCAGCTCCTGGAAGAGAACAGCAAAGAGTCTCCTGCCTCTGTGCCTGGCTGTCCTCACTGGGGCCCCTTGGAGGAGGACAGGTTGAGTTTCTCTCCCCACCCCGAACAGATCCCCGGCAGCTGAAGGCCTCCGGTTCCAGCCACAGCCATGCTTAAGACCACTCTCCACACGTTTGGACGAGCCTCACACATGAAGGAACCGGCAGAGGAACCCAAGTGTGCGGGACCTGGGGCTTAGATCTCCAACCTTCTTGGATTGTGACTGGGCCTCCTCCACCCAGATCCCCCATCTTCCAGTATGCAGGCGTTACACCCACCAACTGCCCCCAGAGCCGTGTAATCCCATAAACGGCCAAGACCCAGACACTATAAAATCCAGCTCCCGGAAGCACACGGTCACACTCTCGACCAAGTGACATCTTATTATCTAGTTCTTACTCTGGAGAACCTGGCAGCCTACTGTAAGTATCCTACGCACATGGCAGAGTCTGGCACACTCCCCGTAGTGTATTCAATATGCCAAAAACCAGTAACAATGATGGGTCTCATTCTTGTAACCTTGAAAGAGGCTCGATTGTGGCACTTTCTAAAATCTCAGGGCCAGGACGAAGGAGACGTTACTGGTGCCTGATCAAGGAAATCGATGAAAAACAGGATGACAGTGATACAGTGAATATTATATAATGCAAAACTAGTATTCCATTTCATAGGATAAAACATTTTGTACTTTTTTAGGCCTACTTAGATTTTTCCCCTTTAAAGTTTCTTAATTCACTCATTCTTCCTTTATTTTACATTAGTAGGTTTAACTATTTCATATAAACTCAAATATATTAGCACATATTTTTTTTTTTGCTTTTTGGGTCACACCCAGCGATGCTCAGGGGTTACTCCTGGCTCATGCACTCAGGAATCACTCCTGGCGGTGTTTGGGGGACCATATGGGATGCTGGGAATCGAACCTGTGTCGGCCATGTTGGCTGCATGCAAGGCAAACGCCCTACCCGCTGAGCTATCGCTCCAGCCCCAGCACATAATTTTTTTTAAAGTTTTACATATTATAGGGGAAAAAGTTTTACATATTATAGGGAACATATGATAATTACCACAGTAACAAACAATTAAAAAATTTAAATATATTTTAGATGCCAGAGTGGAAAACCTAGTTATGTAAATGAAAATAGGCAGCACACTATATGATTAGAATTTAAATTTTTACATAGATTAAAATCATAGAGCAACCAATAATTACATATTGATTTATTTGTTTATTTTCTGCTAATTCCATTTTTAATTCTTTTATGTTTTTCTGGAGCAAGCAATATGAAACAAATTTGTTATATGACTGCTAGGGGGCAGGTGGTGGAAAGGTGAAAGAGAACCTGAGGACACTGGTGTAGGGAAGGGCACTCTAGGGGTAGGTTTCATGTTGGAACACTGCATGCTTGAAACAACTCTATTATGAACAACTTTGTAAATCACAGTGTCTTTTTTGCTGGTTTTTTTTGGGGCCACATCCAGAGGTGCTCAGGGCTTATTGCTGGCTCTGTACTCAGGAATACACTCTTGGCATTGCTTGAGGGACCATATGGGATGCCAGAGAACAAGCCCTGATTGGCTGTATGCAAGGCAAATGCCCTACCCACTGTCTTAATAAAAACAGTTAAAAAATAACACTCTGTATTCTCCAGAATACATCTGAAGAAATACAACCAACCGGCACTTCCGGTTTCTGGAATATACTTAGCAACCCAATTTAAAGATTATTTTTCAGTTGACAAGATGAATACGTAGGATAGGACTTCTAATTCCTAATTTTTCGTGATTGAAAAACAAAACAAAAGAAAAACACGACTGCTAGGTCTGGTAAAGAGTTTCACCTATTGGATAGTTGGGCTCATTCCAGAGTTATACTTACTTTTGGGTAAAAACCAAGCAACTGAGGCCAATTTCTGATCTGGATTTCCAAAAAGAACTTCCTCAATCTTCCTTCACATCCAAGCCTGCTTACTCATTATTTTTTACTCTCTTTCAAAATGGAAGATCAGAATTATCAAAGCAGTAACTAGTTTCACCCTGGCAGGAGCTCTGACCACAGCAGCATGGAGATAGGCAGCAGGAAGAGAATGAGTGGCTAAGTAAGTTTTGGGAAAGAACTTCAGCAGATGGCAAAAAGCCCTGTCCTCTTGAACTTACATACACACACACACACACACACACACACACACACACACACACGTGCGCGCGCACACACATACATTCATGGGTTTTAAGGGGAGGCCCAGAGAGGCAAGCATACCTAGGGGAAAAGTCTGCTGCCTCCCTCTTTCTTACAGGGAACGCTCAGAACCAGAAGGTGAGTGCTAATGAAAAAGAGGCAGTTCTGGACCCTCCAGGTCTAGTACCTCAAGCCTGCCATGTGCCAAGAGCTGGAGCCAAAACATAGCAGAATTCTCAGAATGAGTGCTAGCGGTGACCATGGATCTTGGACTAGACACTGGCATTTGGAAATAAAAATAAATACAGAGAAAAAAATTCCAGTGGCAACACTGGTCAACATCTGATGCTCTGATAGTATCTATCTTATAATAGCTGATGCTCATAGTCATAAATGTAAAATTGCAGATGGAGAGATAAGATTCCCAGAGTCTCTGTAGAATATGCTAGAATCGCTGGAAACAGTTGGCAGAGTTGAACATGAGCCTCAACAAAATAAAGGGTCTTTTGGAGGCCTAACAAGCTCATACCTGACCCTCACAGACTGGAGTCAGGGATCGCTCTACTAGCTCACATGTGAGTACCTTTCCTCATGTGTTCACATTCTACAAGCATCCCCCATGAAGGTAGACAGGCCAAACACCATCCTCCCTGAATGGATAAAGCAACAGATGTACCAAAGAAAGGACCTGATAGGACAGGAAGTCAAGGAGGTAGTTCAGCAAGTAAGGCCCTTGCCTTACACATTGCTGACCTGGGTTTGATCTTTGGCACTTCATATGGTCCCCTGAGCCCTTCCAGGTGTGATTCATGAGCACTGAGTCAGGAGTATGCACTGAGCACTGTCAGGTGTTGCCCTTTTGGTCTTGGATTATACTCACCATCCCCCCCCCCCAAAAAAAAACAGCCTGAGACATCCCAGCAAACTTTCACATACTTCCAGGACTTGGCTGTCTCGCTAATGGGCCTGGGAAGCTGGACTCCTATGCCCTGACAGGGAGAGGAATGTAGATAACCAGGCTAAGCAGCCACCACCCTACCCAATTCCAGTAACATGCCCACCGCTCACACTCCAGTCACTGCTCCCCGCCTTAAGATGCACAGTGCAGTGTCATTTGTTGCTCCCTCGCCTTTGTAGAAGACTCCACTGCATTCACTTGGCCCGGAAGCAATTTATCTCTGGGGCAGCTGGCAAGGACGTTGAGACCTGTAACATCTGAGCTTTCGATTTCTTTCTGTAACTTGCCCTATGACCTCAGGCAAATCATTCCATTTCCAAGCCCACTTCTGCACCCTTGCCCTGAAATTTTAAATTACGATGTCATTATCAGGTTGTCAATAAGATACCCACACTTTTAAAAGAGAACAAAACATCACCATTTATTATGTGCCACAAATTATCAGAAGCACGTTGTTAACTACTAATTCTCATAATTCTCCTAACCACCACCATTGAGCTGCTACAATGCTCTTCATTTTAGAGATAAGAAATCATGGCACAGAGAAGAGGACTTACTCAGGACCACTTGACTTCCTGGGATACAGAGCCAGGATTCAAACCCTGGCAGTCTGCTTGAGAATTTATAGCCTCAGCCAGGGTGGTTCTGTGACCACCCGACTTCCTTTCACCCTGAACAAAATGCTCAAGATGAAGAAGATATATGAAGGGAAGGGGGGGAAATGTACAGAGCAGCTATAGAACTGGTTTCTGTTCTAACTGTTCTTGCTCATGGGAACGTTGCCCATCTAGCCCATATTCATGACCCCGGAACTCCCAAACTCTCTGCCTTACCAGGGCCACAGGACCCAAAATACAGTGACCAGGCCCAGCTTGCAATATGCACCTGGGTGACAGATCTCAAGAATAATGACCAAGAGATTGATCCTACCAGCAGTGTCCTTCCTCTGAGGGCTTTCACACCCTGTCTTCACAGAGGTGGACGAACCAGAGTGCAGGTAAAACTGGGCAAGGTTACCTTAGGCATTGAGTATCTGGGAGAAGAAAGGACACAGAAAAATGGAAAGTATGAGAAAATAGAGGGAGAAAGGAAATAAAAGAAATGGGGGCAACAAGATAGCAGGAAAATGGGAGCTGAGGAGCTGTAAAGACAGTGCAGTAGATAAGGTGTTTGCCTGCATGTGGCCAGCCCTAGTTTCATCCCTGGGACCCTATATGGTCCTCCAACTCCTAAGCTTTACCCTTGGTACTAGCTCTCTGGCCCTCCAAGCCAAACTTCTGTATTCATATCCTTACATCCATACAAATAATAAAATAAAAGTATATATTCTAATATGAAATATATTAATATTAAACATTACATATACATATAAAATAGAAATATATACAAATATAACTATAAAGTTGAAAGAAAACTATTGTGGCAAACTATTTCATTACTCCTTTACATTTATCACTGTAAACTGATTTGCCTCTTCTTGCTGCCCCATTATCCAATAACATCTCCAAGTATTTTCACTCTCCATATCCCTAGACAACTGTATCACAACTGTCCTCAAATCTTCCTTCATTCACCCCTCAGTTAGTGCTATGACTTCCCCTTTCACTGGGGGAAAGGAGACACTAGAAGGAAACATCCACAGGCTTCAACCTCCACATCTCCTGCTTGTCAGCACTCCTTCTCAAAACATGTGCTGCTTCAGAGGCAGGAGCTCAGGCTTGCCCTACCTTCACACACAAGATATCATTTCTCATTAGTACCAGGTCAAAAAGAAAAGGTTCTTTTGATTCACCCTTTATTTTTCAAACTTTATTTTTTCATTTAGGTGCCAAGTTAGAGTATCCAAAATAGAGTTTCAGGCAGAGAATACTCTAACACCATCCCCTCAAACCAGTGGCAACTTCCCACCAACACTGTCCCAGTAGTCTCTCCCATTCCTTCACCTGCCTCCATACCTGGCACATTGAAGCAAAAATCCTCAACAAGTCTTAGCAATTCAAATCCAATAAGACATCGAAAAGATCATACACCATGTCTGATTTAAAGGAGGTAAGGATAGTTCAACTTAACAAACCAATTCATGTAATGCACCATTTCAATAAAAAGAAAGATAAAATGACTATACCACTCAATACAGAGAAAGCTTTCAACGAAATCTAAGATCCACTCACAATAAAAACTCTCAGCAAAATAGTGATAAAAGGCACCATCCTCATGATAGTAACAGCCATTATAACAAACCCATAGCCAGTATCATTTTCAACAGGGAAAAAAACTGAAAGCATTCCTGCTGAGATGAGGCACAAGGCAAGGATGTCCACTGTCTCTACTTTTATTCAATACAGTATTACAAGTCCTAGAAACAGCAATCAGGCAAGAAAAAGAAATCAAAGTGACCAAAATTGGAAAAGAAGTCAAACTATCACTTCCTGCATAAGATAAGATAATATACATAGACCCTGAAGGGTACACTAAATAGCTCCTGGAAACAACAAACCCTTTCTTGTCTTACAGGAAACAAGTTAAAGAAAGAAGCTATGCAATCATGCAATCTTTCATCTAAAACATACATTTTTGAGAACCTACTTCCCCCCGCCCCCATGCCAATTTCAGGAAAGGCTACAGTGAGATTCTAGTAGCCCCAGGGGATGGTATCAACTGTTCTGGGAAACACTTATCTAAAGAAACAAAAGCCCTTTAAAAAATGTGAACCACATCCAGCAGTACCTGGGTGTGTGTGTGTGGTGGGGTGGAAGTGAATGTTACCACTCTTGGAGATGATCAGGTCTGGCACTGCTTTAGGTGCTATCAGCAGTGCTAAACAAAAAGGGAGTACCAGAAATCACCCACTTGAGCTGTCTCTCCTGGCTTAAAACAGATATTATTGTGGGGCAGGGGAGTGCACACTAGGTGGTGCTCAAGGTTTATTCCTGCTCTGTGCTCAGGAATCACTCCTTGCAGGGTTCAGAAGATCATATGAAATTCCAGGGTTCGAACCCAGGTTGATTTGTGCAAGGTAAGAGGTAAGAGTACTACTCACTATACAATTGCTCTGACCCCAACTCAGATATTGCTGACCCCACTTCCTCCTCCACCTAGCATCTCCACATCTCCACTTCCTTTAATAGCAAAACTCCAAAGGTCTCCCTCATTTCCATGTCTCTGAAACATTCATCCATACACTCCACCCAAATTTTCACATTCCATCACTCTCTCTAAACTGCTATTAGTGAGGTCATCAATGACTATGCACAACAAGAATGAAATTGAGCTCATCTGGCATCATCGTTATTAATTTTAAGTAGTTTCTTTTTTGATAGCCTAGACTTATTCCCAAACCCTGAAGGCTGTGAGCACAATTATTACCTTCAAGTTAACAATCTTGTATAAGTAGCTGGGCTACCATTGGTCACTTTCAGCTTTCACTTAGACATTCCATAACATTAGATATACTCCCTCATCCTTCAAATACTTTCCACACTGAACTTCTAGGACAGGACTTCCTTCTCTTCCTCTATCCCAGTAACTCCTATTCTCTGACACCTTTTTTTTTTGCTGATTCTTTTTATATGCCCTCATCTCTAAATATGGAAGCAGCTCCAAATCAAATAATGGCCCTCACTACTAGAAAATTGGACCTAGACTCCTGATTATTAATCCCATCTCATGGCTTCCAAATGAATATCCAAGAAACAGAGAATAAGAGACGATATGCAGATACTGGAAGAAGACAGCCATTTCAAGGGAAAGAATAAGACCCTTCAAAGAAATCAATTCTACCCATCTCAGATTTGTTGCCGCCAAAACTAGATGAAAACATTATCTTTGTTTGTGCCATTTCATCTGTGGTGCTTATTATGGTAGCCAGAGTCATATACTGACCAAGCACATGCAACAAGCCAGACTTGATTCTAAGCATTTTGCAAATAATAACATCTTTCATCTTCAAAACAGATTTTGCAATCAGCAGCTCCTATTTTTGTTGGTCTCCAATTTTGGATGAAAAAAATTGAGACCCAAAGAGGTTTTTCTTAAAAGCAAAACACAGGAAATGACTAATGCCATCTCAAGGAGAATGAGAAAATGTATGATGGTATATTTATATGATAAAATGTTGTACCACCATGAAAGTAGAACTATTGTTATAGTCCATAGGAGGGCTGAATCTTAGCAATAAAATTTTGAATAAGACAAGCTAATCCCAGAACATTGCATACAAAATAATACCCTTCATAAGTGACTGTCTATGTGACAACTCCTTGGGTTGAATTCCTAGCTGTTTATATTATCGCAAAAAAAATAATGTGCTCAGGAATAAAATTAAAACAGGCCACACAGACCAGTGGTGAAGTCTGGTATGAAGTGAAGATTACAAATGTGATCACCACAGTTGTATACATTCAAGGTCTGTTTAAAGGGGAAAAAATGGTGGGGCTCAACAAAATAACTTGGTCACAGACTTAAGGCTTGCTAAAGGGCTACACCAGGATGTGAACCCAGGGAACTTGGCTCTAGACTACGGATGTCTGTTTTAGACTGCAGGTCATTTCCTCAAAGGGGAAGAAACTGGGTCTATGATGAAACGTAAATAGCTTTGAAATCCAAATCCTAAATATGAAAGCTCAAGGCCCTACCCTTTGGAGTGACCGTGAGATAGGCTCTGGCCAAACTGGACCCAGGGGCTCCAAAGTCACAAAGCTACACTGCTTCCTGCATCCCACTGAGCCAAGACATGATTTCATGTGGAGAAAAGGAGAGCAGTTTTGAGTATGACAAAAAGGTACTTCGGGACTCTGAAGCTCAGTCCTGCACACATGACTTATTATTCAAGGAGCAAAAGTAAATATTTGTGCAGATCTTTCCAGACTTCAGGGAACAGGGTAATGTCAGAGATTGTTCAAAAACCTTATAAAGGAACTAGGGAAGTAGTCAAGTCAAAAGCCAAAAAGCGTGTGTCTGTGTGTGTGTGTGTCTGTGCATGCACATGCATGAATGACTGATCTAGGGCTTGTTTACTCCATGAAGGCCTTTCATAGCTCTGACAGTTCTACAACATCAGTCTTCTTGACTGATATTCCACCCAAAAGTCTAAGACGTGGAGAACGGGAGGTACAATGAGAAAGGTGCCAAACTGCCAGTCCCTCAACAGCCCCAGCAGACCCTGGTCTATAGAGCAGTGTTTTCAAGGAACTTGCACATCAGGTGACTCCGTATAAGGCCAACCTTATACCAGCACCAGAACTAAGAAAGAGACAAAAGCATATGACATTTGGCTCTCAGGAAAGTCAAAACAGCTCAAGAGCACTGAGCATTGCGTGCCCATCTCCACCTCACCATCTGAGAGTGGAGTTCATTCTTTGTGCCTTGGAGGTTTCTACCTGAAGGCAGCCAATGAGCCAGACAGATATTTGTAAGGTAGTATCTCTGTTACTCTCATCTAACAAGTCTCCTGAGCAAGGCCTACCCCCCCCCCCCAATGCAACAGGGGTCAGTTTCATGAACCTGATGGCAAGGGAAGACATACATTATGTGTCTCTTAGAGGAAACTGGAAATGGTCCCTGACATAATGGTTCCTGTCATAAGTAGATTTTTCTGACTTTTTTCCTTTTAACTCTTTCTTTCTCCCTTCCCAAGCTACGAGTACCCTAATTCTCTGTGAAGTCTAGGTAATAATAAACTTAAGAGTCACAGTAGATCCTAGCTAAGCCAACACACAGACATGGTGAAGAACGTTTATCTTCATCACAGATTTTGAGAGAAACTTCTTGGGACCCACCAGAATGGAATCCAGCATCTTGTATTTAATCCATCTCTCTAGAAGCCATATAGGTCTCTAAAGGCAACCTGGATGTAGGTTTAATCTGTACCTGGAGAATGACAGCAGGCCAGGCTCCCATTAAGTCTTAATAGAAAGCATGGAACTCAAGAATGGTCTTTCCTAGAAATAACAGATAGATTCTGGGAAAGTTTGCTGATAAGTATAATATCACTAGTGTTGAAACAGCAATAAAGATAATAATAAAACAATCACAATGCCTAACTGTTGGTATACAGCACTTCTCTGCTAGGTACTGTCTGAAGCAGGTGATATATATTAACTAATCTTTATAACTCTGAAAGAGGCTATATAATTTCCATCTTACAGATAAGGAAATTAAGAAGCCATAGAGATAACTGACCCAAAGTTACTTACAGAGCCACCATATAACCTAAGCAGTGTTACTACAGAGTCCAGGTGTGCAACCCAAGGCCTAAATAACCTACAAGGGTGCCAAGCCCTTTAAAATATTGAGAGAGATAGTACTTGATTTTAAAGCTTGATTTATAAATGACTCAAATCCATGAGGATTTACAATTTTGATTTACAAATGACTCAAATCTTTTGCTACTGAAATATTATCTCTCCTAAATTCCTGCGATGTGACCTACATATTACCATAAGCAGTGAGCAACACTGGAAACTAGCTCCATCTTCCCCTAGATATCCATGCAGATATTCAATCAACAAATAAATATTGAGCCAGCGAGCTAGTACAGGGGTTTAGGTACTTACCTTGTAGCCAACACCAATTTAAGCACTGCCAGGAGAGAACCCTGAGCACAGAGGCAGGAGTAAGTCCTGAGCTCAGCTGCATGTGGACTAACCACCCCTTCCCTCCAAAAAATCCCCAAATAAATATTGAGCAACTACGCTTTCCCAATTATTATGAAAAGTATATAAAGAGTCCCTTTCTTGGATTCAGTTCGACCTACCTCATCCAAATGCTGATTCCTAGGGTTAGTAAGGCTCAGAAATCAAGAGATGGTTTTAATCAAGGTCTTAATGGTCCATGATCACTAATATAAATACATTATTATCTATAGAATGTGTTACAGGGGAGTTCTGATTCATCATAGAACTTAGTATTAAACTAGACTGGTATACAGCTATAACTTAATTTGAGGAATGGAGACCAAAATCAAGATTCCCCAAAGAGTCTCATAGATGATTACCATCATAAAGCTAGGACACAAAAAACTACACTTCAGAGCGGAAGTATTCTAAAAATACAAATTACCCTGTCTCTATAATGCTAAACAAATTCTAGTCTCAGCCTATTAATGAATGGGAGCAGCAGAAGAGTAATTTAGTTATCAATACTAACCTATCCTCAAATGGGTTTCCAGCCTAAATTTACACTACGTGGACCATCAGGCAGTTGGCTGAGAATGTTATGTAGCACTATACCATAGAGGTAGCCCTCAAGTGCCTGGCAATTACAAAAAAAAATACCCTCACCACAAGAGGCCATGATTCAAAATATTCATCTGAAACTCCCCCCCAAAAATCCCAAGGAAAAGAAACAATGCAAGGTAAAATAACAACTTAAACATGATAAGTGAAATGAACCAGAAAGAGTGACTGCACTCATTTGTGGAATATAAAGTAACATAAACGGGTGACTAATATCCAAGGATAGTAGAGATAAGGGCCAGGAGGATTCCTCCACAGCTTGGAAGCCAGCCTCACATGCTGGGGGAAAAGGCAGTTGAGATAGAGAAGGGACCACCAAGCAAAGGATACTTGGAGGGCTCACTTGGGATGGGAGATGCACTCTGAAAATAGAACATAGACGGAACATGATGGCCATTTAATACCTGTATTGCAAACCACAACACCCAAAAGGAGAGAGAAAGAGCAAAAGAGAATATGCCTGCCACAAAGGCGGGGAGGGGGGGGAGGAGGGACGGGCTGTGGTGGGAGGGATACTGGGAACACTGATGGTGAAGAATGGTCACTGGTCGAGGGATGGGTATTCAACCATTGTATGACTGAAACAATCACGGCTGTGTGTAAGTCTGTAACTGTATCTCATGGTGTTTCATTAAAAAATTAAAAATAAAGAAATGAACCATAAAAAATAAATAAATTTTAAAAAAAAACTTAAACATGTTTAAAATAAGTCACAATCCAAGAAAAAATAAAATGTTAGAATTTCAGAACATTATCCTTCATTATAGAATACATTTAATATATCTTTAAATGATAACTAAAATAAACTATTCCATTGATAATTTGAATTAATATGTTTCATTGCTTACTCACATAACTAAGGCAATATTAAATGAAACAAAGGAATAAAATTATCCAACAATAAGCAAAATGTAGTAGCAACCAAATTTCATCTACTGACAAATAAATGTACATGGGTTTTCATACAACTGAATACTGTTAGTCAATAAAAGGGAATGCAGTGTTATTGCTATAATATGGTTGAGCCTTATAAACATTTTGCTAAATCAGGTAAAAAGAGACAAGTATTAAATATTTCATTTCTACGAAATGCCTATTCTCACCTAAAGGCCTACTCAGGTACAGAAAAAGAGAATTTTCTCTTGATTCCATCTTTGGAAATTGGTGTTTAGTCTCCACCCTCAGCCCTTTCTTTTCCTTCCTGCCATCATTGTAATTGTAGTTACAATGATGCTTAGTTGTGATGTCTGCATGCCTGACTGCTGTGTACATTTACTCGGTTGCAATGAAGCAAAGATCATATATCTTGCTGGCACTGGGAATTCTAAACACAATACCACCAGAATTGCACTTGGCACATGAGGTGGTGTCAAGGACTGTGCTTGTGGTCTCATGCCTGCAAGGCAGGCACTCTGCCACTAAGTTTCTCCTGGGCCCATGACTTTCATATTTAATCACAGTAAGCGTATTGCCAGGCTAAAGTTCCAGGCAGTATTTTGTCAAGACAGAGGTAGCTGGGGACAGAGAGAATAGAGCAGATAAAGCACTTGTCTTGCCTGCATTGGACCCAGATTCAACCCCTGGCTCTAGATAGGATCCCCAGAGAACTTCAAGAAGTGAATTCAGAGCACTGCTGGGCGTGGCCCCCAAACCAAATAAACAAAGATATCACTGGCCATTCATCTGCCAAGATATACCCCTGGTCCCTACTTTCCTGTAACAGATAATAATCCCTTGCTCTAATCTGAATACAGAAAGGGGCTTGCCCCTTTGTCCAGGGTAGCAGCTCACCTCTGGCCTTGATTGGATAGATACTAAGAAACAGCACATATGGGTAGTAAATATGAGCCACAAGTGGGAATTGCCCAATTCTTTCTACAGTACCTCCAAGTCAGCTTTTTAACATATCAAGCAAGTCTTTTTAAAAAAATTTTTATTAGTGAAACACCATGAGGTACAGTTGTAAACTTACAAATTTTGTGCCTGGGTTTCAATTATACAATGATCAAGTGCCCATCCCTCCACCATTTTTTTCTGGGCCTCACCAAGCTATACTCTGGGCTTGCCCCTGGATCCTGTACTTAGGGATAATTCAGGCAGTGCCATAGATCAAACATGGGTTAGCCACATGCAAGATAAGTGACTTCACCTACCAACTGTTTCTCCTGCCCCATATCTTGACCCTTGACTCCATACAGAATCCCTCTTTGCCTCCCTCTCCCCATCACTCACACCCGCTAAAAGCCCTCTGCATGAATTCTGAAGTTTCCCTTGTTTGTGTTTCTGCAGGGGCTTCCAAAAATGGAAGGGGAAACAGTAGTTTGTGTTTTCTTAGAAAAGAATTCTGGAAAGCAGAAAGCCATTGTGAATCCTCTTTTCCAGCCAATGCAAAGCACATGCTCAACAGATGGCTAGATGGCTTTTAGAGCCAACATCTGGAACTGTCACAGGTTGGGAGCTGCTGTGAGCCCCAAATCGATGGGCTCCACTTGAAAAGACTCACTTACACTCATTACCCAGCTGCCCACCACCCCACGCAAGGACAAGGTGTGCTCTGGTGCCCCAGGAAAACGGAAGCAGGATCCCACCTTCTGCCATGGGATGGTCCACAGAAGGCAGTGTGAAAGTCAGGTCAGAAGCAGGGTGGAGGCAGATAGTTTCTGCAAGATTTGTTTTCTTATTCCCCCTCCATGCATCCTACCAAATTGCCATTTCTAAATGGCTAGTATCTTAGAAAACATACACTTTTGGTTCACATGGGCATGTTAAGCACCAGCCCCCACCCCATTCTCTGCCTATTTAGGGCCAACATAATTTACAATTCCCAGAATGCTTGAGAACCAGCGTATGCAATTCTGGTGCCAAGCCTGGCTGGTTTTTACAGATTTTCATTTAGCAGGTGTCTGTTGCTAAATCAGTAGCAGCTGCTAATTGCTTTTCCTCTCTCGAACCTTCAGACAGAATGAAACATCTGGTGTTCTCTCACTTTGGGTTAAAATCAGATACCTTATCATTCCTCCTTTGGGTTTCATTTTTATTAAAAAAAAGAGTTTTCAGCTGAGGCATGAAACAGGCAGCTGAGACCAAGGGCATCCCAAAAGGAAGGGGAATGATCCTTTTTATTTTTGTTTGTTTGTCTGGAGGCTACATCAGGCTGTGCTCAGGGATCACTCCTGGTAGGGATCAGGGGAGTTTAATGGGGTTCTGGGGATCAAACCTGTGTTGACTGCATTCATGTATCTACCCACTGTACTATCTCTCCAGCCCAAGGGTTGGATAGTCTTAAAGATAACACACAGGTTAATATTGCCCTGAGCCCCCAGCAAGTGTTGCTCTGGTTTGACCATAGACGGCATTAGGTCTATGACCATCCAGGGTACCACAAGCTTCATTTCTTGACCAAATGCTCTGAGGACCTGCCCATCACCCTCTATTGCAGTGGCCCTTCCTGCTTAGGACGAGTTACAGCCCTGGAAGATCTCATCCCAGCTAGCTCCCTCTCTTCCAGAAGAGGATGAGAGCTATTCAACATGCACCTGCTTTGAGCACAATCAGGAGGAATCAGAGAGTAAACACACTATATGCGGGGGTGGGACATTACAAGAACTTTCTTATTCCTTGTTCCACTTGCCCTACTGAAACCACTACTCTCAGCCACTTTGAAAGTTCCGTCTCCCCCACACCCCTCACCTCCGTGCCCAAGTTCCTTTAACTGGGTTCTAAATAGACCTCTTAACTCTAAGTTAAAACCATTCTTAAGTTAGTAGAAATAAGTACCAGGAGGATCACTTCACAGCTTAGAAGCCGGTCTCACATGCTGGGGGAAAAGGCAGCTCAGATAGAGAAGGGACCAAGTAAAGGGTGCTAGGAGGGCTCACTCGGGATGGGAGATGTGGGCTGAAAGTAGACTATAGATTGAACATGATTGCCACTCAATGCCTCTTTTGCAAACCACAACACACAAAGGGAGAGAGAGCAAAAGGGAATGCCCTGCCACAGAGGCGGGGTGGGGTGGAGGGGATGCAGTGGGGGTGGTGGGAGGGATGCTGCGATTTTCCACCATTGGTGGTGGAAAATGGGCACTGGTGGAGGGATGGGTACTCAATCACTGTACGACTGAAATGCAAGCATGAAAGTTTGCAAGTCTGTAACTGTACCTCATGGTGATTCACTGATCATCATCATCATCATCATCATTATCATCATCATCATCGTCATCGGCCTTTTGGCTAAGATCAAGTGTAGTATCTATTCTTATCAGTTTAATAATAATAATAATAATAATAAACCCATTCTTAAGGAATGGAAGGAATAGCTGAAAGTGCTGAAGTACAAGCCCAGCATGTGGAAGCTCTGGCTTCAATTCCCAGTACTGTGTGGTCCCCTAAGCACTGCCAGGTTGTTTCTACCCCAATCGCCTGGGAGAGGTCCCTGGGCCCTTTGGGCAATGATGGGGAGAACCCCTTCCCAAAGCCCTTGAAGTACCTCCATACAATCTCAAAGACTGCATATTAATACAAAAAATAACATTAGCTACTCTTCATTAAGCACCTACTCTGATCCAGACCTCTATGGATTCTTGGAGATTAATGTACAAATATGCCCTCAGATAATCCATTTTTTCATTGCTTTTTTTGCGGGGGGGGGGGGGGCTGGAGCGATAGCACAGCGGGTAGGGCATTTGCTTTGAATGTAGCTTACCTGGGTTCAATTCCTCTGTCCTTCTTGGAGAGCCTGGCAAGCTACCGAGAGTATCCCTCCTGCACAGCAAAACCTGGCAAGCTCCCTGTGGTGTATTCGATATGCCAAAAACAGTAACAAACAAGTCTCAGAATGGAGACGTTACTGGTGCCTGCTTGAGCAAATTGATGAAAAATGGGAGGACAGTGCAGTGCTACATTAAAGCACCATGATTTACAAAGTTATTCATAGTTGAGTTTTAGACATACAGCATTGCAGCACTGATACCACCACTAGTGTCAGTCACAATGGTAAGCTCTTTACATGCATCATCTTATGGGAGTATCAGAAATTATTATGATGGGCCACACTTCACAATCTGGAAGTGGATGTGAAGGGCTACTGATGTCATAGGAGCAAGATGGGTTGAATCAGAAACCTGTCCTCTGCTGATTGGAGTTATCTATTGTAAACAGGGCAATAAAACACAGTTGAAACACTAGATTTCCTTCAAAGTCATTCAGGAATAAGTGTTTATGTTGAGGAGAGGGACAACTTGGGGGTGAGGTGTACTGAGTTTTAAAAAAATTGCCGGCAACAAACTCATAATTTTTGAAAGTGGGTCATAGCTACTTTGGAATATTTTTAAGAAAAGTTTTAAGTACAGTTTTTTATAACCATATTATGTTTACTATAACGTCAAAGTTTGTGGTAGTGAGGGAAGGGGGTCGGGTTACACTGAGCACTGCTCAGAGCTTATTCCTGTGTCTGAGATCACTCCTAGCTATGTTCAAGGTATCATATGCAGTGCTAGAAATTGAACTGGAGCAGTTGCATGCAACGTAAGCTCAATGTATATATCTTTTGTTGTTGTTTTTGCATTCAGAATCTACTCCTGGCAGTGCTTAGGGGACCCTATGGGATGCCAAGGCTCAAAGCTAAGTCAGCCACATGCAAAGCAAATTCCCTTCCAACTCTATTATCTATCACTCTTCCCTCCAATTTATATATCTAAACTAAAAACACTTTATTAGTAAAAATAGTAAAAGGACGCCAATAGACTTAATCTATACAAGGTTGCCACAAATCACTGGGGCAGGTCAGGGAAATAGGATAGAAAGTGGTATAATAATATAGTCAAATATCCAAACTAGTGTCAACACTGAAATCAAGAGACCAAAACTTTGACAACCTTAGAAAGGTGCCTATTGAGAGGGGTGGCTGGGGCAGCATCTGGATATGGGAGGGAACCTAGAACATTGGTGGAGGGGAGTTGACACTGGTAGTGGGATCAGTGCTGCAATATTGTATGTCTAAAACTCAACTATGAATAACTTTATAAATCATGATGCTTTAATGAAATTTTTTTAAAAATAGATCATCTGGGGGTATATCTGTACAGTAATCTCTAGGGATCCATAGAGGTCTAAAGTTCTAGTCAGAGTGGGAATTTTTTTTGCACTCAAGTACTTAAACTTTACATTGATGGAGTATCCTTTCATTCCTCAGGTGGTGGGGAAAGAAGTATTGAAGGCGCTTTGGAATACCTCAACTAATTGACCAACATAATCTTCCTTTTGCGCTTAAGGAAACAAGAAAATCTAACACCTCTATCATCCATGTCTTTATCTCAGTTGCCAAGAATTCCTTAAATTGGTCAGCAAAACATGAAGCCAGCTAACTTTACTGTTGATTACCAAGCCTGTACTGTTACCTCTTGTCATCAGGCACTCAGTCCAAAGACTTACTGAAACTGGTACACATTCTAGACTTCCTCTATTAACATTTGAGTAATCTTATCCAAACAAAATGTGGATGGTTTTACAATGAAGTACTTTTGAGAGCTATGCCTACTGTGGGTTCTGTTTCACATGGTCAGAGACCATCTGTTTCATACAATGTTTCTCAATGCAGCTTGAGCCTGTCTCATATGAGTATATCATGAATCAAGAACTCTCAGGATGTTTGCCTTGGCTATTTTTCCAAGATCAAAGGAACTATTCAGGCTCAAGACTAAAAATGTTATTTGCAATAGATTTGCAATCCTACCTTGTTCTGGTTTGTTTTCATTTGGATTTGGGTTTGCAGGCTATATCTAGTAGTGCTCAGAACTAACCATTGGCTCTATGCTCTAGGGACACTTCTGGTGGTACTGGGAGATGGTACATGGTACCAGGGATAGAATCAGATAGTTCAATTACATGCAACACAATTCCCTTAGCCATTGTACTATCCACCCAGATCCTAAGTCGGTGTTTTGGGAGATATTTAACGGATATTTTTTTATTATGAATCTATCTGTATCTTTGTAATTTGTTTCTAAATCATATACTCACCACGAGAAAAAGCAATATACAATACAATTGGGAGATAAACTAATTAAACTATAATTAAAACCAAAATATAAATGATTACTCTTGAACTATAGAAATGAAAAGGCCAGGGAAGGAAAGAAATCAAGAGAGAAAGAGTAAGCACATATGAGGTAACAGGAGCAGGGGGTAGGGCTCACAGGGTAGATGTGTAGTATATATAAATATCTAAACCACAGAGCTAACAATACTGTAAGTATGAGAGACAAATTATAATACCCAAACTTAAAACTGTGCTGTTAAGAAGGCAGGTTGGGGTATGGTTGGGGTATGGCAGGTTGGGGTATGGGATACTGGTGGAGGGAAGCTCACCCTGGGAGTTTGGGGTACTGAAATACTCTATACCTGAAAGTCTATTGCTGATGCATTTGTAAACAATGGTGCCTAATTTTTTTAACTGAAATAAAAACATTAGTAGCTACAAGAATAGCAATTGCTATACTATTTGCATTACTGGTTTCAGAAAAATATTTCTTATCTACTTATATTTACTATACCAAAACATACCCTCTTTCACATTAAGATGGTATTTGGAGGGGCTGGAGAGAGAGCACAGCGGGTAGGGGGTTTGCCTTGTACGCGGCCAACCTGGGTTCGATTCCCAGCATCTCATATGGTTCCATGAGCACTGCCAGGGGTAACTACTGAGTGCAGAGCCAGGAGTAACTCCTGTGCATCACCGAGTGTGACTCAAAAAGCAAAAAAAAAAAAAGATGGTATTTGGAGATAGAGCCTTGAGATTTTACTAGGTTTGAATGAGGACCATGAAGGTGGGAACCTCATCATGAGATTACTGTCCTACCAAAAGGAGACCCTGAAGCTTGAAGCTCTGTTCCCACCATGTAAGTATAGAGTGGGAAGGCAGACACCTACAAGCCTCACCAGCACCCAACCAGGCATCCAACCTCATCTCAAACATCCAGCCTCCCCCAGACTGTGAGAAATCAATTTCTGTTGTTTAAATCACCCAGTACATGGTTATATTATAGCATTATAAACTAACTCATAACTTACCCTAAGTAGACCAACTATCCAATAAACATTTACTGAGCTCCCATGTATGCCAGTCCTGAAGGATAATTTGATTTCTCTCAATTTCTCAGAAGCATTGTGCAATGCAGGATCACTGTATTTTAATAGGAAATCTATTTGTTTGGACTGCTCTTTTAACAAGGCTTAAGAGTTGCTATTTTAATTTGAATGTAGATGACTCTGAACCTGTGAAGTATCACAAACCCTTTGGAAAGTGACGTTTTTCTCACTGGAAGCAATACCAAACTGAATCATGACTTAGTAAACGGTATCTTACTACCCTCGTTACAAAATATTTATTAAAGAGTACCAGGGTAACCTCTCTAATTTGATTAGGGCATCAGTTAAAAATCCACAGCTATGATCACAATAATAAAAGACTGCATGCTTTTTCTAAGATGAATAAAAGGATGTCTACTTATGCCACTTCTTTTCAAAACTGCACTGGAAGTTCTATCTGGTACAACTGTTCAAGAAAAAGAAATAAAATCTCAAATTCCATATTTGAAAGGAGGGAATAAAACTATCTCCACTGGTAGATGACATGATTTTGCCCTTAGAAAATCTTTTTAAAACAACACAAACACAACATGAGCAGTCACAGTCACAGTCCTCCCGTTGTTCATCAATTTGCTCGAGTGGGCCCAGTAACATCTCCATAGTGACACTTGTTGTTACTGTGTTTGTCATATTGAATACATCACGGGTAGCTTGCCAGGTTTTGCTGTGTGGTCAAGATACTCTCAGTAGCTTGCCGGGCTCTCCGAGAGTGGCAGAGTAATCGAACCCAGCTCGGCCGGGCCGGCTGTGCACAAGGCAAATGCCCTACCACTGTGCTATCACTTTAGCCCCAACATGAGCAGTAATAAATGATTTTTAAAGGCTGCAAGATTAATACAGAACAATAAACTACATTTCTACAGAGAAGCAAAGAGGAATCTGAAAATGAAGTGAAGAAACAATTTGAATTGTAATACCATCAAAATGAATAAAGTACACAGGAATAAAATTAATAAATGTAAAACTATCCACCAAAAGCTATAAAACATCCCTGAAAAGAAGTAAATAATTCCTAAACAGAGAGGGCTCATGCATTGGAATTCTTAATATTGCTGAAAAGGAAACATTACTCATTGAATATATACCAGTTTCAAAACTTTCTGTATAGCTACAACAATCAAGACAATATAGCACTGGCATAAGAATAGACATGTATATCAATGAAAAACAATTGTCAGTCCAGAAATGAATTCGTACACTTATTTTTGATAGATTTTGACAAGAGTACCAAGACATTTCAAAAAGGTACTGCTGTTACTTGCTTCCAGTGACTACCAGCAAGTACCACTGGGTGTGGTCCAACACTCCCCAGATTGTTTAAGTAAAGGTAAAGGTAAAGGTAAAGGCCCTCCCGTTGATCGTCGATTTGCTCGAGCGGGCCCAGTAACGTCTCCATTGGAGACTTTGTTGTTACTGTGTCTGGCATATCGAATACTCTCGGTAGCTTGCCGGGCTCTCCGAGAGGGGCGGAGGAATCGAACTCGGGTCGGCCATGTTGGCTGCTTGTAAGGCGAACGCCCTACCCGCTGTGCTATCGCTCCAGCCCAGATTGTTTAAGTACTGATACATATTATGATAAAATACAGATTTTCAACAAATGATGCTAGGACAACTGGCTATCCATATGCCAAAGAAATCCTTTGACCCCCCTTTCTTACAAATTAATTTCAAATAAATCAGAAATGAAAATGCAAGAACCAATACCATAAACTCTTAGAAGAAAAGCGTCATAAAACTTTGTGATCTGGATTGGGCAATGGTCTCTTCCACTTGGAATCAAAATGACCAGTAAACAAGAAAAAATAGAGAGATTAGTTAAAAGTTCAAAGGTTCTGTATTTTAAAGGGCTCCAGCAAATAAAATGTATACAAAACAAACTCAGGGAGGAGGCAGGGTAGGAATATCTCGAATCAGATATCTGATAAGGGGCCAGATTCTAGAGAACACTGGATCTATTACAACTAAACAAGAAAAAGACAAGTGGAAACATTAAAAGATTGGAAAGGTTTTGAAAATGTTTTCCCCCAAAACACATAAATAGCCAATAAGTAAATAGAACATTATTTACTCATAAAATGTATAAAGGGTCAGAGAGAAAAGACAAAGGGTAAGCCTTGCATGTAGTTATTTCCGGTTCAATTCCCAGTATCACATATGCTCCCCTGAGCACTATCAAGTGTCACTTCTGAGCAACGAGACAGAGTAGCCCCTTGAGTACCTCTTGAGGACTTTGGGAGTATTCATCACCCCCCAAAATGTTGAAGTATTGATACATGTTCTGATCAAATACAGATGAACTAAAAACTGTATGGTAAGCGAAGGAAATGAGTCAGAAAAGACAACATATTATATAATTATGAAATATCCAGAATAGGCAAATCCAGTGACCAAAATATATTAGTGGTTGCCAGGTGTTAGAGGGAAAATAATAGGGAGGAAATGATATTTGGCACAGATGATCTTTAAGAGACAATAAAAAGAAGTCTAAATTTAAATTATGATGAGTATAAATCTGAATATACTAAAAGCCACAGAATTGTAAGCTTTAAAATGATAAAGTTATAATATGGGAATCATATCTCTATCAAACCCCATTATTTTGTTAAAAATTTTGATTAGTGAAATACCATGAGGTACAGTTGTAGACTTACAAATTTTTGTGCCTGGGTTTCAGTTATACAATGACAGAGTACCCATCCCTCCACCAGTGCCAATATTCCACCACCACTGACCCCAGTATCCCTCCAACCACCATTCCCCCACCCCATCCCACCCTGACTCTGTAGCAGGGCATTCCCTTTTGTTCTCTCTCTCCTTTTGGGTGCTGTGGTTTGCAAAAGAGGCATTGAGTAGCAATCAAATTCAGTCTATAGTTCACTTTCAGCATGCATCTCTTATCCTGGCAGGATAGCCCCAACACCCTTTATTTACTGCTCCCTTCTCTATCTGAGCTGCATTTTCTACTAACATGTGCGGCTGGTCTCCAAGCCATGGAGTGAACCTCCTGGTACTTATCTCGGCTATCCTTGGGTGTTAGTCTCCTATTTTGTTATTTTATGTTCCCCAGATGAATGGACTCTTTCTATGTCTGTCCCTCTCTTTCTGACTCATTTTGCTTAGCATGATGCTTTCCATGTACTACCACTTGTATATGAATTTCATATTTCATCTCTTCTAACAGCTACGTAGTACTCCATTGTATAAATGTACCAAAGTTTCTTTAGCCAGTCATCTGTTCTCGGGCACTCAGGTTTTTTCCAGATGCTGGCTATTGTAAAGAGTGCTGCAATGAACAAACAAATGCAGATGTCACTTCGACTATACTTTTTTGTCTCTCTGGGATATATTCCCAGGAATGGTATTGCTGGTTCAAATGGGAGCTCAGTTTCTGACGTTTGAAGAATCGTCCCTACTGTTTTCCAAAAGGGCTGAACCAGTTGGCATTCCCACCAGCAGTGAAGGAGGGTCCCTTTCTCGCCACATCCGTGCCAGCACTGGTTGCTTTTGTTCTTGTGGATGTGGGCCAGTGTCTGTGATGTGAGATGATATCTCATTGTTGTTTTGATAAGCATCTCCCTAATGATAAATGATGTAGAGCATTTTCTCATGTGCCTTTTTGCCATTCAGATTTCTTCTTTGAGAAAGTTTCTTTTCATTTCATCACCCCTTTTTTGGATGGGGTTGGATATTTTTCTTCTTGTGGAGTTCAACTAGTGCTTTGCATATCCTTGAAATCAACCCCTTGTCGGATGTTTATTGGGCAAATATCATTTCCTATTCTGTAGACTATCTGTATTTTGGTCACTGTTTCTTTTGAGGTGCAGAAGCTTCTTAGTTTAAGATAGTTCCATTTGTCTATCTCTGTTTTCACTTGCTTGGCCAGTGGCATGACATCTTTGAAAATACCGCTAGCTTATATGTCATGGAGGGTTTTGCCAACATTGTCTTCAATGTACCTTATGGATTCCAGTCTGATGTTGAGATCCTTAATCCATTTTGATCTTACTTTTGTACATGGTGTTTGGCAGAGATCTGAGCCTATTTTTTTGCATATAGCCATTCAGTTTTGCCAGCACAATTTGTTAAAGAGGCTTTCCTTGCTCCACTTCACATTTCTTGCTCCCTTATCAAAGATTAGATGATCATTTGTTTGGGGTGAGATGTGAATATATTCAACCCTGTTCCACTGGTCTGCAGCTCTGCCTTTGTTCCAGTACCATGCTGTTTTAATTATTACTGCTTTGTAGTAGAGTTTGAAGTTAGGGAGGTTGATTCCTCCCATTTTCTTTTTCCCAGGAATTGCTTTAGCTATTCGTGGGGGCTTATTGTTCCATATGAATTTCAGGAGTGTTTGCTCCATTTCTTTGAAGAATGTCAGGGGTATCGTTTTAGGGATCAGAAAGAATTTGTACAATGCTTTGGAAAGTAACGTCATTTTGACAATGTTAATTCTCCCGATCCATGAACAGGGGATATCTTTCCATTTTCTCGTGTCCTCTTTAATTTCCTGAAGTACCATTTTGTAGTTTCCTTTGTACAGGTCCTCTACTTCTTTAGTTAAGCTGATTCCTAGGTACTTGCTTTTCTGGGCACAATTGTGAATGGGATATTTTTTTCATGTCACTTTCTTCTCGCTCACTATTTGCATATAGGAAAGCCATAGACTTTTGGGTATTGATTTTATAGATTGCAACTTTACTATACAAGTCTATTGCTTCTAGGAGTTTCTTGGTAGAGGTTTTAGGGTTCTCTGAGTATAGTATCATATCAACTGTGAATAGTGAGAGCTTGATTTCTTCCTTTCCTACCTGAAAGCCCTTAATATCTTTTTCTTGCCTAATTACTATTGCAAGTACTTCCAGTACTATATTGAACAGAAGTGGACAGAGTGGCCATCCTTATCTCGTCCCTGATCTTAGAGGGAAGGCTCTCAGTTTTTCCCCATTGAGGATGATGCTTGCTGTAGGCTTGTGGTAGATGGCTTTAAATATATTGAGGAAAGTCCCCTCTATACCCATTTTGACAAGGGTTTTCATCATAAACCGGTGATGGATCTTGTCAAATGCTTTCTCTGCATCTATTGATATGATCATATGGTTTTTATCTTTTCTTTTGTTGATATAATGGATTATGTTGATTGATTTCTGAATGTTAAACCATCCTTGCATCCCTGGGATGAATCCCACTTGGTCATGATGTACGATCTTTTTGATGAGTCGTTGGATTCTATTTGCTAATAGTTTGTTGAGGATCTTTGCGTCTGTGTTCATCAGGGATATGGGCCAGTAATTCTCTTTCTTTGTGGTATCTCTGTCTGCTTTTGGTATCAGGGTGATATTTGCTTCATAGAAACTGTTCATAAATGTTTTTGGTATTTCAATTTCTTGGAAAAGCTTAAAGAGGATTGGCAGTAAGTCCTCTTTAAAGATTCAGAAGAATTCACAAATGAATCCATCTGGGCCAGAACTTTTGTGCTTGGGGAGACTTTTTATTACTGCTTCAATTTCCTTTATAGTGACAGGTCTGTTCAGGTATTCCAGGTCTTCTCGGTTCAGTCTTGGGAGTCTATAAGAATCTAGGAATTTATCCATTTCCTCGAGGTTTTACTGCTTTCGTGGCATAAAGCTTCTCAAAGTACTCCCTGAGGATCCTTTGAATTTCTGTAGTTTCTGTTGCAATGACCCCCTTTTAATTTCTGATTTGATTTATTAGGGTTTTCTCTCTCCCTTTCTTTGTGAGTTTTGCTAGAGTCTTATCAATCTTGCTTATTTTCTCGAAGAACCAGCTCTTGGTTTCATCGACCTTTTGGATTGTTTTTGGGTTTCCATATCATTAATCTCTGCTCTGAGTTTTATTATTTCGTTCCTTCTGTTAAGATTGGGCTCCTTTTGTTGGTTTTTCTCCAAGCTCTTAAGCTGTGAGGTTATGTTACTTCTGTGGGCTCGCTCCTGCTTCCTGAGCAATGCTTGTAGAGCTATACACTTTCCCCTAAACACAGCTTTTGCTGTGTCCCATTAGTTTTTGTAACTCGTGTCCTCATTTTTGTTTGTTTCCAGGAATCTTTTGATTTCCTCTTTGATTTCCTTTCTAAGGCACTCGTTTTCCAATAGTGAACTGTTTAATTTCCAGGTGTTTGATTTAGTTTTCTGTTTGTGTGTGTGATTTACTTCTAATTTCAGTGCATTGTGGTCTGAGAAGATTGTTAATACAATATCTATCTTCTTAATTTTATGGAGGTACGTTTTGTGGCTCAGCATGTGGTCTATCTTGGAGAATGTTACATGCACACTTGAGAAGAATGTGTATTCAGCTTTTTGAAGATGAAGTGTCCTGTATATATCTACTAAGTTCCTTTCTTCCATTTTTTCCCCTCAGATGAAGTATGTCTTTGCTAAGCTTGAGTCTGGTTGATCTATCAAGAGGTGATAATGTGGTGTTGAAGTTTCCCACTAGTACTGTGTTGCTGTTTCCAAGTCTATGAGTAGTTGTTTTAAGTACTGTGCTGGTCCCTCATTAGGTGCATATACATTTAGTCTTGTAAGTCATTCCTGTTGTACAGGTCCCTTGTAAGACCTTCCTGTTGTACACATCCTTTGATCAATAAGAAATGGCCTTTACTGTCTCTTTTGACCTTCTTCAGTCTGAAATCAATGGGGTCAAATTCTAGGATGGCTACCCCAGCTTTTTTATAGGAGTTGTTTGCCTGTAGAATTGTTTTCCAGCCTTTGATTCTGAGCCTGTTTTTGCTTTGACTATTGAGATGTGTTTCTTGGAGGCAGCAGAATGTTGGGTTCAATTTTCTAATCCATCCTGCCACTCTGTGTCTTTTAATTGGTGTGTTTTGCCCATTGACATTGAGAGAGATTATTCAAACCCCCTTATTTTAAAAAGTGAAGTGAGAGAAAACATGGCAGGTGCTCGTTTGTATACTATTCTTTAACTTTCCAAAGCATTCTGATATCTCATATTTATTATCTTTCACCATCTGTTCTATTTTGTTCATAACCTACCTGGATTTTAGAGACTAAATAATACCAGTCCCAGCTGACAAACTGGAAAAGAAAATGCTTGATGAGATGGGACTGGATGATGGTAAAAATCAGAGCAACTGGTCAGCAGGCATTCCCTTAGGTGGCTTTTTTGCACATATGTCTGCTTTAAAATCCATATTGTTGATTCCTATCAGCAAAGAACCACTGGTCTGGGGATTGGACAGTGTGAAATGGCTCCGTAATGTTTTTTTAGCAATGTAACTGCCTTTCATTTATTTATTTTTTTGACAGCTTCTTTATTTTTATTAGTAGTGAAACACCATGAGGTACAGTTGTATACTTACAAACTTTCGTGCTTGGTTTTCTGTTATACAATGATCGAGTACCTATCCCTCCACCAGTGCCCAATATCCACCACCAATGATTCAAGTAACTCTCCCACCCTCCCACCCCATCCCCCCCACATCCATAAGGTTTTTATTGCTTAAAGAAACACTGCTTGGGGCTGGAGTGATAGCACAGCATGCAGAGTGTTTGCCTTGCACGCGGCCAACCTGGGTTAGATTCCTAGCATCCCATATGGTCCACCAGCACCGCCAGGAGGAATTCCTGAGTGCAGAGCCAGGAGTAACCCTGTGCATTGCCAGGTGTGACCCAAAAAGAAAAAAAAAACACTTCTTAAGTAATGGCTCAAGGTTTCCAAAAAGGAACTAGTGTCTGACTGCCTGCACCTGTTTCTTCTAATCTAATGAAGGAAAATGGAGCATTGAAAATGTCTAGAGGCAAAAAAAAGTTAGGCTTGACATTCTCACTACCTGCAGGCACTCCCTATATGGGCTGAGAAGCAAGTGACTCACAGACAAGCCTAAGGATTCAGATATTTTATTCAAACGTGGGGGATTGAGGGGGGCAGGTCTAATCCAATTGTCAGGAGGGAGGAGAGAAGGCTGACCGCTTGCCCAATCAAACAGGCTGTCTAGGAAACAAATGCAGAAAACAGAGGTACTCTTATTCACCTGAAAAAAAGCCTGCTGTGGAATTTTAATCTCACTCAGCAAGACTCACTGGGAACAAAGTGCCCATCACTTCTTCACACCAAGGGGCTCAGGGAGCTGGTGACTAAAGCTCTGAAAAGTATCATCCAAATGGACACAAATATGCCAACAGGAAGTACCACCTCAACGTTTATGACAGTATGAGGGATCACAGTAATAGCAACAGCATCTGACACTAAGCACTTAATTACGTGCTCGGCACTGGCTTGTGTTATCACTTCTTTGTTCACCCAAGATGAACCATTTTACAGAAGCAAAGGAGGGCACAGAAGTTAGGGGGCTATTGGCAGAGTCAAACACTGTCAAACACTGTCCTCCCATTGTTCATTGATTTGCTCGAGCGGGCCCAAGAACGTCTCCATTTTGAGACTTACTGTTACTGTGTTTGGCATATTGAATACGTCATGGGGAGTTTGCCAGTCTTTGCCACGCCAGCGAGATACTCTCGGTAGCTTGCTGGGCTCTCCGAGAGGGGCAGAGGAATCGAACCCGGCTTGGCGGGGCTGGCTGCGTGCAAGGCAAACACCCTAATGCTGTGCTATCGCTCCAGATATAAAACCAGTGAAGGGCTGGCTCCAGGGCTAGCACTCCAGACGCTACGCTCTAACTCCTAACAACTGTGCTGAGACACTTTGGTATACAAAGATGTGGCAAACACTGTTAACAATTAACAGCCCAATATTATGCATTTCAGTATGATGTTTTACTGTATTTTCTCTTTCTCAATTATTTATTATCTTCCTTTCATTAAGAATACATGTATATGGGGCTGGAGCGATAGTACAGCGGGTAGGGTGTTTGCCTTGCACGCAGCCGACCCGGGTTCGATTCCCAGCATCCCATATGGTTCCCCAAGCACCGCCAGGAGTACTTCCTGAGTGCATGAGCCAGGAGTAACCCCTGTGCAAAGCTGGGTGTGACCCAAAAAGCAAAGAAAAAAAAGAATACATGTATAAGTTTGCAAAGGCACAGAAGCCTCATGTTTTCTGAAATTTTTTTGTTTGTTTTGATAAATATCTTAAGAAATGTCCACCTTTTGTATTGGTGGTGATTTTATTCATTAATATATTTTCTGTATCGAATAAATTTTCAAGAATAAATATATTCTTTGTTCTAATTTTTGAAAAATTAGTGGGAGTGAAGCCAGGGATTGAATCCAGGTCTTCACTCATGTAAGGCAAGGGCTTGCCCACTGAGATACATCCATGGCCCATGAAAACTTTAAGTGGTTTAAAACATAATTTATCTGGGGAAAATATTTATCTTCCCTTTGCCTTCATACCCAAGGTCTCAGGACATGTGTGACAGGAATCCCTAGAATTTCAATGAGCAATGCAGAATTTAAGGTCAGTTGATTAACTGAATTATTCTATGTGTGGATACCTACCATGTGCTAGGTGCAAGGTCCTGAACAAAGACATAATAACCAGACACTGTTCCTGTTCAGAGAGAAGAGTTAGGAGGTAGTACTGGCAACTTGGGGAATGGGCTGAATAGATGCCCAAACAAGCTACAGAACAAAATGCATTACATCCATATGTGAAGAGATTACTGATTCACTGCTGTTAGGTTAAAAAGAAACACAATGGGAAAACACTGATTTTAACTTATTGAGGCATCAAGATTTGTGAATATTATCATTAATGTTACTATACCACACACTCCACCAAAGTGCCAACATCCCTCCACCACTGTACCTGGCACCCTCTCAGCACCTTTACAGCCCTTCCCCTGCCTCCCACTATTCACAAACACAGCTTTGTAGACAGAATCTCAGGGTTTGTTTTCATAGGTCTTTGAATATTCCTTATGCTTTGTATATGGAGTCATCTTTATAGTCTATTCCTAATGGTAGAAAATCCAAATTCAATCAAACCAACCACCCTGGAAATAAGGATATCTTTACCTGCATTTATGAGCAAAAAGTGTGGGAAGAGAAACAAACCTTTAACACAACTTACCCCACAATAGGACTCAAAGTAGGTATGAAAAGATGATTGGCTTTTTCTTTCTACTCCTCTCACTAAGAGTTCTCTGTCAGCACATATTACTTTTGTTTAAAAAAAGTCCCAGGGGCTGGAGAAATATCACAGCGGGTAGGGCATTTGCCTTGCACGCAGCCGACCCAGGTTCGATTCCCAGTATCCCATATGGTCCCCTGAGCACTGCCAGGAGTAACTCCTGAGTGCAGAGCCAGGAGTAACCCCTGTGCATCATCAGATGTGACCCAGAAAGCAAAAAAAAGTCCTATAAGTAAAATTAATTCCCCAAATCTCTAATGGAAATTTTATAATACCTTTATAAAGGTATTAATTTGGCCCAATATTTCAAAATCAATATAAAAAAGAAGGAAAGAGGAAAGGTCTCATCAGAGCCTTGTCAATTCCTGGGTATTCCATGCAAGTTAAATTTTTCTAACTTCATTTTTAACAGAAATTCGATGACCCACCTCACAGTGTTTCTATGAAGATCAAAGATGAAACACTTATAACTATTATTGAAGACTTCCTACTGCTGTGCTGTGTTGCTACATTCCTTATCAAATATACATTGTAATACATATATTAACTATATTAATTCTCAGAGCAACTTTAAGAGGGAGGTACTATTAAAACTTCCGTTTTATTAGCCAGACTATTGAGGTCCACAGAAGTTAAAAATCTTGACCACTGAAGGCTGCAAACGTCCTCTTTCCTTACCTCCCTTTCCTTGTTTTAACTTTTTTTGTTTAGTTTTGGGGCCAAACCTGGTGATGCATATGGGTTACTCCTGGCTGTCCACTCAAAACTCACTTCTAGCAGGCTTGAGGGACTATATGGGATGCTGGGGATCAAACTTGGGTTGGCCATATGCAAGGAAGGCACCTGACCCATTATACTATCCTCCAGCCCCATTCCTCCTTCCCTTTCTTCTCTCTCTTACTCTCGACATACAAACACAGAGAGGAGTGGCACAGCCAGTTAGGAACCTCAAGAATCTATCCCTGAGCCCATAGGGAGGGCATAGATAAGCAATACATATAAATCTAAGCACACTTTTCCAAAAGTGGGGGGGTAATGCCCCCATCATGAAGGTGCTGGATCCATCCAGGGGGTCAGAAATAATCTTAAGTGCAAATGGGAGAGTGCTTTCTCTTTGCTCACTTAAAGAAGACAGATTTCCAGGGTGGAGAGGGCTGAGTGAATTTTTTTTCTGAAGAGGGGGCAGTAGGCCAACTAAGTCTGGGAACTCCACCAAAACCTTTGTGGCAGAAGTAGTACCCATCCCAAGGTACAGCTTATGGTCCTTTCCAACAGAAATGGCTGGTCCTTATAGAAAACTGGAACTCATGGCTCTACTTCCTGTTCTTCAGACTCTCAGGATGAATTTACTGATTCCTACCTTCAAGCCCCGGGTTGGTCTTTCCCTCTGACTGCCCTGCCTGATTCTTTATAATCTACACACACATTCATACCATTCTCCAAGACTTGGTTTAGATTCAGGAAGTCTAAGAGGTTAATCTCATTATCTCTCCAGAAAGGAGGTCAAAAGTGCACAGGTTTAGTTTTAGCCCTTCCAAACCTAGTAACTGAGCAAATCATTTGATTTCTCAAAACCTCAGTGCTCTCATTGGGAAAAGAGGTCCTGATAGGTATTATATAATGGATGCAAAGCATAATGCCCAAAGGGTGGGGAGAGGGGGAGAGAGATAGTAGGGAGGGAGAGAAGGAGGAGGAGGAAGAGGAGAAGAAGAGGAGGAGGAGAAGGAGAAGATGAGGAAGAGAAGAAGAGGAGGAGGAGAAGGAGAAGAGGAGGAGGAAGAGGAGAAGAGGAGGAGGAAGAGAAGAGGAGGAGGAAGAGGAGAAGAGGAGGAGGAAAAGAAGATGAGGAAGAGGAGGAGAAGGAGAAGAAGAGGAGGAGGAAAAGGAGAAGAAGACAAGGAGGAGGAGGAGAAGGAGGAGGAGGAGCGCCTGCCACAGAGAGGAGGTGGGGGTGATGGGAGAGAATCTGGGGACACTGGTGCTAGGAAATGTACACTGATAGAGGAATGGGTGTTGGAACACTGTATGACTGAAATCCAATCATGAACAGCTTTGCAAGGATCTATCTCACAGTAATTTAATAAAAAGCACTGTAGCACTGTCCTCCCATTGTTCATCGATTTGCATGAGTGGGCACCAGTAGTGTCTCTATTGTGAAACTTGTTGTTACTGTTTTTGGCATATCGAATACACCACGGGTAGCTTGCCAGGCTTTGCCGTGTGGGCAGGATACTCTTGGTAGCTTGCCGGGCTCTCCAAGAGGGGCAGAGGAATCGAACCCGGGTTGGCCACGTGCAAGGTAAATGCCCTACATGCTGTGGTATTGCTCCAGCCTGATTCAATTCACAGTCACGGTCCTCCCGTTATTCATCGATTTGCTCGAGCGGACCCAGTAACGTCTCTGTCATGAGACTTGTTGTCACTGTGTTCGGCATTTTAAATATGTCACGAGTAGCTTGCCAGGCTTTGCCGTGCAGGCGAGTTACTCTCGGTAGCTTGCTGGGCTCTCCAAGAGGGGTGGAGGAATCGAACCCCACTCAGCCTGGCTGGCTGTGCGCAAAGCAAATGCCCTACTGCTGTGCTATCACTCCAGCCCCCTGATTCAATAAAAAAGTTTTTTAAAAATTATATAATAGCATACTGTGCATTCTCTGGCAATATCTTAGGTGCTGTGTTAAGATTGCCATAGCTTCTCAAGTTTTGCCTTCTTCTAGCTAAGTTGCTTGAGGACTAAGAAATGTGCCCTGACGGCTTTTGTATCTATGCAACAGGCAGCTCAGGAAAACTGTGCAGCTGAAAGCTGTGAATCAACTGATGACATTGAGCTCAATTCAAGGAGTATGAAAAAATTCTCAGAGCTTCATCTAAGGGTGGCCCTAGGACTTTGTTTAGACCAGGGACCAATACTTCTCAGTACCTTTCACAGTCTCACACTCCTTGTATTCATCCCATCAGAAACACACAGGCCTTTGTAGAAGGTTGAGGCACAAATTTACCCAAATCAATTATTCAGAAAGCCAAGGCCTCCTTTCAAACCAGGCTTTTGTACTTTAAGCACTCCTAGAAAAGCAAAGGGACATTCTGTTCCTAGCTCAGGTCCAAAATCTAAACTATAACTTTTTCAAATGGCTCGGTTTACTGGTCAGAGAAATAACTTTTCTAGGTCAATTAACACATTTCAATGTGCCAATTAGCAAGAGCGAGATTCTCAAGCCTGTTTGCATCCGCGATGGCAATGTATTCTAAGCAGCACACCCAGGTACAAGGTACAAAGTTGCATAAAAAGAACACTGAGCTAAGTCTGTGGAAGTTAGACTGATGTTCCAGGAATGACATAAAATCATCACTAGCCTGTTTTGTTCCACTTGAATGTAAAACACATTCAAAAGAAACATGGAACAGAGAAAAGGAAATGAGGGAAAAAGGGAAGGGCAGTAGAGGAAAGATGGAATGAACCAAAAGACTAGGATCGACAGGAATATGCCACAATGGGCAATTTTGAAAATGTGGTAATAATAGACTGGGGCCTTGAAGAAGAAAGGAGCTTGATGAAAAGAATCATTATCATTCTTAACATTATTCTAGCAGTAGACGGACGGCTGCAAACACAAATAAGGGCCAAGCTAGAGTAGTCTAGGAAGAAAGTTAATATATTTCTTTTGTCTGACTTGGAGCCATGGGGGCTATTCCTTGCACGTTGCTTGGAGGTCGCTCCTGGAGGTGTCCAGAGGACCCTGATGTATTGGGACTATAGCTTGGACCTCTGCATGCAAAGCACACACACCAACCTTTTGAGCCATCCCCCAGCCTTCTCATAGTTTCTAACATTTCTTTCCTAAATGATTTCTGCATTCAGAAGAAACTAATGGGTGAGAGCATGTGAAAGGGTTGCCTGGAGGCAGCTGGAATAGAGAACAGATCACTAAGAAAATGATGGCTTGAGGTCAGGATGGGAGATGTGTGCTGAAAGTAGATAATGGACCAAATATGATAACCTCTAAGTATCTGCAGTGCAAATCATAATGCCCAAAAGTAGAGGAAGAGTATGGGGAATATTGTCTGCCATGGAGACAGGGGGAGAGTGGGAAAGGGGGGGTATACCAGGGATATTGGTGGTGGAATATGTGCACTGGTGGAGGGATGGATATTTGATCATTGTGTGATTGTAACCCAAACATGAAAGCTTGTAACTATCTCATGGTGATTCAATAATTTTTTTTAAAAAGTTGCCTGGGACCAGCATCATATTGTCAAACTCTTTGCAATGTGAAGGCTGTAACTAAAATGAGAACATGCACCCAGAGGCAGAAGCAGACCAAACGGCATAGCAATTATTCAAGTCATGGACCTCTGACAAGGTTGAATGGGGGATCTTAAAGTGGGCTTCACAGGCAAACTTGGGAGATGTGCAATTGGTGTGCCTCCAACAATTTTGTTTCTGTATTGATTTGAGAAAAGATGTGATCTTCCTTTTCATCTCCTCAAAGAAGCCTATTGACCCATGTCTTTTGGATGGAAAAAAGCCAAGAAGTATATCTAATTTGATTAACATCCACACTTTCCCTAATTTTCAGTCATAAAAAAATAAAGAGCTCTTAATTCTGACTTCTAGGAGTACCCACAGTGGCTATTTAAGCAAGTCGTTTATCCTTTCAAATTGTCCCTCTTGAAGGTAAGATTATACCAGAAAAGCTTTCAGTTCCCTGCTCATTTATTTAATGATAACCAGTTCCATGATGCCTTCTTTTCCCATAAATTAAAGAAAAATCAGCCTTAAGACCCTCCATGGTGGAGAACTTGCCTCACATGTGTGAGTTTCTGGGTTCCATCCCTGGCACTGCATTTCCAAAAAGATCCCTTGTCTGAAGTGAGAAAGGGACTTTCTCCAGATTCCCCACAGCAAAAGCTCTTACTTGTAAAGAGGACCATAGAAACACGCATTCCTTCTTCTAAGGTGTTATCTTCTAAGTTACGAAACCAGGAAGAACTGAGACCTGGGCATTCTCTAGCTGGTCTACATGTGAATCTTGGTTGGAATGAGTTCTAGGACAGAGTACGGTCATGGTCCTCCCGTTGTTCATCGATTTGCTCGAGCGGGCCCAGTAATGTCTCCATTGTGACACTTGTTACTGTGTTTGGAATATCGAATACGTCACGGGGAGCTTGCTAGGCTTTGCCATGCGGGCGAGATACTCTTGGTAGCTTGCCGGGCTCTCCGAGAGGGGCAGAGGAATCGAACTTGGGTCAGCTATATTGACTGCATGCAAGGCAAACGCCCTACCGCTGTGCTATCGCTTCAGCCCAGGACAGAGTACAGGGCATGGAAATTCACTGATGGCCACAAGTCCTTTGAGCTGACTATAGCATTTTCCTCCAACTCACTCTCTCTCTCTCTCTCTCTCTCTCTCTCTCTCTCTCTCTCTCTCTCTCTCTCTCTTTATGCATTTATGTATGTGAGTGTGTGTATGTCTGTTACTGGATCACATACTAATTAGTTCATTTTATTTTTCTTGCTTCTTCATTACTGGTAATGAAGAGGGGGATTAAAAAGATAAGGGACCAAAAAGGGAAGTACAGGCAAAAGATAAGTCAAACTATAGCTTCCTGCCTAATTGGATCATCAGGCTTAAAGGAGTTGCCTACCTTCTATGTGTGTGTGCATATTGTGTGTTTCACTCTTTTTTAAATGTCAGTCTAAACTCATAAAAACATTGCAAAGCAAAAAAGCCTTGAATGTAATTAGTATTCCCAGGGGGGAACTCAACCATGCACATAATTAGTACAGTGTTTCTCAAAGTGGGTGAGACCAGCCCCCAAATCAGGTGCTGGAATCCAAGAGGGCTGTAGTAACCTCATAAGTATCCTTGAGTATAAATAAGAAAGAGAGGCCCTTTTGCTTTGCCTGCAATAAAGAAGGCAAATTTCCAGGGAGATACAGAGTACTTTTTTCTGAAAGGGGGTGGGAGACCCAATAAGTCTGGGAAATTCTGAAGTGGCCTGAAATAAATTGCGTAGACTCAGGCAAATGGCATCACCACTGTGAAATTTTCCCAGCTGCATTTTCAAAAGATTACACCAAGATTATTCACCAGAAGGACTGGAATCATTAATTACAAAAGAGATAACCAAAGAGTCTTCCATTATAAAGAGCACTGCTTTAGTGTGTTTGATAAGCCAGTTGATTACAGCTTGGCATATACTAGGGAAATATCAGGCATTTACAACAAATACAATAGCAAATATGCCATGGGTGGGGGGGGGGGGAAGAAGGGGAGAAGATAAGGGAGAAGAAAGGAAGGGGAAGAAAGATTGTGGAGGATGGGGAAAGAGAAGCCCTTTTCTAGATAGAAAAGCAAAGGTATAACAAAATGGATTACACTGGGTCCCCCACAATATTTGTATATATATCCCTAGTGTAGGGATCTATGTCAGTGACTATGTTGGAATATGGCCCTTAAAGAGATAACTGTTACAATGAGGCCATTAAAGACTGTCCTAGTTCAATATGACTGGTGGCTTTATAAGAAAAGTCCACTGAAACGCCAAGAGACAGCAAAGAGGGGCTTGCACACTAAAAGATAGCATGCTGAAGCAGAAAAGTGTGGCTATATGCCCTAGAAAAGAGTTTCAGGGAAAACAATCCAGGTGGTACCTTGATCTGGGGGCTAACCATAGTATATAAGTTTACTCTGAGGATAAAATAACACGATACGTCAAAACCATGGAAAGCAGTCAGAATAGTTCCAGGCCTCCAAGAAGTGGTAGCTGCTATTAGTACTGGTGTTGAGTGCCAAGAAGCTGAAAAACATAATTAGACTGAGGGAATGCACACATCTTTGGTGCAACACAATGCCAACTGAATTACAACCTGACCTCCGGCTTTCTAACTGAATTGGGATGTGAAAGGGTCTGGGGATTTAATCTCAAATTTGCACAATGGGAACCATAACATCTCTTATTCTGGGAGGTTCTGAAAAAGGTTTCCAGGGAACTGGAGCAAGATTGACAGATAGGCTTTGAGGCTCTATGGTAAATTATTCAGGGTCAATTTTGCTAAGACTATACTAGAGCCTTTAAAGATGTGGAAGATCCTATTTAAAAGGTATGGGCCCCAGTTTTCTTCTCTACCACCAAATCTCACCAATAGCATCGTAACTTTTAGTCCTGGGGTCACATCTGATAGTGATCAGGGGCCACTCCCAGCTTGATACTTGGGTTTTGCTCCAGGCAGTACTCAGGAGAACAGGAACAATTCGGTGCTGGGGATCAAACCAGGCCTCAATATGCATCAGTCCATGGCCTTAGAGGGATTTCGCTAGACTTTTGATTTGTCCTGGCTCTGACCCATTTCTTTATTGAAGCCCTAGTGGTTCACAAAATCCTCCCATCCCATCATCCCCTCCTGCATCTAACTGGGCCTATATCAACCCTCCACAATCAAAACAGAAATTTGTACACTCCCATGGACACGTGAACAAAGGAAGAGGACAAGCACTGAATGATGATAATGATGATGATGAAGATGATAATGAAGATGAAGATGATGATGAAGGAGTGAGCAAATACCATTTGGCAGGTTGTCTGTATGTTCCTAAAAGAGGCTATCTTATCCAACGAGTGATTTTTAACCTTTCTACACTGCAGACAAACACTGGTCTGCGAACTAGTGATTAAAAATGAGTGCTATATGCACAGCCGCATTTGTAGCCATGTGACTTCTCATACTCTACACCACTGATGGACCAAGAGTGGCACACATTTGACTGGGTTTAACAAAAATGTTTGTGGTCTCTTATACAGGGGCTTGATGACTCCGGCAATCTTTGCAAACTTTCTTCTTATGATGGTGGGAAGGTGCAATGGTGGTGGGACTGGTGTTTGACTATTAAATGTAATTATTATGAACACCTTTATAAAAAAATAATTTTTTTTAAAAAAATGGAGAAAAAGAGGCTACTTACCAGCCGGGTATTTACCACAGGAAACAGCAGGGCCAGAAGCGCTCCATTCAACATGTGCATCTGTAGCCTATGGGGAGGGATGGGGAGAAAAAGATAGTCCAGGTCACACTCAGACTATGATACAAAAGGCAAACACAGTGTATCAGGATTTGCCACACCATAAGGCAGAGCAAGTAAACAAGTGGTTCTCTATAAAATGATACTGGAGTTGACACATACCCAGTCCATGAAAAGTAGCATATTTTGTATTAACTGAAATGTTTGAAAAAGCACCACCACTGCTTCAAATTACAGCCCCCACTGCCACCCAAACACCTCCAGAAGGCATTTTGGTTACAACATTTCATTATATAATCAGCTATTTGCTCTCAAAACATACCATCTATCCCCATCAACAACTTTGACTGGTGCAGCTCAGGCAGCTTTAGAAAAGGGACCTAGCCAGGTGTTACTACATTGGAAACCTATTTATTATAACCTAGATGCAGTGTCCACCACCATATGAAATCCCTTTCCCCAAATAGAGACCCGGCATAAAATTCTAGTACAACTCCTGGCACCAACTATAGTGTTTTGTAAACTGTGTGTCCGTACTTTCTTGGAAAAGCTTGTGGGGGGGAGTGGGGGGTGACTGTTGCAGGAGGCAGAGCAAAACAGGCAGCGCTGGCAGCCATCCAGGCTTTCTTTGATCTGTTTTACATAATGGGCTCTGTGGTTACAAAGCTAAAACAAAAAATAAAAAAACCTCGTTCAAAACTCGGCAGTTCACACTGGCTTGCTCTCCTTGGCTCTTGCGCTTGCAATGAAATAGTTACTCACAGAAGCCCTAAAATCTTAGGTCACTCCTAGACCCTCACTGGGAAATTTACTTGACACATTGAGGACCTTCTAGTGCTCCTGTTCTTTCAGCTCACAGATGATATAAATTCTGTTCCAAAATAAATAAATGTATAGGTGCATCATCAATGGTAAATAATTGTCATATCTAAAAAGAGACTGCAGTGGGCAGAGAGATAGTATAGGGAGTAAGGTACTTGTCTTTCATATGGCAGATCCCTGGAGTGATCCCTGGGCACAGTCAGGAATAACCGTTGAGCACCACACTAGGTGTGATGCCAAAACAATAGAGATTACATATGAACACAGACAAAACAATTAATACGTGTTATATAAATTCACATCACAAGCATGAGGCAAAGTATTGAACCATATCATATTCAGTCCCTCAATTTTTATTAAAATCCTTACCATCTTATTTGATTCATAGTAAGAAAATTAAAGCTGTGAGAGAGTTAATGATTTGGCCAAGATCACACAGATAATGAAAGAGGCAGGAGTCACAATCCACAATTGGGTCTTACCGAATACCAGGCCAATGTTTTTGCAACTATGACCTTTTTCAGATTCATGAAATGAACACTACTCAAGTTTGTGTGTGAGGCATGGAAGGGGTAGAACAAGAGATGGCGTTGGGGGTAGACTTTAGGCAAGGCAGAAAACAAAATCCCATGTGTGCTTTTGTGGCAATACTATCCCCAATTACATAACTGTATTGTTCTCTACAGATACGAAGCATAGCCCACAAGCTCAGCAACTGACTACATCATTTTCGTTTTATATTCTCCTCAAGCCTACCACCCAGATTTTTATTGGGTTAAAGGAATGGATAATCAATCACAAAAAGTCTAGTGACAGTTACCTCATCTGTAATGGTAAATATTGATAACCAATTCATAGATTATTATAAGAACTGAATACACACAGTGTTTAGTATGTGATACACAGTAAAACACAGAGAAGCACTTCTTAAGTAAGTGCTGAAGAACTTACCCAAACCCTAAAAATAAAAAGGGGAGAGGGAAAAGAAAAATACAGATATCATGTGAAAGAGTGAACTGTTTAAAATCTAAGGTATGAAAAAGGGATCCAAAGAAGGCAACAAAACATAAGGCCAGAACCAGACATCAGAGCTTGGAGATGGAGTCCTACTCAAGTTGTCATATTTATAAATCTCCCCCTTTGCCCAGCTCAAAGACTTGGCCATTGCTATTATAACAAGGACTCTGTCTGCTTTTATTTTGTTTTATATAAGATACTCAGTTAAGTTAGCTTACTTGGTAAGAACCTAGGGTAATATGGCAAGTGCTATGGGTTTGATTCTCTTCCAGGTCAGCTAATTTAATTAAATTTAGTTATATAACATTAATCATTCATGTACCCAATATTTTTCTTAGGTGTGACAAGGAAAAAAGGAAGGAATTCAGCATATGTCTTCATGAAATTAAGTTACAGGGAAGTCAAAAGTTAAATAATTAGAGGAAATACAGTGTAATAGTTAAGAATCTAGGGTTTAGAGTAAAATCTACATTCAAATCCTAGCTCTCCCACTTACTGGTCAATAATTCTGAACAAATTACAAAATAAAATAGGAAAATAACTACCTGGTTGAAAAACTATTCAGAGAATTTCATGAGGTAAGATCATGTAATGTGATTGCTACAGTATTTAAGATATCCTAAGTATACAGTAAGTGGTAACTATTATAATCCTTAATAAAGTAATGCAAATGAACATCATGTATATTCATAATAACAAATGAGGGGGTCAAAGAGGTAGTACTTCCAGCAGTAGGGCTCTTTTCTTGCACATAGCCAACCCAGGTTTGACCCCAAGCCACATATTGTCCCCTGAGCACAGAGCCATGAATGAGCCTCGATCACCAGCTATAGATCCAAAGTCAAAAAGAAAAGAAATGAAGGTATTAAAAACCTTCATAATGAGTTCTGGAGGAATATTACAGCAGAAAGGTTGTTTGTGCCTTGCATGTGGCTGACCTGGGTTCAATCACTGGCACCTCATATGGTCCCCTAAGCACCACCAGGACTAAACCCTGAGCACAGAATCAGAAGCAATCCCTGAGCATCATTGGGAGCAGCAAAAAAAACCTTTTCATTAGAATACTAATGTTCCAATTTAACACTTGATTACAACCAAGAACAAAGATACATGAAAGGGAAAATAAGTTCAATAGGTGACTAGAAAGGCAAGTTCATAAAAAATGAATTCTCAAAGCAAATGATAAAATACGTTGAACTGGGAATCAGTGAGATAGTGCAGAGGGTAAAGTGCTTGCCTTACACGAGGTAATCTGAGTCTAATCCCAGGTACACTTTATGCTCCCCAAAGCCCCACAAGGAGTGATCCTGAGCACAGAACCAGAGTAAACATGAGCACTGCTGAGTACAGTATCAAAAGACAGCAGAGCTCTGTTGTGTGTGTATATTTATACGTTGTATTATATATATACTTCATATACACTATATATACACTATACATATATGTATATATATAAAATATACATACACAAATACATGCACAATTAGACCCCAAAACAACATATAAAATATATATATATGATTATAACATAAAATTCTTATATTAAGAAAATATTCTTAATCAGTATTCCAGGGGCTGGAACAATCTGCACACAGTCAACCCGTGTTCAGTCCCTGGTGCCCCATCGGGTTTCCAAAGCACCCCAGAAGTCTGGTGATCTCTGAGCACAGAACCAGGAGTAAGCCGTGAGTACTGCCTATGTGGCCCAATTTTTTTTTTTATTTTTATTAGTGAGACACCATGAGGTACAGTTGTAGACTTACAAATTTTTTGTCCTTGGGTTTCAATTATACAATGATCAAATACCCATCCCTCCACCAGTGCCCATTTCCCACCACCACGGATCCAGTATCCCTCCCACCCACTGTCCCCCCCCCCCCATCCCACCCTGCCTCTGTGGCAGGGCATTCCCTTTTGTTCTCTCTCTCCTCTTGGGTATTATGGTTTGCAAAAGAGGCAATGGGTGGCAATCATGTTTGGTCTATAGTCTACTTTCAGCATGCTTCTCCCATCCTGGAAGGATCCTCCCAACACCCTTTATTTGGTACTCCCTTCTCTATCTGAGCTCCCTTTTCCCCTAGCATATGTGGCTGGCCTCCAAGCCATGGAGTAAAATTCCTGGTACTAATCTCGGCCATTCTTGGCTGTTAGTCTCCTATTTTGTAACTTTATGTTCCCCAGATAAATGCAATCTTTCTATGTCTATCCCTTTCTTTCTGAGTCATTTCACTTAACATGATACTTTCCATGTAGTGCCATTTGTATGTAAATTTCATGACTTCATCTTTTCTAACAGCTACATAGTACTCCATTGTGTAGATATACCAAAGTTTCTTTAACCAGTCATCTGTTCTCGGGCACTGGGGTTTTTTCCAGATTCTGTCTATTGTAAAGAGTGCTGCAATGAACAAATAAGTGCAGATGTTACTTCGACTATACTTTTTTGTCTCTCTGGGATATATTCCCAGGAGTGGTATTGCTGGGTCAAATAGGAGCTCAATTTCTAATTTTTTCAGAATCATCCACACTGTTTTCCAAAAGGGCTGAACCAATCAGCATTCCCACCAGCAGTGAAGGAGGGTCCCTACTGGCCCACATCCACAAGAACAAAATTTTTAAAAAATGAAAAGCAATTAGTATTCCAAATTTTCACATTAAGAATCCAGAAAAAAGTGCAAAATAAACCCAAAAGCAAGAAGGAAATATAACGAGCAGAAAACAATGAAAATAAGAGTTTATCTTTGAAAAAATCAATTTAAAAAAAAGAAAAGCATCTGCCATAGAAATAAGCTGTGGAGTGGGAGGAAAACTGAGGACATAACTGGAGAACAGTGAACACTGATGAAGAAATGAGTGCTCAAACATTGTACAACTGAAACTCGATCATGAACAATCTGTAAGTTTGCATGTCATGGTGATTCAACAGATTTAAAAGAAAAAGCCAATACAATTGATAAACCTAGGCAGAATCACACATTTTAAAAAGAGAGAAGACAAAAGTTATCAACATTAACCAAAAAAAATGAACATCAGTATAGACTTACGGCAATTAGAAGAACAAGGGGATAGCATGGATACTTGTCTGTGCAAATAAAATCAATCAGGATGATATGGATAATTTCTTTTCTTAAAATTTTTGTTATTGAATCACTGTGAGATACAGTTACAAGCTTTCATGTTTGAGTTTCAGTCATACAATGATCAAATATCCATCCCTCTACCAGGGCACATTCTCTGTCACCAATGTCCCCAATATATCACCCCTCTCCAACCCTCCCCCTGCCTCCATAGCAGACAGTTTCCTCCATACTCTCTCTCTACTTTTGGGCATTATGGTTTGCAATAAAGATATTGAGAAATTATCATGTTTAGTCCTTTATCTACTTTTAGCACACATCTCCCATCCGAATGATTCTTCCAACCATCATTGACTTAGTGATCCCTTCTTTGTTTATTTATTCCAGCTGCCTTCTCCCGCAGCTCATGAGACAGGCTTCCAACTATGGGGCAATACTCCTGGCCCTTGTATCTACTGGCTTTCTCATATTATGTTATTTTATATGATACGGATAATATCTACAAAGCTCAGAAAATACCAGACTTACCCAAGATGAAATAAATAACTTGAAATATCCTATTAAAGAAACTGAGTTCAAAGTTAAAATCTTCTGAATAAGAAATTTCTAGACTCAAATTAGTTCAAGTGACCAATTCTACCAAACATTAAATATATGCATAAATAAATATAGACAACATAATAAAACATCTTTCAATTAATTTATGTCTATTATTACCAGATTTTTTAAGCTACAAAACTAAAGGGAAGGAAAAGACTAAACTAATATTCATTATCATGAACAAACAAAATTCCTAAATAAAACGTTAGCAAATGCAATGCAGCAATATTAAAAGAATATTCCATGACTAACTGAAGTTTATCCTGGTATTGCAAGGCTGGTTCAATACTTGAAACCTAGTTATAAAATCCATCAATTATAAAGTATAAAAAGTACAAGATCACATCAATTGATAGAAAGAAGGCATCTGTCAAATTCAACATCTGTTTAGAATTGGGGGGGGGGGTGGGAGCATACCCGGTGACGTTTAGGGGGTTACCCCTAGCTCTGCACTCAGGAATTATTCCTGGTGGTGCTCAGAAGACCATATGATATGCCAGGGTCAGTCATGTGTAAGGCAAGCACACTATCCAATGTACTATTGCTCTGGCTCCTATTCAAAGTTTTTTTAAGAACACTAGTAGTAACAGTAAGAGACTTTCTCAGCCTTACAAAGAGCATCAAATATGTCTAAACAACATCATGCTTAATGGTAAAGACAGAATTACCACCACTTACACATACACACATACACATATAATCATTAGGAATAAGACATATGTTAACATCAGGAATAAGACTAGGATGCTATAATTATCACTCAATTCAACATCATACTGCTAATTTGTGTTAGTTTAACAAAGAACAAATATTCTGAAAAGACTTAAAATTCTGTTTTTCATTTTTATTTTTTCATTTAATTTTTCATTTTCATTTAATTTTTATTTTTGCTCTGTATTGCACTGAAAAGACTGAAAAGGAAATAATAAAATTGTCACTATTTGCAAAAGATATGATGATAAGTAATAAGGAAATAAGGAAATTTCCAAGTAATCTGCAATGAGTTCCTATAACTAATACCTATTTTAGCAATGCTATAGGATTACAAGGTCAACAGATGTATATCAATGATATTTCTACTTAATAACAATAATTTTAAAAAACTGTGGCTCTTATTTCTTGGTTATATTAGTTTAAGATTTTTTCATTTTTTACAATACACCACGACTTACAAAGTTATTCAATAGTTGAGTTTCTGGCTGGCCATAAATCTGGAGGTTATATAAGGACTCTCAATTCTATTCCATTGGTTTATAGATCTATCTTCATTCCAGTACCATACAGTTTGATTTTTTATAGCTTTGTACTGTAATTCAAGGTTGGGAAATTCGATGTCTCCCATCTTTGAATATGTTTTATTAGGGTTGGTAATGTTCCAATACCAATCCCTCCAACAATGTTTCCAGTTTTCTTTTCCATGCCCAGGCCGCGTCTTTGCAACATTTTTTAAAATTGTAACTGAGATTCTCTAGTTTAATAATCATTTATGATGCACATAATTCCAACACTACATCCACAACCAGTGTCACCCTTCCCTCTTCCAAAGCAACTAACACACCCCAACCCCAACCACCACTCCAGACTCAAATGTGTGGATCATTTCCCTCATTATATTGCCTTTGGACCTTTTACTACCTTGCTGTGTATCCCACATATGAGCAAAATCATTCTGCATCTATCACTTTCCGATTGAATTCACTCAGCATTATATCTTCTAGGTTCATCCCTGCTGCTGTAAATTACATGCTGTAAATTGTGTTTATCTGTGTGTGTGTGTGTGTGTGTGTGTGTGTGTGTGTGTGTGCGCGCGCGCGTGCATCACTTCTAATCCATTTGTAGTTGAGTATTCGGCTTGTTTTCATATCTTGGCTATAGAACTCAGTGTGATGATGAACATAGTTGAGTATATATCCTTTCAAATTAATGTTTTTGTATTTGGAAGGTAGATGCCAAGAGGTATTGCTAGGTCATTCTGTTCCTATTTTTGGATTCATTTGCATATATTTTTCCATAAAGGCTGAGCCATATGACATTTCTACCAACAGTGGATGAGCGATCCTTTCTAACCACAACCATGTCAACACTGGCTATTTCCAGATTTTTGGATATGTGCCATTCTCACAAATATGAGATATCTCACTCTATTGATTTGCATTTCTCTTGACAATGAATTCTGTTTGATATGCTTGTTTCCTGCCCATATACCTTCTTTCAGGAAGTTTCTGCTCATCTCCTTTCCCCATTTATTGATGGGGTTGTTGGATTTTTGGGGGGTTTGGGTTTTATAGATATTTGATATATTGTGTGCAAATATTTCCTCCAACTGCATATGGTGTCTTTTATCAGAGCTTCAGTTTCTTTAACTGTACAGAAGTTTTTAAATTGGATGTAATCCCATTTGTTTATTTTTATTTTCACTGTCTTTGCCACTGTGGTCATCTCATTGAAAATTCCTCTGCGGTCAATTTCCTGGAGAGTTTTCCAATGTTTTGTTTAATGTATTTTATGGATTTTGGCCAAATCTCAAAATATTTGCTGAAAAAAATTCTTTACTCCACCTCACATACTCAGCTCCTTTGTCACAGACTATCTGACCATAAATCTGGAGGTTATATCAGGACTCTCAATTTTATACAATTAGTCTATATATGTCTCTTTATTCCAGTACCATGCCATTTTGATTTTTATAACTTTGTAAAGTAGTTCAAGATTGGGAACTGCAATGCCTCCCATTTTGAGTTTGTTTTCACAATATTAATTTGACTATTAGGAGAGTTGTATGGTTCCACACAAATTTTACTAGAGTTTTTTCCATATCTTTGAAAATACTCATTTGAAAATAATTATTGTAATTTTAATGTAATTTTAATTATATACAATAAATCTATATAGTATTTTGGGTGGGCTGGAGCGATAGCACATCGGTAGGGAGTTTGCCTTGCACGCAGTCAATATGGCCGACCCGAGTTCAATTCCTCCGCCCCTCTCAGAGAGCCCGGCAAGCTACTGAGAGTATCTCGCCCGCACGGCAAAGCCTGGAAAGCTGCCTGTGATGTATTCGATATGCCAAACACAGTAACAACAAAGTCTCCAATGGAGACGTTACTGGGCCTGCTCGAGCAAATAGATGAACAACGGGAGGACAGTGACAGTGACAGTGACAGTATTTTGGGTAGGATGGAGATTTTGAACAATGTTGATTCTTCCAATTCATGAACAGGAAGTATATTTCGATTTCCTAGTGCCTTCTTTTATATCTCTTAGCAACTTTTATATAGTTGCCTGTGGATAAATCTTTCATCTACATTGTAAATTCTTAGGTATCTGATGTTTGGGCACTATTTTGAAAGAAGACAACCATTAATTATTTTTTCTCCTAGTTCATTATTTGTGCACAGAAATGCCACCGACTTTTTGGTATTTATTTTGCAAGCTACTACCTTACTATATTATTTCTAAAATGCTTTTTGTGAGTGGAGTCTTCAATTTTTTCAATGTTTATACCATGCCATCTTCAAATAGTGATGTGTCTATTGTCTATCAAATTCGACCTCTTCGAGGGGAAATGCATGTTGAAAGTAGACTATGGACTGAACATGATTGCCACTCAATGCCTCTTTTGCAGACCACAACACCCAAAAGGAGAGAGAGAACAAAGGGGAAAGCCCTGCCACAGAGGCAGGGTGGGAGGGGGGTTGGGGGGAAATGGGCACTGGTGGAGGGATGGGTATTTGATCATTGTATGACCGAAACTCAGGCACAAGGATTTGTAAATCTACAACTGTACCTCATGGTGCTTCACTAATAAAAAATATATATATTGAATGTGATCAACGGAGAAAGAGAGAGAGAAAGAGAGAGAGAGAGAGAGAGAGAGAGAGAGAGAGAGAGAGTAAAGTGGAAATCTGCCACATAGGTGAGAGGTGGGTGGGAGGGGGGGTATACTGGCGTTCTTGGTGGTGGAAAATGTGCACTGGTGAAGGGACGGGTGTTTGATCATTGTATGACCGACCAAGACTTGAAGTGAAAGGCTTTGTTACCGTTCTCACGGTAATTCAACAAATAAATAAAAAATAAAAAATAAATAAAATAATAAAAATAAATAAATTAAAAAAAATTCGACCTCTTCATTTATCATTTGGATCTGTTTGATATCTCTTTCTTGTCTGATTACTGTGACAAGGATTTCAGAACTATGTTGAATAATAGTGGCAACAATGGGTATATTTGTTTTGCCCCTGAGCTCAGGGGAAAGGCTTTCAGTTTTTCAGCAGTGGGTATAATATTGGCTGTTTGTTTCTTGTATATGCTTATTATTATCTTGAGGTACGTTTCTTGTATTTCTATTTAAAATCATGAATGAGTGTTGAAACTTTCAAAAGTCTTCTCTAAATACATATGTATTGACCATATGGTTTTTGTCTTTCTTTTTGTTTATATGGTAATTCCATAAATTTACCTGATATATTGAACCATCCTTGAAACCCTAAGATGAACCCCACTTGATCATGGTGTATAATCTTTTTGATATATTGGTTAATTTAGTTCACTAGAATTTTGCTAAGAATCTCTGCATAGATTTTTATCAGAGATTTTTGTCTGTAATTTTTTATTACTGTCTGTTATAACTATCAGAAGCTTTTAGTAGGGATTCCTCTCTTCTCAGTATTTTGGAAGAGCTTGAAGAGCATGTGAACTAAATCTTTTTACAAGTTTTGGTTGAAATCAGTAGTGAATCCATTTGTACCTGGACTTTTGCTCTTGGGGAGATTTTTAATTACTACTTAAATTTCTTTACTCAATATTGGTCTATTTATTGTTTCCTCTTGGTTAAATCTTGTAAGTTCATATGATTCTAACAATTCATCCATTTTTTTAATTTTTATTAAAGAGATATGATTTACAAAGTTACTGATAGTTACTTGTTCTCTTCTCCCCACTCCTAAACTGATTTCTTTCCCTCTCTGTTCAAAACACTGTCACCCATTTATTTAACTTTTTGAACTTGGTGCTATAGTAACCTCATTATTTTTCTATTTCTGAAATGTCTGTTTTTATTTCTCCCCTGTTATTTCTGACCCTATTTATAAAAAAAACTCCTGTAGAAATCAAATTTCTGAAAAAAATCTCATCCCAACTTTATTAAATATAAATCAAGAAAATATGTGTAGAATCTAATGAGAAATGCAATATACTTTTAAAAGAAATTAAAGTACATCTATGCAAACTACAAAGGCACACAATGTTCATGAAATAAAAAAGGTTTAATATATGGAGACTAGAGAGATATTTTAATGGGATATGTACATGCAAGCTTGCATGCAGGGGACCGAGATTCAGTTCCCAGCACAGCATAGTGTCCAAGCACTGCTAGGAGTAACCCTAATCCCTAACGACTGCTAGGAAAGGGCCCAAAACATAGGATTAACACATGAAAGATGTGTGTTCTTACCAAAATTAAGATCCAGCTATGAAACAACTTTAATCAAAATCTCAGCAAGTAATTTTCATATATTGTTAAAATGACACTACAACATTTCTAGAGAGCAAAGAAATCTAAGTAAAATAATTTTGAAAATAAAAATGAAGTTAATTATTGTAAAACAATATAAAGTTATAGCAATCACAACAATGTTAGCTAAAAAGAGATACATCAATCAATGAAACAGAATAGTACCTACACCCACACTGATACAGTTATTTGATTCTCACCAAAAGTCCAGATCCAGGGGCCAGAGAGATAGTACAGCGGGCAGGGTACTTGCTTTGCATGGGGTCAACCTGGGTTCAATCCCTTGCACCCCATATTGTCCCCTGATCACCACCAGTAGGGATCCCTGAGCCCAGATCTACGAATAAATCCCTTAGCATACCTGGGTGTGTCCAAAAAAAACAAAATAAAAAAATATTTCACTGGTAGAAATGTGAAACATGAAGTCACTTTGGAGGGGTGAGATAGATAGGACAGGGAATTAGGTGCCTTCTTTGCAGGAGGCCAAATGGGTTCAAACCCAGAACATGTATGTTCTCAATAGCCCTGGAGGAGTCATTCCTGAGCATAGAGCCATGAGTAAGCCCTGAGCACCACACAGTGTGGCTCACAATGCCAAAATAAATAAAAACAAAAATAAATAAAAACCATTTGGAAAGTTTGACAGTTACTCACAGATTTTTTAAATTGTGGGTAAGGGCTGAAGCACCATGTGGAAGCCCTGGGTTTAATTCCCAAGCACTTCATGATCCCCTGAGCACTGAGTGTAGAGTAGCATATGAGTGTTTCTGGATGTGGCCTCAAAACTAAGATAAATAAAAATAAACCTCATAAGTTTAAAAATTCATATCATTATGATGCAATGATGTAGGTTCTGAGAAGAATATTTATGTTAACATAAAACTGTTATACATATTCTCACAGCAACTCTATTCTTAATAGACAAAAATATAGAATCAGCTTCACACTATTCTATAGAATAGATAAAAAGTGATACATACATACCAAAAAGTCAGTGACAAATAAAAAGAATGAGTGGCACATGCAACAAGTAAATGAATCTCAAAAGCATCATGCTAAATGAACAAAGACTATCTTTAAAAATAAGACAAATTGTAGGATTCCATTTATATGCATTCTGTTTGTTTTTATTTTGGGGTCACACCTGTGGTGTTCATGGCTTACATATGGCTCTGAGCTAAGGGATCACTCCTGGCTATGTTTGTGGGACCTTATGGGGTGCCGGGTATCAAGCTTAATTGGCCACATAAAAGGTAAGCACTGTGACAGCTGTACTATCTCTCCAACCCCTATATGCATTCTTTAAGTGACAAAACTATAGTGAATAAGGACTGATCAACAGTTATTAAAATTTGGAGATAGAGAGCATGTCACTGTAAAGGAACAATATTCGTTTGTGGAAGTATCAAACTATCCCATAATCTGGTTTTGGTGATAGTTATAGTAATAGTAATACATGTCTGTATAAAAGTCAAAGAAGTATCAGGATTTATCTCCTGACTAAGGCAAGAATTGCACGAGACAGAATCAATCTGATACAATTATTATCAAATTCTAGGTTCTGGTGAAGGCTCAGAACTTCCAGGGAGGAACTTGAACAGTAAGTTGTCATTATTTGTAGTCTAGAATTCAGCAAAGCTGCCAAATCCCCAACCACCAGTCCAGTGATAGGCAGCCGCAGACACTCCTGGAGTAATATATACACTGGGAAAGTCAGAGAGGGCAACAGAATTCTGTCCAATGAAATTGCAGATCTATGCTCTTATTTCTGCTTCTGATCACAGAAAGGACAGACACAAACATGTAGGCACCGCTGTTCACACAACTCTCAGCTTAAATATTCTTCCTCCATACTGCACTCCTGGAGTGGGAAAAGGGCTTATTGGCTAATTAATTGCCTTGCAAGCAAAAGACCATGAAGTTTCAATCCCCAGTAATGTCCCATTAGCTAAGCACAACCATTCTTATCTACTATCTGTGATTCTCAGAACCATATGCAACAAAAGGGTGTGACTTCAGCAAGTCATGCAACTCAAAACATGTGTGAACTATGCCAACCAGAGTTCTACCCCTGATGAGCTCATATGTTCACAGTGCAGCAAACCATCAAGTTCTACCGGAATGTGTGAGCATTACAAAGGAGTGTAAGCCCAGGTGAGCAGGTATGCAAACAAAATTAAAAGAGGTATAGGACAGAAGCAGAGCACAGGGGGTTAAGTGTTTGCCTAGCAAAGAAAATGACAATGGTTTGGTCCCCAGCACCAGACATGATTTCCTGATAACCACCAGCACTGACCCTTAAGGTCAGAGCCAAGAATAGCCCCTGACCTCCACTGGGTATGGCCTCAAGACACCCTCCAATAATAAATGTGATCTCCTCCCTGTTGGAAGCACCACAACCAAATGTGTGAGGACCACAACCAAGCGTGTTTGTCTCCTAGTTACCCCAACACCAAGATGGAAGTGACTATCTTGCCTAAACTATTGTAGATAGATTCAATGCATTCCCAATCCAAATTCAGACAACGTTTTTCAAGGATTTAGAACAGTCCATAATAAAGATTTTATGGAATCATAAAAGACCACAAATAGCCAAAACCATACAGAAAAATAAGAAACTGAGGGGTGGGGGTAATTTCATTACCTAATTTGAAACTTTCTTATAAAGACATAGTGATCAAAACAGCATGGTATTTGAATAAGGACAAACTCTCTTATCAATGGACCAGAATAGAATATCGAAGGGCAAAGCCCTACATATATCGTCAACTAATTTTTGACAAAGCTGCTGAGAGCATGAAATGGAGTAAAGATAGCCTCTTCAACAAATAGTGTGGGAAAAACTGGATAACCACATGTAAAATATTAGATCTAGATCCATATCTCACATATTACACAAAAGTCCATCCAAAGTAGACCAAAGATTAGATCCAAAAAGAAACTATATTAGTACACTGAGAAAAATAAAGGCATTATTCTACCAAATTTGGACCTTAAAGAGGTCCTCAATAATTTGTGCCTCTGTCAAAGGCAGCAGAATCAAAAATCAACAAGTGGGACTACATTAAACTGATGAGTTTCTGCATGGCGAAACTGATAGCTAACTAAACAGTGAAAATATAATTGCACTCAACACATCAGATACAGAGTTGTTATCCAGGATATATAAAGTACTCACAAAGATCAAACGAATATTTTTTTAAAAACCCTAACAAAAATGGGGAGAAGAAATAGGCACTTCTCAGAGGAAGAAAGGCAGATGGCCAATCGCCACATGGAAAAAAATGCTCACCATCATCTATCATTAGGGAAATACAAAGCAAGACAACAAAGAGATATAATCTCATACCAGGGAGAATGGCACATATCAAAATACTGGGGAACAATCTGTGCTAGCAAGGATGTATAGAAAAGAAACACTGATCCACTGCTAGTGGGAGTATTGCTAATTTCTACCACTGTGAAAAACAGTGTGGAGAGTTCTCAGTAAACTTACAATTGAGCTGCCATATGATCCAGCAATTCTACTTCTGGGTAACTACCCCAAGACACAAAAACATTCATTCAAAAGAACATATCCGTACCATTATTTATGCAGCAGTTACTACAACAGCTAAGGCATGGAATCAATCTAGGTGTCTATTAACAGATAAAGGGATTATGAAGATGTTGTAATATACATAATGAAATATGATGCATGTGTACACAATACTGTACATGAATCATGTAATCTGCTACAACCTGGAAAGAACTGGAAGATAGCATGTTAAGTAAAGCAAGCCAGAAGAAGAATGAACAAATTCAGGATAATCTCACTTATCTGTAGTATAGAATAACTAAATGAGGCAATACAATGCAGTAAAGGAGAGATGTTTAATTCACCCTTGCTACCAAAGCAAAGAAGGAAATAAACTCACAGGTGGTGGGATTGGTGATAGAACATTACATGTCTAAAAATTACTATCAATAACTTTGTAAATCAAGGTAGTTTAACAAAATTTAAAATTTGCCCAAAAAGTGACATAGGGACAATGGTATAGTCTTGGTTGGGCTATCACTTTGGTGGGGGTGAGGTGTACAAGGCTATACTATACTATACCTTACCTGCTATACTATCTCTCCAGCCCAAAAATTTCAGTTCTGTAAGCTACAAAGAGTTTGAAGATGGCTTGTGGCAAGAGTAGCAGAACAGTGTGATCAAAGTTAACACCATTGAACTGTGCATTTAAAAATGGCTTAGGTGTCATATTTTCTAATATGTACTTTACAATAAGGCTCAAAGAACTAAGCACACAAAACTTTTACTATCTAGTTAAATAGAATTTAGAAATGTATACATGCTTTGATGGCTTGGAGTTTAAGCAAGCATAGCAAGTAAAATGCTCTACCATAGTCACTCACCCTCCAGAGAGCATGTGTATAAGCACCACAAATTAAGTCTGCAGCCCCCAGGAGCACTACACATACCACAACTAAAGGACATGGTCCCTCAAGAGCACCACGATGTAGTGTGTGATCAGTACAACCTGATGTGCAACCAGTATGAGCTGCAGAACCAAGTGTGTGTGACCCATAGCCAACTACAAAAAAGCACCACAACGATGTGGGGAATATATGTGTGTGTTTGTGTTTGTGAGAAATAAAAAGCTGAATTTCCCTTGCCTGAATAATGATAAAAAACAAAATTAGTCATCCAGGTGATAAGTCTTTTAAAAAACATTTTTCACTGTTTTATAGATGAAGAACTCCAACACAAAACAGATATAAAAATTATTTTTTATAAAAATGTTTAGATGAATATAATTTAAATAATTAATATTTTGGAAAATTCTGTGCTAATGCATTTTAAAGTTTCCACGAAACAGGTATCTTTATCAACCTATCATTGATTTACAATTTTGTGGAATTCCTCTATTCAGAAATTCCTCTAGATGTTAACACACAAATACACATACACACACACAGAGGGATCTCTCCCATATGTGGGATAAAAAAGAAACCTAGTAAGAGAACAACAATTGGTCAAAGTTATCAGATCTGAAGTTTATGTCTATAGTACAGAGGGGGCACTGAGTTTGGAAGGGGTCCTTGGGACACCACTGAACAGAATCTGGTTCTCTGGTGGTATTTTTGGTGTTGGGATGATATACACATGAGAAGTGTGATTAACAGGATGTAATCCCAGTACCTCAATAAAAACTGTTTACATATTTAATTTATATATGCTTATATATCTTTATATTTTTATACATAAAACCTCTGTGCCTCCCACAGCTTGAATATAAATGAATAACTCAGCTGAAGCCTTATATACTCCTTCCTTAATAGCGTTCATCTATCCTACGCCCTAAGGCACTGTGTTACAAAATGGGTCACATGCTTAAACCCTAATCCAACAGACGGTGGATTGGCAGGGGCAGGGGGTAACAGCTTGGGCACAATTGGGGCCCACTTACTGTTTGCTTGCTTTAAAAAAGGTAGAGTTCCAGGAGAGCCCTGAGTGCTTTTATTTTTTTAACTAAAAAATGGGCGAGAGGCCAAATGAGTTTGGGAACCTCTGCACTAAACAGAGTAGCAAGCTTCCTTCCTATTAGAAGCTTTTAGCATGTATTATATGTGTATGTATTCACAAAAGATAAAGTGCCTTTTCAGGCACATCCCACTAAATAAATAATATTCATTTTAATATCTGAGATCTATCTGCATCTGCCTGTTTCCTTCTGTAAATTATATTTCACTCAATATAACTTTTTTAATTAGTCATGTCTCCATTTAGCTCCATTTCATGTGGCTTTCATTGCTGGATGTTAAATAGTATAAAAATATCACACATTGTTTGCCCCTTGTCAACCGATGGACATCTTGATAGACACTTTTTCCTTGAGCCAGTAATTATACTGAGACTGACTTTCCATAATGTGAACTGTAAAAACAACGGCTCAAGGCCAGAGTGATAGTACAGCAGGTAGGGCATTCGCCTTGCACGTGGCTGACCCGGGTTCAATCCCTGGCATCCCAAATGGTCCCCCCAGCACCAGGAGTAATTTCTGAGTGCAGAGCCAGGAGTAACCCCGGAGCATCGCTGGGTGTGACCAAAAAGCAAAAAAAAAAAAAAACCAATAACAAAAATACCTAATGGACCAACTACCCCCATTCCAGAATTCTGGCTCTTTCCATTCTGACCTTTTTCTAGAAGCCCTGGGTCTGAACATGGATATATATTTCCCACAGTGTTAGGACCACTGCAGAAGGCTGCCCTGTGGCAAGAAATACAGGTAAAACCTTACGTCAGGGCCAGAGAGGTAATACAGTGAGTGGTGCACTTGCTTTGCATGCAGCCAATCTGGGTACAATCCCCTGCATCACGTTTGGTCCCCCGAGCCTCTCCAGGAGTAAACCTGAGCACTGCTAGGTATGGGCCCAAACAAGCAATCAAAAATCTTAAGTGCCACCTTAATATCAGAAAGGACGCCAACAACCACTGGGTCCAGGTGGAGGTCACAATCCCATCAGTGTAGTTATTTCCCTATTCACTTTTTTAATGTGCTGCAATTTTTCCAAATGAAAGCTGAAGAATGAGCAAGGAGAGCTGGAGACATAGTAAATTGGGTAGGATGCTTACCCTGAATATAGCCAAGCCAGTTCCAATCCCTAAATTCACTTGTGGGTCCCTAAAGCACAGCCAGAAGTGATCCCAGGAGCATCACTGGGTGTGACCAAAAAGCAAAAAAAAAAAAAAAACCAACAACAAAAATACCCAATGGACCAACTACCCCCATTCCAGAATTCTGGCTCTTTCCATTCTGACCTTTTTCTAGAAGGCCTGGGTCTGAGCATGGATATATATTTCCCACAGAGCCAGGGATCTGAGTATCAGAGCATCCATGGGTGTGGCCCCAAAACCAAAAAATAAACAAGGGAGGGGGCGCAAGAAGAAAGGTTTGGCTGACTTTGCGAGAGACTACGATCACGATCATGATCACTATACTGTTATTCGTCGATTTCCTCGAGCAGGCCCCAGTAACGTCTCCTTCATCCTAGCCCTGAGATTTTTAAGAAAGTGCCATATTCAAGGCTCTTTAGGAGAATGAGACCCATCATTGTTACTGGTATTTGGCACATTGGGTACGCCACGGGGAGTTTGCCAGACTCTGCCGTGTGGGCAGGTTACATTCAGTAGCCTGCCAGTTTGTCCAAAGCAGGAATGAGATAATAAGATGTCGCTTCCGGGAGCTAGGTTTTATAGTCTCTGAGTCTTGGCCGTTGATGTGATTATACGTCGCCAGGGGGCCAGTTCCCTGGTTGCAGCTGGTGCTTCCACTTTCTTGTTATATGCCACATGAGGCTATAGAATAGTCTTCCAGTGAAGGGTACAATACAGTCTTCAGTGAAGTTCAGGACAGTTGGCCAAAATTCCCAACTGCAAGATGCTCTGCTGGTCAAAGGGGTTGCTCAGATGAAAGATAGTACTTCCCTATGGCCCAAATCCTAACAGTGAGAGGGGTTCACAGCGGGCAAAAATCAAAACTACAAAGAGGATGCAGCATATGTTGTTCATGGTTGTCAATTACTGAGTATTAGCTAGTACAAAGTATATGCTCTGTATTACAAAGTATATACAAAGTATATGCTCTGTATAAGGTCTCTGATCCGGAATTCTGAAACCTTTGTCATTTCCTACATGATAAAAGCATTAGGAACATCTTTGTCTTTTGTTCTGTGGAATAAAATTGGGTTACAAGAGAGGTAATTTTGCAGAGGTTCTCTTTTATCTTTGCTTTTTTTTTGTTTCTTTTTTTTTGGGGGGGGGTTAAACACGCAGTTCTCAGGGCTTACTCCTGGCTCTGTGGTCAGTGATGCCTCCTGGCAATGCTTGGGAAACCTGTACTAGGGATTAATCCGGGTCCAACATGTGCAAGGAAAGCTCTTAAAATCTCTGTACTACCTCTTCCGCCCCTGTCTAGGTATCCTGAGTCAAGACAGTGTTTCCTTTCAGCATATTTAAAGCCCTACAGCCCCAGCCCAGGTATATAGCCACTAACTTCAAGAAGAGAGCCAGCCAGTCACAGTAACTTGAATACATTGATGCAGACATGTACACCTGTGGCTCACACTTGAATGTAGTTTAGTGAACAAAAATTGCAACACCAGATATACTGTTATCTGTTCACTTACATTTCCTCACACCTAGACTGGTTCCTGCCTCAAAGAGAATGATCTCAAATTCAGAACAAGCATTTTGGGCTAGAGAGGTAGTTGAAAGGACTGGAGTGCCTACCCTATATGCAGGAGCTCTGGTTTTCATCTGGGTTTCATCTCCAACAGGACAGGATCCCCGAGCACTGCTGGGAATAGTCCCTAGGCACTGTGCCAGGGAGTGGTCCTCTTCAAACACACAAAACAACCCAAAATAGGCAATGAAATGAACAGAAACTTTCTCAAAGAAGAAATCCGAATGGCAAAAAAGCACATGAGAAAATGCTCTACATCATTAATCATCAGGGAGATGCAGATCAAAACCACAATGAGATACCATCTCACACCTCAGAGACTGGCCCAAATTCAAAAGAACAAAAGCAACCGATGCTGGCGTGGATGTGGCGAGAAAGGGACACTCCTTCACTGTTGGTGGGAATGTCCACTGGTTCAGCCCTTCTGGAAAACAGTATGGACGATTCTCAAAAAATTAGAAATTGAGCTCCCATTTGACCCAGCAATACCACTCCTGGGAATATATCCCAGAGAGGCAAAAATGTATAGTCGAAGTGACATCTGCACTTGTTTGTTCATTGCAGCACTCTTTACAATAGCCAGAAACTGGAAGAAACCTGAATGCCCAAGAACAGATGACTGGTTAAAGAAACTTTGGTACATCTACACAATGGAGTACTATGTAGCTCTTAGAAAAGATGAAGTCATGAAATTTACATACAAGTGGTACAATATGGAAAGTATCATGCTAAGCGAAATGAGTCAGAAAGAGAGGGATAGACATAGAAAGATTGCATTCATCTGGGGGATATAAAGTAACAAAGTATGAGATTAATACCCAAGAATAGCTGAGATCAGCACCAGGAGGATTACTCCATAACTTAGAGGCCAGCCGGGTATCCTAGAGGAAAGGGCTATTCAGATAGAGAAGGGAGCACCAAATAAAGGATGTTTGGAGGATCCTCCCAGGAGGGGAGATGCATGTCGAAAGTAGACTATGGACTGAACATGTTTGCCACTCAATGCCTCTTTTGCAGACCACAACACCCAAAAGGAGAGAGAGAACACAGGGGATTGCCCTGCCACAGAGACGGGGGGATGGGGGGATGGGGGTGGGAGGGATATTATCCATGGTGGTGGAAAATGGGCACTGGTGGAGGGATGGGTATCTGATCATTGTATAATTGAAACCAAAGCACAAAAAATTGTAAATCTACAACTTTAAAAAAAAAATAAAATAAAATAAAGGGGGAAAAAAAAAAAAAAAAAAAAAAAAAAAACAACCCAAAATATGCATTGATCTCTTTTTTGTTGTTTGGGGCCACACCCAGAGTTGTTCAGGGCTTATTTCTGGCTGGGAGGTCAGGGATCACTCCTGGTGGGGCATATAGGGTGTCAGACATCAAACCTGGGTCAGTTTCTTACAAGGCAAACACCTTACCTGCTGTACTATCTCTCCGGCCCTGAATTTCTTTATTCAGCCCGGAATTTAGGAATTGACACATGCTAAATAAACACAAATGATGAAAATTCAATGTACAATTTTCCTCTATAGAAGACAGCCTGCCTGTCCTAATAGCATTTTCTCTCTCACACACACACACATACACACATACACACACTCTCTGTTTTCACAAAAATGGTTGGTGTGAGGAAGACCTACACATGTAGTAACCAGACATGTCAGGAGAGAAGTGTTATTGTTTCTGTGATTAAGGAGACACGTAAAGCAAGAAAATTAGATTTGTCTAACTCTCTATAATAAGTTCCATATGACTAAATTTATATGGAGCATCTCATCTCATGGTTACTATCACTCAATGAAGTGCTGCTAATCAACATATTCTATTCTAAGTGAAGAAATTGAAGCCGAGGCTTTAGACTTGCTCAGGAAAGGCTTATGAAATGCTAAAATCATCATTAGAACCAAACCATCCTCTTAAAGTGTCCTTTAAATTATATGTGTCCAATAAACCAAGGTTGAATTAATAGGATACTGTTTAAACATATCTTATTAGGTTCATTCAAAAACTGAAATACTAGCAGATATTACAACTCATATTTAGAAGACTAAATCACACTAGGAAATAATCATAACATATCAATTTTTATTTGCTGTAAAGTAGTATATGTAAAGATCCCAATTTTGGCTTGTAAAATCAGAATACACAGGAGACTAGGAAAAAATAACATTAATAGAAGATTTTTCAGTTACTTTTGTCTTCCTCATTGGTTGCTATGATATTTTCCTTACAATAAACACAGATTACTTTTATAACAAAAATGAACATTTCTTTTCTTTTTTTTCTTTTTGTTTTTGAGCTACACCTAGAGGTGCTTGGGGGATACCTAGAGGTATCTACAAGGGGATCTCTCCTGGCAGTGCTTGGGGACTAACTGGGGGACTAACAGTGCCAAGGAGCTAACTGGACACAAGGCATACAAAGCAAGTACTTTAGTCCCTGCACTCTTTCTCTGGAATGAAACATCTCGTTATCTTTTACAAACCTCCTACACAGTCTATCCAAACCTCCTCTCATGTGGCTTTTTTCCACTGGAATTTCTTTTACCCAACACATAAAGTCACTGACTAATGCTTAGTACAGTGGCTTTAAGTCACTGCTCTGTGGACAGGTGTTGGCTCTATAATATACAAAGGTTAAAAGCCACTGGCCTGGGAGAATCTTCACTTGGCTTCTGTAAGGGATGAGAAGGGTTGCTAGAGAACCCCCAAATGCCTAGTCCTCATTCTTGTGCCCAGTACTGCTTTCTATGTGCCCCCAGGAGGAAAAAGTTCTTTGAATATCGCCTGTGTTTCTTTTTCCTCGGATGATGCTCATTATAGGAAAGGAAGGAACAAAACGTTAAAAACAGTTCCTGCTTCAGAAACCTCCAGAAAGACTTCCAGTAGAGGATTTGGGGAGCATTTAAATGTTGATTGATTCCTAAAATGGGGTTCAAGACTATAGAAGGAAAAGTTTGAGGAGAGAATGACAGTGACTCTATAGACAAGTGGCACAGAGAACAGCTTTCCCTGAACATGGAAGGGGAGGCACCCTGGGAGTACCTTGAAAGTATCCCCCCCACTTCTTCTAATATTAATGGTCAGAATGTGTCTGGCGGCCAGAACACAGTGTTGGCAGATAGCGCTTTGGAAATCAGGCACCTTAACAGCCTTTGCCACAGGAGAGAAAACTGTCCTCTATGAATGACCGCTTAATACTGACATGATAAGCAGTAATTACTATTTACCTACTTAAGGCTGTCATGATCCCTAGCATCATTCCCTTTACAATCTGCTACACTTTCAGCTAGGGCTTTTCTTTCCCTTGCCAGGAACACCATATTAACAAAATTGTTCATGGCTTGGGGCCCCTCTCCCAATACGTTTATCAGTAATGAGACCAAAGTTAAGGCTCCAAGCTGTCACTTTTGAGGTGAAGGTGCAGAAAGACTGAAGCCTTTTTAAATTATGAAACAACTGCTGTGTTAAGCCCTGGGAGCAGAGCAGGGGAAAGCACCGAGGTGGTAAAAGGACATTCAGGCACAACAGGTTCAGCCTGAGCCCAATTCTGGAACAGAAAGCACTTAGGATCTGAGTTCCCTGAGCAAGCCACGTTGCTTAAGGATTTGAGAGCATAATAGAAGAGATCAGGGCCAAAAGCGGGTTATGAGGCTCTGAAGTCTCTTAATAACATATGGCCTAAAGGCCAACAGTGCATCAATCTTGCAGGTGCACATCAATCTTGCAGGTGCACATCAATCTTGCAACTCTGCTGCCTGCTGCTGCCGCTACTGCTGCCACTGCCCCTGCCACTGCCAGAGATGCCTAAAGTCAGACTCTCCTCCTTCCCCTCACCCTCCAACCCACTGCTTCCCTCACCTACCTTGGCTCATACCCTGCCTACAGTCTTACAGCTCCATCCAACAGTGCACCCGATACTCTCCGCAGCAGGGATGAAATTTCATCTTATCTTCAAAAGCCTCCTCAGACTGAGTCAGCAGATACCCATTGCCAAACAACTGTACTTGCATCAGAGATCCACTCCTCTCCATGTGTGTGGGTAAAATGAGCTTCTGTACTGGCAGTGGCAGTGCAGGGAGGGAGGAGGGGAAGTTTCCTGAGGCAGGGGATGTGCATTTCTCTCCCCCTGGGCGGGGTCAGGGAGGCGGAGAGTTCTCTGCCATTCAAACAGCACCACTCAGTGACTCACTCTGAGTCCACCCCCCACCCCCCACCATCACAGCACACTCTGGGATCACCAGGCATGTTAAGCAGTGGATGTTTCCAAAGCTGCTAACATGATTCCAACTGGAATCTTCATCATGGGATAAAGGATGTCTTTATCCTTCCATAAGTCCTTCCAACAACTCTCCCTGCTCTGAGAGAATTCCCAAAGATTGGCTTCTCTCAGAGGCTCTTGGCCCCTTCTGCATGGAAGCATTGCGCCCCTTTCCACAAACAGCAATCAGGATAGCAAAGAGCAAACTGCGTGCTGAGACTGCCTGTTTGCTGCACTCAGAACCTTCTGTATTTATTGGTGGCACGAAGACTGAAAAGGCAGGGATGGTGGTGAATGCTTACTACTCTGTGATGAAGATACCCTCCTTTAAGCTCATAGCAGACCCCACACAGAGCAGGAAACACTGAACAACAGCTTCCCCACCCCAAGCACCCCAGGTTGCTGTGAGACCCCTGCCCGCAGATCTCAGAACTTTGGCATCTTTGACCTAAGTCTCACCAAGAGATCTTGGCTCCTAGCCTTCAGATGGGGGAAAAGAGAAAAGGCCCAGGATGTACTAACTCTGCTCCAAGAACAACATTAAACTCTCCAGAGACCTGCTTTTCTGAGCAGATGTGAGGCCACAGTTGGACATTAGGCTCTTTCCAGGTCTGGGTCAAATCGAGGGCTGCCAAGGATAAAGCTGGGGGGAGGAGTACACTCTCTACCCCACTAAAAGAAAGGGAGCTGGGGGTACCAAGTGCAGTGCTGTTTCTGGATGCAAGGACTCAGGTCTCCAGCTGACAAGTAAATCCTAAGAGCAAAAGAATTTGAGCAAGGAGGTATAGAAACAGCCAACTCAGACCCATTGCTGCTCTTTGTATCAAATGAGTTTCTCGTGGTTAATAACAAAAAACCTTGAGTATGCTTGCCTTGGGTAGAGGCTTGATCATCTATAGGAAGACTCACCACTCACCCATGGTACTTTAAGTAAAAAGGAAGAAATGGGTGGGTTTTGAATTCCATTTGATATGAACACTACTGACAGCTGCAAAAGTTTCCCAAGCCTCTGAGTAAAACCTGCCAACTCTGATTCTTAAGCCAGAAAGTGTGTCTATGAAATCTGTATTTCTCTCCCAATAAAACATGATGAGGTCTGTCACTAAGATAATGTGCAACATTCCAGAACCTCACGTCCATTAAGGCATGGAGAAATCTGTTCAAATCAGCCTTCAAACTTTGCAAGGTCACCACTGTACACAAGCCATTTATCTAGCCTCTTTTCTTTCATCCTCCCTTTCATTCTGTGATTTATTTAATTTCATGAAATTTGAGGTCAGCAAACTATGGCTCTATTTTGATGTTTTGGGTGGTTTTGTTTGCTTTTCACTGTGATAAAATATAAATAACATAAAATTTACCATCTTAACATTTTTCATTGCACAATCTAGTGTCATCAAGTACAGTCACACAGTAGTGACTCTCCTCTATCTCCAGAACCTCCTCATGTGATACTCCTTCCATTTTTTGCATATAAAGTTGCATTCGAATGTAGCTACACTCATTTGTTTACATGTTCTCTATGCTGCATTCATGCTACAAAAATAAAATGTTGTAAAACAGATATCCTATGGGCCTCACCATTTCAAATCTTTGTTGTCCGACCTTTTACAGAAAACAACTGTTTGGTCTCTTCTCCAAACTAAAATCTATGCTGCATATCTAGTCGAATAGAGCTGACAGCTGGCAGCACAGCCTCTTCCAGCTTTCCACCAAAATATCTATGAAGATACAGCAAAATAAAGCTTTCCCAACTCATTAAAAACAGACTAGGGGATCCTATTGAATGAACATTGGAGAGATCTCTATTGGCAATAAACAGCAGGTGTTACTGAGAGAAATAAACTTTGGTCAACTCAGGCAGGGGCCACAAAATCCTACCAGAAGACAGCAAAAACAGTCTTCACTGCTCACCACTACTGCCTCATAGCTTGGAAATGTGGAGTTTCTCTTGTTACCAGCAAACAGAACACATGGGTCTCTTTTGCGTAATTAACTTTTGCAAAGAAAATTAACAAAGAATCAAAATTGCACTCATTGGAGTTTCCCCAAAATCCAAGATGGAGAATTGATGCCACTGGTACTAGCATACTATTTCCTAGAACTTACTCTGCCCTGAAAGTGGGAGTCATCAAAAAAGGGAAACTGCTCGCAATGAATGCAGGATATGGAGCATGGTGACAAGCACCAGAGCTGATAAGATCTGTCCCTGCATAGTGACCCAGTAGGGAATGTCTGAGTGCATTTTATAAGCACCAGGAATCTGGTGTTGAGTCCCATCCCCCAAGAATTATCACCTAGCTGCATTCCTAACTGCAGCATCTAGCAAAGCAGAGTTGGAAAGGTGATATGTCAGTGATGCTAAACTTTGTGTGATTGGACCATCCCCTTAGGACAAGACCCTCTATAAAATATGTGTATAGTTGGCAATAAAGTGAGTGGCCATCAGCTGTCTCCTGTAGTGGTTTTTCCGCACACATGTCATCCTTTGCCACGTGTCTGCCTGGACCTGATGTGTAACGTGTCTGTGAATGTTGGGGAAAAACAGTTTCCCAACAGCAGGAGGTAGCAGTTTTCCCTTATTTTATCTGATCAGATTTTCGTAGAACCCAGAGTAGGTGATTTATCTAAGGTCCAGCGAACCTACCAAGGTAAAACTAATGAGACCCTGGAAACAGGTTAGAATTTAAGTACAGTAACCATTCTGCCAAGAGTAGAGCTGAGAAGTTCTAAACAACACCAAGAAGGACCTGGGAATATTCAAAGGCAACCCATGTACTGCAAGATGTTTTTGACACAGAGTACATTGTTCATCATTTAAATATGCATCAACATACATCCCTGCCAGCCCAACAAAACAGCACCTATGAGGATCCTTGGCAGCACAGGTAAAAAGACAAATCGTTGGAAGATTTAGAAGAAGCACAGAAATCTGAACTCAGTTTCAGAAGCAAATTAAAATGCTTTAGAAAACTTTTACATCCTAATGGAGTAAGAGAAAATATTAATTCTACAAAACATGCAGAAAGCTATATGGAATACAACATTGAGATGGAAAAACTAAATGGAGGAGGAGAAAGCTTCACAAAAGAAGTGAAGAATTACAAAGATGTTAACATTACAGCAACCGAATTAAATTTCACATTGGAGATGACAAAAGAGCAAAATCAATCAGATTCAAAATATGAAAGCCAGGCATGCAGAGGAAAAGGCAAGCTGACATTAGAAATTCAACAAAGGTTGTTATTAGGAAATCTACTAATAACATACCAACTGTGGAGGTCAAAGGGGAAAAATCCAAATGAACCTCTCAGTAGAAGTCCAAAAGGCATTAGCCAAATTCAACAAACATTTTTATTTATTTTTAAAAGGCTGGGTAATGTCAGAATAAAACAATGCCTTAGCATTAAAACAGCTATCTTTTCTAAGCCATCAACATCGAGTCAACAGTGAAATATTATAAACACTTCCATAGTTCTAAATGTTACTGTCCCATGTGAAATGACGAAAAAATTAGAAAAAGGCTAGGGAAGTATCTCAGTTGTAGAATACTAGTCTCATATGGATAAGGCCTTGGATTCAGTCCTGGCTGAAAAAAAAATAATAGTAATATTAAAATTTGAATTTTAATATTTAAAATTTCAGTCAGTCCCTGGCAGAAAAAATAATAGCAATATTAAAATTTGAATCAAAGCAAAAATTTCTTCCAGAATCACTATTGCATAATTTTGTCCTACTATTGAAAGAATCGACCTTGGTAGTGATAGGTATGGTATTGCTATGATGGCTGCATGAAAAAGTATTGATTAAAGAGTATTGTAATTCCCAGAACCTCAATAAAAATGGTTAAAGAAATAATAAATATTTTGTCCTGGAACTTGCATCCAATACAGCTAGACTTGCAATAGAGGGAAAAGTATGTTTCACTCTAAAATGAACTAAATCCTTGTATCAGAGTGATATAATTTATTTCCAAATTAATCCAAAAGTGGCAACTGAAAAACAAAATTAGAAGTATTTAAGTATGGCAATCTACCATAAAATACAAAATCAAAATCTTTTGGCATACTGAAAATAAATATTTTGAAAATATTATATGTTATCTAAACTACAAATTATGCAGGAATGGCTGATGATAAATGTATAGAAGATATACACAGATACACACACACATACACACTGAAGAACATAAAAGCAGCATTGGATAAATTAAAAAAAGATATCAGGTGTTTCCCTAGGTGGAAGAGAGTTTCTCACACACCGCAAACAACAGTTGGAGACTAATTTAATCCTGACACTACCCAGAGATAGATTCATATTCACCAACTAAAAGGCTCAGTCCCACGGGGTTACCTTTTACTTCAGAAGCCCTGGTTCTTACCTGTACTTCTAATTGCTCTCTATAAAACAGAGATTACAGGGCAGGAGAAACAGTGCAGTGGATAAGATGCTTATCCTGCATACAGAGGACCCTGTTTCTATCCCCAGCAGTGTGTGTGGTCCCTGAACACCACTGTGTGTGGCCCCCAAACAAAACAAAAAATAGATGTTCCCATGGGCCCTTCTTTGCATTCCACTAATTTGTTAGAGTAGCTCAGAGATGTCAGAAACATCTGCTTTCTAGATTACTGAATTTTTATGCAAGGCTTTAATTCGTAAACAGTCAAATGAAAGAGATACAAAGGGTGAGATATAAAGAAAGGGTGTGGCAATCCATTCTCCAAGTTTCCACATGTTCACCAACCCAGAAAGATCTCTAGACATCCCCCTCTCCTACCATACACACAACTTCTTTCAGATAGTTTGAGGAAACATCATTGCATAGTCATGGTAGATTAGCACAATGGCCATTGGTTACTGACTAAACCTCCATATCCTCTCCTCTACAGGAGAGGAATAGGTCAATCTGAAAATTCACTGCATTGCACTGTACTGTCCTCCTGTTGTTCAACGATTTGTTCAAGCAGGCCCGGTAACGTCTCCATTGTGAGACTTGCTACTGTGTTTGGCATATGGCATACGTCATGGGTAGCTTGCCAGGCTTTGCTGTGTGGGTGAGATTCTCTCGGTAGCTTGCCGGGCTCTCCGAGAGGAGCAGAGGAATCTAACCTGGCTCAGCCGGGCCAGCTGCAGGCAAGGCAAAAAAAGTCCTACCACTGTGCTAGTTAATTCCACTGGCCACCATCCTCCACAACGCTTTCATTATTTGCTCATCAACGGGTAGGGCGTCTGCCTTGCACGCAGCCAACATGGCCGACCCGAGTTCGATTCCTCCGCCCCTCTCGGAGAGCCCGGCAAGCTACCGAGAGTATTCGATATGCCAGACACAGTAACAACAAAGTCTCCAATGGAGACGTTACTGGGCCCGCTCGAGCAAATCGACGATCAACGGGAGGGCCTTTACTTTTTTTTTTAACATGACAAAAGATGCCCTTTATCATTCTTAAGTCTTATGAAATACCATCAGCTTTGGAAGCTATGAGTATGGAACCAAGGATGAAGAAAAAAATAAATGTTTTCTATTATAAATCATAATATCAAAAGGTTACAACATTAACGAAAGCTAGTTTTAAAGACACTCATCAATTTTAATAGGGTCTGGGGATAGAGTCTGAAATAAATATTCTAAGTTCACTTGGAAGGGAGAATAATGGTTGTGATCAACCAGCTCCAGATAATATAGGCAGGGCTCGAGATAATACAGCCAGCCGAGTGCTTGCCTTGAATACAGTCAACAGGATACAATCCACAGCACCCCATATGGTTCCTTGAGCCCTGCAACTGATGAGTCCTGAGCACAGAGCCAGGAGTAATCCATAAGCACAATTAGGTGTGCACCCAAAAGAATTTATTGGGCTGGACAGAATAGATTCTACAAGGGTTAATATAGTTTTTTCTTGCATGCACAGGACCCCACTTTGATCCCTCATACCATATATTGTGCCCTGAGCAGCACCATGAATAATCTGTGGGCACAGAGCCAGTAGCAAGTCCTGAGTATCACTGGGTATGACCCAAAAATAAAGAATAGAAAAGAATTTATGATGTTCAAGTAAATAACAATTGGGGCAAATACAAAGTTATCATACACTACCTCCTATACTCACAAAAGTTACTGAGATAAATTAAGAAGCTAAAGATGTCTAGTAAAAACTAAATTGTCTACCTTTTCTTAAGATAGGAAGAGTCTTCATACATTAAAATCACTGGAATACATTAAAATGGTCTGAAGGGTGTTTGGAAACTAATCAATCTGAACAATAAGTATAAAACAGTATACAGCTAAAGCACTGTGAATAGTTAGCAGGGCTAGTAGAATATGTCAGGCATTTAATACAAAAGCAGACATTTCCATGAAGCTAAAGTCTGGAGAGTATTGCCTGAAAATGTGATAAAAGGTTAGCACTCTCTGTATATAAACAATTCAAACAAAAATCATTAAAACTTTGGGGGCTGGAGTGATAGCACAGCGGGTAGGGTGTTTGCCTTGCACGAGGCCGACCCGGGTTTGATTCCCAGCATCCCAAATGGTCCCCTGAGCACTGCCAGGAGTAATTCCTGAGTGCATGAGCCAGGAGTAACCCCTGTGAAATGCCGGGTGTGACCCCAAAACAAAAACAAAACAAAACAAAAACTTCTATGTAAGAACTGCACAAAGATCATGCAGTGACAATTCATAGATGAAAATATATAGTGAGTAAGACACATACAATAATTCTGTAACAGGTTTGGAATTTTGTTAAGTTTAATTTGGAGGGTAAAAAATGAGGAAAAGGGCAGAGGAAATAAGTAAGGCACTGGTAATGAGCTGGGAAATGCTAGGTAACACAATCCTCTTGCATGTTTTTAAAAGGTAATATTATCTATTAAGAATCTGAGATGCAAATTGGTTCTTTTTGTCTGGTTTGTTGGATGGTTGTTGATTTTCTCTTTAGGGCCACACCCAGGGGTTCTCAGGGGTGACGAATGGCCATGCAAAGGGGACCACATGGTGCCCAGGATCAAGCCAGGTTTGGCTGTATGTAAGTGCCTTAACTCAGACTATCTCTCTGACCCTTGCAAATTGGTCTTGATATGTAACTGGGTGTTCTTCCTAAAGGTAATTGAGACAGATAACCTTCTTCAAAGTTAACAGTAGAATAGAAAGTGCAGAATGATCATTAAGGATATATTGATTTTACTCAAACCTGTGTGACAAAAATAATGTTGTGACTTGTACATTCAAGGTACCAGCAAGCAGCTCTTCAGGAAAGAATGATTCAAAATAACCATTAAATGAGCAAAAAGACCATGGCTTTGATTTAAAGATTCACACAATAAAACACGTAATTCTGCCACTGCTTTAAGAACAACCATGTAGACAAGAAGAATTCAAAAAGAGGTCTTCTGGGGCTAGTACGGGTTTAGGCTCCTGCCTTGCATGTGAATAACCCCAGATCTACCCTCAGTACCACCCACAGTCTTGAGTCCCACCAGGAGTGATCCTTACACACAGAGGCAGGAGTAAGCCCTGAGTACCAACAGTTATGGCTCCCAAAACAAAATTCAAAAATAAATAAATAAATAAATAAACAGGACTTCAGGGGCCAAAGACTGCCAGGGTAGAATTTTAGGAATTAGAACTACTAGAGATAGAAGAGCATCATGCCCAAAATGGCTGTGTTAATTGGGTCAGGTAGAAATTATTTCCAATCTTAGCTTTACGCTTTGGATGTATAACCTCTTGTGGGGCAGAGATCCAAAAAACAGACTTCGCAAGTCCTATGTCAAGTGATGGCCACATTTGAGACCTTGCCAGAAAGGGAAACCATCATTCTCTCTTGTCAAGAATATCAAAGGAACCCTGTGGAGAATAATGCCATCCCTCTTCCCCCAAAAAACTGTCAGTCCCTGTTCAACCTTGGGCATACTTCCTGCTGGGCAACACAATTAAAAATATAGGAAATAGATAATTTCTCAGCAAAAATAAATGATAGTGATTGGGTATGCCTTTGTGAAGAATATGCCAGTCTCTCCTTAGCTAAGAAGCTGACAAATTCATGCATTTCTGGCCGAGTAAAATGCCATTAAGAGTATAGAGTGTTTGTTAATGAACTTATAGAACAAGTATAGAGTGTTTGTTAATGAACTTATAGAACACGGCTGGTAAGAGTACCCATCTAGGTACAGTGATATTTATGGAATTCCCAATAGAATGTATAAATGGTTTTAACCCTTCACTAAACCGAGGAGCAAAAAACATTCACTTGACTAATAAAATGATTTGGCAAGCTGGGTAAGACAGACACTGAATCAAAGTCCACCTGCATAACGCACAGTCCACTAAGTCACTTCAACTTTCTGAGCCACTATTTTTTTTGATCCCACTGAAAATACTATTTGCATACTATATAGGTTGGTTGGAATAATAAAATTAAACAGTCCACAGTAAGAGTACTGAGCACACAAGCTCAGTATCATGAGCACAGAAAGAGTACTGAGCACACAAGCTCTGATTATGAGTATTAGCAAGTAAAGGAAGAATGGGAATCTTGATTGCATCTCTATGTAATCTTTAGCCAAATTACCCACAAATTTTTATTTCGCAGTTTTAGAAATATCTTTATTAGTTCATGGCATTAAAGATTAGATTATGTAAAGCAGATTACTTTGAAAACAGTGGGGCCATAGAAATAGCTCAAAAGGATAGTGCACATGTTTTGCATGTGGGAGGCCTGGGTTCAATCCCCAGCACCACATAATCCCCAGCACCAAACTCTCCTGGAATCACTCCTATAAACCCACACAAGGCACTGCAGTGGAAGGGAGGAAGTAAGAGAGGAAGAATGGAAGGAAATGATACTAAGCTATTTTTCAAACCTGTCTACATTTGAGAACTGATTTTTATCTTCCTACTATATGTGCATTGCTGCACATGTTGAATGCTATCCACCCATGAAAAACAATGTCTATGGTAAATGTGGATAATGAATGTTCTCCAAGAAATTATGCTGAGGAATAAAAAAGGCCAATCTATTTCTTTTGTTTGTTGTTGAGTCACATCCAGTAATGCTCAGGGGTTGTTCCTAGTTCTACACTCGGGAAGGTCAATCCAATTTTATAGCATTTTAAAATGGCAAACTTATACAAATATGGAACAGATTGGTTGACATTAATCATATATAAGGATATAATGTACAGCTAGGATGATAGTGGATATGTTTTTTATAAGGGCACCAGGGTAACTGTTAAGGTGGTGAACTCTGCATATATGTTGACAACCTAGCTGTGATTTTTTTCACTCTAGTTTTTACAAGAGGTTATCATTAGAAGGAACTAGGCTAAGGGCACATAGTCTCTTTGGAGGATATCTAGTCAATAGTACATATATGTGATCTCACTGTATCTTTATTATTGCATCTACTAACTTAACAAATTATATTTCATTACCTTATAATGTAAACTTTAATTTTAAAGTATGTCATTAAAGGGTCTGTAATAAAGTAGGGGGAATTTACATTTGAAGTAAACAGGGCAGAATAGGAAACCCAAACTAAAGAAGACAACAGGGGAAGGAATACTCATTTTAAGAGATTGCAGAAAGTAGGAAGAAGCAACAAAATAATTTTAGTAAACGCTATAGAATTGTACAAAAATATATTTAGGTAAAAAGAAGAAAAATATCCAAAAGTAGATACCATGAAGGAACTGATATTAGATGAGGTGCTTACTAACAACAGAACATGAGAGAGTAAAAAAAAAAAGAACAAACTAAGGCCAAGATAGAACCCATGCATACAGATATTTTTAAATGATGAGAAAAGAGGCTGCTATATGCCTAATTAAATTCCATGACAACACATTTGAAGATACAGGAAATAGATAATTTCTCAGCAAAAATGAGTGACCAGAATTGACCCCAAAGATGAATAGATTAATTATCCAAGAAGACACTGGAAAGGTGATTAAGAGTCTGCCAACTAAAAAAGACCCCAAGACCAAATGAGTTTCATGGTTGGGTTTTACTTGACCTTTGAAAATCACAGTTTCTAAGGGCAATTAAAGTACTCCAGGGCAGAGAAAAAGGAAGGAATAGTCAAAAGCTCATCTTACCTAACCTTCATAATTTTAATCACTAGATCTGATGAAAAGGTTACCAGAAAAAAAATACTTCAAACTCATTTAGGTAAACTGAGGGAAAGTTCTAAATAAAAGATTGACAGACTCTAACAATATAGTAAAATAATAATGTACTATAATGTACTATAGTTAGCAGGACTGACAGGATAATTAACGCAAGGGCAGTTCAAATCAGAAAATCTATCAACAACTCATTGTACCAAAACTTAACTGAAATATATATACCAACAATAAACATTGAGAAAACAGCTGTAAAATACAGAAACCACCCTCCTTCAAAACTATCTCTTTAACAAACCCCAAAAGCAAACACAAAAGAACAAATACACTTTGAAACTGATTTTAGAAATCACCCTTCCCCCAGCACCATTTTTCAAAACTCTGTATTTGAGTTTCTGCAAAAACAAAAATACAAGAAAATGACTAACCTTGGGAAAGGAGGAATAAAAGCAAAATAAAATGTTAGAACTAACATAATTTTTATATAAATGCTAGACAAAAGAACCATTGTTAAAATCAATAAACTTTTCCAATTCTACCAATGAAATAAGCAGCACTGCACTGCACTGTCCTCCCGTTGTTCATCGATTTTGCTCGAGCGGGTCCAGTAACGTCTCCATTGTGAGACTTGTTGTTACTGTGTTTGGCATATTGAATATGTCACGGGGAGCTTGTCAGGTTTTGCCTTGCGGGCAAGATACTCTTGGTAGCTTGCCTGGCTCTCCAAGAGAGGCGGAGGAATCGAACCCAGTTTGGCCAGCCGCTTGCAAGGCAAACACCTTATTGCTGTGCTATCACTCCAGCCCAAGGAAATAAGTAAAGGAAGAAAACATTCCAATCATAATGGGCTCCCCAAAATTACTAATTCTCCAGGAATAAATGTATCATAAAGGCACAGGGGATATAAGAACAAGAGGATAAATAAAATCAAAAAACAAAGCAAGATCTGAGTAGAAAGAAATACCAGCTTAGGTTCGAATACTCTGCCCCTCTTGGAGAGCCCGACAAGCTACTGAGAGTATCTCACCCGCACAGCAAAGCCTGGCAAGCTACCCATGACATATTCTGTATGCCAAACACAGTAACAAATGTCACAATGGAGGCGTTACTGGGCCCACTTGAGCAAATCGATGAACAACGGGAGGGCAGTGACAGTGACAGTGACAGGTTAAAAGAGCTGTATCATTTAAAAAAAATTGATTCTCACAAAAAATACAAATTTAATGCAATTCTAATTTTAGAACCCAATTTTGTGCAGGAGATTTGACTGAAAGTGATCTTAAAATTTGTATGTAAGAAAAAAATGTTAAAGACTGGCCAAGGAAAACATTTTTAACTAATGTAGCACTGTAGCACTGTCTTCCCGTTGTTCATCGATTTGCTCAAGCAGGCACCAATAACATCTCACAACAAATTATGAGACTTGTTGTTATTGTTTTTGGCATATCAAATACAACACGGGTAGCTTGCCAGGCTTTGCCATGCGGGCAAAGATACTCTTGGTAGGTAGCTTGCCAGGATCTCCAAGAGGGGCGGAGGAATCGAACCCGGGTTGGCTGCATGCAAGGTAAACGCCCTACCCACTGTGCTATCGCTCCAGCCCTAATGTAATGAAATCAATATGATTTAGGTATTGGGGGAAGTGAACAGAGTAAATGCCCCCAAACTATGCTGCCTGGCTTATGGATTGTTTTCAGCTAACTGCTATTAGATCTCAGTTGATTCAGAAAAGCATTATTTTACCCTTTCCTTAACTGCTTAACATAATTTAGATAGCAACTTTGTCCCAGGAAGTGAGCTAGCACCAGGGTTAAAGACAAAAACTATGAGCTAATTGCAGTGGATTGGGGGTCAGGATGATTTAGCAGGCCTGTTTGCTCAGTCTTCTCTGGTTGCTTTGTCTCAGCATAGCATGACAAACATATGCTCTTCTCATCCTGTAATTGTCTTCCTTGGCTTTGAAGATTCAGACCTGGAGCCCCTTCTGCCCAGCCCAGTATGGCATATAAATCCTAATGGCATGACTGCAGGACCACCTCATGTCTTTGTTGAACTCACATGTGTATGAAATTAAGTTTGTTTTTTTCTCCTGTACGTCTGTCTTATGTCATCTTATAAAAACCTGGTAGGACAGAAAGGGAAAAAAAAAATCCCTCCCAGAAAGTACACAAACAGATGAAACAATAGAGAATCCATAAATGGATCCTAGTATAAAAAAACTTTAATAGAATACAAATACAGTAGTTAAATTCACAAGGAAAACTAGTAATTACATATTATGCTATTACAGTCCATTAGCCAAGACTGGAAACCCAGAAATTAAATAATTAAAATTGCATTTGGATATGAAAATGTATTTTAAAAATTATATGAGAAATCTATACCATCAGCAAAGTCAGAGCATACATATTTGGTAAATGAAAACTTACCAATGATTATGGACAAATATCCAAATTATTCAACCAACTTTTGTAAGTTAAGTAAAATATAAACAACTCACAGAAAAATGGGAAAATAACAGAAATAATTAAAAAATAGGTGAAATACTGAAATTCATCAGTAATGAAGAAAATACATCCATTAAGTTATCAAAATTATAGCACTGCACTGTAGCACTGTCCTCACATTGTTCATCGATTTGCTCAAGCAGACACCAGTAATGTCTCCATTGTAAGAATTGCTGTTACTATTTTTTGGCATATCAAATATGTCACGGGTAGCTTGCCAGGCTCTGCCGTGCGGGCGGGATACTCTCGGTAGTTTGCCGGGCTCTCCAAGAGTGGTAGAGGACTCGAACCTGGGTCGGCCATGTGCAAGGCAAATGCCCTACCCACTGTGCTATACTCCAGCCCATCAAAATTATAAAAGAACCAAAACATCTTATGCTGGCTGGGCTATGAAAAAAATTCTTATACATTAAATACAAAAAAGAAAAAGCAAATTATAGCAGCCTGGTTTTATAAAACAATACAAAATATCTAATTTGAATATATAATGTATTTAAATATATGTATTTTTATTTATTTATAAAGAGTTAAAAGCACCAGTATATTCAGACAGGTGAATAATATTATTTCAGCATTGATAGTAGTGGCAGAAATCTGCAAAGAATGAATGTAAATGTTCACTAATAAGGAACCACTAAATTGTTGCACATCAATTAAATATTTTAAAACCTTAAGATAATGAAACTATGGTAGACTTACTTTTGAAAAACAAATAATGAACAACAAAACATCCCCAAACTCATGTTATGTGTGTATATGTGCTTCTATGTGTATATGTGTATGTCAGAGTATGTGCACATGCCTGCCTATGAGCACACAGAAAAAACCAGAAGTGGACATACTGGTGTAGTAATATGCTGGGATGGCATAGAAAGGCAAAAGCAGAACAAGGAAAATAAAAAACAAAAGTATTGCCATAAAAAATTAATCCAGCAACCATATCTGTGATTTTTGTATGTCTAGATGTATATATAAATTAACTTTAATTGAGAAAAGATATAGTGAAAAAAAACTAAACGTGATCTTATCTTATTAAAAAAAGAAGGGCAAAAACCAAAATTATCTCCTGGTGGTAGGATTACACTTGATGTGCATTTTCTTCTTTAGGTGTGTCTACATTTTCTTTAATCGGAATTTTTACCTTCCTAATAATGAAATGGTCAGACTTCTTCGTCAAGACCCTAAATGATCGGTTTGAGGCTCTACATGTTCCTAAAACGAACAGATACCATTGGGCTACGCTAGCACGCAACCGGGATGAATGGAGACGTTACTGGCACCCGCTCGAATAAATCGATGAATAACGGGGATTAAGTGATTAAGTGATTAAGTGAATAATGAAATAAAACTAATAAATGTGGCGCTTAAAACATTACACTTGAAAAATTGAGCTCATTTTGAAAAATCAAAGGAAGGAAACAAGATTAAATACTCCTCCCGCTCAGGAGCTAAGTTTCAGATACATAAAATCAGGATCCATTATTCCTCATCCAGCAGAAAGTTGCTCACCCAAGGCAAGAGACTAAATGGCTATTCCAAGGAGCTATTTGAAGCAGCAAATGGGGTATACTTTCCCCTACCCAACACTTTAATGATTTAAGTAAATCAGAAAGCCATTTGTACCACTCTGAATTATCCAAGGATCTATTGGGTTCTTTACTTCCTGCCCCTCTCTCTGGCTTGAGGCCATTTCACTGCTCAGAAACAATCCAAAATGAGAGTCCAAGAAGGGAGAAAGATGAGATTAATTTGGTCGATTTAGCTTCTCATTAGCAACTCTAATAAAAGGCTTGATACTTGAGATGGTCACAACTCATGGTTAAAATAAGGGTTCCGGGACTCTGGAGAATTTCATTTAAGTGAACTTGCCCGAGAGACTTAGATTTGATTTGAATTTGATGCTTGCTATTTTTAAGAAGTCAGTATTTGTAATAAGGTGATATGTTCCTCTCATTTCAGTTTGCACTTTCAGAGGGGGGAAAGTCACAAAAATAAAGCCCTGGGAAGTAAAGAATCATAGCCACAGTGGACCACAATACAGAAATTCTTGCAAGAAGGGGAACTTTGTAAGGGAGAATACCTTAACCATAAACCACTAGAAGGAATCACTCAAAAGGATTTGTTGGCCTTGATAAAAGCCAATTCTATATATACAATTTCTTTTACACTTGGCCCTCATAGACTTCTGTCCCATGGGGAACCCAAAGACAAGAGGTACAAACCCAAGGTATTCATAGAGAAAGTGAGTCATCCTTTGTTATCAAACAGACAAAATGGCCTGAAAAGCAATGCCAACAGAACAAAAAATCATTTTTTCCTTACTTGAAGATGACGATAGCACTGCGACATGGTGGGCAGGCCAGGAGAAAGATCTGCAATTGAAAAAGAATGAAATATGATTATCAAAAAAATGCTAGACTCAGTGAGACAATGATATAATAATAAGCATGGTAACAGTAATACTAATAATAATGAAACATTCAAATGCTAACAGCAAAAGAGATAACAAAAATGGCAAGCAGGTGCTTTTCCAAAGTGTATATATGTTTGTATTTGCAAAAATACAAAAAGTATGTGCATCTGGGCGTGGGCTTGGGTGAGTGAGGCAGGGGAGATGGAGAAAGTTTTCCTTAGTGCCTTTAACTTCTTAAATACTTCTTAACTTCAAGAGTGACACTCAATTTTTCAACTCTTGAACTTCAGTCTTACACAAGTAACCAGTCTAAGAAGATTTCACCCAGGGCAAGTAAAAAATAGATTCTGAGCATAGGACAAAATATCATCTGTTTTGTCTCTCATGAGGAAAAGTGGGTTAAGCATTACCCAGTATTGTCTGATTTAACAAAGAAAAATACAGGACAGTGAGTTTAAATCTGAATTTCAGATAAACAGTGAATAATGTTTTTGTATAAGCATTACTCTAAATATTATGTGGAACATGCATACATTAAATATTATTCACTGTTTATTATAATCTCCAATATAATTGGGCATCCCAATTTTTTGTTTTGGTTTTATATTCTGGGGTCACACCCACCAGTGCTCAGAGATTATTCCTGGCTCTCCAACCAGAGATGAATCCTAGTAGGTCTTGGGGAAGTTTGTGATGCCCTGGATCAAATTTGGCCAGCCATGTGCAAAGCAAGCAAACTTCTTGCTGTACAAGTCCCATACATATCCCAGTTTTATCGACAATCCTGTTTACACTGTCATCCTTAGACTCAAAACATACTTTTTTTCACTTTTGTTTTGGTGTGGGTCTTGGAGCCACACTTGGCAGTACCCAGGGTTTGCTACTGGCTGTGCTCAGGGATCACGCCTGAAAGTACTCAGGGGACCACAATAAAGCTAAATATTGCATTAGGATTGGCCACATGTGATATACTTATGAGCCACTCTCTCTGACCCTCAAAATAAAATTTTGATTTTACTAGTTTGTTTCTCAGCATGACTAGGTAGTTTGACTCTTCTATTCTCTTCATACGTCAAACCAAATGAAAATAACTGTGTCCTAGAGAAGCAAATGGTTCCATGCTACTTGGCTGAACACAGGTCTGACTTAACAGTATTTGAAAACCAGCAGCAATATACGTTTTGGGCCTTCACCTAAGTACTGGTCCTCAAATGTCTGGGAGGACAAAGGAACCACAGCAGAGTTTGTGGAACATGTAAATTCTTGGGCTTCTCACAAAGAATTTTGAGTCACAAGTCTGAGACCTCAGGAACCTGCATATTTAACAAATTCCCCAGGGGATTTAACCACTCCTAGCAGCCAGTAAAAGATCTCAGCCTGAATTGCTACAGGGGTCAAAGACATTCAAGCAAGACTTATGGACTGATAAAAAGTAAGTCATATGTAGGATAACACTGGTTTCATAGCCTCTGGTAGTTTATGTTTATTGGGCTGCTCCCATCACAGTGCTCTCATTCCTGTGGGTTTATTTGTAACTTCTTTCTTTGGGCTCTGTTGACTTGTAAATATTGTTTTCCTCTTCTCCTTAAGTCCTTTGCATAGTTTATTCAGAGCAATATCCTTTTTGTATGGACACAGAAAGACAGTAAATGCTTTTGTAACACGGGAGTTTATTGACACTCAGTGATATTTTCCTCCTGGGCATCTGTTCTCTTGACCTAAGTCTAAGCTGCCCTTACATCCCAGCACCACCAAAGGCAGGGTCCCAACAAGGGACTGGATGGACCCAGGGTCAGCGGTGAGTTATGCGCTACCCTGGCATTGAAATGGGCCTGGCAAAGTGCCTAATGCTTAACTATAAGTTAAGAGCATGGTCATGGACAAATGCTGTCATGATCCAAAAAGTAATAACTAGATTTGGACCCTGCTGGGATTAGGAATGATTAATCTGGCCTGAGCATGGTACTCTGAGTCTATGGCAAGATGTTCCTAGGAGAGCTGCCCTACAAGCCTCAATGTATCTCTTACTGTGTCCATACAAAAATAACTAATATTAACGTGCTGGAGCGATAGCACAGTGGGTAGGGCGTTCGCCTTACAAGCGGCCAACATGGTCGACCCGAGTTCGATTCCTCCGCCCCTCTCGGAGAGCCCGGCAAGCTACCGAGAGTATTCGATATGCCAGACACAGTAACAACAAAGTCTCCAATGGAGACGTTACTGGGCCCGCTGGAGCAAATCTCGACGATCAACGGGAGGGCCTTTACCTTTTACCTTTAACATGTTGATTGAGTTATTGGACTGAGGAAAAGAGAAAAACACCTTAGAGGTATTTTGCCCATGGGCAGTCAGGAAGGGATTTGGAATACCCCTAGGTGGTGTTTCCCAGCCCTTGAGCCAGATGGGCAGTCAGGAAGGGCTTTCTTATGTTGATTTTGCTACCTGACTGGGTGCAGTATGGCCCAGAGTGCTGGAGTCTGAGAGAGACTTGAGAGCTGGAGAGAGAACAGGGCAGCAAGATGGGGTGCGGAGGGACTAGCAAGGAGGACAGAGGGGGAAGAATGTAGGATACAGGAGCAGGGACATGGAGAGAGCCAGCCCATGTTGAGAGATGGAGTGTGGAGAGATGAGCTGGAGAGACAGGAGGAGATGGGAATGAGGGGAAATGTGAGACTAGAATGGGGGGGCTCAGAGAGATTGGAACAGGCTTGTGGGGAGAACGAAATAAACGGCATCCAATCAATCAAACGGCTTGGCCCTCTTCCTCTGCCTGCCCCAAGGCCTGGGCTACCTGGGCTGGGGAAGCGTCCTGAGCCCACCATGAATGCCGGCGACGAGGGAGAGAGCCACCAGGCCTCTCCCTGGCCGCCCCTGGAGATTATATAGTCTTATTTGTAAAGTTCTTTCACCTACATTATTCTAATGCTATGGTTTTAAAAATCATTGATTTGTATTTCTGTTTTATAGGAAGCTTCTATTAATTGACACATTGTGGACTTGTATATATTCTTTACATTTGGTTCTTTGGCTATTTCAGTGTCTATACTGAAAATGAAATAAGGAGAATCACTAAGGAAAGACACCTGCTTGAATCCCTGCTACATGGAAGAGAAACATGAACAGAAATTAGAAAGAATCTTGAAAGGAATATGACCTGGAGTCCATCACTTGTACAATACCTCAACGAAGAACTTCTCCAAGGAAATATCCGTCAAGAACTTGCCTTCCCCTCCCCCACTGTGGATTAACTTGATTAAAAGAGCAAAACATCAATGACAATTACAGGCCCACAATACTTTATTGGCAATTGCCACATCTAAAAGGCATAAAAAGCAGAAAACTGAAAATATGATGGTTTTAAGAACAATTTGGTTGCAAAACATGGCATGAACTGAACAGAAGCTATTGTATATTTTTTATATATTCCACTTACTGGGAATATGCGTACACTTTTCATAAAACCATGCATTTTGATTATGGGGTGTTGCCCTAGACCCCATTGGGAGTCTAAATAAAATACTCCCCGAGCATGGTATTTTTATCGGAAACAATTTTAAGCCATCTGATTTCTGAAATGCATCTGATTTTAATGATTTTGAATAAAGACTGTGGGCTTGAAATTTCAATCATCCAATCATTAAACTACCCCACTCCCTACCCATCCATCCTTTAGGAGCAATCTAAGAAATAAAGTTGGCATTGCTTACCCACTGACCCAGCAGTAAATCACTCACCTTAGGCACTGGAACCAAGTTGAAGGTTGCACATAGTTACCCAGCATCAGGCCCATCATAAGCTACACTAAGAATTTACATCATAAAAAAGCAGACTGGGATCCTCAACCACCTTGGAAAAGTCCTCAATACTTCTGCAGTCACCTAATAGCCATGATAGTAGCCTTCCGAAACTTCTGGATACCTAATATGCTAAACAGAGAGAGTCAAATGAGGCACTGGGCCCATGATGAACTCTTACTGTTCTACACCCACAGCCAAAAGAAGATACACAGATTCTTGGGGACATATTTTCCAGTAACTGTTCCATTTGGCTGGTTCTGATCCGTGATAACCTTAGGCCAAAAGCTCAGAAATCAACAAAAAGGAGCAAGATTCCAATCTGAAACCAGTAGACTGTCATATTATCTCTATGCAATCACCACCTACATTCTTTTGAGACAGAGAACCTAGCCACTAATTGAGTTGTCAAACAGTTGTTTGACATGGCCATGTCATTTCAATCCCCACTTGGTCCTTTATCACCTTCTCTATCTCTTCCCATAACCAGAGTAGATATTCCCTTTTCTCAAGCATTTCTTAAAGCAATGAAGACCTATCAAACTAGCAGATTGAAAAAAAAGGATCCCTAAATTCATTGCATTCCATTTCCAATGAACCTCTGGCATCCTCTAGCAATGGTTTATCAAGGGAAACCTCTCTGTCAATGCTGAAGCAACATCCATAATCACCACAAATTATAGGAAATCCATAAAAATACCCTTCAATTTCAAAGGGCTAGACTTAGCCTAAATAGACCCATCTTCTTTCTCACTTAAGTTACCAAATTTTGGAAGCATATGTTTGACGACTAGAAGACGAACAGTTAAATTCTCCCTGAAGCTGCAGAGTGTGAAAAGAGAGCCATCAGGAGTGAAAACAAGTAAAGCAAGAAAATAAGAATACATCTCACTGGATTCCAGCACCAACTTGGCACTTTACAGTCATACTGAAATGCGCATGGTTCAGCACTTTGCAGGAAAGAAAATGGCAGGTGGCATCCAAGGCTACTAAAGCACTTTCACCAAAGGGCCTTGTTATGAATCCTGTCTTCCAGATGAAGAGATGGGGGGGGGAAGATTCTAACAAACTCTCTGACAGGAACCCAATCTCATCACGCTTTCAAACTCATGAGTGTGAGGCCTCAGAGCAGCTCCTCTTCTTTAGAATTTCTGCCCACCCCTGGACCCCAGAGCACGGAGGGAGCCATCCCTATACCACACACAGCTCTCCAAGAGCTCTAAACAAGGCAAAGCATCTCCAAATGCAAGTTTAACTGAGCCATCAGTTTTTTTTCACAGATTGTTTTCAGAGCTCAGCATTCTGTTAAAAAAAAACAGGCTGGTTTCAACCTGCCTCATCCCCAGGTCAGTTGAATGCTTGAATTCCTTGAGATCTTACTAATCTGAGGCTTTCTGGGGTGCTGCTCATCCCCCAAATAGTTCATATTCAAAACTACATTCTCTCAGCATCCTCTGGAAAGTTCCAAAATTCTTTTCCTTAAAATCTGCAAACTCAGTTCTTTCCTAAGTATCTGATGTAGGTATCAGCCTGCTGTTCTCATTCCTCCTATAACTCTGATCTGCTCTGACTTTAGGCTTCCACTTTTCCTATATGACCTATTATCCATCTCTTGTCTCTCTTCCCATTCTATTTTATAGGCACAGCATTCCTGATTCTACTAGTATCACTGTCCAGCCTCCCATCAACTTCTCTTCCATCCCAACAATAGATCTATAAGGCCTCATTTTGTTAACTCTTAGAGCAGATCATTTCTATTGGCAAGAAGCATTAATATCACAGGAAGTTCTTTGGGGAAGAGAACCAGTCACCACAAAGTATCCTAAATGGATGGTAGGTACACCACACAGTGAACGAGGAATGGTGAAATACGATGAGAGCTAGAGAAATAATACAGCGATAAAGGTGCTTGACTTGCATGTGGCCAACCCTAGTTTGATCCCTGGCACTATATATGGTCCCCTGAGCTCCACTAGGAGTGATCCCTGAGTGGAGAGTCAGGACAACCCCTAACCACTGCTGGCATTCCAAAGAAAGATATAATGAAAGAGAAACATTACAGATGGGCAGGATAGTAGTGGGTGGCTTAGCACCAAAGTTTTCCAGGTATAGCCCTTCTTCAGTTCTCCTACCTTCAATATATTCCTATGTTGGCACATAGCTAAGATTCCTAAAGGCAAGTACTTATATGCATTATGCACCTCAGATAACACCCCATTCCTGATGCTGCCCAAGGACTATGTCATATAGTAGTCATAATCTCAGACCCTCATTCTCTTTCCCAGGATCACTGCAATAAGTCCTTCACTGCTAACCCATCTCCAGATACATAACTTCAAAGGAGATCTATCCTATAAAAATGCTGGTCTGATCTGCTGCTTAAAACCCTTCAATGTTACTTACCATTACCTGGAGAAAAAGTTTCAGCTTCTCAGCAAAGCAGATCAGGCCTCCTCTGCTTCCTACCACATCTCTTTCTCCAGCAAAGTGGTTTACCTGCATTCTCTCAAACTGTACCTGAAACATACCCATGCCAACTAACATGCATCTACAGCCTCCTTTTCAATGTGATTCATTTTATTCAATTTTCTGAATATGCAACAGTGCCCAACTCATCTACTACTGTTGTTTAAGTAAAAAATGAGCCTTCTAAGATGTTTCAGATACAGCTCCTCAAGATATATCAGTATAGGCTTCCCAAAGCATGTCACTTAGGCACATGGATTATTTTAGCTAAGATTAAGAGAGGCCCTGCCGACTCACAAGAAACTGTACCATTGCCCTTATTACCTAGAAGATTGAGAACTAATGGTTTGACCCAGAACGAGATATTACCAGAAACAAGCCTCCTATCTAAAAACCTGTCTATACATCATTAAACAATGTCAGAAAAGTTGGTTATTCCTGCTAAACCATGAGTCAAACTCCTAATCAGTAAAAACAGCTAAAGCAAATAAAGAAATAGTAAACCTTGTCTATATGCCAGGGCCAACTTTAATTACAAAGCAACTGCTCTTTATCATATGAACCTATCATATGAACCATCCTTCCCTTGCCATTTGAATCTAGCTCCTCTTTCGCTAAAGTCTTAGGCACCAATATTATTGTTTATTCATATGAATATATGTCCTCATTTTGCCTCCCTGGCTCTGGAATCTACATATATATGCAGATATACATGTAGATTCCCTGAATGTATACATATGATTAAATTTATTTTTCCCTCTAATAAATCTGTCTAATATTCATTATTTGACGAACCTGAAAACAATTCAAAAGAAAAACAAGGGGGAAATTTCTCTTCCTTTCAGGCAAAAGTTATATCTACATTTTCAGATCACTACTATTTCCTTATCCTTTATGTCTAGAATAATATCTGTGTCTCCAAAGGAAACATATCTTAACGTTTTTAACCTTAAGACCACCTTTTAATATTAACTTTTAACCAACCCACCCCCTCCACTCCCAAGATGGTTTTCTGTCTTTAACTGGGAATGGTATGCAAGGTACTAGTTGGACCATTTTAGAAAATGATTCTGCTTGCCTGGGTCCCTCATCTGTGCATATGAGGTATACATGTTATTAGGTTTTCATTTCTTTCTCTCTTCTGGCTTTTATTATAAGGGAAAGCTTTGTCCAAGAACTTGAAAAGGGAATGGGAAAACGGAGTTTCCTCTCCTATAAAACACACACAGGGCTAGAGCAATAGCACAGATGGTAAGGCATTTGCCTTGCACGTGGCTGACCTGGATTCGATTCCTCCACCCCTCTCAGAGAGGTATTCTAGCTACAGGGAGTATTCAACCAGCATGGCAAAACCTGGCAAACTACCCATGACATATTTAATATACCAAAAACAGTAACAACAAGCCTCACAATGGAGACGTTACTGGTGGCCCACTAGAGCAAACTGATGACCAATGGGAGGACAGTGCTACAGTGCATAAAATACACACATTTTGTTGTTTTAATTTGCATGTCTTAGATTATAAGAAATGTTATTAGCGCTACTGGTGCTTTTGTGTTTTGAAGGGGGGTGGACTACAAAAAAGGGTGATTGGGGGTCACTCCTGGCTCTGTACTTGGGGACCATGCTGTGCCATGAATTAAACATGGGCCCCTCAGACGCCAAATATATACTCACAGACCACTGAACTATCTATATGGCCTTCTGCTTAGGTTATAGCGGCATTAAATACAGGCTTTTTTCCCCAATAAATACAGACTATTTGAATCTTACTGAAAATACTTTTTTCCAGGTTCTCATTGTCATACTTCTGCTTATGATAGTATTTTAACTATCTTGCACTTTTTTCTAGTGCTTTTTCTATAGAAACTTTTTCATCTTTAGTCAGAATTATGTCATGTTCTTTATAACTTCTTTGAAATGTATGATGCACTTAAAGTCCTTTATAATCCTGGTGTTACAGCAGCAGCTGCCTATTATTTTCTAATTATTTTTTATCATTAAACTTTTAAAATTTAAATCTTCAATACCAAGACATTGTACCATTGCTATTCCTACTTACTCTTCCAGAATGTCCTTCTCATCTTTCCTCTTCTGGCTCTTATTTACCCACCAAATAAAAATCAGTAACATTTTCTTTAGAAGTCTGGCATTAAATGCCTTCCTCAGATGTCCTATGAAGTCAAATCTGTTTCCTTCTAAGAAATTCATTGTTAGTCTAAGACATTTGCGAAGATCCTTCCTTCAAAAACGTAAACACAATGGAATTAGAGTGCCTGCTAATTGTTATGCTTTGAAGTTAATACAGACCAGATTAAAAAGTCTGTAAAGTCACCTTAATAAAAGTATGTTCCTGGACATGAAAGACCAGTTAGACCACTAGAATTATACCTAAAAATGGGTTTGGTCAACAGCTGAGGTAGAGAATAAGGAAAGTCACAAAGACCTATCTGGTTACATTAGCCAACCCATTCCTATTAAGAATATGAAAGAAAGGCAGGAAGCAGTGCTAAGTGACTAAAAGTAGGAGCTTTAGAGCAGGGGTGGTGTACCTCTCCTCACTGCAAGGGCTATTTGTATATTTATAACATCAGTACAGGCCATATAATGCAAGGAGACTGGCCCAGGGAAGCCTACAAGAAGTTTATGTCTGTCTCATTAAGTACCACGGCCAGACCATGGGGTTTCATGTATCCTATACTAGATGTTCCTCAACTCTGCAAGTTGGTGTTTTCACTCACCAGCCCTGTCTCCTAGGGCAAGAGGATACTGCCTGTGTCCTAGAAGATTCTAGAGAATATTCAGTGATATATAACAAGCAAGGTATATGGCACCATGCCAAGCAAATAAGTAGCACTCCATGCACAAGTTACAATCATCCTGATCTCACTTTTTCCCAAAAATCCTTATTGTGAGCAATATCACCATTAACTCATATTAAATTTCTAATTCATCTAACTTTATTTGTTCTAATTTCACACTTGAAGATTAACATGGTTGTTTGCTGTCTACAAGAATGATAACACTTAATCATCCTAAACTCACTTTTCTCATCTGTCAAGTGGATATTGCCATCATACGGTTTCATAGACTAGATGTGTGGATTAAATGTTTTAAAAGCTGAGTTAAGTGCCAGGCACACTGTAAGAAATAAAAAAAGATATGAGTTAGAAAGCATTCTCCACCTTGGATGCCATTTTACTTCTTCCACTGAAAATGCCATGGCAAAATTTATTTCTTCAACAGGGCCTTCTCCAATAACCTCAGATAATGCCTCTCCTCCCCCCACACACATATAGTGGCCTCTCAGCCTCATTCAGTATCTAATTAAGTTGGGACATTAGATGACTCTCTATTGTCACATACACTATACACTATATTGTCACTATAGTTGATTGAGAGAGAGGATGTGATTCTCAATCTTTCCCTCCAGACAATCTTAAACTGACATTGGAGAGTTACTGAATAACATTAGAAGTTGTTTGCAGAGTCATCCAAGACCTTAAAAAGGTGATCACCACTACCCTGCCAGTTTTATTTCCCATTGTGCTTCAAATTTTCTATGAGAATAACAGTAATAGTGTTTGCCTCCAATATCATGGTCTTAGTGCTTTCTCTATGTATAAACCAAATGATTTGTAGATCCCCCTTTTTGGTTGAGGCAAGATACCTCAGACCTAACATGTCTAAATCTAAACCATCATCTTTTTTCCCTAACCTCTGCCCTCTCTGTTCCCTAAAAAAATGGAAATGTATAATGACTATGTTACAAAGTGGAATACTACTCAGTTCTATGATAAAAACCATGCAATTTGCTTCTCTGTGGATGGATCCAGAGAGTACCATGTTGAGCAAAGTAAGGCAGGAGAGGGTCAGATACAGAATAATTCCTCTCAAATGATGCAAGAAAACATAGAAAGGTGATATCAAAGGACCTAAAGCAATAGAACCTGAGAACTGGTCTACAGAACTGAACTTAACAAGGTGTTGTGTCTGTGTGTTTGTGTGTGTGCGCGCATGTGTGTCTGTATGTATGTGTGTAGGGTATGTGTGTGTGTGTGTAGGGGGGTGGGAGGAACAAGTAAACACTCTGGTTGAGGGAGTTGAAATGTTGGATACATGAAACCCTACCACTATAAGTATTGTAAATCATTGTGCTTAAAATGAAAATAAAATTGGGAAAGGAGAGTTCCAGTGAAATAGAAAATTTGTATTAGGTAAACAATATAGTAATAATTAGGCCAGAACTATTGGCAGATACTATGATTGTTAATGAAAATGTAATCATTTTTGCAACTTGTTACTTGTTAAATACAAAAGGAAAACAAATTTCTCAGTGGTGAGATCAAGCAGACACTACCTTAACCAAGTAGCACTGTAGCACTGTACTCTTATTGTTCATCAATTTGCTCGAGTGGGCATCAGTAACATCTTACAACAAACTGTGAGACTTGTTGTTACTGTTTTTGGCATATCAAATATGTCACAGGTAGCTTGTCAGGCTTTGCAGTGCGGGCAAGATACTCTCGGTAGCTTGCTGGGCTCTCCAAAAGGGCCGGAGGAATTGAGCCCGGGTTGGCCACGTGCAAGACAAACGCCTTACCTGCTGTGCTATTGCTCCAACCCAACCAAGTGGTAAAGCAGTAATAAGAAAAATCATGTTCTCCTGATATGATGATCCAAGAAGGCTACTAATTTGTGTGGTATTTTTGCCCGAGTAGCTCATACTTTATCATGAAATTGCCCAAACCATGAAGAAGCATTAGATAGGTCCATAGCCTGGACAATTTACAAAGTAACCAGCCAGTAGTCTTCAAAATTGTCAAAGTAATGCAAGACAGACTGAAAAATTGTTAGGCTGGAATAGACCAACAACACACACCAACTAAAAGCAATGTGATATACTGGACTGGCTCCTAGTACATAAAAACATATATTTATCCTGGACATAAAAAGCAGAAAGACTAATAAAATATATATAAAGTATACAGTTTAGTACCTAGAAACAATGTTAATTTCTATTTTAATGTTTCCCTTGGTTATAAAAGGTTAACCTTACAAGAAGCTCATTAGAGTACACATTACAATTCTCTTTAATATAGTTACAACTCATCTACAAATTGAAAGCTATTTTAAAATACAAAGATTTTCCAATTTTCTAATTAATTAGTGCATCTTCAAATCTCAGGGAAATCTTTGATGTCTTCCCTCGTTCTTAGCCTTTTATATGTAACTAGTCCCAGATCCTGTCATCTTGACATTTCAATTTTTTCAGTATCTCTAAAATACATCTGCACTATTTTTTCTGTTCACTTCATACAATTTTCTTTCTTTTTTTAAAATCAGGGTAGAGGGTGTTTGGAGGCCACACCTGACAGAGCTCAGATCATACTTTTGCTCTAGGCTCATGGATAACTCCTGGCAGTAGACCTGGGACCATATGCCAAGCTGGGGATTGAACCAGGGTCATCTACATGTAAGGCAAACATCTAAATCTCTCTATGATCACTCCAGCCCCTACTATTTTCTTAAGCTAATATAACTACAAATTAATTGATCTCCATATCTCAAGTACCTCCTATTCTTTACTCTGTATCATGTGTTATGGTCAGATTCTTAAAATACAACTTAGTTATCATATTCTGCTCACCCTTAAAATTTTCAGGTGACAGATTCAATAAAATCCCTAATAGAACCTCAGCTGACTTCTTTGTACAATGTGACAAGCTAATGCCAAAATTAATGTAGAATTGTGAAGTATCCCAAACAGTCAAAGCAACACTGAAAAGACTCTTACTACCTGATTACAAAATTAAGTTGAGGGGCTGGAGCAATAGCACAGTGGGTAGGGCATTTGCCTTGCATGCAGCTGACCCGGGTTCAATTCCCAGCATCTCTTATGGTCCCCCAAGCACCACCAGGAGTGATTCTTGAGTGAAGAGCCAGGAGTAACCCCTGAGCATTGCCGGGTCTGACCCCAAAACAAAAAAAAATTAAAAAAAAGTTGAAAGCAATAGTAAAATGATAGTGTGGTAGTGACACAAGGATAGACATTTAGAATTACAGGGTCAACTGGAAGTCTTAAATATTTACAAATGATTTTCAATAAAGATAATAAGACCATTCAAATGGTGAAATATGTGTCTACAACAAATGATGCTGTGATAACTAGGTTTTGACATGCTTAAGAATGAAGTCTGACCCAAGTCTACATTCCAATTATATAAAAATTAAAACAAATCAAAGCCTTAAATATGAAAGCAAAAGCTACAAAACTTAAAAAGTAAACATTGTAGTAAATCTTCTTGACCCCAGATTTGGCAATATATTCTTAAGTTGACAAAGAAAACTCCAGCAGCAAAAGGAAAGAGACAAATTGAACTTTACCAAAACCTTCTGTATTTCACCAAAAACTTTTTGTGCTTCAAAGAACACTATCAAGAAAGTAATAAAATATTTTAAAATAGAAGAAAAATTTTGCAAGTCTGTCTCTGATATGGTTCTAGGATCCAAAATTAATAGTGTTTAAAGCTCAATAATAATAACACAGTTAGAATGTGGACTAATGACAGGTGAACCTACCATCACTAAAATCACTCACCTCTGATATACAACATATAGAGAGAGATAAATAAAGCAGGGGAATAGACAGTACTAAATGATGACACTGTCACTGTCCCTGTCCTCCTGTTGTTCATCATTTGCTCGAGCAGGCCCAGTAATGTCTCCATTGTGACAATTGTCACAGGTAGCTTGCCAGGCTTTGCTGTGTGGGCGAGATACTCTCGGTAGCTTGCCTGGCTCTCCAAGATGGGTGGAAAAACTGAACCCGGTTCAGCCGAGCTGGCTGCACGCAAGGCAAATGCTCTACCGCCCAAATGAGGACAAATAATTTGAATTTGATTACAAAACTGAGGTTACCTAGCAGTGTGGAGGTGGTGGAGAGGAGGCTTGAGGAGTGTAAGGAAGAGAGAGACTAGAAGTGACATAAAGTCAGTGGTAGAGGATCACCGGCACTTAGGTAGTGGAGAAGGGATAGCAATTTCGAATGTCAGAACCAAAAATACCAACACTATTCTAAACCTGCTACCTAAGCTACAAGAAAAGCAAATGATTCTTTTAACATAGACTAAAGATTTAAATAGAATTTTCCTCAAAGAAGACATCCAAAGAGCCATTATGTACAGAAACAGATGCTCAATATCAGCAATCATTAGAGAAATGCAAATCAAATCCACAATGAGATGCCATTTCACCCCCACTGGCAAGACTAAAATTAAAAAGACAATCCTAAGTATTCACGATGATGTGGAGCAATTGGAAACCTTATATACCACTGGCAAGGTTATAAGATGGTGCTGGCACATTGGAAAACAGTAGAGTAATTCCTTAACAGTGAGAGTCATATTATGACCCAGAGAGACTCTGCTCCTATGCATACAACAATAAATATGCCCAGATGCCAACTTATACATGGATGTTCACGGTAGCAAGCTCACTAGCAAGAAGGTGGAAACAGCCTCAGATATCCACTGGTGAACAAATGGAAAAACAAAATGTGATACATACAAGTGTATTTACTATTTTCTTTCTATGGCCATAGAAAGAAAATATTACTTCTACTTTTTTATTGTTTGGGGGCTATACTCAGTAGTACTTATGGATTGATTACTGCTGACTTTATGCTCAGGGGTCACTCCTAGCAGTGCTCAGGGGACCTTATGCAGTGCCAGGTATTGAATCTGGATCAGTTACATGCAGGACAAGTGTCGTTAGCCAGGTATTATCTCCCCAGCCCCATGAGTGAAGTATTAATTCGTGCTACAACATACATGGAACTTTAAAACATTATGGTAAATGAAAGAAGTCAATCAGAAAAGACCATATGTTACGTGAGTCCATTTCTGTAAAAATGTCCATAATAGACAAATGCATAAAGATATTATGCAGATAATTAGGCTGCTTAGAAGTAGGAGAATGGATGGAGGATAGGCAGGAGAGTAAAAAAAGTAAATTGTATGGCGTTTCTTTTGAGGGGATGAAATGTTTAAACCACTGTGGGGCTGTCTGCCTATATTTGTGAGTGTACTAACAAATGCTGACTCAACGTGCTAAACAGGTGAATTTTCTGTAAGTGAACTGTATATCAATAAACATTTTTAAAACCTTTCGGTGGCTCCTTATTTTATGGGGGGAGTTGATTGGGCCACACTCAGCAGTGCTTGGGGTTTGGAATTCATTCCAAGTAGTGGTCAGGGAACTATGCAGTGCCAGGGACTGAACACTGGTTTCTTGTATGGAAAGCATGCACCCAGCCCTTTGCACTATTTCTCTGACCCCAGATCCTTCTTATTGAATAAAATCCAAATGTCTTAACTTAGCATGCAACTCCCTCCCCTTTCTCATTATTTCACCCAGGATCCAGCCCAACCTCCTGCTAATGACTCTTTCGCATGCGCTTCTAAAGAAACAAGGTCCGTTATTCATTGTACTCACATACCCCATAAAACACCTCACCACTTTAGCCTCTGCCCCTCCCTAAATCTCTGAGAAGTGTTCTAAACTTCAACTCTCAAGCTCTCCCAAAATCCTGTGCTTGATGAAGTTAGTGTTGACATTTACCAGGGCCACCAAGTATCGTTGTATAGGCTGTGCACTGCACAACCCTAGTGGCGCCATTCAACTAGTGTCTATGTGAATGGCACCATCTCCTAGGGTTGTGTAGAACACAGCCATTCATGGCGGTCCTACTGGAGACATCACTACAACTTGGGAAGAAATGGGAAGAAAGGCAGAAAGTGTACTTAAGGAAAGAACTGCTGCAATTACATTCCTATTGAGAAGTGTGAGTTCGTTAAATCATATCAAGGTTAAAAAGAAATTCAGGAGGATAACATGGTCATAGCATACAAACAACTCTACCAAAGCACCCCAGGAAGCCCATCTGGAACAAGCTCCCATCTATGACCCCTAAACTGCAAGCAGTAAAGTTATGGAAAGAAAAAGGCATGAAAGCATGTTTTGCATAGGAGAGTTTCAGTCCCTGGTAATGCAGGGTCCCCTGGGCATAAATCTGGGAGTAGTTCCCAAGCACCAACTGATGTGGTCCTCTGCTCCAAATTAAATAAACTATAAGCAATAATGTGAGACTCTCTAAAATGGAGATTCACAAAGGGCTAGAATTACTGACTGTGAAGACAGGTCTCGGAGAGCCCGGCAAGCTACCGAGAGTATCTTGCCCTCACGGCAGAGCCTGGCAAGCTACCCATGACGTATTCTATATGCCAAACACAGTAACAACAAGTCTCATGATGGAGATGTTACTGGGACCGCTCGAGCAAATCGATGAACAACGGGAGGACCGTGACCGTGACCGTGAAGACAGGTGAGCTATTGATGAAGTATGAGCATCAGGAACATCACATTTGTCCTTGCTTTTTGTTCTCACTCCAGCTTAGTTCAGTCTCCCTTTCATAATTGCTGTACCTTGCATATTTTACCTTATTCCTTCTACTTGTTCTAGAGAGTGAACAGGTACCTCACCCAAATTAGTGATTTTTCTATTTGTACTTACTGATAATATACAACTATGACTTAATAAATGCCTTACCATTACTAATAAGAGTAATACTAACACATCAGCAAGAATTCTTTATTGTGTGCTCACATTACTATTGTGCTGATATTACTATTCAGCATCTTACACGTATTATATCATGTATTTCTTATAGCAATCCAAGGAGATATCCCAAGTCATCTATATATAAATACATAAGCTACTAAAATTCTAACTTGCTCAATGTTACACAATAAGAACTATATTTCACCACATGATCATTGAAACTACATAATTGCTGTACCCAGTTTTTGTGAAATCCCAACATAATATTTCTTGATTTAAAAAAACTTTGCATAATGTTTTCACCCCAATTTTTGCTAAAAAAAAAACCTGACAGGGCCCAGCAAGATAGTACAGAAGTACAGCTGGTAAGGCATTTTCCTGATACATGGCCAAACTGGGTTCAATCCCTGGCACCTTATATGGTCCCCAGAGACCATCATGAAGTGATCCCTGAGTGCAGAGCCAAGAGTAAACCCTGAGCATTGCCAGGTGTGACCTAAAAACAAAACTGAAAATAGTTGACAAAAATCTGCAATGATTATGCAGTGAAATGCAGAATGAGCTGGATGGAAAACTGTGATTCTAAAGCGTGTTTGTAGCCAATTAATTTGATCTCACACAAACAATATTTTGTCTTTTAAGAAAGTTTCCTCTGTCTCCTAACCCTGTAGTATCAGCTCTGGAAAAATTTCCCAGGGAGCATGTGCCTGCGTTAGTGCTCCTGAATAACAGACCAGCTCAAGACAAAGCTGGAGAAAAGGAAAGAGAAAAAGTAAGTAAAGAGAGGCTCAACCATTCTTGGAGTCACATAAGTTTTCCTTCTCTGGCCCAGTGTTTCCCAAAGTGGGGAATGGGGGGGGACCAGAGCAATGGTACAGCAGGTAGGGCACTTGCCTTGCATGCAGTTGACTCGAATTCAATTCCTGGCACCTCATATGGTCTCCTGAGCAGCACGAGGTGTAATCCCTGAATGGAGCCAGAAGTAAGCCCTAAGCATCACTGGGTATGGCCCAAAAAGGAAAAAAATGGGGGATGGCATCCAGAGGCTGAGGCACTGGGATGATCAGGTGCTATTGGGGCAGATGCTTGCTTGAAGAAGGAAGATTTTGAAGAGAGGTGTTGAGTATTTTTTTGCTGAAAAGGGAGCCATAGGCCCCATCAGTTTGGGAACCTCTGAGAGAGGTTGCCTTGACATTCACCCCAGAAAAATATTGACAACGGGATGACCTAGTTGTCTTCAAAATCTTCAAGTGAACTCTGAAGAAACAAAACTTGTGCCAAGCCATGGGATGAATCGATGGGAAACAGCTCCCTGCAGGAAAGAGAACCAACTGTGTCCACAGCCATAATCATGATCATGTGCACCAACAAATGTTTGTAGAGCACTGCAACCAAGGAGCGATAAAACTGGCCAAGAATTTTCTTGGGGGCGGGGATTAGTACTGTTTAAAAGAGAGATTGTGTGATAACAGAACTGAGGTTATGGTGTGGGAGTGGGTTATGGGAAGGGTTCTAAAGACAAAGGGAAAGGTGGTTGTCTTGTGCTAACATTATACCTCTAAAACAAAAAGACAAATAAAATAAAAATAAAATGCAAATAAAAATGTACTGGGTCAGAGAGACAGTCAGAGGGTAGGGTATATGCTTTGCATGCCTCTGACTCAGGCACAATCCCTAGTTACCTTGCTAGGAGTTAGCTCTGAGCACTGGTGGGAGTGGAACAAAAATGAAAATAAATGAAAATAAAACAGTATATTCTAAAAACAAAAAGATGATGATTTTAAAATGATTCATAAAGAAATAAATTCAACTATTCAAATCAAGAAACTTTAAAAAATCTTTTTAAGGGGGCTAGAGTGATAGCAGAGCGGATAGAGCATTTGCCTTGCATACAGCCGACCCAGGTTCAATTCCCAGCATCCCATATGGTTCCCTAAGCACTGCCAAGAGTAATTTCTGAGTACAGAGCCAGGAGTAACCTTTGTGCATAGCCGAGTATGACCCAAAAAGCAAAAAAAAACTCTTTAAAATGAGACCACGGGCTGGTGAGATAGCACAGAGTTTAAGGTGCTTACCATGCATGCATGACCCCAATTTGATCCCTGGTACCTATAGATCTAAAGCCCTACAAGGAGTAAGCCCTGAGCAATGCTGGGTGCTACCCCCAAGACAAATGAGAAAAATATTACCCACAACCTGATGTACTGCTGAAGAATAAAAATAAAAATGTAATAAAGGTGTATATGGCTAGATGCCTGCCTCAGTTAGACTTGCAGGGGTTCTGAGGACATAAAGATGGAGGACATAGTTCCATCTGCAAGAAGAACAGTCATCCTGACAAAAGTCTTCTGATTTGGATAGTGTACTGATCATACTTTGCCTATCAATGACAAAGCCAGCTGGTGAACTACCCTACCTTTCAGTGCCCGCTGATATGTCAGATGCAAATTCTGGTGGGAAAGAAAATGAAAACTGTTGGCAAGAACAAAGGCTGGCCCAAAAGCCAGAAAGATACTACAAGGGTTAAAGCCAAACCTCCTTCAATCCTTAGCATCCCATTTTCCTATAAGCACTACCAGATACGGCCCTGGTAGCACCCCTAAATATCACCTGGGGACCTGGGTAATACCCAGCACTGCAGTGCCCTTAAAGCACTACATCTTTGGGTCTTCATACTGAACAGCTGGCAAAAAAGGGTTAAAGATTAAGAGGACCCCCTAACACTGACCTCTTGAACAAAAAGGCTGGGAATTCTGTATCTTTACTTCCAATCCCTTCCCATAGCTCTATATTAGAAAACTGAGAAGGGAACTCTATCAACCACAGACTTGTAAGTGAAACTTACAAACTCTTTTACAACACCCATTACCATTCCTTTTTTTTGCCTTAATAGTTTTTATCTTTATTTTATTTTTTTATTTTTATTAGTGAAACACCATGAGGTACAGTTGTAGACTTACAAATTTTTGAGTTTGGGTTTCAGTTATACAATGATCGAGTACCCATCTCTCCACCAGTGCCCATTCTCTACCACCAATGATCCCAGTATCCCTCCCACCCCCCCACCCCACCCCCATCTCACCCTGACTCTGTGGCAGAGCATTCCTTATTGTTCTCTCTCTCCTTTTGGGTGCTGTGGTTTGCAAAAGAGGCATTGAGTGGCAATCATGTTTGATCTATAGTCTACTTTCAGCATGCATCTCCCATCCTGGGAGGATCCTCCCAACATCCTTTATATGGTGTTCCCTTCTCTATCTGAGCTGCCTTTTCCCCTAGCATGCGCGGCTGGCCTCCAAGCCTTGGAGTAAACCTCTGCCCATTACCATTTCTTAATTTTTTGTAGCTGGTTTTGTTAAAAACCCATCTTCCCTGACAGCTATAAACATTTATGTTTTTGTTTTGTTTTGTAGGCTCTTTCAGGGTCAGGGGAATGAGACCCATTGTTGTTACTGTTTTTGGCATATCGGATACAGCTTGCCAGGCTCTGCTGTGTGGGTGGGATACTCTCGGTAGCTTGCCGGGCAGGAGAAGCTGCTAATATCTCAGGGCTGGGGCAAATGGAGATGTAACTGGCGCCCACTCGAGTAAATCAATGAACAACAGGATGACAGTGATGCAATGATAGTTTTGTTTCAGAGTTGCTCCTGGCTCTGCACTCAAGAATTACTCCTGGAAATACTTGGGGGACCATATGAGATGCTAGGAATTCAACTCTGATCAGCCATATACAAGGCAAACACCTTACTGCTGTACTATAGCTCCAGCCCCACCAGCTATAAACTTTTAGAAGGTAGTGACTGTTGCCGGTCCATACTAAACTTTGTAAATCACTATGCTTTAAGAAAATTTTTTTAAAAATAAGAATTTTTCATAGCTATTTTATACATAGTTTTACAATATTTTAAAAAAGTAACCTAGTAATGATGGCATGATTCAAAGTAGTAAAGCAGTGGATTCAGAGTTAGGAGTTTATACATGCTTTTCTATGTCTTTCAAAGTGTTTGTGTTTTTAAATAGTAACCACACAAAAAAATCTAGAAATAAAACCATGCTTGCAGTGGTCATCTCTGGGAGACAGTCTTTAAAGGAATATCAACTTGCTACATGCCATATCTTATAATGTTTCAGGAGTAGATGATGAGCATGTGTTGCTTTCAAGTTTAAATCATGCAATTTAAAAAAATGATTTTTCCATAGAACAGGGAGGTGTCATCTATGCTGGAGGGAAGCATTCAACTAGGAGGAAATGGTACTGAAAGGTGATAAAATTTTATGTATGAAATCCTATCAGAAACAGTACTGGAAACCACTTTGCAAAAACATACATATGCCACTCATAGAAGCAGACTGGTGGGCAGATGGAAGACAAATGGGTTTGGGGTGCATTGGTGGAAAGAAGTGGACAACAGTGAAGGGATCATTGTTAAAACATTGAATGCTTGAAATACAATCAAAAATAACTTTGTTATTTCACGGTAACTAAAGGTAAAGGTAAAGGCCCTCCCATTGATCGTCGATTTGCTCGAGCGGGCCCAGTAACGTCTCCATTGGAGACTTTGTTGTTACTGTGTCTGGCATATCGAATACTCTCGGTAGCTTGCCGGGCTCTCCGAGAGGGGCGGAGGAATCGAACTCGGGTCGGCCATGTAACTAATTTTATTTTTTTTTTTAAAAAAGCATTTTCACCAACAATAAAAATGTGGCAACTCCATTAGCTAAATACCTGGGGTATGAGAAGGGAATCAGAAGTTGGGGCCAGTTAAAAAATCCAGAAAGATTCTGTCTAACTTGTACCACAGAAAGTCAAACTGCTGTTCAAACTGCTCTTGAATTCCCCACAGACAAATGCCTTCTTCAAGCAATTGGAAAGATTTACTTTAATCCCAGAGACTGTCTCAAGCCACTGCTCAATCCCACACATCAAGCCAGCTAGATAATTGGGTACTGTTTTTGTAGGGAGAGTGTCTCTTTTCCAACTGAGCCAATAATGACATGGTTTCCATAGTAGGGCCTCTTTCACTCTTCAAGTGTTGGTGTTCTTAGCTTCTAGGCACAGAACACTAAGATGCAGGAAAAGGTGAGTATATTTCCTCAGTTTGCTTAGCTTTGCTGTTAAAACTTCTAACTGATTTTGGCTATTGTAAAGAGTGCTGCAATGAACAAACAATTGCAGATGTCACTTAGACTATACCTTTTTGCCTCTCTGGGATATATTCCCAGGAGTGCTATAGCTGGGTCAAATGGGAGATCGAATTCTAATTTTTGAGAATCGTCCATACTGTTTTCCAAAAGGGTTGGACCAGCCTGCATTCCCACCAGCAGTGAAGGAGGGTCCCTTTCTCGCCACATCCGCGCCAGCACCTGTTGCTTGCCCGAGAACAGATGACTGGTTAAAGAAGCTTTGGTACATTTACACAATGGAGTACTATGTAGCTGTTAGAAAAGATGAAGTTATGAAATTTACATACAAGTGGTACTACATGGAAAGTATCATGTTAAGCGAAATGAGTCAGAAAGAGCGGGATAGACACAGAAAGATTGCATTCATCTGGGGAACATAAAGCAACAAAACGGGAGACCAACACCCAGGAAGGGCTCAGATTAGTACCAGGAATTTAGCTCCATGACTTGAAGGCCAGCCACATGTGCTAGGTGAGAAGGAAGCTCAGATAGAGAAGAGAGCACCAAATAAAGGGTGTTGTGAAGACCCTCCCGGGGTGGGAGAGACATGCTAAAAGTGGTCTATAGACCAAACATGACTGCCACTCAATGCCTCTCTGGCAAAACACAGTACCCAAAAGAAGAGAGAGAGAACAGGGAGGAATGCCCTGCCACAGCGGCAGGGTGGGACGGGGGGGTGGGGGGGAGGATGGGGGGTGGGAGGGATGCTAGGACCCGTGGTGGGGGAGGATGGGCACTGGTGGAGGGATGGGTACTTGATCATTGTATAACTGAAACCCAAGCACAAAAATTTATTAGTCTATAAGTGTACTTCATGGTGTTTCACTAATAAAAAAAATGATAATAAAAAAAAAACTTCTAACTGAAGACTTTGTCTATAGAACTAAGCTTACATGGTGGCAGGGGACAGGAAGGAGAGAATTGAGAGGGCCTCTTGGGACACTGGTGGAGGGACATAGGTTCTCTTGTCATGGGTGTGGTACCGGAATGGTATATAATTAACAGTTTTGCAAGTCCAGGTAAGCTTAAAATGGTTTAAAAAACACAGGGGTCAGCAATAGTACATCAGGTATTTGCCTTCCATGAGGCTAACTCAGGTTCAATTCCCAGCATCCCAAATGGTCTCCCAATCCCACCAGGAATGATCCCTCAATGCATAACAAGAAGTAGTAACTCTAATTCCAGGAAGTTCCTCTTCATGATACTGACTCAATAGGTTTGGCCTAAAGCCTGAAGTCTGGGCAGCAGACACTGAGAAGGTCCCAGGGAATTTCAACCTCATCAGGTTTGCAGATTACTGCTCCCCACTGCTTAATGCCTAATATTCTTAAAGAAAAAGATTTCATGGACTATTTTCCCCATCTTCTTTCAGTAATATATTCCCCTCAAAGAAATGTAGACTGAAGAAATATGTAACCAAGACAACCAGCTGAGACCACAAAGAGTGATTTGAAACCGAAGGAAGCAGAAGAGAAAAAGTAGAGAAAAAAGACATGGTGTGTAAGAGCATGCCCCAGTGTCAGCATTTCAAATTCCTATTCCATCTTACCAACAAGGTACACCTTGACACAGAATGCCCTAAAGATGGAAAGCAGCCCTGAATTAGCAAATTACACCATTAAGAACAAGCAGTCTTCTTAATAGAATGTCTGGGGGTGGGAGAAATGGGAACATCAGCTTTTGTGGAGGTTACACACACCATTTTATATTTTCCTCCAAGGCCTCTCTAGCTTGCCCACTTGCACCTGACCCAATCGCTGAGCAGCATGACAATGAAATATGAAATGCATGCAGGCCTGGATTGAAAATGTGTTCTTCCTCTACATGCTCTCTGACCCTGAAGCTCGGATTTGTTCCCAACCAGGAAAGCACCAAGATGGATGAAAAGGGTTGGAATGCTGCAAACTGAAAGCCATGGACTAGGTCTTTTGTTCCCATTTTCAAGCAGAATCTATTCTAAAAAGCAGACATCAAAAGAAAATTTCAGTGTGTGATAAGACAAAATTGGACAAAATGTGGGGAGGCATAAATGAGGAAAACGAAGGGAGGGAGGGAGGGAGGGAGGGAGGGAAGGAGGGGAAGGGAAGGAGAGAGGAGGGGGGAAGGGAGGGAAGGGGAGGGGAGTTGAGGGGAAGGGAGGGTAGAGGAGAGGAGAGAAGGAAAGTTAAGGGGAGGGGAGAGGAGGAAAAGGAAGAGAAGAGAAGGGGGGAGGGGAGGGGTGGGGAGGGGAGGGGAGGGGAGGGGAGGTGGGAGGGGAGGGGAGGTGGGAAGGAAGGGAGGTGGGAGGGAAGGGAGGGAAGCAAAGTGAAGGAAGGGGAGGGGGGAAGGAGGGGGCGGGAAATGGAAGGGAAGGGAAGGGAAGGGAAGGGAAGGGAAGGGAAGGGAAGGGAAGGGAAGGGAAGGGAAGGGAAGGGAAGGGAAGGGAAGGGAAGGGAAGGGAAGGGAAGGGAAGGGAAGGGAAGGTAGGAGGGAAGGGAGGTGGGAGGGAGGACAGCAGGGAGGGAGATAGACAGGGAGGGTGAGAGACAGGGAAGGAGGGAAACAAAAGAGCCTTTCTTTTGAGGCTTGTTTTCTCCCATAAACTACCTCAAATTGCAGCACTGTGGACATCTCTTTCACTCCAGACACTTTGTGTAGTACCTTGGACTAAAATATGTTTTGCCACATGATTTGAGAAAAAATAAAGGAATTGGCCTGGAATTGGCAGTTATAAGAAGAAAGGTAATAGGTGACTTCAAGGAGAGCCCTGCTAGGCTCATTTTATTTCCCTTGGCCCTGAGAGACAAACCAGAGTTTATTCAGAGTGACAGTAAAAAGAAGGGAAGTCAAAACAGGAAGATATCAACTATTGGTCTGGGAGACCATAGAAAAGACTGACCTTTGTTTAATGGGCAAAAGCTCCTGTATTATTTCTTCTGATACTGGCCCTCCAGTCTCTGAGGTGTTTGGGTGGCCTGGTCGAAAAACACTTGGCTTTCAAAGACGTTGAGGGTGGCTTTGGGCTAAAGATCTTTCGAATTAGTCATCTGCTGCTATTTTCTTCCCATCACAGAGAAATAACTAGCTGAATGTCAGAACTCCTAAAGAATGCTCTACTGGAAGTGACATGGAGGAATGAGCTCTGCTGTCCTCTCCATTCAACAATCTACCTTCCATTGGAATCCAACCCTGGGTCACAGGCTCCCAAGGAAAAGCATTGCTTTCTCTTCCTCTCCAAGAACCTAGAGATGGGCCTTCTTCTCAATGCCTTTGAATTTAGTAGGTTGAATTTAGTAGGTGATCTATTAAACTTGGTTCTTTAATTCAGCCCTAATACAGACTCTATTCTTAACAAGAGACACCCATAGGAGTCATAATGTGCAAAGAACACAAAGTAAAAGGTACTCAAGTTACTCTTAGTTTAAATAGCTGAGGTAGGACTCCAAGCCCAGCAGCCTAATGGGTCCTCTTAGTTCTACAGACAGAACATAAAATGACTAATAACAACATGGATAAGAATGTATCCTTCTTAATCAAATCCTCAATGATAACAAAAATTCAAAATCATATGGGCATCACTCTTGAAGAGAGATTTAAGTTAATCACACAATCAAGAAAGCGCCCAAAAAGGCCCACTGAATATTCAGTCCCATTCCACACTCTCTACAGATGTGGAATCCCAGTTTGATGAAAAACCATCTGTTCTGTCTCAATTCTGCATGTCGCCTCACACACTGCTCCTTAGGTAAGCTGTACTCCTTTAACTCTCCACTAGGCTCAGCAATAATTAAACAAAGCGAAATTACAGGACAGACATTTTTCATTAGTTCACTCTCCCTTTGCCCCCAGATTACCACCAGTAGTGACCTCCCCCCCATAAATAATTTGAGACTGCCTCAAATATCCATAGTTGCTCCAATCAGGACAAATTGATGTTTAGTATATAATACATATCTCAGAGGAAAATACAATGGCTAAAAGTATCATCCCAAGGTTCTGATCACCAAGTAGTAATTAAATAGCTAGTCAAAATCCTTGCTCTCAATAAAACTCAGAGCTTAGATCTGAAAAAGAGCGGTAGCCCAGATCAGTGCTTCTTAGCTTGACTTAGTTTATCAAGCAAGTGAGGTAAGACAACTGACTTATTTACAAATAACAGTTAAAGTCCTATAGTTTGAAAATTACTTGCATATCTATTCCTTTCTGAGGTATCCCTCTGAATGTCACTCTTCCTCACTTGGATTCCTATTGGACCTTTCTAGAGTCAGAGCTTAGATCTGAAAAAGAGCGGCAACAAAGGTGAGTTTCAGATAAAGGGACTAAAATTTCTGCAGCACTCCAATATTTTCTTCTTAGTGGTGCAGTCTTCATTTTATTTTGTTGAAAGGGTAGAGAATAAGCCATTGTGTGCATAACAGCCACAAAAAGGCTGAGAGCCTCTGGACTAGAAAACTCATTCATTAAAAAATGAATGTACATTCATTCACTTCAAATCAAGTTATTAAGACCACATTACCTGCCAGGCACTATGATAAGTGTTGGGGATCCCACAGTGAATAAACAAGAGCCTGCCCCGGTCATTGATATTTCAAAGCATGCAGTCTAGCAAGAAGGAAGAGTAATGACAGCATGCATACACATCACACTAGAATTAAAAGAGTGATCATCTTTGAGAGCCTCTTGCATATCCACCAGGTAGGAACAGAATGATCAAAGCATGGGGGAAAGCATAGGTAAAGGATACAAAGGCACAGGGATTACAAAGAAAGTAGCATCTCTGCCTGGATAATAGAAATTGGTAAATAATACTGGTGAGGGAATCTTAAGTCAGAGCACAGAAAAGCTAGGAGGACATGTGAAGGAGTTTGAATGGTCTCTTCTAACAATAAATCCACATGATTCTTGCTCCCAGTGTGAATCAGGGATGTGTGCTAAGTATTACAAATCTGAACCCTGATGTGTTTCCCCCCCCCAAAAAAAAAATCAGGAGTCCTGCTTAAAGGTTGTGAGATTGTTTCCATTCCAGTCCAAATTCAATTGCCTTTTGCCAGTCTGGGAATACAACCCCCTAACAACGCTGGGAATACAACCCCCTAACAATGCTGTGTCCATGGAAAAATACAATCTGAATTCTAAACACAGTGTCAAAGAAACCTTTAGAACAAAACCCAGTCAACAGTTGCTGGAGAATGCCTGGAAAGGAATAAAACACATGACCTTGCTTTCTGCCTTTAGAAAAGGACTGATCGCTATGACCACTCTCTTGACATATAAGCCCCATTTTGACTTGCAGTGTTACATTTAAGTACGACCATTTAATGCCATCATATTTACATTATCAAACATTTATGTTATCACTACCCCCAAATATACTGGAGATCAATGGCCATATCCACTTTATGTAAAAATAATACAGAAATGGTTAAGAAGCTGCTCTCTTTAGATGAAAAGAAACATGGATATACACTAAGTCTGTAACTTCCACAGCAACTTCCTATGTCCCTGACCAACAAACTCTCAATTTTCTAGTAATTACTTCAACAAATATTTGAATGCTGATTGCCATCTAAGCTTTCATGGTGGTGTTTCCATTTTCTTTACATCCCTTTCAATAGAAAATCCCTCTCTATGTACTTGTAGTCAGGCAAATACTCTGTTAATGGGAATGCTGCATTTTCCTGTCTCACTACGTGCTCACTTGGTCTACAAATAGAGAAAAAAGGAAGTGTTGATGGAAATCAAAGAGGTCAAAATTGGAAAAAAAGTCAAATTATCTCTATTTGAAAATGACATCTTATACATAGAAGACCTAAAACAGTCCACAAAAAAACCTTCAGAAACAATAAACCAATACAGCAAAGTGGCAGGCTACAAAGTCAATACACAAAAATATTGACCAAATTCTTATATACAAATAATGAATCAGGAGAAAGAGATCAAAGAATCTATCCCATTCAAAATACTGTGAAAGAACATCAAGTATCTAGAAATCAACTTAACAAAAGAATTGGGAAATCTATATAATGAAAACTTCGAAACACTTAAGAAATAGAGGACTTTAGGAAATGGAAAAATATTCCATGATCTTGGATTGCTAGAATCAATACTGTCAAAATAACCATCTTATCTAAACTACTATATGGATTCAATGCTATCCCTGTCCAAATTCAGACAATGTTCTCTAAGTACTTATAACAGTCCATAATAAAGTTTTTATGGAATCATAAAAGACCCCAAATAGCCAAAACCATACTAAAAAATAAGAAACTAGAGTGTATCTTTTTACTAATTTGCAACTATACTATAAAGCCATAGTGATCAAAACAGCATGGTATCAGAATAAGAACTCACTGATCAGTGGATCAGAATAGAATATCCAATAGCTGACAAAATATATGGTCATCTAATATTTGACAAAGTAGCTGAGAGCATGAAATGAAGTAAAGACAGCCTCTTCAACTACTGGTGCTGGCAAAACTAGACAACTATGTGTAAAGTTAAAACTGGATCTGTATCTCACACTGTACATCAATCCAAAGTGGATTAATGGCCTTGAGATGCAAACAGAATGTATAAAATACACTGAGGAAAACATAGACAGAACACTCCAAGATATGAACCTCAAAGGTGTCTTCAATGAAACAGCGTCACTGGCAAAGTCCACAGAATCAAAAATAAATGTGAATATTTTTGTCTCTAAACCTTCCTTCTCCCATCCCTCAGGTCATTCTCAATCTTTAGTGTGCATAATTATCACTTAAAAGGATGGGGTAGATTATCATTTCAAATCCCAAGTTAATTTCTTTCTTACATATTTGCGCTGGGGCTGGAGCGATAGCACAGCAGTAGGGCATTTGCCTTGCACACAGCCAACATGGCCGACCTGAATTCAATTCCTCCGCCCCTCTCGGAGAGCCTGGCAAGCTATCAAGATTATCTCGCCCGCACGGCAGAGCCTGGAAAGCTACCCATGATGTATTCGATATGCCAAACACAGTAACAACAAAGTCTCCGGTGGGAGACGTTACTGGGCCCGCTCAAGCAAATCGATGAACAACGGGAGGACAGTGACAGGATATTTGCGCTCAGTCTGGTATGGAGTCCTGAAATCATTTTGAGTATGAGCCCAAGAAGACTCAAGAATCACAATCTGAGAAATACTATTTGCAAATATTTTAGCTGAGTACCTAATTTTGAACTGAGAATAATGGTTGCCAGTGAAGAAAGCTGGAGAGCTCTGATGTTTGCCATCAACAGAGTGAGGGTGAAAGAGATGGCAGAGAAAAATAGCATACTAATCAATGCCCCCAACTTTATTTTTTATCCCACATTTTTAATCAAGCAGATGGTGTTGTCTTTCCAGCAATCTCCTACCAGCACCAGAAAAGCAACTCAATAGGGACCGCAGAGAAGGAAGGTACAAAGGTGAGAAAAGAAACAGTGTTAATTTGCTTGGCCCAGCCCCCAATTTTTTCAACCTCTTTACCTCCTTCCTTGGTTTCCATTTCTAGAACTCAATATGCTGTGTTAAGGGGTCAGAGCCCAAATTCAGGCAGCCTTTATTATTCACATTAATGTTTTCTTCTGTTACATGAAAAACCAAGACTTGAATGGAAGGAGGAATAAATGAAAGGCAAACATTCTCCTGAGAGGTTAAATAGGATAAAGAGGGACCCCCGTTGGTTGAGAGCTGTGAGGTGATAAATGAACAGTCAGGATCCCTGCCTCTTTTTATTCTCACTGTTTGCCAGGAGCACAGATTTTAAAGCCCATAACGTCAGCACAGAGCTTGACAGAAATAATCAGGTATCTGTGTTTTTCCACTATCCCCACAATACCTATAATGGTCTTCAGCACTTACTGTTAACCCTAAATGTAAAGCAACTGAAATCTATTCATTCCTAAAATCTATAACTGTAAAAACAGAGAAGTAGATCTGGTCTGACCATTTATTTTATTTTACTGGAATAAGAACATTTAGCATAAGACCTACCCTCTTTACAAACTTTTAGTGTACGATGACATTACAATATGACAAAATTTTTCATAGCTGATCTCTAGTACTTGCTCATATTGTAGAACTAAAGCTTTGCTTTAACCAGCAATTTCCAATCTCTAGTAACTGCTTATCAGGCATTCATTACTACCATTCCATTCTCTGATATTTAAAGAACTTGTCTATTTCAATACATCATATAAGTGGAATCATGCAGTATTTGTCTTCTGTGACTTGCTTAAGTAGCTTCACAAAATACCCTCAAGATCAGTAATGTCATAGCATAGGTCAGTATTTCCTTTTTAAGGCTAAATAATATTCCACTGTCCACCATTTTTCTATTTGTCCCTCTATGGACATTTAAGTTGTATCTACCTTTTGGCTACTGTGAGTACTGCTGTAATAAACAGCATGGTGCTTTGAGAATCTGCTATCTATCCTTTCGGACAAATACCCCATCAGTGGGACTGCTAGAACACATGGTAATTCTTATTTTAATGTTTGTGGTGCCTCTATACTGTTTTCCATAGCAGCTGCACCATTCTGAATTTCACCAACAGTGTATGAGTTCCAATTTCTCTTGTCCTTTAATTTTTCATTAAAATATTTTAAAAGGACAAGTAATGTTCTGACCAATTTTATTCCCAGAATGTACTTTTCAATCTGTCTCAGGAAAGGGATGTTTGTGGTAAGAAACAAATCTAAGGATTCAAATGCAGGATAAAATGCAATCTCAGGACAATTGGAAGGCAGTCTTGGGTTCAAGGTTGTCATGGGGTACAGCATTCTTCAGTCTCTCAGTGTGTCTCAGTAACTTCCTGCATCAGCTTGGAAATGATCTGACATGACTGTGATCTACCTCTTTGTTTTTGAGTGGAAGAATTATTATTTATATGTAACTGAAATATGTTCTAATGAAAAGAACATATTTTAAAAGAAGGGAACATATGTTCCAATAATATATCTACCATGTATCCATTGTCTAACAAGCAAAATGATTCTTTCCCAGGTCACAGAAAAAGGTCTCACCCAAGGAAATATCACTATTAACTTGCCTTTTGAGAAAATATATGAAAAGGTATCAATAGTTGATACATTTTTGTATTTTTTTGTCATGGGACCATAGAATTTCATCTTTTTAATTTTTTTATTGGATCACTATGAGATAGTTACAAACTTTCATGATTACATTTCAGTCATAAAATGGTCAAGCACTCATCCCTCCACCAGTGCACATTTTTAACACCAATATCCCCAGTATCCCTCCCACCACTTGCACCCCATTCCCAACCCCTGCCTCTGTAGCAGGTACATTCCTTCTTAATATCTAATTTGGGGCATTATGATTTGCAATACAGATACTAAGAAGCCATCATTTTTGGTCCTTAGTTTACTTTCAGCACACACCTCCCATTCCAAGCTCTCCCTCCAACCATCACTTATTTAGTGGTCCCTTCTCCATTCCAATTGCCTTTTCCCACAGCACATGAGGCAGGCTTCCAAACAGTGCAGTGATACTCCTGGCCCTTTTCTCTACTGTCCTTAGGTGTTAGTCATATGTTATGCCACTTTATATTCCACAAATGAGTGCAGTCATTCTATGTCTGTCCCTCTCTTTCTGACTCATTTCAGTTAGCATTATGTCTGAATTCATTCTTTTGCATGTAGCTGTTCAGTTTTCCCAACACAACTTGTTGAAGAGGCTTTCCTTGCTCCACTTCACATTTCTTGCTCCTTTATCAAAGATTAAGTGATCCTATAATTGAGAGGCTGTGTCAGAATATTCAACTCTGTTTCAATGGTCTGCAGGTCAGTTTCTATTCCAATACCATGCTGTTTTAATTACTACTACTTTGTAGTTCAGTTTGAAGTTGGGGAAGGTGATGACACCCATCTTCTTTTTCCCAAGGATTGTTTTGGCTATTCGTGGAGGTTTATTACTCCATATGAATTTCAGGAGTGTTTTGTCTATTTATTTCAAAAATGTCAAGGGCATCCTTATAGGGACTGCATTGAATCTGTACAATGATTTGGAGAGTATTGCCATTTTGACAATCGTTATCCTCCCCTCCCCCAATCCATGAGCAGAGGTTGTGTCTCCATTTACTAGTGTCCTCTTTTATTTATTGAAGTAGTGTTTTATAGTTTTCTTTGTATAGGTACGTCACCTCTTTATATAAGCTGATTCCAAGGTACTTGATTTTCTGAGGCACTATTGTTAACAGGATTTTTTAATATCTCTTTCTTCTTTTCCATTATTTGTATATAGGAAGGCCATGTTCTATTGTTTTTGTTACCTATCACTCTACTATACAAACCTATTGTTTCTATGAACTTTTCTGTAGAGCCTTTAGGGTTCTCTAAGTATAGTATTGTGTGATCTGCAAATAGTGATAGCCTGATTTCTTCCTTTCATTTCTGAATGACCTTGATATCCTTTTCTTGCCTGAATGCTATGGCAAGTACTTTCATTACTATATTGAATAGAAATGGTGAGATTGGGCAACCTTGTCTTGTTCCTGATCTTAGAGGGAAGGCTCTTAATTTTTCCCTGTTGATAATAATGCTTGCTGTGGGCTTGTGGTAGATGGTTTTGACTATATTGAGGAAAGTTCCTTTGACTCACATTTTGCTGAGAGTTTTTATTATAAATGGGAGCTGGATCTTGTCAAATGCCTTCTCTGAATCTATTGATGTCCTCTACTTCTTGGCTCTTGTCTCTATATGGGTGGTGGCTCTTGCCTTCCTTAACATATTGACATTGATTCCAGTAATTCTGCAATTTGTGATCATTAAGCTACATCAAGGTCATGAAGGTGTGGACCACCAGTCGTATTTGCTGACATCAAGCACCATTTCGAACCCTTCCCCACAGAAAATCAAATGTAAGTGTGTTCTACTATAGGGGAAGACATTATGCTGTCAACTGCCAGAGGTGAAGAAGTAAAGAAAAGAGCTAGACAAATCCTGATAAACTGATAGCACCACTGGCCTTTAGCCCATCTCTCAGCAGGGGTTCAGTCAGTTTGCTTTACACCCTATGATCATCTTATCTTCCTCTAATTTTCTACAAGGGCAATGTGAGGTCAGTGCTCAATGTTAACTAGAACAAGGGAAGCAGCATCACAACCGACAGATGGCAATTGAGAGCTTACCATTCTCGGATTACTGCATTCCCTGGAGTGGTACATGCAGGAGAGTAAACATGCAATTTTGACAGCCACCTAATAATGACTGTCAGACACTTGTACTACTTCTCTTGGCTAACCCTTCCCCTATTCAGCCTTCTTTTCTCCCCTGAATTCCCACCTGTGACAATAATAAACGCCACATCTGATTAAATTCAATGGGAGTTTTGCTAGTGACAAGGACCCCTGAACAGAGGAGAAAGTCAAGTAACATAACTATAACAACAGTCTAATGAGATGGACAACAAGAACCTGTGGTGGTAGTTCTCTTGCAAAATGATTGCAGACAGAGAAAAGAGATGTTTGAGCTTCCTTGAAAATAATATACCTTTGAGTCAAACAGGGCCAACTGAAGTTGAAAACATTCTAAAGTGAGTTTCAAAGAGCAGGGCAGTAAAGGATATGAAAGAAAAGCTGAATTTGAGTTTTCCTGTAATTCTCAATGTATTCATCAATTGTCATCCAGTCATTCCATGTTAGTAATTAAGATCTAGAGAAGTGAACAGTATGGAATCTCTGGAGGATCAATGGTAGTTACAAACATTCTGTCCAATGTGTCTCCTACCACTCACCCCTTCTGAAAAATAATCCTTCAACTGAGAGATGACTCAATGGGTTAGAGTATTTGTACATATGGGAGATTTGGGTTTGATTCCTAGTACTGTATGATCCCTCCCTCCAGTAGTGACCCCTGAGCACAAACCAGTAGTATCACCTGAACACCACTCTATGTGGCCACAAAATGGAAAAATATAGCCCTTCAGAGGTTAGAAAGATATTACAGGAGTTAAGGAGATTGTTTTTCATGTGGCTGACCCAGGTTCAAATCCCTGACACTGCATATAATCCCCCACGCACCACCAGAAGTCACTCCAGAGCACAAAACTAGGACTAGCCCCAGAGTACCACTAAGTGACCCAATCCTGGCCCCCAAATAATTCTTCAAAATCCTTTATATTTCATATGAGGGGTATTATACAGTTGTTCAGGCCTTAATGCATAACAATATGATAAAGGAAAAGGTTTTCAGTTAAGGAATCACCTATTTGGGGGGGAGGCACCTGCCTCTGTACTCAGGGGTTACCCCCAACTCTGTGTTTTGGTGCTACTTGCAGTGGTGCTTGTTGCTCGGGAACCATGAGATGCCAGGGATAGAACATGAACCTTCTATATGCAAAGCATAAACTACTTCAATTATAATCTTAAAAATATTTAAAAGAAAAAAATCTGAACAAACGAATGTTGGCTCTTAATAATGATTACCTTAGGTGGGATTATGGGGCATTTTCACTTTTATTTTTTGTCATCTATGACAACGCAGAGACTCCTGCTCCCATGCCTGGATGTCCTCACTGGGGACTGGGGCCCCTTGGAGGGGGGCGGGTTGAGTTTCCCTCTCCACCCTGAGCAGAGCCCCAGCAGCTGAAGACCTCTGGGACTCAGCCACAGCCTTGCTGGGACCACTCTCCGCACACTAGGATGAACCTCACACATGAGGGAGCCGGCAGAGAAGCCCAGGTGTGCGGGGACCAGGGCTGAGATCTCCAAGCCTGCTCGGATCGGAACTGGGCCTTCTCCACCCAGACCCCCTATCTTCCAGTAGCTAGACAGTTACACCCACCAACTGCCGTGTAACTCCGTCAATGGCCAAGATCCAGAGACTATAAAACCACGCTCCCGGAAGCGCACAGCCACAAACCTCTTATTGTCTAGTTTTCACTCTCAGAGAACTCAGCAGGCTACCAAGAGTAGCCTGCCCACATATATGCCTGACTGGGAACACCTGTAAAGGTGATTAGAGGCTTCCCCCAAAGCCTCCATACCTTTCGGAGAGCCTGGCAAGCTACCGAGAGTATTCTGCCCGCACGGCAGAGCCTGGCAAGCTACCTGTGGCGTACTAAATATGCCAAAAACAGTAACAACGATGGTCCTCATTCCCCTGACCCTGAAAGAGCCCCCAATATGCCATCAGGCTACACTAGCACATGACAGGGATGAATGGAGACGTTACTGGCACTCACTCAAGCAAATCGATGAACAACAGGGTGATAGCGATAGATGACTTGCTTATATTTTTCTTCTTTCTTCTGTTAAAAAAAGGATTTGGGGGACAGAGTCGGGCATGTGGTCAACCTGGGTTCCATTTCTGGCATTTATATCATCTCCCTGAGCCTGCCAGGAGTGACTACTGAGCGCAGAGCCAAGAGTAACCCAAGCATCGCCAGTTGTGGCCAAAAAAAAAAGTAAAAAATCCATCAAAAAATGGATTTTTCAGCCTTTTATCACTTTTCATTTGAACAGGTTTGAGAGGGGCTAGAAGATAGGAAACAACAAAGAAAGGAAACTTACAGTAAAGGGCTAAGGCACTTGTCTTGTACGTGGCCAACTAAAATTTGATTCCTGGGACCATAAACAGTCTCCAGAGCACTACCACAAGTGGTCCCAGAACACAGAGTCCTAAGCACCTCCTGGAGTGGCCCCAAAACAAAAATATAAAAAGAAAAAATGTAACAAAGAAGAGTCTTTGGAGCTAGAAGAAGGTGTTTGTTCTGCTTTTTGGCAGTTGGGAAACTCAGCAAGTAAATCTCACTGAGTGGACAGAGGCAAAATGACCCAATGCAAGGGCTCTGAGGTCTGGGCTCAGGACTCAGTCTACTACTAACTTATTTAAAGTTATTCCTTTTTACTGATAATGTATATTAAACAATTAGAAAAGATCTAGTATATAATCTGCTCCTCAAATATTAACTCTCAATGGAAAGAACATTATTATTGAAAATCACTTCATTTACTTTTAGGTATAATGTCTGCTACTTAATTAAAAATACTTTAGCATAGGAATTGAGAGGTAGTACAGCAGGCAGGGTGCATGCCTTGTATGCAGCTGACCACAATTCAATCTCTGGCATCCCATATGATCCTCCAAATCTCAACAGGAGTGAGCCCTGAGTGCAGAGTATGTGTGAGCCCTGACCACCACTGGGGGTAGTCCAAAAACAAACCAAAATTAGTATTTTGGGTACAGACATTGTGATGCTTTTTATGCACATATCCATTCATTTTATTCTACATTGTGTATAGGCAGTTAGTTAACACTAAGTGGTGTGTTGGAAACCTCATGACACTGATTAACAAGAGCTGATCATACTATTCTTGTTTCAATCCTTTGTTTATTAGTGAGTACAGACTGGTAGTTTGAAATGCATAGTGAAAATGGGTTTACAAATCCTGTAAAACAGCACTTTAAGCTTTTGCCAGCACACCACTATTAATATACATAAAACCATCATCAAGATGTGAAAACATTCCGGATGTGAAGATCTGGCAACTGAAATCTCTAATCAAAGTCCACAATCAAGAATTCAACCACAAGGGTCAGAGGGATAGTACAGTAGGTAGGGTGTTTGCCTTGTGTGCGGCCAACCTGAGTTCAATCCTCAGCATCCCATATGGACCTTGAGCACTTCCATGAGTAATTCCTGAGTGCAGACCAGGAGTAATCCTTGAGCATTGCCAGTGTGACCAAAATAAGCCAAAAAAAAAATAAAAAGAATTCAACCACAAATGAAAAAACATTGTTTTAAAAAATAAATGGGCGAAGGACTTAATCAGACATTTTTCCCAAGAAGGCATTCAAGAGGCCAATGAACAGGAGGAAAACTGGGGACAGCAGAAATATATACTGATAAAGGGATGGGTGTTGGAACATTGTATGACTCTAACTCAACCATGAAAGCTTTGTAACTGTATCTCATGGTGATTCAATAAAAAATTAAATAAAATAATAATAATAAAATTGTAAGTGTAAAAAAAAATAGGCCAATGAGTACATAAAAAGATGCTCAACATAGTCACTAGGAAATACAAAATAAAATTACAATGCACTCCTACTTCACAGCTACTGAAACAGCATCATCTTCATTGTCATTTATTTGGGAGGTGGCACATCCCCTTCAATTGCTCGGTGACTACTCCTAGCTCTGTGCTCAGGGATCACTCCTGGCAGGGCCAAGGCACCACCTTGAGTGTCACGGATCAAACCTAGGTCAGTCGTATTCAAGGCAAACATGTTACCAATTGTACCCCAGGTCTATCAGCATTATGTTTTTAATGTAAAGTAAGTGTTGGAAAGAATGGAAAGGATTCCTTTAACATAACTGATAGCACTGTAGCACTGTCCTCCTGTTGTTCATCGATTTGTTTGAGCAGGCCCAGTAACATCTCCATCGTGAGACTTGTTGTTACTGTGTTTGGCATATTGAATACATCACGGGGAGCTTACCAGGCAGTAATGCATGGGCGAGATACTCTCAGTAGCCTCCCGGGCTATCCAAGAGGGGTGGAGGAATCAAACCCGGGACAGCCTGGTCGGCAGCGTGTAAGGCAAACGCCCTACTCACTGTGCTATTGCTCCAGCCCAGCATAACTGGTAGGAATTTAAAATGTCTCAGTTGCTGGGCACAGTTCTGCAGTTCTCAAAAATTTCACCACACTCAATCATTGTATAACTGAAACCCAAACACAACAACTTGTGAGTCTACAACTGTACCTCATGGTGTTTCACTAATAAAAATAAATAAATAAATAAATTTTAAAAGTTCACCACAGACAAACTATGTATATATGCCCCAAAAAACTGAAAATAGATACTCAAACAGATATGGGCACAGCAATGTATACTGCAGCATTATTCATTCAAGCCCAAAGGGAAACAACCAAAGAGTTCAATGACAGATAAACAGATAACTAAAGGATGTGGTATATTCATACAAAGGACTAACATTCAGCTTTCAGTGAAACAAAGTATCAATAGATGCTACAACACAAATCAACCTTGAAAATATTGTACTATTTGAAATAAGTCAGATACAAAAGGAGACTTGCTGTTTGATTCCATACCTGGAATAGGTATATTGAGAACAAAAGTAGGAAAGTGTTTCTAGAGGTTCATGGAGACGAAAACTGGGAGTTAAATGTTTAATTGATAAAACAGTTTCTATTTGTGGTGATGAAGTTTTGCAAGTAGATAATGGTGATGATTGCAGAACACAAAACAAACAAACAAACACTGTCCTCCCATTGGTCATCGATTTGTTGTTCACCATTTGCTCGAGCAGGCCCAGTAATGTCTCCATTGTGAGACTTGTTGTTACTGTGTTTGGCATATCAAATACGTCACGGGTAGCTTGCCAGGCTTTGCCGTGCAGGTGAGCTACTCTCAGTAGCTTGCCGGGCTCTCTGAGAGGGGCAGAGGAATCAAACCCGGCTCTGCCAGGCTGGCTGAGCGCACGGCAAACGCCCTACCACTGTGCTATGACTCCAGCCCGACACAGTGACTATAATTAATTATATGTTTCAAAAACTGTTAAAATGACAAATTTAATGTTATGTAGATTTTATCACAATTTTAAAATAATTTAATAGACCCACTGCGTACACCCTAAATAGATGAGCTATATCTGAATTTTAGCTCAGTAATGTTTTTTTTCTTTTTGGGCCATACCCAGCTATGCACAGGGGTTACTCCTGGCTTTGCACTAAGAAATTACTCCTGGCACTGCTCAGGGAAACATATAGGATGTTGGGAATCGAACCCGGGTCGGCCATGTGCATGCAAGGCAAATGCCCTACCCGCTGTGTTATCACTCCAGCCCCAATGTTGGTTTTCTCAAGCTCACCATATACTCATGGGTGAATTTCAATAGATGATGGAAGGACCCCCTATCTTGAATGTGGTGTATGCATCTGTCAAAATTTGTAGATCTATTTTCTCAAAAGGTTTTTTACTAGATGTAAACTATGTCTAAACTTTTCTAATAGAAAAATTCCACACTCAAATACCTTAGGTTAGACCCCATTCAGATGGTTTGTTTTTTAGAACAGATACAAGAGAGAATTTCATTGATAAATATTCTGGTGTTGTTCAAAAAGAGTGGATTAGCTAGCAATACTAATCAGGAAAAAAATGTTTTCTAGCACCCTTGTGTCCCTTGCGAAAATTGAACATGAATCTCTGGTTTGCCCAATGCCTTTAGAATGACTGATACTTTAGGAATAGGAGTCCCACCAAATCTTATGTCCAGTAGGAGATTTGGATGGGCTTTTTAAGAAGGTAAATCAACTCCTACCACTGGATCATTGTCACATTTACCCCAGTGAGCCTTTTATAGAAGATAATGGTTGTAAAAATTATCTGGGATATCTCTGGATGTGTAGATCAGGTTGTAAGAATGTTTTGTGTCTGATTATTAACTTGGTATGTGGCAGAGTTGGACAGGAAGTGTTTTTACTATAATAAACTGGTTGTGGGAAGGAAATCCACAGCCCCCACCTACTTGTCAATGTTGAAGATCAATGACATCCTCCAAAATAGAATCTCCTAACTATGAACAACCAAACTAGCTGATAATATCCTATCACAACAAGATTTCTTTTGCAACTCCTATACAAACAGGAACGTCTCTGATCAGAGCATCTACTTCAAGGGAAATGAAAACCAAAGAAAGAATCAACTTTCTCATTCTGGCTACAAGAACTAGCAGGGTGAGGTGGTGGGATTTGTATTTGCTACTTATTTACAATGTAATACTACTCAAGTATTTGTTTCACAGAAAGACTTCCCACTGTGGGCAGGAACCCCATTGCACCATGTAATCATTGCAGACTATACTGTGCCCCCTCTTTTTGCAAAAAAAAAGAAGTACGATCATGTGAAGCTTTTAAACTTTTGCTTTTGGTGGGTAGTTTGGGCAGCACCTTGTGCTCAGGGATCACTCTTAGCAGGGTTCAGGGGACTATATGGAGTGCTAGGGATCAAATCTGAGTAAACTATATGCTAAGCAAGTAACCTATGTGCTTTCCTTTCTCTCAGGCCCCTAACCTTTTGTTTGGGCTCCATTTTTGTTTTGTTTTTTGTTTGGGGGCCTGTACCTGCCGATGCTCTGGGGTTACTCCTGGTTCTGCACTCAGGGATCACTCCTGTAGGGCCCGGGGAACCATATAGAGACCTAGAGATTGACCTTGGGGTGGCTACATGCAGGGCAAGCACCTTACCTGCTGTACTACAGCTCCCCCCAACCAACCTTATTATGTTTATTGTCCTAATATTACTTTAAAATAAGGTGCAACAGTCATGTGGTGACATACACGATTTTCTCCAAAGGATCAGAATCCAACATTCCAGTAAGGATGGCTACACAGCTACTCTTAAAATAAAAATGAAAAGGAAAGCCCACATATCAATTTTCAGGTATGTCCTCTGGTCTCAGCATGGTCACTTGCTACTAAGTCTCACATGAGCCTGAGAGCAGTGGGTAACCTCTGAGGACCACTGGGGTAGCACGAAGTGAGGAAGTGAAGCTTATAAAGAGAAGGCAAAGGCCAGGGAAAAAAGGAACCAAAGAATTCACTTGGTTCCTTTTAAAAATTCTATTAGCCTCTATTCTGTCAAATAAAAGGTGACAGTCCATAATAACTTCAACAAGTTGGGAGGGAAAAGAAGGGTACTAGCTCACTAAGAGAACGAACATAACTACTACTTAATCTCTGTAACCCAAGTCAAGAGAAACCAAGACACTGAGGATTCTGTAAGGGGAACAGATCCACTCAGGTCACAAAAAGGAGGTTGTAGCCTGCAAAATAGGTGCATGGCTTGAAGCAAACACAAACCAAGAAAATTAAGATTTAACATCCAAGAAATCTGAAGGGAATCACTTACATTCCCAATGGGCTTTTGGTCTAAGATGTTCTCTGTGGGATTTCTTACTTTTTGGCAAACTGCCCTCTGCACTGAAGTAGACATTATATGCAAAGTTCTATCACAACCACTTTCCCCCGACCAAAAGTTTACTTTTCATTCTTTCAAAACAGCAACCAAGATGAGTAATTTTCAGGAGAATAATATCAGAGACTTTTAGAGACTGGTCCTCTCAACACTGAACTTTTAGATCTATGAGCGGATGTCCCAGCTGATTACAAAGATGCAGGCTGTCTTTATTGGCTGGGTTCCCCTGAGAGCTGTAGACGTGGAAACCCCCTCCACTTTTAGCTCAGGGATTTCAAAGCCACAGCCACACACTCTCAACGCTACATCCAGACTCCAAATGCATCCCTCTCAGAAATCCTAGGCCTTAGCAATACAGAAAATAAGAATTCAGTTCCACTAATTTCCCATAACACAGTGTCACTAAGTGAAAGTTAATTTGTTTTCCATGAAAACATATATAGCAAAGTGATTTCTTGCACTCTTCCTGAAGATTACAAAGCCACAGGTTTTTCTTAAAGTCAGACAGAGTATCCAAAGGTTAAACCCACTGAAACAAATTCATGAATGGAACAGCCTTAATGATAAGAAGGGCATTTTATAGAATCCTTACTAGAACCAAGGAACTGTACTTTATAGACACTGTCAAATCCTCAGAACCACCAGGCATAAGCTTATTTTATAGACAGGTTAAGTTGAAATTTGAAGTTAAGAAATTCACCCAAGTTCCAACACCCAACAATAGGCAGAAGCACAATTTTAATCCACTAGTGTCTGATTCTAGTTTATAGCAGAATTACCAGCAAGATAGTACATGCCCAATAAATAACATGTTGAAAAAGAATCCACAGTTTTAATCCTTAAACTATCCCACCTCCTTGATCAGAATAGAAAACACCACAAGTTAACTGATTTTATTTTTTGCCAAAATCTTAAGTACACAGTTCCAAGTAGCTTCTCTATACCCTTCTTCCTAATAGCAACTCAAGACAAGAGCTTTTCTTTAGCCTTTGACTGGTTCACAGTGAGGAAGCTGCTAAGAAAGAAACGAGCTACTCTGTTATCTTGATTGGATCTCCAAAGCAAAATATGAGGTAGGTTCAGCCCACATAAGGCTATACATTCTCACAGCAACTCCCCACAGTTGATAGAGTCTAAGACTGAAGGGCGTTCTGTTTCACTTGCAAGGCTGCTGATACATGGAGATGCAACCTCAGTTGTCTTTGAAGGCCCTACCCAGATCAAAGGTTTCTAAAGACTTCTAAGTCAGAATTAATTCAAATATTGTTTTCCCAAAAGAAAAGTTATTTCTGAGCTAGGCTGTCTCACTAAGCTAAGCTGTGCCCTCAAGGCTGGGAGGACATCCCGGTAGGTTAGAAAACAGGAGTGGCAGTCTTCTCTGATCATGTTAGGGTGTGTGAGGAAAGGGAGAGTCCTTTTGATCCTTTTTTTTTGCAATGACAGCTCATTATATTAAGTGTTAAAGTCAGAACTTAGCTACAAACACATGTACAATGTGAAAAGAGACAAGGTACAGCAGTAAGAAACACATAGAAGGAAGAAATCTATATAATCACTTAGCTTTAAGTTGGAAAAAATCATAAGATTAAAAAGAGTCTAACAAAAATGAGGGGAAAAAAGTGTGCAATCAGTCCTTCACAGAAGCAGGAAAGAGAATGTGTGGGAATGCACCTAATCTCTTAAAAGGGACAGAGATCCAACCACAGGCACCCCTGAGAACACCTCATGGTTTCAGGATTAGAAGTGAATTAGTAGCAGTCACCAGCCTTCCACCTCTTCCACAGTCAGCCATTCTCTTCTCCTTCATGTCCCAACTACAAGCCCTCAGACCTCTCTGTTGGTGTGTATCTGAGCCACAGGAAGGCACACAATAACTGGAAGCTAATGCAAAAATAAATCATTTCTGTTTTCTGATGTGGCTGCATTTTGATGGCGTTGGTGAATCATTACTGCCCAACCCCATCCAATAAAGAGGGCAATAACTCACATCCTCTCCCCACAACATGCAGGGGCCTGGCAGAGGTGACCTTGTAACAGGATTCCCATCTGTTACTCTCACTCATCACTCCTCACCTCATGAATTGTTAATGGTTCCCTATTCACCCGCCCCATATCAAGTCCACATCTCCTACTGGTATTCTAGCTTGTCACACTCCATTTCTATCTCTACCTTACCAATCTGGTACCACCTCCTTGTCATCCCCATACAAACCTCTCAATAGAGACAGTTTCCATTTTAAACTGAATTCAGTTTTGGCTCACACAGTTCTCTACCAGGATTTGGACTGCCTCTCCAGACTTCCAAACAGTCTCGGTGTTTAATCAGATAACTGCAATAGTGAGCTTCTCTTACATAGGAAAGGGACTGGATATTTAAATATTCTATATTATCTTCACTGTTCAATATGACTGCAACTGTACCATGTGAACAGTTCCACTGAAAGTGCATTAAAGTTAAAAGAACAGGGCCTCATTTCCAGTATGACATATTAAATATGCAATTGTCACGTGTGGCTAGCTAGCAGATATAAAACATTTCCCTGATTGTAAAAACATCTACAGCATTTCTATTGATACTACATAAGCAAGACAGCAGTAGTCTAACATGTGCTAAAATGGTTCTTTATCATCACTTAGAAAACTTGAAGATCCAGAGTTCACAAAAAGCAATAGAGAACTGAAGAGATATAACCCATCTTAAGTAAATACGAAAGCATTTTTTGAAGGGAGGGGAGATTTTAGGCCATAACTGGCAATGCTCAGGCAATTTCTTTTTTGAATCACCATGAGATACACAGTTACAAAGTTGTTCATGATCAGGTTTTAGTGATACAATGATCCAATACCCATCGGACCACCAGCGTCCATTTCCTACCACCTAAGACCCCATTTTCCCTCAGGCCATTTCTTTTCTTTCTTTTTTGTTTTTGGGACACACCAGCAGTGCTCAGAGCTTAGTCCTGGCAGGACTCAGGAGATCATATGGGATGCTGGGAATCAAACCCAGCTCCACCAAGTGCAAGGCAAGCATCCTACCTCATGCACAATCATTCCAGGCCCTCAGGGGCTGATTCTGGCACTGTGCTCAGGAGTGACCCCTGATGGCACTTGGGGGACCTCATGCAGTTTCAGGGATCAAATAGGTCTCAGCTGCATGCAGATGAGTACCCTAACAAGCCTCTGTGCAATCTCTCTGGCTCAGAAAAGCATTATTTTTTATCAGTGATCCCCACCCATTCCTTACACCGAGAGTATCTCGCCCGCACGGCAGAGCCTGGCAAGCTCCCCGTGACGTATTCGATATGCCAAACACAGTAACAACAAAGTCTCCAATGGAGACGTTACTGGGCCCGCTCGAGCAAATCGATGATCAACGGGAGGGCCTTTCCTTACACATCACAAGAAATTATGGTATCACCATTTAGGAAAAAATGTTTAGTGGGAACACACCTCAGGAACCTTTCAAGAAAAATATTAATAGGGATCAGAGCAATAGTACAGCAAGTAGGGTGCTTACATCGCACAGAGACAACCAGGACTCAATTACCTACACCCCATATGGTCTCCCCCAGCCTGCCAGGAGTGAGCCCTGAGCTCAGATGCAGGAGTAAGCCCTGAGCACTACTGAATGTGGCCCCAAAACAAACAAAACAAAGGATTAATAAATTAATCAAGCCACTGTAGGAAGCTCTCTGCTAGGTTCTGGGGGCTAATAGATAACATAACCCAAATCTTAGCTGAGGAGAAAATCCCAAAGGGAAAACTACAAACAGAAACAGAAATAAATACCAGACAGGAAAGAAGAAGTAGGGGGAAGAGAGAACAAATGAGTGGGAAGAATGAGGGAGGACTGCATAGCTAGGGAGAATAAAACCAGATTCAGAATTGCCCTAAAGAATGAGCAGAATTTTGACACCTAAGATCCAGCAGAATAACAGGAGAAAACTGCAGGTGTGAAAAAAGCAGTAAAGTCAATCTAGAATGCATTTACAGACAAGTGAGACAAATAAGAAATACAACAGTTAATAAATAATCATTTGAAAAGTTCCCAAAACAGCCTTAATAACCAAATACTTACAAACTGATTTAGATATCATTTATGTTTTCCTTTTTTTGCAGTGCCAAGGATTAAAACCAATGCTTACATAAATGAGGCATACAATCTACCACTGAACCACATCATCATCCCTTAGATATTATTTTCAAAAAGATTTTGCTTTCAAGAAAGTATCTTATGCAGTAGGGATGAGATGGAGGAAAAAACTCTCTCCTAGACTGCTGCTGGGAATGTAAATGTGGACTACCTTTTCTTGGAAAACAGTACCAAGTTCCTACAAACTATTCACGGCCCAACTAATAACTCCACTTCAAAGACAATGGCAAACAATGTAATACAAAAACTTATGCAGAATAGTTTTAGCAATGCTACTTAGAATGGAGAAATCATAGGATATTGTTAACTACATTACCATCCAGCTATTACATGGAGAATTATTTAACCAAAAAGACTTATGCTTTCAAAACTAACAAAAATTAATTCCCAGACTTAGTAAATAATATGGCAGCTACCAGAAAGAAAGGGTCAGTGGTAAGAAGAATCAATAAGGGAGTCCTTTTGGTGGTGAGATGGTACTGAAGTTTTCACAGATGGAGAAGTTTGAGTGTGACGCTAGAACTGGACAGACAGTACAAGCAGGTAAGGCACTTACCTGATTCAACCCCAAGACTACATATGATTAACGCCAGCATCAGTAGGAATGACCACTGAGCAGAGCCAGAAATAGATCCTAAGTAACACCAGGTGTGGGCCAGCCTCCCCTTACAAAAAAAAGTATAAAGCTATAGACCAATTTTTAAATTTAAAAACAATTTTAAATATGCTTGTGAAAAGTCTTAAATAAACTGGAAAATATGTACAAGAATACTAAGCAAAGCAACTCAGGCTACAAAAGTGGTAGTAAACCATGTATGGTCACAACCATATAAAACAGAAAGCTGGAAAGAGAAAAGTAAATAAAATGCTACATTTTGGTAGCAAGATTATGGGTGATTTGGGGGGAGCATGCCTGGAAATACACAGGGATTACTCCTGTCTCTACACTCATGAATTATGCTGGCATTTCTCAGGAAACGATAAGGAATGCCAGGGAACAAACACAGGTACACTGCATGCATAGCAAATGCCCTACCCTCTGTACTACTATTAGTCACAATTACTAATGATTTTTATTCTCTAAATCACTGCTCACAAACCAAATATGACTGACTGATTGGTGTGTGTATAAAATTTTATTGGAACAAAAATGCACACATTTTTTCCTGTGGTTGCTTTTGTCTTAGTCGGGTAACACTGACAGAGACAATGGTCACAGAATCAAAAATACTTACTGTTGGCCCTTTATAGAAAAAGTTTGTCAACGCTGGTATTTTCCAAATGTTTAAGAATGAACGTATTACAACTGCAATCTTCTTCCAAATGAGCTATTTCTACATTGTAAAGGGGTATGAAGAAATTTTTCAGACCTCATTTTTTACATACTGGGAGTCCTGGAAGTTTCTAAGGAGGCTAGCACATGATATAACAAGAAGCCAACCAGTAAAATCACAGAACACCAGATCATTTAAAAAGATGGAATTTAAACTATATTCCAGGCAGTTATGATTCATCAACAGCTGTTGATTCTGGGCCACTCCTTTTTTAAAAGGGGAAGGTTTGCCTAAGCTGTGGCTTTTGTTATTGTTTTCCAACTTCCTCCTAGGAATAAACCCTTTGAAAAGGCCTCTTCCCTGTAAATAATATCCAATCAGAAATCTCCCTCCAAAGAAATGGGTAGGGTATATGCAAATATGTGAGCTTTGTCTGGAGAGCAATGTTTTGGAAGTTTAATGGTAACATGCTTGCCTTCTGGATGTCAGTTCTTCACTTTCTAAACTTTTCCTTGTATCTTACTTTGTGATTCTCTCCTAGAAGGACACAGAAAGGACAGGGAGATGCTACTGTGTAATGGGATAGGAGAGCCAGGAAAAGTCAGTAAAGGGAAGAATATAAAATACTTAAAGATTCTATCTTAAGAAAATCCAAAGCACCCCTAATTCTATCCATTTTTAGAATCTGCTCAAAAAGCTATAAAACCTATGGGCTGTGGCCTCTAATAGGTCCATGGACCACATGTTGATTTTGTCTTTACAAAGGGGAAACAGCTGTCTCTAAAAGAAAGCCTCTCTGTTTAGACGTTTTCTCCATGTTCTCTGTCTTCCATACCAGTTTAAGATCTACTTTCCCAGATGTACTGCAAAAACCAGTTTGTACAAACGTACTGTTTACTCATTCTCTCAGGCGTGAACATAGTGAAATGATTGAAATGGTCTGAAGAGACATTTCCTTACAAACCAGCACACTACCAATCAACAAGATTAATCATCTACAGAATTAGAATTCCAAATTGCCTTATTTTCAATCTGGATGGAACAAAACCAGTATAAAGGTCTCTGGGTTTATTTTAGGGATCCTCCCCCCTTTTAAATACCTGACCTTTTTGGTACTTCAATAAATTAAAACTGTGAATTTCATTTGGGGCACCTTAAATACTGGAACTGTCCACAGGCTCTTTTTTAAAAATGCATTTATATTGGACTTTATTGGCTGACAGAGGGCAGATATAGAAAGCACGAAGGTGTTCAATTATTTAACAGCTCATACTTAACATTCTGTATTTTAACATATGCCCAGTGCCAACAATTGTTCTCACGAGCTTTCTGAACCATTAAGCTGCACTGTTCTCCTTCTAAATCAAATATAAGTAATTTGTTGTCATAGCAATGCTTCTTCCCACTTCAAAATCGTTCGATACTTGCTTTGTTTCATCAGATAACTGTATGTCTACCAAATATTGGTCATTATCTTCCATCTTCTTGACAAATGTCTTGTTAAGTTTAGCAGGCTGCCTTTTACAGTCATCAGGAGCCCATGCATCTATGGCACTTTCTAGCACCTGTACAGGAAGTTTACAGGATCCCTCTGGAACTGCCTGGAAGCATATCACAGCTAAAGCGCTAGGTGACAGGCAATCTCACTAGTCACAATGATAACAATTCTTTGCATTATTACCTGTCTTTACAGTTTATAGACTGCTGTTACCTATTTGATTCTATTTGGGGAAGTGCAAAGTGATCGTTCCATGCTTCTTACATTCCCTATATCATATTGCCAATTTAATTATGCATACCAGTTTAATACTTGACAAATCTTCCTCCTATAAGGCTGAATTCTGTTTTTCTAACCTATTAATGAGGTACACAGACATATCTCCTTTTGTTACTTCGGAGATACAGTACTATCTATCAGATGATGTTTATGGTAATTCTGACAGCTGTCAGCACCATTTTTCCAATACCATGTGTTCTAAATATTTCTTTGTTGAGCTTAAGAAATGTGTTTTTGTCATAATGCTATTGCACATTTTATTAAGCTTATTGTGCAGTAAACAGTGATCTATTATATGCATTGGGAAATCAAAATAATTCATGGGACTTGCTTTACCACAATACTAGCTTTATTTCAGCATTCTAGAACTGAACCTGCAGTATATCTGAGGTGTTAATTATATAAAGGTAATTAATAATATTAAATAAACTTCTGGAATTGTACACATGAGTAATAATACAAGCAAAGATAAGATTTTCCAGTTGCCTTGATAGATATTAACTGTCTAGATAAATAAATAAGAACACACACTACCAAAAGACAGCATTTATATTTATGCTAGTCTCATATTTGCAGGACATGCTACAGTTTATAAAGCAGTTTATAACGTAGTTTCACTAAAATGATCAAATTTAGTCCCTCTTCTTCTACCAGGGATGGATCAGCACAGTATTTGTAGTAATTCATGACTCCTCAGTATTTGTATAGTATGTGCTTATGTCCATTAGAAATGCATGTTATTCATTTAATTTTCCACTAAAGTCACTGTTCTTGATTAGGGAGAAAGTTAATGAAATCTAAAACTTGGAGAGTCAACTTATTTTTCCAATAAGGGAATTTTCCTGCAAAAAAATCTAATTTTCTATAACTACCTTATATGTAATTCATTCATTAGAAAGGCAGCTATTTAAAAAACAATATAATTATAAATGTACCCTTTGTCCACCAACCCGTCCCAACACACACACACAGTTGGATCATCATGTAGGTCCCTAAAGTCTTATTCCCTGCCTTACAGTCTAATAAGGATGAGTAACTAATGTTTCCAATTTAATGTTTCCAATTCAAGCTCTCATATTTATTTTATGCAGTCATATTCTGTAAAATCTGGAGCCCCCTACACACACACCCATTAAGTTGGAATTTCTTTGGCACTACACTTTTATGATAAAAGCAAATTTGAAGGAAAAAAATCAGAAGGTGGGAGGAGAGATTCTCTGACATTATTCCATGTCTTTAAAAAGAAGAGAATAGGCGTGGGTAGATGGATTCCCAGGAATCTTCACTTTTTCTTTATACATGCCTGTATTTTTAAGTATTTTAAAATTTATGATCATACGTTACTTCCACAATCAAAAATGAAGGGGCCATTTTTAAAAATGAAAAATTAAAAGAGGAATATCACTGCACTTAAGGGAAATGATAACATGAAGTGGGGTCCTAACATGCTCCCGTACTCCCCTTCTTTTGAAAGTCTGGGAGGGAAGGAGATGCTAGCAAAGGGAATCAGTCAGCATATGGTGTTTATTTAAGATATACAATCATAATCATCAGTAATGGCTCAACCAGATCCTGAAAATGAGATTCCACAGAACCATATAGGCTCAAAAGGTAGAGCCTCAAGAGCCTCATCCCTCAGAAAAGGACCAAAGGCAATTTGTCTCTGCAACTCTTGGCTTCATGGCAGCTGAGCCTATTCTACCATCTAATACATGGTGTCACTAGCTGGTGACCATTAACTCTTGCTTGGGCCATGTGAGCTCTTTTCTGTCATAGACTACATCACTGTCTGTATCACTGTCATCCCGTTATTCATCAATTTGCTCGAATAGGCACCAGTAATGTCTGCATTCATCCTAGCCCTGAGATTTTAGCAGCCTCTCCTTACTCATCCTTCCCAACGGCACCGCATTGAAGACTCTTTCAGAGTCAGGGGAATGAGACACATCATTGTTACTATTTTGATTAATTGTATACACCACAGGAGCTTGCCAGGCTCTGCTGTACGGGCAGGATACTCTTGATACCGCAGACCACATACTTCTTTTTATTTTTTCTGAGTGAATGGAAGAGGAGATAAATTATTAAGAACCACATTGCAACTATTACCTCGATTTCTGCACACCTCACCCCGGACATGTGGAAAGGGAAGAAGTACTACCCACAAAATTATAGTTATTAACTCTATATGGCAGAGCAATAACAAGATTGGGGCCAAGTCTCACAGAAAATGCTAAGCAGTAGGAAGAAAAATGCTGAAGGGCCCCAAACCTATCTAAGCAACACCTAGTAAAGGTCTAAGGCCCACAAGAAATAAAGCTCTCCTTCCCAACTATTCCTCAACCCAAAATGGGACAGCACATTCAAAACTGCTCTTCTAATGGTGACAAAAGCCTCTGGCACTTGAGGATATGAGGGTGTTAATTTAATTTGCCAACGTCAAATTGCCTTAAGAATTTAATTCTATAATTCTGACTTTTAATGTGTTTCCTCCCCGAAGCTCAAAATCCAATTTAACCAGTCCACCTAGAGGGATGCTTTTGCTTTCACCAAGTCATTCTTATTAATATATGGCCAGACTATGTTGTACAGAAAATCTCAATATCAGACATTTGATTAATGACTATAACAAAGTGATACCAAAAGTAACTTTCCATACCAAATAACACAGTTTCAAAATATATAAAGTAAAACCTGGTGGTCCTAAAGAAGGAAGTAGATATATTAGCGTTTATGGTAGTGAACTGAACAACTCTCCTAACAACTGGAAGAGTAATCAGACAAACAGCTTGATTAGAGAAGAGCAAAATTAAGTTGATACTAGCTTCAAGCTGGGCCACAAAACGAATATTAACAAAATTTCAAAGAAACAGACCACATCCATACCACATTTTCTGATCACAATGTTACTAAATTAGACATAATTAATGAAAGGATAACTGAAAAATGTTTCAAACATGTTTCATATCCTTCCAAACATCCTATGGTTAAAAACTCACAACGGAGAGGTCAGAGAGACAGTACAGCAGGTAGGGTTTTTGCCTTGCACAGTGGGTAGTGTGTTTGCTTTGCGCATGGCCAACAAGAGTTCAATTCCTGACACCTCGACACTTTGACACCTCATATGATTCCCTAAGCCTGCCAAGAATTATCACATTCATTCAGAGTACAGGGCCAGGAGTAAGCCCCAGGTAATGCTGGGTATGGCCCTCCAAAACAAAGAAATCACAATGGAGGGCAAAAGGGATGACAGTCCAGGGGCTAAGATACTAGCCTAATACAATGCCAGACCTGGTCTGATCCTTGGGATATATGTTCCCCAAGTACCACTAGGAGTGTGTGATCCCTAATCACAGAGCCAAGAGTAAGTCCTGAGTACAGCAAGGTGTGGTTCAAATCCACCTCCCAAAAAATACAAAACATTATCACAATGGAAATTTTAAAAATATTTAGAACTGAAAAACATATCAAACATCACAGCATCAAAATCTGGGACCCAATTAAATCAACAGTACAAAATTAGTAGACCTATATACAGAGAGAGAGAGAAAGAGAGAGAGAGAGAAAGAGAGAGAGAGAGAGAGAGAGAGAGAGAGAAAGAGAGAGAGAGAAATGTGCCTGCCATTGAGGCAGGTGGGATGGGGGGAAGCAGGGAGGGAAACTGAAAACATTGGTGTTGGGAAATGTACATTGGTGAAAGGATGGGTCTTAGAACATTGTATGACTAAAACCCAATCATGAACAACTTTGTAACTGTATCTCACTGTGATTCCATTTTTTAACTATAAAAAAAAAAGAAAAAGGCCATTTCCAAAAAAACATAAACTGCCAACTAATTAAAAAATATATAATGCTTAAAAATTATTACCACCTCTAAAGAAATGGAGTAGCCCTAAATTTCCGCACAAAAGTACCAAAGTCCAGAGTTCCACCATTAAATTCTAGTAAGCATACAAGAACATATAAATCCAATTTCATACAAACTTCCTCAGATTTTAGGAAGAGAGGCCAGATAGTAAAAGGGGTAAGATAAATATTTTCCTTAAACACAGGAGTGAACCCTGAGCATAGAGTCAGGAGTAAATCCTAGGTGTAGGTGTTTGCCATTGCCCTCCCTCAAAACAGAAAATCCTGACAAAAACAGTAAGAAAAAAAAAACTGAAGTCAGTTTCATTCATGAACATGGGTATAAAAACTACTAAATCAAATACTACCAACCACATTCAGGAACAAAGAAGGTAATACTTCATGACCAAGGTAATTTGATTCCAGGAGTGCAAAGTTGGTTTAGTATTAGAAAAATCAATGAATATAATTTACTTCATTAAAATATTAAAAGACAAATGCAATACAATTGTCTCTGTGGATACATAAAAATTCTCTGACAAAATAAAATATTCATTCATGATAAAATAAAAGCACTCAATAGAAGGAAATTTCTAAAATTTAATGAAGGATTTCAGCCAAAAACTAAATCTATGGCAAATGTCATAGTTAACACAGAAAACATGTGCATTAAAACAGGAAGTAAAATAACAGAAACAACTATTGCCACTTTTATTAAACATCATTATACTAGGGGTTTTAACCTGGAGAGTAAGGCAAGAAAAATATTTAAAATGTAATGCCTGATGCATATGCTGCCCAAGCCCATGTGCTGCTTGTCCCTTTGTGGCTGAGCACATGTGTCGCCCACATCTCCCCTCCTGGTTTGTGCTTTCATATCTAATGCTGATACGTGTGTAGGGGCTCTCTCCGCCATTGGAGATGCCTGAGTTCTCTCTTGAGCACATTGCTCTCTCTCACTTTCTCTCCCTCCTTCCCCTTTGTAAAAATCTCCAAATAAAATCTGCTTTTACTTCAAAAAATGTTATGGCTGCAAACGAAGAGGCAAAGGTTTCATTCACTTGCTGAGTGTGATTATTCACATAGAGAACCCAAAACATATCTCAAAGAAAATCACTTTAGGGCCAGGCATGTGACTCTGTAACAAAAGTGTGTTGTGGCATGTGTGAGAGTGTGGATTTAATCCCTGACACCACAAAACCAAAAAATTCTTAGTAAGGTGACTGAATACAAAAAATATGAAAAAAATCAAACTGCACCTCTAAGATATCAGCAACTAAAATCTGTAAAAAGAAAGCTTAAATTTAAAACAAACACAAAACAACTAGGAAGTGAGGTGCTTGACTTGCTTGTAGCTGATTCTGGTTCTAACCCTGACACCATATATCGTCATCCGAGGACCACCTGGAATGAGCCCTGAGTAAGTCATGAGCACAGCGAAGTGTAGGCCCAAATAAAAACCAACCCCCAATTTAAAAAATATACAACTAGACACTGTGGTAAGAAGCTAGCTGGTGAAGTCTTTGGGTCTGGTATGCAACCTAAATTTCTGCTCCACCGTTTGATATGAGGAGTGCTATTTAGTTGCCCTATGCCCTATCTTTTAGAGCTCTTGTAATGATTAAATGGGCCACTGTCACTATCACTGTCCTCCCGTTGTTCATCAATTTGCTTGAGCAGGCTCAGTAACGTCTCCATTGCGGCACTTGTTACTGTGTTTGGCATATCAAATACGTCACAGGTAGCTTGCCAGCCTTTGCCATGCAGGCGAGATACTCTCGGTATCTCGCCAGACTCTCCAAGAGGGGCAGAGGAATCGAACCCGGGTTTGCCAGGTTGGCCGCATACAAGGCAAACGCCCTACCACTGTGCTATTCCTCCAGCCCTATTAAATGGGCCAATACACATAAAGCACTAAGAACTGTGCCTGGAACACAGTGAAGGCCAAATAAATGTGAGCTGCTCTTATCACTGTGAAGAAACTGTTAGTGGGCCTTTTACCTAGAGCTCCAAGGTTCTAACTATTGGACCCATGCATCTCAAAGGTAAAAAAATGTCAGGGAGCCAGGAGCCAATGAAATTTACCCATGTTTTCCCTAGGGCTGGTCACCAAACTCCTATACCCAACACACAGCTCATTATCCCACACACCCTGCTGTCTCCAAAGCAATTAGCAGAAGCACACACCCCTTCTCTAGAGCTTTCCAGCCCAATCTTCCCAACTCTTCAACTGGCAGCAAAAATCAACAGCTTCAGACTTCCTGTAAAAATGAAATACAGTGCACCTGAAGGTTATTCTTTGTCTTCAAAAGAAAAGGTGAATTTCAGCACACAAATGAATATTGGAAAAGTTTTCTGAGATATGAGAAGAAAGGCTGCTGATACTGGCTCTCCCTCTTGGCAGCAAAGAAGAAAACAATAACCCCTATCCTATTTTTGGAATACCTGCTATGTACCACACATTTTTCTAAGGCTTCACAAATATTAACTTGTTGCATGCATCCTTTCCTGAATTTGACAGGGAAAATAGAAGCACTAGACCCATTTTAGGAAAGAGAATTACAGTGACAGTATTAAGTGATTTGCTTAAGGACACACAGCTTACTAAAGAGAATCAGCTTCAAACTCCAATCAGGGAGGCAGAGAGATAGTACAGGAGGTAGGGTTCTTGGGCTTAATCCTGGACACCAAATAGGGTCCCCAGAGCCCCACCAGGAGTGATCCCTGAGTGCTGAGTCAAAGGTAAATAAACCCTGAGCAGTGCCAAGTGTGGCCCAAAAACAAAAGCAAAAACACAAATCTGTTCAACTCTAATGCCTGATGCCAAGGTAGACTAAAGAATGCTAGTTTCTAAAATGAAGTGGATACTACATGTATGAAGCTACAGTTTTCTATTCTCCTTCTAAGACCGGAGGCCAAAATTAGGATGGAAATTTCTTTCGATGAAACTGACTCAAAGACTGAAAATCAACAAACCAGCAGCGTATCCACCTCAGTATTTATGACAAAGTCGATGAAATGCTTAAGCCATTTAATGCATGGTGGAGCAATATTTTTTTTTTTTGGCTTTTTGGGTCACGCCCGGCGGATGCTCAGGGGTTACTCCTGGCTTTGCACTCAGGAATCACTCCTGATGGTGCTCAGGGGACCCTGTGGGATTGAATAAATCCAGGTAAACCATGTGCAAGGCAAACACCATACCCACTGTACTATCTCTCTGGCCCTAACATATATGTATATGTGTTAGTGATTATGTGGTCATGTGGTCTTATTTTACCCATTCTTTTCCTGAAAACCAGACTGTTGGTGGCCAGAACATACACTCATATGCACTTACCCAGATCCAGGTAAAAATAAAGTAAAATCACTTAAGGAAAAAGACATAAGCTGAAGAACAGGATGTTTGTGAACCCTGGTTTTTGTTTGTTTTGGTTTGTTTTGGTTTGGTGGGGAGGGGCAAGGGAGAAGACAGTGATTGGGCCACACCCAGAGCCTCAGGGGCTATTCCAAGTTCTGTGCTCATGAGTGACCCCTGGTGGTGCTCAGGGGGAAGATGTGGTACTGGAGATTCAAACCAGGGCGGTAGCTGCATGTAAAGCAAGTGCCTTACCTCCTATACTAATCTCCCCAGCTCTGATGCTTGGAACACTGTGTTCAGAACTCCTGTTTAGCTGCATCACTGGGACTGACGATGTGTCTGTCCACAAGTGCAAGTCTCCCAAGTATTTTAACTGGAACCAGTGAGCCAAACGTAAACACTTTTGCGTGTGTAGCACTGACTATATGGCAAGTACCACCGCCATCACACAGCCCAGCTGTCAAGGCTTTCGCTTTCCATCCCAGGTAAAATAATTTTGTCCAAACGGTAGAACTTAGATTAAGTGTGCAGAAGCAAAACAGAACCTGGCATACGGAGTTACCTCTCAGAACCATGCATGCTATCAGCTGCCTCATACACACTGCCATCCAAAATTAGGGCCTCCAGGTTTAAGAGCATACACCTACACATGCCAAGGAAAACATAAACATATTTTTAAAAAGCAAAGCAACTATTCTAGCTACAGCACCACAGAGGCTGTATAAATAATTAACCTCATCACAGCTCTTGAATACAAGATTAGTATTAACAAAACAGATAACTGAAAAGTAAATTACACTGCAGTCTAGTGATATTTTACCACCTCTTAAATTCTGAAGGGAGACAAAAGTTGCAGGTATAGCCTGCTGTTTCAATTGCTTTTGAACTACTCTCTCTAAAGCCTGCCTGCAAAACAGAATAAAATTCTAACAGAGCATATAAACATCTCGAATTTAAGTGTCCTGTTACTTTACAATTTTTTGTTTGATCTTTAGAGCCACTTTTAAAGACGATGCATTCTGAAATTAAAGAAGAAAAGGTGTACTTTCTGATAATGAGTAAGCCGTCTTCTCAAAAGAAAATTCCCTTTCTTTATCAATCCCCAAAGGAAAAAAGAATCAATGTGGAACAGCCTAATCATGGACACGCTATTTGGGGTTAATTGACCTATGCAGGAGGCTTTGGGGAAGACTATTAGATTCTCCCCACTTTCTACACTTCTGATACATTTTGTTCCTCACCTAGTTCTTTTGATTTTTCAGTTCTGCCAGGAATTGAGAAAAGAAACAAAGTGTCACCAAATGTCAGAGCTAGAAGCTCATAGCTATCAGCTGATCGGATCCTCATCTTCGGAGATAGAAAATAATCCCATGGAAGGTCACTTACCTGACCCTACAGGCCTGGTGACTGGCAGATGCTCTGACACAAACCGCCCCAGAGTGGGAAAGAACTGTGCAGACAATTCTTCTGACTAGTTCCTTAAACAGACTTGCAGAAACTCTGCAGACTGTTCTTCATGAATTTAAAAAATACACTTGGTTATTTCTTTATAAGATATGCTCTATTAGCATAGTAGTTAGCAACATAGATTTAAGACTCAGTCCTACCAACTTTGCTGCTTCTGGCTGTGTGATGTTTGACAAGTGACTTGGCCTCTCAAAACCTTATTTTCCTCATTTGTAAAATGCGAAGGTCAAAATATCACTGATCCCATAAAGTGCCAGTCCCATGGGAAGTGATTGCTAGATGCTTGTATGTGCTATAACCTAGCACATAGAGAGTTTTCAGGTTCTAAATCCCATCTGAGTGAGGTAAGGATTCTAAGAAGAACAACTCAAGTCTCTTTACCTTGAATTATACCCTTGAATTACTTCGGAGAAAGCCCCAGACATGGAATCAAATTTCTCATATGGACACTGGCAAGGAAACAGTGAAGAGATCCAACCTGACCACAAGGAACCCATCCCACTGCATCAATTCTCAGTCCCACAGAAAGCCCAAACAGGCAACACCTGTCTTGAAGGTAAATTTCACTTGAGGGTTTGATTGAGAGGGAAAGGAGTGATGGAGGTGGAATAGCCATAAACACACTAAGCCTGGGAAATTCCCTTAGCAAGAGTCAAAAATGTCCTAATTAAACACAAGTAGAGTCAATGGCTGTTTCAGCAAAGGGGGAAACCAGCCCTGCTTAAGACGTTTTGTACCTGAGCTATAATTCAAGTATTAACCGGTGCTGGCCCTCCCTGCAAGGTATTAACAAAAACTAAAATTCAAACTTCCCCTTCCCTCAGCCATAAAATGTCTGGAAAAAGTACAAAATGGAATTTTTCATTAAAGATTTAACATGTGCCATTAAATTCTCTTGTCCTGCAACTGTTGAACAGAACAGTATAAAAGAGCCTGGGGGTTGGAGAGTACCTCAACTTACCAGTGTCAGTTCTGTAATTCCCAAGGAGTATGGCCCCAAGTGAGTAGTTTCCCACTTTGGGTTTGTCACTGAGAAACGAGATAAAAGTAGTCCTTCTGATAGGAACTTCAAAGGCCCTCTGACCTCTAGATTTTCATGGTATAAGTTCTGTATATAACCTATCATCTAAAAAGACAGTAGTGTGGTAGTGTGGTTAGACTATAAATGAGCCTTCATAATAAGTTCCCTGGGGAACAGAAACCATATCTGATATTTCTCTATCACTCAGAGTCCCTAGTTCCACAGCAATTGCATAATAAATGTTGAGAGCTATAGATATGCCTCCAAAACCTAGCCTGTCTTTAGCTTCTGTCATAAGCTTCTGTCATCTGATAGCCCGCATTCTACTCAAATAAATCTCTCTCCCCACAGATTTTGCAAATATGTCAGATTTTACCATTCCTAGCCTTTTAATAAAAACCAAACCGTGCACAAGAAAACAAGGCTCTTTTCCACTTTGGGTGACAATGATGGAACACCCGGTCTCCAGGCACTCCGTGCTGCTGTGGCAAAGAGACAGACCTAAATCTGGTGTTGGCACAAGTCCTCTGAGCTGTAAGATTAGGGGCAAGTCAGTTATAAGTGCAGTTACTGTTGCTGTGGGACACCTAAATCTTACCTCATAAATCTTAGCTCTCTCCAGAGAGACCAGTCAGCAACTAGTATACAATGAAACAAAAACTTTACTCACAATGCACCCATCCAAGGCCTCTGAGAATAGAGAGGAAATACGTATATTGAGAGGAAATGCGTATATTGACATACCAGTAAACTCTCTCTCTCTCTCTCTCTCTCTCTCTCTCTCTCTCTCTCTTTCTCAATGGTTAAGAACAATTTCATTCAGAAATACTTGGGGAGTTCTAAAAATGCTATGATAATGGGCCCTAGCGCAGATAATTCTATAAGAATGGGGTGGTAGGGACTGGACAGTCAACTTAGAGGGCTGAAGCACAGGTTTTACGTGAGGGATCGATCCCTGGGTTCAATCCCTGGTACCACATGAGTTCCTGAGCACCAAACCAGAAGCTGCACTGAGCATGATCAAACGTGGTCCCAAAATCAAAAAATAAGAGAGGAAAAGAAAAATGGGGTGGTAGGAAGAAGCATAAGTATTTTGCAAATGCTTTTCTGGATAACTAAAGTGTGGCTTCGGATGAGGATTTCTGGCTTCAGTGTATGACTCCCTTAGCCACAAACACACTGTCAGGTAACTCAGAATCTCCAAGAGCCACAAACATTCCATCTCAGTCATGTACCAGAGTATTCTAGAGCCATTAGAGATCTCTACCACTGCCAAAATCATATTTGGCAACTAAAAATTAAACAAAGGGGTGCCAGAGAACTAGAACAGGGATTAAGGCTCTTGTTTTACATGCTGTGGCCAACCCTGGTTGAATCTCTGTTACCACAAAGGATGCCCCATGCGTAGCCAGGAGTAAGCCCTAAGCACAGCTAGGCGTGCCTCCCTACCGAAAAGAAAACCCAAAATATAAATAAATGGGGATTTCTCAACCATTGGTCAAGTTCTTGAAGGCTAGTTAGTTCAGCCTGTGTCCCAACCATTCAATTTACTGGAGGCTTCAATGGCCAGATGTTTCATCCCTCTTCTTAAAATTTCTCTATTGCTAAAACTGACCCCTTCTTAACTGCCCTACTCCCTGCCTCAAAATGCTTCAGATCATTTATGAATACTCTATCCTATTCCACTCCCACTACTTCCCTCCCTTCTCCATCTCTCTCTACGCCACCCTCCCCTTTTTTGTTCTACAGACATACATGCACATGTGCTTTGGCTTCCATTTGCTCTTCACTTTGTAAATCCCTTCCTAATCAGTCTCTGCAGCTTCTTGGCAACTTTAATGCTCTTCTACACATCTCTCTCCTCATTCAGCTGGACATCCTGGCAGTGGGGAAGCTGCTTATTCCATAGGTAGCCTCTCCTGCAACACCCAAAGCTGTCACACAGCACTGGGCAGCAGGGCTCTGGGGGCAGAGTCCCAAGCGCATGATGTGTTCTACTGCCAAACCTTCTTTCTTAAGTTGGCAGTCACTAAACGTCTTCTAAAACTGATCTCCTTGGCTGTTGATCATAACCTTTCTTTCCTTGAAAAACCATTTTTTGGTGAGGGGCGGGGCACACCCGGCAGTACTTGGGGATTACTCATGGCTCTTCACTCAGAGATTATTTCAGGGACTACATGAGGTATTGGGATTTGAACCCAGGTAAGCTGTATGCAAAGCAAAAATGCCCTACCTGCTGAACTATGGCTCCGGTCCTAAAAAATCCTTTTTCTAATTAAAAAAGAAATGTGCTCTTCCATTAAAATCAAGCAACACAGAAATGTGTTAAGTAAAAAATGAGTGAGTGCCCCCGCTACCCTAATTGTTCAAAAGTAAGCACTGTTTGGTACATTTTCTACTATACTTTATGAGGTGCTCATAAACATATGCCAATAAAAGGGATTGTTTGTTGTATTGGGAAATGGATTTCTGTCATACCTATTGTTCGTAAAATTGCTTTAAAAATTTTAACAATATGTTGTGATCATCTTGCAAAAGAATACAGAAATCAACCTGCTTGTTAAAAACTGCACTAGACAATATGAACTAGATTTACATTCTGCTCCAGGAGACTGACTCCAAATATTCTCTATTCACCAGCACTGAAGCCATACATGCCCTTTCAGGAGTCTCTTCCCCTAAGAACATTCTTTGAGAAAAATACTTAGAAGTAGGGGGGTGGGCAACTTTCCACAGGACCAGCCTGCACTCACCAATTTCAGTTACCTTTTTGGAAGTACTCCGGTCTCGATGGCTTTGCATCAGGTGACATAAGGGGCATGCTCTTGTTTCTGGAAACTACTCCCTTTCTTGGGTCTTCCTTCTACTGCCTTGCAGAATGTGTCACTGAGTTTTTTTTTTCTGCTGCACTTGTGCCTTCCAAAAGTAGGCATTCAACAGATTCTTCTCTTAGCCTGTAGAATGTTCTTGTCTTCTCAGCCTTTATTGCCTAAACAAATGCTCCCCCCAAATGAATTTCTCTAGTCCTTACTACATTTCAATTTCTATATATTTCACCTGTGATGCTTCAGACTTCTGGAATTCAACAAATCCCTACATAAACTCATGACCTTTTCTTCTAAACCTGTTCCTACGTCTAAAATTCCAAAGGACTGAACTAGTTTCCATGGAAAATTTTTTAAATTTGGATTTTTATGTGCACTAAATGATGGAGGGGATAAAAAAATAAAAACACAGATATTGTATTGTGGGAATATACACTCTAAAGAATGAGGAAACACTTAAGCATGTAATGCCAGGCAGAATAAAATGCTTCAATAAAATGAGTATGAAAAAATCTGGCTAAGATGCTTGAAGAAACATCCACAAAAAACAAGTGTTTAGACTGAGCCTTGAATTGTGAGTGGCACTTGAATAGCAAGAGAAAGGGAGTCTGCCTGCCTGCCTGCCTGCCTGCCTGCCTGCCTGCCTGCCTGCCTGCCTGCCTGCCTGCCTGCCTGCCTGCCTTCCTTCCTTCCTTCCTTCCTTCCTTCCTTTCCTTCCTTTCCTTCCTTTCCTTCCTTCCCTCCCTCCCTCCTCCCTCCCTCCTTCCCTCCTTCCTTCCTTCCTTCCTTCCTTCCTTCCTTCCCTCCTTCCTCCCTCCCTTCCTCCCTCCCTCCCTTTTCTTCCCACGCTCATTCCATCTCTTTTTTCCTGTTTTCCTTCACTTCTCTTCCGCTTTCCTTCCTTTTGATTTTTAGCCCAAATACAAAAACACTGAGGGCCTATTTACTCCTGACTCTGTACTCAGGATTCACTCCTGCCTGGCAGGACTAGAGGGAGGACGACATATATGATGCTCTTGAACATGCTTGTCACATGCAAGGCAAGTACTTACCTCTCTGCCTAATCTCTCTGGCACCAGCAAGAAATATTTCTGACTGCAGGTACAGCATAGACAAAGAAGAAGTTTAGAGAAGTGTGACAAGTGCCTGCTGCTACACAGAAAAAATGCAGAACACGGGCTTTTTCATTTTTTTTCTACTCATGAATCCTTTTTCCAGAAAAATACCACCCAGATGAGCACTGCCACAAACACCTTGGATTCTTTACGTGTTTAATCTTTACTTCGTGTCTGGCTGTGACATGTTCAGAAACCTTTTACTGCTGCTAAATTCTCATGACCCCCACATTCAGTTACATGGCCCCATGACAAGCCAGTCTCTAGGGCACATGGCTGAAAGAAAGATGGAGACCAAGACTGCTGAGCTCTTTAATCCTCTCATTACAAATACAGATGTCCTCTGGATTTTCTCTCTGATAACACTCATTTTTCTGCCGACTCCAACAGATTAATAGCACCTGCCTACAAACCTATGAGAGAAAATATTTTTTTTTGCTTTTTGGGTCGCACCCTGCCAACACACAGGGGTTACTCCTGGCTCTGCACTCAGGAATTACTCCTGGAGGTGCTCAGGGGACCATATGGGATGTTGGGAATCGAACCCGGGTTGGCCACATGCAAGGCAAATGCCCTACCTGCTGTGCTATCACTCCAGCCCCAGAAAATATTTTTAAATCGACATGGCAACTCACTGGGAAAGCATGTCTAAGACTAGCTTTCCCTAGGAAGGACAGCCCAGGAGACCAGAAGGTGTCTACAGAAAGCCATGAATAACAGGAAAGTATTAGAGATTTGGGGGCAAGGGGATGGTATGACACAACGTGTATTTCAATGTGTACCATTCATTACTAGTATCAGTCCAAAATGTAAAGGATAGACAGAGCAGGAAGACAACTAGAGATGCAAAGATCAGGGCCACAGAAATAGTGCAGGAGTTAAGGTAAATATCTTCTTGCATGCAGCTGACCATGCAGTTCCATCTCTTAGCACCACATAATCTTTCAATATCTGAGTACACTGTTGCAAGGCCCAAGAAGCCACCCCATCTAGGGTGCTGTTGGCTGAGAATTACTGTGAGGGGCCTCTAGGCCTCCTAAGCACTACTTGGTAGGCAACTCTTTCACTTGAGCAAAAAAATACAGAAAGGAAGATCAGACATGAAACAGCTTGATGGAATTTAAGTTTGATCATGATAATGAACAGATGAATGAGGGCAAACAAGAATAATAAGAGAAAGATGAACAATATCATGAAAGAAACAAGGCAGCTCAGACTGTGAATATACGAGGAAGGAATATGTGGGGAGGGTGGAAATGTGTCAAAGTTTCAAGGAATTAAGTTGGGACCTTAGACTGCAGGGACATAAACCAAAAAGTGAGCACTGAGAAGTGAGTCTCATGATATGGCTTTTTAAATTCTAAATCCTCCAAACACCTGGCAAGACTTTCAAGCACCTTTGATTACTTTATTTTTTTACCTTTGATTACTTTAAGGGTGAAAAGCAAGCTATGCACTGACCGACAACCCCAGCATTTATAGATAGAAATTCGGCTGGAGCGATAGCACAGCAGTAGGGCGTTTGCCTTGCACACAGCCAACATGGCCGACCCCAGTTCGATTCCTCCGCCCCTCTCGGAGAGCCCGGCAAGCTACCGAGCGTATCTCGCCCGCACAGCAGAGCCTGGTAAGCTACCTGTGATGTATTTGATATACCAAACACAGTAACAACAAAGTCTCCAATGGAGACGTTACTGGGCCCGCTTGAGCAAATCGATGAACAACGGGAGGACAGTGACAGTGACACTCAGTATTCATACTGCCAAATGACCAATGAAACAGCCATAATATTTCATCCTAGTAATAACACACAATAAACCTTGGAATGTTTATGTTCTCAAAATGGTGACAAAGATACAAAGACCACCCATGGAATGGGAAAAATTATTTATCCAATACCCACCAGATAAGGGTTTAATATCCAAGATATAAGGCACTGGTAGAACTTAACAAGAAAAAAACATCCAACCCATCAATAAATGGAGAGAAGAAATGAGCAGAAATTTCCTCAAAGAAGAAATACAAATGGCCATAAGGCACATGAAAAAATACTCTACATCACTAATCATCAGGGAGATGCAAATCAAAATGACAACGAGATATCCTCCCACACCACAAAGACTGGAACACAGCAAACAGAACAAGAACAATCAGCGCTGGTGCAGATGCAGGGAGAAAGGGACTCTCATTCATTGTTGATGGAATGCTGACTGGTTCAACCTTTTTTGTAAACATTTTAGGAATTCCCCGAAAAACTGGAAATTGAGCTTCCATATGACCCAGCAATACCACCTCTCCTCTGGGAATATACCCAGGGGCATAAAAACACATAGCACAAATGCCATCTGCACTTCTGTGTTCATTGCAGTACAATTCACAGTACCCAGAATCTGGAAACAACCCAAGTGCCTGCGAACAGATGACTGGGTAAATAAACTATGGTACATCTGCATGATAAAATACTATGCAGCCACCAGGAAAAATAAAGTCATGAAATTCACTTATAAATGAACAGACACGAAGAGCATCATGCTGAGTGAAATGAGTCAAAAGGAAAGGGACAGGGGCCGGAGTGATAGCACAGTGGGTAAGGCATTTGCCTTGCATGCGGCTGACCCGAGTTCGATCCCCGGCATCCCATATGGTTCCCCAAGCACCGCCAGGAGTGATTCCTGAGTGCAATGCCAGGAGTAACCCCTGAGCATTGCTGGGTGTGACCCCAAAAAAGAAAAAAAAATTAAATTGGCTTCTTTAAAAAAAAAAAAAAGGAAAGGGACAGCCATAGAATGATTGCACTAATTTGTGGGATATTTAAAAGCTGCATGAGACTAATATTCAAGGACAGTAGAAACAAGGGCCAGGAGGTTGATCCAAGGCTGGAAGAATGCCTCAAGTGCTGGGAGAGAAGGTAGTTGGAATAAAGAAGGGACCACTGTGGCAATGATAGCTGGAAATGATCGCGCTGGATAAGAACTGCATGTGGAAAGTAAAGGAACAAACATGATAATCTCTCATACTTGTACTGCAAACCACAATGGCCAAAAGAAGAGAGAATGTCTGCCATAAAAAGCAGGCTGGGGAGGGGGTGGTGGGAAGGAAACTAGGGACATTGGTGTTAGGAAATGTATACTGGTGGAGGAATGAGTATTAGAACACTGTATGACTGAAACCCAACCAGAAACAGCTTTGTAATTGTGTATCTCACATTGATTCAATAAAAATAAATATTCTTAAAAGATTATCCTTGCCATTTAGAGAGCACTTTCTAATTACAGGGATAGTTCACACACAGTATTTCACTGAGCTCTCCTGCTTATCCCAAAAGAGAGAAAGGGCAAAGACCATCTATATCTTACAGATAAATTCAGTTATAGTTCAAATGCTCTAAACACTTGCTCTGCACCACCTTACTATATACCTTCCCTGTAAATATCATTTAATTTTCACATGAATCTCACAAAAAAGATATTATAACCCCCATTTTACAGAAAAGAACACAGACCCACGGAGAGCAAGTAGCTTGCCTAAGTTCAGTTGTTTGAGCTAATAAACAGCTGAGATAGAATTTTGAATTTGACCAGTCTGGTCCTGAATGTGCATTCTTTTTCTGTTTGTTTGTGTTTTGAGGCCTCAGGGATCACTCCTGTCTATGCTCAGGAGACTGTAGGTGGTGCGAGCAATACCTTACTCTTACACTATCTCTCCAGCTCCAGTTTTTCCATTTTTAACCACTGTATTGCTGTGGAGAGAGGAGCCACATATGAGGATGCTGGGAAGGGAGAGGAGCATGTTGTACCAAGGATCTGATATTAGTCCCTTGCTATGGAATCTCATGGAACTCTTCCGATCAAATGTAGGCCTATTTTAGAGGATTCTTGTAAAGTTAGATAGAGTTCAAAGGCTGAGTGCTTTGCATCCAGGAGGCTGGGGTTAGGTTTGCTGCACTGCACGATTTCTCAAGCTCAGAGCCAGCAGGAGCTCCCAAGCACCACAATGTAAGGCATCCCCCCTTAAAAATATCACTGTAGCACTGTAGCACTGTTCTCCCGTTGTTCATCGATTGGCTCGAGTGGGCCCAGTAACATTGTGAGACTTGTTGTTACTCTGTTCGGCATACTGAATATATCACAGGGAGCTTGCCAGGCTTTGCCGTGTGGGCGAGATACTCTTGGTAGCTTGCCAGGCTCTCCGAGAGGAGCAGAGGAATCGAACCTGGGTCGGTTAAGTCAGTCGCGTGCAAGGCAAACGCCCTACCACTGTGCTATCACTCCACTTATGTCCCTAGCTGAATGGGTCCCATGTCCAGTAAATAGCCTGTAGTAAATCATAAGTGGCTTTAGGAACAGGCTTAATCAGCCACCCATTTTCCTACTCAGGAGAACTGGGGAAGCAAGGCCAGAAGAGCACATGGAACAAGCAGCTGCTGTCCACTCAGAGAGGTACCCTGTAGTTACAGCCCCTCATTTTCAAGAATGTGCTTGACACTGATGTTCAAAACACATGATCTCTGTCCCTCTATTAGTGAGGTATCCAAATTTAGCTTCTTTTATGCTAGAATGATTGAAAGTGAAAGACATGCATATGTGCTATCACAGAGAGACACCAAATGCAGCTCTGCTCTATGAGATCTTTTTCGTTGATTTATCCCTGCTTTGCAACATAATGGAATTTCACCTCCGTAGATGTAGGCTACTTCCCACTCCTACCACCAAGAGACCACTAGAAACATCCTTCTCAAGCCAAGAAGACAGTTCAAGGAGCTTGAATGCAGAGCTGACACATGCTAATCACCAAGCTGGAACCCAGCATCTTATGTTCCCTAAGTGCTACAAGCTGTAGCCCTGGCAGCCCTGAGAAATTGCTAGGTATGGCCCTTGTGGTTCCCAGTACTTTTGGGCCCAAGCACTGAACTGTCAGAATTAGCCTGTACATCTGGTCAAGTATTGTTGGGGGTAGACCCCCACCCAACCTCTGAGTATTGCTTGTGAGAGGGGAAAAATACCCCTCAACCTGATTCTCACAATCTGTCTCTTGTCACCGAGTTGAGGGATTTGTTTAATCAGATATTTTTCAGCTTAAATTTATCTGTGACTTTAGGTGAATCTCTTTCCCCTCTGAGTCTCAATTTGTCCATCTGGAAAAACAAGGGAGGACACAGATGAGATGATCTTTGAAGCTTCTTTCTGTTCTAACCTGCCATCGCTGCCTTTTTAACAGCCTGATAAAGAAAGATGAAACAACTTTATCCCATCTCTATGTAGCCAAATAAATAATGAATCATCAAGAACCAAGAAAATGTAGAACAAAAATGAATGTCCTTGGTGGGAAGCTGAAAAAAGGACATATATAAGCAGAATACATAGCACAAGATAGGCTTAAAAATAGTAAGAATATTGTGGTAGCTTCTCTGAATTCCTTAAGTATGGGATAACCCAAACTTCCGGTGAGTTCCTGTTCCTAAATCAGATTTTTTGGACCACAGGATCACGTTCCAGGATTAAAGCATCTTAGAAAGACCTAAAATGAACAGTGGCACCAACTGTCTTTCAGATTGACAGACAGCTGTGACTGCAAAGACCCCAATCCCCGGGGAAGAAGATCAAGAGAAAATGTAAGTGGAAAAAGCCAGCATTCATCCCGAGTTAGCTGCAAACTGGCTTTGGAGGTGGGGGGGAAATAAAAGAAAAACAACAGGTGCAGGCCATCATGTCCTTCACACATTGTTTTCAGGAGAGACCCAAAGCAGGGAGGAAGAAATTTGGGAAGATGATACTTAGCCTACTTTCCAATTTGTGTCCATCTGAGCAAACACAGCACTGGCTGTGAGGTGTGGCCAAATACTACTTGGCCAGTCAGAAGGCCCTGCAACATGGTTGGTTTTGGATTCTTCTCCACAAATCTATGGCTTCCTTGGCCTAAAAACTACCTCTGACCTCCTATGCTGAAGACAGCCTCCTGATGCGTGCCCTGCCCAGGGAGAAAAGCCATAGGGCAGGGGTGTCCATCAAATCTCTTTGCTCACCTGCCAAAAACTCCACAAGCAAACATGGAAATGTTGCCTTGGGGTGGTGCTAGCATGCAAAGCTATTCTCTGGAGAACTGAACTGGAAAGTCCAGTGACTGGAAAGAAAATTGCAAAGGTAGAAAACTAGTTCCCTTTCCTGGGGAGGGAAGACTAATAGTCCTGCCTTCCCCACCTGGAAGTAAGGGAGAAATACCCACACAACACAATCAGCAATGCCGACCAAGGGGCTAAGTGTAAAAGTGCTGAAGATAATAAGGCACTTATACACATGACCTTCAGCAATATGCCTGCAGGGTGCACAGAATAAAGTGCAGTGGAGAGAATAAAGAGTGTCGAGACAGGAATGAGCTCGCACACTCCAGTGCTTGGAACATAAGAAAGGAAATTCTTAACAAATGCAAACTGACAAGGAACATGAAGGGGATACGAAGAGGACCCTTTGTTACAATCTCCCTTAGGTCTTGGAAGGAGTGACCTTCCACAGCTAGTGTTGAAGGGTTGCTGTTTCTCAGGGCTGCTGTTTGTTTTAGAAATGCCCTCCAAGCCAGCACCTCCCAGGGATTACAGAAAACATGACCTTCAACTTTCTTGAGTCTCTCCATTCTAAGACCAAGGAACTTTCCATTTACCCACCAAGTCTGGAAATATGCTCAGTGGTCTTCCAATGCCATCAGTGGGGTGGGGTGGGGGCTTTGAAAGTTGCACTTCCAAGTGGCTTACCTCTTTTTGTTTTTCTTTAGAGTTACACTTGGCAGTACCCAGAACTTTTCCTGGTTTTACGCTCAGGATCACTCCTGGTAGAACTCAGGAGACCCTATGAGGTGCTGAGGATGAAACCTGGTCAGGCAATTGAAAGGCAAGTAAGTGCTTCACCCGCTGGACTATCTCTCTAGCCGAAGGAGGCCCATCTTGTGAGACTGACAGTTTAGTCCTAAGAGCAAAGTGGAAAGAGAATGGCTAGTCTTGAAAACAAGATTTGTGGTGGAGCCCCATTCCCATGAGATCTCTCCAAGAAATATGGTGCAATTGTTTGATTGACTAAGTTTAACCTGCATTAGGAAAAGCAAATATTTCATCTGCCCTACTTAGACTCCCTATTGTATCCCAATCCAAACCTACAGGACCCGAGAGAGAAGTTACCAAGTCAATGAGGAAGCCTGTTTGGTTCTTCATGTAAATGCCAGCAACTCAGACCAGTATAATATAGGAAAAGAGGATCAAGATTCTTCTCTGAGGCTCACAGCACTAGAGCACATGCTTTGTGTGCAGGAAGCCCAGATTTCATCCCTGGAACTACATGGTCCCCGAGCACTGCCAGAAGTGACCACTGAGCAACACCAGGTGGGACTCCAAAACAAATCCCCCCGAATAACTTTTAGTTGGCAGTCTTCCTTCACCCCCATTTTCCCTCAACCTGTAGAAAGCATTTCATACATAGCAGACTCTGCTAATGTTCCACCCAGAGCATCTAATAAGTATTTACCCAGGGCTCCCAGAGCCATATTTAAGGGCTTTAATGTGCAATCTGGCTCCGGGCCTTATTTAATCAGCACCTGAATGAAATGTCTCTTTGCAAGCAACAGCCAGAGCACAGTCTGTTGAGTCTTTCTGCAAACACAGCTGGTAGGTTGGCAAAGGCCATTCAATTCACAGGCCAAATAAACCCTGAGTTTATACCACCACTGATGTATGATGGAGATAGTGATACTGGCAGCATCAGCATACAACTGGAATGGGCTTGTGTTTCCTTTTTTCTTCAGATAATAAGGCTTTGCCCTCTTCTACCCCCTAAACACATGCCCAGAGGGCATAGCTTGAACTGTTGCCACCAAACAGGTCAAGTCTCTCCAACCTCCTTGGGGTTCCTGCCAGGAATTCCTATCCTGATGAACCACCTGGTTCAGGATAAGACTTGCCATCTGCTTTCTCCTTTGGGGATTCCTTGCAGCTACCACTGGGAAGAACAGCAAAAACCAAGAGACTTCCCCTCCTCACTGACCCAGCAAGGCTCTCAGACTGCTAACAGCCTGAGCCCCCCCACCCACCAGGCACTGACAGAAGAGCAAGACACACCATGCTTTCCCCAGGAAAGAGCAGAGAGAGGACAGAGAGAGGAAGGCAGAACGGGAGTCTTCGGAGTCTATGGGTTGAACTGCTGCCTCCAAATCTCTTAGAGGGCAACTGCCTCTGGAGAGCAACAAATAAGGTGGCCAAATCCTGAGAACCCTAGTTATCTGGCTGGCAGCTACGGGATGGGAAAAGGCCCCAAAAGGTCAAGGGACATGAGAGAAGCCAGCTGCTTGGCAACAGTAGACAGAAACGCTCCCCATTAGAGATCAAGGTAACAAGGTCCTTTTCAAAACTCCTCCTTTTCCCCCATACCCAACTGAGACTATAAGCCATTTGCATAGGAACCCCTTTAAACCAGCATTTCCCAAAGTGAGCAATACCCCTTCGTTACACTGGAGATTCTGAACAATGGGAACAGGGTGGTAGTAGCGTCAATTGCCACTGTGGGGCGCTTTCTGTTTGTTCACTTAAAGAAGGTGGATTTCCAGAAGAGTACTGAGTGATTTTTGTTCTTAAATGGAGCAATGTGTCTGCCAAATTCCCTCCTGGCTCTCACTCCCTTAGATTGTAGGGGCATTTTCCAATTGGGGAAGGGGTTGTTTTGGAATTGGCAATACTCTGGGAGGAGACAAGATTGCAAGGCATGAGCCAGTGGAGAGACATGGAAACAGGAGAGGAAGATCAGGATAAAAAAAAACAAGGTTATCATGATATTTCCAGAGGTTCTGCTGCGGTCTTTTGCAGAGGCAGCAACTAAATACCCAGTACCACTTAAAAAGAAAAATGGCTTTCTGGCCACAGGTAGGCTGCCTGTTAGCTCATTTCCCAGACTGAATGTCCCCACACACTCATCAACAGTCTCAGTGTCGGCAATTCACAGAGAGGCTCTTCTTGACACAGTACAAGAGAACACAATTATCTCTCAGGTGGGGCAGAGAGGGAGAGGATTGTGAGCGGGTGCAATTTTGCTGACCAGCAGAGATGGGAGTTTTCTTTGTTAGACCAGGGGAGAAAGAAAAAAATGTGCCTCTGAGCAGGCCAGAGAGCAATTTAGTCATATGCCTTGCACAGGGCCAATGCAGGTTCCATCCCCAGAGCTTCATAGGGGCCCCCAAGACCCATCACGAATGATCTCTGAGCACAGACCCAAGAGTAATCCCTAAGTGCCACCAGGTGTGGCCCCGAATCTCAGACCCTGCCCCCAAAGTAGAAGTCTGCCTCGAAAATAAAATGTAAAATCGGGGACAGAGTGATAGCACAGCGGGTAGGGTATTTGCCTTGCACAAGGCTGACCCGGGTTCAATTCCCAGCATCCCTTATGTTCCCCCGAGCACCATCAGATGTAATTCTTGAGTGCATGAGCCAGGAGTAACCCCTGTGCATCACCGGGTATGACCCAAAAAGCAAAACAATAAAAAAAGGTAAAAATCACTCCAGGTTACAGTTAAGACATGTTCCTGTAAAAGGGAAGGCAACTTCGTGCCTTTGCACTTATTAATTCTTATGCCTTGTGTTCCCTGCTTCTTGCAGCACCCAGTACACTCCTACCCATTCGCTGACACAGACGTGCTTGCTGTGAGCCAGATCCCGTTAGAGACACTAGCTGAGCAAATGAGACAAACAAGGTGCCCCGCTTCTGCAGAAGTCTCCTTCCTCCTTCATGAGCCATCTCACAAATCACCCATCTCTCCTGGAAGCTTTCCTTAATTGTCCTAGGGAGAAAAGACCCTCTGTTTTCGATGTTTTCTTCAATCTGTTCCTGTATATCAGACTGTCATTTAGTCTATCTGTTTTCTAGCCTATCTGACCTAAACTGTGAGCAACATGAGGATGGGGCTGTGAGGGGCAGGAATTTTTCCTTTTTACCTTTGAACCTCTCGTGCTTTTAATATGTGGTAAGCCCTGGGGGGAAAAAACGGTCCTTGAATAGATACAAGAATGAGTAAATTTGCCTGAGCCTTTAAAGCAAGAGTTTTGCAACACTGAGTCAATACTTCCTATTGTTACTTTCTAAAGACCTCAAAAGACTAGAAAGAAAGGAGGGAATGTGGAAGGAACAGAAAATATAGATGCACTGGTAGATATACTCCACTGACATAACTACCAGTCATTGAATGAGTTTTGAAGTAACTTTAAAATCCACCTCATAATAATGCGTGACCTCCGTTCTATAATTTTAGTCATGTTAACACCTACATACATACAGATGGATGATGGGCATGTGACCAGAAAACTGGATGCCTAACTGGAGATCTGAGTAGCATAGGGCACCCAGATTCCCAAGCAGGATAATGTGCATTTGAACCAACTTCCCACCTCCTAACACCTTATCCACTAAATAAAGTCTCTGAAAGTGGGGTCCCGATCAGTCTGGCATCAGAATCACCCGGGCGTTTATAATAACTACAGATCCTTACCCTTGCCCTACACCTACTCAGACTCTGTAGAGAACTGGCATCTGCATTATTACAAGCTTCCAAGAGACTGAAAAAGTTAAATAATCATTACTCACCACATCTACAGTCTCCTCATTTCCACTCACTCAGTAACTGGCAAAGAGGTGCACCTGAGACAAGAAACTCTAAATTTATCATTAGTATTTATTTATTTATTTGAGGGCAACACTCTTAAGTGCTCATAGATTACTTCTGGTGGTGCTCAGGGGACCATGCAGTGCTGGAGGTGGAACCCACGCCTCCTGCATGCAAAAGATGTGCTCAACCCACTCAGTTATCTATTGGCCCCCAAATATTTTTCATTTAACAAATAATAAGCATGACCATAGATGACAGATGTTTTAATAAGTCAGTGGGGATATCTATTTCATTACAGACATCTATGTTGTACATGCTAAAGACCTTACAATTTTCTGCCAATTGCACTGCAAGAAAGCTAGAAAACAAGTTTTTTAAAAAGATACTTTAAGACCAAGAAAAGTTGAGAAACCTAGCTCTTCTTGCAAAGGGTATTTCAACTGAAACCAGGTGAAAATACGCTTCCCACTGAAAAATACAGAAAGGGAGAGATAAAAAGTGAGTCACCAGCCTAATAACTTTTTTTTTCAAATTACATGAAATCAAAGAAACAAAAGAAGAAAGTAAGACACGTCCAAATGTCTACCACGGGATTAATATCACATCCGACACATAATTTCCTCATTGGGATGAAAGCAAGCAGATACTTTTGGGCAAAGAACAGGCCACAGTTCTAATAACCAGCTCTTTGTGATGGAAATTCAACAAAAAAGAAGTGTGAGCTGGATCTGAAACCATCTCTCTCATCTAGCTATTTCAGAAAACAGGTTGGAGAGTGTGCTAATGGGCACAAGAGACCCAAGAACAGTGCCTAGGAGACCTCAAAGGCATATAGACCGGGCCACCAGAGGGAAAAGGAAAAAGAGAAGAAAGAAGGCAACTCCACTATGTCAATCATTCAGCTAGCATCATCGAGGCAGACATTAAACAATTAATGTGCATTATGGTATGACATTAAGCTCTGCAGGGAGTTATAGAGGGAGAAGAGTGGGGGAAAACACCACTCTTTTCCTTTCAAAAGTGTTCCCACGAATGGAGACTGAACCCCACATACAAAACCCAATTCCCCTGGCCCAGCTCTTATAGAATCATTCACATTTACACAAAGGTCTACCTTTTTTAAATTTTTATTAGTGAGACACCATGAGGCACAGTTGTAGACTTACAAATTTCACAAAGGTATGTCTTAAGGGGCTAAATTGTCTCAGGGAAAGGAGAATGAATAGGATCTCAGGAAGTCAGGTTCCTCTAGTAAGGTTTTGGATCTAGACCCTTCAGGAGTATCCACCAAGGGCAGGAAAAAACAAATCTCATGAAGTTGACGAAAGTGGCACCTCATGGCAAAGGGACAAAAATCCAGAGAGCCTGTGGCTTACCCCCTGAGTAGGAGCCAGCAACATACTGTTATTTGAAAGCAAGTACCATGCTGGGTTGTATTAACAGGTGTCTGGCAGGGAAAGGCTGGGAAGTAAATCTTTCCTCTCTGCTAGATGTGGCCTCACACTGGTGAGAATCACTGCATTCAGTTTTCTAGGCAAGAACCATGGGCCATGATCCAAACCAAAGTAACAGAAATGAGAGGAATGTATTCTGATAGCTATCAAAGAAAGGTGAAAAGGAACTGAGGTTTTACAGTTTCTGAATCTGAGGTAAAAATGTCCCGTTGCCTGGCAGCTTTGGTCAGATTTGCTCAGCTTCTCTGTTTAAGTGACCACATAATTGTTCACAAGATTACAATGTTTTGTTTCCAATATGGCCCATTTCACAGAGAAGACCAAGACAGGAAAAAGTTAAATCATTAGCTCTGGTTTCTGTAGCAAGCCATGAGCAAAACTAGCATCATATATTTAAATCCCAAGGCTGTCTGTGGGTTGTTTAATCCACAAATGCATACCACGTTTCTTTATAATGGACGCCCCCAAAAGACTGTAACAATGAAAGATGGAAAAATTCCCTGCAAATTTCCTAAGCTGGGAGGGACAGGGAGAGAGACATAAAGTAATTCGAAAAGCAATGTCATGCCAACTGCATAAGTATAATATAATGCCTCACTGCCAAGGCCCATATAAACATCATTCCCATGTATCCCTTTGGACTGATGACACAAGACACAGCCCATCTGATAAGCTGTCAGCAGATGGCTGGATCCCTCATTGTACTCATTACCCATGGACATAAATTCCAAGCAGGAGCAGTTATCAGCACTCCAGACAACAGATGGGAATGACGAGATGTGGCTGGTCTAAAGTCAGTGGAGTGGAGGGATCGAAAGCCTAGTTCTCAAATCCATCAGGTTTTCTTTACAACAAAGCTGGCATAGAGCAAGTAGAACTCCAATATATTTCTTCAGTGAACTTCAAGAGATAGCATCAAAAGTTCCAAACTGTCCTAAATCTGTGCCATTCCATGCTTTCCTATGAGAAACTAAGAAAATCAAACAGTAAAGCAAAAGCAAGTAAGACATCTCTGATGGAAATCAGACTTCTACTATCTGGAAAAGAAGACAGAAAATAAATAGACAGGCAACTCAAGTAAAGGGCAGGGCTTCCTCAGTATTACTGGCTAAAACCAAGCAGTCTGGGGCTCTGGGGTTAAAAGCATCGTTTGTTATTTGCCATAATGTATAGCTTTCATCCAGGATATCTTATGCACAGAGAGACATGCAGGCAGCATTCACTGTCATGTGCTCTAGTCACTAAGTCTGGCACCTAATCAGAAGATGTTGATGCAGATGTTGATACGGAACCAAAAGGAAATGGGTTGTTAGAGAAGACATCCCAAATGGGTGTGTTAAGTTCCTAAAACAGAGACAATATAATTGCATGGAAGGGTGAGAAAGAGCCACTCATTTAAGACGACCAGTCTGTATGAATGCAATCAGTCAAATTGGCAATTTTTTCAGTCTGCTGAGGAACTGCAGATTTTCAGATGTAAATAGCTATAAGAATCTCTTCCTGCTAAAGTCCTGCTAAAGCCCCAATTCCCACAGTGGCCGCTCACTTCTAAAGCCACAACAACTACTAACTTCTGCGGAGATTTTTGGTAAGCAACCTAATTAAGCATTCAATCAAATTCATTCCCAGTCACCCCTATCTGCCTAAATAACATGTACACAGAAACAAGCCGTGCTGGAACAAACAATTAACCATGTCATTGGCAATGCCACAATACATACAGCAGGGGGGGTTGTTTAATAGTACAGCGCTAATAAACCCTGTGCTTGCTGGGCCTGAGAACCCTCCAACACCTCATTGAGTTCAGATGTGACATGGTGCTGCTCTCTTAATCCACAGTCCCGAGACCTTGGAGAAAACAGAAAAAGAAGCCCAAGAACCAGAATATTATTCAAGAACAGAAAATAGGCACAAGCACTGCTCTTCTGCCCCTAAGCACCACTAGGAGTACTCCCTACTTTATCCAGCCCCCCATCACTGCCCTTCCTGGTGCTTATGATTCTGATGTTGGCAGTCACCCAAAAGCAGAATGGCCATGATGAGGGTCTGTTTACTTGCCTTGGGAATAAATATTTTACAAACTAAAAAATGGGAGCTGAGGCTGAATTACTAATTCCCACCAGCCCTTCTATTTCCTGGCCTGAAGCAATACCACCCTTGTTTGAAACTTATCGGGACTCGGAGAAACAAAATCTTTCTATGTCAAAGTCAACTCATCTTGGTCAAAGAGACATATTTCTGCTAAATTATCCCTTTAGTTTCAACTAAAGCTTCCCTTTCCTTACCAAGATCCCTGAAATCCACAGAACTTACTACCATAATAAACCCTAATTCACTTGCCAAAGCATGACTTCGTAGTTGATCTCTGCCCTTTTGAGTATACAGCCACAGAAAACATTTTAATTTTCTTGCTCTGGGCATCAGTAAATCTATCCAATGCTAAATAAGAGGAAGCATGTGAAAGTGCCTTATGTACAGTAACATCCTAGATAAATGTAAGGTATTATTAACCATCCTTACTATCCTTAGTCATTGCTGCAACCAGTCAGAAAACTGTTGCAACCATCTGTTGTTCAATTTTGTTTTTAAGGACTCACAGCAACTTTTTAAAAGCTATACAAGTCTGCTTCCCAGAAAGAAGCACAGGTATAGCATAGAATGTTGGATCTATCTGAAGCCAAATGCCCATGTAGGTCAAAGGTCCCTATTTAAATGAACCAAAGCTGTAATTTGGGAGTCAAGGGCAAAGGGACCTGATCCAAGAGCTACACAAAACTTCTCAGCCAGTGTGTCTTCTCTACCTCCCTAAAGCTTCAGAGTTCTGGCTTCAGAGTTCAGGACAATAGAAGACAACACAGGTGAGGAGGATATCATGGGCCCTAAACATTCATCTCTATCTGCAACAGCATGCAGATGCAAAGCTGGCAGATGATTTCATCATCCTCTGCAAATGTTCCGAACAGTGACTTGGGCAGGCTGACTTTCCTGGGGTCATACGGGGAACAAAGATGAACAAGGATGAAAATATAGAGCTACATGACCTCGCCAAAGAAGAAACTGTTTTTTCTTGATAAAGCAAGTTAGTTATTACTGAAATTTATTTAGAAAGATGTGAGAGGGAAGAGAGAAAGAAGCATTTGCTCGAGAACACAGGCCTCACCAGAGTGGAAATAAGCAGCAAAGAAACAAACAGGCGAGATTCATGTTCAACGAAGAACATGGGCTCAAATAGCAAAAGGAGAAGAAACTATTTTCCTTTTCCTATACAAGGAGTCCAGAAGCATTTCTAGATTAACCCTGGGCTATACTTCCCAAGAATCCCCCAACACGCACACTGTCAATACATAGAAGACTCCGCCTTTCACTGCAGATGGGTGAACTGAGGCTCAGGGAATGTATGTTCCCCAAAGTCACACAACTCATTAATGCCAGGACTAAATCTCCTGCATCTTCTAAAAGCCTCTAGAAACCTTTCTACTAAAAAGTCTGGTGCTGCCAGGTGTGACGTCATCACACCAGCAGCAGCCCCAGATGGGCTGAATTTAGTCCTTTGTTGACCTTCGAGATATATGGGTGCCAGAGGCCTCAAGACCCCTTTGTAAAAGAGGCCCCCTATGACCCTCACCACCTGCCATCCCCAAAAAAGCACTCCTGTCCCAAGAACAGTGGCTGAGATGTGTTGTTTCTTCTCATTAACAAAAAGCCCATTCATAAATAAAGAGAAAGAAAGAAAGAGGATTGGCTCAAATTTAGACAGAAGATCTAGCTAGGAGAGCCCCAGGCTTCCTTTGAAAGGCACCACTCCTCAAAAGCCTGCTCTTTAAAAAAAATAGCTGCCCACTCCAGTCCCACTCGATGCCAATCAATAAGAGCCTCCTTATTTCAAAGCAATCCGCACCTTCCTGCCCCATCTGCAAGACAGGAAGTAGATTAAAGCTATTCACCACATCTCACAGACTGGGAAACTGAGGCCAGAATCCTAACAATCCAGTGAGATCCAGCGAACACAGAAGAGTTGAGCTCCAATGAGACAACCAACACCACGCTGATCAGCCTTCCCGCCAAGGCTTCAACAGCCTTCAATCTGAAAAGGGGGTGGAGGCAGAGGGCAGCTGCTAATTTGTCTTTTGGCTGCAGGCAAATGACCTCTCCAGGCCCCAATAGGCCTATAAAAAAGAGCTAATCACCTCAACCTCCTGCCTCCACATAGGTTATAGTTCTAGCCTTTCCTATATACAAAAGCAATGGGGATGCTAATGACAGGTTTCAGAACTGCCCAGCAAAGATACCAGCTCTGCAATCTAAAAAAAGAGGTTGTTTCCCCTTTCTCTTTCTCATCCTCCTCCTCATCCATGTCCTCCTCCTCCTCCTCCATGATTTTATAGTTTTAGAACATCTCTCCACACAGGCTGAGTACAGAAAGACAACCTCACTCTTGGTCCTCACTCAGATTATTTTTATATATCTGGCAACTTTCCTTTTCGATCCCATTAGTTTTTCTTAGCGCCACTAATAGGAGGTAAAGAAAGCAGCTCTCTAAGCGTCCCCTGGACCATGACCACAGGAGAGAGAATAAGAGTGATAAGACAGGGAGGCATGCATAAAATAAATACCCTCTCACCACAGATAGAGGTCACCAGTCCCAAAGCAAGTCCCTGCCCCTGGGCTCAGCGTGCACTAGTGGGAACTGGGGGTTGCTTCAGTGCCATTCAGAGGCAGACCTCACCCACTCAGAGCATTCATCCCCAAATGAAAATGTGATTCGGAGAAACCCATAAAAGTATTTCCCCTAGTCCCACAGTGGAGACAAGGAACCTTACGCGACCACCTCCAAGAAAGAGTGTCAACAGGCCTCTGAGTAATTAACTTTTGGCAGGACGGCTGGGGCACAGTGGACAGGCATGAGATTCCAAAAGGGTCACCTGGTTGGGGAGGCACTTTCTGCTTGAGAGAGGCCAGGGCAGGTCTGCGCTGGGTCATGGGCCTGAGTGCCAGTGGTTCCTTGGGCTTAGGCAGTATGTTCCCCACCTCCACTGTGGGGCTGATGCCTCGTGCAAAGGTGCAGGAAAGGCAACTCTGCGCAAAGACAGCCCCGCATTGGCAAATCATGTCTGACCGTCCCACTTCCCCGGGAGCTTAGGTGCTCTACCCTGCTGAGTGTCCTGAGCACAGAATTGACTTAGCATTTAAGGTTGCCCAGGAAAAAGTCAACGCACTCACATGCATCATGGTGACCAGGTGACAGGGGTTGAGCAGGTAGATGACGGTCTTGGTGGCGAACTTAAAGCCCACCTCTACCCCGAAGGTCAGGCACAGGGCTACTAAGAGCAGATTCTTGCTCAGGCTCTCCTTGCCTTCCTCTGGCCGCTGGGTCACCTGCTCTGGCTGGCAGCCTCGGCTATCCCTACCGTCCTCCTTCGTCTGCCTCAGGATGTGCCGCAGGGCCACCAGGATCTCCAACAGGGCCAGGGTCAGGACCACCACACTTTCCAGCAGCCGCTGCTGCCAAGACAGGAAGGCAGCACAGTCGGGGCCCCCATTGCCTGCAAAACTGGGGTCCACGCCCCCATACAGCCAGTCCAGGAGACTTTGGTAGCTATACCGGGACATGCCGCCAATTGGCTCCCCGACCACCGCCGTGCAGTACACAAGAATGAGCTGGAAGACGGGCCCAGAGGGTGGCCCGGGTGATGGGACATGTAAAGAGGGCACACCCCCGCACCCGCACCCCCCTCCGGACACCCAGCCGAGGGGAAGCTACACGCGAGGCCCGGGGCAAAGTGCTGGCTCTAACTTGTCCCCTCGGCTGTCTGGGGAGCCCCCCGCGCTTCTCCAGTGGCCACCAACGAGGAAGGGTGGAAACGAGCCGTTGGCCAATCTAAAAGGAAGGAGAGGAAAAAAAAAAAGGTCTCAAAGAGGCAATTGCATCGGGAATTACGAAGCAGGGAAGGGTAACGAGCAGGGAGGGAAGAAAAGGGGAACGGGGCAGTGGTGAAGCAAGCGGGGAGCAGGGAGGGTCGGGGAGGGCTGAAGGGACCCCCGCGGTGCCGCGGGAGTAAGCGGCGGGGCGGAGGGGGGAGGTGGGAAGCGGTGCGGGGGAAGCGGGGGAGGGGGGCAAGGGGGCGGAGAGTGACCCCTCGAGGAGGGGACGTGCGGAGGCCAGGACAGGGGCCAGGGGAGCCGGGCAGGCGGGGAGGGCGACGGGGAGGGCAGGAGCTCCTCGTCTCACGCACTCGCCACAGGGGAATCGCTTACTCCTGCAACCGCGTGGCCGTCTCTGCCCCCAGCTAGCAACTTCGCCGTCGACGGGCCCTTCAGCCAATTTAGAGCCGTCCCGGTCCAGCCGCCTGCCGCCGGGTACACCCCCGAGCTCCCAGCTCCACCCCACGGCCCGGGCCGCCCGCCCTCCGGCCAGCACCTCCCCCCAGCCGGCCCGCCCGGGACCTGCCCCCCTCGCGCCGGCCAGCCTGGGCGGGAGGAAGCCGGAGGGCGGGCGGGAGGCCCGGCCAGCCAGGGGCTGGGCTCCAGCCGGCCCCGTCCCTCCACCCGCCCGGGCGCCGCATCTTCCCGCTCCCCGACCCCACCCCAGCCCGGACCCCCGGGGAATGGTCGCTGCATCCCTCCAGGCTCCACTTACCGGCAGCTCAGCCCGCGGCTCGGGCTCGGGCGACCGCTCGGCTCCCGCGCGCCCCGCGCCCCAGCGCTCGCTTCCCCGGCGGCCGTAGCCGCCGCCGCCGCTGCTGCCGCTGCCGCTCACGGCTCCTCCTCCCGGTCTTCCTCCCCCTGCAGCAGCCGCTCTCGCTTCCTCCTTCTTCCCCTCCCTCTCTCCACCCCCTCGCTGCCTCCGCCTCCCGCCGTCCGTCCGGCGCTGCTTCGCCCCCCACCCCCCCCGCCCTCGGACCACAACTCCCCCGCCTCGCCTCCTTCCCGTTTCAGCCGCGGTCCAGGCCCGCACGGCTCCTACCCCTCACACCTCCCACCCGCCCTCCTTTCCGCGGTCCCTACCCCCCCCACCGCGTCCTCAATCTCCGCCCCCCCCACCCCGGCCTGCCTCGCCTTCTGTGCTCTTCAGCCCGCACGCGTGCACAAGCACCTTCCTCCCCAGCCCCGTGCACCACTCGCCTCCTCCAGAGCTTTGAGGAGTGACTCCACCTGAGCCGCTCCAGGGGCTGACTGGCACGCATCTGCACCCCAGACACCAGGGAAGCACTTAGCCAGCCCTCCCGAAGTTCCTGGGGGAATGAATAAGCCTGTCCAGAGACAAGCTCTGCTTTGGGGGTAATTGTTGGCGATGCCCTGCTCTTCGCTTCTCCTCTTTTCTACCCCGAGCGCCCCCACCCCACCCCAACCCCCAGCACCACCAGGAAAAGTATGAGAGCAGGAGGGCGTCGTTCTCTTACCTATCTGGCCACAGCACCACTTCCCATTTCAATGCCTAGGTCAGAAGCATCTTCTGGTTGATCCTCTCTCTCTCGCTCTGGTCCTGTATTTGTCTCTCTACCTCCGGCCACGCAGCCCACTCCTGACGCACCCTCTCAGGCCCTCCTTCGTTTCTCCGGCCACGCCTTCTCTCGCAGACTCGCTGAAAGGAAAGAAAAAAATCCTTCCCCTGATCTCTTGCCCCCACCCTCCCACCCTTGAAAGGAAGCGGCTGCTTCTCAACCTGCTCCTAGCAGCCAGGATCATGTGGGTGCAGAGGGACCCAAGAATCAGATAAACTCTGCTGATTGAGACCAGGTTCCTTCAGCCCTGTTGCTTTCCACCTATAGACTGTAGGTTGCTTTTCTTGGGATAGGAAAAATGGGAAACGGACCTTTCTGTGAATCCATCTCCTGTGGGTTTCAGCGTATTGGAGACTCACAGTGCTTTTAGGACAATATCCAGCAAAACACACTTAGGCACCTTGCCTAGGAAACACTTTTGGGTGTTGGTTGCCTGCCAGATTCACAACATAAAATACAGTAGAACTGTATTGTAAGACTGTCATCCTCACACCCTTTTCAATTCTGCTTTTCCTGACAAATACAGCCTATCTAATCCTAAGCCTTGCACAGTATTTGGCATGCTGTTCTTCAAGTGTTAATTAATAAGGATCAACAAGAGGCAGGAATTGATTCAGACTCTGGCTTGTATTTTCTCCTGAGATTTCTTGCTAAATCGTCTACAACATAACCCAGGAACATTCAGGATGTGGCTGTGGAGCTCCTGGTGATGGAATGCAACATCTGGATACCTCAAGTTACTCTCTTCAAGGAAGGAAGCATGAAGTTATAGCACTCATTAACCGGCTTCATTAATGACTCTGATTTCCATGCTGAACTTCAGTTGGAAATTTGGCTTTAATGACTATAACCAAGCCAACATCCTCACTTAGCCAGGAATGCCTTTTGTTTTTTCTCATAGGCAGAATGGCCACGCGTGTTTATGACCAGGATTCTAATTCCCTGTCTGCTTTCACTACCCTAGCCCTGTCGCCTATGCAGTTTCCTTAACCCCCTGCATGTCCCTCAATTTTCAAACTATTAATATAAATGTTACTGGTGATCTATTATCTTAGTTCTAGGACTACGTTTATTTAAGAGAGTCAAATTAGATAGACCATTATGAAATATCTGCCATATAAGAGCTCAATACATGCTACCATTCCAAAACTGTGTATGCCTGCATGCCTGTGTGTGCATGCACATGTGCATATGCACTCAGATTCAGTGTCATTCATCACATCTGCATAAACAATCCACAATCCTACTCATCCTTCAAAGCCCACGTAAAATTGCACTCTTCTCAACACCAACCCCCAGCTCCTTGAACAGTCTCTCTCTCTCTCTCTCTCTCTCTCTCTCTCTCTCTCTCATTCTCCCCATTTCTATAGCATTAGTTGCCTGCACTATTCACTTTATTCTGATTCACCTACTGTCTGTTTTTGTTCTCCCCTCATTAGCCCTGTCTCCTCAGATCTTTGGCGGCAGAGGGTGATGGACCTTAATCTTTTCTAATCCCCCACCCCAGCCAGCACCTAGCAGAAAGGCAAACATGAGGAGATTGCTGATCCCATAGGTAAAAAACTAGAGATAATTGAGTTGAAAACTGTGTGTCAAATTTTGGAAACTAAAAAAGCCTCTGACAAATGTCTCTCTTATTTGCTAGCTGGGGCCCTGGCCAAAGTCTTCTTTTCTCCAAACACTAACAAGAGTAAATGAATTTTGCTGTTGAAGTCAAGCCCTGCAATACCGTGTAACAGAACTCTGAAAATGGTCCCTTCCATCAGTCCTGGGAGAAAGAACATCTCTCCGTGCTTCAGTGTACACAGTGCATTTAACTAGGTTCTTTTTCAGACTTGTTTCTAAATTATCTGGAGCCTCTAATATTCTCTGATTCTTCGGAATTTCACCTTTTTGCCTTTTCATCCAAGTCAAATTTAAACCTTAAGGAAGAAGGGGGATTAACTGGCATGGTATTGTGAAATCCCTTTGTACCTCCAAGTCCTTGGACCAAGTTAGGGACTTCAGGATCTGGATGTGGTTCAGTGATAGAGTACATGTTGCATATGGGCTTTCCTAGAACCTATTCTCAGTCTGGTTTTCATGTGCCTCCCTCCCTCTTCCATTCTTTCTGCGTTCCAGCTCCATCTTAGTTTCCATCACTCCTTCAGTTGGGTCCCCTACCTCCCCAACCCCACTGCCTCCCCCACACATGCATTCTATTCCCAAATTCCAATCAATTCCCCCCCCCACTGGCTCCCCTATTGGGTTCTATCAAGAGCACCACAAAACAAAGAACCTCTCAAATGACCTCCTGTGGAGTGGAGTCAGAAATTATTGCCACTGTTATCCCATTGAGGCTCAGAAAGTGATGTCACTTGCCTATGATCTGCAAGTAAGCTGCAAAGTGAGGATTAAAATGTGGGGCTCAGTAGCATGGATCAGAGCAAGATTGTTCTCTTAGACTTGGCCATCTGCATTTTTTCTTTCTGCATTTTTATATTCTTTGAGTCCATTCCTGCCCCTCTACCTACAATTAGTCCCCAAAGTGAAGTGCATTATCATTCAAAGCAAAAAGTATTCACGATCCCAATATTATATAAAGTACTATCAGTCAAAATAAACTTTATGAGAGTAAATGAAGGGAGAGATATTTTTCCTGATCCAAGTCTCTGTGTATTATATCTACCCTCTCTCACACACTAATTCATCCAACACCAGCCTTCATTCCACAAATATTTACTGATATGTGTATACAAATATATGAGACATGTGTAATTTTTACCTTCAATGAGTTTAATATCAGCTAGGGAGATGGCACTAAGAAGAAAAGTTAGGTAATAGCATATGAGGGGAGGGGCTGAAGTGATAGCACAGCGGGTAGGGCGTTTGCCTTGCATGCGACCAACTCTGGTTCGATTCCTAACATCCCATATGGTCTCCCGAGCACCACCAGGAGTAATACCTGAGTGCATGAACCAGGAGTAACACCTGTGCATTGCTGGGTGTGACCCAAAAAGAAAAAAAAAGCATATGAGGAGAAATCACATACAAAGCAAGGAAACAAGAGTTGCTGTCACTGAAAATCCTGCATATGGAAAATGAACTACACAGACAAGGAGGGCAAGGAGGGAAGGAGAAATTCAGGGATAGCTGAGTACCAGGAAAAATTGTAGGTGGGCAGCCATGTGGTCTTTTGACGTCCCGTGGAATCCAGTCCGTAACGGCTCTAGTTCAGCGGTCATCTCCAAATCTCATTAAGTGACCAGCCCATCTGATTTTCGATACCTTGGCAAACGAGACAGAGTCCCTGATTCTCGACCATCTATGGAGGTCAGAACTACTGACTCTTTCTCTCATTTGAGTGAAACGTGATACTGCAAGCATAGATTCCTCTTTGGGGCCCAAGTCTCTGAGGCATATGTTAATGCAGGAAGAACAGTGGAATAGAAGAGATGTGCCGGGAGCCAGAAGTTCTTTGTCCTCTTAGCTATTTCTTCGACGCTCTTGAAGGTATTCCAAGCCACTGTCTTCCTCCTGCACAACTCAGGTACCAGGTCATTCGTCATGTTGACTTCTCGACCTAGGTACACATAACTTTTGCATTCAGAGATGGTCGTTCCGTTGAGAGTGAATGGAACATCAGGAATGAGACTGTTTCTCATAAACATTGTCTTCATGAGATTCAGCTGGAGTCCTACCTTTCCACACTCACGGTCAAAGTCGGCCAGCATTTGTGCCACTTGGCTAATGTTTGGTGTTATTAGAACGATGCCATCAGCAAAGCAGAGGTGGCCGCCCACCTACAAGATGGTCAGACTTCTTCGTCAAGACCCTGAACGATCGGTTTGAGGTTCTTCGTGTTCCTAGGATGAACAGACACCATTGGGCTACACTAGCACGCGACAGGGACTAATGGAAACCTTACTGGCACCCGTTCGAGCAAATTGATGAGTAAGGGGAAGTCAAGTGATCAAGTGATCAGGAAAAATTCTATGGGGATGGAGGTCAGTATGGCACATACCTCTGGGGAGTACTGACAGAGAAGGAGAAAGAAGCCATTCCTCTTTCAGGATTCAGAGAGGCAGCCCAGGGGTTAAGGCCCTTGCCTTGCACACAACTAGCTCCAGTTCGATAGCCAGTGCCACATATGATGACATGAGTTCACCACCAGGAGAGATCCCTGTGCAAGGAGCCAGGAGTAAGCCCTGAATATTACCAGGTGTAGCCTAAATACCAAACAAAGATCCAGAGGTTGGGTGACAATCCACTGAATTTTGACCCTGGTTTTTACATGGGTGCACACACATATAAATATTCATAGAACTGCATACTTTAAAGTTCTGTACTTTCTATCAGTTATTACTCAACTTAAAAATAGTTCAGTGAGGCCAGGGAGATGGCTTATAAGGCTAGAGCACATGTTTTGCATGTATCATCCTCAGGTACAATATCCAGCACCTCATGTCCCTCAAGCACTTCTAGGAGTGACACAGAGCCGCCCATCCCTAAAACAATTTCAGAGAAAAGATTAAAACTCAGCATTTATGGCTGGAGGATTAGGTTCTTGCACCTACATCTATAATGGTTCGGGCCCTGCACTCAGCCAACCTGGGTTCAATCCCCAGTACCCCATATGACCTCCAAGCTCCACCAGGAGTGAAACTTAAGAGCCAGGAGAAAGCCCTGATCATAGTCAAGTGCAACCCCAAAACCAATTTTTAAAAGGTCTGGGGAGCATACAGCCATAAGGCACTTGTTTCCACATGTAGCGAATCCAATTTCAGTCCCCAGCACCCAGTAAGTTCCCCCAAGCCCAGTCAGAAAGGATCCCTAAGTGCATAGCCAGGAGTATGCCCTGGTTTAGGATGCCTACCTCCAAAAGAAAACTGTGGTGCTATACAAAATTAGCAGGAACATCTTAAAAGAGAAAGTAGGAGCATTTTATTGGCAATATTAATAAATCTAGTCCAGTGGTTGTTACAATTCATAATCGCTTTGAAAAACTGATCTTTGGGACTTACTCACACAATTAGAGGTAATGCAAGTAGGACTTTCATCTTTTTAAAAATCAAGATTGAGAACACTGTGGTCTCTATAGCAAAAAAAAAAAAAATCAAACTAAGACCAATGTCACACCATTAAGAAGCTGAGCAAGGGGGTATGGTGCCGCCAGCAGGTCAATCTGTACCTGTGAGGCAAGTGCATCAGCAGCTTGATGGCACCGTCAGACTTTCAGATACCCCTGAATTACTGTTGTGCCTTTGGCTAGACCCCAAAAACTTGGGACAAAGTTTACCAAAAAAGTAAACAGCCAAAAGTTAGGTATGTGGGAGACACACCCACAAACCACCTCCTGCCCAGCTATATAAGTGGAGGCATGGCCTCTCTGGTTCCTGATCAAACTGCTTAATGGCCATAATCCCAGAGTCTCAGAAACAAATCTCGGAACCCAAAGACTTTTGGCAGAAATGTGTCCAGTCCCTACAATAGGTTATTGGCGCTGGGCCACCCCAGGTGGAAATAGGTTTCGTGCCTTGGCCTGTTACCCCTGGCGGCCCAGTAACCACCATCCTCCAGAGGCCACTGGACAGTCAGTTTTGGGCCTGCAGTGATGAGACACGCGGGGCCTCACCAGATGAGGGTGGAACCAGCCCTTTCCTCCCCATCCCAACGAGACTCCGAGTCACCACCTACAAACGGCCTCTCTAGCTCCTGATCAAGCTGCTTAATGGTCATGATCCCAGAGACTCAGAAACAAATCTCAAAACCCAGCAGCTTTTGGCAGAAATGCATCTGGACCGCATACAAGATGGCCGCCGCCTCAGAGCTTATTGGAAAGCCAGGTATGAGCCGGCGGTGACGGGGCAACTGCAGTCCCATGGGAAGGGGGGCGGCACCGGCTTGTCCTTCACGCCCTACCGAGGTCACAAGATGCCCCCCTACGAGCGGCTCTCGGGCACAGCCATAACACCAGATGCACAGAAACCAATCTCATAATTATCTGGCTTTTTGCAGAAATCTAAAATCATTATATGCTTCTCATAACCAACTATAGAAAACAAAGTATTTCACAGTGCCTTTTCAGCAATTCTGATTGTTGGGGGGAAAGTTCTGAACAATAATGGTGCATCTTTTGTCGAACTAATGAATTTAATCAATGTAGAGAAGAGTTAAATAGAAATCATCTGCCTCACAGGCATTGGGAGGGATGGGAAGGGGGTATATTGAGGTTCTTGGTGGTGAAAAATGAGTACTGGTGAAGGGAAAGGTGTTTTATCATTTTATGACCAAGACTTGAACCTGAAGGCTTTGTAACTTTTCCCACAGTTATTCAAGAGATAAATATAAGAAGAAAAAAATAAATAAAATTATGAAAAAGAAAAAAGGTAAGGTGGAGTTCATGCCCAATTCAATCAGCTAATCAGTAGCTGAATAAATAGCAGTACTCCTACATAAAAAAAGAAGCTGAGCACTCTTCAGACACTCTTCTATTTAAGTTTCAGAACAAACTCTGTGAGGTCAGTACAATTGTTCTGATTCTCATTTCAGAGAGGAGAAAATAGAAGCCCAAGTCATATTGCCCCAAAGTGCTGGAATTGAGAATTCTTTCTAGATCAGCTTGTCCCAAAGTCAGTGACCTGAACCCAACTACAAGATGACATGCCACTGGAGGAACACAAGCAGAAACTCTCGATAAATGAGCTGACTGTCTATAAAGAGATCATTGTTTTTCAAATACTCTTTCTTTACTTGCCTTTCTTACTGAGGATGAACTTATATTCAATGGCATGTGTTATTAGTCCTAAGTATACAGTCCATGAGGTTTTGTTTGTTTGTTTGTTTGGAAGGGCAACATTTGACAGTACTCAGAGTGAAGGCTAACTCCTGACTCTGAGCTCAGAGATCAATCCTAGTGGGCTCAGTGATCATATGGCATGCCATGGATAGACTCTGGATCAGTTGCATGCAAGGCAAATGTCCTACCCACTCTACTATTTCTTCTGCCCTAGCCCCACGACCCTGACAGGTGTAAACACCCCTATAGTTACCATCTATTGTGGAAAACCCCTCCCAGTGAATTGCCCACTCCAGAAGCAACCACTGTTCTGATTTCTATTACAAAGATTAGTTTGACTTATTTTTTTATTTGGCTCTGAGCTCAGGGGTAATTCCTCGCTTTATATTTAGTGGCCACACCTGGCTCTATGTTCATAAGTCACTACCTCTCTGAGTCCCCTAGCAGTGCTCAGGGGCCATATGTGGTGCCAGAATTCCAACCAGTGTCACAGCCACATGCAAGGAAGGTGCTTTAAGCTCTGTACTATGTCTCTGACCCATGTTTGGCCTATTCTTGAATGCCATATAAACAGAATCATACAGCATGTGCTCTATTTTGTCTAGCTAGTTTTGCTAACCATTCTGTCTGGGAGAGTCATCAGATCACAGCTCTTTGAGGGGAAGGGAGCACATCTGACTGTGCTTAGGACTTAATCCTGGTTCGGTGCTCAGTAGACCATATGGGGAGAGAATCCAGGTTGGCCACATGCAAGGCAAACACCTTATCAACTGTACTATCTCTCCAGCCCCATCAGATCACATAGTATATCAGAAAAAGAATATTAAGTATGTGGGTTTAGTAAAATCCATCAGACTTAGGACCCACAGGCCTCAATGTTTTTGTTGCTGAGCAGAAAGCTGCTTTTTCTTAGAAGCTCTTCTCTGCCCTCCCGTTGCTATAGTTCCAGCCATGCTCCCACAGCTGTTATTAACAATAGACCTCCCATATCGTTGTTTGACTGAGTTATTCAAGACACTTGAAATACATTAATCTCATGCAATCTGGGAAGCTGGTTTGGAAAGTTCCTCCTGAAGCCCCACTGATGTTTAGTAGAAGGGTGAGAGCATTTCTGATGTAAATCCACTTTAGGAATGTTTGGTAAAAGTCCACATATTCTCCTATGTGCCTCCATCAGAGATAAACTTGTGGTGCCTTGGCTGAACCTGAATAATGAAAATGGACTCAGCTATTCTCCTCCTTCTCTCATTCCTTCACCCTTAACTGCTAGTTTTCTTATTTTTGCATCAATTCCAAGTTTTCATGTTTTCTAAGTCCATTACTTTCTGCTAGTTCTTCTCCATATAGTAGAAACCCTATAACCATTGTTTTAATGACTTTCAGGCAATTACAGATTTTTTATCTAGCCTTCTGTTTCCATTCACAGTCTCCAGCAAGAGGTGAAAATAGCTACAGCTCTCACAATGTGAAAGTCCTTTCATCACAGCTGTGAGAGGTAAAGGATCAAAATCCTTGAGTTGTGTTTCCTGGTTTTAAGTGTTTCCTCCCTGTAACCTTGACCATTGGACTTGATTTGTAAGTTTCCTGTCATCTCCAGGCATAAGCCAACTTTTATATATTGTTCCCAAGGATTTTTTTTTGATTGTTGGTTTAATGGTTTGGTACTCTAACTGCTAGACCTCTTGCTCCCCACTAGATAGCTTCGTAAGACACCTGACCCAAGAATTGACAAAAACATTATCTAGGGAGGAAGCAAAAGCCACCCAGGACCTTGAATCTTTGATTGTTGCATAACCAATATCATTCCTCATTTTCCTTTTATTTGGTAGAAAGGGATGACACATCTCTACTTTTCCCTCATCTTCACATGCAGGAGGATTTGGCATATGAAGGTCTTTGCTATCTTGCTGATTACAGAAATTTGCAAGGCTTATGGAGAAAATAATGAAGGTCCCATGCTTTCACATGGGTTAAGCCACCAAAGAGTCTATAAATCAGGTATGTGCAATGAAAATAAATACCTAAGTGACCACCCTTGAAAAGTGCAGGTATTTGATATGTGGTACATTACTATTGAACAGAAACTAAAATCATTATATCATTGCTTCACAATCTAGAAGCCCAAGTCAAGTTGCTAGAAAAGTTCAAAAATAAATTACTCCTTGAGCTTCCAAATTTAAAATTTCTCCTTATCCCCTTCATTGGCTATTAAAGGTAAAGGTAAAGGCCCTCCCGTTGTTCATCGATTTGCTCGAGCGGGCCCAGTAATGTCTCCATTGGAGATTTTGTTGTTACTGTGTTTGGCATATCGTATATCGTCTCCATTGGAGATTTTGTTGTTACTGTGTTTGGCATATCGAATACGTCATGGGGAGCTTGCCAGGCTCTGCCGTGTGGGCGAGATACTCTCGGTAGCCGGGCTCTCCGAGAGGGGCAGAGGAATCGAACTCGGGTCGGCCATGTTGGCTGCGTGCAAGGGCTGGCTATTAAAAGAGAGATGTTATTTTGGGTTGTTGTTCTAAGCCACAAGAAACTGTCATCAGAAATCTAGTTTGGCATTATTTGGCTATTTCCATCATGATGTTGTCAGGCAATTTTATTTTTTTCCAGGGGTTCCAAGAAAGGTCTGTGGTGAATGTCACAGGCTCAGAAAGAACCAAAAAACTTGCATTTAGGCACAGAGAAAAGCACTTACGGCTCCTCTGGAATGACGCTGCTCCCTTCCCCCTTCTTGTCACAGCCTGGGGCAACCTGGACACCTGGGTTGGATTTAACTAGCTTGGGCAAGTTGCTTCCTTTCTTTGGGAGTCAGCTTTCTTTTTGGAATTCCAAGGGATTTCAAATGCTCACTTCTAAATTCCCTTCTAGCTTTAATATTCCCCCAATCGGTGGCATGTTGATGTGAAAGAACTGATCTTACGAATTCGGACTGCGTTTTCTACTCCTATATTTCTATCTCCTTTGTCTCATTTCAATCCGTATCATGGTGGAGTCAAGAAATAATTGCCCCACTGAATAGAGACAGAGACAAATTCTTTCCAAGGTAAACTAGCTAGGGGCATGTGGAAGATGGAAGCCAATAAGTTTCCTGCCCAAGGTTCACTTCTAGTAATAATAATTCTTTACTTTTCTTGTCATTGTTTTTATTTTCTTTTATTGAGGGTAAATCACACTATGCATGCTCATGACTTACTCCTGGTTCTGTGCTCAAGGGTCACTTCTGGTGGAGTTTGGGGAACCATATGGAGTTTCAAGCATTGAACCAGTTTTGGCTGCGTGCAAAGAGCCTTACCCACTGCATTATCTCTTGGGCATGCCATTTTTTAATCAACATGTTTAAAAGCTACTATGTACCAGCTCATATGTTAAAAACAGGGACTTATTAGTTAAATTTCACAGACAACATAGTTTAAAGCAAAACCGCACATCCTTGCTTTTTTGCAGAAGTTGAATTGAGCAGCAATCTTTTAAGTTACCGATGCTGAAATTAATTTAAAAGTAAGTATCCATTTAATTGCATGAGTCAATATTTGAGTAACAGGAGTAAATGAACAAATCGTACATGAACTCAGAGAGACATGAATTCAATTCCTTGCCAACGATGAACTTATATAAGTACAGACCAGAGACTTAACCTCTGGTTAAGACTTAAACTCCCTAACTCCCACTGTTTTTTAAAATCAAAAGTGATACGCTATTCACAATATCCACTCTAGGATTGTTGGCAGGATTCCTGAGGCTACATGGGGTGTGGGGAAGCTAGAACCCTATCTGATATGTATGTAGTTCAATAACTTTGTCTTAGTGTGTGTTCTCATTTTTCAAATACAAATCCTCCTATTTTAACCCCAGGGTAGAAATCAGTGGGTCGAGTAGGCCAGTTTTCTATTGAATACCCTTTCACTTCTGTAGCCTGAGGTGGTACTGACAGCCTGTTCCAACACAGCATACCAGAGGTGTTATTAGAGACTGCACTCTCTCCTGCCGGGGAGGAAGAAGAAAGAAAAGAAAAAAAATAGCATCTGGTAATCATGCAATTGATTTTGAGATGTGGGCAAGCTGGCAGTTTGCAGTTGCTCTTTTCCTGAAGTGCAATGCTGTCAGAAGTCAATATTCTGAGAGAAGGTTTGGAAAGCTAGTTAGCATGCCCCCATAGGATTCTGAAAGTGATTGTCCCATCCATTCTTGTTATAGGTAAGATACCTACCCTGTCACTGTCACTGTCCTCCTGTTGTTCATCGATTTTGCATGAGCAGGCACCAGTAACGTCTCTATTGTGAGTCTTGTTGTTAATGTTTTTGGCATATCGAACATGTCACAGGTAGCTTGCCAGGCTTTGCTGTGCGATACCTACCCTAACCTACTATTTTATTTTTGTTTGGTTTGGGGGCTCATACTCAGGGCTTATTCCTGGCTTTGTGCTTTGGGTACCATATGGGATACCAGGGATTGAACCCGGGTCAGTTACGTTGAAGGCAAGCACCTTACATACTGTACTATCTTTCCACACCCCCCAGCTTCCTACTTTATAAGTCAGCACTCTCGCTCTTCCCTGTTACCCTGTTAAACAGGAGACAGAGATGTTAACACTAGTTGCTCCAGATGGAGAGACCAAGAGCTCAGATTCATTCTCTCTCTCTCTCTCTCTCTCTCTCTCTCTCTCTCTCTCTCTCTCTCTCTCTCTCTCTCTCTCTGTATATGAAGGATCTTCAAGAGTGCTTAGGAGCCCTGGGACCATTCTTTGGGATACTAAGCCTGACTATGGAAACTATCAATTTGGTAAAGTCCAGCAAGTTGGTACTTCTCAGCCCTAGAAATTTCACGGGCAACCAGGGACACACCTAGTAGTGCTCAGTGATTGAATTTGGAAACTTGCACATGCAGGGCATGAATTCCACCCACCTGAGCTATCTTCCTGGTGCCTCTGATTCATTCCTCCAAAAGTGCAATCAGATTGAGCAAAAAAAAAGTACATTTCACACCTGGAGGCATTCAGATAAACATATGCAGTTCCAGGGATCAAACCTGGTAGGCCACGCACAAACCAGGCAGTCTACCCACTGTGTTATCACTCCAACCCCAAGGAAAGATGGTAAATTTCATTTGACATGCTTTCTGAGAAATATTGATAATAGCACCCACCCTTGGCATTCAAATGTGTTCAGGTCCAGGTAAATTTGCATTTCTACTAAATTTTATTGTGAAGCGTGGCAGTAGAAATCAACTCCCAAAGTGAGCACTCTTCTCAAGCTACACCCAAGAACAGAACCCTTATTAATGGTAATAAAAATATTGACAATTATCATTTATTAAGAAGTTATGTTAAACCCTCTCAGCCCTGGGGGAACACAAGGACTTTTAGGCAAGAGATGGGAGTGATAAGAAATTGGCTTCAGGTGCTGCAGGTAGTAAAAAGACAAGTTTTCAAATTATATCTATCTGAATTTAGAGCCTGACCAGCTCACTAATCTGCCTCTTGCCTAGAATCTCATATGTCCTGTGCCTCACTCTTGCACCATGCTTGACAACGCCTGGATGATCATTTGTGCACAGAAGCACATTTGATTTTTGGAAGGTGGGAGTTGGATCACACTTGCTCTTACTCTTGGCTCTACCCAGGGATCACTTCTGGTTCTATGCTCAGGGATCACCTGTGGCAGATCAAAGGGAAACATACACAGTGCTGGGGTTCAAACCAGGATGGCCACATATGAAGCAAGCACGTTAACCCCTGTACTATTTCTACAGCACAATCTTTACCCTTTATAACTGAGTAGTCAAAAAGTACGTGGGTCATGCAGTGTTTGTGCCCAGGACCCAGCTTTATCATCACAATACAGTCAACTCTCCATATCCACAGATTGATTGCTTCCAGGGCTCCCTTAGGATATAAAAATACAGGTGAGGGAGAAAGACTGGTAAAATATGGTCCAATAGTTGCATGTGATCTATGCAATTCTCTCATATACATTTTTGGGAGGAATCAGTGCAAAATATCAAGCCTAGGGTTGCACTTAGGCACAACATGTATTCTACCACTGAGCTATATCCATAGACATCCCATATTCTTTAAATCACCTCTAGAGTGATTGAAATAATTAATACAATGTAAACATTGTATAAATACTTACTATACTGTGTTCTTTAGGATGATGTTTCTCAACATTTTTCTGATAATGTCTCCTGTCTTTTCAACATTTCTTTTCTGTGGCATCTCTTCTTCCTATCTGTTGACTCCCTAATCTCATGCTGTGTCCCACTTCCCATTTACATGATTTTTATTTGTGATCCCCTTGGAATATCCTGGCTCCTGGATGAGAAATACTGGCTTAGGGAATATTGGCAAGAAAAAATGTCTGTACATATTTAGTACAGATGCTACTATCTGTGACCCATCTGAGGTTGGTTGGACTGGTTGAGACAGAGGTTCATTAATTAATTAATTTTTCTTTTTGGGCCACATCCAGCAGTGCTCAGGGCTTATTCCTGGCTCTTCACTCAGGGTTTACTCCTGATGGGGCTTGGGGGATCTTAAGGGATGCCAGGGGAAAAGCCCAGGTCAGCTGCCTGCTAGGCAAGTGTTCCATCTGCTGTAATATCGCTCCCTCCCACACAGAGGTTAATTTTAATCATCTGACCACTAAGCTAGTGGTCAGATGATTAAAGTGCCATTGAAGATAGATAGGTTATTTCTCCTATATTATTTTAGGTTTACTTTTATTTATTTATTTGTTTGTTTATTTTTAATTGAATCACCATGAGATTCAAGGTTGTTCATGATTGAGTTTTTGTAATACAGTATTCCAGTGCTCGTCCTTTCTAGGTAGACACATTGGACTTGCCACTTCAAATCAAGAAGTAATTTAACTCTGTCACGAACTCATTTGGCACAGCTGGCATCTGCTTTCAAAACACTTGAGTATTGAATATCTTCTGAACCATTCACTCTTGGATGGGGTTCTCTGGATATTGATGGATTGTTCTCTAAGGAAACGAATCAAGACAGAAATAATATGAAATAAGATATTGGTTTTTCATTTTCCTCTGAGTTGGCCTTGAGCATTGCGTAAGTACGAGGGTCTCCAAAAATGAACACTTTCTACTCATACTTCATTTATCTCCATGTATCCCAGCTTCTTGCCAGAACTTTCCCCACTTGGCATACCTTTTGTGATGAAGACTTCATTTCAGAGCTACTTCCTGCCTCCTTCCTCCATCTCATTTATTTCTTAACGGACCATCTGCTCTTTCCATCAGATTGCTCCTGGCGGGGCTAGAGAGATAGTACAGGGATTAAGGCACATGTTTTGCGTGCACCCAAGCTGGGTTCAATTCCTGGCACCACGTATACTCTCCTTCGTGCCTCCAGGAGTGATCCCTCAACATTTCCAGTTTGGCACAAACCAAAAACTAGATTGTTCTTCCGGGGCCCCTCCATCCTCTGTAAAAGATACGCAGCTAGGCATGAGGTAACCCTTACTTCTCATGATACTGTACCAGGCACATCTATAGATACTATTTCTTTCCAGCACAATTACAGATACCATTTTCTTCCCATATTTTATTTTCCATTTATTCTATCTTAAAACAGTTTGCAGAGACTTTATGTGTAGCAAGGTATAATTCATCATCAAGTTGGATGAATTATGAGCCTCAGTGGCTGCCTAGGACTCTAATGGACATACATTCTGTTTTCTCATTTGGAATGGGACACCTCCAAAAGTCAATCATCCGTGACATTTTCTGTTCTCCAGAGATCGTACAGCATAATGTAATATGAACTGTGTCATGAAGAAAGGTAGAATAAAGAGTGTAGGAGCCAATCAAGTAAAATCTAATAGTATCATACTACACATACAGTAAGCAATACTGTGTTGTGTACTTTAAAAGTTGCTAGGAGAAAGGGCCAGTGTGCAATGGGCTTTCCTTGCATATAGCCAACCCTGTTTCAATCCTGTGCACCACATATGGTCCCCTGAGCCCGCCAGGAGTGATTCTTGAGCACAGAGCCAGGAGTAAGTCCTGAGCACCACTGGTGTGGCCACAAACCAAAAAATAAGTTGCTAAGAATATAAAGCATACGTTAAATATTCTTATTGAAAGACAAAAAAGATAATGAGATATATTGGATTTGGAAGTGATGGATATATATATGACACAGTTAAGATCATCTCAAATGTATTGTATGTATCTCCAAACTCATAAAATTGTATACATTAAATGTGTATACATTTGTATGTCAATCAGACCTCAATCAAATTGTGTCCCCCTGTTTGGGGGCCTCACCAAGAGATGCTCAGGGGCTATTCCTGGTTTTTTGTTCAGGGGGAACCATTTCCAGTGGTTCTTGGGGGGAACCATACATACATTTCTGGGGTTTGAACTAGAAACATCCTCATACAAAGAAAGTTCCTTAACCCCTGTACTATCCTTAAGACTCAAGTGGGATTTTTTGGGGCAATGTTTTATTTATTTATTTTTTGTATTGTTTTGTTCACAATAATCTATTACATTGGGTTGGAGCGATAGCACAGGGTAGGGTGTTTGCTTTGCACATAGTCGGCCCAGCCGAGCCGGGTTCAATTCCTCCGCCCCTCTCAGAGAGCCTGGCAAGCTACCGAGAGTATCTCGCCCACATGGAAAAGCCTGGCAAGCTCCCCATGACATATTCGATACGCCAAACACAGTAACAACAAGTCTCACGATGGAGATGTTACTGGGCCCGCTCGAGCAAATCGATGAACAACGGGAGGACTGTGACCATGAATCTATTATATTATTCCAACACTAATCCCACCACCATTACACCTTCCCACCACCTTATTTTGAAATTTTCTCACTGCCACCCAAGCCTGCCCCCAAAGCAGGTCCTAACTAATTTATTTATATTGTTTGTTATGAATACAATCAGCTAGAAATCATCCAAAAATTTTTTTTTGAGGAAAGTGTGTGAAGGTTGTTATATCTCACCCTGGAGCCATTAAGTCCTTGTATAAGAGATTACTAACACGTTGTTACAGTTTGAGTCTTTGTGTGCTAATTTTTTAGTCAAGATTAGATAAATTGCCTTCTACTTTAGACTCCATGAAATGGAGTGTGCTACTCTTCGTACATCAGTGGTGTAGAGTATGAGATGTCATTCCATGAATTCTAAAATTTTAAAGAGGGTGATACAACTAGAGTTAAATTTTTAACTGTATGGTGACTTGAGTCAGGAGGCATCTCTGCAGCCTGCAGCTCTCTTCTGAGATTTATTTGTGAGTCTCTGGATCACGACCATTAATGAGCTTATAAGGTGCCAGAGGCAGTTTGTGAACATGACTGCCAGGTTCCCAGAAGAACAGGGAGATGGAGGGGAGGTCTCCCATTCTTGACTCCATAAGAGTCTGGAGATTTCGGTCGCAAAACCCTCTACCTGAGTTTTACATCAGATTCATTCTCATGGATGAGGTTCATCTCAAGCCTGTGAAGATCAGCTGTGAGCATGGTGGTGCGTGGGTTCTGGAGGTTTTTGGCTGACGGGGCTCTGTGGGGGTGGGTGGTGGGATTCGTAGCCTCCTTCCGGGGTACCTTAGGTCCAAGTGGGATTTTAAAATAAATATTCAATCACCCTGAAATACAGTTTTGCAAAGCTGTTCATGGTTGGATTTCTGTCATAGTGTTCCAACATCAATCCCTCCACCAGTGTACATTTTCCACCGCCAATGTACTCAGTTTCCCTCCTGTTTCCCCTCCCCCCACTGCCTGTCTCTGTGATAGGCACATTTCATATCTCTTTCTCTCTCTCTCTCTCTCTCTCTCTCTCTCTCTCTCTCTCTTCATGTAGGTATTATGGTTTGCAATACAGGTACTGAATACAGCCATAGGGCTGGTGCTTCGATGTTTGACTTTGGAGGTTGTCCTGTGTGTTCAGTGTAGAGTGCTTAGTGATCTTCTTCTGTGTCTAGAGAATCCTGAAGCAGGACCCTTTCAGGTATCTATCTGCATGGTTCTCTCTCTAATGTTCCTGTTGTGTGGTATGGCACTTCGCACGTTTCATCCACAATGATGATGCAGCTTTAAAATGAAAGTCACGCACTTACTTGACATGGGGAGATACCATGATCACAAAGGTGATTTTCCAAGGCCGAGGCTTATCCATTGAACTCTGGATTTACTGATCCGTGCGATTTCCCCAAATGTGGGAAACTTGATTGCATAATTTGCGGTAGTGAAGGAATGTGTTCGCATTCTCCCCATGGAAATGAAAGAAAAATAATGAACACCACATGTTATTTCCATGGAATTATTATCTGTGTTCTTGATCATGCTATAGATGATTGATATTTTAATAAATAAAATATTTTGGCGCATAAAAGGAGTATAATTTAAAAATAAAAAAATTAATACCTTCATATATAAAAATCTGGAATTTCTAAGTGAAAGATATAGCAGGTAGTTAGATTCAAAAATTTCTGTTCCCTTCAAACATCAAAGAAACTCTGATTATGAATACAACAGAAACTGGGCTGGGCCATGCTTGAAGACACTTGTAAAGTAAAAAAATAAAGAACAAAACTACCAAGAGAAGATTGAAAGCACTAAGTTCTCATAATGTTTATTTCTTTATTGCCTTCAACATAATTGTTTTTAACCACAATTGGGTACGCAGTCATAAATGAAGCTGAATTTTAGCCTACCCACATCACTTGATTTGAATGTTTAAGTCAGCAATAAAACAGAAAGGACCTCCCCAAATTAGTAAATCTAAGAAAAAGGATTTATCAACTTTTTATAACAGTGTCTCAAAACTTATTAGGACTACCGAATTCCTTTCTAGACTAAAATTAATCACCACCCATCCATAAGAAATCTATGTTCTTTGTTTTTTGTTTGAGGGGCTATATATGGCAGTACTTAGAACTTCTTCCTGGTGATGCTCAGGGATCATTCCTGGCAGGGTTTGAAGGACCATATGGGGTGCCAGGGATCAAACCAGGGCTTGCTGTGCGTGCACATGCTTTAACTCATGTACTGTCTTCCCAGACCCCAAATCTATCCCTTAAAAGCAAGTAGAAAGCACCTTAAATTCCACCTAAGGCTTCTTAACTCCCCCCACTTCACCATTGGCCACTTTAGGAAACACTTTTCTTGGGCCATTTAGATTCTCTGGGGCACTCTGAGCCCTGATGGCCTCTTTTCCTTTCCCATCACATCAACAGAAGATTGAATTTCATCTTGTTTTCTAAAGAAGACAGACCAGGCTTGCCTGGAAAGAAAACATCCCTGGAGAGATTAGACTCCAACTAATTCTCATTTCCAGCATCTAAAGACAGAGGATTAGATTAAGAAATGAATAACATGATACGCTGGGCTCCAATTGCACGATGTGAGCTTTCTAATTTATGATATTTGTAATGGAAGTGAGCCAAGTTGGTTCTTAGAAACAGATGGTGAGAGTGATATTGGTCAAAGGCCCAGCACACCTAGGAAGAAGACAAGAAGAATAGCTCAGACTTAGGAACAAAAAATAAATGACTTAGTTTTTCTCCTTGCTCAGGTTCAAACACTCAAAGTCATAAGTTTCACACTCAAGAGTGTGTGTGTATATGTGTGTTCTTTGGATAGTCTCACACCCAACAGAGGAACACACACAAAACAAGGTTTTCTCAGTATTATCCTGCTTTCCACCATCCTTCTTACTCCTATCTGCCAAAATTCTTGTCTATTCCTCTGGACAGGTTAGGAAAGAAAAACAACACCCATGTGCTTCTTGTATTGCTGTAGCAACCAGCAAGAGCAACAGAAGGGGTCCGAATAACAACTTTCTTAAACTACTTGATGCCTACAGACCAGCACTTGTCCTGCATACCAGTCTGGGGACTGACAATTATAACCAAGTTGCTAGACCAGTAGTTTTTAAACTTTCTGCACCTTCAAGCTGGCAGTTGAAGAATGCTGCTGTAGAGGCTGAGAGAGGAGGAATATATGGAAGGCAGAGAAGTTGCCCATTAGGTCAGTATCACACAAATAAGAACAAGTAGGCATTGGGCTCTTATGGAGTCACTCTTCCTCACTCCATGGTGACAAAGGAAAAGCAGAGATTTGGGGGACTTATAAGGTAAGTTGAAGTCACATCTCATAGGTTCAATACCTCCCCTAATAAATGGCAAGTCGGAGTGGTGTGGTGGCCTGAATTTTAAGGAAAACAGTTTCCAGACTAGCTCATGAAAAAAGTAGTACTAAGTGCATGAACAGCCAAATGGGTATAGTCTGGGTAGCACTGTGGCACGACATTTGAGAATAAAGGATGTTTAAATAAGGGAGAACTGAGAGTCCGTGGCTACAGAAACAGAATGACAAAGTCCCACCTAGCACTCCCCGCCCACCTCAGGAGCTTCCATATTTTCTCACCCAGGTCAGGAAACCTGTGGAGCATAAGGCCACTAATGTAGCTGTGCATTCACTCCTTCACTCCTTTATATCTTATGGGCACCATACACTGGATATCTAACCTCCAGAAACCTGTCAAACAACAGCACATAAAAATAGTGCTGGCAGAAAAAGAAGATGGTGGCGGTGTGGCAACAGGCATAAGAGCTGGCAGAGTGGCAGCAGCTCTCAGCGCTCTAGACAGCTGAGCCCATGGGTCATAAAATTTCTGTGTGCATGACCCTGTAAATATTTTCTCTCAATAAGAGCTGACTTTTTTGGAAAAAAATATGGGCATTCCTTCAAAAACTAGAAATTTAGCTTCCATATGACCCAGCAATACCACTTCGGGGAATATATCCCAAGGGTGCAAAAAAGCATAATAGAAATGACATTAGCACCTGTGTGTTCATTGCAGCACTATTCAAAATAGCCAGAATCTGGAAACAACCCGAGTGCCTGAGAACAGATGACTGGTTAAAGAAACTTTGGTCCATCTACACAATGGAATACTATGCAGCTGTTAGGAAAGATGAAATCATGAAATTTGTGTATAAGTTGATGGTCATGGAGAGTATCATGCTAAGTGAAATGAGTCAGAAAGAGGATAGACATAGAATGACTGCACTCATTTGTGCAATACAAAATAACATAATATGAGACTGACACCCAAGGATAGCAGACACAAGGGCCAAGAATATTGCTCCATGGTTAGAAGCCTGCCTCATGAGTGGGATTGGATAAAGCTGGGATAAAGAAGGGATCACTAAGTAAATGATGGTTGGAGGGATCATTCAAGATGGGAGATGTGTGCTGAAAGTAGATAAAGGATGAAACGTGATAACCTCTCAGTATTTATATAGCAAACCGTAATGCCCCAAAGTAGAGAGAGGGAGTATGGGGGAAGTTACCTGCAATAGAGGCAGAGGAAGGGTTGGGAAAGGGGGGTACTGGGGACATTGGTGGTGGAAAAAGTACACTGGTGGAGGGATGGGTGTTCAATCATTGTATGATTAAAACTCAAACATGGAAGCTTTGTAACTGTGTCTCACAGTGATTCATTTAAAAACAGCTTTCACCAAAATTTAAAGAAAAAGAAAAGTATATTAATACATGCAGATAAAATGTTTTCCAAATAAACCACTTTTAAGTTTTTAAATTTCTATATAATTAAAAAAGAAAGTTTTCTTTGCAGGGGATCGTTGGCAAAGGATAAAATTTATTGTAAATAAACCTCGTATGTTAGTATTCTATTATGTTAAATCTTCTCAACTATAGTGTCATGAGTTCAAAGTGCTGACTCCTGAGAAGCACTGTGAACCAACGTTTCAAAGAAAATTATGACTTGAAATAAAAATAAAAAGAGCAACTTAATTGGAACCAAACTGGCATGCACCCACTGTGACTTGATGGTGGTGGCATCCTTGTGGCCTCACTACCACAGCTCTCAGCACGAGGGACAGCCAGTGGCCATGGCCAAAGAAGCTTAGCAGGATTGGCACTGTTCGGGTCCAGCCGGCACTGCTGTGGCATGGGTCCCGGAGTTAAGGGGGCACCCGGGTTCCCACCATAGGAGTCTTTCTCAGGCATCTCATTGTCGACAGGGAATCCCCAACCATTATTTCTTCCTCAGATCAACCTGTGCTGCTAGTGCTGCCCTGTGCATATTATGGAGGAGGGCCTCCCTCAACACCAACTGTCTGGAGACAGTCTGGTGGCGTGTGCCCCCAGGCGCTACGGCGCATCCAGATTGCCCAAGCCACGAATGGTAACAGTCCTGGCTTTGGACTGTTCCTGCATCTGCTGCTGCCACAGGGGCCAGAGACCTCAGCACCACTGGTCAGTCAACCTGGACATGAGAGAAGGAGGGCAATGGCATCAGCAACCTGACACCCCCAAATCGCTTTGACTCTGGCTGGACTCCAACATCTCAGGCAGGACCAAGTTTTCCGAGAAATTAAACTGTCATAACTTAGGTATGACACTTAGCACGCGATAGGAATTAATAGAGACGTTACTGGCGCCTGCTCGAGCAAATTGATGAGTAACGGAATATCAAGTGATCAAGTGAACTTAGGTATATGGGAGCCATGCTCACAAACTATCTCCAGCTCATGCATACAAGCTCAAGTATCAGCCTTGCTCCAGAGACCCATAAATAAATCTCAAAAGAGATCAAAAGCCACAGTTAATATTGGACCTGTGCAAGGCTGAACAGACCAACGTAGATCAGAGGAGGGCTATTCTGCCTAGGGCCCACATAAGCAGAGCCTCCGGCAGCCACTTGCTCCCACAATTCAAAATCACCATTGTGCCCCTGGCCAGACTCCTCCATCTTGGGATGGACCTCACTGAGATATCAATCTGCTGAAAGTTTTGGTATGCAGGATTTGTGAATGAAATGTCCAGGCTTTCTCTGTGTCTGGATGGGCTACCTCCCCCCAACTCCCTGTATCTCTGGAAGCCCCGGCAGTCATGTCCACACCCCAAAGCTGCCACCCAGTGGAAAAAAAGCTGCTCCAGATGTACTTTCCTGATAAGAATGCTGAACTCCCTGAGCAAACACGATGAATTCTTGGCACCTGTACTGCAAACTATAATGCTCAAAAGTAGAAAAAGAAGAAAGGTGCCTTCCATAGAGGGAGGCAGGGGAACTTAGGTTGGGGTGCTGATAAACAGCCTAGATAAACAAATTAAGAGATACAGGGTAGCAGGATGTATTAGAAAACTGAATCTGACTTTCTTTTGCCTACAAGAAACATCAGAACAGTCAGAGCGAACACAGATTCAAAGTCAAAGGCGCAAAGATAATATTTCAAGCAAACAATTCTCTTCAAAAGGCTGTAGTGGCACTATTCACAATAGCCAGAATCTGGAAACAACCAGAGTGCCCAAGAACAGATGTATGGATAAAGAAACTATGTACATCTATACAATGGAATACTACATAGCTGGTAGAAAAAAATGAGGTCATGAAATTTGCCTATAAGTGGAGAGTCTTGGAGAGTATCATGATAAGTGAAATGAGCCAGAGGAAAAGGGACAGATATATAATGACTTTTATTTATGGGATAAAAAACAGTTTGTAACTAATATTCAAAGTCAGGGAAAATGGGCCAGGAGGACTGGTCAATGGTTGGTCAATGGTGTGGTAACTGAGGGTAGTTAAGATAGAGGAGGATTCATTATGATAATTCACGGTCACGGTCCTCCCGTTGTTCATCGATTTGCTCGAGCAGGCCCAGTAACGTCTCCATTGGAGACTTTGTTGTTACTTTGGCATATCGAATACATCACGGGTGGCTTGCCAGGCTCTGCCATGCGGGCGAGATACTCTCGGTAGCTTGCCGGGCTCTCCGAGAGGGGCGGAGGAATCGAACTCGCGTCGGCCATGTTGGCTGCGTGCAAGGCAAACGCCCTACCGCTGTGCTATCGCTCCAGCCCATTATGATAATACTACTTGGAAATGATACCTCTGGACAAGAACCGAGTGTTGAAAGCAGGTAAAGGGATATACACGATAAGCTTTCAGCATCTGTATCACAAACCATAAAGCCTAAAATGAGAAAGAGAGAAAGAGAAAGTGAGAAAGAGAAGAGATGCTCCTGCCATAGAGGCAGGCTGAGGTAGGGGGTTTGTTTGAAGGGGTGGGAGGGACACTGAGGACACTGGTGCTGGAAATTGCACTGGTGAAGAAATGGGTGTTGGAACATGTATGACTGAAATGCAATCATGAGTAATTTTATATTGATCTCTATCTCGGTGACACAATAAAATATAAATAAATAAATAAATAAAGATACAAAAACAGCTGTATTGGTCATACTTAGACAGGATAGACTTCAAGCTTAAAAAGTGATAAAAGACAAAGATGTTCATTGCTTAACGACCCAGTTATATATATATATAACTGTAGCACTGTCCTCCCGTTGTTCATCAATTTGCTCGAAAAGGCCCAGTAACGTCTCCATCGTGAGACTTGTTGTTACTGGTTTGGCATGTTGAATACGTCATGGGTAGCTTGTCAGGCTTTGCCGTGTGGGCAAGATACTCTCAGTAGCTTGCCAGGCTCTCTGAGAAGGGCGGAGGAATTGAACCCAGCGCAGCCGGGCCAGCTGTGTGCAAGGCAAACGCCCTACTGCTGTGTTATTGCTCCAGCCTATATATAGAACTCACAATCCTAAACATTTACATACCTAATGAGCCAACAAAATATTTAAAATATTTAAAATAACTGCTATATACTTTAAGGCCATGGCAAAACCTGGCAAGCTAACCCATGACCTGGCAAGCTACCCGTGACGTATTCAATATGCCAAACACAGTAACAACAAGTCTCAAAATGGAGACGTTACTGGTGCCTGCTTGAGCAAATCAATGAACAATGGGAGGACAGTGTTTGTTTGCTTGTATCCTTTAAGGCATTATTAATGAAGAAATATAAATGGGAAGCAAAAGCTTCACCTAAAACAAATCGCATGCCCAGATGTGTTCACTAGTAAGTCTTCCAAATCTTTTAGGAAGACCTATTTCCAATCCTTTTCAGGTTCTTTCAGAAAGTTGAAGAAACAGAAATCCTCCAAGTTTCTTTCCCTTTTTGCCACACACAGCATTGCTTAGGGCTTAATTCTGGCTCTGTACTCAGAGATCACTCCTGCAAGGTCATGTGGCAAAATATGTAGTGCCAGGGATCAAACCTTAGTCAGCCATACACAAGGAAAACACTCCATCCACTGTACTAACTCTTTGGCCCCTCCTCCGAAACCTTTTCTATGAGGTGAACATTATTCTGATACCAAAAACCGACATAGATACCAAAAAAAAGGAAAACTACAGATTACCTATATTCCTGATGAACTATAGCACTGTCCAGCACTGTCCTCCAGTTGTTCATCGATTTGAGTGGGCACCAGTAACGTCTCCATTGTGATACTTGTTGTTACTGTTTTTGACATATCGAATACACCACGGGGAGCTTGCCACGCTCTGCTCTGTGGGCAGGATACTCTCAGTAGCTGCTGGGCTCTCCGAGAGAGAGATGGAGGAATCAAACCCGGGTCATCTGTGTGCAAGGCAAACGCCCTACCCGCTGTGCTATCGCTCCACTCTTGCTTGATGAATACAGATGCAAAAATTTTGCACAAAATACTAGCAAATTGAATCCAACAACATATCAAAAAGATCTTACACCATGATCAAGTGGAATTCATTTTGGGGTGCAAGGATGGCTTAACATACATAAGTCAATCAACATAAAACACTGTATCAATATGAGGAAAAATTAAAGATCATAAGATCATATCAATAGATGCATAGAAAGCATTTGGCAAGATCCAGTGCCCATTCATGATAAAAGCTCCCAATAAAACAGGAGTCAAAGGATCTTTCCTGAAAATAGTTAAAGCCATTTAACATAAGCCTACAGGAGGCATTATACTCAAAGGTGAAAACCTAAAATATTCCCTCTAAGATCAGGCAAAAACCAAGGTTGCCCAAACTCACCACAACTGCTCAATATAGTATAGCAATTAGGAAAGAAATAGGTATTAAAGGCATCCAGATAGGAAAAGGAGCAAAACTCTGACTATTTGAAGATTATATGATATGCTTTGAATTGAAAACTCTACAATAAAGGTCCTAGAAACAGTTGTTATAAAGTACAGTGGCAGGCTGAAAAACCAATGATTTTTTTACATGAAAATAATGGAATAGAAGAGAATTTAAAAATTTCATTCACAGCTGTGATTCAGACAATCACATGCCTAGGAATCAGCTTAACAAAACAGGTGAAGACCTAAACAAAGAAAAGTACAAACTATTACTAAAAGAAGTGAAAGAGAACATGAGTAAGTGGAAACACATCACCTGTTCATGGAACAGCATTGTCAAAATGGCAGTGCTGTGACTGGAGAGATAACACAGTGGGTAGGGTGTTTGCCTTGCACTCATCTAGCCCAGATTTGATCCGTGGCATCCCATATGGAACCTTGAGCCCACCACGAGTGGTTCCTCAGTGCAGAGCTAGGAGTAATACCTGAGAACCACTAGGTGTGGTCCCCCCAATGGCAATACTTCCCAAAGCTTTATAAAATTCAATGCAGTCCTTATAAGAATAACTATGACATTTTTCAAAGAGATAGATTGAGCACTCCTGAAACTTATACATAATAATTACCCCCTCCAGTAGCACTGTAGCACTGTCCTCCCATTGTTCATCGATTTGCTCGAGTGGGTCCAGTAATGCCTCCATTGTGAGACTTGTTGTTACTGTGTTTGGCATACTGAATATGTCATGGGTAGCTTGCCAGGCTTTGCTGTAGCTTGCCAGACTCTCAGTAGCTTGCCGGGCTCTCAGAAAGGGGCGGAGGAATCGAACCCGGGTCAGCCCAGTCGGCAGCATGTAAGGCAAACACCCTACCTGCTGTACTATCGCGCCAGCCCAGTACAGACAAAGAAATATTAGGGAGAAAAAATATGGGGGAAGTACATCTTTCAACTTAAAATTGTACTATAAAGCTGAAGTAACTAAAACAGCGTGGTGCTAGAATAAAAACAGACTCAGATCAATGGAATAGAATCGAGAATACAGAAATAGATCCTCAGGTTTCCTTACATGGACAGTTAATCTTTGATAAGGGAACAAAAAAGCATGAAGTGGAGTAAGGAAAGCCTCTTCAAGAAGTTTTACTGGGAAAATTAGTAAGGCACATGGGGAAAAAATGAACTCTGACGTCAAACACCACAAAAAAAGTCAAAGGAAAGTGGATTAAAGCCCTCGATATCAGATCTGAAGTCATAAGGTGCATATAGGAAAACATGGGCAGAATTGAAGCTAGAGGTTTATGTAAGGATTCAATGCCATTGGCCAAGCTAGTGGAAGCAAAGATAAGCAAATCGGACTACATTGAACTAAGAAGCTTCTGTACCCCAAAGAAAATAATGACCAGAATGCAAAGACACCCCACATACTGGGACGAAATACTAGCCCACAATTCATCTGATAAAGAATTAATACTAAGGAGCTGGAGCGATAGGACAGCAGTTAAGGTATTTGCCTTGCACGAGGCCAACCCGGGTTCAATTCCCAGAATCCCATATGGTTCCCCCGAGCACCACCAGTAGTAATTCCTGATTGCAAAGCCAGGAGTAACCCCTGTGCATCACCGGTGTGACCCAAAAAGCGAAAAAAAAGTTAATACTGAATAATATAAAGCACAGGTAGAACTTTATAAGAAAAACATCCAACCCAATCCAGAAAAATAGGCAGAAAAGATGAAAAAAAAACCTTCCTCAAAAAGACATAAAATGGCCAAAATATATAACATGAAGAAATATTCTGCATCATTAGTCATCAGTGAAATTCAAAAAAATTGAGATATCATTTCATGCCAGATAGACTGGTACACATCAAAACAAACAAACCCAACCAGTGTTGGTGTGAATGCAGGGGGAAAGGGACCTAAATTCACTGCTAGTTGGAATGCTGACTCGTCCAGCCTTTCTGAAAAACTATATGTGCACTTTTTGAATAACTCCTTCCGTATGATCCAGAAATTCTACTTATTTGAATACACCTCAAGGGCCCAAAACAATGCAGAAAAGACATTTAGAGTCCTATGTTCATTACAGCACCATCACAATAGCCAAAATCTGGAGAGTTCTCAACAGATGACTGGGTAAAGAAACTATGGTACATATATAATGGAACTCAGCCATTAAAAAGATGAAATCATCTGGAGAGTATCATGCTGAGTGAAATTAGTCAAAAGGGTGGGGACAAAGACAAATTGATTTCTAATACACTGGACATAAAGAAGCACAGTAGGGGAATAACAAATGCCCAAAGGCAATAGAAACAAAGAACATAAGAACTGGTCTTCAGTACTAGCATGCCCTTTGAGCAGACATAGGACGAGGAAGGGAACACTATGACAATATTGGAGGGAAGTTGAAAGGTGACAAAGTGTTACCCATAAACCATATCAGTAACATTCCTCTAAATCACAGTGTGTAAAAGGTGAAAAAAGTACTTTCCACAGAGGTAGGAGGTGAAAGGAAAACTGGGGATATTAGGGGATAGAGGTGGAAACTGGTGAAGGGGCTGGTACTGGAACATTGTACGTCTGAAACTCAGTCATAAATAACTTTGTAAATCACAGTGTCTCATTTTAAAAAAAGAAAAAGGGAGAATTGTTTCAAATCCTGTCTCCTTAATACTAGCTCCATTTCTGCCCTCAGTAACTCTTTTCACCTGCAGAAGAACACAGTTTGAGAATTCTCATCTCTTTCTTACACAAATAATTTCATTCTCTCTATAGCCACAATTTAAAATAGTAGAGGTTATAGAGGTAGGCAGGGGGTTGGGGTGGCAGGAAGGAAACTGGGGACATTGGTTGTGGGAAATATACACTGGTGAAGGGTTGGGTGTTGGAACATTGTATGACTAAAACCCATTCATGAACAACTTTGTAAATGTGTGATTTATGGTGATTCGATAAAAAAGATAATGATTATGACAGTTATTATTATTTCATAGGCACACCAGCTATGTTCAGAGATCACTCCTAGTGGGACTGAGGGGACTAACTACAGTGCTGGGGAATAGAACCATGGTCAGCTGCATGCAAGACAAGAATTTTAACCTTGTACTATCTGGTCCCAATAGCTACCATTTTAAAAATAAAGCTCTCTGTTCACCTCTCATCCTTCAGCTTCAGTTTCATGTCTCTTTTCCCTGTTACAGCAAAATTCTTTGAAAGAAATCTCTATATTCATGGTTTCTAGTTCCTCTCTGCCTCTTTCTTGACTCTTTTTCAATCAGGTTTTGTCTGTATCCTTCCATCAAGCTAGCTCCCCTAAAGGTTACAAATGAGCCTTCATGTTGTCAAATAAAATGGTCAATTCTCAGGCCCCCTCTTGCTTGACATTTCATCTGCATCTTAAACAGTTGAAACCTCTTTCCTCCTTAAAACTCTCTCTCCATGACTTCGAAAACACCAAATCTCTCATTAACGGCTCCTACTCTGCCCCTTTTTTATTTCTCTTTTGATTTCTGACCTTTAATCAATAGAAAATCCCCAGAATTTAGAAATGTTTTATTTTTGTTCTCTACACTCTTCCTGAGGTAATCACATCTAGTTTCTATGGCTTTAAATGCATACGCATTTGAAGAATTATAAATTTGTATCTGAGGCTCACACTTCTCTCAAATCCTGTCGCACCTATTCAACTATCCACTCAGCATTCCCTCTTGGAGATCTAATAGGCATTTAAAATGTAACACATTCAAACCAAATTCCTGATTATCCCCTCGATAAAGTTGCTTCTCCTTCAATCTTGCTTGCCTCTCTTGATGGCAGGCAGTATCACTAAGGACAGTTTTTTTGTCACATGTCACTGAAGAGTTGAGAGACACAATAGCAGAGCTCAAAACAACATGTTTACTTAAGGCCAGAAAGTAAGAAGGACAAAAGAAAGTCCCAGAAATAATAGGACAGGTCTTTATAGATGGATTTTGGTGAGGAGTGTTATTTTATCTTGTTTATTTATTGCTTGTTTATTATTTGGGGGAGCAATCCACACCCACAGTGCTCAGCGTTCATTAATGGAGGGTCTCAGGAGACCATGTGCAGTGCCAAGAATCTAAACAGGATCAGCCACATGCAAGGACTCATGCAAGGCATTACTTGCTGTACTATCTCTTTGGTCCCTCTCCCTATTTATACTTTTCTAACTAATGAGTTGGCCAAGCAATATTTTATTTTCTATCAAAGCTTATAAGCAGTTCCTTTTACTTTCTTGCTAAGCTCAGATGCCATAACTTCAGGGTCATTTTGCTTGTTAGGCAGGCACTGCCTCTCTGATGCTGTTTTATCTTTAGGATTTTGCTTTGCTTCTGATCTCAGGGCAGGCAAGATGACTAACATCTGGACTGTAAATCTGTGCTGCTCGACTTTGTAGCATCCTGCTTCTGGGGATTTTTCTCTTTCTCTGTTTAACCCTTCAATAGCCTCCTGTTCAGCAAAACATCCTAATTGCTGAGACCAAACCTTGGTGTCATTATAAACTCCTTTTTCTCTCAAGACATCTGCAAAACATATTAAACTTTTCTTCAAAATAGCTTCAGAAAGTCTAGGAATGTAACATGCATCCCTTACAGGCAGAAAACCTGAGTTCAGTCACCAGCAATGACCCCTCTCCCCACCCTGACACACACAAATAATAATGATGATAATAATAAGTGTGTCAGAATTTGACTGGATTTTCCCATCTCTGCATAACCCTCGATTCTAACTATCATCAGCTCCCAGCTAGAATACTGTAGCAGCCTCCCAGCTGGTCTCCTAGCTTCTGCCCCTAATCTCTTAAACTCTATTCTCGCTCAGCACTGGAGCTAGAATTACTTGCTTAGAATTTATATCACTCATTCCCCTCTAAATATTCTCTTCTTACTCCCAATTTCACTCAGCCAAAGTCCATGTCCTTACATAATTTAATTCCCCTCCCCCACCATTCTTGCTATTTTCCTGCTCAGCTCCGATCACATCCATCTACCTGCTGTTCTTAAAACATGTCACACACGCTCCAATTTTGAGGCTATTGTTCCAGCCACCCCCTCCTGGAAAACTCTTTCCCTGGATATTCACAGGAATCATGTATTCACTTCCTACAGCTCAAATGCTATCTCCTCAGTGAGTTCTTAACTTTTTTGCTTCCCTTGAGACATATCACCAAATGCTGTATTATAATTTATTTTATTAATGTAAAATTATTGTAGAAGATATTTGGTTTTATTCACTGCCTACTCCCCAGCACTTAGTGGTTGACACATAACATTCAAAGAACGTTTGCTAACTAATTGAATGCATGGATGAATGAATCTCTCTGACAAGTCTCTTCCAAAATCAATGTTACATAGAACAAGCCCTCAGTAATATTTAGGCAAAGTAGCTGAAAAGATCTGCTCACTCTCAAACAGAATGGCTACTTATCTACTGCACAAGTGAAGAATCACTTCTGTATGAGAATAAGTGACAATTCTGCACCTGCTTTTTATTTTTGATCGTTAAAACTGGAAATAAGGGCGTAAAATCTTTATTTTAGAGATGAAAAAAGTGACAAAAATCAGGGAATACGAACATTTTTTTCAAGGCCATCTAATTAAGATTCATTCTTTCATTTTTTATCCCTGCATTAAAAAGTGTTTTAAGTATTTTTTTATTTTTTATTAGTGAAACACCATGAGGTACTGTTGTAGACTTACAATTTTTTGTGCTTGGGTTTCAGTTATACAATGATTGAGTACCCATCCCTCCACCAGTGCCCATTCTCCACCTCCCTCCAATGCATTAAGTAATTTTTAAATATCCATTAAAGATGCCCTACCGAGGTCACAAGTTACCCCCACGAGCGGCTCTCTGGCACGGCCATGGCTCCAGAAGCACAAAGACTTAATGCAGAGCCTGGCAGCTTGCGGCAGGAAAGTGAACAGACTATGCGTTAATCCACGGCACCATGCCTGCCCGGCAGGGAAGGGGTATTGCTCCCTTCCGCCTTTTTCCCCCTGGGCTGCAAGATGGCGGCATCCTCAGAGCTTTTTGGAAAGCCAGGTATGAGCCGGAGGTGGGGCAACTGAAACCTCATGGGAAGGGGGGGGGGGGATTCCTGGCTCGTCCTTCACGCCCTACCGAGGTCACGAGTTGTCCCCCATGAGCAGCTCTTTGGCACGGCCATGGCTCCAGAGCCACACAAACCAATCTCGTAATTATCTGGCTCTTGGCAGAAATACCTCCAGGCTTAATTAGTAAAATATCAGAAATCCAAAATCATGCGGCTGCTATTGTGGCCGTGCGACATCATATGGTTCTCATAATTAACTGTAGAAAACAAATTATTTCACAATGCCTTTTCAGCAGTTCTGATTGTTGGGTGTAAACTCTAAACAATAATGGTGCTCTTTTGTCGAAATAATGAATGTAGTCAAAGTAGATAGAGTGTTGAGTGGAGTTAATCTGCCTCACAGGCATTGGGAGGGTTGGGAGGGGGGTATATTGGAGTTCTTGGTGGTGAAAAATAAGTACTGGTGAAGGGAAATGTGTTTGACCATTGCATGACCGAGACTTAAACCTGAAAGCTTTGTAACTTTTCCCACAGTGATTCAATAAATAAATATAAAAAATGTTCATTAAAATCTACTGAGCACAGTCCTAGGCACTAGAAATTTAACATTAAAGGGGACATGTGAATTTCCTGTTCACCATACAGCTTAAAACCAGTGCAACAAATGATATGAGCAAAAGGAACTTACATATTCTTTAACTTTATCAGGTAATGGATCAGCTGATGTTCTGTAACAAATATATTTTATTTTTTTCCTTTTTGTTTTATTTCTTTTTTAAATGTCTTTAAAAATAGATTTCATGGGGCTGGAGAGATAGTACAGTTAGTAGGGCACTTCCCTTGAATGCAGCCAACCTAGGTTGAATTCCCAGCATCTCATATGGTCCCCTGAGCACCACCAAAAGTAAAAATACTTGAGTGTAGAGCCAGGAGTAACCCCTGAGAATCTAAGGGTATGACCTCCAAACAATAAAGATATAAAAATAGTTTTTCTTCAAATAGTTTGGGAATGGGCCGAGTTTTTCACACTTTATTTATTTTTGGTTTGGGGGCCACAACCAGTAGTACGCAGGGTTAAACCTGACTTGGTGCTTGGGGGCTTGGAGGTTGATCTTGGTGATGAGAAGGATACTGTCTGGTGTTGGAAGTTCCATAGGGACCCTGCCTACATGTGAAACATGTACAATAGCCCTTTGAACTTTCTTTTTGTCCCCTTCTACATTTTACTTATTTTTTTCCTTTTGGGGCCATGGCCAGGGCTGGAGCGATAGCACAGCGGGTAGGGCCTTCGCCTTACAAGCGGCCAACATGGCCGACCCGAGTTCGATTCCTCCGCCCCTCTCGGAGAGCCCGGCAAGCTACCGAGAGTATTCGATATGCCAGACACAGTAACAACAAAGTCTCCAATGGAGACGTTACTGGGCCTGCTCGAGCAAATCGACAATCAACGGGAGGGCCTTTACCTTTACCTTTACCTTTGGGGCCATATCTGGCTGTGCTCAGGGATCACTCCTGGTACACTTGGGGGACCATATGAGGTGCTGGAGCTCAAACTCAGGTCAGCCCCATGTAAGGCAAACAACCTACCCACTGTACCGACCCTTATTTTACTTTGTTATTTTAGCAACCGTGATTTACAGTTTTACAATACTGTCAAGGATAAGGATTCATACACAAATCATCCCAATACCAGACATACCACCACAGCGCCTATTTCCCTTCATCATTGGCTCAGAGTCACCTGTTCCTTCTCCTGCCTCACCATCCACAATTTCCCTCCCTTCTCCAAGTCTCACTGCCCTGGTATGCTCAGTTCTGCACACCAGATCTTAGATTTTGTTTCTTTCGGTTATTTGTTGTTTCCATACTGTGGGTTTTTATATCCTACATAAAAGAGAGATCAATTTTTTATATCTCTCTCCATCTGGCTGACATCACTTACCCTCCAGTTTCAGCCATGTACTGGTAAATTTCATGATTTTATCTTTCCTTGTAGCTCACTAGTACTCCACTATGTGTATCTATACCATAGTTTCTTTATTTTGTCATCTGTCCTTGACATTTTGGTTGTTTCAGAATTCGTCTATTGTAAATAATGCTGTAATGAACATAGGAATGAGATACATTTTCCTAGTTTTGTGGCCCTTGGAGATAGATGTGGTTTTATTTATTCTGATTTAGGGGCCACAGGTACTCAGGGCTTATTTCTGGTGCTGAGTTCAGGGACCTCTCCTGACAGTGCTTGGAGGATCATAAGGGGTGCTGTGATTTGAACCTGGATCATCCAAATGCAAGGCAAGAGCACTTCCTACTGTATTATGGTTCCTCGATTTCTACCAAGAGTAATCTCTGAGTTCAGAGTCAGGATTAAGCCCTGAGCAGTACCAGGTGTGGTCTCAAAACCCAAAAGAAAATTATCTGTGCATTTGAATGTGGTTCTACTGTAAAAAGAAATAGAAATACCCACCTGGTTCCTGTCTTGTCAGTATCCCAGGCTGGAGGGTTAACTATAGCAGAGGGAGCAAATTTCAAATTATCTAGAGTTGAGATTTCTTGACAGGCATGCTAATTAGGGCATTGGGATCTCCAGAAGCAGTTGGTGTTCAGAGGTGCCATTGATCAGGCAGCTTTAGATAAGTAAGTCATGAAGCTCCCAATACCATAATCATCAGAGAATTGCAATTCCTGGGAAGCAAGGAAGAAAGACTGGGGGAAAAGCAGAACAGACTCCCAATCTAAAAAGATTACAAAGGCCAAAGCAGAAATGCAGGAACAAAAGGCCAGATTCAGAACAGAGACAGATTTTAGGAGTTTGGACTTCAGGATGAAGGTAGAAATTGTCGCCACCATACTATAACTGGAAATGGCTTAAACCTGAGCATTGAATGAGAGGCACTTAAGTTGCCAGAGGACAAGCCTGCCCCTAGATATAGGACAAGAGTTCTTTGGGCCTATAGATTGGGGACCATGTAGCCCAAAGGGGGATACTATGGAAAAAAGGAAGGTTTTAGGGAGAGAAAATCAACCACATAGACATACACTTCTCTCACGGTTTTGAAACCCACCAAGAGAAAAGAATGCATGTTGGGTTTTGTTTTGAATGGCACACAAAGGGAGAAATTTAATATTGATGATTAGCCAGAGATCATTTTTTAGAAATGACTTATCCCTTGCTTATCTGTCGGGCTATAAGGCATTAGATATGAAGAATATTAAACTAATATTGCCAAGGAAGAGATAGGAGAGAGATCTGTAAAGGCAAACTGATAGAAGAAACTGACAAGAGAGGACAAAGGGAACCTGGTTCTGAGAGGATATGCAGCTGTAAATTTCCTTCATGAGGCAAAGAAATGCAGGAGGAACTGGGGCAAGTCCAAATCTAGCACAAAAATGTCAGAGAAGCCTGAGTGCTCCAAGCAAACTTAACAAAGAAGGGTCACTAAAGCCCCAGGTTCCTGGAAACTTACAGAGCACAGTGACCAAGAGTCTGACATCTCTCTTTCAAAGTGAGCCAGAAAGGCAGTGTAACCCCACTGACTCAGAGCTGCATACCAAGAACTTTACTGATTGAGAATTACTTCTTCCAGATTCAGAAAGACTTACATTTCCAAGGTATGTCACTTCACTTCTCTGTACTTCACTTTCCTTCTCTGTAAATTCGATTGATTATAAAATTCCCCACAACACAGACCTATGGTGACAATGAAATTACTCCATGCAGAGAACAAGATTTAAAACAATACCTGGCACCTTGCTACTGCTTGGGAGGAGTTAGCTATTAACGATTGTTTCAAAAGGGAAGAATTGGACATGATGTGAAAGATAATCCAGCTCCTCCATTTTCCAGAAAAGGATGTTAAGGGCCACAGAGAAGTAGGGAGTTGCTCCAGGTCACAACCAATGAGCTCACAACTGGGCTAAGAACAGAAAGCTGGCCTCCTAAGCTGAATGTAGTTCCTGTCCCACAACATTCCCTTCTCAAAGGAGTTTCTCTCAACTTCTTAGATCACATATATGGTTTGCAGAGTAGCACTGTCCTCCCGTTGTTCATCGATTTGCTCGAGCGGGCACCAGTAATGTCTCCATTGTGACACTTGTTGTTACTGTTTTTGGCGTATCAAATATGCCATGGAGAGCTTGCCAGGCTCTGCCGTGCGAGCAGGATACTCTCGGTAGCTTGCCGTGCTCTCCAAGAGGGGCAGAGGAATCAAACCCAGGTTGGCCGTTTGCAGAGTAATCCCCCAAAACAACACACAGATCTGTATTTGGCACAAAATTGGCAGAAAATAGTACATCATATTATATTAATACTATTATGTTCTTCAAAACCTAAATCCATTAAGTCAGCCAGCCAGCCAGCCATCAATATGGACCTGAGAGTTTGGTGCTCAGGTTAGACAGTGCTAGAGACTGCCAGGCCTATGTTGGAGGTTCTGGGGGAACAGGCGGTGCAAAGGATCAAATTCATTCCATCCCTTCCAGCTAGCTATTCAGTCCAGAAATATAACCTTTTGGCATTTTTAGTGATACATACTAATATAAACTTATACACAAGGAGAAACAAGGCTTTAATTAATGAAATGCATTATCATAGTACTTTAATGCATGATATATTGCTATATCAAGGTTGAAAGAATGAAGCAGATCTATATATGCTGGTGGAAAAATCTCAGCAATGCGTACTTTTCTTGACAAAACAAAGACAAAAAAACTACCTGTGGATTTGGCTATTCTGGACATTTCATATTAATGGAACCATATAATCTATGGTTCTATGTCTAGATTTTCTCATTTTTACCTAATTTTTTATGGTTAACTCATGTTTTGGCATATATCAGTACTTCATATAATTTTCAGGGTTAAAAAATCCCATTATACCGATAAACCACGTATTGTTTATCCATTCATAAATTAAAGGATTTCTAAATTATTTCTTCTTTGGGGATATTTTAAATAATGCAGCTATTACTCAAAGAAATTATATGTTAATGCATACATCCACAAGAGTGCATATAAACATGCATTTCCTATGCTTTTAACCATACATCCAGGAATGGCCGTGTTAGGTCAGAGGTTAACTATATTTCATTTTTTTGAGCAACTGCCAAACTGCTTGAAAATGGCTACATATTCCCACCAGCAACGTGTTCATACAGTCCAATCTCTGCACATCCTCCTGAGCTCTTATCCTCTCTCTTTTTAATTAGAGTCAAGCAAGTGATTGGGAAATGTTATCTCATTGTGATTTTAATTGGCATTTCTCTAATGATTAATGATGCTGAAAATTTGTATGTGTTTATTTTTCATGGAGATATCTTTTTCAGGAAATATTTATTCAACTTATTTGCTCATGGGAGCTACTGATATATAAATGTATTTTAATAAAGTCTCATCCCATGGACAAAATGTTATGTAATACTGTTCCCAAATTTAAAATTTTAAGGGGCAGAGAGCTAGTCAGCTAATAAGGTGCTTGCTCTGACGGCAACCAACAGAGTGTGATCCCTGATACTGCATAGTGTCCTGTGATCTCTGCCAGGAGTCATCCCTAAGCACAGATCCAGGAGTAAACTCTGAGCACTAATGGATGTGGCCTCAAAAAGAAAAATCAGTAATTTCCAGAGGACAAAGGACAAGGCTTAATGATAGAAAGATGTTTACTTTGCATGGGGCTGTGGGTTTTATCCCTGGCACCAAACCCTAACTCCCACCCCACCCCACCAAATCTAATATTTATCAATAACACCGCTGTTTGTAATCACCACTGCTAAGACAAAACACATGAAATTTCAGGCACACAGTGACCAGGTGTATGCAAGTACCACAACTCAAGTGTGCAGTCCCTGATGAGTATTGTGACTAGGTTTGCAAGCTTGGAAACTAAGTGTTTGAGCACCACAACTAAGTGTACAGGTGCTACAAGCAAGTGTGTTAGCACTGTAACCTGGCATGTAACCCCTGGTTATCACAACAACAATATCGAAACAGAGGGGAAGGAATGTGCGAGGTAGTAATGAATGACATTTTTTTTCAGTGTAATTGAGATAACATGGTTACAACAGTTTTTATGCTTTGGCCTAGGTTTTGATGGCTAAAGTCTCTGCACCTTCACTATCACTGAAGTGCCTGAGGCTCTCTACCACTAAGTCACCTCTAGTTCACCTCTTCATTCCCCAGCCCCCAATCTCCACCCTACCACAGCTTGGTATGATCAGACTAAAATGTTTTTGCACTGTTAGAAACTCAGGCAAAAATTGTTGATAAGTGCCCTCCCAAAAGCGATAAAATGTTTCCACACCATGTATATGATTAAGGGATAATTTCAAAGATCTATAAAACACTCTAACAACTATCGCCCGATCTGCCTATTGTCTGTCATCTACAAGTTGTTCACTCGAGTCATCCTAAATAGGATTGGCAGAACACTAGATGAAGGACAACCATGCGAGCAAGCCGGGTTCCACAAAGGATTCAGCACCATCGACCATATCCACACGATAACCAAGCTCATTGAGGTTTCTCGGGAGTTCAAGATGCCGCTCTGTTTAACGGTCATTGATTTAAAGAAGGCCTTTGATTCTGTTGAGACGGAAGCGGTCATTGAAGCCCTAGCCAATCAGGGCATTCAAGCCCAATACATCAGGATCCTCCGTGAGCTGTATTGCGGATTCACTACCAGGATCTCACCATTCTACAAAGAAGTGATCGTTGATGTCAAGAGAGGGGTGCGGCAGGGTGATACCATTTCACCGAAACTCTTCACTGCCACCCTCGAGAACATCATGCGATGACTGGAATGGGAAGGAATGGGAGTGAAGATAGATGGTCGGCAACTACACCACCTCCGCTTTGCTGATGACATTGTTTTAATAACACCAAACATCAGCCAAGAGGCACAAATGCTGGCCGACTTCGACCGTGAGTGTGAAAAGGTCGGTCTACAGCTGAATCTTACGAAGACAATGTTTATGAGAAACAGCCTCGTTCCTGATGCCCCATTCGCTCTCAATGGAACGACCATCTCCGAATGCAACAGCTATGTGTACCTAGGTCGAGAAGTTAACATGAGAAATGACCTGGCACCCGAGCTGCGCAGGAGGAAGAGAGCGGCTTGGAACGCCTTCAAGAACGTCGAAGAAATAGCTAAGAGGACGAAGAACCTCTGGCTCCGGGCACATCTCTTTGATTCCACTGTTCTTCCTGCATTAACATATGCCTCAGAGACCTGGGCCTTATGCAAACAAGATGAGAACGCTATTCAGGTCTCCCAAAGAAGAATAGAAAGAGCTATGCTTGGAATATCACGTTTCACTCAAATGAGAGAAAGAATCCGGAGTTCTGACATCCATCGACGATCAAGAATCAGGGACGCTGTCTCATTTGCCAAGGTGTCGAAAATCAGATGGGCTGGTCAGGTAATGAGATTTAAAGACGACCACTGGACTAGAGCTGTTACCGACTGGATTCCACGGGATGTCAAAACACCGTGGCTGCCCACCTACCAGATGGTCAGACTTCCTCGTCAAGATCATGAACGATCGGTTTGAGGCCCTTCATGTTCCCGGAGCGAACAGATGCCATTGGGCTACACTAGCACGCGACAGGGACAAATGGAGACGTTACTGGCGCCCGCTCAAGCAAATCGACGACTAACGGGAAGTTAAGTTATTAAGTGAATTAAAAATTTTAAAACAGTTTAAGTTTTGTAATTAAGAATTTAAGTCACAGATTTTTTTTGTTGTTGTTGTTGAAGGGAACACCTAGTTGTGCTCAGGGATTTATTCCTGGCTTTGTGACTGTATCACTTCTGGCTCAAGGATAGCTCTTGGCAAGGCTTGGGTGGATGTTATGGGGTTCTAGAGATCTAACTTGGGTGGGTCACTTGAGAAACAAGTGTGTTACCCACAAGTGTGTTATCTTTGCAGGCCTACATAATCTAACATTTTAAACACACACTTTATGTGCAGATCTCACACATTTTAATTGTGGCACTTACAAGTTGAGATGCTCACATTTCATTCTGTGGCACCAGATATGGCACACACTTTCTTTTTTGGGGTAGAGGGTCACACCTGGTTGTGAGTTAAAAGTGTGGGTGTGTGACTTGTGCGTACAGTGTTCTAACGCTGCCTCCCCAGGCCTCCCCAGCAGAGGAACAGAGACAAGGGACCACAGACTGGTCATCAAAATGGTCTGTTTAATGCAGAATGTTTAGCATACTTCTGGAGCGATAGCACAGCGGTAGGGCGTTTGCCTTACAAGCGGCCAACATGGCCGACCCGAGTTCGATTCCTCCGCCCCTCTCGGAGAGCCCGGCAAGCTACCGAGAGTATTTGATATGCCAGACACAGTAACAACAAAGTCTCCAATGGAGACGTTACTGGGCCCGCTCGAGCAAATCGACGATCAACGGGAGGGCCTTTACCTTTACCTTTACCTATAGAACATTCCAGGGGTTTGAGGAATAGGACTGTACGTGTGTGTGATTGATCATTTTCAGAGTTAAAGTGTTTCAGTGGAGGCAATTCTCTTGGGGGGATTAACTCAAGGAGACACTGTCTCCCAGGGACATCTATATTTCTTTCCTATTTACTTAGTTCTCTTTAGTTGTATTAAACAATTAAGTTTACTTCTTATTAATACTTTCAGTTATTTGGATAAACACATTAAGAAACATAGACTCCATAACTTAGCTCCCTGAGCTCTGAGGGCAAGCAAGGCTTTTACCAGAAATCTCAGACTTATTCCTCAGGAAGTCCAGCTTGTCCATCCCTGAGGGGTCTTGTCTCTTAAGTCATAATAACTTGCATCAAGAGCATACTTTTATGCTTTCTAGATTGTACCGTTTTGATGTAGGGGTAGCTTTGCCACTCTCCACAGTTCCATCCCATTCCCACAGTGGGACGTGTCCTTGTGAGGTGTTAGGAACTCTGACAATTGAAGCCCTAGTCAAGTAATTATAACGAATGCCCAAAAGTAGAAACATTTCAAAGTCAATCAACTCCCAAATATTAAGAGCATAGCATTAAGGGTTTTCTTACGTTTAAGCAAAGAACATTGCTCTATAGTACACACTGTCCTCCCGTTGTTTATCAATTTGCTCGAGCGGGCCCAGTAACTTCTCCATTGTGAGACCTGTTACTGTGTTTGGCATATTGAATATGTCACAGATAGCTTGCCAGGCTTTGCCGCATGGGGGAGATACTCTCAGTAGCTTGCCGGGCTCTCTGAGATGGGCAGAGGAATTGAACCCGGGTCGCCCGGGCTGACTGCGTGCAAGGCAAACACCCTACTGCTGTGCTATCACTCTAGCCCATTGCTCTATAGTAAAATATGAAAAGGTTAAAAGGGAAACAGAAAAGCAAGTACTTCACAACAGATACAAAGTCCAGGATCACCAGAAGTTTCGACATAAGTTACCAAGACTGACTTGGGGAATGTAATAATGAGAGGTAAATCACAAAGGAATGGTTAAAGGTAAACTCAGGGGATTAGGGGTGCTCATAGAGCACTGTAAGCTTCTCTGGGAAGAGGAAAAGTGGCAATTCACTGATGAAGCCTAAAACACTTAAGGTTAATATCCAACACTCAGTGATGCTCAGGGTTGTTCCTGGCTCTGTGCTCATAAATTGTTCCTGGTGGTGCTTAGGGACCATATGGGATGCTGGGGATTGAACCCATGTTGACCCCATGCAAGGTAAAGGCCTTGCCCATTGTAATATCACTCTGGCCACTGGCACACACTTTCTTGCAGGGCTGAGGATTCCAAACCACAATTACTGTGATCACACTCGGATCCATAAGGTGGTACTGAAAATTGTTCTCCTTAAGCCTTTGCATGACAGACTTTTTGCCACTGAGCTGTCCTAGTCCACTTAGAGTTACTGATTTTTTTTTTGTTTTGGCCACTCCTAAAGGTGCGCTGGGACCATGAGGTGCCAGAGATCAAACCTGGGCCTTTCATATGTAAAATATGTCTTCCTGCCCTTTGATCCATCTCCTTGAACCTAAATTTATGAAATTGTAACTTTTATCAAATCTTCAGGAAGAATCTTTGGAATTAAATATAAGCATATGTTATAATAAAAATGCTTCTGATAGGAAAAATGGCGGTTGCCTTTAAAAAATAGCATTATGCTGACACATGCATTAATCATCACATGTCTTAAGCAGGAGTAAATAAGTCAATTAATTTTTATTTATGAATGTGGTTATGTAATCACCCCCTAGAACAAAGCATGGAATTCTTTCATTATTCCTCATGTTCCTTCTTAACGACACACCCACATAAGAAGTAATATTTTGACTTTTATCTCCATTGATTATTATGACCTATTCATTTTCTCTCTCTTTCTCTCTCTCGTGCCAGTGATCCAGGCCAAAGACATACAAGGCTAGTGCTCTACCACTAAGCCATATTCCCAATGGCTTATTTTGTTTGTTTGTTGTTTGTCTTTTGTAGGCCCCACCTAGTATTGCTGTTGCTCAAAGCCTACTTCCAGTGATACTTGGGGATCATGCAGTGCTAGAGATCAAACCTGGGTCATTAAACTATCATTCCAGCTCCCAGAGCCTTATCTTGACTTTCATTTAAATGTAATAAGGTCGCTTATATTCTTTAGTATTTGAATTCTTTTGTTCAAAATAATGTTTGTGAGATTCATCCCTGCTGTCATGTGTGGGAAGAGAAGGGAATCTTTGCAGGGAGGAACAATGATGGCAGAAATTAAAGTTTCTGTATATGAGAAGATTAAAGATGAGGGGGTTCAGGTTTCTTGCTTTCAGAGAAGGGAAGTCCAAATGAAGAAAAGGAAAAAAATGAAATGAACTTTCTGGTACTGTTTTGGACTTTCAGGTAATAAGAAAAAGTCATGGTCTGCTAGTTTTCTGCTGTAATAATGGCCACAAGTTAAATGATTTAAAGCAACACACTGGTTTTCTTATATTCAACAGGTCAAAAGTCAAACATCTAGGGGTCAGCAGGGCTGCATTCTTCTAGAGCATAGGCCTCCAAATTTATATAAAAAGTTTGTCCCCACTTTTTATTAAAAAATCTCACAGAGTGTCTGGAACCCTAAATTTTTAAGTAAACAAACATAAAACACCTACCAATAGAATCCACAGCTGCTACCCCCCTGGATCAAACCAGCTTCTTCTCAACGGGTTGTCAAACACTTTGAGAAGATTATTCTGAAATATTCATGGGGGAATGTGTTTCCTTGATTTTTACAGAGTCTGCTTATATTCCTTCTTTAATGGTTTCCTTCCTCTATCTTCAAAGAGCAGAATCCAGTCTCTGGTTTCCTCACATCTCTGTTTTGCAGTCAAACTTCCCTCCACCTCCCTTTTGTAAGGACACTTGTAATTACCCTGAACGCCCAGGAAATAAACTCCCCTTAATACAATACATTATGCAAAATTCCTTTTTATTAATGTAAGGGTTTATATTCACAAGGTCATCCTATATACCCATGGTGTATCTATACACATGGCTAGGTACAGAAATAGAATTAAGCATGTGTTTATATGTGCTTGAGTATGTATAAACATAGAAATGCTGACTTTGGGCTTGCTCTCTTAAGCCAATGTTCTCTTTTGAACATATATTCCTCCCATTCTCTTCCCTCACATATTTCTAATTAAATTTTGTTCAATAAAAATATCTTGCTTCACACACAAAAAGAAATATTGACTTTTTATGATTATTTTGTTGTTGTTAAAAAAGTTATGTGATTTTGGACTATCATGAAGCACTGAAATATCTGAACACAGAGATAGCTGGTCATTATGCTGTTTTTAGAAAAGTTTTCTGGTTTTACTGTATCATGAAGCACTGAAACTTCTGAATAAATCAATATCTTGGTATGAGGAAGCTGCTTTGTCCTTTACTTCTTTGAGTTACTAAAGCAACTTATCAGTAGATTTTTTTAAAAAAGACATAACCTTTTTCATCACTTAAGTCTTTACAAGGTACACACTGTTACAGCACAACCTTTACTTGTTAGACATAACTAGTCTATCCTCAAAACACCATACACTATACATTGGTGGCAGCAACACACTGAACCCATGCACATCACAGCTCTTATTATGACATGTGTATGATATTTAGAGCATCTGGAAAAGTGTGAACAATATGGGAAAGTAGAAGGATTATGAAACAGCTGTGAGTGTCTGGATGGGAAGAGGGGAACAGAAGTTGTGCAAAGCAAGCCTGAACATGGCTTTGGTGAAAACCCAAGCATTGCAGATGTTCTTTAATGGAAACATCTGGTAGAACCTCATGATGTGATTTTCATTAGCCTTGAGCTGGCCTTCAACCATACCGATGATAATGCAGCTGTCTAGCATGGGCTAATCATCTAAACCATTATGCTATGCTGGATTTTCTGGAACAGGAGACTACACAATCTCTCCATGATGACAGCATTCCCATGTAAGGAATAATGTGTCAAATAACTGGAGTGATGTTGAATGAGGCTAGATCTTATCTGCCCCCAAATTGTCTTGTCTCTTCCATTCTGGAGCAACACCTTGCCTTGTGGAGACCCAATGGACTGCCTTGATGGTGTCAGTGGGAGCAGTGGTGGTGGTAGCAAAACAACGTGCTTGGTTTAGACTTTCAAATACTATTCTGTGGTAAAAGAATTGGGGCTTTTTAAAAGAAATAGTTGAAGAAGGGACTAGAAAGTCCAGTGGGTAAAGTGCTTGTTTTTCATGCAACCAACCTGGGTTGAATCCCTGGCAACCTATAGGGCCCTCCAAGTCCCATAAGGGACACGGAGTGATCCCTGACTGCAGAGCCAGAAGCCCTGAACACTGTTGGATGTGATCCAACAACCCCCCCCCCCCCAATTTTTATGGCTATTTACAAAATGCAGGTAATTTACAACATCACAATCACGATCATCCTGTTGTTCGTCAATTGCCTTGAGCAGGCACCAGTAACATCTCCTTCATCCTAGCCCTGAGATTTTTTTTTGCTGAGAAGAAACATTTTAGGGTTAGGAGAATGAGACCCATCATTGTTACTGGTATTTGGCATATTGGGTATGCCCGGGGAGTTTGCCAGACTCTGCCCTGTGTGCAGGTTACATTCGGTAGCCTGCCAGGTTGTCCAAAGTAAGAATGAGATAATAAGATTATTATTATTGTTTGGCATATCAAAGACTCTCGGTAGCTTGCCGGGCTCTCCGAAAGGGGCGGAGGAATCGAACTCCGGCCAACATGGCCGACCCGAGTTCGATTCCTCTGCCCCTCTCGGAGAGCCCGGCAAGCTACCGAGAGTCTTTGATATGCCAAACACAGTAACAACAAAGTCTCCAATGGAGACGTTACTGGGCCTGCTCGAGCAAATCGACGATCAACGGGAGGGCCTTTACCTTTTATTATTATTATAATACAATTATTATTATCTTATTATCTAATTTACAACATGAGCCTAGAAAATCTTAATGTACTTTTCATAAGCAAGGAATATTTTTATATATGATAGCAATAAGTCAAAAGAAATATAAGCCATTTTGAAGAAATTGGCACTTGCTTAAGTGGAATAGTGTTTGCATTACAAAGAAAGTAAAGGATTGTGAGACCAGCATGATATAACAAGGATGAAGGCATCTGCCTAGCATGGTTGAATCCCTGGCACCACCTATGGCCCCTGAGCACTCCAGGAATGACCTCTGAGCATGGAGACAAGAGTACTCCCTGAGCAGGGCTGGATATGGCCCAAAACCCTCTCCCCAGAAGAAGGAAAGTAAATTACTGTAAATTTGAATAGGAAAATTTGAGTGCATAGATATAAGAAAATAAGCGAGAATTTGGAAAGTTACACTGAATAGGAAGAATAGAATGACATTGCAAAAAATAGTGAGTTGGAAGATATATCAATTGTATTTTGGTTATCTTTTGGTATGTAAAAATTACTCCTGGTCAAAGACAGTCTACAGAATGGGAAAGGATATTCGCCGAATACACATCTGACAAGGGGTTGATATCCAGGATATACAAAATACTGGTTAAACTTCACAAGAAGAAAACATCCAACCCCATCCAAAAATGGGGCAATGAAATGAACAGAAACTTTCTCAAAGAATAAATCCGAATGGCAAAAAAGCACATGAGAAAATGCTCTACATCATTAATCATCAGAGAGATGCAGATCAAAACCACAATGAGATACCATCTCACACCTCAGAGACTGGCCCACATTCAAAAGAACAAAAGCAACCAATGCTGGCATGGATGTGGCGAGAAAGGGACACTCCTTCACTGTTGGTGGGAATGTCCACTGGTTCAGCCCTTCTGGAAAACAGTATGGACGATTCTCAAAAAATTAGAAATTGAGCTCCCATTTGACCCAGCAATACCACTCCTGGGAATATATCCCAGAGAGGCAAAAATGTATAGTCGAAGTGACATCTGCACTTGTTTGTTCATTGCAGCACTCTTTACAATAGCCAGAAACTGGAAGAAACCTGAATGCCCAAGAACAGATGACTGGTTAAAGAAACTTTGGTACATCTACACAATGGAGTACTATGTAGCTGTTAGAAAAGATGAAGTCATGAAATTTACATACAAGTGGTACAATATGGAAAGTATCATGCTAAGCGAAATGAGTCAGAAAGAGAGGGATAGACATAGAAAGATTGCATTCATCTGGGGGATATAAAGTAACAAAGTATGAGATTAATACCCAAGAATAGCTGAGATCAGCACCAGGAGGATTACTCCATAACTTAGAGGCCAGCCGGGTATCCTAAAGGAAAGGGCAGTTCAGATAGAGAAGGGAGCACCAAATAAAGGATGTTTGGAGGATCCTCCCAGGAGGGGAGATGCATGTCGAAAGTAGACTATGGACTGAACATGTTTGCCACTCAATGCCTCTTTTGCAGACCACAGCACCCAAACGGAGAGAGAGAACACAGGGGATTGCCCTGCCACAGAGGCAGGGGGGGATGGGGGGATGGGGGTGGGAGGGATATTATCCATGGTGGTGAAAAACGGGCACTGGTGGAGGGATGGGTATCTGATCATTGTATAATTGATACCCAAGCACAAAAAATTGTAAATCTACAAGTGAAAAAAAAATTACTCCAAACTTAGTGATTTAAAATAGGATCTCTTTATTATATGAGTTACTATAGATCAAAAATCCAAAAGTGATTTACTAAGGCATCTATCTCAGGGTCTTCCACAAAACTGTAATCAAGGTTGGGATCAGAGTCATCTTAAAGTTCAACTGGGACAAAATCCACTGAAAGGTCCAATCATTAGTTGTCAGAATTCAGTTCATCACAGGGTTCTGTATGGAGGACATTGTTTATTTGCTGGCTATGGGACGAAAGTCTCCTAGGTTTCTTGATACATAGCCTCTCCATGTGGAAGCTCACAGCCTCTTTCTTTCATCAGTGTAAGTACAAGAGTTGGAAGCAAGGTCAATGTTACAACCATTTATAAACTTATATTGGATGGGATACTCTGTCACCATGTTTTTTTTTCTGAATTCCATTTTCTCCTAAAGAGCCTTGAATATAATCTCAGGGCTAGGATGAAAGAGACGTTACTGGGGCCTGCTCGAGGCAATCGACGAATAACAGGATGATGAATGAATGAATGAATGAATGAATTCCATTTTTAGAGGCAATACACTAGGTTTGTAATAGGGAAGCTATTACATGAACAATAGATATCAAGAGGTTGGGATATGGTCTGAAACTATCTGATTCAGTCTGCTTTCAGGTCCATAGTGATCCATGTTCCTTTCATAAGTATAGTATATAAATCTATATAATAAACATAGTATATAAATCTGCATATCGCTTAAAAATCGTTTAATTATAGCATAAATTCAAAGACTGGAATTTTTATCCTAAATAGTCCTAAATAGTACATGGGAAATTTAAGGCCCTCACATCTAGTTTCCTGGGTATAATGACAAATTTCAAAATGAAAATATTTAAAACTACAGAGAAAATATATCTGCTCATAACGCCCACAGAAACACTCACTAAACAATGATGTAACAGATATAGCATAACAGCGATAGATATCCCTATTGAAAATGGTAATAAATGGCATACAAACTAGATTCACTGGTCCACAACAATTTTGAAATCTACTGTTTGAAGAGGGCTGGAGCGATAGCACAGTGGTAGGGCGTATGCCTTGCACGCAGCCAACATGGCTGACCTGAGTTCGATTTCTCCGCCCCTCTCGGAGAGCCCGGCAAGCTACCGAGAGTATCTCGCCCACACGGCAGAGCCTGGCAAGCTACCCGTGATGTATTCGATATGCCAAACACAGTAACAACAAAGTCTCCAATGGAGACGTTACTGGGCCTGCTCGAGCAAATCGATGAACAACGGGAGGATCGTGACGGTGACTGTTTGAAGAGAATTGAACTGTGAGAACTGAGAATAACTAAATCTACATGGCACATGCTTGAATCCTTTAAGCTTTTGTTTCTACCTACTGTTTCACCTCTATTTTAAATATAAAGTAACACAAGTTCATATTAGTTTTTTGAAGCTTACTTACAGTCAAGATAATTGTGATCTCATCACTTTTTTAGTGCCATGTCTGTCTGTCTGTCTGTCTGTCTGTCTGTCTCTCTCTCTCTCTCTCTCTCTCTTCCTAGTGGTGTTTCTGCTAATAAAGTTTTCTCAGAAATGTTGTGAGTCTTTTGTGAAGCTCATGGGGTTTATTAAATTATACAAAAATTTCTTTAAAATGATCTCTTGGGGGCTGGAGTGATATCACAGCTGGTAGGGTGTTTGCTTTGCACACGGCCGACCCAGGTTCGATTCCCAACATCCTATATGGTCCCCTGAGCACCGCCAGGAGTAATTCCTGAGTGCAGAGCCAGGAGTAACCCCTGTGCATAGCCGGGTGTGACCGAAAAAGTTAAATAAAATAAAATAAAATGATCTCTTTTCTACTTTGGGACTGCTCAGCCAGCCAAGAAGCAATCCCTTAAGCTTCCTCAAGAGCCCATTGTTCAACTGGAATATCCAAGAGGCACACTCTTAATTGTGGCTTTGGGCTGAACAATAGTATTACTCTTTTTAACTTTCTGAGGGCAGGAGTGATAGCACAGCAGGTAGGGTGTTTGCCTTGCACGCAGCCAACCCGGCTGATCTGGGTTTGATTCCTCTGCCCCTCTTGGAGAGCCCAGCAAGCTACCAAGAGTATCTTGCCTGCACAGCAAAGCCTGGCAAGCTACCCGTCATGTATTCGATATGCCAAACACAGTAACAAGAAGTCTCACAATGGAGCCGTTACTGGGCCCGCTAGAGCTAATCCATGAGCAACGGGAGGACAGTGACAGTGACAGAAACTTTCTGAGATCTTAACAAAAGTTTCTACTGTCACAGATTTACATATTTTTGCTAGCAGTGCCAGGAAGTCATTGTTTTAAATATCAAGGTAACATTTGTTTAACATGATACTTTCCATGTAGTACCACTTGTATGTAAATTTCATAACTTCATCTTTTCTAACAGCTACATAGTACTCCACTGTGTAAATGTACCAAAGTTTCTTTAACCAGTCATCTGTTCTTGGGCACTCAGGTTTTTTCCAGATTCTGGCTATTGTAAAGAGTGCTGCAATGAACAAACAATTGCAGATGTCACTTCGACTATACCTTTTTGCCTCTCTGGGATATATTCCCAGGAGTGCTATAGCTGGGTCAAATGGCAGATCAAATTCTAATTTTTTGAGAGTCGTCCATACTGTTTTCCAAAAGGGTTGGACCAGCCGGCATTCCCACCAGCAGTGAAGGAGGGTCCCTTTCTCGCCACATCCGCGCCAGCACTGGTTGCTTTTGTTCTTGTGGATGTGGGCCAGTCTCTGTGGTGTGAAATGATATCTCATTGTGGTTTTGATCTGCATCTATCTGATGATTAGTGATGTAGAGCATTTTCTCATGTTCCTTTTTGCCATTCGAATTTCTTCTTTGCGAAAGTTTCTGTTCATTTCCTCACCCCATTTTTTGATGGGGTTGGGTGATTTCTTCTTGTGGAGTTTAACCAGTACCTTGTATATCCTTGATATCAACCCCTTGTCGGATGTGTACTTGGTGAATATCCTTTCCCATTCTGTAGGCTGTCTTTGTATTTTGGTCAATGTTTCTTTTGAGGTGCAGAAACTTCTTAGTTTAAGATAGTCCCATTTGTCTATCTCTGTTTTCACTTGCTCGGCCAGTGGCGTGACATCTTTGAAGATACCATTAGCTTCAATATCATGGAGAGTTTTGCCGACTTTGTCTTCAATAAACATTATGGATTCTGGTCTGATGTTGAGGTCATAAATCCATTTTGATCTTACTTTTGTGCATGGTGTTAGGCAGAGAGCTGAGCCCACTTTTTTGCATGTAGCCGTCCAATTTTGCCAGCACAGTTTATTGAAGAGGCTTTCCCTGCTCCATTTCACTTTTCTTGCCCCCTTATCAAAAATTAGATGATTATATGTTTGGGAGGAAATGTCAGTATATTCAACTCTGTTCCATTGGTCTGCAGCTCTGCTTTTGTTCCAGTACCATGCTGTTTTAATTATTACTGCCTTGTAGTAGAGTTTGAAGTTAGGGAGGTTGATTCCTCCCATTTTCTTTTTCCCAAGAATTGCTTTAACTATTCGTGGGGGCTTATTGTTCCATATAAATTTCAGGAGTGTTTGCTCCATTTCTTTGAAGAATGTCATGGGTATCCTTATAGGGATTGCATTGAATTTTTACAGTGCTTTGGGAAGTATTGCCATTTTGATGATGTTGATTCTCCCCATCCATGAACAGGGGATATTTTTCCATTTCCTCGTGTCCTCTTTTATTTCCTGAAGTAGCGTTTTGTAGTTTTCTTTGTACAGGTCCTTTACTTCCTTAGTTAAGCTGATTCCTAGATACTTGAAATGAGTCAGAAAGAGCGGGATAGACACAGAAAGATTGCATTCATCTGGGGAACATAAAGCAACAAAAAGGGAGATTAACACCCAGGAATGGTTGAGATTAGTACCAGTAATTTTGCTCCATGAATGGAAGGCCAGCCACAGGCTCTAGGTGAAAAGGAAGCTCAGATAGAGAAGAGAGTACCAAATGAAGGGTGTTGTGAGGGCCCTCCCAGGGTGGGAGAAGCATGCTAAAAGTAGTCGATAGACCAAACATGATTGCCACTCAAAGCCTCTCTTGCAAAACACAGTACCCAAAAGAAGAGAGAGAGAACAAGGGGGAATACCCTGCCACAGAGGCAGGATGGGACGGGGGGGGGGATGAGGGTTGGGGGGGATGCTGGGACCCGTGGTGATGGATGACGGGCACTGGTGGAGGGATGGGCACTTGATCATTGTATAACTGAAACCCAAGCACAAAATTTGTAAGCCTATAACTGTACCTCATGGTTTTTCACTAATAAAAAAAGGAAAAAAATAAAAGAAAAAAAAGGTAACATTTGTTTAAAAAACTGTGTATGTCTTAGGAGTTCTACACCACATCATACTCACTGTCAAAGTACTCTGCCACAGGTTATTGGAAGCTAATTCTTCATTTTTATATATTTTATTTTATAAAGAGTTAGGGATATTTCAAAAACACCAATTCCTAGCTCGTTTTTTGTGTAAAAATTATTTCCTGGATTTATCTCCTATTTTACATTTTACTTAAGTGGCATGATGAAATCAACCAGTACCTTCAAAATTTTGCTTGGCAATTTCCTTTGTTAGATCACCAAATTTATTATGCATACATTTTTGCTTTCCATGAAACCACAAACAAATGTCAGTAAGTTTGCTGCTACTACATAATAAAAACTCTCTTCTTTTACAATCCAATAATTTGTTCTTTGATGGTTGGTTCAAGATAATTTAAACATTGGCAATATTTAACATAGTTCTAAAAATCTTTTTTAAAACTTTTTATTGAATCACTGTGAGATAGACCATTACTACAAAGCTGTTGATGATTGGATTTCTTTTTTTGGGGGGGTCACACCTGGCGATGCTCAGGAGTTACTCCTGGCTTTGCACTCAGGAATTACTCCTGACGGTGCTCAAAGGACCATATGGGATGCTGGGAATCGAACACAGGTCAGCCGTGTGCAAGGTAAACGCCCTACCCGCTGTGCTATCACTCCAGACCCTGATGATTGGATTTCAGTCATACAATATTTCAACACCCATCACTCCACCAGTGTACATTTTCCAGCACCAGTGTCCCCAGGTTCTCTCCCATAACCGTCTACCCCCCACCCCCTGCCTGCCTCTATGATCTATGGCAGGCATTTTTCTTCTCTCTCTCTCTCTCTCTCTCTCTCTCTCTCTCTCTCTCTCTCTCTCTCTCCCCTCTCTCTCTCTCTTTGTCTCTCTTTCTCTCTCTCTCCCCCAAATCCTTTAAGTCGCCTACTTCCAGGATTCAAAGGCATTCCCACATTTTCAGTTTATGTTTCAGCCACATCCTATAATGCTCAGGGGACCATTTGTGGTGCTGGATATTTACGCCAGGGTCAGAACTATGCAAGAGAAATGTCAAAGCCCCTTTATTATTTCTCTAGTCCCACTCCCATATTTTTATGCATCTGATGAAGAATAACTTTCTTTATTAAAGAAAATGGAATCTGAGTTCAAACTCTCCCCACAAGTAAGCTTAAAGCACAGATTTCACAGGTCAATTTGACTCAACATTTAAGGATGAAAAATATAAAGTGTTCTAACCTTAAGATAAATAAAAGATTCTGGGAACTTTCCAGGAGTTGCAGAGGGAATCCTTTCAAATTTATGAGAACGACATTTCCAGAAATCTCTAGCTATCTATCATGAATCTAGATGCAACAATTCTAAACTAAATTTTAGTTATTTAAATCTAATAAAATGAAAAATGGTAATAAATTATGACAACCAGAATTTATCTCAGAAATGTAAGATTTACTGAATATTTTTAAATCAACCTACTTTACCATATTAAGAATAATAATAACAAAGCATGATCATTTCAATCAAAACAGGAAAATATTCAACAACCGTATGTATTAAAGATTAAAAGACAGGGGTCGAAGAGATACTATAGTTTATAAGGTGCTTGCCTTGCTTATTACCAAACTCGACTCAATCCTGACACCCCATATAGTCCCCTGAGCTCCCACCAAAAGTGGTTCCGGAGAATCACTTGGTGTGGCCCCCCAAAACAAAGAAAATACAAAAGGAAATCAGGAATAAAAAGGAATTTCCTCAGTTTGGTGACGAAAATATAAAATAATATCACACATTATATGAAAACTTTATTTGAAGTTTTCTCCACGGGCATATTTTTTTTCCTCAAGACTGGGGATCAATCTCAGAAACAAAGCATTTTGTTTTGCATGTTTGAGGCCCTGATTTAATCTCCAGCACCTCAAAATATTAAGGAAACCTCGGTTTTGCTCATAAGACCTTTGAATTGATTGGGTCAAATCCACCAGATTATTCAGGATAGTCTCTTATATCTGATGTCAATTGCACAGCAGAGCCTGGCAAGCTACCCGTGGAGTATTCAACATGCCAAAACCAGTAACAATTAGAGGTCTCATTCCCCTGACCCTGAAAGAGCCTCCGATATGCCATTGGGAAAGAGGAGTAAGGAGAGGCTGCTAAAATCTCAGGGCTGGGATGAGTGGAGATGTTACTGGCGCCCACTCGAGTGAATCAACGAACAACGGGATGACAGTGATATAGTGATACAGTGACCTGATGTCAATTGGTTAGGAACATCATTCACATGTATGAAATATCTTCACCTAGATTAGTGTTGAATTGAATAACTGGAAATTATTACCTAGCTAAGCTTCACACATAAATATACACATAATCCAAATATCTGTTAACAGGTCAATAGCTAGGCAACACAGGCTGAATACTTGCATCAACAAAAACCAATGTACTATTGATACATGCAATAGAAAAATATCTTGAAAGTAATGAAGGTGACTGTAGCACTGTAACACTGTCCTCTCGTTCATCAATTTGCTCGAGCAGGCACCAGTAACGTCTCCATTGTGAGACTTGTTGTTACTGTGTTTGGCATATCGAATACGCCATAGGGAGCTTGCCAAGTTCTGCCATGCAGGCTGGATACTCTCACTAGCTCTCAGAGAGGGATGGAGGAATCGAACCCAGGCCAGCTTCATGCAAGGCAAACGCCCTAACTGCTGTGCTATTGCTCCAAAGAATATATTAAAAGAGATTAACATAAATGCTGGGTCAAAGAGACTGCTCAACAGACTGAGGGAATGCTTTGAAAGAAGAAGACCTGATTTCAATCCCCAACACCACATGCTCCTCTAGCTCCACTGAGGGTAACCACTGAGCATAGAGCCAGGTCTAGATCCTAATCACTGCCTAGTGTAGCTCCAAAACAAAAACCAAATGAAAAAAAAAATAGAACAACTGCTACATGGTTCTTTTTTTACGTAGAATCCTAGCAAAGACAAATTATTCTATAGTAACAGAAAGTGAATTCTTGGCAGTTTCTAAGGGCAAAGACAGGATAGAGGGCAACGTGGAGCAGGAGCAGGAAACCACCAAAAAGTTTGAAGAGGCTTTGTGGTTGATTGGTATATTCATGTTTTATTCTATTGATGCTTTTAGGGATGTGTACACACACCTAAGTTGATCAAACTTGAAAATTTGAATATGTGCAATTATGAGAATTATACCTCCACAAAGCTGTTTAGCATTAAAACAAAAAGCAAAACCGGCACCCACAAAATTAATTTCACAACTCAATGTATTCTCACCTGCAGTTTGAAAAACACCATGTGGAAGGTTCTATGAACAATGTTTTGCTTGTCAGTTTATTTGTGAAGAGCTCCCAAGATGTGACACTGATGTAAAAATGTCAGCCCATAAGATAAAGTGTAGAGATTCTCCCTCCTTCCTCTGCCTCTCCTGAAACCAAGAATTTGTAGGCACTAACCAAGAGATAACGTTGAGTTTTCAAGTCAGCATCACTGAAAAATGCACAGTTTCAACCAGGAATTTGCTGGCCAGACTATTCCTGTGAACAGAAGGTGGCAAGCTATCTGGTAGTTTTTGGTTCTGTCATCTTTGAAGTCTTTGATTTTGGCAAGTCTCAACCCCAATATAGCTTCAATAAATTCCCTTGGGGGGTTGTTTTATTTGATTGGGTGAGCTATTGTTGCTTTCTGTTTCTTACGACCTAGAACCCCAATGACACAGAAAAAAAAGGCATGGGAGGAGGTAGAATTTTGGAGAAAAAAATCTGAAAACCCCACCAAATCTCAGCCAAGCAGGGACTGCATACCTTTTAAATTGTGCTAAGATACAAAACCACCAGTATGAAACCCTGGAGTAACTTTTGGAGGGTCGGAGAAAAGGATAGCATGCTCAACAATTTGTTGGATTTGGAGGGAAACATCTACTCAGTGGTGTGCAGAGTTTTCTCCTGGCTCTGTGCTCAGGCATCAAACCTGGAAGTATCAGGGAACGATGTATGGTATATCTTAAGCCCTGTACATCTCTCTGGCCCAACCTTTTTTTTTTCTTTGGGAGCCATACCTGTCTGTGCTGAGGGTATAATCCTGACTCTGTGTTCACGGATCACCTGGAAGTGCTTGGAGAACATACGGGATGCTGGAGATTAAACCTGGGTAAGCTACATGCAAAACAAGAGCCTTACCCACTGTATTATCTCTCTGGCTCCCCGGATTTTTCAGTTCCCATTTGTTTTTTACTTGTGGGGAAATTTTATCATTTCAAATGAAAAAGGTAAGTTCAACACAAAATAGAAAGTTGAAATGTATACTAGGACAAAACCAGGAGAAAAAGTTGTAGAAAAGGAAGAGATGAGAGAATCTCTTGTCCCCTCTGCTCTAGGGAGTAACTCAAAAACTATTAAGTGGTAGTATGTACCTTTCCAACACACACAAACATAAATATCAAAGCTGTTTTTTTTTCTTTTTGGGTCACATCCAGCAATGATGCTCAGGGTTACTCCTGGCTCTGCACTCAGGAATTTCTCCTGACCATGCTTGGGGGGCGGGGGACATATGGGATGCCGGCACCATATGAACCAGGTCACCAGCGTGCAAGGCAAATGCTGTATTATCACTCCAGCCCCAACAATGCTGGCTCTTTAAGAAAAGTTAAAGATGGGGAACTAGAAACTTAATAACCAAGACTGATCTATCTCCTTCCCCTTCATGACCTTTTCTCTCCAATCAGGGGATAAATTTCAATCAATGCTCACAGGTTAAATGGGAAAGAAGAATTCTCCAGTTAAAGGTGAGAGAGACCCTGGGTAGAGGAAATAGCACAGGACAGAACTTGGAGAGTGATAATGGATATAATACTGTCACTTGTTATTTGGACCTGGAAATCCTGAAACACCCTCCTCCTCTCAGAAACTCTATGAAAGGAAAACTCCAGCCATTCCCTCAGGCATACTTCCTTGAGGTAGCTTACATTTTTTTCATTCTAGCTATCACGGGGGCTTTGAATGGAGGATATTTAGGTTTTCTGTTCTACCTACAGTGTGGGATCTGGATGAAATCCAGCTTCTTGGAGAATTATCTTGAAAACAGAAGGGAAATATTAACTAGTCAGATTAGAAGTGGTGCCAGAATGGGGATCCATTCCATGAAGTAGCTACTATTCTAGTTCTGTGTGTTCATCATCTGCTCATTGACCTCCTTCATGGACATTCCTTCATAAAACACAGCAGCCACTGTGGGGTTCAAAGACAGTCATCATGTTCTTGGCATTGAAGACCTGCTGGGTGACTTCAAGCATGATGAGGGACCAGCACTTCTGGCTGACATACTTTTATTTTATTTATTTATTTATTTATAGATTGTAAACCTTATATTTAAAAAAAAATGTATTAGTGAATCACTATGAGGTACAGTTACAAACTTAAAAACTTTCGTATTTCAGTCATTTAATATTTGTTTACATATCCCTCAACCAGTGCTCCCAATATCCTTCCCACCACCCGCACCCCATCCTCCCCCACCCCACCCCGCCCCTATAGCAGGGAATTCCCTTTTGTTCTCTCTCCTTTTGGGTGTTGTAGTTTGCAATAGAGGTATTTAGTGGCCATCGTGTTTGGTTAGAAAAGATGAAGTAATGATATTTGCATATAAGTGGATCAACATGGAAAGTATCATATTAAGTGAAATGAGTCAGAAAGAGAGGGACAGGCACAGAAGGATTGCACTCATCTGTGGAATATAAAGTAACAGAATGGGAGATTAACTCCCAGGGGTAGTAGAGATAAGGACCAGGAGGTCTGCTCCACGGCTTAGATACCAGCCTCACATGCTAGGGGAAAAGGCAGCTCAGAGAGAGAAGGTCACACCAAGTAAAGGATGTTGGGAGGACCCATTCGGGTTGAAAGATGCATGCCGAAAGTAGACTATAGACCGAACACGATCACATACTTTTTAGAGGGGCAAGGTCAGTCATGAAGAAGTGGAGATGTGAGAAGGGCATTATATTGACTGCCAGCACATGGAGATCAGCATTGAACTGGCCATGGAATTGGAGACAGGTGATGACACTGCTCATAAGGCTGAGACAGATGGTCCAGGTCCCAGTAAGTTGACATTGTCAGCTTCAAGATGTGAAATTAGATGTCATAAATTGTCTCATTGTCTCATCAGTGTTCTTTGCTAACCGATGGATAGAAATAGTAGCATTATAAGGCTTGATCACTACGTCAGACACATTGGGTGAGGACACCACACTTAAGGTGTTCATGATTCAGTCAGGATATTCTTCACGGATCTTGCTGATGAGCAGGGTGCCCATTCCAAAGCCTGTGTTCCTGCCCAGCATGTTGGTCAGCTGGAAGCCCTGCAGGCAGTCACAACTCTCAGACTCCTTCCACAACACATCTAGCACTGAGTCAACCAGCTTTACCCCTTCTGTATAGTGCCTCTTGGCCCATTTATTGCCTGACCTAGATTGACCAAAAATAAAATTATCTGGTCTAAAAATCTGAGCAAAAGGACCTGAGCAAATAGAGTCCAGGGTCCCACATTCTAGATCCACCAAGATTGCATGAGGAACGTATTTGTCACCTGTGGCTTTATTGTATATAGATATTTGGTCCAGCTGCAGGTCACTGTCACTGAAGTAGGTGCTGGTGGGGTCCATTCTGTGCTCATCACTCATCATTTCATTTCATTTCATCATCCTGTTATTCGTCGATTGCCTCGAGCAGGCCCCAGTAACGTCTCTTTCATCCTAGCCCTGAGATTATATTCAAGGCTATTTAGGAGAATGAGACCCATCATTGTTACTGGTATTTGGCATATTTGGTACGCCACGGGGAGTTTGTCAGACTCTGCCCTGTGGGCAGGCTACATTCGATAGCCTGCAAGTTTGTCCAAAGTAGGAATGAGACAATAAGATGTCATAAAAAAAGTTCTGATAATAAGATGTCGCGCGGCTGCAAATGCGGCCGCGTGGTTACGGGATCTTGATTTTATAGTCTCTGAGTCTTGGCCGCTGATGGGATTACACGGCGCCAGGGGGCCAGGTGGTGGGTGTGACCCCCGCCTACTGGAATTTGGAGGATCTGGGTGGAAGAGGCTCGACTCCAATTCGAGTAGGCTTGGAGGTCTCGGCCCCGGAACCCGCGTGGCTTTGTCCCTCTGCCAGTACCTTCATGTGTGCAGAGAGTGGTCTCAGCATGGTGGTGGCTGGTCCTGGAGGTCTTCGGCTGCCGGAGCCCTGGTCAGGGCGGGGAGGAAAGCTCAACCCGCTCCCCTCCAAGGGGCTCCGGGAAGGAACACCCAGGCGCGGGGGCAGAAGACTGCACTGTTCTCGTCCGGGATCTGGGTTTTATAGTCTCTGAGTCTTGGCCGCTGATGGGATTACACGGCGCCACTCTCTGCACACATGAAGGTACTGGCAGAGGGACAAAGCCACGCGGGTTCCGGGGCCGAGACCTCCAAGCCTACTCGAATTGGAGTCGAGCCTCTTCCACCCAGATCCTCCAAATTCCAGTAGGCGGGGGTCACACCCACCACCTGGCCCCCTGGCGCCGTGTAATCCCATCAGCGGCCAAGACTCATCACTCATCACTTCCCAGAATTTAGTACTATCTTGGTTGCCACATAATCAGCCTGGATCTGAATGATTTCCCTTATGGTTGGCATTTGTTTTAATTTTTCTGCCCACCTCAAGGTGTGTACTGGGCAAGAAACTATGCAAATTTCCCCCTTTTGTTTGTCTGAGGCTGAAAGCCCCAGAGGCTGAAGCAGCGAGGACTGAGCACAGTAACAGGAAGGTTCTGAGAGCTCTGGTCCACATTTTAATTTTAATTTTTTTTACTTTACTTAAACACTAAGGATTACAAAGCTGTTCTTAACACAGTTGTTATTGTATTCAATGTTCAAACACCAATTCCACCACCAGAGTGACCATCCGTCCACCATTGTCCCATTTTTCCAACACCCCTCTACCAACCTGGCCCTTTAGCTGGAATGAAAAAGTACTTCAGTAAAAGAAAATTTGTGAAAATTATTATATCTCACCATGGGGAGGTCATCACGACCTTGTCTGAGGATTTACTTAACTGGGATGTCACTATTGTGGAATTTGGAGGATCTTTAGAGCTGGGCTTGTGGAAGAATTTACCTGGTGTCATCTGTGGGATGTGAATATGGATTCCAGGGTTTCTGGAAGCATGGGAGCAATAGGGGGAGGCTGTTCATCCCCACTTTGGGAAGACCCTGGAATTTTTAGCCTGGAAACAGGCATATCTGGAATTTTCATCAGTTTGGCATCTCTGCAGAGATTAATTGTGAAGCACTGGAGTTGGACTATTATCGTGCCAGTCTGTGGGGGTGTGGATGTGACTGCTAGTCCTTCAGCAGGGCAGGGACTCACGCAACGCTCCTTCCAAGGGCACCCAGAATTTTTACCCGAGAGTCCGGTGTATTCATGAATTTTAGCAGCTTGTCTTACAAATCCTCAGAAATTTAAACGTGAGTCTATAAAACTGGGCTGACATAAATTTACATGGTGGTGATTATAGGATGTGGGTGTGACTGCTGGGGCTTCCCAGAAGTGTGGATGGAGGGTAAAGGGAGGCTGCCTACCTCCACTATGATAAGACTCCAGAGTGCTCAGCCTGAAAACCTGTGTGCCTGGAATTTTCTTCAGTTTGGCATCTCTGCAGAGATTAGTCGTGAAGCAGCGGAATGGTGTCCAAAAATTTTAAACAATAAATAGAACCTGGTAGTTTGCTCTATTCGCCTAGACCAAGATTCTATCTTCAAAGATTCTATTTAGTTTGCTCTATTCGCCTAGACCAAGATTCTATCTTCAAAGACTTCATAGGGCTGGGTCAGGTGCATTGGGCGTTCCTTTCTCTTGTCCATAGAGACAAAGTTGAGTCTATAGAGAGTGAATACAGTGCGATAGCAGTTTGGCTAGTGTGAAAGATAACAGAGGGACCCTAGATTTCTATCTATCTCAGTGTGACTGAGGAATTAGCCGACTCTCTATGGTCATATTCAAGTTTCTTTATGCTTCCCTCTGGTAGAGGGACAGAGTTCCAAATCCCTCAGCAACAAAACAGCTATAGAATATCTGGAGCAGTGCTTCCCTTGACCACATGTAGCAGGCAGAGGGAATATTAACAGTTTTCTAGCAACTAACAGACAGCTTGAGAGCATCCCAAGAGATGGCAAGAATCAGTGACACGAAAAGTATGCTTGGAATTAACTCATTTTTGCAATCAAGCATCGACTTGAACAGACATCAGTGCACAGAGTGCTGAGTGATCAGGAAAACCAAAGTGTCAGATTTACCTTCAGCCATTGGGGATAGCACCAAAGTGGTGGAAGGACAAGGACAGAGAAACATTTGAAAAGAAGACTAGTGCAGACATGTCACACTCCTCCACAGCAATGACAACTCCCCCATCTTCCATTTTTGGTGTCACTTAAGAAAAACTCATTTTATCTGAACCAGTTTTAGAATGATTGTAGGAGACAGGGCACGGAATGGCTTGGATCAACACTTTTGGAAATAGATAGACCTAGCTAGAAATTCCAGCTCAAACTTAACTAGCTGTTTGTGGTAACAGCCCTAAAACCCATTTGAGAAGGATTGGGAACTTCTAAGTAAAGACTATTTGAGGGAGGCCAGAGATATTTTACAGTGAGTAAGGTGCTTACCTTGCATATAGCTAACCTCACTTCAATTCCCAACATGATATTGGTTCCCCAAATACCGTGAGTGATCCCTGACGACAGAACCAAAAGTAAGCCCTGAGCACTCACCAGGTATGATCCACAAAGCAAAAATAACAATAAGCATAATTGTGAAACAAAGGGTCCTCAGAGTAAATGCAGCAGCACTTATCTTTTCTATTGTAACAGATTTATCCAGGAAAATTGAGGCGAATGCATCTGTCTGGATCCCACTACCAGAGATTCTGATTCTGTCATTTGAGGTGAAGTATTTTCCTAGTCAGCTTTTCAGATGGGTCTGTAGATATGTTTTAAGTACTATTCTTTGATACAGAGTAGCCTTGGGTTTAAGAGTTGATATATAGGACCTGGGGGAAAGGCTGTTAGGGGATTCAACAGCTGAGCAGACCTAACTGCTGCACAATGGGCAAAATTCTTTTTCACCCTTTCTTGGATAACAGGAATGGGAGAATGGGCTGCCAGCTGTGAACTTACTTGGTTCCATTAGGTCATATACACTTCAGAGTTCAAGAAAGAATAAAAACCTACCACCCCACCATTTAATTTTCTTCATGCTTTTACCTGCTATTTTTTGAAGACTCTCTCTCCTCCACTCCCCTCTTTCAGGAGACACAAGTGATTGCTGACTGGACTAAAGTGAGGCTGTTACAGCCATGGTTGATTAAGCTGTTAAGGGTGGAGCTCTCTACTTAACAATTGTCTCATTCTCATCAAAATTAGAACAGTAGAGTGGCTGATAATGGGATAAAGGACACATCTCCTCTGGATGGCGCTCACCACTTTTGCAGTTCAAACTCCCAGGCTCCTTGATGCCTGTGCAGTTCTACAGCTACAAAAATGGCTCCTTTTGCAGTCACATCACCCTACCCTCCACTTCCTTTGACAGAGTTTCTTTCTATGGTTTAAGTTACCTTTGAGACGTTACTGGACCCGCTCGAGCAAATCGATGAACAACGGGAGGACAGTGACAGTGACAGTTGGTTAACTGAATTTTGTAAATATCAGATAGAAGGGTACGTATATTGTTATAATTGTTCTATTTCATTTTTAATTATGGATGGTATTCTTTTGCTGTGTCTAATTTTTTTTAACACAGGGCTGGAGCGATAGCACAGTGGGTAGGGCGTTTGCCTTGCATGAGGCCCACACGGCCGACCTGAGTTTGATTCCTCAGTCCCTCTTGGAGAGCACGGCAAGCTACTGAGAGTATCTTGCCCTCAGGGTGAAGCCTGGCAAGTTACCGGTGAAGTATTTGATATGCCAAACACAGTGACAACAAGTCTCATGATGGAGACATTATTGGGCCTGCTCGAGCAAATCGATGAACAACGGGAGGACAGTGCTTGTAGGTACAGTGCTAGTAAGGGACGACACTTGGCAGTGTTGGGGGCTACTCATGGTTCAATGCTCAGGAATTGCTCCTGGTAGTCCACAGGGGGCTTGGGGTTGAACCTAGGGCTCCTTAATGCAACCCATGTCCCTCAAAGAATCTCCACTACCCACCATGGCTAATTCATCAACAGAACTTTATCATTAACATGTATATAAAGGGAAAAGCACAGTATATATAGGATTCAGTACTATCTGTAGTTTCAGGTATGTACTGGGGGTGGGGGGTCTTAGAACATATTTTCCGCAGATAATGAAGGACTTATTATGTATGCCAAAATCATGCATAAGAAAAATAAATCATGACTTCTTTGCATATGACATCACAAAATGATATAATTGTTATAACACACACATTCTTCCCTCTTTATTTGGCTAAGATAGTGAGAACATAGCTGAAATTTCTATACAAGTATCTGATAAAGTCTCAGGATTGATGAAGTATATACTATGATGCTGTTTTACTTGACCTCCAGGAGCAATTAAAGGGGTCAGAAATAGTGAGAGCCCATAATTGAAAAAGTAAATATCTAATGTTTGGAAAGAGTTTCTGGGGTAGGGGGACTTAAGGAAATCAGGAGTTTCTTCATAGAAGGCTTTGGTTTTCCTGATGAATGCTGATGTTTTCTGAAATTTCATAGTGTCATGACCATAGAGGTCTGTTTTTTTTTTTACAAAAGCCACACTTCATTATCTTTCTAATAATGGTCCTATCTGCTCCAGTTAGACATCATAGTGCATTCCTTACAACACTCTCATTTGTTTGATGATGATAATCCAGGCAGCACTGTATTGGCCTAGGAGTAACACCTGGGATATAGTTTCAGGTCTGCTTTAAGAATGTGGTGTAATGTTTAACAAGCCCTGTTCTTATCTGAGAATCAGTTTCCTCCCCTGTAAAATGAGGCAGAAGCTCGAACTCTGTGTTTTTCCTAAAGTGCCTCACTTAAGTCAAAATAAAGTTTTAATCAAATATAAAATAATCCTATGACATCAGGATCCCCAAGGTCCCTGGTGTTAATCTTCAACCAAAGAAGAAATTTCAATTTGGGAAATTTATTAGTTATTTCTTTATTGGGGGGCTGCTTTGGCTGTGCTTGCAGCTGACTACTGGTATTATGCTCAGGGATCGCTCCTGGAAGGGTTCAGTGTGTGGTTCCAGGAATAGAACATGGAACAGCTGCCTGCAAGACAAGCAACTAACTCCTTATACTCTATCTTCAGCCAATTCCATTTGGGACATTTATCTACACCTGACAAATGATGCAGGTACCACTTCATTGCATATGTACATATGTTTATTGTGTTGCTTAATAGAACACTGTAAATGATCAATATGTCTATGTCCATATAAAAATGTTTGGTCTAGTACATCTTGATCACTTGATTACTTGACTTCCCGTTAATTATTGATTTGCTTGAGCAGGCGCCATTTCTCCATTTGTCCCTGTTGCGTGCTAGTATAGCCCAATGGAGTCTGTTCTTTCTAGGAACACGAAGAGCCTCAAACCAATCGTTCATGATCTTGATGAAGAAGTCTGACTATCTGGTAGGTGGGTGGTCATGCGGTCTTTTGACATCCCGTGGAATCCAGTTGGTAACGGCTCTAGTCCAGCGGTGGTCTCTAAATCTCATTACGTGACTAGCCCATCTGATTTTTGACACCTTGGCAAACGAGACAGCGTCCCTGATTCTTGATCATCGATGGAGGTCGAAACTCTGGATTCTTTTTCTCATTTGAGTGAAACGTGATATTCCAAGCATAGCTCTTTCAATTCCTCTTTGGGAGACCCGAATAGCGTTCTCATCCTGTTTTCATAGGGCCCAGGTCTCTGAGGTGTATGTTAATGCAGGAAGAACAGTGGAATCAAAGAGATGTGCCCAGAACCAGAGGTTCTTCATCCTCTTAGCTATTTCTTCGACGCTCTTGAAGGCGTTCCAAGCTGCTCTCTTCCTCCTGCTCAATTCAGGTGCCAGGTCATTTGTCATGTTGACTTCTCGACCTAGGTACACATAACTGTTGCATTCGGAGGTGGTCATTCTGTTAAGAGTGAATGGAGCATCAGGAACGAGGCTGTTTCTCATAAACATTGTCTTCGTAAGATTCAGCTGTAGTCCGACCTTTCCACACTCACAGTCGAAGTCGGCCAGCATTTGTGCCGCTTGGCTGATGTTTGGTGTTATTAGAACGATGTCATCAGCAAAGCGGAGGTGGTGTAGTTGCTGACCATCTATCTTCACTCCCATTCCTTCCCATTCCAGTTGTCACATGATGTTCTTAAGGGTGGCACTGAAGAGTTTCGGTGAAATGGTATTACCCTGCTGAACCCCTCTCTTGTCATGGATGATTACTTCTTTGTAGAATGGTGAGATTCTGGTAGTGAATCTGTAATACAGCTCACGGAGGATCCTGATGTATTGAGTTTGAATGCCCTGATTGGCTAGGGCTTCAGTGACCGCTTCCGTCTCAACAGAATCAAAGGCCTTCTTTAAATCAATGAACGTTAGACAGAGTGGCATCTTGAACTCCCGAGAAACTTCAATGAGCTTGGTTATCATGTGGATATGGTCGATGATAACCATATCCGGAACCCGGCTTGCTCTCATGGTTGTCCTTCATCTAGTGTTCTGCCAATCCTATTCAGGATGACTCGAGTGAACAACTTGTAGATGATAGACAATAGGCAGATTGGGCGATAGTTGCCAATGTCACAGATGTCTCCCTTCTTGTACAGTAGTATAGTCCTGCTGGTTTTCCATTGGGACGGAACCTTGCATTCAGACAGGTAGCGTGTGAAGAGCAGAGCCAGCATATTGATGAGTACTGGCAGCAGGTTCTTCAGGTGTTCAGGTCTGACCTTGTCTGGGCCGGGTGCTGTTCGTTTCTTTACTGACAAAATGGCATGTCGGTTTTCGGAAGGGAGAACCTTGGGAACAACATATCCATCCTGAGGCATACGCCAAACCACGTTGGCAAATAAGCTCAAGAGTTTTCAAAGACAGGCATTTTTTTTGTGGCTATCTCTCTCTTGGCGTTCCTCATACAATCATGGAGTTGCTGAACCAGTCGATTATATTCCTCGTCAATGATGTCAACAATGACATCTTCCCATGTTGTAGCAATAGTGCCAAAGAGCTCCCATTTGGTGGTCGTTCTGGGAGTTTTCTTCTCAAACTTTGCAGCCCTTTCTCCCTGCTCTGTGAAGTAGAATTTTTCACAAAGGAGATGGTGGTCCAATCCCGTTTGGAATTTTGGGACAACAACGACATCGGTCAGGCCAAACCGTTGATTGAATATGATGTGGTCTATTTCGTTGTGGAACCGTCCACCAGGAGACTCCCATGTCCAACATTTAGATTCGGCCTTCTGGAACCGTGAGTTACCATGAATTGTCTTAGTCGACATGATGAACTCAGTCTCTTAACCTGTTCGTTCCATTCTAGGCCATGGGTCCCGATGTGGAGTTCTTCGGCTGGTCTTCTCGGTCCTATCTTGGCATTAAAATCAACAACAATGATCTTGTAGAAGGTGTGGTCTACTTTATAGAACTTCTCCAGCTCCATGTAGAACTTCTCAATTTCTCCTTCATCATAATTGGATGTTGGTGCGTAGACAACGAAGATAGAAACTGCCGGCAGTGAGCCACATCTATTCAAATGTAAACATCTGATTCGGGTTGTTAGGCATTCGAATGAATCAATGCTCATGGCCAAGTTTGTGTTGACAAGGACACCGATGCCTCCGACACCTTTTTTATCGCATGTTCCGAGGAACAATTCTTCTCCAGTGTCGAAAACAGCGGGATGAGATTGGTGCCTTCTTGACCTCCACTACCTACACTACCTCCACTGCCCAGCTGCCGCCACGCTCCAGGATGCTTTCCGGACCGACACATTATAAGACACTAAATACTCATCTTCCAGAATTGCCGTACCATATTTGATAGGGTTCAAATATGGTTTGAACCATGGGAACACCTACAAGGGCGATTAGAGTCCACCCCTAAAGCCTCTATTCCTCTCGGAGAGCCTGGCAAGCTACCGAGAGTATTCTGCCCGCATGGCAGAGCCTTGCAAGCTATTCATTGTGTATTCAATATGCCAGTAATTACAATGGGTTTTATTCCCCTGACCCTGAAAGTGTCACCAATATGGCAGCGTTGAGAAGGATGAGAAAGGAGAGACCGATAAAATCTCAAGGCCGAACTAGGCTGCCACAATGAAGGAAGACAAAAATGATCGTCTGTACTTTCAATGCACGTATGCTAGCATCAGATGCATCCATTGAGGACCTGATGGTACAAGCGCAAAAGATCAAGTACGACATCATTGGTCTGACCAAGACAAGAAGGCACCAATCTAGTACATCTACGCAATGGAATATTACACAACTGTGAAAATGGTACAGAATGGCAGATATGCAATGCTCTTTAGTTAATACTGCATTTTAAATGCAGAAAAGTGAGTAAAGAGTACTTACTTTTGTGAGCTAAAATAAAAACTTTTATATATTTGCTTGTATCTGATGAAAAGACTCTAGAAGGATCCATAAGACATGAAAAGCGCAGCTGGAGAGATAGTGCAGGGGATAAGGCAACTGAATCTACAACATGCCTGATTTGAATCCCCACCATTACATATGGTTTGCCATCTCTGCCAGGGGTCTCTCCTGAGCACAGAGCCAAGAATATTCCTTGAACAGTGCTGGGTGTGGTTCAAACAATAACAACAGTGCTTGCTTAATTTTATATGGCAAGTGGGTATGGAGAAGGTAGAAATCAGGGATGAGAGACATCCGTTCTATGCATTTTTAATAATTAAATACATTTAAATATGTTTGGGCTGGAGGTATAGCACAGCGGTAGGGCATTTGCCTTGCACGCAGCCCACATGGCTGACCCAAGTTCGATTCCTCCGCCCCTCTCGGAGATCCTGGCAAGCTACTGAGAGTATTCCGCCTGCACGGCAGAGCCTGGCAAGCTACCTGTGATGTATTCGACATGCCAAACACAGAAACATCTAAGTCTCCAATGGAGACATTACTGGGCCCGCTCGAACAAATTGATGAACAACGGGAGGACAGTGACAGTGACAGTGAATATGCTTAAAACACTAGCCTTTTGGTAGCAATCATAATGTAGCACAAGCAGGTGCTAAATTAAAATGCATACATTTAAATTGTTTTAATTATTATATACAACAAACAAACAAACAAACACTTTCCTCCCGTTGTTCATCGATTTGCTCGAGCGGGCCCAGTAACGTCTCCATTGTGAGACTTCTTGTTACTGTGTTTGGCATATTGAATACTCTCAGTAGCTTGCCAGGCTCTTTGAAAGGGGCGGAGGAATCGAACCCGGCTCAGCTGGGCTGACTGCGCACAAGGCAAACGCCCTACCGCTGTGCTATCACTCCAGCCCTTGTAAATCCAATATATATCACATTTTTTAAAAAAAAGTCAGAAAAAGAAAAGTGAAAAAATAGAAGAAACAAATTCACCTGGGATCAAGCTTAAAATGGAGATAAAACAGTGGTTAACGCACTTGCTTTGCATGCAGCCAAGCTAGTTTATCCTTAACACCATATGGTCCCAGAGGCACTTCTAGGAATTACTCCCCAAGCACAGAGCTCAAAGCCCCCAAGCACTAATAGATGTAACCCCCTCCTCATTATAAAATGTTAACCTTAATGAGTCAGAACTTAGGGCTTTTGAGGCTATCCCTTTGCTGGTTTCCCCAGTAGATTCTGATGTAAGTGTTGAGAAAAATAGACTTTGGAAATATAGTTCTCAACACTTTGCAAAACAGGAAGGGCAATACAACTGCTGGCAGGTCAGAGTAGGAATATATCTACCAAACATCCCCCAAAAACCCTAAGATTATAAGCTTTTCAAAGGTATAGTTGGCATCTAGCATATGCCAATGATGTGATCCAGACTACTTTGGGACATCCTGATATTTCTTTACAGTGGAAAATCTTATGACTTTAGCACCTGTGTTTTGTTTGATTTTTTGTTTGTTTTCTCATTCATGGGATCAGATTTTAAGAATCTACTCCTTTGGAGGAATACAGGTTGCTAGAAAAGAGAAGTCCTCCTCAGAAATAAGTGCTCGTAGTGATTTCATTTTCCTTGTATTTCTGCTGCCAGCAGAGCCCTTTGAAAAGTCAGTCTTTAGAACTCCAGTATTAAGCCAGGCTCTGCATTCTAGTAAGAGGACATGTGTATGGACTTCAAGTGTGAGTAAACTGCAGATGTTGTCTGCAACTGGTTTAGCCTTACTCTTTGAGTCAATCTGGTGCCCTTCTGAACATAATATTCAACACATATATTGTGTAGTGCACTATGTACTTGACATGTTATTGGAGTAATTTTTTCAGCCCCACAAGGTAAGTACTATGAAGTTTCTATTTCCCTAGTTTCATAGATAGGGAAAATGTAGCTTAATTAGTTTAAGTGACCAGCAATAGCATTACAGCCAATAAGCAGCACAGTTTAGTTTTAAAATCTGATTCTAGAGCTAAAACCTCCCAATCATTTTCTTACATTGCCTCTCTTTCTTTGGTAGTGATAGGGCAAATCATCCTTACTCAAAGCCAAGGCCCGTGAGCCAAGAAAAACTGCCCCAGGAGCAGAGGGAATTTCCGTGAGCTCTGTCATTGATTCACGTCCTGAACCTTCTTGCTCTGGTCATTTGTACCTGATTTTGTTGCTAGTATGTAAAGCACAGATTCTCTTCCTTTGGCCTGCACATTGACATTGGAACTTCAGTTTGATTGTCTCCCTGGATTTTATTTTCAGTATTTCCCTTGGACACTAACTTTCAGGTTTGTTTTGACTTTAAGCCCTGAAGTTTCTAGTTGGTCTAACCCCAAGACCAACACAAGTCCCCAGCCATGGTTCTAGCATGAGTATAATAAACTGCTTGTATTTCCAGGAAGAGAATAGGTACTCTGGACATTCTCAGATCTGTTTGCTCTCAACTAGCTGCTTCTGCTGAACTCTAAACTCTTGATCATGTACAGCAAGGTCTTCTAAGCACCATAAACAAGGTTTTATCCTTCAGTATACCAGAAAAGAGATGAGGCAGCAGCAGTGACTTATTGGTGGACAAGGATTGTGTTGTATACTATAATTATATTTGATGCTATTTTTATCTCTCCCCAGGAGCTGGGATACAACTCACGCACTGTAGAAAGAGTTTCTAATACAATAGTAATAATTCATGCATTTTTGGGTTTTTTAGGAGTGGGGAGAAATTTGCCGCAAACTAATCAGTTGGTTTGCCATATTCCAGAGTGGGATATATTTGAAGACAGTTGGCTGTGGTAGGAGTGAGGTGGAGTCATCTACCACGATTAAATACACTGGTCCAGTATCAGAATGAACTGTAAATTCTTAGTAATGTTGGTAATCAGTTCCAGATAAGGAGACAAATTTCAACACCAGCTCAATTCTCTTAGTTTCAAGTGATCTTTGCTAATATGTATCTTCTCATCCATTTATGTCATCGAGCACCCTCTCATCACAACTCAAATTCTAGAGGCTAGATGGAGTTAGATGACTTTATCTCATTTTACTGCTGTTTTGACCACATCCTTCCCCTTCTCAAGCTCTGTAAGCACTTCTCTCATCGGAACACCAGAAAAACTAGGTCCCACCCATGGAACCCACAACAAAGATAGCTCTTGCACTGGAATACCTGAATTTGTTACCTTTTTTTTTTGGTTTGGGAGGCCATACCAGGTGATGCTGAGGGGTTACTCTTGGCGCTACGCTTAGGAATTACTCTTGGCGCTGCTCAGGGGACCATATGGGATAACAAGTTTTAGAATGATTGTAGATTTAGAATGATACAACATAAGTTGTCCACATGCAAGGCAAATACCCAACCCGCTGTACTACGGCTCTGGCAGAATATCTGAATTTGGAATCCTATTCCTGATACCTAAAGCCTATGTAGATATGGACAAGATACTGAATTTTTATGTTTCCCAGTTTCTTCCTCTGCAAAATGGGAATAATAATACCACCTATTACACTAAATTATTAGGAGAAATCAATGAGTCAATATGGGTAAAGCACTTAGACACAGTGTCTGACTATATTAAGTGTTACGTAAATATTGGATAAATAAAGTTTGCGCCTATGCATTCATTACACAAGTATCTGTTGAGCGTCTGTATGCTATTAAAAAATTGGCACTGACTCTGGACAGTAACCTAGCAAATATTTTAGGCTTTCAGGCCATATGATATCTATTTTGACTACTCAGTTTGGCCATTTAATTTTTTTTTTTGCTTTTTGGGTCACACCTGGCAATGGACAGGGGTTACTCCTGTCTCTGCACTCAGGAGTCACTCCTGGCGGTGCTCAGATGATCATATGGGATGCTGGGAATCAAACCTGGGTCGGCTGCGTGAAAGGCAACCACCCTCTCCACTGTGTTATCTCTTCAGCCCCTTGGCCATTTAATTCTTAAGCAAGCAATTATTGATGATATGGAGATGAATTTAAGTCACTGGATACCTTTGATTTATTTACGAAAACAGGCTTTGGGCTATATTTGGCCTACAGATAATAGATTGCTAATCTTTGTGCTAGAAAAGAGGTTTTCAATGGCATGCAAGACAGACCCACTAAGTTGTTTCGTCTGAAGTAGGAGACATAATAAACTATTGCATTTATCATAGTAAGCATGGGGGGTTGTGGGTTGGGGCTAGGCGTAACCTACTCTGGAGGATGACAAAGTTATTTTTCTGAGTAAATAGTTTCCAGTTGAAATAAAAGTCAGACTTAAATAGGTGAATGGAAGCATGGGGCAAGGCATTTGTGAGATCACCTGCATTTGTGTCACCCTCCAAGCCTAAAAATATCCTAAACATCCTGAATCCCCCCCCTATTTCTCTTTATTAAGTCCTTGGAGGACTAATTAATATTATTCTCCAAACCTTTCTTAAAGCTAGTTTTTGTGATTCTCAGCTAACTGGATAGCAGTTCAATGCAAGGGTTCATGAATGTAACGTAACTCAGACCCTGTGAGTTATCTGAGCTATCCTGGAAATACTGGAGTCCTTGAAGCTATTCCCATGGGTGCTAATGGACTTCCAGGGATGTGCCCAGTGATGCGTGGGAGACCAGTTGTTGCCAGGGAGTGAACCCGGCTCAGCCACAAGCAAGATGTGCATCTTAATGCCTTGTACTAGCAGTCTAACCTCCTACAGCTATTTTTAATCTTAGTGTATATAATATCTTATGAGAATAGCATAGTGGTTAAGTGTATACATTAGTCTCAGACTGCCTGGCTCCACATACTAATTGTGTAACCTTACCCTCTTTCTGTCTGTCAGATGAGGATGACAATGTTGCCAGTATCTATCTCATAGTGTGGTTATGAGCATTAAATTAGCCAATAAATTTAACCTATTTGAAAGAATGGCTCATGGTAAGTGGCAATGTGTTATCTCCTGATATTGCTATCTATTATGTTTGATAACTTTTGTTGTTGTTGTTGTTATTGTTGTTTGTGCCAAACTTGGTGGTGTTCAGGTCTTACTTCTGGCTCTGTGCTCACGGGTCACTCCAAAGTGGTGCTCAGGGGATCATATGTGGTGCCAGGGATTCAACCAGGGTTAACAAATATACAAGGCAAACACCTTAACCCCTCACTGTCTCTTCAGTCTGGTTTGATGCTTTTTGAATGCTACACTTTGTGTTTTTTCCTTCCTATTAACTGCTTCTTTCATGCTTCAAGGAAAATTACTCCACTGTTTTCTTATGTCAGGACTTGTTATCAAGGCACTGATGTGATAAAACTCATTCATTTGTATAATATGTATGTAAATATGTTTACAGACACATCTCATTTAATCCTCAAAATTAAACTTTCACAAAAATTTTCTGCCTTGCTCAAGTGTTCTTCCAGGATCCATCACTTTCCTCTTCCATAATTAGCCTTGGGCGGTATCCAAATGGTTTTCTATTAAGTTGACCCTGAAAACCCTACAAAACCATATAAATCAAGAGGTGTGAGTGTTTGTGTTCACTTTAACAATAACTGGAAAGTGTACAAGATCTCAAAAGCTTGTGTGTGCAAAAAGCCACCAAGTCTCTATAAGATGTCACTCTTTAGAAGCACAGTGTGCCACTCCATTGTTAAAATAGTGGCTTTGATAGGTGTACAGAGACCAAGAGTGGTGGCTAGACAAAGAGTCGGTGGCTTAAAAGGAGGACTGAATTATTACCTCAGATGCCTCAAAGTGCAGAGATTCATGCCGAATTAAAGGGTTTGCATGCAGATTCTTAGATCCCTGAGCATATCCAGATAAACAAAGCCCCCCCCCCCAAGTGCACCACAGAACTTCCAGTGCTCATGACTGTTTGAATCCCTACATGAGCTTTCCTTGATACATAGAGAGGATTCTTACTGAGAAAGATCAGGTTGCTCCTAAGCCTGAAGACAAAGATGCACGTAAGCAGAAGATATCACAGAAGAGACTGAAAAAACACTAACTTATGGCCCAGGGATACATTAATTTATGGCCTGAGGAAAGCAGGCATAAAATAAATGAAAATATAGTAAAACTAAATTTCTCTGCCTTTTTAAGGACATAAACAAATGTCAGACTCTCACTAAACTCTCACTAAACTCATCAATAATATACCATCAAGCATTTGTTTCTTAATTGGACAATGATTGAGCAGCCTATGCTGTGCCAGGGACTGCAATCTGTGCATTTAGATACAATCAAACCTTAATAGCCCATTAAAATAGAGAAAACTGAGGCTCTGAAAAGTTAAGTGGTAAGAAACTGAAAACACAAATGGACAATGACCAGACCATGTATAAAATATAACTCTGACCTACAATGTGCTAAAAGTGTACAGGAAAGTAAACAAACAGAATCAGTCAAGAAGCCAGCCTGCTTGAAGTCAGACTTGAAGAAAGTCAGTCTGCCATTTCTAGTGACAATCTAAAAGCCAAGTTTTAATTCCAGTAGCAATTTTCCCCCAAAGAATGAGGGCTGGATCACTAACTCATCACTTCTTTAATTTTCATCCCTGCTTTCAACTTTGGATCAATCAATCACAAAGAATATCTTGCTTCCAGTCAGCCTGTCTACAGCTTCCCACGCCCCAAACCTCCAACCACAGCAGATGTGAAGCCTTTATTTTTTCTACATACAGCTTCTCCCATCTGCCTGCCTTTGAATCTCTGCCTTACACCTAAGTGATTGTAACTGACTTTCCTGTTACAGCAGTCTTGGAGTAAATTACCTTTTCTTGTGCTCACATAGTTGGCTTTCATTTATGTCACATTAACATTCTAAGGGTCATAAAGCTAATAGGTGGCAGCGCTAGGAGTCCAACTTTGATCCATCATGCTATATAATCTCAACTTCTTTTGTGGGGGAGGGGTGTGCATACTCAGAACTGCTCATACTCTGTGCTCAGGAATCACTCTATTAATTCTCAGGGGACTAAATCCGGTGATGAGAATCAAATCTGGGAAATCAGCATGCAAGGCAGGCAACCTACCTGTTGTACTATCTCTGGTCCTAAGTTTTAAGTCTTTAACCAGAATACTGTTTCCTCACAGATTCTTTCAAGACATTCTCAAGTTATGCATTTTTATGGCACTCCCTTCACATTTTCCCATGTAAAATGCATAATATATTAAGAATTCTTATATGCAGCAATCCCTACCTCCAAGATAATTAGAATTTCCCTTTTTGAACCTTTCCTGCCTATTGCACAATTTATCAGCCTGTGCAAGCTACATGCAATATTTCCAGAACAGGCAACTCCCAGAGTAACATGATATGTTTTTCAAAGCATGCTATGAGCTCGAAGTGTGATCAAGAGAAACATCTAGATTTGTCGTGTTCTTATGATGTGCCAAGTAATGTGCAAAACACTTTTATGCATTTTATTATTTAATATAAAGAATGCTGGCTGACCCAGGTTCAATTCCTCTGCCCCTCTCGGAGAGCCCGGCAAGCTACTGAGAGTATCTCGCCTGCAGAGCAAAGCTTGGCAAGCTCCCCGTGGCGTATTTGATATGCCAAACACAGTACCAAGTCTCACAATGGAGACATTACTGGTGCCCACTCGAGCAAATTGATGAACAATGGGAGGACAGTGCTACAGTGCTACATTGCTTTCATAACAGAGATGACACATCAGAAACAGAGATAGCACTGGCAGAATTGCTGTGACTTCAAGAGTTGGAGAAAACATCTTTGCTCCTCAGAACATTTTTGAGTATCTTCTCTCCTGCTTGAATTTCTGTCAGTAAACAAGTGCTAGCTTTCTCAAAAGTGCAGATATCAAAGTTCAAATGGCTTTTCTGCATTGTGTTTTGGGACTCATAGGGTATATTCCAAGGAGCGGTATTGCTTGGTTATATGGAGGTTGTATTTCTAGTTTTTTGAGAAATGTCCATATTATTTTCCAAAATTGCTGGACCAGTCAGTATTCCCACCAGCAATGAATGGGAGTTCCTTTCTCCCAGCATCTGCGCCAATACTAGCTGTTCTTTTTGATGTATGACAGTCTCTATGGCATGCACTTCTATGTTCTTTGTAGCACTATTCACAATAGCCAGACTCTGTAAACGACCCAAGTGCCCAAGAACAGATGATAAAGAAACTATGTTAGATTTACTCTATGGAATACTAAGCAGCCGCTAGGAAAAATGAAGTCATAAAATTTGCTTATACATGGGTGGATATGAAGAGTATCATACTGAGTGATATGAGTCAGAGGGAGAGGGACAGACATGAATTATCACACTCATTTGAGGGATAAAAATAAATTAATTTGAGATTAATACCCAAAGACAGAAGAAACGAGAGCCAAAAGGACTGGTCCATGGTTGGAAGCTTGCCACAAATAGAGGGAGTACAGTTAAGACAGAAAAGAGAGCACTATGGCATTGATAGTTGGAAATGATCACTTTGGACAAGAACTGAGTGCAGAAAGCAGGTAAAGTGATATACATAATAACCTTTCAGTATTTTAGTATAAGCAGGCTGAGGTAGTGGTGGGATGAAAACTGGGGACACTATTAGTGGGAAATGTACATTGTATGGCTGAAACCCAATAATGAACAACTTTGTAACTGTGTATGTCAGGATGATTCAATTGAAAAAAGTGAAAATATCCCTGGAGGAGGTAATATAGTCATTTAGACTTGCAAACCCTTCACTCTTTAGTGAGAATAAACATACCTCAATTCTGTTTAGAAGAGTTGCTTTTAACAGGCATAAAAGTGGAGAGAAAGGAGATAATTTAGGAGGGAACAAACTTTGCTGACTAATATAATGTGAGGAAGAACTAGACAAGCTCGGCCTCAGATATTTCCTCTGTATCCGGGAGAGACTTAGAGTCTGACGCCTTCCCATTTCCATTTCCCAAACTTGCTTTTGAGTCCCGTACCAGGCAATTCTCTACCCCGGTGTCATTTACTGCTTCATGAAAATCAGGTTATCCTTAAAGCTTATTCATCTTATTTCTTCCTCCAAGTAGCTTTCCAAAGAAAGCTTACAGTCAAACATGTTTTTCTGAGCAACTGCCTAAGTTACTAGTCTGGGCTGATTTTCAGTTCGTATCATCTGAAGACTATTGCACATTCTAATCTGCATATTAATGGATCATCATGGTGTCCACAAGCTGACCTCATGAACTACTTTGAAAATCATCTTGTTGGGCTGAAGTACAGAGGTAAAGGTGTATGACCTGCATGCAGCTGATCACAAGTCAACCCCGGGCAACATATACAGTCCCCTGAGCACTGCTAGGAGTAAGCCTTAAGCTACACTGCTTATGGCCAAAAAAACAAAACCCCAACCAATAACCAAATAAACAAAAATAATCTTGTTGTATCACGCAGGTAGACTGCTTTAAAATTCAATCCATTTATTCTCTATTCCTCCTGTTTGGTTTTTAGGCCACCCTCATCAGTGCTCAGAACTTACTTCTGGCTCTGTGCTCAGGGAATCATGCATGGTGGTGCTTGGGAGACCATACGCAGTGGCAGGAATCAAATCAGATCAGCCATGTGCAAATAAAGCAGCTTTTTCACTATACTATCATTTTGGCACCTCTATTCCTCTTTATAGAAAATTTACAAATGGGATATTTAGGCAAATCAGCTAGCACCTGCGCAAATTAATTGAAAAGATGTAGAAAACCTAGCTCTTCCAATACTTAAGCCCACTATTTTCTGAAACTTCTATCAACAATCCAGTTACCACCCCTGAACTGTTGTCTTATTTTGGTTTTGGTTTTGGGCCACACCTGCCTGTGTTTAGGGCTTAATCCTGGTTCTGTGCTCAGACATTACTCCTTGTGAGTCTCAGAGATCATATGGGGTGCTGGGGATCAAATTGAGTTGGACGCATGCAAGGAAAACACCCTATCTGCTGTACTATCTCTCCAGACTTCAATAATCTCTACCTTTCTTCAACGCTGCCCAGACTCATTAATGGAAAAAGAAAGGGGGTTCAGCAGAAAGAGGGAAGTTAGGAGATATATTAAGAAATTCTCATTTTACATTGTATCCTGTCTTGTTCTTAAGTGAACCCCCAGACTTGAACTGAATATGGAGTTCTGGTCTTAAAGGTGGCTTCGAGTTGGAAAAGCATAGGTGGTTTTTCCAATTCAGTCTAAATTTTAGTCTACATTTGTAGACCGTATATCATCTGTTGCATGTACATTAAAAACATTTCAAATGTGTGTTTTCTCACCCTTGCCCTCAAATATACACTCAGAAGAACACAGAACTCTGTTCCATATTATCGTGGCTTGGTCCACAAAGCATATATAAATGTGTGTTACCAAGTTACACTCCTTTTCTCAGCCAGTTTTGGCTTCCCTTCAGTTGTGTGTGTGTTGTTATGGGATTGGTGGAGGGAATGTGCAGAGGAAGAGAAGGAAGGAGGAGATATCACTCACAAGATTAGGACTAGCTTCAAGCATGGTCTAAGCCAGTGTTCTGCAAACCTTTGTCATAAATTTCTACACAGTAAGATTTGATTTCATTTTATTTGATTTGTATTTTGGGGTCACAGCATTGGTGCTCAGAGTTTTACTATTATATCTATGCTCAGGGATCACTTCAGACAACTCTTGGGGGACCTAAAACAGTGTTGGGGATCAAAGCAAGGTCAGCTATGTGCAAAGCAAGCACCTTAAACCCTCTACTCTCTCTCCAACCTTAAAGATTGCAGGTTTTTTAGACTTTGTTAACTATAGGCTCTGTCACAGTTATATAACATCACCATTATAGCTTGAAAGCAGTCATAGATAACAAACAAGCAAGAATATGTTGCAATAAAATTTCACTTATCAAAAGAAGCAAAGAACTGCCTTTGGCCCCCAAGCTGTAGTTTGCAGTCTCTTGACCCATTCTAATGTCAATATAAGTGTTTTGAAAGATCTCGGGCGAGAACTGTGAATACCTCTTGTTCCTACTCAGATATGGAAGAGGAAATCATACAGGAGGAAACAAGGGATTTGGTCAATGTGACCCAAGCTCAAGGCATTCTCTGGAAGCTCTGTTTCAAAACACATTCTTATCACCGTTGTCTTCCTTATTTTCCCCGAAAACCAAAACGCATTGCTTTCTTGGGGTAGGGAGGGAGGAGAAGGGAGTAAGCTAGGAGATCATCACTTATGAGGCTTCAGTTTCAGTGAATTGGAATGCATCTACTTGAGGTGCCTCCATGTTAGCAGACAAGCACGCTTGCTCACAGGACAGCGTTAAACACTTGCCCATCAGCATCTAAAGTATCCAAGCAGCTTGATCACAGTTCTTTTATAATTTTATTTTATGATATCACTGTGATTTAGAAAGTTATTTATAGCCGAGTTTTAGACATACAGAGTTCCATATCAATCTCAACTTTGACTAGTGTACCCAGGTTCCGTCCCACTCTCCCAACTCCACCCCACCGCCTGTAACAATGTTAAGTTTGGTTGCTGTGCTTGGATCTCATGTTTTCATGTTGTTGACTGTATGGTTTATGTATATAGTGATACTATTCTACTACAAAACCATGTGTCTGAGGCCCTTGAGCCCTGCCATTCATTACTTCCCATTCTTCTCCTTTTGCTTCTTCCCTCAATTTCTTTCCTTCTCTAACCTTATCCTTCCTAGTTCTTAGTCAAGGGTGATATAGGAATAGAGAATAAATGGATTGAATTTTAATACAATTATTGCTGTCTACCCACTGGAGCGATAGCACAGCGGTAGGGCGTTTGCCTTGCACGCAGCCAACATGGCGACCCGAGTTTGATTCCTCCGACCCTCTCAGAGAGCCCGGCAAGCTACCGAGAGTATCTCGCCCGCACGGCAGAGCCTGGCAAGCTACCCGTGATGTATTTGATATGCCAAACACAGTAACAACGAAGTCTCCAATGGAGACGTTACTGGGCCCGCTCGAGCAAATCAATGAACAACGGGAGGACAGTGACAGTGACAGTGACCTGCATGATACAACAAGATTGTTTTTGTTTATTTGGTTATTGGTTGGGGTTGTGTTGTTTTGGTCATACGCAGTGTAGCTTAAGGCTTCCTCCTAGCAGTGCTCACAGCACTTTTTTCAATTAGTTTTTAATTGAGATTCTGTGATTAAATTCTGTTAATGATGTTTTATTCATGTAGATAATTCCAATACCACATCCATTACTGGTGTACCCATCTCCTTCTCTCAAGCACCTCCAAACCACTCTCTTTCAGTCCCTCTCTAACCCAGTTGTGTGGATCAGTTATCCTGTTGTGTTACCTTTGACCCTTTGTTGTTACCTTGCTATGTATCCTGAAACCCCAGATATGTGAGAGATCACTCTATCTAGCCCTTTCCTTCTTACTGATATCATTTAGCATGGTATTCTTTAGTTACATCCATTTTACTTCAAATTGTATGGTCTTATTCTTTCTTAGGGCTCAAGTGATAGCGCAGCGGGTAGGGAGTTTGCCTTGCACGCTGCTGACCTGGTCGGCTCAGGTTCGATTCCTCCACCCCTCTTGAGAGCCTAGCAAGCTACCAAGAGTATCTCACCTGCACAGCAAATCCTGGCAAGCTCCCCGTGACGTATTCGATATGCCAAATGTGGTAGCAACAAGTCTCACAATGGAGACATTACTGGGCCCACTCGAGCAAATCGATGAACAATGGGAGATAGTGACAGTGACAGTGTTTCTTTCTTAGAGCTGCATAGTATTCTATTGTGTATATACACCACAACTTCTTTGCTCATCTGTAGCCTAGCATTTGGGTCATTTATACATCTTGTCAGAGCCGGAGTGATAGCACAGCGGGTAGGGCATTTGCCTTGCAAGTGGACGACCTGGGTTCGATCCTCGGCATCCCATATGGTCCCCCAAGCATTGCCAGGAATAATTCCTGAGTGCAGAGCCAGAAAAAACCCCTGAGCATCGCTGGGTGTGACCCTGCCCCCCCCAAAGTAAACATCTTGTCTATTGTACTAAGTGCTGCGATGAACATAGGTGTAAATATATACTTTCAAATTCATGTTTTTGTTTTTGAGGGGGTAGATGACAAGAAGCATTATTTCTGAGTCATATGGTAGCTTTATTCCTACTTTTGGAGATATCTCCGTATTCTTTTCCATAAAGGCTGAACCAGATGACATTTCCATCAACAATGGATGAGGGTTCCTTACTCACCACAACCCCACCAACACTGGCTGTTTCCAGACTTTTTGATATGAGCCATTCTCATTGTCATGAGATGGTATCTCATTGTTTTGATTTACATTCTGCTAATCAGGAATGATGATGAACACTTTTTCATATGCCTATTTCCCATCTTTATGTATTCTTTGGGATAGTGGGATAGTGTCTGTTCATCTCCTTGCCCCATTTGTGGATGGAGTTGTTAAAATTTGTTGTTGATTTTTGTGGGTGCTTTATAGATCTTAGATAACCAACACGTTATCTAAGGTATTGTGGACAAATATTTTCTCCCATACAGTAGGGTGGCTTTTTCTTCACTGTGCAGAAGCCTTTTAATTGGATGTAGTCCCATTTGTTTGATTATATTTTCGTTGTCATCGTTACTGTGTTCATCTTGTTTAAGACTCCCCTGCAGTAAATTTTCTGTAGAATTTGTCGGTTTCCTTCAATGTATTTTCGTGTATTTGTCTGATCTCAAGATCTTTTATTCACTTTGAATTTGCTTTTGTGAGTGGTGTGAGGTACAATTGTAATTTCATTTTTAAAAAAAATTTTTTTTAGTGAAATACCATGAGGTACAGTTGTAGATTTACAAATTTTTGTGCTTGGATTTGATTATACAATGATCAGATACCCACCCCTCCACCAGTGCCCATTTTCCACCACCATGGACAATATCCCCCCCACCCCCATCCCCCCATCCCCCCTGCCTCTGTGGCAGGGCAATCCCCTGTGTTCTCTCTCTCCTTTTGGGTGTTGTGGTCTGCAAAAGAGGCATTGAGTGGCAAACATATTCAGTCCATAGTCCACTTTCAACATGCATTTCCCCTCCTGGGAGGATCCTCCAAACACCCTTTATTTGGTGTTCCCTTCTTTTTCTGAGCTGCCCTTTCCTCTAGAATGCCCGACTGGCCACTAAGCTATGGAGTAATCCTCCTGGTGCTGATCTCAGCTATTCTTGGGTATTAATCTCATATTTTGTTACTTTATATCCCCCAGATGAATGCAATCTTTCTATGTCTATCCCTCTCTTTCTGACTCATTTCGCTTAGCATGATACTTTCCATTTTGTACCACTTGTATGTAAATTTCATGACTTCATCTTTTCTAAGAGCTACATAGTACTCCATTGTGTAGATGTACCAAAGTTTCTTTAACCAGTCATCTGTTCTTGGGCATTCAGGTTTCTTCCAGTTTCTGGCTATTGTAAAGAGTGCTGCAATGAACAAACAAGTGCAGATGTCACTTCGACTATACATTTTTGCCTCTCTGGGATATATTCCCAGGAGTGGTATTGCTGGGTCAAATGGGAGCTCAATTTCTAATTTTTTGAGAATCGTCCATACTGTTTTCCAGAAGGGCTGAACCAGTCGACATTCCCACCAACAGTGAAACAGTGTCCCTTTCTCGCCACATCTGCGCCAGCATCAGTTGCTTTTGTTCTTTTGAATGTGGGCCAGTCTCTGAGGTGTGAGATGGTATCTCATTGTGGTTTTGATCTGCATCTCCCTGATGATTAATGATGTAGAGCATTTTCTCATGTGCTTTTTTGCCATTCGGATTTCTTCTTTGAGAAAGTTTCTGTTCATTTCATTGCCCCATTTTTGGATGGGGTTGGATGTTTTCTTCTTGTGGAGTTTAACCAGTATTTTGTATATCCTGGATATCAACCCCTTGTCAGATGTGTATTCGGCGAATATCCTTTCCCATTCTGTAGACTGTCTTTGTATTTTGGTCACTGTTTCTTTGGAGGTGCAGAAGCTTCTTAGTTTAAGATAGTCCCATTTATCTATCTCTGTTTTCAGTTGCTCAGACAGTGGCGTGGCATCTTTGAAGATAACATTAGCTTCAATGTCATGGAGGGTTTTGCCAACTTTGTCTTCAATGTACCTTATGGTTTCTGGTCTGATGTTGAGGTCTTTAATCCATTTTGATCTTACTTTTGTACACGGTGTTAGGCAGAGTTCTGAGCCCATTTTTTTGCATGTAGCCATCCAGTGATGCCAGCACAATTTGTTAAAGAGGCTTTCCTTACTCCACTTCACATTACTTGCACCTTTATCAAAGATTAGATGATCATATGATTGAGGGGAGATGTCAGTGTATTCAACCCTGTTCCATTGTTCTGCAGTTCTGCCTTTGTTCCAGTACCATGCTGTTTTAGTTATTACTGCTTTGTAGTACAGTTTGAAGTTCGGGAGGTTGATTCCTCCCATTTTCTTTTTCCCAAGAATTGCTTTAGCTATTCTTGGGGGCTTATTGTTGCATATAAATTTCAGGAGTGTTTGCTCCATTTCTTTGAAGAATGTCGTGGGTATCCTTATAGGGATTGCATTGAATTTATACAATGCTTTAGGTAGTATTGCCATTTTGACAATGTTAAGTCTCCCGACCCATGAGCAGGGGATATCTTTCCATTTCCTCATGTCCTCTTTTATTTCCTGAAGTAGCGTTTTGTAGTTTTCTTTGGACAGGTCCTTTACTTCCTTAGTTAAGCTGATTCCTAAGTACTTGACTTTCTGGGGCACAATTGTGAATGGGATTGTTTTTTTCATGTTGTTTTCTTCTCTCTCACTGTTTGCATATAGGAAAGCCATGGACTTTTGGGTATTGATTTTATAGCCTGCAACTTTACTATACGAGTCTATTGTTTCTAGGAGTTTTTTGGTGGAGGTTATTGGGTTCTCTAAGTAGAGTATCATATCATCTGCGAATAGTGAGAGCTTGATTTCTTCCTTTCCTACCTGAATGCCCTTAATATCTTTTTCCTGCCTAATCGCTATTGCAAGTACTTCCAGTACTATATTGAACAGCAGTGGAGAGAGTGGGCCTCCCTGTCTCGTCCCTGATCTTAGAGGGAAGGCTCTCAGTTTTTCCCCATTGAGGATGATGCTTGCTGTAGGCTTGTGGTAGATGGCTTTAATTATGTTGAGGAAGGTCCCCTCTATACCCATTTTGGCTAGGGTTTTCATCATAAAGGGGTGCTGGATCTTGTCAAATGCTTTCTCTGCATCTATTGATATAATCATATGCTTTTTATCTTTTCTTTTGTTGATATGATGGATTACGTTGATTGATTTCCGAATGTTGAACCATCCTTGCATCCCTGGGATGAATCCTACTTGGTCATGGTGTATGATCTTTTTGATGAGTAGTTGGATTCTATTTGCTAGTAGTTTGTTGAGGATCTTTGCATCTGTGTTCATCAGGGATATCGGCCTGTAATTCTCTTTCTTTGTGGTATCTCTGTCTGCTTTTGGTATCAGTGTGATATTTGCTTCGTAGAAACTGTTTGGAAGTGTTTTTGATATTTCAATTTCGTGGAAAAGCTTAAAGAGGATTGGGAGTAAGTCCTCTTTAAAGATTTGGAAGAATTCACTAGTGAATCCATCCGGACCAGGACTTTTGTGCTTGGGGAGACTTTTTATTACCATTTCAATTTCCTTGATGGTGATAGGTTTGTTCAGGTATTCCAGGTCTTCTTGGTTCAGCCTTGGGAGTCTGTAGGAGTCTAGGAATTTATCCATTTCCTCGAGGTTTTGATGTTCCGTGGCATACAGTTTCTCAAAGTACTCCCTGAGGATCCTTTGAATTTCTGTAGTTTCTGTTGTAATGACCCCCTTTTCACTTCTGATTCGGTTTATTAGGGTTTTCTCTCTCCCTTTCTTTGTGAGTTTTGCTAGAGGCTTATCAATCTTGTTAATTTCCTCGAAGAACCAGCTCTTGGTTTCATGATCTTTCGGATTGTTTTTTGGGTTTCCATCTCGTTAATCTCTGCTCTGAGTTTTATTATTTCCTTTCTCCTGTTCGGGTTGTGCTCCTTTTGTTTGTCCTTCTCCAAGCTCTTAAGCTGTGAGGTTAGGTTACTTATGTGTGCTCGCTCCTCCTTCCTGAGGAATCCTTGTAGAGCTATAAACTTTCCTCTTAACACAGCTTTTGCTGTGTCCCATAAGTTTTGGTAACTCGTGTTCTCATTTTCATTCGTTTCTAGGAATCTTTTGATGTCCTCTTTGATTTCCTGTCTAAGCCACTCGTTGTTCAGTAGAGCACTGTTTAATTTCCAGGTGTTTGATTTAGTTTTCTGTTTTTGTATGTGATTTACTTCAGCGCATTATGGTCTGAGAAGATTGTCGATACAATCTCTATCTTCTTAATTTTTTGGAGGCATGTTTTGTGGCTCAGCATGTGGTCTATCTTGGAGAATGTTCCATGTACGGTTGAGAAGAATGTGTATTCAGCTTTTTGTGGATGAAGTGTCCTGTATATATCTACTAAGTCCCTTTCTTCCATTGTTTCCCTCAGATGAAGTATGTCCTTGCTAAGCTTGAGTCTGGTTGATATATCAAGAGGTGACAAAGCAGTGTTGAAGTCTCCCACTACTATTGTGTTGCTGTTGATGTCTTTTTCCAAATCTATGGGTAGTTGTTTTAAGTACTTTGCTGGTCTCTCATTAGGTGCATATATATTTATTATTGTAAGTTCTTCCTGTTGTACAGATCCTTTGATTAATAAGAAATGGCCTTCACTGTCTCTTATGACCTTCCTCACTCTGATATCGATGTGGTCTGATATTAGGAGGGCTACCCCAGCTTTTTTATGGGAGCTGTTTGCCTGTCGGATTGTTTTCCAGCCTTTGACTCTGAGTCTGTGTTTGCTTTGACTATTGAGATGTGTTTCTTGCAGGCAGCAGAATGTTGGGTTCAATTTTCTAATCCATCCTGCCACTCTATGTCTTTTAATTGGTGCGTTTAGCCCATGGACATTGAGAGAGATTATTGTTATGGGATTTTGTCCCATTGTTCTGTTGAAATTTGGTGTATTTGAGGGGCCTTTCTTGCCTTAAAGTAGCCCATTTAGTTGTTCTTGTAACCACGGTTTTGAGTCTATGAAGTTCCTGAGCTGTTGTTTGTCTGTGAAACTGTGTGTTGTTCCTTCTATTATGAATGAAAGTCTCTCTGGGTAAAGTATTTTTGGGGAGGCATTTATTTCATTGAGTTTTTTCACTATGTCCCACCACTGCTTTCGGGCCCTGAGGGTTTCATCAGAAAAATCAGCTGTGAATTTTAAGGATGCTCCTTTGTAAGAGATTTCTTTCTTCGATCTTGCTGCTTTCAGAATTTTGTCTCTGTCTAAGGTTTTGGTCATTTTGATCAGAATGTGTCTTGGGGTATTTTTATTCGGATTTCTTCTAGCTGGTACCCTTCGGGCCTCCTGAATATGGTCACAAGTTTTCTTCAGCTCTGGAAATATTGTAGCAATGATGTCTTTGACAGTTTCTTCTTCATCAAGGTTTTCTTCCTGTACCTCTGGGACTCCAATAATTCTTATGTTACCCCTCTTGGCTTCATCACGATCTTCTCTTGCCATCTATTCCCGAATTGTGAGTCTCTTTTCCATTTTCTGCTCTTTTCTGGAGAGTCTCTGAACTTCATCTTCGAGCTCACTGATTCTGTTCTCAGCAGCTGTTACTCTGCTGCTGAGGCCTTCCACTGAGTTTTTCAATTTGCCTACGAGATTTTTCAGGTCTGACATTTCTGATTGCATTTTCCTCATTTCTGCCTTCAAATCCTCTTGTTTTCTATTGGCATTGCTTTCCATTGTTTCTTTTAGTTCCCTAAGCATCCTAAGTAGCTCCCTCCTGAATTCCTTGTCAGAGAGTTTGTCTAACACTGCAGTACTGTTGGTGTCATCTGGGCTAGACTCTTCAATAAGAAAGTTTGGTGGGCTTTTGCGTTGCTTTACCATTGTGAAAAGTGTGGTTTAGTCCTTAACGTTCACTGTTACTATTCTGCTTGATATGCAGTGTGAGTTAAGATAGGCTTATGAGTTATTGGCTACTGTGTTTCTAGTGACTGAGCTAAACTAGAGAAGTTTCCATCGAAGAAGGTAGCTTATGGTTCCTATGGCATATGTAGTGGGAAAATATTTCGCGGCCGCATTAGTGGCCGCGGCTCCGGAAAGAGTCCCTGGCACTGAGCGAGGAGTTGGGAACATCGATGGAGCTAGCTGTGCATGCGCAGAGACGGTCCCAGGCCCTTGGGTGCGGGCTGTACCTGGTTGGAATAGGAGCCGTTCAGCTTGGTTGCCCAGAGCTGGGCCTCCGTGCCCGTCCCGCGCAGATCAGGGGTGAAACCGGCTTTCTAGGAGGTGGAGCTAGCTGTGCATGGGCACAGAGGGTCCCAGGCCCTTGGGTGCGGGCTGTACCTGGTTGGAATAGGAGCCGTTCAGCTTAGTTGCCCAGAGCTGGGCCTCCGTGCCCGTCCCGCGCAGATCAGGGGTGAAACCGGCTTTCTAGGAGGTGGAGCTAGCTGTGCATGCGCAGAGAGGGTCCCAGGCCCTTGGGTGCGGGCTGTACCTGGTTGGAATAGGAGCCGTTCAGCTTGGTTGCCCAGAGCTGGGCCTCCGTGCCCGTCCCGCGCAGATCAGGGGTGAAACCAGCTTTCTAGGAGGTGGAGCTAGCTGTGCATGCGCACAGAGGGTCCCAGGCCCTTGGGTGCGGGCTGTACCTGGTTGGAATAGGAGCCGTTCAGCTTGGTTGCCCAGAGCTGGGCCTCCGTGCCCATCCCGCGTGTAATTTCATTTTTTAAAATATGTGGCTATCCAGTTTTCCCAACACCATTTGTTGAAGAGATTTTCATCATCACAGCTCTTGTTGACTTAGAAGAGACCTCGCTCTCAATGTTTCTAGGACAGCTGCTGCAATATGCTGGCAGTATGTTTAGTCCTGTGGCGGGGAGGAGAGGAATATTTCTCCTTTGGGGTCTGATATGACAGATAGGTTTTGCTTTGTCTGCCTATACCGGCTGATAGGTAGGTAGTTATTGTCTTGTGCAAGGGATTTTAAGGTCATCTCTGGGGGTGACTGGGAAAGTGAATCAGCTTGATGAAGGACTGCAAGGATGCCTAAGGGGATTAGTGCTGCTCCAGGGATGGAGATCTGGAGAAGATATCTAAGAAATGCTGAGTCCTATCTGCTAGTTGCCTGCTGACTGAGGGGAGATATTCCTTCAAACATCTGAGAGATTCAAGTGACTTTTAAGGAAGTTTGCCCGGTTAAAGACTCTTTGTTGCTGGTAATTGCCCACTGTGGTACAATCTAGAGCCATGTTTCTTAATCTTTTCCAAATCATTCCCTCTATTTATTGATGCTCTATTATTGTGTCATGCCCCCATTAGTGCACTTTTCACCTGTAACCCCTTGAAATATCTGGGGCCCCAAAAAGGTCCATATGGCCCTCAATTAAGAATCATTGACATATAGCAAACTTCTTCCCTAGGCTTCTTGTAAAGGGGGATGTATTGACTACACTGTGGATCATGTATATTCATTGTGCTAAAATTGAAAGTTTCAGACAGAAATGAGTAAAAGAGGAAATAAAGGCACATGGTTTTTACATACATATGGTTTAATCATTAATCAAATTAATCAAATTGAAATGCATCCTTTAAGAACAGATTAAGGAACAGTTTTTGGAAACACAGAGCAAAGAAATAAGCTTTCACCCATAGAAGATAGAGATGGGGCTTCAGAGAAAGAGATCATAGAAGTCCCAGTGGATGAAATAATCTATAAGCGAGATGTTGAAAGATGAAATAAATTTTAAAGTGCAGATAGGACATTGAGAAACAGCTTCTTTTTTTTTATTTTATTTTTTTTAAAGTTGTAGATTTACAATTTTTTGTGCTTTGGTTTCAATTATACAATGATCAGATACCCATCCCTCCACCAGTGCCCATTTTCCACCACCATGGATAATATCCCTCCCACCCCCATCCCCCCATCCCCCCTGTCTCTGTGGCAGGGAAATCCCCTGTGTTCTCTCTCTCCTTTTGGGTGTTGTGGTCTGCAAAAGAGGCATTGAGTGGCAAACATGTTCAGTCCATAGTCTACTTTCGACATGCATCTTCCCTCCTGGGAGGATCCTCCAAACATCCTTTATTTGGTGCTCCCTTCTCTATCTGAACTGCCCTTTCCTCTAGGATACCCGGCTGGCCTCTAAGTTATGGAGTAATCCTCCTGGTGCTGATCTCAGCTATTCTTGGGTATTAATCTCATACTTTGTTACTTTATATCCCCCAGATGAATGCAATCTTTCTATGTCTATCCCTCTCTTTCTGACTCATTTCGCTTAGCATGATACTTTCCATATTGTACCACTTGTATGTAAATTTCATGACTTCATCTTTTCTAAGAGCTACATAGTACTCCATTGTGTAGATGTACCAAAGTTTCTTTAACCAGTCATCTGTTCTTGGGCATTCAGGTTTCTTCCAGTTTCTGGCTATTGTAAAGAGTTCTGCAATGAACAAACAAGTGCAGATGTCACTTCGACTATACCTTTTTGCCTCTCTGGGATATATTCCCAGGAGTGGTATTGCTGGGTCAAATGGGAGCTCAATTTCTAATTTTTTAAGAATCGTCCATACTGTTTTCCAGAAGGGCTGAACCAGTGGACATTCCCACCAACAGTGAAGGAGTGTCCCTTTCTCGCCACATCCACGCCAGCATCGGTTGCTTTTGTTCTTTTGAATGTGGGCCAGTCTCTGAGGTGTGAGATGGTATCTCATTGTGGTTTTGATCTGCATCTCCCTGATGATTAATGATGTAGAGCATTTTCTCATGTGCTTTTTTGCCATTCGGATTTCTTCTTTGAGAAAGTTTCTGTTCATTTCATTGCCCCATTTTTGGATGGGGTTGGATGTTTTCTTCTTGTGGAGTTTAACCAGTATTTTGTATATCCTGGATATCAACCCCTTGTCAGATGTGTATTCGGTGAATATCCTTTCCCATTCTGTAGACTGTCTTTGTATTTTGGTCACTGTTTCTTTGGAGGTGCAGAAGCTTCTTAGTTTAAGATAGTCCCATTTATCTATCTCTGTTTTCACTTGCTCGGCCAGTGGCGTGGCATCCTTGAGGATACCATTAGCTTCAATGTCATGGAGGGTTTTGCCAACTTTATCTTCAATGTACCTTATGGTTTCTGGTCTGATGTTGAGGTCTTTAATCCATTTTGATCTTACTTTTGTACATGGTGTTAGGCAGAGTTCTGAGCCTATTTTTTTGCATGTAGCCGTCCAGTGACGCCAACACAATTTATTAAAGAGGCTTTCCTTACTCCACTTAACATTACTTGCACCTTTATCAAAGATTAGATGAGCATATGATTGAGGAGAGATGTCAGTGTATTCAACCCTGTTCCATTGGTCTGCAGTTCTGCCTTTGTTCCAGTACCATGCTGAGAAACAGCTTCTTTAAAGACCTCATTGCCTGTGCTTCAGTGGTTCTCAGTATTTACACCCAACACACTCAAGGAATATGATGCATCACATCTATCATTTGTCAAGTTCTGTGAGCACCTCCAGCATATCTGATTAACTTCAGAGCTCTGGCCTAGCCTTTTCCCTAGGGGATCATACATTGCATAAGAGACTCTCCATTCCAAGCTCCTATTCTGCTAATCCAGTCTCCACACTGCAATCAGAAACTACCTGTTTGTTTTAATCTCCATTTTTAAGCATTTTATTTTCTTTAGTTGGAAATACATGCAACTGACCCAAAAGAATGTATATAAAAAGTAAAATTCTCTTCTCCCCTCAAATCCTGTCTTGACGCATCATTGTTAACAAGTCTTTATGACTCAGGCAGTGGAGAACCCAAAGAAGCACTAACATGCACTTACTGTCAGCATAGATGACAGCATATCAGGCATATTGTTTAACATTTTTCTTCTCTTTTTATTTAGATCTATCAACTTTTGTCATACTTTACATTAACACGTAAAAATATTACCCATTACATAGTTGCATACTATTTCTTTAGAAGTCTCCCAAATGGTGCTCCAGAGGCTCTGGGACTACTCCTGGTGACTCTTGGCCAACCAGAATGGATGCTGGGCCTGGTTAGGGTCCTAAGATAAAGAGAAATGGAAACTGTTTCTTCCTTCCTGTCCCTTCGCTTTTGTCATTGTTGTTGTGGTGGTGGAGGTGGTGATGTTCAGTCGTTTCACATTTGGTTGTAGTGCTTGTTGAGGATTACACACTTTTTTATGTTACCAAGAAGCATTGTCACTGGGCTCATATTTGGCATGTGGAATAGTGTGAGGGTTCAAACTCTCAGTCTCACACCTACAGGGTAAGTACACTACCACTGAGCCATTCCCAATCCTGCTGCATTTTATATCTTAATATGCCTTGTGAATTTTTAACCAGCCCCCTATTAAGTACATATATTTGCATCAATATTTTGATAATGAATAATTTTTACACGCGGGAATATTTTTATATAACTCATGTATGATAAATTCTAAAGGACAGTGCTGAAGGGTCATGGGCAATTGTTTTTTGGGTCAGACCTGTATGTGCCCAAGACTTGTTCCTGGATTTGCACTTTGGGAATTATTCCTGTTTGTACTCAAGGGAACCATGTAGGGTGCCTGGGATTGAACTCGGGGTAGCTGCATACAGGCAAGCATGCAGTTTGCATCTCACCAGACCCTGCTACCCCATGGGCACTTAGGTTGTGGTGAAGGGGCAGTAACTATTAATATCAGAACCATAAACGTTAGCACTATTGTAACCATGTTATCTAAACTAAAATAAAATAGTTTATAAACACACACACATAAACACCTTCCAGAAACCCCCAAAATCTGCCTATTTAGATTTAGGGAATCTTTCAGAATCTGATTCCTAGAATTGTCCTCACATAAAACACATCTACAACTTTGAATTTACTCTCAGGGAACTCACAACTCTTCTGAATAATGCTATTTCTAGTAGAACCTGAAGCATGCCTGTACAGGAATCTCTTTGCAACCATATTTAATATACAGACTCCTGGGCCCACCCTAACATGAAAACAACGGACTACTGCCTAGAAATGGCTTTATGCATCTAAATATATCCCACTAATCTTGAGCAACACGAATGCATCCTACAACAATTTCAGGATCTCTGTTGAGACTTATGACTTAAGTTTCGATCCCTAACTATGTATCTGACTTCTGCCAGGAAAAATCCCTCAGGAATCAAGACTTAAATGAAACCATAAAGATGGAGTGACCGTTGGGTAAAATGACACATTTGGGAAATATTCTCTTCAATGATACCAGTTGGTCTATTCATTATCACACTATCCCACTGAGTATGCATCTGTGTCTCTGCCATTGTGTCTGTGTACAGGTATGAAATATAAAGAAAATTACATGTGTAATTATCTTACTCTTTTTATATGTAGATCTAAAATGACTTTTAAAAATTTTTTAATTTTTTTATTGAATCACCGTGAGATACATAGTTACAGAGTAGTTTATGATTGGGTTGCAGTCAATATTTTCCCCAACCTTCCACCCTTCTTTCTCGTTTTTTCCCATTAAAGTACAAAAGAAGCAATTTCTCACTCCAGGAGGAAAATGTGCCATTGAAGGTTGAATCATTGATGTACAAGTTGTCATAGATGTATCAGTCTTGCTGTTAAGCAGCCGTTGAGAAGGGTAATTTGACTAGCATTTGTTTGTTCACAAAAGAGTGTACTAAAGGGGAAAGTGGTTGTGTGGCTGTCAAAACTTCAGTTTGGTCTCTTGGGCCATTATTCCATTCTTTCTTGTGATACCACTTTTTCAGCCTGTAAGTCGCCTCTGCCAGGAACCTACTGCTCAATGTATGCCAATGATTTCTTCCCACAAAACAGAGCAGGTATTGACTACTTTTCCCACAACACTGGTTATTTCATAGACCTCTTTCTACCTCCACAAAAGCACCAAACACTATTTGCATAGGATTCTGGAGGAGAACAGACTTCCTGAAGCCCTAGCATGTGCTTCCTATGGTCCTTTTTCCAAACTCTAGTCCTGTACCCTTGCTCATCTGGCTCATTTGGGGAACTTGTTGCAAATCCCAAAGCCTGTGCTTCACTTCAGACCTACTTAAATGAGAATCATGAAGGAGAGACTCTAATTAGACAAACTTCCCCCCTGGATTTAGTGGATCCTAATGTGGGTCATGCTAGCACAGAATCAAGAACCTGCTTGAAGGTCCCTTTCTGTGTTCTCTGGTAGGGTCCTTTTGCTAGGGAAGTCTTTGACAAGAGCAATCAGTGAGGTCAGGGAAGTGCAAGACACTGGAATCTTCACATGTACCCATCATGTGAGTCTCTAAGAGATAATTACATTTTGTTCCCAGAGCGATGGTAGTTAAGCACTTGTTATTTGGCCAGACAGGTCTATTGTTTTGAGCATGTTTTGACTACTTTTTCCATAGCACTGTTAGGCTTCCACCTAATAGCCACTTTCAGTTCTCGTGGCAAGAGAGACATGTCATGGTTTGTTTCATTAAATAACAGTGTGCTATTGGTCATCCATCTTCAGTGTAAGAGTCTATTCTGCATCCCCATAAGTCTGAAGAAGAACCTTCAAATAACAATGATAAAATAAAACGATGGATGCATAAGAGAAAATAATTTAGTCCAGTCTGAGAGCTACTCAATGATTTTCTTATAAATAAAGGGTGTGTAAGCCTTCTACACTACAAACATAGGCTTAAAATTGTAGTGCTTGAAGCTGCTCATTGAAAAAGAAGGTTCAGGTGAACTACAGCCTGGTTGATAACAAAAGCATCAGGCCACACAACACAGCTTGGTTTCTGGCAGCCGAAGAGAGTGGAAGGATTGCCTTTGGAGGGCAGAGAAGATATTGTTTTCACAGTTTCATTCACCAATCTAGTGCTCACAGCTATTTTATAAAGGTAAGATACAGGTTGTTCTCTTAAAACTTCAGTACAGCTCACCCTTTCCTCCACCCTGCACCACTTTCAGCTAATAAGCAATCCTTGAGGAGTGGAGAAGGACGGCACTCTTGGAGAGCTAAACATATTCCTGTCAGATAGCTGTATTGCCTCATCAGGGAGAAGGAGGTTGGATGGAATATACAGGCTGTTTTGCATGCATACAAAATCTGGGAACTTCCACCTAACAGCCACTTTCAGGTCTTGTGGCAAGAGAGTCACGTCATGGTTTGTTTCATTAAATAACAGTGTGCTGTTGGTCTTCTTCAGTGTAGGGGTCTATTCTGCCTCTCCAGAAGTCTGAAAAGAACCATCAAATAACAATGGAAAAAATAATGGATGCATAAATAAGCCAAGAAGACTGATTTCCAAACTCCACTTCTCATGTATTAGGTGCCAGTAACAGTTCTATCTGTAGCATCAATAAATTCCCTTGGTGATATGATTTGGGTGGAAAGCCAACTAATCCAGATCCCAACTGTAAAATTGCTCACATGTCAACTCAGACCAGTGAGAATGACTATTTTCCAAAAGAAAAGAAACAGAGTGTTGGGTAGTATGTGGAGAGATGGGAACACTTACACATTGTAGTTGGAAATGTAAATTGTTGTCAGCATTATGTTGAGCACTCTGGAGATGCCTCAAAAATTAAATATAGAAATTCCACACAATACTGTATCCCACTTCTATGTATTTATCTGAATAACACAAACACCCTAAACAAAGAAACAAATGTACAGTCATGTTTATTGACATTTTATTTACAACCAATTACTGGAAACAGCCTAAGTATCTGTCAGCAGAAGAACAGATAAAGAAGATGCACTATATATACACTAGAATGTTCTTAATCTATCTCTAAGAAAACATGAAATTCTTCCATTTTTAACTATATTGATATATCTAAAGGGTATTAAGCTTACTCAGATAAACCAGACAAGTGCTGCATCTTTCATTTATTATGTATTATATATAAATACAAAAAAGATGGGCCAAATAAACAAAAATAAAGCACTATGTCGAAGGATGAAGACCAGTTGAGGATTTGTGAAGTGTGACTGCTAATACTCTAATTAGAATTTCAAAGACTGAAACCTCAAGTCTAAATTAATTTCAAAAAGCAGCTTATCTTGCTACGACTATCGTTAAAAATCTTAGAATTTATTGTGTTTCTTTCAACCTCAAATTAGAAGGGCCCTGAATGGTATTTCCCATGGGTAAGTGATGCTTCTAGATAACAAAATAGCTCCACTTAGTTTAGGCGTCAATCTCCTCACTGAACACTCTTTACTCATTAACTGATATTCAGCTTCCTGAGCAGGCCTCTCTAGAGAAAGTGGCTCATAACCTCACAACCTCCAGAATTCTAAGATAGGAAGCAGGGTATACACTCCCCACAGTTGTCACTGGGCCACTACTTCATTACTTTTGTGTCAGAAACGCAACTCTGTTGAATCCCTTTCATTCAAAAATACCACCATAACTTCTCTTCATGCATCTACTAAAGTTTCCTTATTTTCTATGAATAGTTGGTCACCCTAATTATTGCTCTCCACTCCAAGAATTGCCCTTTTGGAGGACCTCTGCTTAGCACTTTGGAAATTTCATCCACATTCCCTGTATGGCAGGCAGTTTTATATGTATGACAGTGCTCAGAGAAAAATTCTCCTTTCGTTTGACAATGGAAATGTCACTTCAGAGAAGTATCACCCTATCACTCTATATAAAGTAACCCCCTAGATGCCTTGATTACCCTGGTACCTAGATTATAGAAATAAGAAATACAGGAAAGGAAATAAATTGAAGGGGGATTAAGAAGAGACAACAAGAAGTAGCATGGTCATGAGGTAGTCATGAGCACATTGGTGTTGTAGGGGTGCATAGGTATACCTCTAAACCAAAGTGACAACACTGTAAGTAGGAGACCCAAACTACAGTAAAAAACTTTAAAATATGCTTATCAAGGAGGCATGGTTGGGGTGGGAAGGAAATTGAGGGCATTGGTGGAAGGAAGTTTACACTGGAGGGAGGATTGGTGCTGTAATAATTTATACATGAAACTATTGTGAACAGCTTTGTAAATCATGGTACCTTAATAATAAAATAAGCAACCCCTACATTTATACTTTCTCTTCGACATTATCTATTTTATTATTTTCCCAGCACATAGCTTATTTCACATGTGTATATGTGTGTGAGTGTAGGTATTGAGGAAAACCCAGTGGATTTCAAGGCTTACTCAGGGCTCTGTGCTGAGGGTTCATTCCTGGTATTGCTCTGGCAACCATATGTGGTGCAGGGAATAAAACTTGGATATACCGTGTGCAAGACAAGTGTCTTGATTCCAGTAGTATCTCTTTGGCTCCATATTATTAAAGGTTCTTGTGAATTGGCTTGTTTTTGTCTGTCTCCCCCAACATGAAGGTGCTTTGGAAAAAAATCTGTCTATATTAGTCATTGCTCTATCCCTAGCACCTAAAATAATTCCTTGCACATGGTAGGTGTTGTATGTAGCCTTTAAGGTGACTTTTTGAATCCCTATCCCTATTATTCATGTATATCTGTCATCTCCCCTACTTGACTGGAGAGTAAACTCTAACAAATAACAAATAAAAGGCAGCAGAGATGATTGATGTCACTTCAGGGAATAGGTTACACATGACTATGACTTCTGTATTGATTATAGTCTCTCACTCTTTTGCTCTCTCACTGTGAGGGAAACTAGCTGCAATATTGCAGATTATTCTAGAGAAAGATCCATGCAGAAAGGCTCTGGTACTTCTGATTATAGCTAGGAAACCAGGAGGCCTTCCAGCAGCCATGTGACTGAACTTGAAAGGGAGCTGGAGATGGGTCTTCCCCCAGTCAAATTAGTGTATGTTTTGGTGCTGAGCCTGGAACTCAGGGCCTGACACATGTAAGGAAGGTGCTCTACTACTGCTCTACCTCTTTCGCCCTAAGTCAAGTTGTAGTCCTGGACAATGTATTGAGTGAAGTCTTATATAAGATTCTGAGATAAAAGCAATTAGCCAAGCTCAGGTTACTGGCCAATCAACACTATAAAATAATAAATTATTGCTATTTTTAGACACTAAAATTTGAAGCAAGTTAATGCACATGAATAAATGGCTATTTCAGTGGGATTATCACAAAATTGAACTTCTGGCTTCTTGATCACATCTATGTTAAAGTCACCATGTCATCCTCAACAGCCTGGCTTCCTTTACATTGCACACACACTCTTTTGTTAAATTTTATTGAATCACTGTGAGATAGATACAAGCTTTCATGATTGGGTTACAATTACACAATAATCACACAATGATCAAACACCCTCCACAAGTGCACATTCCCCGCCACCAATGTCCCCGTCTTACCCCCCTTTCCCACCCTCCCCCTGCCTCCATGGCAGACAATATTTCCCATACTCTCTCTCTACTTTTGGGCATTACGGTTTGCAATACAGACACTGAGAGGTTATCATGTTTGGTCCTTTATCTACTTTCAGCACACATCTCCCTCCTGATTGATTCCTCAAGTCATCATTTTTTTAGTGATCCCTTCTCTATTCCAGCTGCTTTCTCCCCTTTGCTCATCAGGCAGGCTTCCAGCTATGGAGCAATCTTCCTGTACTGACATTCCACACACTCTCTTAACCACATCCTTGCCTTTGCCACCATCCAGAATTGCTCCATCTCTGCAATAATAAATTAAGACATCACAACCTCCAACCACACTTTACTATCGTTCCAACTCACTCAGTTATCCTTTTACCTCACTGGAACTGAATACAAAGACATTGTGTCACAGGTTGGTATCTCCAGAGGGACTTTAGTGAGCAGGATGTTCAGTTCTGTAGGATCAGTGCCTGGAGAAGGGAGAAGGAGGCAAATTTGGGGCAGAAATTAGAATATGATCAAATTACAGCCACTGCCTGCATCGATCCCATAAGGAAACTAGGAAGTGACAAAAGTCTTTACGTGTAGTTCTGAGTTTGAGTAAAATGGTCAGGCCTTTATAATGCTATCTTATTCAGTCATTAATATAGGCCACTAGGGGAAGGGGTGTGACTTTGTCTAAGGCAATTTGCTCTCTGTGGTTTTGAAATATTTCCTGAAGAGCCTGGCAGTACCACTGAAACAAGTTTGTGACAGTATTCCCAGCAACTAAGACAACAAGTCCTTTGCTGGAAGGTGATCTGAGTGGCATAGTCAATACATCGTGTATCATGATGCAATCTATTAGCCTTCATTCTACCCCAATTTCCCTTCCTACTGAGCATATTATACACGATTCCAACTAGAGCCAAATATTTTTCCATTATCTTTCTATATAATCTTCCAAGACAAAACTACCACCTTAATTTTTATGTAATCTTATTCCCCATTCCTGCACATGGGCTGTTGAACATAGAGAATATCAAATCATTGTGCACATCATTTGTGTTGCATAAGTCTATATTATCCAAACTCAACTGGGTCCCCCAAGATATCTATTTCACTTGATAGGTTTCCTCTGTTAGCATTTTCCCTCTCACAGTTCCAACAGTTCAAACCATCTTTATAGTCTTGAAAGTCTTGTGCACCCCACTTCTCCCACCCCAATCTAAAGATATGATCTCAATTATTTTTTTTAAATTTGTATTAGTGAAACACCATGAGGTACCGTTGTAGACTTACAGATTTTTGTGCTTGGGTTTCAATTATACAATGATCGAGTACCCATCCCTCCACCAGTGCCCATTCTCCACCACCACTGATCCCAGTATTACTCCCACTCCCCAATCCCCCCCCCATGCCACTCCGCCTCTGTGGCAGGGCATTCCCTTTTGTTCTCTCTCTCCTTTTGGTCGTTGTGGTTTGCAAAAGAAGCATTGAGTGGCAATCATGTTTGGTCTATAGTCTACTTTCAGCATGCATCTCCCATCCTGGGAGGATCCTCCCAACACCTTTTACTTGGTACTCCCTTCTCTATCTGAGCTGCCTTTTCCCCTAGCATGTGCCTCCAAGCCATGGAGTGAACCTCCTGGTACTTATCTTGGCTATTCTCGGGTGTTAGTCTCCTATTTGGTTACTTTATATTCCCCAGATGAATGCAATCTTTCTATATCTGTCCCTCTTTTTTCTGACTCATTTCACTTAGCATGATACTTTCCATGTAGTACCACTTGTATGTAAATTTCGTGACTTCATCTTTTCTAACAGCTGCTTAGTACTCCATTGTGTAGACGTACCAAAGTTTCTTTAACCAGTCATCTGTTCTCGGGCACTCGGGTTCTTTTTTTCCCCAGATTTTGGCTATTGTAAACAGTGCAGAAATGAACATAGAAGTGCAGATGTCACTTCAGCTGTACTTTTTTTGCCTCTCCGGGATATATTCCCAGGAATGGTATTGCTGGTATGACCTCAATTCTTTAAGGAGAAAATTGTTATCAGAAAATTTGTTCTACTTCTTTCCGGGTAGAAAACATGGACTTATTATATCTCCAAAATAATTAAAAAATCAATATACATATATAGTTTGGAAACATACCTGGGTGTGCTTAAGGATCAACCATGGCAGTGCTCAGGGGATCATATGTAATACCAGGAATTAAACTGGGGCTGACTACATACAGAGTAAGAGACTTATCTCAGTGTCCTAACTCTCTAGTCCACATCTTTTTTCTTTAATAGGGACCCTCACAGCGTTGCTCAGGGATAAGTCATGCAGGGGTGGAAGCATTCCAGATTCCCCAGGGGATCATGCTATGTTAAGACTTGTGCATACAAACATCATTTCTCCCCTTTGAACTCCCCCAACAAACCCATTCTCTTTACCATCGCTGCAGTTACTTTGCTATTTGAGGTCACTAATCTCTTACCTTTGAATTGCAGAAGCCATCTGCTAACCGATCTTCTTGACTCTAGATGTTCTTCACTGTCATTGAAGAGAATATCAAGCTTGCTATTTTCTTTACTCTCACACGTTTCTCAGTGCCCAGAACAGTACCTCCTGTCCCCTGCAACTTCTTCATTCTGTCTAATTCCTCATTTCTGTCTAAATCTCAGCTGAATTGAATCCTCAGTGAACCTTACTTGAGTCATCAAACTGAATTAGTAGTGCCTATTATGTTTTCAGAGTATACTATAATACCGTTCCCTTTACCCCTTTATCCCTTGTATCAGTTATTGCATGCTGTGTAGCAAATTATTTCAAAAGATAGAGGCTTGAAACAATTATTCTTTATAATACTATTTCTTTTGGGGGAGTATGCCCAGCAGTGCTCAGGGTTTATATCTGGCTTTGCACTCAGGGATCACTCCTGTTGTGGGGTGGGGAAACATATGTGGTGCCAGGGATCAAACCCTAGTCAGTTGTGTGCAAAGAAAGTGCCTTGAAACCATACTATCTCTCTGGCACCATTTGAGTGATTTTTCAAATAAAAAATTTATGTTAAACACAATAACATCTCAGTATCTGTTTTTCAGACCGTAGTGCCAAGAAAGGGAGACAGGAGAGAGAGATAGAGAGAGAGAAGGAAAGAGTCATAGAGGCAGGATGGGGGGATGGTGGGAGAGAAACAACTGGGGTCATTGATGATGGGAAATGGACACTGATGGAGATATGGGTGTAGGATTATGTGCTCAAGGATAGACCATGACAATGCTCAGGGGATCATATGTAATACCAGGAAGTGAACTGGGGCTGACCACATACAAAGTAAGAGCCTTACCCTAATGCATTAACTCTCTACCCCACATCTTTTTTCTTTAGTAGGGACCTTCACAGCACTGTTCAAGAATAGGTCGTGCAGGAGAGGGAGCATTCCAGATTCTGCAGGGGATTGCATGACTGAAACCTGATCATGAACAGCTTTGTTAACTTTATCTCATGGTGACTCAATTAAAAAATAAAAAGTTTTAAAATGTATATCTTTTCTAAAGTTTTCCCTTCACTTATTGATATGATCATATGATTTTTATCTTTCTTTTTGTTGACATGGTGCATCACAATAATTGATTTATGTATATTGAACTGTCCTTGCTTTTGCTGTTGTCCCACATATTCTGCTAGTTTGTGTCTTTATCTTTGTTTCTAGGTAAAGTAAGTAAAAAGTAAAGGCCCTCCCGTCGATCATCAATTTGCTCGAGCAGGCCCAGTAACGTCTCCTTGGAGACTTTGTTGTTACTGTGTTTGGCATATCGAATACATCACAGGGAGCTTGCCAGGCTCTGCTGTGCGGACGAGATACTCTCGGTAGCTTGCTGGGCTCTCCGAGAGGAGCAGAGGAATCGAACTCGGGTCAGCCATATTGGCTGCGTGCAAGGCAAACGCCCTACCACTGTGCTATCGCTCCAACCCTATTTTCTATTTGACAATATTAATCAACAGAATGTTATTTTGCTCCATGACTTGAAGGCCAGCCACATGTGCTAGGTGAGAAGGAAGCTCAGATAGAGAAGAGAGCATCAAATAAAGGGTGTTGTGAAGACCCTCCCAGGGTGGGAGAGACATGCTAAAAGTAGTCTATAGACCAAACATGATTGCCACTCAATGCCTCTCTGGCAAAACACAGTACCCAAAAGAAGAGAGAGAGAACAAGGGGGAATGCCCTGCCACAGCGGCAGGGTGGGAGGGGGGGGGATGGGGGGGTGGGAGGGATACTAGGACCCGTGGTGGGGGTGGATGGGCACTGGTGGAGGGATGGGTACTTGATCATTGTATAACTGAAACCCAAGCACAAAAATTTATAAGTCTATAAGTGTACTTCATGGTGTTTCACTAATAAAAAAATGATAAAAAAAAAAAACAAAGGAAAGAGAGAGTAAAAGGTAATGCCCTGCCACAGAGGTGAGGCTGGGTTGAGGGGACTGAGGAGGCGGGGAGGGCTACTGGGATCATTGGGGTGGAGAATGGGCACTGGTGGAGGGATGGGTACTCGATCATTGTATAACTGAAACCCAAGCATGAAAGTTTGTAAGTCTACAACCGTACTTCATGGTGTTTCACTATTAAAAATAAATAAATAATTAAAAATTAAAAAAAATAAAATAAATAAAGTGTTTCTGCTAATTTCTTTCTTCAAGCCATTAGTAGATACTTTAGAAATTTTGATGCTCCTTATTTGGTACATATAAGCATTCTTGATGTTAAATCCTCTTGATCCTCTTATTGATCTCTTACAATGTCCATTTCTGTCTCTTATTACCTTTTTAGATTGAAGTAATTTTGATCTTATATGATGCATGCAGGTAGACAGGGAAGGACCCCCATGGTAGTGAGATTCCTTGGAAAGTAATAAAACCAATAGCCCAAGGCTTCAAAAGCCCACCTTGGAGACATAGGAATTAGATGTGATAAGACTTCATTTGACATCAACATACCCTGAGAAGGCTGGAACACCCCCTCCAAGAGAAGCTCCAGCAGGAACAAAGGACAAGGAAAGGACTTTCAAAGAAGGTTATAAACCACTCCCAACTCTACCCCCTTGGCAACCATCCTAGCCATAGACTCTTATCTAGAAGCATCATGTGGGGAAGCTTGGGAAAAATCCTATAAAAGTCAACTTGAACAAAGGAAGCATGTGCTTATGTTGCTGGAGACCATGTGCTGCTTGTGTCCATGTGTAGAGCTGGAGCACGTGTGTCATCCACATCTCCCCTCTTGAGATGTGTACTGGCGCTCCCTTCGTCTTTGGAGAGCCCATGTTCTCTCTCCCTCTTCCTCCTTCCCTTTTATCTAAAAGACTCCAAATAATAATTTTTTACTTTACAGCTTTTCTTCTGAAATTATTTTCTGTGAGAAGGACAAGGACCTGTAAGGCCTGAGTAAGGCCTAGGACTGGCTTTCTTTTCCTGCAAAGACAATTCCTCTCTCCAGACTGAATCCATGGCTTCCTGGGAAACACCACTGGCCAACCAAGTGGAAGTAAAGATAAATGAATTAATACATTAAACTAAGAATTGAATTTAATACAGTAAACTAAGAATTTAAATTAATACATTAAACTAAGAAGCTTCTGCACCTTTGAGTTTTTAGTGTATCTCTTTTTCTTTATGTTTTCCACTCTTCCTCCCTTGTACCAAGCTATGTATGCCTTTTGTGGATCAAATTCCATTTTAAATTTGAAGTAATTAAATGTCAATTTCATTCTAAGAGACTCCAAATTTACCTTCCACATTTTCTGGTTTTATTTGGGGGGTCGGAAGAATGACTGCTCCTGGCTGTTCTCAGGACTTACTCCTGGTACTTTGCTCAGGAATCAATCCTGAAAATGCTTGAGGGATGGCATATGGTACTGTAGATCAAACCAGGGTCAGCCAAACGCAAACCAAGCATTTTACCCACTGTACTATCTATCTGACACCTGTTTTTTTGTTTAAAGTATCTTATTATTTCTGAGTTGGGTTTCTTTTTCTTTTATAGAAGATCCTTTAGTATTTCTTGCAGAGATAGTTTAGTAACCGTGAATTTCTTTAGCTGTTGTCTGCTTGGAAATCTTTCTGTAACTCCTTTAAAACAGTGGAATCATCTCTCTACAATCCAGACAGTGACTATGGCTCTGAGTTTGTGTCCACCTGGATGATTGCTGATAAATGATTTTTTTCTTTGTGAGAGAACACCCAGAAGTGCTCAAGGTTTATTCCTGGTGGGATTGGGGGACCACATGGGGTTCTGGGGATTTAACTCATGTTAGCTGTGTATAAGACAAGTGCCCTACATGCTGTATTATTTAACAGGTCTGGCCCTGATAAATTTTTTTGCGTGTCCTGCAGCAGCTACAGCTCTGATGTTAAGCAGGATTAAGCAAGACTCATGTTAACGAAGATTCTTAGTAGCACTGTGGTGACTACATGGTAGCAGCTGTGGTATCATGTAAGTGTAGGCAGTAACTGGGAATTAATGGACTCCATGGCCTTGAGAGCCCAGAGAAACTGTAGCACTCAGCTGGTTTCAGATCTACCAAGGGATTGGTGTTTGGAGCAAGTGTAGTTTCAAGGTCAAGTGAACCTGGGTTACAACCTGATAGGATGAATATTTTTGCAGGATTTGGGGGCAGCAAGTATGAGCAGTTCAGGACTATAACTAAATCTTCATCAATGCACTTACCTGGGAGTACCGGTGCACCAAATTTAGGTAGACTTGGGCAGCATCCAGGGATTTGAGCTCATGAGAGCCCAGGCCTCTTGGACATCAAGTTCAAACAAGCCTGGGAGCGACCTTGATGTAAATATTGCCTATATTTGAACAGACCTGGATGGCCATCAGGACTCACAAGTTCCCACTGGCTGTTTTGTACCAAGTTTGAACAGGCTTGAGGAGCAGTCTGTTGAGGGTCAAAAATTGCTAGTGTGTGGGACCTCCTTTACACCAAGTTACAACAGGACTGTGTAGTGGGACCAGAAATTGAGGCTCTTGAGTGTTCGGGGACACTTGTGCATCAAGTTTGAGCAGACCTGGAGTTCAATCTGGTGTTGATATTTTAAGTTCTCAGTGCCAGCTGTGTGCCAAGTTCAAACAGGTGTTATCTATAATCAAGATTCGAAGTGACTGGAAGCACCTATGCATCAAGATTGAGAGCAGAATTTCTCAATTGTGAGATCACAGGCTGTTCCAAGAGGGTCACAAGTGAAAATCACATAAATAGGGTATCATAGCTCAAATTTTGGGGGTCATCTTGTAGGAGTAGGGGTATAGAAAGGAAACAGATTGGGAAGGAAGATTACGAATAGGAAAAGATTGAGAAACACTGGTCTAGAGGGTCAGTGTGATAATCAGGGGTTCAAGGTCACCAGTGTCTTGCAGCCCCTACATTATTCTACAGTGATCACATGGACCTTTGTGTAATTGGGAAAACCTATGTAGGGGATGATCTTCAAAGGATGCTAGGGTCGCAGTCACGGAGCTTGCCCTCTGTGGCAAACTGGGAGCACAGCAGTCAATGAAGGTTCCCTTTGTTAATCTGTTGTGGTTTGGAAGGTCAACAGGATGGTTTCTGACAATGTGGGCACTGCTAGCTTGCTAAGCAGTTATATGTGGACTAGAAGGGGCCAGGTATACTTGTCAACTAGGCTTAATCAACTATCTCTCATTCCCCAGTTAATTCAGCTTTTAACTTGGGGTAAGGGGAACTCACTCAGGAATTTGCTCTCAGGATTTGTTAATAAGAAGAGAGAGTCAAGAACGGGAGAAAAATTAAAGCAGATAAGCTATTTTCCTTTGCATGTGTTGACCCTTATTTGATGCCTGACACCACATATGGTCCCCTAAGACCTTCCAGGAATGATCCATAATTTGGAGTAAGCCCTCAGAACAACTGTGTGTGCTCCACCCCCACTCTACTCCCATGGAAGAGATACTGGATATGGTGTCCACCAGCAATGTCTTCAAGATGGCATCTATTGGCAACTCCATTACTATGGCAACTGTGATACAATCTATGTCCAAAAGTAAGGTTGCAAGAGATGACCAAGACGGCTCCAGTAGGTGACTTTGTCCTCTCTTTGTATCCTAGAGTTGTTGCCTACAAGCATAGGCTTGTAGGATTGGTGTGTTTAATGTTTAATGTGACCCACTCTACCCCCCAGGCAAAGTTCTACACCTTAGAAATGTCTTCTCAATTACAGCATGTTGCTCCATGAGGGTTTCGTTTTTGGCAAAGGTATCTCTCCCACACACATTTGTGATATATAAAAATATATTATGCAACTATTACCCAAAGACAGTAGAAATGAGGGTCAGATGGACTGGCCCATAGTTGGAAGCTCTCTGGGGGAGAGGGCAGTTAGAATAAAGAAGCAACCGCTCTGACAATGATTGCTGGAAATGATCACTCTGGACAAGAATTGAATGCTGAAAATAGGTAAAGGGATATACATAATAACCTTTCATTACCTGTACTTCAAACCATTAATCCCCCAAAGGAAAAGGAGCGAGTGAGAGAGACGGAGAAGAAAAGTGCCTGCCATAGAGGCAGGCTGGAGTTGGGGGGTTGAAGGAGGGAAACTGGGGACACTGGTAAAGGGTTGGGTATTGGAACATTTTATGTACAAAACCCAATCATCACGAACCTTGTGACTGTGTATCTCATGGTGATTTAACAACAACAGCAAAAGTGTACACTCTCTCATCTTTCTGGGAGCTCGCCTGTATCTTGCTCATTGACATTTTCAGTGCATTTCTGGGATTAGTCCAAATTTAGATGTAGATTTTGCAGTGAGAACAGAAACAGTTTCTCCTTGTTTGGCTATATTGAACTCCTAAATACCTATGGAAACATTTTAGAACCACTATAAACCTTTTCATAATTGTGTGTTTTCTTATCTGTTTCCACCAAGCTATAGGCTTTATCAGTGCAGGTACTGTATCTACTACACTACATAAAAACTGCTGACCCCCATAAAATAAAAATAAAAGCAAAAACAACTGGCTTTGAGGATATGAATTACCTATGCTGTTACCTGTGCCTGAAGATCAATACTGTCCCTTGAAATCTGAATGGTAATCTAGCTGGATAGAGTATTCTCCATGAGGTATTCATTTTTGTTGTACTTTTGTCCTATATATGTCCATTCAATTCTGGCTTGAAGAATCTCACTGATAGATCTGTTGTTAGTCTTATAGGTTTACTTTAAATGTAAGAATTTTTTGTTCTTGCTACTTTTAATATTCTGTCTCTATCTTTGGATTTTGTCATTTTGAGTGCAACGTGTCTTGGAGTTTGTCTAATTGAATGTTTTTTTCTGGGATCCTCCAGGCCTCCTGGATCTTAGTGTCTGTATTCCTCAACTTTGGGAAACTCTTATCAAAGACTTTTTAAACCATTGTTTCTTCATCAAATTTGCTTTCCTGTTTTTCAGGGACTCCAATGATTCTATTATTTTTGTCTTTGGGCCATACCCAGCAATGGCCAAGAGATACTTCTGGTTCTGCATTCAGGAATTACCCCTGGCAGTTCTCAGGGGACAATATGGGACACAGTGGTTGAAACAAGGCTGGATGCAAGGCAAGTGCCCTACCCACTGTACTATAGCTGTAGCCCCCCTCCAATGATTCTTATATTTTTCAGGACTCCAGTAATTCTTATATTGTTTCTCTTGAACTCATCCATAGATCTTTGGTATGCTGTTCATTTATTTTCAGACTATTGGTTGATGCTGGTTGAGCCTTCTATGCTGCTGTTTTTTTTCTCATTGAGGTTGGTGAGCTTCCACACCTCTTCCCCACTGGGTTTGCTATACTCGTACTTTCTTCTATTTCCTAGAAGTTTCCTCCTTCTCATCTTGATATTTTTCTCAGCTGATTTTATTACGCTGTTCAGAGTTTTATTGAGTTTTTTGTATCACCCCATGCTCTTCATTTCTGTCATTTCTGATTATAGTAGTTTTTTTATTTCAACCCTTACATTTTCTTGTGCTTTGATAACTCCCTGTGTTATCATTTATCTGAGTTCACAACGATGAACATTGTTGTTCATCCTAACAATGGTGTTACCAAAGCTATTGCCTGAGGATTTACTGAAATGGATGGTGCTGGTTGAGCCTTCTGTGTTACTGTTTTTGGTGATCTTCTATACCTCTTCTCCATTGGGTTTGCTGTACTCCTACTGTACTGTAGTGGTGTGAAATTTGGAAGAGTTAATGCATAGCTGCAGATGTAGCCACATGCTTTAGGAACTGTAGAGCTGGACCCACTGATATGGCAGAGGGGGTAAATTATGGATGGATCTGGCTTGTCTAGTCAGAAGGGAGGGGAATTCACCTGCCCCCATTTTGAAGAGCCCTCAGAGTTTTCATCCCAGAAATTGAGCTACCTGGAAAAGTTTGTCTCAAATTCACCTTGAGAAATGGGATCCAAATAGAGAATGGATTCAAATGGCACCAACAGAAACCTTGACGGAGGCGGGCTTTGTATAAAGTGTTAATATTTTTATGAAGATCCAAAATCTTTGTAGTTGTTCCTAAAGATTCACAGAGGAGAATGGGTATTTAATTTTTTGCCTTCTTTCTGATAGGGAGAGAAATCTTAGAACAAAACTTTGGAGGTTTATTCCACAACCTGCTAAATTGTACTTTTGGAACGGACTATACTCTGATTCATTAGGACACAATGAGATGAAATTGTGAAGACACAAAAAACACAAATACAGTCTCAAATCAGTCATCAGGTGTAACTAGCACAGCTTATAGTTAGCACATTGCCTAAAAGTGGGAAGAAATCATAAGGAAGTCAAATAGTACAAGCTGGTGCTTGAAGTGATCAAAGTGCTTTCCATCACCAGAGCAGGTCCAGGGTAGTGTTTTGAATATTGTTCTCAGCTCTTTGGATTAAAAACTTGTTTTCATTCATCTAAATTATTCTGCAAGCTACCATGACAAATCTATTTTCTGCTTACGTCAACTAAATTTAGTTTCTGTTGCCTGCAACTAACAACCCTGAATAATATGGTGAAGTCAAATGCCTTGCTCAAAGTCATCCAAACTGCAGTTATAACGTTCTTCCTCAAATGAGGGTCTGTCTGATTCCCGGGCCTGTATTTCTAACCCTTCTCACACTACTGTCTAGAGCAAGAATTTATTTCCAAAGAGCAAGTCTCTCACTCTGTTGAACAAATTTACAGACCAATGTCATAGTAAGACCAGCGCACCCTTGATGAGATACATAAATAGCTAAACTAAACTTATGGAGTTTCTAGTTTGCAAGTCTAGGCTCTTAGGGTAGATGAGAAACAATTATATGTTCTAAGGTACATTAGAGGGGCCAGAAATATGGTACAGCAGGTAAGTCCTTTGTCTTACATGATGCCGACTGGGTTCAATATCCAGTGTCCCATATGGTCCCTGAACATCAGCAGGAGTGATTTCTGAGTGTAGAGCCAGTAGTAACCCCTGATAATTGCTGGGTGTGGCCCCAAAACAAAACAAAACAAAAAATAGATGTGAAAGTGGCCATGAAGAAGAAAAGAATGTTGCTCTTCCTTTTAAACAAATGAGTGCACAGTCATAATTTTAGTAGTAAGTGGCTAGAATAAGAGGTAGTAATTGAGGTTTATTTATTGCACACAGCTAACCCCAGTTTGTTTTTGGTACCACATACAGTCACCCTGAATACCCTGAACATAGAGCCAGGAGTAAGTCCTACATACTGCTGGGTGTTGTCCAAGGTAAAGGTAAAAGGTAAAGGCCCTCCCGTTGATCGTCGATTTGCTCGAGCGGGCCCAGTAACGTCTCCATTGGAGACTTTGTTGTTACTGTGTCTGGCATATCGAATACTCTCGGTAGCTTGCCGGGCTCTCCGAGAGGGGCGGAGGAATCGAACCCGGGTCGGCCATAGTTGGCCACTTGTAAGGCGAACGCCCTACCCGCTGTGCTATCGCTCCAGCCCAATTGGTGTTGTCCAATACAAAACAAAAACAAAAAAATCAAGTTGTTGAATATCAATGTCATGAAAGGGTTAGAGTTTGCTGTGGGAAGTAGAGTTCCTGCAGGAAGAGATGTGTCCAATAGGAAAACCAAGAAGAAACAAACAGAATGGGATTATTCCAAAATATGGGAAACTTTCTACAAATTAAATATTCATTTTCTTCAAAATAATTATAAATAATCAAAGAAAAGAGGGAATACCCAGAGATTAGTAGATATTTAAGAGACATAAAATACCCTATGCATGACTCATCATCAGGGACAAGGAAATCCAAACCACATTGCCCTATCACCTCATGCCTTTTAGAATGACAATCATCAGAAAAGATAAGAGATAGCAACATTTAGCAAGGATGTACAGACAGGGAATTGCTAGTGTACTCTTGGTGGGAATGTAAATTTGTGCAGTCACTATGGTAAACAGTATGGAAGCTCCTCAAAACTCTAAAAATAGAATTACCATATGATCCAGAAATACCACTTGTGGGTATGAATCTAAATGAAATCACTATCTTGAAGAGTTATCTGCACCCCCATATTAATTCATCATTATTCAAAATAGACAAGTAGCACTGTAGCACTGCCCTCCCATTGTTCATTGTTTTGCTCGAGCGGGCACCTGTTTTTGGCATATTGAATACGTCACGAGTAGCTTGCCAGGCTTTGCCGTGCGGGCAATTTACTCTTGGTAGCTTGCCAACTCTCTGAGGGGGCGGAGGAATCGAACTCGGGTCGGCCATGTTGGCTGTTTGCAAGGCAAACGCTCTACCCGCTGTGCTATCACTCCAGCCCACAATAGACAAGAAATTAAAAGAAAACAGTTGAAGAGTCCATAGATGGATGAATGATAAAGAAATAGTGACATAGAGCAAGGGCAATAGCTCAAAGGGCTGGAAACACCAATTTTGCATGTGAGAGCCCCCACGTTTGATTCCCAGCACTGCAGGGTCTTCTGAGAACCAGTGGAAGTGATCCTTAATCAGTTACCTGGGATTAAACCCTGAGCACCACTGGAAGTGGCCCCAAAAAGAGAGAAAATATGATAAGTATGTAGATAGTATAGAAATATTTTACATATATTATACACACATGGGAATGTAATTCAGTCCCATAAACAAAGAAATCGTTGGCCAGGGGGACATCTCAAAGGACCAGAGCTCATGCTTTGCAAGTACGAGGTTCTGTATTTCATCTTGGAACCAAGTGACAGACACCTTTCTAGAGGACCATCAGTCACAATCCTGGTCGTTCCAACACTGCTAAGCCCAAGAATCACCTGTCTGATAACAAAACTGTAAGGATCACACAGGCTTTTGATCTCTCGAAGTGGTACATGAGCTCTTGGGCATTGTTTGAGAGGCCCTCTTAAAATAAAGACGTTTTGTGACAAAATGGATAAAACTTAAGGGCATTATACTAAGCAAGATAAGAAAGACAAATACTGCATAAACTCGTTTATAAGTGGAATCTCAAAAAGAAAGCCTTGGGCCAGAGAAATAATACAGCTTGTAAAGGAGCAATACTTGCATACAAGTACTGCTTGTATGACCCTTGTTCTATCCCACACATGGTTCTATCCCACACATGGTCCCTGAGTACTGCTAGAGGTCACTACTGAGCACAGAGCATGGAACAGCTACTGAGTACCACTGAGTGTGGCCCAAAGCCCTCCTTTGCTTCCTTCAAAAATGCCAAACTAATAGAAACAGGGACTAGAAAGGCACTTGTCAGGGACTAGAGTTTAGGGGAAATAGAATGATAACTGACCAAACTTAGTTCTATACTAAGTTCCTCCCCAGCTTGGGAGTTTATTTTCCTTTCCCTTCTACTTCCCAGAGCCTTTCCATTTCCAACCCTGAGTCTGAGTCTGAGCATCTTTATTCCTCAGTATTTTCATTCTTAGAAAATACTGATCAAAGGGTACAACCTTATTTTAAAAAATGAATACATTCTTGGAATCTAATGTAATCTATAATTTAAAATACTGTAGACTCAGAGAGATAGTATCGTGGGTAGGGTATTTTTCTTGCACAGAGGGGAATTGGGTTCGATCCTTGGCACTGCCTATAGTCTGCCAAGCTCTGAGTGCAAAGCCAAGAGTAATTCCTGAATACTGCCAGATGTGGCCTAAAAACAAAACAAAATTTAAAAAATACTGTAATATATATATTTACTTTTTAATTGAATCACTGTGAAATAGACACTTACAGAGCTGTTCATGATTGGATCTCAGTTATACAGTATTCCAACACCCACCCCTTAACCAGTGTACATTTCCCTGCACCAGTGTTCCCAGGTTCCCTCCCATAACCACCCCCCCCATCCCCACTGCCCAGCCTACCTCTATGGCAGGCGCTTTTCTTCTCTCTCTGTCTCTGTTTCTATCTTTCCCTGTCTCTGTCTCTCTTCCTTTCCTTTTGGGCATTTTGGTTCATAACACTGATACTAAAAGGTGTAACATGTATTCTAAAGCTGCTAACAGAATAGGTCTTAAATGTTACCACCCATTAAAAACTGGTAACTGAGGCCAGAGAGATAGAACAGCGGGTTAGGTGCTTGACTTGCACATTGCTGACCCAGGTTTGATCCCTGACATCAGAGAGGGTACTCCAAGCTCTGCCAGGAGTGATCCCTAAGCACAGAGTCAGGAATAAGCCCTGAGTATTACAGGGTGTGCCCCCAAAATAAAAAAAAGCAGGTTAAGGGATATATATGGTAAGTTTTCAGTACCTATATTGCAAACCATAATGTCCAAAAGGAAAGAGAGAGAAACAGTAAGAGAAGAAAAGTGTCTGCCATAAAGGCAGGCCGCAGGGTGGTGGTGGGAGGGAATCTGGGGACATTGGTGGTGGGGAATGTACACTGGTGAAGCAAAGGGTGTTGGAACATTGTATAACTGAAATCTAAACCATAAACAACTTTGCAACTGTGTATCTCACAGTGATTCAGTAAAAAAATAGTTCAAAGCAAACAACTACAAAAGAAACTGACAAAAAGAAACTTATCTTGAAATGTATAGTTTTTATTTTTTCTGACTCAAACTACTAAAGTACATTCATAATTATATATAAAGAATATTTAATGCTATTAAGTAGTTTATGTTTGTGTTTTAGCAGTGAAGAACGACATTGTGTGTATAGAAACAAATATGTTATATACTTGGGCCTTTTAAGCAGTGATCAGAGGAACTAAGAAACACTCCTGGTGATTATCAGCCAACTAGACTGATGGTTGGCTGGAGCCTGAGGATGTGACATTGCTCGGGTCCTGTGGTAATGGGCCCAGCAAGGCCACCCTAATGGTGTTGATGGATTCATGGCCACACCTTGCTTTCCTCAGGGGACTCCAGGGTTACATCTGGCAATACATGGGGCCCTCCAGAGTCACACACATAAAAAGAATTCTTTGCTTTTTTCAGGTCCACATTCATCAAGGCTCAAGGGCTTCTCCCACCTCAATGCTCAGGGATTCCTCCAAGCAGTGGGGGTGGGAAGAGCATGTGGTGCCAGGTGCCTGAATACAAGGCTCGATATCAATAAATTATCTCTATGGCCTCAATAATTTTTAAAATAAAATTAGATATATAGTGCATGTACAGCTGGTCGGGCACTTGTCTTGCAGGACAATCCTGGGTTTGATCAATGGCAACATATATGGTTCCTGAGCCAGGCAGGAGTGATCCCAGAATAAATGTGAATTCAGAAATAAGTCCTGAGAACCACCGGGTTTGGTCTCCAAACTGAAAAAACAAAGGTAGTTTCTACGGAATGGTTATATCACTCATAGCCATAATAAAACACAAAAATTGTAAGTCAAGATATTACAGACTGTATGTAGTCTGTCTCTAACTTTAATAGCTATGCCCTTTAGGCAAATGGATAAAGTTCAGAAGCAATCTGCTTAATGGACTGTCTTGTGATGTCACCATATCAGCATGTGAACTCTGAAAATGCTGCAGCAGGAGGAAAAGACAGGAGCGGTTCATTGACTATTTTTAAGGGTCGACTCTAGAAATGGCTTATGTAATTTCTGTCCACATTTTGTTAGTTAGAAACCAACTACATGGTCTCATCCTAATTGTCAAGGAGGATGGGAACTGTGTTCCCAGGAAGACAAATGATGAAATAGATTTGATGAACCTATAATATGTTTGTTTGCCATAGCAAGTGACTTAATTTTTTTTCTTTCATCTGCTTCTCTGTAGAATGAGGATAATAATAATAATAGCCTACATTTATAGACTTTTTGCAAACATAGAGTTAGTACATGTTTAGCTTTCAGAACAATACCTAATATATAGTAAGTATATGAATGCATGTATATATGTATGAATTTCTAAAATGAAACTTGACACATGGTGAGGATTATTAACAACTACAGAGTAGAATTGGTGAAACAAATTATTTTACATACAAACAGGATACAGCATGAATAAAGGGGTAAAAGGAAGAATGGGGTGTTTTCTGAGTCATGGGGTAATAAGAGATATATCTGGAATGGTAGTTTGGTGATTAATTATTGAGCTCCTCAAGTACCCATTTGTTGTAAACCACCTACCATTGAAAAAATTGTATAATAAGTTATTCATTGCCTCACTTGATCACTTGACTTCCCGTTACTCATCAATTTGCTCGAGCAGGCACCGGTAATGTCTCCATTCATCCCTGTTGTATGCTAGTGTAGCCCAATGGCGTCTGTTCGTTCTAGGAATATGAAGAGCCTCAAACCGATCATTTGGGGTCTTGACGAAGAAGTCTGACCATCTTGTAGGTGGGCGGCCATGCGATCTTTTGATGTCCCATGGAATCCAGTCGGTAACGGCTCTAGTCCAGTGGTCATCTCCAAATCTCATTATGTGTCCAGCCCATCTGATTTTCGACGCCTTGGCAAAAGAGACAGCATCCCTGATTCTTGACCGTAGACAGAGGTCAGAACTCCAGATTCTTTCTCTCATTTGAGTGAAGTGTGATACTCCAAGCAGAGCTCTTTCAATTCCTCTTTGGGAGATCTGAATAGCATTCACATCCTGTTTTCGTAGGGCCCAGGTCTCTGAGGCATATGTTAATGCAGAAAGAACAGTGGAATCATGTGCCCGGAAACAGAGGTTCTTTGTCCTCTTAGCTATTTCTTTGATGCTCTTGAAGGCGTTCAAAGCTGCTCTCTTCCTCCTGTGCAACTCAGGTGCCAGGTCATTCGTCATGTTGACTTCTCGACCTAGGTACACATAACTGTTGCATTCGAAGATGGTCATTCCATTGAGAGCAAACGGAACGTCAGGAATGAGACTGTTTTTCATAAACATTGTCTTTGTGAGATTCAGCTGTAGTTCAACCTTTCCACATTCATGGTCGAAGTTGGCCAGCATTTGTGCCGCTTGGCTAATGTTTGGTGTTATTAGAACATCAGCAAAGCAGAGGTGGTATAGTTGCCGACCATCTACCTTCACTCCCATTTCTTCCCATTCCAGTTGTCGCATGATGTTCCCAAGGGTGGCACTGAAGAGTTTTGGTGAAATGGTATCACCCTGCCGAATCCCTCTCTTGACATCGATGATCACTTCTTTGTAGAATTGTGAGATCCTGGTAGTGAATCCGTAATACAGCTCACGGAGGATCCTGATGTATTGAGTTTGAATGCCCTGGTTGGCTAGGGCTTCGATGACCGCTTCAGTCTCAACAGAATCAAAGTTCTTCTTTAAATCAATGAACGTTAGACAGAGCGGCATCTTGAACTCCCAAGAAACCTCAATGAGATTGGTTATTGTGTGGATATGGTCAGTCGTGCTGAATCCTTTGCAGAACCCGGCTTGCTCGTATGGTTAATAAGTTATTCATTGCCTCAAAGAATAATAAATTAAAATGAATATTAGGTATATAGTCCAGTCTTCTCATTTTACAGAGAAAAATTAAGGCCAAGAGAGAATTTGGTAACTTGTTCAATGTGACACAATTGGCTGATGACATGGCTGAGATTATTTCAGCCTTTGGAACATGTGTATCCTGGTTTTTAGCCACAATTTTCTTCTCTCCAAAAAGTGTAAGAGAGTTTACACTTGTAAAATAAATTTGTCAGATTTTAATCTCCAATTTGATAATTACTACTTCTTCTTTGGATTACAGCTTCCTCTTCTGAAACCATGATTTTAAGGTCTCTGTTCCAATTCTAAAGTTAGAATTAACAGAACTGAGAAAATTTATAATCAGTTTAGCTTTATAGTCTAAAGCAGATATGCATTCCTTAACTATCAGTTCTCCTTCCTTAGTACAGAGCCAACATTTTAAAACAGGGAATATGGCTACCGTAATAAAAATTATATTTCCAGCCTCACTTGTATTTATGAGAACCAAGGTTTTTAAAGTTCAGACCAATGAGCTATAAGCTATGTTCTGGTGGTGAACTTACTTTCAGGAAGTATTCTTGAAAGAAGACTATTTCTTTCTTCCTCCTATAAGGAATGTAGAGATAATGACTAAAGTTAAAGAAACCATCTGGGAGGCCTGGAGCAATAGCACAGTGGGTAGGGTGTTTACCTCGCACGCGGCCGACCCGAGTTCGATTCCCAGCATCCCATATGGTCCCCCGAGCACTGCCAGGAGTAATTCCTGAGTGCAGAGCCAGGATTAACCCCTGTGCATCTCCACGTGTGACCCAAAAAGAAAAAAAAAAGAAACCACCTGGAGCCATAATGTGATATTGGTTCATACAAGTAAGTTCTAAGTAGGAAAGTATGGATCAAAATGGTAGAAACTTGGATGAAAAAAATACGCTGAATCAGAATGACAGCAAAGCTATCACTAACCCTGGACTTCCTGTGTTAACATTCACAAGAAATGAACAACAATCTTAATGCACTGTGACTATGGGCTATGCCACTTGCAACTAAACCTGCATTAGAACTGGTATCTTTAAAGAGCCTGAACTAAGAAAAGCCAAGTGACACAATTATTCCAAAAATTTGAGCTTGAATGACCATTACCAGCAATTTGGAAGTTAAAGGTAGAGTTGGCTTTTAATTATAATTTTATTATAGTTTAGATAATAGGGTTACGGTAGTATTTAAGTTTCTGTTGTTGATATACAAAGTTATTGTATACTGCTGCCACCGAAGTGCCCATATACCTCCACCCTTGTCCCTACACCAGCTATGGTATGACCCTCCTTCCCACTCCCCATTATTTGTTGGTTTTTGTTGATTGACAATGCGCATACTGTTACTTAGCAGCACCCATTGCTCCAGACCATCCACCTATCTTTGGGTGTTACTTACAGTCAACCTAATCATTCTTCCAGATCACTGATCCCCAGTCTGGCACTATCAGGTATGTAATCTAGTGACCTTGTTTTATAATCAATTGATATTTTTCATATCTTTGATTTGTTTCTCTATATACCATATATGAGCAAAATTGGGCTGGAGCAATAACACAGCAGTGGGGTGTTTGCCTTGCGTTCAGCCAGCCCGGCCGAGCCGGGTTTGATTCCTCTACCCCTCTAGGAGAGCCCAGCAAGCTACCGAGAGTATCTCGTCCACACGGCAAAGCCTGGCAAGCCACCCGTGACATATTCAATATGCCAAACACAGTAACAACAAGTCTCAAAATGGAGATGTTACTGAGCCTGCTTGAGCAAATTGATGAACAACAGGAGGACAGTGTTTGTTTTGTCGAGCAAAATTGTTCAGTTATGTCTCTGACTTATTTTGTTCAGCATGATAACCTATGATTCCATTCAAGTTGCCATGAACTGCATGACCATTTATTTCTTGTGCATAGTGTTCCATCGTGTACATGTACCAAAATTTACTCATCTATTTATCTATTATTCAACACTTGAGCAGCTCCTCTCATATCCTGGCTATTATACTAAGAACTGCAATAAATATAGGTGTTCTTACATCTTTATAATTAATGACTATTTTTGTTGGGGGGAGTAGATGCCTAGGAGCGAGATTGCTGTGTCAAAAGAATACTTTTTCAGACAGATTCGTATTATTTTCAACAGAGGCCATACCAGGTTTTGTTCCCATCAGCAGTAAAATGACTATTCCTTTTCACCGTGCCTGTCAACACTAGAATTTTTCCACTTATAAAAATAACATCATTCTCACAGGTGTCAAATTGTATATCATTGTCATTTTGATGTGTTTCCCTGAAACTAAGTGATAATGAACAATTTTTCATACTATTATTGTCCAACTATATGTCCCTTCTTTGAAGTGTATGTTCTATTCCAATTTTTGATGTAGGGTATTTTTTATGGTTTATTTACTTATTTTTTTAATTATTTTTTAAATAATTTATTTATTGAGTCACTGTGGGAAAAGTTACAAAGCTTTCAGGTTTAGGTCTCAGTCATGCAAATATCAAACACATTTCCCTTTACCAATACTTATTTTTTACCACGAAGAACCCCAATAAAACCCCACCCTCCACCCCTCTCAATGCCTGCGAGGCAGATGAATTCTAGTTAACACTCTATCTGTTTTGATTAGAATCATTGTTTCAATAAAAGATGCACCACTATTATTTAGAGTTTACCCCCCCCCCAAATCAGACATGCTGAAAAAGCATTGTGAAATGATTTGCTTTCTACAGCTGGGTTCAAGAATTAAATGTTGGTTTTAGATTTCCGCTATTTTACTTATTAACCCTGGAAGTATTTCTACTGAAAGTCAGATACTTAAGAGATTGGTTTCTGTGCTCTGGAGTTGTGGCCGTGCCGGAGAGCCGCTTGTGGGGGGCAACTGGTGACCTCGGTAGGGCGTGAAGGATGGACGGGAACGCCCCCCTTCCCATGAGGTTTTAGTCGCCTAGGGTATTTTTTTTAGTACGAAGTTTTATTAGTGTTTTATAGATTTTGAATTTTAGTCCTTTATCTGAAGTATTGAGTGTAAATACCTTTTCTCCAATTAGTGGAGTGTTTTTTTAATTTTAGTACACGTTTCCTTTGCCATGCAAACTTTTGTTTACTTTTTAATTGTTTGATTTTTAATTTAAGCAGCATGATATACAAAGTTTTTCATAATATAATTGTTTCATGCATTCAAACATTCAATGTTCCAACACCAATCCTACCACCAATGTGAGCTTCCATCCACCAATGTCCCCCATTTCCCACTCACCCTCAAACCTTCCCCTTAGGAGACACAAAAAATATTTTACATTGCTTTTTACAAAAAAATAGCAAACAGTATTGAAAATAGGTCCATAAAAGTCAATCCATGATAATTGTTATATCACACAATGATGTTACTAAAACCATTGTTTGGTTTTTGTCATTGTTTTGCTTTGGGGCCACATCTGGCACTGCTCATGGGTTACCCCTAGCTCTTCTCATGAATTACTCCTGGAAGTGTTCAGGGATGGAATGCAGGTTGGCCACATGTAAGCGAATGCCCTACCAGCTGCACTATTGCTCAAACCCCTGCTAACGTCATTATCTGAGGATTTACTGAGCTGGATTGTGCTGACTGAGCCTTTTGTGGTTTTTTTTGTTGTTGTTGTTGTTGTTGTTTGTTGAGCTTGGTGATCTTCTAGGCAATTTTTCCATAAATTTTGCTGTGCTCCTACTGAGCTGTTTGTATGGCAATATACGATGAATGTGTCATGAGACTGCATTTGTAGCTGTGTGCTCCAGAAGCTGTGGAGCTAAGCTGTTAGTAAGCCAGAGGAGGTCAGATGTGGTGGCTGAAGGCTATCCCTGGAAGGTGAGGAAGGTTCCTGAGATATTTTTGTATGTGCGATTGTTCTACATGGTATGATTCAGCTGCTTGGTTTTTTTATTTTCAAATTGTTTTGACTTCATAAAGTTGGTATTTTATCTTTTGTTTTTATTATCTTTACCATTGGAATTTGGTCACTGAAACACTTTTGAGGTCCGGAACATGAAGAATTTTGCTTATGTTTTCATTGATTTATTTTATTGTTTCTGGTCTATTGTCTAGGTCTTCGATCCACCTTGAATAGATTTTTGTGTATTATGTGCAATATGGATCATTTTTTAACAATTGATTATTACATTTTCCTAGCATCATTTCTTTAAGAGACTTTCCTTGTTTCACTTCATGCACCCACTACTTGGTTGTAGGTTTACTGTCTTTATACCTGTGTTTTTTTTTAACTCTGAGAAAAGGATTTAATATTCCTATAGTGAGATACAATTTTCACAATTTTCTTTTACTGTCATATTTTTATCATTCCATGAGCCATTTAGCGGTAACAAGCAATACAAAATAAATTATTGTGGGTTTGTTATGGAGGCAGGCTTGAGAGGTGGTTGGGAACATTGAGACAATGCTGGAGGGAAGATTACAGTGGTGGTGGAATTGGTGTTAGAATATTGAATGCCTGTAATAAATAATCAAGAACAACTTTTTAAACTGTAGTGTTTAAAGAAAGTGAGTAAATGTTTTTTTTTTAATTTTTTTCATCTTACGGACCTGTTATTTCATCAAGAAAGGAAATCTTTGGGGCTGGAGTAGAGTGGGAAGGCTTTTTGTCTTGCCCATGGCCGACTCAGGTTCAGTACCTGGCACCCCAAGCCCCAACAGCAGTGATCCCTGAGAGCAGCCAGTGTGTTTCCTCCCAAAATCAGGGGAGAAAGGGCAAAAACACCTTTTATAGAAGCCCCCAAATATTTATATTTACATATCATTGAATATAGACTTATGGGCAAGAATAGTATTATCCAAGATAGTTCCCAACTCCCATGTTCCACATTCAGTGGGCCAGAGAATTAGTACAAGAGTTAAACTATTTGCCTTGAACGTAGCAAACTTGGTCTCCCAAACACTGCCAGGAGTGATTCCTGAGCACAGAACTGAGATAAGTCTTGGGCACACAACCAGGCATGGCCCAACATCCACTTCAAATAAAATGAAATAAAAATAAGTGGAAGCAAAACCTAATTTTCAATTTCATCTAGATTAAGAAAGAAATGGACCAAGTAAACAATGGTCAGAAAGATAACTTGTTCTACTTGATATAAAATAACTTATAAAGCTATAGAGATTAAAACATTGTTGTATATGTAGTAGGAAAGGAAAGATAATGGATGTAAAACCATGGATGTGGAATAATTTGATACAATAAAGGTAGGATTTCAAGTCATTATTGGTTTCACTATCTATTTTAGGACAAAAAGAGTCATTCCAAGTCATACTCAAAAAGAAATTACAGATGATGTTCGATCATTGTATAACTGAAACCCAAGTTCAAAAATTAGTAAGTCTACAACTGTACCTCATGATGTTTCCTTAATAAAAATTTAAAAAAAAGATTTTGAAATAAACAAAACAAATGAGTGTTCAGGAAGATAATCCAGTTTTTTTTTACATGAAATATATGTTAGTATGGGGTTTGGACCATACGTGATGGCACTCAGAACTTATCCCAGGCCCTATGCTCTGAGTACAATATGTTATACCTAAGTATTTATCAGGCTGTAGCAATAGCACAGCGGTAGGGCATTTGCCTTGCGAGCCGCAGGCCAGCCAAGCCAGGTTCGATTCCTCCGTCCCTCCCGGAGAGCCTGGCAAGCTACCGAGAGTATCTCGCCTGCATAGCAAAGCCTGGCAAGCAACTTGTGACATATTCGATATGCCAAACACAGTAACAACAAGTCTCACAATGGAGATGTTACTGGGCCCGCTCGAGCAAATCAATGAACAATGGGAGTAAAGTGCTGCAGTGGACAGTGCAGTGCTAAGTATTTATCACTGGGATTTCAATTCTGATCCTTTGGTCTGTGGGCCTATTCTTCTAGTATAATGTTGTTTTTATTTCCATAGCTTTATAGCATAGTTTAAATTAATGAAATGAAATATCTCCCCACTTCTTTTTTCCATGACAGCTTTGGTTATTTTGTGGGATTTTATGTTTTCATAAATATTTTAGTAGTGTTTGTTCTAATTTCTTGAATAATGTCATTTGGAATTTTATAGAAATTGTTTTAAAAATGTATACTGTTTTAGGTTACATGATCATTTTAACAATGTAAATTCTTACAGTCCATTAACATGGAAATGCTTACATTTTCTGCAGTCCTTTTCTATTTATTTCATGTGACATAGTTTTCATGTTATTGGTCTTTCACATTTTTTGTTGTTTCTTAAGTACTTTAATTTTGGGATTAATATTATGTAGTTGTTATATTATTATACAGTTGTTATGTTTAGGTATAAGGATATATGATACTGTTAATGATAGGTTTCATGCAAAAAATTTTAATGCTACTCTGTCCACTTCACTTAACCATTGTTTCAGTTGGGATACTACTTTATCTTATTTTATTATTTTTTCTTTTTTTTCTTTTCTTTTTTGGGCATACTATTTTAAATGGAGTACATTCTTTGATCCCTTTCTCTTCTAGTACATTATTTATAAAGATGCAACAGCTTCTTTGTATTAATTTTGTGATCTTCTATTTTGCCATCCTGGTTATTGTTTCTAAGATCTTTTAAATTTCCGAGTTATATGTTGTAATTTCTTCCCTTTAATCACTGGTCCAGTTTATTTGGGTTTTCTTTGTGTTCCTCATGGGTCTAGCTATGGATTTGTAAATCTTTTTTACCCTTAAAAAAAGCCCGTAAGTGCTGGGGGAGAAGTCAGTTCAGGTAGAGAAGGGGCCACTATGACAAAGATAGTTGTAAATGATCACTCTGAATAAGAATTGCGTGTTGAAAGTAGGTAAAGGAACAGACATGATAACATTTCTGTATCTTTTTTGCAAACTATGATGCCCAAAGGGGGGGGGGAAGAGAGAGAGAAGGAAGGTGCTTGCCATTAAGACAGACTGGGTGGGGTGGTGGATGGCAGGAGGGAAACAGGGGACATTGGTGGTGGAAAATGTACACTGGTTGAGGAATGGGTGTTGGATAGTTGTATGACTGAAACCTGATCATGAACAGCCTTATAACGTGTGATTCAATAAAAATAAATACACCGTCCACCCGTTGCTCATTGATTTGCTCGAGATGGCCCAGTAATGTCTCCATTGTGAGACTTGTTGCTGTGTTTTTTCGAATACAGAAAAAGTTTCCTTTTATTGGCCCTTTGTATTGATTTCTACATAATTAATTTTTGTTCTGTTTTAAAAAATAATTTTTATCCTTGTACTGAGTTTAAAATTCATTTGTTGTTATGGTTCATCCAGCTGTGCTGTTAGGTTATTGATTTAAGATTTTTCTTCTTTCCTGATGTGAACCTGCATTGCTATGAACTTCCCTTTTGGAACTGGGTGTTTTTTTCTTTTTGAAGGGAGCATTGGCTTAGTTCTGGGGCCACACCCAGTAGTGTTTGGAGGCTACTCATGGCTCTGCACTCAGGAATTACTCCTGGTAGTGCTTTGGTGACCAAAATAATTGAACCCAGGTCAGCTAAGTGCAAGGCAAGCACCCCTACCTGCTGGACTATCTCTCCAGCCTCTGAAGTTGTTTTTGTTGTGTCGCACAGGTTCTGGTAGTACATGTATTTATTTTCATTCATTCTCTCTTTTCAAAAGGAATCTTTTTATTTGTTCTTTGATTCCTCTTTGATCTAGTAGTTATTTATCAGTGTGCTGTTCAGTGTCCAAATGCTGGAATTTTCTTCACTTCCTTTTTGCAGCTAATTTCTAAAGTAATGCCATTGTGATCCTGGAAAATACTTAATATAATTTCTGTTTTTGAAATTTTATTAATATTTAACCGTACCTCAGCACATGGTCTGTCCTAGAGAATGGTCCATGTGCACTAGAAAAGACTATTTAGCACTTTGAGAGTGGAGGCTTCTGAATATGTTAATCCCAGTTCTTCTAGTTCTTTGTTTAGGGTTCTTGTTTCCTTACTAATTTTCTGACTGCCTGCTATCTCCAATGATAGGAATGGGATTATTAAGGTTTCCAACAACTGTTGTGCTACCTTCAATGGACCTTCTCAGGTCTATTGATTTAGCAGTAAATGAGTCCCAAATTCAGTAGAAGAAAAATTTTTAAAGGTTAGAGTAGAATTTAATGATATCAAAATCAAGAAAATAATACAAGGGGTTAAGGAAATCAGGAATTGTTTTATCAAAAGAATAAACTTTGTTCCACATTTATTTGGTTCATACATGTTAATGATCAATCAAGTTCTCTGGGTTTATTGAACTCTTAATATCATTGTTGCTGTTAGTATTTTTATTATTAACAACAATATCATTTTGATAAGGTTAGGACCACATGTACAAGGCAAGTGCTCCACTACTAAGTCATAAACTCAGCCAGAAGGGTTGGTGTTTTATAAAAAAGGAAAAGTAATGATTTTAGTATTGCATATGACTAAAAGTTTCATCAAGAGATTCATAAAACTAATCCCCAAATTAGAAAAAAATAGAAAGTTCCAGAGATACTTTCTAGGGAGGAATTCAGTGTTGCCTCAAAGATTCCTTAGTTACATTTGTGAGCCTCCCTGAGCATTTAACTGTATGCTCAGAAATATGACTTTTATAGTAATTTCACTCTAACTTTCTTATAAATACACTAATTATTCATTCTAACCCCATAAGAAAACTATGGACTGAGACTGGAGTGCTAGTACAACAGGTAGAACATATGCCTTTCACAAAGCCGGCCCTGGTTCTATCCCTGGCATCCCATATGGCCCTCTGAGCACAGCAAGAAGTGATTCCTGAGTGCAGAGCCAGGTGTAAACCATGATCACTGCTGGTTGTGGTGGAAAAAAGGAGAAAAAAAAAACAAAAGCTTGGACCATACACAGCAGTCGTCCTTGAAGGTCATCCAGGAAACAACTGTTTTCTACAACAGAGTTGTAGTCAGGGGGCATTTTTCCCCCAAACTTTGTAACTCACTTTGTTCCCTGAGCCATTAAACCTCCCATTTTATTTATTTACCCGATACCCATCTGCTAAGGAGTTACTATCAAAGATATATAAGGGAATGATAAAACTTTACAATGAAAAACATCCAACCCCATCAAAAAATGGGGAGAAAAAATCAACAGAAACTTGCTAAGGAAAAGATATAAATGGACAACAGGCACAAGAAAAATTCTCTACATGACTAATCATCAGGGAGATGCAAATCAAAACAACAATGACATATCTCACACCACGGAGACTGGCACACATCAAAAATAATAAGAACAGGGGGTACGGTGCCACCCAGCAGTCCAACTTGTACCTGCAGGGCAAGTGCATAAGCAGCCTGATGGGTGACTTCAGGCTTCCTGATACCTAAATTGCCACTCTGTCTCTGCCTGGACCCCAACAACTTGAACCAAATTTCCGAAGAAATTAAACAGCCAAAAGTTATGTATGTGGGAGTGATGTCCACAAACCACCTCTGGCTCAGCTATACATGCTTATTGATCAGCCTTGCTTCAGAGACCCATAAATCTCAAGAGCGATCAAAAGCAGGCCATTTAAGTGCATTAATGACTACGATTCGAGACTCACAAATGAATCTTGGAGGAGAGCAATATGCATCACAGATGTCTCCCCACCCTGTGCCAGGCTGATTTCACTGGTGCACTTTGGAGGGGAACAGGTGAGTCCCTCCACCTGCCCCAAATGAACCCCAACAGCCGCAAACCGCCAGAACGCAATCACTGCCATGTTCATGGCTGACCATCACAATATAAAAAACATGATATGAGACTAATAACAACGGCAGTAGAATTAAAGCCCAGAAAGACTGATTGGAAGCATGCCACAAGTGGTGGGAGGCAGAGCAGTTGGGATGGAGAACGGACCATTATGACAAGGATAGTTGGAAATGATCACTCTGGACAAGACCAGAGTGCAGAAAGTAGGTAAAGGGACAGAGATTATAACCTTTTAGTACCTATAGTGCAAACCATAATGCCAAAAGGAGAGAAAGAGAGAGAGAGAGAGAGAGAGAGAGAGAGAGAGAGAGAGAGAGAGAGAGAGAGAGAAGGAAGTGCTTGAGTCTTTGACATAGAAGCAGGCTTGGGGCGGGAGGGAAACTGGGGACATTGGTGGTGGGAAATGTACACTGCTAAAAGGACAGGTATTGGGACATTGTATAACTGAAATGATAAACTTTGTAACTGTATATCTCAGGTGATTCAATAAAAAAATCCTCCCATTTTATATTTGGAATCACACAAACTACACAGTTTCTCCTGCATCTAATTTTAATTGGGTTCAAAATCAATCAAAATCAGTCTTAGAAAGCTCAAAAGGCTCTATGAATAATGTCATGCTTTGCATGCAAGCAACCTCAGTTTGATCTCTGACAATGTATGGTCCCTTGAGAATTGTAACACACTTGGAGTAACCCCTAAGTAACCCCTGAACACCTCTAAGTGGCTTAGTAACTTACTTCTAATAGAAAAAACTACAGGAAGTCACTGTTGTGATTGTTATATAAGATTTTTGCTCTGTCTTGCTATTTAGTTCTTTCTTTTTTGAAACCTACTGGAGAGATCAACATAGTAAAGAATTGAGAGGTACATCTAGTCCACATCCAGAAGGGAACTGTGGATCTCTATCTAAAAACCTATGAAGAACTGAATCACCGAAACAACCATAAGATCTTAGAAGTGAACTTTCTTTTTTTTTCTTTTTTTGTAGGAGTACTGCTATTTATTCAGTCACTGATTAGCTGATTGAATTGTGCATGAACTCCACCTTACTTTTTTTTTCTTTTTCCATTTTTTATAATTTTATTTATTGAATCACCGTGAGAGCAGTTACAAAGCTTTTGGGTCTAAGTCTCAGTCATACAATGAAACACCCGTACCTTCACCAGTGCCCATTCTCCACCACCAAAAATCCCAGTATACCCCCATCCCACACCCTCTCCCTGCCTGTGGGGCAGATGATTTCTACATTACTCTCTCTCTCTCTACTTTGATCACATTCACTATTTCGACACCAGACCCACCATTGTTTAAGATTTTACCCCAACACTCAGATCTGCTGAAAAGGCAACAATAGACAATTTGTGTTCTATTGCTGGTTATGAATAACATATGATGTCGTGTGGCTGCAGTAGGGCCATGTGGTTTTGAAGTTCTGAAATTTTAACACTTAAATCTGGAGGGATTTCTGCCAAAAGCCACTGGGTTTAGAGATCTGCTCCTGAGTCTCTGGGATCATGACCGTTGGGCAGCTTGATGAGGAGCCAAAGAGGCCATTCATGGGCGATGACTTGGGGTCTCATTGGGGTGGGGAAGACAGGCCCGGCTCCACCTCCCCCCCCATCCCGTGAGACCCAACAAGTTTCGTCACTGCGGGCCCAAGCCTGACTGTCCAATGGCCTCTGGAGGATGACAGCCACCAAGTCGCCAAGAGGGAGCAGGCGGAGGGACAACACCCTTTCCTCCCTGGGGTGGCCTGGCGACAGTAACGTACTGTGGAGTCCGGATGCATTTCTGCCAAACACCACTGGGTTTTGAGATTTGTTTCTGAGTCTCTGGGATCATGGCCATTAAGCAGCTTGATCAGGAGCCAGAGAGGCCATTCGTGGGCGATGACTTGGGGTCTCGTTGGGGTGGGGAGGACAAGCCCGGCTCCACCCTCATCCCATGAGGCCCTGTGTGTCTCGTCACTGGGGGCCCAAATGTGACTATCCAGTGGCCTCAGACGGATGGCGGCCACTGGGCCACCAGGGGGAGTAGGCCAAGGCATGAAACCTATTCCCACCTGGGTTGGCCCAGCACCGGTAGCCTACTGCAGAGACCAGACGCATTTCTACCTAAAGCCACTGGGTTCTGAGATTCGTTTCTGAGTCTCTGGGATCATGTCCATTAAGCAGTTCAATCAGGAACCAAAGAGGCCTTGCTTCCAATTATAGAGCTGAGCCGGAGGTGGTTTGTGGGTGTGTTTCCCACATACCTAACTTTTGGCCGTTTACTTTCTTGGTAAACTTTGCCCCAAGTTTTTGGGGTCTGGCCAAAGGCACAGCAGCAATTTTGGGGTATCTGGAAGTCTGAAGGCGCCATGAGGCTGCTGATGCACTCACCTCACAGGTACAGATTGACCTGCTGGTGGCACCATACCCCCGAGAAGTGAACTTTCCCCAGGAAAACTTTCCACTGAGATCCCAGCCCTGACTGATGCTTGAATTTCAACCTTGTGAGAGTCTCTGAAACTAAGGACCCAGTTGTGCCATTCCAAAATTTCTGACTCACAAAAGCTAGAAAATAAATATTTTCAACCATTATATTTATTCATGATAGCATAGTGGGTAGGGCGTTTGTCTTGCATGTGGCTGACCCGGGTTCATTTCCTCTGCCCCTCTTGGAGAGCTCGGCAAGCCCACACTTCAGTGCCTGGCAAGCTCCCCATGGCGTATTTGATATGCCAAAAACAGTAACAAGTCTCACAATGGAGACATTACTGGTGCCCGCTCGAGCAAATCGATAAACAACAGAAGGACAGGACAGGACAGATATTTATTATAATTTGATATCTGTGACAGAAAATGTATACAAAATTATTTCCTCCATTCTCATCTCGCCTTGGACCACTGCCTCCCCCATGCCAACATCTCCACCATGCTTACAAATTTACACAAACATGTTTTAGAGATAACCTGCCCAATAGTTCTACTGTTGCAGCATATTGGCATTCTGTTGTTTTATTAAAAATTTTTTTTAGTGATACATCATGGGGTACAGTTGTAGACTTACAAATTTTTGTGCTTGGGTTTCAGTTATACAATGATCGAGTACCCATCCCTCCACACCACTGATGCCAGTATCCCTCCCACCCCCCCTATCCCCCCATCCACCCTTCCTCTGTTGCAGGGCATTCCCGTTTGTTCTCTCTCTCCTTTTGGGTGATGTGATTTGCAAAAGAGGCATTGAGGGGCAATCATGTTTGGTCTATAGTCTACTTTCAGCATGCATCTCCCATCCTGGCAGGATCCTCCCAACACCCTTTATTTGGTGTTCCCTTCTCTATCTGAGCTTGGATTCTGTTTTTGGTCCACAATTTGTGCTTAGAGATCACTCCCAGTGGCTGTGGGGAACAATACATGGTGCCAGAGATCAAACCTAAGTTAATAATGTACAAGGGAAGGGGTATGGTGCCGCCAGCAGGTCAATCTGTACCTGTGAGGCAAGTGCATTAGCAACCTGATGGCGCCTTCAGACTTCCAGATGCCCCAAAATTGCTGCTGTGCCTTTGACCAGACCACAAAAACTTGGGACAAAGTTTACCAAAAAAGTAAAAGTTAGGTATGTGGGAGACACACCCACAAACCACCTCCGGCTCAGCTATATAATTGGAGGCATGGCCTCTCTGGTTCCTGATCAGACTGCTTAACGGCCATGATCCCAGAGACTCAAAAACAAATCTCGAAACCCAACGACTATTGGCTGAAATGAGTCTAGTCCTTGCAGTAGGTTACAGGCGCTGGGTCACCCCAGGTGAGAATAGGTTTCATGCCTTGGCCTGTTCCCTGGGGGCCCGGTGGCCGCCATCCTCCAGAGGTCACTGGACAGTCAGGTTTGGGCCCACAGTGACGAAACACATGGAGCCTCACGGGATGGCGGTGGAGGCAGCCCTTCCATCCCCATCCCAACGAGACCCCGAATCGCTGCCCACGAATGGCCTCTCTGGCTCCTGATCAAGCCAATTAATGGCCATGATCCCAGAGACTCAGAAAAAATCTCTAAACCCAGTGGCTTTTGGCAGAAATGCGTCCGGTCCCTGCAGTAAGTACCGGTGCTGGGCCAACCCAGGTGGGAATAGGTTTCGTGCCTTGGCCTGTTCCCTCTGACTGCCCAGTGGCTGCCATCCTCCAGAGGCCACAGGACAGTAAGGTTTGGGACCTCAGTGACAAGACATGTGGGGCCTCATGGAATGCGGGTGGATCTGGCCCTTACCTCCCCACGCCAACGAGACCCTGAGTCTCTTTGAATGGTCTTTCTGGCTCCTGATCAAGCTGCTTAACAGCCATGATCTCAGAGACTAAAGAACAAATCTTGGAACCCAGCAGGTTTTGGGAGAAATCCCTCCAGATTTAAGTGTTAAAAGTTTTGAAATTTCAAAACCACTTGGCCACTGCAGCCATGCGACATCATATGTTATTCATAACCAGCAATAGAAAACAAATTGTCTACTGTTGCTTTTTCAGCAGATCTGACTGTTGGGGTAAAATTCCAAATAATTATGGTGGGTCTGGTATCAAAATATTGAATGTAATCAAAGTAGAGAGAGAGTAATGTGGAAATCATCTGCCCCACAGGTAGGGGGAGGGTGTGGGATGGGGGTGTACTAGGGTTTATAGGGGTGGAGAATGGGCACTGGTGAAGGTACGGGTGTTTCATTGTATGACCTAGACTTAAACATGAAAGCTTTGTAACTGCTCTCATGGTGATTTAATAAATAAAATTATAAAAAATGAAAAAAGTAAGGTGTAGTTCATACCCAATTCAATCAGTTAATGAGTGGCTGAATAAATAGCAGTACTCCTGCGTACATAAAATTAAAAAAATAATGTACAAGGAAGGTGACTTATCCACTGCACTATCTTTCCAGTACCTTTGTACTATAATCTGGAAAAACAGAACACCGATTTGGTCGTTTTCTTCTACAAGATGAAAGGCGCTACCATCTGGCTGTTCATACACTTGGGTTCAATCCCCGACACCCCATATGCTCCCCCAAGCCAGCCAGGTTTGATTCCTGAATGCAAAACTATGAATAAGCCTGAGCACAGCTGGGTGTGTTAATATCTTCCTTTATTTGTAATAGCATGACATTCTCCTTAATATTTGTTCACAGTGAAGTTTATTTATATTGTCTGTTTGTTTTTCTTGTTAGGTGACCCAAATTTTCTGCTATTCACTTTAATATGGTATTTATAATCCATGCTCATCATCTCAAGTAAAGTTATATGAAAGCATCTTACACAGTACTTTTTTTCTGGGACACACACAACAGTACTCAAAACTTATTCCTGGTTCTGTACTCAGGGTTCACCCCTGGTGGGATTCAAGAAGAGATGATATGTTGTTCCATAGATTGAAACCACATAGCCATGTGCAAGGAAAATGCCTTATCCACTGTACAATCGCTCTGGCCCCAGATTTTTTTCTAAGTCAACTTTAATTAACTTAATAATGAACATCTATACAGCAGGCACTGGAGATACATCTATTGTGAATTATGTAGCTGCCATATAAAGATTACTAAGACATGAATTTTACCTTTAAAGGGCTCACAGATTAGGTGGATGGGTTATAAAGATGACTCTCATAAATTTTACTTTTAAAGGGCTCATATCTGATAATCATAATACCATGATTTAGAAGTTGTAATAAATGTCTATACAAATGGTTATGGAAAGGACAATGATGAAAGTGAGAAGTCTCCACAGGTGATTAGAGTAAATTTTATCTAGAGGGCAGTTTTGGGAATAATCCTTGATACCTGATTAGAATTTTTGCCTGTGGAGATCAGTAACAATATATTCTAGGCAAAGAACATACGATTCATCTTCAAGAAGGTATTGGTTGAAAAGTCATATTCGAATAGAGCTTTAAAAGATTTTAAAATCTCCCCAGAGTACAGGGAGGAGAAGGAAAGAAAGAGTGGAGAGGAGGTAGAGAAAAGACAGATGAGAAGCAATGGGAGCCAGGTCAGGGGATTAAGGTACAAAGGTGGTGTTAAGGGGTGATAGATATCTAAACCACAGAGTCAATAACACTGAAATCAAGAGACCCAACCTTTAACAATTGAACTTAGAAAGGTTCCTGTAAAGAGGGTAGGCTATGGGGTGGGGGAGTATAGTTGGGAATCTGGTAACATTGGTGGAGGGAAGTTGACACTGGTGGTGGTATTGGTGCTGCAATATTGTATATCTAAAACTCAACTATGCCCACATACAAAAGACCAAAAGCAACCGGTGTTGGTGTGGATGTGGCGAGAAAGGGACTCTCCTTCACTGCTGGTGGGAATGCCGACTGGTTCAGCCCTTTTGGAAAACAGTATGCACGATTCTCAAAAAATTAGAAATTGAGCTCCCATTTGACCCAGTAATACCACTCCTGGAAATATATCCCAGAGAGGCAAAAAAGTATAGTCGAAGTGACATCTGCACTTGTTTGTTCATTGCAGCACTGTTTACAATAGCTAGAATCTGGAAAAAAACCGAGTGCCTGAGAACAGATGACTGGTTAAAGAAACTTTGGTATATCTACACAATGGAGTACTATGCAGCTGTTAGAAAAGATGAAGTCATGAAATTTATATACAAGTGGTACTATATGGAAAGTATCATGCTAAGCGAAATGAGTCAGAAAGAGAGGGACAGACATAGAAAGATTACATTCATCTGGGGAACATAAAGTAAAAAAATAGGAGACTAACACCCAAGAATAGCCAAGATAAGTACCAGGAGTATTATTCCATGGCTTTGAGGCCAGTCACATATGCTAGGGGAAAAGGCAGCTCAGATAGAGAAGGGAGCGCCAAATCAAGGATGTTAGGAGGTTCCTTCCAGGATGGGAGATGCGTATTGAGAGTAGACTATAGACTGAACATGATTGCCACTCAATGTCTCTTTTGCAAACCACAGTACTCAAAAAGAGAGAGATAACAAAAGGGAATGCCCTGCCACAGTGGTAGGGTGGGATGGGTGGGATGGGGGGATGGGGGGAATAGGGAGTGGGAGGGATACTGGGATCAGTGTTGGTGGAGAATGGGCACTAGTGGAGGGATGGGTATTCAATCATTATATAACTGAAACCCAAGCACAAAAATTTGTAAGTCTGCAACTGTACCTCATGGTGTTTCACCAATAAAAATTTAAACATAAATAAAAAATAAATAAATAAAACTCAACTATGAATAACTTTGTAAATCATGGTGCTTTAATAAGTTTTTTTTAAGATTTAAAACTTGATTTAAAGTGGTTTCATTATGTTCTCTTCTAATATTTCTAAGGCACTTCAAGCAATCAAAAGGACATATGAGGATTTGAAATAGATGGAGAGTGCATTTTCAATTTTCAACCTCCACATTAGTACAAATGATCTGAAAAATGCAACTGTAATTGTGGGAATAATAAAGTCTAGTATTTGAATTTGGATCTGTCTGAGAAAATCAGGTCATTACACAAGCTCTTAAGCAGCATAGAGAAACTCCAGGTAGAGAAATGCATAAATATAACCATTGACAATTAGAGGACAAAGTTATTTTCTCTGAAAATTGTTTTATGAAATTTGCCATAGAACCAGTCACACTGAGATTTTATTTGAGGTTTCTAAGTTGTTTCTCCAAAAGTTCTTTGCAAAAAACATTTCACTGCACTCATTTTTGATGCTTTATTCATTAGCCATAAGGAAATTTTTGCTATAAAAGAGAAAATAATTTCATTTTCATTTCATTCATTTCATTGAATGTTTGGCGTTAAATTTAATTTCAGTGAAAATCTCAAAGCACACCCAATTGTATAGTATATAATTTTAGCCCTCATACTGGTTTATATAGTGAAAAGTTGACATGGTATTGTTAAAATGGTAAATGTTAACAGCTATATATATTCAACTTGATAGAAAGTATGGTGATAACATTTACCAGGAGTGTGAAATCACAGTATACTAGACAAGAAAATGGCAAAATCTCTTTGTAAATCCTACAGTGTACATAGACACCCCTCTACCTGTCAAAACCAAAAGTTTACCAAGATACAGCAGCTAGTAAAGAAGCATTTAGTAAGTCATGGCTATCTTTGGGAGCATTCATAACCAAATCTAACTAGTTTAGATACAATGGCTTTCCTTTTTAAAAAAAATTCATTTCATTTAATCATTGAATGTCACTGTAAACAGCCACATGTAGCTAGTATCTGGTATATTGATTAGGGTAGCTTCAGAAGATGGATTTACTGAGATGGAATGGAGGATGAAAAAAATCTATAGTATCCATAGTGTCGATTAAATCTTGGCATATCACTGTGGAGAATAACCCTCACTGTCTACTTACATTCCTGTAAAATTTGCATGCCTATAAAATGAGGAGAGTTACTTCAGAGGGTGATGTTATGATTAAGTAGCTAGGAAACAGCTGAGGGATAGTAGTACTTGTAGGACCAAGAATACCGGGGGACTGAATTAAAACAAAGTAAGAAAGATTATCTCAGACAATAAAAGATACAGAATGATCTCTCTCATATGTGATATCTGAAGATACACAGTAAGTGACTGGAGTGATATTACAGTGAATATGGCACTTGCCTTGCATGCGGGCAACCTAAGTTCTATCCTCAGCACCCAATATGGCCTTCCGGACTTGCCAGGAGTGATTCTTGAGCAAAGAACCAGCAGTAATCTCTGAGAACCACCAAGTGTGGCCCCTAAACAATAAATAAACAAAGATACACAGTCAGGGAGCAACAAGTGGCCAAACGCAGAAGAACTGGAATGCTGGTCCACAGAATATCGCTTGGGAGGATATGAAATGGATGGAGCATTTAGGAACTTGGCGGATGGATATGGGTACCCTGGTGGTTTACCAGTGTTGGAATGATGTATATATGAAACTACCATTAACAGTATTGAAAATCACAATACTTCCATATCAATTTTTATCTTATTACTTTATTTCTTATTGAATGACTGAGGTAGATCCTTACAAAGCTGTTCATGATTAGGTGATTAGGTTTCAGTTAGTGCTCCAACACCCGTCCCTCCACCACTGTACATTTCTGAGCACCAATCACCCCAGTTTCCCCCCATCATCCCTACCTCCCCTTCCAGACCCAGTCTGCTTCTATGGAAGGCACTTTTCTTCTCTGCCTCTGTCTCTGTCTCTCTCCTTTACAGTTTTTAAAATATATATATTATTCCAGAGTGAAACAAGTTTTTTACTTGAAAGAAGTTTAGAGAGGTGAGGGGAGAGAGATAAATGTTCAAGTGAGAACACAGAAACACCCAGCTTCACTGCTTCTGACTAATCTCAGAAGAGAAGCCAAGTCAATGAAACTCCCAAGTAGACAAGTTCTTTCAGCTGAAAACTCTTGGGACCTTCTTGGAGTGGTGCAGGTAGACCCACCTACATACTGCCAAAAGCCTCAGCATTCACACATACAAACCACTTCCTCTACCATATAGCTGGCCCAGCTATACCTCTTTACAACTAATCTCAGAAGAGATCCCGAGCTGATGAAATTCATAGGTACACCAGTAACATGCTTCTGCAGCAACGCCTCCAAATTCCACAATACTGACAGCCCAGAAAATGTCAGGCCTTCTCAAAGTTATGGTGGGAAACCTCCCCCGACCTCCTCATACTTCCAGAAGACCCAGTAGCCATGCCCAGTTAAATATTTAACTGCCTAGTTAACTTTTCAGTTAAATATTCTGGATTTTCCTGATTATGCAGCCACATTTGCGATAGCATGACATGTCCAAACTCTACCACAATGACATTCCAGTAGCAGCACACCAAACTGAAAGGAAGACAAAAGCCAGCCAATGTCAACTGAAAAATACATTAACACAGAAGGCTTAACTTGCAAAAACAGTTTAGTAAAACTTCAGACAAGGACTTAATATCCTCATTGTGAGAAACAACAATTTTCACAATTTTTTCTATGTAAAAATTTTTTATATTTTATATCCACTTACTGGTAACAAACAATATAAAATAAATTATTGTGGACCTGCTACAGAGCCAGGTTTTAGGGGAAGTTGGGAAAATGGAGACAATGGTGAAAGGAAGGTGGATCATGGGATTAGTGTCGGAATATTGAATGCCTGTAACAAATCATCATGAACAACTTTGTAAATGACAGTGCTTAAATAAATTGTGAAAAGTACTGACAGCCCAGTAGGAGTACAACAAATTAACTGGGGAAGTAACATAGAAGCCAGCTAAGCTCAGTAAGTGAAAACAATAACAGAAGGCTCAACTAGCAACAAATAGTTCAGTAAATCCTTTGATAATGACTTAAATAGCACAACTGTGAAATACAACACTTTTCACAAATTTTCTCTTACTGAACTATTTTTTTGATAATTCTACTTATTATTTTATTGTAGCAAGCAATATAAAATAAATGATTTTGTGACTGCTAAGGCTTGAGGGTGGGTGGGAAACTGGGGACAATGGTGTAGGGAAGGTCACATTGGTAGTAGGATTGGTGCTGAAACATTGATTTTCTGAAACTGTATTATAAACAACTTTGAAAACCACTGTGTCTAAATAAAGTAAAGAAAAAAAGAGAAAACATGGACTTCTCCATGGGAATATCAGAAGCAAAAGCCCTGATTTTAAAGTAATACTGGCACAAATAAGGCGTGAAGTGGTTGTACTCTACATTTTTGCAAAACAGTTTGGCATAAAATCTGGAACAATTATGGGTATCAATCCATTCCCACCACACCCAACAGCAGGATGCCCACATTCCTCCTCTTCTTGGCTTGAATATTTGATAATGTCTGCAATACTGTTTTAGAGGAATGAATGCTACATTGATGTGCATTTGATTTCTGTTTTGTTGTTGTTGCCATTGTTTATTTGTTTTGCATTGTGGCCACACTCGTTGGTATTCAGGACTTACCCTTGACTCTATAGGATCAAACTCAAGTTAGTCGTGTGCAAGGCAAGTGCCCTGCCAGTTGAACTCTCTACAGCTATATCTGTTTTTTTTTATTATTATTAACAAGGCTTAATTTAAATGGCAATAACTTTTTCTACACCCAAAAGGAAGTTTTCTTGACAGGCACCTTTTCTGGGACAGACAATTGAAAAGCACTGCTTTAAGTACTGGATTTTTAAAGTGTCAAAGGGTTGTAGCTCATCTAACACTCACCTCACATGCCTCACATGTCCAAGGCCCTAAATTTTATTCCTAGAATCAAAAATAAAATAAAATATTGATAATTAAATCATTTTTTAAAGTCAGTAGGGTTTGTTGAGAATGTGGTCCAATGGTAGAATGTAGGCTTTATATACAATGACATGATAATTGCAACAATGAAAAAACAGTTTTTAGTAAGCACCCAACCAAGACAATAACTATAGTGGCAGTAGGAAGAAAAACACAAGTGTAGTGAACTTCTACTCTGAAGTGTTTCCATTAAAATGAATCTGATCCAAAAATTGTCTTTGGCTATTATCTAGCCCCAAGATGGTGGCCACCATGATGAAGGCAGCTGTGGAAGATATCCAATGTTACTTTAGAAGATCAACAAAAGATAAACAAATTTGCATGGAATACAAGTAGAAATGCAAAGCTCAAGGAAGAAATTGATGTTAAGAAGAAACCGCTCCAGAATTTAGAAGACACTTGTGAGAACATCATACTTGTACATGATAATTGCTTAATAATACTTCATCAAGTTGGTGATATTTTCATTAGCCACTCTCAAGAGGAAACACATGTTGGAAGCAATGAAAAATTTGCAAGAAGAAATTGGTGCCTTAGAATCCTGAGTAGAATCAATTCAGCAGTTGTTAGCAGATTTGAAAGTACAATTATATGCAAAATTGGGAACAACATAAATCTTAAAGCTGGTGAAAGTTAAACATTTTTTAATAATTTTTAATTTGTTTAAATAAACGTGAATATTGTTTAAAATGGGAAAAATAGTTGTCCTCTCTGCCTTGTTTTATTCAAAATTATTTTCCTTGGAGACAAAATTCCATGAGTCCAATCTGAACCAAGTATTTATGCCAGACTTAGCTATCACTGGAGGGCCATAAACATGTACCTTAAGCATGATTGGGGTTGGGAAGGATTGCCTTTCTACAATAAAATGGTTAGTCTTAGAAAATAATAACTACAGCAAACACATATTGAGATGGAGGGTAGGAGAGGGTTAAATAGAGAGAATAAAGGACCTAGAAGCAGGATGAATCTTACAAGGTCGGGTCAGGCAGTGTCAGGCAGCACAGATTTATGATCCAGATGTTAGCCATCCTGCCTGTCTTAGAGCCAGAGACTCCAAAAGATAATACAGCTTCTGAGAGGCACAGAATGACCCTGGAACTAAACAAGCTGCATCTAAGCTCCAAGAGAAAATATTTAATTGCTTGTCCTTTTCCTGAGTTAGAAAAGTATGAAAGGAATAATAACCACTGCTCACTGGAATTCAGTCTGGAAGAACCAGTCTATTACTACTGGGATTTTTTTCTTTCCTACTTGTTTTCTTGCCTTTAATGAATGTGTTACTTTGAGTTCTGCTATTGTATCTTCTCTCATGCTTTAGTGACAGGTGACAAGAACTTGTCTGTGCTAACACTTCTAAGTGCTTTCTGTATGCCTGGAAATAATCTAAATACTTAAAGTATGTTGTTTTACTTAAGTGTCACAATAATATAGTTAGGGGAATTTCTCATTACCACACTCTAGATGAGGAAGCTGAAGCACAGACAGGTTTTTAGGAGGTTTCTCCAAAGTTACACTACCTAACAGTGATCAGCCAATCCGTCTACATCCTCACCCTGTGCTACTAACTACCGTATGATAATATGATGCCTCTCTAAGGGAATGAGTGTGTGTTCAGCGTGTGTGTGTGTGTGTGTGTGTGTGTGTGTGAATTCTGAAACACGTAGCCACCTCACTTATTTGGTTGGGTGAGAATTTTCAGGAAATATGGGCATGACAAAGTGAGAAATGATGTGTTCTTGGTCTGCCAGATTTTAACATTCCAGGAAACTGAGTCTCAGGACAGGAAATTGAGTTATTCAAGGTTCCAGAGATAATACTGGAATGGAAGGCCTCCCGATCTCCTTCTGTTTCCAGCACCACTTCCTGTTCTCCCCAAATCATCTTTGCATCCATATTTTGCAACCCCTTCTTGACATTAGAAAGGTTATAAAAGTACACTCCATTTGTTCATTCAGTTCAAACTCTGTCTTATGTATGTCCATCATTCCCTGTGTTGGTTTTATGAGCCATACCCAGCTATGATCAGAGATCATTCCCATCAGGACTTGGCAGAACATATGCCATTCTGGAGGTTGAATCCAGGTAGGTTGCATTCAAGACAAGTGTCCTAAGAGTTAAACTATCTCTCCATACCTATTGAATACCAGATATGATTGTTTGTGAAAATTTTCTGTCTATATTAATCTTTTCCATTTGTCAGAGCTTATCAATCACAGAGAAATATCAGATTTAAAACCTGGCCAGGAAGAGTCCCAAAACTGTGTAAATAAGTAATAAAGTCCAGTATAGAATTACAGTAAATTCTAAAGTCTACTATAGAATTACATTTAATTCTAATGGAAGATTTAATTCCAGTGTCTACTAACATCGTTGCAACACAGTCTACCCCAAGGTTGAAAGAAAATGCTTCCTACAGTTGTCAGAAATGAAAAGGGGGGCTAGAATAATTGTACAGGGCGTAGGGCATTTGCCTTGCATGCCACAGACCTGGGTTCAATTCCTGGCACACCATAGAGTCCTCCAAGCTCACCATGAGTGATCCTAGAGTACGGAGTTAGGAGTATGCCCTGAGCACTGCCACATGTGGCCCCAAAACCGAAAAAAGAAATTAAAAGAATGTGATCAAACAAAATGTACTGCTACTTGGGCCAGCCTTGACAGTTAGCCTGGAATTTCAAAATGTAGAGGGGATAGGGAAATCAAAGATTTGTGTCCATCCAAGTGTGTTGGGGATGTCTTGAACACTAGTACCTTTGATAGAAGACTGTAATGATGAAAGAGCCTAAGCATGGGTCAGAATGAGGCCAGAGAGATATTACAGTGGTTAGGATGCTTGCCTTTCACACAGGCAACCTGGGCTCAATCCCTGGCACCACAAGGGGTCTCCAGAACTTTGTCAGGAAAAATCCCGGAGCACCCATGACTTGAAGGCCAGCCACACGTGCTAGGTGAAAAGGAAGCTCAGATAGAGAAGAGAGCACCAAATAAAGGGAGTTGTGAGGACCCTCCCAGGGTGGGAGAAGCATGCTAAAAGTAGTCTATAGACCAAACATGATTGCCACTCAATGCGTCTCTTGCAAAACACAGTACCCAAAAGAAGAGAGAGAGAACAAGAGGGAATGCCCTGCCACAGAGGCAGGGTGGGACGGGGGGGCATGGGGGGTGGGAGGGATGCTGGGACCCGTGGTGGTGGAGGATGGGCACTGGTGGAGGGATGGGTACTTGATCATTGTATAACTGAAACCCAAGCACAAAAATTTATAAGTCTATAACTGTACCTCATGTTGTTTCACTAATTAAAAAAATTTTTTTAAAAATCCCGGAGCACATAGTCAGCACTGAATGGTGTGACCCACAAAAAGAAAAATAGAAAAAGTATTGGTAAAAATGTAGAATTTGATAAGACATTTGCCTTGCAAGTAGCCGACCTGGGTTCAATCCCTGACACCCTATATGGTCCCCCAAGCACCACCAGGAATGATATTTGAGTACACATCCAGGAAAAATCTCTGAGCATCACTTGGTATGGCTCCCGAACCAAAAAAAAAAAAAAAAGCAGAAAGCAGCAAGTGGGAATGAAAGCAGCATTGAATCTACTCAACCCTTAAGTTTTTTTTCAAAGGGGTAAGGAATAGACCATATACAGATGAAATTATAGGTTTACTCCTGTGTCTGTGGTTAGGGGTAGCTCCTGGAGGGGGTGGCTAAGAGGACTATGAGTTCCCAGTGATAGAACTGGGGTCAGTCTCATGCAAATCAAGCACTTTAAATTCTACACTATCTCTCTGGCTCTAGACAATGCTTTAAATATTAAGGTGCTATGTTAGACAAACTTTATAAGTCACCTAAGCATACCTGCATCCTATGCTCAGTACAATAGTCAAGATATGAAAACAACCAAATGCCAAACTGTGAATAAACAAATAAAGAACTTGTGAATCTCCTGCCCCTGTGTCTGGCTGTCCTCATTGGGACCCCTTGGAGGGGGGCGGGTTGAGTTTCCCTCCCCACCCCAAGCAGAGCCCCGGCAGCTGAAGACCTCCGGAACCAGCCACAGCCATGCTTAAGACCACTCTCCACATGTTCAGATGAGCCTCAGGCATGAAGGTACCAGCAGAGGAACTCAGACAAGCGAGACCCGGGCTGAAATCTCCTAGCCTGCTTGGTTTGGGACTGAGCCTCCTCCACCCAGATCCCCCATATTCCAGTAGGTAGTACACCCACTAACTGCCCCAGTGTTATCCCATCAATGGCCAAGACACAGGGATTATAAAACCCAGCTCCCGGAAGCAAATGCAGCCGCACGACCTCTAATTGTCTAGTTCTCACTCTTGGAGAATCCAGCAGGCTACTGATTGTACCCTGCCTGCATGGTGGAATCTGGCAAGCTCCCTGTGGCATATTTGATATGCCAAAACCCAGTAACAATGATGGGTCTCATTCCCCTGACCCGGAAAGAGCCTCCAATGTGGAACTTGCTAAAATCTCTGGGCTAGGGCGAATGGAGATATTACTGGTGCCTGCTCGAGGAAATCGATGAACAATGGGATGACAGTGATACAATGATACACACAGTAGAATATAATGAAGATCCAAGAAAGAACAAATTGATGCAATCTGCAGCAACATGAATGGAACTAGAAGATATCAGGCTGAGCGAAATCAGTCAGGGGAAAGAGATAAATATCAAATTATCTCACTCTTATATGGGATTACAAGGAAGTGATCATTGACATAAAGAGAGGGATTCGGTAGGGTGATACTATTTCACTGAAACTCTTCAGTGCCACCCTCGAGAATGTCATGTGACGAGTGGAATGGGAAGGAATAGTAGTGAAGATAGGTGGTCTCCGTTTCACTGATGACACTGTTCTAATAACACAAAACATTAGCCAAGTGGCACGAATGCTGGCTGACGTCAATCGTGAGTGTGGAAAGGTCTGACTGCAGCTGAATCTCATGTAGACAATGTTCATGAGAAACAAACTAGTTCCTGACGTTACATTTGCTCTAAATGGAACAAACATCTCCGAATGCAGCAGTTATGTGTACCTGGGTCGAGAACTCAACATGATGAATGACTTGGCACCAGAACTGTGCATGAGGAAAAGAGCAACATGGAATGCCTTCAAGAGAGTCTAAGAAATTGTTAAAAGGATGAAGAACCTGCAGCTCCGGGCACATCTTTTCGACTCTACCGTTCTTCCTGCACTAACATACATCTCAGAGACCTGGACCCTATGAAAACAGGATGAGAACGCTATTCCGGTCTCCCAAAGAGAAATGGAAAGAGCTATGCTTGGTGTATCACGCTTCACTCAAGTGAGAGAAGGAATCCGGAGTTCTGACCTTCATCGATGATCAAGAATCAGGGACACTGTCTCATTTGCCAAGGCGAAAATCAGATGGGCTGGACACGTAATGCTATTTGGAGATGACTTCTGTACTAGAGCTGTTACTGACTGGATTCCATGGGATGTCAAAAGAACACCTGACTGCCCACCTACAAGATGGTCAAATTTCTTCGTCAAGACCCGGAATGAACAGTTTGATGCTCTTCATGTTCCTGGAGCGAGCAGATGCCATCGGGCTACCCTAGCATGCAACAGGGAAGAATAGAGACATTACTAGCACCCGCTTGAGCAAATCAATGAACAGCGGGATGACAAGTGATGCAAGCGATATATGGGACTTAACGACATGCATAAAGGTAGAAACAGAGAGCCCAAAGAAACACAACAGGAGAACTGAACCACATAACTTAGTTTGTGTTTGGAGGGAGGGTTGCAAGGGAGAGGAAACCTTGGGGAAGGAAGGTAGGTATCCTGGTGGTGGGTGTGGTGTTGGAATTATGTGTATGGGAATCATCATTAATGGTATTGAAAACCAAAGAATCTCAATTAAAAAGTTAAAAAATATATGACATACACAGACAAAATTTGACCTAAATCCTCATGTTGCCTCTTTATTAAAGCATCTGGGATGAGTATCTGATATGCATTAACACTGGTGCAGAGTGCCCTTTTCAGGGAGACTGGTGTCATCAGCTAACTTCACTTGGTATTTTTGTACTGTAGAGAAGTGGTGCATGAATGGCCTTTAGGAAATACATGAATACCTGAAATTGTGTGTAAAATGATGAGGATTTTTTCCTAGGGAGTGTGGTGAAATATCTTTCCAGATAGTTAATGGGCATTTGATTCTTTTTAATAGTTTATATTCACTTACTAAAGTATTGAAATGTCTCAATAAAGATTTTCCACATATATTTTATAACTTATATATTATACACACATTTACCAGAGGCTAGCTAGCTAGTACAGTGTATAGTGCATTTGCCTTGCACATGGTTAATCAGTATTTGATTCCTGGTACACATATGGTCTTCTCAAGACCCACCAAGAGTGATCCCTGAGCACAGAACCAGGAGTAAATCATGAGCACAGCTGTCTTCATAGCCCTGAAACAAAATTAAAATAACATAAAATAAAATAAATGCCTCGGGATGAAACATAGGGTTACACACAATTGAAAGCACATTCTCAGCCCACTGAGTCACATCCTTTAACTCTGAAACAAAACCAAATAAGAATAAAATTGATATATGGCCAGGGTTCAATCTGGGTACATAATCCCCCAAGCACTGCTAGAAGCAACCACTTGCTCAGTGGACTAAGCAGGATGTAGCCCTGGATCACCACTGGGTGTGACCCCCACTAAAAATTGACACAGTATTTTACTTTTAGGTTTACACCATAATAATTTGACATGGATATATTGTTATGATCATCACAACATTTACTATTTATGTAATGTTTGATTTTGCATTTATTATGTCCTGTAGTTACATCACTTTGACTCAATTTGCTTTTGTTTGTTTTATTTACTTGGGGGCCACACCCAGCAATGCTCAGGACTTGCTCCTGTCTCCCTACTCAGAGATCACTCCTGATCTAATCTATTATATGGTGCTGGGGTTAGAATCTGGGTCAGCTATGTGGAAAGAAAGTGCCATATCTACTGCACTCTCTTGAAGCTTGCTTTTTTTGTAACTGGAAGTTTGTTCTTCTTGATCCTCTTCACCCATTACACACACACACACACACACATACACACACAGTCCTCACCACTCTGATAGCCATTATTGTGCAAAAGCCACAGAACTGCAGAATTAAAAAGGAGGAATATTTTTGGCAAAGAAGCATCTTGTGAGTTGGGAAGGGTGTTTATACAACACAAGTTGTAGAACAAGCTTTATAAATAGGAGTAGCTAGGTGGGGGTCTAGTTTCATGCTAAGTAGAGGTCTGATAGTGTAACAGTCTATACGCATTTAGTAATTGACAGGAGAAATTGTGTATATTTATGAAGAGATGAGATGAACATATGCAGTTGAGTAACATGCAATGAACATATAATCATGCATAGTATGTACAGAAAATTATAGAAAACATCAGCAGGGGGTTATTTCTTAAAATATTAATGAAATACATGGCTTTAGCTCTAGGTAAGCTCCACTCCGCAGCCTCCACTGATCAGTTCTCTGCAATCAGGGTCTGGAATCCTTATTATACAAATGGATTTGTAAGGTTTTGTTTTGGGGTAATCTAAGAAAAAAGAATGCAATAATGTAACAATGTAGCAATGCAACAATGTAGCAATATAACAATGTGGGAGCTGTCAGGGAAGGATTGGTATACCCTCTAGGCACCCAACCACAGGACAGCCTCTTTTAGCTTTCAGAACCCCAGTGTTAAAATTTTGAAACACAAAACTTGCAAATATTTGGAGTATTTGATTATAGCAGCAATCTCTTTCTACTGTTTTTATTTTGTGCTGTTTCATTTGTATGTTACTTTAATTTTTTTTCAGGGTTCCCCCAAGTAGTGTTTGGGAGTCCAGGCTCACTCGTGGTGATTCCCGGCAAACGGGGCAACATGGTCTAATGCTAAGACCAAAGAATGTGATGCTGCTGGGCTCTACGTTACCAGGAAAAACTACAGTCACATCTGGTGGTGAGGGACCCTAAGAGCTGCACCTAGTATTTGATGGACCAGGGGGAACATGTGGTGCCAGAGATCAGATTTGATTGTACCATAACTCCTGTATTATCTCCTCAGGTCTTGTATGTTTTGTGTCTGTGTATGAGATCCTAAAGTATATGTATTTCACTTTCTGAATTATTTCACTTAGCCCAGTACATCCAGGTCCATTATGTTGTTGCAAATGTCAAGATTGTGTCCTTTTTCACCCATGAGTAGCTTTCCATCTTCTATCTTCTTTGTCCATTCATCCATCTTCATCCATCTATTCATCTATTGAAGTACTTACATTTTTTCCAAGTTTTGGCTGTTGTAAATAATAACACAACAAACATAGGAGTACAAATATTTCTTTTCAATTTACTGTTTTTGTTTGCTTTGGGTAAATATTAGGAAGTAAAATTGCTGTATCCTAAGGCAGTTCTAGACTTAATTTTTAAGAACCTCCAAACTATTTTTTTCATAGTGACTCTATGCTATCAGATTCAACAGGTCCTTGAGCTTTAAGTGTATAAACCACTGTCTAGAATCCTTAAAGGTGAAGAAATGCACTTCTAATAAGGTTATTTCAATAACAATGAAGTAGTTTCGAAGGCTGATATTTTCTCAGGGTCCTTGAAAACTTTATGAAAATTATGCATAGAAAGTTAGTTGGGAGGTCATATTGAAATAAACTGAAAGAAACTAGAAAGAATTGCAGCAAACGAAGCAGCAGAGATATCAGGGGAATCGAATGGGGGCTGGATCACATCACTGCCAGACAATTTGAAATGGTTCAAGCAGAGAAGCCAATCTAAAAGTGCTCTGCGGGCTCAATTGATTGAGAGAGACAAAGACTCTGGGTGGCTGAAACAGAAGCTGTCTTGAAGAAGATTTGTGTAAAACTGCGATATTTAATATTCTTTTGCAAGGCAAAACAGTAGCAATCAATGTGAAAGTAAGAGAGCAGCTGCTGCTTCCCAAATACTGTCAACAAGACAGAAATGTGCGAGGTGTTGTGAATAATGGCTGTAATTAAAGTAGCGCGCAGCAGCAATTCTGGTAGGATAAGCAGGGATCTCAGGGTTATGATGATCTAATTCAGTCTCAAAAGCACTGCCTGTGTATGTCTTTATGTGTACATGTGTGCAAATGCACATGAACATTTATAACACGGACATAACATACACAAATATGGGGAATAGAAAGGTAAGATCAAGTATAGCGAAAGCATTGTGGACAGGAAGGAGGAAGGTGAAATAAGAAGAAATGGGAAGGGAAGATGAAGGACAAAAGAAAAAGCTGTGATTTTTGTTGTTGTTATTGCTCTCTGAGGTAAAAATCAGTAGCACTGTAGCATTGTAGCACTGTCCTCCCACTGTTCATCGATTTGCTCGAGCAGGCAGCAATAACGTCTCCATTGTGAGACTTGTTACTGTTTTTGGCATATTGAATATGCCACGGGGAACTTCCCAGGCTCTGCGGTGTGGGCAGGATACTCTCGGTAGCTTGCCGGGCTCTCCGAGAGGGACGGAGGAATCGAACCTGGATCGGCCACATTCAAGGCAAACACCCTACCCCCTGTACTATCACTCCAGCCCAAATATCAAACTCTAGTGATAAAGCAATAGTATAGTGGGTACGGTTCTTACTTTGCAGGCAGGGCAGCCAATCTGGGTTTGATCCCCATATTAGCCCCTGAGACTCCAAGAAGTGATCCCTGAATGAAGAGCCAGAAGTAATCCCTGAGTACCTCAAACAAAACAAACAAACAAAAACAACAATAAAAAACAAAACACCAAACCCTTTAAATAAAGTAGGTGCATATACACATACAATGTTAATCACTTTCACTACTTATCATGTCTTGAAATAATTTCCCTCACTCCCTCATCCACTTTACTCTCTTCTTCCTTACCATCTTCTCCATTGATTTTTAAGTTCCATGAGGGCAATGATCATGTCTGTGTACTCACAAAATTGCAGTAGTTGGTGTAGGCTATGCTATAGTTCAATAACAAATGATTTCCCCAAGCTAGAATAATTTCTTGTTGTATGTTATCATGTTATTTGTTTGCTATGAGTTATGACTATACTCCATGTGTCTTTACTCTAGAACACTGGTTCACAGAGTAGTATCTATGTGATATTAGTGTAATAGTGATAGGAAAAAAAGACATACCATTCTTTGACTTTGCAAGCATCTGCTTGGAAGTGTCATGGACATTGCCACTCACTTTTCATTGGCCAAAGCAATTTATATAGTTCCGTTTGAACTTGACAGGAAGGGAATGTATAAGTTATGGTTGACAAAATGTAAACAATAGTAAAATCTGCCATGTCACTGAATACTCAACATCTATTACCCCCAAACTAGAATTTTTTTTGAAGTTGCAACACAAAATTTTATTTATTTATGAAACTGACACAGCACAAATCTCAATTCTAAAATACACCAGAGTTTCAAATATAGGAATTGGCTTGCAGGGCACTCAGTGGTGTGGCCTGCCACGTTCCCTTACTGCCAGGTGAACCTGAGACAGGTTAAGGTGCTTCTCACAAGGACTGAAGTTATTCACTTAAAGGATGCAGTACAACCTCCCAGGCAAGGCCCCAACAAGTCACTTTCCATCAGAAAGGCAAATAGAAGGCAGACTCCAAATGATCCAGTATAAACCTGATCCAGTACAAACCATCGGGTCATTAAGGCCCAAAAAAGATCCTTCCCATCAGAAAGGGGGGCAGCAGGCATGAACAGGGCGAAGGCTGAGCACAAACACACAGAAGGGGCGGGGAGGCACTAGTCATGCTATGCTGGGTGTGCAATGCAGCGGTTGGCACTGCCATCACTCGCATCACCAATGTGTGTGCGCATCACCAATCATCACTATACTTATTGTGTCGGGTGCATCTCATCAACTGTCACCACTGGCTGGTTGGTGTGTGTAACCGTTGTCACTGTTGTCACTAGTCAGTGTGGTCAGTTATCACTGTCAGTGTGTGTGACTGTTGTCATCACTAGTTAGAATTATTTCTTGTTCTATGTTACCATCCTTAGTATAAAGTAGACTGTCCCAGCAGTGGTGTCCTGAAACACTGACTGTGGATTCTGAGAATAGCCAAAAGAAATTGGTACTAATGTGTATTACATAATATAGAACATTGCTATTTTTCAGGACTTTCTATAATTCTTTTTATAATAGATCAGCCAATTTCCATCTCAACCAACACTGTATAAGGGCTCCCTTTATTTCACATTTTCTCTTACACCTGTTTCTTGTCTTTTGTTTGATAGCCATTCTCACAGATGTAAACAATATCTCGATTTTTCTTTCTTTGATTTTAAATATATATCATGGTTAAGGTAGTGTGTTTCTAATAATGCTCACATTGATTGTCTTGGTATATATAGTTACCTCACATCATCACCCCAAAAGGCCTAGAGGCCCTCACTTGTGATTTTGATTTATGTTTTCATAAAAATTAAAGATTATGAAGACCTTTCATGAGTCGATTTGTCATATGTATGTCTTCTTTGGAGAAGTGTGTTTACATCTTCTGCCTATATTTAAATCAGATTGCTTTTTCTGTTTTTGAGTGTTATGAGTTCTTTTATGTTCTAAATATTAACATTGTATCAGATATAGGTTGGGCAAAATGCCATTCAATGAGATGTCTTTTATTTATTTTTTATTTTATGAGGTGGTTCACAATATTTGATTACAGTTAATATTCAAACACCAGTCCCACCACCATCACACCTTCCCACCACCAAATTTGGGATGTTTCCATCCCAAGCCACAATCACTGTCCAAAATCACAACGGAAATAATATATTTTGTATTGTCTGTTATGGAAAACCTTCTTATGATTTGTCGTGTGGCTGCAAGTGTTGCCGTGTGGTCCAGGAATATGTTCACGTGTACGTGAGGCTCAACTTTAATGTGTGGGAAATGGCCTTGAGAGTGGCCGTGGTTGGGTTTTGGAGGTTTTTGGCTGCCAGGGCTGGTCCCTTGGGGAGGGGAAGGCTCTAACCCACCCCCCTCAGGGGTTCCCTGAGTGAAACAGCCTGCCGCAGCATCCGGTGGCATGACTTGACAGCGATGTCTTTTAGGTTTTTTTTTTCTTTTTCTTTTTGCTTTTTGGGTCACACCCGGCGATGCACAGGGGTTACTCTTGGCTCTTGCACTAAGGAATTACTCCTGGCGGTGCTCGGGGAACCATATGGGATGCTGGGAATCGAACCCGGGTTGGCCGCGTGCAAGGCAAACGCCCTACCCTCTGTGCTATCACTCCAGCCCCAATGTCTTTTAGTTTTGATTAAAGTTTCTTTGGTTTTGCTTGCTGCAGAAGGTTTTGTGTTTGATGTAGTCTCATTGATTTTGTTTGCTTTCATATTGGAATCGAGTCACAAAGCATAATTCTAAGATTAATGTCAAGAAGTGTTGAGGTTATGAAGCACTCCTTGCATCCACCAACCCAGGTTCATATACCTACACCATGTTTGGTCTCCTGAGCACCACCAGCTTTAAGACTAGCACAAATCCAGAAATAGCCCTTGAGCAGTGGTGGGTGTGGCTCACCCCTGCCTGCTACCAAAAAAGAGAGAAAGAAATGAATCACCTGTGTTTTCATCTATATATGGTCATCTCAGATCTTACATCCAATTTCTTAAATTATCGTGAGCTTTATGGACACTCTGGTCTAGTGGTCTATTTTCCTCCTTTTGAATGTGATTATCCAGTTGTCCTAACACCATTAATTAAATACATTTTCCTTGTTCCATTGTGACTTACTGGCCTCTTTTTCGTAAGTTAATTGTATGTGTGTATCTTTGCTGCGAGGCTCTCAGTATTTTTATTTATGTGTCTGCTTTTATTCCAATATCATGCTGTTATAATTATTATCATTTTGCAGAGCTGTTTGAAGTTGGGGAAATGTGATTGCTCCAGTTTTGTTCTTTTCTATCAGGAGGGTTTTTGTTTGTTTGTTTGCTTGTTTGTTTTGCTTTTGTTTTGTATTTGAGCCACACCTGACTGTGATCAAGGCTTTGTGCTCATGAATCACTCCTGGCTGGGCCGCAAGTACCATATGTACGTGATGCATGGGATCACACTGGGATCAGTCATGCTCAAAACAAATGCCTTAACTCCATACTATCTCTGCAGCCCTTCTATCAGGAGTGTTTTTACTATTCAAGATGATTTATAGTTCCAAGTAAATATCATATTTTTGTTCTATTTCTGTGAAGAATGTTTTTTATATGGGCTACATTAAAATTCCTGACAATCTAGTTATCTCATTTTTTGTTATTTATCTGAAAAATAAAAGAACACCAATTTAAAGCTACATAACAGTGCTCTGTGTATTGCAGCATTATTTGCAATGGCCAAGAACTGGAAACAACTAAGTGCTCATCAGATGGATGGATAGAGATGTGTCATATATACACAGTGGAATAGTATTAAGCTAATTTTAAAAAGAAGATGAAATTATCCCATTTGCTACAATGTGAGTGAAACTAGAGGGTATTATGCTTTGTGAAATAAACAGGTGGATAAAGACAAACTGTATTATTTCACTAATATGCGATATATACAGAAAACTGATAGATGAACTAAATCAAACAAGAAGAAACTTTTGAGTTACAAGATCAATTAGTGGTAACCAGAAGGAAAGGAGGGAGAGTGAGTAAATTAGTACAAATGGAACATATATATTAACTTTTAATTATACACAACAGAAAGTTACAGGTTATGATGCAATATCCCTCAACAAAAATATAAATGAAGAAATTGGATATTTTTAAATTCCATATAAAGACATTTTTGCAAAAAATATCTTTTATTGCTTTCTAGCATATAATCCAAGAGAAAGCCATGTGCTTATCTTTTGCCTTTTAATCCTGGGTCTTTCTTTTTGCTTCTACTTTTATTTACATGCTACAATGATTTACAATACTGTTGATAGCAATATATATATATATATTTAAATTTTATTGAATCACCATGAGATAGTTACAAGCTTTCATGTTTGGGTTACAATCACACAATGATCAAACACCCATCCCTCTACCAGTGCACATTCCCCACCACCAATATCCCCGGTATACCCTGCCTTTCTAAACCTCCCCTTGCCTCCATGGCAGACATGATTACCCATAATCTCTCTTTACTTTTGGGCATTATGGTTTGTAATACAGACCCTGAGAGGTTATCATGTTTGGTCCTTTATCTACTTTCTGCACACATCTCCCATCCCGACTGATTCCTCCAGCCATCTTTTTCTTAGTGTTCCCTTCTCTATTCCAGTTGTCTTCTCCCCTTTGCTCAAGAGGCAAGGTTCCAGTTATGGAGCAAACTATCTGTCCCGTGTATCTACTATCCTTAGGCATCAGCTTCATGTTATGTTGTTTTATACTCCACAAATGAGTGCAGTTCTTCTATGTCTGTCCCTCACCTTCCGACTCATTTCACAGCATGATACTCTCCATGTCTATCCATTTATAAGCAAAGTTCATGACTTCATCTCTCCTGACAGCTGCATGGTATTTCATTGTGTAGATGCACCAAAGTTTCTTTAACCAGTCATCTGTTCTAGGGCACTTGGGTTGTTTCCAGATTTTGGCTATTGTGAACAGTGCTGCAATGTTCTACTGTGCTTTTTTGCATCCTTGGGATATATTCCCAGAAGTGGTATTGAAGGGTCCATATGGAAGCTCAAATTCTAGTTTTTGAAGAACTGTCCATATTGTTTTCCAGAAAGGCTGGACTAGTGTGCATTCCCACCAATAGTGAAAGAGTGTCCCTTTTTTCCCCCACATCCATGCCAGCACTGGTTGTTTTTGTTTTTTGAATGTGTGCCAGTCTCTGTGGTGTGAGATGATATCTCATAGTTGTTTTGATTTGCATCTCCCTGACGGCTAGTGATGTGGAGCATTTTTTCATGTGCCTTTTGGCCATTTGTATTTCTGTTTTGAGGAAACTTCTGTTCATTTCTTCTCCCCATATTTTGTTGGGGTTGGAGGTTTTTTCTTGAACAATTCTACTAGTGTCTTGTTTTTCCTGGATATTAATCCCTTATCAGATGGGTATTGGGTAAATATTCTTTACCATTCTATAGGCTCCTTCTGTATTTTTGTCACTGTTCCTTTTGAAGCGCAGAAGCTTCTTTCTTTGATGTAGTCCCATTTGTTTATGTTTGCTTCCACTTGCATGGTCAGTGATGTTTCATCCTTAAAAATGTTGTTAGCTTCAATGTCGTGGAGAGTTCTGCCTACATTTTCCTCTATGTACCTTATGGATTCATGTCTGATATTGAGGTCTTTAATCCACTTTGATTGGACTTTTGTACCTGGCATTAGACAGAGGTCAGAGTTCATTTTTTGCAGGTAGCTATCAAGTTTTCCCAGCACCACTTGTTGAAGAGGCTTTTCTTGTTCCACTTCACATTTCTTGCTCCTTTGTCAAAGATTAAGTGGTCACATATTTGGGAGTCTGTGAAATAATATTCAATTCTGTTCCATTGGTCTGCAGGCCTGTGTCTAGCCCAGTACCATGCTGTCTTAATTACTGCTTTGTAGTACAGTTTGAAGTTGGGAAGGGTGATGCCACCCATCTTCTTTTCTCCAAGGATTGTTTTAGCTATTCAAAGATTGTTTCTTTTTCCGTATGAATTTCAGGAGTGTTTTGTCTATTTCTTTGAAAAATGTCATGGGTATCCTTAATTTGTATAGTGCTTTGGGCAGTATTGCCATTTTGATAATGTTAATCCTCCCTATCCATGAGCAGGGGATGTGTCTCCATTTCCTAGTGTCCTCTTTTGTTTCTTGAAGTAATGTTTTGTAATTTTCCTTGTATAGGTCCTTCACCTTTTTTGGTTAAGCTGATTCTGAGATACTGATTTTCTGTGGTACTATTGTGAACAGGACTGTTTTTTAAATGTCTCTTTCTTCTCTTTCGTTATTTGTATATAAGAAAGCCATGGACCTTTGGGTGTTGATTTTGTAGCCTGCCAATTTACTAAACTGACCTATTGTTTCTAGGAACTTTTCTGTAGAATCTTTAGGGTTTGCTAAGCATAGTATCATACTGTCGGCAAATGTGATAGTTTGACCTCTTCCTTTCCTATCTGTTTTCCCTTGATACCTTTCTCTTGCCTAACTGCAATGGCCAGGACTTCCAGTACTATATTGAATAGGAATGGAGAAAGTGAGCAACCTTGTCTTGTGCCCAATCTTAGAGGGAAGGCTTTTAGTTTTTTCCCATTGAGAATGATACTTGCCGGTGGCTTGGGGTAGATGGTTTTGACTATATTGAGGAAAGTTCCTTTGATGCTTATTTTGCTGAGAGTTTTCATCATAAATGGGTGTTGGATCTTGTCAAATGCTTTCTCTGCATCTATTGATATGATCATATGTTTTTATCTTTTCTTTTGTTGATATGATGATTAAGTTGATCAATTTCCGAATGTTAAACCATCCTTGCATCGCTGGGATGAATTCTACTTGATCATGGTGTATGATCTTTTTGATGAGACGTTGGATTCTATTTGCTAATAGTTTGTTGAGGATTTTTGCGTCTGTGTTCATCAGGGATATCGGCCTATAATTCTCTTTCTTTATGGTATCTCTGCTTTTGGTATCAGGGTGATCATTGCTTTATAGAAACTGTTCAGAAGTGTTTTTGATATTTCAATTTCATGGAAAAGCTTAAAGAGGATTGGGAGTAAATCCTCTTTAAAGATTTGGAAGAATTCACTAGTGAATGTATCTGGGCCAGGACTTTGTGCTTGGGGAGACTTTTTATTGCCATTTCAATTAACTTGATGGTGATAGGTCTGTTAAGGTATTCCAGGTCTTCTTGGTTCAGCCTTGGGAGGCTGTAGGAATCTAGGGGAATCTAGGAATTTATCCACTTCCTTGAGGTTTTCTTGTTCCATTGCATAAAGCTTCTCAAAGTACTCCCTGAGGATCCTTTGAATTTCTGTAGTTTCTGTTGTAATGGCCCCCTTTTCATTTCTGATTCGATTTATTAGGGTTTTCTCTCTCCCTTTCTTTGTGAGTCTTGCTAAAGACTTATCGATCTTGTTTATTTTCTCGAAGAATCAGTTCTTGATTTCATTGGTCTTTCGGATTGTTTTTTGGGTTTCCATCTCATTAATCTCTACTCTGAGTTTTATTATTTCCTTCCTCCTGTTCAGATTGGGCTCCTTTTGTTTGTCATTCTCCACGTTCTTTGATTGTGAGGTTAGGTTACTTATGTGGGCTTGCTCTTCCTTCCTGAGGAATGCTTGTAGAGCTATAAACTTTCCTCTTAACAGAGCTTTTGCTGTGTCCCATAAGTTTTGGTAACTCGTGTCCTCATTTTCATTCATTTCCAGGAATCTTTTGATTTCCTCTTTGATTTCCTTTCTAAGTCACTCATTGTCCAATAGTGAGCTGTTTAATTTCCAGGTATTTGATTTAGTTTTCTGTTTGTGTGTGTGATTTACTTCTAATTTCAGTGCATTGTGGTCTGAGAAGATTGTTGATACAATCTCTATCTTCTTAATTTTATGGACGTATGTTTTGTGGCTCAGCATGTGGTTTATCTTTGAGAATGTTCCATGCACACTTGAGAAGAATGTGTATTCAGTTTTTTGAGGATGAAGTGTCCTCTATATATCTAGTAAGTCCCTTTCTTCCATCTTTTTCCTCAGATGAAGTATGTCCTTGCTAAGCTTGAGTCTGGTTGATCTATCTGGAGGTGATAAAGTGGTGTTCAAATCTCCCACTAATATTGTGTTGCTATCGATGTCTTTCTCCAAGTCTATGAGAAGTTGTTTTAAGTACTTTGCTGGTCCCTCATTAGGTGCATATACATTTAGTATTGTAAGTTCTTCCTGTTGTACAGATCCCTTGATCAATTAGAAATGGCCTTTACTGTCTCTTTTGACCTTCTTCAGTCTGAAATCAATGTGTGGGTGACGGTCTGAGACATCACTGCCAATCTGGGCACCGGGGAGATGGCCGAGACGGACCCCAAGACCGTGCAGGACCTCAGCTCGGTGGTGCAGACGCTCCTGCAGCAGATGCAGGACAAGTTCCAGACCATGTAGGACCAGATCATCGGCAGGATTGATGAGATGAGCAATCGCATCGACGACCTGGAGAAGAACATCGCCGACCTCATGACCCAGGCCGGGGTGGAGGAGCTGGAGGGGGAGAACAAGCTGATACAAACATCCTGATACTAGGATGGCTACCCCAGCATTTTTGTGGGAGTTGTTTGCCTGTAGGATTGTTTTCCAGCCTTTGACTTTGAACCTGTGTTTGCTATGACTATTGAGATGTGTTTATTGAAGGCAGCAGAATGTTGCGTTCAATTTTCTAATCCATCTTGCCACTCTGTGTCTTTTTTTATTAGTAAATCATAATTTTTAATGTATGATTAACAGTTAATAAATTTATATAATATTTTAATGAATTCCTTACATAATTTTAATCCAGTAAAATCTTTAATTCATATATTAGATTAAATATAGTTATAAATTTTTTATTAATGTAAATAAATTTACACAATAATTAAATCATTTAATCAAGCACATATGCTACTTAAGTTTACTCACAATTTATTTAAATTTAAATTTTAATGAAATTTAATGATAATTAAATAAAATTATGTTGAATTGAATTCCCAATAAATCTATTATTTTATCTTTATTGAAACTTTACCAAAAATAGCATTTGTTCATATGGGGGATATAAAGTAACAAAATAGGAGGTTAATACCCCAAAATAGCCGAGATCAGTACCAGGAGGATCACTCCATAGCTTAGAGGCCAGCCGGGCATTCTAGGGGAAAGGGCAGCTCAGATAGAGAAGGGAGCACCAAATAAAGGGTGTTTGGAGGATCCTCCCAGGAGGGGAGATGCACTCTATGTCTTTCAATTGGTGCGTTTAGCCCAATGACATTGAGAGAGATTGTTATGGGTTTTTTTGTTTTGTTTTTTGGGGGGGGCGATGCACAGGAATCACTCCTGGCGGTGCTCAGGGGACCATATGGGATGCTGGGAATCGAACCTGGGTCGGCCACGTGCAAGCAAACACCTACTCATTGTGCTATCACTCCAGCTCCACTGTTATGGGGTTTTGTCCCACTTTTCTGTTGAAATTTGGTGTATTTGAAGGGCCTGTCTTGTCTTAAAGTAGCCCAGTTAGTTGTTCTTGTAACCATGGTTTTGAGTCTATGAAGTTCCTGAGCTGTTGTTTGTCTGTGAAACTGTGTGTTGCTCCTTCTGTTATGAATGAGAGTCTCGCTGGGTAAAGTATTTTTGGTGAGGCATTTATTTCATTAATTTTTTTCACTATATCCCACCACTGTTTTATCCATGAGGGTTTCATCAGACAAATCAGTTGTGAATCTTAAGGATGCTCCTTTATAGGAAATTTCTTTCTTTGATCTTGCTGCTTTCAGAATTTTGTCTCTATCTAAGGTTTTGGTCATTTTGATCAGGATGTGTCTTGGGGTATTTTTATTCGGATTTCTTCTAGCTGGCACCCTTCAGGTCTCCTGAATGTGGTCTCATGTTTTCTTCAGCTCTGGAAACGTCGTAGCAATGATGTCTTTGACAATTTCTTCTTCATATGGGTTTTCTTCCTGTCCCTCTGGAACTCCAATAATTCTTATGTTACTCCTCATGGCTTCATCACAATCTTCTCTTTCCATCTGTTCCTGGATTATGAGTCTCTTTTCCATTTCTGCTCTTTTCTGGAGAGTCTCTAGACTTCATCTTCAAGCTCACTGATTCTGTCCTCAGCAGCTGTTACTCTGCTGCTGAGGCCTTCCACTGACATTTTCAATTCGCCTACCAGGTTTTTCAGGTCTGACATTTTTTTTTGTAATTTTGTTTGCATTTTCCTCATTTCTACCTTCAAATCCTCTTGTCTTTTATTGGCATTGCTTTCCATTGTTTCTTTTAGCTCCCTAAGCATACTAAGTAGCTCCCTTCTAAATTCCTTATCAGAGAGTTTGTCTAGGACCTTATTACTGTTGGGGTCTTCTGGGTTATCCTCCTCAATAAGGAAGCTTGGTGGGCTTCTGCATTGCTTTACCATTGTGACCTGTGTGGATTAGACCTTCACAATCACTGTTACTACTCTGCTTATGGTGCAGAATTAATTGAGATGGGCTTAATGAAATATTAGCTAATGTGTTTCTGGTGGTTAAGCTAACCTAGTGAAAATTCCATCTAAGAGGGTAACTTATGATTCCTATAGGATATGGAGGGGGAGAATAACTTGGGGAGGCTTGCATGGCCACGGCTCCAGGAAGGGGCCCTGCCTCCAGGCAGGTTCCTGGGTGAGCTAGCAGAGGGTACCTGGAACAATTCAGCTTTGGTTGTGCACAGTGTACCTCAATTCCCATGCCCCACAGATGAAGGATGTAAACTGGACATTCTCATGGGGTCTAGTTAGACACGCAGCCCTGAGAAGGGTCCTGCCGCCAGGCGGGTACCTAGATGAGTCACTGATAGCAATATTTTAGGCACACACTACTCCTAGCCCCAGAGTGTTAGTGTCCCTGTGTCTAGACCCCTCCAAACCTGCACACCTTTAACAAAATCCTTCTTTATGTTGGCAGTTTCTTCTTTATTTATTTTATTTTTATTTTTAAAAAACAATTTTTATTAGTGAAACACCATGAGGTACAGTTGAGACTTACAAATTGTTGTGCTTGGGTTTCAGTTACACAATGATCCAGTACCCATCTCTCCACCAGTGCCCATTCTCCACCACCACCAATCCCAGTATCCCTCCCACCCCCCATCCCCTCATCCCACCCTTCCTCTGTGGCAGGGCATTCCCTTTTGTTCTCTCTCTCCTTTTGGGTGCCGTGGTTTGCAATAGAATCATTGAGTAGCAATCACGTTAGGTCTATAGTCTTCTTTCAGCATGCATCTCCCATCCTGGGAGGATCCTCCCAACACCTTTTATTTGGTGCTCCCTTCTCTATCTGAGCTGCCTTTCCCCCTAGCATGTGCAGCTGGCCTCCAAGCCATGGAGTAAACTTTCTCAAAGAAGAAATCCGAATGGCTAAAAGGCACATGAGAAAATGCTCTATATCATTAATCATCAGGGAGATGCAGATCAAAACAACAATGAGATATCATCTCACACCACAGAGACTGGCCCACATCCAAAAGAACAAAAGCAACCTGTGTTGACACGGATGTGGCGAGAAAGGGACCCTCCTTCATACTGCTGGTGGGAATGCTGACTTGTTCAAACTCAGTTCTTTAAGATGAATCTCAGACTCTGTTATAATTGGTTGTTTTTCAGTCCTTTACTACATGCTTCTTTATTCCACATGTGTGAGGGATAATTACATATTCCTTACTGTCCTTCTTTTTTAAATTAATGCACCATTATCTACAAAGTTTTTCATAGTACCGTTGCTACAGTCTTTCTATGTTTCATTACCAATCCCATCACTTGAGTAACCTTCCCTCCATTTTCCCAACTACCCCTCAAACCTGCCCCCGTAGAAGATGCACAATACTTTATTTTATATTGCTTGTTACAACTAAGTGACCAAAGAAATTATCGAAATACTCTGGTAAAAGAGAATTTGTGAAAATTGTTATATCTTACCACAGGATTGTTAAGTCTTTGAGGATTTACTAAGCTTTCAATCACTAGTTGAACTTTCTGTGTTATTGTTGTTGTTCATTGAGGTTAGTTGGTTTCTATGTTTCTTTCCCATCAAATTTGTTGTGATAAATATGCAGCTGCATGGTCCATACATGTAAGTCTGTAAAACTGTAATAAGTCTGCAGAGATTCTTAGTGAAGCCATGGAGTTGGGCCATTGGCATGGCAAAAGAAGTCAGGTGTGGTGTGACTTCTGGGGCTTCAGCAGGATGGGGAATTGGTCCATCCCCTCCCAAGAACGTCCCAGAGTTTACAGCTAGGAGACTGGTTTATCCATGAATTTGAACTCCATGACTTGCATCTCTTAGAAATTTAGTTCATAAATCTAAAGAGCAGGGCCCATTGGGTGAGTCAACATGGTGGTAGCTGTGGGACTGATTCATTTTGCTCACCTCTAGCTCCATCTACCTAGAAATAAACTATGGGATCTCATCTTTTCTTATAGCTAATGAGTATAAAATTTTGTATATATGCTAGTTTATTTATCCAGTCATCTGTTGTCATGTACTTGGGTTATTTCCAGTCCTTAGCCACAGTGACAAGTGCTGCAATGATCATAGGCATACAGACGTCTTTTTCAAATTAGGGTGTTTGGACTGGAGAGATAGCACAGCAGGTAAGGAGTTTGCCTTGCAGCGGCTGATCTGGGTTTGATTCCTCCGCCCCTCTTGGAGAGTCCGGTAAGCTACTGAGAGTATCTCGCCACACAGCAAAAGCCGGGCAAGCTCCCTATGATGTATTCGATATGCCAAAAACAGTAACAAGCCTCACAATTTGTTGTGAGACATTACTGGTACCCACTTGAACAAATCGATGAACAACGGGAGGATTGTGCTACAATGCTACAGTGGACTCTGAGTTATAGGGAAACTCAATTCTTAACATTTTTCTTTTGTTTTGGGGACACCCAGTAGGGCTCAGGGCTTAATCCTGGGTCTGCCTCAGGGATCATTCTTGGCAAAGCTCTTGGGACCATATGGGGTGCTGGAGAGCAAACCTGGTCAGCCATGTACAAGTCAAGTACCCTCCTTTCTATAAAGGTGGGTACTATCTTTCAAAAACTTTTAATTTCTAATTTGATGGGTGGGGGTCGGGACTACACCAAGCTATGTTCCTGGCTTGCTCCTGGCTCTACACTCAGAGATCTCACCTGCCAGGGATTGGTGGACCATATGTGGTGTCAGGGATCAAACCCAGGTTGATCGCATGCAAGGCAAGTACATTACCCATTGTACTATAGTTGAAGATTTTCAATTCTTAATTTTTTGAGAAGTCTCTATTCTGTTTTTCATAGAGCGTGAACCAGATGACATTCACACAAACAGTGAATGATGGTTCTTTTTTACCCATACTCCTGCAACATTGTTACTACTCTAACAATTATTATTGTTAGTATTAACCACTCCAGTGAGTGTTCAAGGGCTATATTTGGTTGTGCACTCAGAAGTGACCCCGTCACAGACTTAGGGGACTATATATTGTCTAGGAGATCCAAACTAGGGCAGATCACACATAAGGCAAGTGCCTTAACCTCTGCACTGTCTCTCTGGCCCTGTTTTTACTCTTTTGATGTGTAACATTGTCACGGGGATTAGATGATATCTTATTGTTTTGATTTGAATTCCCCTGATACTAAGTCATGAAAATTAGTTTTTCATATACTTATTTGCCATCTGTCTAACTTCTTTGAGGAAGAGTTTGTTTTTCTCCTTTCCCCAATTTTCAAGTGACACTTATTGTTGTCCTTTTCAGGTGTATGGTGAGCAACAATTTCTCCCAGACTGTAGGATGTTTTGAAAATTCTAGTCACCTATTTATCAGTGCAGTAGCTTCTTAATTTGATGCAATCTCATTTGTTTATTTTTGTTTGTTTCCCTAGTGAATTACTTGACTCATTGAAGATGCCTTTAAACTCAATATCATGTAATCTGTTTTTCTGTATGTATTTTATGGATTTGGTTCTAATATTGACATTTTAAATCCATTTTCATTGATTTTTTTGTATGTGGTGTGAGATCACTATCACTATCACTACCACCCCGTTGTTCATCGATTCGCTCGAGTGGGCCCGGTAACAACTCCATTCGTCCCTATCACGTGCTAGTGTAGCCCAATGACATATTGGAGGCTCCTTCAGGATCAGAGAAATGAGGACCATTCATTGTTACTGTTTTTGACATATCGAGTACGCCACGGTGAGCTTGTCAGGCTAACCTGTGCGGGCGGGATACTCTCAGTAGCTTGCCGCGCTCTCCGAGAGGGATGGTAGCTTTGGGGGTAGCCTCTAATCACCTTTACAGGTGTTCCTAATCAGGCATATAGGCAGGTATGATACTCTCAGTAGCCTGCCGGGTTCTCTGACAATGAGAACTAGAGAATAAGAGGTAACATGGCCGCATGCGGCCACGCTTCTGGGAGCTTGGTTTTAGAGTCTCTGGATCCTGGCTGTTGATGGGGTTACATGGCAGTTGGTGGGTATAACTGTCTAGCTACTCGAAGGTGGGGGAGCTGTGTGGAGGAGGCCCAGTCTGGAACTGAGCAGGCTTGGAGATCTCAGCCCCGGGTCCCGCACACGTGGGTTCCTCTGCTGGTTCCTTGTCCAAGGGTGTGGAGAGTGTCTCAACATGGCTTTGGCTGGGTCCCAGAGGTCTTCAGCTGTCGGGACTCTGCTCAGGGTGGAGAGGGAAACTCAATCCACCCTCCTCCAAGGGGCCCCAGTGAGGACAGCCAGGCGCGGGGGCAGGAGGCTCTGCCTTGTTCTCTTCCGGGAGCTTGGTTTTAGAGTCTCTGGATCTGGTGTGAGATAGGGATCCATATGTTTTTTGCATGTGGTTAACTATTTTTCCTAAAATCATTTTTGGACAAGGTTTTCCTTGCTCCACTCCATGCACCTACTTCCTTTGTCAAAAGAAAGCTCTCCACATACCTGTCTGTATCTGGACTCTCAATTCTATTCCTTATGTCTGAAAGTTTGTCTTTATTCTAGTACCAGAGTTTGATTATTATAGCTTTATAGTATAATTTAAATTATAGTATAATTTAAAGGCTTCTTTCCCCACAGGATTTATTAGGTGTTTCAGGTAGTTTTATTACTCCATACATATATTTTAGCAGTATATGCTCATGTCTTTAAAAAGCATCACAAGAATATTGAAAGGAAATTCGCTGAATCTTTACTGTGTTTTCAGTAGTGTGTTATTTTAACAATGCAAATTCATCCAATCTATTAACAGGGAATGTATTTCTATTTCCTTGTGCCATTTTATATTCATTTTCTTTTTCCTTAATTTAAACACCATGGTTTACAAAGTTGTTTATAATACAGTTGTTATGGGAATTCAGTGTTCCAACACCAATCCCATCACCTGTATGACTTTACCTTCACCATTGTCCCAAATTTACCACCCCACTCCAAGTCTGCCTCTTTAGCAGGTAGAACATAATTTATTTTATATTGCTTGCCACAACTAAATGTCTAGTGAAATTATCAAAAATAATTCAATAAGAGAAAATTTGTAAAAACAGAATGAGTTCATTAAGTCCTCATCTGAGGGTTTAGTAAGCTGTTTGTTGCTAGTTGAGTATTTTGTGTTATTCATTTTTTTGAAGTTGAGTTTCATTGGCGTCTATGTTACTTTTCCATCTAATTTGGTGTGCTCCTACTGGGATGTCAGTATTGTGGAATTTGGAAGACCTTTAGAGCTGGGCTGGTGGATGAGTTTACATGGCAGCGTCTGTGGAATGTGGATGTGATTTCTGGGGCTTCTGGAAGTATGGGGGTTTGGGGATGCTGTCCACCTTCACACTGAGAAGATTCCAGAGCTTTCAACTTGAAAACTGTGTACCTGTAATTTTTCATAAGTTTAGTGTCCTATCAGATATTAGTTTTGAAGCAGTGGAATTGGGCTATTGGCTTGGTGGCAGCTTGTGTGTGTGTGCTGATGCCAGGGCTTCAGCGGGGTGGAGACTCAATCAGTGCCCCTCCCCAGGGTGCCCCAGAGTTTTCAGTGGGGAGACAGGTATACCCATAAATTTTAGAGCTTTGGCTTGCATCTTATTGAGATCAAATCTGAAAAGCTGGGATGATGAGAATTTCCTATTTTTTTTCAAAGTGATTTAGAGTATTTTTAAGGGTTTCAACTATTCTATTACATTGAAATTCAGGTATTTGATTTTTTTCAGCTTAATTGTGGATGGGATTTTTTTTAAATCCCTTTCTTATATATCATCGATTACATATAGAAAATTCACAGGTTTCTGCACTGTAATTTTGTAACCTGTCAATTTCAGTTTACTGTAATTTTGATTTTTACACATGAAAACTGTGTGTTTTTATTGCAAATGCTATTTCAAGAATACTCCCTTTTTAGTCCCCTTCCAAGTAGATTGATTAAAGTTTCTTCAAAACAGAAATTTTGAAACCACCGCTAGATGGGCAAAATGGATTACTGGGTCAGTCTGGGCTGGGGATTCTGAGCTTTTCAAACAATTCATGGAGGTAGATTTACTGTTATTCTTTCAAAGTCTTGAATACCAGATAATCTTTGAGAAAAAAGTTGTTATGAAGTGTGCAATAAGCATCCAAAATTCATCATGTCCAAAGAAAAATCCAGTATTCTTCCTATCCTAAAATCTGCTCCACCTTCAACCCTTTCCACTTCATTAAATGGCAACTTTCTTGTTGCTCTAGCCAACCATTTTGGGGTTGTCAGTGAATGTCCTCTTTGTCTCTTACTCTGTCTCTTTCTTTCATATCCTACACCTAATTAATTGCAATCCTATCAATCCTACCTTTAAAGAATATCAAGCATCTGATAATTTTCTGTCACCTCAACTGCTATTAATTGTTCTAAAATATCATAATCTCTTAGGTAGATTATTGCATTATCTCCTCTGACAACTATTGCTATGATATTTCCAACCACCTCCATGTTTAATTGCTTACATCACTTATTTTGATTGTGGGTCGGTGGATGGGTTAGAATGGCTCAACTACCAGCTGAGTGTCAAGTTTATATCTTTCTCTCTGTGTATCTCTTTATTCTAACTCCAGCAGCCAACTGGAGCACGTTCATCTTAAAGCAGATGGTTGGTGTATGAGAGGCCAAGACAAATCAAGCAAACACATTAAAATTTGCCACTAGTATTGTGCCCATTGGCATTCCACTGGACATAGTAAGTCATATGGCCATGTTCAGCAGCAATATGATAGTGAAGTAGAGTCTGATTGGTCTAAAAGGAACTACTGAAAACTCAGGTAAGATGAGAATAGATATAAAATCATATAATAGACAAGCCAGAGAGATAGTACATGGGTTAACACATTTGCCTTGTATGCACCTGACCCAGTTTCAAATCCCCAACACCAAATATGATCCCCTGAGTGCCACTAGGGGTTCACTCCTGAGAATGGAACCAGAATATCCCCAGAGTCAGAATACTCCCTGAGCATAGCTGGTTGTGATCCCAGAACCAAAAATATTTTTAAATGCTCAGGAATTACTTCTGGTAATGCTCAGATGGTGTATACGATGCCAGGGATTGGTCTGAGGGGCAGCCATATGAAAGTGCTATTTTATATTACCCCAATAAATATTGAATGAATTAATGAACAAATGAACTAGCAATAGCAAGAATAAGAATGGACAAGGTTGAATGGAAAAAAGTTGGACATGGGAGTGGGATATGGCACCTTATGCTAAATACCATGAAATTCTCGAAAAGAGAAATAGAGATGATAATAAAAGCAATGTTGGGAGAGAAGAGATAATAGATTTTAAAGCATCACTTTATTCATGACTATTTGGGGTTCATAGGCAGTGAGGTGACTTCTTGCTCACAAGCACATGATTGTGAACATTCCATACTGCCTTCCTGTCTGTCCCCCATTCACACATAGAGAACAGGATTACAAATTCAGGATTCTTGAATTCCTTTTGTGCAATCTTCTCCCAGAACACCAAGCGGCTTGTAGTCTTTAATGGCTGAACCTTCACTTGAGTCTATTGGGCCTGCAGTCTAGTTTGCTTTCTCATCTGAGTTCTAGTAGTATAGTCCCTGGTATAGAATCCTGGGCAGCTGAACAGAGGCTCTTTGAGGATCCTCTGACTTCTTTCTCAGGAAAAGCAATTTTATGTAGGTCAGCCCCAGGGTCAGCATGTTACTGGGACCTGTGAAATCTGGCTAAGCTGCTGGAAAGAGCACTAAAGTATTTCATGGGATCTAGGCCTGTGAACAGATTTCAATCTCCCTAAGCATCTTGAACTGTGGTGATGGTTGCAGTTTATTGGTCAAAATGGTTATCTTTTCCATCAATTTTTATGTGTGTTTGTGTGTGCAAGGTAACACACACAATAGTAATAAGAATGGCATATATATTCTTATAGAAATACTACTGTCTCTAAATATGAGCACCATGAATGACTTCGATCAGTGTACTAGTTTTCCATTTCATTCATTGAGGAGTGAAGTCCATTCGGTTTACTCTCTTCTAGAAACCACTTGGTCTGTTCTCATGTGTTACTTTGACTGGTATGATGTGGTTGAAATGATATTGAACCTGATGTCAGCTCTACTTTTTGAGAGGCCTGAAATCATTGGTATTTTCTTAGAGGCAGTAAAATGCACTGCATTAATTCTGAATATTTTGAAACTGTCATGCTGTGAAGTTAGCCATGGAAATGCATGTGAATGAGAATACAGGAACGCAGAAGACAGTGAGAACTGAGACCTCAGGCATAGGACTCCAGCCAAGCCATTCTGACCAGATCACTACAGTGCGAGGCATTCCAACTGAGGCTCCAGACATTGTGAAGCAGAGACCAGGCATACTTAATGTGTTGGAATTCCTGGGGTTAGGAAGATTGTATAGTGGGAAAGTTACTTGTCTTTTATGTGGCTCACGTGAATTCAATCCATGGCATCATGCATAGGGCACCTTGATTCAAGAGTGATCCCTGAGCACAAAGCCAGGAGTAAAGCTTGAACAAAGTCAGATGTGGTCCAGCCCTCCGCCACCCCCCCAAAAAAGTCCATGTATTGGGAGTCCTGATCCACAGAATCATGAGAAAGAAATCTAATTGTTGTTTTAATTCATAAACTTTGGGAGTAGTGCTGTATCAGCATCTAATTAAAAGAGCTGAATGTGTATAGTGAGAGATACTTTGGTGTAGTATCAAGTTAATGAACCCTGGATAAAAGTGGCTTGGGTGACACAAGCCACTGAACTTCTTCAGTTTTATTGCTTCTGACAAAGTGTTGTTAAAGTAAAGTTCTTTGAATTGCACTTGGCACATAAATTCTACTTGTTACCTCTCTTTGTGTTGTTAAGAATGCTGATGATTATGTATAATTTGCATCACGAGCAAATCTGTTTCATTCACATCTGCTCTCTTTTAATCCCAGGACACTAATAATAAACAAAAATACTGTCTCTCCAGCAGCATACTGACCAAGGGCCTTTGCTGAGTGGTAAGGAAAAAATTTAGAGCCTGCACCCCCCACATACACACCCTCCATCTGTTTCCCACTATATTTCCATTTTGCATAGACAAATGTTCAAGTCTGCATTCCTTAAGCACATAGCCACAGGGTGTCATGGAAGCAGGAGAAAAACAGCTCAAAAATGGCCTAGGAATCAGGGGAAGGCAGCTGAAAGACAGCTGAAGAGAAGTGATATTCTCAGATAAGCCACAAAGTGGCTAATTCGGCAGAGGACACAGGGTTGACTTCATAGATGATGATTACTTCCCAAGCACTCCCAGTGTCCTGAAAAGTTGCTGCTGCTACTCTCAAGGTCCTACCCACCACTGCTGGAAGGGATGAGTTGGGGCCTTGGGGGGATTGGCTTCAGTAGAAAATAAAAAAAGATAATAAGTATTTCCACCCTTTTCATGCATGGAAATCCAGCTGCCAAGGTGGAGGGGAGGTGGGTGTTAAGTTCATCTGATTAATCTGTAGATCAGTGGCTGCAGCCTGGGAGAAGTAGTAGCAGGCTGAGAAAAGGGCTGAGTCCATAAACAATGGAGTGCAAGGGGAGAGTAGGGTCACTCAGAGAAGCATGTGGAACTGGGCCTCAGCAGGAAATCAGAAAAAAGAAAGTTGGAGTAAAACACAGAGATAGGCCAAATCCTTCCCATGCCTTTACAGCCTCCTTCTGCCTCCTGCTGACTCTCCCTCATTTCCTCCTCATTTGTCATGTTTCTAGCTCAGGTTGCACATTTTGGGGGGTGTTTCCCAAATCCCTAAATAATAGTCCCCCTTTCTGGTTCTCCCCACTCTCATGTCTTCAAAACTGCCTCTTTGGGACTGGAGAGATAGGATAGCATGTAGGGCACTTGCCTTGCACGTGACCCAGCAAGTTTCAATTTTTTGCATCCATTATGGTCCCCCAAGTCCCTGAGCACAAAGTCAGAAATAAATCCTGAGCACAGCTAGGTGTGGCCACCAAACTAACAAAGAAAAGAAATAATCTACCCCGCCCCCACCAAAAAGAAAATTCTACCCTCTTCCCGCAAAGAGTGGAATATATTTGAATGAAAGGCCCACAAAGCAAGTTAGAGGAGAGTGTTGAGAGAGAGAGAGCTGCCCGGAAGCCACCAAAGCCTGGGAAAGGTGGGAGGTGAAGGCAAGGCCTGGGTCCCAGCTGGTGTACACAGACGCCAGCGGGAGTGGAGGTAGGGCTGCTTTGGGAGGCTGCCAGCTGCGGAGGAGCTTCCCCTGCTTGGCTTAGGCAAATTGCTTATGGCTGGGATTGGGGGGAGGTGGAGATATGCGGAGGGTTTGTACCTTGCACACAGGCCAGGTTTTGCAATGTGTGTGAGGCAACTGAAAGAGACAGAGAAGAGGGGTGGATTAAAAAAGCTCTCTCTCTCTCTCTCTCTCTCTCTCTCTCTCTCTCTCTCTCTCTCTCTCTCTCTCTCTCTGTCTCTGCAGGGAGCTGCCAATCCTGATGTCCTTTCAATCTCTGTGCTTCCCAACAGGAGCAGTTTCAGGCTCACAGAGGATGTTGCAAAGATCCAAAATAGCCTCTGGTAACTGCCATACGATCTGTTTATAGTCTTCCGGCCTTCTCACTGCCTGTGAGTTCGTGACACCCCACCAAGTCTACATTTCTAGAGAAGCAATTGGTTCTTTCTCTGAAGAACCTACTGGGCTCAAAGACAGTGGGTTCTTCTGTACTTGCTCTCTTGCTTTGGAGAAATGACTGCCTTCCATCTCTCCTCCATGCACAGGACCCTTGGGCTTGCAGTTTTGCATATGTCCTGGGGTTCTGAGCCATTCTCCACGCCCTCCTCCACCCCTCTGCCAGCCAAGCTCATTGATATCTGGCCTGACCCCATTATCCCTTTCTCTTTCGCCAGGGACTAATACAAGCCAATGGAAGCTGGTAGCCATCCTTCTAAATGCCTTCTTAGGCCCTCCTGAGGATGTTGACCCTTTCCTCATCGTGCTCTTGATAACTGGCACAATCATATAACAACTTGCCCTCCTATGGAACCCACTTTTCCTTTTCAATGAAAGACAAACTTCTTTCATGTAAGTGAGCATTAACACAGGCAGGCCATCAGAATACTATTCTGGAGGTATGAAATAGGAGCCTTTTACAACATGCCATTCTCCTCTGTGCTGGCAGCTCCCAACCTTAACCTATGCCTAAGACTAGCCTTGTGTCCTGAGAGTAGGGACCTGAGACTCATGAATGACTCTTAGAGCAAGGTTGGTATGAGAAATCAAAGTGGTAGGTGTAGTGGACTAGCTCTTTTGGCAAATTGGAGCACACAGACTCATCTCTATGTCAAGATCACAGTACAAAGGAAGACAATAAGCAGCAGCCCACAGTAATTGGTGGCATTACTAGGAAAGTGGATTTATACCTGAGCTCTTGGTTCTGGCATATTATATAATAGACTTGCATACAAAACTCAGAGGCTTAAGAAGTTAAGAGAAATTGGAAAGTTTAAGTGGATGGGGTATCCCCAGAGTCCATGCCTCTTCTTTTGCCAATATATGTTGTCAGTTGTCCTAATGTCAAAGCCCGGTCCAGATGACGATGTCCTGGTCTTGTCTCTATGCCTGCCTCTAGTGTATGCTGGCTCAGTCTTGTCCCTATTCCACTCACTGTCTGGTGTATACTTTCCTGGTCTGCAATATGCAAGTGGAATCCTGTAACTTGTGTTTCCTTATTGGGACTTATTGCTCTTACATCTGTTGCCAGGGGTCCTAAGGCTATACATCAGCAGCTCCCTGTCTCCTCCATTTTCCTTGGTGTCTGACCACTGCCATGAGAATGTGTGTGGGTATCTCTGCTGTCCTGTTGTCTCTCTGGCCATAGTGAGGGAGCAAAGAGAGATGCCTAGCTTTGAGTTCTTTTAATCTCCTACTATTTCACCTCCAACCATTCTATTATCTATTTTGACTGAATGCCTTTTTGACGGAGCAGGAGTGATAGTACAGTGGGTAGGGTATTTGGCTTGCACACAGCCGACCCAGGTTCAATTCCTCCATCCCTCTTGGAGAGTCAGGCAAGCTACTGAGAGTATCCCACACCCACGGCAGAGCCTGGCAAGCTCCCTGTGTCATATTCAATATGCCAAAAACAGTAACAACAAGTCTCACCTTGGAGACATTACTGGTGCCCGCTCGAGCAAATCAATGAACAACAGGAGGACAGTGCTACAGTGCCACCTTTTTGATGGGTGAGACTTAAAATGACATATCATGTTCACTAGTTTACCTGGTGGGTGCCCCTCCCTTCCACTCCCACCATAGCACTGAGCACTATCGGGAGTGATCCCTGAGCACAGAACCAGGAGTAAGCTCTGTGCACTACTGAGTGTGGCCCTGAAACAAAAAGAAAACAAAAAAACCTCATATAAGATACTGGGGTAAGACTCGCCAGTGAAAGACTCATGACTCATGAAATTTACCCAGTAACTAAATTCATCACTATTCAATTATCCATGGGAGGATTGCCTGCTCTAAGAATTAGTCATGGGAATTTTTAAATCTGTGCCCATTTCCTTTGACACTTGAAATATTCAAAATGCTGCCTGTCTTTCATCCACACTAGAGCGAGCACGGAAAGTACCAAGCCATGCACACAACAGTTAGGAAACAAATCCACAGTACAGATAAAACCAGAATCCACCCTTAATCATGCTCTCTGAAGTTCTGGCAGAGCAGATAAGAAGGAATCCATCCCAGGCTTTAACTTCATTTAATTACTTGAAGTCAGAAAGGGGAATTTGCCTGGGGCTGTCTATGCAAATTTTTATGTCTAAGCTATTCTCAAGTCATCCATACATAGGAACAGTATCCACGGGACAACACAGTTTCCTTTCACCCTTTACTTTCTTTCTTTATGTTCTTTCATCTTTATGCATTTATTGCATGCCAACCAGGCACTATCGTAGGTTCTAAGCAAAAGCAGGAAATAAGACAGCGGGTATGTCTGTCCGCTGGAGCAACAAGGAGAAAATAGTTAGGCAGATAAGAAGAAAATTCACTGGAATTCATCCTGTAGTGCAAACCTCCTTCTTCAGAAGTTCTTTTTTTCTTTTCTTTTGTGCCACACCCAGCTGTGCTGGGGATCCTACCACTGTGCATTAGTGCAAGGCAAGTGCCTTAAACCCTGTTAATCTCCTATATTATTCAAAAGCTTTCAGTACACACTGAGGAGATTTCACTTTATTCTGTCGCTGTAGGCACTCTCTTAGCTATGTCAGAGAAAGCCCATGGGCCTTGGAATTGGAAGCTTGATAGGACAGCGGTAGGGTGTTTGCCTTGCACGTGGCCGACCTGACCAACCCGGATTTGATTCCTCTGCCCCTCTCAGAGAGCCCGGCAAGCTACCAAGAGCATCTCACCTGTACGGCAAAGCTTGGCAAGCTACCCATGTCATATTCGATATGCCAAACACAGTAACAACAAGTCTCACAATGGACATGTTACTGGGCCCGCTTGAGCAAATCCATGAACAATGGGAGGACAGTGACAGTGACAATCCCTTGCTACTTACCTTAGGCAAGTTGCTTCTCTTTATGCTTCTCTTTTTTTCCTCTGTAAAATGGGGATGAAATGTAGGACCTAGTTTGACTCATAATCCTCAAAACTTGACTTTTCCTCATTTCCTCCCTCATAAATGGAGGTGATGCCACAAGCACTTTAGTATATGCATGTCTCAACCATGTTTCAGCGATGTCTTCACTTCTCTCTTTAGTCCTTCCTGGTAGCTCTGGTTGCATTCATTTAAAGTTCTAGAATCTTGACCAACTGGCATTAGCTCACAAGAGTTGCTTAGATACATATCTCAATGCAATCTTCAGAGACATCTTGTTGGTAGTTTGATATTGGTCATGGTAGGAATGTTTATAGCACACAATTGGAAAATGTTAATCAGGGCTTTTCTTGCCCCCAAAGAATTGGTTGGATAAACATTTACCAGCACCCTACTGCCTATGATTAGCTGGTCCATTGTTTGCGTCAAGGCTGGATCTTGAATTAATGAACACGATGTCTAGTCTGCAAAATGTAAGGTTGCTTTTCCTATGAAGCTTCTCACACTTTCTGAGAGTTAGTGTTCCTTAGATAGTGTGCCCTAGGAAGCCATCCCCATCTCTACCTCGTTCCAGTCCTCTGCTTTACTTCCATAAAATTATGCTTTCAAACAATATTTATTGATCACCTATTATTTACCAGGTAATTCTATTGAACCAAACAACATTCCTGGCTTTATGGAGCTTATATTCTTATGCAGAGGGTGGAAAACTAGTATGATTGGGTTGAAGAGATAGTACTGTACTGTCTGTCCTCCCATTGTTCATCGATTTGCTCAAGCAGGCCCAGTAACGTCTTCATTTTGAGACTTGTTGTTACTGTTTTTGGCATATTTAATACGTCACGGGTAGCATGCCAGGCTTTGCCGTGCGGGCGAGATACTCTTGGCAGCTTGCTGGGCTCTCTGAGAGGGGTGGAGGAATCAAACCTGGTTCGGCCGGGCTGGCTGTGCGCAAGGCAAACGCCCAAAGGGAACAAATTCTTGCTCCTTGACCCAATTAGATTCCTGCTGTGCATATAGTCTTTCAAGCACCACCAGGGGTCAATCCTGAGAACAGAGTCAAGAATAGTGCAGGGGTGAGTCCCAAACCCAAATCTCCCCTCAAAAGAATAAACATAATAAACTATCATGCAGATAGTATATTAAATAATGTTATGTGCTAAAGCAAAAAACAAAAAGCAGGCAAGAGTTTATAGAAAATGTTTCAAGAGAATGTAATTTTAGTAGGGTCAGGGAAAAACTTTTCTATAAAGAAACCATGGAAGCAAAACCCAAAGAAAATAAACAAATTTAGACTATTGGATTTCTTCTCTAATTTTAAAACTCTCTAGACAAAAAAGATTTCACTAGCTTTCATTCCAGCCTCACACATTGATCCATTTATGCATTCATCCTGTACCTACTGATTGAAAGGCTGGTACCAGGCATTGTGCTTGCAGAGGAAATAATAATAGCTAATACTTACTGTGTACCATGGGTCAGGCAGGCACTGTTCCAGCATTTTGCCTGTATCGACTCATTTATTTATTATAAGTACCATAATTATCCCCAAGGAGGCGCAGGAACAAGAATAACCAAGATGTGCTACCTGTTCTCAAAAAGTTCTCAGTCTGTTGAGGAGTCAAGATATATGGATAATTATAACAAAACTTGATATGAAGAAGGACAAGATGTTATGGCAAAATAGAGGGCTCCTATTCCAGTCTTAGATATTGGGGCTGATAGCCAGGAAAGATTTCTCAGAAGCTGCCATTGTTTCATTATGAAAAATATTGAAAGAAGTGGTTTGCTAATCATCTTCATTGGGGATCTTTTTTGGTGAGTACCATCTGCAAAATCTTTTGCATAGCTGTAAAAATTCTGCATGCCCTTTATAGCATGCCATTCTTTTGAAAGAACCCTCAGAATGTAACTATCTCAAATCCCAGGCCAGGGGTGGCAGGGGTGGAGGGGTGAGCAATGGGATTCTATTAAAAATGGAAGATATATATATATATATCAGTTTATGGATTCTGTGGCTCCTGTAACTAATTGAGTTTCCATCTTTGCCTTGGCTGCCAGAAAGCTTAGAAATAAATTTGTGTTCCACTTCTCAAGGAACAAAAAAATCTTAGCAGACAATTTTTTTCACTATTTTTGCCTCCCAGATTTTTGTTTTCTTTCCTAGTCAGATTTTCTTCTTGCTAGGATAGCACAGCGGGTAAGGCATTTGTCTTGCACACGGCCAACCCAGGTTTGATTCCTCCGCCCCTCTCGGAGAGCCCAACAAGCTACCAAGTGTATCTCGCCCACATGGCAAAGCCTGGCAAGCTCCCCATGATGTGTTCAATATGCCAAAAATAGTACCAACAAGTCTCACAATTTGTTGTGACACATTACTGGTGCCTGCTCGAGCAAATCGATGAACAATGGGAGGACAGTGCTACCTAATACAGTTTTATAGTACTAGATAAATAAGCCTTGGTGGTCTAGTGTCACAATTCCACCACCATGAATGCCATATAGTTAACAAACGTAGACAACACTTTTGATCACTGTCACTGTCCTCCCATTGTTCATCAATTTGCTCAAGTGGGCCCAGTAACATTGTGAAACTTGTTACTGTGTTTGGTATATTGAATATGCCACAGGTAGCTTGCCAGGCTTTGCCGCACAGGTGAGATACTCTCAGTAGCTTGCCGGGCTCTCCGAGAGGGGCGGAGGAATCAAACTCGGGTCAGCTATGTTGGCTGCGTGCAAGGCAAATGCCCTACCTGCTGTGCTATCGCTCCAGCCCAACACTTTTGATAACTAAAGCAAAAGTCTAGTTACCATCAAGTACCAACCAATGGACACCCTCTAACTTATTCCAATCCACCCCTCACTATGCTTTCACCCTTTGATAACCACCAACCTAGTGCTTGAGTTTAAGAATTTGTGTTTGTATTTTTATATTTGCTTTGTGTTTTATAGCTTACATGTGAATAAAATCATATTGTCTTTTTTATTTTGACTTATTCCATTAAGCATTATATACTCAATGTCACTGGAAATATTCATCTTTTTCTTTTAATAACTGAGTAGCATTTTCAGGGATTTTTATCCCTGAAAATTTTTATCCTTGTCTTTTTCCATCCAATTTTATAACATTCAGAAAGCCATGTAAACGCTTTTCACGATGAAATAAGACCAAAAAGCAGATGAATTATAAAAGACAATGGCACTTGAATAGTCTTCAGGGATGAGTTTACCAGACAAACAGAAAAGGACATTCCCAATGATACTAACAAAGAAATAAAGATATACAAATTGGTTATGCTGCAGACTTTTCTAGACAATGTGGTCTCTATTTTCTTGGGAATTCTGGGTAAAGCAGAATCTGCTGTTTGCAGAGTTGCTTGTTGGTTTGAAGACTACACAGACTAAAATAAGTTCGTTAATATTGATTGGTAGTGTCAGGTCAGAGATATAGTAGAGGGAAAAAAGTACTTGCCTTACATGTGGCCAGTTGGAATCCCTGGCACCACATATGGTCACCCCAGTATTACCAAGGGTTATTCCTGATCACAGAACCATGAATAGCCCTTGAGCACTGCAAGATAAAATGGATATACTTATTTAGTCCCCTTCATGCACCAGGTTTCATAAAAGACACGGGGGAGAGAATGATAACTAGAGTTGATGGTAATTGTTGCTGATGAAGCTCACAGTGTAGGGAAAATAGCACAGGTCAGATACTTTCCATATTATAAGTGCTTAATAAATAGTGCCATTTGTGATACAAGTTACAGCGCAGTAATAACAAGATTGCTATTAATAGTGTGGCATGTTAGGATCTGAGGACTATTGCACTTCCTGTTTGAGTCTTGGTGTAGGGAAGGTAACGAGAAGATGCTGGAATATGAAGGGGACAGAGATCCTATAAGGATTTGAATACCATACCATAGTATTCATAGTATGTATAATACATACTATGAGTTTCAACTCGTAGATTTTGGGGGAAGAATTGAGCCACACCCAACAGAGCTCAGGGCTTTCTCTTGGCTCTGTCTGTGCTCAGGGATCACTCTTGGCAGGGCTTGAGAGACCATAGAACCAAAGTTGGCCACATAGAAGGAAAGCACCTTGCCTCTGTACTATCTCATTGACTAAATCTCTCTCTCTCTTTTAATGGGGTTGACAAAAAGGGAAAGTTTTTCAGTGACTAAGTTCTTATGTCTAGCTAAAAGTGTCTTTCTTTACTTTTAAATGCATATTTCTATGCCTACCTTCTTTCCCCCTTTTTTCCCTTGGTTTTTTCACATTGACCACTACTATAGCTAGCTCTCATTTCTTCAATAATAACCATATTAGGCACTGTACTAAATTCTTCTAGGGGAGGCTTCCCAAACAGTTCTAAGAAGGCCTGGCATGCCCCCGGGTGAGTCTCAGTTAACCTCGTCTGAATTTCAATGCAAGGTGTCCTATTATAGCATATTACTCAGATCGTCAGGTGCCAGAGATGACCTGAATCACCCCAATGGTCCTTGGGGCTTCTATGTCAGAAAAGTGGTGCTCTGGGTCCACTGGCCACACCCAATGGTGCTTGGGGGGCATCCGGAACTGTCCCAGTGATGCTCAGGGGAGTGTGTGGTCTCAGGAATCGAACCCAACTCTAGCATTGGATATAGGAGGTAGCCTACTGACCTCACTATCTCCTGGTCCCTGTGCTAAATTCTGAGCTGGTACTATATTGTACCTGCTTAACAGTGTTATGAAGATTATCAGTTCCATTTAATAGATGTGAAAGTAATTTTGCGAGGTTAAGCAACATACACAAAATCACACCATTGATAAGTGGGGGACCAATTTCTGAACCCTGGGTTTTTGCCATATTAGGACTTTATTGCTGTTTTGTTTTATTTATTACTGTTGTGTGGCCACATTGAAGTGTTTGGGGAGGGATGCAGACACTGGAGGTTCAAACCCAGGGTCTCGAACATTCAAGGTGAATACGCTACCTACTTGAGCCACATATATGGCCTCATAACAACGACTTCTTAATGAGGTCCAGGTACTTGCTATGCATCACTGTATCTCATTTTATCCTCCCAGCAATGTTGTAAAAGAATATTATCATTCATTATAGATACACTGACTATCAGAAAAGTTTAGGACGTTTTCTAAAGTTACATAGCATCTGTGTAGTGAAGCACTATATTCTGAGTTAAGATAGCCCTATTTAAAGGGGCTGACTTACAAATTTTGCGATAAATTGTAAGAGATAAAGCTTATATGTTTTTGGGAAACAGAAAAATTAAAATTTTACATGGGCCACTATTTCTTAGCAGGCCCTAGGAAAGAACAAGAAGCAAGTATGGAATTTGCTTCAATGAGAACTTGAATTCCCACTGAAGCAGCTATACAACAGTTCTTAAGGCTTTTGTATATTTTTATCTATTTAGGTTTGGGGGTCGCACCGAGCTGTGCTCAGTGCTTAGTCCTGGATAGGAGCTCAGGCATCATGGGTGGTGGGGTTTGGGAACAGTAGATATAGTGTTAAGGATCTAATGGGGTTAGTCACATGCAAGGCAAGGGCCTCATTTACTGTACTATCTTTCCAGTCTCTTCCTGAGGCTTTTACAGAACCTACAAAATTGTGCAGGAGTGAGTGTGTTTGCCTTTCACGCATCCAACCCCAGTTCAATTCCTGGGATCACTTGATGCCCCATGTATCACTGGGAGTAAGCACAGAGCTGAGAAGATCCCTCAGCACTTCTGGTGTGGAATCAACCACCGAAAAATCATAGCAATGAGAGTACATACCCAAATAAGTCTTCTCTCCTCCCCATCATGTACACATACCACTCTTTCCTAGATTGTCTGATGGCATAAAACATAAGAGGAAAGGGAAGTTGTATGTGAGGAGCTTTTACCTGTTTAATGAAGAAGCCAGTGGTGGCAGAGACTAATGAATCTTGGCCTGAAACGTCTTTTTGCACACACATGTACAATTATTATGAAATGCCACTGTTTTTTGAAGCCTCTCAGCCCAGCTCCTGATTCATGGGAGATAAATTCAGAGTTGCAGGCTTGCCACCTTATTGCCCTACCAAACATTAATCTTCTGGGTTTTTTCCTTCCCCCAGCCAGCATAGAATAATCAAACAGAATTACAGCTCTAAGTTATTCATGATCATAGGATTTGCAACAAATAAACTGCTCAGACTTTGATAGCAACAACCAACTAGAGCTTTTTTCTTTGCCTATCATTTTCTTTTGTTTCTAGAAGACCAAGGGCATCTTTCTGTAATGATATTATTCTATATATACTTTATCCCAGAGCCTTGGTTTTCCATTAGCAAAACAGATGGATTTGTACTATCCAGGACCAGCATTTGCAGATACTGGGAAAACCAAGAGCCTGGTATTAGTCCTGGATTATAGAAGCCTACATACTAGGCTCTATTTGCTGAACATGTGGGCAGGGAATAAGAGCAGAGGTTGTGCTTTGGAAATGCAAGATTTGTGTAAAAGCCAAATAGGGGATCTGATCACGAGTGTCTGAGGAGGCCTGTTTTCTTTTCTCTCATTGGATTGCTGTCTGAAATTTGACCATGCATGTTAATTTCTTAGGCTTCCATTTAAGTTTCCTATTTGAATGTACATGTAATTGGAAGAGTACATTAACATGTTTCAGTGTATTGGTTTGTCTTTTTCAAATGTATGGCTAACCAAGGGGCTAGGGAGATAGCTGGAAGTGGTGACATCCGGCCCTGTGTTCAATTCCCAGCACTGCCAAGTGTGGCTCTGGTAGCCATTGAATGTAGCCTTAATGCTGGAGTGACTTCAGTAGCTCCTGAGTACAAAATTACTAAGCCTGGGTTGGAGAGATAGTAACAGCAGGTAGGATGTTTATTCGCCTTGCATGCAGTGGACCCATGTTTGATCCTTGACACCACACATGGCCCCTTGGGTGCTACCATGACTTATCCCTGAGCACAGAGCCAGGAACAAGCCTTAATCATTGACAGGTGTGTCCCAAAAATAAAATTTTAAATGCCCATCCTGCCTTTACAGGCCAAGCATGGCTGGATTGAATTTCTGGGTCCCCAGCACCACTGAGAGCAGCCCATGTGATAAAGAAAAAGCTTCTGTGTTCTGTTTGCTCTCTGAGATGGGCTTTAAGACCAATTGGGTGGGGGTATGGTGCCACCAGCAAGTCAATCTATACCTGTGAGGCAAGTGTATCAGCAGCCTGATGGCGCCTTCAGAATTCCAGATATCCCAAAATTGTTGCTGTGCCTTTGGCCAGACCCAAAAAACTTGGGGAAAAGTTTACCGATAAAGTAAATGATCAAAAGTTAGGTATGTGGGAGACACACCCACAAACCACCTTCGGCTCAGCTATATAATTGGAGGCATTGCCTCTCTGGTTCCTGATCGAACTGCTTAATAGCCATGATCCCAGAGACTCAGAAACAAATCTCGAAACCCAATGGCTTTTGGCAGAAATGTGTCCAGTCCCTACAGTAGGTTACTGGTGCTGGGCCACCCCAGGTGGAAATATCGCTCCAGCCCTTCCAATTGTTTTTTCTTAAACATATGTCAACTTATTTATTATCCCTAGATAAGGATCCAAGGGTTTACATCAATAATTTAGAGCCAAGGTGAGTTGAGTTTGAGCAGGATTAAGAAGATTCTTAGTAATCAGAGAAATTCTACAGTCTCTGGGCTCTGTTCCACCTGGCGGTCTGGTGGCCACCATCCTCCTGAGGCAACTGGAAAGTCAGGTTTGGGCCCGCAGCGACGAGACACGTGGGACCTCATGGGATGGGGGTGGAGCTGTCCCTTTCCTCCCCATCCCAACGAGACCCCGAGTTGCCGCCCATGAATGGCCTCTCTGGCTCCTGACCAAGCTGCTTAAAGGCCATGATCCCAGAGACTCAGAAACAAATCTCGAAACCCAGCGGCTTTTGGCAGAAATGCATCTGGACCTCACGGTAGGTTACTGTCACTGGGCCACCCCAGTGGGGAAAGGATGCTGTCCCTCCGCCTGCTTCCCCTTGCCAGCTTGGTGACGACCATCTGCCAGAGGCCATTGAACAGTCAGATTTGGGCCCTCAGTGATGAGACATGTGAGGCCTCATGGGATTGGTGTGGAGTTGGCCCTTTCCCCCCCATCCCAATGAGACCCCAAGTCACCAAAAACAAACGGCCTCTTTGGCTCCTGATCAAGCCCTTTAATTGCCATGATCCCAGAGACTCAGAAACAAATTGTAATGCCCAGTGGCTTTTGGCAGAAATGCGTCCAGTCCCTACAGTTGTTTACTGGTGCTGGGCCACCCCTGATGTGAATAGGTTTCGTGCCCTGGCCTGTTTGCCCCGGCGGCCCGGTGGCCACCATCCTCCAAAGACCACTGGACAGTCAGGTTTGAGCCTGCAGTGACGAGACACACGGGACCTCACGGGATGGGACTGGGGTCAGCCTTTTCCTTCCCGTCCCAACAAGACCCCAAGGCATCGCCCACAAATGGCCTCTCTGGCTCCTGATCAAACTACTTAATGGCCATGATCCCAGAGACTCAGAAACAAATCTCGGAACCCAGTGGCTTTTGGCAGAAATGCGTCCGGACCCCGCAGTAGGTTTCTGTTGCCAGGCCACCCCAGCGGAGAAAGGGTGCTGTCCCTCCACCTGCTCCCCCTTGGCGGCTCAGTAGCCACCAACCACCAGAGGCCTTTGGACAGTCAGGTTTGGGCACACAGTGACGAGACACGCAGGACCTCAAGGGATGAAGGTGGAACAGGCCCTTTCCTCTCAGGGGTTCCGCCTGGCTCTGAACTCAGAAATTACTCCTGGCAGTGCTCCGGGGACCATATTAGATGCTGTGAATTGAGCCCTGATCAGCTGTGTATAAGGCAAGTGCCCAACCCACTGTACTATCACTCCAGCCCTTCCAATTGTTTTTTTTAAAACATATGTCAACTTATTTATTATCCCTAGATAAGGATCCAAGGGTTTACATCAATAATATAGAGCCAAGGTGAGTTGAGTTTGAGCAGGATTAAGAAGATTCTTAGTAATCAGAGAAATTCTACAGTCTCTGGGCTCCAGGAAATCTCTTTTCAGAGCAAGTGGGTTACTGGGGCAGGTCTGTTTATAGTCGGGGTTCTCATATCCTGAAATTCTTTAGAATATCATCAGGAAACTATGATGACTTGTCATAGGATGCTATATAGGATGGTACTCATTAAGCACTGGAAGTTTCAAATTTTCATTACTCATGTACAGGAGAAGTTCTTCTGGGTTCTTTAAAAATTTAATTCATGAAGAGTCAAGTCCCTACAGTTTAGGGAGCAGAGAAATCAGATTTCCCTTTTAGATTGCAGCAGTGTGGGGACTGCAGTAATTTCAGCTTGTATATTAAGATTCCAAGGCATGCACTGGTGTCCATATGCCAAGTAGAGAGCACATCTGCTTGGAGTTTTCATTGCACTTGGTACTTTTTCCCTGGATCTCAGCCCATTAATTTATAAGATGGTGGGAGCAGCTTGTTCCCTCTGCCAGACCATGAATTTTTCTATGGTAAGTTAGTAAGTAAAGGCCCTCCCGTTGATCATCGATTTGCTCCAGCGGGCCCAGTAACGTCTCCATTGGAGACTTTGTTGTTACTGTGTCTGGCATATCGAATACGTCACGGGGAGCTTGCCAGGCTCTGCCGTGTGGGCGAGATACTCTCGGTAGCTTGCCGGGCTCTCCGAGAGGGGCGGAGGAATCGAACTCGGGCCGGCCATGTTGGCTGCGTGCAAGGCAAACGTCCTACCGCTGTACTATCGCTCCAGCTTAGATGGGACCTCCTGTGCCTACTCTGCTAGGTTCAGAGTAATCCTCAATGAATATTTCTAGAATCAGTGAATAAATGAATGCATAAGTTTTTTTAATTGATTTAGATAGTGTGATTTACACTACTGTTCAGTACTTTTAATGATGGTTTCTCTTGCACATAATTCCAACATCAAAACCATCAGCAGTGGACCCACCTCCCACCCCCAAGGGCCCTAAAGGTCCTCCCTTTCAAAACCTCCCAACTCAATTGTGTGGATCAGTTCTCCCATTGTGTTACCTTTGGTCCTTTATTGGTTTTTCTAGGGACATCCCCGTGGCACTTAACTCTTATCTATATTCATAACCAGACTAACCTTCCTAACAAGCAGAACATCTGCTGCTTTTTCTAAGGCAGGAATGACAATGAGTGTGAGAGAGATTAAGCTGATTAAACTTGACAAATATTTAGAAAGCCTAGTCTGAACCCAGCATTGTGCCATATGCCTTTTCAGAACAAGTATGAACCTATGCAATAAAAAGGTTTTGAAAATTGATATTTCAGGCTAGAGAGATAGCACAGGGGTCAGGATGCTTGCCTTGCACTGAGCTCAGTTTGAGCCCTGTCACTTCATGTGGTCCCTTGACCACTTCCAGGAATGACCCCTATACAGAGTGCCTAGAGTAGGCCCTGAGATTAGCCAGGGGTGAACAAACAAAACCAAAAAGTAATAATATTACACAAATAAAACTTAGTATCTAATGAACAGACACCTGAGGTGGACATATGAAAAAGTGCTCATAGTCAGTTATAAACAAGGAACTGCAAATCAAAATGATAGTATCAAAACTGAAATTTGATTACAAAGTTAAGGTTTCCAAGCATGGGGAGAGGGAGGAATGAAGAAGGGGAATAGAAGTATGAACAGAGGTAGAGGGTCTTGGGCACTTGGCGGTGGTGAGGTATGGTAAATACATCAAGACCATTAATGCTAAGACTATTATAACCATGATAGCTAGACTACAATGATAAGAAAATAAACAAAGCAGTTTGATGCCAAAAGTTAACATCTCAAGCAAACAAAAGTAATTTGAACAGTAATATGTGTCAAATATCCTCGGCCCTCGACTCAGTTAAAAATGAAGACAGGAAAAAATACATTTGCATATCCTGAAAGGCTCTGAGAATCAAGAGGTTGTTTTAATGTTTTAACTTTGGTGTCAAAATCCTTTTGGGTAACAGAACCTAACCTGAACTGATCTTCGGTGAATTAATACTCTACATCTGTTTCACTGTGACAAAGGACACATTTCACTGCAGAAATATTGATATGCTTAATTATGCAGTGTTGCACCAGACCACTCTAGGTATGTTGCCTAATAACCGATCTAGACTTCCATAACCTTTCCAAAGTTCAAACAGTTGTGAATTGCAAAATATGCAAAATCATATGGTGCAAGGCAATGCCAATTAGTGATCTTTGTGACAATAATTTTGTGCTCATCTACCAAACATTGTTTTTCAGTGTTTCCTAAAGGAACAAAGGAAAGGAGAGCACTTCCCCAGGCCCTAACTCCACACTTCTTCCTTTAGTTTTATCTTTATTTTAGCCTCTTGCTTACTTAATTCAGTTATGGCTTCAGTGTGTGCATCTGTTGCATGTTTGTTTCAGAGTTTTGTTTTTTAATTTTATTATTTTTGCACTTTATTTTTAATGATGCTCATTAAAATGGTTCATGATCACGATCATCCTGTTGTTCGTAGATTGCCTCAAGCAGGCCCCAGTAACATCTCCTTCATCCTAGCCTGAGATTTCAAAAAGTGCCATATTCAAGGCTCTTTCAGGATTAGGAGAATGAGAGCCATCATTGTTACTGGTATTTGGCATATTGGGTATGCCACAGGGAGTTTGCCAGACTCTGCCATGTGGGCAGGTAGCATTCAGTAACCTTGCAGGTTGTCCAAAGTAAGAATGAGATAAAAAGAGCTCTGTTCGGGGCGGGGAGGGAAACTCAACCTGCCCCCCTCCAAAGGGCCCCAGCGAGGACAGCCAGGCACAGGGGCAGGAGACTCTGCGCTGTTCTCTTCTGGGAGCTGGGTTTTATAGTCTCTGGGTCTTGGCCGTTGATGGGATTACACGGCGCTGGGGGTAAGATGGTGGGTGTGACTCCTGCCTACTGGAAGATGGAGGATCTGAGTGGAGGATGCTCAGCCCTGAGCAGGCTTGGAGATCTCAGCCCCGGGACCTGCATGCCTTTGTTCCTCTGCCAGTACCTTCATGCGTGTGGAGAGTGGTCTCAGCATGGTGGTGGCTGGTTATGGAGGTCTTTGGCTGCCAGAGCTCTGTTCTGTTCTGTTCTGTTAAAATGGTTATTGACATAAAATTTATCATATAACCATTTGAAAATATACAATTCAGTGGCCTTTTAAGTGAGTTTTTTAAATGTTTTCCCAGATTTATTAACACAAAATTTACAGGGGCCAGGTGCTTGCCTTGCACGCAGCCAGTCCCTGTTTGATTTCCAGTACCATACTAACTTCCCAGGGCTGGACCAATAGCACAGCAGGTAGGGTGTTTGCCTTGTACATGGCCACATGGCCAACCTGGGTCCGATTCCTCCGTCTCTTTCAGAGAGCCCAGCAAGCTACCGAGAGTATCCTGCCTGCATGGCAGAGCCTCGCAAGCTCCCTGTGGTATATTCTGTATGCCAAAAACAGTAACAACAAGTATCACAATGGAGACATTACTGGTGTCTGCTCAAGCAAATCGATGAACAATGGGAGGACAGTGCTACAGTGCTTCTACTAACCTCCCAAGCATCACTTGGTGTAGCCCCCATGTCCCCTAAAATAAATGCATAAAATCTCCAGGATCATATAACATTGAGAAGTTTAAGGCTCACAGTATAATGATTTGATACATTTATATGTTGTAAAATTATAACTATAGTGTAAGTTAGATTTCCATCTCACTAGATAATTACACTTTCTTTTTTTTGAGTTTCTTCTCATTTATTTTTATTTTTATTTTAAATTTATTTATTTATTGAATCACTGTGGGGAAAGTTACAAAGCTTTAAGGTTTAAGTCTCAGTCATGCAATCATCAAACACATTTCCCTAAACCAGTTCTTATTTTTCACGACCAAGAACCCCAATATACTCCCCCTCCCAACCTTCCCAATGCCTGTGAGGCAGATGAAATCTAGTTAACACTCTATCTACTTTGATTAGATTCATTGTTTTGACAAAAGATGCACCATTATTATTTAGAGTTTACACCCCAAAATCAGACCTGCTGAAAAGGCATTGTGAAATAATTTGCTTTCTACAGCTGGTTACAAGAATCAAATGATGTCACGCGGCCGATTTTGAATTTCTGATATTTAACTTATTAAGCCTGGAAGTATTTTTGCAGAGAGTCAGGTAATTATAAGATTGAATTCTGTGGCTCTGGAGCCATGGCCGTGCCGGAAAGTCGCTCGTGGGGGGCAACTACTGACATCGGTAGGGCGTGAAGGATGAGCCGGGAACGCCCCCCTTCTCATGAGGTTTCAGTCACCCTGTCACGACCGGCTCATACCTGGAATTCCAAAAAGCTCCGAGGCGGCCACTGTCTTGCTGTCCAGAAGGAAAAAGGTAGAAGGGAGCAACACCCTTTCCCTTCGGGCAAGCGTGGTGGTGTGGATTAACGCATAGTCCATTCACTTTTCTGCCGCAAGCTGCTGGGCTCTGCATTAAGTCCTTGTGCTTCTGGTGCCATGGCTGTGCCGGAGAGCCGCTTGTGGGGGGCAACCCCTGGACGAGCTGGGAACGCCCCCCTTCCCATGAAGTTTCAGTCACCCCATCATGACCGGCTCATACCTGGCTTTCCAAAAAGCTCCGAGGCAAATTACCCTTTCTTTTGTATGTGTGTGGTTAGTAGACTTAAAATCTGTACTCTTAGAAAACTTAAAAATTTCAAGTGCATATATATTTTAATTATATACTTCTTATAGTTCTCCCTCTCAGAGAAACCAGCAAGCTACCAAGAGTATCCTGCCTGCATGGCAGAGCCTGGCAAACTCCCTGTGGCATATTCCATATGCCAAAAACAGTAACAATGATGAGTATTATTCCCCTGGCCCTGAAAGAACCTCAAATGCAGCACCATTGGGAAGGACGAGTAAGAAGACACTGCTAAAATTCAGGGCTAGGACGAATGGAGACGTTATTGACTCGAGCAAATCGAACAACAACGAGATGACAGTGATACAGTGATACAGTGATATATTTTAATAGATCATTATAGGTTTATGTATATTAATAATATATAAAATATTCATATCATCTCAAAATTTTGTTTAGCCTGTTTCCACTCATTTCTTTCTACAACATGGTCAGGAACAAATCTGACTTTTTCTGGTATATAATTTTTCTAGTTCTAGGAATTCCTATGATTGGAATGATACAGTAGGCTGTCTTTTGCGTCTTTTTTGCTTCCAAGACAATGTTTAACATGCTTGTGTTTGATCATTTTCCCTCCTTTGGGTTTTGGGCCACACGTGGCAGTCCTTGAGGGCTACCCCTGACACGGTGCTCTAGGGATTACACAGTACGTGGCTTCTAACCCAGGGCACCCATAAGGAGAGCATGAAATTCAACCATTGAACTCTCTCCAGGGGCCCTGCTTCTTTCCTTATTGGGGGCAAGAATTTGGGCTGCATCCAGCTGCACTTAGGACTTATTCCTTTCTTTTTAAAAAAGCATTCATTTATTGGACTGGAGCAATAGAACAGTGGTAGGGCGTTTGCCTTGCATGTAGCCAACCCGGCCAACCCAAGTTCAATTCCTCTGCCCCTTTTGGGGAGCCCGGCAAGCTACCAAGAGTATCTTGCCAACACGGCAAAGCGTGGCAAGCTACCCATGATGTATTCGATATGCCAAACACAGTAACAAGTCTCATGATGGAGATGTTACTGGTCCCGCTTGAGCAAATCGATGAACAATGGGAGGACAGTGCTACATTCATTTATTAATTTATTTATTTTGGGATTTGTGCCTCACACAGTGATGCTCAGGGGCTGCTCCTGATGATGCTTGTGGAACCATATGAAATACTTGTTGGAGTACAAGGATCTTATGTTTATCAGGCTGCACCCATCACAGTGCTCCCGAGTCACTCCCATTACTTTGTCTGTAACTACTTCTTTGTGCTCTTTTCCCCAACCAATTTGTAAGGTCTCATCCTTCCAGGACACTGAACTTGTACTGTAAGTTAATATTGCCTTTCTCCTCTCCTTATGTCTTTTGAATAGTTTACTTTAATGCTATGTCCCTTTTGTATAGTACAGGAAGAAAATTAATATTATGCTTTATATCTTAGGATTTAATTGGCTTTGAATATTATTCACTCTTGGGCATCTGCTTTCTCAACTTAAGCCTCAGTTGCCCTCACTTCCTAGCACCCCAAGGGCAGGGTCCCGACGTGGGACTGGGTGGAACCAGGGCAAGCCGGTAAGTTATGTGCTACCCCGACATCACAATAGGTCAGGCCAAGGTGCCACGATTCTTAACTATAGGTTAAGAGTTTGATCATAGGCAAATGCTGTCATGATCCAAATGTAACGATGAGACTAGGACCCTGCTGCTAAGAGTAGGAAAGATATCTTGCCTGAGCACTGCAGTCTGAGATTGAGATGGCCCTGGGAGAGCAATTCTATAAGCTTAAGGTATTTCTTACTGTGTCCATACAAAATGATTTATATTATGTATGCTTATATGTTTGTTGGACAAGGAGAAGAGAAACACACCCAGGGAATTCTGTCCTAGGGTGGGTTGATCTGCTAAATGAGAATCTGTCCTAGAAGCAGTTTTCCTGTGTGTCCTGACTAGCTTGAATGAGACTGAACATTTCTCCCCTTCAAACTGCATCAGTAAATTCAGTATATTGTAAAAGGTAGTTTCCCTTTTCTCACAGAAACCTAGCTGGTCTTAGATATGCAGATCTCAGGTGCTAGCCAGACTTGATCTTGGGAATGTGGATACCTGGCTCTAGGTAGGCTAGTCTCTGAGATGTAGATTCCAAGCTCTAGCGTACTGGTCTTTGGTATGCAAATCCAAGTGCTTGTAGTTTGTGAAAGGTGAGGCCAAGATTACTGACCTGTGGATGTAAAGAAACAATGTATGTTTTACTGCCTGGGCCTCCTTTCCTACCTCCGCTGACCATCGCCATTGACCTCTCTGGAGTGGGGAAACAGCCTGAGACTATGGAACGCGGGTGGCGGCGGGAGAGATAGGGCGCTGCCGTCCCTTTGCCCGTCGTTTTTTGTGTCTTTACACAATACTGGGAATCCAACAGAGTCAGCTCTGTGCAAAGCAAGCACTTCTATCTGCTGTACTATCTTGCCACCTTCTTTCTTTCTTTCTTTCTTTCTTTCTTTCTTTCTTTCTTTCTTTCTCTTTTCCTTCCTTCTTTCCTTCCTCCCTTTCTTTCTTTCTTGCCACCTTCTTTCTTTCTTTCTTTCTTTCTTTCTTTCTTTCTTTCTTTCTTTCTTTCTTTCCTTCCTTCCTTCCTTCCTTCCTTTCTTTCTTTCTTTCTTTCTTTCTTTCTTTCTTTCTTTCTCTTTTCCTTCCTTCTTTCCTTCCTCCCTTTCTTTCTTTCCTTTTCTTTCTCCCTTCTTTCTTTCCTCTCTTTTTGTTTCTTTCTTTTTTCCTGGAGGGAGAAAGGGCACAGCCAGTAGTGCTCAGTGCTACTTCTGGCTCTATGCTTAGGGATCACTCCTGATGGTGCTCAGGGGATCAAACCAAACGCAGTGCCAGGAATGGATCTGGAGTCAACTGCATTCAAAGCAACCACTTTATGCCCTGTATTATCTCTCCAGACCTTGAGATTATATCTTTCCTCCTTCCCCATTTTTCTACTGACTTTTTATCTTGGTCCCTTTCAACTTGATCACAAGTTTAGATCCATTATAACTTCCTATTAATCTCTAGTGCAGCTCCTTCTCTCTAGTTCATTTTCATCTATGTGTACCTCTTCCCTATTTTTTAATTTACTTTTTAAATGGGTATGTTTAGGCTTAAGCTTATTCAACTTAAAGAGAAAATATTGGATGTCAGGGATGTAGCTCAAATGGTCAGGAACATTCCTTACTATGGGAAGTTCTTTGTTGCATACCCTACACTGCATGGTTCTTAGAGCACAGTTAAATTTGGGCCCTACAACTAACAAATTCTACCAATATTTAAAACAGTACATAGTAGTATATGTTAGAGCTAAAATTCATGATGGCCCTAGTCAAAAAATTATGAAATACTTTTCAGCAAATCGTTTTAGAGAAAATCTTGTTTTGTGTTTAAAAAAAACTTTAAATACTTATGGGTAATACCTTTTTTCTGTTTGTATTTTATTTTTAAATTTTATTTTTAATTGTGTCACTGTGTGATACAGTTACAAAGCTTTCATGATCTTGCTTCAGTCATACAATGTTTTAGGACCCATCCCTCCACCAGTGTACATTTCCCACCACCAATATCCCTGTATCCCTCCTGATAATATCTTTTAAAAAAGAAATAGTTTCCAATAAATAAATAAAATTAAAATTAAATTTTTTAAAAAAATTTCAGGATTCCATTCTTTATATAAAATGTGGTATTTATAAAATGAAGTACATATAAATACCTCAATTTTAATAAGACATGGACTCCTGGAACCATATTTTAAAAAGAAAAATATTTCCCCAAGTATGTAAGGTTTATTTTGAAAGATGGGCCATCTAGTGGCGAAGAGATTAACAATCCTACTGCCCCGAAAAAAAAATACAGTGTACCTTTAAAAGAAAAGCCAATCCAACACTAAACTCCAAGAACCTTTTAGACTCAAAGCAGTAACTATAATAATAAAAAAAAAAAACATGTGTAGAGCAAAGATTCAATCCAAACAGGGTAAAGAGACATAGCTGGGTGTGTGTTGGAGTACAAGGAGCTTAGGTTTATCAGGTTGCACCCATCACAGTGCTCCCGAGTCATTCCCATTACTTTGTCTGTAACTACTTCTTTGTGCTCTTTTCCCCAACCAATTTGTAAGGTCTCATCCTTCTCAGACACTGAAGCTCTACTGTAAGTTAATATTGCCTTTCTTCTCTCCTTATGTCTTTTGAATCACTTGATCACTTGACTTCCCGTTAATCGGCGATTTGCTCTAGCGGGCACCAGTAATGTCTCCATTTGTCCCTGTCGTGTGCTAGTGTAGCCCAATGGCATCTGTTCGCTTTAGGAACACGAAGAGCCTTAAATTGATCGTTCAAGATCTTGATGAAGAAGTCTGACCATCTGGTAGGTGGGCAGCCACGCGGTCTTTTGACATCCCGTGGAATCCAGTCGGTAACAGCTCTAGTCCAGCAGTCATCTTTAAATCTCTTTTGAATAGTTTACTTTCATACAATGAACTTTTTGTATAGATACAGAAAGACAATTAATATTATGCTTTATAACTTAGGAACTTAATTGGCTTTGAGTATTATTCATTCATGGGCATCTGCTTTCTCAACTTAAGCCTCAGTTGCCCTCACTTCCTAGCACCCCAAGGGCAGGTCCCCGACGTGGGACTGGATGGAACCAGGGCAAGCCGGTACGTTATGTGCTACCCTGGCATCGCAATGGGCCAAGCCAAGGTGCCACGATTCTTAACTATAGGTTAAGAGTTTGATCATAGGCAAATGCTGTCATGATCCAAAAGTAACAATGAGACTAGGACCCTGCTTCTAAGAATAGGAAAGATATCTGGCCTGAGCACTGCAGTCTGAGATTGAGATGGCCCTGGGAGAGTAATTCTATAAGCTTAAAGTATTTCTTACTGTGTCCATACAAAATGATTTATATTATGTATGCTTATATGTTGGTCGGACAAGAAGAGGAGAAACACATCCAGGGAAATCTGTTCTAGGGTGGGTTGATCTGCTAAATGAGAATCTGTCTTAGAAGCAGTTTTCCTGTGTGTCCTGACTAGCTTTGATAAGACTGAATTTTCTCCCCTTCAAACTGCCTTCAGTAAATGATTTCTGTATATTGGGACAGTTTCCCTTTTCTCACAGAAACCTAACTGGTCTTAGATATGCAGATCTCAGGTGCTAACCAGGTCTGATGTTTGGGATGTAGATTCCCAGCTCTAGCCAGGCTGGTTTTTGGAATGCAAATCCAAGTGCTTGTAGCTTGTAAAAGGTGAGACCAGGATTACTGGCCTGTGGATGTAAAGAAACAATGTGGATGTAAAGAAACAATGTATGGCTTGCCCCCTCCCTGTTCTTTCTGTAACTCCTTTTGATGACATCACTGTATTGTGCCCTTTAGAGGTACCATGATCTATATAAGGGAGATTTCAGGGCTCTCTGGGGGAACACGTGCATCAGAGAACCTGGGAAGATGGGGCTGAGGACAGAAGCTGAGAGAACAAAGGAGCACATGCTTGAGAGATCTTGGGGCCTCCATGACATACATCTCTTCCATGTAATAAACTGCTGCTAAGACCAACCAGCCTGGCCCTCATTTCCTTCCTTCGCCTGACCATTGCCATCGACCTCCCTAGAGTGGAGAAACAGCCTGAGACTATGGAACGTGGGCGGCAGGAGAGATAGGCCGCTGCCGCCTCCTTGCCTGCCGTTTTTTGTGTGTTTACACAGGTATGATATATGATTTTAGCCTGGTATTATTGAAGAAGATATGTGCATATATGCACACACTATAGATATCTATAGATATAAATATGTGTGTTTGTGTATATATCTCATATGACTTGATAGTGAATTTCAGAAACTCAACCAATGTTCTTTGACATCCCAAGGGCCTTATTCCTCTAGAGATTTTCCACAGGAAAATATAAGTGATTGCCTGGTTAAAGAAAATGAATATTTTTCTTCTGGGAAGTCACTTTAAGAAAGAATTAGTGCTACACAGGGAGAAATTGCTGTTTGAGAAGTGGCTGACTTTTGTATCATCTCTTCATTCCAGAAATCAAGACTCCAAAACACCCAAATCAAGACATTTTACTTGCTAATCATTTATTAATCAAACTAACACTTACTGAGTTATCAAATAACATCTTATGATTCCTTCTGTTTCACTCATATACATTGGAATACTTACATAAGCAGATATATAACCTAATAAAAATGTATAATGTAAAGCTGGGAGCACTCTTGATCTAGAGAACTTCAAGGAGCCTAGAATCTTTTCCATATAGATCTCTCCAAGTTGTCCAAACATAAAAATTTACACTAGAGTCACTAAGAAGACATGCAAACTCTCTGATAACCTTCAGAAATTATTACTTGTTGCATTAGTAATGTCTCCTATGTTTGTTAAGCTCTGTTTTCCAGTAAATAATGTTTTTTATAAGTACTCAAAAAATCTTACAGAGGTCCTGTCATATCAATGTGTCTGAGACTCACTTAATTTTAGCACTGAAAGTCAAATGCACTCTGAAAGTTCTCAGTTATGGGGAATCAGTTCAATTGGTCACCCTTAAAATCTGCAGAAGTCTGATGCTTAGCAAATACTCTACCACCCAAACAACCCTGAAAAAAAATTATATTCTAAGCTGTGCTTGAATGGCTGTTAATACTATTCATATATCACTGTATCACTGTCATCCCATTGTTTGTTGATTTACTTGAGGGGGCACCAGTAATGCCTCTATTCCTCCCAGCCCTGAGATATTAGCAACCTCTCCTTACTCGTCTTTCCTAATGATTAGAGGCTCTTTCAGGGTCAGGGGAATGAGACCTATTATTGTTACTATTTTTGACATATTGAATACGCCACAGGAAGATTGCCAGGCTCTGCCCATGAAGGCGGGATACTCTTGGTAGCTTGCTGGGCTCTCCGAGAAGCATATATATATATATATATATGTGTATATATATATATGTATATATATATATATTTCTCTATGATTTGTTGCCTACTGTCTGAATCCCATCAAATATGGTGTGGTAATTATGGAAAATAGGTAGGAAGTGTCTTATGATGTGTCGGTCCAGGAATATGTGCACTCATATGTGAGGCTCGGCCCGAGTATGTGGGAAGCGGCCTGGAGCAGGGTGGCATTTGGGTAGTGGAGGTTGGTTGCCAGGGCTGGGTCCCTTGGGGCAGGGAGGGATCTCACCTACCCCACTCTGGGGAGTCCTGAATGAAAACAGCCTGGCATGGAGTGTGATGGCATGGTTATTGGAGCTTCATTTTATGATCCCTTTTGGGAGAAGCAGTTCTGGAGGGTGGCCAATGAGGAGATTATCTGGTGCCGGCAGGGAGTGGCTTATGGGTGTGACTTCTGGGTCGTCGGAGACTGGGGGAAATAGGTAGAGGATCTCTGCTCCCTGGTTCTGTTGAGCCCAGAGTTTAAGTTAACAAAGTTCCACGTTACCTGGGTTCCGTGGGACTTCATTCATGCGTGAAGCTTCGCCTGAGCTTCCGGAAAGTGGCCCAGAGTATAGCAGTGGTTGGGTAATGGAGGTTGGCTGTTGGGGCTGGGTCCCTTGGGGAGAGGAGGGCTCTCACCCGCCCCACTCTGGGGCACGCCAAGTGAAAACAGCCTGGCGCGGAGTCTGGTGGCATGGTTATCACATTGGGCTGGAGAGATTCATATATAACCCTTAAAATACATTTATAAAGATATAGAGGTTCAAAGCTAAAAATCAGAAAATCTGTGATATTTAAACCAATGAAAAATCAATAAAAATATAAAACACACTGAAATTGTATACGGAAAACTACATGCATCAGATAAAATAAATTTAAAAAATCTAAATAAAGAAGCATATGCTCATGGATCAGTAATTCACTGAAGAAGCCAGTTATCCTTAAATTAACATTAGACTTAAGATAATTTTATCTAGATCCCAGAAAGAATTTTTACAAACAAGATTATTCAAAAATCTATATGGAAAGAAAGTCACAATTTTGAAAAATAGTAAGAAAGTGTAAAGAACCAATTCAACTCAATATCAAGGCTACATAGCCACTGTAATCAAGATAATGTGTGCTGATTTGGACAAAGATCAATGATCAGACAGAGAAACCAGAAATAGCCCCATTCAAGCACAGCCAAATTGATCTTTGACAAAGGTGCAAAAGACATTAAATGAAGAAAGGAAAACCATTTCAACAAATTATGAAGGAGAAATTGGACCTCAATAGGCAAAAAAGTGAATGATGCCTATACTTTATACCTTATGCAAAAAAATAATGCACGGGGTCATGAGGCATGGCTCAGTGTCAGAGGGTCTGCTTTGTAAATGTAGGGTCATGAATTCAATCCCAAGTGATACACTCATGTACCAAAAGCCATCCTGGCAGCAATGTTCTTTGGAAGCCCTGGTGCTGAAGAAGCATGTACAGATTCCAATGCACTACAGCTGGTGTATATGAGCACCACAACTAAAGACTGTGAGCCCTGGGGGAGCTCCACAGAACAGTGTGTCAACACTGCAACCCAAAGCGTATGCAACCCCCATCAACACAGCAACAAAGCAACAACCATGGGGAAAATAAAAATAAAACAGCATAGAATAAATTAAACAACAAAATTATCACAGTTTCCAAGGTATAACTGTGCCATTTTTTAGAGAAAAGAAAATCACCGGGATTTAGAGCTTATGACTTAAGAGTAGACATGACACTTATTACTTAATCACTTAACTTCCCGTTTAGTCGTCGATTTGCTCGAGCGAGCGCCAGTAACGTCTCCATTTGTCCCTGTCGCATGCTAGTGTAGCCCAATGGCATCTGTTCGCTCTGGGAACATGAAGAGCCTCAAACCGATCATTCATGATCTTCACGAAGAAATCTGACCATCTAGTAGGTGGGCGGCCACGCAGTCTTTTGACATCCTGTGGAATCCAGTCAGTAACAGCTCTAGTCCAGCGGTCGTCTTTAAATCTCATTACGTGACCAGCCCATCTGATTTTTGACACCTTGGCAAATGAGACAGCGTCTCTGATTCTTGATCGTCGACGGATGTCAGAACTCCGGATTCTTTCTCTCATTTGAGTGAAACATGATATTCCAAGCATAGCTCTTTCTATTCTTCTTTGGGAGATGTGAATAGCGTTCTCATCTTGTTTGCTTAGGGCCCAGGTCTCTGAGGCATATGTTAATGCAGGAAGAACAGTGGAATCAAAGAGATGTGCCCGGAGCCGGAGGTTCTTCGTCCTCTTAGCTATTTTTTCGACGTTCTTGAAGGCGTTCCAAGCCGCTCTCTTCCTCCTGCGCAGCTCGGGTGCCAGGTCATTTGTCATGTTGACTTCTCGACCTAGGTACACATAACTGTTGCATTCGGAGATGGTCTTTCCGTTGAGAGCGAATGGGGCATCAGAAACAAGGCTGTTTCTCATAAACATTGTCTTCGTAAGATTCAGCTGTAGTCCTACCTTTCCACACTCACGGTCAAAGTCGGCCAGCATTTGTGCTTCTTGGCTGATGTTTGGTGTTATTAAAACAATGTCGTCAGCAAAGCGGAGGTGGTGTAATTGCCGACCATCTATCTTCACTCCCATTCCTTCCCATTCCAGTCTTCGCATGATGTTCTCCAGGGTGGCACCGAAGAGTTTCGGTGAAATGGTATCACCCTGCCGAACCCCTCTCTTGACATCAACGATCACTTCTTTGTAGAATGTGAGATCCTGGCAGTGAATCCGCAATACAGCTCACGGAGGATCTTGATGTATTGGGCTTGAATGCCCTGATTGGCTAGGGCTTCAATGACCGCTTCCGTCTCAACAGAACCAAAGGCCTTCTTTAAATCAATGAACGTTAAGCAGAGCGGCATCTTGAACTCCCGAGAAACCTCAATGAGCTTGGTTATTGTGTGGATATGGTCGATGGTGCTGAATCCTTTGTGGAACCCGGCTTGCTCACATGGTTGTCCTTCATCTAGTGTTCTGCCAATCCTATTTAGGATGACTCGAGTGAACAACTTGTAGATGACAGACAATAGGCAGATCGGGTGATAGTTGCCAATGTCATGGATGTCTCCCTTCTTGAACAGTAGTATGGTCCTGCTGGTTTTCCACTGGGACGGAACCTTGCATTCAGACAGGTAGCGAGTGAAGAGCCGAGCCAGTGTATTGATGAGTACTGATGGCAGGTTCTTCAGGTGTTCAGGTCTGACCTTGTCTGGGCCGGGTGCTGTTTGTTTCTTTATCGACGAAATGGCATGTCGGATTTCGGAAGGGAGAACGTTGGGAACTACATATCCATCCTGTGGAATTTGGTATGTCGGCAAGTGGACATGGCTGTCGAAGAGATTTGAGTAGAAGTCATGGATAATCTTCTCCATTGCCGTTCTGGAGGATGTGATGGATCCATCAGGACGTCGGAGGGCAGTCATCTTGGTCTTGTAGTTGGCGAAGGACAGGCGGGCGTTACGAATACTTTTCCCGGCTTCTGCCGCATCTACCAGTACTTCTGCTCTTCTCTCTTTGAGGTATTCCTTGATCACATCTCTGCACTGCTTTGCGAGCTCGGACCTTAGCTTGCGGTTGCCTGAGGCATGCGCTAAACCACGCTGGCAAATTAGCTCAAGAGTTTTCGAAGACAGGCCTTTTTTTTTTGGCTATCTCTCTCTTGGCGTTCCTCGCACATTCATGGAGGTGCTGAACCAGTCGATCGTATTCCTCGTCAATGTTGTCAACAATGGCATCTTCCCATGTTGCCGCAATAGTGCCAAAGAGTTCCCAGTTGGTGGTTGTTCTGGGAGTTCTCTTTTTGAACTTTGCAGCCCTTTCTCCCCGCTCTGTGAAGTAGAATTTTGCACGAAGGAGACGGTGGTCCGTTCCCGTTCGAAATTTTGGGACAACAGCGACATCGGTCAGGCAAAACCGTCGATTGAATATGATGTGGTCTATTTCGTTGTGGAATCGTCCACCGGGAGACTCCCATATCCAACGTTTAGATTCTGCCTTCTGGAACTGTGAGTTACCATGGATGGTCTTGGTCGACATGATGAACTCAGATAGTCTCTCACCCTGCTCGTTCCATTCTAGGCCATGGGTCCCGGTGTGAAGGTCCCGACATGACACTTAACTCATAATTTATAAAAAAAAATACAATGGACTTCCTCATAATTCATTTTGACTGTAAATTTTCTCATTAGAAAGACAAAACCCAAGGGGGAGAGTGCAGAGAGGGTATAATGGGTAGCATTGCACACAGCTGACCCGAGGTTGATGCCCTGCATACCATATGATCCCTTGATCACTGCCAGGAGGGATTCCTGAGTGCAGAGCCAGGAGTTAGCCCTGAACATAGCTAGGTATGGCCCAAAAGCGAAAAAAAGCAAGCAAGCAATCAGGAGCCAGAGCGATAGATAGTACAGAAGGTATTGTACTTGCCTTCCATGTGGCTGGCCTGGGTTCAATCCCTGACACGCTATATGGTCCCCTGAGCTCACCAGGACTAATCCATGAGTGCAGATCCAGGAGTAAGTCCTAAGCACTGCCAGGTATGGCCCCTAAACAAAGCAAAACAAAAGATTGAAACCAAAAACAAAGCAAAAACCACAAATGGAATACCAGGAAAAAGTATTTGCAGAGCACATACTAACAAATAATGCATATTGAAGTATAAAAATAATTTTCCATCAATAGTTCAAAAAGCAAATAATCCTGTTAGCAATGTGCAAAATACCAGAGGGAACTTTAAATCTGATTAGTTTTTTTTTTTTGGGGGGGGGGAGTAACAAGACAGGGATTGGGAGTGTTTCGAAGTGCTGGAATACATCCATTAGAAGCCTCATTCAATCCACAGCATTCCATGGTCCTCCAGCATCAATGGGTGTGCCCCCCAAACAAACAACCCCCTTCCAAATTAAGATCATATACCATCAATATACACCTATTGTAACAACTAAAGCAAAAAAATAATATTTAACAAGCTATGGAGAATCTAGATCTCTCATACATTGCTAACGCGAATGTAAAATGGGAGAGAAACTCTGGAAAGTTTGGAAAGTTCTTCAAAAATGAAACACAGACTTCCTATCTAACTTGGCATATGTACTCCTCGGCATTTATCCCAGAGGTACAAAAAATTAGGTCTACAGTTTAAAAAAAATACAAAGAAAAGGAAAACCCAAAAACAAACAAACAAACTGCCAACAATTTTTCTTTGCAACTTTACATTTAAGAGCAAAAGCTGAAAACAATCGATAGGTCATACAAGTGAACTATTAAGCAAATTATAGCACATTTGATTAGGGGATTACTATTCAGAAGATTAAACAGTACATACAGAACTGATTGTGAAAAATGTTGCAAAATATTATGGGATTCTGGCGAGGACCAGAGTTGTGGTAGGCACAGCTAGCCGGTTGGGTGCCGAGCAGGGGTGCAGCTCGATTCCTCAACCCACATGCCCCACCCCTTCTCCCACGTCTCTGACAGCCCTCCGCATCCAGCATCATTCCCACTCCTCAGCAGAACAGGGGAACCGGGTCTCGGAGCCTGAGAATGGTCCCACACCAGCCAGAGAACAGTATGAGTAGCTGAGTGGGGACAGTTGAGTGATCTCTGAATTGCAAAACTTGATGTCCTTGTGAGGTTTTTTCCTGGACCTGGTGCTCTGACTGCCTTCCTGTGCTGAGAAAGGAAGAGGCTACTGACACTCCCCAGCCAGACTCCCCCTACTCTCTCTCCTGTGGATTCCCCATCATCTCTCTGGCCTTCCTCCTAAGGCTAGTTGAAGGTGGTGCCTTACAGTTTCCTAAGTTAGGTTAGTGACATGAAATGTGCCTGGCCCCTCATCCGCCCTACTTCCTTGTCCTGCTTCCTGAAGGCAATTTCTGTTTTTCTCCACCAGTTCTTCTCCAGATAGTTTTTTTACTCTCCAACTCCCTAAGCAAGATTGGGGTGGCTTCACTTCCAAATTCTAAGTGTCTAGCTTTCATCTTGCTATGTTTTTAGCATCTAGTGCTGTGCCTCGTGGCACCTGAGCTGGTGTACACTAACCCTGTGAAGATTTTATAAATGTCTTTACTTACTCAAGCAGGAGCGTTGAACCCTCCCAGTTGTGAATCAAAAATCTCAAGAAGCAAGTATTAGGTTTTGGTGTGAAAAGAAGTCTGTAATGTGAAACAACTCTTTGTCTCCCCACCTCCCTCCTTTGCCCCTTACTCCCATTGTTGTAAATACCTTTTAATGGCAAGCTGCATATTTGTACGTTTTGTCCCTAACTGCTAAAATCATTTTCTTCCACCTAGTTTGACTGTAACATTTGGAAAAGGAATAAATGCTGTCTCTTAAAAAAAGTGCATACTGTTCGCTTCTATTTGTAAAACATTCTCAAAACTATAAAAATAGAGAGATGGAGGATACGTTACTGGTTTCCAAGATGATGAGGAGAGGAATCAATTGTCACCGCAAAGGAGAAACAGAATAGCTATCTTTGTGGTAATGAAGGTTGTATCTGGATAGGAGTGGTAAATATCCCTGAGTGGTAAAAGGAGTCAGAACTGTACAACATAAAAGTACATTGTATATTGTATTAATATCAGTTTCCCAGTGTTGATACTGTACTGGATTTACATAAGATATAGCTGATATGTATGTGGTGGGGAGGACTTAATGAGGGGTACAAGGTATGAGACCTCCCTATATTTTCAATACTCCTTAATTCTAGAATACTTCTGGGGCTGGGAAGAGAACTCAAATGGCTAATACACATGGTTAGCATGCTGGAGGCCTAAATTTGAAACCTGGTACCACATGGTCTCCTGAGCAGTGCAAATCCAAGTGCATGGCACCCCATCTCACCACCACCATCAATTGCAGCCACAACAAAAGGGAAAGGAAGAGGAAAAATTTAAAAATGTGTGGTAGGTAAGTATATTATAATGCTGTTAGGCTTTTAAAGGAAAGCATTTCTTCAACACCATGAATGGAACTCAAAAATATTGTGCTACAAGGAAGAAATTGGTTGCAAACAAGAAAAATGTGTTTCATTTCATTCGTCTAAAGTAGATACATAGATAAAATTGTAGTCAGAGAGAAAGAGGTGGCTGTTAAGAACTGGAGAAGGAGGGCAGGGGAAGGGCTGTGTAAAACATGTTAGTTTCAATTTTTCAGCATGAAAAAGATCAACAACTACATGAATATACTGACTACTACTAGACTAAACCTTTGAAAATGGCTGGGCTGGCAAATTTAATGCTATGCATTTTTACAACAGCAAATTTAAAAGAGGACCTTAGTTCTGAGCTCTGCCACAAAGCTACTGAGTCAAAATGTCAAGTGCTATGTCTGTATGTTTTTTCCTAAGTTCTCCATGTGATGTTTATCTCCTCTAAACTTTGAGAACTACTGACCAAAACATATAGTAAATTCTTTCTTCCCTGCAACAAACTTGATAGTGTGAGCTTAACTTCCCTTTACCAGCAACCCCCCCGCCCCCCCGCCCCCCCGCCCAAGAATATTTATGTGCTTTCACTTGCTGCCAACTAGGGTGCTTAGAGAATGGAAAAACCATTTTATTCTTAGTGAAAGCAGAAAGGAATCAAAAAGAAAAATGTGCTGCTAAAGGAGGTCATCCAGTCCATCTCAAAGCCCAGCAGAGATGACTTTGAATCAGGCACAGTTTCAGATGATGCGTGACTCTGATTTTCTCCATTAGAGTGAGTAATTGAAAACGGGCTATGTGTATGCTGACAGAAATTATGATTTTAAATTGTTCACATTAGATAAATCGCAGACTCTGGGGCTGTCTGTAAGAAGCGATGTTGAGAATATTAATGAGCACTTTTGCTGGAATGAGATTTTGTAAATTCTACCATAAAGACTCTGGCTTTCATTGCCACCAATTAGGGAGCTGCTGAGAAGGCGCTGGTATTATTCAAGGTCAGTGTTAGGCAAAGAATAAGCTCGTGAGCGCATAATACTAGGCACTTACCATATGCTGGTCACGGGACTGGGTTCTATCCATGGAAGGACTTATTCAAGTCTCACCTTAGGTCTATACATAGGCGTTATTACTACCTTTTTTTTTTTCAGAAATGGCAGCTTAGAGAGTCTAAGCAATTTGATAGAGTTTTCTGGCTCTAGAGCCTATCCTCTTAACCCCCGACTCCATGATCCTGCTAATGTACAGTCACCCTTTTCCCTCACCTCCTGGAGCTTCTGCCACAGACCAAGAGTGCTGTCAGATGAGGGGCATTCAATAAAGAGCTAAAAGCAAATTTTTTTGCTAGTTCATTTGTTTTTAACCTCTTTTTTCTTTTTTATTGAATCACTGTGAGATATAGTTACAAGCTTTCATGTTTTTCAATCACACAATGATCAAATATTCATCCCTCCACCAGTGCACATTATCCACCACAAATGTCCCCATTATACCTCCCTTTCCAACCCCCCACTCCCCGCCTCTATGTCAAACTATTTTCCTAATACTCTCTCTCTACTTTTGGGCATTATGGTTTGCAATACAGATACTGAGAGGTTATCACGGTTGGTCCTTTCTCTACTTTCAGCACACATGTCCCATCCCGAATGACTCCTCCAGCCATCATAGTCTTAGTGATCCCTTCTCTATTCCAGCTGCTAGAAGCAAACGTTTTACCTTACTTCTGGGGTCTGGTATCAACCTGAAGCCTAGATCTGATTTCTGAGTCTCTGGCTTTTTCCCAAGTCTGTCCTGTGCTTCCACTCCCAAGGCTACAAATTAGAAATCGCTCCTTCCTATTCCAGACTTAAAAAGGAAAAAGCAATCATTTTGATATAATCAAAATTACAAAACCAATTTTTTGCTTTGTAAAAGCCTACAATAAAAGAATGAAAAGACAAGCTACAAACTGGGAAGAAATATTTGTGAATCATGCAGCCAATAAAGAAGTCATATTTAGAAAACATAAAGAACTCTCAAAAGTGAACATTAAATATATCCAGTTACAAAACAGAAAAAACATGTACAGACTTTTTCCAATAAGAATATACAGATGGCAAACAAGCATATGCTAACAAATTCAGCATCAGTACCATTAGATAAATGAAAATTATAACCACAACGAGATATCACATACCACTAAGGATGGCTAACATAATTTTTTAACAATAGCAAATGCTGGTGAGGAGCTGTAAAAACTGGGTATTTCATACATTGCTAGTAGAAATATAAAATATAGTTCAGTTGCACTGGAAAGCAATAACTGTCTACAATATAGTATAGGAATCACACTCTTTAGCCTTTAACCGCAGAAAAATAAAAACTTATATTACATGAATGTTTGGAAAAGGCATAAGTAACCTTCATGGTGAATGGATAATCCAAGGCACAATCATGAAATACAATAAAAAAGGAACTAAGAACGGATACATTCTGCAGCTTGAATGAATCTCCAGAAATTATGCTAAATGAAAAAAGCCAATCCCGAAAGGAACATATTGTATGGTTCTATCTATATAATGACTTTGAAATCACAAAATTATACAAATGAAGAATGCACTATAGTTGCCAGAAGTTAAGAAGTTGTGTGGGACAGAAGTAACTGGTTATAAAAAGTCAACTCAAGGTGCTCCTGTGTTCTTGGTACTGTTCACTGTCTTGCTTGTGGAGGTAACACAAGAAACTGACACAAGTAACTAAGTGTGCATGCACAGGTAAACACACAAATACAAATATAGCCTTGGCAATAGGAATAATAATAACGAAGTAAATCAATTGTAATACTCTAGTTTTGATAGTGCAGTTTTGCTAAATATTACCACAAGGGAAAAATGGGCAAAATAGAAGTAGTGTTTCTGGAAAGATGCAGGGACAGTAAGGTGGTGATAATAATCTCTGGTGCAATGAGATCTTTCACTTTACTTCTTTAAAGAAGATTTTCAGGGAAAACAATCCATATTTTTTTTGTTTCTGAAAATGGGGTGTTGGTGCAATAAGTTTAGGAACCTCTGGTGTACAGGGGTCTCTTCGAAATATTTTTTTGTTTGGGGGCCACCCCCAGCAATGCGCAAGGCATACTCCTGTTTTTGTGCTCAGGGGTCACTCCTGGTGGTGCTTGAGAGACCATATGTGATGTCAGGGATCAAACCAGGGTAGGTGATTCTGCATTATCACAACAAAAAATTATTTAAGAAAACAAGTCAGGGGACAGACCAAAGAGATAGTATAGGAGTTAATTGCCTTTCATTTTGTCAATCTTTTCTCCATCCCTGGCATTACACATTTACCCAAACTCACTGCCAGGAGTCTCCCCACTTCTAGCACAAAGTTGGAAACAGCCTTTAAACACCACACACGTGTATCCCAACATTTCTCCACCCAAATCATTCTGTTTATTGAATGGAGGAGCAAAAATGGGATGAGGGATAAGGGAGACCAATAAAACCATTGTGGTAAGTCAGTATTTCTTTTTTGTGACACTTATAGAAAGAAATACTGGTTATTTGGATTGGAAGTTAGTGAATATGAATAGGAATGGATGGATGTATTTTGAAGGAAGAGCTGGTAGAAACTCAGCTGTCTAGATGGCTATGAAGTTTTTAGTCCAGAAAATTTTCCAGAATGGGTCCGAACCTAATGTCGCTACTATTTTAATTCTTCAAATACAGTGTATTCTCGGTGACTTGGGCTCTCTGATCTGCTGAGGACAGAAAAATAAAACTGCTTGAAGAAACTGGCCTACTTCTCCTATCATGGACTGCGTTTTAAGAGTATCTTGGACTCTCTAGGATGGAATGATCTAAAGATGGGGGTTTTGCTATGTTCTCTTGGGTACTCAGAGACAGAACTGATCATCAATGACTCTTTTCCACACGGGTGTTTGACTTTAATTAGCACAAACCTCAAGGAGACTGGCATAAAGGTGACATCCAGAACACTTGGATCCTCCTAGGGCAAGATGATAGATATTAACTGGCACACATCTTAATGAACAAGAATAGTCAGGGGTGGCGCAGATGTGGAGAGAAAGGGACTCGGGTCAGCCATATTGGCTGCGTGCAAGGCAAATGCCCTACCGCTGTGCTATCGCTCCAGCCCATAATAAATAAATTAAAAAATAAAAATTAAAACAAAAATTTTATTTTTATAGGTCCCTGCTTGGAGATTGTCAACTTCAGTGAATTCCAGATATACCAAATTAGCTCACAACAAATCCATGTCAATCCAACTTTACAGATACATGACTAAATCTTTGTGGAGATGAAAGCCATGCCATTAAAATTCACAGGTATCCTAGTTTTCCTGGTTGAAAACTCTTTGGTGCCCTCAGGAGTGGCACTGGATATGTCTCTACCCTGCTGAAGCCGTGGCAGCCACATCCCCACCCCATAGCTGCCTTCATTAGAGTTGTCAATGGCCCAACTCCAGTGCATCACTACTAATATCTGAGACACAAGCCAACAAAAATTCCAGGTACACTAATTTTCAAGTTGATAACTCTGGGGTTTTCTCAGAGTGGAGACAGGCAGCCTATCCACAACCAAATCGTTCCAGAAGCCTTGGCAGTCACACACACACTCCGTAGCTGCCTCCATGTAAACTCATCCATTGGCCTAATTCTACAGATTGTGGAGTTCCTAGAGTGCGCAGCTGCCTATGCAGCCACACAACACCTCCAAATTTGACAATAATGACATCCCAATAGGAGCACACTAATTCAGTTGGGAAAGCAACATAGAAGCCAACTAAGTTCAGTGAATAAAAGCAATAACACAGAAAGCTCAATTAGCAATAAACTGTTTTGTAAACCACCAGACAAGGAATTAACGACCTCATACTGAGGTAAGACAATTTTCACGAATTTTCTTTTACTGAAGTTTTAAAAAATAACTTCACTAGTCATTTAACTGTAACAAGTAATATAAGGGAGGGGGTTGTGGAGGGTGGTTGGGAAAATGGGTATAATAGTGGAGAGAAGATAACAATGGTGGTAGGATTGGTGTTGGAACATTGATTGTCCATAATAACTGTATTATGAACAACTTTGTAAACCATGTTGTTTAAATAAAGAAAAAGAACAGTTGAAAATATTATTTTATTTTAAGCACAGTGACTTACAGTTCTGCTAATGATAGGGTTTCTTGCATAAACCTTTCCAACATGACACCCTCCACCAGTGTTCACTTCCCTCCACCTTTGACCCAGTGTCCACCTGTAGGGTGACATTGCTTTGTCCTTCTTCCACAAGAAGCTTAGGTTTATCTGGTCACACCCATCACAGTGCTCCTGAGGCACTTCCATTCCATTGTGTTTATCTGTAAACAGTCTTTCCTATGCTCTCCTCCCCACCCAGTTGATCAGCTTTCCCCCTAATCAGACTCTGTTAATTTGTTAAGGTCAGATTCCCAGAAATCTATGATTTTATATGTATGAGTGAAATATTGCCTTTCTCCTCTCCTTATGCCTTATGAACAGTTTACTTTAAAGCAATATCCTTTTTTGTATAGATACAGGAAGACCGTTAACATTATGCTTTGTAATTTAGGATTTGATTGGCTTTGAATATTACTCCCAGCTATCTGTTTTCTCGACTTAAGCCTCAGTTGCCCTTAGTTCCTAACACCTCAAAAGCAGGGTCCCGACGAGGGACTGAATGGACCCAGGGCAAGCGGTGAGCTACCCTGGCATCGAAATGGGCCAGGCCAAAGTGCCATGATTCTTAACTATAAGAAGTTAAGAGTTTGATCATAGACAAATGCTGTCATGATCCAAAGGTAACGACGAGACTAGGATCCTGCTAGGGGTGGGAAAGACTATCTGGCCTGAGCACCGTAGTCTGAGATCGAGATGGCCCTAGGAGAGCAATTCTATAAGTTTAAGATATTTCTTACTGTATCCATACAAAATGATTTATATTATATATGCTTATGTGTTTGCTAGACAAGAAGAGGAGAAACACACCCAGGAGAATCAGCTCTAGGGTGGATTGATCTGATAATGAGGATCTGTTTTAGGAGCGGCTTTCCCTGAGGCTAAAATTTCTATCCCTATTGATTGTGACCACACCTATGTGTAATTGTTCCCCCAATTCCTCATGGAGAGAGATATAATGAGACTGTAGAATGGGCAAAGGCGGCAGAGGCAGAGAAGGGAGACTGGTGTAGATGGAGAGAGGATCAGAATAAACTGCTACTAATACCAACCAGCCTGCCCTCGTTTCCTTCCTCTGCCTGACCATCGCTATCGACGTCCCCAGGGTGGAAGAAGGGTGAGACTACAGAACGTGGGCGGCGGGAGAGATAAAGCCACCGCCGCTATGTGCTGTGCCCCTTTTGTGTGAGTTTACACATCTACCTATCATCCTATTCCCAACCCCATTTCCCCCTACTTCTCCATGGTAAGCTTTTTACTAAAGTCCTGTTCTCAGTAGCAAGTTACCTTTGGGAATTTCTTTTATTTTACTATGTTTCTTTATATCCTGCATATGAGAGAGCTCATTTTGTATCTGTTCCTCTCCTTCAATATAGAAGCAAATCACATAGCTTCATTTTTATAATCAAATAATATTCTGTTTTGTATATGTACCATAGTTTCTTTATCCAATCATCTGTTCTTGGACATTTGGGTTGTTTCCAGATGTTGGCTGTTATGAATAGTGCTGCAATGAACATAGAAGCGCAAATGTATTTTCTGAATAGAATTTTTGGGACCTTGGGGTAAGATGTCCAGAAGTGGAATTGCTGGGTCAGATAGCAGTTCAATTCCTAGTTTTTTGAGGAATGTCCATATTGTTTTCCAAAATTAGACTGAGTTGATTTAAAGGAAAAGTGAATTTCCAGAAATGGAAATTTCCAGAAATAGAAATGATTTTTTATGCATAAACTATATAGCCTAACATATAAGGCCAATAGTAATCTGTTATCTTTAGAAATTAGAAAGCAAGAGGGAAATTACTAAATTGGAATTCATAAACGATAGTCCCTGAGGGGCAGACAAATTAGAAAAGGTCAATATAGATTGATTTATCCCTAAGTAGGGTACAAAGCCTTGTACAGAGGTGATGGATATTAATTCCATGAAGAACAGGCATTCAATGCAGTGCTAGTTTGTCTATACTTTACTGAACCTTCTGAGTCCAAACAATGGAGGAAATAACACTAAAGTTTTCTGTGCTTTTCCTTCTCTAGATTATGACAGGAACTCTATATTGTGTAGAGTGAGTAACAGACATGACTTACCTTGTACCTGGCATGTTCTTCTCCTTATTATTCTTTTGGGATGCTCCTTTAGAATTGTTTCAAATCCCACTGTCCTGCTGCCACGCCCAGAGGACGATAAAAATTTAAGTCCTTCCTAGCTGTTGTTGCAGCTCTACAGACACTAGGGGGCAGTCAACTACATAAATTTGGTCTTCCTTTGGGCCACTATGAGAGGATCTGAGGCCATGCCTGCAAGTCTGGGCAAATACTTCTGCTCTCCTCCAGAGGCTCATGGGTTCCACTGATCTGGGAAATTCCTTGCACATTAATCTCTTTGAGACTGAAGAATTGGACTACGAGTTCATTTCACTCCACAGTGGTTTAAGGAGGCAAAACAAAACTGGCTTTCTTCAGATTTTATTATATTTTTGACACATGTAGTCAATGGAAAATTTCTTACAGCACTTTAGAGATGTGAACTAGCATACTCCATATCATTTTAGTACATGATAAAGAAAACTATATCTAGAATATAAGCCAATATATTCTCTTTTTGTTGTTGGCTTTGGGAGTTCACATTCAGTGGTTTATAGAGGATTGGAATCACTCCTGGAAGTGCTCAGGGCATCAAGTGGTTCCAGAGTTCTAATCAGGATCCCCATAATTCAGAATATGCACTCAGCCCATGCTTTTATTTACTTAGTCTTCAATATACTCTTATTGGGACCCCTTGCACTGCCTTTCAAGGAGGAGAAAAGAAATACAATTTATACTTTACTCTCATAGAACACAATGCTTCTAGTAATAATAAAAGCCATTTGAATCTACTGGGTTCCCCTGATGATCTTAGATGGCAAGTATCAGTGGTCATGAGGGCCAGCTGATGGGAAGATGAGGACCATTGAAGAATAGTTCCCCAGCCTACTTGCCTGGTCTTAGAGCATAGGTCGGAGAGTAAACCTTGCATCTGAGTTGGTAATAGATTTTTTTAGATCCACAGCTTTAATAACAGATCAAATCAACCAAGGGGATGAACAATTAGATGAAATGAACAGAAACTAATCGAATGACATTTGAGAGAGCTTGCTTAGCTTCATATGGAAATAAATTACTAAGAGCCCCAAACCAAAGGTAAAGTGCTTTCAGGAGCCAACATGCTGAGTCCATTGGGCCTCAGGATGCAAAGTATATAAAAATAAGGCTGCTAAACTGAACAAAAAGAGGCAGTTCAAGAACACAGGCATCATATTCTCCAGCTGGTTTGGTACATGCCTGTGCTTCTCTGGACAGCCTGAGCCTAATTAATGGGCAAAATAACAGTGAATGGGAAAATAACAGTGAGGCATTTGGTACTTTTCCTTCTCTCAGTTATAATAGGCACTCTCTGTCCTGTGTCCAGAGGATAATGAATTTGTGCTGCCTCGTGCCCTGGCAAGGTGTTCTGCCCGTCCTCTTCAGGGCAAATGTACTTCACCGGGCAGCCTGGCACACACTGAACTGTTTTGATAAAGAACATGTATTAGGAGCTTTAAACTATTAGCATATAAAAAGGCTTTTAGAAGCCACATCTGGCTGTACCACTTCTAATGAGGCTTGGTTTTTTTTCCAACAGAGCTGCTTATATTCCTTCTTTTCTGTAGAAATTCTGTTGACAGTGTTTGAGAAATTGAAGACGTGAGGTGAGGTTCTAGAAAATGGGAATAAGCACTACCGAGTCCTTTGCCAAAAAAGAAATCCACAAACAACACAATTGTAAAGATACAACCTAAAATATAATGATTAGATTTTATTTTGAATAGGGTTTTTTTTTGAGAGTTAGTTCAGACCACAACTGGAGGTATTCAGTGTTTACTCCTGGTTCTGTGCTCAGAAATGATCCCTGGCAGAGAGAGTACCAAGCTCAAGGAAATTTCTCTGAATGCAACTGACCCAGGTTGAGTCCCTGGAACTGCAGAGGGGTCCCAGAGCACCATCAGGAGTAATCCCTGAATGCAGCACCAGGAGGAAGCCCTGAGCACTGCTGTGTGTGGGTCCCTCTCCCCCAAAAAATAGAGAGAAGGAAGATAGATTTCCTCATGCATCACCTTCTCTCAACACACTCATGGAATATCTGGGAACGCAGCTATTGTTTACTATTGCTTCTATCTTGTGAGCTTGGTATTAAACCAAGAGGAAACCATGAGGCCAGTGGGAAATTGGAGTATTTTATTTTCTCAAAGGACCGTGTGTTAAAGAGTGGTTCCCCACCTGCCCTTTAAGAGTTGCAGTGGTCGCCATTTTCTAAAAGCCACAAGAAGCACCAGGTACGAGTGGCAGTGACAGTAAATCCCAAGTCTCTCGGGACAGGGAAGGTGTGGGCTCTCCTTCCCCCCACCCCGATGGGATGCCGAGATGATGCCACATCTGCCCACCATCTACTTAGGCTCCCACATGGCCACGATCCAGAGACATACAAATAAATCTTGAACCTGAACAACTTGCAGCAGAGATGGCCCAGGACTTTGCAACAGGCCTTCTCCACTGGGCTGCTCCAGATGGGGGCAGGTGTTGTCCCTCTGCCTGCCTTTTTTTTTCTTTTTGGGTCACACCCAGTGATGCACAGGGGTTACTCCTGGTTCATTAACTAAGGAATTTCTCCTGGCAGTGCTCGGGGGACCATATGGGATGCTGGGAATTGAACCTGGGTTGGCTGAGTGCAAGGCAAACGCCCTACCTGCTGTGCTATCGCTCCAGCCCAACTCTGCCTGCATTTTAAGAGCTCCAGTGGTTGCCATTTTCTAGAAGCCAGCAAGAAGCACCAGGTACAAGTCGCGGTGTCGGTAAATCCCAATTCTCATGGGACAGGAGAGGAGTGGGCCCTCCTTCCACCCTGCCCCAATGGGACACCGAGATGATGCCACATCTGCCCACCATCTACTTAAACTCCCACGTGGCCACAATGCAGAGACGAACAACGAATCTCAGACCTGAGCAACTTGCGGGAGTGATTTCCTCAAACTCTAATTATTAAAATCTTAGAATTTCTAGAACATGCAGCCACTTTCGTGGCCACACAACATTATATTATATCCATAACAAACAATACAAAACACATTTTATAGCAATTGCATTTTTGACACGTATGAGGGGTGGTAGGACTGGTCTTGAAATATCAAAGGTAACTAAAGCAGAGAAAGAATATTTTGCAGATTGTCTGCCACACAGGCAGAGGAAGGTGTGGAATGGTGGGGGAGGATACTGGGGATTTTGGTGGTGGAAAATGTGCACTGGTGAAGAGATGGGCGTTTGATTACCATATGATCAAAGTTCAAACATGAAATTTTTGTTACTGTACCTCATGGTGAATTAATAAAAAATTAAAAAAAAATTTTTTAAAAGATTAAAAAGAATAAATAAATAAATAAACTATGAGCATAAAACTAAAAAAAATAGTGATCCCTTTTGTAGGAAAAAGCAACTTCCAGTATAACTTGTGGTGTTGGCTTCTTTTCTTGGGTGTGTAAAAATATCGACTTTATCTAGAGTGACCACCCCCACGGAGTGCTTTATCTCCACTTGAGCTCATCTTCCTTCTGCTTTCTAACATGGGTTGCCTCAATTTCCGCTAACAGCATTGGTCTTATTTCCTTCTAGAATTTCTCACACTGGAGTTTTCAGAGTTCACTTAAGTCAATGGAATCACCAAGAATGAGAAAACTGGCCCAAACCTTAACTGAAGCTTAATCAGGACCTCCAAGCTACCAGGGCACCTTTTCCCCAAACTTCTCAGCAGCTGATGAAAACCCTTGCATAGAGAGTCGCCTAGGACTGGCTTCCTCTTTCCACTCAAGAAAATTCAGACAAGTCTTAGTCACTCACCAATAATGCCATGAATAAGAAGCATATGTGGTATTTGAAATAAGGCTCTATTCATTACCATGTGTTTTATCCATACTCCGTAACAGTGGTGCTTGGGGTGCAGGGTTAAAAACAATAGGCTTGGGTTGAAGAGACAGTACAGCAGGTAAGGCAGTAAGGCACTTGCCTTGCATGTGGCTGACCTGAGTTTGATTCCTGGCACCCAATATGGTCCCCAGAGTCCACCAGAAATGATTACTGAGTGCAGAGCTAGCAGTCAACCTTTAGCACAGCAGTGACTGGCCCAAAAATAAAAAAATAGGAAAAGAAAAAAAAGCCTTACTTGTCAGAGGCTGAGATCTTAATCACTGTGTGATAGATGCGGTCTCTTGGTGAACATGAATTGAGGGCCTGTTATTCGTTTCAATTTTTTTAATCACTTTAATTTAGGTACTGGGATTTATAGTACTGTTACTCATACTTTTCATGTGTAGATCATTTCAACACCATACCCAGCACCAGAGAGTCCACTTTCCTCCATAGAATTCCAAATATCACTCCCAACTCCCCCCACCACATATAAAATCAGTTCTATAAACAAAATCTTCAATTTTGATTACTTAAACCGTTTATTATTCCCTTTCTACATTTCTTTTTAAATCTCAGATAAACTGCAGAGATGCTGACACCTATACACATATAGGTAACTATAGGTAAACTCCTGGAATTCCACAAAATACTAAACCAATGATGAACTGATCAAGTAATTTTTTTCAAAAGCGCTGTTTTACAGGTTTATAATTAAAATTAATATTCTAAATATTTTTTTTTGCTTTTTGGATCACACCTGGTATTGCACAGGGGTTACTCCTGGCTCATGCACTCAGGAATTACTCCTGGCGGTACTTGGGAGATCATATGGGATGCTGGGAATTGAATCTGGGTTGCCTGCGTGCAAGGCAAACGCCCTACCCGCTGTGCTATTATTGCTCCAGCCCCAATATTATAAATAATTGTGTGTGAATGCCTTTTAAGATTTACATGAAATAGTTAAATCCCATATTTGTAAAATTGTACACAGTTCTTTACAAGGTCTCATTTTCTTCATATATTGGATGATGACAATACTCTGAATCATCTGATTTATAGGGAATTTGGTATCTGGCATTTGCATCTGTCTATACCTCCCCACAATGCCTCAGGGAAGTTGTTTACTTGGTGAGTTGCTGTTTCATTCCCATCTTTTTAAATTTTTCATCTCAATTATGGACTGTGCTTGAGCTTCCAAGTAGCAGGAATGAAACACTAATTCAGGTTGGCTTGAACTAAGAGCTTGCATCTATATTGCTTGTATTATGAGGACTGAATAAGATACAGAATGTTCTGGGCCTGACTCAACCCATTTCCCCTAACAAAAGCTAGCAATTTTATAGCTATTACTGTTAAATTGAGTCTGAAACTCTTGACTTCTTTAGCCTCTCCTAGTAGATTGCTCTCTGTGCCTACACCAAAAAATGGTCCAAACAGAGTTTCTCAAGCAGAAGGTTATACAGCCCCCTTGTGGTCCCTCAGAATATTCCTCAGATGAAACTTGCATATACAGGGGACCATGGCAGGAGATTAGGGGGTTCGGCTCATAGGATATAGAGAATACAGGAAGGAAATAAGGTTGGAACGAGGCCACTGTTAGAAAAAGGTTGAGAGTCAGCTCCCCATTCTAGGGGGTGGATGCACCTTCACCCAAGATATGTACTCGTAGATCTCCTTTTCCTTCCTCATAATCTCTAAATAATAAAACTCTTTTACTCCACAAAATAAATAAAAGGAAAGAAAAAGTTTGAGGAGTGCTGGCCTCAATGTAACAAAATATTTCCCTATAAATTTTAGGAAAAGAAAGAGAGAGGAAGCTCTTGGGTGTCTATAGGGCTAAGAAACCCCATCTATGCCACTTTCCCCTTTATTTCTCCTCTGGCAGCCTGAATCATGCAGGGAGAAATAAGCTTACTAAAGATGGAGAAAAATGTGGGGAGGGGGGATAAATTGTGACCTTCCAGAGTTACTCAGCTCCACAAATTGCCCTCCTTCAAGATCCCCCTCCCTCCTTCTAGCAATAGATAAGAAGGTCGAAGCAGAGAAAGACCACCAGTAGCTGATCCTGCTACTAACCTATGTTTTCCCAACTCTTCCTGTTGGTTTATTTGTTTGGGGGAGGGTTACACCCTGGCAGATTCAGTGCTTAGTCCAGGCTCTGTGCTCAGGGATCGCTCCTGGAGGTGGTGGGGGGTATGGGGTGTTGGGAGGTGCTCAAGAGACCCTACACAGTTCCAGTGATCAAACCTGGGTTGGCAAGCACTTTTCCTGCTATACTAGCTCTTTGCCCCCCACCTTACCCTCCTGTTATGCCAGTCAGTTTCTTGAGTTAGCAAGAGGTGAGGACAAAGAGAAAAGAGGGAATGAGGAAGAGTGGGACTGAGGAGGGCAATTCTAGCAAGTTCACAGCTGGGTCTTCAACTCCAACTCCACAAACTTAGTCCTGTGCCAGTGGTTCTCCAGCGGTATCTCACAGTCTTTGACACACCAAAATACCCTCTCTTCAATTCTTCCTCTGCCCCACCTGAACTAGAGCAGTCTTTGTCTCTTTGTCCAGCTCCAGACTCGGATAGGAGAAGGAGATTTTCTCTGTCCCACTGGCATATCCAGCCTGAGCTATTCTAGTAACATATTTGGATTCTCCCCAAAGACTCTGCTTAAGAGAAGGGATGATTAGCCTTTTGAAGATTACATCTTATGCTGTTCAACTTCCATGGCTTTGCGTCTGTTGTTGCAGTGGCTTGAAACAGTCTGCCCCTTTCCTCCATCATTTGCCTCAAATTCCACTGATTTTGTAAAACGCTTCCCTGCTCTTTCCTCCCCGGATGTAGTTTCTTCCTCATTTCAATCTTCACCGATAGCCATCAAATGCCACTTCAATTTTCCTCATAATCACTCAGATAAATGTCTTATTTTACCTCCACCATGTTGGTGCTGAAATTTGTGTTAATTAGATCACGTTTAAGTGCGAGCCACCAGTGGTATGTGCTAATTTTAACATGTTGAGATCAATAACTTCCTTAGAGGCAGGACTATGTCTAATCATATGCGAAGCCCTGCTCTGCCTTACACAGATGAGACAGTGAACACTGAATCCTAATTACAAACGCTTCACAGAAACAGGGGTATGTATTAATTTATGGATTTTATGGGCGGCACCGTTGGAAAGGATGAGTAAGGAGAGGCTGCTAAAATCTCAGGGCTACGACAAACGGAGGTGTTACTGGCTCCCACTCAAGCAAATCGATGAACAACAGGATGACAGTGATACAGTGATACAGTGATGGACTGACTCTGGAAGCTTAACTGCTACATGGAAAAGCACTTGTTTTTGGTTTTGCTTTTGGATCACACCTGGAATTGCTTGGGGGCTGATCCTTGTGCTTGGGAGACCAGGTGGTGCCAAGGATTGAACCTTAGACTCCCACATACAAGCATGTATTCCAGCCCTTTGCACTCTTTTTCCTGCCCTAACAGTGTTTCTCTTTATGGGGAAATGCAGGCAATATCTAATTACTGCATTTATTTTTTTTATGTGTTTTCTGGTTTGGAAGGTCACATCCAGCTGTGCTTCTAGGCTTACTCCTGACTCTGTGTTCAGTGATCACTCCTGCTGAGGCTCAGGGAACCATGTGGGATGCTGGGTATAAAACCCTGGTCCACTACATATAAGGAAATGCCTTATTCTCTGTACTATCTAAACAGCTCCTAAACAGTGAATTTTATTTTATTTTATTTTTGGGGGGGTTATTTCATTTTTAAAAATTTTTATTGAATCACTATGAGATAGTTACAAGCTTTCATGTTTGGGTTACAATCACAGAATGATCAAACACCTATCCCTCCACCAGTGCACATTCCCCACTATCAATATCCTCGGTATAACCCCTCTTTCCCACCCTCCCTCTGCCTCCATGGCAGACATGATTCCCCATAATCTCTCTCTACTTTGGGGTATCATGGTTTGCAGTACAGATCCTGAGAGGTTATCATGTTTGGTCCTTTATCTACTTTCTGCACACATGTCCCATCCCGACTGATTCCTCTAGCCATCTTTTTCGTTGTAATCCTTTCTCTATTCCAGCTGCCTTCTCCCCTTTGCTCATGAGGCAGGCTTTCAGCGATGGAGCAATCTATCTGTCCCATGTATCTACTTTCCTTAGGGGTCAGCCTCATGTTATGTTGTTTTATACTCCACAAATGAGTGCAGTCCTTCTATGTCTGTCCCTCTCTTTCTGTCTCATTTCACTTAGCATGATACTCTCCATGTCTATCCATTTATAAGCAAAGTTCATGACTTCATCTCTCCTGACTAGCTGCATAGTATTCCATTGTGTAGATGTAGCAAAATTTCTTTAAGCAGTCATCTATTCTAGGGCACTTGGGTTGTTTCCAGATTTGGGCTATTGTGAACTGTGCCGCAATGAACATAAAGGTACAGATGTCGTTTCTACTGTGCTTTTTTGCATCCTTGGGATATATTTCCAGAAGTGGTATTGCAGGGTCATATGGAAGCTCAATTTCTAGTTTTTGAAGGACTGTCCATATTGTTTTCCAGAAAGGCTGGACGAGTGTACATTCCCACCAACAGTGAAAGAGTGTCCCTTTTTCCCCACATCCATGCCAGTAAACAGTGAATTTTAATATGCGCACCTTTTTAAATACTAAGATGGCCCTAGAGTAATAGTGTAAAAAAGATGGTGCAATCTTGTTCAAAAACTACAAATAGAAGACTGGAAAGAGTACCGGGGTTAAGATGCTTGCTTGGCATGAAACCAACGCTTTTCTATCCTTGTCACTTCACGGTCCACCAAATATTGCCAGGAGCGACTCCTGAGCATAGATCTAGGAATAACACCATCACGTGTGGTCTAAAGCCTAAAATAAACAAATAAATAAATAAATGCTGCAATTTGCATTTTCGGCCAGAAGAGGGCGGTATTGGAAGCTGCCAAGTTAAAACAACTTTGAACCCGAAGTTTCTTTTCCTGAACTGTATCGTTCTCCTCACTAGAGGAGGAAATCCTTCAGCAATAAGCAACAGATCCCTTGTCAGCTAGGCAAAAACTCAAGGTTGAGCTGGAAGGTGGTCATGGAAGGAAAAGGGTAAAATTATCCCCATAATCTCTGCATTTTCTTTATTAGAGCTAAGTCAACTACAATTATTTACTTTTGATATTATACTACTATAATATTATACTACTATGAAAGTAAATAATTGCCGGGGCCCCTTGGAGGGAAGCGGATTGAGCTTTCCTCGCCGCCCTGACCAGGGCTCCGGCAGCCAAAGACCTCCAGAACCAGCCACCACCATGCTGAGACCACTCTCCGCACACATGAAGGTACTGGCAGAGGGACAAAGTCACGCGGGTTCCGGGGCCAAGATCTCCAAGCCTATTCGGATTGGGGCCGGGCATCCTCCACCCAGATCCTCCAAATTCCAGTAGGCGGGAGTCACACCCACGAACTGGCCCCCTGGCGCCACGTAATCCCATCAACGACCAACACCCAGAGACTATAAAAACCAGCTCCCGGAACCGTGCGGCCGCATTTGCGGCCGCACGACATCTTATTATGACATCTTATTATCTCATTCCTACTTTGGACAAACTGGCAGGCTACTGAATGTAGCCTGCCCACATGGCAGAGTCTGGCAAACTCCCCGTGGCGTACCCAATATGCCAAATACCAGTAACAATGATGGGTCTCATTCTCCAAAAGAGCCTTGAATATAAGCTCAAGGCTAGGATGAAGGAGACGTTAATGGGGCCTGCTCGAGGCAATCGACGAATAACAGGATGGTCGTGATTCGTGAATATTATACTACATATAAAAATAGAAAACGACTTGTAGAAATTATGGTCTTCAATCATTTTCCCCTAAGATCCTATTAGTATAAGATTTTCATAGGCTTTTCTAACTGGAAGAAAACAAAGGACTAGTTGTCCTGTGGTGTTTTAATTTTTTTTTTTAATTTTTATTAGTGAAACACCATAAGGTACAGTTGTAGACTTACAAATTTTTGTGCTTGGGTTTCGATTATACAATGATCAAACACCTATCCCTCCACCAGTGCCCATTTTCCACCACCATGGATCCCAGTATCCCTCCCACACCCTTCCCCCCATCCCACCCTGCCTCTGTGGCAGGGCATTCCCTTTTGTTCTCTCTCTCCTTTTGGGTATTGTGGTCTGCAAAAGAGGCATTGAGTGGCAATCATGTTCGGTCCATGGTCTACTTTCAACATGCATCTCACATCCTGGGAGGATCCTCCAAACACCCTTTATTTGGTGCTCCCTTCTCTATCTGAGCTGCCATTTTCCCTAGAATGCCCGGCTGGCTTCTAAGCCATGGAGTAATCCTCCTGGTGCTGATGTCGGCAATTCTTGGGTATTAATCTCCTATTTTGTTACTTTATGACCCCAGATGAATGCAATATTTTATGTCTATCCCTCTCTTTCTGACTCATTTCGCTTAGCATGATACTTTCCATGTAGTACCACTTGTATGTAAATTTCATGACTTCATCTTTTCTAACAGCTACATAGTACTGCATTGTGTAGATGGACCAAAGTTTCTTTAACCAGTCATCTGTTCTTGGGCACTCAGGTTTTTCCCAGATTCTGGCTATTGTAAAGAGTGCTGCAATGAACAAACAAGTGCAGATGTCACTTCAACTACACATTTTTGCCTCTCTGGGATATATTCCCAGGAGTGGTATTTCTGGGTCAAATGGGAGCTCAATTTCTAATTTCTTGAGAATGGTCCATACTGTTTTCCAAAAGCGCTGAACCAGTCAGCATTCCCACCAACAGTGAAGGAGGGTCCCTTTCTCACCACATCCGCGCCAGCATCGGTTGCTTTTGTTCTTTTGGATGTGGGCCAGTCTCTGAGGTGTGAGATGGTATCTCACTGTGGTTTTGATCTGCATCTCCCTGATGATTAATAATGTAGAACATTTCTCATGTGCTTTTCTGCCATTCGGATTTCTTCTTTGAAAAAGTTTCTGTTCATTTCATTGCCCCATTTTTTATGGGGTTGGATGTTTTCTTCTTGTGGAGTTCAACCAGTTCTTTATATATCATTGATATCAACCCCTTGTCAGATATGTATTCGGCGAATATCCTTTCCCATTCTGTAGACTGTCTTTGTATTTTGGTCACTGTTTCTTTGGAGGTGCAGAAGCTTCTTAGTTTAAGATAGTCCCATTTATCTATCTCTGTTTTCACTTGCTTGGCCAGTGGCATGACATCTTTGAAGATACCATTAGCTTCAATGTCATGGAGGGTTTTGCCAACTTTGTCTTCAATGTACCTTATGGTTTCCAGTCTGATGTTGAGGTCTTTAATCCATTTTGATCTTACTTTTGTACACGGTGTTAGGCAGAGTTCTGAGCCCATTTTTTTGCATGTAGCCGTCCAGTTTTGCCAGCACAATTTGTTAAAGAGGCTTTCCTTACTCCACTTCACATTTCTTGCACCTTTATCAAAGATTAGATGATCATATGATTGAGGGGAGATGTCAGTGTATTCAACCCTGTTCCATTGGTCTGCAGTTCTGCCTTTGTTCCAGTACCATGCTGTTTTAATTATTACTGCATTGTAGTAAAGTTTGAAGTTAGGGAGGTTGATTCCTCCATTTTCTTTTTCCCAAAAATTGCTTTAAATTTTTAAATTGTGTTTTAAATTTTTTAAAAATATTTCAGACATAAAAGAAAGCATAGATGTTTTATATAGATATAACCAATATTCATATACCCGGCGTTAGATTCAGGGGAATTGCTTCACTAGAAATGATCGCTAGAAACATCCCTTACTCCTCCTGCCAGGCCCCAACTCTCAACAAATGGTTGCACCCCCAAGCTTTCCTTGCTAATGGCTTAAAAATATTCAACCAATGAAGCCTGAGAGACAGTACAGTGCACTTACCTTGCATACAGTTGATCTAGATTTGTTGTCTTGAACTGCATATAGTCCCCTGAGCACAGAAACAGGAACAATTCTTGAGCACAGACAGGTACACCACCCTCACCCCTGGAATAAAACAAACCGGAAATAGATTCAACCACCAATTTCTCTTCTTTATTTAAAAAAATCTGGGCCACTTCTGGCTGTGGTCAGGGGTCATACCTGGCAGTGCTGGGGAGAACTTATATGCTGCCAGGATTCAAACCAGGATTGTGATCAGGACCGCAGTTGATGCTAGGCAAGTGCCTTATTCTTTGTACTATCTATCTGGCCTTCAGCTAGCAATTTCAAAAAGTGAACACATCCCTTAAAGAATCCAACTTAGAAATCAAAACAAACAAATAAAGCAGTAGGTACCCAAGTATGTTCACTTTGTGAACAGTTTTTCAGTTGTATTTTTACTTCACATTTTCCCTGCATATGTTACAATTCAATAATATTTACCAAGAAATCAATAGATATGTGTCTATCTACTGTGTTCTCTCAACACTCTCAACACTTTCTTGTTCTAAAGTTCCTGAATATAGCCTCACACCTATGTAGTTATTGAACATTTACTACAGATTCATGCATCCATATACAATATGCATTGTAATTTGGAAGTTTTGAAAAAATTCACATAAATGATTTGAGTCTATCCTATTTTATTTTGTTTTGCTCTACACTGTTTTGTGTATTATTATAATCACTAGGAATATATTAGAAAAGAAATGACTGTGATTTACTTTTCTTTCATCTTTTAAATCATTTGATCAATTCACTTGACATCCCATTACTCATGATTTGATCAAGCAGATGCCAGTAATGTCTCCATTCATTCCTGTCGCATGCTAGTGTAGCTCAATGGCTTCTGCTCGCTACAGAAACACGAAGAGCCCCAAACCAATCATTCAGGGTCTTGACGAAGAAGTCTGACCATCTCGTAGGTGGGCGGCCACACGATCTTTTGATGTCCCGTGGAATCCACTCAGTAACGGCTCTAGTCCAGCGGTCTAGAAATCGCATTATGTGTCCAGCCCATCTGATTTTTTGATGCCCTGGCAAGCGAGACAGCATCCCTGATTCTTGATCGTCGATGGAGGTCGGAACTCTGGATTCTTTCTCTCACTCGAGTGAAGTGTGTTACTCCAAGCATAGCTCTTTTGATTCCTCTTTGGGAGACCTGAATAGTGTTCTCATCCTGTTTTCATAGAGCCCAGGTCTCTGAGGTGTATGTTAATGCAGGAAAAACAGTGGAATCGAAGAGATGTGCCCAGAGCTGGAGGTTCTTTGTCCTCTTAGCTATTTCTTTGATGCTCTTGAAGATGTTCCAAGCTGCTCTCTTCCTCCTGCAAAACTCAGATGCCAGGTCATTCTTTATGTTGACTTGATTTAGGTACACATAACTGTTGCATTCGGAGATGTTATTTCTGTTGAGAGTGAATGGAATGTCAGGAACGAGACCATTTCTCATAAACATTGTCTTCGTGAGATTCAGCTGTAGTCCAACCTTTCCACACTCATGGTTGAAGTTGGCCAGCATTTGTGCCGCTTGGCTAATGTTTGGTGTTATTAGAGTGATGTCATCAGCGAAGCAGAGGTAGTGTAGTTACTGACCGTCTATCTTCACTCCCATTCCTTCCCATTCCAGTCATCGCATGATGTTCTCGAGGGTGGCACTGAAGAGTTTCGGTGAAATGGCATCACCCTGCCGAACCCCTCCCTTGACATGAATGATCACTTCCTTGTAGAATGGTGAGATCCTGGTAGTGAATCCATAATACAGCTCACAGAGGATCCTGATGTATTGAGTTTGAACACCCTGTTTGGCTAGGTCTTCAAGACCACTTCAATCTTAACAGAATCAAAGGCCTTCTTTAAATCAATGCACATTAGATCAAGCGGCATCTTGAACTCCTGAGAAACCTCAATGAGATTGGTTATCATGTGGATATGGTCAATTGTGCTGAATCCTTTTCAGAAACCGACTTGCTCACATGGCTATTCTTCACCTAGTGTTCTGCCAATCCTATTCAGGATGATTCTAGTGAACAGCTTGTAGATGTCAGACAACAGGGAGATCTGATCTTCTCTCTTTGAGGTCTTCGTTGATCGCATCTCTGCACTGTTTTGCAAGCTTGGACGTTTGCTTGCGATTGCCTGAGGTTTGCGCCAAGCCATGTTGGTGAATGAGCTCAAGAGTTTTTGAAGACAGACGTCTTTTTGTGTCTCTTTCTCGCCGTTCTTTGCACAATTATGGAGGTGCTGAACCAGCCGATAGTATTCTTCGTCAATGTTGTCAATGACGGCATCTTCCCATGTTGCAGCAATAGTGCCAAAGAACTCCCAGTTGGTGGTCTTTCTGGGAGTTCTCTTCTTAAACTTTGCACCCCTTTCTCCCCACTCCATGAAGTAGAATTTTGCATGAAGGAGACAGTGGTCCAATCCTGTTTGGAATTTTGGGACAACAGCGACATCAGTCAGGAAAAATCCTCGATTGAATATGATGTGGTCAATTTCATTGTGGAACCGTCCACTGGGAGACTCCCATGTCCAACGTTTAGATTTGGCCTTCTGGAACTGTGAGTTACCATAGATGGTCTTGGTCGACATGATGAACTCAGACAGTCTCTCACCATCTTTGCTCCATTCCAGACCATGGGTCCCAATGTGGAGTTCTTCGGCTGATCTTCTCGGTCCTATTTTGGCATTAAAATCACCGACAATGATCTTGTAGAAGGTGTGGTCTTCTTTATAGAACTTCTCCAGCTACATGTAAAACTTCTCAATTTCTCCTTCTTCATAATTGGATGTTGGTGCGTAGACAACGAAGATAGAAACTGCCAGCAGTGAGCCACATCTATTCAAATGTAAACGTCCAATTTGGGTTGGTAGCCATTCGAATGAATCAATGCTCATGGCCAAGTTCGTGTTGAGAAGAACACCAACACCACGGATGCCTCTTTTGTCGCATTTTCCGAGAAACAGTTCTCCAGTGTTGAAAACGGTGTGAGGTGATTGATGCCTTCTCATCTTGGTCAGACCAATGATATTGTGTTGTACTTGATCTTTCACGCTTGCATCATCAGGTCCTCGATGGATGCATCTGATTCCAGCCAACGTGCATTGAAAGTACAGACAGTCGTTTTTGTCCTTCTTCATTTTTGCAGACAAGTTTGGCCTTGAGATTTTATCAGCCTCTCCTTCCTCATTCTTCTTCACGCTGCTGTATTAGTGGCTCTTTCAGTTTCAGGGGAATGAGACCCATTGTATTTACTGGTTTTGGCATATCAAATACGCCATGGATAGCTTGCCAGCTCTGCCGTGCAGGCAGGATACACTTGGTAGTTTTCCAGGCTCTCCAAGAGGGATAGAGGCTTTTAGGGTGGCCTCTAATCGCCCTTGCAGGTATTTCCATGGTTCAAACCATATTTGAACCCCATCAAATATGGTGCGGTAATCTTGGAAGTTGAGTATGAAGTGTCTTATGATGTGTTGCATGGCCACATGGTCCGGAAAGCATCCTGGAGCATGGCGGTGGCTGGGTAGTGGAGGTACTTCTTTTAGATCTGTTCATTTAATTGAATCAGTACAATGAACAAGAGAATTATCAGAAATAAGCTCATATTTGCTTTTTAAGAAGTCTTTACTGGGCCAGGGGGATAGCCCAAAGTGCTGGAGAATGTTTGCTGAAGCACCTTGGGAGACCTAATTACTTTCCTAACACTACACAATACCCAAGCACCTTTGAGATATGTGACTTTACTGAGCTCAGTGCCAAGTATGACCCCAATAATCAAATCAAATTTAAAGTCTGTGAAAAAATTTATTTTTCATTTTTTATTTTATTTTATAAAAATATATATTTTAGAGCAATTTACAAATCATATATTTATATGTAATTCAGTTTCTGTAATAAACCAGAAGCTAGAAAATATGCTAATAATATTATTCTAGAGTAAAAGGAAATTAAGTGACATTCTTTAGTAAAACATGTAGAATTCATATTGACACTAATTCAACCAAAGTATCAGAAAAGTAGCACTTTTATGTAATGGGATAAACTATAAATTTATAATTGTACTCATTACTTTAGTATAAATTGTGTACAAAAATTATTGCCTACATACATTAGTCACACTTAGCAAGTTAAGACATTGAAATTCATGATTTGTTCAAGATTAATCTATTCTAGGCTTCAGAAATGATCTTATTCCTTAGGCAAACTAGGACAGAATCAAGGCTAGCAATGAAACTAAACTTGGTTCAGAAAAACTCAATTTAATAATCCTTTCTGTTTGGAGGACATATTAGTTGAGGTGAGGGATACAGCCAGCTCCCTAGTGCATTGTGGTTGCTCCCAGAGGTGAACAGGGGACAAGGTGATGGCAGGAACTGAACGCAGGTCTCCTGCATTCAAAGCACAAACTCACATATTGACCTATCTCCCAAGGCCCTCAATATATATTTTTAATTCATTTTTAAAATTAAATCACCATGAGATACACAGTTACAAAGTTTTTGATGGCTTCAGTCTTATGATGTTCCAACACCCAATACTTCACCAGTATACATTTCGTACCACCAGTGTCCATAATTTCTCTCCCACCCCCAGACTGCCTCTCAGGCTCGTTTCTTCCCTCTCTGTCTCTCTCTGTCTCCGTCCCTGTATCTGTCTTTGTCTCTGTCTCTCTCTCTCTCCTTTTGGGCATTATGGTTTGCAATAAAGGTACTGAAAGGTTATTATGTATATCCCTTTACCTATTTTCAGCACTAAGCTTTTGTCCACCATGATCATTTCCAACTATCATTGTCAAAGTGGCCCCTTCTCTATCCTAAATTCTCTCCCCCTCCAGCTTGTGGCAAGCTTACAACTATGGAACAGTCCTCAAAGTCCTTGTTTCTACTGTGCTTGGGTATTAGTCTCATACTAAGTTTTTGATATGTGATGCATTTGTCTATGTTTATATCTTTGGTAACTTTTCTTCTACTCTTTAGGAAGTATACTTGAAACTTTGAAGGAAGGTGATTAGATTTGGGAGAATCAGTCAACTTGAAGGAATCTCTAGAAAACAGCCCCTATTTCATAGTAAAGTCTCTACTCTCCACATAAAGCTGCACTTCAGACTTTTTTGATCAGGGGTAAAAAATACTCAACCAACAATGTTTTCTTGTTTTATTTGTTTACTTTGGGCCACACCCAGAAATGCTCAGTGCTTACTCCTGGCCCTGTGCTAAGGGATCACTCTTGGCCAGTGCTTCTGGGGGACTATATAGTGTTACAGTGTCCAAACCTGGGTCAGCTGCACGCAAGGAAAGCACCCTATCCACTGCATTATCTCTCCAGTCCCACAACCAACAATCTGAAACCACAAAATTATCCAAAAAGGCATCCTTCATACTTCACAAATGCAAAGTTGTGCAGAAAGGTATCACAATGCATATGAAATGGCACAGAGTGAACACTGATTTAAGAATGCTCTAAAGTTAATAAGATATATTGAAACAAAAATTCGCCTAAGTATGGCTGAGTCTCTCTGAGGGTTAACAAAAATCCTTCAGTATCTTGATCTCCTCAAAAACAGCAGTTGCAGGGTAAAAGAAAGAAGTCAAAGGGAAGTGGTAAGAACTTAGCACTTGCCTAGAACTGGAAACCCATCTGTATGTTCTGGAATTCCACCATTTTAGTTTCTGCTGCTTTTCCTTAACCCAAGTGAGAGTCAATTAAATTCTTTTGCAATTAAATTGTGTCTTTAATTTTTTAAACTTTAGGCACCATGGTTTACAAAACTGTTACTGATAGGGTTTTATACTTAAAGCATTCTAGCACCACAGCACCCATTAAAGTGTCTGCTTCCTTCTACCACTTTCCCAGTTCCAGCTCAAATTCCCCTTCCCCAGCATTATAAGTTTCTAGCTGAAGACCGATTTTCAGTGTCTGTTGCCCTTGGGCATTTGTTATACTCCTACTATGTTTCTTTAGATCCCACATACGAGACAGATTGCTCTATGTTTGTCCCTCTCTTTCTGAGTCACATCACTTATCATGATCCTCTTCGAGAATCACTCCTTCAAACAGGCATATGAAGGAAAATTGAAGCAAGCTGGGAAATCATTTTACATACACATCTCATCTCAATTTTATATTAAGACCCAGGGGGGAAAACCCCTCAGATAATCACCTTCTCTCTTTCTCAACACTTTACCACTTCTTTTATTTAAAGGACAGATTCCCTTCTTCCCCTATTATTAAGAATATATCAAACTAGAAGCTTCTGTGCCTCAAAAGAAACAGTGACCAAAATACAGAAAGAGCACAAAGAATGGGAAAGAATATTTACCCAATACCCATCTGATAAGGAATTAATATCCAGGATACATAAGGCACTAGTAGAATTGTACAAGAAAAAATCCCAACCCCATCAAAAATGGGGAGAAGAAATTAACAGAAGTTTCCTCAAAAAAGAAATACAAATGGCCAAAAGGCACATGAAAAAGTGCTCCACACCGCTAGCCATCAGGGAGATGCAGATCAAAATATCAGTGAGATATCATCTCACACCACAGAGACTGGCACACATTCAAAAGAACAAAAGAAATCAGGCTGGGGTGGATGTGGGGAAAAAGGGATACTATTTCACTGTTGGTGGGAATGTACACTCGTCCAGCCTTTCTGGAAAACAATATGGACAGTCCTTCAAAAACTAGAAATTGAGATTCCATATGACCCCGCAATACCACATCTGGGAATATATCCCAAGGATGCAAAAAAACACAGTAGAAATGACATCTATACCTATATGTTCATTGTACCTATATGTTCACAATAGCCCAAATCTGGTAACAACCCAAGTGCCCTAGAATAGATGACTGGTTAAGGAAACTTTGGTACATCTACACAATGGAATACTATGCAGCTAGTCAGGAGAGATGAAGTCATGAACTTTGCTTAAGAATTGATAGACATGGAGAGTATCATGCTAAGTGAAATGAGTCAGAAAGAGAGGGACAGACAGAAGGACTGCACTCATTTGGGAGTGTAAAACAACATAACATGAGGCTGACTCCTAAGGAAAGTAGAAACACAGGACAGATAGATTGCTTCATAGCTGAAAGCCTGCCTCATGAGCAAAGGGGAGAAGGAAGCTGGAAGAGAGAAGGAATTACTAAGAAAATGGTGGCTTGAGGAACTGGTCGGGATGGGAGATGTGTGCTGAAAATAGATAAAGGACCAAACATGATAACCTCTCAGTTTCTGTATTGCAAACCATAATGTCCCAAAGTAGAGAGAGTGTATGGGGAATATTGTCTGCCATGCAGGGTGGGAGAGGGTGGGAAAGGGGGGTTTTACCGGAGATATTGATGGTGGGGAATGTGCACTGGTGGAGGGATGGGTGTTTGATCATTGTGTGATTGTAACCCAAACATGAAAGCTTGTATCTATCTTACCGTGATTCAATAATTTTTTTAAAAAAGAATACAGTGTCACAGAATTTCAGGGGTAGAATTTAACACCTATATGAGCATATAACTCACTATACCCACCACCAAGTTTCCAAGGCCATCCTGTCACCAAAAAAGACTCTTGTCCTATTTCTCCAACTTCCACCTCCACTTTTTCCTTTTGCCAGTTTGGCTGCTTTACTTATTATGCTCATAATTAGTGGATCCATCTGCTAATTGTCTTTCATTTCCTTATTTCATTTAGAGTAATCACCTCAAGTTTCAACTATGTTGTCTCAAAAGGTATGCTTTCACCTTTTTGAGCAGCAGAATTATTCCATTAAGTACAAGTACCACAGCTTTTTTTAAATTCAGTTATCTGTCAGTGGGCATATAGGTTGATTCCTTATCAGAGCAATTATGACTAGAGTTATTATAAACATAAGGGTACAAATATCCTTCTGAATTAGTGTCTTCCTAACCTTCAGGTATGGTAAAGACTACAGTCTTTGTTAAGATGTGATATAAGGAGCTGGAGTTAAGGTGTCTGCCTTGCACATGGCCCCTCAACACCACTGAGAGCATCCCTGAGCGTGAGCTAGTAGCACTGTAGCACTGTCCTCCTGTTTTTCATCGATTTGCTCAAGAGGGAACCAGTAATGTCTCCATTGTGAGACTTGTTGTTACTGTTTTGGCATATCGAATGCACCTCGGGGAGCTTGCCAGGCTTTATCTTGTGGGCGTGATACACTCAGTAGCTTGCCAAGAGGGACGGAGCAATTGAACCCCGGGTAGCCACATGCAAGGCCAACGCCCTACCTGCTGTGCTATCACTCCAGAACATGAGACAGTATGAATAAAAACTCTATCAATCAAGTAATTTTTAAAAAATCTATATAGCCTTAATATAGAATGAGATTACCTGTTTGTTGATGGAGGTAGGTGAACAGGAAGGGTCCTTGGGACATTGATGGAGAGAAGCTGGCACTGTGGTGATGGATATGGCATGAAAGTATCATTCAGAGTACTTTGAATCAAGGTACCACAATAAAAATGGGGGAAAACTCACAAGGGATAGCCACAAGGTTTAAAAAAAAATTTGAACCACACCTGGTATTGCTCAAGACTTTTGTCTTGCTCTGTGCTCAGGGATTACTACTGACTCTATGCTTAGGGATATCTTCTGGCTTGGGGACCATAAGTGGCTCCTGAGATCAAACGTGGATCAGTCACAGGTAAGAAAGCATCTTCACCTTTGTACTTTTACTCTGGCTACCATAGTCACAATATTTTTTACCTTGTTTCTTCTCCCCTTTTTATTTCTCATTGAATTTTCCAGAGTAAATTTAGATTGAGAACATTCTAAATATTTGTAGGCTCAATAACACAGTTAAGTTCATTTCATTTGAAAATAGGCCTATACTTCTGCTTTAAGAGAGTTCTCCCTAATGTTTTGAAATTATACCTTTCTTTGTGAGACAAAGGCAGTTTACTTTTTTAAGAGAGCTGGGTAAAAGGCTTTGTATGCCCTACAGCTATCCAGTCATTTTTAGAAGAATGAATAATCACTCCAATTAACAAAAGAAAGAAGAAAATTTCATTTGAAAATTTAACCAGCTCTAAAGATTTCCCCTCAGCTACTTCCATGTTTTGGAGACAACATACATTGGAGACTAGAGACTATCTTGAAGGGTCAAGCACTTCCTTTGTGACTCAGAGCTCAAAGTCAGGAGAGGATACATTTCTTCCATGAGGATGAATTTTAACTTGGATGTGAGGGAACATTCCTTCCCTGGATCTGATTAAAAATATTCAGACACTCTACACAGAGAGCTTTCAGACTCCAGGCTTTTTCAAGTTATTAGGATCTGCATGAGGCAAAGGAGGTATCTCCCTAACAGGGCAGAGGGGTGCCTATAAATACAGTAACAAAGATCCAGAATCTCAGACCCCCATATTGACAGAGATGAACAGAATTACCACGGATTTTCAGACTCTCAACAAGATGACTAGAGATCAAGGTGATGGAGGAGGGATAGCACAAGGAAGAGTAAAGAAACAAAAGTAGTAGCTTTATGAATGTCTCTGACCACCCAATACAGGGTTTTCTGTGACTTTTCCTTGTGCTTATTAGGGCTACAGGAACTTGATATTTGCCAGGACTAAATAATCAGAATCAAATAAGCTTCTGAATCCTCATCCCACCAGAGGCAATCATTTTCTGGTCCTCAGTGGGGTAGGGTATATCCTTTGCATGTGGAATCACCTAATTCCAACCTTCACGTCACATGGTCTCTCAGGCACTTCGAGGAGTGACACTGCCTTCATAAGCACAGAGCCTGGAGTGGTCCTAGGTACAACCTGGATATGACCACTCCCAGTTCAAACTAAATCAAGCCACATTACTACCTCTGGGACGAGTGTGGAAGAAAAAATGAGAAAGTGCTGGTAAAGTTGAGCCAGAAAGACGTGGAGGAGGAAAAAGTAGGGTGGGGTTGGAGTAATGCTTCAATTCCTTACTGGTTCCTGGTTTCAGGGTGCTGAATAATCAATCATTTCAGGATATCTGGGGACAAAAATGTCACCTGCTGACACTGGACCTTGTCCCTCGGGTCAATGACAAGCTACCCTCTGAGCAGCCATTGAAGCTAGGCAGTCAGTCAGGTGATATTGGGGGCGTCTCATGATGAATGCCTATTTGTTAGAGGCAAAGGTATGTTTTTATCTGCTCAAAAAATATTTTTCCAGCTATATCAGTACATTGAGCCAAATGGGTGACTTTACTGAGAAAAAAAAAAGAAAAGAACACACATGAGTGTGGCAACTAGATAACGGGAACACACTAAATTAGCCATGCCACTCTACCCAATTGAGAGGACACTGATGGGTTTTGAAAGCGTGTGGCTTTCTGGTTGCTACAGTTTTAATCAGTTGGATCTGTGCTCACTTTCCTGAGTCTCTGTAAGTTTGACTTCGTTGCTTGTGTCCTTTCTGGTTTCCTTTGTCAGTTTCAGTTGTTCTCACCAGTAGAAAGGTTCTAATATGACAAGGCAGAGGCAGCTCCAGGCAGCCAGGGTGCGGACTTCCTGTGTGGTGCAGCCAATCACTCTGTGCCATTCCTGCTCCATTCACCATGGGCTTCCTCGGAACATGCCAACAATCACATGGTGGAGTTGGTACTGTAGATGCTCGTGAAGAAGGAGCTATGTAGCCCCTAACAACAATTTCAGCTAGAAAAGATGATAAAGGCTTTTCAGCAGAAGTCACGTTCCCACAGAGTCCCAGATAGGACTGAATGAGTCAGGAAAAAGTTCGATGTGAAATTTCCAGAGAGCGATTAAGTAATGTAACTTTCTACATATCTGCCCCCACAAAAACGTGTATGTGGATTTCACAATGGCTCCAAAGTGAAGACAACCCAAATGCCCTTCAACTGATATATGGATAAGCACAAGATAATAGATTCCTACAATGAAATTAGATTCTACCATAAATCTTATTTGTGTGCTCCTATAATAAGAATCAACTTCAAAAACTGTTATGTTATTTGAAAGATGCCAGTTACAAAAGGTCACATTATCCATTATTCTGTTTATATGAAACATCCAAAAAAGCAAATTTATGCAGATTTTAGTGGCTGCTAAGGGCTAAAGGGAAGAATATAGATAAAGAATACAATCTTTCTCTTGAGGAAAACATTATGCTTCCTCTATCCCCCAAAATAAAACATTGTAAATGTTTATAGTGGTGATGGCTGCACATCTCAGTGAATATACAGCAAAGCTGGGAATTGTTCATTTTTCATTCCCTGGATGATTTTTATTATATGTGAATTAGACATCATTTTGTTAAAAAAGGTAAAAATTGAATCGTGAGGTCAGGGGTCAAGGGTGTAGCTCAACAGTATAAAACTTGCCTTGAAGGTTCAGAAACCTAGATTCAGTCCTGGAAACACACACACACACTGATCGAGATACAGTACTTTACAATCCAATAAACCAGTATTATAAATCACAGTGCCTAGCTTTAAATTTAAAAAAGAAATAGAGTAAAATACATATGTTTTAAAGACCCCAGGGATGCGACCCAATGGTAGAATGCCTGTCTTGGAAGTTTGAGTCTGAGAATTCAGTGCTACACAGCATCATTTTGCCTAGTATGATCCCTGGACCACTGCCAGTGTGGTTTCCTGTGCCACAATCATGTGATTCTCAGTGCACCACAGCCAAGTGTGCACTGGCTCATGTCCCAAATTGGGTAGCTTTTAGTGACCACCGCAACCACCTGTGCAACACCACAATATCTCAACAAAAAAGCGAAAGGCAAAAAGGGCATGTCTGACAATGAATGGATCATATGGTATGTGAGGAAAAATGTCTTTAGACATAAACAATGGTAAGGGCAGAGGCCCTGAGGGTGGGGAGAGTTTGGTTTATTTCAGGAATAGAAGACCATAATGACTTCTTTTTAACATAAGTAAAACAGGACTTGAGAGATAGTCCAACATGGAAGGCATTTACTTGCTTATGACTGAACCAAGTTCAGTCCTCAGTATCACATAGAGTCCTAGGAGTGAGCCCTGAGCACAGGGTCAGGAATAAGCCCTGAGCATTTCTGAGTGTGGCCCAAACTCCAGACCCCCTCCAAAAAATGAGAAAGTAATGAAAGATGAGGAAAAGAAATAAATAGGAATGTGATATTATAGGGTTCTAGGTTATTTGAATAAATCTTTTATATCTCAAAACAATGAAATGGCATTGTAACATTTGAGTCAGGTAATGACACGGTCTATTTGAAATTTTGGCTGCCTGGTGAAGGAGAGATTGGGAAGTGGGATTATAGTGACAGATTAGATTAGAGCAAGTGGGCAGGCCACTACAGAGGGTGTGAATGTGTAGTAACAGAGAATAAGGAAACAACAGAAACAATGAGAAGAAGTGAATGATTACGGTCATACTTTGTAGGTAGAACTACTTGGACATAATGAAGTAATAAATGAAGGAAAAGTATGAAAGAAAAGTAGAAAATAGGTCTAAGTACTCTAGTATTGATTACAAGCAAGTCATTACTTTTGTTTACTGTCTCTTTGGAGATCTGTTAGGCTATGTGACAATGCATGACTTTCTCTACTTGTAACTCAAAAAGACAATGTGCTCATCTTTCCCTGTTTCCTGAGTCATTTGTCCACTGTCTTATTTGTTTTCAGCCTCTACTCTCTCAAACAGGGCTGGAGCGATAGCACAGTGGGCAGGGTGTTTGCCTTGCATGCAACCAACATGGCCGACCCGAGTTCAATTCCTCTGCCCCTCTCGGAGAGCCCGGCAAGCTACCGAGAGTATTCGATATGCCAGACACAGTAACAACAAAGTCTCCAATGGAGACGTTACTGGGCCCGCTCGAGCAAATCAATGATCAATGGGAGGGCCTTTACCTTTTACCTTACCTTTACTCTCTCAAATAACCTAACTCCTATCCATAGTTGTATGATGATAATGAAGTCTTTCAAAACTAATTTTTCTCTTCATTGTTATTAAAATATTGCTTCCTCCCACTGTTTTTGCTTGCTTTCTACATATAAACTTTGACTTTCTGAAGCATAAACTTTCTATGAAAGCCATTTCTTGACCATTTGTATCTGCCAGAGAGGTCAACTCAGGGTTCTAAAGAGCTACAGGAGGCTACATATTTTCCCCCTAGGAGTTACCCATGGAGCTTTGAATTGTCTGTGGTTTTCAATTATTTGTGCTATTCTTTATTTCCATCAGCATAGCTAATTGAATTGGCTCTCAGTCTCAGAGGGAAGAAAAGGCTTTATAATAAAGAGTGAAGGGCTGGCAAACTCATTTCGTGGGACTCAGCTAAAAAGCTTTACAGGAGAAACTTAATAAGATCAAAACAATGTTTTTTTTCCTCTTGTATGCAATCCAGTTTTATAAAAAGCTTTGGTTCCTAAAATTGCTTTTAAAATTAATGATTTCTAGATACAATAGTCTTCTTACTAAGAAATCAAGTAATTGACATTAACTCAATGTTTAACTTCATTAACCATGCAAGTTCTCAGTGAACTACTGGGAAAGTAATCAACTTTCTTTCCAAGCTATTTATCTAACAGCATTCAAAGGAGATCCATTTACACCAGATTTACCCAGAGTGTCTCATTAGTTTCCCTTTCATACTTGCATCTCCTGTATCCCTATCTTAATAAACAACACTATCATTCAATCAGCCAAGTCAGAAACCCCCTTCATCTTTCTCTTTTAATCAGTTACTAAGTCGTGCCATGGTGATTTTTCCTTTTGCAAATTCTCTGTCCTTTCTCCATGTAATCCTGTAATTATGAGCACATGTCCCACACACTTGACACTGAAGTATGCATATCTCTGGTAGCACTGGGGACTAAATTTGTGGCCTCAGACTTGAAAAGCAGTTGCCTCTAAGGCATTTGGTAATAACCCATTTTTCTTCATTTAGACCTAATTTAATGAATTGATTAAGTAATCCATTAGTTTATTTTTGGGGGATGCCTCCCAAGTGGTGCTCAAGGGTTTTAGGGGTCCCACTAGGCAATTCTTGGCCAACTGTGCTCAAAGCAAAGCACAAAATATGCAGTGGTCCTCAGGCCCTGAGATGTGGGGGACCATTAGGCCATTCCAGTGGTGCTCAGAAGGCACCAGCGTTGTACCTGGAGATGCTCAAAGGGCCATGTCAGAGTTCACACCCAGATCAGCTGCATGTAAGGCAAGTGCCTTGCTCCCTGTATTATCTCTTCAGCACCTAAACCCGATTTCAAATATCATACCTAAAATCTTTCAAAATCTCTCTCAAGTCAAGGGATTAGGGAATATTATATCCGCCATTTGGATATTGGGGGGCACACCTGCAGTATCAGGGTTTACTCCTGTCTCTGTGCTCAGAGATTACACCTGGAAGTGTTCAGGGAACTCTTTGTTGTGCTAAGTATCAAAACCATATAGGCTGTGCTTTCTTTCCAGTCTCCGATTTGCTATTTACCTAACATTGTTTGAGGGCCAGTATGGTACAGGCATATAGGCTGCAGGCGAGTGGTAAGAAGCATGGTGTCTGTTGTACCATACTACAGGATTTCATGGGATTTATGTAGCCTACAGGTCAGGCATTCCCACTCCTGTTCTAGTCAAGATCTATATCAAATAAGATCAAATATGTGTTGCCTAGTCAAAAAACACCCAAACCTTAAGCACAATGTATAAAAGCCTTTATTAGTTGTGTTTTGCGCACTATTTCAACATCATTTCCAACTCTTTCCTACTTGGACAACTTTAATGCCCTTATATATGTTATAAGTGTTATTAGTTGTATGTCCCAATTTATTGACTGCATATATTGCCCTTTTGTTCAGATGAATACTTATTATTCCAACCCCATCCCTGAGACCCAGCTTAAATATTTTCTACGTGAAACTGCCGAAACCCATTCCTCAGCTCTGAGAGAGAATAGGCGTAAAAATAATTTATCCAGTACAAAATGGGTAAGTGTATCGGATGGATGGAAGAAGCCTAGTGGTGATAAGGGTGACAGATGAAATGAAGACCCCAGACAGCTATAGTATTTGACAAGCTGAGCCAGAGAAATTGGATAAAAGATAGGAAATGAGGTTTTTTCCATTCCAAACCCGTGTTCTCTCTTGAACATATATCTCTAATTTTTTTCAAAAATACTATTTTATTTCACAAAAAACTTAAAAAGTAAAAAATGAGAAAGGAAGAAAAGTTTCAGAGAACAGAGGGATGAGGAAAGGCAGACTTGTGTTCATCCTAGTTTAGGATGAAATTGCTATACTTAATGACTTTATTCAGAAAAAGTGAAAGAGTATCTACTGAACAAAAATTCCCACAGGGAAAAAAGGCTTTGACATAAACATTGTAGGAATAAGAAGGAAAACAAGGGCATATTGAAACACATGTTGTTTTAGTTTTTGGTTTACAAGTGCAATATATTTTCATTTAGTGCTCTGCCCCTCTCGGAGAGCCCGGAAAGCTACCGAGAGTATCTCGCCTGCGTGGCAAAGCCTGGCAAGCTACCCGTGACATATTCAATATGACAAACACAGTAACAAGTCTTAAAATGGAGGCATTAATGTGCCCGCTCAAGCAAATCGATGAACAACGGGAGGACAGTGACAGACAAAGAAACACACACTAGAAGAAACCCTATACATTATTCATTGTTCTAGTATATACTTTTCCTGCAAAAATAATTTGGAAAGTTTATTTTTCACAAGAGGAACTTTATTTTTTATTTTATTTGTTATTAATTTTATTGAATCACCATGAGATAGTTAGAAGCTTTCATGTTTGGGTTACTATCACACAATGATCAAACACCCATCACTCTACCAGTGCACATTCCCCACCACCAATATCCCCAGTGTAATCCCTTTTTCTCACCCTCCCTCTGACTTCATGGCAGATATGATTCCCCACAATCTTTCTCTACTTTTGGGCATTATGGTTTGCAATACAGACCCTGAGAGGTTATCATGTTTGTTCCTTTATCTACTTTCTGCACACAACTCCCATAGCGACCAATTCCTCCAGCCATTTTTTTCTTAGTGATCTCTAGTCCAGCTGCCATTTTGATAATGTTAATCCACCCTATCCATGAACAGGGGATGTGTCTCCATTTCCTAGTGTCCTCTTTTATTTCTTGAAGTAATGATTTGTAATTTTCCTTGTATAGGTCATTTACCTTTTTGGTTAAGCTGATTCCGTGGTACTTGATTTTCTGAGGTACTATTGTGAACAGGATTGTTTTTTAAATGTCTCTTTCTTCTCTTTCGTTATTTGTATATAAGAAAGCCGTGGACTTTTGGGTGTTGATTTTGTAGCCTGCCACTTTACTAAACCGACCTATTGTTTCTAGGAGCTTTTATGTAGAATCTTTAGGGTTTTCTAAGCATAGTATCATACTGTCAGCAAATAGTGATAGTTTGATCTCTTCCTTTCCTATCCGTATTTCCTTGATACCTTTCTTTTGCCTAACTGCAATGGCCAGGGCTTTCAGTACTATATTGAATAGGAGTGGCGAGATTGGGCAACCTTATCTTGTGTTGAATCTTAGAGGGACGGCTTTTAGTTTTTCCCCATTGAATATGATACTTCCCGTGGGTTTGGAGTAGATGGCTTTGACTCTATTGAGGAAAGTTCTTTCAATGCCTATTTTTCTGAGAGTTTTCATCATAAACAGCTGCTGTATCTTGTCAAATGCTTTCTCTGCGTCTATTGATATGATATAGTTTTTATCTTTTCTTTTGTTGATAAGATGGATTATGCTGATTCATTTCTGAATGGTAAACCATCCTTTCATCCTTGGGATCAACTTGAACATGGTGTATTATCTTTTTGATGAGTCATTGGATTCTATTTGCTAATAGTTTGTTGAGGATCTTTGCGTCTGTGTTCATCAGAGATATCGACCTGTATTTCTCTTTCTTTGTGGTATCTTTGTCTGCTTTTGGTATCAGGGTGATATTTGCTTCATAGAAACTGTTTGGAAGTATTTTTGATATTTCAACTTCGTGGAAAAGCTTATAGAGGACTGGGAGTGGTTTAGTCTCTTTAAAGATTTGGAAGAATTCACTAGTAAATCCATCTGGGCCAGGACTTTTGTGCTTAGGGAGACTTTTTTATTACCGTTTCAATTAACTTGATGGTGATAGGTCTGTTCAGGTATCTTGGTTCAGCCTTGGGAGGCAGTAGGAATCTAGGAATTTATCCATTTTTTTTTGAGGTTTTCTTGTTCCGTGGCATAAAGCTTCTCAAAGTACTCCCTGAGGATCCTTTGAATTTCTCTAGTTTCTGTTGTAATGACCTCATTTTCATTTCTGATTTGGTTTATTAGGGTTTTCTCTCTCCCCTTCTTTGTGAGTTTTGCTAGAGGCTTATAGATCTTGTTTATTTTCTTGAAGAACCAGCTCTTGGTTTCATTGATCTTTTGGATTGCTTTTTGGGTTTCCATCTCGTTAATCTCTGCTCTAAGTTTTATTATATCCTTTCTCCTGTTCTGATTGGGCTCCTTTTGTTGGTCATTCTCCAAGCTCTTAAGCTGTGAGGTTAGGTTACTTATGTGGGCTCTCTCCTCCTTCCTGAGCAATGTTTATAGAGCTATAAACTTTCCTCTTAACAGAGCTTTTGCTGTGTCCCATAAGTTTTGGTAACTAGTGTCCTCATTTTCATTTGTTTCCAGCAATCTTTTGATTTCCTCTTTGATTACCTTTTTAAGCTACCCATTGTCCAATTAGTGAGCTGTTTAATTTCCAGATGTTTGATTTATTTTTCTGTTGTATGTGATTTACTTCTAATTTTAGTGGATTGGGGTCTGAGAAGATAGTTGATACAATCTCTATCTTCTTAATTTTATGGACGTATGTTTTGTGGCTCAGAATGTGGTCTATCTTTGAGAATGTTCCATGCACACTTGAGAAGAATGTGTATTCAGCTTTTTGAGGATGAATTGTCCTATATATATCTACTAAGTCCCTTTCTTCCATTTTTTTCCTCAGATGAAGTATGTCCTTGCTAAGCTTGAGTCTGGTTGATCTATCTGGAGGTGATGAAGCGGTGTTGAAGTCTCCCACTAATATTGTGTTGCTATCGATGTCTTTCTCCAAGTCTATGAGTAGTTGTTTTAAGTACTTTGCTGGTCCCTCATTAGGTGCATATACATTTAGTATTGTAAGTTCTTCCTGTTGTACAGATCCCTTGATCAATAAGAAATGGCCTTCACTGTCTTTTGTGACCTTCTTCAGTCTGAAATCAATGTTATCTGATACTAGGATGGCTACCCCAGCTTTTTTATGTGAGTTGTTTGCCTGTAGGATTGTTTTCCAGCCTTTGTCTTTGAGCCTGTGTTTGCTCTGACTATTGAGATGTGTTTCTTTCAGACAGCAGAATGTTGGTTTCAATTTTCAAATCCATCCTGCTACTCTGTCTTTTAATTGGTGCGTTTAGCCCATTGACGTTGAGAGAGATTATTGTTATGGGGTTTTGTCCCATTTTTCTGTTGAAATTTGGTGTATTTAAGGGGCCTGTCTTGTCGTAAAGTAGCCCATTTAGTTGCTACAAGAATAATTTTAGAGGGAAGAGTCAATATTCCCCAAGAGTCTATCGAGTTCAACTATAATAATTTTTTCAGAACTACTTTTTTTTTAATTTATGAATTTCTTTGTAGTACTTTCAAAAAGTGATTTTATTTAGGCATTGTAATTTGTAATGTTATTATAATAGAATTCCCAGAGAATTACATTTTCCAACTCTGAACCGACCACCAGTGCCAGCATCCCTTCACCAATGACCTAGGGTTTCCTTTCACCCACATCCCAATCACCTATCCCCAAGTCCCTAACAAACTCACTTTTTTTTTTATAGGAGTACTGCTATTTCTGGTTCTGCAGGTCTTCCTGCCGCTGCGCCTGGCTGTCCTCACCAGGGCCCCTTGGAGGGGAGCGGGTTGAGTTTTCCTCCCCACCCCGACCAAGGCTTTGGCAGCCGAAGACCTCCAGAACCAGCCACCACCATGCTGAGACCACTCTCCGCACACATGAGGAGGAACAAAGGCACACACGTCCCAGGACTGAGATCTCCAAGCCTACTCGGATCGGGGCTGAGCATCCTCCACCCAGATCCTCCAAATTCCAGTAGGCGGGGGTCACACCCACCAACTGGCCCCCTGGCGCCATGTAAACCCATCAACGGTCAAGACTCAGAGACTATAAAACCCAGCTCCCATAAGTGAGTGGCTGCATTTGCAGCCGCTCGACATCTTATCATCTCATTCCTACTTTGGACAAACTGTCAGGCTACTGAATGTAACTTGCCCACATGGCAGAGTCTGGAAAACTCACCGTGGTGTACCCAATATGCCAAATACCAGTAACAATGATGGGTCTCATTCTCCTAACTCTGAAAGAGCCTTGAATATGGCACTTTTTAAAAAAATCTCAGGGCTAGGACGAAGGAGACATTACTGGGGCCTGCTTGAGGCAATCAACGAATAACAGGATGGTTGTGATCATGATCTTCGTGACTGCTATTTATTCAGCCACTGATTAGCTGATTGAATTGGGCATGAACTCCACTTTACTTTTTTTTCATTTTTTATAATTTATTTATTAAATCACCGTGAGAGCAGTTACAAATCTTTCGGGTTTAAGTCTCGGTCATACAATGAAACACCCATACCATCACCAGTGCCTATTCTCCACCACCAAAAACCTCAGTATACCGCCATCCCACACCCTCCCCCTACCTGTGGGGCAGATGATTTTCACATTACTCTCTCTCTCTCTCTCTCTACTTTGATTGCATTCAATATTTTGACACCAGACCCACCATTATTATTTGGGATTTTACCCCAAAACTCAGATCTGCTGAAAAGGCAACAGTAGACAATTTGTTTTCTATTGCTGGTTATGAATAACATATGATGCCATGTGGCTGCAGTAATTTAACAATTTAACAATTAGATCTGGAGGGATTTCTGCCAAAACCTGCCTGGTTCCGATATTTGTTCCTGAATCTCTTGAATCATTGCTGTTCAGCGGCTAGATCAGGAGCCAGAAGACCGTTAGAGGGCAGCGACTCAGGGTATTGTTGGAATGGGGAGGAAAGAGCCGGCTCCACCCCCATCCCGTGAGGCTCCAGGTGTCTCATCCCTGAGGGCCCAAATCTGACTGTCCAATGGCCTCTGGAGGATGGCGGCCACCTAGCCGCCTAGGGGGAGCAGGCAGAGGGACAGCACCCTTTCCCCCTGGAATGGCCCAGTGACAGTAACCTACTGCGGGGTCCAGACGCATTTCTGCCAAAAGCCACTGGGTTCTGAGATTTGTTTCTGAGTCTCTGGGATCATGGCCATTAAGCAGCTTGATCAGCAGCCAGAGAGGCTGTTCGTGGGCCGCAACTCAGGGTTTTGTTGGGATGGGGAGGAAAGGGCCGCTCCACCCCCATCCCGTGAGGCTCCACGTGTCTCATCACTGAGGGCCCATACCTGACTGTCCAGTGGCCTCTAGAGGATGGCGGCCACTGGCCGCCAGGGTGAACAGGCCAAGGCACAAAACCTATTACCACCTGGAGTGGCCCAGTGCTGGAAACCTACTGCAAGGACTGGACACATTTCTGCCAAAAGCCACTGGGTTCCACAATTTGTTTCTGAATCTCTGGGATCATGGCCATTAAACAGCTTGATCATGAGCAAGAGAGGCCATTTGAGGGCGGTGACTCGGGAGTCTCATTGGGGTGGGGAGGAAAGGGCCGGTTTCCTACCCCTTCTGTGAGGCCCCATGTGTCTCATCACTGCGGGCCCAAACCTGACTGTCTAATGGCCTCTGGCGGATGGCGGCCACCAAGCCGCCAAGGGGGAGCAGGCGGAGGGACAGCACCCTTTCCCCTCTGGGGTGGCCCAGCGACAGTAACCTACTGAGCGATCTAGACACATTTCTGGCAAAACCGCTGGGTTTCAAGATTTGTTTCTGAGTCTCCGGGATCATGGCCATTAAGCAGCTTGATCAGGAGCCAGAGAGGCTGTTTGTCGGTGGCATCTCGGGGTCTCATTTGGATGGGGAGGAAAGAGCCGGCGCCACCCCCATTCCATGAGGTCCCACGTGTCTCATCACTGTGTGCCCAAACCTGAGTGTCAAGTGGCCTCTGGAGAATGGCGGCCACCGGGCCCCCAGGGAACAGGCCAAGGCATGAAACCTATTCCCACCTGGAGTGGCCCAGCGTCTGTAACTTACTGTAGGGACTAGACGCATTTCTGCCAAAAGCCGTTGGGTTTCGAGATTTGTTTCTGTGTCTCTGGGATCATGGCCATTAAGCAGTCTGATCAGGAACCAGAGAGGCCATGCCTCCAATTATATAACTGAGCCGGAGGTGGTTTGTGGGTGTGTCTCCCACATACCTAACTTTTGGCCATTTACTTTATTGGTAAACTTTGTCCCAAGTTTTTTGGGTCTGGCCAAAGGCATAGCAGTAATTTTGGGGTATCTGGTATGACGGCGCCATCAGGCTGCTGATGCACTCACCTCACAGTTACAGATTGACCTGCTGGCAGCACCATACCCTCACACACTTATTTCTTACATTTAATTGTTTTCTTTTGGGAGGCCACATTTCAGGGTTTTCTCCTGGCTGGCTTGTGGAACCATATATGATGCCAGGGGTTGAATCTAGGTCAGCCACATTTAAGACAAGCTTCGTACCCACTGTACTGTCTCTCTCCCCCTAAATTTAATTCTTATAGTTTGGGATATAAACTTTAAATAGTACTGGCTTATAGTTTTGATACATAGATATTTCACCTCACACTTCCAAGTGTCCAAAATCAATCCCCTATGTCATACTCAGTCCTTCTTTGCTTTCTCCCTTCCTCCACTGCCCTACCCCTTCCTTGACATTCTCCTTTCTGTAATCCAGGACCAGGGGTTTACTTACATTTAAACCTTCCATTTCCTGTCATACTACTCTATATACAAAGATCAGCCAGAACATCCAGTATTTGTCAATCTTTGATATCACTTAATCACTTAATCACTTAATCCCCGTTATTCATCGATTTATTCGAGCGGGTGCCAGTAACGTCTCCATTCATCCCGGTTGCGTGCTAGCGTAGCCCAATGGTATCTGTTTGTTCTAGGAACATGCAGAGCCTCAAACCGATCATTTAGGGTCTTGACGAAGAAGTCTGACCATCTTATAGGTGGGCGTCCACGTGATCTTTTGATGTCCCGTGGAATCCAATCAGTAATGGCTCTAGTCCAGCGGTTGTCTGTAAACCTCATTACGTGTCCAGCCCATCTGATTTTTGATGTCTTGGCAAATGAGACAGTGTCCCTGATTCTTGAGCGTTGACGAAGATCAGAACTCCGGATTCTATCTCTCATTTGAGTGAATCGAGATATTCCAAGCATAGTTCTTTCAATTCCTCTTTGAGAGACCCGAATAGCGTTCTCATCCTGTTTTCGTAGGGTCCAGGTCTCTGAGGCATATGTTAATGCAGGAAGAATAGTGGAATCAAAGAGATGTGCTCGTAGCTGGAGGTTCTTTGTCCTTTTAGTTATTTCTTCAATGCTCTTGAAGGCATTCCAAGCCGCTCTCTTCCTCCTGCGCAACTCAGGTGCCAGGTCATTCATCATGTTGATTTCTCGACCTAGGTATATATAACTGTTGCATTCGGAGTTGGTGGTTCCGTTGAGAGCGAATGGAGCGTCAGGAACAAGGCTGTTTCTCATAAACATTGTCTTCGTAAGATTCAGCTGTAGTCCTACCTTTCCACACTCACGGTCAAAGTCGGCCAGCATTTGTGCCGCTTGCTGATGTTTGGTGTTATTAGAACGATGTCATCAGCAAAGCGGAGGTGGTGTAGTTGCCGACCATCTATCTTCACTCCCATGTTTTCCCATTCTATTCATCGCATGATGTTCTCGATGGTGGCACTGAAGAGTTTTGGTGAAATGGTATCACCCTGCCGAACCCCTCTCTTGATATGGATGATTACTTCTTTGTAGAATGGTGAGATCTTGGTAGTGAATCCGCAATAGAGCTCACGAAGGATCCTGATGTATTGAGTTTGTACTCCCTGATTGGCTAGGGCTTCCATGACCGCTTCCGTCTCAACAGAATCAAAGGCCTTCTTTAAATCAATGAACGTTAGACAGAGCGGCATCTTGAACTCCCGAGATAACTCAATGAGCTTGGTTATTGTGTGGATATGGTCGATGGTACTGAATCCTTTTCGGAATCCGGCTTGTTCACATGGTTGTCCTTCATCTAGTGTTCTGCTAATCCTATTCAGGATGACTTGAGTGAATAGTTTGTAGATGACAGACAATAGGCAGATTGGGCGATAGTTGCCAATGTCGTGGATGTCTCCTTTCTTGTATAGTAGTACAGTCCTGCTGGTTTTCCATTGGGATGGAACCTTGCATTCAGACAGGTAGCATGTGAAGAGTTGAGCCAATGTATTGATGAGTACTGATGGTAAGTTCTTCAGGTGTTCAGGTCTGATCTTGTCTGGGCCAGGTGCTCTTTGTTTCTTTACCAACGAGATGGCATGTTGGATTTCGGAAGGGAGAACATTGGGAACGACATATCCATCATGTGGTATGCGGTATGTGGGCAAGTGGATGTGGCTATTAAAGAGATCTGAGTAGAAGTCATGAATAATCTTCTCCATTGCCCTTCTGGAAGATGTGATAGATCCATCATGATGTCGGAGGGCAGTCATCTTGATTTTGTAGTTGGTGAAGGACAGGCGGGCATTACGAATGTTTTTCCCAGCTTCTGCTGCATCTACCAGTACTGCTGCTCTCCTGTTTTTGAGGTCATCCTTGATGGCTTCTCTGCACTGTTTTGCCAGTTCGGATGTTCGTTTGTGGTTGCCTGAGGCATGTGCCAAGCCACGTTGGCGAATAAGTTCAAGAGTGTTCGAAGAAAGACAGTTTTTTGTGGTTATCTCTCTCTTGGCATTCTTTGCACAATCATGGAGGTGCTGAATCATTCAATCGTATTCCTCATCAATGTTGTCAATGACGGCATCTTCCCATGTTTCCGTAATAGAGCCAAAGAGCTCCCAGTTGGTGGTTGTTCTGGGAGTCCTCTTCTTAAACCTTGCATTCTTTTCTCCTCGTTCTGTGAGGTAGAATTTTGCACGAAGAAGACGGTGGTCTGATCCCGTTTGGAATTTTGGGACAACAGCAACATCAGTTAGGCAAAACCGCCGATTGAATATGATGTGCTCTATTTCATTGTGGAACCGTCCATCGGGAGACTCCCATGTCCAACGTTTAGATTCAGCCTTTTGGAATTGTGAGTTCCCATGGAAGGTATATATACTTTGCTTAAAATGGTGCCCTTCAATTCCATTCAAGTTGGAATCAACCACATGGTTTCACACTTCCTTGCATAATATTCAATTGTGGATATATCACAACTTCTTTTTTTGAACTAAACAGATTTTATTTGGTGGGATTTTTGTAGGAAAGGAGGAAGAGAAAAGTGGGAGAGAGTGGAGAGTAAGAGAGACAGAATAACAAAGCGCTCAAGAGAGAAAGTGGGCTTCTCCAAGGGCAGAGAGAGCCCCTACACACATCCCAGCATTAGATAGGAAAGCATAAAAGTACGCATCTCAAGAGGCGAGATGTGGGCGACACATGTGTTTATGCACCACATGTGCTCAGCCACGCAGGCGCATGCAGCAAGCACATGGGCTCGGGCAGCATATGCACCTATCACGACTTCTTCTTTTTGTTATATTTATTTATTGAATCACTGTGGGAAAAGTTACAAAGCTTTCAGGTTTAAGTCTCGGTCATGGAATGATCAAACACCATTCCCTTCACCAGTACTTATTTTTCACCACCAAGAACCCCAGTATATCCCCTTCCCACTCCTCCCAATGTCTGTGAGGCAGATGATTTTTACTTAACTCTCTCTACTTTGATTACATTTATTATTTTTACAAAATATGCACCATTATTGTTCAGAATTTCCCCCAACACTCAGAACTGCTGGAAAGACATTGTGAAATAATTTGTTTTCTATAGCTGGTTATGAGATCCGTATGATGTCACACAGCCGTGATAGTGGCCGTGCAATTTTGGATTTCTGATATTTTACTAATTAAGTCTGGAGATATTTCTGCCAAGAACCAGATAATTATGAGATTGGTTTCTGTGCATCTGGTGCTATGGCCGTGCAGGATAGCCACTCGCGGGGGGCAACTCTTGACCTCGGTAGGGCATGAAGGATGAGCCAGTACCGACTCCCATCCCATGAGGCTACAGTTGCCCCGTCACCGCCAGCTCATACCTGGCTTTCCAATAAGCTCTGAGGCGACGGCCACCTTGCCTCTGGGGGGGAAATGGCGGAAGGGAGAAACACCCTTTCCCTCTAGGGGAGGCATGGTGCTGTAGTTTAACGCATAGTCCATTCACTTTTCTGCCGCAAGATGCCGGGCTCTGGATTAAGTCTTTGTGCTTCTGGAGACATGGCCGTGCCAGAGAGCTGCTCATGGGGAGCAACTCGTGACTTCGGTAGGGCGTGATGTATCACAACTTCTTGATCCACTCATTTCTCTTTAGACATTTGGGTAGTTTCCTTATCATGCTTATTGTACTAAGCACTGTAATATATATATATATATATATATATATATATTGCTCTTTCATCATTTCCGGCAAAGCTCAGGGATTACCCCTGGATATGCACTCAGGAATTACTCCTGGTGGTGCTCAGGGAGCCATATGGGATGCTGGAATTGAACCCAGGTCAGCCATGTGCAAAGCAAGTGCCCTACCTACTGTGCTATCGCTCCAGCCCATACATATATTTTTAAAATTTGTTTTTTGTGTTTCAGGGTAAATGACAAGAAGTGGAATAGCTGGGTCATATGGGAGCCCTATTTATGATTTTCTAATAAATTCTATTCTGTTTTCCATAGTGACCAAATTAGACAATGTTCCCACCATCAGTCAATGAGAATTTGTTTTCCTACCGTATCTTCACCAATACTGATTGTTTCCAATATTTTTTGATATGTGCATCTACTGGTGTGACATGGTCCCTCATTGCTGCTTCACCTTTGGTTTCCCTAAAAAGTGACTATGAGCACTTTTTCATGTACTTATTGGCCATCCACATATCCTCTTCATAAAAGTGTCTGTTCACCTTCTTTTCCATTTTTGCATGAGCAATTGTTTACTTTGCTGCTGAGCTTTGTGAAAGTTTTATATATCATGCATATTAGGCCTTTATGTGATATATTGTGTGAAAATATCTCCTATTTGGTAGGGGGGTCTTTTAATTTTAACTTATTTCTTTCCTTCTCCCCAATATTCCTTGGTGTTTATTGTCTCTCCCCACCTAATACTCCACCCTCAACTTTATTGAATAATATGACTCAAGTTTCTTTTATCATGAAAAAAATAATTTTATATAGTCCCATTTGGTTTTTTTTGTGTCTTCTATCTTTACCAGTGGAATCATATAATTGAGAACACCTCTGAGCATTTTGCTTACATTTCTTTCAAAGTGTTTTATGGATTCTGATCTATTGTCAAGGTCTTTGATCGATTTAAACTTTATGTATGATATGAGTTACATAAGATCCACTGCAAATTTTTACCCACATTTAATATTGAAAATAGATATGTGATGATAGTTAATTCCTCCGTTATTCAAGACACCAACAAAAGAAATAATTATAATATGATAGGGACTGAGAGCGCTCTCTTTTCAAGGTCATTTGCTTCAGCCCTCATTTATCATGGAAGAGGAAATGAAACCCCACAGAATTTGGGGTGGTAGTAGAACTGGAGCCATAACCAATAAATTAGTAAATTTTTCATGATAACAAACTCTTTTTGTTTGTTTTGGGGCCATGCCTGTAGATGCTCATAGCTTACTCCTGGTTCTGCATTCACGAATCACTCCTGGTGGGGCTCAGGAGACTAGACAAAATGTCAGAAAGGGAACCTGTGTTGGTCACATGCAAAGCAAGCATCCTACCCATTGTCATATCTCTCCAGTTTCCATGACAACAATTCTTATTCATGCAATAGGACAAGCCACCTGGTGCATAGCAGACATTGGATCTTAAGTCAGTCTTTGACCTGAGTGATAGTGCAGGTGGTAGGGCACTTGCATTACACACGGCCAACCTGGGTTTAATCCTCTAAGCCTTCCCATCCAAGGAGTGTTCCCTAAGTACAGAGCCAGGAGTAAGCCCTTATCTCTGTTGGTTATGGTTCCCTAAAACAAAATCATTCTATCTAGGCCGAGTGTAATTGCTTAGAGATTTTGAACAACTGCCTTGTAAGCGTGATGTTATGAGTTCAGTCCCTGGTGCTATCACATGCACAAGTGCAATCCTGGCACTTCCGCTTCTTGTGATTTCCAGTGCTGCAAGTAATTTCCAACCATACTGCAGTCAGGTATCTGTAAGCATACAACAAAGCAGTGTGGTAAACACTAGAACTTAAAAAGGTGCGTGAGGACAGGAGAGATCGTACAGAAGTTAAGGCACTGGTCTTGAAGGTGGCAGGCCCAGATTTGATCCTCACTATCCCAAAGCATCCCCTGAGCACTGCCAGCAGTTATCCCTGAGTACAGAACCATGAATTAACCTGAGCAAGAGGGGTGTGGCCAAAATAAATCAATAATAAATCAATAATAAGATGTTTTAGCATCAAGGCAGGAAGTGTAACTCCTGTAGAGCAGTGTGTGAGCAATATAGAGATACCCTGGCAAGCACTATAGTCAAAACAAATGTTATGTCTTCTTCTGACTATTTACAGTCTCTGTTGTTTGTTTTACTTACTTAATGTAGATTGTGAAGTATTGTGACAGATTTGTCAAGTATGTCTTGCCTTCTCCATGACAATTTAAGTTTTTTGGAGGAAGGTGTCTGTTTTTACTTAGTCTTTTTATCACACAATCTCTAACTCCTCTTAATGTGCTAAATGGTATTTGTCTAAACACATAGTTGTTAAGTGAATGGATAAAGGATTGAATTAATAATTACATTTATTGAGTACTTAAATCTTTTCACTTATTGAAGGCTCACAAAATTTCTCTGAGAAAGAAACATTCATTATTTCATGCAACAAATATGGAAAGTAAGATAGAGGGAGAAGGAGGAATCAAGAACTTTGAGTGCTAGACTAACAACCACCAAGCAAATGACTTAAGCTGTTTAAACTGCTACTTCTTCCTGATTATGTATCATCATAAGGCTGGACCAAATTAAATTGTAATTTGTTGTCAATTGTGGCAAAAAATTGGTCTGAGAAACAACCTGGCTTTGGAACTGTTGGGCAACCAGGGTATTTGGGTTGCCTCTAATTATCATGTAAGAATGTTTTCTTACCTACAGTCAATGATTTCCTGTTGCTATCAAAAACTGAAGAACCTAAGGGTTGTCCAAGTGCCCTTGTCATCACTCAAGATGACTGAAGTACTCCTCATAACACAGCTTGAGGGGTAGTGTCATAGTGGATCCATTTCCAAACAGCAGGACCCACTTTGGATTCTGGTCAACATAGAAACGACACCTTTTTTTTAAAGAATAGATACAACAATGTGGCAAAAAGCTGAAATCATGCAAACATTTCAAGGACTTGTCTAAAGAAAGGTATTAAATCCAAGTTTTAATATGAAATGTAACCCACTGTCTTATTTTATTATTTTTGCCAGACTGATTTTTATTTGCAAACCCTTATGTTACACAGTGTTCTCACAGAATACATTTAGCCAAAATGACAATATAATATGCTGCACAAAGTAGAACATTTTTAAGAATAAAAGTGGGTTACATTAGAAATTATAACATGATGTTAGGCTTCAAACCAGTATTGACATATAAAACTTAGACATATAGTCACACTACTTTTTGCTCATACATTCTAAAAGTTTTCAATTTCCCATTTTTTCCATTTCTACTTTGAAAATTAGTAATTAAAAACATAAAACTTGCCTTTTTCTGTCTGATGTATTGCATTTTGCTTAACACTCTGAAGTACTCTTTAATTTTACTTGTAAGTTAAAATTAAAAACAAATCAACAAACCCATAGAAATAGAGGATAGGGGAATAGGGTGAATGATTACCATGGGTTGATGATAGGGACATATTGGTCAAAAAATACAAACTTCTGGTTATAAGTTGAATACATTTTGAAGATTGAATGTTTACCATTATGTTTATAGTTATTAATAATAAGTATTGTTGTGCATACATGAACATATTACAGTAATGTATTATAGAGTTGAAATTTGCTAAGAGTAGATATTAAGCATTATACCATAAAATGGTAACTGTGTGAGTTAATTTTATTAACCAAATTGTAATAATAATTTATAGATATCAAATTATCATGTCATACACTTAATTTTAATTTGTTTATTTTAACCATTACAATTTTTTAGTCTCACAAGCAGTATTCAGGGGACTCCGGGCTACTCCCAGTAATGCTGCTGGGCCCATCTGTAGTAGGGGCCAGAAGGCCAACCCTGGTAGGGTAGTACTCAAGGGACCACGTATAACCTAAATTTTAACAAGATTTTATGTTACATTTATAATGACTTGAACATAAGCTGACCTGATTGTTTGTTTTCTATTTGTTTGGAATTAGTATAAGAATCCAAATTCTAGGACTGGAATAATAGTACAATGGGTAGGGTGCTTATCTTGTATGTGGCCAACCAGGCTTCAATCCCTGGAACCCTGTATGGTTCCCCAAGCCCGCACAGGAGTTATCCCTGAATGTAGAGCCAGGAGTAAGCCCTAAGCACTGCCAGTTGTGACCCTTCTCCAGAATTTCAAATTCTTTTGCGAGACACATGTTGCACTCCACACTGTAATCACATATATTTTCCAACATCGGGTCTGGGCTCTGCCTGTACTGATGGGAAACTCCCTTGGAACGCGTTCAGTCTTGCTTTTTCTGCACCATGTCCTTGACCTTTCAGGCTTACCTGACCAACCTCCAGCAATATCTCTTGACAACTGCTTTTGCAAGAGTTTGTGAGTTGTTAACTGTTCTGTCTGCTTATGATAGGGTGTGCCACTGGAATTTTGAGCAAGTATTAGACATGTTCCCCAATGTCCAAATATGGAAACAGTGCACACAGAGTAAAAGCAAACACGTACAGGCAGTAACATGGAAATGTCATTGACTCTCCATACACACAGAGGATGCTACCAGTTAGCAATCAACTCTGGCATTGTTTGCCACCAAGTCATCAGTTGCAAATGTTGCTGTGAACAGCCCTGATTTCTAACTTCATGATCTGACTACTTATTGTTCCTTTTTCTGTTTCCCCTAAAATAGCAAATGGTGACTGTTTTATATATGAAATGGAGAAGAGAAGTTGGAAAGGGAATCAGAAAAAGCAATCATAAGCTAATACTGCCGGAAGTAGAGAAATAAAATCAAACCAAAAAGCAAAAAGCAAAAAGCACTGCAGGGATTAGGAAAGAGTTATGTGGTTAGGTTATAGACATAGCATGTGTTCAGTCTATGTTTGATCCCTGGCATCACATGTTTCCCTGCAAGCATCACAAGATGTAAACTTAAAGGCTCTCAAACACTGCTGGCTGTGACAGTGGAGGCTCCCACACCTCCTGCACCACTGGGGTACCCTGAATAATCCCCCAACACTGATGAATTCTCAGGCCCTTGCACTGAACCACTGCCTGTATTGACAGAAAATCACTGGTGGGAACCCAAGGCTTCCTGAACACTGCTTGAGAAGCACTCCCTCAAATTTTCTTTTACCAAACAATAATACTCTTTCACATTTTGTGCTTGGAAACAGCTGCTTTCCCCTTACTGCATGAAAATATCCTTCTGGGCTGTGTGATTCCATTGGACTAAAGAATACTAAACCACAAAGAGCACTGAGAGTCACCTTAGGGTGGAAGGAGGGGTCATTGATTCAGACAAAAATTGAGCAATGAAAGGAGAAAAATCCTTCCAGGAGCTTATTGGTCACAAAGTAAACTCATGACTCAATCTCCCACTCATGCTTATTTGAAATGTTGCAAGTTTGAGAGAGCAACCCTTCCAATGTAAACAGAATCTGTGGAGAGCAAAGGAATCTTATATCTTTCCCCTGGTTCATCTGGAAAGTGCCTTTACTAGAGTCAACTGAAGTGGGTCGTTTTGTTCTGTTTTTCTATACGTTTCTCTGGTCAAAGGTTCACTGTTACCACCAGTTGCCTTTGGGCCAGGCTTACTTGAGATTGCCTTGCCAAAGTTTGGGGTGAGTAAGAGGTGGGGACGAGAAAGCAGATGAAATTGAGCCATCAATCTGTCTCAATCATGAGTTTTATTTCTTGGCATCATATCCAGTAACTATTTTTAATTACTAAATTGAGGGTCCCCTAAGTGGTTCTTGGGGAACTGTGGTCCCCTTCCTGTTGATTCTTAGCCAACCATGAGAGCAGTTAAATGCAAGTGCTGAGAATGTTGTGGTACTCTGGTTCTGTGGTGCCTGGGACCACCAGAGTCATCCCAGCAGTGTTTGGAGGCCTCCAGGCTCACATCCAGTGATGAACCATGGGTTGCCAGAGATCCAAGGGTGATCAGATGCATACAAGGCAAATGCCTTAAACCCTGCGCTGTTTGGCCCTTCCTATAACTATTTTAGATTAATGGTTGTATTCTTATAAGTGTGAGGCCCTTTTTCTTAACATTTCACCTTTGTCCTCTCTATAATTATTGCTTCTATTAGCCTATGGCATATCATTCGCCCATATTTTACTCTAAGAGCCACAGTTTCTTCAGTTCTGATGTCCTACAGAATTGGGGCTTTGATTAATGGGAGACAATGAGGGGGAAATAACAATCACTAACATTCATAAAGCACTTACTTGTGAAGTTTTGATTCATTTAATTCTCATAACAGCCTTATGAAATAGATATTATTATTATTATTATTCCCATCCCACATATGTGAAAATTGAGGCCTGAAAAACATGAGTGGTGTGTGGTTGATATCATACTTATAGTCCTTAGACTTTAGAGATAGGATTTAATCCATATATATTTCATTCCTGAAATATATATTACAGCCTTATTACAGTCCTTTATTTCTACAGTTATGTATTGGATAAGTAATTACAGATAGAAAAAGTCTCAACATATTAAAAATACAGGTCGGGAATTGTGGTTTGTTCCATTCTTTTGCTGCCATCACCATTAATCCAGTTCCATGTACAATATATGTGATCATAGATTTCTCTGAGATACACTTGGGTAAATCTAATTTCAAGGACTAAATTTTTATGGGGTCTAAGAGCAGTGTAGAAACTAAACATGTATACTGCTGTGTAAAATCTCAAGTCGAGTCAGTGATTAATGGGGTGAACTGTTCCAAGTGCTTATGCCTGTACCAACTTTCCAGCCACTGGAATAAGTTAACCAACTTGGGGAGCACAGGAGTATTCATTACTAGTTACCCCAGAACCATTGGCCACTCTGTCTGAATGGCCTGGAGTTTCAATATGTCCATATCCTCTGGAGTAGGACCAGGGATGAGCATTTCTGAACTCCTAGAGAGTTAAAAGAGGCTACCTCTTGGACTTTCATCCCATCACCATAAGCAGCTCATGAGGTGGGGTTTATAGAAAGGGTCTTTCCCAAATAGAGGAACTTCAGGAATTAAAGCCTGGCAAGGAGGCAGCTGATGTCAACTTGACAATACTCTGGGAAACTCCTAAGGGAAGAGTTAAAAAAAACACTCCCACTTACCAGTCTTTTTAGTCTCAGAGATGAACATCTTTTTTTCCTTTTAGTATTTTTAATTTATTGAGGAGGTTAAACCAGATAACATATCCACTGACATTTCCACTAGTGAATGAGAATTACTTTTCCTCCACATCCCATTAGCACATGCTGTTTCTGGTTTTTTGGGGGGATGGGGCTTGAGGCAAACTCTGGCAGTGTTCAGAGTTCAGCTTATTCCTGGCTCTGTGCTCAGAGTTCACCCCTGGTGGAACTCAAGGGACCATATAGAGTGCTGCGGGTCAAATTCTCCTCAGCCAAATGCTAGGCAAGCACTCTACTGGCTGTACTATGTCTCCAGCGTCTGGTTTTGGCAATTTTTAAAATTGAATCACCATGAGATACAGTTACAAAGATGTTTGTGATTGTGTTTCAGTCATACAATGTTCTAACGCCTATCCCTTTATCAGTTTACATTTCCCACTACCAATGTCCCCAATTTTTTCCTCCTGCCACCTCACCCACCTGCCTATATGGCAGACAATTTTCTTCTCTCTCTCTCTCTCTCTCTCTCCTTTCTTTTTGGGTATTATGATTTTCAGTACAGGTACTGAAAAGTTGTCATGTATACCCCTTTACTTACTTTCAGAACTCAGTTCTTTTCCAGAGTGATCATTTTCAACTATTTTTATCATAGTGGTTCCTTCTCTATCCTAATTGCTCTCACCCTCACATACCTGTGGCAAGCTTTGTTTTTGACCTTTCTAGTACAGGCCGTTCTCATACCACATATGAGATAATAGCTCAGTGATGAATATCTTAGTCAAAGGGAAGAAGTGGTACCATCTTATGGATCAAAACTAATGGAATGCTTAAGTCCCAGTCACTGAACTCAGACAGGCTTGGGTTTCAGGCCAAATTCTGCCACTTTCTAACTTTATCATATGAGGTCAGCCACTTGACTAGCCTTAGTTTCCTCATGTGTAAACTGGTGATGATAAGGGCCCAAGAATTAACACAGGAGTTAAGGCACTTGCCTTGCATAGATCTGACCCTTTTAAATTCCCAGCACCACATATGATTCCCAAGCCCTACCAGGAGCAAACCCTAAGCACAAAGCTGGAAGCAGCCCCCAAGCAAGCATGCCCCAAATAAATAAATAACATGGAGTTTATGCATGTGTTTACTTCCCAGAATTCTTCTGTTTACTGAATGAGTTGATTCATACTAAGTTTTAACTTTGAACTTAACTGTTTCAGGACTTCACTTGGTTTTGGCAATCACAGTAGAGAAAGCAAACACCTAGGGTCAACTATTGAACAAAGCAATTTACTGGCACCTGGATGTCATTGGGCATCCCTTAAGAATATTGATTTCTGGAATCTATTAAGGATAAAGTCCTGTTTTTTCTCATTCTTCATGAGACATGACTTGTGGACCTTTCCAGAACTGTGGTGGAATATGTATAATATTTATTTTGGAGCTTTACTCCTACCCAGTTATCACTGGATTTTGTCCTTTGCAGCCCAGTGACCTTTGCCCTGACGTCAAGATCATGTTCTCTCTATTTGTTATTTTGCACCAGACCCAGCATTTCTTATGGTTTATTCCTGACTATATATTCAGGGATCACTCTTAGCAGTTCTCACAGCACCATAAGGGGTCCCAGGGATCACATCTGGGTCAGATACATACAAAACAACTGCATAAACAGCTGTACTTTCTCTCCAGGCCAAGTTCTAATTCTCTTGCCTAGTGCATATGATCTGAAGAGTGGGTGGTTCTAGGTTTGGGTAGTGAATATAAATAGTGTTTTCTGAGTGAAGACATTGGGATAGCACCCATGAATGGCACTATCCAAAGATGATTTAGTCACATTGACTGGCTCAGCCTGCTTTAGAACTGTGTAACTTTAACAATACACATTCCAAGTCCCATCATTTGGAACTCTGGCTCAAAGTGTCAGGAGTAGAACTCAATGTTTAATAAACTTCTGAGATAAATTGGGTATGCAGGCTCAAGAAACCATGCACACCTGAACAATTATTATAATGTCAGTGAGCATATGGATTTGTTTTGGTGGGTTGGGACTCATTAAAATGCAAAACCCCCAACTCATGAGCTATTCCAATCCATGACTTGCTTGGTTGCATCAGATGCAGGGCTCTCATCTAGCTGCATTTAAGGCTTCCATTACAATCTTGTGGATTCATTTGAAAGCTCAACGGGGTGAGTATCTGCTTTCAAACTCACCATGATTGTTAGAAGTACTTGGCTCCCTTATAGCTGTTGGCCAGAACCCAAAGTTTCTCTCCATAGGTCATCTGACAGCTTACACATGGCAGCTGAGGAGGAAGAAAGAAGAAAGGAGAGAGGGAAAAAGTATAGTATATTTCTTTGTAATCATATCTTGTATGTGAAATCCATTATTTTCACCATAAACTGCTAGTTAAGAACAGCCCTATAGATTTAGGCGTTACAATAAGGGGAAAAATTACACAAGGACTTTAATACCAGGAGGTGGGACATGGGGGTCTTCGTGGACCATCTTGAGTCATTGTGGGTCTTCCTACCACTCATGAAGATCACATTTTCAAATAAATTATAATGCAGTCTTTAATATTATTCAAAATAAAGAGAGTGACTTACTTTTTGAGTGATGTGCGCCATTTAAATTGTGCGAAACAAAACACGATAAATTGATGAATACATTTAAACATGACAGTACAATGTGTTTTGTTTGGAGATTGAATGCATGTTAAAATGTCAAAAGCAATTTAATTTTGTCATAAAAATAGACAAAAATGTTTTCATGTTGGGATGCTTGAATTGCTTGCATTTTATCCTCTAAAAATAAATACATGTATTTGCATAACTTAGTGGTTTGCTTCTAAATGGCATTAGAAAATAGTTCTGCCTTTTCTTTATAACTTTCTAGACAAATAGCAAAGAAAATGCCTTTATTCTTTTTTCTCAATAAATGTAGAGCCAAACAGTATTTAACTGTAATTGTACTTTCAGTTTTGCATTTGACTTTTAAAGGATCAGAGATAACTTAATGTACTATGCATAGTTTTTTTATTAGATAGCAGTCACTTAAAAACTTGGCAAGGGGCAGCTTCAGACAATATATTAGTCTGCAAGGACAGATATAACAAAGTGCCACTGACTGCAAGGTTTTAACAACAGAAATTCACTGCCACAGTTCTGTGGGGGGTACTCTAGTATAAGAACTAGCATTACTAATAGAACATGGTAGTGAGAATTCATGAAACCTCAAAGAAGTTCAAAATCAAAGGCTCAGCCGTGATGTTTTCTGACTCTATGGTCTCAGTTAGGCCGTCTACTACTTATAACTTCTCTTTTTCTCTCTTGTCCTAGATCCTTCTCTCATTTTGCGGGGTGAGGGTACTGCGTGCAAGGTAGAACTTCATATCTATATGTTCTCTCCATCTATGCCCTTTTTTAAGGATATCATTCATTATGGATTGATTGTAAGGAAGCAAATCAAATTACCTCTTTAAATTTTGTGTATGAGAAACTCTGAGTTCCATCTCCTGTACCACATGGTCCCCACAGCAACATCAGAATAGACTCCTGAAGTGTGACCTTAAGCCAAGAAATTAGGGGGCTGGAGAGATAGTACAGCAGGTAGGGTATTTGTCTTGCACATGGTCAACCCGGGTTTGGTCCTTGCCACCCGGGTTTAGTCCTCTGAGCCCACCAGGAGAAATACCTGAACAAAGAATCATAGGTATTATAAGTAAGCTCTAAGCACTGACAAGTGTGGCAAAAAACCCACAAATTAACTAATTAGATAAAATAGCTGAGTGATAAGTATTTAAGCAATATCATCTGCGATACACTGACTGCCATGTATTCTCACTAGCTATGCCCTAGATGTTATCAAACCGTACTATTTTGAAATGAGTGTTTTCAAATAATTTTACATTGATTGATTTTTGGTTTTGCGGTCACACCTGGAAGTGCTCAAGGGCTACTCCCAGTTCAGTGTTTTGGCATCATTACTGGCAGTGCTTAGGGGACAATTTGCTGGCCAGGATCAAACCTGGGTCTCCTGTATGCAAAGCATGTATTCAGCCCTATGAGCTAAGTCCCTAGTCCCTTAAATTATTTTTTGTTTTAATCATTATTTCTTTTTGGATCACTCCTGATGGTGTTTGATGGTTATTCCAGGGTCTCTGCTCAGGGATTACATCCTGTGGTGCTCAGGGAACCACGCGGTACCAAGTATCAAACTGTGGTATGTTGCATGCAAAACATACTTCTTACTCCTGTCCTCAGTGCCTATCCTTTAAATAATTTTATATATTAACTTGTTGAGTCAAAAATTTAATAAAAGATGCCATTTCTGATTTGTTTTTGTTGACTTGGGGGGAGCACATACAGCTGTGCTCAGGACTTACTCTTGACCCCTTGCTCAAAGATTACTCCTGTTGGAGTGCAAGGTGATGTCCAGGAACCATACATGGTGGTCAGGGGCCCATATGTAGTACTGGGGATTGAACTTGCATCAGATATATGCAAAGTAAATAAATTCATTCTTCTAGCTCTACAGTCTGCCATTGCTCATTTGAATGAGGCAAAATCTCTTGGGAAATGCCACCCCAAACCAGACTTCATACCTGCTTCTTGAGCTCAGAGTTCCCCAGAAGCCCAAGCTCTGGCCTTGGTGCTGCGCAAGAAGCAAGAGTCTCTCACATATACCATTCCAATTTGTTATTCTCACAAGGAATTTTGTCTACTATTTTTATTTCATTTAGTCACAATGAAATTACAAACAGTTTCAGGCATACAATGTTTCAACACCAATCCCTTCACCAATGCCCACCTGCTATGTGAGGACTATCTATATCCACTGCCCTCACAATTTTTCTTCCCACCAGTAAATCTGCTTCTATGAGGGGCACTCTTTCCACACATTTTTGTAATAAAATTTACAGTACTGTTGTTGATAGGGTTTCATGCATAACAATTTACCATCTTTAAGCACCACCTCCTTTTCCCAGTTTAATGCTTTACTCCACCATATATGTTGTCCTCCTCTCTGTCCTTATCCCCCAGCACCCTCAAGTAGTGTATTTCCTACTGAGTATCAGATCTCATGTTCTTTGTTTCCATTATCTTTGGGTATTCGTTTTTCTTTATTATGTTTCTTACTATCCCGGTATGAGATGATTCCTTGTCTTCCTTGTCACTCGCCCTCTTATTAACTTCACTGGGGTCTTCATGTAGCATCAAATTTCATTACTCTATCTTTTCTTATGACCAAGTAATATTCCATTGTGTTATTGATACCATAGTTTCTTAATATAATCTATTCTTGTACACTTGGGTCGTTTGCAGATTTTGGCTATTGTGGATAGTGGTACAAGTAACATAGGACTGCAAATGTCTTTTCTCTGTTTTATTTTAGGGACCTTGGGATATATTCAAAGAAGTGGAGTTGCTGAGTCAAATAGCAGCTCAATTTCTAGTTTTTAGGAATGAACATATTGTTTTCCAGAGAGGCTGGACCAGTTGACATTCCCACCAGCAGTAAATGAGAGACACTTTCTCCACACAACCACATCAACAGTGATTGTTCTTGTTCTTTTTATTGTATACTAGTTTCTGTGATATAGTATCTGATTGTTGCTATAAATTGCATCTTCCTTATGATTAGTGATGCAGAACATTTTTTCATATGCCCTTTGGCCATCTGTATTTCTTCTTTGAGGAAGTTTCTGTTCTTCTTTTCTTTCCATTTTTTGATAGGGTTTGATTTTTTTCTTGTAAAGTTCCATCAGTTTCCTATACCTTTGATATTAACCTCTCATCAGATAGGTACTGGGTAAATAATTTTTCCTATTCCATGGACTATCTTTGTATTCTGGTCATTATTTCCTTTGAAGTGCAGAAGTTTCTTCATTTAACGTAGCTATATTTGTTCATCTTTGATTCCACCTGCTTGCTCAGTGGTGTTTCATCCTTAAAGATGCCTTTAGCTCTAGTGTCATGTAGAGATCCAACTACATTTTACTCTATGTACCTTGTGGATTCATGCCTGATATCAAAGTCTTCAATTCATTCTTGTTTGCCTTTTATGCATGCCATTAGAAAGAGGTCTGAGTTCATTTTTTCATGTCGCTGACCATTTTCCCCAGAAACACTACTTGAAGAAGTTTTCCTTGGGTCTACTCTTTTTTAAAATTTTTATTAGTGAAACACCATGAGGTACAGTTGTAGACTTACAAATTTTTGTGCTTGGGTTTCAGTTATACAATGACTGAGTACCCATCCATCCACCAGTGCCATTCTCCACCACCACTAATTCCAGTATCCCTCTCACCCCCCCATCCCCACCCATCCCACCCTGCCTCTGTGGCAGGGCATTCCCTTTTGTTCTCTCTCTCCTTTTGGGTGCTGTGGTTTGCAAAAGAGTGGCAATCATGTTCGGTCTATAGTCTACTTTCAGCATGCATCTCCCATCCTAGGCGGATCCTACCTAAAATGCACATGAGAAAATGCTCTATATCATTAATCATCAGGGAAATGAAGATCAAAATAACAATGAGATATCATTTCTCACCACAAAAACTGGCCCACATCCAAAAGAACAAAAGCAACTGGTGTTGGCGTGATGTGGCGAGAAAGGGATCCTCCTTGGCTCTACTCTTGAGTCTTACGAATTGAACTAGACATGACAAGATCCCAAGGTGAACAAGAGTCAGAAACCTTCCAGAAACAGATGGCTCTTCATTTCTGTTGCTACCATAATTGTCACATTACCCTCTTTCTTCTCTTTGAATTTTATCATTTAAGAAAAAGACGAACAATTATTCTGTTTTCTTTCTGCTTTATTTTATTATTAGTTTGTCAACAATGATTATCTGCTATTTTCTTTGGCCACAATTAAGCATTCCACCATCGTGAAAGGTTAAATAAGCTCCTACAGTCTGGACTTGGGACTTGGACATTATTTGTGTGGTTAATGTTGGGGAAAATGGGTAACAAAGTTCAGATGAACTCTTTAGGTGCTGGAGAGATAGTCCTGCAGGTAAGGTGCTTGCATTCAGCCAACCTGGGTTTTATTTCCAGCACCACATAAGGTCCCCCAAGCACCACAATTGATTCCTAAGCACATAACCAGGAGTAAGCCCTGAGCACCATAGGTATGGCCCAAAATACAAAAACAAATAAAAAAGATAATAAGTGCTTAGTAAGACTTTTTTTCCTGTTTGGGTCACACCCAGCAATGCTCAGGGGCTACTCCTGGCTTTTCACTCAGGAATTACTACTGGCAGTGCTTAAGGGAACATATGGGATGCCAGGGATCGAACCCGGGTCAGCCGGGTGCAAGGCAAATGCCCTACCCGCTGTGCTATCGCTCCAGCCCCCTAGTAAGACATTTTTGAAACTCTGTATCTCCAAGCTTGGAATTGCTGCCATACTGTGTAAACGTGGCTAATTTAAGAATATTATGATGGAAACAAAGTTTATTTAATATCAAAATTTTCCTGAGCAAGGCAGTCTTTCCCTCAGGGTTCACAAAAACTTGTCAGCATCTTGCTCTCCTTGAAAAATGCAGTCACAGTGCTATGGAAGTCAGAGGAAAATGGTAAAGACGTGGCACTTGCCTAAAACTGGGAACCCATGTCTGTTTTGGAATCCCAACACCATTTCAGTAACTGCTGATTTCCCTTAACCCAAGAAATATCTAATGAAATTTTTTTTCCATACTCACTTGTACTGGTTGTGAGCATACTTTTGGCTGTGGAAGAAGATATCAAATACTCAGAAGACATCCTTTCTACTTGAGATATTTTCTTCTAAGAACAATTTTTTGGGAATAGTTAATGTTATTAAAATGATTATGCTACCTAAGCTTTTATATTGATTAAATGCAATCTCCATCCAAATTCAGGAGACACTCTTCCACGACCTAAAAAACTGAATAATAAAGTTTTCATAGAATCAGAAAAGATTACAAATAGTCAAAGCCTTACTGAAAATAATAAATTAGGAGGTATTTCATTACCTAATTTGAAACTGTATGGTACTGGAATAAAGATAAGCTCTCTGATCAGTGGATCAGAAATGAATGCCCAATGACAAAACCCGATGCATATAAACAATTAACTTTTGGTAAGGGAACTGAGAATATAAAATGGAGTAAATATAGCCACCTCAACAAATGTTGCTGGGGAACTTTATAACTATGTGTGAGAAATTAAAACATGATCTATATCTTATGCCTTACACAAAAGTCAATTCAAAGTGGATCAAACACCTTGAGATCCAACCAGAAACTAAAAAGTACATTGAGGAAAATGTAGGGAGAATGCTGAAAGATTTGGATCTCCCGAAGCCCTGGCAACTGCACCCAAACCCCAACTATGCCTATGGATGGATTCCACCACCTCACGACTGAGCTCCACAGAGATGCCAAACTGCAAAAATATCAGCTACACCGGGTATATTTTGCTGAAAACTCTGGGCCTTCTAGGAGTGGGGGTTGGTGACCTCTTGCCACTGCCTCCATATTCCTGGAGGCCCCAGCAGCCACATCCACATTCCACTACTGCCACTATGTAAGCTCACTGCCCAGTTAAATATTCTGGATTTTCTGGAGCATACAATTGCACATCTCCAATGTCTACATTACAAATATTCCAGAAGTAAAACACCAGATTGTATGGGAATGTACTGTAGAGACCAGATAAGCTTGATTAACAACATTAACACAGATGGCTCAACAAACACCTATAGCTTAGTTAACCCTCAGACAAGAACTTAATGTCCCCATGGCAAGATATAACAATTTTCACAAATATTTATTAACTGAAACTTTTTTTATATAATTTTTAGTTGTTTAGTGGTAACATGCAATATAAAACAAATTGTTGTGGACCTGCTACAGAGGGCAGACTTTGAGGGTGGTTGGGAAAATGGGGACAGTGATGGAGGGAGGGTCACAGTTGTGATGGGCTTGGGGTTGGAATATTGAATACCTGTAAAAATCATCATGAACAACTTCATAAATTATGGTGTTTATAGTGAATAAAGAAGATTTGAACCTCAAAGTCTCTTCATCGATCTGATACCACTAGCAAAGGCAATAAAATCAGAAATAAACAAATGAGACTACATGAAATTAAAGAGCTTCTGCATGGTAAAAGAAACACGGGATTCTGGCTGCTGAAAACCTCCAGAACCCAATCACCACCATGCTCATGACTACTCTTCACAATCTCAGATGATGCTCACCCACGAGTGAATCTGCAGAAGAACCCAGGTATGCAGAACCCGTGACTGAAATTTCCAAGCTCGTTCAGAGTGGGAATGGGCTTCCTCCACCCATCTCCCAAGTTTACTAGTAACTTGGCAGTCACACCCACAAACTTCCCTTGGCCGCAAATAATCTTATCAGCGGTCATGCTCCAGAGACTCAGAAATAAAGTTCCCAGAAGAGAGCAACGTTGGCCTCATCCATGAATGAATCTGCTCTATAATCATATTCCAAATTTTAGAATTCCTGGACCTCTCATACTGTACATCACTGATGTATCAAGAGGAGCACACATTTGAATGGGTTTAACAAACATGTTTGTAATCTCTAATGCAACAGGCTCTAGGAGAAATACAACAATCTTCACAAACTTTCCTCTTATGGTGGTGGGAAGGTACAATGGTGGTGGTATTGGTTTGAATATTAAATGTAATGAATTATTGTGAACAACTTTATAAAAATAAAATTAAATTTAAAGAAAGAAACACATGCTAAAACTAAAGGACAGGTAACTTAATGAAAAAATATTTGCATAAGACACATCAGATAAAAGGTTAATTTCCAGGATATACAAAATACAAAGATCAATAAAAAATTCAAAAGGCCTGTCCAAAAATTGGGAAAGGAAATGAACTCACACTTGTCATAAGAAAACAAGCGAATGGCCAGTAGGGACATTAAAAATGCTCAGCATCACTTATCTTTAGAGAAATTCAAATCAAGGAGACAATGAGATACCATATCACACCAGTGAGAATGTCACATGTCAAAAATAGTAGAAACAATCTGTATTGCCAGGGCTGTGGTGAAAAAGGAACTCCATCCACTTCTGGTGGGAATTCTGTCTCATTCAGCCCCTGTGGAAAACAGTATTGAGAGTCTTCAGTAAACATAAAATTGAACCAGAATATTACCTAAAACTTAGAACCAGAATCTAATTCCAGAAACTTAGAATATGACCAAGCAATTCCACTTTTAGCTATCTACCCCCAGAACATATAAAATTCTCTCTCAAAAGGGCATATGCACACAATTACTTATTGCTGTACGTAGTACAATAGGTAAAATATGGAATCAACATTGGTGTCCAAAGACATATCCAAGGTATCCAATAACAGGTAAATGGATTATGAAGATTTGTAATATATACACAATGGAATACTATGCAGCTACAAGGAATGATGAAATAATGCAATTTTCGGCAAGTTTGTGGGAAATGGAAGATAACATGCTGAGTGAAGTAAGTCAGAAGAAGAACGACAAACACAGAATGATCTCACTTATCTGTGGCATATAGAATTGGATAAGGAAATGTAATGTAGTAAAGGGGCAAATGCCTAGCTCACCCTTGACCCCAGAATTTAGAGAAGGACAGACAAGGAAATAAAGCAAGGAGTGAAAATGATAAAGATAAAAGGAGTAATAGGGCTTCAGTTATACTAATGATGTGGGACAATGGTCCTCGGTCAGTCGGCCGGTCCTCACGTTGTTCATCGATTTGCTCGATCGGGCCCAGTAACGTCTCCATTGTGAGACTTGTTGCTACTGTGTTTGGCATATTGAATATATCACAGGTAGCTTGCCAGGCTTTGCCGTGTGGGCGAGATACTCTAGGTAGCTTCCCGGGCTCTCCGAGAGGGACAGAGGAATTGAACCCGGCTAGGCCAGGCTGGCTGCGCAAAAGGCAAACACCCTACCACTATGCTATCGGGACAATGGTATAGCTATATATCCAAAACCAGACTCAACAACACGAAAGCATGAGATCTAAGCTGCAGCCACCAGAACTTTGTAATGTGCCTGTCAAGATGACAGGTGGCAGTGGCAGGAGTGGGGAGGACAGGGATGGGGATGAGGGTGGAAAAGTAATATGGGAACACTGAAGGAGGGAAGTTGACACTGGCGGTGGGATGGTGTTGAAATATTATACCCCTAAAACTCAATTATCAATAACTTTGTAACCACAGTTTTTTAGTTACATAAAAATTATTTTTTAAAAAAAGAATAAGTTGTCTTTTTGCTATGGGGCACTCCCAGAAGTATTCAGGAATTGCTCCAAGGTCAGTGCTCAGAATTTGCTCCCAGAAATCCTCAGGACATCATGCCCCCAGATTCTGCATGAAAAGAATGCACTCAGCACTGAACTATCTCTTCAACCCATCTCTTATAAATAAGCTTGGTTTTGCAATAGGCAAATTTTATTACTTTGTATTTTCCAACTTTCTCCAATTCTATTTTGGGAGAACTAAGATCTTTTTATTTCATGTTTTTTCCCTATTCCTTGTTTTAGCTGTCTTTGTCATCAGTATGATTAAAGACAGGAAAAGTTGCACACTTTGGGAGGCTTATATCTTAAGTGGCAGGGGCAAAACCAATTTGAAAACCTGCGGTGATAGAAGCTTCTCAGTTCATCCTCTGGAAGTTTTCTTAGAAGATTCTGCTATTAAGCTATGTTTTTCTGGGTCTAGAGAAATAATACAAAGAGGGTTAAGACGCTCACCTTAACTACACTCCATGACTCCTGCCAATACACGGTCCACTGAGCATTGCTTAATGTAATCCTGAAGGTCTCCAAGCACCTCTGTGTATCCTGGAAACCCCCTAGGGTGGCCTAGATCATTGTTAGTACAATAGAGCCCAAGCAGAACCACATACTCAGAACCTTGTAATAAATTTTCAGCCTACTTGTCCAAGAATTGGTAGGATGGGGGCCTTAGGCCTCTTGAGCATATCTTGGGTGATAAAAAAAAATCATACAAATGTGTGTCTTTAGTGTACCATTGAAACTATCCAGTGTGTTCTGTGCTCAGTAAATGATGGGTAAAGGCCAATTTACTGGCTACAAGAAATTACTAGGTCCACTTTCCAATCATCAGAAGTATAGAAATCATGATTAATAAGGTCTTGGGCAATGTGTGACTATACTGGAGGCTGCATTGTCTACAAACAATGAGAAAGCAATGTCAGACACACTGGGAGTGTATTTCAGGGCTGAGCAAGATTGGTGACTCCCTTCGCAGAAGCTCTGAAACCACAGTAATATGGTTATTAAGTCCCATTTTCTGGACTATTCAATTTAAATGAAGTTAACAGAATAGTTTTATACGGGTGGTGTCACTGGAAGCTTGAAATCTGACTCTTAAACCTCATCCTTGTGAAAGAGAACTGAGTGGGTTTGAGGGAGGTAGAGAGGAAGGCTGCCAACAGAGAGTGAAAGGCCCAACAAAATAAAACATGAGGATGAAGAAATTGAGAAATATATGAAGCAACATGGTTCATTATTTTGGACTGAGATTTCAGTAACACTTTCACACAAGATATGTTATGTCTCCGGAAGGAAAAAAAAAGACTTTTCATTTTCCCTCAGACTGGATGTCCCATGGTGATCCCATTTAGAAGGCTTGGCAGTTTTCTTTTAATTGCAAATGTAGCTCTCTTGACCTCTTTGAACTATTTTCCAAGCACTCAGTTAGAAGGACCCAATCTAGGCCAGAGAGAGAGAGAGAGAGAGAGAGAGAGAGAGAGAGAGAGAGAGAGAGAGAGAGAGAAAGCTCAAAGGATTGGCACATGTGCTTTATATGCTGGATAGCTGGGTTGGATCCCTAGCACTGTGTGTTCACCCAAACACCACTGGAAGAGACCCCCGCTGTGAGCAGAGTTGGGGGTAGCACCCGAGCACTGCCAGGAATGGACAAAGATAAAAAGGTGTCAAGCTCAGACGCTTAGTTTTAGAATAAAATATAAAGTATAGGGACCAGGAATGTGTCTCAAAGATGTGGAGCGCAAGTCTGCAATATATGATGCCCTGAGCTAGATCACTAGCAGGACATCGCCCCTCAGACACCACTAAGTGTAGCCTAGTGGCCCTTGAGCACTGTTGAAGTGGCTGTGGAGGCCACCAGCATGAAGCATCAGGCCTGTACTACCACATAGAGTATCACTTGGAGCAGTCTGCAAATCTCCTCATGATGACCGGGGATAGCCCCTGTAAAAAATCATTTAAAGGAGTTGTAGAGATAGTACTGTTGGTAAAGAGTTGCTTTGCTTGCAGCCAACCTGGGGCCAATCACCACACCATATAATGTCCACCAAACCCTACTAATAGTGATCCCTGAGTGCAGAGCCTGGAGTATGCCCTGAATACAGCCGAATATACCCCTATAACAAACAAACAAACAAACAAATAATGACTGCATAAAAAGTCAATAAAAATATTTAGTGGTCAGAGAGATAGTATAGAGGGCCAGGCACTTGCCAGGCACTTGATATTGCATTATGGTCCCCAAGTATCGCATGCACCACCAGGGGTCACTAATGAGTACAGAGCCAGCAGTAGCTCCTGAGCGCGACCAGTATGGCCCAAACTTTGCCAACAAAAAGAGTGCATGTGCCCATAAGAAAGACACACACACACACACACATACACAGAAACAGAGACAGAGACAGAGATAGAGACACAGAGAGACAGAGAGAACACTTTGAATATATAGCTGAGGAGACATCTCAAAGAGATGATGAATATGCTTTGGGTACAATAGCCCTGTTTCAATCCCTGGCACTGCAAGGTCTTCCAGGCGCTGCCAGATGCAATCTTGGAGCACCATGCTGGGAGAAAGCTTCAAGTACCACCAGGTGTGACCCCAAATCCAATAATAATATAATGACATCAACAATAGAAATAATACAATTTAAATCAATCAAAATAATTTTGCTGAATAATTATTGCATACTCGAAAGTCTTTCTAGAAGCCTGTAGGTGCAGGCTATAAAATGAGATTTTTTTTTTTTGCATCAAAGTCATCCATGAACTACCTGGGTCAATTTTCAGTGTGAGTTCCAAGCTCTTCCTGTGGTTCCCAGTGATGTAGCCTCAGGTGTTCTCAGAAATCTCTGAGTGGTTTTCTGAGAACCACTGACATCTACTACTGACCTCTTGCCACTTCTTATTTGTTTGTTTGGGGCCTATGCCCTGTGGCATTGTTTCCTCATGTTACCTATAAAAATGCATAAATTGAATAATTTGTGGGGGAAGAAGAGAAATGATCTCTCACTTTATATTCAATGTTCTGATACTGAATTGGTCTTCAAAATGCACCATGACACATGGAGAAATTTTGCACATTAGCCACTAGTGGGCGCCAGAGGCACAGCGAGAAACTATAGATGAACTTAAAGCAGTTTTCCTTTCAAGTTGAAGAAATGGAAAATAATCTTGGACTTTCTTCAGCATTTTTTAAATTTTTACAGTTTAAATGAACGATTCCTGGACCTTAGGCTTAGTTCATAAATGTAACTCATAAGTAGAGCACTTGCTTTTCATGTGCAAGTCCCTAAATTATAAGAGGAGGAGAGAGGAAAGAGAAGGGAGAAGGAACATATAAAAAGTGACTTTAATGTCAGTGGACTATGCACCTACTTTGCACGAGGGAGACACTGATTTGATATTTGTCACCACTTGGTCTCTTGAGCACCTCTGGGAGTGAACCCTTAGCACAGAGTCAGAGTAGCTCCCAAAGAGTATCATGTATTTCCCCATCTCAACACCCCCACACCCACCCACACTCACAAATAGGGCTTGATTATTCACATTTCAAATCATCCAAAACAAATAAAAAGGAACTGCTTCATTTGTGACGCATGATGAATAAAGACTTTACAATTTCCAGAGAACACTAGATGAAATGACATAATAGACTCTGGCAAGCAAAGCTCCCATGCCATACAGCTAGGAATCAACTACATTATTGCAGAGAATGCTCCACCCTCTCTCAGCCTCCTTTGACCCAGAAACTGCATCAATCTCTCCGAAGGTGGGTAATAGGGCCTAGAAGAGAATGAAAGGGGAAGAATCTATACATGAAGTGCTCCCCAGGCATAGCAGTTGCCATGAATACAGGCAAGCCTGACCAGCAGGGAAAGAGATGAGAATGTAGAAAAATACAGCCCACGCTTCAGAGGTGACAGACTGCGCTGCTGGCATCTTTGAAATTATGGGAACAAAAATCAGAGTGATGCCTGGTGATTTCAGCTAGTGACAGTGCTATCTGCATTGTCCCTCTCCCCTCCCTCTGGGAATAGGTCAGCCTCCAGCCACAGCCTAGAGGTGGACATTATCAGTCCTTATGGAATTGGATGGCATAGAGGACAAGGGGTAATGTGAATGGGCATTACTTTGGGTTTTTTGTTTGTTGTTTTTGTTGTTTGCGTATGTGGTGGCGCATAGAACTTATTCCTGGTACTATGCTCAGCAATCACTCTTGGGAGACTTGGTGGATCATATGGTGTACCAGGGATTGAACTCAGGTCAGCCGCGAGCAAGGCAAGCACACTACTCATTGTATTATCACTCCTTGCCCAAGATGGCAATTTCTTGGCTGCACCCCAATCATCCACATAAACAGAGTAGCAACATTGAGATAAATCCATTGTGAGTTTTTCCCTCTTTACCCTTTTGGTTCAGCATTTACATCCAATGGTGCTCAGGATTTATTGGCTCTGTGCTCAGGGCTTTGTTCCTAGCTTTGCACTCAGAAATCACTCTTGGCGGTACTTGGACGACTGTGTGCAGTGCTAGGGATCAAATCTGTGTGAGTCACATGAGAGGGAAGCATTTTAACAACTGAATTAGCTCTTTGGCCCTCTGTGAGATTTTAAATCACCCCTACTGTAGGATAACATTGGTTTATGCTTTCTCCTCTGTTACAAGGAGCTTGGGTTTACTGAGCAATACCCATCACAATGCTTCCCGAAACACTCCCATTTTCTCGGAATTCACCTTTAACTTCTCTGTGCTCTGCTTCCCCTATCTGTTATTCACTCATTTCCCCTAAGAAGTTACTTGTAAAGTGACTTGTAAATTCAAACTCTTCAGAGATTTCTGGATTTGTAAGTGAAATATCGCTTTTCTTGTATAGACACAGGAAGACATTTATGCTATGATTTTGTAACTTGGGAATTACAATAACTTCTGGGCATCTGTCATATTTACTCTACTTAAGCCTCAGTTGCCCTTAGTTCCTAGCACCCCAAAAGCTGGGTCCCGATGAAGGGACTGGGTGGACCCAAGGCAAGTTGTGAGCTACCCTGGTGTCAAACGGGACAGGCCAAGAGCCATAATATTTAACTGTAAGTTAAGAGCATGGTGATGGACAAATTCTGTCATGATCCAAAGAGTAACAGCTGAATCTGCTATGGTTAGGAAAGAACTAGCTGGCCTGAGCACTGTGATCTATAGCGAGATGTCCCCAGAAGAGCCACCCTATAAGATTAATATATCTCTTACTGTGTCCATACAAAATAGCTAATATTATTGTGTCCATAAAATGACTACAAATATGATTAAGTAAACCTAAGATGATTGTTTATGGACTAAGGAAAGGGAGAAGTATGTCCTTAGATAAAAACATGGCTTGAGCAAATCTCCTAGCAGGAGATCTTTGTCTTAAAAGAGCTTCCTCTGAAGAAAGGACTTTCATATGTTGATTGCACTACCTCACCTGTGTTTAGTTGCTCAGGCAACTTTTGTGTGGTAGGGCTCTAGACTAAGGTGGAGAGACAGAGCACGAGAAAACTAGCATGGGGGACAGGAGGAACTCAGGAGTAAGTGAGACTCGAAGGAGGAAGAGGGAGATGAGATTGAAATAAACTGGAACTGATTACCAACCAGTGTGATGGCTCTGTTCCCTCATTCATGTCTGTTGGCAGTGGCAGCAGGTCACAGTGGGGAAAGTGGCTCATGACCACGAAACACAGGTGGTGGGAGAGAGATCTCAACATCCTCTCTTATTTATTTTGTGAATACATACTCTACCATCACTCTATTCTTCCTTCTCCCTGGTTGGTCCACATAAAGAAAGGTGAATTCCAACACTAACAACACTTACAGGGAATTCACATTCTTTTCAAGTTCATGTGGAATCATTTTAAGGATAAATGATACATGAGCACAAATAGAAGTCTCGAAGACCATGATCTTAAAGTACAGATGCTTAGGTTCATGCCTAGTATGTGCCTGGCTGGGAGTCAATATGCAAAACCACATGGTACCCTGAGGTACTGCCACAAGATGTAGCCCTGGAGACCCCCAACACAGCTGGGGAGGCTTGAGTATTTCCTGTCACTATTGGGAATAAGCAGCATCACATCTCTAGGCCCTTTGATTGAACCAATGGTCCAGTTGACCAAGATTTGGCATTATGACTTGGAATCTTCTGAGTGCTACTTGAGAGGCAGCCCCCAACTCCCAAAATAAAGAAAACCTTTTTGTTTTTACTTGGGCCACCCTGGGCTGTGTGCAGGGCTTAGTCTTGGCCGTGTGCCCAGGGATACCTTCTGGTGGTGTTGGAAGAATCGTATCAGAACAGGAGATTGAACACAGGGTCTGCCATGTCATGTGCAAAGTAAGCACTGCAGACCCTATACTGTCTCTTCAGTACTCTCAAAAGAAATATTAATAAATATATGAAGATTGAAATCACATCAAACATCTTTTCTGATTATAATAGTATAAGGCTAGAAATCAGACAATAAGTGGTATGGGGAAAATATTATATATGTGGAGACTAAACAACATGCTTCTCCTCAGTCATAAAAGAAATAAACTTAGAAATAAAAAATTACCTGGAGAACAACAAGGATTTTCAAATTCCAGGTGATACAAAACAATACAAGCCCTCTGCAATAAACAAGAAAAATATCTCAAACAAACCTTATACATCAAAGAACTAGAGAAAGAGGAAGAAACAGCACTAAAAATTAGCAGAAGGAAGTAAATAATTAAAATTAGAGTGGAAATAAAATAGAAGTTAAAAAATACAACATAATCAATGAAGTCAAGATCTGCTTTTTTTTTAAAGAATAAAATGAATTAAACCCTTTCTTAGGTTGATGAAAGGGGAAACAAGAGGAAAAGTCCTGATAAAAAGAATTAGAGGGATCACAGAAATAATACAGGGATTAAGGCACTTACTTTGCATTCTACCATCCTCAGTTTGAATCCCCACATCTGATCTCCCAAGTATCATCGTGGGCCAATCTTGAGCAAAGCGCACTTGAGCACTACAGGGTATGGAACCAAAACAAAATAATCAAAAATGAAAGAGGTGAAATTATAATTGACACTGTAGCAAGACAATAAGACATACATCTGTATGCAAAGAAATTGGACAATCTAGAAATAATTCACATATTTTTTATTCATACAACTTTCCAAGACTGAACGAGGAAGAAATAGAAAGCTTGAAGTCATCAGTCACAATTTCAGCAACTGAAATGGTAATCAAAAGTCTGTCTAAGAACAAAAGCCCAAAATTAGATGACTTTATGAGGAAATTCTACAAAACTTTCAAACATCTATTACCCATCCTGCTCAAACTCTTCCAAAAATCAAAGTGGGAAACATTTCCAAACACATACAACAATAAGACCAATATCACTCTACTTCTTTAGCCAGAAAAGGGCAGTACAAAACAGACAAATAATAAACTACATAATATTTTTAATGAACATAGATGCACAGACTTTCAACAAACTCTTGTCAGATTGACTCCAATTACACAAGAGAATCATTCATAATGCTTAACCTACTCCCAGTGCTTATTAGGGACCAGGCATAGAGAGGGATCTTGCTAAAGGTGACAGTAGTGACAGATTTGAGACTCCAAATGTAGTCCATCTGAATCTGAATCCAGTTTCCAGACCTGTACTGGCCACCATATCACCTTGGTACTCTCTTTAGTCTACATTCTCACGGTTGTGATATAGGAAAGATTATTATAATTATGGTGTAACACATATTTGATTAAAAATCAAGTGAGCTCCTCAGCTATAAAAAAAGAGATGAAACCAGAGGCAACAGATGGGGCACTTGCCTTGCATGCAGCACACCCAGGTCAGATCTCACGGACCACATATGGTCCCAAAGCCCTACTAGGAGTGATCCTTGAGAGCAGAGCCAGAAGTATGTCCTGAGTACCACCGAGTTTGGCAAAAAAAAATCAAGAAAGAAAAAAAAGAAAAGGTGAAATCATGAGATTGTCTGCTATGTGGACCAAACTGGAGGATACCATGTTGAGTGAAGTCAGTCAGAAAAAAAGGGATATATACAGAAAATCAGAGATCCCTCAGAGAGCCCGGCAAGCTACTGAGAGTATCTCACCCACATTCATATTCAATATGCCAAACACAGTAACAACAAGTCTCAAAAATGGAGATGTTATTGGGCCCTCTCGAGCAAATTGATGAACAACGGGAGGACAGTTTTTTTATACAGAAAATCTCTCTCATATGTGTGATATAAAGAAACATAATAAGGCAGCAACTGACCAAAGGCAGTAGACCATGAGAGCTGAGCTTCCTCATGGTGATAGGAAATGGGTGTGTGTGTATGTTGGAGGGGACGCTTTCATGGAGGGTGTGTGATTGGAACATTGTATGCACAAAGCTCTATAATTAGTAGTATTGTAAAATCATGGTGCCTCAAATTTAAAAAATAAAGCTTTGCATTAAGAAAAAATTCAGGCAGTCTTAAACCATGGTTCAGTATGCAATTAAATGGGATGAATAAAATAAAAAAACAAAGGAGGCTGAAGAGATAGTATAGGGGTTAGGGGCTTTCCTTGAATGTGGCAGACCTAGGTTTAAGCCCCTGAGTCACATTTGGTCCCCCAAGTATTGCCAGGAGTGACCCCTGAATACAGAGCCAGGTGTAAGTTCTCCTGACACAGCTGGGTATGGCCCAAATCCCCCAAAGATAACAATAAAAAGTTAATTAATTAAAACAAGCAAGTAGAATAGGGCTTAAATTCCCCATGTGAATGGATGCTGTGGAGAGATTGGTATAGTAGCTCTGCAACTGTAAATTAACAATTTCAATAGTCTTGTAAACAGTACGCAATAAAAAAGAAAACTGGTTAATGGTTAAAGGAGAAAATAAAATAGTAAGTTATTTACTATAAAAATAAAATAACATTGATTATAAAAGCAACAAAAATAAATAAGAAATTCCCAGGGACCAGAGCAATAGTCCAGTGCTTGCCTTGCACATGGTCTACTAGAATTCAATTCCCAGCACCTCATATGTCTCTGAGCCTGAGTGATCCCTGAGCACAAAGTCATATGTAAGCCTTGGTGGACATTAACACTGGGTTTTATAGCTACTATGGTCTAGACTCTTGATATAGTTGCAACAGCCAAAAAGGGAAATGATTTTTTTTCTCTAAGGCTGGCTCAAAAAACATTACATATATATATATATATATGACCCCATATATATATATGACCCCATATATATATATATGACCCTTCTTAACTCTGAATTATGGAAGAAATGAACTTATAAGGAAGAGAACAAAAGAATAGGCAGGTCTAATTTTGTATACATACATATATATATATATATATATATATATATATAGCAGGTGGGAAATGCTTTCATTAATCCATTTCAAAAATTGAGCATCAGTTGACTTCGAAGGTAATGTAGTCTATTGACTGCCCTAATTATGACTTTCTGTAACAAATGTTCTATATAGTTTGTAGTTACAAAAATTGTAGTGCCAACTATGTTACAAGGATGTTGAGTAGTAATATGTACACATTCCAAATAGTGTTTTAGTTGCTTTATTAGATTATATTTATATTATTGAAGGGTCACAGAAACCATTCTTGGCAGTTATTATTATTATTATCAAATGAATACATGTGTGTATTTAGCTGAGCAGATTAGGGCCATGAGTTCTCTGTTGATAAAACAGCAACTTCACTCTCTTCAACTCCTACATGCCTCTTTTTAAAAATTTTTTATTAGTGAGACACCATGAGGTACAGTTGTAGACTTACAAATTTTGTGCTTGGGTTTCAATTATACAGTGATCAAATACCCTTCCCTCCACCAGTGCCCATTTCCCACTACCACGGATCCTAGTATCCCTCCCACCCCCATCCCCCCACCCCACCCTGCCTCTGCGGCAGGACCTCTTTTAAGAGGAAACCACTCTTCTCTTTTTTGGTTTTGGATTTTTTGTTTCTTTGGGTTGTTGGGATTTTTGTTTATTTTGTTCTGTTTTTTGCTATTCAATGCTAAGTTCTTGAATTACAGTTTAAATTTTTATTTGTTATTCATTTTAAGTCTTCACTTCCTAAATGTACATAATGTTTTCACTCTCTTGCAACCCTTTCTCCTCCTTCTAGACTACCCAATTCTTTTGTTTTGCTTAGGCTAATTATAGATTTCTTTTGTGTTTGCTTATTTTTATATTCCTGTCACTATGAATCCATCTCCAGACTTTCCAAAGGAAGCTTAAACCCTTCTCAATCTGGTCAGCACAGCAGGTAATCTGATGATTCCATCTTTTCCTGGAGACATCCTTCCAGAACCCTCTAATTACCTGTCTCCAGCCTGCAGCATGACTCTTTTCCTGGGCTCTCCTTTCATCTCCATCTGGGGAATGTTCTATTTTCCTTTGGGGGTGATGGGTGGGAGGGTCACATCCTGAAATGCTGTTGGGGGAGGGGCAGGTGGAGCTCTGCTCCTGGGCCTGGGAATCAAACCATGTCAGCCCATGAAAAGCAAGTGCCTTAACCTATACTATATTTCTGGCCAACTCTAAGGGAATCAGCACTCTTATATTTGTCCCTTTCAAAAATCCCTTTTTTTCCTCTGACTTCTCCCTTGTCTTGTTGCAGCAAATGTTTTGGTAGCTTTGTGAAATGGGTTCACAGGAGGTAAATTTTTTGAGATCTTATCCCCAGTTTTGGGAATTGTATCTCAGCATGTGTCTTACAGTAATTGTACTTGTTCTTTTAATCTGGAAACTCATTTCCTGCCATTGGGAAAGGCTTCTTTTATTCTACCTTTGACTATTTCTTATCATTTTTTTTTTGCTTTTTGGGTCACACCCGGCAATGCACAGGGGTTATTCCTGGCTCATGCACTCAGGAATTACTCCTGGCGGTGCTCAGGGGACCATATGGGATGCTGGGAATCAAACCCGGGTTGGCTGCGTGCAAGGCAAACACCCTACCCGCTGTGCTATCGCTCCAACCCCTCTTCTCATTTTTTATTCTTTTCTTGGAAGCACCTAATGAATACTGGGTTTTCTAATCCTATCTTGCCCTTATTTCTATCACCCTTGCCATTTTGTTCTCCATTCTTGGAGGTTTATTTAAATGTATCTTCTATCTACAGAATTTAAAAGTGTTGTGTTCTAAGAGTATGACTTCTTCAGAATTTGGTTTTTTGTTCTGAGAATGTTTCCTTTTAACTTTTAGCATCAGTGTATGTTTTGTGTACACAGTGCATCCATCCACTTCTCTAAGAATATTTATTATATGCTTTGATTTATGCTATTTTGCTCCCCTCATTGTTTTATTCGTGAGTAGTTGAGTCACACCTGGCAGTGTACAGGTATTACTCCTGGCTCTGTGCTCAGGGATCACTTATGCAGGGCTTAGAGGACCATATGTGGTACCAATATGGAATGGAGGTCAGCTGCATGCAAGGCAAACACATTAACCCCTGTACTGTACTATCTCTCTGACCCTCTCCCTACAATGGTTTTATTAAATTTCTTTCAAGTTTTTTTTTCAGTGTTTGTTTTGGCTTCTTTTTGTCTGCTAAAAACTTTTCTCCAGTGTTTTATTATACTTGGTGTTTTTATTATGCTTAACTATTCATTTGCATTTAGGAATAAGACAAAATCAAAGTGCTCTCTAACTCTCTCACTTTGTGTATGTCTATGAGTGTATGAGTGTGTGCCTCTGCATGCTGTGTGTTTGGGTAATTACTGAGTCATGGATCTTACATTCTAAAGTAGGCCTGATTATTTCATTTATAGACCCTTTAAATGATAGTATCTCAGGGTCTTTTTTCTTAGGCCAAACAAATTCCCAAGAGTGAAGTCATAATTTCCTACACGGAGAAGATTAAACCTGACCTGAGGGCCAGTGTTAAGGGTGCTGATGAGAAAGAGAAATGGAAGAGCAGTTTGGTATCACCATTGTTTTTATCTGAGTGTTATCACCCTACCTCAAAAACATTATTATCATTTAGAGCCAGAAGTAAGCTCTAAGCACCACTGGGTGGTGCCCCCAAACACCCACAAAAATTATCATTACCATCATCTCCATTGTGAGCTTTATCATCATAATCATCACCATCATTACCATCATGATCATGATCATTGTCATGGTCTTTGTTAGCTTTATTGTAATAATGGATTAATTTATTGAGCAATCTTCAAACACAAGACTAATGTACAAGCTTGTTCCTTATACAATTATTGAACATAACAAAAAATTGGAAATAATATAAATACTAAAAATGATGCCAATGCCCACAATCATGGTGTCTTCATACTATTATAAGGAAGGTGAGCATTAAACCAATCTCATTAGATCTACTTGTTGAGAGGAGCCACCATAGAGGTCACCATACCAGAGAGGTCTCATTTCAGTTGAATTGTCTATGAACATATCTACCCCAGCTACCCACATAGAATTGGATTGAAAAGAAAACAGATTTGTTTTATAATCACTAGACAAATGAGGTATCTTTATAGTATAAACACTCCTATCTTGGCCATTTTAATCCAAACAATGTGGCAACAACTAGCTAAAACATTTTATAAAGATTTCAGAATTCACTTTTCTTTTATATTAGCACACAACTAGCTATGCTCAGGAATTACTCCTGGCCATCACATTCAGGAATTACTCCTGGAAGGGCTTGGGGTGCCAGATATCAAACCTAGGGTAGCTGTGTGCAAGGCAAGCACCCTATTTACTGTATTATCTCTCTGGCCCTCACAATCCATTTTATGAGCCAAGATGTGCTGGCTCCTGTGTACCACAGGAGGGAGTCCCTGGAGAACTAAAGGGGTCAGACAATGACTTAGTCACCATTTTTTAAGACTGTGCCTTCATACCTCTAGAAAGGAGTCAAGAATTCAGGAGGTGATGAGACAGCCAAGTGAAGAGAGATAAAAATCCTATCTTGAAATTTCTGGTTCCCATGAAGTATGGGAACAAGGGCCTTAAAGGAAATTGGGACAAAGACGTTCCTCAACTCCTTCAAAATATACAAACATGATTGTGAGCACACATGCCATGGAGTCAATAGGAATGTGCCTCAGAAGAATGCAGAAAAAAAGCACCAACTTGTAGATGCAAAGAAATGAATAATTGGAGGGCTTTGAAGAGCTAAGCTCAGCAGCACCCAGCTCCAGGTTTTCTTTTTCACTTTATCTTTTTTTGTTCTTGGGTTCTGTGCTCAGGGACCACACCTGGAGGACTTGGAGACCATATGGGGTGCCACGGATCAAACCTAGGTCAGCTGCATGCAAGACAAGTGCCTCATCCACTATACTATTTCTCCAGTGGCCAATTTTGGAAAAAATTAGAACCACTACATGTTACCTGGTAGTAGTCTGAGTGGTTAATAAATACACAGCTACTTATATTTTTCTCCTTATGCTTCTATGAATATTTTTGTACAACTGACTTATTTTTATTTAAAGTATTTTTTAATTTTGTATTGCTGATGAGGCTACAAAAATGTCTGTATAAGTATGGAGATGAAGTTAACAGCAATGCATTTTCTAGCACATATGGTAATTCAGGGTGAAAGGAAGAAAAGATGACTTCTGGCGGTCAGTGTTGGGGGAGTCATAAAGACCAATGGTCCCCTCCTTGAGAGAGGACTCTAGGTCACAAAGAGACATTTTGAAGTCGTGGAGATAGCTCAAAGACCTGAAGCATAAGATTTGCAAACAGTGAGTGTGGACCAAGAAACCAGAGAAAAATGTATATAAAGAAAGACAGACAGACTGACACAGAGACAGATACAGTGACAGGAAAGGAAAAATATTGTAGCTCCTTAATAGCTTTAATTCAAGGATGTGGATTCCTTCCTTCTCCTGATTCCTTGAAGGTTTCAGATGGCGTGTTTTGATAAATTACAACATTAGGTCTATTAAAGGTCAATTTCAAGCAGCTTAAAAAGAATGAATTGTTATGGCTTTTTACATCATCAGAGAAGCAACATTTGGTCTGGAAAAAGATATTTTCTGTGATTTATACATTACCCAGAAACAACTTGGCTTCCTGGAATTCCCTGTAAAAATTCCATTTTCCCAGCAGCAATGTTCAATCATTTCTCCTAACACCTTGCTTCACTTCAGTCACTGAAACTAACTGGTTTTGCCCCCTGCGTGGAGAATGGCACTGCCTTTGGCAGTAGATCTAAAGACCAGAGTCAAGTTGCACTCTGAACAGGTCCCATGACAGTTCTTTAATATCACTTAAAACAGTCCATCCATTTTTAACATTTCCGTTGGCAGTAACTTTGTGTGTTTCATAAAAATGTCCTAGTCACTCTAAAAACAGCCATCCCCAAGAAAAAAATTGAATTATTCTGTCATAGCTAAAAGTTGTGATCATTTAATTAATACTAAAAGGGTACCATAAACACTTTGAATCTGAAGTTTGAGTGCCATCTAGTTGACTGTCTAAAGTTACCTGTGACAAAGGAAAATGCAGTTCTTCACTGAATATGTGCTCTAAGCATTTCCACATTCTAGGGAAAGACAGAGACAAGGGAAGACATAAACTCTTGTCTCTGTCTTTTTTACATTTGCTACTTGTCACCCTGTGACCTGCAGAACTGACAGTTTCCTAAGGAGAGGAATTCATTTTCTGAGCAAATCTTGTCCTTGGGAAATTTTACAAAAATGCCAGTTAACTGTCTGAATCTTTCTTGTGACTTTAGCAAAGGTGAAGTGTGTTGTAGATTTCCACTTGGATTCTGAGTCTTAGGCCTTTTAGCTGAATTCCTTTGGGACTCAGACTAATAATCACTTTTATGACCTGGGGCAGGATGTTTGCATAAGAAGTGTTTATGGCTCCAGGTTAAATGTTTGTAACTCATTGCACTGGAGAAATTAGATTTGGAATAACTTAGAAGATAAGTGTCATTCTCAGGAGATCAATGGTCCTCCAGCCGGAAATCTAGAAACTAAAGTTGTAGAGAATGTAAACATACCTTCACTCCATTGCGTGTGAATAGAATCATGGCAAGCTGGAGCAGATCTTTGAGGAGATGATGCCAACAGACTAGAGGAGGTAGGGGAGGTATGCGGATGAAAAGTCTTGGAAGTTACTCCCTCTCCTTTTAATCATCCACTATGGATTTATTAATAGTGAATCTTGCTAAACCTTTCTTGGGGGCTGGGGGGGGGGTATGACTTAGGGTTATCTTGCACCAATCTGTCATGGTAATGGTTTCTCTAAGTTTTTTCCTCACTGAGTAAAATCATACTTGCCTCTGTTTTTTCCATTAAAAATACTTCATTCAATCACCATGTGAGATGGCATTATAAAGCTGTCCATACAAAGTTTCAGTCATACAGTGTCCCAACACTCTTCCCTCCACCAGCGTGTAATATTTCCCAGCAGCAATGTCTCCAGTTTCCCTCCCACCCCCATCTACCCCCAACCCCACCTGCCTCTACAGCATTGCCTCTATTTTGACTTAGACACCTAAAGGGGAGTCTTTCTCTATTTCTTTTGGAACTCATTGTTCACTCCTGAGGCTTCTGGTGACTTTACAGCTTGCCAATGCATCCACAGCTCCTCAGCCTTTCCAGTGGAAGAACAGCTAATCTTTGTAATCAGGCGTCCTTATTGCCATCTGGCAGCCCCTCCTCCTTATGGGCACTTAATCTCTTTCTGAGGTCTTGGTTAGTTCTTCCACTGAAGCTATAACCTCTGTTCTATAGGCCTCTCTCAAAGGGCAGTGACCCAAAGTGTCTCCAGGGTATGGCTAATGGAGTGATTGCTTAACCATCCTCTGGGAATTTCCACCCAGCAGCAGAGACCAGGTGTCATGGGGGTGGGGTAAGGGCAGAGTGAGGGGGAGGACCTAAATCTGGAGGCTTCAACAGCAAGAGGGGAAAAAATCAATGCACTCAGGAATCCATTATGGTTAGCTTAAGTGGAGATTGACTGCTTAGCTCTGATGACTTCTCCTTTGTCTGAATAGTCCCTATGTTTTTTGCTCTGTGAAAACCCTTTATGAGAGCACCTCACCTTCTTTGGCTCTGCTCCATGACTTTTCTCTTCAGGAATATTTGCCACATTCCACTTCTGGAGAGGGGCCTGTGATTTCACAGTTCATTGTGTGTCAGCAAAGAAATGTTGTGGCTCAGAGGTGAGTTATTTTGGACAAGGAGAGGAAATTGCTTCCTAGATCATGATGGATCAGGACATGAACATTTATTTGATTTTCTTTGTTCTCAGACAATTGCTGGACTTTGGTGCCTTGGGTCATGAGTATTATCTACTCAAGTGTGGATAATCTGAGTCAGATGATCCAGCAAAGTATTGTTAAAATGGCATATTGTGAGGATAACAATCTAATTGGAATAAATCACAGACTGCATTAAGGATCCCCTAAAGGACTGTTTTTCAAAGTGACTCTTGGTTTTATTCCCTAAGTGACTGTGGGGTTAGCTGGAGAGGCAGAGACGCGAGGTAAGAGTAAGAGTGGAGAAAGGAGGGGGAAGTGATAAAGATACATGAAACTGTCTTTCAAGGACATCTCATTATGTCTGCTTCCCACTCCTAATTCCGAAAATACACACACACACACACACACACACACACGTTAAAAACAAAAGTGGCAGTGCAGGAAGGCACGCAGCATCTAGTCTACACTTTCATGACTCACTTTTCCCGGAAATTTGAGTCCAGATTTACATGTAAATAGAATTCCGTTGAGTAAAAATGTTTTTCCTTCATGGAACGTGAACTACATATACCATATACATATACATATACATATATGCACATGGGGCTCCATGACATTTCTTCCTTGACTTTTTCTGGAATTACGGGACTGCACAATAAATTTGTGAAAGCAAAGAGTATGGCCAAAGAATCAACTCCAAAGGAGCCTTACCCACAGGTCATTTGACTTTTTCCTTAGTTTTCCAAAGAGGTCTTTGTCTTGACAGAATAGTAGCTGGAGGAAAGGTGGATACCTTTCTATCCCATTAGGTTCTATTTGAAAATATTTGCAGTTTCTGGTACACTCAGAATTCCTGAAGTCACTTTGAATTCTAATTTATTCTGCTAAGTGAGAAAATGATGTGAGTGGTAAGGGTGTCATCATAAGGGTCCCATATTTGAATGGTCACACTCTAGTCTTTAGCAAATACAGACCAATGTTGGATTGGCAATTAGGAATTAATTGCTATGCTTGTTAAATGTGAAAGTGTCTGAGGAAAAAAGTCTTGTGATTTCTAGCAATGTTATTGTGTTATTATAGTCATAGATTAAGGTACTTTGGTATAGCTGGAATTTCAAAGCTTGGTTTTTCAGACTAAAGTATCTCTTTCACTTACATACAATGCTGTGAAAAAAAGCCTTTTTAAGAATTAGACACAGTGCCACAAGACATCTATAAGTTCCATGAAATGTTCCTGAAATCACCTGCTAAGTGGAAAATTGAGATGGTTTTCCCCCTTCATATAAAACTATCTTGCTTATTCTGATATATTTGTGAGGAAGAAAAAGTAGAGTGATATGGCCCAAATAAAGGAATAAGGTTAAAACAAGTATGTTTATAGATTAATAAATTCAGCAAGCTAAATTCCTTCAATTCAGAAGACATACAATGATTGTGTTGAATTGAATAATGGAGTCATGAAAATAGATTATATTTGCCAAAGCATTGGAATGATTGGAATGTTCTAAACAATATATCTTTTAATGATTGAGGTTCTGTGATTTACCATATTATTAATGATAGTTTCCCATGCACATAATTTCAACACCATACCCATTATCAGTGTGCCCACTTCCCTCCCTCAAAGATCCAATGACCCTCCCTATCATCTCCTCCGACCACCCACAAACTCAGTTTTGTTGATGAGTTTTCTCACTGGGTTGCCTTTGACCTTTTTTTGCTACCTCGTGGTGTATCTTTTAGTTCCACATACAAGTGAGATGATTTTGTGTTCATTGCAGGGCTTAGAACAATAGCTAAGATATGGAAATAACCCAAATGCCCTATCATGGATGAATGGATCAAGAATTTCTGGTATATATACACAATGTAATACCGCACAGTTATAAGAAAGAGCAAAATTATTCAATTTGCCTCAACATAGATAAACAATATAATGTGACTCATCTTACCAGCCATTGGAGTGTTATCATGCAGATAAGATGAAATGCAGCACTCCTGTAACAGTAAGTCTACATCTCAGAAACTATTTAAAAATATCCAGAACATCCAAGCTATCATAGCTAAGTCTCCTCTCCAATGCTCTCCCCCAATTACTGCAGCATATAGCTCTGGAAAATTAGAGGTTGAAAGTTTGACTGCTTTTGAAAAACTAGTTTTTCTTCTCTCAAAAATGAGAGACCTGGCTTCCGTTTTTTCTGTCATGTTATTCTGACAATTAGTTGAAAGTGAGGGATTGATGAACTGATGTACAGATTGGTTTGTGAACCAACTGCTCTGCACAATGGTCATAACTGTAAGGGTTGAGTAGACAGGTTGGAGCTTGTTATGAAACCAATTCTGCTAACCACATCCAAAGCACAACTTTCTGATAAACTGTTTCTACTAATAGATGACCCTAGATTTTTCAAGGTTGTCATTTAACAGAGAATGCGCTTGGACTGTTGAAGCTTCCAAGGAAGCATACCTAGTGATTCTATAAATACAGGAGTGATTCTGAGAAACCTTAGACTTGAAAAGGATGTGGTAATTGTAAACAGAGTATTCTTATCTTGATGGTAATGATGCTGTTATTGGTCAACATCCCAAAGGGTGCCCATGATGTCCTTTTCTCAGGAAATGTTTAATAACTGCCTTTTTGTTTAGTTGCCATGTGATCTAGAGCCTAAGGTCATTCTTTGGGAAGTACAGAGTCAAATGCAAACTGTAATTTTAGCATATTTTTTCATTTTTAATAATTTTATTTGTTGAATCACCGTGAGAGCAGTTATAAAGCTTTCGGATCTAAGTCTCGGTCATACAGTGAAACACCTGTACCTTCACCAGTGCCCATTCTCCATCCCTAAAACCCCCAGTATATCCCCATCCCACACTCTCCCCCTACCTATAGGGCAGATGGCCTCCACATTACTCTCTCTCTACTTTGATCACATTCAATATTTTGACACCAGACCCACCATTATTATTTGGGATTTTACTCCAACACTCAGATCTGCTGAAAAGGCAACAGTAGACAATTTGTTTTCTATTGCTGGTTATGAATAACATATGATGTCGTGCGGCTGCAGTAGTGGCCACGCGATTTTGAAATTCGGAAATTTTAACAATTAAATCTGGAAGGATTTCTGCCAAAACCTGCTTGATTTCAAGATTTGTTTCTGAGTCTCTTGGATCATTGCCATTAAGCAGCTTGATCAGAAGCCAGAGAGGCCATTCTTGGGCGGTGACTCGGGGTCTAGTTGGGATGGGAAGGAAAGGGCTGGCTCCACCCCCTTCCCGTGAGGCCCCAGGTGTCTTGTCACTGCAGGCGCAAACCTGACTGTCCAGTGGTCTCTGTCAGAGAGCCACCAAGGGGAATCAGGAGGAGGGACAGCACCCTTTCCCCTCTGGAGTGACCCAGTGACAGTAACCTACTGTGTGGTCTGGACGCATTTCTACCAAAAGCTGCTGGGTTTCAAGATTTGTTTCTGATTCTCTGGGATCATGACCGTTAAGTAGATTGATCTGGAGTCAGAGAGGCCATTCGTGGGCGGTGACTCGGGGTCTCATTGGGATATGAAGGAAAGGGCCGACTCCACCCCCATCCCGTGAAGTCCCACGTGTCTCCTCACTGTGGGGCCAATCCTGACTGTCCAATGGCCTCTGGAGGATGGTGGCCACTGGGCCGCCAGGGGGAACAGGCCAAGGCATGAAACCTATTCCCACATGGGGTGACCCATTGCCGGTAACCTACTGCAGGGACCGGATGCATTTCTGCCAAAAGCCGCTGGGTTCTGAGATTTGTTTCTGATTTTCTGGGATAATGGTTATTAAGCAGTCTGATCAGGAACCAGAGAGGCCATGCCTCCAATTATATAACTGAGCCGGAGGAGGTTTGTGGGTGTGTCTCCCACATACCTAACTTTTGGCCGTTTGCTTTCTTGGTAAACTTTGTCCCAAGTGTTTGTGGTCTGGCCAAAGGCACAGCAGCAATTTGGGGGTATATGGAAGTCTGAAGGTGCCATCAGGCTGCTGATGCACTCGCCTCACAGGTACAGATTGACCTGCTGGTAGCACCATATCCCCCTGTAACTTTAGCATATTCACTGCCACCATTTTCATGATATATTAAATAGTGGAAAGGTATGAGCTCTTTTTATTTTTGCTTTTTGGGTCACACTCAGGGATGCACAGGGGTTACTCCTGGCACTGCATTCAGGAGTTACTCCTGACTGTGGTCAGGGGACCACATGGGATGCTGGAAATCGAACCCGCTTCAGCCAAGTGCAAGTCAAACACCCTACCCGCTGTGCTATCTCTCCAGCCCCAGTCATGAGATTTTTAAAACAGTTTTCTTAAGTCTAGTTTGAGCTTGTAATGCAGAAAATTCCAGGGAACTTCACAGAAAACTGCACTAGACTGCTGTTACATGAAGAAACAGCAAAGTGTCAGTGCTACACTGTTGTCATAGTATAGTATAGTATAGTATAGTATAGTATAGTATAGTATAGTATAGTACAAGTTTGGATATGCTTGTGGGCATGTGACTGTGATCCAGAGTGCTCTAAATAGGTGTCCTGTTAAAATTTTCACCATTAGTTTCTGGAAGCTGGGACCCATATCACTGCTCTCTAGAGTGGTATAACGCTCCTCAACTCTCAGGGAGGGACTGACGCTTTCTCTTGTGTCTTCTACTTGCGTTATTCTAGCATTATAAATACACTCTTCGGAGCTTTGATCAACAAGACTGATATCCTTTAACAGATTGGGTTTATAAGGAGGAGCAACTTTGAGCAAAAGAAGACCAAATATAAAAATGACTGTTAAATACTGTCTAAGGTTTCCATGAGACAACAAATAGGGAGTGATTGATCAGCTACACACTGGGAACAGCTAGCTAAATGCCAGCCCTCTTTACCACAACCTGGTGGCAAATCAAAATGCGAAGTCAAAAACAGTGCCAGGGTCAGAGAAATAGTGTAGTGGACAAGGCACTGGCCTTGCACATGACTGACTGGGCTTCAATCCCTGGCATCCCATAGGGTTCCCCAAACACCATTAAGAGTTATCCCTAAGAACAGATCCAGTAGTCAACCCTGAGCACAACTAGATGTGGCCCCACTCCAAAAAAGCAGAAAAAAATAGTTCCACCAGCAGCTGGAATTTTGTAGTTTATCCTGTTTCCTTTTTGTTAGGAAAATCTGCCTTGAGGGAGTCATAAGGTGGCTAGCAGTTTGGAGGAGCAATTGGTTACTCTATTGTTAGAAGCCTGTATTTAATAGCCTCAGTTCTGATAGAAAGAAGGGCACAGGACCATGGCTACCTTGGAGAAAGCAAAGTTAGCAGCACCAGAGAACTTGGCATATTCTCAGATAGAGATTTTTTTTATGGGAGAGGCACAGGGGGTTCTCAGGGCTTAGTCCAGGTTTTGGGCTTAGGGATCCCTCCTGTCAGAATTTGGGGTACCCTGTGGGGTGCCTAGGATCAAACCTAGGTCAGCTGTGCGCAAGGCAAGCATACTGCTTGCTGTTGCTGCAGACTCTCAGGCAGAGACTTTAGATGCTGTTTTCTCAGATGGCCTTATTCAAAGACCAGATGTCTAAGGTGGTCTTGTGTACTTCTTACCTCTTTATGACTTGTGATAGCCAGTCAACCATTATTTGCTTCTCTGGGACTCAGTCTTTTCCAATTGTTGATGGGAGTAAGAGAAACAACTCATTCTTGGAATTCACCAAGGCCAGGGTGCAAATCACTACCTTGGCGCTTGGGGATAGCTCAGTGGTAGAGTACCTACTGCCTACCACATTTCAGGAAATTCCTGCAGCACTGTGCCTGTGATCTCTAGCCCAACAGAAAAAGTATGAGATTTCTAGCATACAGCAACCAAATGAGTATAAGTACTACACAAAGTTTGTGGCCCCCAAGGTAACTGAAGGAAAATATGTGTAAACCACACAATCAAGTAAACAAGCATTGGAACCAAGTGTATGCAACTGCTGGTCATTACGTTTTTCACTTTTTTGGGTTATCTTTTGTTTGGGGACTATAGTTGGTAATGGTCAGAAGGCACTTCCCACATGGAGGAGGGGAGCAGACATCTGGAACTGTGTATCAAAAATCCAGGACTCCTGCATATGAAACATGTGTTCAGCTGTTTCAGCTATCTCTCTGGTTCTATCATTTCCTGTTTGTCCTTGAACAATTAGTTATCCTCCCTGAACTTTCAGTTACTTATCCAGAGTAGGATAAACAATAGTTATCATACGAATTTAGGAAATATTATAGTATCCATAAACAAAATAGACACTCAACAACTATTTGCTGGATCCATAAATAGATGATAGTGAGTGACTGACACATAACTGGTGATTTTTAGGTCTAGAATCATCTACTTTATTCTGAAAATATAGTTTATTTCACTAGGCTGTGATCAGCTCTTACTCATGGTTCTGTGCTTAAGGGTCACTCCTGGCAGTGCTCAGAGGACCCTATGTGAGGTTGTGGATCAAATCCTGATTCACCATATGCAAGACAAACACCTTACCCTCTAAACTATTTATCTGGCTCCCAAACGCATATGAAATGGGGCACATAAGTGAGACAAATTATTCTTACTAAGCCACTGGATCTAGATGCCAACCTCATTCTATAAATTACTATATAGTCCTTTTTTTCTGCTTTTTCCCACATTGGATACCATATACAGAAATGTATATCTTAACTATACAAATGGTAAGTATGTCATGATTAAAGAAAAAAAAATCAACTTCCATTGAGATTTTTTGACAAACATAAAAAGTGGAATAATCAATGTTTATGAAAAATGTATACACATTGCTAAAGACATATATGAATACAAGCCCTAGCTTAAAATCCTCTGTTACTTGGAGAGGTAAAGTAGCCAATGGCAGAGTTATCATAATAACCTTGTAAATTTAAAAAAAAAATTTTATTTAAAAATTTACTTTTGTGCCACGCTTGGCAGTTCTTAGGGACTATTCCTGGCTCTGTGTTCAGGAGTGATCTCTTGTGGTGCTCAGAGGTCCATATGATATGTAGAAGATCAAAGTGGTAATGGCTGCATTCAAGGCAAATACTGTACCTGCTGTACTATCTCTCAAAACCTAACAGTAGTAAATTTTTTTGCTGAAAATTTTAGGTTTTATGTAGATTAAAAATAATAAAAATAGGATTTCTGGGTCAGAGCAATAGTACAGAGAGTAAGGCACTTGACTTGCATGCATCCCATGGTCCCATGGAGCACAGTCAGTGTGGCAAAAAAAGGAGTGCCAGAAAACATGCCCTGGTGGAGGATGGGTGTTGGAGCACTGTATGACTAGAATCCAATCATAAACAGCTTTGCAAGGCTCTATCTCATAGTGATTCAATTAAAAATGTTTATAAAAGAAAAATCAAAATAAATAGCATTGTCTTTTCTACAAAAGTTCATTCTAAAGAATGTTTCATAATCTTTTCTTTATGGCACCTTAACTTTATTTTTGGACTTTGGGGTCAAATTTGATGATGTTCAGGGCTTACTCCTAGCTCAGAACTTTAGAATTATTCTGAGTGGTGCTCAGGGGACCATATGGGATGCCCGTGATTGAACCTGGGTCAGCTGTGTGTAAGGCAAATGCCCTAGACACTATACTATCGCTCTGGCCACACCTTCACTTTTTTACTATTTGGTGGTGCTTGGGGGTCACCCTTAGTGGTACTCAGGGGCCAGAAAATTCATCCAATAGGATTCAGATCCATGCCGGGAATTGTAGCCAAAGTCTCACACATTCAAATCATGTGCTCTATTACTCGAGCCAAATCCTTAGTCTGTCTTTACTTTGCTTTAAACATGAACACAGTTTTTTCTGGAAAAGAAGAAAGTAGAGAGTTAAAAGATGAAGATCAGAGATTTAAAAATTTCTGTCTGTTTTCACTCTCTTGGTTTGGAGTTAGTAAGATCTATAGCTGGCTGTTGGTAAAGATTTTAACTAAATTGTAAATCTTTCTAATTGTATGTCTCCATGTGCTAACCATAACTAATCTTCAAAATAATTGTCTGCTCTCTCAAAATGCTATGTGTAATGTCAATGACCAAAAGTCTTAGCCTCATTCTATATAAATATGTGTTCTTTTCTCTATAGCTTTAGCTTGAAGCTTTTTGTCTCAGTCTTCTCAAGACCCTGTCTTAGAACAGTAGCCGTAGTCCTAATTACAGTCTTCATCATGCTGCTTTCCCCCCAGCAACAGCATGATGTTAAGACACCGATGTTAAGTTTGTGTCTTAACATCATGACTTGGTGTATCTTTATAGCATTTTTTTCTGCTCTCTTCCCCTTGTCCTCCCACCTCGCCCTTCCCTCCCCCAGCTTGTGGTTGTCCCACTTACATCTATCCTATTGCAGCCATTTGAATATGGAATAGTCATGCATTTTCTATCCTAAAGAGGTTGTGTTTCAGTGAGTATTGTTTCTTTGCCAGCAGCCTGGCTATGTTCCAGAACCTGACCTTTCATTAAATATTAGATTAGGCTGGTAAAGCCAAGGTCCTTCATTACGGCATAATTCTATGATGTGATTCTGGGCACATATGGCTGCAATTTTGTCCACAAGTCAATCCCAGGAAGTGACACAGTGAACTTTGTTTTAGTGGAAAGCATGATCGTTATCCCAGGACAGCTTTTGTTTTTGAAGATGTCAATGATAGGCTCCTTCCTTACTATATCAGTGGTCAAATGCACCAGACAGAATGTTCTGACCAGCTGAAAATCTTCACATGTGAGTCACTTCCTCCTTCTCTGTATCTTACCCCAAGTCTCTCCCTTTGTAGACTAAGATGCATATACTGTCCTCCAAGAGTCTGAGGAGTCCTATTAACCCCTTTTATATGAGAAAAAAAGAATGGTTGGTGGAAAAGCAAACATATCCATGATCCAGACACAAAGAAATAAAGACAGCTTTAATCTTTAACGCAGATTGAGGGGTAGAGAGATAGTACTGGAGCTGCAGAGCTTATCTTTTACGAGGCTGACCCTAGTTCAATTCCCAGCATGACACATGCTCCCTCAGGCATCATGAGGAATAGCATATAAAGAGGAGTATCCCTCAAACACTTCCAGGTGTGACTACTGTCCCACTAGAGCATTCACACATATTTAAGCACTAGTACTCTCTTTAAGAGGTAGGGTGATGGTTAAGTGTTTAATCACAAAATACATGCAGCACTCTCTCTTCACATGCGTTCAGTGGTCAGACTGCTTTTCCAACCCGGATGGCAGTTGGCAATGGACAAAAGAAGGAGAAAATGGGGGGTCAGACTGGTTGGTAATCACTTGCTGTTTATTCTTCCTCTGCCTCCTTCCAGTCTCACTCACTGCCCGTATTCCTCCCCCTTCAGTCCACTCCCACAGCCTAGTTATACAGAACAATCTCCAAGGTTTGGGGGTAGCAGTTACACATAGGTGAGGTAGAACAATCAACATGAAAGTCCTTCCTTCTAGGGAAGCTCTTCTAAAAGATCTCATCCTGCTAGGAGAGGAATTTCATCTAAGGCCCTATTTCTCCTTTTGCTAGTCCATAACTATTTAAACAGTCACCTTAAATTTACTTCTTAATAATCTTTTTAGTCATTTTGTATGAACACAGTGAGATACATATATTAAGCTTAAAGGGTGACTTGCCTGAGAACATCACATCTTGCTATAGATCCGAGACTACAGTCTTCAGACCAGATTAGTCTTCCTAATCCTAGCAGGGTTCTTGTCCAGTCACTTTTCTTTGGGTCATGACAGAATTTTTCCACGACCATGCTCTTAGCTTATTATAAGTTTTATGGCACTAAGCCTGACACATTTTGATGCCAGGGTAGCTTACTGCTTGCCCTGGGTCCATCCAGTCCCTTTGGCAGGACCCTGCTTCTGGGGGGCTAGGTACTAAGGGCAACTGAGGCCTAAATCAAGTAAATATGACAGATGCTCAGGAGTAAATATTTTTGGAGTCAATTAATTCCCAAGTTATAAAAGCATAGCATTAACTGTCTTCCTGTGTCTATACAAAAAGAACATTGCTCTAAAGTAAACTACGCAAAGGACATAAGGAAATGAGAAAGGCAATTATTTCACTTACAAATACAAATCCAGAGATCTCTGAAGAATTTGACTTTACAAGTCATAGGTTCTGGTTAAGGGAAATGAGTGATTAACAGATAGGGGAAGCAGAGCACAAAGAAGAAGTTAAAGATGAATACCAAGGAAATGAGAGCTTTGGGAGCCTTGTGATGTTGGGTATTACTCAGTAAACCTAAGTTCCTTGTGGAGGATAAAGGTTGGAGGAGAAATGGCAAACCAATGTTAAATCTAAAATGTTTAGAACTATAATTAAACAGTTAAGGGCATGGACTCATGTCCCCAGACCCATAGGCACAAAATCTGATTCTTTGTGTTAGCAGTCTAGAGAGACTTTGGAGCATTTAGTTTGCATAAAAGCCTTGGTCTTTGGATATGACATTAATTATAATATGTACATCACTGGTTTTTTCTGAGGGTTATATTAAACACACTGTATATGTATATATGTGTGTGTGTCCCATATATGAGTTTCTTAAATAGGTTTTAATAAAAATAGCTCCTTTTAATTATTTTTATGATTAAGAAGATGAGGAGGATCTGTAATGATAGTACAAAAGATAGTGCATTTGCCTTACATGTGGATCGACCCACGTTTGATCCCTGGCACTCCATAGATGCCAAGAGGATTGATCTCTGAGTATGCCCTGAGCACTGCCTGGTGTGGCACAACGCCCACCTACAAAATGTGGAACTCTTTCTACCTGCCCCATCCTACATGGTCTCCTGACTTCAACAGCATATTCTTCTATCTTTAACTTTATAGGATGAAAGAATCACTTATATTATGAACAAGTACATAAACATGTTTATAACTCTATTTCTCTAAATTTCCTTTTGTGACAGTTCTGGAGTTCTCCTTGTGGGCTCTACTACTACAACAGAAAAGACACTCTTTAATCTGCAAAGTAAACGGAATACAAAGAGGGAGGGAAATGAAACCAAGAAGCAAGAGGAAGGCTGCTTAACACATCAAAGGCCCTAGGCCAGCCAGTAGGAAGTAGAAGATTAGAGTTACCCTTCGGGTTTTGTGGTCTGCTCACTTTGTTCCGCTCTCTTCTCTGGCTTACTCTCTCTTTCCCCTGTTGTCTTTTCCCATACTCTGTGTTTTCCCCTAAACACACATACACACACACAAACACACACACTCACCAGCATGTTGTAGTGGCTGACGTAAAATCTGGTTTGTGGTAGCTCTTACTGTGTGATGACTCCTGTTGAAAAGCAGGGATAATTTTCATGATGGGGGATGCAAAGGGAATTGTATCAGTATAGGATCTCAACAACTGGGGGACAGACACACTCAGCTACAGCAGTAAATAAGTTAATTTTCCTAGCAACCCTACCCCCACCCCACAAGCATGGATCTTCCTGGTGTATAAAAAGAGTTATAGAGGGCAGATGTCTGTGCGAATCCTGACCACAACATTTTGAGCTTGGAAGAGGGGGATCATTGAGAACCTTATAGCAATGAGATAAAGTGTTTGGTGGGGAGTGAGGAGAAGTTGGGTTACATTCAGTGGTGTTTAGGAGCTACTCCCAATTCTGTCTATTGGTTATTCTCAGTCATGCTGGGGTAGTATATGGTGCCAGGAATGAAACCCTGGTTTTGCACATGTAAGGCAAAAACCTAACCCTCTGTACAAGCTCTGAAGCTTGGTAATGACATGTATTTTTTCAAACTTTGGTGATTGTTTATCTAAATATGGAGGATTTATATAAAAGCAATCAAGGAACAAACTAGTGAATGAAATGCTACCAGTGTTTTACTCTTTTTTCTTCCTTCACAAATCACACAAATCACAAATCATCCTGTTAATCGTCGATTGCCTCGAGCAGGCCCCAGTAATGTCTCCTTTTTCTTCCTTATCCTTGGGCTGGAGCGATAGCACAGCAGGTAGGGCGTTCGCCTTACAAGCGGCCAACATGGTCGACCCGAGTTCGATTCCTCCGCCCCTCTTGGAGAGCCCGGCAAGCTACCGAGAATATTCGATATGCCAAACACAGTAACAACAAAGTCTCCAATGGAGACGTTACTGGGCCTGCTCGAGCAAATCAACGATCAACGGGAGGGCCTTTACCTTTACCTTTAACTTTGGGAACTTGGGATTTTCCTGATTCTCTGTTCTCCTGGGAACAACTCTCTATTCAGGCAAACTTTCTTGTCTCTAATGTTGCCAAACATCTCAAAGTTCAGAACTGGAGATGGTAGGACACTTGCCTTGCACATTGCTGACCTCTGTTCAATCTCTGGTACCCTACGGTCCACTGATCCATGCCAGGAGTTACCTCTAAGTGCTGAGCTAATAGCAAGCCTTGAGAATCACCTGGTGTGGACCCCAAACCAGAAAATTCCAAAGAAATCACAGTGATACCTGACTAGAAAACTTGACTGACTCTATGACAGAGTCTTACTCTCTGCTGGGTGGCCTTAACTACTTGAAGTGATGTCATAAGTTAAGCAATGACAAGCATTGTGAGGAAGAAGATGACAGTTTCCTTCTCTTCCACTGGGTTTGAAATATTTCACTCTCTACCCTCCTCAGCTCCATTCACGAGTCTTCTTTTGATGTACTGTTTTTCTCCTCTCCCTGACTTCCACTCATGACTTCAAAGTTTCGGACAACTTCAATGTAGCTCTTGTTCCTAAAGAAGATCAGAAACTTCTCTAATAAAACTTTTCTTGATTTATAACCCATTTCTTTGGCCTTTTCTGACTGATCAATCCAATATTTGGCAATTATGTTTGATTATTATGGCAGATAACTAAAGGCTCACTTTGCTACTTTCCTCAGGAAACATCTACATTTTAGTAGATCTTTCAGTATGTTATGCCAAGGAGTTGCCAAGCATTTTTGGTAAAGGAATAAATAGAAAAATTTTAGGCTTTGAGGGCCATTGAGTCTGTGCAACAACCTAACAATGCTATTGGAGCGTGATGTAAGAGCCAATTCATAAACTAGTTGAAATAGCTGTGTTTCTAATGAATCTGTTTTCTACTAACTCAATACATTGAATTTCATATAATTTCATGTCCTCAAATACTAATGCTCTTTTGATTGTTTTCTTTATGAAAACTAATGAAAAAAATTGTTATTTTGGATATATGAATACATGTGGCAAGGTAGATTTGGTTAGTGGACTTTATTTGCCAACTGGTGCCTTAGTCCAAAGGATTGATAAAAATAGTTTTCATGTGCTTTTATAAATTGCATAGGTTGTAGAGAGCAATAGTTTTAGATTGGAATTGGGACAATCTTTCCATCATCCTGAAATCACACAAACCAGGTATCAATGCTTGGTATGTTATTGAACACGTTTTATTGAGTAATTACAACATGAAGAGCACTGTTACTGTAACAGGTGACATCAGTGTTACTACATATATACTTTGACATACAGTGAATATACTATAAGCAGAAATAAACAATAAAACATATTGTGAAATTGCTTTCACAGTGTGCATTTTTTTTTGCGGGGGAGTTGCACCTGACATTGCTCAGGGGCTATTTCTGATTCATTTGTCACTCAGCACTGACAACTGATGGTATGCAGGTAGACATATGTTGTGTCAGGGATTCAAACTGAGTTCAGTCACACATTAAGCTTACCCCCTGTATTATGTCTCCAGCCCTACCTTCACAGTGTTTGAAGAACAACAAGAAAAATAGATAATCAATAATTAAGTAATAAATGTATAATTTCTAACGGTGACAAGTATATAAATGAAACACAGAAAATTTTCTCCTCATTATAGAGAATAAACTTAGAAATTGTGATCAGGTGGACTAGAGAGATAATACAGGGGTTAGAAATTTGCTTTGTATGTGATCAACCCCAGATTGATTCCCAAATACTGCAGATGTTACCCAAGCACTGCGAGAAGTGACCACCAGATATGGCTTCCAGTCCCACACCCATAAAGTAAAAGAAAATAAAAATTATGGTCAGGGAGTTTAGGAAGAAGTATTTTAACTAAGGTGTGTGCCTGGCCACCAGACAGGAATGGAGGAAAAGAAGTTCCTTCCAGAGAGAGGGGCCAGAGTTCTGAGACAGGAGAGTGCTTACCTGGCTAACAAATGCAAAAGGAAATTGTGTGACTAGTAGGGCTGCAGGAAAGTAGTCCAAGAGGAAGTGAGACAAGACAGGAAGGCTGGATTACACAGAACTTCATAGTTTAAAACAAAAATAACTTCATAGTCCAATGAAAGAGTATGAACTTCATTTAACATGCAAGGATAGTCCATTCAAAAGATTTATGTAGCTGATGTGTGGAGAGTAGATTAGAAGTAAGGAGAGAATATAAATTGGATAAACTGTTAAGAGTTTAATTACTATAGCATGTGTAACAAGTGATGGTGGTCAGGGGTCAGAAGGACTGGTCAATGGTTAGAAGCTTGCCTCAAGTGTGTGTGTGGGGGTGAAGGGCAGTTAGAATAAAGAAGGGACTAGTATGACAATAATAGTCAGAAATGATCACTTTGAACAAGAACTGAGAGTTCAAAATAGGTAAAGTGATATAGATGATAATCTTTCAGTATCGGTATTGGAAATCATAATACTAAAAGAGAGAGACAGAGAGGGGGGTGGAAATAGCCTGTCATAGAGGCAAGCCTGAGGCGGGGCACTGGGGACATTGGCAGTGAAACACATACACTGGTAAAGGGATGGGTGTTGGAACATTATACATTAATATGACTGAAACCCAATCACGAACAGCTTTGTGACGGTGTCTCTCGCTGTGATTCAATAAAGGGTTTAAAAAAACTGAAGTGACAGTGATACAGACTAAGATTCTGGCAGTGAAATTGAAACTGGTAGGCAAGTACATGATGTATATATTGTTTTCCCTTTGTTTGTTGTTTTGGTAAAGACAATGATGCTCAGGGGCTGCTCCCATTCTGTATCTGAGGGTCACTCCAAGTGGTGCTTGGGACACCACACATTGTACTATTTCTTAGGCCCAGCGGTGAAGTATTTGGGAGCTAGAAACTAATGAACTTGCTGATTAGATGGTAGAGATAGGAGTGATAAAAGAACCATAAATAGCTTGTAGGTTTCTGGCTTTTGGCTTCAGTAACTTGGTGGCTGGTGGTTTCTTTCAATGAAATTGAAAGAAACAGAGAAACACAGAAAGAAAGACATATTAGGGTGGCTAAGAAAGAGAGCATTAATAAAGAGTCCTATTTTGAGCATCTTAAGTTTAGAATAAGTCCGAATCCTCCAAACAGTTATCTAAATAGTTTTTCATGTGAGTTTAGCATTTAGAGGGAAGTTTTGAGGTACGGATATTAATATGGAGAAAAATGACAGATAATTCCTAATGGCATGGCACTAGAGGTCACTTAATGAGTGCAGAAATAGAAGTTCCAGAAACTAGTCTTGAGCACTTTAAAATTTAAATACTGCTTAGAGAATGAACTTCCAAAACAAATGAACAGAAACAGAGACAAGCAAATTTGGAGTCCAGGGGTTTGGTTCACACCCTATGGTGCAGAGGGCTTCCTTCTGAGTCTACTCAGGAATCACATCTGGGTGTTCTCAAGGGATCATCTCTGGTACCATTTAATGAACTGGGGTTTATATCATGCAAGGCAAGTACTTTAACCTCTGTCTGTACTATCCCTCTGGCCCAGGAGAGTATTTTTAAAGTGGGTAATATCAGAGCTGAGGAAGGACACTATTGGAGGAGAGAATGGTAAACTGTGTTAAAATTCTGGAAAATAAAGTTATATGAGAATGAAAAACACACTATTGAGCTTGATAACATAGAAAACTTGATGACCTTGGAGAGAATGGCTAGACTATGACTGAGGTTAAAAGAGATGTTAGGCATGTGGAGATTTATCCCATAAGGAAGCTCCAGAGATGTGATCTTCAATGAATAACTTGGTGGTTTCCAAGACAGATTCCCACTCAGATAGCACTGAGTGGCATTTTCTCAAGGCCTAGTGCAGCTCTTTCCACTCTGCCTATGTGCTTTCTAAACTTTATTAATTGAGATTCTATGATATACTATATTATTAATAATGATTTTTTTCAAGGGAGCATAGCTGATGGTACCCAGGGATTACCCCTGGCTCTGTGTTCAAGATCCACTACTAGAGGGACTCAGGAGACCATATGTAGTGCTGGGGGCTACAGCCAGATCATCCAGCCACTTGCAAGGCAAGTGCTTTAACCCCTCTACTATCTGGTTCTCCTGCATCGTGTATTTTATTTTATATATTTGTGTATTTTTATTTGGAGGCCACAACAAGTGGTGCTTAAGGTTTACTGCTGGCTCCATGTACAGGGATCATTCCTGGAGGTTCTCAGGGGATTGACCATATGTGGGGATTAAAAACAAGTCTGTTGAAACCAAAGCACAAAAAATTGTAAATCTACAACTTTAAAAAAAATAAAATAAAATAAAGGGAAAAAAAAAACAAAAAAAAACAACAAGTCTGTCGTGTGCAAGGCAAGCACCTTACCTGTTATACTATGTCTCCACCCTGCAATATTGATTCTAAAAGATATAAAATGCTAATTCATTTATCTATCAAATATTTTTTGAGTAATAAATAAGTGCCAGGCATGTTAGCAGCAGGAGAGTAGGAACAAAACAAACAAAACTTTTTGCCCCAGTAGGACTTAAAGAGACTACTGCAATTTGGTACTATAACAGATGATTTACCAGCCAATATCATTAATTCTAGCTACTGTAACAAACAAACCCCCCATATCAGGAATTCCACACAATCTGCTATCATTTATATCACAGGCAAATGCTAGTCAAGCAGTTCTCCTAGTCTTCTTGTCTTCCAAGTAGTGACTTGGGATATAGGCTCTTTCTGTCTTCAGATTTATCTATTCTATAGATCACCTCAGAATCTTCCCATGAATCCTCTATATTCTGCAGGTCATTAAGAAAATGGATTCAGGAACTATAATATAGCGTGATTTAGAGCCAGACTTGATAGTGATTAGAAGCCAGGGAGACTTTAAAAATGGTTATCTTCCTCTTTACCCAATTGGGAAATGGGATTTGTGAGAAACTAGCCAATCTCTGCCACTGAAGCATAGGATAATAAGTGTTCTGAGGAAGAGCTCGTAATATTTACATAAGACATCACTAAAAAGGTTCCTGGATTAAGTGACATTTCAGTATAATAAGAATGAAAACCAATTTACCTGAGGAAGCAGGGCTTCACAATGTTCCAGTAAAGCCCAGGACATAACTCAAACAACTGGAATACATGCTTTGCCTATGAGACCCTTCTGTCTGATCCCTGCACTGCCTGGTTCCCCCAAGCACCACATGGGAGCTATTCCTGAGTGCTGAGCAAGAGTAGTCCTTGAACTCTTAAGTACTACCAAGTGTGTCCCCAAACCAAACCCATAACTGTGTCCAAGCAGAGAAATATTAGCAGCTGCTAATGACAGGAGATATGAGAGAATGATTGGTTTGAGGAACTGAGGAAAGTACCACTAGAGCAATAAGTCAGGAATAGCAACAGATGACAATGGACTAGGAGAACAAACAGAGGCAGAGCTCCAAAGGGAGGCTTAGAGATAGAAAAAGGCAGAGTTCTTTGAGAGGGGCTGAAAGTACTGGATAGTTAAGTAAAGTGCTTACCTCACCTTTGGTCAACCCTAATTTGATCCTGGCACCACATGTGGTGCGTCACACACTGATAGGAGTACTTCACTGAACACAGAGCCAGGAGTAAGCCAAGAACGTCGCTGGATATGGCCCCAAAACCAAAAAGAAGAGAAAGAAAGAAAAATAAAAGAAAAATCTTTTTTTTTGTTTATTTATTTATTTTTATTATTTTTAGTGAAACACCATGAGGTACAGTTGCAGATTTACAATTTTTTGTGCTTGGGTTTTGATTATACAATGATCAAATACCCATCTCTCCACCAGTGCCCATTTTCCACCACCATGGATAATATCGCTCCTACCCCCATCCCTCCCATCCCCCCCTGCCTCTGTGGCAGGGCAATCCCCTGTGTTCTCTCTCTCCTTTTGGGTGTTGTGGTCTGCAAAAGAGGCTTTGAGTGGCAAACATGTTCAGTCCATAGTCTACTTTCAACATGCATCTCCCCTCCTGGGAGGATCCTCACAACACCCTTGTATATAAATTTCATGACTTCATCTAAGCAAAGAAAAATCTTTAAGTCATTTTTATAGTAGCTAGGACCTGAGAAGACTGAATAGAGATACCAGGATAGAGGTGTTGCAAATGCAAAGTTATCCATGGGATAAACAGAGAAGTTGTATTGAAAATAATAGATTGTAGTGGTGCTGATAGTGAGGTAGTTTATGCATGCTATGCTTAAGTATATTACATTCAAAATGAAATGAAAACAAACTAATGTGTAGGAAAATTGACCATATCTGCTATGGATCACAGTTAGAAGGCCTCTAAAGGGCTGGAATGTAGCTCAAGTGGCAGAGAACAGCCACCTGATATGTGAGGTACTGATATTGAACCCCAGTACTTCATAATCCCCCAAGTATCTCCCAGTAGCCCATGAGCACTGCTTGACATGGAGTGCATGGACTCCCACAGCTAAGTCCCCACAAAAGAAATCTCCTTGAGAGTTCTTGCAGTTAACAAAAATTTCGGATCAAAAAGAGAATATGGGAAGGTTTTAGTTTCCATTCCAGTGCACTGTCAAACTGTTGATGCTCTGAGGGTTTCACATCTCTCCCCTGTTGGTTTTGGGTAATTGACTGGCATAATAGCAAGTTTCTTGAAACTAGGAATGTGATTATCTTATTTCATTTCAGCAACAGCAATAATAAATACAATTACTATATTAATCCATTTATAAATCCTCACAACAACCTATTTGGAAGGTACTATTGTTGGCCCTACATTTCAAGTGAGGAAACAGAGTAAATTCGGTTACTCTCCTAATGTGGCCCAATTAGAAAGCAACAAAGATGGGCTTGGAACCAAGTCAAATGGTGCCTAGTTAATGCTCTATCTGAAGCCTGCCTCTCCATAGACATATCGCACTGCTTTTCTGCAAATATTTGCTGGACTACAACTGTTGGGCACTGGGCTAAATCTCAAAGCAAATGAATTAAACTAACCTCTATCCATGGGGAATTACAAGCCCATTACAGGCTCTTATTGGCTATTTCCTGACTGTTGCCTTTTTTTTATTGACTCTTCGTGAGAAATACAGTTGCAAAGTTGTGCATGAATGAGTTTTAGTTATATAGTGTTCCAACACCCATCCCTTCACTAGTGCACATTTCCCACCACCAATGTTCCTAATTTCCCTTCTGCCCACCTCCCTCATCCACTCCTGCAGCCTGCCTCTATGCTGCCTTCTTTAGGACCAATGAACAAAGAATAGTAGTTAAACTTTTTATATGGGTCAAAAGATAAGAGAAAAAGTGTATGTTTGTATGTTTCATGCATAATGATACATGGAAAGACTATTAAATCTCAGTTTTAGTTCATATAAAGACTGGAGCATGGAGTTCTCATTTGTTTATGTGTCTTCTGTGACTATTTTCTCATTGCAACTTAGTGTTGAATTATTGCAACAGAGTGCATGGCTCGGAAAGCCCCAAATATTTACTGTCTATGCCTTGACCTAAAAAGCATGCTGACTGTTTATGTCTGTTTAATGCCAAATTATTTCAATACAAAATTAAGCAAGGCAGCATTACTCGTTGGGGAAAGTTACAGGATTTGGCTCAAAGGAATTGCAGACTAGTATTTGCATCTCAACTCCAGCTCCACCAGCCATGTAGTCTGCAAATTACTTGACTCTCTGAACCTGTTTTCAAGAAAATAAAGTGAATAACACCCTTTTCACCTACCAGTTGTGAAGACATGAGGAAAGTATGCATAACACTTGCCATAACACTTGCACAAAATACTCAAAAACTGATAATGCCACCACTACTAACAATGCTAGTGTTTTGATAGAGGAATTAAGATGTTCTTTAAATTGACAACAGGGACTCATAAAACACATTAGAGGGATTCTGGGAAGGGTCTTGAAGAAAAATACTACTCCATGAACTGATCTCTAGTGTTAAACCGACCTGTTCTGAACCATAGTTTGTTTGCTTTCTAGCTGTATGACTTGAACATTATTCTTCCCTTATAGGTAAAATAAATATAATAATAATAATGATGATAACAATAACATGATAAAAATGCTGTGGCTGTGGAAATAGCCCAGTGGTCTGAAGCACATGCTTTATGAGTATGAGGCCTGCTTTCCATCCCTGACATCACATGGTCTCTGGAGCACTTCCAGGAGAAAGTCCAGAGTACTGAGCCAAGAATACCCCCAGAACACTGCTTGCGTGAAGCCCAACTCAACAACAATAACACTAATAGTAATAATAATGCTGTGCCCACAGAGTCAATTGATAATTAAATAATATTTGCTTATACAATGCACTGTGCTATTTGTCATGTGGTAACTATTCATAAAAGGCCATGATTGTCACTGATGGTACACGGGTTGCTATTATAATGTAGGCACAGGCTTTAGAGGCACAAAGGTCAGGGCTTGCATTACTGACCATGAGCTAGTTACTGAATTTGTAGAAATCTCCATTTTTGATCTACAAAATGGAGGTAATGATATTGAATAGGGTATAATTATTAGGGTTAAATCAGATCATCTATTTACTCCAATATCTGGAAGATATCAAATGCCCTGTAAATGACAGCTACTGAAATAAGATACAATTATGGTTACAGTGAATATCTAATAAATGTTATCAAATGGGGGGCTGGAGAGATAATACAGAAGTTAAGGTGTTTGCCTTGAAGCTATCAACACAGATTCCATCCCCAGAACTCCATAGAACTCTGTGCCTACCCAGGAGTGATCCCTAAGTGCAGAGAGCCAGGAATAAGCCCCAAACATAACTGGGTATATAAACAAATCAAAACATAGACATTATCAAATGGTCAACTAATCAGAGGATTTAAAATATTCATATTCTGGGGGTGGGAAATTCTGTGGGGGAGAGATAGTACAGCGGAATAAAAACTTTCCTTGCATGTGGCCAGCCTAAGTTCATTCCCAGAACTCTCTATAATCCCCTAAGCACTGTCAGGAGTGATCCTTGATAACAGAGATAAGAATAAGCCCTGAGCACAAAGCCAGGAATAAGCCCTGAGCACTAGAGTGTGAGGGTCAATGTCCCCTGCCCTCAGATAAAAGTACTCATATTCAGTAGTTGGAAGGAAAACTCTCCAACTTTATATATGGACCTTATCTAGTCAATATAAAACTGTCTCTTTCTACAAAGTTTTGATAGCTTATATATACTAAAACCTTTTCAGAATTTTATGTTATTTAATAACTACCATTATAAGCTAATATGTAATTGTGACTTAAGAGTGCGTGTAAAGTTACTAAGCATGAAGGGAAATAGTGCTCCTGGCTACTTGTCTTCATCAATAAGTAACCCACCATTTGATGAAGCAAAAATCTCATTGCCCTAAGAAAAGTTCAGAAAGGCTATCACTCAGAACTTTCAAAATTCCTATTTGGTAAGCCTTCAGTAAATATATATTTAGATAATAATAAACCAAGGTCCTTAGGCCAAGTTTGTAATCTCCTCCCCTGCTTCTGTGACTGTAGTTATGCAACTAAATGGAAAAAATGTTCAAAGAGACCAGGGGCCCAAGTCCAATATTTGGACTGATTTAATTTCCTAACTCCATTTCCTTTTGCAACTCTTTCCCACCTTGTCTAATGGCCTCTGTACCAGACTGACCTCTGAAAAGGCACGTAGCAGGGCAATTTTGTTGTTGCCACCTTCTAAGCTTTCTTTCCATTCCTCTCTGACCTGGAGACCCAGAATCTCTGCATTCTCCAGTCACAAAGTCCCTCACTGAATGTGCATGTAACAAAGTATCTTCCCAGGGCACAGATAACTCATGCTTATCCCTCCCAACAAAGTTGACTTGGTCACTCTGGGGCCCTGCTCTTTGTTCCTAAAGTCACAGGAGATAAAACTATAATCAATGTCCCTGATGTTCAGTGTTTGAACTCTGGTATGGTATCATACACAGTTCATTGCCACAAAAAAAAAATCCAAGAGTTCAAGAGTTCCTCAATGGTACCCAGCTGGAAGTCCAGGTTTCGGAGAGTTGAGATGATGTTGTTCTTTGAAATCCATGGTAGTTTCCAACTGGGCACCCTGCCCACGGAACTGTGGGTACTTTGTCCAAACACACAAAAGTTTCCATTCTGTGAAATGAACTAGGGCCAGTCCAGGGTACAGGAGGAATAAAGTAGAATAGGAATGATAACAGTAACTAACTTCCCAGGTGGTGATGATGATTCAATTAATAATACACATAAAGTTTTCAAAAAGAATGTGCATACGTGTCTAATAAATCGTAGTTTTTGCAATCCCCACCCTTCCACACACTAAAGATTGTATAGCTACTCAGCAAGGCTTCTGGTCCAGTATAGCTCTTGAATATATGCTGTAACCCATAGTTCACCAGTCTTTCCTGAGCAGTACCCATCCTCATTCAAGGACAATATCTAAGGGCTAGAGAGATAGTACAGCAAAGGAGGCACACCTTGTACACAGCATACCAGGGTTGAAACCTGGCATCATATATGGCCCCTTGAGACCTGCCAGGAGTGATTCCTGATCACAGAGGCAGGAGTAATCTCTAGACAGTGCCACGTATATCCTCATAAAAAATAAGAACCAAAAAATGACACTACATAAACCCTACGCCCTGCCTTTTCCTATCTGTCCAGAATCTCCTGTCTGCTGATAACTTCTTTTATACCTTCAGTAGACACCCTAATGTGCTCTTTACTCCCATCACAATCTACAGGCCATATACTGGCAGCAAACTATGTTCTGTGGACATACTTGTTTGCCTTATGACATAATTAAAAAAATTTAGCCAGAGTCATAGTATAGCAGATAGGGCAATTGGCTTGCATGCAGCTGATCTAGGTTCAGTTCTCAGCACTACCTATGGTCCCCTGAGCCCTGCCAGTAGTGATCTTTGAGAACAAAGTCGGGAGTGAGCATTGTGCACTGCAGATCTTAGAAAAAAATATTAACCCATAGAAAAATATTCCAGTTGGTTGCCCATTGAATATTCCATTGAAAAATCAGAACACACACACACACACACACGAAAAATCAGAACACTTCCTTTGAAAAATATGGCCTTAGAGCTTAAATTTTTAAAATCTAGTATCATAGATTCACGAACTGCATATCTTTTAGTAGTACAATTTCATGCCCCGTCAAAAATACATGTTAAACACACTGCGGCAACCACCAAAGTACCTACCAATATTCTTCTACCATAGTGCAATAAACCTGTTTGGTTTCTGTCTTTAAAATATCTTGGATTTGGGGGATATACCTGGCAGTGTTCCTGGCCCTGTGCACATGGCTCACTCCTGGTGGTACTCAGGGTGACCATATGGGGTGCTAGGGATCAAACCTGGGTTAGCCACATTCAAGGGAAACACCCTTCCCACTCTATCTCTCCAGTCCCTAGATTTTGGCTTTTTAAAAAAAATCTTAAGGGACCAGAGAGATAACTCTCCAGACTGTAGTGCATGTTTTGCATGTGGGAGATTAGAGTTCAATCATTGGCAGCACATGGGTCCCCAAATACCACCAGTAGTGCCTCTCAAACACAGAAATGAGTGTTGCCCCTGGTAACTCCAGGGTGCAGCTCCCAAAGTTCCATAAGTACAGGCTCAAATTCCAATTAGCAAATAACAGGTTTCTCTGAGTGGTGCCTGCCCTCCCCTAAAAGTAGCCGTGCTCTCTGTGACCTGTCACTCATACACTGCCAGGAATTAAATCCATTGAAAAGAATGCACTCCAGCACATTGAGCTATCTCTCTGCTTCCTCACTTATTATAAACACTAGCAATTGCCCTTTAGGAAGCCCTTCCCACCAGCAAGAAACACAATGCCATATTAAAACTGAAGCCTGAATCCATGGCAACAGAAAATAAGTTTATCTTCCCTGGAGATAAATAAAATATTGAGTGTTCATAGAATCCAGTTACCTGACAGTAGTAGACTTACTGAAGAGAAGTGGAGTGGTGTTGCTTTTGATTCCATGCATCTAGAGATCCAATGACCTCCTCTTATGGAGAAAGGGAAAATGCTGGATGTTATATAAATGCTGATTAACTTCTAGGAACCTATCTCCTTTCAGTCAAGGAAACCCACGTGAGACTGCTCCAATTAAGTTATCTTCTCCCTCCCTTCCACCCCCTCGCAATAACTAAAGCTTTGTGGAGTTTATTTGTTTGTTTGTTTATTTATTTAGTTTTTTTGGTCACACCCGGCAATGCACAGGGGTTACTCCTGACTCTTGCGCTCAGGAATTACTCCTGGTGGTGCTCGGGGGACCATATGGGATGCTGGGAATCGAACCAGGGTTGGCTGCGTGCAAGGCAAACACCTACCCGCTATGCTATCGCTCCAGCCCTGGCTTTGTGGAGTTTATAAGGGGTATGTGTTACACACATTCTTTGGGCTGCTTTGTATATACACTGATGAGCATTCGTATGGAAAACATTCTGGAAACTCTGTAAAATCCTGAGGGATGGGATAAAAAAGAATACTGAATGTTTGTTCAGCCAAACTTCTCCAGAGGAACAGTCAGCATCTGGGGGATGTAGGGCAGCTGCAACTCCTGCATGTTGCTAAGCATGGCAGAAATGCTGATACAAATGGGAAATGTTGGCAGCTTGCTTTATGCTTTTGGTTTTGTTTTTCTGGTTCAGGACCACACCAAGTGATGCTAGGGGTCTATTTCCAGTTAGGTGATTAGAGGTCATTCTTGGAAGTGCTCAGGGTCCATGTAGTATTAGGGATCAAACCTGGATCTCCAAAATGCAAAATGTGTGCTCTGGTCCTTTGAGCCATCTCCCTGGCACTGTAGCTTGCTTGCTTGACTTTTTAACTTACTGATCGAGGTTATGTGATTTACAGTATTGTTAGTGATGGTTTCCCATGTACATGATTCCAACACCACATCCCTCAATAGTGTACCCACCACCTTCTCCTAAGGAACCTCGTGCCCATCCATTTCAACCTCAAAATGGCAAATTAAATCTTGTTGATGACTTCTCTAGCTGTGTTGCCTTTGGCCCTTTGTTGCAGCCTTGCTGTGTGTCTTTGAGTGCCATATCCAAAGAAATCATTCTATATCCATCTGTTTCCTTCTGACTGACTCCACAAAGCCTAGATTCTCATTTCATCCATTATGTGGCAACGTACTTGATTTTGTTCTTTCTTAGAGTTGCACAGTGTTTCATTGTGTATATGTACCACAACTTGTTGATCCTTTCATCCTTAGTTAGGCATTTCGGTTGTTTCCATAGCTTGGCTATTGTATTAAGCCCTGTAGCTTGTCTTTAAGAATAAAAGTTGACAAAAGAAGCATGGGGGAAGCCCTATTGCAAAAACCATCTTTGTAAAGTCACACCGGGCTCATTCTCCACCCTGATTATTTGCTCACATCCCAAAATATAATGTGTACCTTCAGCTTCATATCTCTGGAGAAGACTGTGTTTTCTTTTGAACATGTATACATATTTCTCTTTCTCTACCCTTACATTTATCTAAGTAAATTTCTTGAAATAAAACTGGGCTGGAGCGATAGCACAGTGGTAGGGCCTTTGCCTTGCACGCAGCCAACATGGCCGACCCAAGTTCGATTCCTCCGCCCCTCTCGGAGAGCCCGGCAAGCTACCGAGAGTATCTCGCCCGCAAGGCAGAGCCTGGCAAGCTACCCGTGGCGTATTCGATATGCCAAGCACAGTAACAGCAAAGTCTCCAATGGAGACGTTACTGGGCTTGCTCGAGCAAGTTGATGAACAATGGGAGGACAGTGATGATACAGTGAAAACTATTTTACTTCTGAGCTCGAGCAATATTACAGTGAGTACAACACTTGTCTTGCACAAAGCTGATTCGTATTTAATCTTCAGAACCCTTATGGTCCCCCAGCCCCACCAGGAGTAATCCTTGAGGGCAGAGCCAAGAGTAAGCCCTGAGCACCACTGATTGTGGCACCCCTCAAATTTACTTTAATAAATAAATAATGTAGAGGGGCCAAAGAGATAGTCCAGGGGTTAAGGTGTTTTCCTTTAATACAATGAACCCCAGTTCTGCATATGGTTCCCTGAGTACCACTAGGAGTGATACTTGAGCACATACTGGGGAAAAAACCCTAATCCCCATTGAGTGTGGCCAAAAAATATGCAAACAAAAACAAAAACGAAGGTACAATAGCTCACTAGACTCAAGGGCATGCTTTGCATGCAGGAGGCTTAGGCTCCTTCCCTGATAATTCATAGACTAGGACTTTTTGTTTTTGAAATTAACAAATGGAAATTTTGGAGAATCATCTCCATAAAGGTGTGGAAGGGACTTTTTTGTTGCTGACTAGACTTCTTTTCCTGAGGATCTATCTCTGTTCTGCTCTTCTTTTCTTTTTTCTTTTTCTTTTCTTTTTTTTTGTTCTCAATAAGTGGAGAACCATTTATTTTATTTGAGAGCCAGAATCTCTAAGCAGCCATGAAAAATGTCAGTATTATTCATGAATTTATTCTTCTGGGGTTGTCCAGTGACCCCCCAGATCCACACCATGCTCTTTGTGCCGTTTCTTGATATTTAATTTCTGACTTTGATGGGGAACATGGTGATGATTCTTTTATCTTTCTTAAAGGGACGGAAGCACCCCTACTTAACACTCATGCCTCTACCAGAAGAGGAATGTGGTGGATGTGCATTAAAATAGTCACTACAAGGTTCTCTGCATGTATCAAAATGAGCACATAAAGAAAAAAAGAATTCCAGAGGAATGGGCCTCTGGGAGGACAGAAACAAAGAGGTTCATGTTTCTTTCAGATGAGTTCTCTCCTTCACTGTCTCCCACAGAGAAAATGAAATCAGGACAAAATAGAAGAAACTTGTAGTCTAGCTCTTGGTCAGGTGTAAAGTTAAAGTTAAATGGGAAAGTCAAAGGGGGCGAAACATCCACCTTAGAAAGCTCAGCTCATGGGGCTAAGAAAATTAAAATGGATTAAAAACAAGAGCATATGACTCTAGCAAATGAAAGCTTGTGAAAATCCAGTGATACAACTGCAGCATCTAGCCTTGATTGGGATTGGACTGGGGCAAAGCAGAGTTGGAAAAGTGATAGGCCATTAATGCTAAACTTTCTGTAATTGGACCATCCTCTTAAGCTGAGACCCCCCAATAAAATATGTGCATATTTGGCAATAAAGTGAACAGCCATCAGCTGCTCCTGGAGGGTGTTTCTCTGCACATCCGTCATCCTTCACCTCACGTCTTCCCGGACCCAGTGCACAACGTGTCCAGGAACCGTTGGGGGGAAACTATTCCCCAACATCTGGCACCCAACGTGGGGCATCTACGAAGGTAATTGGTGAGGTTTTTGGATGGGTGAGTTCCCCTGACCCAATCTGGAGGAATACCGGGCTTCTTCAGCCCCTCAACTATCTTTTCTCGTCTCATTTTCCTCCTGACCTCTCCAGTGCACTTGCGTGCAAGACAGCCATTTACACAGCTGTTTGTGAAACTATCTTATCCTGAGCTATCTCTCTCTGTTCATTCACAGCTCGTGCCAGCACAGTGCTGGAGCAGCCTCTTTTCCTCTCACCTTTGAATTCTAAACATGTGAGTGAGTGGAGCCAATTGAGTGTCTGGAGAGTGAGTGAATAAGGCCCCATGGCTTTGGCTACGGGGTCTGAGTGGGCTCCAACCTGTGGTTCCATGGATCCCATAACGGCTAAAGGAGACTAGTCCTGCAAGTGAGCAACCTGGCAGGGGGCTTATACCTGTGCTCCAATGCCAAGGGAACCTTAAGATCCTACGAAGGGTCAGGCCCGGCGAGCACCAGTGAATTGCTCCTCCCTTCCCCCCACCTTTTTCCTCTCTTCCTCCCTTTATCTGTAACCATGGGAGCTATCGGCTCCCAAAACTCTCTTATTCTAAACAACCTGCAAGAAATCTTACACTCTCCTGGCATGAAACTTAGCTGGTCACAGGGTGAGGTTTTTTGGGAACATGTGTGTGAGATCGCTCCCTGGGTCACCAAACCCACCTGGTCCCAAATGCAGTTCTTGGCCTCTAGGGCTCAGGTGAGAGATAAGAAAGTATTTTCCCTGAAATTTTTGCCATTCTTTCAACCCTTCGCCAGTGCCTTAGGTCTTTTGAAAAAGCTTGAACCGCACAGGAGGCCTCGGGTGCATCCCCAAACTGACAGACGTTCACCCAGGGTGGCCTTTGGTGGGGAAGAATCAGGTACTGCTTCTAAGGGCCCCCCTGGAAGTCACTTCTGCCTTTACTTTGTCCTGCTGAATCTGTTAATTGCCCTATTCAGGGCCTGCCATCAGTTCCCACCACCCCCATCCCACTCCTGTATCCAGTTCTGGAGCCATCCAGTGTCCTGCCAGACGCAACCTCCCTTTGTCCAGTATGTGTAGTGCCAGGAGCGCTCCATACGTGAACCCCCTATTCTTCTCAGGAACTCAAGGATCTGTGCACTGCCATTAAGGAGGATGGCCTTAAGTTGCCTTGGACAAAGTCAAAACTGTACATCATTTCTCTATCGCTTACACTCCCCATGATTGGCGAGTCTTTCCTCCGGTTGTCGTGCCGGGCTCTCCTTTGCTTCAGTGGGAGACCTTTTATAGAGATGAGTGCTGTGAGGCTGAGGGTCATAATGCATGCTCCCACACACCACCAACTTGGACCTTGGATCACCTGCTGGGGGGTGTAGCTAGGGATCCATACTCCCTTTTACATCAGCCAGCTGAATTTTTCTCCCAAGTCCATTTATGTTCAAATCAGTCCTGGGAAAGGCTAACACCTGGAAATGATGGACCCTCTGCTATGTCTCTAGCTTCCCTGCATCAGAAAGCAACAGAGATTTTTCCTGACTTTGTTCAGAGAGTCAAAGAAAGTGTGGAGTGCAAAGTCTCAGAACCTATTATTCAGGATAAGATGGTACACCAATTGGTCTGGGATGGAATGACTCCTGAGTGTAAGTGTGCCTTCAAGGGCATGCGGCATGCTCATTACAAGAATTAGATCATAAAAACACAAGATGTAGGATCATCTTCCTTCCATGCTGCAGCAATGGCTGTTGCTTGCAAGATCACCACTTGAGCAACCCTCGCTGCTTTAAATGTGGTGAGTTAGGTCACTGGAGGAAAAACTGTCCCAAGAAGGACACCCCCAGAGGAGATTCCTCCAAACCTAAAACCCTCTGACTTTGATGTCAGAATGGACATCATTGGAATAAGGATTGCAAGTCCAAAACCCACAAAAACGGGGCTCCTTTGAAGACTTTAGCATTCCCACCTTTCCCCTTCACACCAAAAATTTTCTGAAACGTCTCAATAGTCCAGAACTCCCACTGATCCCTATGTCTGATAAGAAAACTCTTAAATCTCTGTCTCAGAACTAGGGAAGTCAAAAATGGTGACACGTGATCACCTTAGGCTTACAACAACTTTGTCATAATTTGTTTTGCCAGATTTGTGTTATCAAAAGTGCTTTTTTGACCCATTTTTAAAAGCAGGAAACAGGCTGATCAGGCTGAGAAACCGGGGGGAAAAGGTTCCCAATCAGCCAAAAGGGTAAATTTTTCCCTGGGAACTGTCCCTTCCTTTCTTAGTCCCTGCTATTCTTGAAGGGTCAGATCAATCGATCATCAGTGTATGTGTGCACATGTGCATGTGGTGTTTGAGTCAATCAATTGTCTATCTGTCTATGAAAATCAGAAGTAGAAATCCTTAAACTTGGGTAGGAAGCATCATCACAAGAGCTCAGAGTGATATGCAACCCAGCAATTTAAAAGGTTTCGGTGGTTTTTTTGGATAGAGAAATTGAAATTCTCAATCTAATCTCTTATTTGGAAAAACATTAATGGTTATTAACAGTTGAAATTCTACTGAACTTCAGAAGCTGCACTATCTAGAAAAAGCTGTGGAACTAGAGCCTGAAACTAAAGTGAAATCAGAGTTCAGAGAATGCAAGGCTTTATCTTACAAGCCTCTGTGACTCTTAATGAAAAATTAGGGTGTTTTTTACAAACAACAGAGGTAGAGTTTTCTCGTGTTTTTTTGTAAATATTGGCAGTTCAAGTATTTTCTTATTCTGCTATGTCAATATATATTTGTTTGCATCTGCATTGGATTGTTAAAATGAGAGTTGAAATAATTGTGGTACCTAAAAACAGGTTCAAAGAGTAATGGTTTGGTTTAAAATATGAGTTTCTATGATCAATGATCATTGTATAATTGAAACCCAAGCACAAAAATGTGTAAGTCTGCAACTGTACCTCATGATATATCACTATTAAAAATTTTTTAATAAAAAATAAAATAAAATATGAGTTTCTAGAGTTATGAAATTGGTTGCAAAACTTATCCTACCTGTGTTTTATTTATCTCTGAGACTTTTGGTAACTAAAATTTCTACAGCTACTTAGCAAAGAGTTATAATGGGTTAATATCAGATGCCCACCCACCCCACTCTCCCTTCTCAGTTGAGGCAAATGAGAGCTGAGAATGGAGACTATCAGTCTTATGCTGATTATAGTCTTGAAGTTAGGAAGTTAATATCTAAGTGTTAAAAGTTTTGAATGCATTTTGAATAGAGTATATCCAAAAAACAAAATATGTATTTGTGGTAAAAAGGAATTTAAAGTTTAAAGTATTCTGAAAGAAGAGTTTTGTCTCAGAATTATGAAAAAACAGGAGATAAAACAGGCAACAGGAAGGAATATTTGATGTTCATACTAAGATAAATATAGACAATCTAAAACTTTGTTCCCTTTCTCTATATTATGTTATTTTCAAGTATTGCCTAAAAAATCCAAGCTTAAACTGTATATATGACTATTTGAGTTGTGTATTGGAGAAAAATAAAAATTGAGGTTTAAGTCTTTTTAAAAATATAATTACCTAATGCAGTCCACTGGAAGTAATGAAGTGGGCAAAGATTGAAGCTACATGTAGGTAAATGAAATATGAATCTTCTGGGCATTTTAAACCTCTTATCCATATTTTCCTAAGACTCTATGTTATATAGATCTTTAAATATGCACATTGTAAACCTTTTGAATATCTATAGGACTGATGTAATACTTTATAAAGTGTTCTGCAGAGTACAGCTCAGTCATGGTAAATGCAATAATGATTAGCAAACTTCTTTCCAAATTTATTGGTATATCAAGCTATTATTAAGTTCAGTAAAAAAGGAGGTTAAAACTTGTGATATGACAATAAGGAAGGAATAAGTGTGTATTTTAAGTAAAAAGAATGGTGGATGGAGATATCATTAGTGAAAAATGGGGAAAGGAATACTCTTAAATTGGAGCTGGTTTTGAAGAACAGGGCAGAATTAATGTAAAGAAATGTGTAAGTGTGAGATTGTGTCTTAAGGATAGAAACTGTGATCAAACGATATTGTTATAAAATCTCTAAATTATATCTGCAGAATTATTCTAGTATCCAGACTCCTGTTCCAGTGCTCGTGATAATTGGAAATCAAGGTTCTCAACATTGAACTAAATGAATTAGACATGATGTTGTTAAACTGTATATTCTGTCTCTGCAGAACTTAATGCTTCTTTTGACTAGGACCCATAACAAATGGGTAAATCCAGATAGAAAAACTTGCTTTTCTGTATTAGAGTCTGTCCCTTATGCAAACAAATATACAAACTATCAACAGATAATGGAATCCTGGCACCAACGCTGGCAGGTGGGAGCTTACAGGTTTCTGTCTAGCCCCCTCCAGGCCCTACTATCTACAATACGCACTTAATCTCCACCCTCCTTGGTAAAAACCTGTTTCTTAACTGCTATTGTCCCCCAGTTTACCCTTTACATTTGGGATGTACTGTCACCCAGAACCCGACAGGAGCGTGCACTTCTCCTGTCCCTTTTGGCTGCCTCTGGTCTACCTGCCTCAGTGTATTGTTCTCTGGTGCCCTGGCCAAAACACTTTTGACTGCTTGAGACTTCACCATCCAGCTGCAGATAGTGATTGACTGTACCACGTCATCACTGGCGATGTGGCAAGGTCAGATTAATTCCTGGCTGAAGTTGTGGACTTAATGGACTTAATTTCAACAAAAAAGGGGGGAGGGTCTCTGTGTTTTTTGATGAAAAATGTCAATTTTATTAATGAATCTGGGATAATTGAAGATTTATATGTAGAATATGGTTTAAATTTGCGTTAATCTTAGGGAACACTTCAGTAACCACTCCCTCTTCTCCTGGTCCATTGCCTCAGTGCCGCCTTGGATATTTGCCTCTATCAATTTACAGTCCAGCAACAAGAGCCCCTAACAACCATTTCTTCTACAGGAGACCACTCCCAACTATATGGGTGTACATATATTGCCTTTTCATTTCATTTTATATTGCTTTTCTCTTTCCTTTATGTCCTTTTCATAGTTTATTTTTTAGAATAATGTCCTTTTTGTATGGACACAGGAAGACAGTTAATGCCATGCTTTTATATCATGGGAGTTAATTGACTCCGAATATTATTTCTGGATATCTGTAATATTCACTTAACTTCAGCTTCAGTTGCCTTAGTTCCTAGCACCCCAAAGCAGGGTCCCAATGAAAGGACTGGATGGACCCAGAACAAGCTGCAAGCTATCCTGGCATCGAAATGGGATAGGCCACGTGCCATAAAGCTTATCATAAGTTAAGAACATAGTTGTGGACAAATTCTGTCATGATCCTAAGAGAGGTGACTGGAAAAGGGCCCTGCTAGGGTTGGGAAGGACTAATCTGGCTAAGGATTGCAATTTGATAATGAGATGTCTCCAGGAGGAGCCACCTTTAAACTTAGTACATCTCTTGGTGTGTTCGTGCAAAATGACTAGAAATAAATTTAATATGATAGTTTAAATGTATTACTAGCAAAGGAAATGTGAAGACAATATACCTTTAAACTTTATATACCTTTAAACTTTAAACTTTAAACCTTTATGATCTCTCCATTATTTATGCTGCTAGCCTTTGAATTAAATAAAAAGGGAGAGATGTGGAGTATGGTGACAGACACTAGTACAGATAATACCTGACTTTGCAAAGTAACCTGGAGGCAAAGCTTCACAAGAGGGAGTATCTGGGCAAAGTTGGCAAGAACAGTGTGTCAGCCAGCACCAGTGTTCGGCCTTGAGCCTCACTCACATGAGTGAGTCCTAGTCACATGAGTCCTAGAAAAAGAAACCACATATGCTTAGCAAGTCACCCTAACTGCAGCATCTAGCCTTGATTGGGATTGGACTGGGGCAAAGCAGAGTTGGAGAGGTGATAGGCCAATACTCCTAAACTTTCTGTGATTAGACCATCCTCTTAAGCTGAGACCCTCCTATAAAATATGTGCGTATTTGGCAATAAAGTGAACAGCCATCAACTGCTCCTGGAGGGTGTTCCTCCGAGCACCTGTCATCCTTCACCCCACATTTGCCCAGACCCGGTGCACAACATGTCCAGGCACTGTTGGGGGGAAAACTGTTCCCCAACAAAGAAAATCAAAATGGATTCAAAACAAGAGTGCATGACTCTCTGAGATGAAGGCTTATGAAAGTTCAGTGATACTTTATTATTGTTTCATCTGCTTTTCTCTTTTTTTCCACTTCTTTTTAAGTGCAGAGTTTCTATTATATGTGAGACATAGATGCTATTTAGTCAATAAATTTTTAAGTCATCTTGTTGTGCTTCCTTACCTCTGCCCATTCTATACTCTACTGCAGTTCCAGTCTCATTTTTGTTTCAAGATGTCCCCAGAGAGAGTAGGCACCAGTCTTGACTTCCCCACAGTAGCTTTGGGTAGGAGGGACTTGTGACCTTAAAGGGCCTTTCTTTTTCACCTCAGCTATAGATGTTTACTTGCTACCTCAGGGGCTCAGTGAAGTTCTGTGACAGGAAATATTCCTGCAGGATATATATTGTTCTCAAACTCAGCCACTTGCAGGCTATTTCCTGTATATGTGAAGTTGCCTGGATGCCTGAGTGACTATTCTTTACTCTTGAAGCTAGGTGAAGAAATTGCTGATCATTCATTTCCTACAGTAAAATAAACAGGCTCCCTGGAGTTGTGGTGGGAGAGCCCAATACAATGGTTCTTTTATGGGATCTGCCTAACAAAAATCCTGCAATGTCAGAAATGATATAGTCCTTATCATACAAGGAATTTACTATTCTCTTAATATAACTTGCTCTTCTTAATATATGAATGTACTATCAATGTCTGATCAGTAGTAGCATGACAACTTAGTACTATTTGTTGTAGCAGATAAATTATTCTGCACGATCTTTCAATCTTTCATTCTTTACCCCAGGGGCAGACATTTTCCATTCAGAGTTGGCCTTAGAATGGAGAAAAGCTAATTGATCCACAAAGCTAATTGACCTGGAGCTTTAACTGTCTCAGCTAATCATCAAGAAATGCCTAAATCTATTGAACTTTTTATGGACATTTCCTCATATGACTCCAAGAGAATGAATTTGTAGTCTATCTGAATTCTAATTCTGACTTTTCTTATGAACTTGGGTAATTTACTTAAGCGTTCTATTGTTCATTATGATTATAAAATAAACTAGTATTAATACTTACTTTGGGGGCCTAAGAATGTGACTCAGTGCTAGAATATTTATGCCTTGCATGTGTAAGATCCTAAAATAAAATAAAACTAAATAATAATTATAATAACCTTATTTAAATATTGTTGTGAGGATTAAAAGAGAGAATATATGTTAAGCATCTGGAATAATGTCTGGATAAAGAAATTATGGTTAATCTATACGATGTAATGCTACTTAGCTATAAGAAAATATAAAATTATGCAATTTGCTGCTATATGGAAGGATCTGAAGAGTATCATGCTGTGTGGTATTAGAAAAAAAGGTACAGATAAGGGTCCTCTCCCTTACAAAGAAACTTTGTAAGGAAATAGCAAATACCAAAAGGTAGAAACTGAGAATTTGTGTCTAGTGGTAACTTTAAGGTGGTGAGGGTGGAGTGTGGGTTGTCAGGTTAAGGGGGAGTAGGACAGTGGAACAATGGTGGGAGGAAGCGGACACTGTGGTGGAGGGTATGGTGCTGGATGTTTTATGCATGAAACTCTACCATTATTGTATGGTAAATAAGGGTGCCTAAAATAAAATATTTTTCTTAATTTAAGGGGTTTGGGGGGTCCTGGACACTTTTGTGGTGGTGGAGTGCAGTAACTGCACATCAACAACATAAACTTTAACATTATTATAACCATGTGACCGGCTGGAGTCATAGCACAGTGGTAGAGCATTTGCCTTGCACACAGCCAGCCCAGTCGAGCTGGGTTCGATTCCTCTGCCCCTCTTGGAGAGTCCGGCAAGCTACCGAGAGTTTCTTGCCTGCAAAGTAAGCTACCCGTGACATATTCAATATGCCAAACACAGTAACAAGTCTCAAAAATAATGGAGATGCTACTGGACCTGCTCGAGCAAATAGATGAACAACCATGTGACCTAAATTATAATAAAAAAGAAAAAAATTATTTATGCACTGTGATTTGCAAAGTTGTTGTCAATAGTTCAGGCACACAATGCTCAATTCCAATCCTATCACCAGTGTCTATGTCCTTCCACCAATGACCCGAGCTCCTGTCCCTCCATCCCCATCCTCTTTCCTTGACAAACATATTTTAAGTGTAATTTTTTGAAGTTTGGCTACAAAACCAGAAGAGTGGGTAATGAAATTGCAGTGGGATACTATGCTATAATACACGACATAATACTATGTAGCTATAAGGAACAATGAAAGCATGCGATTCACTTCAATTTGTATGGAACTGGAGAATATCATGTTAAGTGAATTAAGTCAGAAAAGGACAAATACCAGATATTCTCACTCTTCTGTACAGTTTAGAATAACATGACAAGGGAATGGAATATACCATCTATCCTCTTCTATCAATTTTTTAAATTTATGTTTTATGAAGTTTTAAGATTTTTGTTTACAATATTATTAATAATGACTTCTCATGGACATAATTCTAACACTACAGCCATCACTAGTGTATTAATTTCCCTCCCCCAAGAACCCCAGCCCCCCCCATTTCTACTCCCCCCAATTCTACCATCTACTTATTATCTCATCAAGGGCCTTTGAGAAATTTCCAATCTAGTAAAAGACTTCAAACAAAAACATGATGCAACAAAAAGGAAAATATGATTCCAGGAATGTGAGGCATACGTACAATAGTCATATTATAAACACAGAAAGTTAATGGCTGCCAATGACTGAAAGAACAGGGAAATGGGGAGTTATTATTTCAGAGGTACAGAGTTTCAGAATGAGGTGGAGCTTTTTGGCAACACTTGACTGAGTTCAGACTTACTCCTGACTCTGGTCTCAGATATCACACGTGGCAGGGTTTGGGGGGATCATATGTGGGGCTGGGGGTTAAAGCAAAGTCCACTCCATGTAATATAAGTGTCTTGTGCCCTGTAGTATCTTTACCTAACCTAGAGTTTCAGTTTGAGATGATGTTAAACTTTTGTAACTGAGTAGTGGTGGTTATGATTACACATCATATGAATGGGTTTAGTACTACAAAGTAGTACAATGAAACAGCCTGTCTAGTTCATTTTATGACATGAATATTTATCACAATAGAAAAATGCAATATACAGGCTAGAGAAATAGTGCAGCCTGTAAGACACTTGTGTACAGCCGGCCTGGGTTCAGTCTTCAGCATTCTATATGGTCCCCTGAGCACCGGCAGGAGTGATTCTTTAGGGAAGAGCCAGGAGTAACCCCTGAGCACTTCCAAGTGTGGCCCAAGATCAAAGAAAAATTAATAAAAAACAGTGATGCAAGACTGTAAAAAAGCTTTACATGCTAAATTGATGGAACCAAAGATAGAAACAATTTCTGATCAGAATGGATTCTGAATAACAAAAACTGAGGGAGAACTAAAGTAGCTTAGTAACATCTTATAGAGAAAGGTAAAAGCCCAGCTTAGGGTTTGATCCCCAGCACCTCTTATGATGCCCCAACCACTGCCAGGAGTATCTCCTGACTGCAGATCCAGGAATAAATTCGGAGTCCTGCAGGGTGTGACCTAAAATCCCCAAAAAAGAGCCTATCTTATATGAATAAAGAGAATTGTATTTGAAGGAATGGGGGGAGAGTTGTCGGTGCAGTGATCTCAATGTAGTGAAAAAAAGGCCCAGACAATGTGTAAAGTAAAGGTGTATGCTTAGGAAGCATTGGAAATGATGGCTGCAAGAGTGAGGTGGTGCCTGAGCACAAAAGGACTTGAACATCAGGCAAATACTTGAAATTGAAGCCTTGGGCACTAGAGACTGACTATAATGTTATTCGATTGAATTTTTTACTCTAAAATCTGAGCAACATCTGCAGTCTAGTTAAGTATAATGAGCCAAGGAGACTGATTTTGACAATACACTGTAATTGGGTAAGGTGTCACCATTTAAAGGAATCTGGGTAGTGGGAAGAATGGACTGCTCTGTTCTATTATTTTTGGAAAGTAGAAAAGTTTATTGGAAAGTAGAAGAGAGAAGAAAAGGAGCTTCCCAAGTGGGTAGGACTTAGTATAGGACTAAGTTCAATTTCTATTTTTCTGTAACTTCATCAGGGTATAATTATTTTTAAAGAAAAAGTTTGAATGTTAATGTATGAAAGATTAGTTTATGTGTTGAAAGTTTGAAAGGAGACAAAATGGAGACTATGAAAAATCATTGGTCCTGTCTAAACCAAACATCATTCAGGAGAGTGTAAGCGAAAGCGTTAAAGCACATTAACCAGTATGCAAGTGCTACTCCTTGCCCAGGGCTCAGGGGTCACTCCAATGTTGCTCGAGGGGACATATGGTGCCAGAGATCAAACCAGGGCCAGCTGCACTCAAGATAAGTTTCCTATCCCTGAACTGTCTTTGTGGCCCCTCAAAATTTTCATTCCCAATTTTGTCCAAAGGGAAAAATTGAGTTTATTTGTTTTATGATCCAACCATTGTCTCACTTGATAAGGATATTTGATCTTTTGAGTTAGAAGTTGAGAGCGATTTTTCCAGAGTAAAATTAATATTAAGAAATTCTATTTAAGTAAGAAAGTTAGAAGTGAGTTCCCAAGCATGCCCAACCAGAAACTACAGGACTCAACATGCTTTCCAATGGGAATAAAGGTGGCATTCCTTTCACCCAGCAGGATCTCCTTCAAAGTCTGTTTAATGAGGTAGTAGTTTTGATTCTAGGGAAGTGCACATCTATTCTTATTTTCCTAATTTCTTTTGTGTTTTTCTTTCTGAAAAAGCCCATTTTGTTGGCAAAAGAACTGATTGCTTTTTGTTGGAGATCTACACTCAGCAAGCACCTAAAGATGAAACAGGTCCTGAAAGGACAAACAACAACTTATTTATTCAGTGATTCATATGCTCAGATGTCAGACCAGCAAATCTAGAGCTTATTTTCTGGCAAAGCACAATGGAAACAGCTCTGAAGTTCTATAGCCTAAAGAGAAGACTCTGTGCTTGGTAGAATTTTCTACAGCAACTGAGGGGGCATCTAGATGCACAATATGCTCACTGAATTATGAAGACTCAGGAGTTCCTCATCCAAACATCATCTGCTTTTGCAATCAAGTCAACTTTGATGGAAGAAAACGTGGAATACTGACAAGCAAATGTTCACAATTTCTGTTCCTTGCATTTCTTTTTCAAGGAATAGTTGGTTGGGTGGACGGTGAATGAAGGACAGGCATTGGAGAGCATCTGTCCAAATCATCAATTTTTGGGGGAGGGGACACACAGAGGACCATATGGGGTGCTTGGATTTCAATGGTTGTCAGTGCTGCAGGCATATGCAGTATAAGTGCCTTAACCTCTGTACTCTGGCCTTAAATCGTTTCTCTTTTTAACAGGCACAGCTTCTTTCATTTCCCCCTCCCCCAGCTGAGGCCTTGGATGAATCACTTGAAGTAAATTTGACCAGCTGGCTGCAGCAAGTTGTCTTGATACAGGCCAAAACTGAGGTGGAAGAGTGATAAGGAACTGAAAGCTCTTTCTCCTGTTTTCATTTCCATTACCCTTCCTTTAAAACTTTACATCCTTTTATCCCCTTTGGTTTCTTGTTTTAGAATTTCTTTTCACAGCACAGGGTTCCTGCTGCCAGTTTGGGTTTTGCCTTGCAGAGAAGCCTGCTTCCTTCGTGCTTCTGAGGTAGCTCAATTATCTCAATTGTTTCAGTTAGGGCTGCCGTATTAAGCCAGCCAGCTCTGAATGCACAGAGGATTAATCACTTAATAGCTGAACTGCTTGGCTCTTTAAGAAGTAAGAGAAACAGCCAACTGATTGTTCATCTTATGGAAAATGTAACCAGAAGAGGTTCATTCGCTTCCTGTTCTATCCTCTACTGTAATTCTGTGTGAAAGGAGGGCTTGTGTGCTGACTTTCTCTGGCCTTGGGGCTTGGAAGCTAGAAAGTAAAGGACACAGCAGAGTGAACTACAAACAGAAAACTGGGACCTTTGAGAGCAAACTGTGTATATCTTAGGTATTTGCATATCCCTTTAGACTTGTGTCCTGTAACTTAGTTCCAAGAGTATTTGCATTACTTTCTGGGCAGGTATTTGCATTCACATGGGCAGCTCTTTTCCAATCCTCCCTGTAAATCCTGCATAGCTTTAGAGAAATATTAGAATATATGTGCTGAGGGGACTCCAAACTTTAATTCTTTTTTCCTTTCTTATATCTAAAACTATTTTCCAATTCAGCTGGTGACTAATGAGGGCCATTCACTCTGGCCTACATCAGTGGCCAGAAACTAGGCTATACATGAGGCAAAAAAGAAAGGAGTGGTAAAATGCTCAACCTAGAATCCTTAAATTTTTGTTTGTATTCCGTTCACACTTGGTGGTGCAAGGGCTTACTCCTGGCTCTGAGATAGGGGATCACTACTGGGTGGGCTCAGGAAGCATATGTGGCACCAAGGATGAAATCTTGATTTCTTGCATTATGTGCACCTTACCCTAACCAATTGTACTATATATCTAACCATATTGCTCATACTTTACTCTCAAATTGTGAGTTGGCACTGGGGGTGGCAAAGAGTGGTTCAAGAAAAAGGGAGATTACCTAGATTACCCTTTTCAGAGGAAAAGAAGCAGATGGCCAGTAGGCACATAAAATGCTCAGCATCACTTATCATTACATAAATTTAAATCAAGATGACAATGAAACACCATCTCACACCAGTGAGAATGGCACATATCAAAAATAATTGGAGTAATCTCTGTTGGCAGGAAAGGGTGAAAAAGGAACTCTTATCCATAGATTGTGGGAATGTTGTCTGGTTCAACTCCTATGGAAAACATTATGGATAGTCTCCAGGAAAATTATAATTGAAGTGCCATATGACTCAGTAATTTCTCTTTTGAGCATTACTTACCCCTAGGACATAAAGTATTCTCCAAAGGACAAACATACAACATTATTTATTGTTGCATTCAGTACAATAGCTAAGATATGTAATCAACCTAAGTGTCCAACAACAGATGAATAGGTTATGATGATGTGCTATCTATGCACAATGGAATATTATGCAACTGCAAGGAATGATGAAATCATACAATTTACCACAAACTTGTTGGAACTGGAAGATATTGTGTTGAGTGAAGTAAGCCAGAAGAAAGACAAACACAGGATGATACATACTACTTCACACTACTTATCTATAGTATATAGAATAACTGGATTAGGAAATGTAGTAAAAGTGGGATGCCTAGATTACCCTTGACCCCAGAATTTAGAGAAGAGAAGGACAGAGAAGGAAAGAAATCATGGGGGTAAGGAAGAAGAGAAAGGTAAGTAATGGGGAAACAGGTGTTAGACCAGTAATACTGGTGATATGGAAGAAGGGTATAGATATATATTCAAAACACAGACTCAACAATGAAAATATGAGCTCTAAGCTGCAACCATCATAACTTTGTAGTGTGTCTTTTAAGGTGACAGGTGTGGGGGAGTGTGGGGGATGGGGTGGGGATGGAATATGGGAACACTGGTGGAGGGAAGTTGACAGTGGTGATGGGATTGGTGTTGAAATATTATATGCCTAAAACTCATCTATCAATAACTTTGTAAATTATGGTTCTTTAAAAAATATTACTATAAAAAGAAGAGAAATTCCTTAAGCCCTTCAGCAGTGGACTATAGTCTGCCCTGCTCTCAACTTGTGCTCTTGTACTCTAGACAGGCTAGGCTACACAATCAGGTTTATGGTACCCGGAAATAGTTCAAAGAGCTGGATCACAGACTTCAATATACCCTATACTGCATGGTCCACTGAACAATGCCAGGGGTAATTCCTGTGTACTGTTTTGAGGACAGTCCCTGGGCACCAGCAAGTGTGGTCCCAAAACAAACATTAAAATAATAAAAGATAGGTAAAGGTAAAGGCCCTCCCGTTGATTGTCGATTTGCTCGAGCGGGCCCAGTAACGTCTCCATTGGAGACTTTGTTGTTACTGTGTCTGGCATATCGAATACTCTCGGTAGCTTGCCGGGCTCTCCGAGAGGGGCGGAGGAATCGAACTCGGGTCGGCCATGTTGGCCGCTTGTAAGGCGAACGCCCTACCCGCTGTGCTATCGCTCCAGCCTTTATATATATGTGTGTATATATATATGTATATATATACACACACACACACAACTTTTTTTCGAGCAAAAATAATAAAAGAAAGAAAAAATAATCAATTCTTGGGTTTTTTGTGTTTTTTTTCCCTTTTTTGATTTTTGGTAAACAGCTGTGCTCAGGGCTTGATCTGCACTCAAGGATCACTCCTGTAGTAAAAGTGGGATGCCTAGATCATCCTTGATCCCAGAATTTAGAGAAGAGAAGGACAGAGAAGAAAAGAAATCATGGGGGTAAGGAAGAAGAGAAAGGGAAGTAATGAGCAAACAGGGCTCATTACTTGACCAGTTAAGCTGGTGATGTGGAAGAAAGGTATAGCTATATGCCATTTGTAAGTCAGGTTTTTTAAAAATATTAATATAAAAAGAAGAAAAATTTCTTTGTATAGTTATATACCATTCTGATGGTGCCCAGGGAACTGTATGAAATGCCAAGATATCCTTGAGCACTGCCAGGTGTGATCCCAGACCCCAAACAAACAAAAAGCAACAAGTCCCTCCTATACCGTCATAAATGTGATTATGTACCACATAAATCTGTACATAAAAGTACCAGAATACCCCTGCTAAAGCATGTAGGATACAGAAAAAGGATCACTTGTCCCCGATCCCACACCCTTCAATCCTCTCATGGAGTTCTTATCTTTTTAGTATCGCTGGGGATATTTCAGGGCATCATTTTTAAAAATTTTATTAGAGAAACCCCATGAGGTACAGTTGTAGATTTACAAATTTTTGTGCTTGGGTTTCAGTTATACAATGATAGAGTACCCATCCCTCCACCAGTGCTCAGGGCATCATTTAAAACTAAATTGACCCTAAAGCCAGACTACACCAAAGGCCAAAACAAAAATGCATTTGTTTGGACGCTTGGTAGATTTATGAGAAACATAGTGCTCGGGGGTTTCTCTCAGCTCTGTGCTTGGGATAACAGGCAGGGTGCAAGCATTGAATCTTGCTTTCACATGAACTATGTCTCCCTCTTCCCCCAAGATGTAATTTTTTTTTGTTTTTTGGGTCACACTTGACAGTGCTCAAGGCTTTTTTCTGGCTCAGTAATCAGTACTCATGTCAAAGCTGAGGAACAACATGGGGTGCCAGGGATCAAACTTAGGCAAGCTTCTTACCCACTGCACTATTTCTCCAATCCCCAAGATGTATCTTTTTAATATTAACTTATGCCAAGGTCCATTGCCTTGCCAAGCTCCTCTGATAAGGTTGGAATGAAAGTGGGAGGTCGCAGTAACAATTTGAGCAATGCAGCACAATCAAACACTGTTGGGTAATAGCAGAAGAAAATTAAGTGCCCCTACTGTGTTGTGGGGTGTTTTACAAAAAATCTAAAGAAACTCCTCTTGCTAGTATAGTTTTCTAAGTTCCATTTAGCCCGCTTAAAGGTGCCTGCACCCCTGTACCATCTACTGCCATACCACCTGAATGCACTCGATTTTGTGAAAGGTGCCTGAACCTCTTTGCCAGCAACTTCGGGCTAGGGGTGATGTTCACTGGGGAAGGTCCTGAGGCAACAATATCTCTCTTGCTGGTTAACTTCCTTCCAAGCTCGTTGTGGAGGAGGCATCTTGTTTGTCTCCTTACTTGCAATGGATTATTTGCAAGATCTATGCAAATGTGGATCATGGGATGTTTCAGAGAAGAAAGAATAAAGAAGCCTTAAGTCAGATAACATAGAAGGTAAAGAGCCTGCCTTTCACTTGGTCAACTCTGGCTTAGTGATCTTTGTCGGGAGTGATCCCCATCACAGATTCAGGAGTAATCCATTAGCACTGCTAAGTATGGCCCAGATCCCACCTCTCAAGTCCAAAGTGAAGAAGCAGGAAAACATTTGTCACACAGAAGCCCATCTCCCAGCTGTGACCACTATCATATTTTTCTCTCTGACTTTCTTTTGGTTTGAAAGTGAGATAATGCTAGTTTATAGTTCTGTCTTATATACTTATATCATTTTTATACCTCCTCAAAGTCAGACTTTATTTCTTGCTGCATATTTTTGACAGGGATTGGATCTTCCATTTTGTGGTCTGCAATTCCTCTTTTATTTTCATTTTTGCAATTCCCTCTTGAGTAGCATTTTATCCATGCTTTGAAAAACTCTATATTACCACCACCTTAAATGTAACCATTATATTCTGTCCTACCTTGCATTCCACTCATATAATTTATAATGTATGTATTATGTATAATACATGCATATATATGATACCATTGTGTAAAATCCTTCCATAAAATTTATTGCTGAAAGAGAAATGGAAGGTGACATTGTTTGAGGGCTTATTGTATGCAACTAGTCTAAGTACTTTTCAAGTATTAACTAAATCCTTATATGATGCTACAGGGCAGGCAAAATGTTATCCCCATGTAACAAAACACAAACCAGGGCCTAGGAAAGAAGAGTGACTTGCTTTGAGAATGTAGATAGTGAGTGACAAGGCTCAACATCCAACATTGCACATTTTGAGTTTATGCTCATATCTGAAAACTGGCAATTCTAGAAAGAAATACAATTATTAAGAGAGTTGACAATAGGGAATAATTCTCCAGATGAGACAAGTATTCTCGAGCGCCAATGCCTGATCTGGTCTACATTGTAGGTACATAAAAGTATTTCTTAGCCACAGGTAAATGACCTTTCTCTTCATGTCAAAGATCTTATGGAATAGAAGACAGGGAAAGAAAATGGTACTTTTGGTTCTCTAGAGTGCTGCCTTGTAAGTGCGAATTTAACCAAGAACTGTAAATATAAAAATGATGAAAGAAACTGCCCATCAAGAGAGTAACTGCTTTCACTGCCTATTAGAGGGAAATAAATCATTTGTGTAATAGGATCTCCCTTACATGGGAGTACTGATTTTTTGACAAAAAGAATGCTTTTTTCTTCAGAGTTGGAGTGATAGTACAGGTGGGTTGTGTTGCTTTGCACACAACATACCTGGGTTTGATCTTGGCATGCCATGTGGTCCTGTTGCCCCCTCCAGAAGTGATCCCTAAGCTCACAGAAAGGAGTAAGCTCAGAGCACCACTCAGTGTGGTCCAAAAAATGAAAAAGAAAACGTTTTATTTTTACTTTTTAATTAAGGTGAGATGATTTACAGAAGTGTTAATGTTTATGCTTTAGACATGCAACGTTCCTTGACTGGTTTCTTGCTTTATTTATTTATATCCACATGTGAATGAGATCATCTGCCATTTGTTCCATTTCACTTAGTGCAATAGCCTCTGATTCTTCCATGTGACAGCAAAAACCAAGACTTTATTTTTTTTTTAATTTTTATTAGTGAAACACCAGGAGGTACAGCTGTAGACTTACAACTTTTTGTGCTTGTGTTTCAGTTATACAATGATCGAGTACCAATTCCTCCACCAGTGCCACTGTCCACCACCAATGAATCCTGTATCCCTCCCACCCCCCATCCCCCCATCCCACCCCGCCTCTGTGGCAGGGCATTCTCCTTTGTTCTATCTCCTTTTGGATGCTGTGGTTTGCAAAAGAGGCATTGAGTGGCAATCATGTTCGATCTATAGTCTACTTTCAGCATGCATCTCCCATCCTGGGAGGATCCTCCCAACACCCTTTATTTGGTGCTCCCTTCTCTATCTGATCTACTTTTTCCCCTAGCATGTGCGGCTGGCCTGCAAACCATAGAGTAAACCTCCTGGTACTTATCTAGGCTATTCTTGGATGTCAGTCTCCTATTTTGTTACTTTATGTTCCCCAGGGGCTGGAGCGATAGCACAGTGAGTAGAGCATTTGCCTTGCATGCAGCCAACATGGCTGACCCGAGTTCGATTCCTCTGCCCCACTCAGAGAGCCCGGCAAGCTACCGAGAGTATCTTGCCCTCACGGCAAAGGCCTGGCAAGCTACCCATGATGTATTCCATTTGCCAAACACAGTAACAAGTATCACAATGGAGACGCTACTGGGCCCGCTTGAGCAAATCAGTGAACAACGGGAGGACAGTGACAGTGACAGTGATGTTCCACAAATGAATGCAATCTTTCTGTGTCTGTCCCTCTCTTTCTGACTCATTTCATGTAGCATAATTTCCATGTAGTACCACTTGTATGTAAATTTCATGACTTAATTTTTTCTGACAGCTACATAGTACTCCATTGTGTAGATGTACCAAAGTTTCTTTAACAGTCATCTGTTCTCAGTCACTTAGGTTTTTCACAGGTCCTGGCTATTGTAAACAGTGCTGCAATGAACAAACAAGTGCAGATGTCAATTCAACTATACTTTTTTCCTCTCTGGGATATATTCCGAGGAGTGGTATTGCTGGGTCAAATGAGAGCTCAATTTCTAATTTCTTTAGAATTATCCATACTGTTTTCCAAAAGGGCTGAACCAGTCAACATTCCCACCAGCAGCGAAGGAGGGTCCCTTCTCGCCACATCCGTGCCAACACCGGTTGTTCTTGTTCTTTCGGATGTGGGCCAGTCTCTGTGGTGTGAGATGATATCTCATTGTTGTTTTGATCTACATCTCCCTGATGATTAATTATGTAGAGCATTTTCTTTTTTTTTTTTAAATTTATTTATTTATTTATTGAATCACTGTGGGAAAGGTTACAAAGCTTTCAGGTTTAGGTCTCAGTCATGCAAATATCAAATACATTTCCCTTTACCAATACTTATTTTTTACCATGAAGAACCCCAATAAAACCCCACCCCCCACCCCTCCCCGTCCCTGTGAGGCAGATGAATTCTAGTTAACACTCTATCTGCTTTGATTAGATTCATTGTTTCAATAAAAGATTCACCCTATTATTTAGAGTTTACCCCCCCCCCAAATCAGACATGCTGAAAAAGCATTGTGAAGTGATTTGCTTTCTACAGTTGGGTTCAAGAATTAAATGTTGGTTTTGGATTTCTGCTATTTTACCTGTTGACCCTGGAAGTATTTCAACTGAAAGTTAGATAGTTAAGAAATTGGTTTCTGTGTTCTGGAGTCGTGGCTGTGCTGGAGAGCCGCTCGTGGGGGCAACTAGTGGCCTCGGTAGGGCGTGAAGGGTGGACCGAAACGCCCCCCTTCCCATGAGGTTTTAGTCGCCCCCACACTCCCGGCTCATACCTGCTGTCCACAAGGCTCCCATGTGACCGCCATCTTTCTTTCCAGAGAGGAGAGGGCGAATGGGGCAACACCCTTTCCCCTCCGGCAGACTTGATGGCCTGGTTCAACGCATAGTCCGTTCACTTTTCTGTGTAGAGCATTTTCTTATGTGCCTTTTTGCCATTTGGATTTCTTCTTTGAGAAAGTTTCTGTTCATTTCGTCGGCCCATTGTTTGATAGGGTTGGATGATTTCTATTGTGGAGTTCAACCATTACTTTGTATATCCTTGATACCAACTCCTTATCAGATGGGTATTGGGAGAATATTCTTTCCCATTCTGTAGACTGTATTTGTAGTTTGGTCACTGTTTCTTTTGAGGTGCAGAAGCTTCTTAGTTTAAGATAGTCCCATATGTCTATCTCTGTTTCCACTTGTTTGGCGAGTGGTGTATCATCTTTGAAGGTACCGTTAGCTTCAATGTCATGAAGAGTTTTGCCAAGCTTGTCTTCAATGTACCTTATGGATTCCGGTCTGATGTTGAGGACTTTAATCCATTTTGATCTTACTTTTGTGAATGGTGTTAGGCAGAGATCTGAGCCCAGTTTTTTTGCATGAGCTGTCCAGTATTGGCAGCAAAATTTGTTAAAGAGGTTTTCCTTGCTCCACTTCACATTTCTTGCTCCCTTATCACAGATTAGATGATCATATATTTGGGGGGAGATGTCAGTATATTCCACCCTATTCCATTGGTCTGCAGCTCTGCCTTTGTTACAATACCATGCTGTTTTAATTATTACTGCTTTGTTGTAGAGTTTGAAGTTAGGGAGGTTGATTCCTCCCATTTTCTTTTTTCCCAAAAATTGCTTTAGCTATTCGTGAGGGCTTATTGTTAATATGAATTTCAGGAGTATTTGCTCTATTTCTTTGAAGAATGTCATGGGTATCGTTATAGGGATTGTATTGAATTTGTACAATGCTTTGGGAAGTATTGCCATTTTGGCAATGTTAATTCTCCTGATACATGAGCAGGATATATCTTTCCAGTTTCTTGTGCCCTCATTTATTTCCTGAAGTAGTGCTTTGTAGTTTTCTTTGTACAGGTCTTTTACTTCCTTAGTTGACTCCTAGGTACTTGATTTTCTAAGGCACAATTATGAACGGTATTTTTTTTTCATGTCACGTACTTCTCTCTCACTATTTGCATATAGGAAAGCTATGGACTTTTGGGTATTGATTTTTTAGCCTGCAAATTTACTATACAAGTCTATCGTTTCTAGGAGTTTCTTGGTAGAGGTTTTACGGTTCTCTAAGTACAGTATCATATTATCTGCGAGTAGTGAGAGCTTGATTTCTTCCTTTCCTACCTGAATGCCCTTAATATCTTTTTCTTGCCTAATTGCTATTGCAAGTACTTCCAGTACTATATTGAACAGCAGTGGAGAGAGTGGGCATCCTTGTCTCATCCCTTATCTTAGAGGGAAGGCTCTCAGTTTTTCCCCACTGAGGATGATGCTTGCTGTAGGCTTATGGTAGATGGCTTTAACTATATTGAGGAAAGTTCCCTATATCCCAATTTTGGTGAGAGTTTTCATCATAAACGGGTGCTGGATCTTGTCAAATGCTTTCTCTGCATCTATTGATATGATCATATGATTTTTATCTTTTCTTTTGTTGATATGATGGATTATGTTGATGGATTTCCGAATGTTAAACCATCCTTGCATCCCCAAGATGAATTCCACTTGGTCATGTGTACGATCTTTTTGATGAGTTGTTGAATTCTATTCGCTAATATTTTGTTGAGAATCTTCGCATCCGTGTTCATGAAGGACATCGGCCTGTAGTTTTCTTTTCTTGTGGTGTCTTTGTTTCCTTTTGGTATTAGAGAGATATGGGCTTCATAGAAACTGTTTGGGAGAGTTTCTGTTTCTTCAATTTGCTGGAAAAGCTTGACAAGAACTGGCAATAGGTCCTCACTAAATGTTTGGAAAAATTCGCTAGTGAATCCATCTGGACCTGGGATTTTGTTTTTGGGAAGACTTTTGATTACAGTTTCAATTTCCTTGATGTTAACAGGTCTATCCAGGTACTCTAGATCTTCTTGAATCAGCCTTGGGAAATTATAGGAATCCAGGAATTTATCCATTTCTTCTAGGTTCTCTAGTTTTGTGGTATACAGACTTTAAAAGTAGTCTCTGATAATCATTTGAATTCCTTTGATTTCTGTTGTGTTATCCCCCTTCTCATTTCTGATTTGGTTTATTAGGGTTCTCTCTCTTTATTTGTGAGTCTTGCTAGTGGTTTATCTATCTTGTTTATTTTCTTGAAGAACCAGCTCTTAGTAAAAACGATTTCATTTCATTTTTCATTTCATCATCCTGTTAATCGTCGATTGCCTCGAGCAGGCCCCAGTAACGTCTCTTTCATCCTAGTCCTGAGATTATATTCACGGCTCTTTAGGAGAATGAAACCCATCATTGTTAGTGGTATTTGGCATATTTGGTACGCCACGGGGAGTTTGCCAGACTCTGCCCTGTGGGCAGGCTACATTCGATAGCCTGCAAGTTTGTCCAAAGTAGTAATACCGTGTAATACCATCAGTGGCCAAGACTCAGAGACTATAAAATCCAGATCCCGGAGGAGAACAGTAAAAACGATCTTTCGGATTTTTTGTTGTTGTTGTTTCCATGTCGTTGATTTCTGCTCTAAGCTTTATGATGTCTTTCCTTCTGCCTGATTTGGGCTCCTTTTGTTGATCCTTTTCTAAGGTCTTGAGTTCTGAAGTCAAGTTGTTTATGTGGGCCCTTTCTTCCTTCTTGAGAAATGTTTGCAGAGCTATAGATTTTCCCCTTAACACTGATTTAGCTGCATCCCTTAGGTTCTGGTAACTCGTGGTTTCATTCTTATTTGCTTCCAGGTATCTTTTGATTTCGTCCTTGACTTCCTTCCTGACCCACTCATTGTTGAACATTGAGTTGTTTAATTTCCAGGTGTTTGATTTGGTTCTTCGTGTCTCTGTGTGATTCACTTCTATTCTCAGTGCATCAGGGTCTGAAAAGATTGTTGATACTATTTCTATCTTCCTGATTCTATTGAGGTATATTTTCTGTCCTAGCACATGGTCTATTTTGGAAAATTTTTCGTGTGCACTGAAGAAGAACGGGAATTATTCCTTTTATCTGTGTAAAGACCTGTATATTTCTATAAGCCCTCTCTCTTCTATTTCTTCCTTCAAAGCCAATGTTTCCTTGCTGTGTTTTGTTCTTTTTGATCTATTCAGAGATGATAAGGTGATGTTGAAGACTCCAGCTACTATTGTGTTGCTAGCAATGTTCTCCTTAAAATCTGTTAGCAGTTGTTTTAAATGTTTAACTATTCACTCACTATGTGTGTATACATTTAAGAGTGTGATTTCTTCCTGTTGTACGTATCCCTTGATGAAGAGAAAATGGCCTTCGCTGTCCCTTCTAATCTTTTTCAACCTGAAATTTATGTTTTCAGATACTAATCTGGCCATCACAGCTTTTTTGAGGGAGCTGTTTGCTTGCAGGAATTTTTTCGATTCTTTAACTTTGACTCTGTGTTTGCTCTGACTGTTGAGATGAGTTTCTTGTAGGCAGCAGAATGTTGGTTTCTGTCTCTGAATCCATTTGCCACTCTGTGTCTCTTAATTGGTGAATTTAGAGCTTGATTTAATTGTTGAGACATTATTGTTATGGGGTTTTGTGTCATCTGTCTGTCAGGGTGTGTTGTGCATGTAGGGTTTTTCTTGTCTTATAGTAGTCCCTTTATCCCTTCTTTTAGGTTTGGTTTTATTTATTTATTTATTTAAATTTATTTATTTATTGAATCACTGTGGGAAAAGTTACAAAGCTTTCAGGTTTAGGTCTCAGTCATGCAAATATCAAACACATTTCCCTTTACCAATACTTATTTTTTACCATGAAGAACCCCAATAAAACCCCACCCCTTACCCCTCCCAGTCCCTGTGAGGCAGATGAATTCTAGTTAACACTCTATCTGCTTTGATTAGATTCATTGTTTCAATAAAAGATTCACCACTATTATTTAGAGTTTACCCCCCGCCCAAATCAGACATGCTGAAAAAGCATTGTGAAGTGATTTGCTTTCTACAGTTGGGTTCAAGAATTAAATGTTGGTTTTGGATTTCTGCTGTTTTACTTATTAACCCTGGAAGTATTTCTACTGAAAGTCAGATAATTAAGAAATTGGATTCTGTGCTCTGGAGTCGTGGCTGTGCCGGAGAGCCGCTCGTGGGGGGCAACTGGTGACCTCGGTAGGGCGTGAAGGGAGGACCGAAACACCCCCCTTCCCATGAGGTTTTAGTCACCCCCACACCCCCGGCTCATACCTGCTGTCCACAAGGCTCCCATGCGGCCACCATCTTTCTTTCCAGAGAAGAGAGGGCGAATGGGGCAACACCCTTTCCCCTCTGGGCAGACATGATGGCCTGGATTAACGCATAGTCCGCTCACTTTTCTGCTCCAAGCTGCTGGGTTCTGCATTAAGTCCTTGTGCTTCTGGGGCTGTGGCCGTGCTGGAGAGCCGCTCGTGGGGGGCAACTGGTGACCTCGGCAGGGCGTGAAGGACGGACCGGAACGCCCCTCTTCCCATGAGGTTTTAGTTGCCCCCACACCCCCGGCTCATACCTGCTGTCCACAAGGCTCCCATGCGGCCACCATCTTTCTTTCTAGAGAGGAGAGGGCGAATGGGGCAACACCCTTTCCCCTCTGGGCAGACATGATGGCCTGGATTAACGCATAGTCCATTCACTTTTCTGCTCCAAGCTGCTGGGTTCTGCATTAAGTCCTTGTGCTTCTGGGGCTGTGGCTGTGCTGGAGAGCCGCTCGTGGGGGGCAACTGGTGACCTCGGTAGGGCGTGAAGGGCGGAGCGAAACGCCCCCCTTCCCATGAGGTTTTAGTTGCCCCCACACCCCCGGCTCATACCTGCTGTCCACAAGGCTCCCATGCAGCCACCATCCTTCTTTCCAGAGAAGAGAGGGCAAATGGGGCAACACCCTTTCCCCTCCGGGCAGACATGATGGCCTGGATTAACGCATAGTCCATTCACTTTTCTGCTCCAAGCTGCTGGGTTCTGCATTAAGTCCTTGTGTTTCTGGGGCTGTGGCCGTGCTCCAAACTTAACTCTTATTTTCAGGGAGAAACGTTGGGTGATTTACTTCCCATTGATCACTTTGTATATAGAGAGATGTCGCGCGGCCGCATGAGCAGCCGCGTGGTTTGGAGGAAAAGTCCTAGTTCCCGCATACTCGAGCTATGCTTGTAGAGGCTTCTGGTCACCGGGGTTCCATCTGGGGGAGGCGGGATGCGGTACCTACCCGATCTGGGACTTCCCGATGATCTTGGCTCTTTTTGGAACCTGGTTTTTTTCTCCGGGAGCTGTGGAGCCAGCCCTCCATGTGGCCCTTCTCTTCGGCTGTATGCTGTAAAGATCTTTGGTTTGGTTTTAGTCTATGAAGTTCCTGAGCTGCTGTTTATCCAGAAATTAGTGTTTGAGTGAGAGTTTAGTTGAATAGAATATTCTTGGTGAAGGGTTCATTTCAGTGAGTTTTTTCACTATATAACACCATTGCCTTTGGGCTTGGAGAGTTTCCTCCGATAGGTCTGCTGTGAATCTAAGGGGTGCTTCTTTGCATGTGATTTCCTTATTTACCCTTGCTTCTTGCAGTATTGTGTTTCTATCTGAGGCATCCATCATTCTAACTATGATATGTTTTGGAGTGTTTTTTTGTGGGGTCTCTTTTGTTTATTCATTCATTTTTTTATTAGTGAGACACCATGAGGTACAGTTGTAGACTTTCAAATGTTGTGCTTGGGTTTCAATTATACAATGACCAAATAGGTGGGGTCTCTTTTAGCTGGCACCCTTCAGGATCCTTGAATCTGAATGGCTGCATTGTCAAGTTCTGGGAATTTTTCAGCAATGATTTGTTTAATCGTGGCTTTTTCATTGGGATTGTTTCCCTGAGCTTCTGGTACTCCAATGATTCTAATGTTGTTCCTCTTGGAATCATCTCCTAGGACTCTGATTCACTCTAGAGTTATTTTGAGGGCTCTTGCCATTGTTTGTTGTTGCCTGTTGGCTTGGTGCAGCTCATCTTCCAGCTCACTGATTCTGTCTTCAGGTATGGTCATTCTACTGTTGAGGGCACAGACTGAGTTTTCTATTTCATCTACGGAATCTTTTATTTGTGATATTTCTATGTGTAGCTTTCCAATTTCTACTCTCATTTCTTCCCGTAATTTCTCAATTGTTTCTCTCATCTCCTCCTTAATTTACTGGATATCTGTCTCACTGTTTCATTGAGTTCATTGAACATCTTCATTACTTCATATCTAAATTCTTTCTGAGTGGTTCCTTAGGTGAGTAGCACCTACTGAGGCTTCTGGGCTCTTTTCATTGTCCTCCCCACGTGGTGGCAATTTGTGTTGTTTCTTCATTTTGGTGTGGAGGTATGGGGACTGAGATGTTACACGATATTTCTGGGTATGAGTAAACTACCTGCAGATTAACTGACCTCATCTCCAGGCGGATCCGTGCTGCCTCCCCGGGGACAAATCAATGTAGCTCGAATGGAGCAGGGAGGGACGCAGGAGCTGTAGCCCAGCACACCATCCTTTCTCACTGGCCTGCCTCCCCTGCATGTCCCAGGGACTGCTCAGGGTGCTCCCTCGCGGGCCGCTGTACTACAGGGTAATCAAGCTGTGCTCCCTCCCCTTGGCTCCACTCCCCTTATTCCTCCTGCTCTCCCTCCCTCGCTCCCTTGTTCCCCCCCAACCAAGACTTTATTCTTGAGCTCAGTGGCAGCATTTTAAACATTTCCTGTTAAGAGCAGAGAAGAAGAGAATACTGCTCTTGGTCTCAGAATGTTTCTTAGTTCCCTTTATCGCCCCTCTCCATCTTACAAACCTCGCCATGTCCCCATCCACACTGTCTGAGATTTCACACTTTCCCTCTCTGGTCCCGGTACAACTGCCCTTGATCTACTGAGGTGGGTGTGGTTTTTGGTTAGGGTTAAAGCTTCCAATCTCTTCCATGAATATAAGTCCCCACAACAATAGTTGATATACTTGGCCAATTTCATCACTGTCCAATCCCAGCAATCTCTATCCTCTTCTTATGGTCTTGTATGTCTCCAACACTGATAGCCATTCAGGTTTAGCCCTACAGGGTTCTGTCAGTACACCTCCACCTGATTCTGAGTTTGGCTCACCTTGGAATGAATCTTTTTCTGAAAAGGAGCTCTGACGCAGGAAGTTTGCTCTGCAGCTATTGCTGACAATACAGTGTCGGCCTGCAGGCAGCAAAAAAATGGACTTTATCTCTTTTTCATTAGTGTCAGTTTGTGGGCACTGTTTTTATCTGACATTCTCCCCTTTCCTTCCAGCAGAAGCCATGTTCAGAGTCTGCCCTGGAGCTGGGTCAGTGAATGTTGCTCTGGCTTGTACGTTCAGGGGCCAAGAAGAGATCAAAATACGTGGGTCCTTTCTAGTCCTGCCTCTGCTTCCGTTCACTAAGCCTCCCTCCTTGTTAACAGTCTGGGAAAACCCCTTCCATGAAGCTTATTCCAGGCATTCCACTGAGCCTGTGCATCTGTAGAGGGAAGGAGAATTGACATTTGATCATCGTACCCCTTTGACCCTGACTTTCCTGCTCCACACTGACTCCAATAGGCCTGTGCAACACATCCCAGTCGGGTTGGCACTATGCAAGAGATGCAGTCCTGTATTTTCAGACGTCAGCGACTTTTTGTTCTATTTCCCCCTTTATACCTGGTTTACTACTCTACTTTCTATAGTGCATCATCGATCTCCAGATAGGTCCCCTTAAATGGCCTCTGGGGTGGACTTGTTGCTGGCCCCAGGGTACCAACAGATGCCTTCCAAGAGAAGGAAGTGGGATTTATCCCAGAGATGAAAGAATGTTTAACATACAGAAGTAAGTCAATGTAATATGCCTTATCAATACAAAAAAGAATAGCTGAGATAAGTACCAGGAGGTTTACTCCATAGCTTGGAGGCCAGCCACTCATGCTAGGGGAAAAGGCAGCTGAGATAGAGAAGGGAGCACCAAGTAAAGGGTGTTGGGAGGATCCTCCCAGGGTGGGAGAAGCATGCTGAAAGAAGACTATAGACCCAACATAATTGACACTCAATGCCTCTTTTGCAAACCACAGCACCCAAAAGTAGAGACAGAATAAAAGGGAATGTCCTGCCACAGAGGCAGGGTGGGATGGCGGGGATGGAGGGTGGGAAAGATATTGGGATCAGTGGTGGTGGAAAATGGGCACTGATGGAGGGATGGGTACTTGATCATTGTATAACTGAAACCCCAGCACAAAAACGTGTAAGTCCACAGCTGTACCTTATGGCGTTTCATTAATAAAAATTAAAAAGTACAAACCCTCTTGATCAACAGATATAAGAGAAAGCATTTGACATGATCCAGCATGCATTTATGATAAAAACTTTCAATAAAGTGGGAATTGAAGGAACTTTCTTTCACATATACAAAGCCTTTTATCACAATACTCAATGGAGAAAAACTAAAAGCCTTTCCTCTAACATCAAGCACAAGACAAATTTGCCCACTCTTATCACTTCTATTACCTACAATACTGGGAATAGTGTCATAGCAATTAGGCAAGAAAAATATTAAGTTTATCCAGATAGGACAGGAAGGAGTAAAGCTTTTACTCGTTGCTGATGACATGATGACATGATGACATGCTTAAAGACTACAAAACACTATATTTGGAATGTGGAAGGCTACAAAAGTTCATGGTTTTTCTATATACTACTAATAAAATGGAAGACAAGATTTTATTAAAAAACCCCATCCACAATTGTGCCTTAGAAAATCAAGTACTTAAGAATCAGCTCAACAAAAGAGGTGAAAGACCTATACAAATAAAACTCCAAGATAATACTTCAAGATTTAAAAGAGGGCATGAGGAAATGAAAATACATCCCTGCTCATAGATTTGAAGGATTAACATCATCAAAATGACAACATTTCCCAAAGCATTATACAGATTCAGTGAAGACCCTCCCTATAAGGATACCTATTGCACGCAGCTGGCCTGGCCGACCCAGGTTTGATTCCTCTGCCCCTCTCGGAGAGCCTGGCAAGCTACCCAGAGTATCTCGTCTGTACGGCAAAGCCTGGCAAGCTACCCGTGACTTATTATTCAATATTCCATACACAGTAACAACAAATCTCACAATGGAGAAGTTACTGGGCTTGAGCACATCGATGAACAATGGGAGAACAGTGCTACAGTGCTACAGATTATATTACTAAAATAAATAGATCGAACACTCCTGAAATTGTATGTAAAATGATGGGCAGCAGAGTTATAGCATCTCTTCTTCATCACTCTCTTCCTTCTACATCTTTTCCTGATCCATGTTGAATCCAGTTTGGGGATCTTCCTCATGTCCCAGGAGATAGGTCTGACCCAGAACTGAGGACGCAAAAGATGGTCTGTTACTTAGTGTTAGAGGCTTATTGCCTTACTTTTCTTACTATTCCTGTTTGGGGTTGTTTCCCCCACCCCTTATATGTGCTTCACATGCAGCAAGAAATTTGCTTGCAAGCCTTGCCTGGTTGTAGAAGTTTAGCCTCTGCACTGGGACCTAAACTGAGAACAGATCTTGCTTCCCAATCCTGCTTCTTTTTTCCACTAGAACCCTTACACCCCACATTGACCCAGCTCCTTGTAGCAAGAGTAGCATTTTCCAGCACACTGAGCTTTGGTGAGTGGGTATGCAGTGGTTGGATCCCTGTTTCCTGCCTGGGTCTTCAGATCCTGAGCCAAAATATCTTTATCCATGTTTTTCCTCACTCCAGGTTAATTCTGGTTCTGATGGAGTGTTTTACCTGGAGCAGAAAGAGAAGGAACCCAAGAAGCACATGTGAGTTGTAGTCAAGGCTACTGAAAATTCCTTTCACAGCACCAGATCTAGGAGCTGAAACTGAAATACCTGAAACAGTTTAGGAGCAGATGCAGCTTGGGGAGGCAGGCAAAGTGGGAGGTATAAACACCTCTTCCCATCAACAGCTGCTGGTTCAGGTATGCAGTGTTAGATCTCCCCCAAAGTCTGATCACTTCTGGCACAGAAATTCTCAGAGATACCCTGGATACCCTTGAGGCTGGCACACATGTTCAATCTTCATCAGCCATCGCTGCCAACACAATCACTTTTGAAAGCAAAGGCCAGCTTTAGAAAACAAATACTTGGATAACTAATCCCATTTGCACCAAAGAGATAATAAAGATGTCAGTCAGTGGTCAGTGCAGTATGGTTATTGCTGATGACACTAATATCTGCTGCAGGAGACAAAACCATAGGTGAACAAGGTATGAATGAGCCTATAAACCCAGAGAAAGAGGTAGTGGCAAGATCGTCACGATCACAATCACGACCATCCTGTTGTTTGTCGATTACCTCGAGCAGGCCCCAGTAACGTCTCCTTCATCCTAGCCCCAAGATTTTTTTAAAAAGTGCCATATTAAAGGCTCCTCCAGGTTTGGGAGAATGAGACCCATCATTGTTACTGGTATTTGGCATATTGGGTACACCATGGGGAGTTTGCCAGACTCTGCTGTGTGGGCAGGTTACATTGGGAAGCCTGCCATTTTGTCCAAAGTAAGAATGAGATAATACGATGTCATGTGGCCGCAAATGCGGCCACGTGCTTCTGGGAGCTGGGTTATATAGTCTCTGGGTCTTGGCCGCTGATGAGATTATACGGTGCCAGTGGGCCAGTTGGTAGGTATTACCCCTACCTACTGGAATTTGGAGGATCTGGGTGGAGGATGCTCAGCCCCGATCTGAGCAGGCTTGGAGATCTCAGCCCCGGGACCTGCATGCCTTTGTTCCTCTGCTGGTACCTTCAAACGTGTGGAGAGTAGTCTCAGCATGGTGGTGGCTGGTTCTGGAGGTCTTCGGCTGCCGGAACCCTGGTTGGAGTGGGGAGGGAAACTCAACTCGCTCCCCTCAAGGGGCCCTGGCGAAGACAGCCAGGCATGGGGGCAGAAGACTTGCACTGTTCTCTTCCAGAAGCTGGGTTTTATAGTCTCTGGGTCTTGGCCGCTGATGGAATTACACGGCGCCAGGGGGCCAGTTGGTGGGTGTGACCCCTGCCTACTGGAAGATGGAGGATCTGGGTGGAGGATGCTCAGCCCCGATCCGAGCAAGATGGTAGAGTGGATAATGTGCTTGTTTTGCATGTGGTGGACTTGGGTTAGAAGCTTGGCACTCTATATGGTCCCCTGAGCACTCCATGACTAGTCCCAGATCACGTAACCAGGAGTAAGCCCTAAGTGTGGCTCAATAAGAAAAGAAGAGACATCAGGGAACACAAAAGTGAGCTAGGTGTCCCTGGTGCAGGTCTGAACTGACTCTTACTTGGCTGTCCAAGACACACTTTGTTTTCCTGCTCAAACTTTCTTTCTTTGGTCCCAAGCAAAGGAATTAGTGTTCATACCAATGACCCAATGGCTGCAAAGGGTAACATGACATATTTAGCAGCTGAGGGAGAGTCTTTCCTTGATGATATTAGCATTTATGTTCCTCTCATTGATTTTAAATTCTTCACAAGTTAAAAATTCAGATCTATACTGGAAGCCTCATTCCACTATTTAGTATAAATCATTTTTCATGTATTCTACCTAAACAAGACTACCAAAATAAATTTTATTTTTTGATTCAGACATTGTTCAGTCCCACTGCAAGTCAGAGTCCTTTTCAAAGTGTTCTATTATGCTATATATGGGTTTGCAACATAATCTTTGAATGTGATAAATATTTACATAATGTCTTTTCTGGGTAAACAGTTTTTGCTAACCTTTTTATGGGAAAAATTAAGAATAAATCAGGAGGCCCAAGCTCCCTTTCTCCAGTTATGGTTGATACAAAGACCCTGATAATGTCCCTGTGTTTTTCTTTAATAAGAATGTACAACCACAAAACACAGAAAAACAAGGCCTGGCATTGACCTAAAAGTGATATAAATGAAAACATTTTTATAAAATCAGTTTTATCTAGAGAAATTGTTTCAGCAGTATCTATGTGAATGTGATGACCGCAACTGAAATGGGAAAGGATCCTTCTTTATTGTTTTTGTTTGTTTTGGGGTCTTTGGGGGCCAAACCCGGTGGTGTTCAATTGGAAAGTTGTTTCTGGAAGTGGTTGGGGACCCATGGTTGAGTATGGAATCTGAGCTTTCATCATGAAAGACATGTGCTCAGCCTATTGAGCTAGTCTTCTGGTCCCACAAAAAAATTATATTTGCACAGGTAATATTTTCACCCAATCCATTTACAAGTTCTGCCAATCTAAGACTGCAGAAAAAGAAATCACAAAGTAAAAATTCCATACATACCTGTGATCTAACATGGTTTCTACTTTTTCATAGGCAGGAGTTTGACCTCACCCACAGTGCTCAGGGGTTACTCCCAGCAATCTGCTCAGGGGTCAATCCTGCTGGTGCTGGGGGACTATGTGGTGCTATGGGATCAACCAGGCTCAGCCACATGCAAAACAAACCCCTTCGACCCTATGTTGTCTCTCCAGTCCTATAGGTTTTACTTTAAAAAATACCCCCTGATTAGTTATCTTTTTCATTGCTTTATGGTGCTAGGGAATCAACCAGGCTCAGCCACATGCAAAACAAGCCCCTTTCACCCTATGTTGTCTCTCCAGTCCTATAGGTTTTACTTTAAAAATATCCCCTGATTAGTTATCTTTTTCATTGCTTGACACATATGTCAAAGTTATTACAGTGCACAAGTAGCTTAACTCATGACAAATGCAGAGATTTTCACTAAAGAACAGTCAGCTGGCTAGCTGTCAAGAAGTAAGATTTACTTTGTTCAACAAAGTGTTGGCACATACGTTTCCTGAGCCCATGTGCCACTTGTGCCCACGTGGCCAAGCACCTGTATCACCTGCATCTCCTCTCTTGAGATGTGTACTTTCCTATCTAATACTAGGATATGTGTGGTGGCTCTCTCTCCGCCCTTGGAAAAGCCCATGTTCTCTCTCTCTTTTTTGGGGGTCACACCCAAAGATGCTCAGGGGTTACTCATGGCTCTGCACTCAGGAATTACTACTGGCGGTGCTTGGGGGGACCATATGGGATGCTGGGGATCGAACCCCAGTCAGCCACATGCAAGACAAATGCCCTACAAACTACTATCTATCGCTCCACCCCCACGTGTTCTCTCTTAAGCATGTTACTCTCTCTCACTTTCTCTTCCTCCTTCCCCTTCCTAAAAACACGTGCAAATAAAATATGTTTTACTTAAAAATACCAAAAAGACAAAGTTGAAGTACAAGGTTGGATTCCCACACTGAGTGTCCATAGTCTAGCTGTGGGTGTACACTAACAAAGGTCACAGCACAACGTCTCAGCCATTGTATTTCCATTGTCTTTCCACAGCTAGACCCATGTTCCCAACTAGATTTCTGTCTATGTAATATCCCTGGACTCTGTACTTGATTGCCTACTTCGGGCTCTTTAAAGGTCTCTCTAATGTGCTGACCCTTTCATTCATGGAGAATCATTCATTTGTTCATTCGTTCAGCAAATATTTACTCACTGACACTGTTTTGTCCTGAGTATGAGGATAAGTACACACAGTATATAATTTGGTTCCAGTTTTTTAAGTTATAATTACACTGCATTTTGGTTTCTCTGCAAAGGCCACTTTGATTGGAGTTTTACATGTATCTGAACTTCAAATCACACAATTTCAGGTACTCGCTTAATTGGTTTTCCCTGGGAAACTAAAAACATTCATTGTATGGAAATTCTACTACTTTAAAAATCATACCCTTTCTCCAGGTTATTGAGGCCTTCTTGCTCTTTGGCCCGCTGAATTAGCATCGACTCCTTTGGATTTTGGGTAAAAATAGTCACTCCTGATACTAGTACCATCCTTGTACATAGTGTTATAACTATTTTCTTCCAATATTCTCAGAGGAATTTCAGTAAGTGAAATCAACCAGCATTTCCTACCAGGACTGGACATACTCAGCTCTGGCAGAATAATTTAGTCCCCAATTGCAGACACAGCCCCATCTCAGAGGCAGGAACCTATGATGATATTGAACAAGTCAATTTGGTGGATCTCTGGTCCAGAAGCTCTGGTTTTCAGCTTCAAGTCAACTGTGGTGTTGGTCTGTTATTAGCTCTTTTTCTCCTCTGTGGGATGGGAATCGAGCTATGTGTAGGAGCAACTGGGTAACTTTTGGTGGAACCAGAAGAGTACAATTTCTCTCCAATGTTCACAAGACACTGTGAAAAGTTTGAGAGCATAGCCAGTCTTTCCAGGTGTCCTGGAGAGAACCATGAACAAAAGCCAAGGCAGTATGTAAAGTTACAGAGACAACATTCCAAGGTCCAAGAGCACACAAAAGATAAAATCTAAAATGAGATTAAAGACAAAACAAAAAAATGCAAACAATAATGAGTTAAATGCAGTATTTAGAGTACATTGAGCCTCTGCTCCGTTTCAATCCCCTGTCACTACATGGACTACTGGATGCAGTCCTGGATATATTCCTGCACTTTAGGGTCTGAACAACCTTGTATCCTTGAATCTTTGCACTGAACCATGTAATCAGTTGGTTGAGTATCATCAGAAGAGGTCCATAGCCCCTTGGTTTTTGAAAGAACCCTCAAAATAAAATCAAATATAAAGAAATCCTAGAGACAGTGAGTGCTTCTCAAACTTAAAAACATAACCCAAGCCTAAGCAATAGTACAGAGGGTAGGGCACGTGCCTTGCCTACCAGGTTTCATCCCTGGTACCCTATATGGTCACCCAAACATTGCCAGGAGTAATTCTTGAGTACAGAGCCAGGAGTAACCTCTGAGTATTGCTGGCTGGGTAACCAAAAAACCCAAAATATACCCTCAAATAGATTAAATACTTAAAAATAAATAAATATATGAGGCTGGAGAGATAGTACAGCAAGTAAGGTGTTTGGCTTACCCACCAGGAGTGATCCCTGAGCACAGAGCCAGGAATATGCCAGGTGAGGCTCAAAAACCTGGATAAATAAATAAATAAATAAATAAATAAGAATCACTTGATCACTTGACTTCCCGTTAATCATCATTTGTCTCTGTCACATGCTAGTGTAGTCCAATGGCATCTGTTCGTTCAATAAATAAGAATAAAAATAATAATCTTATCTCTTAAAGAATAAAAATCTGGCTGGATAGATATCTCAGAGGGCTGAAACACTTGCTTTTCCTGAAAGATGCCTGAGTTTGATCCTTGGCACCACTAGGTTTGGCCAAAATATTTAAACCAAAGTAAAAAAATTAACTAAAATATCTAGTCACCACATAACTTAAATGGATTGGTGTACAAAGTTTATATAAAGTGACTCTAGTAGAGAAAAGAGTCTGGTCCCTTTGTACTGAGATGTTGATAGACTCTTGCCCATTTCTGTTAATTGGCAGTTCAAATTGTTCACTTATTTTCTGCATACATGATTTAGTAATCTTAGACTAATTCCCCTAGCCTGGTGGCTCTTATAATAACCCTTGTTGTTTTGATTTGCTCTTCAACCTCCTTTCCATATTTCTGATGATCACGTCTACTCCTGTACTTTTATTATAGTCAAATTCTTCTTTCAATGAGTAGTTCTAGACTGTTGCAGACATACCTACTATCCCATCCTTAGCGATATGCCTCCCAATCAAATGATTCATTTAATTACTGCCTGTTTTCAGACCTTGTTAACATGTTAGGTACTGATCTAAATGTCCTCTGCTTGCAAAACATGTACTTACTGAATTGAACTTCCTGGAAACTTCCTAGGTTGCCTGCCTTGCTCCAGTGGGTCTCACCCTTGCCCTCTTATTGAGTATCTAGGTTTGTGAGGTGTCTAGTTTTGAGAAAGGTAGCCTGGGATTTAAGATTGCTATAATAAAAATGTATTTATACAGTGGGAGTGGAAATATGGGGTGCTAGGGAAACTCTTAATCTAATTGGTCCTTGTATCCAACTAAAAGAGATAATGAGGGCCAGAACTATTGTACAGGGGCGAGGGCATCTGCCTCACAAGTGACTGAACCCAGCATCCCATATGGTCACCCAAGCACTTTCAGGAGTAATTCCTGAGTATAGAGTCAGGAGTGACCCTTGAACATCTCTGGGTGTGACCTCCCCCCATAAAGAGATAATGAGATAGCTGGGGGGTGGGAGATAGTAGAAGGTAAAAGGAAGCCCCCAGCGAGGAAGGAAGAGTCTTTGCCCAGACAGATGGCTGGACAGCAGGAATCTCACTCCCATGCATATTACTGGAGACTATGGAAATCCAAGGAAGAGGTTGCTGCTGGGGAATAGTCCTAGAAAGGCCTAGCAATAGAGTAAAGAGCAGCAAGCCTCAGCAAGGGGACATAGTCAACAGAGTTCCAATTGTAGATTTCAGACTACAAAAGAATACATTGGCTAGAGGATGGCAAAGGGACAAGACTGGAGCATTATATACTAGACATACCCAGACTGCAAGGGACAGCACTTAAGATGTCATACACTGGACATCTTAAGTCCATCGAAAGACAGGACAGATGACCTCATACACAAAAACCCATCTATTTGAACTGTACAATAAAATTTAGCTTCTTAAGCATCTAAGTTTTGTCTGCAAAGTCTTTCATAGAATTCGTCTTTTGCTTTTTTGGTTTTGGGTCACACCCAGCAAGCACAGAGGTTACTCCTGGCTCTACACTCAGGAATTACTCCTGGCAGTGATCGGGGGACCATATAAGATGCTGGAAATTGAACCCGGGTTGGCTGTGTGCAAGTCAAACATCCTATCTGCTGTGCTATCACTCCAGCTCCCACTTTCATAGAATTCTCAAGAGCCCAGGGGTCAAAGTGATATTACAATGGGTAGGTTGTTTGCTTTGCATGCAGGTGACCCTGGTTCCATCTCCAGCATCCCATATTATTCCTCAAGACCACAGGAGTGATCCTTGAGAGCAGAGCCAGAGGAAATCCCTGAGGACTTTTAGATGTGACCCACAAGTGAAAAGAAAATAGAAAAAAAATGATTCCCAAGAACCCAGAGATCAGGAACAAATCCACTTTTATGTTAACAATATGAGCATTTTTTCAAGCAAAGGTGTTATATTATTGATATGGTCCACACCCTTGTTTTCTTATCTATATGCCATGGATGAGTGACATCATCCTATATTTTTCTTGGCTCTGGTTTATTTTCCTTAGTGTGATCCCATACAAATGTATGCACACAACTTGGTGCAAATGGCATTACTATTTATTTAGTGATTGCACAGTATTTCATTGAGTACATAGAGGTAGAAACTCTGAGCCCATGGGTAGTGCTAAGGTAGGTTACAGTATTCACTAAAACCATACCCTTCAATCAACAAACAATGGAGGAATGGTTAGGAGGAAGGGACATTGAATCAGAGGTAACATAGGGATGGGGGAGGGTTATGGGCACTTCAGTGGTAGGAATGTGCAGTAAATTTGTCCGTCAATGCCAGAAACTTGAACACTATTATAAACTATTACCTAAACTACAGTACTTTTGAAAAGAAATCACACTGTGGTATAGCATAATATGTATACATATGAGCAGTGCTATCTCATCAAAGCTATAATTTGTTATCAGTGAATGTTCTACATCATGTATTTTCAAAATTATGGCTTCAAGTGCTTTTCCAACATATCTGTCTTTTGTATATATCATTTTACAATGATATAACTAGGTTATTTTTCTCTAATCTAAACTTACACATTATAATAGAATGTAAAGGAGAAATATTAGTTAGTTTGTACCTTAAGAAATAAGTATAAATATAGAAACACATTCACCTCAGCATAGATATTAAGCCCTTGCTTCAGTGGTTTGAACAGTTTTAAAATACATGCAATGATTTCTAATGCCTCTAGCTTCTAAGGGGAAGAAAAACTTACCTGTAGGCAATGATTTTATTTTAGTTTTGAGACCACACCTAGTGATGCTCATGGGCTACTCTCAGTTCAGCTCCAGCTAGCTAAGAATATTCTGGCCCCTTTATGAATTTGAGGGTGGTGCCACAGGTGACAGTAATCAGGAACTACTCCTGTAAGTGCTGGGGATCATATGCTAAGTACAAATAAATTTATAACTGAACTAAAAATAGAAACTAGTCAATATTTCTTTGCAGAAACTGTTAACATGTAGAAAATACAGGCTAGCGAGGTAGTGCAGGAGTTAAGGCACTTGACCTGCATATAGCTAAATCTCTAATTCACCAGGAGTGACCCCTGATTTCCTTTTCTTGATTTTATTCCCAAATCCTAAACCTTAACTGGAAATCTTTATTTGAATTTGTAGATAAAGGCCTTGCAAGTGGCAGCCTCATGTTCTATCTCTGGCATCAAATATAGTCCATTGAGCACTGCCAAGAGTGGTCCCTGAGCACAGTGCCAGGAGTAAGCGCCCTGAGCACAGCTGGGCATGACTCCAAAAGAAAAAGAAAAATAAAAAAGAACGCTGTTTGTACAGCACATAGACACTAATATATAGTTGAAACAAAAGGAAAGGGCAGAGGAATGAATAGGCCATGAATGCTGGAACAAACAAAAAGGGGAAAATTTAAATACAAAAGAATCAGATGACCACCTGAAAAAGCAATAATACTGACTGGCCTTATGGAAATAAAAATAGTCTATATATATGTATATATATAAAATATAGAGAAATATGAGAAAATTTCAAACAGAAATAATAGTACTAGAGAGCTCAATAACTAAATGGAAAAAATAAAGGGAGACTCAAGAGTACATATAGCCGTACTAAAAGAAAGAGAATTTATCCTTAATTTGGCAAGAAACATAAGCCTACAAATCAGATTGACTAATAGACTTCAAACAAAATAAAATTAAATGAAGTCCTTACAAAGCATATTAAATTTCACCAAATTTTTGGGAGGAATATACAAGCAAAAAATCTTGAAAGTATTTGATCATTGTATAATTGAAACCCAACCACAAAAATTTGTAAGTCTAGGGGGTATGGTGCCGCCAGAAGGTCAATCTGTACCTGTGAGGCGAGTGCATCAGCAGCCTGATGGCGCCTTCAGACTTTCAGGTACCCCAAAATTGCTGATGTGCCTTTGGCCAGACCCCAAAAACTTGGAGCAAAGTTTACCAAGAAAGTAAACGGCCAAAAGTTTGGTATGTGGGAAACACACCCACAAACCACCTCTGGCTCAGCTATATAATTGGAGGCATGGTCTCTCTGGTTCCTGATTGAACTGCTTAATAGCCATGATCCCAGAGACTCAGAAACATATCTGGAAACCCAGCGGCTTTTGGCAGAAATGTGTCTGGTCCCTGCAGTAGGTTTACAGTGCTGTGCCACTCCAGGTGGGAATAGGTTTCGTGCCTTGGCCTGTTCCCCCTGGAGGCCCAGTGGCTGCCATCCTTCAGAGGCCATCGGGTAGTCAGGTTTGGGCCCCCAGTGACGAGACATGCAGGGTCTCACAGGATGGGGGGAGGAGCCAGTCCTGTCCTCCCCACCCCAACAAGACCCTAAGTCATCGCCCACGAACAGCCTCTCTGGCTCCTGATCAAGCTGCTTAACAGCCATGATCCCAGAGACTCATAAATAAACCTCAAAACCAAGTGGCTTTTGGCAGAACTGCGTCTGGACCCCGCAGTCGCGGGGCCACTCCAGGGAGGAAAGGGTGTTGTCACTCCACCTGCTCCCTCTTGGCGGCTCGGTGGCCGTCATCCTCCAGAGGCCACTGGACAGTCAGACTTGGGCCCGCAGTGACGAAACTTGTTGGACCTCGCGGGATGGGGGGGGGGCAGCCGGACCTGTCCTTCTTCCCCAACAAGACCCCAAGTCATCGCCCACGAACGGCCTCTCTGGCTCCAGATCAAGCTGCTTAATGGCCTTGATCCCAGAGACTCGGAAACAAATCTTGAAACCCAGCGGCTTTTGGCAGAAATGCATCCAGACCACGCAGTAGGTTACTGTCACTGGGCCACCCCAGGGGGGAAAGGGTGCTGTCCCTCTTCCTGCTTCCCCCTGGCGCTCCGTGGCCATCATCCTCCAGAGGCCATTGAACAGTCAGGTCTGGGTCCACAGTAACGAAACTTGTTGGGCCTCACAGGATGGGGTGGAGCCGGGCTGTCCTCCCCACCCCAATGAGACCCCCAAGTCATCGCCCACAAATGGCCTCTCTGGCTCCTGTTCAAGATGCTCAATGGCCATTATCCCAGAGACTCAGGAGCAAATCTCGAAACCCAGTGGCTTTTGGCAGAAATCCCTCCAGATTTAAGTGTTAAAATTTCAGAATTTCAAAATCACATGGCCCAACTATAGCCACGCCACGTCATATGTTATTCATAACCAGCAATAGAACACAAATTGTCTACTGTTGCCTTTTCAGCAGATCTGAGTGTTCGGGTAAAATCTCAAATAATAATGGTGGGTCTGGTGTCGAAATATTGAATGTGATCAAAGTAGAGAGAGAGTAATGTGGAAATCATCTGCCCCACAGGTAGGGAGAGGGTGTGGGATGGGGATATACTGGGGTTTTTGGTAGTGGAAAATGGGCACTGGTGAAGGTACAGGTGTTTCATTGTATGACTGAGACTTAGACCCGAAAGCTTTGTAACTGCTCTCATGGTGATTCAATAAATAAAATTATAAAAAATGAAAAAAAGTAAGGTGGAGTTCATGCACAATTCAGTCAGCTAATCAATGGCTGAATAAATAGCAGTACTACTACATAAAAAAATTGTAAGTTCAAAAAAAAGAAAAAAAAAGAAAGGAATGAGTGGGGAAAAAAATCTTGAAAGTAGCCTATTGGGAAAAGCAGTTTGAATGACAGCTCATTCTCATTAAAAAAATTAACCACAGGGGCCTGGAGCAAGCAACATAATATTTTTTAAATTTTGAAATAAAAGACTTGTCAACCAGGGGTGAGGGACTGGAGAGTGAGTACTGGCTTTCCAAGCAGTACCACCTTAAAAATATAGTCCCCCAAGACTGGAGAGTGAGCAATGACTTTACAAGCAGAACCACCTTGCAAAATATAGTCCCCCTGATACTACCAGGATCAATCCCTGAGCAACTTGAAGGAGTAGACTCTGAGCACCACCAGGTGTGGCCCCAAAACCAAGAAACAATAGTCAACCAGTAATCCTATATTCAGAAAAAAAATCCATATCCAATTTGGAAAAACTAAGAAAATGTATCAGAAAAAAAATCCATATCCAATTTGGAAAAAACTAAGAAAATGTATTATAAACAGACCTACCCTAAAAGAATGGCTGAACACATGCTTTGCATTCAGGAGATCCAGGTTTGATTTCCAGCACTGAATGATTCTCAGAATACTACCTGGAAAGACTCCCAAACATAAAGCTAGGATTAATCACAGAGCACTAATGAGTGTGATACAAAAATGAAAAGAATGGCTAACAGATGTTCTATAAACAGAAAGGAAATAACAAAAAAAGGAATCTTGAAAAATCAGGAAGGAAGAACACAGCAATTAAAAATAACATGGACAAATACAATACACTTCCTTTTCCTCTTGAGTTTTACGAATGATATTAAATAGTTGAAATAAAAAGTACTAGTCTGATGCCATTCTGCATTTACGTAGAGGAAGCATTTACAACAGTATGCAATAAACTGGAAGATTAAGGGACTTAAAAAGAAGTAAAGTTTCAACACTTCACTCAGATTGTTAAAATAATGACTGTAGTAGAACATGAGAAATCGTGCATATAAATTGTAAGATGCAAACCAACTTCTAAAATATATTACTAACGGGACTGGGGCAATAGTACAGCGGGTAGGGAGTTTGCCTTGCACGTGGCCAACCCGGGTTCGATTCCCAGCATCCTATATGGTCCCCCGAGCACCGCCAGGAGTGATTCCTGAGTGCAAAGCCAGGAGTAACCCCTGAGCATCGCCGGGTGTCACCCAAAAAGCAAATATATATATATATATATATATATATATATATATATATATAAAATATATTACTAAGACATATACTACAATATATGACAGATAGTAATCAAATAGAATTTAAATAAATTTTCAAATAACCTACTGGAATGAGACAGAAAAAATTTCAAATAGCACATGTATACCCTATAACATCAATTTTAAATGTAAAAAACACAAATACAGCTAAAATGTATTAAATACAACTAAAAGGTTGGTAAAGTGGCTAAAACATGGCTTGGGTCCAGCAAGATAGCTCAAAAGGGTATAGAACATGTTTTGCATGCAGTAGACCCTGGTTCCATCTCTGCCACCATATAGACCCCTAAACATTTTCAGCAGTGACCCATGAGCACGAATATGGGGATAGTCCTTGAGAGCCACCAGATATGACTACATTGCCAACTTCCCCACTATGATCTGACAGTTGTTTCAAGACTTGTGTTCAACCCGGAGAACTAAAGGGGGGAAATAACCCAGTTAAATGCTTAAAAAACACCCACATCATGTGCAGGTTGAAAGTTGAAAAAAATATATCATGAGAACGTTAATCAAAGGAAAGTAGATTTGCTAATTCACATCAGATAAAGCAGACTTCTGAGGAGAGAAAATTAGATATAAAAAAATTACATAAAGATAATAAGGTCAGTGGTCAAGAAAAATAGCTATCTTAAATGTCCATGTACAAATGATTGCTCCAAGATACGAAGCAAAATCTGATAGAACATAAAAAGTAAGAAAGAAAATTTCCATATAGTTCAACACTTCAATGCTCCATCTTAACAACTCATAGAATAAGGAGACATAAAATAAGAGCAAAGCTATAGAAGAATTCAACAACACCATTATCCATCAAGATCTATTTGGTATTTATTGAACACTCTATATCACAAAATTGTTATTATTCTCAAGCACCCACAGAATACACACACACACACACACTGTATTCTTAGACATAAAACAAGCCTAAACAAATTTCAAAAAATTGAAACCATGCAAAAAGTGTTCTCCAATTAGAGTGAAACAAAGTAGAAATTGATAATAAAATAACTTTGAAATAGTTGGAAACTAAGAAACTGAACAACATGCTTTAATTGTATAGGTTGGAGAAATGACTCTAACACTGGAGTGCAGGCCAGAGTCGTGGTTTAAGTCCTCAATCATATGGCCATGAGAAGCAACCCCACCCAAGTGCAAGAAGTGAGAGTGGCTTGAGAACACTGCAGTTTGTGGCTCAAAAACCAAATAAAACATAATAACAAACTACATAGTCTGTGAGTCAAAGAGGTCTCATAGGAAATAAAAAATGCATGGAATAAAATTAAAATGAATTAAATTAAAAAGTTAAAACGTGGACCATGATGATACATAAGAAGGAATTTAGTAACAATTCTTATAGTTGAAAGTGATAGTGTCTGAAATCACTAATCTGAGATCCCATCTCAAAACCCTAGAAAAAAAGGAGCAAAATAAAAACAAAGCAATCCTACAGAAAGAAAGAATTGAGTAAAGAGCAGAAATAAATGAAGTTAAAAACAGTTAAACACTAGAGAAAATCAATAAAACCAAAGTCTGGTCTTTTGAAAAGATCAATAAATTCAACAAACTTCTATTAAGACTAACAAAGAAAAAAGAAAATAAATAATTATCAATATCAAACTGTGGATATTACCCTAGATTTTGAGAATATCAAAGGATAACAAGGGAGAAATATAAACAACTATAAACACGTAAATATGAAGTAATTCCTTGAAAAACACAATTTCATACAAATTGGAAAGGAAATAAAACTCCCAATATTTGTAGATAGCAAAATTTGTGACTGCTTATGCAGAAAACTCCAATGATTAAAAAATACTACAAGTATTCATAAATTATTTCAACAAAATTGTAGAATACCACACTAATGTAACATGGCCCCCAAATTCTATTTTATTTAAATATATTAGTAATTACATGTTCAAGCAATGTTTAAAATAACAATACCACTTATGATTTCTCAGTAAAATAAAACTTAAGTGTGAATCTAATAAAACATATTCAGGATAAATATGCTAAAACTTAATTACATAATGCTAATGAAAGAAATGAAAAAAAGTCTAAATAAACCAATAGGAAAACTGAATTTCTGGATTAGAATACACAAAATTAGAAAGATGAATACAACTTCTCCTCAAATAGATATATAGATTTAATGAAATTCTTATGAAAATCCTTCAAACCTTTCTTATAGAGTTAGACCAAATTAATCTAAAATGTATGTAGATGGGCCAGAGAGATAGTACAGTGGATAGGGTGTTTGTCTTGCACACGACCAATCAGGGAAGCACTTCCAGGAGTAATTCCTGAGTTCAGAACTAGGAGTAACCACTGAGCATCACTGGGTGTGGCCCAAACAGCAAGAAAACAAGTTTGTAGAGGTGCCAGAGAGATAGTACAAAGTTAAAACACTTCATTTCCACAGAGTCAACCCCAGTTCAATTCCTGGTACCCTCATTTGATGTCCTTAGCACCACCAGGAGTGATCCCTAAGCACAGAGGCAGAAGCCCTGAAAATTAACAAAAATAAAGAAGTGAAATGCATAGACAGAAAAAGTAGATTAGACAAAAAACAATTTTGAATACCCAGGAATTTTTCAGTGGTAAAAGTGCCTGCCTTGCAAGCATGATGAAGGCTTAGAGTTTGATTTCTAATGCTTCCCATATACAACTGAGCACGGACTCAGTGGCTTTGCTATTTGGGTCTCTGGGACACCATACCAGTGGGCAGGACTCCAGGGCACTGTAGCCAAGTATATGTGAGCATTGCAATTGAAGTATGCAACCCATAAGGTGCCGGGCAGAGGCGGGGGGAGATAGCTCAAAGGACTGGAGCACGAACCTTGTGTGCCCTTTGCCCAAAATTCAATTTCTGGTATCACATGTCTCCAAGTTCAATTTCTCTGTTATCATATGCATCATCAGCACCACCGAGTGAAACACTAGTACCCCCTGAACACTGTAGAAATGGTTCTTATAGCCCCTAGCACCACCAGACATGTATCACAGGGTCTGAACTGTTAGAACTACACTGTCAGTCTTAGTGACATCGTGAATGGCTCAGGCTGAGTAGCATCAGGCTCTTGCACACTGGGGAAACTTGTCAAAATTAAGTAAATAGGAACTGGAGAGACAGTCAAGTGGGTAAGACACTTACCTTGCATGCGGCTGACCCAGGATCTCCAAGCATCTCAAATTTTCCAAGGTAAATACTTTTTAATTTACCAAAGACAAGATAAAGAAAGATTTCTGCATTCATTTTTACTTATTTGTTTGGGGCCAGATCTGGCCATGCTCAGGACTTATTCTTGGCTCTGTGTTCAGGGCTCATTCCTGGCACGGCTCAGGGAATCATATCAGAGATTAAACTCAGGTCAGTCATGTGCAAGATAAGTGCCCTGGCCATGGCACTATCTCTCTGGCCTCCAAAACTTTTGCGGGGGGGGGGGGGGGGGCGGAGGATGGCAACACCCAGCTGTGCTGCAAAAGACACAGGGGTCAGGGTCTGTTTGGGAAAACAGGTAGTGCCAGGAATCAAACCAAGAAATTAAATGCTGTCCACTGAGCCAAATCCCCAAGTGCAATGAATTATTTCTTTTTAAAGAGATTTCATTAAAGAGTTGCGATTTACAAAGTTATTGATAGTTGAGTTTTAAGCATATAATATTTCAACACCAATCCACCACCAGTGTCAACTTCCCTCCACCAGTTTTTCCATATTTCCTTCTCATCCCAACCGCTACTCCACCCCTGCTTATCAACTTGACAGGCATATTACAAAGTTTCAGTGGTTGCTGCTTAAATTTCATGTTTTCAGTTCTGTGGAATCTGTGTTTTGGATATGTGGCTATACCCTTAAGCCATATCGCTAGTAAAATTGAAGCCCTGATGCCTATCAACCCATTACTTCTCGTTCTCTTCTTCCCCTTTCGATTTCTTTCTTTCTCTGTCTCCTCTCTAAACACTGGAATCAAGGGTTATGGGAGGAATCCGCCTTTCACTACAATACATTTCCTAATCGAGTATTCTATGTTCCACAGATAAGTGAGTTCATCCTGTGTTTGTCTTTCTTCTCCTGGTTTACTTCACTCAATATGATATTTTCCAGTTCCAACCATGCTGCAGCAAATTGCATGATTTCCTTGTTCCTTGAAGCTACATAGGGCTGGAGTGATAGCACAGCGGTAGGGCATTTGCGCATTTGCCTTGCACGTGGCCAACCTGGCTGACCCGGGTTTAATTTCTCCGCCCCTCTTGGAGAGCCCAGGAAGCTACCGAGAGTATCTCGCCTGCACGCCAAAGCCTGGCAAACTACCCGTGTCATATTCGATATGCCAAAAACAGTAACAAGTCTCACAATGGAGACGTTACTGGGCCCGCTCAAGCAAATTTCATTAAATAAACCCAGAAAAGTACAAACCCAAAAGAATTTTCTTAAAACATTTAATTAACCTTTATTTAAAACTATTATACACAAAACACATCAAAATATTGAAAAGGCATGATTTAGGTGGAGAAAAGATGACTGCAAAGCATGCAATGACTGAGAAAGGATCAGGAGGACAGTGGAAGATCCCTATGGGAGGAGGCAAAGCAAAGCATACATTGAATAGCTAGAAACCCCTTCTCATTTTAGTGGGTCCCCACCCCAAAATACAGAACTGCCCCAGATATATCAGTTTGGAGTTTGGAGCCCTGAAAAGCAAACTTACTTCCTTTCCAGTTCTCAGAGTGGTTTTTGAAATAAGGAAACTTCCTGATGTCACTTCCATTCACAATCTGATCTCAAATTACATTTGTTCCATATTTCTTGGACATGTAGAATGTGAAATATCATACTTCAAATGACAGACTCAGTGACCCAGCCAGTATGGAATAGTCCCTTGCTGTGGTTGTGCTGGAGGGCTATGCTAGCCTATCTACCAAGGCCAGGTTATTTCTTCCAGCTTCTTTGTCATAGACTGGTAACAGTGGACCCCAGGAAATGGACACTGCACATAACCCAGCCCAATGGGATTCACAGGCTAAGTGGTTTGCAATCAACTCAATGACTATAGAAGTCTTGGGCCAGAGAGTACTGAGGTTAAGATACTTGCCTGGCATGCTGCCAACCCCAGCACAGCATGCCTAACACCCTGGCACTGCTTGGAACTACCTCCAGCAAAGAATTGTGAGTAGCCCCAGGGCACCACAGGGTGTGGCCCAAATCTCCCTCAACACTGTGCTGGTTTACAGTAGAACCCGTTTTTCCGCCTATGAAAGACCTCAACAAATCAGCCTAATACTCTGTCCCTACCTGACTCAAGCTGCCACAAAACGCTCTCTCTCTCTCTCTCTCTCTCTCTCTCTCTCTCTCTCTCTCTCTCTCACAGGAGTTTATACACTGCTCTTATTTTTTTGTGAATTTTGTTTTCTGGCCCTACCCAGCTATGCACAGGGCAATATTCAATATTTTCTGACTCTACTTGGGTATTAGCCCTGGCAGAACTGGGGTACTATATAGGGTCAGTCACATGCAAGGCAAATACCCTACCATCTGTACTATCTCTCTGGCCCCATACACACTGTTTTTTAACCAGAAATTTACTAGTGACCTGAAACAACATTACGGAAGACCAGACTTTTACTTTCTCTTTTTTTTTCAGTGTTGGGGATTGAACTCAGGGCCTCATACATGCAAAGTATAAAAATATGCTTGATGTGTTGGGTAAAAAAGGGAAATGATTAGTATCCAGTATATATATATATATATATATATATATATATATATATATTTGTCACTGTCACTGTCCTCCCGTTGTTCATCGATTTGCTTGAGCGGGCCCAGTAACGTCTCCATCGTGAGACTTTGTTGTTACTGTGTTTGGCATATCGAATACACCACGGGTAGCTTGCCAGACTCTGCTGTGGGGGCGAGATACTCTTGGCAGCTTGCTGGGCTCTCTGAGAGGGGCAGAGGAATCGAACTCGGGTTGGCCATGTTGGCTGCGTGCAAGGCAAATGCACTACCCACTGTGCTAATGCTCCAGCCCCCATATATAATTAGTTTTATATTATTTAACAGATTTCTACCAATTTATATAGTTCTGTATACAACTACCTATAACTATATATGTATATGTTATATGTTACAGATATATAATTATATGCAGTTTAATATGTGATTATATAGTTATTTTTGTATATAGTTTATATATGCCAATATGTAATCTACAATTTTTGGGAGGGACCACAGCTGGCAGTGCTCAGAAGTTACTTCCAGCTCAGTTCTCAGAGCTCACTCCTTCCAGAGCTGGGTACCAAACTCAGATCTCCTATGTGCACACAATGTACTTCAGCCTGTTGAGCAATCTCACTGTTCCAATATGTGACAAAGAAGGAGAGCTTCAATGGGGGCGGAAGAGGATAGACATAAATGGGTGATTTATGAAGCAAGAAACTTAAGCAATGGATACAAATGTGAAAAATTGCTTTCACTAGTAATGAACAAATTGAAAATTAAAGCAATAAACAAATTTTAATGCCCCAGATTGGCTAAAAATGAAAATGGTTCATGACACCAAGTGTTAGTGAGTTATGGGGAAATGGAAGTTCCTACTCTGCTCAGGACATCGAAAATTTGTGTAATTGCTCTGGCACACAATTAGTGATAATTAGTATCACAAATAGTAATTAGTGATATTTAGTAGCATTTAAGATGTAAATTAATGAAGAGCTTGCAATTTTATTTCCTTATCTCACACTATGCGGTAGATACTAGATATGAACATAGTCTCTTTTCCAGAGATTTTCACACTTTCATGTGCATGCAGATTTTGCTAAAGTAAGTCTTATTAAAATCCAAGTTTTGATTCAGCAGGAATGAGTTGAAGTCCATGACTATTCATTTTTAAGATATTTCTAGGTAATACCCAAGCAAGTGAGAGGAAATGTTGAGTAATAAAGACAGTCAACCCCAGCATCCAACAAAATATGAGTGGCTAAAGAAAATGCACACATATACACAATAGAATATTATAAGAAAAGACGACATCTTTCTATTTGCTGCAACTCGAATGGAAGTGAAAGTATTCAGTCTAAGCGAAGTGACTAAGAAAGTAAAAGACAAACACCAAATGACCTCACTCAAATGTGGAGTATAAAGTAACAAAGCAAGGAAATAAATTACCCCACAATGGAAGCAACCCTGAGATATAATCACTAGAACTATTTACTGAGAGATTGGGGGGTGTGTCACTTAATCACTTAATCACTTAACTTCCCGTTAGTCATCAATTTGCTCGAGTGGGTGCCAGTAACGTCTCCATTTGTCCCTGTCGCGTACTAGTGTAGCCCAATGGCGTCTGTTCGCTCTAGGAACATGAAGAGACTCAAACTGATCTTTCATGATCTTGATGAAGAAGTCTGACCATCTGGTAGGTGGGCGGCCACGCGGTCTTTTGACATCCCGTGGAATCCAATCAGTAACAGCTCTAGTCCAGCGGTCGTCTTTAAATCTCATTACGTGACCAGCCCATCTGATTTTTGACACCTTGGCAAACGAGACAGCCTCCCTGATTCTTGATCGTCGACGGAGGTCGGAACTCCGGATTCTTCCTCTCATTTGAGTGAAACGTGATATTCCAAGCATAGCTCTTTCAATTCTTCTTTGGGAGACCTGAATAGCGTTCCCATCCTGTTTGCGTAGGGCCCAGGTCTCTGAGGCATATGTTAATGCAGGAAGAACAGTGGAATCAAAGAGATGTGCCCGGAGCCGGAGGTTCTTCGTCCTCTTAGCTATTTCTTCGACACTCTTCAAGGCGTTCCAAGCCGCTCTCTTCCTCCTGCGCAGCTCGGGTGCCAGGTCATTGGTCATGTTGACCTCTCAACCTAGGTACACATAGCTGTTGCATTCGGAGATGGTCGTTCTGTTGAGAGCGAATGGGGCGTCAGGAACGAGGCTGTTTCTCATAAACATTTGTCTTCGTAAGATTCAGCTGTAGTCCTATCTTTCCACACTCACGGTCAAAGTCGCCCAGCATTTGTGCCGCTTGGCTGATGTTTGGTGTTATTAAAACAATGTCATCAGCAAAGCGGAGGTGGTGTAGTTGCCAACCATCTATCTTCACTTCCATTCCTTCCCATTCTAGTCGTCACATGATGTTCTCAAGGGTGGTACTGAAGAGTTTCGGTGAAATGGTATCACCCTGCCGAACCCCTCTCTTGACATCAATGATTACTTCTTTGTAGAATGGTGAGATCCTGGTAGTGAATCAGCAATACAGCTCACGGAGGATCTTGATGTATTGGGCTTGAATGCCCTGATTGGCTAGGGCTTCAATGACCGCTTCTGTCTCAACAGAATCAAAGGCTTTCTTTAAATCAATGAACGTTAGACAGAGCGGCATCTTGAACTCCCAAGAAACCTCAATGAGCTTGGTTATTGTGTGGATATGGTCAATGGTGCTGAATCCTTTGCGGAACCCGGCTTGCTCGCATGGTTGTCCTTCACCTAGTGTTCTGCCAATCCTATTTAGGATGACTCAGGGAACAACTTGTAGATGACAGACAATAGGCAGATCGGGGGGGGGGGGTGTAGGGGAGGAAATTTGGAGATAAAGGTGAATAGATCTTGGCACTCCGGTACTGGATATGTTATAGCAGCTTCGTAAGTATAAAACAGTAATATTGGCACTACCCTAAAGGAATTAAATAAGTACATATTTAAAATGAAAAAAATGCAGGAGTAGCAGTGAAGGACATTTTGGTGATCGGTGAAGTACACTAACTTTTTTTAAACAAAAGCATGAACATCAATATTATTGAAACAAAATTGACAATATTGAAACCTCAACGACAACTTTTTTTTAATTTTTAAAATTTTTATTAGTGAGGCACCATGAGGTACAGTTGTAGACTTACAAATTTTTGTGCTTGGGTTTCAATTATACAATGATCAAATACCCAATCCCTCCACCAGTGCCCATTTCCCACCACCACGGATCCCAGTATCCCTCCCCCCCCCATCTCCCCCATCTCACCCTTCCTCTGTGGCAGGGCATTCCATTTTGTTCTCTCTCTCTCCTTTTGGGTGTTGTGGTTTGCAAAAGAGGCATTGAGTGGCAATCATGTTTGGTCTATAGTCTACTTTAAGCATGCTTCTCCCATCCTGGGAGGATGCTCCCAACACCCTTTATTTGGTGCTTCCTTCTCTATCTGAGCTCCCTTTTCTCCTAGCATATGTGGCTGGCCTCTAAACCATGGAGCAAAATTCCTGGTACTAATCTTGGCCATTCTTGGATACTAGTTTCCTATTTTGTTGCTTTATGTTCCCCAGATGAATGCAATCTTTCTATGTCTATCCCTCTCTTTCTGACTCATTTCGCTTAACATGATACTTTCCATGTAGTACCACTTGTATGTAAATTTCATGACTTCATCTTTTCTAACCACTACATAGTACTCCATTGTGTAAATGTACCAAAGTTTCTTTAACCAGAATGACAACTTTTTTTAATTAATGAGGTAAGTCACAAGTTTAATGAAAAGAGTACCTTAAAATCCCTAGAAGCTCAATTTCTAGTTTTTGAAGGACTGTAAAAATTTGTTTTCCAGAAAGGCTAGACTAGTGGGACTTGTGGAGTTTAAAACAACGTAACATGAGACTGACACCTAAGGATAGTAGATACACGGGACAGTTAGTTTGCTCCATGCCTGGAAGCCTGACTCTTGAACAAAGGGAAGAGGGCAGCTGAATGGAGAAGGGATCAATAAGAAAATGATGGCTTGAGGAATTGGTCGAGATGGGAGATGTGTGCAGAAAGTAGATAAAGGACCAAACATGATAACCTCTCAGTGTTTGTATTGAAAACCATAATGCCCAAAAGTAGAGAGAGATTATGGGGAATCCTGTCTGCCATGGAGGCAGGGGGAGGGTGGGAAAGGGGGGGTGCATACCAGGGATATTGGTGGTGGGTAATGTGCACTGGTGGAGGGATGGGTGTTTGATCATTGTGTGATTGTAACCCAAACACGAAAGCTTGTAACTATCTCACGGTGATTCAGTAAATTTTTTTTTAAAAATCCCTAGTATGCCACATGGATGCAAAGCTGACCAGGCAGGGACTGCAATGAAGTGAAGAAGGCATATCCCGAGTATGGAGGGCTATTCCTGGCCATTTCAGACTGCATAGGGCAAATTCTAAATTCCCCAAATAGGCTGGAAATGTGGTTTTACATAAAATATTGTTATTTTAAAATGCCATCCCATATTTAAAGAGGAGAAAACACTCTTTGAGAAAAAAATAGATGTATTCTTTTATTGGGGAGAGCTGGGGATGGCCACACCTAGTGGTGCTAAGAGGACAATATGAGGTGTCAAGGATCAAACCAGGGTTGTAGCCTGCAAGAAAAGTGCCATAACCCCTGTAATGTCCCTCTAGCCCCGAAAAAAATATAGATATTTTTGGCAAGGTATAACCTGGTTTGCCTTACATGCAGCCAATTCCTCTCCCATATTCAACATTGCATGTGGTTCCCCACACACTCTCAGGAGTGACCACTGAACATGAGTAGACCATGAGCACTTTTGGCTGTGCTCCTCACAAAAGATATAACTTGGTGGTCTTCAGTGTACAATATCTGATCAATAACTGAACAAGAAATCCAAGACGAAGCTGCTAAGTTTGTTTCTGGAGTGGAGAGAGAAGGAGCAGGGAGACAGTTGCTTTGTAATATATATATTTTTTTGGTTTGGGAGAACATCTGGTGGTGCTCAGGGCTTATTTCTGGCTCTATGCTCAGGGATCACTCCTGGTGGGGCTCAGGAGACCATATGCTTGACAGGGATCAAACCAATGTTGGTTGTGTGCAAGGCAAGGGCCTTACTGCTATACTATCTCTCCAGCCCCCAAACAGTTGTGTTGTATCAATATATTTTCTCAACTGCTTGATATGTTACTGTGCGGGCATTGCTTTGATTTAGAAAGCCTTGGAAGGTCACACACAATGGTGCTCAGGGGATACTCCTGATTTTGTGCTTGGAGGTTGTTCCTGGCAGTACGTAGGGGACAATACAGTGTCCAATACCTGAATCAAACCTGAAGCTCCCATATGCTGAGCATATGCTTAACTCTTTAACCTTTCTATAGCCTGAAAAAAACACTTTTTTGTTTTTGGGGTTTTTTTGCCACACTAGGGAGTGTTCATGGTTTTCTCTTGTCTCTGTGCTCAGGTATCACTCATGGCAAGGTTTAGGGGACACTATGGGGTGCCTGAGATTTAAACCCAGGTCAGATGTGTGCAAGGCAAATACCCTACCTGCTGTACTGGTGTTCCAGCCCTCAAAAATATTATTATGTTAAATAGTTCAGACTGAATTCAAAGTTATTCTATATTTTCTTTCCCATGTAACTATGATTTAGTTCAAATTTAATCAAGAATATATGATCTAATTAATTACAATGTTCCTTTTATAAAAATGCAATAACCTACTTTATAACAGTCCTTCTGCGATGTGATATCTAGGAATTTAACAGTGATAAGTAAAAATGTTCTAAATAAGGGTGTAAAACAGATTATACTGGATCTACAACTTTCTCAAGTCTCTAGAAGTCAACCAATAGTCCAAGACACACAGTTTGGGGTTTGGGGCTTATACCTTGCAGTGCTCAGGACATATTACTGGCTATGTACTAAGGAATAGTTCCTGGTGGCACTTGGGGGACCATATGACATATTAGAGATTTAACCCACCTCAGCTATGTGCAAGGCAAGTGCACTACCCACTATACTATCTCTCCAGTCCTTACTGCCTAATGGTTTTGATACACTCACAATATGCCAGGCAATAAAACCCCACAATATTTGATATATGCCCCAATTTTTTGAGCCTAGAAAATCAATTTATAACTTCTGGTGACTTACTTAGTCACACAAAGAATATTGTTACAATGGAGAAACTTAGTAGAGGTCATCTTAATTAAGTGATCCAAGTTAACACTGCCAACACTGGAACATCATGTGCTTCTGATGTAGCACTGCAGATGACACAATATGACATAGCATTTTTTGTCAAAATACATTAATTTCAAGTTATTTGTTGTTTTGTTTGGGGGCCACAACTGGTAATTCACAGGAGTAATCCCAACTTTTTGCTTGGGAGCCCTCCTGGCAGTGCTTGAGAGACCATGAAGTATCAGGAATTGAACCTGTGATACCATATGCAGTATATGTACTTACTGCTTATTAATGTGTTTTGTGACTCATAGTCTCAAATTAACTGCCAAAAATAAATATGAACTATAGAACAACTTACCTGTACTCTAAAAACATGCTAATATCATAAAACAAAAATAAAGACTGAGGGGCCAGAGACATAGTATAGTGGGTAAAGTGCTTGCTTTGCATATGGCAGACCCAGGTTCGATCCCTGGCATCACTGAAACCAGCCAGAGTGATTCCTGAGTGAAGAACAGAAATAAGCTCTAAGCACTGCCAGGTTACCCCAAACCCAAAACAAACAACAAAAACAACAACAAAAAACAAACAGAAAATGCCTCCCCCAATTGTATTCCAGGTTACTGTCACTGCCTGATGCCTGACCCGCAGGATCATTCCAGTTATTGCCTATGGGAAACATTAATCTAAAACAATTTTCAGTTTTAAATGATATCAAAGTAAACTTTATAAAAAACTAAATAGGTACTATCTAGTTTTTCATAAAATTCTATCTATTACTATCCTAGACCACAAGAAGTAGAGTAAAAAAATCTGAAAACCAAGTAATTTTACACAATTACTATGTAGTGGAATATATATTTAAGCCCAGGGTTTTCTGATTCCCATTTCATCCATCTGTGGTAAAGATCTCAAATGAGCAATTTTATTGTGTTTCTGAGAACAGAATATTTGCGTCAAAGTCAGTGCTTTCTATTAAAGCAGTCATCTTGGTATGTTATTTATTTGTTCTGTTGATGTTCTTGCTGCTTAAAGTTGTCTCTTTAGAAATGCCCTCTAAGATCAGTGTGCCAATCACTTACAGTTCATTTTTTATTTTTTCTTTGATGTCCCATATCTCAGTACTACTCCTGTAATATTCTTTTCAAGGGAATGTGTAAATATTTTATACGTAAAAAAAACTTTGACAGGACTGTGTAGATAGCTCTTTGTAGGCTTTCTTAGCTCATATCAGGAATGAATGTTAACAGCTTTGAAAATCTAAAACCAAGACAATTTTGTGAGAAAAGAATAGGAGCTTTAATTACCATTGCAGGAACAATGGAAGAGTCATATACCAAATTATGAAATCGGATTCTTAACTCACACCATCTACCGAAATGAATGGATCAAAGATAAAAACGCTGGACCTAAAACGATCATGATCACAATCATGATCATCCTGTTGTTCGTCAATTGCCTCGAGCAGGCCCCAGTAATGTCTCCTTCGTCCTAGCCTTGAGATTTTAAAAAGTGCCATATTCAAGGCTCTTTTAGGGTTAGAAGAATGAGACCCATCATTGTTACTGGTATTTGGCATATTGGGTACGCCATGGGGAGTTTGCCAGACTCTGCTGTGTGGGCAGGTAACATTCGGTAACCTGCCAGGTTGTCCAAAGTAAGAATGAGATAATAAGATGTTGTGCGGCCACTAATGCTGCAGTGTGCTTCCAGGAGCTGGGTTTTATAGTCTCTGGGTCTTGGCCATTGATGGGATTACACAGCGCTGGGGGTCAGATGTTGGGTGTGACCCCTGCCTACTGGAAGATGGAGGATCTGGGTGGAGGATGCTCACCCCTGATCCGAGCAGGCTTGGAGATCTCAGCCCCAGGACCCCCATGCCTTTGTTCCTCTGCCGGTACCTTCATGCATGTGGAGAGTGGTCTCAGCATGGTGGCGGCTGGTTCTGGAGGTCTTCGGCTGCCGGAGCTCTGTTCGGAGCGGGGAGGGAAACTCAACCCGCCCCCCTCCAAGGGGCCCCGGTGAGGACAGCCAGGCGTGGGGGCAGGAGACTGCGCTGTTCTCTTCCGGGAGCTGGCTTTTATAGTCTCTGGGTCTTGACCATTGATGGGATTACACTGTGCTGAGGGTCAGATGGTGGGTGTGACCCCTGCCTACTGGAAGATGGAGAATTTTGGTGGAGGATGCTCAGCCCCGATCCAAGCAGGCTTGGAGATCTCAGCCCCGGGACCTAAAACACATAGACTAAAAGATAAATCTTTTTATTGAATCACTGTGAGATAAAGTTACAAAACTTTTATGTTTGAGTTTCAGTCATACAATGATCGAACATCCATCCCTCCACCAGTGCAGTCTTTACCACCAATGCCTCCAGTATATCTTCCCCTTTCCAACCCTCCCCTGCCTCTATTGCACACAATTTCCCCAATACTCTCTCTCTACTTTTGGGCTTCATGGTTTGCAATATAGATACTGAGAGGCTATGGCGTTTGGTCCTTTATCTACTTTCAGCACACATCTCCCATTCTGAACAATTTCTCCAACCATCATTGACTTAGTGATCCTTCTCTATTCCAGCTACCTTCTCCCCCAGCTCAAGAGACAGGCTTCCAACTATGGAGCAATCTTCCTAGCCCTTGTGTCTACTGTCCTTGGTGTCAGTCTCATTTATGTTACTTTATATTGTACAAATGAGTACAATCATTCTATGCTGTCCCTCTCTCTCTGACTCATTTCACTTAGTATGATACTCTCCATGAACTTCCACTTGTAAGAAAATTTAAAATATAAATCTTGATGTGAATTAGGCAGTAGTTACTTATATATGATGACCAAAGCACAAAAAAATAACAAAGAGAAAATTGTAATTCATCAAAATTTAAAATATATATTTTGAAAAAAATGTTAAATTGTTTTGTCATTGTTAAACATATCCCATAGAATGGGGAAGTAATATGTAATTATCACTTAGAACTCAGTGATGAAAAAATAAATAACCCAATCTAAAAATCAGCAAAGGACTTGAATATACAATTCTCCTAAGAATACATAGGCCAGCAAACACATGAAAACATTCTTAACAGCTTTATTCATTAGGGAAATTAAACCAAAACCATTGTGAAATATTAAGTTATATCCAGTAAGATGGCATTAATCAGAGACAGACAAAGAGAGACAGAGAAAGTGGCAGAAAGAGAGAATGAGCAAGTGAGCAAGTGAGCGAAAGAGAGAGAAACAAGAAAAGTATTGATCAGATTGTGTAGAAATCAGAAACATATTTACTTTGCTGGTGGGAATTTAAAATGATACAGCCCACAAGAGAAATATTCTGGCAGTTTCTCAAATTGTTAAATATAAAATTATAGCATATTTTACCTATTTATTTCTAAGTAATATTTAAGAAAACGTAAAACACATGCCCTCCACACATATGTAACGTGTCCCCCCACACCTGTAACACGAATGTTTGTTCATAACAGCCAAAATGTTTAACAACCCAAGTGTCCACGAGCTAATAACTGCATAAACCAAAATTAACTATGATACATAGATACATATAATGAAATATTACTTGGCCACAAAACAAAATGAAGTACTCTGCTAGGAATGTATCTCAGGAGCAGAACACATGCCTTTCATGTATGAGTATAAACCTCAGTGTCATATATACAGACAGATAGAATTAAATATTCAGACACAAAATAGGCTAAACCTTAAAAACAACATGCCACATAAAAGAAGTAAGATTATATAATATCATATATGATTATATATGATTTTATGGATTGATTTCTATGAAATTTCAAGAACAGGTAAATCTATAGAGACAGAAGAGGTTAGTGGTTGCCAAATGATAAGGGGTTTAGGAAAAATGGGAAGTAAATATACATGGGATTTCTTCCGGGATAATAAAAATGTTCTGCTGTAGGTTGTGGTGATCAGCGTACAATTATGTAAATAGACTAACAACCATTTTAGCGGTGGGTTTTATTGTATATATTATTAAGATAAATTATATCTTAATAATATATGTAGTAAAAAAAACAGCTTGTTCTGATTCCTATTCCAGAGTTGTTCTAAGCTTTTCACACATCTACACTCTTCATTCCTTACCTTCCTTTTCTTCTCAACTAACTCTGATTAAGAACTTAATACTACTTTCCAGATCGCTCTTGAATTTGATGTGATCCAATATTTTGCCAGTCTATTCACAAGTGGTTTAGCATAGGGCCCCGGACTCATGTCAGAACAATTTATTAGAAGATGCAGTTAGGAATTTCTATTACTTTTACAAAAAAGTGAATGCCATTGTTCCCCTAGCAGTTTTAAGACTGAAGTTGCCTGGGGTTTCCAGCATTACCCGAAATTTCTCTTCTGGTGAAAGAAAATGTGCTCTGGATTAAGCTATGCACAAGGTTTGCCCTATCTCTGAAAATTTAAGCTTATAGTGAGCTATGAATTACCTATTTTGCTCAACCCCTTTGGATATTTTCTTTTCTTTTGTTTGGGGGTGGGTGGCCACACTCAGTAGTGTGCAGGGCTTACTCAAGGCAGTGCTCAGTGGACTGTTTTATGGTTCTGGGAATTGAACCTGGATTGGCGACATGTAACCCTTAGTAGCTATACTAGCTCTCTGGCCCCATGATTCTTTTATTGTCACTTTCAATCCTATATGATAGGGTCATTTTTGTCATGGCTCCAATTTGTCAAAGCAGGAAATTCCTATACTCCAGCCCATGTAAACTGGATCCCCATATGACGCACAAATAAATAGGCGTAAAAGAATGATCACTTACGAGAATGATCACTTACCAGATGGCAGAAATGGAGACATAAATTTTTTCTAGGAATGCCCATACTGACATCTAAGAATCAGTTAAAGTTAAACAAATACAATGTTATATATCAAAGAACATCTTAATCAAAAATTAAAATAGTAAAAGCCTATGTTTTCAAAAGTACCTTCTAAGCCATGTTTCCTCAACACCTAAGAGCCAGCACCTTACTTCCAAAACTCTGCTGCTTTTGTATTTGTTGTTGATTGTTGGTTTGGGGCCACACACAGCAATGCTCAGAGTCTATTTTTAGGTTGTTGATGGAGACGTCCTCCTTGATCTTACATAAGATCAATCCAGCTTTGGGAACTGGACATATGGTATAGTTAGTAAGGCGCTTGCTTTCCACATAGTTGACTCAGGTTCAGTCCTCAGTACCACATATGGTCCTCTGAGGACTGCCAAGAGTAACCCTTAAGCAAAAATCCATGACAAATCCCGGAGCACTGTGCATGTAAACCCAAAGCAAAACAAAACAAAATTCTGCCATGCCTACTGTATGTACTTCAGCCCTGTAAGTTATCTCCTGATCATTCCTATTTGTCCTGAATATCTGTATTTCTTTAAAATCAAACCTTGTCTAAAAAATTATTTCACTTGAAGTAGGGATCTAATTGAGAGTAGGCATACAATTAGGTATTAAAATATGTATTGGAGAAAAAATTTTATATACCTGAGGGCTTTTATTCACAGTGGCCAATCTATGTTTTAATTATTTTTGTTTTAATTGTGTTAAAATAGACACAAAAATGCAAAAGACCCAAAAAATTGTCATGATAAACATTTTTAACTATACAGTTCAGTAGTGTCAAATATATTCACAATAATATGCAATAGATCTATAGAACTTTTCATTTAGCAAAACTGAAGGTTTAGGCCTGAAGATGTGGGACAGCAAGTTAGGTGCTTGCCTTGTCACATCTAAACTGGGTTAAATCCCTGAACCAGGAGGAGTCCTGAGCATAGCTGGGTATGACACCAAAACCAAAAAAGCTGAAACTTTATACTTCCTAAACAACTGCACATTTTTCTCCTCTACCCAGTTCCTGGCAATTATTAATGTGTATCTACTTTAATTGTGGGGTTGGTCAAAAGTATGTGCTCAGGACATATTTCTGGTTCTGCACTCAGAGGTCACTCTTGGCAGTGTTTGGGAGACCATATGTGTTGCCTCTGATTGAACCTGGGTCAGCAGCAAGCAAGACAAACACCCAACAGGCTCTGCTATCTCTCCACCCAATAATCATTTACTTTGAGTAAGGTTAGCCTCCACTTTGACTCAACTTGGATATTAAGGCATAACCATCAGAGCTGGAGAGATAATATAGTGAGTAAAGCACTTGTCTTGCATGCAACTGATTCAGGTTCAGTACCTGGTATCCCATATGGTTTTATTAGCACATCCAGGAATAATTCCTGAGTGCAGAGCTAGGAGTGACACTTGAGAATGGCTGGTGTGGCTTCCAAAACAAACAAACAAACAAACAAAAACAAAACCACATTCTGTTTGTCTCCCCAATTGTTTTGAAGAGAGAATATCCGGAGATGCTTGGTGGCTATTCCTGGCTTGATACTCAGAGGTCATGCCCAGATTTTCAGGGGACTATGTGGCTTCAAGGATCAAAACTTAGGTCTCTCTCATGCACAGCATTGCACCCAGCCCACTGAACTATCTCTTCGTTGTTTTTTTTTTCATTTTTATTTTGTTTTGGGCCACACCTGGCAGTGGTCAGGGTTTACTCCTGGCTTTTCACTCAGGAATCACTCCTGGAGGGATCTGAGAACTCTTATGGATGGGGTGCAGAGGAACGAACTAGGGTTGGCAGTGTGCAAGGTAAGTGACTTACCTGCTATACTATCTCTCCAGCCCTTCTGGTTTTCTTATTTTGCTCAAAATGATAAATGAGAATTAAGGTAGAGTTGGGACACTTCATCAATTCTAATTCAACACGAATTAATCACCTAACTAGCCTCATCATTTGTCCCTAGTATAAAAATTTGATGAACTCCTGAGACAAAAATAAGTAAACTGAAGTCTGCTTTTTTAAAATGTGTACTTGTATCTTGAAATTGCTATATTTCTTTAAGTTACAAGCATATTCCTGATCTTCAGTCTTAGGTTGTTTCCTCCTCTCTGATAACTAATGTATCTTAGAATATAAATGCAACAAGAAAGGTTTTTTAATGTGCCAAAACATCTCACAAACATAAAATAATAGGATTAAATGCTATTCAGTGATAGTCATGAACTTGATACAGCCTTTATGTAGGTGTTATGAAGTTGACTTAAGAAGGAAAGATAGGAATCTCCTAATTAGTACATAAAGTGCCTTCAGCATTGGGTAAAGAAAAAAATCCCAAGAAGATGGAAGGAAACTTTGACTGCCTTTAGGGCTTTTGAACTATTAATTCAGTGAAGAAAGCTCTGAGTCACCTGTGTGTTTTACAATCCCAGAGGAACATGAACAAATCCCTAGAGCCAGGAAAAGGGTGTAAAATGAGAATGGTCCAAACTTCTTACTTGCTCATACTTGTCCTGTGATAGTCTGAAAAAATAAGACCTCTGTCAGATATGCTAGTTCTGTTCTGCATCATTTTAATTTACATGGCTAGGACTTACCTACTATTTCAGAAATATTAACAAACACATAAATTAATACTGTCTACAGTAATTTTCTACTTGCACGCATGTTCCCCCATGAAGCTCATTCTGTCTGAATTTTCTGAAGCAAAGTCTCAAATATCCTCTATGGCCTCTTTTTCTTTACTCAGAATTATTCAGAATATAAGGCCAGCTTCCCACAGCCTACACTTTGGGATTAAAGTGACATCATCAGAATGAGACCATTCAACAGAATGGGACTCAGAAAGGTAAGGAATCAAATATTAAAAGCCAATGGAGAATTGAGAGATGGCAAATGGTTAGGACACATGCTTTGCATGCAGCAGGCCAGGGTTTAGTCCTTGGCACTTCGTGATTCCCTGGTACTTAGGGTCCACATGAAGTGATCCCTGAACACGTAGCTGGTAGTAATTCCTGAACACTACTGGGTGTGGCCCCAAAATAAAAAAGCATAGAGAGAAGGGTGACAGCAGTCTAACTCTGTCAAAGCAGGCAAAGAAATTTTCAAATAGTAGAAGTAAAGTTTATGCTGCAGAGTTATAAAAAGACCATGGAAGAGAAGAAATAGGAGGAAGTAAGAAGAGGTGAATGGAAGATAATAGGGGCTGGGATCAGGGACCTTGAACTTGTTGGTGGTCAAAAAGTGTATATATGTATGTGTCTAAATCATAGAATCAATAGAAGCATGAGACCCAAACTATAGAAATCAAACTTTTAAATGAGTCTGTCAAAGAGGTGGGATGGGAAGTGGGAGGAAACTTAGGGACATTGGTGGAGAGAAGTTGACACTGGTGTTGGAATTTTGTATCCCTGAAACTCTACTATGGACATCATTTTAAATTAGAATGCTTAAACTAAAAAGAATTTTAAAATATCATCCCAAGACTTGGCCGGGATGTTTGTTAAAAGTAAAGTAAATGCCTTATATACATGAGACATGGGGTAGATCCCCAGCACTTCAGATAAATAAATTGTGCTAAAGTATGCTAAACAGTATTGAAAGTATAGACAGCATTTACTTTGCTAGAGGAGGCTAAAGGTAAAGAAGCTACATTTAATACTTTCTAGTTGTTACAATTTTCTTCCAAGTATAGAATAATTTTATTCTGTATCAAGCACTTAATGTAAACAGAGAAGGTATTCTTTGGGGATTTGGGGATTGGATGGGGTACACCACTGGCTTACTCCTAACTCTGTGCTCATGGGTCACTTCTGGCAGTGCTGAGAGTATTTGTGTGGTGCTGGGCATTAAATCCAGGCCAATCATGTGCAAGGCTAGCACCTTACGCACTATACTGTCTTGTTGGCTCCAGTATTCTCTTTTGTGTTTATATGTTTTGGTGACCAGAATCCAAAGACAGCCCACAGAATGGGAAAAAATATTTACTCAACACTCGTCTAATAAGGGATTAGTACTCATGATATTAAAGGCACTGGTAGAACTTTACACGAAAAACATACATTCCCATTAAAAATAGGGAAAAGAAGATGAACAGAAATGTCTTCAAAGAAGAAATACAGTGGTCAAAAAGCACATGAAAAAATGCTCTACATCACTACTTATCAGGGCTAACAACAATGAGATATCATCTCACACCACAGAGATGACACACATCAAAAAGACAACCAGCTTTGGTACATTTACACAATGGAGTACTATGTAGCGGTTAGAAAATACGAAGTCATGAAATTTACATACAAGTGGTACTACATGGAAAGTATCATGTTAAGCGAAATGACTCAGAAAGAAAGGGATAGACATAGAAAAATTGCATTCATCTGGGGAACATAAAGCAACAAAATAGGAGACTAACACCCAAGAATGGCCGAGATTAGTACCAGGAATTTTACTCCATGGCTTGGAGGCCAGCCACACATGCTAGGGGAAAAGGAGCTCAGATAGAGAAGGGAGCACCAAATAAAGGGTGTTGGCAGGATCCTCCCAGGATGGGAGAAGCATGCTGAAAGTAGACTATAGACCAAACATGATTGCTGTGCATTGCCTCTTTTGCAAACCACAACACCCAATAAGAGAGAGAGAGAAGAAAAGGGAATTCCCTGCCACACAAGAAGGGTGGGATGGGGGGAATGGGGGGTGGGAGGGATACTGGGATCCGTGGTGGTGGGAAATGGGCATTGGTGGAGGGATGGGTATTTGATCATTGTATAATTGAAACACAAGCACAAAAAATTGTAAGTCTACAACTGTACCTCATGGTGTCTCACTAATAAAAATTTAAAAAATAAATAAATAAAAATACTTAAGAGTGAAAAAAAAGACAACCAGTGCTGGTATGGATGCAGAGAGAAAGGGACCCTTATTCACTGCTGGTGGAAATGCTGATTGGTTCAGTCTTTCTGGAAAAAAATATGGATATTCTTCAAAAAACTAGAAATTGAGCTTCCATACAACCCATGACTCAGCAATATTGCTCCTGAAAAATATACCCTAGTGGCTCAAAAACACAATGCATAAAAGCCATCTGCACTCCTATGTTCATTGTAGCACTGTTCACATTAGCTAGACTCTGGAAACAACCCAAGTGCCTGAGAAAAGATGAGTGGATAAAGAGACTATGGTACATCTACACAATGAACACTAGACAGCTGTTAGGAAAAATGAAAGTCATAAATTATGCTTATACAGGGATGAACATGGAGAGTATCATGTTGAGTGAAATCAGTCAGGGAAAGGCAAACAAAGAATAATTGCATTTATTTGTGGGACATTAAAAAAATAATATGTGAATAATACCCAAAGACAGTAGAAACAAGGGCCAGGAGGCCTGGTTTATGGTAGGGAGCTTACCACAAACGGAGAGGGGAAGTGCAGTTAGGACAGAGAAGGGACTACTATGACAATGATACTTGGACATAAACACACTGGAAAAAAACCTAGTGCTGAAAGGAGGTAAAGTTATATGCATGATACCCTTTCAGTAATAGTATTGCAAACCACAGTGCCTAAAAGGAAAATGAGAGAGAGAGAGAAAGAGAGAGAAAGAGAGCAGGGAGGGATTAGGGAAAAAAGTGTCTGCCATAGAGGCAGGCTTTGGGGGCCATGGGCAAGGATGGGAGAGAGGGAAACTGGAGACATTGGTGATGGGAAATGTGCACTGGAGAAGGGATGGATGTTGAAACATTATACGACTGGAACTCAACCATGAACAACTAACTATAAATCTCATGGTGATTCAATAAAAAAGAATTTACACCTATTTATCATAACTCATACAGACATAAAATGAACATGTGAATATATGTTATTTAATTATCTGTTAACAAGAGAATTGGTAAGATGCTACAACCACTCAAAGAAGTTAAAGCAAACATTTTTATGGAATAAGAGAAAACTGAAATGGGCAGATGATGTGGCTTAGTTTTAGAGCACATGCCTTGAAAGTTGAGGCCTTAGATTTTATTTCTGGCACCCCAAAATGATAATATGACAAGTTTAAAGGGACAGGACAGGGGTTAAATTGCTTGCCTTGTATCCTGCCTACCCGAGTTCTATTCCTTGGCGCTGTATATGGTCCTCTGATACAGTGCTTAGACTATAAAAACCAGCTCCCGGAACCGCACAGCCGCGACACCTTATTATGACATCTTATTATCTCATTCCTACTTTGGACAAACTGGCAGGCTACCGAATGTAGCCTGCCCACACGGCAGAGTCTGGCAAACTCCCCGTGGTGTACCCAATATGCCAAATACCAGTAACAATGATGGGTCTCATTCTCCTAAAAAGCCTCGAATATAATCTCAGGGCTAGGATGAAGGAGACGTTACTGGGGCCTGCTCGAGGCAATCGACGAATAACAGGATGATTTGTGATTTGTGATTTGTGATACAGTGCTCAGGGGTCGCCCCCGAGCACCAAGGGATGTCACTACCAAGATACTGCAAAGATACTGCATTGTAGCACTGTCCTCCTGTTGTTCATCGACTTGCTCAAGCAGGCACCAGTAACATCTCCATTGTGAGACTTGTTACTGTTTTTGGCATATCGAATATGCCACGGGAATCTTGCCAAGCTCTGCCACGCAGGCAAGATACTTTTGGTTGCTTGCCGTGCTCTCCGAGAAGGACGGATCGAATCCGGATCAGCCGCATGCAAGGCAAATGCACTACCCGCTGTGCTATTGCTGCAGCCAAATTTAAAGAACAGCTGTATAAAACACATGCAAAAAGATACCATTGGAAGGAATTTTAAAATTGACATGAGAGGCTAGGAATGTAAAACAGTGGGCTAGAGCACATGCTAGACACACACAAGGTCTCAAGGTGACCCCCCCAGAATCTCCTGACTAGAGAGAGGCACTCCATTACCAGGTAAATCCAGGAATCACTCAGGTCAGCACAGCCAGACTGAGTATTTCGGAAATCGGCCCTAAGTGCACTTGGGCAACCCTTCCAATTAAAAATGATAATTGAAAAATAAAAATGGGTGTTATACTGAGTTTTTCCATAAGGGAAACAGAAGGGAAGCCTATTGAACCTGGACCACATAAAATAATTTTGTATGTCTATAGACCCAATTACGTTACATTACTACAAGTTATCTACAACTTAGAGTTTTAAAATAACTCAAAGACCAGAAAGATAGCTCAGTGGGCTGGGCTTTGATTTCCAGCATCACCAAGTTTCCCAAGTATCTCCAGGAATGACCCAGTACACCAAGCCAGGAGCAGCTCCTGAGTAACATGGGGCATGACTCCCAAACCAAAATAAATAATTGAATAAATAAAGGAGCTTTAAAATGGTTTTCTTTAAACTGGAGTTGACAATCAAGAAGTAATCAATGCATAATTTCTATTGGACATACTCAACATAATTTTTTCTTTTTTCTAAGTTTCCTCGTACACTTGAATTACAGACAGCAACAGAATACAAATGAGATCATTGTAAGCAAACAAGGCAGAAAGGTGTATGGCAGTGGGTAGGGATATTTGGCACCATACTTTGAACTCGCAAATGGTCTGGAGGTTTTTAGTTTCAGTTTTTTAAAAATAGGGTCTTTTAAAAAGAGATTAATACAAGGTAAGGCAAGTCAGTTTGCCTTAAGAATGATTGAAAGGGCCAGAGAGGTAGTACAGTGTGTAGGGTGCTTGCCTTGTATGTTAATAACACTGTCTTGATCCCTTGCACTACATAGGGTACCCTGATTACCATCAAGAATGATATTTGAGATATAAAGAAATATAGTAAGAGAATAACAAGTTTCCAAAGGCAATAGAAATAAAGAACATGAGAACTAGTATTCAGTAGGTAACATGTCACTAGGAGCTGAGTAGCTAAGATCAGGAGGGAACAATGGTGGAGGGAAGTGATCATGCTGGAGGAGCCTCCAGAGTGCTGGAAGGTGGTAAGTGGTATGCATAAAACTATGTCCATAACAGTAAACCATAGTGCCTAAAAGGAAAAAAAGGTGCTTACCATAGAGACATGCTGGAGATGGGAAGGAAATTGGAGACATTGATGAAGGGAAGTGGTCACTGGTGAAAGGATTAGTGTTGCCTGAAATTCAATCATCAATAAGTTTGTAAATCACGGTGCCTCAACTTATAAGAAAAGAGTGATTCCAGAGTCTACTGCCAGGAATAAACCCTTAGCATAGCTGAGTGTAGCCAAAAAAACAAAAAGAGAGAGTCATTGATAATGAGCTACTCTAAGTTTTGAGTTCAAGGGAATTTTAAAGGTGGAATTCCCAGCTTTAGGCATAGCACACTTGATGTTTGCTTAGACCAGCATTTAATTAAGCTCATATTTAGCACAACATTTTTAAAGAAATAAGTAGTAATTAATTTTATTGGAGATACTTTCCTTACTGCTAGAAATTAGGGGTATTAGGTGAGCAAGAAAAATGTCTGATTAATGTCCTAATGAGAGGGTTGCACTGACAGGCACTTACGAAAGTTGTATTCATAGCCACATGTGAATATATAGCACAATATTTAAAACATAATTATGTACTTATATGAGGTGATACAAATATTAATACATAGATGTGGCCTTACGTGTAGGCAGCCACCTACACTGTGTGATCTGAAAAATGAGCAATAGTTTCCCTGTTCCCAGATGTGACCCTAATGATAGGCCATGTGTCATGACATTTCACACCGTGAATGTGATTTCTTTGGAAGAGTTTCAGAGGCCTAAGTCAAAATGCAGCCAGAGGCACTAGAGACATAACACAGGGGTTAAGCTTCAAGCCCTCAATCCCAGGTATTTTACATATGGGCCTCCAAGCAACACCAGGACCAATCACCAAACACAGAGCCGAGAGTAGTCCCTGAACACTGCCAGGTATGGCCCAACCCTCCACGTCAGATTAAAAATCAAATAAATTTCCAATATTTTTCCCAATTTTGAGAAGTCTGTGCTCAGGGATTATTCCTGTCTCTGTACTCAGGGACCACTCCTGGCAGTGTTTAGTGATGTTGGGAATTAAACCCTGGTCAGTGGACACAAAGTAAGCACCCTACCTGTTGTACCACTTCTTCAGCCCATGGAACAGGGCCTTTTAAAAAGAGATTAACAAATTAGTGGGTAAAAAAGATGTATAATGATTTGCAAAAGAGGCCTATAGTACCGGCAGATGAACTGACCACAACACCCAAAAGGAGAGAGAACAAAAGAGGAATGACATGCCACAGAGGTAGGGTGGAATGGGAGGGATGGGGGGTGGGAGGGATACTGGGACCCGCAGTGGTGGAAAATGGGCACTGGTGGAGGGATGGGTACTTGATCATTGTATAACTGAAACCCAAGCACAAAAATTTGTAAGTCTACAACTGTACCTCATGGTGTTTCACTAATAAAAATTAAAAAATAATAAAAAAAAAAGATGTATAACGAAGGCAAAGGAGAGATGAGAGAGACGCACCAAGAGGCCAATTCTGGAAAGCACCACAGGCAGTGCTTACAGATGTTGGAAGGAGACTTGGTTGCAAAGAGGGCTGGAAAGGAAGACTGGAAATATTAGAAAGCAAAATTTACAGTTCCAGATAGAATTGTTATGGGTCTATAACAGTATGTAGTGATCTAGATAAATTAATAAGTCCATACGAAACATAAAATAAGATATACTTTATAAATAAATATTTTTAAATTGAATCACCATGAGATACACAGTTACAAAGTTGTTCATGATTGGGTTTTAGTCATACAATGTTCCAACACCTGTCCATTTATCAGTCTACATTTTCCACCACAAGTACCCCCGCTTCCTTCCTGACACTGCCTACCCCAGCATGCCTCTAGAGCAGACACTTTTTCTTCTCTCTCTCTCTCTCTCTCTCTCACTCACTCTTGCTCTGGCTCTCTCTTGCTCTCTTTCTCTCTTTCCTTTTGGGCATTATGGTTTGCAATACAGGTACTGAAAGATTATCATGTTTGTCCCTTTACCTTTTTTCAGCATTCAGTTCTTGTCCAAAGTGATCATTTCCAGCTATCATTGTCATTGTGTTCTCTTCTCTGTCCTAACTCCCCCCCCAAATTGTGGCAAGCTTCCAACTAAATTTTCAGTTTGTTTGCCTTTGGGGTCACACCCAGAGATGCTCAGGGGTTACTCCTGGCTCTGTACTCAGGAATTACTCCTGGTTGTGCTCGGGGGACTATATGGGATGCTGGGAGTCGAACCCGGGTTAGCCGTGTGCAAGGCAAATGTCCTACCCACTGTGCTCCAGGGCCCCCCCCAACCAAATTTTTAACGGGAGACCAGATGGGGCCAGAAAATTAGTACAGAGGGTAAAGAAGGTACTTACCTTGCACGCAGTTGTCTTGTGTTTTGATCCCCGGCACAACAAATGGTCCTCTGAACCCCACCGGGAGTGATTCCTGAGTGCATATTCAGGAGTAAGCCTAGTACCATCAGGTGAAGCTCAATAAAACAACCAAAAAATGGAAAGTCTGGAGATATTGCTCAAATAGTTGAAGTTCATGATTTGAACGTAGGAGGCCCAGATTCAATACCCAAATCTCATGGTCCCCCAGATTGCTGTGAGTACAACTGCTGTGAGTGACTCCAATCACAGAAATATTTATGGTCCCCCACTGGAAATAAACAAAGAATAGTAAAGAGAACAACACTAATTCAAAGGGATATTTGCTACCCTATATTCATAGCATGGCAGCATTAATTACAATAGCTAAAATAAAGGCTCAATCTAAATGTTCATCCTCAGATGATTGTGATATTTTTACACAACATTTCTACTCTGCCATTAGAAAAGATGAAATTGTGCACTTTAGTACAAGATCAATGGACCTCGAGGTGATCATGCTCAGGGAAGTAAGTGTTAGGATGTGGATCATGATCTCCCTTTAACGACAAAGAGACTCCAGAGACTGCAAACAGCAAGCAGGGTTTATTGCAAGACTGGCTAGCCAGGGTCGAGCCACCTACGCGGACATGTGGGTCCGGCAGGATGGACAAGACCCCATTCTTCTCCAAAGGAGATCTTATATAGGCCTTCACCTGCAGTTGCAGCAGAGCCTGCGCATTTCATAGCCAATAGATTTGTAACAATAGATACTTTCCTAGCCAATCCATTTAAGAGTACATCACTCCTTTGCCTATAGTTTAAAGATCAGCATCTGCGTCAGTGCTTAGGAACGTCCTGGTTTTTAGGGCAATCCTGGGTCTTGTGAGAGACATCTGGTTATCTGGTCTGACCCCCACCCTTCTCGTGACTTGCAACTCGGGGCACTTGTATCTGAATTCCTTGCTCAGGGGCAGAAAAACCAGTTATTTTGCAACGCGGGTTCCTGTTAAGCTAAGCTAAATTAATTCTGGTGGTCCATTTTGGTCCTGTCCCTCACATAAGAAAATGTAAAACAATTACCAGATGGTTTCACTCATATGTGTAACCTAATAACTGAAGCAAACAAATTTTAAAGAGACAGCTAAACTGCCTACTAGGTTAATAAAAACTATGGTGGTTGCCAAGTGAAATGTGGGTGGGTGGGTTGGAAATAGAGGGGTTTTGATATTTTGTGTAATGAACCTTATGTAGTATTACAGAGTGGTGTTCAGCCAATCCTTCAGAAATTTTATAGGATTAAAAACTAGTCATTAAACATTTTTTTGTTAATTTTGAGTTCAATTCCTCCGCCCCTCTCGGAGAGCCTGGCAAGCTACCGAGAGTGTATCACTTGCACGGCAGAGCCTGGAAAGCTCCCTGTGACGTATTTGATATGCCAAACACAGTAACAAGTCTCACAATGTTACTGGGCCCACTCAAGCAAATAAATGAACAATGGGAGGACAGTGCTACAGTGCAGTGCAATTTTGAGCCATGCCTGGCAGTGCTCAGGGCTTATTCTTGTCTCTGCGCTCGGGGATCATTCCTGTTGGGGCATGTGGAACCATATGCGGTGCCAGGGGTCAAACCTGATGAGCCATGTGTAAGGCAAGGGCCCTACTGGCTGTACAATTTTTCAAAGAGGGGGGGGAAAGATAGAGTGACTTTGTAGAAGAATCTGGTTTCAAAGAATAGGTCACCTATTATATGAGAGACATCTAATTTTCCTGATATTAGTATGTTGTTGAAAATTGTTTGGCTGATAACTGATACTCTGAAACCTAAGTTGCAAATCAGGTATTACCAGAAAACAAAAAGAGAAGTGGAAAAACTGGTTTATCATCCAAGGTTAAGGGATTAAATGCAAATAGCTGAGAGATATCTTTACCAAAATCTACATCCTCATCCCCTTGGGATCAAAGCAGTTGCTAAATACCTGTTGCTACACTGCTGTGAAGCAAATGAACAATCACATGCACAATCCCCTGCCCTCATAGAATTTTCAGAGCAGGAATGCACAAACCCCTACCATCACAGAATTCTGTATTCAATGGGATGCAAGGCAAGCTCTCTGGTCAAAAAAACACCCTTTCCTGTTTTGTTTTGTTTTTTAAGCCACATCCTGTGATGCTCAAGGCTTACTCCTGGCTCTGTGCTCAAGGAACTATATGCAGTACTGGATATCAAGGCTCAGTGCATGCAGTCATCTCGGTGAACAATGTGCCAGTCCCTATCTAATGGATTGATTGTGATCTGCTGCTCTTAAGATATAGAAGGCGAGAGCTTGCCCCACCGCACTAGTTGGGTGAGGCTCTCTACTTCATCACAGTGAGAGGAATTTAAAAAGAAAATTGATTCTGTTTAATTTTGTTATGTTTTGCGGGCCAAATACAACGGTTCTCAGGCATGATTCCTGGCATGGTGCTCCCTGGTCACTCCCTTCAGTGCTATGGATAGAATGTAGAGCTACTACATGCAAAGCATGAGCTCTGAACCCTTGAGTCATCTTCCTGGCTAAAAAGATGGATAACTGAGCTCTTGCATCTCAGCCAATTTTGTAACTGATAGTCTCATCTCCTGTCTGCCTCCCTGGTGACCCACATCTCAGTTGCTTTCAAATAAGAAAGAGAAAAGGGAGTGTAATTGATTTTTCTCTTAAAATCCAACACAGCAATGCTACAATTTATCAGTGAGAAATGGAGAGGGCACATAAGAACACCGGAAACTCAGATTTCATAGAAAAAAAACTCAAACTACACTCCTTCATTTTCTTTTCGATAGTAATCTCACAAAGATATACTGCTTAGTCCAGAGGTTTTCAAACTGGAGCTATCTGCATATAATGAAAGACTTTACAATTCCAACCCATCATGAACTGATATTTGTTAAAAGTGTAACAATGAAGGCTGTGTGTATGTGGGGGTGGGGAGGTGGTGGTGAAATAGTACCACAGGTCAGTTGCTCACTTGCACACAGCTGATCCAGGATCAATTTCTGGCATCCCAAATGGTTCCCCAAGCACTACCAGGGCTAATCCCTGAAGACAGAGCCAGGAGTAAGCTTTGAGCACTACCAGGTGTGGCCCAACTTCCCTCCTCCATTCAAATAAATTGAAGGTCAGAAAGATAATACAGGGGACAAGGGAATAATACAGTGGATCTTGCATGTGGATGTGCCCCAAACAACTCCCCCATAGTACAAAAATGATTGCTATAAAGTGATATGAAAAAAATACCAAAGATATAAAAATACAACCCCTATAATCTTTATACAAACTTAATATATATACATACATATAATTTTATAACAAACTTAATATATATAACATACATTCCCTGAACACATAGGCAGTGTTCAGGGAATATTCCTGGCTTGTGGATCAAGGGTCTCTTCTGGCCTTGCTATTCAAGCCCATAAGGTAAAGGTAAAGGCCCTCCCGTTGATCCTCGATTTGCTCGAGCGGGCCCAGTAACGTCTCCATTGGAGACTTTGTTGTTACTGTGTTTGGCATATCGAATATTCTCGGTAGCTTGCCAGGCCCTCCGAGAGGGGCGGAGGAATCGAACTCGGGTCGGCCATGTTGGCCGCTTGTAAGGCGAACGCCCTACCCGCTGTGCTATCGCTCCAGCCCATTCAAGCCCATGTTCTCCGTTAAATTTGTATCTGGTCTGTTACTTTGCTTGTATTTGTTCTACTCAAAAGAATTCTATGTTCACTCTCAAATATGTACTTTTCCGTTTTTCTCCCTCACATCTTTGTAAATGAGTTTCAATAAAAACTTTCTTCCTCACCCTAAGAAGGGTCTCTTCTGAAGCTTATTGCAGGACCATGCAGTCCCAGGGATCCAATCCAAGGCTCCTGAATGCAAAACATGCACTTCAGCTTCTTGAGCTTACTCCTCAGTCCATGGGCCCTAGGTTTTAAATACTTAGGCTAACTATGTATTTTAAAATGCCCCATTACATTGCTATAAATGTTGTAAAAGCTAACTAACTCTCTGACATCTCTCATCATAAACCAGTTTACAAACAAAATTTGTTTACAGACCAAGCACTGCAGAGTGTGGCCCAAAGCACAAAAAGAATAAAAAAGAAAATAAATTTGGTCCACTTCTTTTTTGTTTGTTTGTTTGAGCAACCAATGGTTCTCAGTGCTTACTCCATGTCCTGAGCTAAAGGCAGGGCTCATAAGATCATATGTAGTGCCAGGGATCAAACCTGGCTTGGCCGCGTGCAAGGTAAGAACCCTACCTGTTTTGCTATCACTCCAGGCCCATTTCTTTTTGCAAGACAGATCTCCTCTAAAAATGGGACACTGTGTAGCATCAGACTTCTAATTCCCAAGAATGGGTGGTTGGAGTCAATAAATATTAATAACTTTCACATCAAATGGGAGTCTGAGTAAAGCACTGGACTCTATTGTGCATCTTGTGACTGCCCAATTACTTAATATTATTGTATACTGAGTGATAGCATAGCGGGTAGGGCGTTTGCCTTCCATGTGGCCGACCCAGGTTCAATTCCTCTGCCCCTCTCGGAGAGCCTGTCAAGCAACTGAGAGTATCTCGCCCGCACGGCAAAGCCTGGCAAGCTACCTGTGACATATTGGATATGCCAAACACAGTAACAACAAGTCTCACAATGGAGATGTTACTGGACCCGTTCAAGCAAATGTATATGCTGATGCTAGGTTCCTACGAAATGTTTTGGAAGGGATCTAAATGAGTTATAAGTATATATCCTCATGCTAGTGCATAAAAGATATCCTGTACCCTTTAGATTCAGAGACTGGAGAAAGAGTCAAACAAGCATAAGGCAGATCCATAAGTAAAGAGGAATGGGGGACCCAGCAATGCCAAAAACTCAACCACTTAGTCTTAGTTATCATTTATTTATTTATTTTGCAGTGCTGGGCTGGAGCAATACCACAGCGGTAGGGCATTTGCCTTGCAAGCGGCCAACATGGCCGACCTGAGTTCGATTCCTCCACCCCTCTTGGAGAGCCCAGCAAGCTACCGAGAGTATCTCGCCCGCAGGGCAAAACCTGGCAAGTTCCCCGTGATTCGATATGCCAACACAGTAACAAATGTCACAATGGAGGCAATTTTATTATTTTTTTAATTGTTGTCTGGGGGGATGTTTCTTGGAGGCTGCTCTGCTGTTTGGGGATGTCTCCCAGTGGTACACAAGGGACCAAGTGGAGGTCCAGCAATTCCTCTTCTTCACATCTATGCTTCTAACCCAAGACCACAAAAGCCCTATTCAGAGGGACTATAGTAATAGTACAATGGATAGGTCATTCGCCTTGTATGTGGCTGACATGGATTCAATCCATGACATCCCATATTGCACCCTGAGCACTGCCAGGAGTGAACCCTGAGCACAGAGCCGGGAGTAAGCCATGAGTATGGCTGCATGTGACTCCTGCAAAACAAAAGAACACAAATGAACCCATTCTGAAGATATATTTGTGCCTTTATGGTTGCTGCATCACTATTAACAATAGCCAATACCTGGAAAATAAACTTCGGTACATACACACAATGGAAAGTAAGAAAAGATGAAATCATGCAATTAACTTTTTTATTGATTGAGATTGTGTAGTCTACAATACTGTTAATAGTTGTTTCTCATGCACATATTTCAACAATACATTTGCCACTCATGTACCCCCATCCCTTCTCTAAGGACCACAATGCCCATTCCTTTGTTGCTATCACACAATTTATTGCTGTTTGGATGAGAGTATTGCGCTAGGTGAAGTAAGTCAGAAGCAGAAGGACAGATACAGAATGATCTCTCTCATGTATGGGATGTAAAGAAGTAGAAATATAACGAAGGCTCAATGGCAACAGAAACTGTGAGCTTGTCCTCAGTAGGAAGCTTAGCACAGGGAGGGATGGCAAGGGGAAAGGAGGCCCACCTGAACCGTGTAGAGGAAAGCAGATACTATGGAGGAGAATGTGGTACTGGAATGTTTTATATATGAAACTCTATCATTAACAGTATCATAAACTACTGTGCCTAAATTTTTTTTTAAAATGTTAGTTCTACCATCTCCATAAATTACATCTTCCCAGGGAGAAACCCTCAGAGAAATGTTTACATGTAAACATTTCAGAGGTCATCCCCATTCTATTTTCGGGCTGCTTCTATGAAACTAATCTTTTGTCAAAGATATTTTTGGAGGTGGCAGAATTTTTCTTCCATGCACTCACAGCATGTTCTTTCAATCAATCACCTCACATTTTCTTCTGATAATTTTGCTAATTGGCCTTTACATTTTTCTTTCACCCAGAGGCTGACAGAGTCTGTGCATGTGAGTCAAGGAGCTGGAGGACTGGTTCTCAAGGCCCCACTCATATGATTCATCATTCAGATATAAATATGACTCTATTAGGCAAGAGAGTTAGTACAGTGGGGAAGATACTTGCCTTCTTCATGGTCAAACCTGGTTTGATTCCCAGCATCCCATATAGTACAGTAAGCCCTGTCAGAAAAAGCTCTGAACACAGCAGGATATTGCCTCCAAACAAACAAAACCCCCAAAAGCAATCAAATATAAATCTCTTGAATCTTTTATAAAAAATAATCTTGTCAAAGACACTGTCATACAGAACCACACATAGTCACAGTCCAAGATTTAACATTGGTGGATCTTCTTCTAGGAACCAGTGCACTATTTACTAGTATTGCCTTAATATTGTCTCCTAAAATATTAATTCTAATTTTTTCTAATAAATGAAGGCCTGGAAGGCATTCTTGGAACTAGAACATGTTTGAGTCAGGAAGAATGTGTTGGGGGTGCCCTGGAGCCTTGAATATACCTGAGTCGGGTGAAGAAGCCAAGTGTGCCAAATAACCTTGAAACAGTTTCTATGGAGATTTGTACTTTTCAGAGAAGTAGCTGATTGTTCCCAGATCTCCCCCTTATTTTGTAGTTTTCCAATGCCAGCAACTCATTATAAAAAGCTGCCATCATCAAGCTACAACTGAATGGCATAGAATATAAACTGATTGTCTCACAATATCAAACAAACATGTTTTTCAGAAAGGGAAAGCTAAAACTCTGCTTTGCTCTCACTGTTCCAGCCTTTTCTGTGTGTAGGGGCTGATACAGAGCTATTCAGCCACAGCAAGCCTCTGACCTCATTGGGGCACCCAGTTTCCTTTGTGGTAAATTGAAGAGACTTTATTTTTCCCAGTTTGGTCTGGTAAAACTACAGGTTTCCAGTTTCAAATTTCCTCAGAGGCACTGAAATATTGTTAAAATCATAGGATAAAATGATAGTATAGCAGGTATGGCACTTGTGATTCATGTGGCCAATCAGGGTTTGATTCCTGGTACCCCATATGGTCCCCAAGCCCCACAAGAAGTGATCCCTAAGTGAAGTGAGAGGAGTAAGACCTGAGCAACGCTGGTTGTGGTTTCCCCTCACCCCACAAAAAATGGCTCAAACCAATTTTAAAGTTGATATAAAATCAACTGCAAAGGTGATTCCTGGGTGATTCGAAAGGGAAAGCTACGGGGGAAAAAGCAAGTCAAAATTCTGACTTAAATTGATTTTTATTTATTGAGGAAGGGAGTGGAGAGAGATTTAGTCGCCCCGTGACTGTACTTGGGGGTCACTTTTTGCAGTGCTTAGGGAGTTATGTGGTGGCAGGGGGAAAACCAAGATGGGGTGCATGAAAGACAAATATCTTAAACCCCCGTACTATCTCTGTGGCCCTAAAGTTGATTGGTTTATTTATTTTGTTTTTATATTTAGGCCATACCTGATCGTACTCAGAGACTATTCCTGGCTCTGTGCTCAGGAGACCAAATTTGGTTCTGTGGATAAAACTGCAGGTGGTCACCTGAAAAGCCTTACTTTTGAGGGTGTGGTGCTGCCAACATGTCAACCTGCACCTGCGGGGCGAGTGTATCAGCACCCTGATGATGCCTTCAGGCTTCCTGATACCCCAAAATTGCCACTGTGCCTTTGGCTGGATCCCAACAACTTGGGACCAAGTTTACCAAGAAATTAAACACCCAAAAGTTAGGTATGTGGGAGCCATGCCCACAAACCACCTATGGCTCAGTTATACAAGCTCATTTATTGGCCTTATTTAAGAGAACCATAGATAAATCTCTAAAAAGATCAAAAGCCACAGATAATCTCAGATCCGCACATGGCTGAATAGACTGGAGTAAATCAGAGCCCCCAGCAGCCACTTGCTTCCACAATCCAAAATCGACATCATACTCCCAGACTGACTCCACCATCTCCAGATGGACCTCACTAAGATATAATATGCTGAAAATTGATTCAGGTATGTGGGTTTTGTGACTGAAATCTCCAGATTTTCACGGAGTTGGATTGGGCTATGTACCCTTACTTCCCAATACACATGCAAGCACTGGCAGTCACCCTCATAAACAAACTTCAGCACCACTCTGTAAGCTCTATTACTGGCCTTGCCTCAGAGACCTATAAATAAGACTCGAAAGAGATCAAAAGTCAGAGACACAGCAGTGAGTCCCGGATGGAGCAGGTTCAGTCTCTCCGCCTACTCCAGGTGGAATCCCAGCAACCAAAAACTTCCACAAGCAAGGCCCAGGTATGCAGGTCCCAAGACTAAATCTCCATATGGCATGGTGACAGAGGTGCTGGCCTGTCCCTCCCTGGCTCCCCGCTCACTTGTTGGTCTGACTGTCACACCCACAATGTGCCTCCAGGTGCCATTTTAGATCACCAACAGCCCTGGTCCAGAGATGCACAATTGAATCCCAAAATGGATTAGTGCCCTACAGAAATGTCTCTGGAACCCAACCACCTACAATCTAAGATTCCAGAATCACAAGGCCACCTGATATTCAAAATGAACAAGGGACAATAAATGATCTAGCATCTGCCCCTGGCAAGCAGGCTTGAATGATGGTGGGAAAATTCGAGCAAAACATAATGCTCCAAATTAGAGAGGGAGTATTGGTAAAATTGTCTGCCATGGAGGCAGGGTGAGGACTGGGGTGGGGTTGGGGGATATACTGGGGACACTGGTTGTAGAAAGTGTGCACAGGTGGAGGAATGGGTGTTCAATCATTGTACAGCTGAATCTCGACCATGAAAGCTTTGTAACTATCTCACGGTGATTCATTTAAAAAAAGTAATGTGGAGTTCATGCCCAATTCAGTCAGCATAATCAATGGTTGAATAAATAGCAGTACTCCTACATTTTAAGAAAGAAAAAAAAGAAAAACCGTACTGCCTGTACTATCTCTCTGGCCCTCTTAACATTGAGTTTTAACAGAAGAAATTGGTTCAATGACTTTTAGAGGCATAGAGTAAGACTTTGTAAATCCAGGACTTCAGCAAGGGCTATGGTATGTTCATGTCTGATTTAGTAATTTAAAGACCCATGAATTTGTGCAAATAACAGGCAAGAGGCCTACAGACTACTAGAAACAGGGAGATTTGTATGATTGCCATTGAATTGAAAATAAGCCAAAGAATATTAGTTATCAAATCCTGCTTCAAAATAAAAAGTCCTGCTTATTCCTCAACTAATAAGTAAACCTGGTGCGTATTTGCCTGAAATACTCATTTTAAAAGCCTCCCTCCCTGTTTATGAATATTTTGAGAGAACCAGGAAGGAATGGTTATTTTTTTCATAATGGGAAGCTAATATTATCTTTAATTAATTTATTGAATCACCGTGAATTACGCAATTATGGAGTTTTCATGATTGTGTTTCAGGGATACAATGTTCCAGCACCCATCTTTTCACCATTTTCCACTTTCCTTCATTAATGTCCCAAGTTTTACTCTTGCCTCCCGTCCTGCCTCTCTGACAGGCACTTTTTTCTTTTTCTTTTTTCCTTTTAGGCACTGTGCTTTACAATACTGTTACTGAAAAGGTATCATGCATATCATTTTACTTCCTTTCAGAGCCCAGTCCTTGTCTTGTCCCTCTATCATTGTCATAGTGGTCCCTTCCCTGACCTATCTCCCCTACCCCTACAGTGGGTAGGGGTCTTCATACTGAAGACGTGTTCCCCAGCCCTTCATTTCAATTGTCTGGGCATTAGTTAAAAATGCTGTTTTAAATGCTGTTTTCTGGTCACAACTGGCAGTGCTCAAGGATAACACCTCACTCTGTGCTCAAGGATAAATCCTGGTGGTTCATATCATATCCTGGTGATCATACGTGGTGACAGGGATCAAACCTGGGTCAGCTGTGCCAAACACTGTACCTACTGTTGTATCTATAGAATCCTATTTCAACAAGTGAAACAAAATTGTTCTGTTGCTCTCATTCTCTTGCTGGGTAATTTGTCTGGGATTTCCATTAAAACCCTCTACTTATAGCACAGCAGGTAGGGCGTTTGCCTTGCAAGCGTCCAACTTGACCAACCCAAGTTTCATTCCTCCACCTCTCTCGGAGAGCCCAGCAAGCTACTGAGAGTATCTCGCCCACACGGCAAACCTGGCAAGCTCCCCGTGACGTATTCAATATGCCAAACACAGTAACAATTGTCACAATGGAGACGTTACTGGGACCGCTTGAGCAAATCGATGAACAACGGGGGGACAGTGACAGTGACAGTAACTTACTCTGGGCATCCTCACTTGGATTCTCAGTTGCCACACATTCAAGTTCAGTAATGGAGGTAACGAAGAATTTGAGAAGAGTCATTTAAGGAGAATCCAGTCTTTTGATAAGAAAGCGCCAATGAAAGTCCCTCAGGAGGTCATATTTCCTGGTGTCAGTTTCTTTAAATGGCCCAGTAGAAATTAGTCACTGGTGAATGAGAACACCTTGGTTCTCATCCAAAGGAGTCCCTGAATAGCTCAGACCACTGTGACAGAATACGTGGCCAAAATAACCGCTCACTCTAGACTCGCTGAGCACACTGTGCATGCCACAAATCTTCCCATTGATTTTGCCCACTACTTAATCACCCCCAAATTCCATAAATGATTTACCTGACTGTCCTTTTCACTATCTGAGATTCTTTGGGGAGATCTATTTTTTGTTTGGGGGGACACACCTGACAGTGCTCATGGCTTACTCCTGTCTCTGTGCTCAGGGATGACTCCTAGTGGTGTCCATGTCGACCAAATGCAAGGCAAGTGCCTTACCTAATATATTATCTACTAGCCTCTTGATTCATTAATTTGTGCTTCATATTAAGGGGCATTTAATTGTCTGGTTGTTGTCTTTGGTTAACAAGTGGCAATTGTCTTTATGTTTTTGTTAGCAATTCATAAAATAATTTTATTTATTTTATTTTATTTTATTTATTTTATTTTATTTTATTTTGGTGAAACACCATGAGGTACAGTTGCAGACTTGCAAGTTGTTGCGCTTGGGTTTCAGTTACGCAATGATCAAGTACCCATCCCACCACCGGTGCCCATTCTCCATCCCCACCAATCCCAGTATCCCTCCCACCCCCCCATCCCCCACTGAATCATCGTGAGCTATACTTAAAAAGATTTTATGTTTAAGTTTCAGTCATACAATGATAAAACACCCATCCCTTCACCAGTGTACATTTTCCACCACCAATATCCCCAGTATCCCTCCCCCCATCCCACCATCCCCCTTGCCTTTATGGCAGACAATTTTCCTCTTTCTACTTATAGGCATTATGGTTTGCAATACAGATAATGAGAGGCGATCATGTTTGGTCCTTTGTCTACTTTCAGCACACATCTCTCATTCCAAGCTATCCCTCCAACCATCATTGACTTAGTGATCCCTTCTCTATCCCAACTGCCTTCTCCCCCAGCTCATAAGGATGACTTACAAGTGACAATTATGTTTAAACTTTCATATATTTAATTTTTCTCAGGTGAAAATTCTTAGTGAGGAAGAATCACTGATTTTTAATATCCTCTTCTTGCACCTTCGTGCATGCACTCTCTTTTTGGTTTGGCCCTCCTGAAGTCTTTTGAAAGCTAATCTGGACTTCTAATGATATTTGTGAATAGTCTCTGCTTTCCTGATCTCTTTATGATTCTTGTATTGTCGTAAACTTAATGCAGGGTGAACCTCTCGATGTGGCTAATTGTAGAAGAAAGAGTTTTAAATATTATTTAGCTTTCAGAGGAAATTTGAGGGCCTCTTAAGCCATTCTTGGATCCAAAGACTTGAGATCAGTATAGTTAGGGTCTAAAAATATATTTGTGAATGGTCCACTGTAGGAATCTTGCCACAAGTGTTTGGGGGATGCAGTTAGGACAGAGTAGCCACCACTATAACAATGAGAGTTGAAAATGATCACTCTGGGCAAGAAGTGGGTGCTGGGTAAAGTGATATGTATGATACCCTTTTGGTAACAGTACTGCAAACCACAGTGCCTAAAAGGAAAATAGGTGGGGTTGGGGAGAAAGAGAAAATTAGTGTCTGTCATAGAGGCAGGCTGGCGTGTGTAGGGAAAAATATTGGGGATATTTGTGCTGGGATATGTACACTGGTGAAGGGTTGGATGTTGAAACATTGTATGGATGAAAGTCAGTCATAAACAAATTTGAAATTATGTATCTCATAATAATAAATTTTAAAGGCAAAAAGCAATTTTAAGGCAAAAAACCCTTACATGGTTGCTTGGGTGTAGAGGAAATAATATTATACTTATTATCTGTAAAATGCTTTCAACTTTTCAAATATGTTTTAACATGCTCTCATTAAATCTTCACAAACTGCATTGTGAAGGAATAGATATTCTTATGAAAATTTATGTCAAAGGATAAAATAACTTCCTCAAAAGTAGTTTCAACTGGAAGTGTTGAAGTTGTACTTTTGCACAGAAGATTTGATAACATATTTTTTCCATCCCTGGCAGAAATGAAGTGGAAAAAGATTTCCAGAAACCAGAATCTTAGAAATTGGAGTAAGTACTCAGCATTGCCAGAAATTTTTATCCACATATTTTTATTTCATTTTGTGTGTTTCAAGTTCATTTTGTCAGCTGGGCTCTCTTTATACAGTAAAGAAAGATGGAGGATAGTCCCAGTTTACAAGACAGTACAGCCCATGATCAAAATAGAATTGAATTTTACTTCAGGTGATTTTGGATGAGGACTCCAATGTGCTTCACTTCTGTGACGTATTCAATTACTGTTTACACAGAGAGGAGTGAAATGGCTGGGCCAGACTTTGCTCATGTGCATCCTGTTGTAGTAGTGTAGGGAAGGACTGAGGGTGGACAACTGACTAACCACTTCACTAGAAAGGCAAGGAATGGGTAAGATTTCTCTAAAGTCAAGTACATGATATTGCTAGTCATAAAAGAGTGGGAAAGTATGCAGTGTAGACGTCAAACACAACTGACATTAGACCTAAACTCTGGAAAATTGAGGTCTCTCTTTTCAAAATCATATGCAGAGAGAATCAGGAGAAACAAAACAGTTAAACATATAGGGGAGGCTCTGAGGAATTTATGAAGGTTATTTTGGAACCCATAGTCAGTACTTTTAAGAAATCCTAAGGAAGAAAGTGTCTGCCGATGTGAAAAGTCTGTGTGTAATCCATAATTGAAAACAGGAAACTGGTCATTATAAAAGTGATGTTTGGACAGTTATGAGAAAGCAGCAGTTCTGAAATATTTTGGTCTGAAGAGCCCCTTACATTTGTAAATTTTTATGAGTACTCCAAAGAGTTTTAATTATATGAGTGACAGGTATCTGTACTTATCAAATTAGACATTGCAACTAAGGAAATTTTAAATACTTATTAAGAATTTAGCACTGTAGCACTGTCACTGTAGCACTGTAGTCCCGTTGTTCATCGATTTGCTCGAGTGGGCACCAGTAACTCCTCCATTGTGAGATGTGTTGTTACTGTTTTTGGCATATTGAATACGCCACAGGGAGCTTGCCAGGCTCTGCTGTGCAGGCAGGATACTCTCTGTAGCTTTCTCAGCTCTCCGAGAGGGATGGAGGAATCGAACTCAGGTTGGCCATGTGCAAGGCAAACGCCCCACCCGCTGGATTATCGCTCCAGCCACTAAGAATTTACAAATAATAAATTTCCTGTTAATGAAAATAGTCTCCTAATGGAAAATTATGCCAATTGCTACTGTTTCATTAGGACATTCCTAAACTAAATGACTTCAGCCCAGCAAATGCATGTAAAGAATGCGATGAATATTTGACTAGAGAGACAGAACAAGGGATAAGGCCCTTACAATCCCTGGCACCCAAAAAGAATACAATGATGAGCAGTTAAACTACCATTGCGTTTTAACTATCAGCATAAATGTCAAAGCTCTGAAAATATAAATATTTTAGTCTTATTATGAAAGTAATTTTTATCTTTCTAGCCCTCTGAAAAATCTTAGGAACCTTCAAGTATCTGTGGACTACATTTTGAGAACCAGAAAGGCTGCAGTAGAAGAGATCATTAAATAAATATTCCATTTCAGCTAGCATCAAATACTGAATAGCAATCAGCCCAGCTTTTTACAAAGCAAGTTTCTCTGGCATTTAAATCTCCTCTTTTTGATAGAAAAAGTAGGCCAAGGCATTAAAAATAAAACCCTAAGATTCTAACAATATCATATTAAAACCATTGGAAAATCTATTAGGTTTCCACATCCATCAAGATCATAAAAGCTTTCCTTAAGTTTGCAGTTCCATAGGACAGCTCCTTTCTGCTAAGGGTTTAAATTGCAAGCTAAACTACACTGACAGAGCTAACCACAGGAATAAATGGTAAGAGAAACAAGTCACAATTAACGGGGGAAAGAATAGCTCAAAGTGCTGTAGTGCAGGCTTTGCATACAGGAGGCCAGGGTTCAAACCTTGCATTGCATGATCCTCTGAGCACCGCCAGGAGTGACCATTCTTTCCTGTGGTTAGCTCTGTCAGTGTAGTTTAGCTTGCAATTTAAACCCTTAGCAGAAAGGAGCTGTTGGGGATCATATGGGTTGTCAGAAATGGAATCTGGGCCAACCGAATGCAAGGCAAGTGTCTTGTCTGCTGTACTATCTATCCATCACTTTCGTTTGATTTCTGGGGTCACTCAACTGGGGTGGCCATTTTAAACCAGGATAAGTTGGGATAATTAGTTTGAGTAGGAACGGAAATCTATGACTTGTAGGCAAAATCTGGTCCATGGCCTGTTCCTGTAAATTAAACTTTTACTTGTTCTTGTTCTTCTCCTTCTCCTTCTTCTCCTTCCTCTTCCTCTTCCTCTCCTCAACCTCTTCTCCTTATCCTTGTCCTGCTCCTGTTCCTGCTCCTGCTTCTGCTTCTTCTTCTGCTTCTTCTTCCTCTTCTGCTTCTTCTGCTTCTTCTTCTTCCTCTTCTGCTTCTTCTGCTTCTGCTTCTTCACCTCCTTCTCCTCCTCCTCCTCCTCCCTGGCATTACGGTTTACACTACAGGCAATAAAAGGTTATCATTTTTGTCCCTTTATCTATTTTCAGTACTCAGTTCTTGTCCAGAGTGATCATATCCAATTATACTTATTGCAGTTTTTCCTTCCTTATCCTAATTGCCCTCCGCCCCCACTATTTGTGACAAACTTCCAACCATAGAACAGTCCTCATGGACCTTATCTCTACTGACCTTATATATCAGTCTCATATAGTCTCACAGTGCTTTTCATATATCCCACAGAAGAGTCATCTGAGACACAAAAATATGTGCTTCATCCTTTACAACTAAATATTAAAATATCTAAAAGTAAAGTACTATTATATTAATATTAATGAATGCTCCAGTTATGAGTTCAAAGACTTTGAGTTAACACTTTAGATTATGAATTATCTAAGTGAAACTGTGCACCACTCTCCTTCTCTCCCACAGCTTTAAACTTTTAACAAAGAGCAGCTTACTCTTCTTCGAATAACAAAGCACTGTCTTTCCCTAAGTCTTTGCATCACTTCTATGCACTCAGAATGCAAGCTCCCTCTGACATCCCTTATTTCATCCAGACCTCAGTAGTGGCTCCCTTATTACATCATCAATGGTGTCAATGTCTGTCTCTCTCTCCCTTAACTTGATTTATTATTCATCACAGCACTTATAACCACATGAGATCCTATATTGCATTTTTTATCTTCCCAACTGAGAATATAAGCTCTGTAAGAGCAGAGGATATTTATTAGGGTTAGTTTACATAGAACTAATTCTACTTAGCACTTAGAATACTCCTGGATATAGTAAGCTCAGACTGATTCACTGTAGAAGATAAGAATGAAAGAACAGTTTCCTCCTGATCCATGTATAACAAAATTCTTCCAAACACAACACCTCACAACCATAAACTCATGGAATTAGAATGGAATGATGAATGGCAAAATGCTTCTGTGGTCATTTGACTGATTTTGCAAACATATGTATACATTTTGATCAAACAGAAGACATTAGTACCATCAGTATATCAGTGTTCCTGAAACAAAATGTGTTTGTCATCAAAATAATGTTCATTGTGCTGCTAATATTGACTCCAAAGGGGGCAGTTATCATTACAGAAGGCAGGAACAAAGTTTTATGCATGAACTGAAGCACAGTATGTCTTTGAAGCAGTAGTAGTGGTGGAATCTCATTTTTTTAGTATTGGGGTATATCCTGTTTAACTGATCCTGTGCTTGAATTCAAATAACCATGTTATGTGACGACGAGGTGTTGTGTCAGGGCACATCACTGAACTAAACTGAGTCCATACAGTATATAAGAGTTAAAAAGGAAAGGACAGACAATAATCACGATGGTGGCCTATAGCAGAACCATTTTTATGGTTTGTCAAATCATCACAAAATGGAAGGAAATAGGTTATTCTCACTTCATTTAGTCAAAACTGTTCTCATTATATTTAAGCTTTATGGAGTATGGTTTATTGACACAATACTATTGATGAAATATTATTATGAATCGGTCCATGCATAATTTCTTGTTCCTTGGTTCTTTTATTTTTATTGAATCACCTGAAATACAGAGTTACAAAGTAAAGTAAAGTAAAGTAAAGGCCCTCCCGTTGATCGTCGATTTGCTCGAGCGGGCCCAGTAACGTCTCCATTGGAGACTTTGTTGTTACTGTGTCTGGCATATCGAATACTCTCGGTAGCTTGCCGGGCTCTCCGAGAGGGGCAGAGGAATCGAACTCAGGTCGGCCATGTTGGCTGCGTGCAAGGCAAACGCCTGCTGGAGCGATAGCACAGCGGGTAGGGCGTTCGCCTTACAAGCGGCCAACATGGCCGACCCGAGTTCGATTCCTCTGCCCCTCTCGGAGAGCCCGGCAAGCTACCGAGAGTATTCGATATGCCAGACACAGTAACAACAAAGTCTCCAATGGAGACGTTACTGGGCCCGCTCGAGCAAATCGACGATCAACGGGAGGGCCTTTACCTTACAGAGTTACAAAGCTGCTCATATTTAGGTTTCAGTCATACAGTGTTGATTATTTTTTAGTGAAAAATTTACTTATTTTCTTTTTGAGTTTTTTGTTTCAAATACTTATTTTCAAATACTTATTTCATTTTTGTCGAAAAAAATAAAATAAGTATTTGAAAATAAGTATTTGACAACGTGGCAGGCTACCGAATGTAACCTGCCCACACGGCAGAGTCTGACAAACTCCCCGTGGCGTACCCAATATGCAAATACCAGTAACAATTATGGGTCTCATTCTCCTAACCCTGAAAGAGCCTTGAATGTGGCACTTTTTTGAATCTCAGGGCTAGGATGAAGGAGACGTTACTGGTACCTGCTCGAGGCAATCAAAAACAGGATGATCGTGATCGGATAGTGATTTTATTTTTGAGTTTTTTGTTTCAAATAGTTTGTTACTATTTTCCATTTTTGTTTGCAGTGAAGAGCTTACCAAAGTTTTTGTTTGGTTTTGAGCACCCAATGGTGCTCTAGGATGACTCCTGGCTCTGCACTCATGATTCACTACTGGCTGGGTTTTGGTACAATATTTAGTACTGGGGATCTATCCCAGGTTAGTTATATATAATGCAAGCATCCTACCCACTGTACTATCTATATGACACCTTATCAAAGTTCTTATAATTGTTCTACTTCCTCTCACAAATCCCTTAACAGTAAATTCAAAACCTGAGCCTATTTTCTGATTCATTGTCAATGACCTAAAATAAATCTAAATAGCTTTGTCTTCAGCCTCTTAAACATCGACTGCCCCAACAACAACAACAAAAAAGACATTTAGTGATGGAATTCTATGTATTTATCACTCTCCATTTCACCTGGGTTTTGAAAACCCTTTTGCAATTTACTTCTAAACCTCAAAACTCTAAATGTTCCTACATAGAAACAATGGCAACAAAAGACCTTCACATATAGGAATAGAAATCAGGGGAGTTCTTTTGAACTAACAAGTTAAGACAAGCAGGAATAAAGTAGTTAAAAGTACAAATACTGTGGCCAGGGAGATAGTACAGTGGGTAGGGCGTTTGCCTTGCTTATGGCCTGCTCAGGTCTAATCCCTGGGATCCTATATGGCCCCCAAGCTATACCAAGAAATCCCCTGTCCTTATCAGAGCTAGGTTGCCCAAAAGAAGCAAGAGAAGAAGGAAAAGGAGAAAAATAAGAAGAAGGAGGAGAAGAAGGAAGAGGGGGAGAAGAAGGAGCAGGAGGAGTAGGAGAAAAAAGAGGATGAGAACGAGGAGCAGGAGAAGGAGGAAGAGAAGGAGGATGAAGAGAAGAAAGGGAAGCAGAAGGAGAAGGGGAAGGGAAAGGAGAAGGAAAAGGGGGAGAAGAAGCAGAAACAGAAGCAGAAGAAGCAAAAGAAAAAGCAGAAGCAGAAGCAGAGGAGAAGAAGAAGGAGAAGGACAAGGACAAGGAGAAGGAGGAGGAGGAGGAGGAGGAGGAGGAGGAGGAGGAAGAGGAGGAGGAGGAGGAGGAGGAGGAGGAGGAGGAGGAGGAGGAGGTGGTGGTGGTGATGGTGGTGTTTTGGAATATTTTGTGACTGAAACCCAAATAACTATAACTATATAACTATATATCTCAAGGTGATTCCAAATAATTAGAAGGGGAAAAGTAAACATTAAATTAAATTTTTAAAAAATGAGTTTAGAGTAAAGACAAGATAGGATCCGGTAAGTAAATGGTGTAACAAAATTATATATATTTTCAATACAGACCTGTTCTCTGTGGATGGCTTTCTTTGGGGCATGATAAAGTCTGACTTTTAGTTCTATGATCCTATCTGACTTTCTTGCCAACTCCAAGAGGTAGAAGTACAAGTTGTACTACTGAAATAGAGGCAGAAGAATTTATTGGGTTAGTGGGGGTATAACCACAAAATTAGTCAGCTTATGAGTCAATATCTGCGAGTGGTATCTCCTGACCCAAATATGACATCCTCTCTACTACTAAAAGAGTTACTGAGTAATTTTTTGAATCAGAGGGAGAATGTCAAATTCACCCAAATTTTAATTTGTTCTTTCATTCCAGCTCACAAGGGAATAAAAACATGCATTGCAGAATTGTGTAAAAGGAAAAACCTTGCTTTTATCACTATTTTCTCCTCTTAAAATTTAAAAAAGTTTATTATTGTAATTTCAGTCAATAATCTTCAAGCACCAGTTCACAGACTGGTGACAGTCCACAGGTACTGAAAGGTTGAAAACCACTGGTCTGTCCTTTGGTTATAACTGCTGGTTCATGGAAAAGTATTTGGACCAGCCTCTGCATACCTGTCCATGGTGCCTAGATCTAAAAAGATTGAAGAACATTAGTTTAGACATCATGGTTACAATAATATTAATAATAATGGTTTTTATTTGCTCGAGCGGGCCCAGTAACGTCTCCGTTGGAGACTTTGTTGTTACTGTGTTTGGCATATCGAATACGTCACGGGGAGCTTGCCAGGCTCTGCCGTGCGGGCGAGATACTCTCGGGAGCTTGTCGGGCTCTCCGAGAGGGGCGGAGGAATCGAACTCGGGTCGGCCATGTTGGCTGCGTGCAAGGCAAACGCCCTACCGCTGTGCTATAAGTTACCACACCTTCACCACCACCAAAGTGCCTAAGATCCTCAACCACTGTCATTTTGTCACTTCTGTTCCAACTTTTCTTTCCTCCTACCACTCTCCCCCAAATGTTTGGTAATCTCAGTTGTGTAATCTAGGGCCAAGGGTTTGTCATCATTAACTATTGTTTCTGCCCTTGTTCACTGTCACTGTCACTGTCTTCCCGTTGTTGGTTGATTTATTTGCTCGAGCGGGTCCAGTAACGTCTCCATTGTGACAATTGTTACTGTATTTGGCATATCGAATACGTCACAGGTAGCTTGCCAGCCTTTGCCGTGCGGGCGAGATACTCTCAGTAGCTTGCCGGGCTCTCCGAGAGGGGCAGAGGAATCGAACTCGGGTTGGCCATGTTGGCCTCGTGCAAAGCAAACACCCTACCTGCTGTGCTATCGCTTGAGCCCTTGTTATGTCTTTCTCTATAGCACAGATGATATCATCTAGTAGTTGTCCTTCTACCTCTGACTAATTTCACTTAATATGATACCTTCCAATTCTATTAGGTAGCAGAAGACTTCAAGATTTCATGTTTTCTTATGACTGCATAGTGTCCCACTTTGTATATATATTTACCTGTTGTTGAACAATTTGGGGCTGGAGTGATAGCACAGCGGTAGGGCGTTTGTCTTGCACGCAGCCAACATGGCCGACCCAAGTTCGATTCCTCCGCCCCTCTCAGAGAACCCGGCAAGCTACTGAGAGTATCTCGCCCGCACGGCAGAGCCTGGCAAGCTACCCGTGATGTATTTGATATGCCAAACACAGTAACAACAAAGTCTCCAATGGAGACGTTACTGGGCTAGCTCGAGCAAATCGATGAACAACGGGAGGACAGTGACAGTGACAGTGAACAATTTGAGTCATATATTTACCTGTATTGACCGTTTTAAGTCATATATATATATATATGTACTTACCTTATTTTTCCATTTATCTGTTATTGGACATTTGAGTCATTTCCATGACTTGCAATATACTGTAATGGACATAGACATGCACATGTCTTTTCAAGTTAATATCTTTGTGTTATTAAAATTTGTAAGTCTACAGCTGTACCTCATGGTGTTTCCCTAATAAAAATTTTTAAAAAATCCTTGTGTTATTGACCACTATTTTGAGGTATGAGGATTTACAATACTATTAATTATACGTTTTGGGAGAGGGGCCTTTGGGTCACACATAGTGATGCTCAGGGGTTATTCCTGGCTCTGCACTCAAAATTTTTTTTCAGGGTAAATTTATTTATTTATTTATTTATTTTAGAATTTTTTAATTGAATCGACATGAGATGCAGTTATAAAATTTTATGCTTGACATGGCTCTGGTAAGTGTCCACCAGGACAATTCTTCCAAACTGCATGGGGGCGCTGGACCAGGCAGTTCCATTCCAACTCCCAGTCAGCCCCTGATCACGGAGGTCACACCCTCAACTCACCCCAGCACCATCTTACCACACTCAGCAGTGAAGAAACCTGACCGGTGGGCACCACAACACCCGCAGAATTCTCGGGGCCCCATACCAAGTGGATATTACTGGGAGGTCCCAGATGGGGTAGCTGCAGTCTCCCCACCTTCTCCAGATAGAATCCCAGATACCATGAGCTTCTACAAGCATGGCTCCAGTATGTGGGCACCAGAACCATTCTTCTTAAACCATGTGGCCACACGTGACCTTTCCTGATATGCAAGGTGAACAATGGAAAGTAAATGATCTTTATGTAAATGTCTGTCCCTGGAAGGCAGGCTTGAATGGTGGTCGGACAATTCGAGCAAAATATAATGCCCAACAGAAATTCATCTGGACTGTGCAATAAACTACAGCACCATGCTACCCTGGGAGGGGAAGCGTTTTTGTCCCACCGCTTTTCTCCCCTGGCAGTGGTGGCATAGTGGTTGCCATCTTTCAGAATCTAATGGACAGCTAGGTATAAGACTGCAGCACACATCTCCCATCCCAAATGATTCCTCCAACCATCATTGACTTAGTGATTCCCTCTCTATTGCAGCTGCCTTCTCGCCCAGCTCATGAGACTGGCTTCCAACTATGGAGCAATCATCCTACCCCTTGTGTCTACTGTCCTTGGGTTTCAGTCTCATATTATGTTATTTTATATTCCACAAATAAGTACAGTCATTCTATGTCTGTCCTTCTCTTTCTGACTCATTTCACTTAGCATGATACTCTCCATGATAATCCACTTATAAGCAAATCTCATAACTTCATCTTTCCTTACAGCAGCATAGTATTCCATTGTGTAGATTGCACTCAAGAATTTCTCCTGGCGGTGAGTGGTGGACCATAATGAATTCAGGGGATTGAACCCAGGTCAGGCACGTGAAAGGCAAACGCCCTACCTGTTGTACTTTCTCTCTGACCCAAAACTGTTAATTATACTTTTAACACATACTGCATTCCAACACAACACCAATCATCTGTTTCCTCCACCAGTGTCCCAAGGACCCCTCTATCCCCCTCATTTTTATAGGATGTCTTTTATTCTTGTGGGTAGATACCAAGAAGTAGAATTGCCAGGTCATATGTAATCTCTATTCTTATTTTTCTGGAGACATTTACTTACTGTTTTTCATAAGGCAGAACCAAATGACATTTTCAACAGCAATGAAGGAAGGTTTCTTTTTAGGACAAATTATCATATGGCTGTTTTCAGTCTTTTTGATCTATGCTGTTCTCATTGGTGTGAGATGATAGCTCATTGTTGTTTTTATTTGTATTTTCTGACAATAACTGAGCAATGAACATTTTCTATACCTAGTGGCCATTCATATGTTCTCTTCAAAAATATGTTTGTTCATTTCCTTTCCCTATTTTTTGATGAGGTTGCTTTTTGTTATTGTTGTCATTGTTATTGTTGCCAGGCCTCACAAGAGAGGGGAAGTGGGCCTTTTTCCTCCTCCACCCCCCCCCCCTGCGATGGAACTCTGAGATGACGCCACATCCAGCCACTGTCTACTTAAGCCCCCACATGGCCATGATCCAGAGAAACACAGATCAATCTCGAACCCGAGCAACTTGCTGCAGAGATGGCCCTGGACTTTGCAATAGGCCCTTTCCACTGAGCTGCTCCAGATGGGGGCAGGTGCCATCCCTCTGCCTGCCCTTATGAGCCCTGGTGGCCGCCATTTTCTAGAAGTCAGAGACAAGCTTCAGGTACAAGTGGGCCCTTTTCCTTCCCCCCACCCCAATAGTACTCTGAGATGATGCCACATCCGGCCACTGTCTATTTAAGCTCCCACAAGGACATGATCCAGAGACACACAAACGAACCTCGAACCCAAGCAACTTTGCTTCAGTTATCTCTTCAGACCCCAATTAGTAAAAATTTAGAATTCTTAGAGTGTGCGGCTGCAAGAGCGGCAGCACATTATATTGTATCCATAGCAAGCAATAAAAAAACACATTGTCTAGCACTGCCTTTTTGGCAGGTTTGAGTGATAGGGGGACTGTTCTCGAAATATCGAAGGTAACTAGAGAAAGAGAGTATTGTGAAAATTGTCTTCCACACAGGCAGGGGAAGGTGTGAAATGGGTCAGGGGATGATACTGGGGATTTTGGTGGTGGAAAACATGCACTGGTGAGGGGATGGGTGTTTAATGACTGTCTGGTCAAAGCTCAAACATGAAAGCTTTGTTACTGTGCCTCACGGTGAATCAATAAAAAATAAAGAAATAAATAAAGCTCAAAAAATAATACACTAATAACAGTTTCTCATGCACATAATAGCAACACCACAACTGCCTCACTAGTGCACTCATATCCTCCCCCGAGGATACTGATATGTTTTTCTCTCACCCTATCCCCAACTCCTTTGTGTGGATCAGTTCTCCCTTTATGCTGCCTTTGTACCTTCATTGCTACCTTACTCTGTATCTTTAAGTTCCACATATTGAGAGATCATTCTGTAGTGTACCTTTTATTCTGACTCACTTCACTTTGCATAATATCCTCTAGCTCCATCCAGGTTGCTGCAAATTGCATGATTTTGTTCTTTATTATAGCTACATAGTATTCCATACAACTTCTTCATCCAATCATCCCCCAAAACACAAAAACATTCTAAATTAATTGAACTCACATGCAACTTCATCATCAAAATCAATAACATTAATTCATACCAACTGGGTATGATCCAAAAACAAACAGAAATATTTTTCATATTGCTCTAAGATTCTGAATGATCTGACACATACTTCTTTCTTCAGCCCCCATCTTAATGACCTTCAACTCTCAATTGATGTTCTTCCTAAGCCAACTCTCTTTGTTCTTCACCAAGTTTACATTCTTTCATGTTCCCTCCTGCTATGGACCTCTGGTTATTTTTATTGTATTGTTTCATATCTTTTCTGTTCCTCTATTTTGCTTTGTGGCCATATATACTGGTGCTCAGGTCTTATCCCTGGCTCTGTGATCAGAGATCACTTCTGGTAGTGTTGGTGGGAGACATTCAGAGTGCTAGGACAACCAAGTGCAAAGCAAATGTCTTGCCCTGTACTATCTCTATGACCATTTATTTATTGTTTTGGGCCCACACCGGCTATAATTAGGACTTACTCCTCCTGACTCTGCACCCAGGGATCACTCCTGGCTAGGCTGGAGGACCATTTTTGTTGCTGAGGGCCAAACACCAGTTGGCTTCATGAAAAACAAGTTCCCTACCCATTGTACCATCTCTCCAGCCCCAATATTTTTTTCTTCTAGCATAACCTTCAGCTATCATTTTTATAACTCTCTCAGGGAAGCTTTCTTTGAGCTTCCTGACTAGGTCAACTTCACCTGTTACAACACAGTGTACTTACTTGCACTTGTAAAGGCTTCTTTGATCTTATTTAGTGTGATTATTTGATTGTTGGCTGGATTCTCACTAAGTTGTTAGTTACTTGAGAGCTAGAACAAGCCACAGTGCACCCAGTACTAAACACACACACTGAGCCTGATACACAATAAACTTTTAAATGTGGGTTAAATGAATGACTGAGTACATTAAATGCTCATTTCCAAGCCTGGAAAATCACTGCAACTTTTAAATTTGTAGTACATTCCTTTATTTACTAACTTGTTTCCATATCAATGCCCATGTTCAAATAGTTTTGCAATTTATGTACAAAAATTTCAAAAAAGAGACAAAAATATGGCGAGAGAGATAGTAGAGGGATTGAGGCAATCTTGCATGTGGCTATTTCCATGAGCACAGAGCAGGGAGGAGTCCCCAAACAACACCATGTGTGGCCTCAAAGTAGAACTCCCTAATAAAAGGAAATAAAAATTCAGGACTAGTTATCACTCCCCCAAATTTAGAAATCAGTGGAATGGAATAAAAAGAATAGGAATTTTCAGTGAAAACCATTGAAGAGAGTATCAAGTCACTTTTGGCATACTAATCATTTTTTAAAACATTTTGTTCAGTGTGTGTTTTACCTTTTAGTCATGATCAGATACTTCACATCACTGTGATAAGACTCACTCTGTTAGGCCGGAGTGACATAGAAGGGCTCTTGCCTTACATGTGGTTGATATGAGTTGATTCCCGACACCTCTTCTGGTCCCCTGAGCCTGCCAAGACCGTCCACTGAGTTCACAGCCAGGAGTAAGCCTTGAGCACCCCTAGTGTGGCCTCCAAACAAACAAAACAAAGCATAAGAAAACTCTGATTTGGATTATATGAATATAGGTTTGGCATGTAAGTTCCAAAGCAAATGGATTTATGTTTGCCTGAAGCAGGGGACAACAGGGATCAGGGGAGGTCAGTGTAAGCATTGTCACCTGTCCCAACCTGTGGTGCCTGTCCGGGAGCTCAGTGGTGCAGGAATGGGATGGATCTCCTCAAGGTTCAGCAGCTTGTGGTGGAGTTGGAGGTAGAGATGATGACTAATATGTACAACAGAATGACCAGTGCCAGCCACTGGAAGTGCTTAAATAAAGTGGAACTTTCCAAGAGCAAGATTGAGTGCTTAGATCAGTGTGTCTCTAAGTACTGGACATCCATGAGCAGAAGGACAAAACGTTAACGAAGTTCTCTACACAGAATGAAGAGCTGGTGTAAAGGTACAGCAGAGCTTTGGACCTGTGTGAAGCCCCAGACTGTATACACCCCAGTAACTCCCAGTTCCTCCCCACTTAATGAAAGTGTTGCTTATGGGTGTCTTCTGTAAAATAAAGCAACAAGATTACATTCTCTTTCCTAAAATCAATCAAGTAATTGAAATAGAAATAGACATTTCTTAAAAGCAACGTTATATTCGTAGAAAAATTGAGCAGACACTACAGTATGTCTCCAGATATTCATTGCCTTCTCTACCCAACAGCATCTGTTGGCACAATAGATGAACCTTCACTGACACATTATAATCATCCAAAGTCCCTAGTTGACATTAAGACATGATTTGCATTAGCCATCATATAGATTGGGACAGATGCAGAATAATTATTAATCTATATCTATACATATCCACTATTATATACATAGTCACTGCTGTAGTATCATACATATAGGTTAGTTTTACTTTCCTAAAAAGATTGTATGGCTGGAGCAGATAGGGCATTTGCCTTGAACAAGGCCTAACTGTATTCAACCCCTGTTACCCCATATGATTCACTGAGCCTACCAGGAGTAATCTCTGAGCCCCACTAAGTCTTGAGCATCACTAGGTGTGTCCCCTCAAATCAAATAAACAAAAAGCCTCCATGCCTCCTTTCTTCTATACCCTGACATACAGAAAGTAATTTAGTTTGGTAAGACACTGACTTTCCCTTTTTGGATGCCACATCCCACAATGCTCAGTGTTGGGCATCACTACAGTAAGTGGTGTTAGAAATAATGCAGGTCTGACTTTTTCACAATGTCCATAGACTGACTTTTCCAGAATGTCACATATTTGAAATCAATAAGATCTAGTCTTAATACTGGCTTTTTTCACTCCAGAAAGACAGCTCAAAGAGCTTTGCATGTGGGAATCCTAGGTTTGATCCCTGCACCAAATGATCTCCTGACCACCAAGTATGGGGTGATTGACTTCTTTAATTTAGTCCTGCGCAGTTAAGTTCCTTCATATAGTTTCATGATTTTGTTAGCTGTTTTAGTGCTGAATAATATTCCATTATAAGGGGATGGAATTTATTTATCGGTGGAGCGATAGCACAGCGGGTAGGGCATTTTCCTTGCAAGGAGCCGACCCTGGTTTGATTCCTCCATCCCTCTCAGAAATCTCAGCAAGCTACTAAGAGTATCCCGCCAACACAGCAGAGACTGGCAAGCTCCCTATGGCGTTTTCAATATGCCAAAAAGAGTAACAAGCCTCACAATGGAGACATTACTGGTGCCCACTCGAGCAAATCGATGAACAATGGGAGGACAGTGCTACAGGACAGTGCTACAATTTATTCATTCATCTAATAAAGGATATCTTGATTGTTTCCAAGTTTAGACAAGTATAAATAAAGCTCCTGTAAACAACAGGTATTTTGTTTATAAAAGTTGTAAATTCTTTTGGAAAAATACTAAAAGGTGCAATTGTATCTCACAGTTGTTTACAACTGCTGGTCTATGACTCAGTGTCACCCTGCAGCTATGAAAATGTTGAAAACCACAGCTGTATCATATTGAAAGTAATTTAGTTTGGTAAGAAACTGACTTTCCCTTTGGGGACGCTGCACCTCATAGTGCTCAGGTGTTACTCTTGGCAAGGAGCTTGGTTGTCACTACAGGTGGTTCTGGGGACAATGCAGGACACCAGGGATTTGAACATGTGCCCATAAACTTGCCAGGCAGATGCTCTAACTCCTAACTCTGGTCCACTCTCTCTCTCTCTTTTAGGTTATTGTTGTTGTTGTTGTTGTGTGTGTGTGGTGTCAGGAATCACAGATAGCAAAGTTTCAGAGTTGCTAGAATCACACTTGTAACATATGGGGCATAACTCATGGCCATATACTTACAATATTTCAAGGCAAGTGATCTAAGCCAGTGATCTTCAATCACTGGTCTATATCCTTGCTTTTGTTTATTTTTTGGGAGGCAACCTCTGGTAATGTTTAGGGATCACTCTGTGTGGTGCTCAGGGGACCAAATGGGGTGCCAGGGATTGAACCCAGGTGACCCACATACAAGGCAAAAGCCCTACCTACTATTAGAACTCTCCAATCCCATATTGTCTTGACTTTATTTTTTTTCTTTTTTTATTAGTGAAACACCATGAGGTAGTTATAGGCTTACAAATTTTGTGCTTGGGTTTCAGTTATACAATGATCAAGTGCCCATCCCTCCGCCAGTGCCCGTCATCCATCACCACGGGTCCCAGCATCCCACCCCCACCCCCAAACCCCCCCATCCCATCCTGCCTCTGTGGCAGGGCATTCCCCCTTGTTCTCTCTCTCTTCTTTTGGGTACTGTGTTTTGCAAGAGAGGCTTTGAGTGGAATCATGTTTGGTCTATAGACTACTTTTAGCATGATTCTCCCACCCTGGGAGGGTCCTCACAACACCCTTCATTTGGTACTCTCTTCTCTATCTGAGCTTCCTTTTCACCTAGAACGTGTGGCTGGCCTTCCATTCATGGAGCGAAATTCCTGGTACTAATCTCAGCCATTCCTGGGTGTTAATCTCCGTTTTTGTTGCTTTATGTTCCCCAGATGAATGCAATCTTTCTGTGTCTATCCCGCTCTTTCTGACTCATTTCGCTTAACATGATACTTTTCATGTAGTACCACTTATATGTAAATTTCATAACTTCATCTTTTCCAACAGCTACATAGTACTCCATTGTGTAAATGTACCAAAGTTTCTTTAACCAGTCATCTGTTCTTGGGCACTCAGGTTTTTTTCCAGATTCTGGCTAGTGTAAAGAGTGCTGCAATGAACAAACAATTGCAGATGTCACTTCGACTATACCTTTTTGCCTCTCTGGGATATATTCCCAGGAGTGCTATAGCTGGGTCAAATGGCAGATCAAATTCTAATTTTTTGAGAGTCGTCCATACTGTTTTCCAAAAGGGTTGGACCAGCCGGCATTCCCACCAGCAGTGAAGGAGGGTCCCTTTCTTGCCACATCCGCGCCAGCACTGGTTGCTTTTGTTCTTGTGGATGTGGGCCAGTCTCTGTGGTGTGAAATGATATCTCATTGTGGTTTTGATCTGCATCTCTCTGATGATTAGTGATGTAGAGCATTTTCTCATGTGCCTTTTTGCCATTCGAATTTCTTCTTTGCGAAAGTTTCTGTTCATTTCCTCACCCCATTTTTTGATGGGGTTGGGTGATTTCCTCTTGTGGAGTTTAACCAGTACCTTGTATATCCGTGATATCAACCCCTTGTCGGATGTGTAATTGGTGAATATCCTTTCCCATTCTGTAAGCTGTCTTTGTATTTTGGTCACTGTTTCTTTTGAGGTGCAGAAGCTTCTTAGTTTAAGATAGTCCCATTTGTCTATCTCTGTTTTCACTTGCTCGGCCAGTGGCGTGACATCTTTGAAGATACCATTAGCTTCAATATCATGGAGAGTTTTGCCGACTTTGTCTTCAATAAACATTATGGATTCTGGTCTGATGTTGAGGTCATAAATCCATTTTGATCTTACTTTTGTGCATGGTGTTAGGCAGAGATCTGAGCCCACTTTTTTGCATGTAGCCGTACAATTTTGCCAGCACAGTTTATTGAAGAGGCTTTCCCTGCTCCATTTCACTTTTCTTGCCCCCTTATCAAAAATTAGATGATTATATGTTTGGGAGGAAATGTCAGTATATTCAACTCTGTTCCATTGGTCTGCAGCTCTGCTTTTGTTCCAGTACCATGCTGTTTTAATTATTACTGCCTTGTAGTAGAGTTTGAAGTTAGGGAGGTTGATTCCTCCCATTTTCTTTTTCCCAAGAATTGCTTTAGCTATTCGTGGGGGCTTATTGTTCCATATAAATTTCAGGAGTGTTTGTTCCTTTTCTTTGAAGAATGTCATGGGTATCCTTATAGGGATTGCATTGAATTTGTACAGTGCTTTGGGAAGTATTGCCATTTTGATGATGTTAATTCTCCCCATCCATGAACAGGGGATATTTTTCCATTTCCTCGTGTCCTCTTTTATTTCCTGAAGTAGCGTTTTGCAGTTTTCTTTGTACAGGTCCTTTACTTCCTTAGTTAAGCTGATTCCTAGATACTTGATTTTCTGGGGCACAGTTGTGAATGGGATTGTTTTCTTGATGTCACTTTCTTCTCTTTCACTATTTGCATATAGGAATGCCATGGATTTTTGGGTATTGATTTTATAGCCTGCCACTTTACTATACAAGCCTATTGTTTCTAGGAGTTTCTTGGTAGAGGCTTTAGGGTTCTCTAAGTATAGTATCATGTCATCTGCGAATAGTGAGAGCTTAAATTCTTCTTTCCCTATCTGGATGCCCTTAATATCTTTTTCTTGCCTAATCGCTATTGCAAGTACTTCCAGTACTATATTGAACAGTAGTGGAGAGAGTGGGCATCCTTGTCTCGTCACTGACCTTAGGGGGAAGGGTCTCAGTTTTTCCCCATTTAGGATGATGTTTGCTGTAGGTTTGTGGTAGATGGCTTTAACTATATTGAGGAAAGTCCCCTCTATCCCCATTTTGGCAAGGGTTTTCATCATGAATGGGTGCTGGATCTTGTCAAAAGCTTTCTCTGCGTCTATTGATATGATCATATGATTTTTATCTTTTCTTTTGTTGATATGATGGATTATGTTGATTGATTTCCGAATGTTGAACCATCCTTGCATCCCTGGTATGAATCCCACTTGGTCATGATGTATGATCTTTTTGATGAGTTGTTGTATTCTATTGGCTAGTATTTTGTTGAGAATCTTCGCATCCGTGTTCATCAGGGATATTGGCCTGTAGTTTTCTTTTCTTGCGGTGTCTTTGTTTCCTTTTGGTATTAGAGAGATATGGGCCTCATAGAAGCTGTTTCGGAGAGTTTCTGTTTATTCAATTTCCTGGAAAAACTTGAGAAGAATTGGCAATAGGTCCTCTTTAAATGTTTGGAAAAATTCGCTAGTAAATCCGTCTGGGCCTGGGCTTTTGTTTTTGGGAAGACTTTTGATTACAGTTTCAATTTCCTTGATGTGAATAGGTCTATTCAGGTACTCTATATCTTCTTGATTCAGCTTTGGGAGATGGTAGGAGTCCAGGAATTTATCCATTTCTTCCAGGTTCTCGTGTTTCGTGGCATACAGACTTTCAAAGTAGTCTCTGATGATCTCTTGAATTTCTTTAGTTTCTGTTGTGATATCCCCATTCTTATTTCTGATTCGATTTATTAGGGTTCTCTCTCTCTGTTTCTTTGTGAGTGTTGCTAGTGGTTTATCTATCTTATTTATTTTCTCGAAGAACCAGCTCTTGGTTTCATTGATCTTCCGGATTGTTTCTTTGTTTTCCATGTCGTTGATTTCTGCTCTAAGTTTTATGATCTCTTTCCTTCTGCCTGATTTAGGCTCTTTCTGTTGATCCTTTTCTAAGGTCTTGAGCTGTGAGGTCAAATTGTTTATGTGCATCGTTTCTATCGACTTAAGATATGCTTGCAGAGCTATAAATTTTCCCCTTAATACAGCTTTCGCTGCATCCCATAAGTTCTGGTAGTTTGTGTCTTCATTCTCATTTGTTTCCAGGTATCTTTTGATTTCATCCTTGACTTCATTCCTGACCCACTCATTGTTCAGCATCGAGTTGTTTAATTTCCAGGTGTTTGATTTGGTTCTCCGTGTCTTTGTGTGATTCACTTCTATCCTCAGTGCATCATGGTCTGAAAAGATGGCTGATACTATTTCTATCTTCTTGATTCTGTTGAGGTATGTTTTGTGTCCTAGCACATGGTCTATTTTGGAAAATGTTCCGTGCGCGCTGGAGACTTTGTTGTTACTGTGTTTGGCATATCGAATACATCACGGGTAGCTTGCCAGGCTCTGCCATGCGGGCAAGATACTCTCAATAGCTTGCCGGGCTCTCCGAGAGGGGTGGAGGAATCGAACTCGGGTCGGCCATGTTGGCTGCGTGCAGGCAAACGCCCTACCGCTGTGCTATCACTCCAGCCCTCATCACATATAATGTGCAGCATCTTTCCACTTGCTTATTTTATTCCTGCATAGCTAATTGTTCAGGTGTTTGGCTCATTTTTAAATTGAGATGTTTATTTGCATATTGTTGAGTTTTTAACAGTTCTTGGTATACTTTGAATAATAGTCCTTTATCAAATATGCCATTTTGCAAATATTTTTTCTCGGTCTATGACTTAGCCTCTAATGTAACATTGTCATTCAGAGAGCACCTTTCAATTCTTTAAAAGTGTATTCATTTACTTTTTGATTTCCGTTCCCTTTCCCTCTTTGCTCTTGTTGTAATGACCTGCAATCATTGCACACTTGTGTTAAGTGCTTGAACACTTGGTTGTGATGTTTGCTGTCAATGGAACAGCAGGGGAAGTATACTTTAGTTGTGGTGCTAACATCCACTTGCTTCAGTGCAGTTCATATTGCACCCTTTGTTGTATGTATGTGGATTATACAATGGCAGTACCCCTGGAACTGAACTTGGCTGTTGGATAAGTAGAGCCAGGGATAAAACTTGTAACCTCTTGCCTGAGAGCCACTGAGACACAATCTCGGGACTCAGAATATTTTTATTTTGATGAAGTCTAGTTTATCAATTATTTCTTTCCTTTTATTTGCCTTGGGGTGCTTCACCTGGAATTGCTCAATGGCTACTCCCAATGTAGTGCTTGGAAGTTAGCTCCCAGTAGTGTTCTGGGACCATATGGTGCTAGGGATCAAACCCAGGACAACACATGAAAAATCATGTTCTCAGCCTCTTGATCTACCTCTCCAACCTCTATTCTGTATATTTTTTCCTTAAAAAACTTTAGATAAGTTTTGTTGATTGTCACAAAATACCTTGCAAAAAAATTTAATGGGAAGGCATAAAATATACAAACCAACTTGACAGAAATTGACATTTTGACATTATCTAGCTAGTCTTTCTGTCTGTGAAAATGGAATATCACTTACTTATTTAGTTCTTTGATTCTTTGTCCCTCAGAGTTTTATAATTTCCTTCACATCGGTCCATCTTGTGCACATTGTATTAGATTAGGGGGGTGTGCAAGGCAAAATAGTAAGTACTCAGGGTTCACTCCTGACTCTGCACTCAGAAATCACTCCTGGCAGTCTCAGGGGATGATATTGGAGTCGAGGAATCAAACTGTGATTTACTGCATGCTAGTCAATTGCCTTACCCTCAGTACTACCTCTCCGGCCCCTAGATTTTATTTTTTGTTTTGGGGCCACACCAAACAGTACTCAGGGTTAACCACTGGCTCTGCACTCAAAAGTCACTCCTGGTAGGCTTGGGAGTCCATTTGGGGTGCAGGAGATAGAATTTAGGTACTATCTTTCTGGACCTCTCATATTGTATTAGATTTAAACCATACTATTTCATTTTTAGATGCTAATGTAAACAGTATTGCAATTTCAACTTCTGTTTGATTATTCAACTTCTATTTGATTAACTTCAGCATATGGAAAAATGACTGATTCTCATATATTAACTTTGTATCTCACAAATTTGCTATGAGAGTTTATTAGTTTAAGAATTTTGGGAGCAGTTCTTTGGGATTTTAAACACAGATGATCATGTCATCTGCAAACTAAAAAGTTTTATTTTTTTATTTTCCTTTTTTTTACATTTTCTTTCCTTTCATGGTCTTATTGAACTAGTTATGGTTTTCAGTATGAGACTGAAAGGAGTGGTAAAAAAAGTGTCTGTAACTTTTTCCTGATCTTACTAGGGAAGATTTAGTTTCTCACAACTAAATATGATGTTACTTTTAATATTTAGATATTCTTTTTTAAGTAAAGGAAGTTTCCCCTCTCTTCCTAGTTTGCTCAAGGATTTCCCTCCATAATTGAAGTACCACTGGACTTCTTCATGCTTTGTCTGCACCAATTTAGATGGCTAAGTTTTTCTTTTTTGACTATTGATGTAATGGATTAAATTAGCTAAATTTTTCTTAATTTATTGTTTTTATTTTTGGACCATACTCTGCAGTGCTCAGGGGCTGCTCAGGGATCACTGCTTGAGGGTCATTCCAGGCAGTGCTTAGGGGACCACGTAGTGTTAAGAATTGAATTCAGACCTCCTGCATGCAAAAGTTCCAACCTATTAAGCTGTATCTCTAGACATCTTCCCATTAATTGACTTTTCAATGCTTATCTAATCTTGCATACCTGAAATAAATCATACTTGGTCATGGTATAGAATAATGTTAATATATTTTTTATTTAATCTGCTAATATTTTGTTGAGTATTTTTTGTATCTATGTTCCTTGGAGGTGTTAACCTGTAATTTTTGTAATAACTTTCTAGTTTTGGTGTTAAGGCAATACTATTTCACTGAATTACTTAGAAAATAATCAATTTCTAACTTCTGAATGAGATTATAAAATTATAACAATTTCTATTGAAAATGTTCATTAGAATATATAAATGGACCTATTTCATCCCACTACTTTCTATTTTAGAAGGCAATTAACTATTGACTCAATTTTTTTGCAAATTCAGACTGTATAATTCTTCTTGTATTAGTTTTGTCAGATTGTTTGTCAAAGAGTTGACTCATTTTATCTTTGTCTTCACATATATTGGCATAGATTTATTTATAATAGTTATTTATTACCCATTCATTGTCCACTGGACCTACAGCAATGTCCCTTTTTAATATTTTTGAAGTAAAACGCAGAATTTATTTGCAAGTTTAGAGGAAGGGGGAAAGAGAGAGATGAAAATACTCTCAAGAGAGAACACAGGCTTCTCCAGAGTGGAGAGGGACCCCAAGTACATATCTAGCATTAGATATGAAAGTACTGAAGCTTACATCTTAAGAGGAGACATGTGGATGACACATGTGCTCAGACACAACCTGTATTCAGCAGCAACTCATGGGCACAGGCAGCACATGCACACCTGTTTAATTTTGAATACTAGTAACTGGTGTCATCTTTTTTTCTTAACCACCCTAACAAAAAACCAAAGATTTTACTAATCTTTTAAAGGAACCAATATTTGATTTTGTTGATTTCTTTATTGATCTCCTACTTCCAATTTGATTGATTTTTGTTCTACTTTTTTAAGTACTTATGTTTACACTGGGTTCGTTTTGCCTTTTATAATCTTGCAGTTTTCTATTAATAATACCCTCAAGTTTCTATTAATACTACCCTCAGTCATGTCTATTCTATTAACCAGCTGATCAAAGGCATTTTCATTTTTTCTCTTGTCTTTTTGGTGTCTAGCAAGTTTTGGTGTTGCTAAAAGCAAACCCAGGGATTCAGGTAATGAGGCACATGCTCCATTACTAAATTAATCCATGGTCCTAGCATTTCTTTTTTTCTAGAATTTCTATTTTTAGAATTTTCATCTGTGTGTTTACATTACCCACCTGTTCCTATGTGTTCTCTAATTTTACATTTGATTCTTAAAATAGTAATCATGGTTGCTTTAAATTATTGATAATTTCAACATCTATAAAATATCTGAGTTTTTACTGTTGCTTACTTCAAACTGTACACACTCACATATATGCATACACATACACAAACACACACCATGCCCAAGATCAAACCCAGGCCTTATACATGCAAGGTATGTGCTCTTCTACTGAGTCAAATCCCCAGTCACTCAAATCATTTTTACCATTGATATGGGAATACTGGTATCATAAGTTTGGGGGTTGAAAGTTAAACATACTGTTGTTAATGAAAAGAACACCTTTAGCAATGGTATGGTAAGGTGTGGGAGATGGAGAGTTTTCTAGAGTCTTATGATTATGTATTAGTCTTTTAATAAGCCTGCAATTCTTATTTTTAGGCTTCAGTTGCATCTCTCAATCATTGTTTCTTAACTTAGGTAGGACAAGATAGCTGGAGAGGGCTGATGTTGGGTATCTCCCTTCCCCCATGTGGAAAGATAAACGGAACAGAGGTATTTTTTAAGGTACTATGGTTTAAAATATTATAATGGAAGGATCTCTTCCATAAAAAATTCGAGCACCACACTCCATCACTCTCTCAGTGTCCCACCATCCTATCCCCCCAAATTGGTCATGTGGTAAGCTTCCTACTGAAGAGCAGTTCTCAGTTTCCATTGTTGTTGGCCATTTGCTTTTCCCCTATTATATTTCTTTTTTCCTTTTTTTGTTTTTGGATCACACCCAGTAGTGCTTAGGGTTTATTCCTGGCTCTTCACTTAGAGATCACTCCTTGCAATCCTCAGGGAACTATACGGGGTGAAAGGGTTTGAACCAAAATGATGGTAGGGCATGCAAGGCAAATACCCTACTCACCATACTTTCTCTCTGACACTACTGCATTTTTTGTTTGGTGACTACAGCTGATGACACTCCTATTACTCAGGAATTACTTCTGATGGTACTCAGGGACCATATTGGGTTCCAGGAATCAAGCCAGGGTTGGCTGTGTACAAGACAAGAGCCTTAGCTGCTCTATTTCTCCAGTGCCTGTTACACTTTTTATCCCACATGTGACAGATCATGTGCCTCTCCTACTAACTAATTCACTCAGAGTGATACTCTAATGCCTATTTAAATAGCAACAAATTGCTTGTTTTCATCTTTATTAATAGTCAAATAGTATTTCAATGTACATGTGTCACCATCATTTCTTAATTCAGTTATCTGTTCTTGGACACAAGTTGTTTACAAATTTTGGCTATTGTGAACAGTGCTGCAATATAGGAGTGCAAATGTTTCTTCTTAATAGTGTTAGGGATTTGAAGTAGACACCAAGAAGTGGAATTGTTGGGTCAGATGGAAACTCAACTGCTAGTTTTTTGAGAAATGTTCGTATTACTTTCCAAATAGTCTGAACCTGTCAACATTCTCACCAGCAGTGAATGAAGGTTCTTTTTCTTACAGTCCATGCAAACACTGATTATTTTTGTTCTTTATGATGTGTTTCAGGCTGGAGTGATAGTATAGCGGGTAGAATGTTTGCCTTGCACGCCGCCAACCTGGCTGACCAGGATTTGATTCCTCCGCCCCTCTCAGAGAGCCTGGCAAGCTACCGAGATTATCTTGCCCGCATGGCAAAGCCTGGCATGTTACCTGTGACGTATTCAATATACCAAACAGAGTAACAACAAGTCTCACAATATTACTGGGCCCATTCGAGCAAATCGGTGAACAATGGGAGGACAGTGACAGTGACAGTGACAATCATGTGTTCCAATCTCATTGATGTGCGATAATATCTCATTGTTGTTTTCATTTGTATTTCCCTAATGGTAAGTGATTCAGAGGATTCTCTTTCATATCCCTTTTGGCCATCTCTATATATTTTTTGAGAATGTTTCTGTTCACATCTTCTCTTTTTTGGATGGTTTTGGTTGTTGGGTTGTAATTTTTATTGTAACGTTCTACCAGTGCTTTATATATCTTTGATATTAATTCCATATTTTATGAGGCTAAATATTTTCTCCCAGTCTGTGGAGTGCCTTTTTATTCTGGTTATTGTTTCTTTTGTAGTACTTAGTTTTATGTTGTCATACTTGTTTATCTTTGCTTCTGATTACATTTCCAGTGGCATTGTCTCACTGAAGATATCTATAGATATAATGTTATGTTTTATTATATCGATGTTTTCTTCGATAAATTTATAAATCCAGATATAATGTTCAGGTCTTTAATACATTTGGATTTGACTTTCGTGCATGGTGTTAGAATTTCTTCTTTAAGTGACCAACTAGTACTTTCAATATTATTTTTTGTTTTTTTTTCAGGTGTCACACCAGCAGTTCTTAGGACATACTCCTGCCTCTGTGCTCACAGATTATTCCTGGGGAGACTTAGGACACCATATGGGATGCCAGAAATTTGAATCCAACTTGGCTTCATAGAAGGAAAGCTCCCTGGTCCCACAGTATAATTTTTGAAGAACTTTCGTTGCTCCACTTCATACTTTCTGTCCCTTTATCAAAGATTACTTGTCCATATACTTGAGGATATGCTTCAGAACCCTTAATCCTATTCCACTGATCTAAGAGTCTATTCCCATAAAATTCCAAGGTTAAATCAGGAAGAAACAGAGTACCTGAAAAAACCAATTAGTATCAAAGACATCCAAATGATATTCAAAAGTATCTCCAAAAATTAAAAATCAGATCCTGATGGGTTTTCTAGTGAGTTCTTCCAAATCTTTAAAGAAGACCAACTTGAGGTCAGTTAACCCGCCAGTATTCGAAACCAGAACTTAGCTTTCTCTGCACTCATGCCCCAGGCGTTCTCTAGAACTCTGGGACGTGCTGCATCCCTAAGCATCTTACTGTTTGTCCCCAACGCTGTGCTGGTCTTCTTTCCCTCCCAGCTGATACCCCACCACACACCAGATACTCGTGGGGGCGTGGACTATTCAGAAGTGGGCGTGGCTCCCATAGAAGTGGGCATGGCTAATTTCTGCCAGCGGGAGCTCAGGCGGCTGAACATAGTTTAGGCATACCAAGAAGTCTAGTGTAACATTTCAGTCCCCAACCTCCACACCAACATGAAGAAACAACGCAAATCCCCACCACGTGGGGAGAACGATGAAAAGAGTCCAGAAGTCTCAGTATGTGCTACTCATGTAAGGGACCTCTCTGAGAAAGATTTCAGAAATGAAGTAATGAAGATGTTCAATGAACTCAATGAAACAGTGAGACAGAAACAATCAAGAAATTACGGGAAGAAATGAAAGCAGAAATTGGAAAGCTACGCACAGAAATGTCACGAATAAAAGATTCCGTAGATGAAATAAAAAACATAGTCTGTGCCCTCAACAGTAGAATGACCACACCTAAAGACAGAATCAGTGATCTGAAAGATCAGCTGCATGAAGCCAACAGGCAACAACAAGCAAGGGCAAGAGACCTCAAAATAGCTAGAGCGAATCAGAGTCCTAGGAGTCCTAGGAGCAATGTTAGAATCATTGGAGTACCAGAAGGTCAGGGAAACAATCCCAATGAAAAAGCTATGGTTAAACAAATCATTGCTGAAAAATTCCAAGAACTCGACAACCCAACCATTCAGATTCAAGGAGCCTGAAGGGTATCACCTAAAAAAGACCCTAAAAAAACCACTCCATATTGATTTAAAGAAGGCCTTTGATTCTGTTGAGATGGAAGCAGTCATTGAAGCCCTAGCCAATCAGGGCATTCAAGCTCAATACATCAAGATCCTCCATGAGCTGTATTACGGATTCACTACCAGGACCTCATTTTACAAAGAAGTAATCATTGATGTCAAGAGAGGGGTTCGGCAGGGTGATACCATTTCACCGAAACTCTTCAGTGCCACCATCGAGAACACCATGCGACTACTGGAATGGGAAGGAATGGGAGTGAAGATAGATGGTTGGCAACTACACCACCTCCGCTTTGCTGATGACATTGTTTTAATAACACCAAACATTAGCCAAGCGGCACAAATGCTGGCCGACTTCGACCATGAGTGTGGAAAGGTCGGACTACAGCTGAATCTTACGAAGACAATGTTTATGAGAAACAGCCTCGGTCCTGATGCCCCATTCGCTCTCAACAGAACGACCATCTCCGAATGCAACAGCTATGTGTACCTAGGTCGAGAAGTCAACATGACAAATGACCTGGCACCCAAGCTGCACAGGAGGAAGAGAGTGGCTTGGTACACCTTCAAGAGCATTGTAGAAATAGCTAAGAGGATGAAGAACCTCCGGCTCCGGGCACATCTCTTTGATTCCACTGTTCTTCCTGCATTAACATATACCTCAGAGACCTGGGCCCTACGCAAACAGGATGAGAACGCTATTTGGGTCTCCCAAAGAGGAATTGAAAGAGCTATGCTTGGAATATCACGTTTCACTCAAATGAGAGAAAGAATCTGGAGTTCCAACATCCGTCGATGATCAAGAATCAGGTACGCGGTCTCGTTTGCCAAGGTGTCAAAAATCAGATGGGCTTGTCATGTAATGAGATTTAGAGAGGACTGCTGGATTAGAGCCATTACCGATTGGATCCCACGGGTTGTCAAAAGACCGCGTGGCCACCCACCGACCAGATAGTCAGACTTCTTCATCAAGATCATGAACAATCGGTTTGAGGCTCTTCGTGTTCCTAGAGCGAACAGACGCCATTGGGCTACACTAGCACGCCACAGGGATGAATGGAGACATTACTGGCGCCCACTTGAGCAAATCGACGATTAACAGGAAGTCAAATGATCAAGTGATCAAGTGAACAAAACCACTCCAAGACATATCATAGTTAGAATGAACAATGCTGCGGATGGAGACACAATACTGCAAGCAGCAAGGACAAAGAAGAAGATCACATACAAAGGAGCACCCCTTAGATTCACAGCAGTCCTATCAGAGGAAACCCTCCATGCCCGAAGGCAATGGTGGGATATAGTGAAAAAACTCACTGAAATGAACAATTCACCAAGAATACTCTATCTGGCTAAACTCTCACTCAAATTCGAAGGAACGGTGCACTATTTTTCTGGATAAACAGCAGCTCAGGAACTTCAAAAACTCAAGATCAAACCTAAAAGAAGGGACAAAGGGGCTACTATAAGACAAGACAAACCATACACACACAACACACCCTTACAGAAAGATGACAAAAAAACCATAACAATAATGTCTCAACAATAAAATCAAGCTCTAAATTCACCAATTGAGAGACACAGAGTGGCAAATGGATTCAGAGACAGAAACCAACATTCTGCTGCCTACAAGAAACTCATCTGAACAGTCAGAGCAAACACAGAGTCAAAGTTAAAGGATGGAAAACAATCCTGCAAGCAAACAGCTCCCTCTATAAAGCTAGGGTAGCCATACTAGTATCCGACGACATAAATTTCAGGTTGAAAAAGATTGGAAGGGACAGCGAAGGCCATTTTCTCTTCATCAAGGGATCCGTAAAACAGGAAGAAATAACTTTCTTAAATGTATACACACCTAATGAGAGAACAGCTAAATATTTAAAACAACTGCTAATAGACTTTAAGGATGACATTTCTAGCAACACTATAGTAGCCCGAGACTTCAACATCGCCTTATCACCTCTGGATAGATCAACAAGAACAAAACTCAGCAAGTAAAGGTTTGTTTTGAAAAAAGAAATAGAAGAGAGAGGGCTTATAAAACTATGCAGGGATTTACACACAAAAAAGAAAGAATACACATTTTTCTCTAGTGCACATGGAACATTTTCCAAAATAGACCATACGCTAGGCCACAAAACATACCTCAATAGAATCAGGAAGATAGAAATGGTATCAACAATCTTTTCAGACCCCGAAGCCTTGAGAATAGAAGTGAATCACACACAAACACGGAGAACCAAATCAAACGCCTGGAAATTAAACAACTCAATGTTGAACGAGTGGGTCAGGAAGGAAGTCAAGGACGAAATCAAAACCTACCTGGAAACAAATGAGAATGAAGACACGAGCTACCAGAACCTTTGGGATGCAGCAAAAGTCGTGTTGAGGGTAAAATTCATAGCTCTGCAAGTATTTCTCAAGAAGGAAGAAAGGGCCCACATAAACGACTTGACTTCACAACTAAAGATCTTAGAAAAAGACCACCAACAGGAGCCCTAACCAGGCAGAAGAAAAGAAATCATAAAACTTAGAGCAGAAATCAATGACATAGAAACAATATAAACAATTTGAAAGATCAATGAAACCAAGATTTGGTACTTTGAGAAAATAAACAAGATAGATAAACCACTAGCAAGACTCACAAATAAAGAGAGAGAACCCTAATAAACCGAATCAGAAATGATAAGGGGGATATCACAACAGAAACCAAGGAATTCAAAAGATCATCAGAGACTACTTTCAAAGTCTGTATGCCACGAAACAAGAGAACCCAGAAGAAATGGATAAATTCCTGGATTCCTATAATCTTCCAAGACTGAATCAAGAAGATCTAGAGTACCTGAATAGACCTGTTAACATCAAGGAAATTGAAACCGTAATCAAAAGTCTTCCTGAAAACAAAAGCCCAGGACCAGATGGATTCACTAGCGAATTTTTCCAAACATTTAGTGAGGACCTATTGCCAGTTCTTGTCAAGCTTTTCCAGCAAATTGAAGAAACAGAAACTCTCCCAAACAGTTTCTATGAAGCCCATATCTCTCTAATACCAAAAGGAAACAAAGATACCACAAGAAAAGAAAACTACAGGCTGATATCCTTTATGAACATGGATGTGAAGATTCTCAACAAAATACTAGCGAATAGAATTCAACAACTCATCAAAAAGATTGTACACCATGACCAAATGGGATTCATCCTGGGGATGCAAGGATGGTTTAACATTTGGAAATCCATCAACATAATCCATCATATCAACAAAAGAAAAGATAAAAACCATATGATCATATCAAGAGAAAGCATTTGAAAAGATCCAGCACTGGTTTATGATGAAAACCCTCGCCAAAATTGATATAGAGGGGACTTTCCTCAATATAGATAGTTAAAGCCATCTACCACAAGCCTGCAGCAAGCATCATCCTCAATGGGGAAAAACTGAGAGCCTTCCCTCTAAGATCAGGGACGAGACAAGGATGCCCACTCTCTCCACTGCTGTTCAATATAGCACTGGAATTGATTGCAATAGCGGTTAGCCAAGAAAAAGATATTAAGGGCAATCAGGTAGGAAAGGAAGAAATCAAGCTCTTACTATTCGCAGATGATATGATACTATACTTAGAGAAACCTAAAACTTCTATCAAGAAACTCCTAGAAACAATAGACTTGTTTAGTAAAGTTGCAGGCTATAAAATCAATACCCAAATGTCCATAGCTTTCCTATATGCAAATAGTGAGAGAGACAAAAGTGACATGAAAAAAACAATACTGTTCATAATTGTGCCCCAGAAAATCAAGTACCTAGAAAATCAAGTACCTAGGAATCAACTTAACTAAGGAAGTAAAAGACCTGACAAAGAAAACTACAAAGCACTACTTCAGGAAACAAAAGAGGACACAAGAAAATGGAAAGATATCCCCTGCTCATGTATCAGGAAAATTAACATTGCCAAAATGGCAATACTTCCCAAAGCATTGTACAAATTCAATGCAATTCCTATAACAATACCCATGACATTCTTCAAAGAAATGGAGCAAACACTCCTGAAATTCATATGGAACAATTAGCCCTCATGAATAGCTAAAGCAATTCTTGGGAAAAAGAAAATGGGAGGAATCAACCTCTCTAACTTCAAACTCTAATACAAAGCAGTAATAATTAAAACAGCATGGTACTGGAACAAAGGCAGAGCTGCAGACCAATGGAATAGGGTGGAATATACTGACATCGCCCCCCAAATATGTGATCATCTAATCTTTGATAAGGGAGCAAGAAATGTGAAGTGGAGCAAGGAAAGCCTCCTTAACAAATCTTGCTGCCAATATTGGACACCTCATGCAAAAAATTGCAACTCCACAAGAAGAAATCATTCAACCCCATCAAAAAATGAGGCGACGAAATGAACAGAAACTTTCTCAAAGAAGAAATCCGAATGGGAAAAAGGCACATGAGAAAATGCTATACATCATTAATCATAAGCAAGATGGAGGTCAAAACAACAATGAGATATTATCTTACACCACAAAGACTGGCCCACATCCAAAAGAACAAGACCAATCGATGTTGGCACAGATGTGGTGAGAAGGGACCCTTCTTCACTGCTGGTGGGAATGCCGACTGGTTCAGTCCTTTTGGAAAACAGTATGGATGATTCTCAAAAAATTTGAAATTGAGCTCCCATTTGACCCATCAGTACCACTCCTGGGAATATATCCCAGAGGGGCAAAAAAATTATAGTCAAATTGACATCTGCACGTGTTTGTTCATTGCAGCACTGTTTACAACAGCCAGAATCTGGAAAAAACCTGGGTGCCCAAGAACAGATGACTGGTTAAAGAAACTTTCGTACATCTACACAATGGAGTACTATGTAGCTGTTAGAAAAGACGAAGTCATGAAATTTACATATAACTGTTACCACATGGAAAGTATGCTAAGCGAAATGAGTCAAAAGAAAGGGACAGACATAGAAAGATTGCATTCATCTGGGGAATATAAAGTAACAAAATAGGAGACTAACACCCAAGAATAGCCGAGATGAGTATCAGGAGGTTTACTTCATGGCTTGGAGGCCAGCCGCACATGCTAGGGGTAAAGATAGCTCAAATAGAGAAAGAAATACCATATAAAAGGTGTTGGGAGGATCCTCTCAGGATGGGAGATGCATGCTGAAAGTAGACTATAGACCCAACATGATTGCCACTCAATGACTCTTTTGCAAACCACAGTACCCAAAAGGAAAGAGAGAACAAAAGGGAATGCCCTGCCACAGAGCAGGGTGGGATGAGGGATGGGGGGTGGAGGGATACTGGGATCAGTGGTAGTGGAGAATGGGCACTGGTGGAGAGTTGGTTACTCAATCATCGTATAACTGAAACCCAAGCACAAAAATTTGTAAGTCTACAACTGCACCTCATGGTGTTTCACTAATAAAAATATAAAAAATAAATAAAGAAGACCTACTTTCAATTCTTTTCAGGCTCATTCAGAAACGTAAAGAAACAGAAAAGCTCCCAAGTAGTTTCCTTGAGGCAAATATTACACTGATACTTAAATCAGACAGACACATTACAAAAAATGGAGATCTATAGACATACGCCCCAGATGAACATAGATGAAGGGTAGGATAGATAGTTCATAAGGTAAGATACTTTCCTTGCACACGACGAACTTGTGTTCAATCCCTGGTATCCCTTATGGTTTCCTGAGTATTACCTGAGTGATTCCTATGTGCAGAGCCTAGAATACCCCCAGAGTTTCACTGAGTGTGTCCCCCAAAACAAAGCGCAACCAGATGAACACCATGCAACAATCCGTATAAAAATATTAAGCAAGTCATACCCACCAATCTATCAAAAATTTCACACAACAGGACCAAGTAGGATTCATAACAGAAACAAGAGTGTTTAATATATTCAAGTCAATCAATGTAATACACCATATAAATACAAGGAAAAGTAAAAATTCTATGATCATATCAATGAATGCAAAGAAATAACGACATGCCCAACACCCATTCATGATAAAGGAAAATGCTCAGTAAAATGGGGGTCAAAGGACCTTTTCTCAAAATAGTTAAAACCAAGGGCTGGAGAGATATTACATTTGATAGGGTGCTTGCCTTGCGTGTGGTTGACCTGGATTTGATCCCTGGAATCTCATGGGGTCCCAGAGCCTGCTGAGAGTGATCCCTGAACGCAAAGGCAAGAGTAAGGCCTGAGAACTGCTGGGCATGGCCCCCATACAAACATAAAAAAACCACAACTACAAATCACTACTGAAAGAAATAAAACAGGACAAGAATAAATAGAAACACATCCCCTGTTCATGGACTGGAAGGATTATCATTATTAAAATGATTATCTTGCTCAAAGCATTATACAGATTCAATGCAATTCCTATAACAATACTCATGCATTTTTTTAAAAAATAGTTCAAAATCTTTGAAATTTACATGGAGTAATAAAATCCCCCAAATAGCCAAAACAATTATAGGATTGAAGAAAATGGGAGGTTTCTCTTTCCCCAACTACAAACTATAATATGAAGCTGTAGTAATCAAAACAATGTGGAACTAAAATGAAGTTAATTTCCCCCCCTTAAGGAAGATTTGGGTATTTATTTGGGTATGTCTTTTGTCCAGGATGATTAGATTTAGGTTGTAATATAATCACAATTAGTAAAATGAAAAATCCTATTAAGTAAAAGAAAATCCTATTAAGGAAAAAGTATATTCTGTTCTGTTTCAAAAGGTGACTTTTTCCCTCCCAGTTTCAGAAACCTAAGAGAATTTTTTTCTTTTTATCACCTTGAGAACCTGATCACAATGTGAAACTTACAAAGATGCAGGCCACATTTAAAGAGTATCTAACTCACAGACTTATCCACAGAAAGTGTCCAGCAATTCATCAATTAAAGTTAAACTTTTCAGGCCAGAAACAAATAGCACTGACCAGAGTGATTGCTGAGTTCAGAATCATAACACTGCTGAGTGTGGCCCAAAAAACAAAACAAAGTTAAATTAAGCTTTTCTGTACTGGAGAATACAGTAGGTACAGTACTTGAATTGCACAAGCAGTTAGGTTTGATTTCAAGAAACCCATATGGTCCTCCAAGCCCAGCTAGCGGTGATCCCCACTGACAGCTGGGTGAGGTTCAAAAATCAAAAAAGAAAACTCAATAAATAATAAGAGTAAACTCTTTCTATGTAAGTATGGGTTTCAGTTTGTGAGTTTCTGCTGAATTTCATATGACTTTCTATCTACCTCTCTAAAATTTTTTGGTTTGGGCTTATGCTTCACTAACAAGCTGGGACATTTACATAGTGGAGGGTGTGGGATTCTAAGATGTTCTCTATTTTCCCCCTAACTTTATTAAAACACTGTGGTTTAAAAAGTTGTTCATAATATAGTTGTTTCAGGCACTCAATGTCCCAACATAAATCCCACCACCAGTGTGACCATCTCTCCACCATTGTCCCCTGTTTCCCACCTGACCTCCAACACTGCCCCCTAAGAGGTTCAAAATAATTTTATATTTCTTGTTACAACAAAATGGTAGATGGAATTATAAAAAAATAGTTCAGTAAACAAAAATTTGTGAAAATTGTTATGTCTCACAGTGGTGTTATTAGAGTCATTGTCTGAAGATTTGCTATGCTGTTAGTTGCTAGTTGAGCCTTCTGTATTATTGTTTTTGCTTATTGAGCTTAGTGGGGTTTCTGTGCTACTTTACAATTTAACTTGTTGGTATTGTGGAATTTGGAGGTGCCACGTAGCCATGTCAAGAGGCTCCAGGAGTTTTAGAACTGTGAATATTCTTGGCCTACCCCTCTTCTGAAGAGATCAGATCCCAGAGTTTTCATCCTGAAGACTGGTTTACCTGTGAGTTTCCTTGGCTTGGAATCTCTTCCCGTATTAGTTGTGAGTTAGTGTAGCTGATCCATTTACATGGCAGAAACTGTGAGATCCTCGGATGTTCTTTCTTATGTTTACTTTCCTTCATATCTAAATCATCATTATTTTTATCCTGTATTACTAAAATATGTTGCTGTTTACTCAACGGACTGGAGGACAATCCCTGGCACCCTGTGGTCTCCCAAGCACTTTGGGGAGCAACCTCTGAGCACTGATTCAAGAATAGTTCCCCTAGTACCACCGCATTTCATCAAGAAAACAAAAGAACAAGAAAAAGATAACTCTGTGTGTGGAAGAGTGACAAAGCATTTCATGAATGATGCAATTCTCTCTATACTGGTATATTTAAGGAGATTTAACCTATCATTTCTGTGGTCTTTCAAAGTTTATGGCGCTATTAGGATCTGCAGTTTTTCTCTCCCAAACTTCTGTCCAAATCTTCCCTAATCGTCTGAATCTTCTGGTTTTGCCAGACCAGCCTCCAGCTTTTCCTTGGCATGTCCCATTCATTTTCAGTTTCTTTTAAACATTTTAAAAACATTTTTTATTAAGTCACCGTGACTTGCATAGTTGTTCATAGTATATTTTCAGACATAAAATGTTCCAACAGTTTCTGCCCTGACTCTTATGATCTGTTCTTCCAAGGGTCTGCTCTACTTAGCTCTCTGATCTCTTTCAGTGTCCATCTAGCTCAAATTCAGGTTTGGTAACAGTCACTCCTATCCTGGTCTCTTGGAATTGTTCTAGTTAACACTGCAACATTTAACCCATTTATTTTCTTCTATCACACGGCAGAGCCTGGCAAACTCCCAGTAGCATATTCGATATGCCAAAAACAGTAACAACAAGTCTCACAATGGAGACATTCCTGGTGCCCACTTGAGCAAATCGATGAACAACGGGAGGACAGTGGACAGACAAAAATTTTCTTTTATGTCTCACTTTGTTTTAAGTATTTAAATCTTATCCTCATATAAGAATTATATCTTTTCACATCTACCATGGTACTTCCTAATATAGGGGACACAGGAATCAGCCTTTTCTTGTTGATGACTTGTTTGTTATTTTCCACATTGGAATATTTACTAATTGATATATATTAATCCTAACACTCTATGTGGCTAAAATCAAGGAAATTAATATTTTCTAAATAGTTTTCCAGATACTAATAAAGTCTTGATTTTTTTGATGTTCACTGAATTTTTTTTGTATGTGTCATACTGCAAAAAAATATAAACACCTGCTAATTCATGTTGACTAAACAGTTCAAAGAATATGAGACAAGCAGAAAAATTGTGACTATATTTATCCAAGACTTACAATAGTCTGGAATTTATGCAAATAAATGGTTTGAATACACCCACTTTCATAAAAAAGAAACTTTTAAAAAATTTCTTTCAAAGATGAAGTTTGTTTTATGAAAAGAAGCAAGTGATTTTCTGTGTGAAGTATTTATAAAAAGGAGAGTTTACTAAGGGGCGGGGAATCAAAATAAGTTAGATAAATCTTCTGAAGGAGGAAAGTCTTTGTTAACTTAAGAGGCTTTGTATAAAAGCCTCCAGGGAGCTTAGAGGATAAACGCTGTCATCGGCTGCTATTACGCTAGACAAGATAACTCCAAGGATTCTCTGCGGAAACTGAAAATGTATTCCTTTTAATAATAGGAGGAGAACGATGACTAGCTTTGGTGCTGTATTCTTTCATATTGAAGAATAGCAGTTTGTGGGGGGAAGGTAAGCTTAAGAAGTTCCTTTTCCGGGACATTTCACTTTCAAAGTGGCCATATCCCATGTAGGGTGTGTAATTTCTTCATTATGGGGTTTTCTCTTCTCTGTCATACTTCCTATAAAGTTATTTCACTTTAAAGAAAACAGCAAATACCAGACTATCTCACTCATCTGTTAGATAAAACAGGGAATAAACAGTATTGAGTAATGTCAAAACTTTAGCCTTGTATAACAAAATCTACTTTTACAAAACAGCGGGGAACAAGATGGGGGTGGGTGAATATTGAACCGAAGGTGACATAAGAGTGCTGGAAGGTCAAAGACATTTTGTTGGTAGTGGGGTGCATTGACTTCGTACATCAATACCATAAACTAATACTATTAAAGTAAGATTACCTAAATTATAATAAAAATAAAGTCCCAGTTCTGACTCCTGCAATCATTTAGCATTATCTTACAAGTTTCAAATAAATATGAATCTTAAAATAAAATAATTGTATATGTCAATTATAGTTAAATTTACAAAGCTATTGGAGAAATTATAAAGAAAAGAAAAATAAAACTCAGTTCTTATTAGAAGTGTATTTGTATTACATAATTCTTGAAAACAAGAATTATGTAATACAAATATCCCAAACTCTTTCCAGCTGGTGAAATGAGATCACATGAACATTACCCTCCAAATTTCATCAGCTGCAAAGCCCCACCTGCTTACAGAGGAATTTAACTCCCTTCCAAAGACTCTACAGTTATTTCTGGCTTTGTTCAGCTAGTGCTTCTTTTTTTACCACGTGTGTATAACAAGCTGAATCTGATTCTTAGAGTCCATCCCAGTAGCCAAAGCTGCTCATTACTGCTACTGTCACAAGATATCCTCTGTGCAGTCCATGAAGTAATGAAAGCTGGGGTTCCTTTCCCACATTTTTGTCACTTTGGCCCTAAATTGCTTTAGTTAAACCACAAGTTACAGAAGGTTCTTCATACAGATGAAGATTCCTTCAAAAAGGGAGAATAGAACTCAAGTATGACCCAGCAATTCCACTTTTTGACATGTCTAGAACACACAAAAAATTCATTCAAAAAGATAAAAACACTGGTTGCTCTTGTTCTTTTGGATATATGCCAATCTCTGTGGTGTGAGATGATATCTTGTAGTTGTTTGATTTTGATTTGCAAGTCCCTGATGATTAGTGGTGTAGAGCATTTTTTGATGTGCCTTTGGGCCATTTGAATTTCTTGTTTGAAGAAATTTCTGTTCATTTCCTCTCCCCATTTTTTATGGTATTGGATGATTTTTTCCTTGTAAAATTCTAGTAGTGCTTTATAAATTTGATATTAACCCTTTATCATATAGGTATTGTGTAAATGATTTTTCCCTTTCTGTGGGCTGTCTTTATATCTTAGACACTGTTTCTTATGAGGTGCAGAAATTTCTTAGTTTAATGTAGTCCCATTTCTTTATCTTTGCTTTCACTTGTTTTGTCAGTGCTGTTTCATCTTTGAAGATGCCTTTTGCCTACATTTTCCTCTATCTAGCTGTAGATTCAAGTTTGATATTGAATCTTTAATCAATTTTGATCTGACATGTGTGCATGGCATTAGAGAGAAGTCTGGGTTCATTTTTGCATGTAGCTGTCCAGTTTTCCCAGCACCACTTCTTGAAAAGGCTTTTCTTGCACTATTTCACATTTTTACCCCTTTACCAAAGATTAAATAACAACATATTTGAGTGTTTGCGTCAGGATATTCAACTCTATTCCATTGGTCTGAGGATCTGTCTTTATTCCAATACCATACTCTTTTAATTACTATCTCTTTGTAGTACATTTAAGGAAAGTGATACCTCCCATCTTCTTTTCCCCAAGGATTGCTTTGCCTCTTCGTGGGAATTTATTGTTCCATGTGAATTTCAGAAGTGTTTGGTCTATTTCTTTGAAAAATGTCATAGGTGTTATTTTACGGACTGTTTTGAATCTGTATAATGCTTTGAGGAGTAATTCTTTGAGGAGTATTGGTCTGGATGCGGGGTGATAGGGGCTCTCTTTCATTGTTAGTGGGAATGCCAACTGATGCAGCCTTTTTGGAAAATAATATGGTGGTTCCTCAAAATAGTAGAAATTGAGTTTCCATTTGACCCAGCAATACCTTTTGGGAATATTCTCTGGGGGCTCAAAACACCCATTAGAATTGTCACCTGCACTTTTATGTTTGTTGCAGCACTATTAGCCAGAATCTGGAAACAACCTGAGTTCATGAGAACAGATGACTTGATAAAGAACCAATGGCACATCTACACAATGGAATATTAGGCAGTCATTAGGAAAAATGAAGTCATGAAATTTGCTTGTAAGTGAATGGACATGGAGAATATCATGATGAGTGAAATGAGTCAAAAAAGAGACACAAATATAGAATAACTACACTCATTTGTAGGATATAAATTAATAGTATGAGATTAATTTCCAAGACTAGGGAAAGCAGGGACCATGAGAACTGATCAGTGATTGGAAGCCTGCCACAAGGATATCTGGAGGGCAAAGAGCCTTTAGGATAGAAAAGGGACCAATATGACAATAATAGTTGCGAATGATCATTTTGGACAGGAAGAGAGTGTTGAAAGTAAATAAAGGGATACTCTTGATAACCTTTCAATTTAGATATTGCAAACCATAAGGACCAAAAGGAGAGGGGGGAAGAACCTGCCATAGAGGTAGGTGGGAGTAGGGTGAGGGGGGTAAACAGGGGATATTGGTGGTGTGAAATGCAAACCAGTGAAGGGATGAGTGTTGGAATATTATATGAATGAAACCAATCATGAACAACTTTGTAATTGTGTATCTCACAGTGATTAAATTAAAAATAAAATAAAATGTGTGGAAAAATGATATAAGCACACCTGTGTTCATTGCAGTGCTTAGTGCAATAGCCAAGAAATGGAAAAAAGTCACATGACTGGTGAATGGATGATGAGTGGCATATGTACACAACGAAATACTATGTGACTGGAAGAAAACACAGAATCTTATAGTTCATTGCATATTAGATGAAACTGAAGGGTATCCTTTTTAGTACGTAAGTCAGAAGAAGAGGAACAAATACTGGGTGATTTAACTCATCAGTGGAATACAAAGAGAGAAAACAAGGAAGAGGCAGCATTGAACAATGACAAACTCTTAGACTTGAGTAGCAACACTAACTAACTAATGAACAGTGGGAAGGAGAGGATAGGAGAATGAAGATGAGACTAGAGGTGACACAGGGATAGTGGGGGCAATTCCTGAGCATTTTGGTAGTAAAGGTATACAGTAACTTTGAACATCAATACCATAAACTTAATTTTTTAAAGATTAAAGTCCTCCCGTTGTTCATGGATTTTTTGCTCGAGGGGGGCCAGTAATGTCTCCATTTTGAGACTTGTTGTTACTGTGTTTCGCATATTGAATAGGTCATGGGTATGGCCGTATAGGCGAGAATTTTTTAGTATTCAGTGGAACACTTTGATTCCTTCATCTTTATATCTGGAAGAATACAGGAATTAATAGTACTCACAGTTAAGAAACTACTAAAAATCAATTTCTTTTTATCACACGATGGTGTGAAGGTGTCAAAGAGATAGTACAGATAAGATATAGTCTTTGTATGCAGCTCACCTGGGTGAAGGTGTCAAAGAGATAGTACAGATAAGATATAGTCTTTGTATGCAGCTCACCTGGGTTCAATCCTGATCACTGTATATGGTCCCCCAAGAACTGCCATGAATGACACTTAACTAAGCACAGAGCCAGAAGTAAGCCCTTGCATAGCCAGGTGTGGCCACAAAAAAGATGCCATAGAAAGTGATTGATGAAGTGTTTAACAGATCTGTTTGTCTTAAATTAATTTTATTTCATACCCAGAACTGTGATCTTCTGTTCCATTTATTAATGGAAGATCTTTCTGGGCATACTCACTCTAAAAGGAAGATAAGATTACATTTGAACTGCAATGATTCCAATACTGATGAAATTCAAAGAATCCCTTTTAATCAGTCATGTTTAGATAGTTAAACTAAAAGAAACTAATAAAACAAATATTTAAACTATTACCTCATCATTGGTTTGTTTTTGAGCCACACCTGGCAATGCTCAGGGCTTACTCTTGGCTCTGTAATCAGAAATTACTCCTGCCAGTGCTCAGGGGACCATATAGAGTTCCAGAGATTGAATCCAGGTAGGCTATATGCAAGGCAAGCTCCCTATGTGCAGTACTATCACTCCCACCCCTATTATCTCACATCTTGAAAGAATTTGCAAACAAGATGTTTTGGCTAGTGTACCTATGAGGGAAAGGACATTGAACTCAGATTCTATTATTCTGTTAAGACTATTCAGACTAAAATGGAGGGTAGAGAAAATCCAGGAGCTGTAAGTTAAAGTCATAAACTTTCTTGAGCATCAGGATCCTGACAATATATAGAGCAAGTTTACCTAGAGTTGATAAATATATTAAAGGGTGAAGATTGTGGTACGGTAATGAATAAATAGTTACATTTTCTTAAGTTGGAAATATTTGCCAGATGTTTTTCTTTAAATAAGGATTTCTTTTGTTTACTTGCTTTGGTGCTTAGTTCGTGTATCACCCTAAGTGGTATACAGGGGTTGGATACTTTTTAACTTTTTAATGTATTGAATAATTATGAGATACAAGGTAGCAGGGAATACTTCTGGCTCAAAGCATGAGTTTCAGCCTTTTGAACTATCTCCACTTCCCCAAGCAAGTTTTTTAATGTTAGTATAGTTTCAAAGTAAAAAACATGCAAACTCACTACAGAGGCTTCCAAAGTTAACATCTCACTTTGTATGATACATTGCTACAATCAAGAAAGTAATATTGGCACATTATTGTCATTGTTATTACTGTTATTATGCCACACCCTATGGATATCAGGGCTTACTCACGTTCTATGCTCAGGGCTTACTCCTGGTTGGGACGATATGTAATGCCTGGGACTGTGCCAGGCCTTACTGCATCCAAAACAAGAACCTTAAGTCCTGCACTCTTTCTGGCTTGAGTCACATTATAATTAAATAAAATTTTCATTTTGGGGACTGGAACGATAGTACAGTGGGCAGGATACTTGCCTTGTATGTGACCGACCTGGGTTCAATCCCCAGTACCCCATACACTCCCCCAAGCACAGCCAGGAGTGATCCCTGAGAACAGATTCAGGAGTAAGTCCTGAGAACTGCCAGACATGGCCCAAAAGTTGTAATAAACATTTTAAAAAGTTCACATTTTGTTCCCACTTCCTTTGCTACCTTGTAGTCTTTTACATAGACCACTCTTCCCCAGACCTGAGGTGACTGGCTCCCTTTCAAAACTCTTACCTCAGCTCAAAAGTTTCAGCTCACATATCTCAGCTAAGCCTTTCCTAATCACCTTATCTAAAGTAAACTTTTTTTCATTTTTTATAATTTTGTTTATTGAATCACCATGAGAGCATTCACAAAGCTTTCAGGTTTAAGTCTCTGTCATACAATAAAACACCTGTACTTTCACCAGTGCCCATTTTCCACCACCAAAAACCCCAGTACACCTCCATCCCACACCCTCCCCCTACCTGTGGGCAGATTTCCACATTACTCTCTCTCTACTTTGATTACATTCAATATTGTGACACCAGACCCACCATTATTATTTGAGATTTTACCCCAACACTCAGATCTGTCTCAAAGGCAACAGTAGACAATTTGTTTTCTATTGCTGGTTATGAAAAACATACGATGTTGCGCGGCTGCAGTAGTGGCCATGTGATTTTGAAATTCGAAATTTTAACAATTAAATCTGAAGGCTGGAGTGATAGCACAGCAGTAGGGTGTTCGCCTTACAAGCGGCCAACATGGCCGACCCGAGTTCGATTCCTTCGCCCCTCTCGGAGAGCCCGGCAAGTTACTGGGAGTATTTGATATGCCAAACACAGTAACAACAAAGTCTTCAATGGAGACGTTACTGGGCCCGCTCGAGCAAATCGAGCAAATCTGAAGGGATTTCTGCCAAAACCTGCTGGGTTTGTTTCTAAGTCTCTGGGATCATGGCCGTTAAGCAGTTTGATCAAGAGCCAGAGAGGCAGTTCATGGGCGGCAACTCTGGGTTTCATTGGAGTGGGAAGGAAAGGGTCGACTCCATCCCAATCCCGTGAGGCCCCACATGTCTCATCACTGTGGGCCCAAACCTTACTGTCCAATGGCCTCTGGAGGATGGCGGCCACTGGGCCGCCAGGGGGAATAGGCCAAGGTACGAAACTTATTCTCACCTGGGGTGGCCCAGCCCCAGTAACCTACTGCAGGGACCAGATGCATTTCTGCCAAAAGCCACTGGGTTCCACGATTTGTTTCTGAGTCTCTGTGATCATGACCATTAAGCGGTTTCATCAGGAGCCAGAGAGTCCGTTTGTGGATGGGGACTTGGGGTCTCTTTGGGACAGGGAGGAAAGGGTCAGCTTCACCCACATCCCATGGGGCCCCACGTGTTTCATCACTGAGGGCCCAAACCTGACTGTCCAATAGCCTCTGGTTGATGGCAGCCACTGTGCCACCAAGGGGGAGCAGGCGGGGGGACAGCAACCTTCCCCCCCCCCCGGGGTGCCCCGGCGACAGTAACCTATTGCGGGGTCCGGACACATTTCTGCCAAACACCGCTGGGTTTTGAGATTTGTTTCTGAGTCTCTGGGATGGCCATTAAGCAGCTTGATCAGGAGCCAGAGAGGCTGTTCGTCAAACATGTTCTTCCCTCAGAATAGCGTTTTGTGTTGCGTGTAGCACTTACCACTGTCTGAGTTTATCTTTTGTCTGTCTTATGCATTAGTGTAAGAGATTTCCCTAGGGACAAGAACTATGTCTCTTTAGTTCAGCCTGGGGCTGTATGTCCCATACCCAATGTGTCTCAGGGTCAACATGAAATAACAATTCTTGTTGAATAACAGAAAATGAATAGGTCCAAAGAAAAGTTTTCAATTTTCTGGAAATCCTCACCTTATTTGGGGGCGTTGGGAGCAAAATCCTGCTTAGTCCTGGTTCTGCACTCACTCCTGGTGGTGGTCAGGGGACCACGCAGGTATTCTAGGGATCAAACCCAGTTCTGCTATGGACAAGGCATTCGTTTTAGTCCCTGTACTATTGCTCCAGGACAGAAACGTTCACTTTTTAAAATCACTTTTTCAATTGATTGAGGTTTTATGATTTACAATACTGTCAATGTTGGTTTCCCATTACATAATTCCAACACCACACCCTTCGTCAGTGTACTCACCTCCATTCCCTAAGGACTTCAATGCTCTCTTTCAGCTCCCCCAAATTCAGTTCTCCCATTGTGTTACTTTGGGTCTTCGTTACTGTCTTTCTGTGTTTCTTTAAATTGCACAAATGAGTTTCCTTCTGACTGATTTCGCTCAGCATTATATCCTCTAATGCATCTATGCTACAATAAATTGCATAATTTTGTTCTTTCATAGAACTGTATAGTGCACCATTGTGTACCTCAAGTTTTGATCAAATCTCAATCTTAAAAATGTTTTTGTTGTTGTAAAATTTGTATTTATCTAGAATATTAACTAAAAATGATGTACACTGGTAAGGCTCTTGCCTTCCTTGAGGCTGACCCAAGTTTGTTCACCAGTTTTTCAGGGTCCCTGAGCACTGTAAAGTGTGGCCCAATCCCTCATCTTCCCAATAAAGTAAGAAGTGCAGATTGGTGGTTCAATTTCAAAGTATGGCATCTTCTAAAATAACTGTTCATGTAAATGTTATATTGTTTAGGAATGCACTACATAATGTAGATTTTTGCTATACCATAAGATTATTTGACTTGCTTGCTGTATGTAAAGCTACATTTAAATGCAAAATTTATTCAAATATAATGCTTTTTTGAAATAATTTTAAGGTATCAGAGTGATAGTAAAGTAGGTAGGGTACTTGCCTTACATGCGGCCCACATGGATTGGATCCCTGGCATCCCATATGGTCACATAAACACTGCCAGGAATAATGTGTAGAGCCAGGAATAAACCCTGAGCATTGCCAAGTGTAGTCAAAAAACAAAAGAATTTTTTAATAATCAAAATTTAAATTTTGGGGCAGGAATACAAAGATTAAAACACCTGCCTTGCTTAAATCTTATTGTTTTACTTGCCTTGTGCTATTTGGGGGGAGGACAGAGCTATGTCACACTCAACAGTACTTAGGAGCTATTATATATCTCATTGTTGAGATTGTGGCCTCAATAATGGTTCAAATGTGAGCACCATGTGTTGCCTCCCAGAGTATTGCCAGCTGTGACCCTTGAGTACTGATTTGGATGTGGTCCCTGAGCCTCATTGAGTGTATCCTTAACAGAAACTAATAATTAAAATCGAATTCTTAGATTTTTTCCCACTTTGGAGAAGCAGTAAAACCCTTAGGGACAGAAGAAAAATCCATGGTGAATCTGTGAGGTTTTAGAACTTAAGGTTTCAAGCGAGATTTTTAAAAAAGTATTCACTCCTGAAAAACTTAACAAGCTTGCTTTTCGAGCCTGTTTTCCCTTGAACATGTAACTCACTTGTCACTGTTTTTATGCTGTTTGTGTTCTCTCTTGGACACATTTCCCCTCTTTTTCTCCTCTCACATCTAGAAAGAAGTAAGTTTCAATGAAAAAAAAAGCTACCCTGCATCACTATTTCATCTCCTTTTGGAATTCTATTCTATGAGGGAAAGGCCGTGAACCCACTATACCTATACTTACCAAGCTTAGGACTGATTTGATCTAGGTATGACATTTCTCTGAACACTGGTGGCTGAGGTGGACAAGCAGAGAGGTAGACACACTCTTTTCTCAAGCTGACCCTCCTTGCTACACTCTTTACTGAGTCACCGGCAACAGAAGGGCTGCTACTCCAGAGAAGTGCTCCTGCAGTTTATGCAGAAGTATGGAGAGGCACACAAGGTAGCACTTTCCAGGAAGAAATTAGGCACAGCATAGTGGAGTTTGTAATTTTTAAGAGTGCAGAGATACCTGTCCGGAATGAAGTGGACCTGGTTGACAACCTTTGCAGATTTCCAGGTTGGAGGGACAGCCCCAGAGTACAGTGGGTCCCAGATATCCCGGGTGGTAGCAGTGGTCAGTAGGTGGTTTCCAAACCAGACTGTGAGTGCTTCATCATGATACTCATGCACAGGGTGCTGAGCAGCAGTAGCTGGTGGCCAGAATGAAGAAATTCCACCCAGAGCTCTCTTGTCCCGCAGTCTTTTTCTTAAATTTCACCAATAAACTTTAAAAAATAAGCAAGGGGATAGAGTGGTAGTACGGTGGGTAGGACATTTACCTTGCTTGTGGCCCACCAGGGCTCAATCCCCGGCATCCCATATGGTCCCCCAAGCACTGCCAGGAGTAATTCTTGAGTGCAGAGCCAGGATTAATCCCTGAGCACCCCCAGGTTTGGCCCGCAAACAAAACAACAAGAAGAACAAACCGAGAAAGCTAGGGGTTTAGCTCAATCGTTTAGCCCAACCTGTCATGTATGAGATCCTTGATTGAATCCCTGCCAACACATATACACATGAATTCACACAGAGAGAAAGAAACAAGAAAATGGGTCAAGAGAAGAGGGCAAGAATAACACTCCAAAAGTCACTCAACATAACTTTTTATTGTTTTGGGAAGAGATTCCCCAATCAATGCTCAGGGGGCTCGGAACCACTCCCAACAATTCTTGATACAGCAGTGCAGGCCCCCAAATATGCTCTTGCTTGGGCCCAGTTGTCCTGGGCCCAACCAGGGTCACCCCAAGGTGCTATCAGTGCCATTCTGTGCAGGGACTTGAACTTGGGTTCTTCACAGTCTGACATGCTCCAGCCCTTTGAGTTATCTCTATGGCCCATGTTCAGTTAATTGTAACTGCAGGGAACTTTGTCTCCTTAGTTTCATTTTCTGAGATATTACATACAATTGTGTATTCTCTAATGCTTTAGTTCTTGCACTTGAAAATATTTTATAATCTTATGTTTTATTCATTGTACGCATACTTATGATAATTATATTGAGGTAACATTAAGACAAAAGGCACCATTTTAAGCTGAATCCTTCAGTAGCACCTAATATATTCATAAACATAATGCAACTACCTAGATCCAAATTAGTTCAGAACTCTCAAGTGAAACCCTCCACCCATGAAGTAGAGTCTTCTCACTACTCAGCTCTCAGTATCTATGATGCTACATTCTGACCCCTTGGTTTTGTTTATTCTAGACATTTCTATAGCATCAGACAATGTCTGACCATTTGTGTCTTGCTTTTTACCCAAACATACTGTTTTCCAGATTCCTCGTGTTATAGCACATATTGCTAATTCATTTATATTATGACCAAGTAATATTCCATTTCATAGATATACTACATCTTGTTTATTCACCCATGTTTTATGGGCATATAGGTTATTATCATTTTTGGATTACTGTGAAAAATGTCAGTAGGAATATGGAATAGCATTATTTGTTTGAGTACCCATTTTCTATTATTTTGGGCACATAACACCTAGAAATAAAAATGCTAGATTTTACTGTAACTCTATATTCAACTTTTGGAGGATTTGCTGTACTACCTTCCATAGCAGCTGCAGCATTTTGCATTCCTGCTAGCATTTCAGGAGCATTAAATTCTGAAACACTAAAAAATCTCTCTGTAATACCGGGTCTTGGCAGGCCTTGAAGTTTCTCTGATATAGTTCAAAGAAATAGCAGGAATAAAAGTGACAGATGATGTAAGGTCTAAAGAGATAGTACAGTTGGTAAGACTCTGGCTTTTCTTTAAGACCTACTCTGGTTTGATCTTCAGTATTGCTTATATTCCCCCTGAGTCCTAACAGAAATGACACCTGGGTGCAGAGCCAGGAGTCTGAACACCACCTGGTGTGGCCCAAAACTCAAAAAATAAAGTGACAGATGAGGAACAAGGAAGTCAGTGTTGATAGGGTTAGTTAATAGTATCAATTATACTTACCATCTGGTAAGGAGACGTTTGCTACTTAGAGTTAACCTTAATAGGAAAGATGAACTACAATTCAGGTCATTAACAAATGTGTGGAGAAATTTGCTCTTTTTTCCTTAACAAACTAGGTAAGGGAAAAGGAATCATTTTTCTCCTCAAAATTCCCACCTGTGGACCGAGATTAGCACCAGGAATTTTGCTCCATGACTTGGAGGCCAGCCACACATGCTAGGGGAAAAGGAAGCTCAGATAGAGAAGGGAGCACCAAATAAAGGGTGTCGGGAGGATCCTCCCAGGATGGGAGAAGCATGCTGAAAGTAGACTATAGACCAAACATGATTGTCACCCATTGCCTCTTTTGCAAACCACAGCACCCATAAGAGAGAGAGAACAAAAGGGAATGCCCTGCCACAGAGGCAGGGTGGGATGGGGGGAATGGGGGGTGGGAGGGATGCGGGACCCATGGTGGTGGAGGATGGGTGCTGGTGGAGGCATGGGTACTTGATCATTGTATAACTGAAACCCAAGCACAAAAATTTGTAAGTCTATAACTGTACCTCGTGGTGTTTCACTAATAAAAAAAAATTCCCACTTGTGGGGTCAGAGCAATAGTACAATGGGTATGGTGTTTGCTTTGCATGTGGCCAACCCAGGTTTGATTCCCAGCACCCCATTTGGTCCTCAGAGTACTGCCACATGTGACCCCTGACTGCAGAACTAGGAGTAACTCCTGAACATCACCATCTGTGGCCCAAAGATTTAAAAAATTGCACTAGCTTTTTCAGACATTCCCCAATAAATTGAGCAGATAATATTTTTCTAATTTTCCTCAGATGCTCCTGTTATTTTTATTCAAGTAATTATAGACACTTTCATACACATGATTGTTTTGCTCGTTGTTAGAGTTTCAAACCTCTGTGAAATTGATATAAGGTGGACAAATATGGCAAAACAGGAAGTTTTGAGTTGAAACTCAAGAAACTGTGTTCAAGTTCCTAATTCTTAAATTACTAGTTTGCTACATTGGATAAATTACTTTAAACTCTTGTGCCCAAGTGTTTGCAATTTGTATGTGAAGAAATGATTGGTCTCTGGATTATCTTTGAAGTCCTTCATAACTGAAAATTCTATTTGAGATGTTTGAGTGGTACATCCTTTACACTTCTAAGGCAAATGCATATAATACCTTTATCTTCATGTACACAAATTAACAGCATTGCTTCAGTTAAAATTTGTATCAATAAAGTACATTAAAAAGCAAGAGTAAAGGATCCTGGACACAGACTTTGAAGTTCTAAAAATCATGGTCTCTACTTGTGTGTTAGCCAATGACTCTATGTATGTGTGGTGTGAATGTGATGATCTGCCCTCTGCCCCAAGGTTTCTTAATCTACATTTTGCAATGTGTGTCATAGATATTTGTTTATCAAACTCTGCAACCAGCTCAGAAAAGACAAAGTACCATTTCCTTCTCAGGATCTCAGACATGTCTGATCTGATGGACTTTTCCAGTGTTTCATTCATTAAATCTGTAACCTTAAATGAGAACACCTTAACTTCCACTTTATTGATAATGCATTTAATTCCCTGTAAAAAAAAGGTATACATGCTTTGAATTTTGAAAACATTTTCCCTCCTTTCACTAGGAGGACAAGTTATAACAAATGGCAAGGTGATTCTGAATCTTTTACTTTCTCAGGGCAGGCCCTAGAGAGTTTTAGGTCACCCTACTACCAATTGACAACTTTAGTCCCCAATGAATATTTGAGTACACAAATTTCTTTTGTGTGTGTAGGGTGAGGGGCACACCCAGCAGTGTCAGGGCACCAGGCAGTGTTGGGTATTGAACCTGGGTCTCTTGCATGCAAAGCATGAACTCCAGCTCTTCAAGCCATCATAGGATTCAAGTTATTGTTTTAGTTTCGGGACCATACCCAGAAATGCTCAGGGATTTTTCCTTGTGTGGTGCTCAAGACTATGAGCAGCTGAGTGTTTTTATTTTATTTATTATAATAAACAATGACTTTATTTAATTTTTTTCCTTTCCACTTTTGCTCGAGCGAGCGGGCCCAGTAACGTCTCCATTGGAGACTTTTTGTTGTTACTGTGTCTGGCATATCGAATACTCTCGGTAGCTTGCCGGGCTCTCCGAGAGGGGCGGAGGAATCGAACTCGGGTCGGCCATGTTGGCCGCGTGTAAGGCGAACGCCCTACCCGCTGTGCTATCGCTCCTTTCCACTTTGTTTTTACTAAAACATTGAGATTTACAAAGTTATGCCTAGTTAAGCTTTCGACATAATATTGCAACACACATCCCACACCGGTGTCAACATCCATCCACCAATGTTCCCAGGTTCCATCCCATATGCCAGCCCCCAACCCCCAGTCAGCCCTCTTGACAGGTACCTTTATAAATTTGATTGTTAAGGTTTGGCTTTCTTGATTTCAGTGTTGTTGACTCTATGATTTGGATATTTGGCTCTATCATTCCTTAATACCATCTTTGTAACTGAGTCCCTTGACCTGGTCCTTTTTTCTTCTCATCTGTCTTTTACCCTTCCCTTCCACTCTTCCTTCTCTTCTCCCTATACTCTGGGGCCAAGATTGATCAGGGCATCCCCACTTTAAATCATTGCATTCCCTCATCCAGTTATTCTAAATACCTCCTGTAAGTGATATCATCCTGGCTTTGTCTGTTTCTGGCTTACTTTGTTTAACATGATGCCTTCACTTCCATCCATGTTACCAGGAATAGCATAATTTCATCAGTTCTAACAGCTGTGTAGTATTCCATTGTGTATATATACCACATTTTCATGATTCAATTATCTGTTGTTGGACATCTAGGTTGATTCCAAATCTTAGCTATTATACTGAGTGCTACAATGAATAATGGTGTGCATATATTCTTCTGAACCTCCAGAACCAGCCACCACCATGCTGAGACCACTCTCCACAGGCATGAAGGTACCGGCAGAGGAACATACGGGTCCTGGGGCTGAGATCTCCAAGCCTGCTTGGATAGGGGCTGAGCATCCTCCACCCAGATCCTCCATATTCCAGTAGCAGGGGTCACACCCACCAACTGGCCCTCTGGCGCCGTGTAATCCCATCAACGGCCAAGGCCCAGAGACTATAAAACCCAGCTCCCGGAAGCATGTGGCCGCATTTGCAGCCATGCGACATCTTATTATCTCATTCTTACTTTGGACAAACTGGCAGGCTACTGAATGTAATCTGCCCACACGGCAGAGTCTGGCAAACACCCCGTGGCGTACGCAATATGCCAAATACTAGTAACAATGATGGGTCTCATTCTCCTACCCCTAAATTAGCTTTTGTATGGCACTTTTAAAAATAATCTCAGGGCTAGGACGAAGGAGACGTTACTGGGGCCTGCTCGAGGCAATCGACGAACAACAGGATGGTTGTGATCGTGATATATTCTTCTGAATGAATGTTTTTCTGTACAGGGTATAGATACCCCAAAGTGGAAATGCTGGGTTATATGGGAGCTCAATTCTGAGTTTCCTTAGTATCCTCCATACTGTTTTCCATAGGGGTTGGACCAGACAACATTCCGATAAACAGTGGATGAGAGTTCCTTTTTCACCACATCCTTGCCAACAGAAATGGCTCCCACTATTTTTGATATGTGTCATCCTCATTGGCATAAGATAATATCTCATTGTTGTTTTTATTTGGATTTCCTTAATAAAAAGTGATCACAAACATTTTTTATGTGCCTGTGGGTTATCCATAGGTTTTCCTCAGAGAAGTATCCATTCATTTCCTCTCCCTATTTTTTATGGGGATCTTTGGTTTTTTTTATTGTTGTTGATCTTTGTGAGCACTTTATAGATACTGAATATCAACCCTTTATCTGATATGCTGAGTGCAAATATTTTCTCCCACTTAGCTGTCTTTTAGTTTAGCCCGTGTTTCTTTTGCCATACAGAAACTTTTATGTTTGGCGGAATTCCATTTGTTTAGTTTTGATTCGGTAGCCTTTGCCAATGGTGTCATATCATTAAAGACTTCTCTGAGGTATTGTAGCATTCTGCCAATATTTTCCTCATTGTACTTTATAGGTTCAGATCTGATCTCAAGGTCTTTGATCCACCTTGATTTGACTTTTGTGTAAGGTGTGAGATAATTTCTTGCATGTGGTTATCCAATTCTCCCAACACAATTTGTTGGAAAAGGCTGTCTTTGTTTCATTTCATGCTTTCAGTTCCTTTGTAAAAAATTAGCTGAGCATATATGTGGGGTTTATCCTTTTATATTCTATTTTGACCCATTGGTCAGAGAGTCTTCCTTTATTCCAATACCATGTTGTTTTAATCACAATGGTTGTATAGTAAAGATTCAAATTAGTTAGTGAGATGCCTCCCAGTTTCTTATTTTTCAGTATGGCTTTGGCTGTGCGGGTTCCTTTATGGTTCCATGCTGTCACTGTCACTGTCCTCCCATTGTTCATCAATTTGCTTTAGTGGGCCCAATAACATTGTGAAGCTTGTTACTGTGTTTTGGCATATCAAATACGTCAGGGTAGCTTGCCAAGCTTTGCTGTGTGGGTGAGATACTCCCGGTAGCTTGCCAGGCTCTCTGAGAGGGGCAGATAAACCGAACCCGGGTTGGCCGTGTTGGCCGCAGGCAAGGCAAACACCTACGTGCACAAACTTTTAATTGACTGGAGGAACTGAGATTCTATTTAATTTCGGGGGAGAGCTTCGGTCTATACCTAGTGGTGCTCTGGATTTATTCCTGGCTCTGTGCTCAGAAGTCTCCCCTGGTGGTACAGGGGCAGGGAGAGGGAATATGTGGTGCTAGGAATTGAATAGAAATTAACTATTTGCAAAGACCTTAGGCCCTGTATTATGTCCCTGACTATTATTATTATTACTATTACTATTATTACTATATTTGGGGGTCACACCCCACCAGTGCTCAGTGTCTAGTTCTGTGCTCAGCAGTGACCCCTGGTGGTGATCACAGTATCATATGTGTTGCCAGGGACTGAATGCCTTTGTCAGCATGGCTAATCCATTGCATTACCTCTCTGGTCCCTAGATTTAAACCTGGCTCTCTGACATGCAAAATCATTTAATGCTATCTCCAGGGCCATGGTAGTATAAGAACAATCTCGGAAGCCTTTTGTCTCATGAAGGTACAGCTGTAGCGTGAGCTTCTTCTTTATCTTGAAATAAAAACCTTTGTAATAGCATAGTTATCTCAGACTCTCTAGCTAACAGGGTCTTTACATTGGTAATTATTTCTCACTTTACAGGTTTTCTCTTGTTAAAACCTGTTGTAGATAAGATAAAGACTCAACCGCAGTTAACCTTTAGTGAGTTTTATCAGGAAATTGATTTGATCTGCAGATTATCTGAAAACCTGTTGCTGCTTTTTAAAAAATAGTTCTTGGCTGTTTCTTTTTTTGCTAGTTTTTAGATGAGCATGGTGTGGTGTTTTTCTTGTGCTCCTATGTTCCGTGTTTCTTTCTCTGTTCAGTGTTTCTTGTAGGTGCTTTCTGAAAATGCAAAAGACTCCTGCAGAATTCTGGGAAGGGCAAGGGAAGAGAAAAACTAGCCTGAGGGCCTTATAAGGCTGATGAAATCCTTTGCTCTTGCTCTGGTAGTGATGGGACAGATAAATATGCTACTTGTTGGATGCCTGTGGCCTGTATGCCTATATTTATTCCCCTGAAAAGATGTTAAAATTTTACAAATGGTCCTAGCAGAAAAGAGATTCACTATCCCTGGAGTAGAGTGGTGCGTGTGAAGGAGGGTGGTGCTGTGAAGGTGAAGGAGTTTTTTATTTATTAATTTGTATATTTGGTTTGGGGCCACGTCCAGTGGCTTGTGCTCTGTGTTCAGGGATCACTCCTGGTGGGCTCAGGGGCCCATATGGGGGAATTGTGATCTAAGTCAGGTCAGCCAAATGCAATGCAAGCACTGTATCTTCTGAACTATCTCTCTGACTCTGAAGGAACCACTTATATCAGTATATTCTGCTCAGAAAAGCCTTCTCTCCCCAACAATCCCTTCCCAATGGAATATTAAAATATGTACTCTTGCCAAAAAGCAAACACCCAAATTAAAATACTATTTTAGTTTTTTATTTTAATTGAGAGGCAGGTTTAGGGCTGCACTTGTCTGTGCTTATGGCTTAATCCTGGCTCCGTGTTTATGGATCACTCCTGAAGGGGCTCAGGAGATCATATGCAGTGTCAGATATCAAACTGGGGTTTTCCATACACCAGGCAATTCCTTTTTATTTTCTTTTTTCTTTTTTTTTTCTTTTGACCATGCCCTGTGATGCTGAGGGGTTAGTATTGGTTCTGCACTCAGTAATTACTCCTGATGGGACTTGATGGGTCATCTGGGGTGCTGTGAATTGAACCCTGGTTGGCTGCATGCAAGGCAAGCACCCTACCCTCTATACTATCACTTTGGTCCCACACCAGACAAATCCATTACCCTCTGGAATATCTCTCAGGTTCAATTTTAGTAGCTGAAAAATACTATCTTTACCTTGAATCAAAAACGATTTGTTTTGGGTGGGTGACTTATTCAAGAAACTTTTTTTTAACTTTAAAATTACTATAGTGGTTTTTACAGCGGATCACCTTATGTGTTTTCTTTTTGATGATTTTATTTTTAGGCCACATCTACCTGTGATCAGGACTTATTCCATACCTGTACACAGGGATCACTCCTCGCGAGATTCAGGGAACCATATGTGATTCTGGGGATCAAACCCAGGAAGGTTGCTTATAGCCCAAGCACTCTATCTGCTATACTAACACTCCGGCCCTTGCATTTGTTCTCTTATTGAAGGTCACTTATCAGTAAAACTATTACTACAGATTATTTTTTCAAATTATTTTGAAAATCCAAGGAAATGTGATTTGATGATATAAGTCAATTATCTTATTATTTGATAAGATAACAACAAATCTACATCTAGAAATAAGAAACTAACCAAGGCCAGAAAGATTCCACAATGGAGAAGGCACTTGCCTTGCATGTAGCCGAGCCTGGTTGGATCCTCAGTACAACCTGAGCATTCCCAAAAGTGATCCCTGATCACAGAACCAGGAGTAAACCCTGAACACAGTCAGATGTGGGCCCCAAGCCTGGAACTAACCAACCAAACAAAAACAGACAAACTTGGACTTTCTGCATGCAAAACATTTGCTCTAACCCTTTGGCATTCTCTATTGCTCCCTGTGGTAAGAATTGTAAAGATTATTAATGGTAAATATTTTTAAGTATATGAAGAAATTGGCACTTATATTCTATGAGTAGGTGTGTAAATTGGTTTGACCTATTTATTTCTTTTTTATGTTTTGGGTCCCACACCTGGAAGTGATAATAGGGTTACTGCTGGCTCTACACTTTGGAACTACTCTTGGTGGGGCTCAGGGTACCATATGGGATACTGGAGATTGAACCTATGTTGGCAATGTGCAAGGCAAACACCCTACCTGCTGGACTCTCTCTGTAGCCCTTGAAAGCATTTTGATAATACATTTACTTAAACATGTGACCTGTCTACTTAGTTTGGCCCTTTTAAGGAAAATTTTGACAATGTCTTAAAGGATTTTAAATATACATACATTTTGATCTAGTGCCTTTCTCGCTTTTTAATTGTACTTGGAATATTTTAAAAAATAAGGAGGAAGAAGAAGAGAGAGAGTGAGAGAGGGAAAATGTGCCTGCCGTAGAGCCATAGAGGCAGACTGGGGGAGGGGAGGTGGCAGGAGAAAAACTGGGGTCATTGGTGGTGGGAAATGTGCACTGATGGAGGGATGGGTGTTGCATTATTGTATGACTGAAACCTGATCATGAACAGCTTTGTAAAGTTATCTCATGCTGACTCAATTAAAAATATTAGGGGGAAAATCTGGACTCTTCAACCAAAGGTATAAGGAACATTATTATGGCACTTTACAAAATAGTTCAAAGAATGTTTTGCAGATACTTTGATAACTAAATATAAACTGTCACTGTCTGTCACTGTCCTCCCGTTGTTCATCAATTTTCTTGAGCAGGCCCAGTAACGTCTCAAAGTTGTGAGACTTTGTTGTTACTGTGTTTGGCTTATCGATATACGTCACGGGGAGCTTGCCAGGCTATGCCCTGCGGGCAAGATACTCTTGGTAGCTTGCCAGGCTCTCCGAGAGGGGCTGAGGAATTGAACTCAGGTCGGCCATGTTGGCTCCATACAAGGCAAACGCCCTACCCGCTGTGCTATGGCTCCAGCCCATATATAAACATTACACAAAATTTTTCTATATATTAGTGAGTGAATGAAAGAAAATTGTAGGGGGCCAGATCAATAGTGCAGCAGGTAGGGCACTTGCTTTGCACAGAGCTGACCAGGGTTTGATTACTGGTGTCCCACATCATCCCTGAGCACTGCCAGGAGTAATTCCTGAGTGAAGAGCCAGGACTAACCACTAAGTATTGCCAGGTGTGCCCCCCTCTCAAAATAAAATTGTAAGACAATATTATAATATATTCTTACTTGGGAAAATCTAAGCACAGAAAACATTTGGAAATAGGTAGATAGATATGGATATATATATATTTTGATGTATTTCAGATATATTTCTACATATATATTTATATATATGACTATTCTGAGTTTCTTATAAAAATATGGCTTAATTGGTCTACCAATTAATGGTTTTCATATGATTAGTCAATTCTAAGCATTGCAGAAACAAAACCCTACCCCAGACAGTTCAGTAGTTATCACCATGGAGCAAGGTCAGATTTTATTTTATTTTTTGCTTTAAGTGCAGCTATTTGAACAAGAGGAGTGAATAAGTACTTTTTGGTAAATGAAAATAAGAATGAGATAAAAATTGAAAAGTGGGCTTGCCATGTGAAAACTTACTTTACAGTGCCTTTTAGGGCTGTACTGGTCCATTGACGTATCACAAAAGTTTGGACATCTTCACATAGGGCCTAAATTGTACTATGACTCAGTAAAGAGACTAGTCACAGGGAGGACCCAATTCATCAGCCAAATCTAGATTGGACTGCAATACCCAAATTTTGCCCAATGGCAACAAAATCAGATTTTTTCTACTCTTTTGTAAACATAACTGAAATGAGCTCACAGAAAGTTGAAGTTAGTTACCTGTTCTAAAAGCTGCTTGTATAGATGGTTATGATTAGATACATACCATAGCTAGAAATAACTCAAAAATATATGAGCTCACATTTAAGGTATTTGCTTAAAATTTTCCCTATAAGACAAATAGATATAATATGGTAAGATGTTCCAAAATGAGACTTTGATTCTCTTTTAGATGGGTTTATGTGTTTAGATGAACATGTGAAAGAAAGGATACTTAGTTCAGCTATATGCACTCTGAAATAGCAACTGTGTCTGCCTCACAGTAGTATGGTGAGGGTAAAATGAAACAATGTGTTTGGGACCTCACCTGACATAGAGTACTCAATAAATTGTAACCATTATCATTCAATCTTGTTGCTAAAGGTTTTCCATTGGAATAATACTATCTAGGCCTGATAAGTGTTCCAACTGAAGGAGACAGTTTTACTAGGATATTTTATTTTGAAGAAGGTCCACTTTGAATAAATGTTCAAAGCAGAGTAAATAGGTATAATGATGGGGTTTGTTCATTTCACAGAAGGCATTAGCAAAGGATGTGTTTAGAGGACTGAAGGAATGGGGCTAGCTTGGAGGTCAGACAGTGGTTGAATAGATGAAAGTAAAGGTGGCTATGGATTACTTCTCAAGGAATTTAGCCTTTGACTTTAAAGAAAAATGCTCAATAAGTAGAAGCATGTGGAGAAAGACTCAAGTGTGGTACAATAGGACATGCTTCTGTTGGGGTTCCTTTTTTCCTCAACTGTAAAATGAGGGGATCCAAGTAAGTAATTAGTAGTCACCATTTTCTAAACATCATGAGTCAGGAATTTTATGAGCATGATTTTAATTCTCCCTCAAAAGAGCTTTATGCATGAAGTGCCAATATCATGTCTAATTTGCAGATGAGGGGACCAAGGCTCTTAAGAGGTTATGTAACTTGGTCTAGAGTCCCATTGTTTTCCATCCTCCTACCCTGCTGTCTCTTAGCTCTAATAGTCAAAGATTCCAAGAAGCATTTCAAAATGTTGTAGTTATATTACTTATCTTAAAAAACTGGGGCCACACCTGGAAGTGCTTAGGGCTTACTCCCAGCTCTGCGTTCAGAGATCACCCTTGGTGGCCTCAGACGTGCTGGAGAGGTGCAAGGCAAATGCCATACCCACTGTACCATCACTTTAGTCCCCATATTTTACTCATCATTTTAAATATGGGAGAGTATAGCATCTTTTTATCTGTAAAAGGGAAATGAAAATAAAGAGATTTAAAATGTTGTGCTACTGCTGATCTTTCTTTTTCTCCTAACATTACTGGACTAGAATCACTATAGAAAGTAGATAAAAATGCATGAAACAGAACTTTTTTTGCATATTTCATGATAGGTATAACCTATTTTATTTACCTCTGGCTTTAGGGGTGATATATTTTGTTCTTTCATTTGCTTTTAACAAGTTCAACCCATATCTCTATTTTCCATTTATTTTCCAGTTTCCTTCGCTTTGTTGTTTCTTGAATAACCAATGACTGGGATTTCACACACAGTGGATTTTGGTGCTTACCTAGGTTGAACTGTTTGTGCTTGTACACACCTTGATTACAGTACTCAGCAGTACAGGGATTGCTCAGGGCCTCACTTTTTGGTTGTGATTACCTGGTTGTTGGCACTGGAAATCAAAGACTTTGTTGTGGCACCAAGGATTCCAACAGCAGTGTGGTGAGGATAGTATTTAGATATGTGGGAAGTTCTAGAGATCAACCTCAGAACTGTGTCAACTTCCAAGTTGCAAAGTAGAAGCCCTACAGTGGAGCTATTGCTGTACTCAACAGGGATAACTTGTACAAATAAGTATGACATTTTAATTTTTTCCCACTTAAAATATTATTAAAGCAATATGTAGATTTTATACATAAGATAGATATAGATATATAGATATATATGCCACACCCTATGATACTCAGGGTTTGCTCCAGGCTCTGTGCTCAAGGAACACTCCTGGTGGGGTTCAGGAGAACATATATATATGGTGCCCAGGATCAAACTCAGGTCAGACATGTGCCAGGAAAGTTTCCTACCTACTTTATTATAAGTCTAGCCCCAGAAAATATTTAAAGGGGACAGAAGAGGTAGGAGTTTCATGTTAGAGTTTGTGTTTCTGTTTAAAAAAATTATTATAATATAGGTTAACATTTATAATAGTGTTAACATTTCTGGTTTTGATGTGTTACTGTACCTCAGCACCTCCATATACAAGGCCCTCAACTGAATGTTACATCTAGTCCATCTGTTCCTTCTTCCACCAGTCTCTGCTTGGTAATCTGAGTTTTGTAATCCATGGTCAAGTATTTATCATCATTTGATATCATCTAGTCCCTTGGTTTGTTTCTAGATACTACAAATGAGTGATTTTATTTGATATTTGTCTTTCTCTCTCTAACTTAATTAGCTTGATACTCTCCACTTCCATCCATGTTGCAGCAAACTGCAATATTTAATCTTTCTTTATAGCTGTATAGAATTCCATAGTGTGTGTGTGTTTGTGTGTGTACACCATAACTTCCTTATCCACTCATCTATCATTGGATATTTTGATTGTTTACATATCCTAGCTATGTGACAAACACTACAATAAACATAAGTAATCATATATGTATTTGAATCAATGTTTTCTGTGTTGTGGGGGAGAGGGTAGATGCTGAAAAGTGAAATCACTGGGTCTGAATTTTCAAAAAAAAGGTGCCCAATTTTTCAAAAAAGTAGCGATAGCACAGCAGGCAGGGCATTTGCCTTGCATGCAACCAACCCAGGTTCAATTCCTCCACCCCTCTCGGATAGCCCTGCAAGCTACCGAGAGCATCTCACCTGCACGGCAAAGTCTGGCAAGTTACCTGTGGTGTATTCAATATGCCAAAAATAGTAACAAGAAGTCTCACAATTTGTTGTCAGACATTACTGGTGCCCGCTACAGCAAATCGATGAACAATGGGAGGACAGTGCTACAGTGCTACAGTTTGAGTTATTATTATGCTCATAGTGAGACCATCTTTTGTCTAGGTTTCTGATTTCAGCAGTTGTTTCAGGAGTGCCATTGAAGACAATATTTGACATGGATAATGTCTGAAAAAATAAGGTTTTGTTAGTGACAAAAAATAACTTTTCCATGTAAATGTCATCACAAAACTCAGCTGCTTTTCGTTAGACCATAGGAGGAGATTATTGTTTTACAAACCTGTTATGTTTAACACACAAAGACTTGTAACACAGTCAATGAAGAACAGTTGCTTTCTGCCCTTCCATAAATAACTAATACCAAGAGCAGCCTGGCTATCTATTTCGGCTTCTTGTTACAGGAAAGAAAAATGGGTAAGGTCTAAGTATCAGGTCCTACTACAGAGGTAGCCTATTAAACTCTATTTGGCTTCAACTGGTTTAATTTTCATGGCTTCAGAGTTTTCTATGTTTTTTTTTTGGTGGGGGGAGGTTGGTTGTGTCACACATAGCAGGGCTCAGGGATTAATCCTGGATGTGCTGAGGGCTACCATATATGGTTTTGGGGATTGAACTGTGCAACACAAGTCATGTGTGACACAAGCACCTTAACCCTCGTACTGTCTCTTTGGAATCATTTTTTTTCAGAGCTGGGGCTCAAAACCAGTGTCTCACAGATATAATGCAAGTGTTCCATTATTACACTACATCTCCAGCCCTTAGGTTGTATTTTTAAACTATCAGCAGTACCACACATTTTCCTAACTCCTATTTCTGTTTCTCAATTATCTATAATTGGATTGGGAGTTATGAGTAAGACTTATTATTAAGATAGCCAGATAGAATAATAAGTACTCAATCTAGCAGACTTCAGAAATGTGGTAGAAGACCCAGACTGTCTTCTACTTGTCACTTGTGTGACTGGAGAAACCAGCATCTGTTTCTCCATCTGAAGAACAGGGATAATAAACCCCTGTACTCCAGATTTGTAAACAATATTTTAAATGTTCTTTCTAAAATGTCAGGCAGCTGGTAGGGGCAATTTGCTCCTGGGTAAGTTGTTCTAGAAAATTTCTGATGAGACAAAATGAAAAAAAAAAACCTTGTTTTGATCCCGGAAAAAGTGAGAAAAGGAAAAGCTAGAAATAGTGTGAACGTACTGGGTTTCCTTTTGGGAGATGTAGTTCTTTCTTCTTCATTTTGGTTGTGGTTGTGTGGAGGAAAAGGGGAGGTATGGTAGAAGATAGAAGGTAGCTAGAATTGTCAACATTAATTAAGAGCCTAAATGATAAATATCTTAAAAACACACGTAATTTCTTGGTCTGATAAATACATCTATATTATACATCAGCATATACACATAGGTGTGTACGTATACATAGTTATGCATACAAACGGAACTGATCTCTTCAGGCTCTTTCTCCTTTATCTTGTAGACCAAGGACAGTAAGCTGAGGACTATGTTCAGAAGGAATTACCCAATTAGGAAGATCTGGGTTAACCCTTCTAGTTATTGAAATTGACAAAATTAATGTTCAATTATAGAGCTCCCCAATAGATTGGTTGAGGTGCCACATTGGGCTGTTTTGTATCTATGCTTCAATTTCACAACTATATGCTAAGTTAGCTGAGGGCAGGCATGATCATTCCTTCAGTGTTTTACATTAACACTACTATAGATGACAGTGCTCTGTGCACTGTAGGGATGCAGTGAATTATATAGTTGACAAATGATTACTTATTTCTGGTATTACAACAAGATCTCATAAAGTAAACATGACAATTAAATTTGTTTTTGAAGTCCTAAACTTTCTAGGTCAATTTCAAAAAAGGAAGTTACACGGCCACCATGACAATATTTATAGACATATTACATGTAAGTGGGTGAACCTGTTGGAAATTATACGAGTAACCCCACTTCAGAGTAGTAACATACACAAGCTTGAACTTCTATACTCTCAAGTTGTGTGCCTCCAACCATCAAGAGTGCTGCTTGAGGTACTTATTAAAAATTAACATTTCTCAGCTTCACTCAGATCCAAAGCAAAGCATCTGAAGGGTCCTGGCTCCGATATCCATGATTTATCAAGCATTTCAATGTTTGATATTTACTCAAATTTAAGGAGCCTAGACTGTAGTAAGGTGGTCATGCACACGAACACACGCACACATACACTATTAACTCTCGTAACTGCAGGAAACTGGAGAATATCAAGTGAAATGAAGTGTTCATTACTGGCAGGAAAAGGAAGCTAGTTCTCCATTGTGGATCAGGGAACTGAAAGAATCTTGGTACACTGTATCCTTTGGCGATCTTTTCTCCACAGTGTATCCTGGCTCATTTGCAATTATGTTCTGTCCATTTTAAAGTTCAGAGATAGTTCATTAAACTTTTAGTTTTCGAAACAACCTCTTTAATTTATTAAAAACAGTATTCGTAGGACTGGCTCCGGACTCCTAAAATTGGTCACAGTGACTTTTTCTTACGAGTCGTGAACTCTTATTATTGCACCATCAGGGAAAAGGAAGACACGAGTGAAAATCCGGGATCTTTGTGATCTCTACTAAGCGGGCGGGTGCGGGGATGGTAAAGCGTGAGACAAAATTAATAGAAGAAGGTGGCTAGCTCTGCCTGGGGAGATCATGATGCAATTTAGTCGGAAGATGTTAAGATCTCTCCGGAAAGGTAGCGTAATGAGGTCGAAGGGTGAGTTATCTTTGAAGGATTGCCGGAAGACAACCCGAGGGGATCTTCAGTCGTGTGTGTGGTGGGGGAGGGAGGGCTGGCAGAGGTGGGGGCGAGGGTCCGTTCTCCACCTTGCGGAAATCCAGCTGGATCAAGAACCTTCGAAAAGACGCAGCCCGGGTGTGGAGCCTAGCGGCAGAGGCTCGGAAACAGTAGTTCCCACCTGCGGCTAGCCCTCAGGGAGCGGATACCCGACTCCACTGCTCGGTGCCCCCCTCTGCCTTCCCCCGCAGCACCCCTCCCTCTCTGCCGGTAGCCCCGGACCCCGCCTTTTCGGCTGACGTCCGGGAGAGCGGAGGCGGGCGTGTGGGTGGGCCGAGCCGTCGGCTGCCAGCGATTCGGCCGGCTGAGCCACACCACCGCGCGCCCCCGCTCCTCCCGCCCCTCCGGGCGCGTCTTTTCCGGGCTCGCGCCTCCGCGCCCCTCGCCCCGCCTCTGCCCGCCGTCCGGGTGCGCGCGCGCCGCTGCGGCTTTTTCTCCGGCCTCCGCGGCGCGCCCCTCCTCGACTAGCGCTAGCGGGCACGCGGCTTCCCGACTCCTGGGTGCCGAGCCGGCCGGCCGTGAAGACGTAGCGGGCGAGCGCCTCAGGTGAGTGAGCCCTGCCCCGGGGGCTCTGATCCCGGCACCCCAGCCTAGCGCGATCGCGGGGTCTCAGCTCCCGAAGCGCCCCTGTCCTGCACCTGAACCCCGAAGACGCTGAGCCAGTCCTCCCGTTCCCGGAACCGGCTTGCCGGCTTTCTGGGGAGCTCTGACGGTCTAGCCGCCCGCTTTCCCGGGAGCTGGGGAGATTCCCGAGGTCCCTGGATCTTCTTTCCTCGAGTGCCTGGCCTGCCTCTACCTGCTGCCCGCCGTCTCTCCAGGGCCAGAAGCATCTTCCCAATCGGGCGACCCGTGCTTTGCAGGGACCCTTGGAGAGGCGCACATCAAGTGCTTGCCAGACCTCCAAACGACCTTTAGGGCGCCCCTAGACCTCAGCTCCATTTTGTGCTTCGCCGGGCACTCACTATTTGAGGACTGCCTTGAAAACATCCACCCTTGGAATTTGAGGGATGCCCTGGCTTCTGTTAGATAGCCTCTTAGCTTCTCGATCTTTAGGGATATTAGCAAACAGCTGGATTCCTGAAGCAGTTGCCTCTTATTTTTTCCTGTTCTTTCTATCGACATCCCTGCTCACAGTGGTTGCCTTATATTTAGCATTAGCTTCATTCACTTCCTCTTCCTCTCATTTAAGTGCCCTCCAGTAACAAGCGGGGCTGTCGATAGCACTTAGAAAAATCGGAGAATATGATTCATTGCCTAACCCCATCAAGGGGTTACATATTTTAAATGAGACGTCATTTCGTCTCTTCACTCCAGCATCTCCTTCTGAGACTTTTTTTCACCCTCTTGAAATGAATGTGCCCTTTTCGCTCTTTTCACCTTTAAGAAAAGCAGCCGTCGCTGTAAGAAACCTCGGTGAGATGCAGCATGTGGGCAGAGAGGCGTATAAATGAACCCCTTTGAGAAAAATTCAGCCGTCTGCTTCATTGGCTAGTGGTTTAATCAACGTCTCAGTTTCCTCATCTACAAAATTGAGGGAGGTTGGACTTTAGCGCAAATAAGGATCGTGCTGGTATTTTGATTCTACAACCTCTAAATTAGGAATGTGTTGCTGCATAACGGAGATGAAGTCGATTATAGCCCTATTTCCTGGTCCTTGCTTGTCACTTTAGGTTTTCCTCTATTTGCCTCTAACAAATAGCTTTTGTATGTTTGTGTTTGGGGCCACACCCAGTGGGGGATCAGAGGTGATTAGTAGCTCAGTGCTCTGGGTCTTACCTGACTCTGGGGACCATGCTATTCCAGGGATGGAACCCGAAAAACAGGCTTTCACATTAAAAGCATGTGCTCCAGCTGTTAAGCTCCCTCCTCAGTCCTCTAACCGCACATTTTTCTACCAGGATTCATATGGCCCCTGTGTTTTCCCAGGATAGTCCAAGGGGGCCAGAGGTGAAAAATCACGTGGGGGGGGGGCTTGTCATGACAATAGGGGGCCAGCAGGGGTGCACAGAAAGGAAACATGGTTGGACTTGGAGGGGGCACTGAAAGGAAACACGCTTGGGAGAGGGTCACCTTGGTGAAGAGGCTGAGAAGCACTGCAGACTGTATAATGTAGATTGTTTAAACTGGTCTGGGTGCATAAGGCCAAGTTGATTGATTCTCTTACACTACCATCATTGAGCATATGGATCAAAATAGTTTAAGGTTGTTTTTTCATTGTAAGATAGCTTCTCTCTGCAATTGAAGCTGCTAAAGTTAAAGATTTCTAAGATTCCTATTAGACCTGTTAGAATTAACACCCTCTGTGCCATTTAGATGGAGGATAAGATATTACACTGTTAGTATATTTATTGCTCTGAAAAGGCAAGTAGTTTGACACCTCCAACTCCACTGAAGGTGTTATGCAACAATTAAAAGCTTGAGTAAATTCAGTGAAAGAAATAAAAATATCGAAATAGTTCAGATTTTATAAAAGGGTAGGAGTTCCTGGGATTTGAACTCAGGGCTTCATGTATGTGCACCAGCACTGTATCACTGAGCTAGACACCAGTGTTTTAGAATTTGTCTTAGGGGTTGGATAGGTGGACAAAGGCAAGTTTGAATCAAGTGAAAAAAAGATATGAACAAAGATTTAAGGGACTTCAGGTCTAGTTCTAGCTCTAGCTATTCATAAAACCCAGAATAGATCACTTTATATTCCTTAGTTTTGATTTCTGTAAAGCATCTTGATGGTTGGCACTGTGATTACACAATTTCTCTGATTTGCATTCTACCATCATATATATATATATACATATACATATTTATGTGTGTATTTCATTACAAATGTTGTAAACCTTTATCCTCAAAGATTTCTAGTCTATATATACATAATTCTTAATTCACCCTTTCCATATGAATTACTGGAAGTCTATTTGTTGGGAACCATTTTACATTATCTGCTATCTTTAACTTCTGCTCATAACAGTGAAATGTGAGAGTGGACTGTGAAATACCACTATTACAGTGTGGTATTTCACTGTGGAATACCACAGGTTTTCATTAAACAATCATGACTTTTAGAAAATTGTTAAGAGAAAGACCTGGAATTGAAATTGGCTAGAAACTTTATTAATTATTTTGCGTGGAGGGGTCACAGTTAGCAGTGGTTATTTTCAGTGGTGTTGATTTGATGGGAAGGGGACCGTGCAGTGCTGGGGAGCAAAACTAGGTCTCCTGCATGCAAACCCTATACTCAGTCCTTTGAACCTTCTCTTGGGCCCCACTTTTTTGGGTCTTGTTTGGCTAGGCATTTTACAGAAACAAGGGTCAGAGATGTGGTTCAGAAGTGGGGAACGTGTTTCATATGTGTGAGGTCCTCGGTTCAGTCCTTGGCACTGAAAAAGAAGCATTTAACTTGTTTTCATTATTTCATGTATTTATACAATTTATTTACTTATTCATCGATAATATATCTTGAGCTATGCCCTCGAATATGATGCTCAAGAAGACAATTCCAGAGCCAGAGAGGAGGAACAGGGTAAAGGTACTTGTCTTGCATGCTGCTGAGCTGGGTTTAATACCTGGCACTATGTATGATCAGTCCCACAGGAGTGATCCCTAAGCCAGGAGTAAGCCCTGAGCATATCCAGATGTGACCCAAAACCAAACAAACAGAAAAGATAATCCTTTTGCTAGTTTGGGATGATGGCAGCGAAACTGTGGAGAGCCAGATGGATGTCAGTTTTTATTTCTATTAACTGCAACAATCAAATTGGGGATATAAGGACTAGAGTGATAGTACTGTAGATAAAACGTTTGTATCCCACAGCATCCCATATGGTCTTTTTGAGCCCATCTGGAGTGATCCCAGAGTGCAAAGACAAGGAGTAAGCCCTGAGCACAGCAGGATGTGCCTTCCCCCAAAACCAAATTAGGAATGTAAACAAAATCTCCAGAGTGGTAAGGCTCTACAGGGAAGGAGATGGTTGTTTTGTAGCCTATGGGCTCTCTCACTCGCCCTCTCTCCATTTCTCCTTTTGCTCCCTCCCTCCATCCCTTTGTCTTTCTCAACACCTCTTGAGGCAGTGTTCTAGGATCGTATGTGGAGCTAAAATCCTGGGCTCCTGCTTGCAAAGTATGTGCTCTATTCCTTTGAGCAATCCCCTTGCCTGGCCATTATTAAAGGATTTTTGGGGGGTAGGGCAACACCCAAATCTGAATAGCTGTGTTTAGGGGTTATAACCAACTTGGTGCTTGGTGTTTGATCCTGTTGCTACTAGGGGATCACTCTGGTACCTGGAATTGAACCTGTGTCTCTTGCATACAAAGTGTATGCTCAAGCCCCTTAAACTATGTTTTGGATTTGGGTGTGGGCGGGGGGGGGGCACCCAGTGGTGTTCAGCACTTATTCCTGGCTCTGTGCTCAGGGATCATTCCTGAGGAGGGCTTCAGGATTGAATTTGGTTCAGCTATGTGCTAGTCAAGGCTCTTATCTGCTCTACTATCTCTCTAGTTCAACTACTTTTATATATGGTTACAATGGTGTTAACTGTTTGTGGTACTGTTTTTACACATTTACCTGCTGGCATTTCTTTAAAAAATCACTTTTCTGTAGATTACTTAGGCTTTTGTGAACACAAAAGGTTTTCCCCCCTACTTTTGTATATGATTTCTTTAAATAATTAATTATTTTTAAAGAATTTTTTGTGTGTTTTGGGGCCATACGCTATCGCACTTTGGTTATTCTCTGGGGTATCATGCAGTGCTGATAATTGATCCCGGGCTTCCTGCATGCAATGCATGTGTTCAGTACATTGAGCTATCTTTATGGCACCATTTCTTTAACTGTTTCTTTTGATATAGTTAAAGGTTATCATATAGTTATAATAATGGGGCTGGAGTGATAGTATAGTGAGTAAAGCACTTTTCCTTGCGCATAGCTGACCTAGATTTGGTCCTTGGGACCACTTATGGTCCCCAGACCCTTCCAAGAGTGTTCTCTTAGTACAGAGCCAGGAGTAAGCCCTGAGCACTGTTGGATCTGGTACTTCCCTAAACAACAACCAAAGAGAAAATACCTGGGGGGGGCGGGGTTTGGACCACACCCATTGCTTCTCAGGGCTTTCTCCAGGCTTTGCACTCAGGAATACTCCTGGAGGTGCACAGGGTATCAAATGGGTTGCCACAGATCGAACCCAGGTCAGCTGTGTGCAAGGCAACTGCCCAACCCACTGCATTATCACTCTATCCCCAGAAAAAACTTTATTATATCACAACAAATTTTAAGTAGACATAATGTATTCATCTCAATTTCAGGTATCATCACTTTTACATGCACTCATTTGCATGAGGGTATTAGTTATTCAGTGTCTCTTGCTGTGTGAATTCATGTAAGCACCAACATGATCAAGATACAGAACAGGATTATAGCACTTAGTACAATAGCTAGAGTACATCAACGGCTTAAATGTCCAATGACAGGTTAATGAACAATGAAGCTGTAGAATATATGAATATAAAGAATACTATGCAGCTATAAGAAAGAAAGGTAACTTATAGTTTGCTACAACTTAGATGGAACTGGAGTATATTAAGCAAGTAAGTCAGAGAGAAAAGGAAAAATATTGGATGACCTCACTCATTTGTAGTATATAAACAAAGCAAGACAATAGACAGTATTGAATGATGACAAACCCTTGACCTTAGATTATACAACTGAGATTACCTAGCAGGGTGGGAGGATGGGGAATAAAGAGACAGATTAGAGGTAACATAAGGATGTTGGTGGAGGGTTTGAGGTACTTTGGTAGTGGGGAAGAGCAGTAATAGTGTATCAAAATCATAAATGTTAACATTATTATAAACATGTACCTAAACTACAGTGTTAATTGAGAAACAGATACGGAACAGTTTTATTACCAGATCCCATGTGCCTTTTTACAGCCACAGCCTTCTTCCTTCTTCCCTGACCCCTGACACCCAAAATCTGTTTTTCATGTTTATAATTATATCATGTCAAGAATTTGATATAAATGAAGTTGTATGCTATATGTAGCTGTCAAGATCAGCTGTTTTCACTCAACACAATTCACTGGAAATTCATGTAGGAAATATATCTTGTATCTATAGTTCATTTACTTTTGCAGGTGGTGTTTAGGCAATACCTCATGATGCTCAGGGCTTAGTCTTGGCTCTGCTCTCCGAAACCACTCGTAGAAGTGCTTGGGGGGACCATAAGCAGTGTCAAGGATGGAAATGAGGTTGGCTACGGTTAAGGCAAGGGCAAGTGCCTTAACCCTGGTACTGTCTCTGGTCACTATAGTTAATTTATTTTCATTGCTGAATTGTATTCCATGCTATAGATGTCCTACACTTTGTTTAGACATTCACCCATTGGTGTTTGACTGTTTCAGTTTTTTTAAAATTTGTTTTTTGGTCATGTGTAATGGTGCTCAGGGCTTAATATTGGCTTTGTGCTCAGAATCACTTCTGATGGGGCTTGGCGGACCACATGGGTTGCCAGAGATTGAACCCTTGTCGACTGTATGCAAGGCAAGCACCCTACCCATTGTACTATCACTATGGTCTCTGTTTCCATTTTTAAACAACCTATTATAAGTAAAGCTCTCATAAGCAGTTGTTTGCTGGTTTTGGTATAAATATAAACTTCCATTTCTCTGGAATAAATGCCCAAGATAGCAGTTGCTAGTTGTTTGGTAGTTGTAGGTTTAATTTTAGAAACTGCTATTTTTTTCCAGGGTGCCTTATCAATTTATCCACCAAGTAGGTACAAGATTGATTCTTATCTTTGCTACCATTTGGTATATCACATTTATAAATTTTAGCCATTCTTATAATTGTGCAGTGATATCATAGTTTTAATTTGCATGTTCCTATGGCTAATGACATTGAGCATCTCTTCATGTGATTGTTTACATGTCTTTATTAGCAAACTATATGTTTACCTCATTTGTCCATTTTTTCAGTTGGATATATATATATATATATATATATATATATATATATATATATACGTATATATATTTGGTTGGTAATCAGTGACCGTTTATTTTTCCCATTTGGATGTTTTTTAACCACTGGGTTCTGTGAGTTGTCTATATATCTGACACAATCTTTTTTTAAATCAGATACATGGTTCTCAGTTTGTGGCTTGAATTGACATCCCTTTTGAAGGGAGTTGCACAGAACAAAAAATAGTCTTCACTTCTGCTGAGTTCCACTTTATCAGTTTCCCCTTTTATAAATCCTGACTTTGGTGTCAAATGTCTTAGTCATCTGTTCCATTTAATTATATCTCTTGTTCTTTCTGTAAGCACTGTGAGCATATTGTCTGTCACCCATCCCAGAACCAGATGTAGTCTGTGAACAAGTGGTGTTGATGGTTAAGATGAGTATGAATATAGACTCAAGCCTCCTCTTATGATATCAAAATGGCTGCTCATCTTTCTTGCCTTAAATACACTATCTGCCTAACTGTGCCATCAAATGAAATACTTAAATGAGTGTTTAAAAAACAAAATAGATGCATTATGCACCAAGGAGATTTTAGATTTCACTTTCTAACTTTAAAGTACTTAGACAGATTGTTTTTTTTTGTTGTTGTTTTTGAAATCAGGGTTTCAGAAAGTAAGGTATGAGACAAAGGCAAGTAATGCGATGACACATTTGTGTTCTCATTTACTGTATTTTGAAAATCTACTTCTGTATTTTGAGTGGTGGAGTTGCAAATCTTGACCGTATATTTAGTAATCTCTTTTCTACCCACCATCATGAGAACAGTTAAAACAGACTGCTGCATTTGACTGAATAGTAAGCCACTTAATAGTACTTCCCACTATCTTTTTAATATGTGTTAGCTTTAAGGTCATTCACAGTTTTTTTTCTTTTGTAAAATTATGTGCTCATGGTATGAGGGAAACTAACAAAAATATTTCAATTGTTTTGAGAGTAGTCATTGCTGTGTAGTAGCAGTAGGCTATTGCTATTACTATTTGGCTTTTTGATGTCACAATGTTTGTTCAAATAAGTATACAAATAGGAGAGTATTTTTATTTGGATATTGGTCTTATTAAGGATGGTATATTTTTCCTATTGGAGAAAAAGCAGTTATTAGTATAAATATGAATAGTTTCAGGAAAACATCGATGATGACCCAATCCTGCCCACCATATGTTTTTGAAAATAAACTTCAGTGGAACACAACTAAGTCTATTCATTTTGTTATTGTTTGGCTATATCCAAATTACAATATCAGTGTTGAAACAAATTCAGTGTTCCCAAAGACTATTTACTCTCTGGTTCACTACACAAAAAAGTTTGCCGTAAAGATAAGGTAACTTTAAAAATGATTGAATCTCAATGTTAAAGAAAATTGAATAAACTTTACCTTGATTCTTAGTACCTGTTATTATTCCAAAGGAGCCAGTCATACACTGTTTGATAATATTCATTCAACAATGGACCCTTATATGGTGGTGAGCTTTATACAATGCCTAGGTGTGTAGTGGGTTGTACTGTCTAGGATTGTGGAAGTACTCTGATGCTTGTATGATACGAGATACTTCTCAAGAAGTGTCCTGACAGTGATACCTGGCTTTATTATCTTCAGAAGTTTACTCATTGTCTTCACAAACACTACTTGCCAGACAGTATGGTCTAGGAGCATTGCTAAAGAATGGGTGGAGAGTTACGAAGGTGGCTGTGTTTTGGGTCGATTATGTCAATGTGGATATAAATTTATTTATTAATTTCTGGGGTTTTTTGACCACAGCAGCAGTACTTCTGAACTCTTCCTGGCTCTGTGCTTAAGAGTGACCCCTGGCAATGCTCAGGGGACAATATGTGGTGTTGGGAATTGAACCAGTATTGATTTATTGCAAGGCAAAAGCTTTAATCGCCGTACTACCTGTCTGACTTCAAAAGTAAGACATAATTTTAGTTAATGACTTGACTTGTGGGGCAGATGGCCATACCTGGCAGTACACAGGCCTTACTCCTGGCTCTGTGCTAGGGATCACTCCTGGAGGGCTTAGAGGACCATATGGGATGCTGGAAATCTTACCCAGGTCAGCCACATGCAAGACAAATACCATACTCACTGTACTATTGCTCTGCCCTCTGAATTTACAGGTTTTTTGTTTCTTGGACCATGCCAAGCAGTCCCAGGCACTTAGTTCCTCTGGCTTTGTGCTCAGTGATCACTCCTGGTGGTGCTCAGGAGGTTATATATGATGCTAGAAATGGAGCTGGGGTGAGCCATGTGAAGGCAAGCTTCTTAACTTCTGAACTATCTCCCTGGCCCATGATACAAATTTACAGGTATGGCAGCTGGTCATACTCAAAAAGAAACCTACATAGTCCTGATGACTTTTGGGGATTTTATAATGACCTAAGTGGTGAGAGCCAAGCATAGCATAACATTTGCTCTGTCTCCCAAACTGCAATTTAACTTTTTTTAATTTGTTTTTTATTTTAGTTTTGGTCATACCTGGCAGTACTCAGGGGTTGCTCCCAGAAGTGCTTGGAGGACCATGCACTCTGTGTGATGGAACCCAGGGCTCCTGCATGCAAATATGTGTGCAGGGCTCTTGAACTATCTTTGTGACCCTACTATTTGATCTTTAAGTATATAGTAGTGTAAGCATGTTAAGATAGAGGTTTGACTGTGAGCTTATTTTGTCTGCCTAGCTTTCTTACATAAGTTAGAAATTTCTGCTTTAGTTCTCCTTCTCCTGCTCCTCCTCTTCTTGCTTTTCTTCTTCTTGCTTTTCCTCTTCCTCTTCCTCCTCCTCCTCCTCCTCCTCCTCCTCCTTCTCCTTCCTCTTCCTTCTCATCAACTGGCAGTGCTCAGAAGATACTCCTGGCTCTTTGTTCAGGGATCACTCCTGGTGGTGCTTGGGAAACCATTTGTGGTGCTGAGTATTGAACACGGTTCTGCCACATGTAAGGCAGCAGCCTTATCTTCTGTACTATCTTCTGGAAGCTGATGCTTTAGTTCTTTTAAATAACCCACAACTGAGTTAGGCAGATGTCTAGACACATGGACATAAATGGATTCCTTTCCCCACTGTCAAGCACAAAAGTTAATTTGAGATATGTTTCACATATCTCACCCTGCATTTCTAAAACTTCTGCAAAGCATAAGATAATCATAACAAAGTTTAAAAGGCAAATTTTGTGAAAATCATTGTTCTATATGTAGTAGTAGAAACCTAACTTTCCTAACTCCTCTCGAGTTAAGTGATATTCTTCCTTTGTAGGTATGTAATTCACTGTGTTGTGTTCAGGTTTGCCTTGGATGCTCACCAGCAGAGCAGATATTTGTATTGCAGATGTTATAACATGTTTATTATTTTATTGATTCTTTTGGGGGGGTCACTACTGGTGGTGCTCAGGGCTTACTCTTGATTCTGCTCAGGGATCACTGTTGGTGGGGCTCTAAGGATCTTATGTGGTACCAGGGATTGAACCAGGGTGGGCCATGTGCAGGGCAAGGACCATGTTTGCTGTACTCTCTCTCCAATTTAACCTGGTTGTTGTAAATATGTAACTGGGTTTCTTGTGTTATTGCTTGATAAAATGAATAATGAGGATTCAAAGTTCTTACTGATAATTTACACTTAATATGATGTCTGTGATCAGTTTCAAATGATGTGTGTGGAGAGTACATATTAATAAAATGGAGTGCACGTTTTGCTTGCAGGAACCCTAGGTTTGATCCCTGGCACCCGATGATTCCCTGTTGGGAATGGCCCTCCCAAACACCTCTGGGTATGGTCCCAAAAGCAAAAATAAAAGTAATAAGGAAGAAAGGAAGGAAGTTCACCTATGGACACTGGGTGACAGCTGTATTAGGTTCTTTGTAACAAAATGGTGTTTTTTAAAAGAGTTAATTAAATCAAGTTACAGCCCTTTAAGTGTGGGCAAGACAATGATAAACTATTTGTCATAGATATTTAAAAATCTGAAGGTTTCTTCACTTGCACTGACTTTTCAGTATATTTTAAGTTTGTTAAAGTTACATGTTTTCTAAGAATTCAGTTTGAACTCCCTTGCAGTCAGTAGGAAAAGGTCTTGGCCTGATATTGAAACTTTGATAAGAACTTTAACTACTCATAAAATTTAGATAGAAATGAAATGTTTTTCATGTGCATATTTTTATGTTTGTTCACCTTAAATTGCCTTTATAATTAATTAGTCCACTGCTTCAAACAACACCAGATAATAGGGCTTCTACTGTATTATAACCATGATACATCAAGGCCATAAAAATCAATAAAAGTCACCCACTAGAAAAAGTAACTGAAGGTTTTGAGTTGACATTTCCCAAAAAAAGAAATTAGAGTGACAATTTTTTTTAAAAAATGCTCAGACACTAAAATTCATTCTAGTATTAGAAAGTGAAAACCTTTTTCCACCAAATTTCACTGAATACCCTGGAAAATATAAAATAAAATACCTACTATTAGCAAAGAAATGTGCACTGTTATACTATTCATGAGTGAAGATTGTATAACTTTTTCATAAAAATACCACATTCCTGGGGGTACAGCAGGTAGTGTGCTTAATTTGCATGTGACTGGCCCAGGTTTGATCCCTGACGTCTCATGTGATCTGTCAAGCTTTCTAGGAGTGATCGATCTTTCATTGCAGAGCTAAGAGTAAGCCTTGAGCACAGCTGGGTGTAACCTCCCAAAACAAACACAAACTATGAAAATCCTATCATTTAAAAACATACAGATATTTTGACCCAGTAATTGTTAGAAAACTAAGGAAATATTTGCACATGTACAAAGATGTTTAAGATTTTCCTGCAGTGAAACTGGTTATTACAGTAAAAATGAGCAGCATGCAGTCAATACTGGTTTGATTCCAGGACCACAAAGTCGTTTGAGCATTGCCTGGTGCAATCCTGGAAGTCCCCACACACCACCAGTGTGATCCAGATAGACAATCACCCATACCACAAGGCCCGAGCAACTCTACTGCCTCATTAAACTGCCAGACTGGTTGACTGTGATCAGCTGGAGTGGTCTGCTGAGCACTAGTTGGAGGCCCCCTGAATAATAATAGTAAAATGATATAAAAAAAGCCCATTTAAGAAAGAGAGGAAGTACAGTGGTAAGTTGCTTTCCTTGCATGGAGCCAACCCAGATTTGAACCCTGGTACCACACATGTTCCCTCTCAACATTGCCAGAAGTGATCCCTGAGCTCAGTCAGGAATAAGTCCCTAACACCACTGGCTAAGAGCTAAAACAAACAGGAAACCCCACAAAATCTAAGCAGCATCCTAAATGTTCATCTAAGAGAATGCCTCTTACATGTTCATGTAAGAGAATGCCTAAAATAATAATATGCTGTAGTGTGGAATGTCACAGGGATATTTAAGCGGGGAATGCTAAGATACTTCTACAAATTGACAGGAGTTCCAAAGTATGCTATTAAAGGGAGTGGAGGAGCATGGAGTTCTAGAACTATATGCCTTGATTTACTTAACTGAATATTAAACAAACCTACTTACCATATATGTAGATAATAAAAAGTGAATGATTGTTATACAGCAGAATAGTTACCTTTGGAAAAAAGGGAGTGGTTTTAGAGGAAGATTGTATAGGGATACTTTTACTTTTTATTTTTTATTTATTTTTTAATTTACTTTTATATATATATATACACATTTATTAGTGAGACACCATGAAGTACAGTTGTAGACTTACAAATTTTGTGCTTGGGGATGGGTATTTGATCATTGTATAATTGAAACCCAAGTGCTTTTACTTTTTTGTCCTTTACAAATCTGTAACTTTTTTTGGTGTTTGGACTACAGCTGTTTCTGCTCGGTAATTACTCCTGCCTCTGCACTCAGGGTTCATTTCTGGTGGGAATCATACGGAATGCCGGGGATTGAATCTGGGTCAGCCACATGAAAGGCGAGCACTGTACCTGCCTTACTATTTCTTCGGCCCCTCTGTGACATTTTTATTTTAATTTTATTTTAAAAATTATTTATTTTTATTTTGGGGGGAGGAGGGGTCACACTTTGCAATGCTTAGGGCTTGTTCCCGTCTCTGTGCTCAGGAATTACTCCTGGTGGTGCTTAGGGTACGATATGGGATGCTGAGGATTAAACTTGGGTTGTCCAAGTGCAAGGTAAACATTGCTCTCACCCCCTGTAACCTTTTTAATGCATGTATACTTACTGTTTTGATAGTGATTACAAGGATTAGTAATATGAAACATTTATATATTGGAGAGGACTTACAATATAAGTCTTTCATTGTACCTTATACAGTCACATTATATATACACACACATATATATGAACTATAAATGAAATGCCTTATATTTAGTAAGTTCTCAGGAATATTTTTAAATAACTTACTCCCTTTGTCATAGCAATATTTGTATTTTCTATGTTGAAAAACAAGTATAAAGAAGAATGAAAGCAAGTCTGTAATCCTGTAACCAGAAAGATCCAACTGTTTGACAGAGCTGCTTGTACACACATGTCTGGATGTTTGCATGCACACATATGCATGTCTATCTACAAAGACGGCTTTTACAAAGACAGGTACATACCAGTTTATGTCTACCAGTTTTACAGACACTATATTGTGAGTGTCTTTCAAGATCTTAACTAAATAAGCATATTTTCTTGTAGAAAAATAACAATACTTTTCTGTGTAAATATAGTGTTCTAGTTTAAATAACTGGTTTCTAGGACAAACTAAACATAAAAGCAAGTCATGGTCAAAGTGAATAGCCAAGAAAACGTTTTCATTGTTGCACCAGTTCGGTCTGTTTAGAATTTAACTATGAATTTGTTAATTTGTAGCTACTAGGAATGACAAAGGTAAATACAATGTATTAAAATGCCATTCAGTGTGTTTTCAATGAAGATGTGAAAACTGAGCCTAGGGCCAGATATATAGTATAGAGGATAAGGCATGTGGCTGACCCTGGTTTGACTGATTACCAGCATTGCTCGTGGTTTCAAATGCACTGCTAGGAGTGATCCCTGAGCACAGAGCAAGGAGTAAGCCTTGAGCACTGCAGGGTTTAGTCCAAATCTCCCCACAAAATGAGTGCATTATAAATATGCCACCTAAACTATACTAGTTAATTGTTTTAAATCCTAAAACTATTAATACAGTATAGTGAGTATAATTAACAATACTGTATTATAAATGTGAAATTTGCTAAGAAAGTGCATTTAAAAACTTCTTACCACTAAAAAAGAAAACTATATAAGATGATGGATGGCTGTCCTTACCACTAAGAAAATGAAAGTATATAAGGTGATGGTTGTTAGCATTTTTATGGTGATCATTTTGCAGTATATATGTACATCAAAGCATGAATTTATACATATTCAATTCATACAGTTTTTACCCGGGTTTGATTTCCCCGCCCCTTTCTGAGAGCCCGGCAAGCTACGAAGAATATCTCGCCCGCATGGCAAAGTCTGGCAAGCTACCCGTGGCATATTCGAGATGCCAAAAACAGTAACAAGTCTCACAATTTGTTGTGAGGCGTTACTGGTGCCCGCTTGAGCAAATAAATGAACAATGGGAGGACAGTGCTACAGTGCAGTGCTACAGTTTTGTCAATTATACCTAAATCCTAGCTATATGATCCTTCTAATTAAATGACAGTGAGAAATTAAATAACCACCAACAACAAAAAAAAAACAGCTGAACCTAAAGAGTTATTTGTTTACAGAAAAGCCAACTGTCAATACCAATTTTTTCGGGTATGAATCTAATTGTGCTTTGAACAACTATTAGGAATAAAGAAACTCTTGGTCTCTGGGGCAATGTGACTATTTTAGTCTACAGTATATAAAATAGAATATTAAAAGAATAGTTGGAGGACTAAGTTTGGTTTGGTCAGGTATATGTATAATTTCTGATCTCATGTCATCTAGAAGAAGCTTTTGTTAAACCCTTATGCCAATAGATGCAATTGTTTGGTTTTTATCAGGGGGAGGTTAATCCCCAGTGGTGCTCAGGGCTTACTCCTGGCACTGCTCAGGAATCACTGCTGGCAGTGCTTGGGGGACCATATGCAGTGCTGAGAATTGGACTCAGGTTGGCTATACGTAAGGTGAGTGAGTTACTCACTGTGCTGTTTCTCTCAGCCAGATTCCATCTTTTAAGTAACAGCTACCCCTGTGGAGCTGGGGAGTGGGCCCATGGGGGGCTTGGGTCCAGGGGTCACTCCCAGCAGTGTGTGGCACTGGTCACTCCCAGCAGTGTGTGGCACTGTCAGGCACGACCAACGTCTGGGCTTGATGCTGGACCCAGTGATGTGATGTTATTTTATGCAGTACTGATCAGGTCTGACAAGATTCAGGGGGTCACAAGGGCTATACCCAGAGGTTCTGGGCTGTCCTGTGTTGCCAGAAATTAAACTCAGGGACTCATACATCCCAGGCCTGTGCTTAACCACTTAAATTTTCTTCCAGCCTGATACCATTTATGCTATAGGACATAGAAGCGAAAGGACAACTCACATAATGCTAGAGATTTTTATACTTTTAAATAAATCTAATAATGGTATTTTGTTTTTGTTTTGGGGACTATATCCAGCAGTGCTCAGTGCTTATTCCTGGTTCTGTGCCCAGGGATCACTTCTGGTGGTGCTCCCAGGGTTCACATGTGGTGCTGAGGATTGAACAGAATTGATTCTGTGAAACAAGGTCTTATTATCTTTTGACTCAATAGAGTATTTTCACAAAAGAAGATTCAATCTCAAGGCCCAGTGCATTTTGGAGGGAGACTCATGGTGTTTCTGTCTTCTAAGTCTGTTCATACTGACCTTTTTGAGATTAGGAGCTTCACAGCATAATCTCTCTCTCTCTTGGGCCATACCTAGTGGTGCTCAGGGCTTACTCCTGGCCCTATGATCAGGGATCACTTTTAGAGGGACTTGTGTGACCATATGGGGTGACAGGGATTGAACCCATGTCAGCCATTTGCAAGACAAGTACTCTACACATTGTGCTTTCTTTCCAGCCTGAGGATTTCCCTTTCATAGGTGCTATCAAGTTAGTAGACTTTATAGGAGAGTTAGTATAAAGATTCCCTATATTTCGCTTAATTCCATAATTACCATACCATGTTTGATGGGGTTCAGAGAGTAGGCAACAAATCATAGTGAGAATAGATAGATAGATAGATAGATAGATAGATAGATAGATAGATAGATCTCAGAGAGCCCGGCAAACTACCGAGAGCATCCTGCCGCACGGGCAGAGCCTTGGAAGAAGCTCCCTGTGATGTATTCGATATGCCAAAAACAGTAACTATAAAGGTCTCATTCCCCGACCCTGAAAGAGCCTCCAATCATTGGGAAAGACAAGTAAGGAGAGGCTGCTAAAATCTTAGGGCTGGGATGAATAGAGAGGTTACTAGCGCCCGCTTGAGTAAATCAATGAACAACGGGATGACAGTGATACAGTGATACAGTGAGCATCAGAGCTATGTGAGGTAAAATCATTAAAGAGGTACTGAAAACATGAGTGGTGGATTCTAGTGGTTGTTCTGAAGTGAGTGCAGAGGAGGCATGGTGAAATCCCTAGTTTCTCTCTTGTAGTAATGACAAGTAGAATACCTATTACTGCATGCTTTTCTACATGTTATTACTTTTAACATGTGCTTAACATAGATGCAGAGAGAAAGTACAGTGGGTAAGGTGCTTACCTTGCACGTGGCTGTCCCAGGTTTGATGCTCAGTACCCCAGATGCCCCCCAGCACCACTGGGGGTTATCGCTGAGAGCAGATCAAGGATTAAGTCTTGAGCAAATCTGGGTGTGGCTCAAAACAGCAAAAACATTTGCTTAAAGTATTTTTTATTTCCCTTTTAAGAAATAATAGTAATAAAGCAATCACAGGGTTTTGAAGGCTCATTCCCTTGGGGGTTCCTGAGTGACGACATACCAGAGAAAACTTGAAGGCATAAATGCTTACAGCTGCTGCTGCAGTATATTGCGATCACACTGCTCAGAATGTTGGTCATTTCTGCTCCTAAAATGATCTGGAAGCCAAAAACTTCCTCATACAGGAAACCGGAACTCAGTGAATAAGCTGAAGTTTCGGTCACAATTTCGGGAAAAAAAGTCATAACCAGTGCTAATAGCTCATGGAATAGATTCAAATAGTCTGTCCCCTGTGACCATCGATTATACTAAGCTGATCAGTTGAGAAGTAGTTTCAAAGATTTTTAACTTGTCTGAAGCATAGAACCGGACAGAACTAGCCATTGTAATGGTCAGAGGTGTGTGTTCTAGTTATTTTTCTTAACATTTGTTTATTTTGGGGGGAGGGTTTTGGGTCAGACCCCGTGGTGTTCAGGATTTGCTCTTGGCTCTATGCTCAGGAATCACTCTTGGTGGTGCTTGAAGGACCATGTGGAGGTGCTGGGCATTGAATCAGGTCAGCTGTGTGCAAGGCAAGTCCCCTACTTGCTGTACTACATCACCAACACCATGAAGTGTGTGTTTTAGACAAGTAGAGCCACAAAGACAAAAACAGGCCAAGGTCAATCATCTTATACCTGGAACCACAGAAACCTTCATGATTTGGTTCAGTTGCAAGGATAATCCGGATGATATGAAGAATTTGATAAACTCCTGGGATTACCCACCATACCCAGACAATTCCATAAAGCTCTAAGTTAGAATTTCTTTGAAGCAAGTCATTTCTATAAGCCTCAAGATTAGAAAAGGCCAGGTGCATGCTCCCTGTTGCTGAATTATAGGAACCTGTAGGTGGGGAGCTATGAATAGATGCTTATTTCCCCAAATAAAATGTTAGTATTAGTATATTCAGTCACATATAGTTACATATGGCACATTGTTAACTCAGTTGACTGAATTCAGGGGTGTTATACAACTTTTTGCTTTTTGCCCAAAATATTTTGGATCTTTTTACTTAGATTTTACTTTCATCATGAAGTATAAATAAAGACCAGGATTTTTATGTGAAATCAATTTTTGAAAAATGTATATTTATATTACGTTTGGGACTGGAGTGATAGTACAGCAGGTAAGGCACTTGGCTTCCATATAACCCACCCTGATTCTAACCCAGACATTGTATAGTTTTCCCTAAGCCCCCCTCCCCAAGTGATCCCTAAGCACTGCCAGGTATGGCTTGAAATACCCTCCTAATAAAAACCAAAAAATACTTTTAAATATTCTCTTAATCACAAAGAGATTATAGATTATTAAAGTAATCTTTGGAGAGAAGCTTTCTTTAGGAAATAATTCCATCCAAGAATTGACTTCTTTACTGGTGGCAATTCTCGAAGTACTGGTTGAGACAACTATGAAATGGAGACCTCCATTGTGAATTTCCATCTTCCCTTTTTATCCCCCTTTTTAAAAATTTTGCATTGATGGAAATTAAACCTGGGACCTTATACATGTAATGCATGTGTTAAACCACTGTGCTTCATCCTCAACCTTTATTCCTGTTTTGATTTGATTAACTTTTTCCTGTTTTAGTTTGATAATTTTTGAGGGACACACACACACTCAGCAATACTCGGGGGGGGGGGGTGGACTGTGCCTTGCTTTGTGCTCAGGAAATGGTCCTGGCTGTGGTGGAGAATGTGTGGTAATGGGGACTGAGCCTGAGTTTGTTATATACAAATCATGTATTCCAGCTCAGTGAGCTATCTCACTGAATCTAATTCCTGTTTTGGGGAGGGTATCCCAAACAGTATTCAGGATACATGGGTACCTCACTGGCAATTGACCAACTAGGACAATGGTTAAATGCAAGGGTTTGAGCATGTGATGCTTCTTGGGCCCTGTGGTGGGTGCTCAGGATACTCAAGCCAAGCCATCACATCACCAGGGCTACACCCAGTGATGCTTGGGAGACTATGTGGTGTTGTGAATCAAACCTAGGTTGGGCCCATGCTAGGCAGCAGCCCTAACCACTGTACTGTTTCTGGCCTCTTATTCATTCCTGCTTGTATTTTTTTAAAATTTTTTTTCCGGGAAAGGTGGGTCACACCTAGTAGTGTTCAGGGATACTGAACTGAGTCTGTGCTCAGCAGTGGTCTCTGTAGAAGCTCAGTACCAGTATATACAGTACCAGGGATTGAACCATTTTTGGCTAGATGCAAGGCAAGCACCTTACACCCTTTAGCCCTTATTCCTTTGTTGTTTTGGGGGCCACAGCAATAATAGGCTTATTCCTGTCTCTGTGCTCAGGGTTCATCCCTGGCAATGCTAAGGGTACTAGGTTTCAAACCAGGTTCATCCATGTGCAAGGCCTTATCCACTGTACCAACTTCCTGAATCTTATTCTTATTCTGAAATGGAGCACCTCCACCCCATGTGACACATTTTTTACTCACTTCTAGTGGTACCCAGGGGGCCATGTAGTGCTAAGGATCTAAGTCAGAGCTCCCACAAAACAAAGTGCTCCATCTATCTGATCCATCTCTCAGCCCCTTCTTTTGGGACTGAGAAGGTAAAATTGAAGTATGATTCCTAGCCTAGGGTATAAAGGACAGCGTTCTGTTGCTTAGTGGTAGGGACATGTAAGAAATGTGTCATTAGGCATTTTCATCACTACAAACATCAGAGAATACTTGAACAAACTCAACAGCACATCTAGGTTATTTTTTTTTTCTGAAAGATGGAGAGAGTAGCACTCTAGCACTGTCCTCCCGTTGTTCATTGATTTGCTCAAGCGGGCCCAGTAAACGTCTCCATTGTGAGACTTGTTACTGTGTTTGGCATATTGAATACGTCACAGATAGCTTGCCAGGCTTTGCCATGGGGGCGAGATACTCTCAGTAGCTTGCCGGGCTCTCCGAGAGGGGCGGAGAAGTCAAACTCGGCTCAGCCAGGCAGACCGTGTGCAAGGCAAACACCCTACTGCTGTGCTATTGCTCCAGCAGTATTTCAAATTAATTTGTGAACCTCTGGGGTAGGGTGATTGGCCAGTGATGGCAATGTTGTCATTTGACAAAAAGGAAGTTTTGTTCTTAAGACAAATTTTAGGCAGGTGATTGATCTCTTTCTAAAGGCCCCTAATCCCAAAGATCGTAGGTTTTTAAACATCTTAGGTAGAAAGTGTTTGCTTTTGTTGTCTTTAGATGAGGACAGACACTTGACCTCCTCTCTCCCTATGTTTGACGGATGAATCACATTGCTTATGGCACAGGAATGAGGAGTTTTATGGAGGAAGAACATTATATGTAGTAAGAAGCTGTGTAAAGGGAGGCGTAACTAAAGGAGGCAGTGAGCACGTATGTAGTCTCTCACTAGAGTGTACCTTGAGTTTTGAAGTCTAGGAACCTCAGTTTCAGTCTGTGCTTTAGAGATGTATTTAAAAATGGCAGTTGTACTCTATGAGGACCTTTAGGCTGAGAGTCTGTTGAAGCCCAGCACATTTTGCATTTTATTATTTATCTTCCAGTCTCAAGTTAAAATCTTCAAGATGGCCTCAGCTGACTTTGTCAAAGGCAGGATTATTGTTATACAACACTTTCATATGACTTCAATGATTTTAATGAGTTGCATTTGGAAGCAGCTAATTTAGATGGCAAGGGTTTATTTTTCAGTGGATAATTTACTTCTCTACTTCTACATTGTCTCTAGCTACTCTTAACTGTAAGATCATTTTGTTTGTCTAGTTTCTTCTAGATGTTGTAACTATTTGTCAGTGATAGGAGTGATAAGGAATTCTACTGGAATTGGTTCATTAATTTGTTGCTTCTGCTGCTGACGTCTGCCTCTGTTAGAAAAAAAACTGAGTGATGTCTCAAAGGTGCCTGGTTACATATTTCAGTTGCATAAAATTGTACTGTGATATGATCTTCTAAATTTTTTAAATTTGTGTTGAGTTTGGTATTTCTCCAGGTCTAGGGTCATGTCCTGCTATTGCCAGACCTTTGAAAAATTTTCCTTGCTTCTATCTGCACTGCCTCATTGCTGCTGAGAGATCAGGAAGTGGCCTAGACTTGGCACCAGCTCCTTTTTTTTTTTTTTACTTTCCGTTTTTTAACAGCCCTGGAAACCATAAGACTGGGGGCATTCTCAAGCACTTTTTTCAGGGGGGGCAGGGGTAACACCTGGCAGTGCTCAGGGTTGCTCCTGGCTTTGCACTCAGGAATCACCCCTGGCAGTGTTCGGGGGACCATATGGTTTGCCGGGAAATTGAACCTAGTTAGGCTTCGTGCAAGGCAAGTGCCCTACCCTCTGTACTATCTCTTCAACCCTTGAATATATTTTGATAATACCCTTTCTTCCTCTTAGAAAAACACATGTGGCCTGTCAGATACCATAATAGAATCATCAGAACTCAAGATGTACAGCATAAGAGAATTGTTTATCTTCAGAACTGTTTTCCATTGACCCTAGTTTGGCCTTTGAAAAAGATACAGCAGCTGTTTTCTCCATATATGAGGAAGCAAATATAGTTTTGGCGCCACACCTCGTGGTCCTCAGGGCTTATTCTTGATTCTGTGTTCAGGGATCACTCCTGGTGGTGCTCAGGGAACTTTGTGTGGTGCTGGCAACTGATCCCTGGTCAGTTGTGTTCAAGGCAAATAAATGCTTTACCTGTTGTACTAGTTCTCTAGTCCAAAAACCATTGTCTTTACTGCTCTTCACATTGGTTACAAGTGCTGCAGGAAGGATTTTAAAGATGTTCTGCTTTTGATAAAATAGTGACAGAAATAACTGCAAAGGAATGGTTTAAAGACAAATTATATTGAACGCAGAAGTTGAAAGCATTGGGGATAAATAGGAGTAAGCATAGTAGTAAAGAGCACTGCTGAAGTGGTAGTGTTTCTTGATTGACCTTTGTCCTGGTATATGGAACTTCATTGCGTGTTCTGCTTGGGAGGTTGTTTGTTTGGGGGGCCACACCTGCCGGCATTCAGGGTTTACTCCTGGTTGCTCAGAGGTCATTTTTGCCAGTGCCAGGAATAATTCGTCCCCCGCATGTGATGCAAGCGCTCCAGCCAGCTTCAGCTATTTCTCCTGCCCCATTTGGGAGCTTTTAAGTATTCTGATGCTTCTCTTGATGTCTGGTTTCGACATTCTTATCTGGGATCCCTTCCTTTGCCAAAAAAAGCTTTGTATTGAAACATTAAAAATATCGAAGCAGTGAAACTACCATGTAACAAGAACTTTATTGGGTATGTTCCACAGTGGGACTAACCAGTACCAAATTTTACACTTGTTGGAGTCATATCACAACCATAAGGTAGTGTTTACAATTTCTGTTGGCTGGAGTAGGTTGCAGAGAAAATTTTGAGTTTCACTTTCTATTTATTTTAGTTCTGCGTTTTTTTTTTCCTGAGTCTTTCTCAAAATCTCATTTTCATCCTTTGGTTCTGCATACTTTTCTTTGTCTCAATATTTGAAGGGCATTAAAAAATTAAAAAATGTAAAGGTAGTTAGTGATCCTTTAGAAGTAACTGATATAATTGGATAATCCCAGAGCACAGCTATGGGATTATCTAATTATAGCAGTTAGGGTTTTTTTTTTATTTTTTTAAAGAATATAATTGTCTAGTTAAGTTACTATAGGGTCGAAGATTCCCTTGCTGGTGACTCTTTTTCTATTTATTCTCTCTTGGTCTCTTTGTCTACTGTTCCTGTAAAATGTTATTCTTTGATTCATAGGATCCATGAGGACAGGGGATAGTGTAATGCTCCCTGACAAATTTTTGAACAAGCTCATATGTACCCAGAGTGTGGGAAGCTAAATATTAGAAAGTGTATTACAAAGTAAAAAGTTTGTTGATGTCTATATATATTTTGAAGCAAAATGATTTTATTTAGAAAAGTATAAAGGGATAGAGGAACAGAGAGAGAAAGAGGCAGAGGGGGAGTATACATCCTAGGCAGTAATATGGGTTGGTAACAGAATACAAGGATGCCAATACTATCAGCTCCTTCCTTACTGAAATGCAAATGTAGTGTGGTTAGTCTCCAGCAAGCATGTTTACAGAGCCCCAGACAATAGTGACTTAACCATTTGTTTCCTGCTTCTGAGACACTGTGCCCAATAAAGTGACATCACTTTCACATTGGAAAAGAGACTGTGTTATGTAATTGCTTTGACAACTTCCTGTTGTCATGTTAGAAGTGACTAACTCTCAAAGATGTTTTACTCCAACATATTCTTGTTTATATGTAGGAATCTCTTTTCCACCTTGGTTCTTCTAGATTTCTATGCTGATTAGTGATTTATTAAAAGTAATTGATTTACAATAGTGATTTATTAAAAGAAATGTTCATTTTGAAACTTTTAGATTTACAAGAAATTTATAAATTTAGTTCAGAAAGGCATATAGAATGTTTACTTGGTTGTTCCTAATATCAATATTTTAAGTAGCATAACCGGTAGAATATGTTTAAACTATATAATTTATTTAAATTTTTCTAATCCTTTCCTACCTTTTCTTTTAAATTTTCTGTTTCAGGATACAAAATTGCTAGGATATTTATACTATGAAATATGTACAGGAAGAATGAGAACTCAAAGTATAAGTAATCTCCATACTCAGAGACAACTATTGATATTTTCAGTGTACATATCCTTCTGTTTTTTTTTCTAGAGAGAATATAAATCCATTCCTCAAAAAACAGTGATTTTCCAGAAGGTTGTAAAACCTACATATTTTATAAATTTCATTTTATATTATGCTTTTTTGGGTACTTATGACTTTAATTTTGTGATCATTTAATGTCTTCTATTTTAAAGTAATTATGGCTGTTTCCTCTTCTTGGATGTTTTGTATCTTTTAATCTCTGCTCACTTCATCATGACAAGCTATGATTGGATGGGCTGGAGAGAGAGAGATAGCACAGCAGGTAGGGCACTTGTTTTGCACATGTGTGGCCCAGGTTTGATCTCCTATACAAAATATGGCTCCTTGGGCCACATTACTACAATTTTCTTGGTGCAGGGGAGTGGGGTGAACTCCCAACTATGAGTGCCCAGGGCAACTCAGGGTGCCCAGAGTCATCCCCACCAATTCTCAACCTGTTTTCTAGTGGTTTAGTGTAAAGGCCTGAGGATTTCATGTTGCTAGGGCCATCTGGTGCCAGGGATTACTCTACCACTCTGGTGGTGCTTGGAGGATCTACCTCTCAGTGATGGTACTGGAGGCGAACATGAGGTTACTTGCAAGGAAGACATGTGCCTTAATATCTGTACTATTCTACAGTTCCTCAAATAGCATTCGTATCAGTAACATAATAGTTTTTGTTGTAGAAACAAACACACAGAGAGCACTATTTGAAATTGCTGAGGGTTTAAGGGGTATGAAATAACTTTTTGTCTGCCGACAATTTTATGTCTATATGACTATATATGACTATAAAAACCAGCTCCCGGAACTGCACGGCTGCATTTGTGGCCGTGCGACATCTTATTATGACATCTTATTATCTCATTCCTACTTTGGACAAACTGACAGGCTATCGAATGTAGCCTGCCCACACGGCAGAGTCTGGCAAACTCCTCGTGGCGTACCCAATATGCCAAATACCAGTAACAATGATGGGTCTCATTCTCCTAAAGAGCCTTGAATATAATCTCAGGGCTAGGATGAAAGAGACGTTACTGGGGCCTGCTCGAGGCAATCGACGAATAACAGGATAATTTGTGATTTGTGATTTGTGAGCCTAATAGTTGAAAAAAGCTTTCCAGGTAAATCTCACTTCTTTCCCCTGAACCTCATCTTTTTTTTCTCTTGTCACCACATCTCCCATATAATGAACTTCATCTTAATCACTGAAAATTCCTGGTCTCACACATTATTGAATACATCTGTTTAGATGGTGAGCTGATTGTGAAACATTTTGTTTGGCCAGGCAAACATGTTGCCAAACTCACCTTCCAGGTTTCTGTGATAAATTCAACTTCCTTAAGACATTTTCTTGTGTTGATGGTGTGTACAGAGAACTTCAGTGTGTTGCATTTCCCCACTGGCTTATTGAAAATAGGCTTCTGAAGGAACATTCCATCCAAGTTCTGTTAGATTGCTAATGACAGTTTCCTGATGCCATAGGAAAACTATGAGAAGGGGAGAGAACTAGCTAGGAGAACTGGTGCCACCCAGTGGTGTTTTTACAGAGATACAGCTCGTCTTGTTCCACCATCTCAAATATTTTGTCTATTCTTTCATTATTTCACCTTTCTTCCTCCGTCCTCACCTATATCAGTAGAACTTACACGTCCAGGAGTATTTCGTTGTGCTGTGATATCCTTATTGAAATATAGGATTTACACTATGAGATTTAACTCGTTGAATGTGTATGAGATTTAACTTGTTAAATGTAAGCACACTGACCTTTTTTTTGCCTACTATGTCATGATTCCTACATAAGATAGGTGTAAAGGTTTTACTCACAAAGCCTGGACTGAGGCACATCCTTGTATGCAGGCAGCCTCAATTTGATCTCCTGCACTGCATGGTTTCAGGAACACCTTGGAACAGTCCCCCACCCCACCCAGCCCCACAGGGTGTGGCCCCCAAAGAAAATTTAAAAAAGTTTTTACGTATTTATCTTTATTTATTTTGAGGGGGGTTGGGCCACAGTTGGCAGTGCTCAAGGGCTGATTGCTGGTTCTGAGCTCAGGGATCATTGCTGGCAGGCTCTGGAATCCATATGGGATGCTTGGAATTGAATCCAGGTCTACTGTGTGCAAAATAAGCACCCTACCCACTCTACTATAGCTTCAGTCTATTTATCTTTAGTTTTAGGATTCTCAGTGTCTGGGGGGACTGATGATTACACCGAAACAGTAGATGAAAGCTAGGGAATATCCTGTGGAAATCTGGGAAATTACCAGTTATTACCAGTTCCTACAGGGATCAATTTTGTTTGCTTATTGCTGGTGCAACGTGTTGCATTGACCATAGCCACAGATAGAGTTCTCCTTAGTCTGAAGTCAAAACATTAATTTTCATGTCAGTATATTATTGTTGCTGAAGTGAATTTGTGTTTACAGCAGCTGTATTCCTTTAATAATTTTTAGGGCTGTGAACTTGGTGATGCTAGGCCTGTGGGGGTTATTGTAGGACACTTCTGTGGCTGTGTGGGCTTTACAGGAAATGAGATTACTTAATGATCCTTTACTGTTGCGTGTAATATTTGGAAATAAAAATTCACAGGAAAAGAAATGATTCAGCCCCTTCTGCCTCCCACTTCACTTTGAAGCCAGGCTAGTGCATATTTGGATTATGATAGCGTCATTCATCAAAATATCTGAAGCAAGGTCTTAGATAAGGTAATAGCGTAAATTTCAACAGATGGTCCGATTTCGTGATTCACAGGAAGACACTAGGGGATCACAAAACCGTGAAATTCCCAGCCTTCATAGTCCCTTTCATCCTCTGTGGAGAAAATGAAGAAGTGTTCCTCACCTCTTGCCTTTGGTTTGTGATGTATTGCCCTGGAGCCACCTCAGTTTCCCCTATGAAGCTGCTGATGGTCAGCTGAAAAACATCTGCCTTCAGGAACTGGGGAGTATGAATAAGAGTGGTGCCTAGTCAATAATCTTAAAGCGTTATCATTTGGGTATTTGAGTTCCTGTTTTCTTTGATGGGAAGGGCAGCCCACATCCAGTGGTACTCGGGCCACTCCTGGCTCTGTGCTTGGAAGTTGCTTCCGGTGGTGTTTGGGGGAGCATGCCTTGATGGGAATTGAACTCAGACCTCCTGCATGAGAAGCATGTGCTCAGCCCCTTGGGCTATTTCTTTTACCCTCTATTTTAAGTGAACTCAGTTCTGGACATGAAAGAAACATTTCCATCTGTGTGATGCTACTCATGATTGGTTTTATGATTTGTTCATTTCTAGTTATTGTCAATCTTTGTCAGTGACATTTTGACATAGGGGGACACAAGAATGCGTAACTTTAGAAGACCTCTAACATTGTAGTTAGAAGAAAAAATGGTTTGATTTAAGTCAGAAAAAAAGTTTAATTTAACTTCATGAACTATATTTTCCTCCGCTCCTCTCGGAGAGCCTGGAAAGCTGTTGAGAGTATCTCACCCTCACGGCAAAGCCTGGCAAGCTACCCGTGATATATTCGATATGCCAAAAACAGTAACAACAAGTCTCACAATTTGTTGTGAGACGTTACTGGTGCCCACTTGAGCAAATCGATGAACAGCGGGAGGACAGTGCAGAACTATATTATACCAGGAGAAGAGGCTTATTTTACTTCATCTTTTTTTGTGTGTGTGTTTGTGTCACACGCCAAACCAAAAGTTATTTAGGGCAAAAGGTATTCCTTGCTCTGTGCTCAGGGATCACTTCTGTTAGGTTCGGGGGGCACCATATGGAGTGTTGGAGATGGAACCCAGGTTGGCCGTGTATAAGACAAGTGCCTTACCTGCTATGGCCCCAATTTACTTAATATATTTTAAAACAGTTGAAGGCAACCTTTGGCTCCCGTTGCATATCACTTTGCCACCTGAGTAGGGATAACCACCTTTGGGGCCATATTCATTGTCATCAACACATGCAAGCTCACACGCAATATAATTATGGAAAGAGTCGTGGTATATTTTGTATTTATTAAATTATGAAGGTAATAACAGTATTGTAGAAGTTATCAAAATATAAGAAAAATATTAGGGATGAAACTAGAAATTGCTTCCAATTTCTTCAACTCAAAAATTAACATGTTAATGTGTGGCCTGCATATATTTGAAGAAGCTGATACTGTATTTTGCTTCATCTAAAACTGATCTCACTTCATGTATCTTGAACATTTCTCATTTCCTTACATATTCTTTGATAATGGCATATGATTTTAAAGTTCTCTTTGCTTTTGCGGTGCTAGGCATCAAAACCAGGGCTGTACACATGTAAGACTAGCTAACACTGTACATGCTGAAGGACATCCTGAATGACTATATTTTTGATCATATGAATCTCTCATTGTTTTTACCCATCTCAGAGTGGACATTTGAAGTTTTTTCTAATCTTTCATATATTAATGATGACTTTTGCATTCTTGCATGCGTGTGTGTGTGTGTGTGTGTGTGTGTGTGTGTGTGTGGTTTTGCTGCATGTTGATCATGTTGATCTGGCAGTTTATTACTCTAATCCAATAATGATGTAGTACTTGGGGCCATTGGTGTTGTGGTGTTCCCAGGGCTATATTCAGTAGGACTCAGAGGGGCAGCAAATGCTGGAGATTGAACTTGGGGTATAGTCTCATGCGAAGCATATACTTAAGCTTTTTTTGAACTATCTCCCACCAACTTTCCTACATTTTATGTGAATCTCTAATTATTTCCTTAGGCTATTCTTTGAAGTAGAAAGTAAAATTATTAAGTCATGAGGCCTCTTGATGCCGATTGCCAAATTGCTTCCTATAAAGCTTGTACCAGTTTACTCTGTCAGCAGTATATACAATGATTATTCTATCTATTTGGCAGGAGTAGTACTTTCTTTATACTTAATTGGCACTATTTTTGATGATACCCCAGTGCATTGCTGTCTGTCTTGGTAAATAAGAATTATTCCCTGTAGAAATGAAAATGGGGATATAACATTACAAACATTAGTCCCATAAGGAGTTGGTGGCCCTAAGTACATTGAGAATAATCAAAACAGACTATATTTTAGCCCCAAGAGTAGGTCTCAAGTAGTTTATAAATTGTAAGTAGTTTATAAGAAAGCTTACAACTTAAAGGTTTGGAGGATAGAAGCCAGGGAATCCCCGAAAGGCATGTTGTCAACCTCTGAACTACATACCCAGGTATGTATGTATATATATATTTTAATGTGGGGGAAACTGCTCATTTTTCTCCTAAAATTATTCTTCCACGAGTGCTTCATTATTTTTGTTTTGGTTATATTTCACATTGTACAAATTTGGAGTTTTCCTTGTTACACTAGAGTGTTTTCTGTATCAAAATCACTTATAGTAGTGCTGGAGAAGTAGTACAGAGGTCAAGGTGCTTACCTTGCACACAACCAACCTGGATTTGATTCCTGGCACTGTATAAGTCCATGCAGCACTGCTAGGATTTATTCCTGAACACAGAGCCAGAAGTAATCCCTGAGCAATGTCAGATGTGACCCAAACACCAAAACCTAAACCCAAACCCCCAAAGTACCAACAAGATCATTTAAAGTAATAATTACTTCTTTCAAATATTGTATACCTCCTTAACTAGTGAGGGCTTGTAAATTCACATATATCCATGTGAATAAATTGGAAAGGAAACAATTTAGTAAGTTCAAAGTTTGACATCATGTAGTCTGTATCTCCAAAATGTTTAAAAATCAACATCATTAAAGTTTTGTTCTTTTTTTTTAACCTTTAGCAACATTTTAGTAATCTCTCACACAAGGACTTAATGACTCCATGGTGAGATAAAACAGTTTTCACTAACTCTTGATCATTTGACATCCCGTTACTCATCAGTTTGCTCGAGCGGGCACCAGTAATGTCTCCATCCATCCCTGCCATGTGCTAGTGTATACCAATGGCAGAAGTTTTGTTCTTTTGTCAAGAATTATCAGACAATAATTTTTATCTATTACTACCCTACCCCCCCACCCCATGATAATTTCACAATAGTCGAACTGTGTCTCAGGTTGACCTTTACAGATATGATATACTGATTTGTACTTGGGAGTATTTTGGTAGAGGGGCACACCTGGCAGTGCTCAGTGGCTATTCTTGGGTCTCTGCTCATAGGTCATTCCTGGTGATGCTCAGGTGACCTTATATGGTGCCAGGGATCAAACAGGTCAGATCCTGTATCAGATGTGCGCAATACAAGCACCTTAATGCCTCTGCTATTTATTTTTTGTTTGCTTTTGGGCCATACCCAGCTGTGCTCATGGCTTACTCCTTGTTCTGCACTCAGGTATTACTGCTGGTGATGCTCAGGGGACCACATGGGGTATTGATGATCGAACCTGGGTCAGCCATGTACAAGGCTAGCACCCTACTTACTGTGTTATCTCTTCAGTCCCCATTTTGTTATTTTTAAATATTCTCACATTCATCTCATCTAATCTAGTCTCAAGATAAAGAATAAGACTAATGCAAACATACTAGGAAGAAATAATGGAAGCAAATGAAATGATAAAAATAAAATTAATTCCTAGACTTGGCAAGAACTATATGATTATGGAGTTTAAAAGTAGGGGGTACTGGGACCAGAGCAATAGTACAGTGGGTAGGGGATATGCCTTGCACACGGCTGACCTGAGTTTGATTCCCAGCATCCCATATGGTTCCCCGAGCCCTGCCAGGAGTGATCCCTGAGTACAGAGCCAGGTGTGATCCAAAAAAATCAAAGAAAAAAAACAATAAGAAGAACTAAGCAAGTGTCTTTTGGTGGTTAGGTGGCACTGAAACTTTATTGGGAGTAGTAATAATTGATCATATACAGAGGTGTTATACTAAACCCCTGAAATTCTTTTTTTTTAATTTAAAAATACCCTTTCAACTTTGTTTCTCATGTCATTTTAAAAAAGATAATTGTGTTTTTGCATATAATATTTCAACACCAGTCCCACCAATACTGTCATCTTCCCCACAGTGTTTCCGTACCTCGTGCCACTCTACCCACCCACCTGCCCAACCTGTCAACTTGACAGGTGCATTACAAAGTTTCAGTGGTTGCAGCTTAGATCTCAGCTAAATCCCTGAAATTACATAGCATTATAAACTAATGAAAAATCATAAAAAGAAATTAAAACCAAATTTATAATATTAATCACAGAAAAGGAAAATTCTCAATTTTTACTGTATATGGAAGCAGATGAATTGCTTCCCCAATGTTATAGAAGTAGACCCCATTTCTGTTCCTGTGGTGATTTGAAGAGTAGGGAAAGAGTTCTTTTTAGAGACTAGTTAACTTGTTTTTTTAATGGGGGGAGTGGTTTTGCATCAGAACCAGCTGTGCTCACTACTAGCTCTGTGCTCAGGCGTCACTCCTGGCAGTGCTGGGGATCATATGGGATGGCAGATATTCAACACGGGTTGGACACACGCAAGGCAAGCAGCTTATCTGCTATTCTATCTCTCTGGTACTCACTACTCATTATCAGGCCTATTTTGGTTCTGCAAGTCACAACTTTGTGAGGAGAGGAAGTTGTATGCATGTAATTTATCTTCCTTTTCTAGGTGGTACCTGCAGGTTAAATACTTGTTACTTTAATACAAATACATAAGTTTACATGTTTGTGTTTGTACATATGTATATATGTATGTACGTATATCATTTTTATATTAATGGTAAAACTAAATATATGTTGTAATTTACCATATGAATTATAAGAGGGAGAAATGATAACAAAATGGGTAGTAAGATAATTCTTAGCCAGAGTTGTATTATTTTTCTTTGTATTCAAACTATAGTCTCTCTTGGAATTTGAGTAAAAACAATGGGTAACCAAGTCTGGATTAAAACTGAAAAACTGAAGTGAATAATTTACCTCCAGAACACTGAATTTAACTATGCAAAGGAATGTCTATTATTTTTCAAGGCTATGTAATTTTATATTCCTTCAGCACTGGAAATAGTGATTTTCGAGTTAGTTATAAGTAATTCGAGGATTTTTCTGTTTTCATGAAATGAATTGCCTTTCTAAAATATAATTGTCTCCTTCCTTCCTCCCTTCCTTCCTTCCTTCCTTCCTTCCTTCCTTCCTTCCTTCCTTCCTTCCTGTCACAAAAGGGGTGAAAACTAATATCAACTGTAAAAGGAGAAAACTACTTCAATTAGCCATATTCTCTGAAAGAGTTAATTTCTTTTGTTTATTCTAACAAATCACAAATCACAAATCATCCTGTTATTCGTCGATTGCCTCGAGCAGACCCCAGTAACGTCTCCTTCATCCTAGCCCTGAGGTTATATTCAAGGCTCTTTAGGAGAATGAGACCCATCATTGTTACTGGTATTTGGCATATTGGGTACGCCATGGGGAGTTTGCCAGACTCTGCCGTGTGGGCAGGCTACATTCGATAGCCTGCCAGTTTGTCCAAAGTAGGAATGAGATAATAAGATGACATAATAAGATGTCATAATAAGATGGTTCCGGAAGCTGGTTTTTATAGTCTCTGAGTCTTGGCCGCTGATGGGATTACACGGCGCCAGGGGGCCAGTTGGTGGGTGTGACCCCCACCTACTGGAATTTGGAGGATCTGGGTGGAGGATGCTCGGCCCCAATCCGAGTAGGCTTGGAGTTTATTCTAACAAATATTTGAAAACAAATAATTGATCTATTTCCAAGGAAAATGCGTTACTGAGACAGCAAGAAAAATTTGTTCCCCTGATTTAGTTTACTGTGGGCTGCAGTGACAGCACAGCGGTAGGTCATTTGCCTTGCACGCAGCCAACATGGCCGACTCGAGTTCGATTCCTCCGCCCCTCTCAGAGAGCCTGGCAAGCTACCGAGAGTATCTCGCCCACACGGCAAAGGCTGGCATGCTACCTGTGACGTATTCAATATGCCAACCACAGTAACAAGTCTCAAAATGGAGACGTTACTGGGCCCGCTCGAGCAAATCGATGAACAACGGGAGGACCGTGATACCGTGATTTAGTTTACTGTGTAGATAAATGATAATGATAGATTCATTAATAATACAAAGGAACACAATACAGGTCTACAAGTCCAAACTATTAGAGAAGACGAATATATGTTCAAAATAAAGCTTGACATTTTCAAAGAATGTTAAGCTTTTGTGTAGGTGTTCCATAAAAGATAACTTTTGAGAAAAATTCTGATGGAAAGAAGGGCATGGATAAAGCCATAGAAATAAATATGACAGGTTTTTTTTGTTTTTGTTTTTGCTTCTATTGGGACCATCTCTTGAGCCCTTAGATAGTTTTTTTGAATAATTATTTCTTTTGGGTAATGTACAGGTAATGTAGATATTTTTCTATTAAAGTAATATAGTCATTTAGGAGCAATGAGTATAGTCATTCATTGCTGTTGATGGACTTTTAAGTTGGTATAGACTGTCTGAAAGTATTTTGTAATATTATCAAAATTCTCTTTTCTTTTTTTCTTTTCTTTCTTTCTTTGGGGAGGTTACACTCAGCAGTGCTCAGGACTTACCTCTGGATCTGCACTCAGGAATCACTCTTGGAGGGGCTCGGGGGACCATATGGGGTGTCTGGGATCTAACCTGGGTTGGCCATGTGCAAGGCAGCACCCTACCCACTTTACTATTGTTCTGGCCTCTTTTCTATTTTTCTTTTCTTGTATGTGTGTTTGGGCCACACCTGGAAGTATTCAGGATTTTCTCCCAGCTCTGTGCTCAGGGATCAATCCTAGAGGTGCTCAGAGCACTGTGTGCATTGCTGAGGATTGAACTGGGTCAGCCACACGTACAAGGCAAGTGCCTTCATCCCTGTACTACTTATCTGATCCTAAGATTATTTTTTCATGCCTCTACCCCTCCTTTTGGAAAAATGAGACAAATTGTGGTTTTTTTTTAGCTTTTTGAAAGTTTTGTATTTAAAGAACCATGGATTACACAATCATTGATAGTTGAATTTTAGTTATATAATATTTTGTAGTGTTGGTTTGTAATGCTGTATAGGCTTCAGATGATTTTTTTGGCTTTTTTTGTGGGAGGGCATACCTGGTGATGCTTAGGGGTTATTTCTGGCTCTGCACTCAGGAATTATTCCTATTGGTGCTTGGAGGATCACATGAGTTGCTGCGGGGATCATATGAAGGTCAGCTGCATGTAAGGGAAGTGCCCTACCCTCTATACTATCTCTCCAGCTACTAAAGTTTCTTACCTTAGTAACTGAAAATAATTTTTTATTTTAGAAACAATACACTGCTCCATGCCCACCACCAATTATTATAATCCTTTTGAGGGGGTTATTTATTTTGGATCCACACCCAGAGGTATTCAGGACTTATTCCTTGCTATGTGCTCAGAGAACATTCTTAGTGGTGTTCAAGACCATATGTCATGACTGGGTACAAAAACAGATTGGCTCCATGAAAGACAAGCTCTTTACCTGCTGTATTATTTTTCTAGACCTAATTTTTGTAATCTCAAAGTGAGAGAATGGCTCAGAAGCTACACAGGATACTAGTAATACATTTTATTACTTAAAACCTCAATTTATGAATAAAAATTCATATCACTTATATCAAAATGAATAAATTATCAACAAATATTTACAATATTGATGTCATTTTTTGCTAATTTTTCAATGAAGATCCCTTCAGATATATGCATCTACAATAGAATTTATGTAGTTGTATACCTGTGTCATTTCTTGATTTTAGCATTTTCTAAGCTTTGAGTTATATTCTAATATGGCAATTTTCATCTATTGCATTTCCCATTATATGTTACATATATGTATAAAACCATATATATGTGCTTATATATGTATATATAAACAAAACCTATTAAAAGACCATTGCTTAAGAGACTGTTCTGTAAGACTATCCAGATTTTACTCTGAGATTTGTCCACTAACTGCTTAGAATTTTTTTAATGTTTTTCTGTCATCACAAATTGCAGAGAACCTTGTTAGTATTTTCAATATTTTTTGGATACAAAAAATATTTTTGGAGACAATATCTTTTTAAAGTTATTCAGATTAGCTTTTCAAACACATAACACCAGAGATTCATCATGCTTGAAACAGTATTTCAAAAGATGCTATCACAAAGTTAATACCGACTTTACTTCTAGAAGAATGTTTTCAAAATACTAGCTAAAAGGCGTCTTTTTAGACAAAAGAGGCCTGTCTTCGAAAACTCTCGAGCTCAGTCACTGACGTGGCTTGGCACAAACCTTAGGCAACTGCAAGCAAACATCTGAGCTCGCAAAGCAGTGCAGAGAAGCGATAAAGGAAGACCTTAAAGAGAGAAGAGCAGCAGTGCTGGCAGATGTGGCAGAAGTTGGGAAAAGCATTTGCAATGCCTGCCTGTCCTTCGCCAAATACACAGCCAGGATGACTGCCCTCCAACGTCCTGATGGATCTATCACATCTTCCAGAAGGGCAATGGAAAAGATTATCCATGACTTCTACTCGGATCCTTCGATAGTCACATCCACCTTCCCACACACCAAATTCCACAGGATGGATATGTTGTTCCCAACATTCCCCTTCCGAAATCTGACACGCCATTTCATGGATAAAGAAGCAAACAGCACCCGGCCCAGACAAGGTCAAACCCAAACACCTGAAGAACCTGCCCTCAGTACTCATCATTACACTGACTCGGCTCTTCACATGCTACCTGTCTGAATGCAAGTTTCCGTTCCCATGGAAAACCAGCAGGACTGTATTACTGTACAAGAAAGGAGACATCCACGACATTGGCAACTATTGCCCGATCTGCCTGTTGTCTGTTGTCTACAAGCTGTTCACGCGAGTCATCCTGAATAGAATTGGCAGAACACTAGATGAAGAACAACCACGCGAGCAAGCTATTTTCCGAAAATGATTCAGCTCAATCGACCATATCCACACAATAAGCAAGCTCATTGAGGTTTCTCGGGAGTTCAAGATGCTGCTCTGTCTAACGTTCGTTGATTTAAAGAAGGCCTTTGATTCTGTTGAGACTGAAGCAGTCATCGAGGCCCTAGCCAAACAGGACGGTCAAACTCAATACATCAGGATCCTCCATGAGCCGTGTTGCGGATTCACTACCAGAATCTCACCATTCTGCGGGGAGGTGATCATTGATGCCAAGAGAGGGGTTCGGCATGGTGATACCATTTCACCGAAACTCTTCAGTGCCACCCTCGAAAACATCATGCAGCGGCTGGAATGGGAAGGAATGGGAGTGAAGATAGATGGTCGGCATATATACCACCTCCAATTTGCTGATGACATTGTTCTAATAACACCAAACATAAGCCAAGCAGCACAAATGCTGGTCGACTGCGACCGTGAGTATGGAAAGGTCGGACTATAGCTGAATCTCACAAAGACAATGTTTATGAGAAATGGTCTCGTTCCTTATGTTGCATTCGATCTCAACGGGATAGACAGCTCCGAATGCAAGTTAAGTGTACCTAGGTCGAGAAGTCAACATGACAAATGACCTGACACCTGAGTTGCACAGGAGGAAAAGAGCGGCTTGGAACACCTTCAAGAGCATGGAAGAAATAGCTAAGAGGAGGAAGAATCTCCGGCTCTGGGCACATCTCTTTGATTCCACTGTTCTTCCTGCATTAACATATGTCTCAGAGACCTGGGCCCTACGCAAACAGGATGGGAACGCTATTTGGGTATCCCTAAGAGGAATCTAAAGAGCTGTGCTTGGAGCATCACACTTCACTCAAATGAGAGAAAGAATCCGGAGTTCCTACCTCCCTTGACAGTCAAGAATCAGGGACACTGTCATTTGCCAAGGCATTGAAAATCAGATGGGCTGGACACATAATGAAATTTGCAAACAACTGCTGGACTAGAGCTGTTACTGACTAGATTCCACAGGACATCAAAAGATCACGTGGCCGCCCACCTATAAGATGGCCGGACTTCATCAAGACCCTGAACGATCGATTTGAGGCTGTTTGTGTTCCTAGAATGAGCAAATATCATTGGGCTATACTAGCACACGACAGGGACAAATGAAGACATTACTGGCACCTGCTCGAGCAAATCGATGAGTAATGGAATGTTAAGTGATCAAGTGATCAAGCTAAAAGGCAATTTATTTGTTGCTATAAGGGCAAAAGAGAAACACATAAATGGTTTGTTTTTAAGTCTGCCTCAGAACATGATGGTTGTCTGAACTTGAACAATACCCTCTTGTATTTGTATTGTGTTTTCTTCTTAATCATGCCCTGCTATCTACATGGACACATTTTTGCTCTCTGGTATTTGTGAGTCAGGCTTTCTCCTTTATACCCCAGTTGTAAAATAATAAATGGTAGATGTTATATTTTTCCATGCCACCAGATGATTGTTTGGTAGAAACTAAACATACATGCTTCAGTCTCTTAAAACTTGGTTAGCTAAGGACCTCCAACTTCCTTATGTTACAACTTGCATGTCTGTGGAAGTGAAAAGTATGCCTAGAATTTGCACTATTATTTAGCCAAATTCTGTCTCTCCTGATCTGTAAATAGAAGTGCTTAGTTCATTATGTGGTAGTCTGCTTAGCTCTTTTTTTGAATTTTTATTAGTGAAACACCATGAGGTACAGTTGTAGACTTAAAAATTTTTGTGCTTGGGTTTAAGTATTACAATGATCCAGTACCCATCCCTCCACCAGTGCCCATTCTCCATCATTTACATTTTTTAAAAAATTTTTGTTAGTGAAACACTATTAGGTACAGTTGTAGATTTACAATTTTTTTTGTGCTTGGGTTTCAATTGTACAATGATCAAACACCTTAGCTCTTTTTTTGTGGTGAATTTGAGTCATACCTAACTGTGCTCTGGAACTACACTCAGCTCAGTGTACAGGGTCACTTCAGGTGGTGCTTGGGGGACCATTAGGTGATGAGGATCAAACCCAGGCCTTCTACAAGCAGAGTATGCACCTAAGTCCTTCAAGCCATCTTACCTGACTCCTTTTTTATATTAAATTATTTCTTAAATTAACTTTATTCATTTTTAAAATAAAATTTCCCCATTTTAATTGAAACACTATGCACATTTGTAGCTCCTCCTCTTCTTCCTCTTCCGTCTCCTCCTCCTTCTCCTTCTCTTCCTCTACCTCCTTAATCACCACACCTGGCCATGCTCAGAGTTTTTTTTTTACTCCAGGCTCTGCACTCAAGGATCCCTCTCGGCAGGACTCAGGAAGGATATCTTGATAGTTTGATGTTGTGGTTGTAATTGTTCTTTGTTTGGGGGCCACACCCATTGCTGCTCAGAGACTACTCCTGACTCTGTGCTCAGTTCACTCCTGGTGGTGCTTGGAACCACGTGATGGTGGAGATCAAAACCAGGTTGGCTGTGTACAAAGAAAGTACTGTTCTATCTCTTGAGCCTCTTTCTTCAATTGATTTTAATGGAATGACTCAAAGAGGGAGGGTGCTATTATTTTAGGGAGGAGGATAAGTAGAGAGGCAAATGCAGTCTTTGTTTTTTTTTTTTTTGTAGAAAAAACTTTAACTAGGTGAGGTTAGGAAATATGATTTGATTCTCTTTTTTCTACTGGACAGCTGTTACTTTCCTTTAAAAATAAAACAGAATCCATTTTATTTTGGTTATAGGCACTGAGAAAATTTACCATTTGATTCAAGAACCACTGAGAACTGGGGGGAATGTGGCTCACTGATAGAGTATGTGAGTCACAGGAGTGAAGTCCTAAGTTCAGTCCCCAACATCATCCTCTCCCTGGCCCCCATAGCTTTAGAGTTGCCTCACCCTGCCCCAAGTGATTTGAGGGCCCTAACACTGGAAATGAAGTAGAAGGTTGAAATTGGGTCTCCATTGTCAATTTAATTCTAATTTCACTCTGTTTTGTCAAGGACTGAGTGCTAATGATCATCTTCTTTTACCAATCTAGGTAAACTGGTAGATAGTTTGTTGTAGTAGTGGTTGTGGTTATAATTATTCTTTGTTCTGGTGTCACACCTGGTGCTGCTCAGGGGCTATTCCTGCCTCTGTGCTCAGTTCACTCCTAGTGGTGCTTGGGACCATGTGGTGCCAAGGATTGAAAGTAATCAACCGCATACAAGGCAAGTGCCTCCCCGCTTGTACTAGCTCTCCAGCCCACTAGCAAAGTTTTACTTTATTTTTGGTTTTGGAGGGCCACACTCAGCAATGCATAGGGATTACTCCTGTCTCTACATTCAGAAGTTACTCCTGGCAATGCTTGATGGACCATATGAGATGCTGGGGATCAAATCTGGGTCAGCCATGTGCAAGGCAAATGCCCTACCCACTGTACTATCACTTTGGCTCCAAATAGTGAATAGTTTTATACTGTATCTCCTCCTTTTGCTGATTTGATTTTGATAATGATTTTGTAGACAGTCAATTTTTGTAATTGTTTTTTAAATTTTAATTTTTTTTATTAGTGAATCACCGTGAGGTACAGTTACAGACTTATAAACTTTAATGCTTGTGTTTCAGTCATACAATGATCTAGTACCTATCCCTCCACCAGTGCCCACCACCAATGGTCCCAGCATTCCTCCCACCTCCTACCCCCCGTACCTGTAATTGGGTTTTTGAAGTGATATTTTTTGGGGAAAGCATGGACTTTTGAGACCTATATAAGAGAATGTTAAATATCAAGCCTGCTGCTTATAAGTAGTTTTGTCCAATTGTTTTCATACTCACACTGACACTGGCACTGGCACCTCTTCCTTACAGTAGATTGTGGATATTAACTTGATATTTAAAAGTAGTTCTAGGGCCTGGAGTGTAGTAAAGAAAGTAAGATGCTTGCCTTGCATGCAACTGACTTGTGTTTGATCCCTGGCATCCCCTGTGGTCCTCAAAGCACTGCCAGGAGTAAACCCTGAGCTTCACTGGGGGTTGCCCCGCAACCAAAATAAATGAATAAATAAGTCATTCTGGTGATACAGTATAGCAGGTAAGGTGCTTGCTTTGTACTTAGCTGACCTGGCTGGGTTCAGTCCCCAGCACCCCATGTGGCCTCCTGAGCACTGCCAGGGCTGATCCCTGAGCACCGAGCCAGGAGTAAACCCTGCACACTGTTGGGTGTGGCCCTCAAACCAAAAAAAATGTAGTTCTACTAAATAAAAAGTCATACTCTGTTAATGAGGTATCTGGGAGTGAATAAGTCCGTTCTTCTAATGGTGCCAAATGAGAAAATTAACTGGCTGAATGAATACCAGCTACTTAATACAGTGATTTGTAATATGAATATTTCCATTACAGCTTTCACTGGGATTGTTGGGGGTGGAGGGTTTAGTCTAAGAACTAAGGTGTACATGTAATAATTATGAAGTAGCACTTAAGTTTTTTAAAGGGCTTTTTAATGTTTCTTTATTCATAAATATTATTTCTCGCTGCAGATTGAAATCATAGAAGACATACTTGTTCTTCTTAAGAGAAAAGGGAGAAATCTGTAAGTATTTATCCTTTACAAATTAAAAAAAATATTTGTGCATTGTGCTGTGCAAAGTTAAGTTGTTTTAATTAAATTTACATAGTTGAGTTTCTGGCATACAATGTTCCAGCACCAGTCTCTTCATCAATGTTAATTTCTGTCCACCACTGTCCTCAGGTTTCCGCACATTGCACCGTAACAAGCATTTTTATTTAATGGTGAGAAAACCTTGCCAATATTTTTTTATGTTTGTATTTAAAAACCAGTATTCTTTGCAGCCTTTAGGAAGAATGTAGTCATGAAATTTCCTTATGAATGGATGGACACTAAGAGTATCATGCTGAGTGACATAAGTCAGAAGGAGAGGGACAGGTATAGAATGACTGCATTCATTTGTGGGGTATAAAATATGTGTGTGTATATATATATATATATGATTAGTATCCAAAGTCAGAGTAACATGACAATAATAGTTGGAAACTATCATTTTGGACAGAAACTGAGTGTTGAAAGTAGGTAAAGGGATATACCTGATAACCATTAAGTATCTGTATTGCAAACCATAAGGCCCAAAAGGAGAGGGAGGAAGGGAGGGAGGGATATGGGAGAGAGAGAGAGAGAGAGAGAGAGAGAGAGAGAGAGAGAGAGAGAGAAAACAGGCAGGGGGTATGTGGGAGGGAAACTGGAACCATTGGTGGTGGTGAGAAATGTATACTGGTGAAGGGACAGGTGTTGGAACAATATATGACTGAAACCCAGTCAGGAACAATTTTGTAATAGTGCATATCCCTGTAATCCCATTGAAAATAAATAAATAACAAGTGAATACCAGTGTTTGTAAAAGTAAAACAGAAAAACTTTTTTACTTGGTGTTACTTCTAAAATTTAAATAACCTGTCACTTGTTTATAAAAGGGAAATAATTTAAAAGCCCAATACAATATTTTTTCTTTGAAGACCATAAAGAATGGAGTCATAGAACTAAGTTCCGTTACTGAATTCTGAAGCTTATAGGCTATGTTTCTTTGGCAAGCTGTTTTGTTTACTGTTGCCTCAGTTTTTTAATCCTTAAAATGGGCCTTTTTGTATGAAACTTTAAACCTCTTAGTTTACAAAGTTGTTTACAATGCATTTGTTGTTTCAGGTATTCAATGTTCCAACACCAGTCCCACCACCAAATTGTTCTTTCCTCCACCAGTGTCCCCAGTTCTCTACCATCCCCTACCCAAGCCTGCTCTCTTCTTAGCAGGCACAAAATAATTTACTTGATACTGCTTGTTAGAACATATATCTCATACTGGTATTACAAAAGTAATTGTCTGAGGACTTATAGAGCCTTTAGGTGCTAGTTGAGCCTTCTATATTATTATTTTCACTCATTGAACTTAGCAGGCTTCTATGCAATTTACCCATTTAATTTTCTTTGATGCTACTGGTCTGTAAGCTTTGTGAAGTTTGGAGGTGTTATAGCTATTCGCACACTTCAGGAGCTTTGGTGCTGGAACAATAAGCTGCCAATGACTTACTTAGATCAGTTGTGAAGTTGGACCATTTCTCTGGCTGTATAAGGAGCTGGATGTGGGTAGAATGTAGGGCCATTGACAGAGTGGGGAATTGGTCTTCCCCAGTCCTGGTAAGGCTCCAGCCTGGCAGCAGCTACCTGAAATAATTTCAGCTGCCAGTATCACTCTGAGATCAGTTCTGAAAGTGGTCCTGTAAAAAGGACCTTAATACTAAGTATCCAGTGAATAGTTCTTTATTGGCAATGGAGTTTAATAGTAGTGTATATGCTGTCCAATGAGTTAAAGCTTATCTATTCCTATTTTTTCATATTTTTTCAGTCTCCTCTGTTGGTGCTTAGGGGCTACTTCTGGGTCTGTGCTCAGGAGTGACCCTTGGCATTACATAGGGTCATATACCATCCAGGGATGGAACTGAGCTAGCTCTTTAGTCCCTGTACTATCTCTTTCGCCCTTAAGTATATTTCTGGTCTTCAAAAATTAGTAGTTTTAGCACTATCCTTCATTGGAATGCCTATTATAGACAATAATACCAAATTTTTGAGACCCATCATTGTTACTGGTATTTGGCATATTGGATACCCACGGGGAGTTTGCCAGACTCTGCCGTGTGGGCAGGTTACATTCGGTAGCCTGCCAGGTTGTCCAAAGTAAGAATGAAAAGTTTTGAATATGGCACTTTTTAAAATCTCAGGGCTAGGATGAAGGAGACGTTACTGGTGCCTGCTTGAGGCAATCGATGAACAACAGGATGATCGTGATCAAAATTTTGAAAAAGGGTGCTTAGAATCATATTTGAGCTTGAAACTTATATAGTTCAGGTTCCCTGACATTGACGACATTGACTTTTAGCCTAATTCTGACTTGTGAAGGTTTTGTTATTTTGTTTTTTTGATTGGGGGCTACATCCAGTGGTGCTCAGTGCTTAATCCTGGCTCTGCGCTCAGGGATCACTCCTGGTGTAGACCATATAAAGTGCTGGGAATCAAACCTGGGTTGGCTGCATACAAGACATGGCATCCTACCTTCTGTTCTATGTCTCCTAACCAGGGAAATTTTTATCTGGTTTATCATGAACTAAGGAAAATAAGGACTATTATAAGATATAATAAAAAAGATTATTTCTTTTTATAAGATATATCCTTTGAATTTGGAGGAGTTAAACATGTGCTGTGTTATTCTTCTTACCAACCTTATTTGTTTTTTTCAATTTTTTGCCTGCCTTTGGTCTTTTAATTTTTTTTAAATTTTTCTTTCTTTTCAGCACCGTGATTTACAATGGTAGGTTTTTATGAGTGATTTATAATGGTAGGGTTTTATGTGCACAATCTTTCCAATACCACACCCTTCAGCAGAGTGCCCATTTCCTCCTACGTTCATGATCTCTGTTTCCTCTCCCCATCCTACCCACCCTCTACCTAAGACTCAGTTCTTCAGACTAATTTTTAGGTTATTTTGCCTTAAGGCATTTGTTATTTCCTTATACTGTCTCTTTATATCCCACATATATTTCACATTTTTATCTGTACTTTTACTTTTGGGTAACTTCACTCAGCAAGGTACTCTCCAGTTCCATCAATATAGCAGCAAACCTCATGATTCTGCGTTAAACCTGAGTAGTATTCCATTGTGCACATATACTACACTGCTCGTCAGCCTGGTCTGTAGTATCTTAAAATCTGAATCCAATTTTCTCATTTTATAGATGAAGAAACAGACCAGACAAGAGGTTGTTTAATGCATTTCATTATATCTCAGCAAGCTGCAGAACCGGGACCAAAATCCTGTGTACATAAGCTGCCTCTCTAGTATTTCTGGTCTTCTGAGTTGCTTTCATTATAATAGGTTATGAACTGGAAACAGAAGATCTAGTAGTTGTTCACCTTCATTTCTCCTCCTCCTCCTCCTCCTCCTCCTCCTCCTCCTCCTCCTCCTTCCCCTTCACTTCCTCCCCCTCCTCCTCCTCCTTCTCCTTCTTCTCCCTCTCCTTCTCTTATTTCTCCTCCTCTTCCCACTCCTCCTCCTCCCCCTTCCTTCTCACACCTCCCTCCTTTCTTCCTCCTACTCCTTCTCCATGCTCAGGGGCTACACCCAGCTCTTCATGCAATGACAAGCATAGAACCCTCTTTGCAAAGCAAGGACTCCAGACCTTTGCATTATCTCCCTGGCCACAAAGCTAGTTGTTCTTATGTGCCAGTTAGTAGTTTTGAATTTCAAGCATAAATATATCAAAGAGACTTGATAATCATTTAGAGTTAAGTGTTAAAATCTATTGAGTAGCCTGTATTTTTTCATGCAATTTTTAATATGACCAAAGATTACCAACAGCAGACCAGAATTAACTGTCTTTAGAGTCCAGCCAGTTATGTCACATGCTAGCCCATCCATGATTTGAACAAGAAGATAAGATAGCAATTTTTTTGGAAATACACTATGGTGCCTTTGTGAAGGTACAAGTTAATCTTATATAATTAATTTATCCAAAGAAAGTCTGTTCCCTGTATTTCTTGCATGTATGCATGTGCATGTGTGTACACGTGCATGCACGTGTGTGAACACACACAGAAGAGTGAGTGAGAGTTACACTTGCAGTTTATCTACACATGAAAGAGAAAAACCACCAAGGTGAAGAGCAGGTGTTGTCAGAACATTAGTAGGAATATCTGTCTGGCTAGTTCTATTTACTTTGTAGTGTTTGTGATATGTTAGACTTTCCTTTAGTCAGCATAGCTTTGACTTGCCTGCGTGGCAAGCTACCCGTGATGTATTCAGTATGCCAAACACAGTAACAAGTCTCAAGATGGAGACATTACTGGGCCCGCTCAAGCAAATCGATGAACAACGGGAGTACCGTGCTACCATGCTACCTTAAAATATTCTTCCAAATAGAAATAATCCTTTCTCTTCCTTGACTCATTTGCCTTAGTGAAGCATTCATAGGCCAGATAAACAAGTGAAGAGAGAGAACAGAATGAAAAGTATTCCCCATCCCTACCATAGAGACATTAACTTTAGGAGTACTTTTTCATGACTTTTTGTATTTGGATTCAAGTGTTTAATTAAAACATCTTTTAGTTTCTGAAATTATCAGACACATCGGTAATTCTCTGTTAAGAATAAACATATATTCTATGTTTCCTTTGGACTTTAGAATAGCTGCACCGTTTTCTCTACTAATTCTAATACTTGAGAGTTGGCCGAATGTCTATAGGATTTTAGTTGTCAACAGTCTGAGTTCTTTTATGCCATTTTAAGGTATATTTAATATTGAAGAGCAGAGGTTGGAAGTTGCACATGCAGTGCATGTGATCTGGCCCTTTGAGCTGTCTTCCTGATATATTATACCCATTTTGGGGAACTCAGCCATACCTGGTGGTGCTTACAATCTGTATTCTTGGAAGTTACTCCTGGTGGTGTTTGTTGCATGCAAAGCAAGTTCCTTAACCCCTCTATTATCTCTCTAGCCCAATTACCATTTTTCGAGTAAGTTTTATTTAGGATATATAAAAAGGAGAGAGGGAAGAGAGGAGAGGAAAGGGAGAGTGTAAGGGCCTGACCAATAAACATATTTTATTTTATATTTTTATTTTTATGTTTGTTTTGGGGCCACACCCAGCAATGCCCAATGGATACTACTGGCTCTGCACTCAGTAATTATTCCTGGCAGGGCAGTGCTCAGGAGACCATATAGGATGTCTGGTATTGAACCTGAGTCAGGCGCGTGCATGGCAAGTGCTCTACTTCCTGTACTCTCTCCAGCCCAATAACCATATTTTAAAACCATGATACCATTTTATGTTATAGTGGGTGACTGACTCTTTTTTAGTGACTGTTTGACTATTTTGTAAACATTGTTGAAAGACTGGGACTGGAGTGATAGCACAGTGGTAGGGCATTTGCCTTGCACGCAGCCAGCCTGGCCGAGCGGGTTTGATTCCTCCGCCACTCTCGGAGAGCCTGGCAAGCTACCGAGAGTATTCAATATGCCAAACACAGTGACAAGAAGTCTCGATGGAGACATTACTGGGCCCACTCGAGCAAATGGATGAACAACGGGAGGACAGTGACAGTGACAGTGTGTTGAAAGGCTACATTGTTGCATAATATTTTATAATATGAAGTACTTTCAAACAGCATTAGCAAAGAACTTACCTATTAGGGGCTGGAGCGATAGCACGGCGGGTAGGGGGTTTGTCTTGCATGCGGCGGACCCGGGTTCAATTTCCAGCATCCCATATAGTCCCCTGAGCATCACCAGGAGTAATTCCTGAGTGCGTGAGCCAGGAGTAACCCCTGTGCACCTCCGGGTGTGACCCAAAAAGAAAAAAAAAAGAACTTACCTATTAAACTGGTTCCTCTAGAAAATGAAGAGGGTAGGTCATGTAGCAAAAAAGGTATGGTTGCAAAATTTGTCCTGTAACATGCTGTTCCTGGGAAAGTTCTAAGGTTGGATACAATTTTCTTTTGCATCTGCACACATGATTTTGTCAGTCTTTAGTTGTTTTGCATCATATATAAATAGATAAGATGACAGGAGATAAATGTGTACCTCAGACAGTCTGTTTCTGACTTGAACAAATACAGTATAACAGTAAGTTAACTTTCAAGTTTAGTTTCTTAATCCAATTCTATTAAAATAATTTACATTTGGTAAAATAATTGTCCCAAGTATCCAAAAAATATTTTACACATCTGAGTTTACACTATGGCATGACGAACCATTTAATTTAGCAGTAATGTTTTATCTAAAGTAAGGTTTTGTCTACAGGAACCTATAGCAGTTCTGAGTAGCAGTTGTATAATATTGAAATTGTCTCTTTGCTTTCCTTCTTCAGCCATGAACCCTTAAATTTTCTTTCAAAACATTTAACTCCCAGAAATGTTTTCTTCCTCTTTTCATAATATTTAATAAAGTTGTTCTGGGACATCAAGTTTTGTCAGTAGGGACCACTTGTAACCGGACATCATCTCAAAATTCTTTCATTGTAATCTTCAGCTTCAATTATATACAAGAAACCCTAGACTTTAGAAAACTGAATACTTCAAAATTGAGTTTATTGGAACATCTGAAATGAGGAGCATACAGATAATTATATTCACAATATATGCAAAGTGTGTAGGCAACAGCATTGCCTCCTAAGTCTCATTTGAATACACACAGATAGGATCCCAATTACCCTACCCTATGACCCAGAAAAAAAACATTATCTGATGCATGCTTGGGGATGTTCTTAAGGCATTGTGGGAGGGAACTTGTTCTTGTGCTTGAGAGTGCAACATGGCAGCAGAGGTGTTTGCTTTCCTGGGAAAAGCTGGGAAGAGACTGGCAGGATGGAGCCGTCAGGAGTTAACACTTCTCCAGGTGATGAAGTAAACAGGTTCAGTTAATTTTGTTTGAGACGCACCCAAAGATCAGTCATAGTTGTGAGAAGCTTCTGGTTAAAAATACTGAGGTGAAAGTGCTGCGTGTTATAGGGGATCTATGTAGTATATCTTGGGTTTTTGGTTTTGGTTTGCCTTTTTAAAAAGTTTGGAAATGTATTTTTATAATTGCTGTATATTGGATTTAATGTTTGATTGTGCACACTATATTATTGATTAGATTGGTCTACCAATTTGAGACAATAGTCAGATGGGTATGTATTTTATATGATTATTCTATCTCAGACTGTGAGCAAAATATGCTGCCAACTAATTCCTATAGATGCTTTTATTTTCTTGATATTAACATAAACTAGAGAACTAATTATATAGTATTATAGCTCCTGTAAAGTGTGATTTTACTAACAAAATGCAGCATTTCTCTTTTAACATAGTATTTAAGCTTTCAAGTATATTTGTAACTTCTTAAGACTGTGTGAATGAAAATTGGATTGTAAAAGAGGACTCCACCCCTTTGTGAAAGTCTTGGTGTTGCAACATCTGTGTAGAAATATGATCTTTTAAAATACAACATATATTATTATCTGTTTAATCTCTTAAAAACTTTCATAATTTTAAAATTTAATGTTTAGTGCATGTAACTAATCCTTTTAGAAGGCAAGTTGTCTATTTGGTATGTAATTAAATTATACCTAAATTATGTGTGATACCTGCAAATGGGATTTCTTAATGTAACACAGTTTATCATTGGTTTTTCAAATTGATATATTTTTGCATTTTTATAAGATCTTAAGCTGAAGGCGGATGGTGTTAGTCTGTCTTTCCTGTGAGTTTCAGCTTGGCAGATACATGGATCCTTGCTTCATTCAGTGCATTGTCTAACATTTAAAAAAAATAATGGCTTGATGCACTTCAGTTTATTAATTTTCTTATTTTGTTCTTAAATTGATGTTACATCATGTTTATTGGGGAGATATTTACTTCTTTAATTTGTTTTTGGGCCTTGCAAATAGTATTCAGGAAGCCCAGGACCACTCCTACCGATACTCTGGGCGAGTCGTTTTAATGCTTGGGCACTGGAATGCAATGCTGATGCTGATTGGGGCCCAGTAGTGCTGAGGGCCACCATTGCTACACCGAGAAGTGCTCTGGATCCTACAGGGATACATCCAGTAGTGTTGGAATGGGATCTTCTGGTGCCAGAGATCAAACTTGGAGCCTTGCACACTTAAGGCTTGCTTTCCTGATCCCTGAGCCCTCATATCTTTTAAATTAAGATTTTACTAAGTATGTCTGTTTACTTTGTATATTAGAGCTTAATGTATTACTAATGCTTTTTTTCATTCAATCTAACTCAGCATTTGAAGTAACTGGAATGAAATACTTATTATTGAACTTGATCTTACAATCATAAGTCCATTTGCAGCTAAGTTTTCACAAAAACATCTGGAACTTCCAGATACCTAAAGGAAGATTTTTTTTTTCTGTCAAAAATTCCTTAGGCTGTCGAACAGAATAGTGTCCAAGTTTAATGCAGACTTTCCAATTAGACAGTTTCTTACATACTTGTGCTTTTTAGATTGTACTCATACAGTTAACCTCCGCTGGTATCTGAAAGCACAGAGTTCCTTGGAGATCTTTCCTAAGCAGAAGTGACCTAAATTACACACAAAAAAACTCCCATTAATTTAGATGAAAGCTTTTTGAGTGTTTCTAGGCACCAAAAATAGTCTTCCAGTTACCAAATAACACAAATCCTGAAATAGCACTCACATATAATAGCAGCAGAAATGACAAGAGCAGCCTGTATAAAGTTATGCTTGGGGAAGGAGTGTGATAAGGCCACTCTTACTGTTCCTAAGTACTTACAGCTTCAAGAATGCAAAACACATGCTGAATATTAATTTTGCATTTCACCTTTGGTTGTAAAAGCCAGATTCCTCTTTGCCTTTCTCTTGGTTAGCAAAAGTAGGTGTTCATGTAAATCTTTCATAAATATGATGTGGTATAACTTCAATGTTCAGAGGCAGGGGAAACCTGTATGACTAGGCCTACAGATAGTGTGGAGGAAAGCATTGACTGAAACATCAGATAGACCTGATTCCAAGTCCCTATTTAGCTGCGTTAGTTGGACAAATTTTTAATCCCTCTTAGATTGTGATAGCATCAGTAAAGTGAGGGTCGCACATCCAAAAACATTGCCTGAAGGATTAAATGAGACAAAGAGTTTAAAGGACAGTGCAGCGCCTTGTCCATAGTAAGTGCATTGTGAATGGTTATTCATCCCATCCTCATATGTAATGTCAGTTTCAAAGAAAAAAAAAACATTTAACTATCTTGTGAGGATAATGCCCCATTCTTTCTAGCTGACATACATCTTACTCAAGGAAGATTTCAAGAAAATGAACCAAGAGGGTCCACAGTATCACTCTTCATACTTGGAATCACAGCATACCCTTGTGAAAGATATCAGGGCAGGAACACACATGATATATCCTGCGTGCTTTTATGACACCACATTTTCCCTCTGTGCAGCAGGACATATTTCCAGTTTCGTGTTTCTCTTAAGCAACTAAAACAATGCTTAATTTTAATTAGCAGGGATTTTAGGAGGATACTATTTCCTAGAATGTTGGCATTCATAAGGGGTTTTTAAAAGAGAACTCAGGTGGTTTCCCTCAGGCTATTGCACTTAAAGTTTAGGAGCAGTTTTGCTTATGTTCTTATTTCAGCCAGAGTAAGTTGATTGAACTGCTAGCCTATGGAGAAGTGTTGCAGTTGCTAAGAATTCAGCAGCAAACAGTGAACTTGGATGGAGTTTATGTACTAGTGGAGATAGAGACAATATCATCACAAATAAAGTGTTATGTACTAAGGAAAAACAGTGATAAAAAGGATTGGAAGTATTGGAGTATAATTTTATAGAGTGGTCCAGGTGAAGAAGGCCTCACCAAGGTGATACTGTGTAAGGGCAAGACCGACGGTGAGAAAGTAAACTCTGTAGGTTGTCTTGGAATATCATCCTAGGTATGGAACAACATATAAAGATTCTGGAACAGGATCATGCTTTGTGTATTCCAGAAGCAGCAAGAACACGTGTTGATCTGTGTCATGAGGGGAAAGTTTAATGGGAAATAAAGTCAGAAACCTGAGAATCTCACAGTCAGATAAGTCACTGTAGGGATTATTTTTTCTTCTGAGTAATGTGAGAATTTAAACCATTTTTTTAATGAAGCAAGATAGAGTTTTTTTTTTTTTTTTTTGCGGGGAAGGGATTGGAATGGTTGGGCCGCACCTGGTTCTGCACTCAGGAGTCACTCCTGGTGGTGCTTGGGGGAACCTTATGGGATGCAAGGAATCAAACCTGGGTCAACTGTGTGCAAGGGAAATGCTCTACTCACTGTACTGCTTGTTACTCCAGCCCCCACAGATAATTCTTATTGAACGCACATGTCTACTCTTGTTCTTCTCACACATCTTTCTAAATAAAGTTTCAAGAGAGAACACAGATATTTCCAGAATGTAAAAAAACAAAGAAACACAGACAGGCAAGCAAGATACATGTTCAAGGAAGATCATAGGCTTGAAGAGCAAGCCTGTTGTTCTGTTCACAAAATTAGAACCTTCGAAAATTTTTGAGCAGAGGGATGATCTATTATTTTAACTGGAACACTCAGGCTTCTGGGTTTGGGACTTACGTGGGTGGAAGCAGGGAGAACAGTTAGCTCCTGCATTTGTCTAGGTGAGAGGTTTCAAACCAAGATGGTAGCTGTGTGGATGATGAAAACTAGTTGCATTAGATATTTTTTGCATAAAGTGTACTGTACTGGTAGGATGGTGACAAAAAAAGAGAGTGAAAGTAACTTTAAGTGAAAGTAACTTTTTGTTCAAGCACTGGAATTTCTAGAGATGGGTACAGTTGTATTTTTTTTCTTTCTTTCCTTTTTGGTTCTTGGGCCACACCTAGCTGTGCTCAGGGCTTACTCCGGGCTCTGTGCTTAGGGATCACTCTTATCACAGTTCAGGGGACTATATAGGATGCTGGGGATTGAATCCAGGTCGAGAGTGTGCAAGGCAAACACTGTACACTTGCTGTACTCTTGCACTACCTACTCTACTCTTGTACTGCCCCCCACAGTTACAATTTTATTGCTCAAACTTACCTGTGTGGAAACAGGTACAGATTATTCGAGAATTGGAATTAACAAAAGTATAACCAAATAAATCACTTAGTAACTTTGTAAACCAGGTAGCCACAAAGGTTATAGGATTGATAGGAAAGCACTGAAAGTATATTCCAGAGACATTATTATTACCTATGAGTTCAATTTGGGTAAGGAGGATTCTCTCCACATTTTTAAGACATAGGTAAACATAACAGTACCCTGGTTTTACATGTTATGCCTCAGATACAGATGGAGCTTTGAAATGTGGCACCATATAACTTGTTGAAATTTATACTAAGTGGTTGACACTGATGGTAAAACCTAGCTCTTCTAGTGGTTTATCCTGACTTTCTTAAACTTTTCCACTCATACTCCCTTTTCACCTGAGAGATGCATCACAGGCAAGTGCTGCCAAAAATACCTCCAGTTCGTTAGGGTGGTTGATTCAGAACCATTTGGGTGTTTCTCTTTGCTCAAAATTCATTTACTGGGGCTGGAACGATAGCACAGTGGGTAAGGTGTTTGCCTTGCATGCGGCCGACCTGAGTTCGATTCCCAGCATCCCATATGGTCCCCTGAGCACTGCCAGGGGTAATTCTTGAGTGCAGAGCCAGGAATAACCCCTGTGTATTGCCAGGTGTGACCCAAAAAGCAAAAAAAATCATTTACTGTTGCTGATTTTTTTCTACGTTCTCTACATTTAGTTCCACCATGACCCATGGTTTAAGAAGCTAGGGTTTAGTTCCTTTACCATCTAGCATAGCAGATTTTCTCCTGTAGTGTGCCTACATTCTACATACATTAGAATGTAAATAATTCAATTTCCCTTTTGACATAGATTACAAAAGTGAAAGGACACTTTACAAAGAGAGCAATAAAAGCATCTGCTATAGCCATTTGATCATGTTTGTTCTGACTGAGGCTTATTTCCAGTCTATCTGTCCCCTTCTGTAAACATACTCATTCTTCACATCTTCACATGTACCTTAATATTTGTGTGGTTTTGGTGAAGCCTTTCTGGGCGATTTTATTTCCTCCCCCAATAAAACTGGATATAATTACCCCATCAAATTTATTTTGTTTTTAGGCTACAACTGGCAGCGCTCAGTTCTTATTCCTAGCTCTGTATACAGGGGTCACTCCTGTTGGGGTTCATACATGGTGCCAGGGATTTGCTATCAGAGTTGGCCCCATGCAATGCATGCACCTTAACTACTGTATTATCTCTCCAGATCACTATCCTTTATCATATTCTACACTACATATTTGTGAACTGTTCTCTCTGTCCCCATTTTGCATATAAAAGTACTGAGGGCTCATTTTTCTCAGACTTTTTAAAAAGCAGTATAACAGATTTTATTTGAAAGTTTTGAGGATGGAGTTGTGGGGGGGGGAGACAGAGAGACAATATATGCTCAAGAAAGAACATGGGCTTCTTCAGATTGGAGAGGGAGCCCCCGTACACATCCCAGCAGTAGATATGAAAGTATGAAAGAACACCTCTCAAGAGTGGAGATGTAGGCAACTCATGTGCTCAGGCACCATGTGTACTTGGCAGCAACGCATGGGGACAGCCTCAGGCAGCATGTGTGTGAGATTCTTTTGTTCAAATTGGCTTTTATAGGGTTTCTACAAGCTGCCCCATGAGGGACTTTCTACCTAGGTAAGAGTCCATTTCTAGGGTGGTTGCCCAGGGTTAGATTTAGTAGTTGATGGTCTTCTTTAATGTTCCCTCATTGGCCTTTGTTACCCCTGGAGCTTCTCTTAGAGGTGGTTCCAGCCTTCTCTGGGTCTCTGTTGACACTGTGTAAAGGCCTTGTTTCCTGTATCTACAATGTGGGCTTTTGTAGCCTTAGAGCTATTTGATTTATTGTTTCCCAGTAATTCATTGCCAGCTGAAGGGGGCTAGGGGTGGCTCACTATCTGCCTGTCTGCTTCATATTCCCCCATAGAGATTTCACTGCCTTAAATCTTTAAGGAGAATGCTGGTGAAGATCCATCTTCTGTATCTTCTACAGTACCAAATGACCACAGATCCTGTCTGCATAAGGGATGAAACCACATGCTACCTTAACTTTAATGGGGCTCAGGCGATTGTTCATTGGGTTTCAGGGTTGTCAGTTTGAAAGTCTGAAAATAGAGAACATGATTAGCACTGAAGAAATTAAAAACCTTTTTTGTTCTTGAAAGAGCAGATGGTTTCCTGCTTTAGAAAACACTCCCTGAGATCTTCAGACAGAACTTTAAAACAAAACAAAACAAAACAAAAAACCCAACATAGCATTATAGCTATTCCTATGATTATAAGAACAAAGAGTAATTTCTTAGCTGTGTTTACTCAGCTTTTTAATAAAGTTCTCTGCACACTTAGTAGTTATTCATATATTTTGGGGGAAACAATTGCATTAATGTAATGTAATGTAATCATATTAATTGACAGGAATTTATTAATAACATGAATGTAACTCTAGCAGATCTTTCAAAAGGACAGATTTGAAGATGGTCACTGTCCACTGCCTTGGGAAGAGACAAGTTGGGAACAGACCTGGGCAGTGTTGTCAATAGCTGGCTTTTCTGTGGGATGAGAGAGAGGTCAGACATATCTATCAGTGTTCAGCTTATCTGCCAGTGCCCAGGAGTCTTTTCAGGAGTTCTCAGAGCTTGCAGAGCAAAGTTTATTCTTTGCTTTCACCTCTACTTGTGTTTTCATGTCCATACAAGATTTTATCCAGGGCCCCGGGGGCCAGAGAGATAGTACAGTGTGTTCAACAGTTGCATGGAATGGACCTGGATTCAGTCCCCGGCACCTTATTTGCCAGGTGTAACCCCTGAGCACCCCTACCCTGTAAAAAGGGGAAGAAACAAGATTCAATCCAGATGGCCGATCCCGTGTCCTTCTCACCACCACCAGATAGAATTTGAAAACCTCTAAAGTAAATTATTCTTCTATTTCCTTACTAGAATGCTCTGTGAGCCTTTTCTACTGTGTGTGTTGACATATACTGTGTGTAATAGAGTAATTATAAAATACTTGCCTACCTTCAAAACAGTGTATAAAAGATTGTATATATAGTAACATGAATGACTAAAATACAAACAACCAAGTTTTTTTTTTTTATTTATTTATTTTCCCCCTTTATTTTATTTTATTTTTTTAAAGTTGTAGATTTACAATTTTTTGTGCTTTGGTTTCAATTATACAATGATCAGATACCCATCCCTCCACCAGTGCCCATTTTCCACCACCATGGATAATATCCCTCCCACCCCCATCCCCCCATCCCCCCGTCTCTGTGGCAGGGCAATCCCCTGTGTCCTCTCTCTCCTTTTGGGTGTTGTGGTCTGCAAAACAGGCATTGAGTGGCAAACATGTTCAGTCCATAGTCTACTTTCGACATGCATCTCCCCTCCTGGGAGGATCCTCCAAACATCCTTTATTTGGTGCTCCCTTCTCTATCTGAATAGCCCTTTCCTCTAGGATACCCGGCTGGCCTCTAAGTTATGGAGTAATCCTCCTGGTGCTGATCTCAGCTATTCTTGGGTATTAATCTCATACTTTGTTACTTTATATCCCCCAGATGAATGCAATCTTTCTATGTCTATCCCTCTCTTTCTGACTCATTTCGCTTAGCATGATACTTTCCATATTGTACCACTTGTATGTAAATTTCATGACTTCATCTTTTCTAAGAGCTACATAGTACTCCATTGTGTAGATGTACCAAAGTTTCTTTAACCAGTCATCTGTTCTTGGGCATTCAGGTTTCTTCCAGTTTCTGGCTATTGTAAAGAGGGCTGCAATGAACAAACAAGTGCAGATGTCACTTCGACTATACATTTTTGCCTCTCGGGGATATATTCCCAGGAGTGGTATTGCTGGGTCAAACGGGAGCTCAATTTCTAATTTTTTGAGAATCGTCCATACTGTTTTCCAGAAGGGCTGAACCAGTGGACATTCCCACCAACAGTGAAGGAGTGTCCCTTTCTCGCCACATCCACGCCAGCATCGGTTGCTTTAAACAACCAAGTTTTATAAGTTATTTAAACACTGGATTTGGGGCCACACTCAAGTGCTGCTCAGGGGTTACTCCTTGTTGTTGCTGGCAACCAGTAATACCCTGGGGGATCCCATGTACTGTGAGTAAATAAACCTGGTCCTTCCATTTGGCTCAGACAAATTAACCTAGCTCCCCTCCCTAATGCAGTTTAAGGTCCATTGAGAGTATTCTCTTCAAGAGCTGTCTTATATATCTTTTTGTAGATCATCAAGACCAAGTCTGACAGTTTTTCAGTTGAGGACAGGTTACAGATTTTCAGTGACATTTTATCAAAATGGAAACTTCTTTTCTTGTCTTCTAGTATCATCCATAAGAATTTATATGTTGCAACAAGTATTATTTTGTTTGTATTATTTTCCCTTTGGGATTCCATAATATCAGTAAGAAATCATTTTAAAATATTTGTTTGAAAAAATATTTGTTTGTAGGTTATAATCTGTGATTATCCTTTTATATTTATAAAGGAATATTACAAAATATAAATACAAATGTTGCTTGGTTTGGTAGTGTTGAGGACTACTGGTCTGTTCTCTCTGTAGCTACTTACATATTTGAAGATGATAAAATCACAAATCAGAATGAATGGTAGACACTTTAAGTGATGTAGAAAATTAGAAAAAAGTGAATATTGGGGCTGAAGTAATAGGTTAGTGGGTAAGGCACTTGCTTTGCATGTGGCTGACCCAGGTTTAATCTCTGGCATCCCGTATGGTCCTCTGAGCTTCCCAGGAGCGATCTCTGAATACAGAGACAGGAATAACACCTGAGCATCACAAGGAATGCCTCAGTCTACTCCCCCATAAAAACCACCAACAAATGAAAAAAGTGAATACTATTGTGGATCTGAGTAGTCATGAATTGTGTGGAGGAGAGGACTATTATAGAGGGTTTTGCATAACAAAACTAGGCAGTGTGTGATAGACACTTAATATACTTTATTTTGAAGACGATTATGACCTGACTTATTAGAAAAGCAGTTTTTATGTAGGATCTAATTTCTTAGTTAAGGGTTATCCTTTGTGCTTTGTATATCAATTTCAAGAAGTTCATGAATCCCCAGGAATTTGGGAATTTTGAGGATCATTTGGATTTTCAAAAGGGCCCATCACCGCTAAGAAGTTCAAGGCTACTTATCTATGGTCTAGGATGCATTTTTAAGAGTAGAGCACTTGCGTTATACAGCAAGTCCTGGGCTCAGTTCCCTGGCCCCCATGTACTACTTATCTGTTCTGATCTTAAACTCAGACACATGGTTTTCACTCAAGATTACACAGCTAGTTACTGCCAGTCATAAGGATTGAAACTCAGATATTTTTCTCTGTAGCCTATTTTCCCACACATAGCTGAAGGACATGAACAAATGTAGGGACATAATTAAACTACCATTTTTTGTGAAACAAACTACTAGCCTGGGTTCAATTGAGTTAAGTTGAACAGTTAATTTTCACAAGAGTAGCACTTCAGTTGATTCTGTTGATTCAATTTGAGTCTTTTTCAAGTGAGCCAATATTCTGCCACTCTTCAAAATAGCTTTCTCAGCTAAAGTCAAGCTCCTCAAAATTGGTTATTCCAGAGGCTGTTGCCTCAGTTATTTTCTAATCATCACTGGTTTTCTGACCTGCGCTACTATCCAGTTATATGTCTAATAAAATCCAAACTACTTTGCATAATTTGTCAGATAGTATACTATTGTAGCCTCATTAGCCAATGTGTATTCTGCATCCCAATCCAGCTTGTGTCATTTTTTTTGTGAGAGGTGTTGCTCAGGAGCTTCTTCTCACTTTATTCTCTGGAATCCCTGCCTTTGGTACTTGAGGAATCATACAGTACTGGGTATTGAACCAGCACCTCCCACATGCAGTCTATTAAGCTATCTCCTCATCACACTAGTGTCATTTTTTGGTCGTTCCTTCTTCTGCCAAAGTCCTTTCAGTCTTAGCTCCTTATCTTTGTTCATATAATTCCCCTACCCACAGTACCTTCCAATATCATGTCCAGGTTCCCAGTACAAGCTGCAACATAAGACATATCTCCATAAAGCCTCAGTTAATCTTGGTCATTTTGTATGTCTTCATTTGTGTTACACTTATTGTTTGTATTGCACATCTTTGTGCTTATTTGTTTGTTTCTGCAAATACTTCAGTGGTTACTTTGGGAGGGGAGTTCTGGGAAACTCAGGATGGAACTCTAGTTACTCCCATTCCCTGATGCAGTCAAGAAAATTCCACTTCAGTTTGGTGGTCATACCTAGTGATACTTAGGGGTTGCTTACAGCTCTGCACTTGGAGGTCATTTCCAGCAGTGCTCAGGGAACCATATGGTAGCAAGGATCAAATCCAGGCTTCACCAAGCAAGGCATATGTTCCAGCTCTTTGAGCTATCTTTCTAGCTTTAGTTTAGTTCCCCACTTTAGTTTAGTATATGGAAAATATGCAAAAAAGTTTATTTGAATAAATGGATTAGCTCTTCCCCCCATAAATCTTTGAAAGAAACTGGATCTTGTGTGCTGAATAAATCATATGTTTTCATGTACATTGATCCTTTAACTGTTTCTTAGCCCTAAGATATTAAAGATATTTTGGACTTGATTACTACTACACTTGGGAAGCTGGTGCAGTTTTGAACACAAACTGAACACACTCTTAGGGAATGATTTTATGCTTGTGTTATTTCAGCCTGGAAACTAGGAGATAGTGAATACCATTGCTTCAGAAATTACCTTAATGCACTCAGAATGATGTTTATTATAAATATTATATATATTGTTGTAATCTCAAAGATCTGAGTTGATCATTGAGAAATAAATCTTAATTAGTGGATTTATTTTCCTTTTGGATCCAAAATGTACTCCTATTTAAAATTACTTGTTTTGGATCTTAAAGGGTTCAAGCATATACGTGGCACGTGGAAGCTTCTGGTTTAATCTTTGGTATTGGATCTCCAAGCACTGATCTGAGAGTGTCCCTTGAGCTTTGCTGTGCATGATTCCAAACACTCCTGCTTTGGAATAAGTGTGATTTACATATAAGTATTTAAAAGATGCCTCATTATTGTCATTGTCTCCCAAAGTTTAGCTAGACTTAAATGTCATGATTATTTAGTGCATTAATGTAGGCTGCAAAATGATGTTACTCAGCTGACTTACTGAATGTTGTACAGAGTGCCACAACACCTAAAACTCAGAAAAACAAATTTAAGTTATGGCAATAATGAATTATTTTTAAAAATCATCTTTTCAGACCAGTTATTTCATCTTTCTATAACAAATCAATTATTTAAACTAATAAGGACATTAATATTTAAATCAAGTGGTGCTATCAACTTGTTAATACTCTTGTTTTGTTTTGTTTTGTTTCCTGCTCTCTGCCTGGTTCATTATCTTCGCCTACAGGTGTACTTTATTGTCGGCTTCCAAAGATTACTAACTTTTATCTGTATCATTAAAATTGAACTGCCTTGGCTATACTGCTACTACTTTTACTGCTGCTTCCATTATTGCCTTCTTCAGCAAAATAAGGCTTTCTGAAGCCAAAGAATAACAAGAAATAAACACCATTTCAGAAGGCTTGCCATTATGAAACTTAAGCTAAATGTACTCACCATTATTTTGCTGCCTGTCCACTTGTTAATAACAATATACAGTGCCCTTATATTTATTCCATGGTATTTTCTTACCAATGCCAAGAAGAAAAACGCTATGGCAAAGAGAATAAAAGCTAAGCCCACTTCAGACAAACCTGGAAGTCCATATCGCTCTGTCACACACTTCGACTCGCTAGCTGTCATAGACATCCCTGGAGCTGACACTCTGGATAAATTATTTGATCATGCTGTTTCCAAGTTTGGGAAGAAGGATAGCCTCGGGACCAGGGAAGTCCTAAGTGAAGAAAATGAAATGCAACCAAATGGAAAGGTTTTTAAGAAGGTAAGAGCATCTTTAGGCTTATTTTTTCTAAGGGGAACTACATGTTATCATAACTCAAGTATAGTACCGTGTACTCAATACAAAATACCCTCTTTAAACTCAGAATGTGCTCATAACTTCTGTATATTCACTTAACAGCATTTATCCAGTGGTGGGGGCTAGAGCATTAGCACAGCAGGTGGGTCATTTGCCTTGCACACGGCCAACCTGGGTTCAATTCTTCCACCCCTTTCCAAGAGCCTGGCAAGCTACCGAGAGTATCTCGCTTGCATGGCAAAGCCTGACAAGCTACCGTGATGTATTTCCAAAAACAGTAACAACAAGACTCACAATTTGTTGTGAGACGTTACTGGTGCCCGCTCAAGCAAATCGATGAACAACTGGAGGACAGTGCTACGGTGCTACCCAGTGGTGCTCAGGGCTTTCTCCAGGCTCTTTGCTTAGAGATCACACCTGGCATTTTTCAGAGGACTGTATGGGGTGCCCAGGGTCAAATCTGGGTCAATTGCATGCATGGCAAGCACCTTATCCACTGTAGTATCTATATAGCCCTATTTATTTATTTATTTTTAATTTTTTAATAGTGAAACAACATGAGGTACAGTTGTAGACTTACAATTTTTGTGCTTGGGTTTCAGTTATAGAGTGATCGAGTACCCATCCCTCCACCCCTGCCCATATCTAGCCCTATTTAAATTGAAAAAATTTTGTTTGTTTGTTTGTTTGTTTTGGGGATAATACTGGCAGTGCTCAGGGCTTCTGGTTCTTTTCTCAGGGTCACTCCTTGGGGGTTCAGAGTACCATGTATGGTATTGGGGATCAAACCCAGGCTGGTGTGCATGCAAGGCAAACTCCTTAACTTCTGTGCTATCTCTCTGGCTTCATGAGCATTTTTTAGTTATATACTTGGAATAATGTATTCTGAAGATTTTTTTTCTTGGTTTTATTTTTGAGTCTCAATTGGTGGTACTCAAGGGCTACTCTTACAAGCTCAGGGGTCACTCCTGGTGGTGCTTGGGGACAAAGTACTGCCTTGGATCAAGGAGGGGCCTCTGGCATGCAAAGCATATACTCACCCTGTTGAGTTTTTTCCCCGGCCCAAAATAATATTTTGTTTGTTAGAATACACATACTAATATTAAGGAATCTCTTATCAGCTAATTCTTGGAAACTATAAATGGATGAACTATCTTGAAGTGAACCACAGAGTGAATAATTTTGGTAGTGGACTCACTGCCTTGGGACTAAAACCAAAGAGCACCATTGCCATTTTCTGTGAGACCAGGGCTGAATGGATGATTGCAGCACAGACCTGCTTTAAGTACAACTTTCCTCGTAAGTGCATTATATTTATAGTGTGATATGGGGGGGGGGACGCGAAACTCTTTGTTCATGTGTCAAATTGTCCTTAGTTCTTAATATTCAGTGAAGGTGTTCTTTGGGCAATTTTTTCTCCATAAAATATGTCCATAAAACAGTATATAATCTTATAGTTCTAAGAGTATAGCTGCTTCTAAGAGCAAGAGCTAGTGAGAAAATTGGTAACTTAATACATAGAATTCAGAATTTTACTTTTCAATGGATAGTGTATTGTGTCTGTAAGATTTGGGATTGAGGGGTATGTGTTTAGGAAATGACACACAAAATAATTTCTAAAATTCACTGCTTTAGATAATTCTAGTTTATTTACTTTTACTTGACTTACTCCATTTTACATGTGAAATAGTCATGTGACGGTTTGAACTTGCTGTAGATGTGTCAGCCATAAAATAAAAATGGTTGTATTTCTGAATTTTTAGCATTTTTTGTCATAGAAATTACTTTTATTATTTTTGGTTCTTTTTTATTTTAAAGATTAAATTACAAGAATAGCATTGTTATATATTAAGCATTTACTTCTTTAATGAATAAAACAGAACATTTTCAGTGTAGTATGGGAATCAAGAGTTTGCATTTCAAACAAGCATACTTTGAAAATGATCTTTGAGGTATTAATCATCCAGCAGCTTGTGAAAGAAAAGTTGTTTACCTAGTTCCGTTTGAATGACCAATTTTAGAACTGAATTTCCAAGGCTGATCTAAGTTTAGCACATTGAAGCATAAAATCCTTCAATTTTAAAGGATGTGGGCTTTTTACTTTTGTCTGGTAACTCTGTCTAGTGTAGACCCTGGCCCTTCCAATTAAGGCTTGTATCTTGAACCCTCTAAAAAAACTTCTTACATGGAGCGAAAATGTGACTCAATACTGATCTTCTAACTTGAAAACCCGAAAATTTGATTCTCAAGGATTTATCTAATCTATAGCCCTGGGACCAGTAAAAGTGTATGCCACAGTTTGGCCCTAGGTGATTAGTTAGCTCTGACCTGAGTAGATAATTCAGCAAGATTATAGGGCCTTAAAAATCTTAACTGTTAATAGTTTTCTTTTGGTTTTTTTTTTTAACCTGTGGTGGTACTTCTGTTATTTCTGTTTGGGTTTTTTTCTATTTCCTTCAGGTTTAGAAAGCTAGAAAGATCAGAATTTGTAAGGAAACTTTGGGTGCTCCTAGAAATTTTGAGGCAAGGTTTAAGGGTAAAAGAAACTATAAACTCAAACTCATAAAATGTCGTTGTGAGTATCCTTATCATTAAAGATTAACTTAGTTGGGGCTGGTGTAATAGCACAGCAGATAGAGCATTTGCCTTGCACGCATTCAACCCAGGTTTGATTCCAGCATCCCATATGGTCTCTCGAGCACCGCCAGGAGTAATTTCTGAGTGCATGAGTCAGGAGTAACCCCTGTGCATTGTCAAGTGTGACTCAAAAAGTCTCCCCCCCCCAAAAAAAAAGATTAATTTAGTTAATACATGTCAGAAATGTTGCAGTTAACTTTTATATTTCTTGTTTCTTTTTAAATTATGTAGTTGTGACTTTATATGCCACACTTGGCAAAGATGCTGTAGTTCATGGGTTAAATGAATCTGAAGCTACATACATGATTACTAGTGTTGAACTTCTAGAGAGTAAACTTAAGGTAAGTAGGTAATTTTCTTTTTAATTTATAATTGTTTTATCTGACTGGGAAGAAAGTGTTCGATAATTGAGTTTTATTTCAGGTCATTATTGAATGACAGGATTTTCTTTCTGTTCCATAGACAGCATTGTCAGATATAAAATCTGTTAAGCACATCATTTATGTGGACAATAAAATTGTCAATAAAGCAGAGTATCCTGAAGGATTTGAGATCCACAGCATGCAATCAGTGGAAGAGTTGGGATCCAAGCCCGAGAACTGTAAGTGAAGTACTGAAAAAATATATACTTATCTACCCAGGAATTAGTACTTCAGTTGGTTAGGAAACATGATGTGAGCAAAAACTAAATTTATTTGGTTAAACCATTTAAAGACATTAGAAATGGTTTCAGCATGTATGTATGATTAAGCTTTTCCTTCCCTTTTTCTCAAAACTACCAGTCACTGCTTAGAAGTACCTATATCATTGAAAGTTATGCAATGACTTAGACATTATAACAGTTGTGGCAAAGCATTTTCTTCCTTTAACTTAATGTAGCCTTTCCATTTAGACCGCCTGTAAGGAAAAAAATCTCATGCATTCTATTTAGTAACTTTAAAGGAAATGCTTAATGCTAGTGATCTTTTTGTGTGGGGGGTGTGAGGTAGTCACATCCAGTGGTGCCCAGGGCTTTTTCTTGGCTCTATGATTAGGGATTGCTTCTGCTGGGGCTTGGGGGACCATAAGTTGTGTCAGGGTTTGAACAAGGGTCAGCCCAGTGGAAGATAAGTGCCCTACCCACTGTACTATTGGTCTGGCTTCTAATGGCTAGTGATCTTTTTTGAGAGGTATGTACCCAGCAATGCTCAGCGGTTACTCTTGGGTCTATACTCAGGAATTACTCCTGACAGTGCTTAGTCAATCATTTGAGATGCCATGGATTAAATCCAGGTCACCTGTGTGCAAGACAAATGTCTTTGCTGCTGTACAATTGCTCCACCCCCTCTAATGCTGGTGATCTTAGTTCAGAAGATACATACATAGCTGTTTGTGGAGAGTAATGCTTGGATTTCTTCTACCAACTGTGGTGGTAGTTGGCAGTTCCACCATATGGAAATACATATTTTATGAGATGAAAAATATAACTGCACCTTTTAGCAAAATGTTGGTTGCTCATCAAAACATAGAGTTAAGGAACTAAATAGTTCCTTTAAATGATTTTTTCCTCACTGTTAGTTTGAAGGTCCTAATTCTCTACTAGATAAGGAAAGGATTTGCTTTTACAGGAGAAAGTGTTGATTAAGTCTCTCGGGCTTTGGGATATTTGACCAAATCTCAAGACTGATGCATGTTTGCAATATTCTAGTATGGATGATGATTCTGTACCTTGTGTGGAGAGAAGCTAAGAGACTTAGGTTTACCCCTATTTGCAAGCAAAAGAGTGAACCTGCACAGTTTCTTGAAAACACAGGACAGCTGGTTCAGAGATGGCAGCAGCAGTATCCAGAGTATCAGCATTGTGTTGCTTCCCTAAACTACAGGCAAGAGATAGGGCAGTGGGAGGGAGAATGATGGCAACTGTGCCCAAAAATGGGGAAACCTGAGCTTAGGGAGCCCAAATCTTTTTGGAAAGGCATTAAGCATACCTGCTCTTTGACTGCCCAGTAAAATTTTTTTTATTGTTCAATATCATAAAAGACCATGGAAAATTGTCTCTCAGAAACTGGTGACTTGCATTATGGAATAAACTTGACTAGGAAATCCTGTTCACTCTGTTGCTAGTTCTACTGGTTCACCAAATGTTGTTGGCACAAAAACTCTGGGTGTATCAGTCATTATAATCTTGTGTGAGCAATAACATAATAGGCAAACATGCTCCACCTAGTTCTACATGTCTCTACAGTAGATAAGACATAATTTTTGATGCTTCAATTGAGTACAGGTTTCTCCCACTCTTGAAAATTAGAATGTTCCTATTTGATATGATTTGGTGGGATATTTAAAGAGTCTGGGAATGCCGTTACCATTAATTTATATGGAAAAACTTTTGGACATTGCAATAAAATACCCCTCCCCTAACTGAAATAACCTATCGAATCATGCCAAATAGAACATTCTACTTCCAAATGAGGGCACACAGGAAACCTGTATATAGTTGCTACTTTGATAATGCTTTATACATGTTTATCTCCAAATGAAAGGAAAAAGGAAAAGTGCTATATTGTGGACTTAAATGGAGAAGAGTTTAGCCTATCTGCTGCTGTTGCTTCCTTTCATCATCAAAGGAAGTATGTACTTCTTATTTGCTTATTTTATAAACTGTGACATTAGCTCTCTTTAAAGAGTCATAACATTAGCCCGTTTAAATATAGCTTTCTCTTTTGGGACTTCAATGGTAATCGCACTGTTTCATTTTATTTTTTCTTTTAGCTTGTATGTAAGAATAGAATTCATTTTTGTGAACTTATTTTCAAAAACAGTTTATTTTATAGAGGTCTTTAGAATACACACCAAAGATACCAGCCCCCAATGCTTCTGTTCCCATTATCAACATCTTTCATAAGAATGAGACACATTTATAGGCCCTACACTGGCACATTGTGGACACCCCAAATTCATAGTTGAGTTAAGAGTTTTCTCTTGGTGGTGTTCATTGTTATCAGTGTGGACAAGATTATAGTGGTATGTATCTACCATTCAAATATCATACGTGGTATGAACTAGTTTTAAGAAGCCAACAGTCTTATTAAATTTTTAACTTGAATGTCTGTGGAATATTCATTTTGGTACATTCTAAGAAGGAAAGGTGGCTACTTGATTAGGATAAATTATCTTGAAAGTCTGCTTTTTAAAATGACTTCTTAGTAATAGGGCAATAGAACAGTGGGCAGGTCTCTTGCCATCCATGTGGCCAACCTGGGTTCCATCCCTGGCACCCTGTATGATCCCCTGAGCCCGCCAGGAGTGATACCTGAGTACAGAGCCAGGAGTAAGCCCTGAGCACCACTGGATGTGTTCCAAAGGCCAAAAATGAAATAAGAATAAAACAACATCTTAGTATATCAGAACTGAAATGATCTTAAAGATCAAGTGGAAAAACAACAACAAACAAGGGAACTAAATGTAAGGGATAGATATATCTGTTACCCTCATTGTGGTAATGTTGTTTCTGTATGTACAGAATCATCAAATTGTGTGCACTGCATATATATTCTTCAAAAGTTATATAGCTCAGTGTAACTTTTTTTTTAAAAAAATGGAACTGTTTAGGTATACATCATTGATTGCTAGTAGCACTATTCTGCTTCACAATGATGAAGCTGGAGCAATAGCACCCCAGTAGGGCATTTGCCTTGCACGTGGCCAGCCTGGCCAAGCCGGGTTCGATTCCTCTGCCCCTCTCGGAGAGCCTGGCAAACTACTGAGAGTATCTCACCCGCGCTGCAAAGCCTGGTGAGCTACCCATGACGTATTCAATATGCCAAACACAGTAACAAGTCTCACAATGTTACTGTGCCCGCTTGAGCAAATCAACGAACAACGGGAGGACAGTGGCAGTTACAGTGACAGCACTATTATCAATCCAAACTAGATTTAAAAATTAACAGCAAGAATCACACTTAATGTAAATCCATGTGTGTGGATTGTGTGTCTAGGCATTTTATAAGTGGGGAGCAGTAGCACTACATTGTAACACTGTCCTCCCATTGTTCATCAATTTGCTTGAGCTGGCCCAGTAACATCTCCATTGTGAGACTTGTTACTGTGTTTGGCATATTGAATATGTCATGGGTAGCTTGCCAGGCTTTGCTGTGCAGGCAAGATACACTCAGAAGCTTGCCGGGCACTCTGAGAGGGCAGAGGAATCAAACCCGGGTTGCCCAGGTTGACTGCATGGGGAACAGTAGCTTTACTTTTTTGTTGAGTTACTAAAATGGAATGCATAAAAGGTATGTCTTTAATTGTGAGCCTTTTCAGAAGATACTTTCAAGTCGCAGCACTTACGGTGCAATTCCTTTCCATATGCATGAGTATTCTAACTATATTTACTTAAATGTAATTTCTTTGGAAGTGGAAGTCTTTCCAGCAGTGTCAGGATCCTGAGAGCCACTCCCAGCAGTATTTCTGTGTCTGATGGTGAGGTTTCCAGGCCCAGCATTATGATGTAGTTAGCACCTAGCAATTCTGGGTGTTACCAGGGCAATCTGGATAATGCTGGGTTGGGGCATGCAGCCATCCATCTGGAGAACAAACTGGGGTTTGATCACAGGACCTCCTGCATGTCAGGCAGGTGCTCCACCCGTTGCACCTGTTGGAATTAACTGTGTTTCTTATGCTTCTAGCCCTCATTTATTTTCCTTTTTTTTTTGGTTATAGGTCACACCTAGTGGTGCTCAGGGCTTACTCCTGGTCTGTGCTCAGGGATCACTCCTGGCAGGGTTGAGGAACCATATGGGGGTGTGGTGATTGAATCCCAGTAGGCCACATGCAAGGCAAGCGCCTTATCAACTATGCTGTTGCTCTGACCCCTCATTTTTTTTACCAAAAGTTTTAAAGTCTATATTGTGTCTTATCTTAGGTTCTCAGTAATTTATTTTCACAAGGGTTCATTTTTAAATTACTAGGGAGAAGGAAGGTCCTCCCAATAGACTTTTTGAGAAGTATGACTCAATGGCATAGACTGGCAAATGATAGCCTACTATCTTTTTCTCAAAATGGTCACGGTCACAGTCCTCCCATTGTTCATCGATTTTCTCGAGCGGGCCCAGTAACGTCTCCATCGTGAGACTTGTTACTGTGTTTGGCATATCGAATACATCACGGGTAGCTTGCCAGGCTTTGCCATGCAGGCGAGACACTCTCAATAGCTTGCCGGGCTCTCCAAGAGGGGTGGAGGAATTGAACTCGGGTCAGCCATGTTGGCTGCGGTGCAAGGCAAACGCCCAACCCGCTGTGCTATCGCTCAAAATAAAGTTGTTTTTTGTTTATTTTTTGTATCAGGGCCACACCAGCAGTGCTTAGTACTTAATCCTGGCTCTGTGCTCAGGGGTCACTCCTTGGCAGGGCTCAGTAACATGTTTGCTTCTAGGAATCGAACCCAGGTTAGCTGAATGTAAGACAAGCAGCCTATGCATTGTACTATTGCTCCGGTTCCTCTGGAAATGGAATTGGATTAAAACATGGAGCTGGAGTGTTAGTATAGCGGGTAGAGCATATGCTGTGCACACAGCCAAGCTGGATTTGTTCCCTAGTTCTCTGACCCCACCAGTTGTGATCCTTGAGTGCAGAGCCAGGAGTAAGCCATGAGCATTGAAAGGTATGGCCCCAAAATCAAACAAGACAGTAATACCTATTTAACAGTCGCCTGTTGCTCCCCAAAGTGTAACAACAGAGTTGAGAAGTTGCAGCAGAGACCGTATGGCTTCAAAGCTTAAAATAAAATACAAGTAGGGGGTATGGTGCCGCCAGCAGGTCAATCTGTACCTGTGAGGCAAATGCATCAGCAGTCTGATGGCAGCGTCAGACTTTCAGATACCTAAAAATTGCTGCTGTGCCTTTGGCCAGACTCCAAAAACATGGGGCAAAGTTTATCAAGAAAGTAAATGGCCAAAAGTTAGGTAAATGGGAGACACACCTACAAACCACCTCTGGCTCAGCTATATTATTGGAGGCATGGCCTCTCTGGTTCCTGATTGAACTGCTTAATGGCCATGATCCCAGAGTCTCAAAAACGAATCTTGGAACCCAAAGGCTTTTGGCAGAAATGTGTCCTGTTCCTGCAGCAGGTTACTGGCACTGGGCCACTCCAGGTGGGAATATGTTTCGTTCCTTGGCCTGCTCCCCTTGGCAGCCCAATGACCACCATCCTTCAGAGGCCACTGGACAGTCAGGTTTGGGCCTGCAGTGACGAGACACACGGGGCTTCACCAGATGGAGTGGAACCGGCCCTTTCCTATCCATCCCAGCAAGACCCCAAGTCACCGCCTACAAATGGCCTCTCTGGCTCCTGATCAAGCTGATTAATGGCCATGATCCCAGAGACTCAGAAACAAATCTCGAAACCCAGCGGCTTTTGGCAGAAATGCGTCTGGACCACATACAAGGTGGCTACCACCTCAGAGCTTATTGGAAAGCCAGGTATGAGCCGGCGGTGATGGGGCAACTGCAGTCTCATGGGAAGGGGGACAGTACCGGCTCGTCCTTCACGCCCTACCGAGGTCACAAGTTGCCCCCCACAAGCGGCTCTCTGGCACGGCCATGGCTCCAGAGGCAAAAGGACTTAATCCAGAGCCCGGCAGCTTGCGGCAGAAAAGTGAATGGACCATGTGTTAAACTACGGCAGCATGCCTCCCCGGAAGGGAAAGGGTGTTGCTCCCTTCCATCTTTTTACCTCCGCACCCCCCCCCCCCCCCCGGCAGCAAGGTGGCCGCCGCCTCAGAGCTTATTGGAAAGCCAGGTATGAGCTGGTAGTGACGGGGCAACTGCAGTCTCATGGGAAGGGGGCGATACCGGCTCATCCTTCATGCCCTACCGAGGTCACAAGCTGACCCCCACGAGCAGCTCTCCAGCACAGCCATAACACTAGACACACAGAAACCAATATCGTAATTATTTGGCTCTTTGCAGAAATCCAAAATCAATATATGATTCTCATAACCAGCTATAGAAATCAAAGTATTTCACAATGCCTTTTCAGCAATTCTGATTGTTGGGGGGAAATTCTAAATAATAATGGTGCATCTTTTGTCGAAATAATGAATGTAATCAATGTAGAGAAGAGTTAAGTGGAAATCATCTGCCTCACAGGCATTGGGAGGGTTGAGAGGGGGGTATATTGGGCTTCTTGGTGGTGAAAAATGAGTACCGGTGAAGGGAGAGGTGTTTGATCATTTTATGACCGAGACTTAAACCTAAAATCTTAGTAACTTTTCCCACAGTGATTCAATAAATAAATATAAGAAGAAAAATAAATAAATGAATAAAATTATGAAAAAAAGTAAGGTGGAGTTCATGCCCAATTCAATCAGCTAATCAGTGGCAGAATAAATAGCAGTAATCCTACATAAAAAAATAAAATAAAATAAAATACAAGTAATTCTTGATGAAAAATATCAAGTTCAATCCAAGGTATTTACGAATGCGATTCATCCCAGATATACTAAATCAGAATATTTAGAACCAGAGGTCAGAGGTATTATTTTACTTAAGTTCCATGGGTAATTCTTATTTCTACATATGTGGTTAGGAAACATGATCTAGTCTAGTAGTTTGTAACCTTTTTAATCCTGGATGAGTGGTTGGAAACCACTGATCTAATCCAACTGTCTCATTTTTATCTTTTGGTTTTGGGTCACACTGGGCAATGCTTACCGGTTCCTCATGGCTCACACTCAGGAATAGTCGACTCCTGGCAATATGCGGTGACCATATGGAATGCTGGGGATCGAATCCAGGTTGGCTACATGTGAGGCAAATGCCCTACCTGCTGTACTATAGCTCTGGCCCCCATCTCATTTTTGAGATAAGAAAACTGAGGCCTGAGTTGCTCACACAAAATACTACTCCTCTAATTTTTCTAAAGCTTTCAAAATGTTTAAATAATACTGCATGTACACAATCATGTGTGGAGAGGAAGGAGCAAACATAAATTTTAAGAAATGTGCCAAATCAAGTTTAAAATTCTCAATGTGGATAAACAAAATATAATAAGCACCGTTGTGTTTTATTTACATGGATAATCAAGGCCAGGGATACAGCTCAGCAGTAAAGTGTTTGCCTAGCATGTGTGAGAGCCCAGGTTCAATTTCCCAACATCACACACAATTAATTAAAAATGGTGTATTTTGTTCTTTTAGTGGCTGTTCCTCCAAACAGACCAGTTCCTTCAGATATGGCTATTGTCATGTATACCAGTGGCTCCACTGGTCGACCTAAGGGAGTGATGATGCATCACAGCAATTTAATAGCTGGAATGACAGGCCAATGTGAAAGAATTCCTGGACTCGGGTAAGTGATGAAATTTGTTGCTACGTGGAGGGACCTAGAGAGTGTTGTGCTGAATGAAATTAGCCAGAGAGAGAAAGTGATACAGAATGATCTCTCTCACATGTGGTATATAAAGAAACATAATGGTGGAATAACGAATTCCCAAAGGCAATGGAAACAAGAATATGAGATCTGGTATTTAGTAGGAAACATGCCACTTGAGTGGGCTGTTGTGAGGACCTTCCTTCTTCCTAGTAATTTATAAAAGGACCCATGTGAAAAAAATTACTGAAAATCTAAAAAAAGACATAATAGACTTTAAAAATATGTTTTCCTTGGAAATAAGGGCTTGTGTTTGGTATCCTCTTAACTCAAATTGATACTAATTTGATAGGGTTTTTAATGTTTATAATATGGCGGGACTCTTTAAGATTAATTTCTAAAATGTTTCTCTTATTTTGTTTTAGACCAAAGGACACATATATTGGCTACTTGCCTTTGGCTCATGTTCTTGAGTTAACAGCAGAAATTTCTTGCTTTACCTATGGTTGTAGGATTGGATATTCTTCTCCACTTACACTCTCTGACCAGGTAAGAAGCCTTCTCAGTTTATTGGCATGATTATATTATGTAACATTGTCCAGCTGAGAACATATTGCTTAAACACAAGCTATTTTAATTCAGCTAAACATTTTTTCTTACTTCAAAAATAGCTTCCATGAGCACTGTGTAGATGAAATAAATAACCTTGTAGATTTGTTAGGATTTCTTTCTCTCCATATTTTTAAAGTATTTTGAAATGAATAATTTCATCTTGGTTTTCTCTAGTTTTAGGTATTTAATTAGAACTAGGATAGAGACTGAATGAACACACTAATACTTTCTGACATGTTATCCATACACTATGTTGAAATTTTTTGGAGGCCATAGTGTGATAGTAGGATTTAGGTCGAAATTTACTAATTTTCTCTGGAACTTTGTTCTACATAATGTAGTCACTATAGCACTGTAGCACTGTCCTGCCGTTGTTCATTGATTTTCTCGAGCGGGCACCGTTAACATTTCCATTGTGAGACTTGTTACTGTTTTTGGCACATCAAATATGTCATGGGGAGCTTGCCAAGCTCTGCTGTGCGGGCGAAATACTCTCAGTAGCTTGCCAGGCTCTCCAAGGGGGGCAGAGAAATCGAACCCAGATCAGCCCCATGCAAGGCAAATGCTCTACCCATTATGTTATCCTCCGGCCCAATGTAGCCACTAACCACAGTGAAATACAGAATAATTAAACCCTTTATTAAAAATTGGTAAAGAAAATTTTAGTTTCTTCTTTCTTTTTTTTTTCTTTTATGGGTTTGGGGCCATACTTGGTTCTCAGGTCTTACTCCTGGCTCTGAGCTCAGGGATCACTTCTGGCAGTGCTTGGGGTATCAGGGCATATGTGGTGTCAGGTATCAAACCCTGGCTGGCAGCATTCAAGGCAAGCACATTACCTTCTGTATATCTCTCCAGTCCTCTTTTATAAACATTTTGGATGGCTAAATTAACTTATACAAATCCTAAGTATAGTAATTGATTAAATTTAATTTATTCATATACACACACATACACAAACACCTGTGTGGTCACTATCTAGGCAAGAAAAAACATAACCTTTATTTTTTAAAAAAATTATTGAATCACTGTGAGATACTGTTACAAATCTTTCATGTTTGAGTTTCAATCATACAAAGATGAACACCCATCCCTCCACCAGTGCACATTTTCCACCACCAGTGTCCCCAGTATCCCCCACCCACCCAAACCCTCCCCCTGCCTGTATGGCAGATAATTCCTCCCCATACTCTCTCTGACCCTCTGGGAACACCAATGATACTTAGGTTGATTCTCTTGAATTCAATCCAAAGTTCTCTTAACAGTTTTTGTTTATTTTGAGGCTTTTTGCTGTCTGAAAATTTTCTGCACCTATTTTGAAGCTCACTGATTCTTTCCTTTCTGTGCTGGTGAGGCCTTCCACTGAATTTTTCATTTCACCTACCAGGGTTTTAGTTTGTCATTTCTGTTTGTAGTTTTCTCATTTTTGTGATCATATTCTCTTGTGTTTTATTGGTGGTTCAATTCCATTGTTTTTTATTTTGAGTTCATTATACATTTTCTCTGTAATGTTCTTAAAGTTTATAAACACTGTCAACAAACACTGTCCTCCCGTTGTTCATCGATTTGCTCGAGCAGGCCCAGTAATGTCTCCATTTTGAGACTTGTTGTTACTGTGTTTGGCATATTGAATACGTCACGTGTAGCTTGCCAGGCTTTGCCGTGCGGGCGTGATACTTTTGGTAGCTTGCTGGGCTCTCAGAGAAGGGCAGAGGAATCGAACCTGGTTCGGCCGGGCTAGCTGTGCGCAAGGCAAACAGCCTACTTCTGTGCTATTGCTCCAGCCCCATTAAAGTTTATATAGCTTATTATTACTGGTTGAATCTTCAGGGTTATCATCTTTAATGACCATCTTTAATCAAGTGCGGCGGGGTTCTGCATTGCTTTCTCATTGTGACTTTTGCAGCTGGACGTGTTTCTTGTGTGTTCTACAGCCAGGTAATTGGAGTTAGGGTTTCTTTGTATATTCACATTGCAGTATAAAGTGGGACCTCCTAAGCTGGGAGAAAAATGCCAATCTTGAGGAACAGACATTGCGCTGATGCTGTGCTGCTTCCCATTCTTGGTACTGGGGCTGGAAGGAGACAAGCCAGCTTGGCTAGCTGCTACTTACTTCCCCCTTTCCTTCCAGAGCACTTTGTTTTTAATGGGACACAGTCTCTTGTGATACAGAGTTGCCGTGTTTTAGTTATCTATATTTTAAGCTAAAAGTTTACGTTTAAAATCCAGTAGAATGGGATGGAGAGGTAGTAGAGATTAGGCTTGTCTTGCATATGACTTGTGGCCTCAACCCTCATTTTAATCTCCCACACCACATATGGTTCCTTGAGCACCAACAGTAGTCACTCCTATGCACAGAGCCAGAAATAGCCCTTGAGCACTAATGAGTGTGGGACCAACACTCCGCAATCCCAAATAAAACAAAACTGGGACATAAATCATTAAAACATTATTTGGAATCTATGATTGTTACATTTTGATCAATTATAGATAGGATTTCTTATGTTCAGACGTGTGTTCAGAATATGAAAAATATTTTGATAAGCTTTGAATATGATTCTCCTTCCCTTGCCCACCCCAGCCCCCATACACATAAAGCTCAGAAGCCAGACACAGGCAATACTTGTTTTCACTGTCTTTCTAAAAACAGGTGTCCTGGATGTGAGGAAGTGGTGCAGATGCTGCTTTAAATTTATTTTTGCTTTCTCTTAGGCTGTGCTGCATTATAAGTCTGTTTTTAAAAGCTGTTGGAGTATTAACACCTACCTTTTTTGCTTTACATATTTAAACTTTTTTATTTATGTTGTCTTTTCAGATTCAGTGTATTTTATGTATACACAAACACATATATACATATACATACTATATATTTAACTTACTCACATAACTTTGGCTTACAAGAATGTAGTGTTTATATTTTTTAAGGGTACAGTGTCATGATACCACTACTGCAACCAAAGTACCAACATTCCTTCCCCACCCATGTCCACTGGGCCCTTATTTTTCACTCCCCATGCCTCATTTGTTAATCTTAGTTTTGTTATTGTTTTCATTGGCTTTTGTCTACTCCCTTGCTTTGTTACTTTATATTCCACATATGAGTAGGATTGTGTGATATTAGTCTTTTGCCTGAATTATTTGTTTTATCTGAACCCTATGTTGGCTGTGTGCAAGGCAAACGCCCTACCGCTGTGCTGGCGTTTGCCTTGCACGCAGCCAGCATGGCCGACCTGAGTTCGATTCCTCCGCCCCTCTCGGAGAGCCCGGCAAGCTACCGAGAGTATCTCGCCCGCACGGCAGAGCCTGGCAAGCTACCCGTGACGTATTCGTATGCCAAACACAGTAACAACAAAGTCTCCAATGGAGACGTTACTGGGCCCGCTCGAGCAAATCGATGAACAACGGGAGGACAGTGACAGTGACAGCTGAACCCTATCATATCCACCCATGTTGTAGAAAAAAGGCAGGATCTTAATTTTTCTCATAGATGAATAGAATCGCACTGTGTACACACACACACACACACACACACAGATGCTTTAGTGAAACCAAATCAATCTGAAGGACGTAGAGAGCAGCTTTGACTTCAAATACCTAAGCACCCATGCTTCAGAGGACATTTCCTATGTGTGGTGTCAGTGAATGAGTATGTGTTTCCATTCACAAATATGCACATTCACCTCTGAGTTATTAAAGAAAAAAGTTATTTCCTTCATTTACTTTAAAGAAAAAGATTTCCACCAGCAGAAGCTTTTGGTGCTACAGGCCCAATCCTAGTTTTTTTAAATGTAATTTTAGGCAGTTTACGTTTTGTCCCTCTTCCTTTTATTGTGAGTATTGCAATAACTGGGGGATCGCATGCAAGTTGTGATCATGTGTAGTGCACAGTTCATTGCAGTGCATCATATTGTGGACTTTGTGGCACTGGGCAGCCTCGATTTTGGAACTGCCAGTCTTATATTTGGCTTGTGGAGCAGTGCTGTGGATCAAACTCTCAGCTTCAGTGCCTGCAAGGCAAGCTCTCTACCACCAAGCTGTGCACGGGTCCCTGAATCCTCCATCCTAAAACTACTTGTTATTTAGAGCTGGTTTTCTTCTTGCCTGTGTGAACAAGGGCTAACATGCCATTATTCAAAAACTGCATTAGAGCAGATTCTGATCTACCTTTCTCAGGGGGAACATCATAAAAATGCTGATCCCTGCAAATATCAATGCATAAGAAATATATATATATATTTACATACATATGTACATATACTCAGTCACTGGAAGTATTTTAGTGTTCTATTAACATGTTATGACATTAATGTTTTGTTGCATTGTTAATATAGATAGTGGTGACTTGGTGATGTGACTGTGCTTTTAGGCTAAATAAAGGAAGCTAAAATTATCTTCACTTTACTTTTAATGTTAAATGGTAAGAACTTTTGTGAGGAAAAGGTAGTTCTAGGCTATATTTGATGATATGTTATTAATAAGAATGCTTCATTTATCAAACTAGAGCATTGTTCTTTATTCTGGAACAGAGTATCTTCTCCAAAGATGATTAAACTGTGTTAGAAGATATAATCTATAGGATGTATATAGCACTAAAGCACTATCAACTTATAGATTGTCATAGTTTGAGCAGATAACCCACAGAGAAGTAGAAAACCAGATTTTATGCATAGATTTTGTGATTATTTTACTTGCTTGAATTGTCACATCTTTGGGCTAAAGTTGATTTTCCTGATTCTGTTTTTTTTTTTAATTGAATCACATTGAGATACAGTTACAAAGCTTTCATGTTTGAGTTTCAGTCATACAATGATCGAACACTCATCCCTCCACCAGTGCACACTCTCCACCACCATTATTACTCTCCCCAGTATTCCCCCCATCCCAACCCTCCCCCTGCCTCTATGGCAGACAGTTTCCCCCATACTATCTCTCTCTACTTTTTGGCATTATAGTTTGCAATACAGATACTGAGAGTGTATCACGTTTGGTCCTTTATCTACTTTCAACACACATCTCTCATCCTGAATGATTCCTCCAACCATCATTGACTTAGCAATCCCTTCTCGATTCCAGCTGCCTTCTCCCCCAGCTCATGAGGCAGGCTTCCAACTATGGAGCAGTATTCCTGGCCCTTGTGCCTACTGTCCTTGGGTGTCAGTCTCATATTATATTATTTTATATTCCACAAGGGCTGGAGCGATAGCACAGCAGTAGGGCGTTTGCCTTGCATGCAGCCAACATGGCCGACCCGAGTTCGATTCCTCTGCCCCTCTCCGAGAGCCCGGCAAGCTACTGAGAGTATCTCGCCGCCCTCATGGCAGAGCCTGGCAAGCTCCCCGTGACGTATTCGATATGCCAAACACAATAACAACAAAGTCTCCAATGGAGACGTTACTGGGCCCGCTTGAGCAAATCGATGAACAACAGGAGGACAGTGACCAGTGACCAATATTCCACAAATGAGTGCAGTCATTCTATGATTGTTCCTATGTTTCTGACTTTTTTCTCTGTTTGTTTTCTCTGTAATGTAGTCCAGCAAGATTAAAAAAGGAAGCAAAGGCGATTGCACTGTATTGAAGCCTACACTCATGGCTGCTGTTCCAGTGAGTATATAATAAAAATGTCACTTTTGGAGCCAGAGAGAGAATATAGCAGGTGGGGCATTGACCTTGCACATGGCCAACCCAGGTTTAATCCCCAGCATCCCATATGGTTCCCCAGCATTCTAAGGAGAGATACCTGGCGTGGTTGTGGCGAGAAAGGGACACTCCTTCACTGTTGGTGGGAATGCCGACTGGTTCAGCCCTTCTGGAAAACAGTATGGACGATTCTCAAAAAATTAGAAATTGAGCTCCCATTTGACCCAGCAATACCACTCCTGGGAATATATCCCAGAGAGGCAAAAATGTATAGTCGAAGTGACATCTGCACTTGTTTGTTCATTGCAGCCCTCTTTACAATAGCCAGAAACTGGAAGAAACCTGAATGCCCAAGAACAGATGACTGGTTAAAGAAACTTTGGTACATCTACACAATGGAGTACTATGTAGCTCTTAGAAAAGATGAAGTCATGAAATTTACATACAAGTGGTACAATATGGAAAGTATCATGCTAAGCGAAATGAGTCAGAAAGAGAGGGATAGACATAGAAAGATTGCATTCATCTGGGGGATATAAAGTAACAAAGTATGAGATTAATACCCAAGAATAGCTGAGATCAGCACCAGGAGGATTACTCCATAACTTAGAGGCCAGCCGGGTATCCTAGAGGAAAGGGCTATTCAGATAGAGAAGGGAGCACCAAATAAAGGATGTTTGGAGGATCCTCCCAGGAGGGGAGATGCATGTCGAAAGTAGACTATGGACTGAACATGTTTGCCACTCAATGCCTCTTTTGCAGACCACAACACCCAAAAGGAGAGAGAGAACACAGGGGATTGCCCTGCCACAGAGACGGGGGGATGGGGGGATGGGGGTGGGAGGGATATTATCCATGGTGGTGGAAAATGGGCACTGGTGGAGGGATGGGTATCTGATCATTGTATAATTGAAACCAAAGCACAAAAAATTGTAAATCTACAACTTTAAAAAAAATAAAATAAAATAAAGGGAAAAAAAAAAAAGAAAAAAAAAAAGGAGAGATACCTGAGTGCAGAGCCAAGAGTAACTTATGAGCACTCCGGGGGGCTGAGTGCATGCATGCTTTGCATTCGGGAGTCCTGGATTCAGTCGGAGATCTAATCTAGGATTGTACATATGCTAGGTGAGCACTTTTCAACTACGTTGAAAGTATAGCTATTATGTTCCTTTAAATGTTAAATATTGGGAAAACTGAACTGACAGTCTTCTGCAATTAATAGACCTGATAATGTTTGTCCATAATGGAGCTTTAAAGTAATGATATGACCTGGTGATTTTCAAGGGCAAGTTACCTAGTTTGAGAATTTGGTTGTAATCATTTAAAACTAGAATATGCTCTTAATATTGTCTTGTTTATTTTTAATTAAAAATGAGAAACCTTTAGGCCTTCTCTAGAAAAATTGAGGAGCATATCCAACATATGGGGCTGATTAGTGACGGAATTGAGTATCAAATAGCAAGCCTTGGAATTTCCTCTGGTGACTTAAATGTTTTGAGAAAACTGCCTAAGAAAAGAAGTTTTATTGTAGCTCTCCAAGATCCTTATATGAAGTATTGCTTGTTACTAAAACAAGATGCTAGGTTTGATAGCTTTGTAATGATAAATATTTAATGATACATTTAAAGAGATTTTCTTTATCTATATCACAGTGTTTTCAACTTGTATATCAAATTATTCTAGTGCTTTAGGCTTCAGAAATCCCACTGAGACTGTATCACCATTGTTGTAATGTAGTCAGACTTCAAATCTTATTCTACTATCTTTTGTAGAATTATTTTATATATTGAAATTCTGAGATTATATAATGAAATGCTCTGTCCAGGTTTTTCTAGGAATTACAGATGAAAGATACTTTATGATGTTAGTCTTCTAATTAAAAATTCTTTAAGAACAGAAAGGTTAGAATAAGTCAGGGTAACCTATCTAGGCTACTCCAGTATAGCAGCAAGCTTACAGACCAAAGGCAAGGCATGTGATTAGCAATAAAATAAAAGTATGCTGATAGTTTGCAATACGGGTAGTAAGTGGCCATCATGTTTGGTCTGTAGTCTACTTTCAGCATGCATCTCCCATCTCGAGTGAGCCCTTCAAGCATCATTCACTTAGTGGTCCCGTGTCTATCCCAGCTGCCTTTTCCTCCAGCATGTAAAGCCATAACACCCAAAAGGAGAGCAAGTAAAAAGAATGTGCCTGCCACGGAGGTAGTGGTGGGATGGGGTGGGAGTGGTGGGAGGAATACTGGAAACATTGTTGGTGGAGAATGGGCACTGGTGGAGGGATGGATACTCGATCATTGTATGAATGAAACGTAATCATGAAAGTTTGTAAGTCTGTAACTGTATCTCACAATGATTCATTTAAATAAATAAATAAATCTCAAAGGCCAAAAAATAAATAAGTAAAATCAATAAAAGGATGCTGATAGTAGTTTTCATCATCCCTACTGTGTTTTCAGCACTGTGCTAAGTGCCTTACATAGGGAAGGAGTAAGGATTGTCGAGTCTAGGAAACAATGTCTAAGTGTAAATAAATAGGAATGAGCTAATAAGCTATTCATTCATTCTACAGTTATCATTGTTTATTATTCTTTTGGGGGGAGGAGAGCACACCTGGTGGTACTCAGGCCTTACTCCTGGCTCTGTGCTTAGGGATCATACCTGGTAGGGCTTAGGGGACCATATGCGATGCCGGTGATTGAACCCAGGTCAGCTATGTGCAAGGCAAGCCTCCTTACTTGCAGTCTTACCTATCTGTAACTCTCCTTTTAGGATGCTGAATTCTATGGATGAAATACCAGAGTTTGTTTGTCCTCTAATTTTCTATTGGGTTAGGCCAGTTGTTAGTACTCATAACAGAACAGAGGTCAGGAAGAAAGGATGCTCTATGTGGTTATAGCTTATGCTCCTTTACTGATGGGTTGCGATTTTTGGCAGCTGTAAGGGAATTCTTAGATATTTTCCTCATTGGCTATACCCAGTCTTTCCCATGGTTATCTGGTTCCAATCTCTTTAGTATTTTTTTGGCCCAGAGGTAATAAATGGGCTTCTATATTGCTAGTCAACTGTGCTTCACCAAGCCTTATTAATTCCCTTAGTTCTTTCTACTAATTTATAAATGTGCTTTTAAAAAGCCACTGAAGGAGCTGGAGAGATAGCACAGAAGTTGGAGCATTTACTGTACATGCAGCCAACCCACATTCGATTCCTGAAAGCCCATATGGTCCCCTGAGCCCACCAGGAATGATCCTTGGACACAGACCCAGAAGTAAGCCCTGAGCACAGCTGGTTGTGGACCCAAATCAAAATAATTTGAGGATTTTTAATAGAATCAGTTTTCTTTCATTGCTTCCTCAGAAGAAAAGATTGATATAATGCTATAATATTTAGTGAAAATTCAAAACTGAATTTTTTAGAGTATTGAGCCAATTGAACATCTTTAATGTTAAGTTGAAATAAAGGATTCTTTTTGAGTTAACCATAAATGCCACCAGCTTGTTGTTAGCTGTATTATATTCCTTATTCATGTATTACTGAGTCTGTGATTAGTATATAGTGTTGAAGGACCATAAAAATGATTCTTATATCTGTTAGAGTCCCATGCTCTTCTTTCCCCTCTTAATAGACCATATTACTCTATAAAGGAATGGCATAAGTTACTAAAGGCCTTTTAGGGAAGAACTGGAATTTTCCTATCACAGATCTAGACAGGTATTTCAATTAAACTATTGCAGTTCCTTTTTTTGAAATGAAGAAAGCAACATAGTGTCATGTGTTTTTTTTATCGAATCACCGTGAGATACAGTTACAAAGCTTTCATTTTGAGTTTCAGTCATACCATGATTCAACTCCCATCCCTCCACCAGTGCACATTATCTACCACCAATATCCCCCTTTTCCAACCCTCCTTCTGCCTCTGTGGCAGACAATTTCCCCCATACTCTCTCTCTACTTTTGGACATGGTTTGCAGTACAGATACTGAGAGGTTATCACATTTGGCCCTTTGTCTACTTTCAGAACACATCTCTCATCCAGAATGATCCCTCTAACCATTATTGACTTAGTGATCTCTTCTCTATTCAAGCTGCCTTCTCCCCCAGCTTATGAGACAAGCTTCCAATTATGGAGCAATATTCCTCGCCCTTTTGCCTACTCTCCTTGGGTGCCAAGGAGATAATAATAGTGTAATCTTTGAATACCAGAGTAGACATCCCTCTCTTCCCCAAGTTTTATAGAAATGTGATGTTGTATACCATGGGCCAGAGTGATAGTGCAATGTGTAGGGCAATTCACTTGCATGCAGCTGACCCAGGTTTGATCCCAGGCACCACATCTGATACCTGAGTGCAGAGCCAAGAGTAATGCTTAAGCACAGCCAGGTGTGGTCCAACAGGAAACAAAACAAAAAAGATGTTTTATACCTTTGTTTTTTGCTTGCTGGAGAGCAAACCTGGGACTCCTGCATATAAAGCATGTACTCTGTCCATTAAACTTGTATCTGTGGCCCATCTAAGTTTTTTTTAAAACAGTGAACATGTCACTGAAATTATTTACAAATGAAGTAATATCCATTACACTTAAACTGTTTATTGTACTGTAAATATTATAAAAAATAATGTGATATGGCAAGTAAGATTACATGTGAAGTCTGTCTCAGGTTATTGGAACCCTTTCAAATTATTGAATATTTTGCTTATCTTTCAGGAAATCATGGACAGGATTTATAAGAATGTTATGAGCAAAGTCCAAGAGATGAATTATATTCAGAAAACTCTATTCAAGATAGGGTATGATTACAAATTGGAACAGATCAAAAAGGGTTATGATGCTCCACTCTGCAACCTGTAAGTATATTTCATAGTTTGGCCTCTTCGTGTTTGTGTGTCTGTAAGATGAAAAAGAAAATGACAAGTTGATTTAGTTTGCAGAACAGCAATGTGATTATAAGACTGAATTTTTAAATTCATGTATAAGCCTTATTGTTTCCACAGCAATCAGAGGAATATGATTGTTCCAATTTCCTAAGACTCAATTCACTGAGTGAATAATTATAAAATTTGGTATATGAAGGGGCTGGAGCGATAGCACAGCAGTAGGGCGTTTGCCTTACAAGCGGCCAACATGGCCGACCCGAGTTCAATTCCTCTGCCCTCTCGGAGAGCCCGGCAAGCTACCGAGAGTATCTCGCCCTCACAGCAGAGCCTGGCAAGCTACCCGTGACGTATTTGATATGCTAAACACAGTAACAACAAGTTTCATGATGGAGACATTACTGGGCCCGCTCGAGCAAATCGATGAACAACGGGAGGATCGTTACCGTGACCATGGTATATGAAGAAAAACTGGAGTAGAACTTTTAGTCAAAACAGTTGTATTTAAAATATATATTTCAAGTCTAAAGACGTTTCAATACTTATTCTGCACAGGGGCTTGAGAGTGTAGCAGACAGGGCGCTTGCCTTGCATTTGGCTGACCTGGGTTCAATCGTTGGCACCCCGGGGATGCCCCATGCATTCACAGGAGCAATTTCTTAGGGCAGAGCCAGGAATAACTCTTGAGAATCATAAGGTATGACCCCCCAAAGATTTAGGTTGCATGAATTTTTTTTTGATTTATTCACTGTCACTGTCCTCCCATTGTTCATTGATTTGCTCGAGCGGGCCCAGTAACGTCTCCATTGGAGACTTTGTTGTTACTGTGTTTGGCATATCGAACACATCACAGGTGGCTTGCCAGGCTCTGCTGTGCGGGCGAGATACTCTCGGTAGCTTGCCGGGCTCTCCGAGAGGGGCGGAGGAATCGAACTCGGGTCCGCCATGTTGGCTGCGTTCAAGGCAAACACCCTACCACTGTGCTATCGCTTCAGCCCTTTGATTTATAATATTCATAAATTGGCAAGTATATAGACAAATTGTTCAAAATACAGTGTAAGGGAGTGGACAATGGAAATACTTTTTTTCAGTGAAGGTGTGGTAAGATGGATGACTGAGCATTCTAGAGATAACTAATTTTTTTCATGTTGATAATTCTTTTCACATACAGGTTATCAGAGTAGTTGCTACATTTTTATTTGACATTTTACAAGTTTTTCTGGTGTTATTCAAGGTGTCTCCAGTTAACACTGTGTTTTTGGCTATACCTGGACGTGTTCAGAGGTTACTCCTGGCTCTGTGGTCAGGAATCACTCCTAGTGTGCTCAGGACAAGGATCAAACCTGGGTTGGCTACCTGCAACGCAAGCACTGTACTATCTCTCTAGCCCCTGTTACCTCATTTTTAACCTTCATCTTTATGTTATGAAGTAGAAATGCTTTGCCACACTTGTGAACTCTTTCATAGAATTTATAAATCAGTGTTACCAAAAATAATGTATACATATAGTAAGAACATTTATCTTCCCTTTTATTAAGGGTGTTATTTAAAAAAGTGAAGGCCCTACTGGGCGGCAATGTCCGAATGATGCTGTCTGGTGGAGCGCCACTATCTCCTCAGACTCACCGATTCATGAATGTCTGCTTCTGCTGCCCAATTGGTCAGGGTTATGGATTGACAGAATCATGTGGTGCTGGAACTGTTACTGAAGGTAAATATTTTGACTTTATTTTATAAATTATATATTTCATTTAGTTTTGGGGGCCACACAGAGCAATGCTTAGGAGCTACCCCTGGCTCTAATCCTGGGTTTCTTGGGGTTCACTACAATATTGCTCAGGGGACCATGTGGTAATGTGGATCAGTCTCAGGCCTCCTTTATGAAAAGCATGTGCTCAGCCCTTTGAGCTGTTTTTCTGGCTAAGTATAAGGATTTGTTTATTTTGACCACACTGAGCAGTGCTTGGGGCTACTCTTGGCTCTGCACTCAGGAATCTCTCCTGGTGGGGCGCAGAGGACTCATGGTGTACTAGAGATTGAACCCAGCTTGGCCATGTACAAGGCAAGTGCCCTGCCCACTGTACTACCACCAAAGCCCCCTTTTAATCTTCATTTTTTCAGATATGGGTTTTTAAGTATTTTTAATGTCATTTGTAATTTTTTATTAGTTACTACAATAATACCCATTTGCATTACTTGAGAAGCTTAAGATTATTATGCTCTAGCTTTTATTTTTAAGACTTATAAGTCTTTATGTCACAATGTCAGTCCTCAAAATTCTGTAACCCTAGTCCTTTGAAATTCTTTCTCTAAATTATTCCCTTTTTTGAGAATTGTACTTTAAACTTCTTCTCAGACCTATATTTCTGCTTAACTATTTTTTGTTTTCTTTTCCGTTATTTTTAACAGTCAGTAGCAGGGTTTTTCAACTTGGACATCACTGAAAATTTGAACCAGTGCATTCTTTGTAGTTCACAGCTCTCCTGAGCATTGTAGGATACTTAGCAGATAGATAGTAGTAGTAATGGATCTCCTCTTACCCCCAGTATGGGAAAATAAAATTTATTTTCTAAATATTGCCAAATATATTCCAGAGTGGAGAAAAATTGCCATAGTGTAGTGGTTTTCTTTTGGACTTTCCTATATTCATTTAAAACTCTGTATTCCAAGTCAATGCCAGTATCTCAAATCACCCCTTCATTGTCTGATTATGACCATTGTATTCCCATCCTTAAGGGTATTAGGTTTGAAGCCACCTTGATGAGATCTTTTTACTATCATTAAAATTCATGTCTTTCCATTCATTATTGGACTACTTCTTTCTCTGTGTGTCACTTTTGACAGTGAACTTTTCATTCTCATTATTCTGAGCTATTTCCAGATGTGTCTGCCCATAGCATAGGCAGCTCATTCACCTCAAACACTGAATCATACCTCACATACCTAGCTTTTTAGATATCTTTGATTTTTTATTGAATCACTGTGAATTACAATTTACAAATTATTCATGATTGAATTTCAGATGCTCAACACCACCAGTCCCTTCAGCAGTGTCTACTTCTCTCCACCGGTGTCCCTGGTTTCCCTCACACCCCCAGAGTGCCTCCATGAGAAGCACTTTTTCTTTGTTCTTCCCCCCACTATAGATACTGTGGTTTAAAATACTGTTATTGATACATGTCTCTTTGCCTCTTTTCAGTACCTAGACCTGGTCCAGAGTAACCATGTCCCTCTATCATTGTCCGGACCTTTAATATTGCACCATTGACATATTCATCATTATTTTTCTGTGACTTCTACATATAAACATCAGTCCCCTCAGTCCAGACAAGTCAGTCTTGTCTCTCTTTCTCAGACTGCCACTCTTGCTCTAGTCATTCTCTATGTACTGTTGCTTCCTTTGGAATACCTTTTTGGGTAACTGATAATGGCCATCTTCCTTTGAACATTTCTTCAATTATGTCTTTCCCAACAATTTTATGCTATTTTCAATCATTCTTATCTCTTCAGGTCTATTTTCCCACTAGGAGTGCCATGAAGTTTAGTATTTAATTATTCTTATTTAATTCATTTTGTTTTTGTTTTGGGGCCACACCTGGTATTGCTCAGGGTTTATTGCTACCTCTGCGGGGATTACTTTTGAGGGCTCAGGGAACCTTATGTGGTGCCCGGATTTGAACCAGGTTGGATATGTTCAAAGTAAAGACACCACACACTGTACTATGTTTCTGTCCTTATTTATTTATTCTTTATGCAATGTTCTTAGGTACATTTTGGTTCCTTGAGGGTACAGTTTCCTTATCAATTAAGTGTTTTTCTCACACTGTTTATTGTAATTATAATTATAAGGAAAATAGATTTTCCACAATTACTTGATTTGAAGTATAAATGAATAGGATCATAATGATTATCACCACCTATTTAATAATAGCAGCTAATATTTTTAACCACTTTGTCCCAAGTAGTATTGGAACCAGTTTATGTATTGTCTTATTGAATCTTAATAGCATACACATTTCGGGGAGATGGGAACCACACCTGGAGCTACTCAGTGACTTCTCCCAGCCCAGTGCTTGGGTTACTCCCAACAGTGCTTGTTGGATCAACCATGCAGAATCAGTAATTTAATCTTGATTCCTGCATGAAAAACATGTACTTAAGCTTGTTGAGCTATCTCTCCAGCCAGTGTATTGTGCTAGAGGATCAGTCCAAACTGAAACCAAAAATGATGTTGCTATTTTTGTTGAAATTTTGTTTTATTTTTGTAATAGTAAATATTTATTATCATGTCCTCAGTCTCATAAAAATAATTATGTGTTTTTGGTGGTAAACTGTACCTTTTTCTCTTTTTTCCTTTTTAAAACTTGAATCAACCAAGAGATACACAGTTACAAAGTTGTTCATGATTGCATTTCAGTTATACAATGTTTTTTTCTTGAAACTATAACATTGACTAATCATCTGTTGTGCTCTTTCTCTCTCCTATCAGATAGATTCTGACTCTAATTCCAACATTTCTAGTCCATAATATGGTATCTAATATATTAATATTTTCCCTTATAGTTACTGACTATACTACTGGCCGTGTTGGAGCCCCTCTTATTTGCTGTGAAATTAAACTAAAAGACTGGCAGGAAGGTAAGAATCAATTCAAGTGATTTTAGATCTATAGACAACATTTTCTTTCAAGTGTTAGGTTGTCTGTGGTAGCAAGTAAGGCTTTACTTTTACTTGTAGCTCTATGCTTGCTTTTTCCTCCATATCATCTTCGGGTCCCTAAAAGCAAATGGAAAATCTATGGAATCTACATGTAGTGGTCCTGAACGTGGGAATACTTGATAGTAAAAGAAGAAATGATTCTTACTAGAGCATTCCCTGTGTTTGGAGATAGGATGTGTGTGTGTGTGAGAGAGAGACTCAGAGACAGAGACACAATCAGACAGACAGAGATAGAGACAGAGAGACAGAAGAGAGGGGAGGGAAAGGGGGAGGAGAGGGAGAGGGAAAGAGCAAAGAATCTTTAGATTTCCAGGATGTAGACTATATAAATACACACATGTGCTTGTGCACACACCAAATTCTTAGATTTTGACCCCAGTAAACATGCTTATGATTAAAATTCCGCTTTCCATTGCTGCAACTTGGATTACACTGGAGGAGATTGTGTTAAAATATATCAGAGGAAGAATAAATATTGAATGATCTTTTATTTATATATTTATTTTGCTTTTTGGGTCATACCCGGCGATGCACAGGGGTTATTCCTGACTTTACACTCAGGAATTACTCCTGGTAGTGCTCAGGGGATCATATGGGATGCTGGGAATCAAACCCTGGTTGGCTGCATGCAAGGCAAACACCCTACCCACTGCATTATCGCTCCAGCCCCAAATGATATTATTCATCTGTGGAATGTAGAAAAAAAAAGGAAAAGACAATATGGAATAATGACAAACTCTTGGTCTTTGCTAACAAAACTCATTTTTTTAAAAAAAAATTATTGAATCACCATGAGATAGTTACAAAGCTTTTATGTTTGAAATTCAGCCATAAAATGATCAAACACCCTTCCTCCACCAGTGTACATTTTCTACCATTAATGTACCCAGTATCTCCCTGCATCCTAGTCCCCCCCCCCCCCCCGCCCCGTACTGCCTCTGTGGCAAACAATTTCCCCAATGCTCTCTCTCTACTTTTGGGCATTATGTTTTGCCCTAATTTTCCACCACCATTCAAGCCTGCCTGCCTGAGGCAGACGCTAGATCATTTATTTTCCATTGCTCATTTTGAATATCATGAGATACTCAAAATTTTTTTGAATTTTGCGGCCACGCGCTTCTGGGATCCTAGATTGTAGATGGTTGGGTTCCAGATACATCTCTCTAGGGCACTAATCCATTTTGGGATTCAATTAGGAGTCTCTGGATCAGGGTTGTTGGCATACCAAGATGGCGCCCGGCAGAAGCTTGTGGGCGTGACAGCTAGGCCGCAGAGTGGGTGGAGAGCTGAGGAGAGACAGCCCAGTGCCTCAGCTTTCATGCGTCCTGGATATTTAGTCCTGGTACCTGCATACCTGGGCTTTGCTCTTGGACGCAGGGGATCCATCTGGAGACTGCACCTGCTCCATCTGGGGTACCCTAGCAAAATTGGCTCGGTATGGGATCCAGAGGGACCTCCAGTGCTGTGTTGCCACCCGGGACCGGTCTGTGTCTACAAAACTCACATTACCAAGCGAGAGGGTACAGGATGGGAAAGAAAAAGACAGACTAGAGGCAGATTACGGCATATTGGTGGTGATGAGGGGTGGTAACTTTATAGCAAAATGTAAGTGTTGGCACTATTGTAAATATGTCACTTAAGCTACATCAATAAATTTTTAAAGATTCAGCTGTCCATTTTTTGCATAGTTGAAGTTCTAATATGTCATTGCAAACACAAGCCACTAAGAACATACCTGCATTTAATTAACATTGATAATAATCATTTTTGTAGGCCTCCTGAAGGCAAAAGGCAAATAGTCTTTCCTCTTTGAAATTATAAGAAATTAAAATAATTTAAGAATTCCGTAGCACTGTAGCACTGTCCTCCCGTTGTTCATCGATTTGCTCAAGCGGGCCCAGTAACGTCTCCATTTTTTTTAAGACTTCTTGTTACTGTGTTTGACATATTGAATACATCATGGGTAACTTGCCAGGCTTTGCCATGTGGGCAAGATACTCCTGGTAGTTTGCCGGGTTCTCCAAGAGGGGCGGAGGAACCGAACCTGTCTTGGCCGGGCTGGCTGTGCAGAAGGCAAGCATCCTATTGCTGTGCTATCGCTCCAGCTCTTGAAAATACTAGTACACTAAAATATTAATACAACATAAAAATACATATTTTTTTTGCTTTTTTGATCACACCCGGTGATGCTTGTACTGGACTCAGGAATTACACCTGGCAGTGCTCAGAAGACCATATGGGATGCCAGGGATCAAACCTGATTCGGCTGTGTGCAAGGCAAACACCCTACCCAACCTACTATCATTCTGGCCTCCATAAAAAAATATTTGACAGTCTAACGTTTTCAGATAAAATGAAGAATAATTGAAACACATAAGATTTCAAAAAAATTTCACCTTAGGGTGGAGTCACAGACAGATATGGTAAAGGACCCAGGATGTAATCCATTGGTTGTTCAAGACAATAAAAATGAATGAGCTTTATCTAACATAGGGCTAGAGCGATAGCACAGTAGGTAGGGCATTTGCCTTGCACACAGCTGACCTAGCGGACCCGGGTTCAATTCTTCTGCCCCTCTCAGCGAGTCTGACAAGCTACCAAGAGTATCTCACCCACACGGCAAAACCTGGCAAGCTACCCATGACATATTCTATATGCCAAACACAGTAACAACAAGTCTCTCAACGGAGACATTACTGGGGTCCGCTCGAGCAAATTGATGAACAATGGGAGGACAGTGCTACAGTGGACAGTGCTACGGTGCTAAATTCAAAGTTTCTCAAAGTTTTTCTCTTATATGACTGGTGCTCTATGAATAAATAACAACTCCCATTTAAAATCCTACCTTCTATGTATATGTACCATAATTTCTGTTCTTGAATGCTTGAGGTTCCCCCTCCCCCAGATTTTAGCTATTGCAAATAGTGCTACAATGAACATCAGAGTACAAATGTCTTTTTTAAAGAGAAATTTTGGCCCATGGGGTAAATGGCAAAAAGTGAAATTCTGGATCATATTGGAGATCAATTTGTAGGTTTTTATTTTTTAATGTCCACTTCCATACCATTTCCACCATTGAAATTCCAGTTTTTCAACAACTCACTACCATCCAATCATTCTCCTCTTCTTATTTCTCCTCAGATGTTCCCTTTTTATTGAAGTACAACTGATTTACATTTGTCTTGTCCAAAATGGCTGGAAAAGTTGACACTCCCACCAGCAGTGGATGGGGACACAGAGGGGCACAGACACTCTGGTGTGGTGTTGGAATGTATTATGCTTGAAACCCTACCATTATCAATATCGAAAATTAATGATGCCTAAAATAAAATTTAAAAAAAATTAAATGGGGGGGCCAGGAGAGTACAGTGATATATCTTGCACTAAGGTGCTTGCCTTGCATACGTTTGATCCAGGTTTAATTTCCGGCACACCATAAGGTCCCTTGAGACTGCCAGGAATGATATCTGAGCATTGCCAAGTGGGGTCCCCCAAACCAAAATTAATTAAATCATACACTTCTCTCTCCCATGGTAATTAATTTTCCTGTTTTTGAATAAAAACAAGAAGACAGTAAAGCTACTGAAGATCCAGATATATTGAGCATCAGTATCAAAATTATTTTAGATGAGTTATTTGATTACTTGTTTACATGGCCACATCATGTGGTGCTCAGGGGCTACTCCCAGCTCAGTACTTGGGTCACCAGTGATGGATTTTTGGCCATACCCAGCGTGTTCGAGTTACTCCTGGATCTATACTCAGAAATTACTTTTGGTGGATTCAGAGTACCATATGGGATGTTGGGGATTGTACTTGGGGTCAGCCAGGTGCAAGGCAAACACCCTGTGCACTGTATTGTGTCTCCTGCCCTTGGTGGATTATTTATTGAGCAGCAAAATCAGAGAAACAAGGTGTAGAAGAAAACATGTTATAGACAATTTTTTCCTTTTGTTTCTATTTTTGTGCTTTTCTGGTACTGTGCTTTAATGTCAGTTTTGAGGAGTGGTCCCACGTTTGGTGGTAACTTTGGAGGTTGCCTTGCTATGAACTAACATTGTACAGGAGAATTGACTTTGATAATTTGCAGGTGGTGCTGCTTTGTTGTATTAAAATAGTAAATATTTTTTAATGATAAGAAATGCAAACATGCTAAAAGGAGTGCTGTTTTTAGTTCTTTAGAGACACAAAATTTAATCGATATTTTAGTTTGTGAATTCAGATTTTTGTATATTTTCCTTAAAGTATTTTGTTACCTTTATTGATTTGTTATCTTTTTAATATTTCAGGTATTCTTATTATTTTGCTTTTGCTTTTGTTTTTGTTTTTGGGCCTCACCAAAGATGTTCAGGGCTTACTCCTGGTTCTGTGTTCAGGGGGCACTCCTGGTGGGCTTAAGGGACCAATGTGGTGCTGGGGATCAAATCCTTGTCTACTGCGTGCAAGACAAACACCTACTATTGCTTTGGCTCTGTCTTACTTTTTACAGTGGTAACATAGTTTTATAAGTTTTAGGTGTACAACTTTCCAGCTTGATATCTATATAGTATGAACATCACAGTCTATAACTGTGCAAATCTAGTGGTATAGCCTATTATGCAGCCTATCTGCATTTCATAGTTGGCTAAAATATTAAGCAACACATAACCATATACCATACCGTTACTACCACCGAGAGTCTGGTTTTTCACCTACCATCATCCAATCAATCCCTTCTACTTATTTATCCTCAAATGTTCCATTTTTATTGAAGTACAGTTGATATACAAGGTTAATCTAATTTCAGGTGTAAGACATAATGATTTGAAATTTGTATGCATAGTGAAATGATCATCACAATAGGTGTTTGCCTATCTCTCTTTTTGGGGGGTGGGGAGGGCATACTCTCTGATGCTCGGGGTTTAGTCCTGACTCTTCTCAGAGATCACTCCTGGTAGGGCTGAGAGGACCATACGAGGTGCTGGGGATATTGATCCCAAGTTGGCTGAATGCAAGGCAAGTGCTCTACCATCTGTACTATCTCTCCAGTGCCTTTACCACTTTTTTCTTAGCAATTTTCAAAGTTGTAATTTTGTCTTATTGATTAAAATCCCCATTACATCTCCTTGACTTATATGATGAAAGTAAGATTTTATTCAGTAATAAACTGTTAATGAGTATAGTTAAAATATTTTGGTATTTGGTATAAAATATTATTGTCAATCATTTATTTTGCACTGCTGGCACTTGAACTCAAGGCATTTGCTCTGCTGCTGAAGCACATCCTAGCCCTGTTAGAGCTTTCCAAGCAATGGCTAGTCATAGGAAAAATTAAGAAAATAAGATTTCCCTTCTGCTTCCAATGTCTTCCATTGAGAGGGAAACTCTAAACGATTATTTATTTTGATAGACACTTAACTAGCAACAGGATTCTTTGATTAAGATCTTCTTAGAAATAAATACAAAATATATTGATTGTAGCATATGAATAATTTACAAAACACAGTGTCAAGTACTGTCCTTCTTGGGGCAAATTTGATATTCACAGAACTTTGAACCCTAAGATCCTATCATGTTTTTAATGCAAATTTTTATGGTTATAGATGTTTTGGGATGAGTGATGTTTGATAATTATCACTGAGTCTTTCCCAAAATTACCATCACCCTGCTGTCCACAAGGCTCCCGTGCAGCCGCCATCTTTCTTTCCAGAGAGGCCAGGGCGAATGGGGCAACACCCTTTCCCCTCCGGGCAGGCATGCTGGCGCGGTTTAACCCATAGTCCATTTGCTTTTCTGCTCCAAGCGGGTGGCTTTCTGTGCTAAGTCCTTGTGCTTCTGGGGCCGTGGCCGTGCCAGAGAGCCGCTCGTGGGGGGCAGCTGGTGACCTCGGTCGGGCGTGAAGGACAGACCAGATCGCCCCCCTTCCCATACCTGCCCAGAGGGGAAAGGGTGTTGCCCCATTCTCCCTGGCCTCTCTGGAAAGAAAGATGGTGGCCGCATGGGAGCCTTGTGGACAGCAGGTTTGAGCCGGGGGTGGGGGCGGCAGGGACCTCATGGGAAGGGGGCATTCTGGGCCGTCCTTCACGACCTACCGAGGTCACCAGCTGCCCGCCACGAGTGGCTCTCCGGCACGGCCACGGCCCCGGAAGCACAAGGACTTAGCGCAGAAAACCAAATGCTTGGAGCAGAAAAGCGAATGGACTATGTGTTAAACCGCGCCAGCATGCCTGCCCGGAGGGGAAAGGGTGTTGCTCCATTCGCCCTGGCCTCTCTGGAAAGAAAGATGGCGGCCGAACGGGAGCCTTGTGGACAGCAGGTTTGAGCCGGGGGTGGGGGCGGCAGGGACCTCATGGGAAGGGGGGTGATCTGGTCCATCCTTCACTCCCGACCGAGGTCACCAGCTGCCCCCCACGAGGCTCTCCAGCATGGCCACGACTCCAGAGTACAGAAACCAATCTCTTAACTATCTAACTTTTAATAGAAATACTTCCAGGGTTAATAAGTAAAATAGCAGAAATCCAGAACCGCGGCCGAGCAACATCATTTTATTCTTGAACCCAGCTGTAGAAAGCAAATCATTTCGCAACGCTGTTTCAGCATGTCTGATGGGGGGGGGGGTCGTAAACTCTAAACAATAATGGTGCATCTTCTATCGAAACAATGTATCTGGTCAAGGTATATAGAGTGTTGGCTGGAACTCATCTGCCTCACAGGAATTGGGAGGGGTGGGAGGTGGGGTTTGAGGTTAAAAATAAGTATTGGTAGAGGGAAATGTGTTTGATATTTACATGACTGAGACCTAAACCCAAAAGCTCTGTGGCTTTTCCCACAGTGATTCAATAAAGAAATAAATTATAAAAAAAAGTTAATTCATTAAAAAAAAATTACCATCACCCATTAGCTTCACATAGACAGGGTTTTTTTTTTGGTTTGGGGACCACACCCCGCAGTAATCAAAGCTTATTCCTGACTCTGCACTCAGGGATCACTTCTGGTAGGCTTGGGAGACCAAAAGGAGTGCTGGGGATCAAACCCATGTTGGCCTCATACAAAGCAAACACCCTACCAGCTGTGCTGTTGTTCCAGGCCTCACATATATATTTTGAATTAAATACAAACAACTGTTTTTCTTATGAAGTAATATAAAATTTACTAAGCATAAAAGTATTAGTAATTTTTTAGCATTCAGAATGAATAAAAACAAAATTTCAGAATAATTTGCTTTTACAACTTTCAGGTGGCTATACAATTCACGACAAACCAAATCCCAGGGGTGAAATAGTAATTGGTGGACAGAATATCTCCATGGGCTATTTTAAAAATGAAGAGAAAACAGCAGAGGATTATTCTGTGGATGAAAATGGACAAAGGTGGTTTTGCACTGGTGATATTGGAGAATTCCATCCTGATGGCTGTTTACAGATTATAGGTCAGTATATTCCTTTTATGTTTTTATTTTGTTTTTGCAGCTCCAGCATATGCTTAAGATAATGTTAGTTGAATCAGTCACAGGATCCACAATTCTATAAATTTAATCTTTGGGAAAGTTATCTGACTTAGCCTGAGTGAGTTTCTCAATCTGTAAAATGCTAACCTGATAGAATTGATGTTATGATTAAATGTTTAGAGAAGAACAGAACCTATGTCTTTGTATTAGTGGTAAAAGTAGTAACAATATATATGGGCAGAACAGGCATAAAATTAGCAGACTAGTATTAAAAATAATTGCTCAGACACGCTTTCAACCTCAGCTACCTATGTTTCTGTATAAGCATCTACCATAACATACTCATTCTTATTATTCTCCTCCACTAAAAACTGTGTCTATTACATTTTCCCAGTCATTTGTATTACTAGCCCTGAATCATACAAAATATAGATAGAAAAATAGATACTAGTCCTTTACATTAGTCATTGAGAAACTGTCAGTTGCTTTGGTATTGCCCTCGTTGGACAGATAGGAAAAGGACTAAGGTGCTTGCATTGTACACAGCTGACCTTTGGACCCCTAGCAATACCTGTGGTCCCCCAAGTCCCACCAGGAGTGATCTCTGAGCACAGAACCAGGAGTAAGCCCTAATCACTGCTGAGTGTGGCCCCATATCAAACAATCAAAAAGCGATGCCAAGATACAATTTGCAACTACGTGGAAGAGAGCTAGAGGATATACTGAGTGAAGTCAGTCAAGAGAGGGACAGATACATACTGATCTCTCTCATGGGGCATATAAAGAAGCATACTAAGGGAATAACAGGCAACAGAATCTGAGAGCTGGCCTACAGAACTAAGCTTACTCTGGAGAGGAGACAGCAAAGAAGAGGGAGGTTCAATGTGGGAAGCTTTAAGACAGTGGTGGAGAGAAGCAAACACCAGTAGGAGAGGGGATGTTGGAAAATTGTAGCATGAAGTGCTCTCATTGTCAGTATTGTAAATCACAATGACTGAAAATAAAAAGTAGTGACATCAGAGGCTGGTGAGATGACTCAATGGGTTCGGTGCATACTTCACGTGTGGGACCCACAAGTTCAATCCTGGCACTGCATGGTCAACTGAACCCTGTTGGGTGTGGCACCTCTGAAAAATATACTTTATTTTGTTGGTTTTTTGTGGAGAGAGCAAACCTGGCAGTACGCATAGCCTACTCCTGATTCTGTGCTCAGGGATCACTTTGTACCGGCTTGGGAAACCATAGAGGGTGCCAGGGATCTGAATCAGATCAGCTACATGAAACTCAAGGACCCTATGCATTGTATGATCCCTCCAGCCTCTCTAAATTATTTAACAGTGACTTTAAAAAGTAGCCTTTATGCCACTTTTGAAGACAGCTTTTGAAGTCACTGTACCTTTAATGAGGCTATGATTCTTTTTCCATTAGTCAGGCCCTTTTTTCCATCAGTGACATCTCCAAGGGTACATTTTTAAAATTTTTTGGGGGGTCACACCCAGTGATGCTCAGGGGTTACTCCTGGCTCATGCACTCAGGAATCACTCCTGGTGGTGCTCGGGGGACCATATGGGATGCTGGGAATCGAACCTGTGTTGGCCATGTTGGCTGTGTGCAAGGCAAACGCCCTACCCTCTGTGCTATCGCTCCAGCCCCTCCAAGGGTACATTTTTTAAATCTATCTCTGGACACCTGTCCGACCTGAAAATAAATATTTCATGGGGATGGGATGAGAGTAATAGACCCTTATCTAGGAATTTGATCTGCTCAGGGAAATTTCCAGGAACCCATAGTTAAATTTTGAACCAGTAAACACTCCCTCCTCTATTTCTTAATCCATAATTGCAGTGGCATCTCAGGTTGTCTCTGGGCCAATAGAGTGGGTTTCTGTGTGGGCACTCCTGGCATTGTAAGTGAATCTGATGATTATTCAAATTGTCCAGAGCTTTGTCATTTAAACTAGATGATGTTAAACAGGGAAAAGGGGCTTGTCATTTATTAAATGTGCTCTTTATATGCCAGACATTATTCCTTTACAAAGTATAGGCATAATTAATCATGAAGAATAAGTGTTGGAGACTTAACTGGTATGCCCAGGATCACATTGATAATAATGGACAGAATTATCTTTCAGCTGAAATGTTCCAAATTTCTTGTTTCTTATATCAGTGTCATTGTATTATATAAGATTGTGGTAATATATTAGAGTTTTGTGCTACATTTTAGCTAGAATTTCTTTTTTTGCCTATTTGTTTTGGGTCCATGTTTGGCCTGGCTGTGCTTAGCTGCTGTTTCTGCATCTGTGATCAGGAGTATCCTCTGGAATAGCTAGAACTTCTTTAGTGGGGCGATTTATTTCTAACTAATGTGTATAGGCAAATATTGTAGATAACAAGACCCTAGAAGTAATTTTGTAGATAAATGTTAAGGTAGTGATATTCAGAGAAAATTTGAATTATTTTATTTAGAATTATTCTATAATTATTCTATTTTATAGAATTACTCTATTTTCAATTAGAATTATTGAAATAACCTGTGGATAATGGCATTGCATTAATTACAGATCGGAAGAAAGATCTAGTGAAGCTGCAAGCTGGAGAATATGTGTCTCTTGGGAAAGTAGAAGCAGCACTGAAGAACTGTCCTCTTATTGATAACATCTGTGCTTTTGCCAAAAGGTAGCATTTAAATGTTGCATCTATTCAGTGGGCAGGGCATTTGCCTTGCACGTGGCTGACCCAGGGTCAATCATCAGCATTCCATATGGTCCCCCAAGCCTGTCAGGAATAATCCCTGAGAAGCGCTGGGTGGGGAACCCCCTAAAAAGTTGCATTTGTGTTTTTTAAATATTTATAGTGGGAAATGTAAACCGGTGAAAGGATGGATGTTGGAACACTATACGACTGAAAGGCAATTGTGAACAACTTTGCAATTTTGTATCTCAGAGTGTTTCAATTTTTAAAAATTCAGACATAAAAAAGATATATTTTATTATGTGTAGCTAAGCTAACATGTTTACAGTAGTGTTAAAATTCATGGTCTTAATGTATAGTTGCCAGAGCTCACCGTCACCAAAGTACCCAAGACCCTTCATTTGCCACATGCCATCACTTCTATTCTCCCCTTACCACTACCACCACACCACCACCACCACCATCACCACCACCACCACCACTTCGTAATCTCATTTCTATAATTAGCGCCAAGAGTTTGTCATTGTACAGTACTATTTTTATTGTTTCTTCATATACCATAGATGAATGAGATCATCTGGTGTTTACCCTTCTTCTATATAAACTACTTTGCTTAGTTTGATGCCTTCTGGTTCCATCCAAGTTTCAGCGAACTGCAAGATTTTTTCTTTTCTTGTAGCTATATGATATTCCATTGTCTGTGTATGCCACAGCTTCTTTTTCCGTTTATCTGCCATTTGGGTTGTTTCCAAACTAAACATACTAAACACTGAGTGAACATAAGCATGTGTACATCTTTTCAAATTAATTTTTGTGTTCTTGGGATTGATACAAAGAAGTGGATTCTCTAGATCATGTGGAAGCTGTATTTTTATTTTATTTTTTTAAGTAATGCATAATAGTTTATTGAACAAAATTTACTTATATGTAAGGGGATAGAAAAGGGTAGAATATATGTTTAAGAGAGAACATGAACTTCTCAAGAGTGGAAAAAATGCTGATATATGTATGTTCAAGGGAGAACATGGACTTGAAGAGCAAGCCTAATCTTATTTTTTTTGGGGGGTAGGGGCTTCTGGCTGTAGACTTATATTTTATTTATTTATTTATTTATTTATTTGTGAAACACCATGAGGTACAGTTATAGACTTACAAATTTTTGTGCTTGGGTTTCAGTTATACAATGATCAAGTACCCATCCCTCCACCAGAGCCCATCCTCCACCATCACGGGTCCCAGCATCCCTCCCATCCCCAGTCCCCCCCCCATTCCCCCCTGCCTCTGTGGCAGGGCATTCCCTTTTGTTCTCTCTCTCTCCTTTTGGGTCCTGTGGTTTGCAAGAGAAGGCCTAATCTTATTTTATATTTTTTAAATCATTTTTTTTGTTTTGGGGTCATACCTCATGGTGCTTAGGGTCACTCCTGCTGGGGATCAAGGTAGCTTCCTTAGAGAAGTGTCTATTCATCTTCTTTCCCCATTTTTTGATGGTCTTACTTTTTTCTTTTGTTGTTGTTGAGTTTTGTGACTGCCTTATTTATCTTGGATATTAGCCCTTTATCTGATGTACGGTAAGTAAAAGTAAAGTAAAGGCCCTCCCGTTGATCATCGATTTGCTCGAACGGGCCCAGTAGCGTCTCCATTGGAGACTTTGTTGTTACTGTGTTTGGCATATCGAATATGTCACGGGGAGCTTGCCAGGCTCTGCCGTGCGGGCAAGATACTCTCGGTAGCTTGCCGGGCTCTCCGAGGGGGCGGAGGAATCAAATTCGGGTCAGCCATGTTGGCTGTGTGCAAGGCAAACGCCCTACCGCTTTTTTTTTTTGCAATTCATTGCATTGTTTATTTTTGGCCAAGATTGCATTGCCATTTAAAACGTGTTAATGTATTTATGTTTTATGCACTTTAAATTAAAAATTGTAAAAGAGATCTGTTGACTGTTTATTCAAGAGTTTCTGTCAGATCTCTCTTCTGTTTATATATCTATCTTTATGCCAATTCTATGAACTTACTTTCTTCTTCATGAGATAACCAATTAAGTGAAATGTATTTTATGAATAATTTAAATGTATTTTGGAATAAGTTAATTGAATAACTTATGAATGATTGTTCTCAAATTCACTTGTTTTATTCCTTAATATTTTAGTGACCAGTCGTATGTGATCAGTTTTGTGGTTCCTAATCAGAAAAGGCTGACACTTTTGGCACAACAGAAAGGGGTGGAAGGAACTTGGGTTGATATCTGCAATAACCCTGCCATGGAAGCTGAAATACTGAAAGAAATTAGAGAAGCTGCAAATGCCAGTAAGAAATACATTTTCTGTTACAGACCCCAAAATTCATTTAATGATAATGTCTTATGCATTCAGCTCTTGAAGATAATGTGTATGCTTATTTTACTAGCAAAAGACAGAGGTAAACACTGCTCGTGAGCATATACAATCATGTGTGGTTAAAGACTGTTTTGGTTAATGATGCACGTATGTTGTTTCCAATAGTTCCTGATGCTCTGTAGCTATGCTCTGTTGCTCTGGAATATGATAGGCAGTACCATGTAGACTTTTGTAGTTGTACTTGAACACTTGACACAATAAGATCTTATGATGAGGCATTTCATAGAATGTATCTTTATTGTTAAGCAATACATAACTGCATGGCAAATTTCTATCTTGGAAAAAATCTGTAAATATCATAAAATAGTATAGCTTATCTAAGTTTTGAGGGGTGAATGGTTCTGGACAGTGTTGAGCTGGGAGCCACGCCCACTGCCATTTAGGTCTGGGTGCAAGCCTGATAAATTAGTGTTTGGGCCTGGTGATATGGTGCTACTCACATCCAGTGGTGCTAGGAGTCAACCTGGCCTTGTGCAGGGACAACCAGATCCACATATAATGGTACTGGTAGGGGAGGCCATGCACACCAGGGATAATAGAACATTTACCTTGAGTATTCAAAACAATGTATGATAACCCCTTGCCCTTAGTTCTGTATCACATGATACAACATCCCTGTTCAGTGACAATCTAGGCTGTATTCAGAATGGTCCCTCTATGTTCTGACTGTTCATTAATTATTGGCCTGATGTGGTAGGAATCTAATATTTATTAGTATTCATATTTAACCTGGGGTGGGAGATTTTCAATAGAGAGCTCTGGTTCTGGTTGTCAATTCTGAGAAGCATCTGTTCATCTTATGCTGTCCTTTAACAGTTTTTCCTTTCTGGTTCTCTCTGTGCTTTTGTTTTTACCTGGGGTGAGTTTTTATTTCGTTGGGCACTTTACTACCATCCTCTAATTTTATTCTCTATTTTCCCTTTGTTTCCTGTCTTGTTTGTTGCAACATTGTTACCTCTCCTGTCTACTGGATTTTCATTGTCTGTAATCAAAATTTTAATTTCCAAGAGCTCTTTACTGTCCTCTCCATTTCCTTTGTAAGTGTCTCTATATGGATATAGCCATGAAAAAAGTATCATGTGGTATCAGATCTCCAAGGCTGTTCAAGGACAATTCTTTTTCAGTTTTTTTATTCATTGTTTCCTCCAAGTTCCATTTTCTGTTCATGTTGGTCATCACTTCATTATATCTGCTGATTCTTGCCTCTTAATATTTGGGAATAAGATGCTAAAATTCCATTTGGAAAGATTGTGGTGCAATGAATCTGTTGGTATCCACATCATTTCCCAATCAGTTACCACTAGCCCGTTTGATTTTTGTCTATAAAATTTGTTTAATGTTCTTCATACAGTAGTATTCTTCCTCTCATCTCAGTGTATTTTTCTTGTGAATAAAACCTTCTTAATTAAAAAAATTAAGCTATTTGAAATATTTTCACGGGGAGCTTTCTTTCATTGAAATCAATGAACTTTAATTGTGTGCTCTTCATGTTTAATTGGAACCTCTTAACCCCATTTTAACCTGATGTTTTCCTACGTAAAAATAATGAAAATATTGTACAGGGATAAGGATCAAAGACTGGAGCATTTGCTTTGTGTGCAGGAGCCACAGGATAGATCCCTGGCACTGCATGGTCCCGGAAGCATTGCTGGGTTTGATCCCAAACCAAAAACAAAACAAAAGGGGAGGTATCTTTTCTTTATTGTGCATCACCTATAAACATTATAAAATATTGGATAATACATACATTTGTAAAGAGGGAAGTAGAAAAAGTCACTTGATGGTCATTTTGGATGGTGAGATTATATGCTAGTCTGTAGGCCTAATATCAGCAACAGCAACTGTGTTCTAAGTCAGGAGATAAAGAATTGCATTATCTTTTGTGTAGCTAAAAGTGCTTCAGTTTCTGAATATTTACATAAGGCCCTATTTAGGCGAGCTCCCCATTCCTCCCTACTGATATAAAACGTGTTTATTTCTCATATAAGTAAAATATTTAGTACAATTACATATGAAATATGTAATAAAGGTTATAAGGGCGGAGAGTTAGTGCAGTGTGCAGGGCACTTGCTTTGCATGCAGCTGTCCCAGGTTGGATCCGTAGCACTGCCAGGAGTAATCCCTGATTATAGAGCCAAGAGTAAACCTAGAGCACCTTTGGATGAGGCCCCCAAACCAAATATTACAAAAATGAATATATTCCTAAAAATTTAATTTTTGAGTCAAATACACACACATATGTTTTGGGGCCATACCCAGCTGTACTGAGTGCAGAGCCTTAACTCTTGGCTCTGCACTCAGGGATCACTCCTGACAGGCTCAGGGGAACCATGTAGGGTGCTAGGGATGGAATCTGGCACAGCTGGGCAAGGCAAATATCTGCTGTACTATCTCTCCAGCCTATGTAATCCAATAATTCCTTCTTGCACCAGAAAAACTGTTTTCAGCATTCATTTGAATAACATAATTTTTAAAATATCATTTTATTACCATGTTGACGAATAAAAAAGAATCTCAGATGACATGGAATGATATGTTATACAGAATCCTAACTTTCAGGAACTTACCAGGGGAATTAAATGAAGACACACTATTCTATACTTCTATTAGAGATATATGTGCACACCTATTTTCCTCAGTAAGCACTATTATTTCCATCTACTTATGAAATTACCTATTTAATAGATTCCATTTTGACTTAAAACTAGTTTGTAGTTTTAGTTAATACACTGAAATGGAAAACATTGTTTTTCCTAAGAGAATTTTTGCTGTTAACTGTGGACACTGGGAAGTTTTAAAAAACAGTTGGTTATGCACATAATCAGATTGAGGTTAATTATAATCTTACCGTAAAGATAATGGGTTAGAGTAATTTTCTTCAAGATGGTTACTTGTGGTACTAATGATATAATGTACTTTTATAATAAAGTCGGTGGGGTACCAGAATTTTCTTTGATAGAAATCTCGATCCCTGCCCCCCTCACCCTGTAAGTGCAGTATTTCAAAGTCTTTTAGTCATTGGGCCATTATTCTTAGTAGTTCTCTGAAGGTACTAATGGATTAGAATGTGAATTCATCAATTTGTCACTGCATATTTAACTGTATAAAAGCGATAATGGTTTGAGTCAAGTACTGTCAAGTAGAAAATGGAATAAAAATCCTGGATTTCCTACGCCTTCATTATGTGCCTCTATTTGTAGTGAGACATGTGTTTGAACAAATCATGAGCTGAATGCATAAATCACAAACTTGCTTGTGCCATAAAGGATTGATTTTGTTAACATTTTGTTTCAAATTTATCTGATATTTATGAAAAAAAGTATAAAATAGTCTTGGTTCTGATATTCATTTAAATCTGTCAAAAAATCATACAAAGCTCTTAATGGGCTTTCCTTATGTTTTGAATGCCAGTGTGAGAAACCATACTTAAATTTGTAAGAATGTATGTTCGTAAGAATGTCAAATAATTGTTTTGGCAGGCGATAGGTCTTCCAGAAAAATTGACATGTGCTGCCACCTGCAGGTTATACTTTATAATGTTTTGAATAAAATGCTCTATGTAGATTTTTGTTATGTTTATTTAACTGCCCTTAATCTTGAGCGCAGGTTGGCAATTAATTTCTTCTGTTTGTGGGGAACTGCATGACTTTTTAATGTATCCTATAGCTTCCAGTACTAGATAATATTTGGGAGTTCTCAAAATGTAGCCGCTAATGTGGTCTTTTTGCTTTGAATAAGATCTGAAGACCAAATATAGGAACATACAGGCTCATTTCTTGCCGTGTGTTGCCTATGTAGTTAATGTCAGGCACCTGCATAGATGAGCTATAACCTATTAACAATAAAGAACGGTTACTTTGGGTTATTTGTACTTATCTCTGAATCCATGTTCAGCCCTACAAAAATTCATGTTTTGTTTTTCTGTCTCCTCTTCTTTCGACTTTTTCCCCCTCCCTCTCTTCATTTTCTCCCACCTTTCCCTTGTCATTTCAGTGAAGTTGGAGCGATTTGAAATTCCAATCAAGGTTCGCCTAAGCCCTGAGCCTTGGACCCCTGAAACTGGTTTGGTCACTGATGCTTTCAAACTGAAAAGGAAAGAACTAAAGAACCATTACCTCAAAGACATTGAGCGCATGTATGGGGGCAAATAAAATGCTGCTATATGATTTACACTTAGGAAGGAGGTGGTTTTTCAGTTCTAGATTTTAAAGCATTTGTTGAGCTGTCTGTTAGAATGTAAGGTAAATCATTCTTAAGACACAGGATCAAAAAAGAAAGAAAAAAAACAACCAAAAGGGGACTAGTCATTGAGTCCCTTTCACTTAGTTTTGTGTAGTTATAGTGAAGCTGAAATTGGAAAAAACTCTTGCCCTTTAGCTGTTATTAATTCTTAGGGCAAAAATTTTGTTTTTTTAAATTAGCCTAGAGATACTTGTTTTCATAAACATATTTCACTTTGACCACAATAAACTTGAGTTGGAGTAGAATGTAGTTTGAAGAAATTTGCAGCATCCAATGGCTACTGTCTTCCTAGTTCAAAAGAAGCTTAAATATAAAGCATGGCAAAAAACATGTATTAATACTACCCACAACATGACTGCTGCAGGATTTTACAATTCTCTTCCAACCCTTTCTCTTGAAGGGAAAATTCAATCTTGATACAATATATAAAATCAAGTAATACCTTGGAAACCATTTTAGGATTCATAACTGTTACATTTGTTAGAACTAGAATCATCATGCTTCCGTGAATAATTATGGTGCCTGGAATACAAATGAAATAAAATAAACCCACTCAAATTATTTAGCAATAGATTTCAAGGGAAATTGGGCTGCTCTTTTAAAGCTTTAATGTCTAAAGTCCGTGAATGTAATTGTTGAATGACTTGAGAGGGGAAAGTACATTTTTTTCAAACTGCTGAAAACTGCCCTTCTCTGTTTTTCAAAACAAGATTGCCACTAAGAGCAAAATGATAGAAAGTTATTTCAATTTTGAGAGGGAGCATTTTTCTCTTCAATAAAGGTTGTCAAATCCTAAGCATATAAAAGCATGATCATTGTGCAGCACTAAACCTGGGAAAGAGATTTAGCTTCTGAATTTATCTTTGACAACAGGGATGGATTTTATAATATTTTTCTGTTAAATTGCACTTGTAATTTATGGCTGTTGCTCATGTTATTCTGAAGCAGTAGTTTCTATTTCAGAAAGCCTTTCATTTTGCTTTAATTTTAGCAATGCGGGTAATAATGAATGTGTTTCCAATACCTTGTTTGAATCTATGAGTAATTAACTGGATGCGTTTTGCTAAGTTGAAGGGAAAAAACACTGTTACTACTTTTTTCCTACTTGTGAAGAGTATAGAAACTGGAAATAATAGATATGGAGAAGGGAAGTTACTCAAGGGACTAATTATTTGTGCAGTAACCTGGTGTGTGGGCTTCTTTTTCAAACTTTTAATTAAAATCTGGGATTACATGTCCCTGATAGTATTCACACTTGAACCATAGTTACTGTAAAAAGCAAAAAAAAATCTTAATACTGTTATTCTTTGCACTTTTTTCTTAATCATTTTATATATACATATATAAATATGTTGCTTACATATATATATATGTTGCTTATTACATTGCTTTGTACAGATGTGGGCCACCACTGCAACAAAATGAATTCTTTTTGCTCTAAAATATTTATAGAGGAAATATTTAAATGTTGTGTATATGGTGATAAAAGAAAAATCATCTGGTATTATTAGAGTCAAGAATGAAGGTTTTTTTTAATGTTTTCTGTTCAGTGTTCACATTGTACTGTGTGGCAAGTTCTTGCTGAAGTTACATGTATGTATTCTCATTCTTCCCAACTTGCCTTTGAAGAGTGAAAAACCTTATTACCAAGTAGACTACTATTCAGTTTCTACTGTTTCTGGCCCACTCTTGATCTTTTAAGGATGCTTTCCATAGAATCTTTCAGTATGTGGTTTCCCCGCCCCCAATTTGGAATGGTGATTTTATGTGAGTCCATTCATACACAGATTATATTTGCTCCCCCACAAACCCATCTCCCAAAAGCTAGAACACTGCCAACTAAGATGTTGTATAGGTCCTTTTGACACATGTACTTACAACACTTAAGGTTGGGTGCTGCTAATTCTTCATGAAAATCCAAATATTATTAAGGGACCAGGGAGATGCCACTTACCCCATTCCCGAATTTTCATCTAAAACTATACATGTTTATGTACACAGATATTTCCATACTCATAGTGACTTTTCAAGCATTTGAGCCTAAAGATTTTGATCTTACATTTTTATACCTTTAAATCGTTCATTGTTATAATTATGTCAACCATCAAATAAAATTGTGCTTTAAGATTTTGCTATAATTATGTACATTTCTAAGTTAAATACTTGTGATTTTTGCTTTAATTACATGAAATCTTACAGCCTCGATATTTGTATTCATTATTTTTTTCCTAGAGTGACAGTAAAATTATGTCTTTTCAGAAATGAACTAGAGGTGAGTGATTCAAAAAGTCAGATGCTGAAATTAATATTTCTTTGATCATAGGAACTGATTAGTAATTTCTTGCCTATATTTTCCTGATAGGAATCCTTAGGAGAAAAGTTGTTATGAGGTAGCAAGATGAGAACAGGATAAAGATTTGTGGTATTTGGAATTTAGGGATATTTTAATTTTTCAAATGTAGTTACAAATTAAAATGTAGTCACATTTTTCTTCCTGTTAAAATGCATGATTATAGAATTGTCCTAAACTTTTTGTGCTTATTCTTGATGAAAAGCTCTGTTCTTGTTTTTAAGTTTGCACTTGAATCTAAATAAACCCACTCATGTTATCAAATCAGTTTGTGCTTTGTTGTGCATCAAAATCAACCAGTTTGAAAAATATTAGTCAAACAGAATTTCAAGGTAATAAACTGATGGAGGGATATTGACACTTCAGTGGTAGGTGTGCAGTGTCACATTATACTCATAAATTATAACAACATTTATACTCATAAACCAATATTACCACAATAAAACTAAAAGCTCAAGTGCTCATTTCTCAGTTTATGAAATTTCACTAAGTAGCTAGCCTGTATTTTAGAATACCCATTCTTGAGTTAAGGATTGGTACCTAAAGCTATTACTTTGATGCAGTTACTGGAATAGAATACCATGGAACAGAATATTGTCAAGTTTTGTGAATTATTAGTAGGGATTACTAAACAATAACTGTTATCACCGCACTCATTAAAATTAGGAGAAACTTTTATTGCCCTTTTCTCTATACCCCTGTATCCTCCTTTTTTCCTTTCTCAAACTTTTGTTGACAAGCACTGAGCATTGCTGGGTGTAATCTTGGGGGAATCCCCAAAAAAGAACTGAAGCTGGGGAGATTGTATAAGTACTAGACTTAAGTTCTATTTTTGGCTCCACGGAGCCTTTCAAGCATTGTTAGGTATAGCCCTAGAGGCCCCTGACTAGTGGTAGCCCTGGTCATCTCTGTCATTGTAGGTCTTGAGCAGCATTGCATCTTTGGGTCCTGCTACTCACTTCCAGCTTGGTTAATCAAGTATCACTGGGAGAGAACCCATGTCCACTGAGCAGCACTTGGTAATATGAGCACCCTCCAATAATATTAAAATTGAAAAGAACTAATTTTAAAAGAAACATACAATTTTATTATTGTTGCTGTTTGGTTTTTGGTCCACATCCTGCAGTGCTTGAATTTTACTCCTGGCTCAGGGACCCCTGCTGGCAAGACCCCGGCTCGGGGGACCATATGAATATGATCTTAGCGCCAGGAATCAAATCTTGGCCGGCTGCATGCAAGGCAATTGCCCCAAGTGTAGATTTTGAGATATGACATTTAAGGTTCATCACCCTCTTCCCACTATTACCACTCCAGCTGAGACCTTCTCTCTCTTTCATCTAGAACCTCTGTTAGAGCAAACTCAGATTCTTGTCCTTAGGCAGTCAAGATTGAGAACAGAGGACCTGAGACTCTTTGAGGAAAGGGTAGGAGAAGTAGGGAAGCTAGGGAATGAGGTATCTTTAAGAAGGAAGTCCAGGAAACATGGAGAAACTCTTTTTTAAAAAAAAATTTGAGGCCATACTCAGCAGTGCTCAGGGGTTACTCCTGCCTCTGCACTCACAAATTACTCAGTACTGATGGGACAATATGGTATGCCAGGACTCAAACCCCGGGTCAGCTGCTTGCGAGGTAAATGCCTTACCCACTGTACAATTCCTCTGGCTCAAAACTTCTTTTTTATAAATGTCTTTTCTAGGAAGATGAGTGAGCTATTTGCATTGGACTTGAGAGAAAGGTGCTGGGAAAAGACCAGGATATTTTAAAGATTTATCTTTTATATCTTAGAAGTGTATCCTGGGCACTTCTTGGATCTTTGTTAAGAATTTTTCTTCTGGAACCATTGTTTTTATCTATTTCTTTTTCTTGTATTTTTAGGCCATACCCAACTGTGCTCAAGGCTTTCTTTTGGCTCTGGGTTCAGGGACACTGCTGGCTGGATTGGGGACCATATGGAGTGTCAGGGATCGAAACTGTTAGCCACATGTAATGCAAGTGCCTTACCAGCTGCACTTTGTCTCTGACGCCCTGGGGCAGTTCTTTCTAATCTCTCTGTCTTTCCCCACTTGTCCCTATGCAGCTATAACATTAGTATTTCCTAACTACCTACCTCTTGATAGAGATTACCATCACTTTCCAGATTCTTTGTCTTTACATAAGACTGCTACACTAACCTTTATAGAATACAAACTCGTTGGCGAGGTTCTTACTCAAATAACAATGCCAGCTTGGTATCAATTCCCTGAGTCAAAAGATCTCTTTATGTCTCTCTGTATCTGTCTGTGTATGTGTCTCTCTCCATCTGTCTCTCTTGGTTTTGGGACCACACTCGGTGGTGCTCAGGGTTTAGTTCTGCCCCTGCACTTAGGGATCACTCTTGGCAGGGCTTGAAGGACCATATCAGGTACTGAGGAATGATGCTGGATCAGCTGCATGCAAGGAAAGCACACTAACCTCTGTACTGTTTAGCCCCTCAAAAGATCTCTCTTAATCTCTTAGCTGATCTCTCCAGCAATAAACTTCCACTCTCATTTCCATGTTCTCCAGAATGCCAGATGTGTTCCGCTTCATGGTCGTCCACTCCTCTCAGAAATTACACAGAAAGGTTTAAACAACAAAAAACCAAACAAACTAAAAGCAGTGCCCAAAGTCAGCCTCTATCACTTCCCAGTAGTGGCCTTCCTGATAGAGCTTTAAATTACTTTTCCCTTCTTAGCACTTCTTTTTTTTTCTTTTTGGGTCACACCTGGCGATGCACAGGGGTTACTCCTAGTTCTGCACTCAAGGAGTTACTCCTGGTAGTGCTCAGGGGACGATATGGGATGCTGGGAATCGAACCCGGGTCAGCCGCGTGCAAGGCAAACGCCCTACCCGCTGTGCTATCGCTCCAGCCCCAGCACTTCCTTTTTTAAAAATTTTTATTAGTGAAACACCATGAGGTACAGTTGTAGACTTACAAATTTTTGTGCTTGGGTTTCAGTTATACAATGATCAAGTACCCATCCCTCCACCAGCGCCCATCCTCCACCACCACGGGTGCCAGCATGCCTCCCACCCCCCATCCCACCCTGCCTCTGTGGCAGGGCATTCCCTTTTGTTCTCTCTCTCCTTTTGGGTGTTGACTTAGCACTTCTTCAGCATTAAAGTACAAACTAATCTACAGAATGGACAATCTTCACAGGTTATCAAGGAGGAAGTTTTTAGTTATCTGTTGATTTCCCTAGTCCTAAACTTTGTTTGCTTTGGCAGATTAGCTATCAAGTTTCTTTGCCACTAGAAAGCCTGAGGGGAGAGAATGAGATTGCAAACTAGGATATTTCTAGGAAGATCCCTCTAAGGGTGTCAAGAATGAAAAGTGAGCTAGTGTTGTTAGCACTTGGTAGCACTAAACATCAACTTTTCCTGAATCAACTTTTACCTTAGAATTATAAAAAACAAAAACAGTCAAAAGCCTCATCTGTTTTGCTTAATGAAATAAAACAAAGACATGATTTCCAACAGGTGTTATGTAAATAAGCAAACGAAATGAACTAAATATGATAAAAAGAAAACTTTTAGGTTTTAAGACCAAACTAGAAGAGAAGAGAAGGTGAATGACTATTCACTCTAAGACCAAACTAGAAGAGAAGGAAAATCAGGTTAAGGAAAATCAGGTTAAAACAGTCAACTGGATGGAGAAGAAGAAATTGGACTTTGAAAATGGTGAACTTAGTGTAGTAGGTACACATGTTGATGTTTCATGAAGCACACCTAAAAGTCATAATTTTCTAATGAAAGGTCATTTCGATAGAAATTACTAACAAGAGAAAATGTAACAAGTGATTCCTAAGGTAAAGAAAGGGGAAAGCAGAGAATGAATTGACATCCATCCTGCCTGTGTCTTTCTAAAGCAACTTTAAAAAATACTTTTGTTCACAATTGCAGGTGCTCAGTGTTTCCTCTTGGCTCTTCATTAAGGTATAACTTCTGAGAGGGCTTGGGGAACCAAATGGAGTGCTGATTATTGAATATAGTTAGGCCATGTGCAAGGCAAGTGTCCAACCCTTTAAATATCTATATATCTATATCTGTGTGTTTGTATACATATATATATATATATATATATAATTGTCACTGTCATTGCCCTCCGTTTGTTCATTGATTTTGCTTGAGCAGGCCCAGTAACCTCTCCATTGTGACACTAGTTACTGTGTTTGGCATATCGAATACATCAGGGGTAGCTTGCCAGACTTTGCTGGGCGGGTGAGACACTCTCGATAGCTTGCCGGGCTCTCCGAGAGGGGCGGAGGAATCTAACCTGGGTCGGCCTGGTCAGCTGTGTGCAAGGCAAACGACCTACCCACTGTGCTATCGCTCCAGCCCATATATATATATATATATATATATATATATATATATATATATATATATATCTCCACCCTCAGCGTTACTCAGGAATTACTTCTGGCTCTGTACTCAGGATTCACTCCTGGGAGGGCTCAGGGGACCAAATGGGATGGCAGAGATTAAACCCAAGTCGGCCATGTGCAAGGTGAGTGCCCTACCCATTGTGCTATCTCTCAAGCCCCCTGTACTAATTTACTGCTAATTTACAAATTACTTGCAGCAGTAATTTGAGAATCATTCTTTCATTTAATTTGACAACGATTCTTCTGCCCATCCAATCATTTAATTTGACAATGATTCTCGTGCCCAGCTCTTTGCTAACCTAAAAAGTTATTAGAGGCTCAAAAGTAATTATGTGTGTAATACACACAGATTCTGCAAACAAGTCTAAATGTATTTTCCTCTTTATGGCTAGCAATTCTATTTTTGACATTCCTTAGAGTGAGCCACTCCAATGCCTATGCCCAGTGAATAGCATGCATCAACATGGAAAAGCTAAAATGTAGGTTTCCGAGAGTGGGGATAGGACAGGCCCAAAGAGAGAACAGGAAGTCCTGAGCAAAAAAGATAAATACCGAATTACTGAATTACTGAAGGCTAAAACTTCTTTTTCTGAATGCAGGGTTTATTGAGATTTATTGAAACAGTGTTTATTTAGATTACCTACTCAAAAATTATCAGTTGAATGTTTCATGGAGTATATAGTAGCATGCAATTCTTATTATTTTTATCTCATTCTAAATTATAATGCCAAGTCATGCCAATATTTTGCAAAATTTATAAATAAAAATAAAATCATAAAGTACTTAACTCACAGTGTCCAAAGAAAATGATCCTAAAATACCTTTTCTCCTTTTGATTTTTTAGGATATCATTTATAATATAGCTGTTTCAGGCATACAATATTCTAACACCAATTTCACTTATCAATGTTCCCTTCCCTCCACCAATGTCCCCAAACTCCTTCCCATACCACAACCTGCCACTTTGATAAGCATATGACATGTATTTCATATTACTTTCTTCAGCAAAACTTACAGGAATGGCAAATGGAATAATCAAAAAATAAATCAATAAAAGTTGATTTGTGGTTATTATTGCTATATTATTTTAATCTATGTAAATAAACAAATTCAAATTATTTAAAACTATATAGTATATATTATATATAATATGTGAGGATATAGTATATATTATATATAATATGTGAGAATATAGACTATATAGCATATATAGTATGCTATATTCTCATTTACATAACTTTTTCAGCTCTGGAATCTATAATATAAGACATTACATTTTATTTTGTACTAAGATCTTATTGGGATAATTATGTCTTCCCTCTTATAAATAAATCTTTTTAAAAATTCATTGCTAATGTAAGTAAGAAGTTCCATAAAATAGGCAAAATCTACAAATGTAAAATTTATTTTTTATATATTTTGGTTTTGGTTTTGGCCCGTTACCCATGAATACTCAGGTTCTACACTCAAAATTTACTTCAGGTGGTGCATTGGGGATCATATGGCATGCTGGGGATGGAACCCAAGTCAGCCGCATGGAAGGCAAACATCCTATACACTGTACTATCGCTCTGGCCCCTACAGATGCAAAATTTGCTAAGAGGAGAACAAACAAAATTTAATGGGAAAATATGAGTAGGCATATAAAATACAAAGTGTTTTATCCTAAGAAATGGAATATTGATTTCATATCAGGAAATATACTATAGGTGCTGCTTAATTGTATACTTTAATAAGTAATAGATTGCAATAAAAATCTCGATATAAAAAACCTGATCAGGCATAAAAGCAATATATATAAGTCAGATATCAATGTATTATTGAAAATGTATAAAATTCCTTAACAAGCTAGAAACAAGTAAACCTTTCTTAACCTAGTAGAGGGTAACCATATGTACCATTAATGAGTGCTATACTCAGTGTAACATGTTGGGAAGGAAGTTTCACCTATCCCTGAAAGGAGCTCTTCTAGTGGTTCTTTCAAATCTTGTTTTAAGGCTATAAATTCCTTAATCTATTATTTGTCCATGAAGCTCTGTATTATTCTTTCAAATTGGATTGACAGTCTAGCTGGATAGAGTATGCTTGGTGAGGTCTTCCTTTCATTGAGTGTTTTCTGTTTTTGTTTTGGGGACACACTCAACAATGCTCAGGAATTCCTCCTGGTGGTGTACTGAAGACCATATGGGATGCCAGGGACTGAACATAGGTTGACCATGTGCAAGGCAATGCCCTACCTGCTCTACCATCTCTCGAGCCTCCTTCATTGAATTTTTGCACAATATCCTTACTTCCATATTCTTATGGCTTGTAGAGTCCCATTTGCTGTGAAATTTATGGGCTTTCCTTTGTATATGAGTTCCTGTTTTGATCTTGGTGCCTTCAGTATGCTGTCTCTATCTTTGGATTTTTTTCGTTTTAAGTGCAATATGTCTTTGAATTTTCCTAATTGAGTCAATTTTGGTGGGGTTTTTCACACCTCTTGGATCTCAGTGTCTATAATCTCAACTCTGGGAAATTGTTATTGATGATTTCATTATTGTTTATTAATCAAATTCAGCTTCCTGTTTTTCAGGGACTCCAGTGATTCTTATATTGCTCCTCTTGAATTCATTCCATAATTCTCTGTTATGTATTCATTTCTTTTCAGACTATTTTCCACCTTCAGCAGATTCATCCTTTTCATCTTGTAGCTCTTTGATCTTTTGCTCAGATACGTTATTCTGCTGTTCAGAATCTATATTGAGTTTTTATGTCACCTACTATGCTCTTCATTTCTATCATTTCTGCTTGTAATACATTTCTTGTTTTGACTCTTCTACTTTCTTGTGCTTTGCTGACTACCTGTGCCATCATTTTTTTGACTTCATTAAACATTCTCATCATTATCTGAGGATTTGTGAGGTGACTGGTATTGTTTCTGCTTTTGGTGATATTGTTTTTGTTCACTGAATTTGGTGCATTTCCCTGTGTTTTATCCATTGGTTTTCTAATGTTCTTACTATACTAGAGGTGAGTCTTTGTAGTTAGACACCTTGGAAGATTCTGAAAGATTAGGCTGGGGGTTTCTCTCTTCATTCTCTGCCCATCTTCATCTAATATAACTGTGAGAAGCATGTACTTTGATGAGTACATCTATTGGTCTTAGAATCTATGTGGCTAATGCACATGCTAGGGGAAAAGGCAGCTCAAGTAGAGAAGGGAGCACCAAATAAAGGGTGTTGGAGGTTCCTCTCAGGATAGGAGATGTGTGATGAGAGTAGACTATAGACCGAACATGATTGCTACTCAATGTCTCATTTGCAAACCACAGCACTCAAAAGGAGAGAGATAACAAAAAGGAATGCCCTGCCACAGAGGTGGGGGGATGGGGGGTAGTGGTGGGTGGGAGGGATACTGGGATCAGTGGTGGTGGAGAATGGACACTGGTGGAGGGATGGGTACTTGATCACTGTATAACTGAAACCCAAGCACAAAAATTTGTAAGTCTACAACTGTACCTCATGGTGTTTCACTAATAAAAATTTTAAGGAAAACAAAGAATCTATGTGGCTTACCCATTAATATGGCACAAGTTGGGTGTGGAGGTTGCTGAGACCTAGCCAGAAAGGGAAGTAAGGGTCTGCTTTCCATTTTGGAGTAGGCCACATGATGTTAGCTGATGTTAGCCAAAGGTAGGTTTTAACATGGGATGGTGAAGCAGCAAACAGAAGTTTTAAAACACTTTTTGTTTTGCATGTAGACAACCTGGGTTTGATGACTGGCACCACATATGTCCCCCCAAAATTAGGACCTGAATGATCCTAGAACATATCTGGGTACAGTCCAAGCAACTCCCCAACCAATATAGGAAAACATTTGCAGGAGCAATACAGAGATGATTTAAAAATCATCACATAATTTCTTAACCATATCTGCATTTCATCAGAAATTATTAGTCTTTCACAGGAGAACCAAGAAAAGGAAAGAATATGGGATCTTCTATTTTATTTTAGCAGGAGTCATGAACCAGTTCAACAAATAGTCCACTGAACTCTTTGCTTTTAAATTTTTGCCTTCTGTGTCTGATACAAACTCTCTCACAAGAATCTCGTGTGGTTGGGGGTATCTTGGTTGGCTTTTAATTTTTTTTTTGTTTTTTTGGTCACAACTGGTGATGCACAGGGGTTACTCCTGGCTCTGCACTCAGGAATTACTCCTGAAGGTACTCAGGGGACCATATGGGATGCTAGGAATCGAACCCAGGTTGGCATCGTGCAAGGCAAATGCCCTACCTGCTGTGCTATCGATCCAGCCCCGGCTTTTAATTTTTCAGAGAGAAGAAAAATAATCACAATTTTGGGGTCTCCCCTATGGTGCTCATGGGCTACCACTGTTATACCTGATGCTGTTTGAGGGACCATGCAGTGTTGGGGATCAAACGCAGTACCTCATGCACACAAGATAGGCACTCTGTATTTTGTTTTTTTTTTCCCTTTATTTTATTTTATTTTTTTTAAGTTGTAGATTTACAATTTTTTGTGCTTTGGTTTCAATTATACAATGATCAGATACCCATCCCTCCACCAGTGCCCATTTTCCACCACCATGGATAATATCCCTCCCACCCCCATCCCCCCATCCCCCCTGTCTCTGTGGCAGGGCAATCCCCTGTGTTCTCTCTCTCCTTTTGGGTGTTGTGGTCTGCAAAAGAGGCATTGAGTGGCAAACATGTTCAGTCCATAGTCTACTTTCGACATGCATCTCCCCTCCTGGGAGGATCCTCCAAACATCCTTTATTTGGTGCTCCCTTCTCTATCTGAGCTGCCCTTTCCCCTAGAATGCCCGGCTGGCCTCTAAGCTATGGAGTAATCCTCCTGGTGCTGATCTCAGCTATTCTTGGGTATTAATCTCATACTTTGTTACTTTATATCCCCCAGATGAATGCAATCTTTCTATGTCTATCCCTCTCTTTCTGACTCATTTCGCTTAGCATGATACTTTCCATATTGTACCATTTGTATGTAAATTTCATGACTTCATCTTTTCTAAGAGCTACATAGTACTCCATTGTGTAGATGTACCAAAGTTTCTTTAACCAGTCATCTGTTCTTGGGCATTCAGGTTTCTTCCAGTTTCTGGCTATTGTAAAGAAGGCACTCTGTATTTTGAGCCATCTTCCTGGCCCAACTACATTTTTAGGGTTCAGGTGTGCCCAATAAGTACTCAGGGAATCTAAGGATTACCCCCACTTATATTCGATCCTGTTGTGTATGCTGAATAGTTTAATGCTCAGCCTTGGTCCAGGTGCTGGGGTTCACCAGGGATATCTCTGAAAATGCTCAGTGGACCATGAGGTACCCGGAGAAAGAAACTGAACTCATGGTCTCTGAAGGCCAGGCATGTACTCTAGCCCTTTGAATGATCTTCTTAGCCCTCAGAGAACAAAAACCAAATTGTCCCAAAGCTTTAGGGCTTCGTATCTCTGGAGTATGACTTCATTTTCTCGCAACTTTGGGATTTTTGTGGGGGGGAGGCACATAAAGTGATGCTCAGGGGTTACTACTGGCTCTGCACTCAGTAATTACTCTGTCAGTGCTCAGGACACCATATGGGATGCAAGGAATAGAACCCAGGTTGGCCACATACAAGGCATATGCCCTACACACTTACTATAATTCCGGCCCCAACTTTGGGGTTTTCTGTCAAATATTTATAGATGGGTTAGGCACTGGAATTGTCTAGAGAACAGAACCATGTATGTCTAAGACTCTGGGGCTGGGGAGATAGTACATTGGTTAAGGTTTTTGGCATGCAGCCAACCTAACATCAATTCCCAGCACCGCACATGATATCCCAAGTCCCACCAGGAGTGAACCCTGAGCACTGCTGGACACATCTCCCAATACATATTTAAAAATTATGATCCATGGACTCCACTTCTGAGCACATATTTAAAGGAAAAGCAAAAACTAAGTTAAAAAGAGGTATATGCCTGCATGTTTGCTGCAGTATTATTTATCACGATCACGATCACGACCATCCTGTTATTCGTCGATTGCCTCGAGCAGGCCCCAGTAACGTCTCCTTCGTCCTAGCCCTGAGATTTTTTAAAAAGTGCCATATTCAAGGCTCTTTCAGAGTTAGGAGAATGAGACCCATCATTGTTACTGGTATTTGGCATATTGGGTACGCCACGGGCAGTTTGCCAGACTCTGCCATGTGGGCAGGTTGCATTAGGTAGCCTGCCAGTTTGTCCAAAGTAGGAATGAGGTAATAAGATGTCATAATAAGATATCGTGGCCGCGCGGTTCCAGGAGCTGGGTTTTATAGTCTCTGAGTCTTGGCCGCTGATGGGATTATACGGCGCCAGGGGGCCAGTTGGTGGGTGTGACCCCTGCCTACTGGAATTTGGAGGATCTGAGTGGAGGATGCTCAGCCCCGATCCGAGTAGGCTTGGAGATCTCAGCCCCGGGACCCACATGCCTTTCTTCCTCTGCCGGTACCTTCATGCGTGTGGAGAGTGGTCTCAGCATGGTGGTGGCTGGTTCTGGAGGTCTTTGGCTGCCGGAGCCCTGGTCGGAGCGGGGAGGGAAACTCAACTCGCTCCCCTCCAAGGGGCCCTGGAGAGGACAACCAGACACGGGGGCAGGAGACTCTGTGTTGTTCTTTTCCGGGAGCATTATAATTGCAACAATATGGCAACAATCTAGGGGTTCATTGATGAATAACTGAATAATGGTGGCTATATGCAATAGAATCCTACACAGTCATAAAAAGAATGAAATGTCGCCATTTTCAACAAAATGGATGAATCTCAGTGACATTTTGTTAGGTGAAATAATTTAGAAAAAGAGGCATTATATTCTCATTTATATGAGAAATATAAAAAAGATGTTCATAGATATAAAGAACAAATTGGTGCTTGCCAGGAGTAGGGATCAGGTAGGGGGAGACAAAATAGATAAAGGGATGGAGGGAATCAAAAGATGCAAACTTTTAGTAATTAAGTTATGGGATCTAATAATCAGCAGTATACATTGTGTTGCATGGTGAAAAGTTGCTAAGGAAGTAAATCTTTTTGCTGTTGTTTTTGACCCACATTCACTACTTAGGGCTTACTTCTGGCTCTGCGCTGTGCTCAGAGATGACTCCTGTTGGTACTCAGGGGAAATGTGGTGCCAGAGATCAAACCGGGATTAGTCACTTCCAAGTGCCTTAACCCCAAGGCTAGCTCTCTAGCCCAGGAAGTATATCTTAATAGTTCTTATCATAAGTAAAGTAACTGTATATGGTGACAGATGCTAACTAAACTTATGATCATTTAACAAAATATACTGATGCAACTCATTATATGGTACACTTGAAACTAATAAAATCCTCGTGATATTTCAATAAATTAAAAGAAACCATTTTTTAAATGAGTATGTGAACAAGTATAGATCTTGAAGAATGAACAAAATTGGAATAGCCTCAATTTGTTAGGGTTTTGCAGAAAGATAGTTGTGCCTATAGCTGAACATGGTCATGGTGGGTTCCAAGCATAATTGAATGAGCAACCGAGAAAAAGGCTCAGAACTGTACATATTTTAAAGTAGTGAGAAAGAATCAGGCCCCATCATGCCTCTTCAACATAATGGTGAATGAATAAAGGAACAATAAAGCATTATTACCCCCAAAGTTCAAAACTAATGTAGACAGAGAAGTAACTGAATGGAAAAAGTAAGAAGTGGTTAACGGAAGCTAACAGGAACAGGGGAATGGGCCTTGGATACACGAGTGTTGAAAGGATATGATTTTACCATATATCTGAGACATAGAGGCAACAAAACTGAAAGCATATGACAATAAAAAAACTTGAATATATCCCTGTAAAGGAGGCAGGTTGATGGGTGGGAGGGATCTGGGGACATTGGTGGAGAAAAGTTGACACCAGTCGTGGTATAGGTGGTGGAACATTGTGGTCCTGAAATTCAGCTGTGAATAATTTTGTAAACCATGGCACCTAAATTTTAAAAAATAAAATAAAGTGAAATGCAAAACAGAACAGGTAATAACTGATACAACTGGTCTTAATTTTTCTCTTAGCATTTAGTTTCAAGTCAGTTTCTATCTACCCACTCTGGGAACCTAGTACACATGATCTGAGTTATGATTACAATAATTTCTAAAAGTCCAAATCAGCTTCTAGCTCAGAAGCTCTCGCTGAAATTGTTGGCTCTCGCTGAAATTATTGGCACCTCTGAGTCAAAGGATGCTGTGCCATTCCTTATGATTTAGGGATAAGTGGAGTTGAACCCCATTGGTCTGTTTACCCAAATGTTGTAGCTATTGCTTTTCACTTGGAGAAAGTGGCCAAATGGTTCTTTCCTACCCAAACCTCTCAAGTGTCTCATTATCAAGGATGTCTGCTTTGAACTCTCTAAGGTTAAGAGTAGTGCCCTCCTTCTGAGTCCCTAGGTGCTTATGATGAAATAGCCACAGCCCAAAATAATGAGCCTTCATATGTTCAAGGCACTATGTTCAGTTTATTGTTTTCGATCTTTGCCACAATATCTTATAGTAAACATTTATTTATTTTTATTTTTAGAGGGGCCATACTCATGGGGTTGAAGGGCAAGGCCACTTGCTACTCCCAGCGGTAGTAAGTCAATTTATTTCCCCCATTTTTTCAGAAGAGGAAACTGTAACACAGAGTCAATGAGTTACTCGTTCCAAGGTAACATAGTTGGTAGATGACCAAGTCAGAATTGAAAAGCAAGTTTGTCTGAGTCTGGAGTTACTACCTTTAAACACTGGGTTCTACTAATTGACTAAATAGAGAGTTTACCATATCGTGTTGGAATGGTCTGGGTCTTCCCTGCGCTTCTAATATTTGGTCCATAACAACAAGAAGCAAGTCTCACCCGTATCCTGAGCCAAGTGTTTGCGCTGAAAAACATTCTGGAGAGAAATGAAAACCGTATTTCCACTAGATGGCGATGTGGGAGTCCAAGAGCGCAATGCCCGCAGGACTCCTTTTCCCACTTCCCACACAATACTTCAAACAGCCACATTGTTTTCTTTTCCTTGTGAGAGAAGACTGCGTGGGAGAAACATTTTCGGGACGGTGTTTAGACATGAGCTGACCCAAATTTGACAATTTAACTTATAATTGTATGTTTTGGCCCAAAGGGAAAGTTGACCTTACTCCATCCTTTCAGATTCATGCATTTCTATCAAGGCTCTCAAAGTGATTTTCGGGTTTTGATCACCTCCCTAAAACTGAAAATAAAATCTGGATTGCCCAAAGCATTGAATTAGGCTTAGAAGTGGAGTGGAAAAATTTCCTGGTGTGGATTCTGGTCACTTGGGTTCTGATAGTTCTGCCATTAACCAATGGAAGAATTCAGGAAAGTTCCTCTGGTGAAAAACTAGAGCATTACACAAACTTTCAAACACTCCAGCTGTTTTTCCCCCTAATAGCTTCTGTGCAAAGAGCTTCCTATAGCAACATTAAAGTTTAGTGATAGTAAATATATTGAACTCAGGAGACTTTGAAAATCTCAGTTTAGCTACCTATGAGCTGTGTGACTCTAGGCAAGTTACTGAACTTCTAGGGCTGGAACGATAGCACAGCAGGTAGGGAGTTTGCCTTGCACGTGGCCGACCTGGGTTCAATTCCTCCATCCCTCTCGGAGAGACCGGCAAGCTACCGAGAGTATCTCGCCTGCACGGCAAAGCCTGGCAAGGTATCAGTGACGTATTCCATATGCCAAAAAAAAGTAGCAAAAAGTCTCAAAATTTGTTGTGAGACCTTACTGGTGCTTGCTCAAGCAAATCAATGAACAATGGGAGGACAGTGCTACAGTACTACTGAACTTCTCAGGGCTTCCTCATCTTCTGTACGTAATCTTGCTCCTACTCTAGTGTAATCACTGGGTGACTGGGAAAGCCCCAGCAGCTCTCTCTCTCTCTCGCCGCCTTCATTCTGTGTCTTGGGTCCTAGCCTGTAGATGCCACCAACAGACGCACAAAGGAGGGAACAGGGCAGCCAGGCTGGTTGATGATCGATTGCTATTTATTCCATTCTCCCCATTCACCTGTCCCAATCTCACTAAGCCCCTCAGTCCTGTCTTCTCCTGTTCCCCTTGCTAGTCTTTCTGCGCTCACCGCCTTGTTCTCTCTCTAGTCTCTCTCCAACTCCCTTCTCTCTGGTCTCTCTCCAACTCCCCACATTGGGAGTAGCCACCACACCCCACCCAGTGGCACAATCAACATTTGAAAGCAAGCACTCCTTCGCTCAAGGGCAAAATACCATTTAGAGGTGTTTCACCTCTCCTAATCCAATAACTTAATTAACATCTTAATTAGCACCTTAATTCTACTTTCTAATATTAGTTTGTATGGACACAGTAAGAGTTACATTGATCTTGTAGGGTGGCTCTTTCCTCACGCGAGCAGGGTCCTAATTCAGTTGTTACTTTTTGGATCATGACAGAATTTGTCCATGACCATGCTCTTAAATAATAGTTAAGCATTATGGCACTTTGGCCTGGCCCATTTTGATGCCACGGTAGCTCACAGCTTGCCCTGAGTCCATCCAGTCTGTCGTTGGGACCCTGCTTTTGTGGTGCTAGGAAGAAAGGGCGACTGAGGCTTAAGCTGAGAAAACAGATGCTCAGGAGTGACTATCATTCGGAGTGAATTAATTCCCTAATTACAAAAGCATAGCCTTAACTGTCTTCCTGTGTCTACACAAATAGGACATTTCTCTGAATTATTTAATCAAAGGACTTAAGGAGAAGAGAAAAGCAATATTTATAAGTTAACAGGGTCTGATTAGGAGATAAAGGTGATTGACCGGTTGGAGAAGCAGAGAACAAAGAAAGAAGTTACAGATAAACACAGAGGAATGGGAGCACTGTGATATGAGTAACCCAATAAATCTAAGCTCCATGTGGCAAGGGAGAAAGGACAAACCAATATTATCCTATATCTCCCCCTTTTCTTTTTACAAAAATACAAAATTTGAAATAGAAAAAGAAACAATTCCAATCATAAAACAGTCTCATTTGTTGTACTAAACTTCAGTGCCCCCTGAACCCAGAGCAGTGTTTGTTATTTGTTTGCTCTGAATTAACTATGCAAAGAACTTAAGGAGAAGAGAAAAGAAATATTTACAAGTTAACAGGGTCTGATTAGGAGATAAAGGTGACTGACCAGTTGGGGAAGCAGAGCACAAAGAAAGAGGTTACAGATAAACATAGAGGAATGGGAACACTGTGATAGAAGTAACCAATAAACCCAAACTCCCTGTGAAAAGGCAGAAAGGACAAACCAATGTTATCCTGCATACCCTCACAATATTTTTTTCTTTTTTGCTTTTGGGGTCACATCTGGTCACATCCTCAGGACCATATGGAATACTGGGAATCAAACCCTGGTCAGTGGTGTGCAAGGCAAACACCCTACCCGCTGAATTATTGCTACAGCTCCCTTCACAAGATTCTTATAAGTATTGAGATTGCATGTAAAGTTCTCAACACATTGATTGGCATACATATGCTTTCAATCAACGCTACCACTTAGAACTTGACCATGTTTAGCAATATCTAGACTATGAAGTACTTTAAGCAGCCAGCTAAATACGGTCAATTTTAAGTAACATGTCACAGTTAAAATTGGTCCTTTCATAAAGTATAAAGAAAAATGTATTTTATGGATACAAGTCCAAATGAAGGAGACATGCAATGTAATCACGAGCAATTGGATTTATCATAAATTGCTGAGTGGAGTATAAAAACATAAAACTGAAAGAATGGGGCTCAAACTACAATAATTAAGCTACAATAAATATTTTTCTGATGTGTTGAATGTGAATATTTTCCCCATTTAATTATCTGTCAACACATCAGAAAAAGGGTTGACATCCAGGCAATACAAAGTACTCACAAAAATTGGAAAAAGAATTCAAAGACAATGAACAGAAACTTCTGAGAGGAAGACTGTTGGAAATAGGTATACGAAAAGTGCTCAGCACCACTTATCATTAAGGAAATCCAAATTTAGATGACAATGATTTATCATCTCACACTATTGTAAATGTCACATATCAAAAATATATATCAGCAGGAACAATCTGTGTTGGTGGGGATATAGTGAAAAGAAAACTCTTGTCTACTGCTAGTGGTGGGAATGTTGTCTGGTTCAACCCCTGTGGAGAACAGTTTAGAGTGCCTCAGTAAACTTAGAATTAAGCTGCCATATGATCCAATAATTTCACTTTTGTGTCTTAAAAATATTCATTCCTTCCAAGGGACATGTACACACCATTATTTATTTATTGCTGCACTTAGCACTATAGCTAAGGTATGAAATTAACAAGTGTCAAATGACAGATTAATAAATTATGAAGATGTGGTATATATGCAAATGGAATAATATGCAGCTGCAAGGAGTGATAAAATAATGCAGTTTTCTGCAGTTTGGTTGGAACTTGAAGATATCATGTCATGTTGAGTGCAGTAAGCTAGAAGAAAGACAAACACAGGATGATCTCACTTACCTAAAGTATAAAGACTAACTGGATGAAGGAATATAATGTTGTAAAGAGGGGATACCTAGATCACTCTTGACCCCAGAGTTCAAGGAAGAGAAGGACAGAGAAGGATAGAAATCAAGTTGAATAATGAAGAAGATGAAAAAGGGAAGTAATTTTGAAATACAGGCCAGGACTTCAGACATACTGGTGATGTGGGAGAGTGGTAATGTTATGTAGCTAAAGAACAAACTGAATAACACTGAAAACATGAGGTTAAGCTGTAACCATCAAACATTTTAATGATCCTCTCAAGGTGGTAGGTGGGGGTGGATGTGTTGGGAATTCAAGGGATGGAAATAGAGTATGTGAACACTGATAGAGAGAAGCTGACACTGTTGGTGGGATTGGTGTTGAAACTTGATATGCCTAAAACTCAACTACAAATAACTTTGTAAATAATGGGTCTTTAGGGGCTGGAGAGATAGCACAGCCGGTAGGGCATTTGCCTTGCACGCGGCCAACCCGGGTTCGATTCCCAGCATCCCATATGGTCCCCTGAACACCGCCAGGAGTAACTCCTGAGTGCAGAGCCAGGAGGAACCCCTGTGCATTGCCAGGTGTGACCCAAAAAAGCAAAAAAAAAAATAATAATGGGTCTTTAATTAAATAAAAACGGTTTAAATTTTTTTTAAATTGAAAGGCTATTATAAAGTATTTTTTCGGGTTGGGGGTGAAGGGGTACCTGAGATTATTGGTGGATGAGTCATGGGGTTGTGGGATTGTAGATGGGAACATTGTATGCCTAAAACCCTTATAAACCACTTTGTAAATCACTGTGTCTAATTAAAAAAAAATACAACTACTTTGAGAAAAGATCTAGAAGTTTTTCACAAATACTTTTTTAAAAAAATGAATCACTGTGAGATACATAGTTACAAAGTTGTTCATGATTGGGTTTCATTCATACAATTTTCCAACACCCATATCTACACCAGTGTACAAATCCCACCATCAATGTCACCAGTTTACCTCCAACCAGTCCCCCACCCACCTTGACTCTATGGCAGACACTTTTCTACTTTCTATCTCTTGTGCTCTCTCACTTTTCCTTTTTAGGCATCATAGTTTGTACACAGGTATTGAAAGGTCACAATGTATATTATTTTACCTCCTTTCAGCACTCAGTTCTTGTCCAGAGTAATCATTTCCAATTTTCATTGTCATAGTGGTCCCTTCTCTGTACTAACTGCCCCCTCAACATCACTTGTGGCAAGTTTCTAATCATGGACCAGTACTCTTGGTCCTCATTTCTACTGATTTTGGGTATTAGTCTTTTATTATATTTTATATTCCACAAATCAGTGCTATCACTCTATGTCTTTCCTCTTCCTCTTACTCATTTCACTCAGCATGATACTTTTCATGTCCATCCATGTATAAGCAAATCATGACTTTATTTTTCCTGGCGGCTGCATAGTATTCCATTTTGGAGATGTCTTGTAGTTTCTTTATCCAGTCATCTGTCCTTGGCCACTCCAGTTGTTTCCAGATTCTGGCTATTGGTTTCATGAATGTTTCTCAGAAATCCCTATGACTCAGAAATTCCACTCCTAAGGATTTACCCAAGAAAAAGGAAAACATAACTCCATGAAAGAATCTGTATAATAATATTCAGTGGCAATTATGTGACACAGAGCTGTTAGCTAACACTGCAGTGTTAATCATTTTGCAGCATATATATGTATCTAATCAACACATTGTAGGCCTCAACCTTACATAATGTTATAAACCAATTACATCTCAATAAAACTAATAATTTTTAAAATCTGAAAAGAGAGAAAGTATCTGGAATTGAAGACATGTTGGGTAATTTTTGACTAGCAAACATGATTGACTGTAAAGCACATTCAAATCAGAGCACAGTTTTTTGTATTATAATATTTTAGATTTTTACTGTCTTAAAATTCATGTTATAGATGTAAAAAGTTACTGCATCTCACTACTACCAATGTACCCACAAACATCTATGATTGTTCTATGTTATCTCTCATGTATCTTATCCTCACCCTAACTTTATTGTCTATAAATTTTATAATCCAAAGTCAAATGTTTGCCTTCATTTGATACTGTCTGTTCCTTGTTTTGTCTCTCTATATTGCATAGCTGAATTAGAATATCTGGCATTTGTTCCTCTCTCTGATTATTTCACTTAATATAATATCCTCTAGTTTCACCCATGTTGCTGTGAACTTTATGATTTCATTATTTAAAAAACTGCATAGTTTTCCATTGTGTATATATACCAGTTTTTTAAATCCAGTTCATATGTTGTTCGACATTTTGATTGCTTCCATATCCTGACTAATGCACTGAGCACAGCAATGAACTTAAGAATGCACCTATTTTTTAATCAACATTTTTGTTTTTGGTGGCAAAGAGCATGTTCAGTTTTGCTCACGGTTCATATCTGGTTCTGTGCTCAGGGATCAATCCTGAGCATCTGCTCAGGGACTATATATGGTCTCACAGGTCAAACCTGAGTTAGCAGTATGCAAGACAAAGCACCTTACCTATTTTACTATCTCTCTAGCCCTCAAATTAATATTTTTTTTGTTTTGGGGGTAGACACCAAGAAGTGAAATCATTGGGTTGTATAGAAGCCCTATTCGTACTTTTGTGAGAAGTCTTTTTATTGTTTCCCAGCACAGTGGGTAGGGCGTTCGCCTTACAAGCGGCCAACATGGCCGACCCGAGTCCGATTCCTCCCCGCCTCTCGGAGAGCCCAGCAAGCTACCGAGAGTATTCGATATGCCAGACACAGTAACAACAAAGTCTCCAATGGAGACGTTACTGGGCCCGCTCGAGCAAATCGACGATCAACGGGAGGGCCTTTACCTTTACCTTTTATGCATTAATTTTGGCACATATAAATTAATAAATAAATGAGGTCAGGGAGCATATTTGATGGTATAGTATGTGCTCTAGATACGAAGTCACCTCAGGACAAACCCACCCCCCCTCCCCGGTCTCCCAGAAATTCTAGGGTATCTCAGAAGTTCTGAGTCTAGCGTAGGCCCTTGAATACTCCAGGGTCCATTCCACATATTTTATACTTTTTTCTTATTTGGACTTTTGGCCATACTTAGAAGTGCTCAGAGCTTACTCTTGGCTCTGTGCTCAGGGGTCATGCCTGGCACCGTTCACCGATTGAACTGGAGGTGGATACATGCAAGGAAAGTGACTTCCCTCTTCTATTATCTCTGATTTCTGATTTGATCTTTATTAAACCCCACTCCCTAAATCTTCCACATATTCCCATGGAACCAAGGAGCTCAGGTGGTTTGTGATAGTCACACTATCAAGATGGCATTGCTAGGAGCATTAAGGGTGAGTTACAACCTAAGAGAGAATAAATGAACACAGACCACGTATCTTCCTTTTCTAGACAATGAATTGGAGTTTGAGAGAAAACTCAATAGGATGAAGTGCAGGCTTTACATATATTTGGCCTTGGTTCAATTATCACTACCACCTGGTCCCTTGAGCACTGCTGGGAACGACTTCTGATTACTGAGTCAGGAGTTGCCCCAGAGCACCACTGGATGTGGCCGAAAAACAAAACAAAACAAGGCCTTGGACTCTAGTGTTTAAAGCTTGGCCCAGCATCAAAATTCTTTCAAACCAGAATTTTGCCTAGTTTTCATGCCTACTATTCATCTTGCCCCAGTTCCTGAAGCCCTCTTCCTTGGTCCTTTTCAAAAATAAATGGTTGTAACTATTCTAGAGACACTGACCATTTACTAATGTGACCTGTTTACCCAGGTGTGTCTAGAATCAGGCACAGTGTTTTATAAAGTGTAACATGAAATGAATATTTGTTTTTGTTTTGTTTGAGGGGGTACAGCAGTAGTGTTCAGGGCATGCTCCTGGCTCTGGAACAGGGATTACTTTTGGCAGGGCTCAAGGGACCATATGTGATGCTCGGGGTAGATCCCACATCATTTGCATGCGAGGCAAGCACTTTACTCACTGTGCTGTTTTTCCAGCCCCATATATTTGTTGGTTGAATGAATATGTAGATGATTCTTTTTCAGACTCTAGTTGGTACTTTATGAAACCTTTTGTCCCTTCCTTCGAAGTTATTGTAGCTTTGCCAACATCCTGGACTCCATTAATGTTTACTATCTGTGTCTGTCCTCTGGCATCTAGCCAGAGTTAGTTCAGTTAAATTCAACTGACTTCCATAAAGCTGACCCAGGTTTGATCTCTGGCATCCCATATGGTCCTTCTAGCCCTGCCATGATTAATTCTGGAGTGCAGGAGTAATCCCTGAGCACCACCAGGTGTGACCCAAATAGCTAAAAAAGTTGTATTACAATTCCCCAGTCTTTACTATTCCCTTCTGCACAATTACCCACCCCATGCCAATATTCTGTAAGTTCATAATTTGGAGCATCTTTTATATGTATAAATGGAAATGGAGTTAGCCTTGTGTGTATTCATTAAAACCATTGTCATCACAAAACCACAAAAATAAGTAGTGCACTCATGGTGTTTCACTGGGCTGGAGTGATAGCACAGCGGTAGGGCGTTTGCCTTGCATGCAGCCTGCATGGCCGGCCCGAGTTCGATTCCTCCGCCCCTCTCGGAGAGCCCAGCAAGCTACCGAGAGTATCTTGCCCGCACGGCAGAGCCTGGCAAGCTCCCCGTGATGTATTCGATATGCCAAACACAGTAACAACAAAGTCTCCAATGGAGACGTTACTGGGCCCGCTCGAGCAAATCGATGAACAACGGGAGGTCAGTGACTCAGTGACTCATGGTGTTTCACTAATAAAAATTTAAAAAAATAAGTAGTACATACTCTTCTAGGAAATTACTATATATGATAGTAGATTTATAGATTGAAGAGTATGTAGACAACAGGAATGATATTAGAAAAATGTAGTGATTGACATGGCAGCAATTCACACAATACGTGAAGTGAAAAAGACAGGCAACAAAACAATGATGTGGAGGATGTATCCTGTGTGCATGTAAGTGGGCACTTTTTTCTTCATATCTCTCTATGTTTTCCAAGATTTCTGCATTGAATGCTACAACATGAGTTAGGACACCATCAGGACGAGTGTGCTGTAAAGCTTCTGAAAGAACAAAGTGTGAACAAAGCTTTCCTATAGTCAGTGGAGTATGAAAAAGGCATAAGACACAAGGTATTGGAGAGGAACTCTGGGAGCCTGCTATTTTCAAGTGCAGAATGAATATCAATGATGATGTCTTCAGGGCCACCAAAGAAGATTGCACTTTGTTCACATGCATGGCAATTTGTGTTAATTAGATGACACTCACGTGTAAGCCACTAGTGGTATATGCTGTTGACAGTATGTTAAGCAAGCAATGGGGAGCCCCTCTGGGTTTCTGAACATTAGAGCCAACTTGACAGAAGTTTTGTTGAGGAGAATTTTTCTAGCCCTAGCATCCTGGATTGGATGGTGGACAGGGAGATCTGCCAGGAAGCTTTCAGTTTGTATATTTGACCTGATGTAATGAGAGCTTGGATTAAGTTCATGGCAATAAAACCTGAAAGGAAGAAGCGGATGGATCTGAGAGACATTACTAAGAAGGAATAAGAGCTAGAGATTCAAATTGGGCTAAATATATGTCAGGTGATAGGTGAAATTGTGTAAGGAGACACTTTCCAAGGAAATGCATCTTAAGAGAGAATAGCTGAGGGTTGAGTCTTGGGGGATTCCGATGGTTAATAGGAGGAAGAAAGAAGAGGAGCCAGCAAAGAAGACAGAGAATGATGGGTCAAAGAGATAAGAAGGGAAACTTGAGAATATAATGCCATGAGAACCAAGAGAAGGAGAGTTGCAGGAAGGAGTGGGTGACTGATGCTATCAAATTATTCCTCCAGGTCAAAGAAGCAAATTGAGCCAGAGATACTCTAGGAGGTCATTGGTGAACTGACCAACTGAGAGCAGTTTTAGTGGAAGGTTCTAGGGAAGGGAGAAGTGGAGAAATGGAAGCAACTCTTAAATACTACCCAAGTGGTAAGAGTATTGTTTTGGGACTGAGAATAGCAAGAATATAAATGGTATCATTCTTATTCTGCTACTTGGTTACTTTGCCATTTTCCAATTTTTCCTTCTGAAATTGGTTGGGAACAAACTTATATGTATGTAAGGTTGATCGAAAACTCAAGTTTAAAAGATCACTTTAATGTTACAGAGAAGGGTTTCTTCCACCCTTCATACCCCAACAAAAATTGTAGACATTTCTCAGTATGTTTTACATAGAATAGACTTTTCGCATAATAGTCCTGTACCCAGTTTGGTCTTGCTTTAGGAGTTCCCTAGCTGTGTTTTGAACATTTATGATCCCAAATAACTTCAATAGTTCTCTCTGGAAGTCTCTGAGAAGAGAACATTGAGGCAAGGTGACCAGGAGGGAGTCACAGTCAGGGTGATGTGGACTCTGGACTTGTATAAAAGCTGCATATCAAGGCTGTGTGTGGTTAAGACCCTGGATACAGTTTGTTGCCAATTTCACCCCAACAACAGACGTCTGCAGTTCCTGAGTGGGTTATGGACTAGTGAGTAGTTGAGGCAGAGGCACACTTTCCCTTTGGGGGTGGGTGATTGGCCATATCAGGCAGTTTTCAGGGGCTACTCACAGTTCTGTACACAGGGTTCATCCCCAGCAGTGCTTGGGGAACCATGTAGTGACAGGGATAGAACTGGAGTGAGCCACATGCAAGGTACTATCTCACAAGCCCTATCTTTGCTTTTTAGTTTATCGTACCTTCAGATTAACAGCCCTCTTGTCCTATCAAACAGTTTAGGCTTGAACAGGTAACTTGAATTTTTTAGCTATTCATAGAGGCATACCCTTCATTCATTCCTCTATTCTTTTTTTTAATTTTTATTAGTGAAACACCATGAGGTACAGTTGTAGACTTACAAATTTTTGTGCTTAGGTTTCAGTTATACAATGATCGAGTACCCATCCCTCCACCAGTGCCCATTCTCCACCACCACTAATCCCAGTATCCCTCCCACCCACATCCCCCCATCCCACCCTACCTCTGTGGCAGGGCACTCCCTTTTGTTCTCTCTATCCTTTTGGGTACTGTAGTTTACAAAAGAGGCATTGAGTGGCAATCATGTTCGGTCTATAGTCTACTTTTAGTATGCATCTCCCATCCTGGGCAGATCTTCCCACCACCCTTTATTTGGTGCTCCCTTCTCTATCTGATCTGCCTTTACCCCTAGAGTGTACCGCTGGCCTCCAAGCCATGGAGTAAACCTCCTGGTATTTATCTCGGCTATTCTTGGGTGTGAGTCTCCTATTTTGTTACTTTATATTCCCCAGATGAATGCAATCTTTCTATGTCTGTCCCTCTCTTTCTGACTCATTTCACTTAGCATGATACTTTCCATGTAGTACCACTTGTATGTAAATTTCATGACTTCATCCTTTCTAACAGCTACATAGTACTCCATTGTGTAGATGTACCAAAATTTCTTTAACCAGTCATCTGTTCTCGGGCACTCAGATTTTTTCCATATTCTTGCTATTGTAAACAGTGCTGCAATGAACAAACAAGTGCAGATGTTGCTTTAATATACTTTTTTGCCTCTCCGGGATATATTCCCAGGAGTGGTATTGCTGGGTCAAATGGGAGCTCAATTTCTAGTTTTTTGAGAATCGTCCATACTGTTTTCCAAAAGGGCTGAACCAGTAGGCATTCCCACCAGCAGTGAAGGTGGGTCCCTTTCTCGCCACATCCGGGCCAACACCGGTTGCTTTTGTTCTTTTGGATGTGGGCCATTCCTCTATTCTTATCCAGCAAATATCTACAGCCAGATTTGATCAACACATCAACATAGGCTCACTTTTTCCTTACCCACTTGTCTACTAATCAAATCTTTGAGCATCTTTCTTTTATCAAGTCCAGGCTGCTTCCAGTTTAACATACTGCAGACAGTTCTTTGGGTTATTGCCTTTTCCTCTCCCCCCATTTCCAGAGAAGAGAAAGTCTCTGAGATTAAGTGGTGCTCCACAACCAGAAAATTGTTACAAGTTCTGTGAGCACAGAGCAGGGTGCCTACATCCTACATCACTATAAGATAGGGGAGAGAAGAACATATTCTCTTTAACTGGAACTTTTCAGGTCCTGAGATATGTAGAGAGTATAGCCTAATGGGCTTTGAATGATCCTGAAAGTCCAGCATTTACTTTGCACTTGGCTGACCTAAGTTTGACTCCCAGCACCACATATTGGTACCCCAGGCACAGCTAGAGGTAATCCTTGAACACAGCACAGAGCTAGAAGTAAGCCCAGTGCACCACCACAGGGTGTGGCACAGTACCCTCCACAAAAGTTCTCTATGTAATTTCCCTGATCCTTTTATTTCTGGTCCTTTTTTCCTACTCTCCACCCATCCCTCCCTTCTTCTCATCTCCTCTCCCTCTCTCCCTTCCTTTAGCTATTGTTTTTTGGTAGAGTTACATCTGGTGGTGCTTTCACTATGCAGTGATGGGATTGAACCCCAGGCTTCCAGCATGTGCTCAGTTCATTGAGTTATCTTTCAGTGGTTCCATGAGCATTTTAAATTAAAGAACCATGATTTCAATGGAATACTCCACAGCTGCAAAATAACAAAATCATGCAATTTGCTACAACATGGTTGGAATTGGAAGATATCATGTTGAGTGAAGTAAGCTAGAAGAAAGAAACACAGTGTGATCTCACTTATCTGTAGTGTATAAAATAACTGAATGAGGAAATGTACTGTAACAAAGGTACTGTAATAAAGGGTGGGTGCTTAGATCCCTGACCCCAGAGTACAAGGGTGACGAGAACAGAGAAGGAAAGAAATTGAAGGGGTAAGGAAGAAGATGAGAAAGGGGGTAATAGGAGACAGGGGGCTTGGGTAAACTGGTGATGTGGGGAAGTGGTATAGCTAGATATCGAAAGCACAGACTCAACAATACGGAGAACATGAGATTCAAACTGCAATCATAGAACTTCAAAATGTACCTGTCAGGGTGGCAGGTGGGGTAGAGGGGCGAGAGGGAGCATGGGAACACTGGTGGAGGGAAGTTGACGCCAGTGGTGGGATTGGTGTTGGAATACGGCATAGGACTGATGTTGTGATATTTTATGTGTAAATTATCAACTATCAATAATTTTACAAACTACAGTTCTTTAAATAAAAAATAAAGAACTGTGATTTACAGTTATTTATAGTTGGGTTTTACATATTTAGTGTTCTAGAACCAATCCCATCACCAGTGTCAATGTCCCTCCACTAATATTTCTAAGTTCCCTTTGCCACCCTCACCTTATCCCCCAACCAAGCATGCCACCTTGACTGGCATATTTTAAAGTTTGGTTGTTGTAATTTGGATATATAGCTATACCACTCCCCCACATTACTGATGTACCCAAGGCCGTTTTAACGGGAGAACTTTTTTTCTTTTTGGGTCACACCCGGTAATGCACAAGGGTTACTCCTGGCTCAGCACTCGCACTCAGAAATTACTCCTGGCGGTGCTCCAGGGATCATAAGGGATGCTGGGATTCGAACCCGGGTCGACTGAGTACAAGGCAAACGCCCTACCCTCTGCACTATCACTGGAGCCCCTTTAACGGAAGAACTTTATTTTGTTTCTGGGAAGATGCTCACTCAGGGGAAATAGGGATCACATCAGATTCCTGGACCACACACTCACATACTGAGAGATTTGGGTACCTTTAAACATGTGAGAGGAGACCAGAGTAGGGATGCTTCCAAGGGAGCTGGTAGATTATTGGAAATGGTTTTAGACAACCAGGGAGTCCAAATCTGCTTTCAACTTTTTTTTGAAAGTGCCTGGACATTCAAGCGCCAAATCGGCCCTGGACATTAGTGGAATTCTCAAGCTCTCCTCTTGCTGGAGAAAGGAAGGAGGACCTGCTAGACAGGCCAAGGTCTTTGTGCTTGAGAATGAAGGCAGCAATTTTCTCTTCCACGGCATTGGGGGCTGTGAGGCGCGGAAGATGCTTTATCTGGGCCCAAACAGGGACTGTGGGGCAGATGGCCAGAATTTGAAACAAATTTTCTCCTGCTATCCAGGCTTCAGGCTTGGCCCCAGAAAAATGCCCTGCCCAGTCTCTGCCGGCCTGGGTCCTCCTGCATTCCGCCCCTCCCGCCCCCTCCGTCCTTCTAACGCCGCGCCCCTCCCTTGTCCCCTTCTCCTCCCCCACCAGCTGTCCCCTTTCCCCAGAGCGCAGCGAGTCAGCCAGAGCTTGGGAAGAGGCGGCCTTGGGCCGGAGGGGGCGTGGTGGGGAAGGGGAGGAGGAGCGGGGGTGAGTGGATAAGGAGGCCCGGCTGCGGGCGCCCCCAGCCACCGAGCCTCCGACCTGTGAGCTGGGTTCAGCTGTTGTCGCTTCGCTCGCTTGCTTCCTCAGACCTGGGGTCATCAGCGCCCTGGAGCCGCCTTGTCTCTCGACAGCCATGAACTGCAGCGAAAGCCAGCGGTTGAGCACTCTCCTGAGACGTCTGCTGCTAGAGCTGCACCACCAGGGCAACGCCAGCAGCCTGGGCGCAGGCCCCGGCCCGAGCATGGGCATGGGGGTGGTGCCCGACCCCTATGTGGGCCGCGAGGTGACAAGCGCCAAGGCTGACGACTCTTATATCTACATCCTGCTCATCATGATCTTCTACGTCTGCGTGGCCGGGGGGATCATCCTGGTGTATAACCGTTCTCGCAAGCTCGTGGACGACAAGAATGAGGCGGCCCCAGCCTACGTGGAGCACGAGTGGTCCCTGGGAGGAGCCCTGGTGGATGCCGAGAGAGCCGCTGCCTCTCCGGCCTCTGGCGGCCGCCAGCTCGCCCCTGGGGGGCTGCCTGCATTCTCCCAGAGCATGGAGGGGGTCTAGAAATACAGCAACCCTCCACCCCTGCTTGTTCGCTCTGCTTTTCTCATCTTGCTTCTGCATAGGTGCGGTGCCGGCCTTTTCCCTTTCAGTCCCTTCCAGTGTTGGAGCCTCCCCTGAGGCCCACAACACTGAGGAGAGGCCTGGGGACTGCATCTGCAGGGCCTTGGAAGGCGGACCACCCTACCAACTCCTGGCCTTTCTTCCTCCTCAGTCTCATACCAGGCCTCAGGTCCCAAACCCCTGCACACTCAACTACACTAAACTGCCTCTGCTCTTTTGTCTTCAGACAGCCCTGACACCACTTTGCAGCCGCTTGGAGCTGAATCCATCACGTCTCACCCTTGGCATCGGACTGCAGCAATAAAATGTGTCTGAATGCTGGGCCGTCAAACTGGAAGCTGCTCTCAGGGCGGCTGCCAGGGACTTGTCATTCAGAAGAGCCAAGGAGATCACCCTCACTGCCCAGGGCTGCTGTAACTCCAACTTCCTGTTGTCTTAGGGATAGAGACATTGAAATTGATGACTTCTGCCATCTTTCTTGCTCATCCGATTTTCAGAAGAGAACTAGCGAGACTCTAAGACCACTCTGTGCTAGAATGGATTTATTGGAGACTGAAAGGGGTGGGGCCTCAAAGGAGAGGGTGAATCCTGTGATCCCATCTGTATGGTTTTCTTGCCTCCAGTTGTTATCCCAAAGGTAACTTGATTGACTTTTAGTAGCCTTGCCATCTTCTGCTGTGACTATAAGCCCTGCTGGGTCTATTACTTCCAAACATCCAAATGCCTTTTATTTCTTGGTTCAATGTTAATTAATGGCTTTAGCTACCGAACAGTTCAGATGCTCCTTGCTTTGTAAACTGGGATATGTCAGAGGTAATAAAGGTTGTTTAAACAATAACCCTAGACTCTTCTTTCAAGGATCCTAATCTTAAGATCTAGTACAACACAGAGAAGGATTCCTTTGGGGCTTTTGAAAATTATATTTGCATTTGAGGGGTTAGATTGTTGTGGTACCTACAATTAAAGATCCAATTGCAATATCATTAATGTAATTGTGGGTGAAGAGAAGTTTTATGGGTTGTTTTCTCAATTTTTTCAAAGCTTGCAACTGTTTCAGTTCACTTCCTTCTTGTTTTCACAATTGCTTCAAAATTTACAATTGTTTAAATTTCACTCCCTCTTCCTTTTGCTTTAGCGCTGAAGCACTTTCAAATATCACAATGTTAAGTAAGTAAAGTAAGTAAAGTAAAATTTTTCTTTGAATTTTTTAAGGATATACTTTTAAAAATGCTCACATGCTCATCATGCTAGGCTAAATTTTATTTAATTTTATATGTCTTTTTATTTGGGGGACTATGCAAGGCAGTGCTCAGGGCCTACTCTAAGTTCTGTGCTCAAGAATCATTTCCAGGAGGGCTCAGGGAAACATATGCACTGCCCAGGATAAAAATGAGTTCAGCCATGTGCAAGGTAAGCACCTAAAACACTCTACTACCTCTCTGGAGCCTAAAACAAAATTTTAGAAGGCACCTATACCATTCTTTCAAAGAAGCACTTTTTCTGCAAAGAAAGCTGCTAAATAGCATAAATCTTAAATCAGAAGAAAGATGTTTGAACCGAACAATCTTAACTAATGATTGGTAAACTTAGAGGTGTGCGTTTTTTGGTTTATTCTCCTTATCTCAAGAAGGTAAAAGTCACCTAAAGCTCATCTGCTGATAAATTTTTATATCTGATAATGATTCTGTCCTTCCTCAAGAACACAGAAAGTACCTTTTGGCTTGAAGTCAACCTGCCTATATCAGCTGGTTTCTCAGTTATTTCAGGATAAAGTTATCATGTAGCACTTACACTCTCTCATGTTATACAAACCTCATTCAGGCATTGGTTTTCACCTATCTGGTATTTGCTGGAGGTATTAGTAAGTTACATGACCTTAATTTAATTCCCAGGATTCACTCCTTGAGGATATACTGGCCTGACGTATTGGTTACTTTCCATGTCTAGTTCCACTCCTGAGGTATCTTCATCTCCTTCTAGGCGCAGGTCAGGGACTGGACAACAGCCCCAGATAATTATGGGAATAGAATGGATCCTCTGAGAATCTCAGGGTTGGGGAATAGACCGCAGTGACATGCAGAAGTAGGGTACACATAGTCAGCCATTCTGAGAAGTATATGCAAGATCAGTCCCCAGCTCCGTGTTTCCAGTTCAACAATCTGCATTGTTTATTTCACACAACATGATAGAAAATGTGATTTTAAAATTGAAACATAATCATTCCTTTTGGTGTTAAAACTTTATAAATATGTGTGCCCATTTATCAAGGACATTTAAAAATGCAGTGCCAAAAATTATGAGAGAAGCTGGAGACAGTTAGTACAATGCCCATAATAAACATCAATATTCCAGCTGTGGGAAATAAATCCCATGGCAAAAAATTCCTGCCACTAAGAGAATTTTAATCTTTTTACAATGATTAGGGTACCTATTAACAATATGTAGTAGTTGTTGTTACTAAACTATCCTTGTGAGAAAAGTGGACTGACCTTTGGATAACAATTGGTCCTACTGTCCAGTGTTCCCTCTCCCACAAACACTTTAAGGATGGATGCTGTGTCCCAGTTAATAAATTTTCAAGAATTCTGGACACTTGACTCTTTAGCATGCCATCAGGGATAGTGGCAACATGGAAGGAATCTGGGAACACTGGTGGAAAGAAGTTGACACTGGTGGAGGGATTTGTGTTTAATTATTGTATGCCCAAAACTCAACTATCATTAACTTTACAAATCATGGCTCTTTAATAAAAATAAATACATTTTAAAAAAACACCCCCAAAAAAGGTAGAAAGAAGAAAACTCAGTCCCAACAACCAGTATTGATAATATTGACCTAAATAGTTTGCACAGTTCAAATTGAGAAAATGTAGCCTTCTCCTTAATGTTGTCTAATAAATTAATTCTCCTTTTTTTTGCTTTTTGGGTCACAGCTGGTGATGCACAAAGGTTACTCCTGGCTCTGCACTCAGGAGTTATTCCTGGCGGTGCTCAGGGGACCATATGGGATGCTGGGAATTGAACCCGGGTCGGCCGCGTGCAAGGCAAACGCCCTACCCTCTGTGCTATCTCTCCAGCCCCGCGCTCCTTTTTTTTTAACCCACCCAGAAGTCTTATTTTCTTTCCATTTAAGAAAAATGTGCTTCAATTCAGAAGCAGACTCTTTGCCCCACAACAGTAATAAAGAGGAAGACCTTTACTTCCTTACTTATAACTTGAGGCTTTCAGCTAAGTAGAACTAGATGGATTGAGTATCTATTTCTGGAAGTAATTGTCAACCATGTAGAAAGGGATGCTTTTCTTCCACTACAGACTTATTCTATGTGGTTGATTTCACTTTTCTAGAGAGATATAAGGTTCATTAGTTTTTAGTTACTGTCTTCTTTTAAAATTGCCACTGCTGTTTTAAACCCCATATCAGCTCATTTATGTGAATACTGAGAAAAGACACTGTGCTGCTTTCCAAGCAATCTTGCCTGATAGCTGAAACAAATGCACTGTGGTGTTATGGAGAGAGCACAGACAAGAAATCAGTAGAATGGGGGTCCAGCTCTGGTTTAACTGCCAATGAATGGGTTTCATGACTTTGTATGAGCTACTTAACCTCTTTGGGCCACTCTCCACAGCTAGAGGAATTTGAAGATTACATGAGATAATATGGAAAAGGGTTAAGTAAAGTATTAAATAGCAATAGAAGTTAATTGAATAGATGTTGGTTGAATTTATATTTTCCATTTTCTTTTTTTAAGGGAAGTGCCTTTGGGAAGTTGGGTAAGGGTAAGAAGAGAAGAAAATTCTCCATGATGCAATCTACTTTTTGGTATGGTATTGTATATTGAACACAATACCATATATGCATGCAGATCTCATGCATGCATATTCCTTGCCCCAACAGAGTCTAGTCTTTTTGCTCAAAGAAGATTGTCAAATTTAGGCCACGAGCTCCCAGATTTATAAGCCTATCTCCATTATCATAATATTCGATAGTTAGGAGTCTGTGCCTAAGTGTCCCAAATTCTACTCTTCTCTCCTTTACCCAGAGGCCCATAGTGTCCTTGAAAAACTATTATAGTAACACTACTTTAAAGAATTCTCAGAAATGTACTCTAGGCTTTGAATACATATATCAGAGGCTTATACATAAGAAAATGGATGAAAAGAATCCCAAGTTGTCCTAAATGCCCAACAATGAATCAATGGATGAAGAAGCTATGCTATAAATGCTCAATGGAATACTACCCTGTCATTAAAAATATGAAGTTGCACAATTTGAGATAGCATGGGTGGAATGTGAGATGATTATATCAAGTAAATAAGTAAGGAATTGGAAAACAATTGCTAGATAGTTTCATTCATATGTGGAGTATAATTACAAAAGTAAACAAACTGACGAGAGGCCAGAGCAACAGTACAGAGGTGAAGGAGCTTGCTTTGCACACAGCAGACCTGAATTCAATCCCTGGCACCAAAATTGTCCCCCTAGCCCCACGAGCAGTTATCCTTGAGTGCGTACCCACCTAACAGTAAACCATCTGAGCACCACTGGGTGAGGCACACCAACCAAAATCAAACAAAAAAATCAAACAAACTGACAAGAAACAACACAGCTAAATTTTAAACTCAGAGGAAACTATATGGTTACTAGAGGGATAAAGAAAGCAGAGTGGGAGGAATGAGTAGAGGAGTCTTTAGAAGTAGGAAGGCTCTAGAACATTGGTGGCAGGAGTGGTAACAATGACACACATATGAATATATAAAACAAAACTGAAATTCCACAATATTGCAAATCAGTGATAAGTTAATAAAATATAAATAGAAAATAATAATTAGTTTTTATGCTTGCGGGGGAGGGAGAGAACCACAGGGTGTGACATTTCTGAAGTAAGTAGGAAGACATGCATTCTAGAATGTGCTTTTTAAAAAATTTATTGAATCACCATGAGATAGAGCATTACAAAATTCTTCATGGTTGTGTTTCAGTCAAACAATTAGATTGTGCTTATAAGGTAAGAGAGCATAACTGAACTGAGAACTAGCTAGGGTGGATAGATTAGAACGTCCAATAGTCAAACCCAAGTGAACTTGACTCACCAATAAAATTTCCCTTGAAAGAGTTTTTAGGGAAAGTCACTTTTCATCACCCCTACCCTTTTTAAAAAATTTTTATTAGTGAGACACCATGAGGTACAGTTGTAGACTTACAAATTTTTGTGCTTGGGTTTCAATTATACAAAGATCAAACACCCATCCCTCCACCAGTGCCCATTTCCCACCACCACGGATCCCAGTATCCCTCCCATCCCCCATCCCTCCCATCCCACCCTGCCTCTGTGGCAGCCAGAATCTGGAAAAAATCTGAGTGCCCGAGAACAGATGACTGGTTAAAGAAACTTTGGTACATTCACACAATGAAGTACTATGTAGCTGTTAGAAAAGATGAAGTCATGAAATTTAAATACAAGTGGTACTACATGGTAAGTATCATGTTAAGCGAAATGACTCAGAAAGAAAGGGATAGACATAGAAAGATTGCATTCATCTGGGGAACATAAAGGAACAAAATAGGAGACTAACACCCATACCCTTTCTGACTTATCACAGTTCACAGACTTTCTAGACAATCACTATCATTAATTCAGCCCCTCTTTCTGTGCTCGCTCTCAAGTCCATGAGACCATTCTCCAATATCTCTTTTAGTTGTGTTTCAAGGCTAGGAATACTTGATAAGTGCAGTGGCCTGGGTCTCTTCCTTCTAGAGTATAACCAGAGGAAATATATAGGGTTATATCAGATACATTATGTCATTTTATTTTAATTGTGGTAAGACAAATAATGCAACATTTATGATCTTAGTCACTTTATTTTATTTTATCCTTTTGTTTTTGAAGCACACTTAGCTGTGCTCAGGTCTTACTCCTGGCTCTGTGTTCAGGGATAACTCTTGGTGGGGATTGGGGCACAATATGGAGTGCAAGGGAAGTATCAAACATGGGTCAGCCATGAGCAAGGCAAGAATCTCACCCTCTGTGATAGCTCTCCAGCCCTCAATCTTAGCCACTTTTTTTATTAAAAATTTTTTTAATAGTGAGACATCATGAGGTACAGTTGCAGACTTACACATTTTTGTGCTTGGGTTTCAATTATACAATGATCAAACACCCATCCCTCCACCAGTGCCCATTTCCCACCACCACTGATCCCAGTATCCCTCCCCCCCATCCCCCCCCCCCCATTACACCCTGTCTCTGTGGCAGGGCATTCCCCTCTGCTCTCTCTCTCCTTTTGGGTGTTGTGGTTTGCAAAAGAAACATTGAGTGGCAATCATGCTTGGTCTATATTCTACTTTCAGCATGCTTCTCCCATCCTGGGAGGATCCTCCCAACACCTTTATTTGGTGTTCCCCTCTTTATCTGAGCTCCCTTTTCCCCTAGTATGTGTGGTTGGCCTCCAAGTCATGGAAGAAAATTCCTAGTACTAATCTCGGCCATTCTTAGGTGTTAGTTTCCTATTTTGTTAGCTACTTTTTTTAAGTGTTTGAATCAGTTTTAGTAAGTACTTTAATATTATTCCACAGTACTATTTTAAGTTGGCAAAAGACCAGTCACTAAATTACTTTATGTGGAAGTAGCATGGCATAATCATTGCTTCACATGACTCCACTCCAGGGTCATTCACATTTTATGATAGATAACTTGGGAAAATGTCAAGGTAAAGTCCAAGGAAGAATCTCTAGGGCATTTCACTGGAATCTGGTTGGAGAAATAACTTGAAATAAATGTTCATTGAGAAGATACTTGGCATAACTGTTGAAGTTACATCTTACTCAACTTCTAGATGCTCTTGGACCCCTAAGGAAGAAACTGGTGACCATGAATGACTGGATTGAAGAATAAAGTTACTGAATTCACACATACCTGACCCAAAATGTCCATGATTGTAAGATCTTTAAAAGGGCAGAAAACTGCCTCTTGATTTACTTAAGGATCAAGATGTGACCTCATAGGGGTTACAGCTCCAGAAGGCCTGAAAGAGAAATACTGGAGACACAAAGACTATGAATTTTACCCCTCTTCCCACAGGGCTTCAACTCTTGGGTTCTATTGTCAAAACAAGTCCTTGAGAAAACTCAAATTGTTATTTATCACATTTCCCATTTCCCATTCCAAGTTTCTCCTGTCAGCCCAGTCCCAGACCTCTAAAAACTCTTTGTATCCCATTGCCAGAAGTGAATGGTCTTACTCCTTTATATATTATTCACTACTCACCTCAGTAGTGGTCCAACAAATGCGTACTGAATGTGGCTTTCAAACACTGGATAAGGAAGAAAGGTACTAAGGGAGCTCAAATCTGAAGTGGGTAAAGTTGAGTTACAGAAACATTATTGTGGTACTGTTAATAAGAAAAGGACTTGGCATTTTCTTTATCCTCACTACTTCTGAGGCTGTTTCAAAGACTGAAGCTGTTGCAGTAGTTCTTACTAACTTCAAGTTCTTATATATGGTAAAAACAGCACACCAACCACCATATTGGTCTTAAGTGTTACAGGTTTTTATTTGGAATGTAAATAAGTACATCTCTGCAGGATGATTTCTTAAAAGAATTAGCATCAACAATAAATAATTCAACCGTAGTTCCTCAAGAACAAGAACCACCATGTTCGTGAGAGCAACCTCCAACACATTCCTTTATATGGTGACCTAAACTTATATGTATGTATTGTTGTATCTTCACTCCTTATCCATTTCTGTTATCTGATTGATTATATCATATATAAATGAGGGCTTGTGGTACTTACCAATTGTATTGCATTTGTAAATGAGGACTCAATTAAAAGTCTTGATTATCTGGTTCCATCTTCCTTACTTCCTGCCTAACATAACCTTCAGCCATCTAGGAGGGTAAATGCATTTCCATCTGAATCTCTCAAGGTGGGAAATGGAATAAGGGTTGATATTGGAGGAACCAGGACAAGGGTAAGGGGAATGAACCTCCTTACCTGTACTATAGGTAGTTCTTTGAATATGGAAATATTAACAGCATTTAAGATACTGGAGAGGAACAGGTAAGGGGATGAGAAGAGAAATAATAGGATGAATCATATCAGTATTGTAAGGATGGAATCCCCACCATTTTCTTGCCATCTCTCAATAGATCTATATAAACCACAGCCACAGGCTAACAAGGCTTGTTTAGAGAAGTTTGCTCTAAAGTCAACTGAGTTAGTCTCCCTCTCATGCCTCAAGTGGCTGACATCAACTCTTGCCAGTTTAGGCCTTCTTTTTAGCAAGTCCAGAAGGCTGGTCAATTACAGGTACCCCAATTTTTTACTTTCTCTAGTATCTGCTATATAGAATAGTGTAATGCATAGAACATGGGTGCTAGAGCTAGGTTGTCTGCATCCAAATGTATGATGTGCTTTTCAGAAGGTCAATGGTATCAGGAAGTTATTTAGCTTTCTCAAAAGCTCACCCCATATGTAAAGTAGATACAAGAAATAATACCTATCTCTAAGGTTGTCACAAAGACTGAATTCAGTACCTCTTTTGGGGTAAAGGTTAGAGGAGCACAACTTCTAATTTTGTCTTAATCCATTATAACAGAATTTGCTCCTATAACATACCAATGAAACTTCTGTGTCATGGTCATTAATCACCTACAAATTGCCTGTACTAATTATTGGTTCTCAGCCTTTGTTTTCTATGACGACTTAGTAGGATTTTATGCAACTCATCACTCTGTCCTTGAAAGTTCTTGAATTTCATGGCACCTTAATCTCTTGGATTATTTTCTTCATCGGCCTTTTTCCCTTTCAGTTTCTTTTGCTGGTTCCTCCTAATCTCTTTAACCTCCCAAGGTTGAATTGCTCAGGACTCTAATCTGAGATCTCTTCTCATTTCTGTTTCTTTTCACTTGGTGATGATGACTAGTTGTGACATGTGAAATTTCCTTTTCTTATGAATACTATATTTACGATGGTTATTCTACATTTATAGATGTTTTATCTGTGAAAACTTTCTGTGTCTTACTAAATTAGTATCTGGTTGCCTACTTTATTTTCAAAATAAATTGAGGGATATAGTTTTGAGATGAGGTTCTATTCCCATCTCTGTTCTCAGAGGTCCATGTGGTCCCAGGTATGAAACCAGAGTTTCATGCATGCAAGAAAAGTGCCTTAACCCCTTGTCCATATCTAGGCTTTTTAATAGGTCTAATTTAACATATCCACTTGCGTATTTAAATCTGTCTCAAAGTTAACATGTCCAAATCAGAAATTTGAGTGCTGTTTCTGAAATTTTCTCCTATAGAAAGAATTGAAACCCAAGCACAAAAATTTGTAAGTACCTCATGGTGTTTTACTAATAAAATTTTTTAAAAAATAGACAAAAATCTAGATTTCAGTAAAAAAAAAGAAAGAAAAAAGTTATCATTGCCATTTCAGAACTGGTAAGTCATACTATTTTTAGTCTCTCTACTAGTTATAAATCTGCCTGGTTTTCACAGGTAACCATATCATTCTCCTATTTGACCAGCTCACATAAAACAGCATTAGACTAGTCTAACAAGACAAGATGTCTTGGAGTTTATCACAACAAATTGAGGCAAGATACAACCATTTTATAATGTGATCCATATGTAGACAAAAGCAAGATTATTGTGAAATGCAAAAACGCACCAAATAATACGCTTTTTTCATTTGAGTGACTGCTACTTTTCTTCTCGTTAAAATACATTCTAGATACATTATTAAGATATGCGGTTCATATAATTATACTCATTTGGTAATAGCACCCAATCTAGAATATGTCCTTCTTTCGAATCCCCCTAAAATTGTCAACATGCAAATCCAATAAGATCTATCTACTCACTACCCCTTACTATGATACACATGAATCTCCCTGGTGTAAATTTCTCATTGTTCCCATGAATAATAGAAACAATTTTCTCAAGTGTATGTGTTCTCTGGTGGTCTTTAATTGAAAGACATTGAAATATTAACATTCCCCATTTTATTTTGTAAGTGAAACTACCACTTTTCATCCAGAGCTTTAAGACAAAACAGGACTCAATGATTGTTTTTTTTTCACCACACTTTAATTTAGAATCTGAGTCCTTTCAATTTTACTTTCAAAATGGATTCTTCATATGACTATTTCTCACAATGTCCATTCCTACCAACCTGGCATATATCCCCAACATTTCTTACCTAGACTAAAATAACAATTTCTAACCCATCTTCTTGCCTTTATCCTTGCCCACTGCAGTAAGTTTTTCACACAACAGCCATGACAATACCACAGCAAAAACATAACATGTCCAACACCTACTTACGATCCCCCAATGGATAAGTCAGACAATTAGAATACAATCCCATCTCCTTACTAATATTCTACAAAGCTCCACATGATCTGTCACTTGTTGACTTTTCTAAACCTCCTCTCTCGATAATTTGCATCTTGTTCAGTAAACTCAAGTTACATTGTCTTCTTGCTATTCCTTGAACATACAAAGCTTATTCTTGCATTACTTTTCATGCTGTTTCCTCTGTCCATAGTATTCTTCCTCCACATCTTCTCATGGCTATTTCATTTTCATCATTGAGATCGCAGCTCAAATGGCGCTTCCCCAGAGGCCTTTCATGACTACTCAATTTGTAGTTGTTCCTTTATCCCTGCCCCACCCTATTCTCTATCCCATTACCTTGTTTATTTTAACTTCACAGAAAGAAGTGCTATCTATAAATAATCATGTTTCTTTACATACTGGTTTATTATCAGTCTCTCACATATAGGCTATAAGTTTCATGAAGGCAGAGATATTTTAGATGAATAAAAATTTTAAATTAATCTTTTAAACTTTTTGAGATACAATTAATATAGAGTGTACACTTATAGCATAAAATTTATAACATACAATGTGGTTGATTTTGCCATATGTATGCATTTGTGAAATCACTTAAATCACTTAACTTCCCGTTAGTCGTCGATTTGCTCGAGCGGGCGCCAGTAACGTCTCCATTTGTCCCTGTCGCGTGCTAGTGTAGCCCAATGGCATCTCTTCACTCCGGGAACATGGAGGGCCTCAAACCGATCGTTCATGACCTTGACAAAGAAGTCTGACCATCTGGTAGGTGGGCGGCCACACGGTCTCTTGACATCCCGTGGAATCCAATCAGTAACAGCTCTAGTCCAACGGTCGTCTTTAAATCTCATTACGTGACCAGCCCATCTGATTTTCGACACCTTGGCAAATGAGACAGCGTCCCTGATCCTTGATCGTCGACGGATGTCAGAACTCCGGATTCGTTCTCTCATTTGAGTGAAACGTGATATTCCAAGCATAGCTCTTTCTATTCTTCTTTGGGAGACCTGAATGGCGTTCTCATCTTGTTTGCGTAGGGCCCAGGTCTCTGAGGCATATGTTAATGCAGGAAGAACAGTGGAATCAAAGAGATGTGCCCGGAGCTGGAGGTTCTTCGTCCTCTTAGCTATTTCTTCGACGTTCTTGAAGGCGTTCCAAGCCGCTCTCTTCCTCCTGCGCAGCTCGGGTGCCAGGTCATTTGTCATGTTGACCTCTCGACCTAGGTACACATAGCTGTTGCATTCGGAGATGGTCGTTCCATTGAGAGCGAATGGGGCGTCAGGAACAAGGCTGTTTCTCATAAACATTGTCTTCGTAAGATTCAGCTGTAGTCCTACCTTTCCACACTCACGGTCAAAGTCGGCCAGCATTTGTGCCGCTTGGCTGATGTTTGGTGTTATTAAAACAATGTCATCAGCAAAGCGGAGGTGGTGTAGTTGCCGACCATCTATCTTCACTCCCATTCCTTCCCATTCCAGTCGTCGCATGATGTTCTCGAGGGTGGCACTGAAGAGTTTTGGTGAAATGGTATCACCCTGCCGCACCCCTCTCTTGACATCAACGATCACTTCTTTGTAGAATGGTGAGATCCTGGTAGTGAATCCGCAATACAGCTCACGGAGGATCCTGATGTATTGGGCTTGAATGCCCTGATTGGCTAGGGCTTCAATGACCGCTTCCGTTTCAACAGAATCAAAGGCCTTCTTTAAATCAATGAACGTTAAGCAGAGCGGCATCTTGAACTCCCGAGAAACCTCAATGAGTTTGGTTATCGTGTGGATATGGTCGATGGTGCTGAATCCTTTGCGGAACCCTGCTTGCTCACATGGTTGTCCTTCATCTAGTGTTCTGCCAATCCTATTCAGGATGACTCGAGTGAACAACTTGTAGATGACAGACAATAGGCAGATCGGGCGATAGTTGCCAATGTCATGGATGTCTCCCTTCTTGAACAGTAGTACGGTCCTGCTGGTTTTCCATTGAGATGGAACCTTGCATTCAGACAGGTAGCGAGTGAAGAGCCGAGCCAGTGTATTGATGAGTACTGACGGCAGGTTCTTCAGGTGTTCAGGTCTGACCTTGTCTGGGCCGGGTGCTGTTTGCTTCTTTACTGACGAAATGGCGTGTCGGATTTCGGAAGGGAGAACGTTGGGAACGACATACCCATCCTGTGGAATTTGGTATGTCGGCAAGTGGACATGGCTATCGAAGAGATTTGAGTAGAAGTCATGGATAATCTTCTCCATTGCCGTTCTGGAGGATGTGATGGATCCATCAGGACGTCGGAGGGCAGTCATCTTGGTCTTATAGTTGGCGAAGGACAGGCGGGCGTTACGAATACTTTTCCCGGCTTCTGCCGCATCTACCAGTACTTCTGCTCTTCTCTCTTTGAGGTCTTCCTTGACCGCATCTCTGCACTGCTTTGCAAGCTCGGACGTTAACTTGCGGTTGCCTGAGGCATGCGCCAAACCACGCTGGCGAATTAGCTCAAGAGTTTTCGAAGATAGGCGACTTTTTGTGGCTATCTCTCTCTTGGCGTTCCTCGCACATTCATGGAGGTGCTGAACCAGTCGATCGTATTCCTCATCAATGTTGTCAACAATGGCATCTTCCCATGTTGCCGCAATAGTACCAAAGAGTTCCCAGTTGGTGGTCGTTCTGGGAGTTCTCTTTTTGAACTTTGCAGCCCTTTCTTCCCGCTCTGTGAAGTAGAATTTTGCACGAAGGAGACGGTGGTCCGATCCCGTTCGAAATTTTGGGACAACAGCGACATCAGTCAGGCAAAACCGTCGATTGAATATGATGTGGTCTATTTCGTTGTGGAATCGTCCACCGGGAGACTCCCATGTCCATCGTTTAGATTCTGCCTTCTGGAACTGTGAGTTACCATGAATGGTCTTGGTCGACATGATGAACTCAGACAGTTTCTCACCCTGTTCGTTCCATTCTAGGCCATGGGTCCCGATGTGAAGTTCTTCAGCTGATCTTCTCGGTCCTATCTTGGCATTAAAATCACCCACAATGATCTTGTAGAAGGTGTGGTCTTCTTTATAGAACTTCTCTAGCTCCATGTAGAACTTCTCGATTTCTCTTTCATCATAATGAGATGTTGGTGCGTAGACAACGAAGATAGAAACTGCAGGCAGTGAGCCACATCTATTCAAATGTAAACGTCCGATTCGGGTTGTTAGGCATTCGAATGAATCAATGCTCTTGGCCAAGTTTGTGTTGACAAGGACACCGACGCCTCCACCACCTCTTTTATCGCATGTTCCGAGGAACAATTCTTCTCCAGTGTGGAAAACGGCATGGTGAGATTCGTGCCTTCTTGTCTCGGTCAGACCAATGATGTCGTACTTGATCATTCGCGCTTGTACCATCAGGTCCTCGATGGATGCATCTGATGCTAGCGTACGTGCATTGAAAGTACAGACGATCATTTTTGTCTTCCTTCGTTGTGGCAGCCTAGGTCGGCCTTGAGATTTTGTCGGCCTCTCCTTTCTCATCCTTCTCATTTGTGAAATAATCACCAAAATCAAGTTAATGAACATATCCAATACCACACAAAGTTTCTTTGGTGGCTTTCCTATTGAACCAAGGGATCAGTTGTCTGTTTTGATAACCATAGATTAATTTGTAGCTTCTACAATTTAAAAATAAATGCAATTTCACATTATGCATTCCTTTTAATCAGCACATTTATTTTTATATTTACTTATCTTGTGCATTTAAATAGTTAATTTGCTTGAATAATTGCACTGCACTGTACTGTCCTTCTGTTGTTCATCGATTTGCTTGAGCGGGTCCAGTAATGTCTCCATTGTGAGACATGTTACTGTGTTTGGCATATCAAATACATCTCGGGGAGCTTGCCAGGCTTTGCTGAGCAAGCGATATACTCTCTGTAGCTTGCCAGGCTCTCTGAGAGGGGCGGAGGAATTGAACCCAGGTCAGCTGGGTAGGCCATGTGCAAGGCAAATGTCCTACCCACTGGGCTATCGCTCCAGACCATATTGAATAATTATAATGAATAATTATAAGTGTATGTCCTGATATTATTCATTCAATTGTTGGTTGTTACTAGGTTTCTTTCTTGTAATGATGAATAAACATTCTATGGACATTTATATGTGAGTTTTTTTGGTATATATTAAGGACAGAGATTTTTGTGCATTGGCTTCTTTATAGAATCTCCTATGCCCATGCACTTTTGCAGTATATATGCAACATGTGGTGGGTAAATATATGCTAAATACATATATGAGCTTTCAGGTATGTGACCTTTACCAAGGTGTGTCCCACTCTTACTATGCCGACTTAGAATCCTTTACAAGAAAACTCTCATTCTATTCCTGCCTTTACAGTCTGCAGCCCTGGGTGACCCCTTGAAGGTAATTGTTTCCACTCTTGGCTTGTTGGAGTTTTGGTCATTGGGTTTGCTGCCAATGCACAAGCTCTACCCAAAGCTGGCCCCTCTGGCTGTTCAACAATCCATTCATTCCTCACTTGCTTACTCCCTATCACATTCCCTATAGCAGCTGCTTCAGACTTCCTGCCTTCTCCTCAAGCCCCCAGACCTAGCCTTCCCCCTCATTCTCAGGAGATGACCTCACCTCCTTCATTACTGAGAAGATTTGGGCCAACTGACAGGAGCTTCTTTGGCTTCCATCTGAGCCATTTCCACACAGCCATCTCAAATGCTTCCGCCTCTCAGGAAGATGTGCTTCTTCACCTTGGCAAGGTTAAATTCTCTGCCCATGTGCTTGACCCTAGCCCCAATTTAAATGATATAAAAGTAACAACAGAATCCAAAAATGTGGATTTGTTTACTGATATGTCCCACACACTGAACTCAGCACTGATAAATAACTTTGCTTTTTACTGAAAATCTTTATCTTTACTTATCTTTAGCTTTGACCATGTGTTACTTTTCATTTCTAAATTTAAAAACTAATTTAAAAATTATTGCAAATTCTAAGCACTTGAAATTTATTATAGGATTTAATCTTCACAGGATGATTGTAGTGTACAGCCTGAGTTTGGGGATGGCACCCAGTGGTGCTCAGTGCACTGGGGTGGCTCCTGGTGATGCTCAAAGCAACTTGCAGCGTTCAGACCAGGGTCTCCAGAATGCAAAGCATGAGCTCAGCTCTCTGAGCAATCTCTCCAGATGAAGTTATTCATGTCTTTAAATAAAAAGGTATAATTTGGGTTTACTTTAAAATGTTTATCTGTCACACATATTTGATTGTGGTGCTCATATCCATGCTAACTGAGTGTCATATTGTTCAGTTGTAGTGCTCATGTACATTTTTTTCCTATAGTGCTTACCAAGAGTCACACACATGGTTGCAGTGCTTGCACACCTTTGTTTTGGTGCTCAAACACACTTGACTGCAGTGCAGTAGAGATTATACAGTTTGTTGTAGCACGAAGAGTTCCAAATAACAGAGTCACTGGGATTGCACATAGGCTTGTGGGATAGGGACAGGAATGGAAATCATGGGCACTGGCTTTAGAGTTGCCAGACAGGCACTGTAATCTTGTGAAATTATCCCCAGGTCCCACAGCACTCTTTAAAAAACAGACAAGAAGCGTCAGAGGTCAGAAATATTAAGTAACTTACATTGGTTAATATAGCTTGTAAGTGGTGGGTCTAAGATATAAGTCTAATCCTGAAATTTTCTTTCCATTATCATGTCTTTCACGATTGTCTGCTCTCTCTTTTTCTTCCTTGCAGTTTAGGGCTATCTTAATTCAACTCTTCCCTTCACAGTCAATTATCATCTAAGTATAAAATATAAAACAATAATAAGAAAAAGGAAAAGTGAAGGAAAAACAATATGAAAAAGATACGATGCTCTTGCCAGACTAAGAAGTGTGTACTTCATCCTATAGACAATGATTCTAAAACTTTTGTTAAGTACTCCATGGAGTACTTGTTTATAGGAGATATTCCTAGTCACCATAATCAGACCCAGACCTACCCCTGGGGCTAGGCAAAAGCGAAATAAAAACAGTTAGGAGGCTATGATAACATTCCAGAGGAGATGGCAGTGACCTGTACAATGTTAACTATTGGAGTTGGAGAGGAATACAAATTTACCTTCTAAATTATTTAATTTTAATTATTTGTTTATTTTTAAAGAGATGTTTTCAAAGCAACCACAGCCCATGGTTGCCCAGCTGATGAAAAACAAAATTTGTTTTTTTTCCCTTTTGGTTTTTGGTCAAAACCTCGCAGTGGTTAGGTCATATTCTTCGCTTTGCATTCGCAGATCATACCTGGAAAGGCTTGGGGGACAATAGGTGGCATCATAGATCAAACTTGAGTTGACCACGTGCAAGTTAAATGCCTTTCCCTGTATATTAGCTTACCTCTATCCTTTAAACCACTTTAAAGAATACAGTTCAATGTCATTTAGTCAGTTATATGATTGTGCAACAATTACTAGATCAATTTCAAAAGGTTTTTATCATCCATAGAATTAAAAGGTAGAACTGGTAGGTGTAGGATAACATTGGTTTGTCATTTCTGCCTTGCCACAGGGAGGTTAGGTTTATTGGGTTACTCCCATCACAGTGTCCCCATCCCTCTGAGTTTACCTGTAAACTCTTTTTTTGTGCTCTGCTTCCCCAACTGGCCAATCACCTTTATCTCCTAATCAGTCTCTGTTAACTTGTAAATATTGCTTTTCTCTTCTCCTTAAGTCCTTTGCATAGACAATTGAGGGTAATGACTTTTGTATGAACACAAGAAGACAGTTAAGGTTGTGCTTTTGTACCTTGGGAGTTAATTGACTCTGAATAATATTTACTCCTGGGCATCTCTTCTCTCGACTTAAGCCTCAGTTGCCCTTGCTTCCGAGCACCCCAAAAGCATACCCTATGAGGGACTGAATGGACCCAGGGCAAGCCCATCAAATTGGGCCAGGCCAAAGTGCCATAATACTTGACCATAAGTTAAGAGCATGGTCATGGGCAAATCCTGTCATGATCCAAATAGTAACAAATGAATTAAGACCCTACTATGTGAGGAAAGATTAATCTGGTGTGAGCACTGTAGTGTGAGATCTATAGCGAGATGTCCCTAGGAGAGCCACCCTACAAGCTTAATGTATCTTTTACTGTGTCCATACAAAATAACTAATATTAAGAAGTAGAATTGAGGTGCTAATTAAGATGTTAATTAAGTTACTGGATGAAGGAAAGGACAAACACCCTAGGTGGTATTTCTGCCCTTGAACCCTTGAACCGGATCAGCAATCAGGAAGGGCTTTTGATATGTTAAATGTGTTACTTGACCTGGGTGTGTGGTTGCTACAGCCAATGTTGGGAGTTGGAGAGAGGAGAGAGAGACCGGGGCTAGAGAGAGAGCACAGAGAGATGAGAGGAAGAGACAGGAGGAGACAGGAATTAAAGGAATTGTGAGACTACAATGAGGGCTTAGTGAGACTAGGACAGGAACCTGGGGAGAATGGAATAAACGGCAACTGATCACCAACCAGCTTGGCCCTCATTTCCTCCTTTTTAAAAAAAAATAAAGTAGAAGTACTGTTATTTGTTCAGCCATTGATTAAGCTGCTCATTTCCTCCTTAATCCACCCATGGCATCAACCTTCCATGGGTGGGGAAGTGACCTGAGAACACCAAACGCAGGTGGTGAGAGAGAGCTGCCGGGATTCCCTAGTTGCTTCATGATTACACAGGTAGGGTTATGTAACTAACTGATATAGTTTAGAGAGTGAGCCGAAAGGGACAGGTTTGAACAGCATGCTTATTAGGATAGTAGTGATGTCTCACAGAGATGAGGAAATTTTAAAATAACCTGGTATGAGTAGAAACAAAGCCAATTAATCACATGAGGAAACCTGAAGGAAATTATGCTCATGTTGAGTTTCTTAGAGTTCTTCATGGGAAGGAAATTAGTGGGAGTGAAAATAGCACATGGTTGAAAATTAGGATCTGGGGACCCAGATAGAATCCTTGCATATATGCACAAGGCTCACTACTTGTCAGGCACTAGTTCTTTGTATAAGTGATATCACATTAGCCATTAAGTTAGAAATGAGCAAAGAAAGGCACTGAGTAACTGACCGAAGTTACTAGCAAGTGATATAGATGGGAGACTGGAACTCAGGCAAACTAATTCTAGGATCAGTGCCCTTAGCCATGACACTATGCTACTTCTTACAAGGTCATTCATCTATAGAAAGATAGCATACAGTGTTAGCTGAGTAAAAGCAAATTCAAGGCATAATTTTGAGAATGAATACCTTAAAGAAATCTATATCTCTGTGAGGAGAAAGGCAAAAGAGGAATACTACAGAAGAAAGCAGAGAAGGAAGGAAACAGGAAAATAGCAAAATTGTAGTGGCCAAAGTAATAGAGTTTCAAGAAGAGGTGAAAGTCTGATCCTGTAGATATGTTTAAATTGAAAGCCTGAGAGGGGGACATTTGATTTTCTGGTGAATGTCACTAGGCACCTTTCTGATAGGTGGTTACTGGGGACAGGGAATGCCAATGGGAAAGTTTTAAACACTGAGTTGGTGAAAGAGGAAGTACCTAGTCTTCTATTCTTTTTAAAATGTTAAGGGTGTTAAGGGAAATATAATTGATTGACATACTTTTGAAGGCATTGTCATACAAATAAGACTTCTTATTCTTACTTGCTCAGTGACCTTGAGTAGCACTGTCATCCCACTGTTTATCAATTTGCTCAAGCAGGCACCAGTAACGTCTCCATTGTGAGACTTGTTACTGTTTTTGGCATATTGAATACGCCACGGGGAGCTTGCCAGGCTCTGCCTTGTGGGTGTGATACTCTCGGTAGCTTGCCAGGCTCTCTGAGAGGGATGGAGGAATTGAACCCAGGTCAGCCATGTGCAAGGAAAACACCCTACCCACTGAGCTATCACTTCAGCCATATTGGGTAAGGTATTCAATTTCCTGGATACTTAGTCTCTTCATGATGAAAACAGGGCAAACCTGTAAAACAAGCTCAGTAAGTGAAATGATGCATTGAATATGTTTACTAGGAGATAGGTACACAATTGTCTATTGTTATTAATATTTAAATCAATGACAACAATACAAAAACACAAAAATATTAATAGGACTACATAGGACTAAGAAGTTTTACATGGCAAAAGAAATAAGCCAAAGTGAAAAAGAAATCCTAGCAAATGGCATAAAATATTTGTATACATTAAAGTGCGAATATCTAACATATATGAAATGCCCACAAAGCTCAGCAAAAATAAAATGATAATACCTTAAAAATGGAAATAGTAGCAATATCACTTCTTAGCATCTATCCCCAAACACAAAACATTAATTTTAAAGGACATATGCCCCACCTATGTTCATTGCAGAATTTGTTCATAGCAAAGACATGGAAATAATGCAAAAGGGCAACTCTAGATGAACGGATCAAGAAGTCATGGTGTATATACACAATGGAATACTGTGAAGCTCTAAAAAGGACAAAATCATGCAATTTGCAATGATATGAATGGAACTAGAAGTTACCGTGCTGATTGACATCAGCCATAAGGAGAGGGACAGATACAGAATAATCTCTTTCTTATGTGGTATTTAAAAATTTCACAGTAAGGTAGCAACAAATGTCCAAAGACCAGGAACAGGAGCAGTGGTCCACAGAACTGAATTTTCAAGGATTTGGAAGGGTATAATGGTTGAACTGAAGGGGCCTTGAATACCTTGGGGAAAGGAGGAAGATACTCCAGTGATGAGTGTGTTGTTGCCATAACATCCATGTGAAACCCAGCATCAACAATATTGTAATTCATGATACTTTAAACAATAAAGACAAAAATTTAATGCCCAAAGGTAACAGAAACTGGAACTGAAATTCAGAGTCAAGCAGGAATTCCATTAATAAAAATTAATCTCACAGTTCTATTCATACCAAGATCTATGTGCAATGGTACCCGAGTTTCAAAGTTTGGCATAAATAAAACCCCAACAGATGAAATGCTTTGTACAAAAATTTTTCTTCAATGAAAAATTGATAATCATAGAAGAATACCTACAATTTTATGCAACCACAGTGAAAACAAGTCATAGTGAAATGCACAGGATATATCATGAAATAAATATAAGGAGTGCAGGCAAGTAAGCATGTAATTGTAGCACTGTCCTCCCGTTGTTCATCAATTTGCTCTAGCAGGAACCAGTAGCGTCTCCATTGTGAGATTTGTTGTTACTGTTTTTGGCATATCAAATATGCCATGGGGAGCTTTCCAGGCTCTGCTGTGTGGGGGGGATACTCTTGGTAGCTTGCCAGACTTTCTGAGAGGGATGGAAGAATCAAATGTGGGTCAGCTGCATGCAAGGCAAACGCCCTACCCACTGTACTATCACGTGTGTAGTTGTAGCCTATCAAAAGTATATGTGTGTAGTAGAAAAAAAAGGATGTGTAACAAACTTAACGATGGCTATTCCCAAGAAGAAGGCCTATAAGGACTTTATACTTTGCCTCTGCATCAAGTTTCATACACCCCAATGAAATATATAGAAAACTATAAAGTCCTGTACAGTAAACATCTGTGTTCTCATCCACACAGATGTTGTTAACATTAGTAGATCTGCTTTATTTCATGGTCTGGAGCAATAGCACAGCGGGTAGGGCATTTTCCTTGCAAACAGCCAACATGGCCGACCCAAGTTCCATTCCTCAGCCCTTCTCAGAGAGCCCGGCAAGCTACCAAGAGTATTTCGCTCCCACGGCAAAGCCTGGCAAGCTACCCGTGACGTGTTTGATATGCCAAACACAGTAACAATTGTCACAATGGAGAGGTTACTGGGCCCGCTGGAGCAAATCGACAAACAATGGGAGGACAGCGACAGTGAAAGTGACTTTATTTCATATCTCTCCAGCTAGCCGTCCCTCTATTCATCTTTTAAACTCATCTTATATTTTAAATCATTTTAGTGTCCCTTAAATTCAAAGATTTTTATGTTAGTACAATTTTCCCAAGCATTATTCCAAAAACTTAGTATGAGGTTATTTCACTCTTTATTTCCATCTTATTCCTTTGTCTGTTAATAGTTTGGAGCCACAGCTGGCAGTGTTCAGGGGCTACTTATATGTCTGTGCTTGGCAATGACACCAGGCTCTGCTCAGGGAACCATATGGCATCAAGATTTGAACCTCAAACTGCTGGATGCAAAGCATGCATCCAACCATTGAGCTATCTCTCTGGCCTTCTTCTGTGGTGAAATTGATATGCAATTTACTCCTTTTATGATGAAATTTATATGCAATGAATTTAAAAATGTTGAGTGAGTCATCAGATTTTGAGAAATGGATCTATGCAATCCAAGTGCTATTAGAGAGGACATCATTAATATCTCAGAAAGTTCTTGCATAGTTATCTCAATCTCTATCCCACTCCTCAATAATTGTGAAAATATTTGAATAAATTTTGATCACTTGATCACTTGACATCCCTTTACTCATCGATTTGCTCTAGTGGGCGCCAGTAACGTCTCCATTCATCCCTGTCACGTGCTAGTGTAGCCCAATGGTGTCTGCTCGTTCAAAGAACACAAAGAGTCTCAAACCGATCATTCAGGGTCTTGACGAAGAAATCTGAAGATCTCGTAGGTGGGCAACCACTCGATCTTTTGATGTCCCATGGAATCCAGTCGGTAATGGCTCTAGTCCAGCAGTCATCTCCAAATCGCATTATGTGTCCAGCCCATCTGATTTTCAATGCCTTGGCAAAGGAGACAGCATCCCTGATTCTTGACCATCGATGAAGGTTGGAACTCCGGTTTCTGTCTCTCATTTGACTGAAGTGTGATACTCAAAGCATAGCTCTTATGATTCACCTTTGTGAGACCTGAATAACATTCTCATCCTGTTTTCGTAGGGCCTAGGTCTCTGAGGCATATGTTAATGCAGGAAGAACAGTGGAATCGAAGAGATGTGCCCGGAGCTGTGTCTTCTTAGCTATTTCTTTGTCCAATCCACTCTCTTCTTACTGCGCAACTCAGGTGCCAGGTCATTCGTCATGTTGACTTCTCGACCTAAGTACACATAACTGTTGCAATTGGAGATGTTCATTCCATTGAGAGTGAATGGAATGTCAGGAACGAGACTATTTCTCATAAACATTGTCTTCGTGAGATTCAGCTGTAGTCCAACATTTCCACACTCACAGTTAGTCAGCCAGCATTTGTGCTGCTTGGCTAATGTTTGGTGTTATTAGAATGATGTCATCAGCAAAGCAGAGGTGGTGTAGTTGCCGACCATCTATCTTCACTCCCATTCCTTCCCATTCCAGTCGTCGCATGACGTTCTCGAGGGTGGCACTGAAGAGTTTTGGTGAAATAGTATCATCCTGCTGAACCCCTCTCTTGACATGGATGATCACTTCTTTTTAGAATGGTGAGATAGTGGTAGTGAATCCATAATACAGCTCACAGAGGATTCTGATGTAAGTTTGAATGCCCTGTTTGTCTAGGGCTTCGATGGCTGCTTCAGTCTCAACAGAATCAAAGACCTTCTTTAAATCAATGAACATTAGACAGAGTGGCAACTTGAACTCCAAGAAACCTCAATGAGCTTGGTTATTGTGTGGATATGGTCGATCATGCTGAATCCTTTTTGGAACCCGACTTGTTCTCATGGTTGTCCTTCATCTAGTGTTCGGCTAATCCTATTCAGGATGACTCGAGTGAACAGCTTGTAGACGACAGACAGCAGGCAGATCAGGCGATAGATGCCAATGTCATGGATGTCTCCCTTCTTGTACAGTAGTATGGTCCTGCTGGTTTTCCACTGGGAAGGAACTTTGCATTCAGACAGGTAGCGTATGAAGAGCTAAGCCAGTGTATTGATGAGAACTGATGGCAGGTTTCAGGTGTTTGGGTCTGACCTTGTCTGGGCCTAGAGCTGTTTGCTTCTTTACCAACAAAATGGCGTGTCAGATTTCGAAAGGGAAAACGTTGGAAACAACATATCCATCCTGCGGAATTTGGTATATGGGCAGGTGGACTTGGCTATCGAAGAGATCCAAATAGAAGTCATGGATGATCTTCTCCATTGCCCTTCTGGAAGATGTGATAGATCCATCAGGACGTTGGAGGGCAGTCCTCTTGGTCTTGTAGTTGGCAAAGAACAGGTGGGCATTGCAAAAAGATTCAGCACGATCGACCATATCCACACGATAACCAAGCTCATTGAGGTTGCTCGGGAGTTCCAGATGCCACTCTGTCTAACGTTCATTTATTCATCCTGGTCTTATAGTTGGAGAAGGACAGGCAGGCGTTGGGAATGCTTTTTCTGGCTTCTGCCACACCTGCCAGCACTGCTGCTCTTTTCTCTTTGAGGTCTTCCTTTATCGCTTTATCTGCACTGCTTTGCGAGCTCAGAAGTATGCTTGCAGTTGCCTGAGGCTTGCACCAAGCTACGTTGGTGAGTGAGCTTAAGCGTTTTTGAAGACAAGTGTCGTTTTGTGGCTATCTCTCTCTCGGCGTTCCTTGCACAATCATGGAGGTGCTGAACCAGTCGATAATACTCTTCGTCAATGTTGTCAATGACGGCATCTTCCCATGTTGGTGCAACAGTGCCAAAGAGCTCTCCGTTGGTGGCCCTTCCTGGAGTTCTCTCCTTAAACTTTGCAGCTCCTTCTCCCTGCTCCATGAATTAGAATTTTGCATGAAGTAGATGCCGGTTCTATCCCATTTGGAATTTTGGGACAACAGCAACATCAGTAAAATCATTGATTAAATATGATGTGGTCAATTTCTTTGTGGAACCGCCCACTGGGAGACTCCCATGTCCAACGTTTAGATTCAGCCTTCTGGAACTGTGAGATACCATGGATGGTCTTAGTTGACATGATGAATTCAGACAGTCTCTCACCCTGTTCATTCCATTCTAGGCCATGGGTCTTGATGTGGAATTCTTCGGCTGATCTTCTCCATCCTATCTTGGCATTAAAATCATTGACAAATATCTTGTAGAAGGTGTGATCTTCTTTATAGAACTTCTCCAGCTCCATGTAGAACTTCTCAATTTCTCCTTCATTATAATTAGATGTTGGTGCGTAGACAACAAAGATAGAAACTGTCGGCAGTGAGCCACATCTATTCAAGTGTAATTGTCCAATTCGGGTTATTAGGCATTGAATAAATCAACGCTTATGGCCAAGTTCGTGTTGACAAGGACACTGTCACCACCGATGTCTCTTTTGTCACATGTTCCAAGGAACAGTTCCTCTCCAGTGTCGAAAATGGCGTGATGTGATTGATGCCTTCTCGTCTTTTTTTTTCCCTTTATTTAATTTTATTTTTTTTAAAGTTGTAGATTTACAATTTTTTGTGCTTTGGTTTCAATTATACAATGATCAGGTACCCATCCCTCCACCAGTGCCCATTTTCCACCACCATGGATAATATCCCTCCCACCCCCATCCCCCCATCCCCCCTGTCTCTGTGGCAGGGCAATCCCCTGTGTTCTCTCTCTCCTTTTGGGTGTTGTGGTCTGCAAAAGAGGCATTGAGTGGCAAACATGTTCAGTCCATAGTCTACTTTCGACATGCATCTCCCCTCCTGGGAGGATCCTCCAAACATCCTTTATTTGGTGCTCCCTTCTCTATCTGAAATTCCCTTTCCTCTAGGATACCCGGCTGGCCTCTAAGTTATGGAGTAATCCTCCTGGTGCTGATCTCAGCTATTCTTGGGTATTAATCTCATACTTTGTTACTTTATATCCCCCAGATGAATGCAATCTTTCTATGTCTATCCCTCTCTTTCTGACTCATTTCGCTTAGCATGATACTTTCCATATTGTACCACTTGTATGTAAATTTCATGACTTCATCTTTTCTAACAGCTACATAGTACTGCATTGTGTAGATGTACCAAAGTTTCTTTAACCAGTCATCTGTTCTTGGGCATTCAGGTTTCTTCCAGTTTCTGGCTATTGTAAAGAGTGCTGCAATGAACAAACAAGTGCAGATGTCACTTCGACTATACATTTTTGCCTCTCTGGGATATATTCCCAGGAGTGGTGTTGCTGGGTCAAATGGGAGCTCAATTTCTAATTTTTTGAGAATCGTCCATACTGTTTTCCAGAAGGGCTGAACCAGTGGACATTCCCACCAACAGTGAAGGAGTGTCCCTTTCTCGCCACATCCACGCCAGCATCGGTTGCTTTTGTTCTTTTGAATGTGGGCCAGTCTCTGAGGTGTGAGATGGTATCTCATTGTGGTTTTGATCTGCATCTCCCTGATGATTAATGATGTAGAGCATTTTCTCATGTGCTTTTTTGCCATTTGGATTTCTTCTTTGAGAAAGTTTCTGTTCATTTCATTGCCCCATTTTTGGATGGGGTTGGATGTTTTCTTCTTGTGGAGTTTAACCAGTATTTTGTATATCCTGGATATCAACCCCTTGTCAGATGTGTATTCGGTGAATATCCTTTCCCATTCTGTAGACTGTCTTTGTATTTTGGTCACTATTTCTTTGGAGGTGCAGAGATGCCTTCTCGTCTTATTCAAACCATTGATGTTGTACTTGATCTTCTGCACTTGTATCATCAGGTCCTCAATGGATGCATCCGATGCCAGCATACGTGTATTGAAAGCACAGACAGTCATTTTTGTCCTTCTTCGTTTTGGCAGCCTAGTTCAGCCTTGAGATTTTATCAGCCTCTCCTTCCTCATCCTTCTTAATGCTGCCGAATCTCCAGCTCCAGGCACATCTCTTCGATTCCACTGTTCTTCTTCCATTAACATATGCCTCAGAGACCTAGGCCCTACGAAAACAGGATGAGAATGCTATTCGGGTCTCCCAAAGGTGAATCATAAGAGCTATGCTTTGAGTATCACGCTTCACTCAAATGAGAGACAGAATCCGGAGTTCCGACTTTCATCGATGGTCAAGAATCAGGGATGTAGTCTCCTTTGCCAAGGTGTCGAAAATCAGATGTGCTGGACATGTAATACGATTTGGAGATGACCACTGGACTAGAGCCATTACCAACTGGATTCCACGGGGTATCAAAAGATTGCATGGCCGCCCACCTATGAGATGGTCAGACTTCTTTGTCAAGACCCTGAACGATTGGTTTGGGTCTCTTCGTGTTCCTAGAACGAGCAGACGCCATTGGGGTACACTAGCACGTGACAGGGATGAATGGAGACGTTACTGGTGCCCACTCAAGCAAATCGATGACTAATGGGATGTCAAATGATCAAGTGATCAAGTGAATATGATGTGGTCAATTTCGTTGTGGAACCGTCCACCGGGAGACTATCGGCCTTCTGGAACTATGAGTTTAATAAATTTTATTTTAGAATATTTTTGAAATTATCGATTAATTGCAAGGGTTATACACCATTCTTATATACCTGCAAACGTAGTTTCCCCTAGGTTAACATCTTATATAACTATGTCATATTTTTCATAACTAAAGAATGATATTGATAGATTATCAACTAAAGTCTATAATTTGTTCAACTTTTAGTATTTTTCCCTAATGCCCTTTATCTATTCTAAGATTCTATACAGAATACATACAGAGTTAGATTACATTATCATCTCTTTTTTTCTGAAAATTGACCATTTCTAGGTTTCCCTAGTTTTTGAAGATCTTGATAGTTTTGAGGAGCATAAATTAGGTTTCTGAAAGACTAGTGCTCAGTTTAGGTTTGTCTGATCTATTTCTCATGGTTAGACTGTGGTTGTATAACTTTAATACACATATCATGTTTATATTTTGTTATCATATATATTAAATGTTTGCTTAAATTTAGCAGAGATTTTTCATTGTGGGGCCACAACTGTCTATGCTCAGAGGTTATTCCTGGCTTTGCACTCAGGAATTATTCCTGGTGGTGCATAGGACCATATGGGATGCCTGGGATCGAACACAGGTTGGCAGTGTGTAAGGCAAGCACCCTACCAGCTGTACTATCTCTCCAACCCATTTAATAGAGTTAAAAAATATTTTATCTACTGTGTCGTTCTCTGCCTTTATTGTTGCTTTGATGATCAGGAAGGGGTGAGTGGTTTGCACACTTGGTTGAAGAGCTAGGGATTCCAAACAGCAGTGATACAGGGACTTCATGCATCATGTTGTGGGCCAGGGATCTAACTCAATGTCTCATGATTGCAAGGCAGATAACTCTATTAGTTAACCACTTTTCTGAGCTCCAAGATATTTAAATTAAAGGCATGGATGATAGTCGGTGATGAAGAGGGGCAAGTAGCTGATGTAAATGACTAAATAGAAATGAGTCTACTTTGAATAACATAAATGATTAATGTGGAAAGTTAGGGCTGCTCAGAATGGTCCAAACTGGCCCATCCTTGCAATAGCAATAACATGTAGGGTGAGAATACCCGAAGAGAACTGGCATCTTTCCATAATTAATGTCTTCTAAATCAAGAAGCACTTCTTGATTCAAGAAACTAATCTTGAAGGATTGAATTTTCAGCACCACATCAAGTGAGAATTCCTCACCATCTTGTGCACAGATAGAGACTTGAAGCTGAATAGCTGAAGCCAGTTATGGGAATGGCCCGGAATGAGCACAGCCTCAGCACAGTATCTATTTAGGGAACATTTTTACATGTTCTGCAGCTTCATATTTATACTTTGGCAAAACAAGCAAAGGTTCAAAGAAGTAATCCTTGGCTTCTTTCTTACAGCCCACATCTGTGTCTCTAGAAAGGCATATTTTGAGCAGAGCTGTAGAAGGAAGGGGGAGGGTTGGCTGCTTAATAATAACATGTGGCCACCTTTGGGGGTTGAACTGAATTTGAGAGAGCAAGAACACATTATGTAGGGCTAATGGAGGCAAAGAGGGATCAAGTCAGTGAAATGTGAGAAAATCAGTATGCAGAATGCTTGGCGATAGCACATTCACACATATCACAGAGAAAGAAGGCTAAGGTTACATTCAGCAACTGCAGATGCTTGATTTTTAAAAGAGCCTTGAACATTTGCTATTTGCTCACTGCATTGTGACCTCACAAGCATGCTTGGGTATCATTTCTGGGTTCTCTGCTAGGTGTCCACTGTGTAAGGCTGTGGACAAAACATCTTCAAAACTCCTCACTGCCCTGTGTCCCACATGGACTTGCAAGAGAGGAGGCCTGTGTGTTTGAGAAAGAGACAGAGACAGAGACATAAAGACAGAGAGAGAAAGAGAGGCACTATATGAAGGTGTGACCCAAAGGAATGTATGTGCAATGGAGGGTGGGGTAAGTGCTCTGGTGGAAAATGACCAAACAGCTGGAGACACTCTAAAGCAAGATAGAATTTTCAATCCTGAACTGGTGGGCACAGGAAGAAGAGATAGGGGTGTGGTTGGAAAGTGTGGAGAGGACTATTAAAGCCCAGAAGCTGGTCTAGGACTCTGCACACATATAACACATTAATTCTTTTGTTCATTTTTAAAAAATTTATTAGTGAATCATCGTGGGGGTACAGTTACAGACTTACAAACTTTTGTGCTTGCGTTTCAATCATACAATGATTGCGTGAGTACCCATCCTACTACCAGTTCCCAATCTCTACCACCAATGGTCTCTTTCCTTTGGGTGTTGTAGTTTGCACTAGAAGCACTGAGTGGCCATTATGTTAGATCTATAGTCTACATTCGACTCGCATCTCCCAACCCGAGATCGTCCTCCAAATACCTTCACATGGTGTTCCCTTCTCTATCTGAGCTGCCCTTTCCCCTAGCATTTGAGGCCGGATTCCAAGGTGTGGAGTAAACCTCCTGGTCCTTATCTCCACTATTCTTGGGTGTTAGTCTACCATTCTGTTACTTCATATTCTACAGAAGAGTGCAATCTTTTTGTGTCTCTCCCATTCTTTCTGACTCATTTCACATAACATATTAATTCATGTCCTAACAAAATCTAAGAACTTTTTAGCATTTAAAATTTCCCAGGCACTATGATTCACACAAATAGTCGTTTTTAACTAGTTCCCTCCCTCCCTCCCTCCCTCCCTCCCTCCCTTCCTTCCTTCCTTCCTTCCTTATCTTTCTCAATTTCCTGTGGGAGGGGTAATAATACCATTACTCTCCTGTTTTACAAATTGCACTGATTCTCAGAGAGGTCAGGTTATTTGTCTAAGCTCACAATCAGCAGGTTGGGATTTAAATGTAGTGCCAGCACTCAACTCTTCCCTTGTGTGAATATCTGCAGCATGAAAGGTCAGGATTGACAGGATGAGGGGACTAAATTCTTAATTTATGTCTCAGTTGCACTGCACACTCTAGCTTCTCCCCAGCTTTTTTACTGTAGCTTCCCCTACTCCCACCCCGGGAATGAAGTGATGGTAGAGGGGATGTGACCCATTCACTCCCAGGCCATGTAGAGAGGAACCTTCTTCTCACTTTCCTTTCAAGTTGTAGAGCAGCAGGGACTGGCTAACCTGTCTCTGGCCCACTCCTGTGCAGTGTGATCATCTGCACATCCCCACCTCCTCCTTCAGATTCTCACCCTCTTGTGACAAGAGGTAGTTGCTATATCTGAGCTTAATGGCTAAGGGGGTAGTGTTTTGCTGACTGATGAGGCAGGATATGGTACATCTGTATTGTTCATGGCACTTCAGGTGTCTGTGCCTGGTAGGGCAAACCTCACCAGCCAATTTTTTCTATCCTGCTTTCTTCAGTGGCTGCTCCCATCTGCCTATATTCAGAGGCATGCTCTCCTTTCTTAGATTCAACTTCTTAGAAAATTAAAACGCAAAGTCCTGCTGCTTCCCACGTTATTAGAGCCCCTGCTAGTCTAGGACTCAGTGAGCAGCTGGCTGCAGATGCTCGGGGATTAGCAGCTTACAGGCTGAGGCTGACCTCTGGCACTCAATTTTTCTATGCTAGGTAACCCCATTCTCCTCTAGCACATGCTAAGGCCTTGTGCTTTCTTCCTTTCTTTTGCCTTGTTTTGCTTCTTTAATCTCTTTTTCTATCCCTCTTCCTGAATTGTTTTTGACCAACTTCTTTTTAAAAATATTGAGGTACTATGATTTACAATAATATTAATGATGAATTGTTTCATTCCTACATCATTCTATCATCTCACCTGCCACCAGATTACCCAGTATGTGCTTCCTTCCACTGAGGTACCAAAGGCTCTCTGCTTCAACCCTCTCCCCTCAAACGCAGTTCTGTGTACCAATTCTCAAATTCTGTTTAGTTAAGTTTCTTTTTAGCTCACATGTTTGTTAGCAATTGATTCAAAGTTCCATTTGTGAAACTGCTTACCCTTTCTCTGTAACCATTATTATTTTGGATAGCTATTTTTGTGTAAAGCATTGTGAAGATTTTTCAAAAAATGTATGACAATGGCTCCCCATAAGATTTAACTCATTTGCATTTATATCCCAATCACTGCACTTCACTGCACTGTCCTCCTGTTGTTCATCGATTTGCTCGAGCAGGCACCAGTAACGTCTCACAACAAATTGTGAGACTTGTTACTGTTTTTGGCATATCAAATATGTCATGGGGAGCTTGCCAGGGTTTGCCATGTGGGCGAGATTCTCTCGAAAGACTATGTGTACATGTATTCCCTATCCTGGCTGTTGTTCTAAGTGCTTATGGAAAGAACACAAATTTCCAAAGGTAGATAAATGGATAAATAAGCTATGGTATACATTCATAATGGAATATTATAAAGCAATAAGAAAAGATGGAATCATTGCTGCAACATGGATGAAATTGGAGGGTACTTTGTTAAGGGAAATAAGTCAGAAGGAAGAAAATTACAGGAATAACTTCACTCATCTGTGGAATACAGAGCATCAAAGCACGAAAAAGAAAATACTGTATAATGATAAACCCTTGGCATTGTAAAACGAAGCCAGTTATTAAGCAGTGGGACTGGAGGCGGGGAGAAGAGGAAGAAAATGAGGTTAGAGAAGATTCACGGACATGGTGGAGGGTTGTAAACATTTTGAAGTTGGGGTATAATAATGAAGCAATAGCACAGTGAGTGGGGCATTTGCCTTGCATGAGGCTGACCCCAGTTCAACTCCTCCATCCCTCTCAGAGAGCCCGACAAGCTACCAAGAGTATCCCACCCGTACGGCAGAGCCTGGCAAGCACCCCGTGGCATATTCGATATGCCAAAAACAGTAACAAGTCTCACAATGGAGACATTACTGGTGCCCGCTCGAGCAAATTGATGAACAAGGGGAGGACAGTACTACAGTGCTATAGATGCTATAAATTTGAACATGATTGTAACTACCTAAACTATAATATGTAATACAAACAAGAAACAGAAACAAAACAGATTTTATATAAATTTTTTATATAAATGCTTTTCTTTGTTCAGTAACAAATGAACTTTACTGTAAAAATTGTTCTAGATACTTAAGATCAAATTACCTTCCAAAATGGTTTAACAACAAATATTTCTGTTGGAGATAGATTAAGAGAGTTATTATTTTCATGTATTCTTTTCAGTACTGAATTATCAATGGCTTTTTAATTATAACTATTTTAAATAGTGCCAGTCTAATAGGCAAAAGAACACAATCCCATCATTTTAATTTGTCTTTGACAAACTATGATATTGGGAGCTATTACACGCTTATCATTAGCTGTATTCCCACATTTGTGTTTTGGTTTATCACACTCTTTTCCTTAATTTTTATTTTTTGAAATATTTGTGGTTTGGGGGGGGATGCTCCATACCTAACAATGCTGTGCTCAAGGCTACTCCCAACTCTTTACTTGGGAATTGTCCCCAGTAATGATCTCTTCCAGTGGTGGTCAGGAGGCCGCGAGGTGCTAGGGAACAAACAGATCAGCTGCAGCAAGGATTGGTCCCTAACCCCTGTACTATCTCTCTGATCTTGCCATAACCTTTATGATTGTTGACTTTTTCAAAGAAAATTTTAGGAGTGCTTTGTACTTTAGGAACATTAATGTTTTATTTTATTTAATTGCAAATGTTTACTCAGTGGGATTTTTATGGAAACGCTTGTCCACACACAATTTTTAAATATGTTGTCCAACTAATCAAATTTACTTTTGACTTCTAAATTTCCTATCTTGCCTTAGTAGGACTTTCTTCTTTTGAGGGCATAACAATATTACTTTCAAAAATTTTTTCCACCAGGGTTTTCATGTGAAAACTTCCATTTTTAATCTATATGGAATTTGCTTTATATGTGGCAGAAAGTAACGGTTTAACAATTTAATCTCAGTTATTTAGCCAAAGTACATTCTTTCTCAGTGAAAAAAAAAGTCAGCTTCTTTGTATCGTTCTGATTCAACTCACAGATGGTCCAACCCAAGGACACTTGCAAAATATTTCCCATTTATCTTGATTCTTCTGTTTTCAGCAACGTGGGAAACTGGAGAGCCTTTGTAGGGAGGCTCATTCTCGGGGAAACTAATTTTGTTCAAAATGATGAACTACTGAAAGTTTAAATTTAAGTAATTTTTTAAAATTTTTAGGCACTTCTATATACAATACTGTTAATAGTATGGTTTCATGAGCAAAATATTTTAGCAAATAAACACTCTCTACCAGAGTGTCCACTTCCCTCTACCACTCTCCCAGTGTACTCCTAATCTTTCCCCTCATGACTCCCCCGAGATAACCTTCCTACTAAAGGCCCTTCCAGTAACTCTCTTTTACCATATTTAATGAAATATACTATACATGAATTGTATTTGTCATCAGATTTATAAAATTCAACAAAGTTAATATTTTGAACAAACTGGAGTTATATTTTTCAAACTTTATTTAAACACCTTGATTTACACAGTTGTTCATGATGATTTGTTACAGGCATCCAATATTCCAACACCAATCCTCCCATCACTGTTACCTTCTCTCCACTATTGTCTCCATTTTCCCAACCACTCTTCAATCCTGCCCCTGGAGTAGATCCACAATATTTTATTTTATATTGTTTCCATAAAATGGCTAACGGAATGATAAAAAAATTATTTCCATAGGTGAAAAGTGTATCTCACCATGAGGACATTAAATCCTTGTCTAAGGTTTTACTAAGTTGTTACGAGTTAAACCCTCTGTGTTATTGCTTTTATTAGACAATATTGGTTGGCTTTTGTATTACATTCAATCCAACTTGGCGTGCTACTACTAGGATGTCAGTGTTGTAGAGTTTGGACATTTTGTTCCAGAAAATCCAGAATATTTAACTGGGCAATTAACTGGGAAGTCACCAAGCCCCTTATACCTGGGGTTTTTGGGAGATTCAGTTTTCTGTGGTGCTCAGTCCTGAGGTGGTGGGGTTTGGCCAGAGGCATAATGGAGGGTTTGGGAGCAGAGGCTGCCTGGTCGTTGTTTGGGCAGTGTCTGGCTTGCCCCACTCCAGAATCATTATGGAAGTGATAGGTGTCTGAGAAATAGAAATAGTTGTCTGAGGAATCTTTGCAGCTAGTCGATCTCTTTCAAAGTTTATTTATGAGTCTCTGGAACAGGGCTGGTAGTGAACTTATATGGTGGTGGTAGAGGTTCATGCGGGTGGTATCTGGGTCTTTTGGAAGTGTGAGGAGGTTGGGGGACATGTACCTGGGATTTTAGGCAGATTCAGTTCTCCGTGGATTAAGAGCTGTATTTAGAGTCAGATAAAAATTTAAGTTGCTGATGATTAAATACAGAATGCAGATATTAAAGGTCTTAACAGAAGGAAAAGTCAGTGTGCGTAGGAAATAAGTGCTTTACCATCATCTGGAAGACAGGAAGGAGTTGGAATTGCTATCTATTTCAGACTTGAATCTTTAAGCCAATATGTCATCCTCATGTTTCTCTTATCCTATAAAATAAAATCATGACTGTTAACTATTTTCTGGAAAATACTATATCACTCTATACTCTATGACATTTATTCATTTTTCTGACATGTGATTATTTCTAGCATGGAACGTCTATTTAATTTATTTTTAATGTTATTTTATTTTATTATTTTATTGAATCACTGTGAGAAGTACAGTTACAATGTAGTTCATGATTGGGTTTTAGTCATACAATGTTCCACACCAAGTCCCGCCACCAGTGTACATTTTCCACCACCAATTTCCTCAATTTCCTCCTCTCCCCCGCCCCCATCTGCCTCCATGAAGACTTTTCTTCTATTGCTCTCTCTCTCTATTGCTCTCTTTCTCTCTCTTTCCTTTTGGGCATTATGGTTTGCAACACAGGTACTGAAAGGTTTGTACTTCTACCTACTTTCAGCACTTAGTTCTTGAGCTAATAGCCTAATTTTTAAAAAAAAAATTTGTATTAGTGAATCACTGTGAGGTACAGCTACAGACTTACAAACTTTCGTGCTTGCGTTTCAGTCATACAATGATCGAGTACACATCCCTCCACCAGTGCCCATTTTTCACCACCAAAGGTCCCAACATCCCTCTCACCACCCCTGCCCTGTCCCCTCCACTCTACCCTGCCTCTGTGGCAGGGATTCCCTTTTGGTCTCTCTCTCTTTTGGGGTGTTGTGGTTTGCAATAAAGTTATTAAGTCAATAGCCTAAATTTTTGTAACATTACTTTTTTGGTGAGCTTGGTCCCAAGGTGATGGAGTCTGGCTGGTAGCATGGTGGTGAGTTTAGAGTGTGGGAGTAAGGAAGTGGCTGCCAGCGCTCTGTTTGGGCAGGCACTCGGTATATCTGCACCCTTTTGGAGTGCCCTGGAAAATTCAGCCATAAAGCGGGTGATTGAATATTTTTTTGTTCCTGGTTTCTTTCAAGATTTATTTATGAATCTCTGGAGCAGGGCCAGTAGATGAGCATACATGGTAATGGAGGTAGTTTTTAAGCACAACTGGTGGGGCTTTTGGAAGTACAGGGAGGTGAGAGGAGGTAGCCCATCCCAATTTCCAGAATGCCTGGTGATTTCAGTCACAAATACCTGCATACCTAAATTTTTGGCAGATTAATTTCTTGGTGAACTTGTTTCCAAGATGCTGGGGTCCAGCAGGAGGCATAACAACAACTTTTGGGTGTCAGGAAGCTTGATGGCACTGTCAGGTGGCTGGTGCCTTCTCCCAGTAAGTCCACCCAAAGGTGCTGTGCCCTCAGGGCTCTGCCCATAGTAGAGACAGCAGTGGACACAGCTAAGACTGGGACTGGGGGTAGGGTCTGGCTGGCTCAGGTGCTCTGGACAGGCTGCTAGTGCTGTTCCAGTAGAGTCTGGCTGAGGGGGGGCACTTGTCCTGATCCTTGGGTCTGGTGGCCAGTTGGTCAGAGCCCGGGGAGCTGAAGGACTTGGAGGGGATCTTCTTCTAAGACCTGCCATGGGTGGCTGTGATGGCGGGGGCTGGTACTGAGTTGCAGGGGCATTGGCTTTAGGTGTGGCCAGGCCTGGGGCGCTTGGCAGGCAGCACATTGCCTGGGTGCCCAACAGCTTAAGCTGGCTGTTCATGGCTGGGAGTTTGGGGCAGCTGCAGCAGCTTTAACCTTAGCGGGTCTTGGAGCTAAGAAAGTGTACCCGGCTGTCCCACACCGAATAGCTGAGACTGCCCAGCCACCCGAGCCAGCTGCTCATGGTGAGGATTTGGGACACTGCACCAGTTCTAGGGCCTGTTCTCTGTGGTGGTGTCAGGCTGAACAGGAGAGGTATGCTATTTTTTTTAAAAAAAGAAAGAATATTTAACTGACACTTACATTCATCATGAAATTATGTTGAGTTTCTGAGCTGCTGTGCTCTGCAGCTCAGAGCTCTGAGAACTGCATCAGCTCCACCAGTTCTGGCACCTACAGCTGCACCACAGCCATCTGCGCTCCCTCCTGCAGTTGAATTCTTCACCTCACTGTTCTTTAATCTAAATTAGTTCCTTTTTCTGTCTGCATAACATTTTATTAAACAATAATGGTGTAAGCAGGTAGAAAAAGGAGGGCCCCATGCAATGGAATTCCTAGCGAGTGGTGAAACCACCTAGCCCCAAGGCCATCAGAACCCACCTTGTGAGCACAGGAACAAAGGCCTGAGAAGACCTTCATCTGGTGCCAAGTGACCCAGAGAAGGCTGAACTCAACTCTAAGATAAGGTTCAGCATGAACAAAGGCCAGAAAGGAATTTCAAAGAAGACCATCAACCACTTCCAACGCTACCTTCTTTGCAACCACACTAACAATGGATTTTTACCTAGGTAGAAGTCCCATGTGGGGGCACCTTGTGAAAAACCCCTGTGAAAGCCACTTTGAACAAAGGAAGCATGTGCATATGCTGCCTGAGCCCACGTGCTACATGTGCCCATGAGGCTGAGCACATGTGGTGTCTGAGCACATGAATCACACAAAACGCCCCTTCTTAGTTGTTCTGTCCTGAATGTTTTATTCTCTCTCTTGCTCTCTCTCTTACTCTCTCCCCTTTTCTCTCCCTCCTTCCCCTTCTTAAAAGCCTACAAATAAAATTTGTTTTTACTTCACTGATCGTCTCCTCCTGAAATTCACTTCAGCGCTTATCTCCTCCTGAAATTCCTTTCTAGAGAAAAGACAAGGACTCAAAAGCCCTGAGCAAGGCCTAGGACTCACTTTTCTTTTTTGCAAAGAATAGTTCCTCACTCCAGTCTGAGTCTGTGGCTCCCAGAAATATTGGGAAGCGAGGATCAACTCCCATGCTGAGAAGACCAAGCAGATGTCAGGTATGGCTTGATGGTCACCTCGTGGGGCTGGCGTGACTCAAGGTCCATGCTGTGCAGGGGCTCATCACAGGCTTTATCAGTCCTAACCTTCCCAAGCAGTTTCTGGTTGGCAGAGGCAGATTGGGAGGAAGTGACCATCTCTCTCCTCCCTGCTTCACATAAACCACCTCTGGGCGCCTACCCACTTTAATACTTATGCCAAGTTTCTGTTCTGCCACACACCCTGTGGCTCAGAGCTCTGAGAGTTGCCACTTCTCCACCTATCCCGGAGCCTGCGTGCCGCCACCATCTTCTCATCTATACCTATCTGTGTCTTCTTAAAAGTAGAAAATTACCAGCAATCCTTGCACATGTCTAATCCAGGTTTATCTCTGGCATCCCATATGATCCCCTGAGCAACACCAGGAGCGATTTCTGAGTGCAGATCCAGGAGTAACCCCTGAGCATTGCTGGGTGTGGCCTCAAAACCAAACCATCCAACCACCAATATAGGTAAAAACCCCTCTTTAAAATGGGTCATTTTACAATTTATTAATAAAATTAGAGGGGAAAATGGCTTGACTGCAGAGACTTTGTTCGTATTCTCCTGTCTAAAGCCCCTAGGAGATTTCGGGTGTCAGCACAGTTTCCCTGGGTTCTCAAAATGGCACTTTCAATGTGTACATGCAGAACACAGTGTTCCACACGTGCTATTTATTTATTTTAATGTAGACAAAAACCACAGCTGTTGATATTAGACAGCAAAACACCAACTTTAAAATAAAAGAGTATAAAATTCAATTTTTATGTGAAAATTATATCTGATCACAGGGTTTATGAGTCATCTAAGAATTTACTGAGCTGTTTGTTGCTATTCTAGCTTTATTGTTATTGTTGTTGTTTGCTGAATTTAGTTGGCTTCTTTGTTACTTTACCATCTAATTCCAGTACTTGTGCTCTGACTGGAATATCAATATTGAGGAATTAGGGAACTGTCATGTGTCTGAGTGGTCCAGACACTTCAGGATTTATAGTCTGGGCCAATGAATTGGCACGGCAGCTGTGAGATGTGGGCACAGCTGCCAGGACTTCTGAGAGTACAATGGGATAAAATATTTAAATGATATTATACCCAGTCCAAAGAATAAGAATTCTTTAAGTGGTTTGGATTCTGTAAGTGGTTTTGCTGAATGAAATGATGTGTGGGGAGGAAGCTTTCCTTTCTAACGTTTTTCTTGTTCCTCCTCCTCCAATCTTAAATCTACGAGATTTTTTTCCCTTGGTTTTTGTTTTGGGCCAAACCCAGCAGTACTTAGGACTTACTTTTGGCTCTGAGCTCAGGGAAAACTTCTGGTGGGGCTCAGGGTGACATAAAGGATACTGGGGATTGAACTTTAGGGAGGCAGCATGGCAAGTTTACTGGCTGTACTATTGCTTTCAACCCTCATTCTTTCTTTAACATATATTATAATTACTTCTCGTGAGCCAATAATAGTGGCTTTATAGGTTCTGAAGGGCCTGAAGGTCATTTGACCTCTCTCAACTGCCTTATAGGCAGATGAATATTGCAGTACATTGCCTATGACAGCTGCTTCCATTCTCCTCTTCATTTCTGGCTGCTCCCAGGCTTGACTTTACATTTTGGCAGTGATTCTTGTTGTTTCTATCACATACTATATGCCTTTCCCATGCTCAACTATCTTAGACTCAGGATGCTCAGTTTCCGAAACTGGACCCAATCTCCGGTGCTTGATGCCTGGCACCACACCTGTATATCAAATGCTTTATTTGTCTTGCAAGCCTTTTCTGGGTCACCTTATCCTTCAGTTCAATTTCATATCCGTTAAGCCTGTTTCTTTTTTATCCCTGTCCCCTACCCTGAAGCTGAAGTGGACCCTGGAGCAACTTTACAAATATTGGTAAATGGGATGTGGACAGAAATGCTGCTGGAATCCTAGTGTCATTTGTGAATATTTTCAGAGTCCATGTATTGACTTCATCATCTCTTTTTCTCAGGGCATAACATTTATACAAGTTTAATAAATTATGAAACGGTGAGAGTAACTTTTATGCATCCACATTGTAGTACTTTAATGTTTTTGATACAAAGTCCCCAACCCAAACCCTACTCCAAGCACAGTTACAGATTCTTTCCCTTCACCCCTTTATGTACCTCCAACTTTCCCTTGGGTAATAAAAGTGGTCCTGATAGGTAGCTCTTTGATGGAGACTTCTTAAAATGTTAGAATAAAGGTTCAATCCATAATCTCATGAATAGCTTTTACTTATTTGTTTCGTAACTCTTCTTTCTCTGCCCCCCCCCGCCACTTTATCTTCTGAAAACAAAATGAGCTCTCTATCTCTTTCCCTTTCTCTTTCTTTCTCTAAGCAGTGGAAGCTTTCTGATGAAGCTATTGAGCTCAGATCACAGAATATGTGGTGTTTTTCCATTTTCATGCTCTCCATTAAGATTAGCAATTCAGTGATTCTGGAGACACTGAATTGACCTTCCTAGGGGGCAGCTGACAAATATATAGGGTTGTCACACTGATTGGGGGACATTATTAACATTGAGTGGATAGAGGCGAAGGATATTCAATTTCAGTCATGTTCAGAATATTCCCACACAATGAAGAATTTTATAAAACTTTATAATATTTTGTTGCATAATTGAGTGAGTAAAACTTTATAATAGCTTCTGTCCAGATTCCAACTCTATATAAATAATAATACCAAGAAGTTTTTAAAGCAGTTTTTAATGGCTATTTACTTTTCAAAAAAATCACAATTACACAAAATTAAAAGAAAATTTTTGTTTTCTTTGGAATTTTATCAAGTATTAATTGCCATTTTGAAAGACCCACACTAAGGTAAGCCATGGCACTTGAATTAAAAATAGTCATTAATCTGCTTTTGTGGTTGTTGTAGTCATGATTGCTACTCAAGTATTTCTTTACGAAAATCCCAAATATGTACATATATGTACATATTAAAACATAATTTTTTGTAGATCAAAACAAACCTAGATCTTGTGCATGGAAAGAACATGCTTTCTCTCCAAGCTATATACCTGGACTAAAATATAAATGATTTTAGTTCTCAGTCTCACTTTTACTGTATCATTTTAAAGTATATATTTTTTGGTTTTGGATCACCTGTCTGTTCTCAGGTGCTACTTTCTGGTCTGTGTGGGTCACTCCTGGCAGTGCTCAGGAGACAATACAGTGCTGGTTATTTAACCTAGGTCTCCAGCATGTATCATTCCATCAAGTCGGCTCCTTCGCCCTAAATATATGTTCTTATACATAAATTATTATTATATAATTTATGCATAATATATAAAATACACACTGTATATTATTTGCATAATTTATTTCCCACACTATTGCATGTTTTATAACAAAGAATAACATTATATTGTAGGTATTTGACATAAATAATAATTCTAGGGGCTGGAGTAATATTACAGAGGGTAGGGCACTTACCTTGCACACAGGTAACCTGAGTTTGATCACCAGCATCCTACTTGAACCCCAAGCCCTGCAATGAGTGATCCATGAGAGCAGAGCCAAAAATAAGATCTGAGTACAGCAAAGTGTGGTTCAAAAACAAAAACATAAAATAAAAGAATTTCAAGATATAGTACACATATATAACACATATATTAAAACTGCAATGGAAGAACAGGTAGAAGACATGAAATATTTCACAGATAAATAACTGTAAGTGGCCATTCTAATACTCAACATTAGCCATCTATTTACTGAACAAATGTTAAGTGAACAGCTGCTACATACCAAACACCACAAAACATGCTTGGGATTCATCACTGAACAAAATATGCAAAGTCCTTGCCTTCTTGGAACTTACATTCCAGTGAATAGAGACAAATCAATGGTGAAGGGTGGAACAAAAGAGAGTAGGGCATGAAGAGTGATGTACAAAGTACAGTTTTATAAAGGATGGTATGAGAATTAATTTTATGTATTAACTTGACTAGGCAAAAGGATGATCCTATGCTTGGTAAAAATTGTTTAAACGTGTGTATAAAATAATTTTTGAATAAGATTAATATTTGGATAGTAGACTGAATAAAGCAGATTTTCCTCTTTTGTTGGGGGTAATTACGTGGTCAATTTTTATATCTTAATAGAAAAAAGGTATAAGTGGAAACTCCTCCTTACTATTGAGCTAGAACATCAGTCTTTTCTGAATTCAGATTCAAACAGAGACATCAATTCTTCAGTACTAAATTTGCTGGATTTTGGACTGAAGTGTGTACTATTAGAAATCCTGGATCTCTTGCTCCTTTCTAATTACTTAACTTTATCTCTCTCCATATATATAGATATAAAGATGTATATATGCATATATTTGTATATACATATATATATTTGTACTGGAGCAATAGCACAGTGGGTAGGGTGTTTGCCTTGCATGCAGCTGATCCAGGTTCAATTCCTTCTTCCCTCTCAGAGAGCCCAGAAAGCTACCAAGAATATTTCGCCCACACAGCAGAGCCTGGCAAGCTCCCCGTGGCATATTCGATATGCCAAAAACAGTAACAACAAGTATCACAATGAAGACATTACTGGTACCCACTCGAGCAAATTGATGAACTACAGGAGAACAGTGCTACAGTGAATCAAGGTTTGTTCTGTTTTACTATAAATGGACAGGTAGAATCTCTATGCTTACATGGCATTTGAGCAGAAGAAACCTTAGATGTAGGATTTAAGCTAAAGATATCTGGTTAACACAGAGACTGGCCCACATCCAAAAGAACAAAAGCAACCGGTGCTGGCGCGGATGTGGTGAGAAAGGGATCCTCCTACACTGCTGGTGGGAATGCTAACTGGTTCAGCCCTTTTGGAAAACAGTATGGACAATTCTCAAAATATCAGAAATTGAGCTCCCACTTGACGTACCAATACCACTCCTGGGAATATATCCCGGAGAGACAAAAAGAGTACAGTCGAAATGACATCTGCACTTGTATGTTCTTTGCTGCACTGTTCACAATAGCCAAAATCTGGAAAAAACCCAAGTGCCTGAGAACAGATGACCGGTTAAAGAAACTTTGGTTCATCTACACAATGGAATACTACGCTGCTGTTAGAAATGATGAAGTCATGAAATTTACAAACAAATGGTTCTACATGAAAAGTATCATGCTAAGTGAAATGAGTCAGAAAGAAAGAGACAAACATAGAAAAACTGCACTTATCTCGGGAATACAAAGTAACAGAAGGGGAGAAGAACACCAAAGAATAGTTGAGATAAGTACATGAAGCCGGCAGCACATGCTGGGGGAAAAGGCAGCTCAGATAGAGAAGGAAACACCAATTAAAGGGTGTTTGGAGGACTCGCTCGGGATGCGAGATGTGTGCTGAAAGTAAAATGTAGACCAAACAGGATGACCACTCGATGCCTCTTTTGCAAAAACCTGAGTGCCTGAGAACAGATGACTGGTTAAAGAAATTTTGGTACATCTACAAAATGGAGTACTGTGTAGCTGTTAGAAAAGATGAAGTCATGAAATTTACATACAAGTGGTACTACATGGAAAGTATCATACTAAGCGAAATGAGTCAGAAATGATTCGGAAAGAGAGGGATAGACAGAGAAATATTGCATTCATCTGGGGAACATAAAGTAACAAAATAGGCGACTAACTCCCAAGAATAGCCAAGATTAGTATCAGGAGGTTTACTCCATGGCTTGGAGGCCAGCCACACATGCTAGGAGAAAAGGCAGCTCAGATAGAGAAGGGAGCACCAAATAAAGGCTGTTGGAAGGATTCTCCCAGGATGGGAGAAGCATGCTGAAAGTAGACTATAGACCAAACATGATTGCCACTCAATGCCTCTTATGCAAACCACAACACCCAAAAGGAGAGAGAGAACAAAAGGGAATGCCCTGCCACAGAGGCAGGATGGGATTGGGGGATGGAGGTGGGAGGGATACTGGGATTCGTGGTGGTGGAAAATAGGCACTGGTGGAGGGATGGGTATTTGATCATTGTATAATTGAAACCCAAGCACAAAAATTTGTAAGTCTACAACTGTACCTCATGGTGTTTCACTAATAAAAATTTAAAAAAATCCAAACCTCTTGACAATAGTAAATGTCACTGTTACTGTCCTTCATTGATTTGCATAAGCGGGCCCAGTAACATTGTGAGTCTTGTTGTTACTGTGTTTGGCATATCGAATACATCATGGGTAGCTTCCCAGGCTTTGCCGTGTAGGCGAGATACTCTTGGTAGCTTGCCGGGCTCTCCAAGAGGGGGGGAGAAATTGAAGGTGGAGGAATCGAACTCGAGTCGTCCAGGTTGGCCGTGTTCAAGGTAAATGTTCTACCTGCTGTGCTATCAATCACTCCAGTCCGACAATATTAAATACAAAATATAAATGAATATAATACATAGAGAAAGATTCATTGAAAAGGAAACTTCCCCTGACCATGGGTTCTGTATTTATTTATTTATTTATTTAGCACTGAATCACTGTGAAAAATACCATCAAAAACCTATTCATGAACGGATTTTATTCAAACAAAGTCCCAACATGCATCCCTTCACCAGTGTATATTACCCACCACCACTGTCCCCTGTTTCTCTCCCACCCCTTCTCTCTTCTCCCTGTCTTCCTCTGTGGCAGAAATCTTTCTTCTTGCTCTTTCTCTCTATTCCTCCTTTTGTGGAGTAAGGTTTGCAACTGGGTGGCAGCTTTGGGTTATGAACGTGAGCGCCAGGGCTTACAGTGGTGCAGGGAGGTGGGAGGAGATAGCACATCCAGATCCTAAGAGAGTCTGGAGATTTCAGTCATAAAACCTGCATATCCAGATTTTCAGCAAATTAATATCTTGGTGAGGTCCGTTCTGAGACAGTCGAGTCTGACTGGTGGTATGACAGTGATTTTGGATTGTGGGACTAAGCGACAGCTGGGGGGCTCTGCTTTGGAGGTCACCAGGCCAACCCGCCCACCTCAGATGTACAAGTTTGTACAGCCTTGTGCAGGTCCGGGATTAATTGCGTCTTCTTATCTCCTTCAAGATGCATTTATGGGTCTCTGAAGCAAGATAGGTAGAAGGGCTTCCATGGTGGCACTAGAGTTGGTTTGTGAGGGTGACTGCATGTGCTTTCAATAGCATAAGGAAGTTGGGGGAGGTAGCCCATCTCTGAGAATGCCTAGAGATTTCAGTCATAAAACCTGCATAACCCAACTTTTCAGCAAGTTAAAATCTCGGTGAGGTCTGTCATGTGACAGCTGAGTCTGGCCTGTGGTATGGTGGTAATATTAGATTGTGGGAGCAAGCGACTTCCAGGGGCTCTGCTTTGGCGGGCCTATTCCCCTCCAATGTACCCTTTTTGTACAGTTTTGCAGGGGGTTGAGATTAATTGCGGCTTCTGATCTCTTTTGAGATTTATTTGTTGGACTCTTAAATGTGGCTGGTAAATGAGCTTGTATGGCTGAGCCATAGATGTTTTGTGGGTATGACTTCCACATACATAATTTTTGGTGGTTTAATTTCTCAGGAAACTTGGTTCTCCGGGGCTGGATTGATAGTACAGTGGGTAGGGCATTAGCCTTGCATGCAGCCGACCTGGGTTCAATTCCCAGCATCCTATATGGTTCCCTGAGCACCACCAGGAGTAATTCCTGAGTGCAGAGCCAGGAGTAATCCCTGAGCATTGCCGGGTATGACCCAAAAAGCAAATAAATAAATAACTTGGTTCTGAGTTGTTGGAGTCTGGCCAGAGGCACAGTGGCAATTTTGGGGTGTCAGTAAGCACGAGGGCACAATCAGGCTGCTGCCGCACTTGCCTTGTGGGTCCAGGTTGACAAGCTGGCAGTGTCACATCCTCTGGTCCCCAGTAACAGCAGCAGCAGTGGACCAGGCAGGCACTAGGTCTAGATCCAAGACTGTTACAGTATGCGACCTTGACACTCTGGGCGGACTGCACCCACCAGTCCAGCAGAACCTGACCAGGGGGTATAAACCTCCATCTTCGGTCTCCAGAGAGTTGGCACTCAGGGAGATTTTCCTCCATAATATGCTGCGGGCAGCAAGAGCTGGCCTGGGGAGGAAACGGCAGTGGGGCCGTCCTGCGGACAGTAAATCACTGGTGCCCCATGATGGGAACCCAGATCACATCCTCAATTTCAGGACCTTAACACTCGCACTCCACAGTGGTGCTAAGTTATCTTGAAGCGCCCTATTCAGACCCCTTAAAACTCTGCTGCAGTGATTCTATATTTGTCCCTTTCCTTCTGACTCATTTCACTCAGCATGATACTCTTCATGTCCATACATTTACATGAAAATTCCATTATTTCACCCCCCGCAACTGCTGCACAGTATTTCATTGTGTAGACGTACCACCGTTTCTTTATCCATTCATCTGTTCTCAGGCACTCAGGTTGTTGCCAGATTCTGGCTATTGTGAACAGTGCTGCAATGAACATCGGAGTGTAGATGGTGTTTTATTTGTGTCATATAAAAACATAGTAGAAAAATAAAACCCAAAGCTAGGGAAAATAAGGGCTGGGGAACTGGTCTTTGGTTGAAATCCACCAAAAGTGTGTGTGTGGGGGGGTGGGGGTGGAGAGTAGGTAAGATATAGAAGAGACCAGTATGACTATAATGGTTGTAAATGATCACACTGAACAAGAACTGGGTATTAAAAGTAGGTAAAGTGATATACACGACAAACTTCCAGTATCTGTGTTGCAAACCACAACGCCCAAAAGGAGAGAGAAAGAAAGTGTCTGCCATAGAAGCAGGCTGAGGGTGATGGAGGTGGGGGTAATCGAAGAAAAATTGGGGCCACTGGTGCTGGGAAATGTACATGGGTGAAGGAATGGATGTTGGAACACTGTATGACTGAAACCTAATCATAAACAGCTTTGTAAGGGTCTATCTCATAGTGATCTAATAAAAAAATATAAAACAAACAAAACTCTGCTGCTTCCCATAATGTCCAGAGTTGTGGCACCTCCTCTAGCTGGTGGTGGCACCACTGCCTCCACCATCCTAAGGAGTCCCACTCAGCAGGTTTCGTTTAATGGCACTCTCCCTAAGCCAGAATATCCAAAGGGCACCCACATTCACTCACACAGAAATTACACCAGCTTTTCAGAGCGCTGATTGCTGCCATCCCTCTAGCACTTGCTGCTGTGCCACTGCCATCTTTGGGGTTTCTGAAAAGGAATCTCGAGAAAGGAATTTTATGTGTTTCAACTAAGACTATATTGAATTTCTTTAACCTGCTTGTTTTTCTATTGGTTAAAAAGACAATGATTTTGTATCTACTAGTATCTAGTAGTACAGAATGAGACTTTTTCTCTAATTTCTTTTCATATTACAGATTTTAATCAAGCCACATATAACTATTCCTGCATCAATTCTTTCTTCCTCGTATCCGGCCTTTCCCTTTCCTACTGGGTTAGATTTGGCTTTGCTTTCAAGGATCACTTTGTGGTCTTTGTCCAGTTTTAATCTAGTGATAACCACCTTACTGACAGGAATACCCCGCATGCAGTTGTCCCATATTTGCTAATTATTTTTTCTGCTCGTTCTATCCGTGGAACTATTTAAAATTTTGTTTGGAGCTCACATCAATGGTGGCCAGGAGTTATTCCTAGATCAGTGCTTGGGCATTGCTCCTTCTGGTACATGGGGGACTATGTGGTATGGTGGATCATACCTGGATCTCCTAGATGCAAAGCATGTGTTGCATCCTGTTTAATTTTTATTCTGGCCCATGTTTTGTTACCTACTATAGATTAGTTCTGCATACTTAATCATAAAAATTAGCTCATTTCTTCTGGATCAATAGTTAATTATCTTTTCAGTAACACACTCCCCATTGAGATGCTTATAAAAATTATGGCTTCTGCCCACAGATACTCATTATCTCTCGTTATGTCATCACAGATCACACTCCTGAAGATCCAGTGAATCTGTGCACTCTAGACTAGGTTCAGAATATTTGACCTGTAACAGTGGTGTGGTGATACATGAAGGTGACCCTGGTAGTTGAAATGGGGCAGAAAGCCAGTGCATAGAGAAATCATTGACAGGTCAGTTTCTGTTTGGAAAGTGCTGATTAAGTGCATATTTGCTGCTGGGATGCTAAGATATTAGAATGCCAGGGTCTCTTAATGAGTGCTAAAAGTGCTAACAGGGCCATAAGCTCCCATTCCTCAGCATTTCCCTCCCCATCCTTCATCTCCTGTCACTGCCTTTCAGACCAGAACAACTAAAATGTTTTCCAGTCCCTCTTCAATTCCAACTATCAGAAAGCCAAATACTTCTGGCTGGGCCCCAAGTCTTAGGATATGCGCTACTGAAGTGAGCACGGGGGACCCCAAGTCTTCCACTCAACTATTTGAGGGAGTCTCCCAGACTTGGTGTGGGGGTTTACAACGAGGCCCTGTCTCCTGTTTTCCCTCCCTTTCTCTTGCCTGTAGTAGTATCCATGGAAATGGCCAATCAGGCTACCAGAATACCTGGCTGAAAAGCTACAAGACACTCACTTTCAGTATTGATTAGTGTTTCAGTTCAACAAAAGATAGAAAAAAATTCTGAGTCAGTCTCACTACACTAGTAAGCAGATACTGTATGTAGTACAATAGGTTTGTTGGTGGGTTAATACTTGTGAAAGATAAAGAGGTAAGGATGGTGAAGTCTCTAGACATTTATGTATATGTAACACTTGAGAAGGGATGAAAGCATTTAGATAGGTTGTGTCAGCCAATCTAGGAGAGAGCTATGGGGTAAGTACAGCCCATTAGAGAAACCCTACAGAGAACTGAAATGTTCAGGTGTTAGCATCTTTGCTGTTCAGTCAATTGTCCAGAGGCTGCTTCAGAAGTGCCTATCCTCAGCTCAGATGCTGAAGCAGATCCTGTTGGCACTGCAGCTGGAAACTGTTGACTAACCAGCTTCCTCACTACTGAAAGGTAAGTCTTTCCTGCAGAATGAATTGAGTAGCGCGGTTAGCTACAACCAACCTATAACCCTTCTAACGGTCAAAGATTAGCAATAATGGAAAGTATCACCATCTGATGCTCCCAATACCAGAATTGTGACTTGAGCTGGTTTCCGTTGCCTTTGGAGTCAATGGCTCCCACACTGATTTATTTATTCTTCTAGATATTAGTCAAGATTCTCCCTCAGTTGCAACATATGTACTGAATATATATCTCCATATTTATCCTTTGCTCTAGGAGTCTAGTCGTAGAACAGTAAGGAAGTAAGATTCTGTCAAATTACATAATGACTGAATTATTACACACTGGTGTATATATAGCCATGTTTTCTTCAAGCATATCTCTAGGAATGTAAGATATAGTAATTATAGTGGATACTATCATTTGTGAAGTGCCTGTAATTTTAATAGCATAAACATTAAGCATCATGATAACTTGATTTTGAATCCTGCTTCTGACATTAAGATTCTTTAGAAGTGACTATCTCCAGATCTCAATTTCCCCATTTGATAAATAGTCATGATACAGTACCAATTTCCTATGATCATTGTGAGGTCAATTGATATAAAAATGCATGTAGAGTACTGGAGAGATTGTAAAGTGGGTAGTGTGCTTGCCTTGGATGTGGTCCACCCGGAGTTGATACCTGACATCCCAAACAGTCCCTCGAATCCAGCAGGAGTGATTTCTGAGTTGAGACAGGAGTAACTCCTGAATATTACCAGGTGTGGCTCCCAACACCCCTCCCCTAAATGCATGTGAGGTGCTTGGTATAACCTAACACAAATACATAGTTAATGATGGTTGGTTGCTATTCTTGAGTGTCATGTCCAGTACATTATCTCACTGTTTTCTACCTGATTTTTTTGTTCCTTTCCTAAGCACTGCACGTATCCTTCTTTAAAATCTCACTGAGACTATACTTTTTATGATGGTTTGAGTCCATACCTGGCTATGTTCATGGTACTAACTCAGTGCTCCTGGATTACTCTTGCCAGCTCCCAGGAGAACCTATGCAATGCCAGGGATCAAACTATGGTTGATCACATGCAATGGAAACACCTTACCTGCTGTACTCTCTGGCCAGAGAACATGTTTTAAGACATTTTAATGTTACTGGTTAAAAATTTTCCAAAACTAGAAAAGTGTTATTTGAATTCACCAAGGCATGCATGTGCTTAAAGATTTACTTTTCCAGCCACATGGGCTTGTCATAAAATAAAAACTTAGCGATGAATTTCATTCATGATTTTCTAGTCTCTTACCTTTATAGTCTTTTATATCCACTATTGTCATTTCTTGACTGCTTTGAGGCCACACCCAGAGGTGCTCATGGAACACTCCTGGGTGGGGTTGGGAGACCATGTGTACTGCCAGGGAGATTGAACCCAGGTTGGTTGTGAAGGATTTTACTGGCTCTGGTCCTCTGATCAATTTATTCTTGGCAAAATTGATTTACTGTATTTATTAAATGCCATTATTAGATTCATTAGTACTTTACTACTGAGGAGAAAAAGATTATTAAACTATAATATTGTATCAATTTCAGAACCATACTACTTTTAATTAAAATGTGGGAAATGTTTATTTTGAAGAGGTGAAATATAGTAGTTTATTTCAAGAGTCACTGCCTCTTCTCATTCCTTCCCAAGTATTTGCTGATGTATTCTTTTTGGAGATTTAAAGATTTATGGGACCAGAGAGAAAATACAGCATATTAAGGTGCTTGCCTTGCATGTAGCTGACTGAGGTTCTATCCCTAGCACCACATTTGGGTCCTTTAAGAACAATCAGAAGTGATAGCTGAGGACACAACAACAATTAAGCCTGATTACTACTGGGTGTGGTCCCACGTAGCCCCCCTATACAAAAAAAGATTTAATTTCAGGCCAGAGAGATATTACACTTATCTTGAACACAGTCGACCCTGTTTAAATTTTCAGCACCACTAGGAATGATCCCCTTGCACAGATCCATGAGTACTGCAAAATATGGCCCCCAAACAAATTGGATATTGATTCACACTTTCCGAAAATCAACTTTTCTGATTTCAATACCTACTATTTTGACTAGATGCTCAAGGTTAAAATTCAGAGCATCTCAAACAGGTGATGTTAAGAATGTGACTAGATGGTAGAATAAAAGTAAAAACTGGTGGGTTAGAGAAAAGATAAAGTCCAAATTATCAATCATTGTTTTCAGTGCTCTTTTTTTCAAACTTGAAAAACCTTATATTGTAAGGAAACAAGTATCTGGATTTGAATTGGGGCGCAATTTCCGGGGGATTATTTTTGGGCAATGTCCACAGGTGTTCAGCGATTCCTCCTGGCTCTTCACTCAGGGATCACTCAGAGAAGGACTTTGGGAACCATGTAGGATGCTGAATGTCAAATCTGGATTGACTATACACAATGTGAGCACCTTACCTTACCTGTGTTAATCTCTCATCAGCTCCGATTTGGCATTATTTTTATAAAAACCTGAAAGATCTTAAATAAGCTTGAGAAAATATCACAAGGCAAATTTTATTTTCAGCTTTTCAAATTACAAAAATAGGAGCATGTCAAAAATACAGTCTAGTCCATAGAAGAGCAGTTCCAGTCATTTGAAAGTTATTATACAGAGATCAGATAAGCAATTCATACACAAGCCCCAAAATATATGGCTGGTGAGTAGTATATAACCACTTGAATTCAATTATTGCTTTTTTTGTTATTATTTATTTACTGAATCACCGTGAGAACAATTACAAAGCTTTCAGGTTTAAGTCACAGTCATACAATGATCAAACACCCATCCCTTCACCAGTGCACATTTCCCACCAGAACCCCAGTATACTCCCATCCACCCTTCCCCCTGTCTGTGAGGCAGATCATTTTCACTTAACTCTCTCTCTATACTTTGATTACATTCATTATTTTGACAAAAGATGCACCATTATTATTTGGAATTTCCCCCCCAACAATCAGACCTGCTGAAAAGGCATGGTTAGATAATTTGTTTTCTATTGCAGATTATGCTCGAGCGGGCCCAGTAACGTCTCCATTGGAGACTTTGTTGTTACTGTGTCTGGCATATCCAATACTCTCGGTAGCTTGCCGGGCTCTCCGAGAGGGGCGGAGGAATCGAACTCGGGTCGGCCATGTTGGCCGCTTGTAAGGCGAACGCCCTACCCGCTGTGCACATGATGTCTTGTGGCCTCTATTATGATTTTGGATTTCTGATATTTTACTAATTAAGTCTGGAGGGATTTCTGCCCAAAGCTGCTGGGTTCTGAGATTGGTTTGTGTGCCTCTGGGATCACAGTCGTTCCAGAGCCGGAGAGCCTCTCGTGGGAGGCAACTCGTGGTCTCGGCACAGCGGGAAGGATGGACCGGTTTCACCCCCTATCCCATGAGGCCACGGGTGCCCCAATTATTGCTTTTTAATATGCAGCTTTTACTTGATACTGTTCTCCTCAGGGGGAAAGGCAGTATTTGGGTACTCTATTGCTGCTCATGCTGTAGTTTTAAAAGGTTCATCTGAAACTAAAGTTTACGTTGAAATTTATGTATGTACAAGGAGGTATGCTCTAAATTTCAGTTCCAACTCTTTCTCCAATGTATTCTTTAGGGCAAGAGTAATGAACTACTTAAGTTTCCAAGTTGATGATAAGTATTTTGAATTTCTAGAGACAAGGTAAAGTTAAAAATAATCAAAACAATAAATTCAGGACAGGCAAAAAGTTTCAGTTTAAGCAAAAATCACAATTAGGTCTACTTTATCTTTAAATTTTGAGACAAATTTTCCTCCAGGTCCTTGAGATTATGAAGCGCTACTTTTCTCTATTTTCTATTTATAAAAACAAAGTATCACATAACAGGAACATGTTTTAAAACAATCTGTTTGATGATAAATAGAAAAATAAATCATAAAATTAAACAATTTAAAATATAATAAAATTAACAATGTAAAACACAGAAAATAAATCACATGTTCTGGGAGCATGTATACACAGGATAGTTTTGTCCTGAAGTTCACATGGAAGACTTAGAAATGAAAGGTATCCCAAAGAGATATGAATGGCTTTGTTTTCAACCTTCCTATCAGGCATTGCTGCAAGGTCAGGTTCATTGCTTATATCTTACTCCTGGGTTATTGAATAAATTGAGAAATCCATTGGCATTAAGTATGAGTTGAATTAGAAAAATCTTTAAAATTTCTTCTTATAACAAAAGGACAAGCATGATCATTAGCAGGAACTTACCATAGTTAATTTCAAAAAATAGGCTATATTTTTAGGAGGTAGAAAAACAGTATCAAACTTTGCCCTTTTGGCTACTCCTCTTTACATTTGATTGAGCTCAGATCCCTACATTTCTCACTCCTCATTCTCCCACTAAAGCTATTAGTCTTACTTCCATTTATCCCTTACAATTATAGACATGGGGCTGCCAAGAAAAATCTTTTTTAGGAATTCTTCTTTTAAGCCCACTATATCAAGTACTCAAGTATCATCAGAGAACATTTAAGCCCCCTTAGTAATTAATTTAATTTATAAGAAAACATGCCGACATAAAAATTCATATACAAAGACTGCTGAACATTTCTATACATGATTCTATTATGTCAGAATAGTTAGTAATCCTAAATAAGTAATATTTTCCTTGATCTGACTTGTAAATACCTCAAATGAAGACTGTATTAACTAGTGTATACTATAGTAGGTCTATGTGTCTATGTCCTAACTTTAAAATTTACCTTATAAGAAAAAATACCACTTACTCCCAGAGGGTTATATTCTGCTAATTATCCCATAGATAGTATTATGAAAGGATGTCACCTTTGCATTAAGTTGGGCTCGTAGTAAGTTAAGTGGAGAAATCACACATTCAATATACTGCAAGACATGCTAAAAAAACTAGTCTCAAAGCTCTTAAGGTCAACTATCCAAGTTGAAGCAGCTAGCAATGTTGCTGTTTGAATAAAAAATTAAAGCAAATAGTTTCAGCACATACTAACTTATCATGTCTTCAAAAGTAAATTAATTCACATAAATTTGTTGCTGGAACTAAAGGATCAATGCAAAATAGACTTTTGCCACTTTAATTACAATACCAATCTTGAAAACGGAAACAATCGCTTGCAATTTTCCACACAGTGCTCTCAGGCGAGGACTGAGCAGTTAGCAGGAAATTCTGGTTGAAGAAATGCTGCTTATTTCCATCAAACTTCACGATTCCACTGGTCACAACGAGGACCGTAGTCTGGGCTTGAGTAGCATGTTCTTTAGACCCAGCCCCAGGGTAGCGGGGAGAGAGAGAGGGAGAAAGAGGTAAAGAAAATGAGAGAAAATGAGAGTGAATGAGTGGGAGAACGCAAGAGGGGAAAAAGGAGTGGGAGAAAAACAGAGGTCAGTTTCTATTTTTAAATATGAAGATTTGAGGCTTAAGCTACATGGCTTTTTACTAAAGACTGAAAAATTTTCATGTACTTTTTTCACCTTAAGCATGATCTTGAATCTGCATGCTCAAAGTTAGAAAACTAAACAATCATTTCAAAGATAGTAGAAGTATTTTAATTCCAGAAATATTTGGCGTGCACTAAATTTCACAATCACTTGATCACTTGATATCCCGTTACTCATCGATTTGCTCGAGAGGGTGCCAGTAACGTCTCCATTTGTCCCTGTTGCTTGATAGTAATAAAATAACTAACCCAAAGAAATGTTATATTTATACAGGAAACGAATGGTAATAAAATAAAATAATAAAAGATTTTATGGACCTTTTTACAGGTTACAGGACCATTTGTTTTCTGTATGTGTATAACATTTCCTTGGGTTATAACAGAGCTTTTGCATATTTTGCTTCTTAAGCTAGTGTTTTTTTGTTTATTTATTTATTTATTGCTTTTTTGGATCATATCTGGCGATGCACAGGGGTTACTCCTGGCTCTGCACTCAGGAATTACCCCTTGCGGTGCTCAGGGGACCATACGGGATGCTGGGAATTGAACCCGGGTTGGCCGCGTACAAGGCAAATGCCCTACCCGCTGTGCTATTGCTCCAGCCCCACTAGTATTCTTCTAAAGAACTAAAAAGGGAAAAATAGCCATCCTATTTTGATTGTTAAAGTTATACTTTTGAAGAACTAAAATCAACCTGTCCTAAACTATTTAACATACTTAGAACGCCACCTAGAGGTTAATCCTATAAATTGCAACAATTTACCTAGAATCAAATTCTATTTTGAGAAAAGGCACTTTACTGGATCACTGTAATCCATTGTTCATCAATTTACTCGAGTGGACGCCTAGTAACATCTCCATCCCAGCCCTGAGATTTTAGCAGCCTCTCCTTACTCGTATTTTCCAACGTTGCCGTATTGGAGGCTCTTTCAGGGTCATGGGAATGAGACCAGTTATTGTTACTGTTTTTGGCATATCCAATACGCCACGGGTAGCTTGCCGGGCTTTGCAGACAAAAAGGCACTTACCAGAGTAAACTTCTTCCATGAAATTTTAGTAGGTTGAAAGTTAATAAAGTAGGAAGATAGTTAATAAAACATATGGAATGATTTTCTATGGAGGTATTTCAAGACACACAAACCTCACTACTTTATAAAAAGTGGTAATTTTATATCAACAAAAATTATATCTAGTCTCAATTTTCACATAACTTTTAACAAAATATAATCACACAAGTCACAAAAACCTTATGTGATGATCTGAATTTACTCTAAAGGAAGACTAAAGCCTGTTACAGCTGATATTTTCATTGTATTTAACTTGTTTAATAAAGTAATTAATTCTATTATTAAAAAGATGTTGCTTTTGTTGTTAAAGCTCAGTGATCACTAATGTAAAACAAAGGAAAGTACTTGTCTTACCATGAACTGGTTGGCAATCTAACACATTGATCTGGAACTCACTAGAAGGCAACATGTCAAAAAAATTCAACAGGGCATCCAGGCCTGTAACAATATTTCCATTCCAGATTAAAGTGGCCTTGTCCAGATACAGTCTGGTTAATACCTATGAAGGAAGGAAAAGAGAAAAGACTTTTGATCTTGACCAAACATATTTTTTAATTGCAGCAAAGTTGATTTACAAGGTTTACTTGCTTACTTCATGTGTGCGGAGAGTGGTCTCAGCATGGTGGTGGCTGGTCCTGAAGATCTTCGGCTGCCGGAGCCCCGGTCGGGGCGGGGAGGAAAGCTCAACCCGCTCCCCTCCAAGGGGTCCCGGCGAGGGACACCCAGGCACGGGGGCAAAAAGCCTGCAGCGTTCTCGTCCGGGATCTGGATTTTATAGTCTCTGAGTCTTGGCCGCTGATGGGATTACACGGCGCCAGGGGGCCAGGTGGTGGGTGTGACCCCCGCCTACTGGAATTTGGAGGATCTGGGTGGAAGATGCTCGACTCCAATCCGAGTAGGCTTGGAGGTCTCGGCCCCGGAACCCGCGTGGCTTTGTCCCTCTGCCAGTACCTTCATGTGTGCGGAGAGTGGTCTCAGCATGGTGGTGGCTGGTCCTGAAGATCTTCGGCTGCCGGAGCCCCGGTCGGGGCGGGGAGGAAAGCTCAACCCGCTCCCCTCCAAGGGGTCGCGGCGAGGGACACCCAGGCACGGGGGCAAATAGACTGCAGCGTTCTCGTCCGGGATCTGCATTTTATAGTCTCTGAGTCTTGGCCGCTGATGGGATTACACGGCGCCAGGGGGCCAGGTGGTGGGTGTGACCCCCGCCTGCTGGAATTTGGAGGATCTGGATGGAAGATGCTCGACTCCAATCCGAGTAGGCTTGGAGGTCTCGGCCCCGGAACCCGCGTGGCTTTGTCCCTCTGCCAGTACCTTCATGTGTGCGGAGAGTGGTCTCAACATGGTGGTGGCTGGTCCTGAAGATCTTCGGCTGCTGGAGCCCCGGTTGGGGCGGGGAGGAAAGCTCAACCCGGGGGTCACACCCACCACCTGGCCCCCTGGCGCCGTGTAATCCCATCAGCGGCCAAGACTCAGAGAATATAAAATGCAGATCCCGGACGAGAACGCTGCAGTCTTTTTGCCCCGTGCCTGGGTGTCCCTCGCCGCGACCCCTTGGAGGGGAGCGGGTTGAGCTTTCCTCCCCGCCCCGACCGGGGCTCCGGCAGCCGAAGATCTTCAGGACCAGCCACCACCATGCTGAGACCACTCTCCGCACACATGAAGGTACTGGCAGAGGGACAAAGCCACGCGGGTTCCGGGGCCGAGACCTCCAAGCCTACTCAGATTGGAGTCGAGCATCTTCCATCCAGATCCTCCAAATTCCAGCAGGCGGGGGTCACACCCACCACCTGGCCCCCTGGCGCCGTGTAATCCCATCAGCGGCCAAGACTCAGAGACTATAAAATGCAGATCCCGGACGAGAACGCTGCAGTCTTTTTGCCCCCGTGCCTGGGTGTCCCTCGCCGGGACCCCTTGGAGGGGAGCGGGTTGAGCTTTCCTCCCCGCCCCGACCGGGGCTCCGGCAGCCGAAGATCTTCAGGACGCAGCCGCGCGACATCTTATCAAAACTTTATTTTTATGACATCTTATTATCTCATTCCTACTTTGGACAAACTTGCAGGCTATCGAATGTAGCCTGCCCACAGGGCAGAGTCTGGCGAACTCCCCGTGGCGTACCAAATATGCCAAATACCAGTAACAATGATGGGTCTCATTCTCCTAAAGAGCCGTGAATATAATGTCAGGGCTAGGATGAAAGAGACGTTACTGGGGCCTGCTCGAGGCAATCGACGATTAACAGGATGATGAAATGAAATGAAAATGAAAAACTTGCTTACTTGCTTAAGGGGTACAATTTTGCATGATCAAAATACGCAACACACCCACCATCAAAGTACCACAAGAGTCCATTGGACACCTCACCCCATCCTATACTAAGTTCCTCTCCTGGATAAATATTTTATAGAAGACTGGAAAATTCTAAGTGGTACATAAGCATTTTCTTATTTCCATCCATCTCTAATAGTACCTCCCACTGGATGACAATGTAAAGATAATCTACCTTATAATCTTGACCTTACTCATTATCTTACACCTAAAGTTTTCCCTTTTTTGTATCACTAGAGCCACAATGAGAAAACTTTGCATCCATACTGGAACAGAGTTTCAAAGTTTCAATTCCAGTATTAAAATGATTAAATGATGACAGGTTTCAAATATATGCAATCCCATTATACCAGTATACTGGAAGTATAACAGTATACTTCCCTTGTCTAATATGAAAATTAAGAAAATTTTCAAAAAATCTATCCTTGCACAGTACAATTCTAGTGTTTATGTACACTTGAGTCACTTAAATGTTTGAAATACTTTAATGATGCATGTATGTGGGTATTGTGTCTTGAAGCTTTCAAAAGTAAAATACAAAAAAAGTATATTTCATCACCAGACTAAATAAATTGTTTAATTTTCATCCAAGTTAAATGTTTGAATTAAGCAAATAATGTGTCCAAGTGAATAATTCCTGTGATTTGAGTTCACAGCAGAGTTCTGCCTTATTTGGGCCTTAATTTGTTTATCAAAGACTCTGTTTAAATAGTCCTATGCTGACAAGTGATGAAGCAAGACATTGGCACATATGAAAATAACTAGTTACAGTTCAGGGACAAAATAGAACACAAGAAAACTGATGAAATGATAATTTGTTCTGTTGAAGAAATATTGCAAATATTCAAGGCATGTGGATTCTATTTATGAGCTGGAACAAGACCTGCCAGCTCTAATCAGAAATTATCTATTAAAATATAAAATGAGGGTCTTCTTCCTCTCCCAGGTCAGTCAATAATCGAACACAGGACTTGGCTTTCTCCGCGTACGTGCCCCAGGCGTCCTCTAGGACCCTGGACGCTTACCAAACCTGAGCCTTTTCCTGTTCATCCCCAACGCTGTGCCTGGTCTTCTTCCTCCCCCAGGCCAGTCAGTATTTGAACCCGTGACTTGACTTTCTCTGCATATGTGCCCCAGTAGTCTTCTAGGACCCTGGGATGCTCACCATCCCTAAGCCTCTTCCTGTTCGTACCCAACGCCGTGCCCGCTCTTCTTCCTCCCACAGGTTGTACCACCCAAACATACCAGGTACACGTAGGGGGCATGGCCTTTTCAGAAGTGGGAGTGGTCTCTGTAGAAGTAGGAGTGGCCTAATTTTGGGCCGTAGGTAATTTACTCATACCCAACAATCTTGTGTAACATCTCAATCTACATACCTCCACACAAACAAGAAAAAACAACACAAATTCCCATCATGAGGGGAGGATGATGAAAAGAGTCCAAAAGCTTCAGTAGGTGCTACTCACCGAAGGGACCTCTCTGAGAAAGAATTCAGATATGAAGTAATGAAGATGTTCAATGAACTCAATGAAACAGTGAGACAGATATCCAGTAAATTAAAGTAGAACATTAGAGAAACAACCGAGAAAATACAGGAAGAAATGAGAGCAGAAATGGAAAGCTACGCACAGAAATGTCACAAATATAAGATTCGGTAGATGAAATAAAAAACTTAGTCTGTGCCCTCAACAATAGAATGGCAAGAGCTGTAGACAAAATCAGTGAGCTGGAAGATCAACTCCATGAAGCCTACAAGCAACAACAAACAATGGCAAGAGAACTCAAAATAGCTCTAGAGTGAATCAGAGTCCTAGGACATGATTCCAAGAGGAACAAATTAGAATCATTGGAGTACCAGAAGGTCAGAGAAATAATCCCAATGAAAAAGCCACGGTTAAACAAATCATTGCTGAACAGTTCCCAGAGCTGGACAATGCAACCATTCAGATTCAAGGAGCCCGAAGGGTGCCAGCTAAAAGAGACCCTAACAAAAACAATCCAAGATATATAATAGTTAGAATGATGAATGCCATGGATAGAGATACAATACTGCAAGCAGCAAGGTCAAAGAAGGAAATCACATACAAAGGAGTACCCCTTAGATTCACAGCAAACGTATCAGAGGAAAACCTGCACGCCCAAAAGCAATGGTGGGATATAGTGAAAAAAAAAACTCACTGAAATGAATGCTTCACCAAGAATACTCTATCTGGCTAAACTCTCACTAGAACTCAAAGGAATGATACAAAATTTTGTGGATAAACAGCAGCTCAGGAACTTCATAGACTCAAAACCAAACCTAAAAGAAGGATTAAAGGGGCTACTACAAGACAAGACGAACCCTACAAGCACAACAGACCCTTACAGAACGATGACACAAAACCCCGTAACAATAATCTCTCTCAAATTCAATGGTCTACATTCACCAATTAAAAGACACAGAGTGGCAAAATGGATTCAGAGACAAAACCCAACATTCTGCTACCTATAAGAAACTCATCTGAACAGTCAGAGGAAACACAGACTCAAAGTTAAAGGATGGAAAACAATCCTGCAAGCAAACAGATTCTTAAAAAAAGCTGGGGCACCATACTAGTCTCTGACAACACAAATTTCAGATTGAAAAGGATTAGAAGGGACAGTGAAGGCCATTTTCTATTCATCAAGGGATACGTACAACAGGAAGAAATCATACTCTTAAATATATATACACCTAATGAGGGAACAGCTAAATATTTTTAAAAAAACTGCTAATAGATTTTAAGGAGGACATTGCTAGCAACACAATAGTAGCTGTAGACTTCAACATCGCCTTATCACCTCCGAATAGATCAACAAGAAGAAAACTCAGCAAGGAAACATTGACTTTGAAGGAAGAAATAGAAGAGGATTAAAGACCTTTATATCCCCAAAAGAAGAAAACAAATTCTTCTCCATGCACAAGGAACATTTTCCAAAATAGACCATGTGTTAGGAACAAAACATACCTTAATAGAATCAGGAAGATAGAAATAGTATAAACAATCTTTTAAGACCACGATGCACTGAAGATAGAAGTGAATCACACACAGACATGGAGAACCAAATCAAACACCTGTAAATTAAACAACTCAATGCTGAACAATGAGTGGGTCAGGAAGGAAGTCAAGGACGAAATCAAAAGATACCTGGAAATAAATGAGAATGAAGACATGAGCTAACAGAACTTATCGGTTGCAGGAAAAGCCATGTTAAGGGGAAAATTTATAGCTCAACAAGCATTTCCCAGGAAGGAAGAAAGGGCCCACATAAACAACTTGACCTAACAGCTCAAGATCTTAGAAAAGGACCAACAAAAGGAACCCAAACCAGGCAGACAGAAAGAGATCATAAAATTTAGAGCAGAAATCGACCACATGGAAACCAAAGAAACAATCCAAAAGATCAATGAAACAAAGAGCTGGTTCTTCGAGAAAATAAACAAGATAGATAAACCACTAGCAAGACTCACAAAGAAAGAGAGAGAACCCTAATAAACCGAATCAGAAATGAGAAGGGTGATATCACAACAGAAACCAAAGAAATTCAAAAGATCATCAGAGAATACTTTGAAAGTCTGTATGCCAGGAAACAAGAGAACCTAAAAGAAATGGATAAATTCCTGGATTCCTATAATCTCCCAAGTCTGAATCAAGAAGATCTAGAGTACCTGAATAGTCCTATTAACATCAAGGAAATTGAAACTGTAATTAAAAGTCTTCCTAAAAACAAAAGCCCAGGTCCAGATGGATTCACTAGGCAATTTTTCCAACCACTTAAAGAGGACCTAGTGCCAGTTCTTCACAAGCTTTTCCAGGAAGTTGAAGAAACAGAAACTCTCCCCAAAAGTTTCTATGACACCCATATCTTTCTAATGCCAAAAGGAAACAAAGACGCCACAAGAAAACTATAGGGCGATATCCAGGATGAACACGGCTGCAAAGATTCTCAACAAAATACTAGCAAATAGAACTCAACAACTCATCAAAAAGATCATACACTATGACCAAGTGGGATTCATCCCGGGGATGCGAGGATGGTTTAACATTCAGAAATCCATTAACATAATCCATCATATCAACAAAAGAAAAGATAAAAACCATATGATCATATCAATAGATGCAGAGAAAACATTTGACAAGATCCAGCAACAGTTTATGATGAAAACTCTCACCAAATTGGGGATAGAGCGGACTTTCCTCAATATAGTTAAAGCCGTCTACCACAAGCCTACAGCAAGCATCATCCTCAATGGGCAAAAACTGAGAGCCTTCCCTCTAAGATCAGGGATGAGACAAGGACGCCCACTCTCTCCACAGCTCTTCAATATAGTACTGGAAGTACTTGCAATAGCAATTAGGCAAGAAAAAGATATTAAAGGCATTCAGGTAGGAAAGGAAGAAATCAAGCTCTCACTATTCGCAGATGATATGATACTATACTTAGAGAACCCTAAAGCCTCTACCAAGGAGCTCCTAGAAGCAACAGATTTGTATAGTGTAGTTGCAGGCTATAAAATCAATACCCCAAAGTCTATGGCTTTCCTATATGCAAATAGTGAGAGGAGAAAGTGACATGAAGAAAACAATCCCGTTCACAATTGGGACCCAGAAAATAAAGTACGTAGGAATCAACTAAACTAAGCAAGTAAAGGACCGATACAAAGAAAACTACAAAATGCTACTTCAGGAAATAAAAGAGGACATGAGAAAATGGAAAGATATCCCCTGCTCATGGATTGGGAGAATTTACATTGTCAAAATGGCAATATTCTCCAAAACATTGTACAAATTCAATGTGATCCCTCTAATGATACCAATGACATTCTTCAAAGAAATGGAGCAAACACTCCTGAAATTCATATGGAACATTAAGCCCCCACGAATAGCTAAAGCAATTGTTGGGAAAAAAAGAAAATGGGAGGAATCAAGCTCCCTAACTTCAAACTCTACTACAAAGCAGTAATAATTAAAACAGCATGGTACTGGAACAAAGGCAGAGCTGAAGACCAACGGAACAGGGTGGAATATAATGACACCTCCCCCCAAACATATGATCATCTAATATTTGATAAGGGAACAAGAAGGAGAAGTGGAGGAAAGAAAGCCTCTATAACAAATGTTCTGGCAAAACTGGACAGCTACATGCAAAAACTGGGCTCAGACCACTGCTTAACACAATGTACAAAAGATCAAAATGGATTAAAGATCTCACCATCAGACCAGAATCCATAAGATACACTGAATACAAGGTTGGCAAAACCCTCCATGACACTGAAGCTAACGGTATCTTCAAAGATGACATGCCACTGGTCAAGCAAGCGAAACAGAGATAGATAAATGGGACTATCTTTAAATAAGAAGCTTATGTACCTCAAAAGAAACAGTGACCAAAGTACAAAGACAGACTACAGAATGGGAGAGGATATTTGCCCAATACCCATCTGACAAGGGGTTGATATCAAGGAAATACCAAGTACTGGTTGAACTCCACAAGAAGAAAACATCCAACCCCATCAAAAATGGGGTGACGAAATGAACAGAAACTTTTTCAAAGAAAAATAGAAATGGCAAAAAGACACATGAGAAAATGCTCTACATCATTAATCATCAGGGAGATGTAGATCAAGACAACAATGAGATATCATCTCACACCACAGAGACTGGCCCACATCCAAAAGAACAAAAGCAACCGGTGCTTGCACAGATGTGTCGATAAAGGGACCCTCCTTCACTGCTGGTGGGAATGCCGACTGGTTCAGCCCTTTTGGAAAACAGAATGGACGATTCTCAAAAAATTAGTTCCCATTTGATCCAGAAATACCACTCCTGGGAATATAACCCAGAGAATCAGAAATGTACAGTTGAAATGACATCCGCACTTCTATGTTCATTGCTGCACTGTTTACAATAGCCAAAATGTGGAAAAAATCTGAGTGCCCGAGAACAGATGACTGTTTAAAGAAACTTTTGTACATCTACACAATGGAATACTATGTAGCTGTTAGAAAAGATGGTAAAGGTAAAGGTAAAGCCCCTCCCGTTGATCGTCGATTTGCTCGAGCGGGCCCAGTAACGTCTCCATTGGAGACTTTGTTGTTACTGTGTCTGGCATATCGAATACTCTCGGTAGCTTGCCGGGCTGAAGTCATGAAATTTACATACAAGTGGTTCTACATGGAAAGTATCATGCTATGTGAAATGAGTCAGAAAGAGAGGGACAGACATAGAAATATTACATTCATCTGGAGAATATAAAGTAACAAAATAGGAGACTAACACCCAAGAATAGCCAAGGTAAGTACCAGGAGGTTCAGTCCATGGCTTGGAGGACAGCCGCACATGCTAGGGGAAAAGGCACCTCAGATAGAGAAGGGAACACCAAGTAAAGGGTGTTGTGAGGATCCTCCCAGAATGGGAGATGCATGCTGAAAGTAGACTATAGACCAAACATTATTGCCACTCAATGCCTATTTTGCAAACCACAGCACCCAAAAGGAGAGAGAGAGAGAGAGAGAGAGAGAGAGAGAGAGAGAGAGCAGAGGGGAGTGCCCTGCCACAGGTGCGGGGTGGAATGGGGGGGGGTAGGGGTTGGGAGGGATACTGGGATCCTCGGTGGTGGAGAATGGGCACTGGTGGAGGGATGGGTACTCAATCATTGTATAACTGAAACCCAAGCACAAAAATTTTAAGTCTACAACTGTACCTCATGGTTTTTCACTAATAATAAAAAATAAAATAAAATATAATATAAAATTAAAGGTGGAAATTAGGGGAAAGTGCTTTGAATGAAAATCCCCTTTACTAGTACTATTAGTATTAGGAAGAATAGGCTCTTTTTACTACTGCTAACACAGCATACTAAGTTGAAAAGATCCATGAGTACCTGTTAAAACAGAATCTTTGATAAGTGTACTAAGGTCCAAATAATGTAAACATCAGCTGTTTAGTCAAATCACAGGAATTATTCACTAGGACATATTATTTGCTCATCAAACATTTAACTTGGATGAAAGTTAAACATATTTATCTAGTCGGGTGATGAAATGTATTTTTTTCTATTTTACATTTGAAAGCTTTGAGACACACTACCCACTGTCACGCTATTGCACCTGCCCCATTTCATTAAACATCAACTAGCAGGAACTTTTATCTTCTACCTTATGAAAGGCTTTTAGAGATATTAACTCCTGTATTTACAGTATAAAGTTCACTAAAACAGTCCTATGTTTATAAGCGATGAAGCAAGATATTGGCACATATGAAAATAGCTATAGTTCAGGGACAAAATATAACACAATAAAACTGATGAAATGATGACTTCTTCTGTTGGAGACACAAAATATTCAAGCATGTGTGTATTCTGTTTGTGAGCAGGAGCAAGAACTGTAAACTCTAATCAGAAATTATCTATTAAAATATGAAATGAAAGGCGGAAATTAGGGGAAAGTGCTTTGAATTTGTAAAAGCCCTTTACTAGTACTAATACTATTTTAAACATATTGGGCAAACTACGGGGCTAAGAAAAAAAGTAACATAGTTAAGTAAATATATGCTGTACACTATGCAGTATTTAAATAAATTCCCACTTACTCCCCCAAAAATAAAATGAAGTTAGGAAAAGCATGAAACTTGCCCAAGGTCATGGAGCTGGATTAAGGCAAAGCTGGGATAAAATTCCAGAACCCACACTTCCATCAGTATCATAACCACATCTTTCCTAAATAATGTTCATTTTTCCAAAAAATAAGAAATCCACAATTATCATTTATGCAACTCCGGTGAGTTGCTAACTCACCCCAAATAAAAAACAAACAAAAAAGCAACACACGGGTATTTAATCAAGTAATAGAGTCTAACACTCACCTGTCTTCTTTTATCCATTGTCTCGTAGTAAATATTGACAAATTCCTCAGCAGCTCTACATGCTTGATCTACATGAGTCTTAAAATCCTGTAAGAAAAATTACAGAAGTGTATATTACCACCTCTCCACCCCCTCACAAATGCACAATATCAAACAGTTGAGATTTCAACGACTTTGCAGGTTTATGTATGAACACATTTCTCTCATAGAAATTTCTGGGGTTTTTTTTCGCATTGTTGGGATTCAAACTCAAGGCTTCACACATGCAAGGTAAGTACTCTGCCACTGAGTTACACCCCTAACTTCTAAATCTTGATTTTTTAAAGTTAGGGCTCAAAAGTTTATTCACTTGACAACTGGCAATTCAGGCATTCAGTATTTTGCAAAACCTTCATATTAATGAAGTAATGGCAGAAAGGGGGAAGGGGTGGGAGCTACCATTTGGTAAAGTAGGGAAATGTGTTGTCTTTTTCTTTTTGGCTTTTGAGCCACACCCAGGGGTGAACCTGGATTACTCGGGACTCTGTCTCCTCTTGGGGAATGGGGACCATATGGGAATTGAACCTCTGGTCGCAAGCGAGCAAAGTGAGTCCTATCCGCTGAACTATCTCTCAGACCCCTCTTGTGTTCTCTTTTCAAGGTGAAGTTAAGGCTAAATTAAAAGATTTCCGTATGCAAAAAAATTATAGAATAAGAATTATATGTCTGCAAGCTACCTAAAGAAACAGTACTTGAGAAACTTCTCGAACATTAATGTAAAAATTCTGCAGCATTTGTAAAGAATTTCAAAACCTATAAGACGGAACCGCCGGCGTGGTTCAAAAGCCAAAAAGCAAAAGAGAACACACTTCCCCGCTTTAACAAGTGCCAACAACCGCACCCTCTCTCCCCCAGCCTCCCCCAGCCATTGATCTACCCTAGACTATTACTATAATTAAGAACCAGCACAAGTCAGTAGAGGTCCCGCTGGGATTCGAACTCAGGATCTCCTGTTTACTAGACAGGCACTTTAACCAGCTAAGAACCAGATTCCGATCTCCTGGGCGATCTAAAGTTAAGAACGGAAGTGAGACTGCAAGCTATAAAAAACGGAACCTAACATTGTCACCTCTAGCTAGTGCTCAACTCAGGATTCTTTCTAGGACCTGAAAGCAACTTGCTAACTCGGGCCGGAGGTGGGGGGCGACAGAGAGACTGCAAGAGGGGTCAGGGACTCAGAGAGGGGGCTTGGAACGCAACCCCGCCTTAGAGACTGCGGGCAAATTCCTGATTCGCTTCTTCAGCACGTGATCAGCGAAGCCGGCACGAGGCCCCTCCCTTGAGCTCCCTGCTGTCCACCCGGACACTCACCAGAGTTCCGGCCATCGGGGTGTCGGTAGTGCCCTGTTCCGGCGGCCTGAGGGTCACTGCGTCTTCACGTGTTTGGCTTCAACAACTGTCCGCAGATCGGTTATTTAGGAAGTCAACAAAAGCCGCCAATCGCACAGAACGCCCCGCCCGCCCAATTCTCTCCCGGAAGTAGCTCGGTCCGTTGATAAAGCACCCCGATGTTCCAAACTAAACGCACTAGCTTTCGGTTCCGATCGTTCGCGCTCCCCCCGCCTGATGCGTTCACTTGTTTGATACATCTTCTGGAAAAATGGATACTCTTTATGGGAACTGGATACTTTTTATGGGAAAGCTTCCATTTCCCTCGGCCATTACCCACTCGGCCCCAGGATAAACGAAGGCATAAAGGGTCCAATAGAGGGTTTTCTTGGCCTTAGGAGGCGGCACCAAGATTGCTGAACACCAATGAGAAACTCCAAGAGAAAGCTGCAGAACCCGCCAGGCCAAAAGGTCGGAGTCATAGGAAAAACGGGCGCAATCCTTTCGCGCATGACTGTTAGAGAACAATCTAGAATTCTAGAACATCCTGGAAAACAAGTTCTTGCCAGCATTAAACGGCCCCATCTCGGTAGTATTCCTAACTGCACTCCCTATTTAATCTTATGCTTTTCTAAGTAAAGGGTGCATTCAGGCTGTTTATTTTTAGTTTCAAATCTCAAACGAAAATCAGTTACTAGTGGATTCGCCACCTTCTACCTGTTGGCTAATGAGAGAGCTGAAATTTTGCCGATTGATGTGCAAACTACGTTGTTCTAAACACTAATCCATACTGACATTACGTACAGAAAAGGTGCTATTATTTTGTTATTTTTTCCTTAAAGGAATAGGTCATCTGTCCCTGATTATTAACTCATCTTCAGGGAATGCAACTACCCCAGCCACCGAACACTCTCCCGAGTAGTCTGTAAAACTGCCCATTTCAAAGCTACTAACAATTTAAAAGTTCTTAAATCAACTAGGTATCACTAGAATTTTACCTCCAGCTACTAGTTTGTTGTGAATCATGATAAATATGACTTCCATGGTACCTTCTTTGATCCTCCTCATGCTGGTCTCTCTGGGATTGCAACATCTTTTTTTTAATCTAACCCTGTTTCTTGCCCTTTTGTCTGGCTCTAGAGATGGTTATTACTTGTTACTTCCTAGTGTCCTCTTTGCCTTTCTGAGTGATTCCTGTGGGATTCTCTTGCCCTTGGTGTTTCACTTTATCCCACGAGCTCTTAGATATGCATATGGTAATAAAGCTCCATGTCATAACAGCCCTTCCTTATTTCTATACTCTGGGGTCAATTCAGGGAATTTGGCAAATTATGACTCTGAGGCTATACTCTCAACCTCACAAACTCACAGAACCCCAAATTTAAATGCATCATTCTTGCTTCTCCAATCTTTGTCTTATTTCAGTCATCTGTGATTGAATTCTTGAAACCTTTTCATTTTTCATACCCACTCCCCATAATCCTAATCATTTGCTTATTCAGTAATCATTTTTAGCACCTTCTATAAATCAGATGTTGTACAAGGCTTTTGATATGGAGATGTGAACAAAATAGACGTGATTCATATCCAAATGAAGTTCAAAATGGAAAAGGTAGACCCCAAAGGAGAAGGAATTACAGGAAAGTTTCATGTTGTCCACTTCTGCCCATTCTTCAAAGCAACATCTCCCTCATTCACTATGTGCTGTCTCCTTTCCTCTGTATACAAATGTTGAGTTTGATCTCTTTATTCTCATGCTATCCCCTCACGGATATCCCCCTTCATCAAATTCCACTAACCGGTCAACAACTTGCTCTGTGCAGGGCAGGGAGAAAGCTCAAAGGAGTCTTCTGAGAATTTCATCTTCAGCATTCCCCAGTCTTCAGCACTACTGAGTCTAGGGCCATCATAAACTCAGGTTCATCTAGCATGACTAAACATAAACTGGAATGACCACAGGGCATTGAGCACTTCTGGGGGAAGCCCACTCCCAAAAACCCTAAGTTAGTCTGGTTTTAGTTTACTTTTCCAGATTTTATACCCATTGCTCAACAACGTGGACAAAATTAGATACTACTATTTGCCAAAAAATAATTCATGCTGACTACTTGGTACATAAATGCTTTTTATAAATTAAGACTATAGAATGTGTCTGATGTTTAGTACAGCTTCAATTAAACCTGACAATTCGTAGAAGGGAAAATGTTGTTATTTACATTTTTAAAAATGATTTAAACTTAACTCTCAAGAGGTTAAATTGAATAAGGTAACATAGTTACTAGACTTAGGATTTGAAACCACAATTGTTTGAACCCAAACTCTTTGTCCTTAGAAACTACTTGTCATGCATTTGCTTGTGCTATCCTTGTTACTAAAAGTATTTACCTTCCATTTCAACCTGCTCTTGAGGAGACTGTGTAAGTGTAGCCTCCTTTATGAAACTTTTCACCTCTTTGATCTCCTGAACCCCGAATGATGTGATCTGTCCTGTGGCTAATGGTATTGGGTAATAATCTGAGGAGTAGATGGCTTCTGGCACAGAAAAGGAACAGATGAGCTAAATACAGAGGGAATACCAGGTTTTTATGGGGTGTGTGTGCGAGGTAGGGGCGGATGGGCCACACAATCTGTGACCAGGGCTTATTTCTGTCCTGATAGTGCTCTGGAGAACATATGTGATGGTGTGGATTGTTAGGTTGGCTAAACAGAAGGCAAGAACCCTATTTGTACGATTGCTCTGGACTAATACTGAGGTTTTTCAGTGGGATAATTTCACAAGAGTTTGTGCAGGGCAGGAAATTAAGTAAACATATAGAAAACAATATTAGGCTCTGATTGCTGAGACCAGTGAATTTATTTTTTGGTTTAATTTTTTATATAGGGGTACTGCTATTTATTCAGCCACTGATTAATTGAATTGAATTAATTGAACTGGGCTTGAACCAATTGAATTAATTAATTGAATTGGGCATGAACTCCACCTTACTTTTTTCATTTTTTATAATTTTATTAATTGAATCACCATGAGAGTAGTTACAAAGGTTTTGGATTTAAGTCTCTGTCATACAGTGAAACACCCATACCTTCACCAGTGCCCATTCTCCACCCCCCAAACCCCAAAATACCCCCATCCCACACCCTTCCCCTACCTGTGGGGAAGATGATTTCTACATTACTCTCTCTCTGCTTTGATTACATTCAATATTTTGACACCAGACCTACCATTATTATTTGGGATTTTACCACAACACTCAGATTTTTGAAAAGGCAACCATAGACAATTTGTTTTCTATTGCTGGTTATGAATAAAATATGATGGCGTGTGGCTGCAGTAGTGGCCACACGATTTTGAAATTCTGAAATTTTAACAATTAAATCTGGAGGGATTTCTGCCAAAACCTGCTGGGTTCTGAGATTTGTTCCTGACTCTCTGGGATCATGGCCATTAAGCAGCTTGATCAGGAGCCAGAAAGGCTGTTCTTGGGTGGTGACTCAGGGTCTTGTTGGGAAGGAGAGGAAAGGGCCGGCTCCATTCACATCCCGTGAGGCCCTGTGTGTCTCATAACTGAGGACCCAAACCTGACTGTCCAATGGCCTCTGGAGGATGGTGGCCACTGAGCTGCCTAGTGGGACCAGGTGGAGGGACAGCACCCTTTCCCCCATGGGGTGGCCCGGCGATAGTAACGTACTTCGCGGTCCGGACACATTTCTGCCAAAAGTCGCTGGGTTTCAAGATTTGTTTCTGAGTCTCTGGGATCATGGCCATTAAGCAGTTTGATCAGGAACCAGAGAGGCCGTTTGTGGGCAGTGACTCGTGGTCTCGTTGGAATGGGAAGAAAGGGCCAGCTCCACCACCATCCCGTGAAGCCCAGCGTATCTCATCACTGCGGGCCCAAACCTGACTGTCCAGTGGCCTCTGGAGGATGGCAGCCACTGGGCCGCCAGGGGGAACAGGCCAAGGCACGAAACCTATTCCCACCTGGGGTGGCCCAGCACCAGTAACCTACTGCAGGGACTGGACGCATTTCTGCAAAAAGCCCCTGGGTTCTGCAATTTGTTTCTGTGTCTCTGGGATCATGGCCATTAAACAGCTTGATCAGGAACTAGAGAGGCCATGCATCCAGTTATATAGCTGATCTGAAGGTGATTTGTGGGTGTGTCTCCCACATACCTAAGTTTTGGCCATTTACTTTCTTGGTAAACTTAGCTCCAAGTTTTTGGGGTCTGGCCAAAGGCACAGCAGCAATTTTAGGGGTATCTGGAAGTCTGAAGGTGCCATCAGGCTGCTGATGCCTCACAGGTACAGATTGACCTGCTGGTGGCACCATACCTCCTTTTGGTCTAATTTTAGTTTTATTTTATTTTTATAAAGTAGTTCACAGTATTTGATAACATTTAATCTTTGAACACCAATCCCACCACCAATATACATTCCCACCACCATATTTTGGATGTTTCCATCCCAAACTCCAACCCTTGTCACATGCAGAATCGAAATAAATTATTTTGTATTGTTTGTTATGAATAAACTGCTGAAATGCTCCAAAAATTTTCCTTAGAAGAGAGTGTGGGGAGATTGTTGTATTTCACCCAGGACCATTACACCCTTCTATAAAAGATGACTAATATGTTGTTAAGGGTTAAGCCTTGTGTGCATATATATATATATGTATACATATACATATATATATAGAGAGAGATGAAAAATATGGATAACGTCTAGTGGTGCTCAAGGGACCATAAGCAGTGCTAGAGATTGAAACAGGGTTGGTTGCATGCATGGCAAGTGCCTTAACTCCTGTACTATCTCTCTAGACCCAAAAGACTTTTAGTACCTAGAAAAAGATGGCCATTTTCTATTAATAGCCAATCCTCATTTCCCTTTTTTCCAGCTCCTGGCATTACCTATCTACTTCCTGTTTCTATGAATTCACATATATTGGGCATTTTACATAAGTAGAATCATACATAGGCTGGGAGAAAGTACAGTTGTTGGGGCATATGCCTAGGATGGGTCCAAGTTAGCCTAGGTCCTAGAAGCATACAGTACTGCCAGCATGGCCACGGTATTGCTGTCATTGCAGGACAAAACAGCACCACACCCTCAGCCATTGTATGGAACTGTCAGGTGGTTGGCTAAGAATGACCAGTGGCGCCTCCTGTCTCCTGAACACTGCTTGGGAATCCCTGCTCCTAAATAAATAAATAGAATCATACAGTATGTGATCCTTTGTGTCTTAGTATACTGTTGTTTAAGTATCATTCATGATGTAGCAATTATTCCTTTCTCTTTTTTTTGGTGGGGAGAGGCCACATATTCTGGTTTTGTGGAAAGGGGTCTATTCCTATCTTGACGTTCAGGGGTACTCCTGGAGGTTATGGTGCTATCATGTCATACTAAAACCAGGCCTGCTGCATACAAATCATACTCTCTAATCTTTTGTGCCATTGACCTGACAATATTCAATTCATTTTAAGTGCAAATAATGTTCCAGTTTCTGACTATATATACTGTATCTATCCACCCATTAATTGATGATCATTTGGGTGTCTTCGATTTTTTAGACATGAATGATGTTCTTATAAACAGTTTTTGAGGACAATCACTTAATCACTTAATCCCCGTTATTCATCGATTTACTCGAGCGGGTGCCAGTAACGTCTCCATTCATCCCGGTTGCGTGCTAGTGTAGCCCAATGGTATCTGTTCGTTCTAGGAACATGCAGAGCCTCAAACCGATCATTCAGGGTCTTGACGAAGAAGTCTGACCATCTTGTAGGTGGGCATCCACGTGATCTTTTGATGTCCTGTGGAATCCAATCAGTAATGGCTCTAGTCCAGCGGTTGTCTGTAAACCTCATTACGTGTCCAGCCCATCTGATTTTTGATGTCTTGGCAAATGAGACAGCGTCCCTGATTCTTGAGCGTTGACGAAGATCAGAACTCCGGATTCTATCTCTCATTTGAGTGAATCGTGATATTCCAAGCATAGCTCTTTCTATTCCTCTTTGAGAGACCCGAATAGCGTTCTCATCCTGTTTTCTAGGGTCCAGGTCTCTGAGGCATATGTTAATGCAGGAAGAACAGTGGAATCAAAGAGATGTGCTCGTAGCTGGAGGTTCTTTGTCCTTTTAACTCCCGGGAGCGCACGGCCGCATTTGCGGCTGCGCGACTATTTATTTACTTTTCTCTAAGTTTTCAGGGTACCTTTAAATATCCCACCCGCACAGCAGAGCCTGGCAAGCTATCCGTGGTCTATGCCAAATAGACCAAATTGATATGCCAAATCCAGTAATAAATGGATCTCATTCCCCTAACTCTGAATATGGCAGAGTCGAGAAGGATATGGAAGGAAAGGCTGATAAAATACCAAGGCAGAAATAGGCTGCCAAAACGAAGAAAAACAAAAATGATTGTCTGTACTTTTAATGCTCGTACGCTGGCATCTGCTGCATCCATTGAAGACCTTATGGTACAAGCGCAAAAGATCAAGTACGACATCATTGGTCTGACCGAAACGAGAAGACATCAATCACATCATGCCATTTTCGACACTGGAGAAGAACTGTTCCTTGGAACATGTGATAAAAGAGGCGTCTGTGGTGTCGGTATCCTTGTCAACACAAACTTAGCCACGAGCATTGATTCATTCGAATGCCTAACAACCCGAATCGGACGATTACACTTGAATAGATGTGGCTCACTACCGACAGTTTCTATCTTTGTTGTCTATGCACCAACATCCAGTTATGGTGAAAGAGAAACTGAGAAGTTCTACATGGAGCTGGAGAAGTTCTATAAAGAAGATCACACCTTCTACAAGATCATTGTCGGTGATTTTAATGCCAAGATAGGACCAAGAAGATCAGTCGATGAACTCCACATTGGGACCCATGGCCTAGAATGGAACAAACAGGGTGACAGACTGTCTGAGTTCATCAAGTCAACCAATACCTTCCATGGTAACTCACAGTTCCAAAAGGCTGAATCTAAACGTTGGACATGGGAGTCTCCCGATGGACGGTTCCACAATGAAATAGACCACATCATATGCAATCGGCGATTTTGCCTAACTGATGTTGCTGTTGTCCCAAAATTCCAAACGGGATCAGACCACCGTCTTCTTCGTGCAAAATTCTACCTCACAGAATGAGGAGAAAAGAATGCAAGGTTTAAGAAGAGGACTCCCAGAACGACCACCAACTGGGAGCTCTTTGGCTCTGTTGCAGCAACATGGGAAGATGCCGTCATTAACAACATCGATGAGGAATACGATTGAATGATTCAGCACCTCCATGATTGTGTGAGGAATGCCAAGAGAGAGATAACCACAAAAAACCGCCTTTCTTCGAACACTCTTGAACTTATTCGCCAACGTGACTTGGCACATGCCTCAGGCAACCACAAGCGAACATCTGAACTGGCAAAACAGTGCAGAGAAGCCATCAAGGATGACCTCAAAAACAGGAGAGCAGCAGTACTGGTAGATGCGGCAGAAGCTGGGAAAAGCATTCGTAATGCCCGCCTGTCCTTCACCAACTACAAAACCAAGATGACTGCCCTCTGACATCATGATGAATCTATCACATCTTCCAGAAGGGCAATGGAGAAGATTATTCATGATTTCTACTCAGATCTCTTTAATAGCCACGTCCACTTGACCACATACCACATACCACATGATGGATATGTCGTTCCCAATGTTCTCCCTTCCGAAATCCAACATGCCATCTCGTTGGTAAAGAAACAAAGAGCACCTGGCCCAGACAAGATCAGACCTGAACACCTGAAGAACTTACCATCAGTACTCATCAATGCATTGGCTCGGCTCTTCACACGCTACCTGTCTGAATGCAAGGTTCCATCCCAATGGAAAACCAGCAGGACTGTACTACTATACAAGAAGGGAGACATCCACGACATTGGCAACTATCGCCCAATCTGCCTATTGTCTGTCGTCTACAAACTGTTCACTCGAGTCATCCTGAATAGGATTAGCAGAACACTAGATGAAGGACAACCATGTGAACAAGCCGGATTCCGAAAAGGATTCAGTACCATCGACCATATCCACACGATTACTAAGCTCATTGAGGTTTCTCAGGAGTTCAAGATGCAGCTCTGTCTAACGTTCATTGATTTAAAGAAGGCCTTTGATTCTGTTGAGACGGAAGCGGTCATGGAAGCCCTAGCCAATCAGGGCGTACAAACTCAATACATCAGGATCCTTCGTGAGCTCTATTGTGGATTCACTACCAAGATCTCACCATTCTACAAAGAAATAATCATCCATATCAAGAGAGGGGTTCGGCAGGGTGATACCATTTCACCAAAACTCTTCAGTGCCACCCTCGAGAACATCATGTGACGACTGGAATGGGAAAGCATGGGAGTGAAGATAGATGGTCGGCAACTACACCACCTCCGCTTTGCTGATGACATCGTTCTAATAACACCAAACATCAGCCAAGCGGCACAAATGCTGAACGACTTTGACCGTGAATGTGGAAAGGTTGGACTACAGCTGAATCTTACGAAGACAATGTTTATGAGAAACAGCCTTGTTCCTGACACTCCATTCGCTCTCAACGTTGTTGGGGTTACATGGCAGTTGGAGGGTGTAACTGTCTAGCTACTGACAGGTGCAGTCCCAAACCGTGCAGGCTTGGAGATCTCAGCCCCGGGTCCCACACACCTGGGTTCCTCTGCCAGTTCTGTTATGCCTGAGGCTTATCCAAATGTGTGGAGAGTGGCCTCAGTATGGCCTTGGCTGGGGCCTGGAGGTCTTCAGCTGTTGGGCCCTGGCGAGGATAGTCAGTCACAGGGTAGGAGACTCTGCCTTATGTTCTCCCGGGAGCTTGTTGACAAAAGTTTCTATTTTTTGCTGGACAAGAACTGAGTGTTAAAAATAGGTAAAGGGATATACATGCTAACCTTTCATTATCTGTATTGCAAACCACAATGCACAAAAGGAGAGAGAGAGAGAGAGAAGAGAGAGAGAAGGCAGGTGTGTGGAGGGGTGATGGGAAGGAAACTGGGATCACTGGTGCTGGAAAATGTGCACTGGTGGAGGGATGGGTGTTGGAACATTGTATGACTGAAACATAATCATGAATAACTTTGTAAGGCTCTGTCTCACAGTTATTCAACAAAAAAATTTAAATAAAGTTTCCAATTCTTGTGGGTAGTGACTTAAGGAGTAGAGTTGTTGCATCATATGATAGTTTGTGTCAAAATATCAAAAGTGTATTGAGTAGGGGCTGGAAGATAATAGAATAGGTAGAGCTTTGGCCTTGCATGCCAACAGCCAGGGTTTCAATCCCCTGACCTTTCATAGTCCACACCAGATGTGATCTCTGATCACAGAACCAGGAGTAAGTCCTGAATATAGCAGGCTGTGGCCCACCACCCCACCACTGAAAATTTTTACTGAAAAAAATATTGAAGATATGAATATCTTGATTCCAGTCCATTATTTGAGCAACATTCAATCTAGCATATGCATTAATTTATTTTGTTTTGATTTGGGGAACTGGCAATGAAACTGAGGGCCTCACATATTTGAGGTAAGTGCACTATTGCTGAACCACAGTTCCTAAATAGAACAAATATAGAGGATCCCCAACAAACTATACAAAATGTTAGGTTTTTATAGGAAGAAGGAAGCAGGAACAAGGAAGTTGTACTAAACCAAACATGGGTTGGTTTTTGCAAGTTTACTTTCCTTCAGGCAATGACTGGAGTTCTCTAACCAGTGCTGATAAATAAGGCAATTTCTGGTTGATGGGTTTAAGATTTGGTTTTTTTGAGAAGCAAAGTTGTAATTAGATTTTTGGTTTGGTGATACGAGGTTTTATCAGAAGTGACTCCATCTTGAGCTGTTCTGCTTTTAGTGTATATTTAATGTCTTAGAGAACTTTCAGACTGTTTTTCACCGTGCTCCTCCATTTTACATTCTCATCAGCAATAAATGAGAGTTCCAAATTTTTCTATATCCCAACCACTACTTGTTACTATCTTTTAAAAAATGTTATAGTGCTATTGGAATGTGGTATCTCATTTTTTGACTTATACCTTCCTGGTGTGTGTTGATATTCAGCATCTCTTGAGGAACTTATTGGCTATTTATAAATCTTGTTTGGAGAAATGTCTATTCAGATGCTACATCTCCTCTACTTAAAAAATTTCTTGTTTGTCTTTTTTGTAATTGAGTTTTAAGGATTCTTTAGATAGTCTAGATTCAAGACACTGATTGGATGTATGGTTTACATATTTGTTTTTCTTTGTCTCTCATTCTGTGAATTGTCTTTTCACTACTGCAGAACTGTGAAAAGGGGCATGGGAATAGGTGAATAGGTCAAGTTACAGCACTGCAATGCTGCTTTCCTTAATGTTTGGTAGTTTTCTTGAAAAAAAAAAAACAGTCCTCAGAGTTTTGCAGGTGTTTGCTTAATTTGTAGAGTTCTGAAAACGTTTATGTTGACAATTCTTTTTCAGTGTTTTTATTGTTTTAAATAGAGATTTGTATTTATAGACATCCTTATTCTGACATTCTAGAAGCCCTGCCTAGATAGCACTTTTGTATGTCCTTTAAAAGACATTATTATAGCCTCCTTTTACTATTTCTATTCTTTAGTAGACTTTAAGTTCCTGTGGCTAACATTTTGTGTTTTTCATATATTAAACACTTACCCACATTACTAGCACTGAAAGAAATCTTTGCACAAAGTAGGTGGTTCAATCTGAATGGTCAAATAAAATTTCCTCCTCCTTTTAGCTTGCTTTTATCCCTATTCTGAGTCCATTCTGAAAGAAGTGAAGGTGTGAACTAATTTTTTACAAAGGGAACTTTTTCTTCAAGTCATGATAGAAGTGAGAGAATAATCCATTTTCACCTCATTACTTTTCAATTGCCTCCTCTATGGGGTATTCACAAGTTTTATCTTCAGGGGAGAACAATTCTTTCAAGTCTCTGCTGGAAACTTCTTTTTCTTTAAGTAATTATTTTCAGAAGCAAAACGTACAATAAGACTTTTGTATTGCTTGAAGCTCTTGGGTTCTGGGAAGTCCCACTAAGACTCCAGCTCACCCAGTCTCTAAATTTCTTAGAAAAATGTGAACTATGATTGTGAAGACATCATAATGTAAGGTTCAGACAGGGGCACATATTTAATTAAGGCAAAGAGGAACTGAAATCTTCAAATTTTCATTGCAGATGTGAAGTCTTCATGAGAAATGTGTATTTCTTTCTTACTTTCTTCCTATTCCCATGAATTTAGTAAAAATAAAAGAAAACAAAAAAATAAGAACAAATGTGTTCCCTCTTTCTGAAAAGAAGATAAAATTTTATCAGGAACATAATACAATAAATAACCATTTTTTCTGTTCTTTTAACTTCAATGATGTATTTTCTTGGTATTTACATACAAATACAAAAGATTTTCCTTGTTTCTTGCTTTATGTAACTTTTCCCATACCATTTTACTTTCAACCCTTTAAATCTCTGTGTGACTTATCTTGTGTCTTGTTTTGTTGATATTTGGGCCATACCTAGCAGTAAACTGAGGGCTTACTTCTATCTCTGGGCTCAGTATTCACTCCTGGTGGGCTCAGGGAGCATATGGGATGCTGTGGATCTAACCTGGGTCAGCTGCATATAAGGCAAGCACTGTACCTGCTGTATTATTGCTCCAGCATCTGTATATTTACTTTGGTGGATATGTATTGATATCTCATTAAAATGTATTTGTTTGTATTTTGTGGTTGCATAGATTGAATCCAGGGTCTTATATATTCAAGGCATGTGCTCTACTACTAAGTCACATCTTTTACTACTCATCATGGTTTTAATTTACATTCTCCAATATCTTATAACTTCAACTCCTTTTTATGTGCTCATTTGTATAATCTACAGTGAAAGCTCTGGATGAACATTTTATTTTTTTTAAGGCTAACAGAATTAGCTGTATTTTATTTGCCATTTTAGATTTAACATTTATTCCTTGTTTTTTTTGCGAAATACATGGAATTGATAAGTAAAATGTATTATTACTCAAAATGTATTACTATTTTGGACTCTAAACATTGTTCTACTACTAGGGTTTACGTTTCAAAAAAGCCCATGTAACACAATCTGACCTGAAAGCCACTTTTTGCTTGTCAACACTTGGTGTAAAGAAGGATCCCTCATCTCCACTCTATATACTCTGGGTGTTATCACCAAAGGTACTGTCATCGAGGTGAACGTCAGTGAGTTGGGCCTTGTCACACAGGAAGGCAAAGTTATTTGGGGTAAGTAAATTTGTTCTAGAAGGTTGCTAGTAATTTACAGTCCTAACAGAAAAATCCCTTTCAAGTTGATAGAAAATACACAATAAATTTAGTTACAAACGTTGAATACTTAATTATAATATAAATCTGATTGAAATCTATAGGAAGGATTTTTTATGTAGGAGTACTGCTATTTATTCAGCCATTGATTAGTTGATTGAATTGGGCATGAACTCCACCTTACTTTTTTTTCATAATTTTATTCATTTATTTATTTTTCTTCTTATATTTATTTATTGAATCACTGTGGGAAAAGTTACTAAGCTTTCAGGTTAAAGTCTCAGTCATACAATGATCAAACACCTCTCCCTTCACCAGTACTCATTTTTCACCAACCAAGAACCCCAATATACGCCCCCCTCCTAACCCTCCCAGTGCCGGTGAGGCAGATGATTTCCACTTAACTCTTCTCTACATTGATTACATTCATTATTTCAACAAAAGATGCATCGTTATTGTTTAGAATTCCCCCCCCCCCACAACAATCAGAATTGCTGAAAACACGTTATGAAATACTTTGTTTTCTATAGCTGGGTATGAGAATCATATAATGTCATATAATGATTTTGGATTTCTGCAAAGAGCCAGATAATTATGAGATTGATTTCTGTGCATCTGGTGTTATGGCTATGCTGGAGAGCCACTCGTGGGGGGCAACTTGTGACCACGGTAGGGCGTGAAGGACGAGCCGGTACAGCCCCCCTTCCCATGAGACTGCAGTTGTCCCGTCACCACCAGCTCAGACCTGGCTTTCCAATAAACTCTGAGGTGACGGCCACCTTGCTGCTGGGGGCAGGGAAAGGTGGAAGGGAGCAACACCCTTTTCCTCCTGGGGAGGCATGGCACTGTAGTTTAACACATGGTCCATTCACTTTTCTGCCACAAGCTGCTGGGCTCTGGATTAAGTCCTTTTGCCTCTGGAGCCATGGCCGTGCCAGAGAGCCGCTTGTGGGGGGCAATTTATGATCTTGGTAGGGCGTGAAGGACGAGCAAGTACCGTCCCCCTTCCCATGAGACTGCAGTTGCCCCATCACCGCTGGCTCATACCTGGCTTTCCAATAAGCTCTGAGGCAGCAGCCACCTTGCTGCCAGGGGGGAAAAAATGCGGAAGGGCAAAACATCCTTTCCTTCCCGGGGAGGCATGGCGCCATAGTTTAACGCATGGTCCATTCACTTTTCTACCGCAAACTGCTGGGCTCTAGATTAAGTTCTTTTTCCTCTGGAGCCATGGCCGTGCTGGAGAGCCGCTTGTGGGGGCAACTTGTGATCTTGGTAGGGCGTGAAGGACGAGCAAGTACCGTCCCCCTTCCCATGAGACTGTAGTTGCCCTGTCACCACCGACTCATACCTGACTTTCCAATAAGCTCTGAGGCAGCGGCCACCTTGTATGCATTCCAGATGCATTTCTGCCAAAAGCCGCTGGGTATCGAGATTTGCTTCTGAGTCTCTGGGATCATGGCCGTTAATTAGCTTGATCAGGAGCCAGAGAGGCCGTTTGTAGGCGGCGACTCGGGGTCTCACTGGGATGGGGAAGAAAGGGCTGGTTCCACCCCCATCTGGTGAGGCCCCATGTGTCTTGTGACTGCAGGCCCAAACCTGACTGTCCAGTGGCCTCTCGAGGATGGTGGTCAGTGGGCCTCCAAGGGAAACAGGCCAAGGCATGAAACCTATTCCCACCTGGAGTGGCCCAGCACCAGTAACCTGCTGCAGAAACAGGATGCATTTCTGCCAAAAGCCTTTGGGTTCCGAGATTCGTTTCTGAGTCTTTGGGATCTTGGCCATTAAGCAGTTAGATCAGGAACCACAGAGGCCATGCCTCCAATTATATAGCTGAGCCGGAGGTGGTTTGTGGATGTGTCTCCCACATACCTAACTTTTAGCGGTTTACTTTCTTGGTAAACTTTGCCCCAAGTCTTTGGGGTCTGGCCAAAGTCACAGCAGCAATTTTGGGGTTATGAAAGTCTGATGGTGCCATCAGGCTGCTGATGCACTTGCCTCACAGGTACAGATTGGCCTTCTGGCGGCACCATAGCCCCTGAACATTTTATTCTTTAAAAAATTTGGATAATCTATCTTCTTTAAAATTGATTGGTAGGGCCTGAGAGACAGTACAGGCATAAACCTTTAAAATTGATTTGTAAGGACTGAGAGAGTACAGGCATTAAGGTACTTGCATGTGTATGACCCTAGTTCAATTATCTGAGCTCTGGCAGGGTCAATTCCCAAGCACAGAACCAGGAGTAGCTACCTAGCACCAACACACCTGGCTCAGCCTCTTCCCTATCTTTTGATTTTTAGGATACTTTCTATATTCTATATTTAGGATACTATCTATATTTAGAATACTATTTATATTCCTTTGGTCAAATAAATGAACTCCAAATCTGTGACTTGCCTTTTTACTTTCTTTCATTTTTTTCTTTTTGCATTTTTGGGTCACACTGGGCAATGCTCAGGGGTTATTCCTGGCTCTACACTCGGGAATTACTCCTGGTGGTGCTTGGGGGACCATATGTGATGCTGGGGATCGAACCCAGGTTAGTCGCATGCAAAGCAAATGCCCTACCCACTGCTCCATCCCTGCCTTCTTACTTTCTTAATCTTTGATCTTTGATGAATAGAAGTTTTACATTTTTGTGAACATAATTTATCTTTTTTTATCCTTTTAATGCTAGTGCTTTTTGTGGGGTGGTTGGGCCACACCAGGCTTACTCCCACCCGGACTTACTCCAAGATCTGTGCTCAGGAAACAATCACTTGGTAGTGCTTGGAAGACCATATGCAATGCCAGGAATTAAGTCTGGGTTGGCTACATTAAAGCCAAGCATTTTACTCTCTGTACTAGCTTTCCTGCTTTTTGTGTCCCCAATTTTTGCTTGACTCAAAGAGATTCTTCTGTGCATTATTGATTTATTTTTCACATCATATCGTAATCTGTCTTAAGCAAAAATTTTGTGTGTTATAAATATTTGAGTCACGTTACATCATTTATATAAAAGACTTTCTTTGCTACTTTACCACGGAGGCTTTATAATGCAGGTGATTGTATGTTTCTGGAGTCTCTATTCTGTTTTTCTGAATCAGTTATTTATATTCACTTGGCTATTATTACTGTTTTGATTTCTGAAGTTTTATGAAGATTCTTGAAACTGAGAGTGTAAAGTCTGTCGACTTTCCCCCTTCAATTCCATATTTTTCATTTTAAGTCTTTTACATAGCTATAAAAACATTAGATTTAACTTTTTAATTTACACCAAAAATATCCTCTAGGATTTTGGTTTGGATATAATTGAATCTTAGGTCAGTTTAGAGAAAAGTTAACTCTTAATATTATAGACTCTCCAAATCAATGAGTATGATGTATTTCTCTTTTTGTTTAAGTTCTCTGATTTCCCTGAGGAATGTTCATAGGTGAGGACTTAAAAACTTTTCATTAGATTTATTACCAAGAAAATCATGTTTAATGCTACTATAAATAATATTGCATTAAAGTTTTACTCAGGATCAGAGAGACGGTTCAAAGGACTGAAACGCATACCTTGTGTGAGGAGACCTAGAGTTTGATCCCTAAATCTGCGTATGTTACCCCAGACACCAGTACAATCTTGGATAAGCCTGAGGACCTCAGACACCACCAGGTATATCACTGGTGTCCCTAAACACAGAACTGTCTGTCCCTCACTGCTTGACCAACTATTCCCAGGAATAACATCTGTGCTCCAGAGTACTGCTTGGGAGACCTCCAGATCCCTTAATTGTTTGATGTCATCACTATATATATATACAATTGATTTTTGTGAGCTTTCTTTACAGATTTGACATTCACTTAAATATTTTAAATAAATTTCAGATTTTGAATAATTCTTATATGATAATGATTTCTATGAATTTACTTCTTTGACTTTACAATATTTGTATTTTAATATTTAATTATCTTGTTTTATTTTACTAACTAGAATTTCCATTAAAAGTCTTAATGAAACCATCATTAACAGTATGATAAATGACCTTTACTGTCACTGTCACTGTCTTCCCGTTGTTCATTGTTTTGCTCGAGCGGGCCCAATAACATTGTGAGACTTGTTACTGTATTTGGCATATTGAATACATCACAGGTAGCTTGCCAGGCTTTGCCTTGTGGGTGAGATACTCTCGGTAGCTTGCCAGGCTCTCCGGGAGGGGCAAAGGAATCGAACTCAGGTCGGCCATGTCGGCCGCATGCAAGGCAAACGGCCTACCCGCTGTGCTATCGCTCCAGCCCACAGTACCTTAATCAATGAAATTTTTTAAAGTTATATATCAACCATAGCTCATTAAAACAAAAAATAGCCCCCCAAATTATGGTGATAGTCTGCTACAGGTGCAATTTATCAATCATAGCTCAATAAAAAACAATAGCCACAAAAATAATGGTGTTAGAATATGCTCTAAATGCAATTTATTACTATATTTTCTATTTAATTTCATTTTTTGGGCCACAGATGGCAGTGCTCATGGCATACTCCTAGCTCTGTGCTCAGAACTTACTTCTGGGTCTGTTTTCAGGGATCACTCCTGGCAGGCTCAGGGGGCTATGTGAGATGCTAGGGGATTGAACCTAGGCCAGCTGTGTACAAGTCAAGAGCCCAAGAACCAGTACTATTGCTCTGGCCCTAGTTTATTTTTTTTTATTTTAATTGATTTTTTTTGGTTTTTGGATCACACCCAGAGATGCTCAAAGCTTAACCCTGGCTTTGTGCTCAGGGATCACTCCTGGCAGTGCTCAGGGGACCATATGTAGTACTGGGGATCTAAGCCTGGTTGACTGTGTGCAAGGTCAGTCCCTTACCAGTACTATCTCTCCAGTCCCTACAAGTCCATTTTTAACTAAAAAAACAGAATGTGTTGAATAGAAGCAGTGCTAGAGACCATCTTTGTTTTCCTCGTAGGGGAAGAGTTCAGTATTTAATTGATTTTGTTTTATTGTTTTTTGAACCACACCCAGTGATTCTCAATGTCTATTCTTTGCTCTGTGCTTGTGGGTCGCTTCTGGTAGTGCTTAGAGGACCGTATGTGGTGCATGTATTAAATGGGTGTAGGTCACCTGCAAGGCCAGTGTCTTCACTAGCTCTTTGCCCTCAGTATTTCACTGTTAAGTATGAATAAAAGAAGTACCTTTTTATTTCTGGTTTGGTAGTCATGATCCCCCCGTTTTATTGATGTACTGTTATTTACAATATTGTTAATGACGGTTTTATGCATATATCGTCTCGGCACCACATTCACCACCAAATTGCATGTTTCCCTTCACTAATATTCCAAAAACCTCTTCTATCCCCCCTCCGCCCTGCCGATAAGCTCAGTTCTGTAGATTACTCTTCGGTTCTGTTGCTTTGGATGTTTATTGTTCTCTTAGATGTATTTTTACATCCCATATATATAATAGATCATTCTGTATCTGTCTTTCTTCTTCTAGTTGTATTTTTTTGGTGTTGATACCCAAAAATGCTCAGGAACTCTTTCTGGTGAGGTGCTCACAGACCATATGATATCAGGGATCAAACTCAGGACTGACTCCTTATGCACTCCAGCCCATCGAACTATGTCTTCAGCAAATGTAAAATGTAAACAGGTAAATTTTATCAAGTATCCATTTTGCAATTTTTGCATATTCTTCTGGTATTAAACTAATACAATAAGTTGCATGAGTTGACTTTCAATTAGTGAACCAAGATTTCGTTATTGTGATAAACTTCAGTCGTGGTTCATTTTCAATATAGATATTGAGCCACAATTTTGTTTTTTTGTTACAACCATGCTGTATTTTGGTATCAGGGTTCTTGTACTTGTCAGATATTACAATTGATTCAGTTTATTGATTCTTTATTTGTGATAGCATTGTGTACATTTCTAAATTACAACTTTCAACTTTTCTATATTATTTTAAAATCTGAGTTTCTTTTGAAAATTATGTACCGACATTTTATAAAAGAAAATAAACTGGTGAACTTTGTGCTTTGTTTTGGTTTTTGAACTTCTGGGGAATGAACCAAGATCTCCTGTTAGTATCCATTAGCCTGATGTGTCATGCTGTGTGTATATGCTGGAAAAATTCTACTTTTATTAAAAATATTATTTGTTGGGTCAAAGGGATAGTGCAGGATAAGTCACTTGTCTTTCATCCCACTGACCCTGACTCAAATCCCTAGTACTGCATATGTTTTACTGAAAATAGTCAGTTATTTATACTTCTTAGTACAAAGCCAGGAATAGTCCTTGAGTAATGCCAGCTAAAGCCCAAACCTCACCATCCCCCACAAAAACTTGTTTTATTGAGGTGAAATCACATAATAAAATTAGCTAATTTAATATCAGCTATGGTTACCAAAGTTAACAATACTTGAAAGTTGTCGTGAGGGTAGAGCTTTAATACTTTTTCCGTAGCAATAATGACAACAAACACAATAATGGCAACACAATGTTAGTTATGTGAGGTAAAGAGTGTATTACCTACCCTTATCATGAAATATATTTTACTGTATATGTATGCGTATCAAATCATTATTTTGTATGCCTTAAAATTACACAATGCTGCATATCTATAAAGCTGAGGGAGTTAAAAATTCAGTACCGTTTTATATGTTCACAATGTGGTGGAAATGCCACCTCTATTCTGGTCTCAAAATATTTTTATTTTAAATAGTTATTCTTAATTTCTCCTAACTCTAAGTCCAAAGTAACCCACCAATTTGATTTATTTATCTATATATGTATTTATTGTAGAAATTTTGTATAAATGGAATTATACAATATGTAACCTTTTGTGTCTATTACCACACAATATATAACTTTTAATCACTAAGTTCATTGTTCTTAACATTTATCCATGTTGTTCCATTTATCCATAATGTTCCACTGCTAGATCCTTATTATGTTCAAATTGTATTTCATTGTGTAGATGTATATTTTATTTATCCATCCATTGATAAATATTAGATTGTTTAAATCTTTTGTATATTATACATAATGCTATTGTGAACATGTAGTTGCTTAATATTTTGTTTCAATTATTTGGTGTGCCTAGTTTTCTTTTATTGTATTGTATTTGGCATTGGAATTATGGCATTAATGTACTCAGTGATTTACAAAAGTATTCCCTTTCTCTTTCATGAGTTTGAAGAGTTGGTGAAGAATTGGTATTAATTTTCCTTCAAATGTGTGGCATGGCAAAATTCACCAGTGAAGCCATTTTTATCCAGAATTTCCTTTTGGGGAGGGCTGGGGATGTTGGATTATACACAGTGGTGCTCAAACTCTATGTTGAACGGAACTTGTGGTGCTAAGGATCAAACTGGGATCAGCCTCATGATATCAAGTTCCCCTAACCTGTGCTTTCTCTCTCTCTGAATCTTGTTCAGGATTTGTTATAAGAAGATTTTATTTGTTTGGGGACTACATCTGGGATTACTAAAGGCTTAATTCTGGTTCTGTGCTCAAGGATCATTTCTGATGAAGATTGAGGGACCATATGTGATTTGAGGTATAGAAACCTGGTTGTCCATGTGCAAGGCAAGTGCCCTACCCACTGAACTATCTCTCCAGCCCTGAGAAGTTTTTGGTTATAGATTCAATCTTTTTCATTTTTAATAGGTATTTTCAGATTTTATATTTCTTTGTGAATCAGCTTCAAAATGATGTGTTTGTAGGATTTTTTTTCTTTTACATCTAGGTAATCTAATTTGTTGTGGACAGTCATTCATAGTATTCTCTTATAATTCCTCTTTGTTAAGTCAGAAATAAATGTTTTACTTCTAGTTTCAAATTGTAGTTATTTGAGTCTACTTTCTTTTTTCTCATTCTAAATGTGAGCTCTACTAATCTTTTCAAATAATCAACTTTTGATTTTGCTGATTTTAAGTATCAGTTTTATATTCTATTTTCCCAACTCTAATATTACTCTTTATAATAATGTTGTCTTTCAATCTACCTTTTTATTATAACATAAGGTAAATTTAGAAATTACCCTAGACTTCTATTTTCCAGATTTGTTACAAGATCTAAAGGACAGCATAACTCACCATGAAAATTAATTAAAAATACATTTAAAATACAAATAAATAGAAATCAGGAGATTCTGTATATTGAGAGATGAGAGTAGACAAATAAAGCTGTCCAGGGTAGAAAGCTGAGCCCAGACAGATGGATAGATGCTGATTTAGCAAGGTGCCATCAAATATGTTTAAAAACAAATCACAGGCCTAGAAATTATTCCATAGACTGGTTTTCTACTCCTTATTAATAAGATCCTTTACACAATCGATTAGACATCATATAAAATGCCATCTTAAGATTTTTGACGTGTTCTCAAGATAGCTATCCCTCTTCCTAGTCCGGCACTCGCCAAGGGGAAAGTCATGTTCAGTTTGAGCACGAAGATCGTGAAGCCCAACCGCGAAAAGCGGGACGAATTCAAGTTCCGCATTTCCCAGGCGCTCCTAGAGTTGAAGATGAACACGGACCTGAAGGCGCAGCTGAGAGAGCTGAATATCACGGCAGCCAAGGAAATTGAAGTTGGTGGTGGACGAAAAGCTATCTTCGTTCCTGTTCCTCAACTAAAGTCTTTCCAGAAAATCCAAGTCCAGCTAGTTCGGGAACTGGAGAAAAAGTTCAGTGGGAAGTACGTTGTCTTTATTGCTAAGAGGCGAATTTTGCGTAAGCCAACTGGGGGAAAAGCTGTACAAAAAATAAGCAAAAGCGTCCTAGAAGCTGCACCCTGACAGCTGTGCATGATGCAATCCTGGAGGACTTGGTCTTCCCTAGTGAAATTGTGGGCAAGAGAATCCGTGTGAAACTGGATGGCAGCCGGCTCATAAAGGTTCATTTGGATAAAGCACAGCAGAACAATGTGGAACATAAGATTGAAATCTTTTCTGGTGTCTAGAAGAAGCTCACAGGCAAGGATGTTAATTTTGAATTCCTAGAGTTTCAGTTGTAAACATGAATGAGTAAATAAAATATCATTCACAGTAAAAAAAAATTTAATGCCATTTTAAAATTAAAATAACCAAACGGGAGTATTTTTATAGGTAAAGGTAAAGGCCCTCCCGTTGATCGTCGATTTGCTCGAGCGGGCCCAGTAACGTCTCCATTGGAGACTTTGTTGTTACTGTGTCTGGCATATCGAATACTCTCGGTAGCTTGCCGGGCTCTCCGAGAGGGGCGGAGGATATAGGTAAGGTATATTGTAAAATAATATATTTAAATAATTTTATGCCAGCTTAACCCAAAAAGCCTTTTAACAATCTGCCAAGTCAGCTTAAGTTGGCATATTTCTGGATGGACCCAGCAGTCACCAAACCTGACTTTCTCCAATATATAAACAGTCCAAATCCACAACTCCTGGAGTGTGTGACCACATACCAGCTGTGTTTGCATGTCCTCAAAATTTCACAGTAACCACAACCTAGCAGGAGGACAGCACATTTTTTTTGCCTTTTGGGTCACACCCTGTGATGCTCAGGGGTTACTCCTGGCTCTGCACTCAGGAATTACACCTGGCGGTGCTCAGGGGACCATATGGGATGCTGGGAATTGAACCCTGGTCGGCCTCATGCAAGGCAAACACCCTACCCACTGTGCTATCGCTCCAGCCTCAGGACAGCAAATTTGGTGGAGGAGTTGTGTATAAGCCCAATAACACAGAAGGCTCAACCAGCATCACGCAGCTCATTAAATTCTCACTTAATAACTTTAGTAAAATCACTGTGAGATTAAACAATTATCACAAATTGAATTTTATTGATATATTCTATGGTAATTTCATTTCTCATTTTTTGCAAGAAGCAATATGAAGTAAATTTGTTTGTGCTTATTAAGGGAGTAGGCATGGTGGGGGTGGATAGAAACTGGGGACACTGGTGGAGGAAAGGTCACAATGGTGGTGCGATTGGTGTTGGAACATTGAATGCCTGATACCACTGTGTTATGAACAACTTTGTAAATAACAGTTTAAATTAATATAATTAATACCCTCACTAGCTCTGTTTGTTTTGGCATTGCCCCAACGGTAATTATCCATACATACTCTTTAAAAACCAGTTTTCTAGAAGATAGGAAGAGTAGTAATCATTGAACTACTTGGAATGGGCCATGTCTGTTCTTGAACGTGCTGCGTTTCCTGTGTGGAAATGATCTGAGCAGCTCATTCATAGTTTACAAACTGAGTGTTCCTTTCAGTGTACATCGGCTGTCTTCTAAAACAGATGGTCTGGCTCTGACCCCCTGAGTGGTTTGGAGGTATAGTGATGGACCCCTGTTCAAAATTAGAATGTTCCTCTTTCATTAGACAGGAAGCTGATAGGTCAAAGGAATGGTTCATTCCCGTCTTCCTCAGTTTAAAATTTTCCTGTTAATTTGGAGCTTAGGTTTTCTTTACATTTGGGGGGGAAGAAAAGAATACTTGTTAGGCGTTTAAGAGAGCAGTTTTAGAACACAAAGCAAAGTTGATTCAGAGCAATGATCTTGATTGAATTCTTACTAAGCAAAGTTTTTTTTGGGGGGTCATACCCACCCAGCGATGCTCAGGTAACCCCTGGCTCTGCACTCAGGAATTACTTTTGGCAGTTCTTGGGGTGACCATATGGGGTGCCGGGAATTGAACCTGGGTTGGCCTCATGCAAGGCAAACACCCTACTCATTGTACTATTGCTCCGGCTCAATAAGAAAAGTTAAGCAATGCCCTGGACAGTTTTGTACTTCCCCCTAGCTTTAGTGGGGTGTGTTTGATAAAGAGATTGTGTGTCAGGTTTTATGTATCTTAGATGTTTTTAACAGGTACACAATGTGATGATTTAGTAAACTGATGCACTGTGAAATGATCATCACAAATGAGGTTGGTAATAGTTTAAGTTTTCTGTCTGTCTGGGGACCATGCCCGGTGGTGCTTATGAAATTGAGTGCTCCCCTGAGGTGCTCAGGGGACCAACTGTAGGTGGAATTTAGCCCAGGCGTCTAGCATGTAAGGCTCGTGCATTAACTCCTAAGTTTTCTTCCCGGCCCCAACAGTTTATGTTGTAATTTTATTCTTTGAAAACGAGTTAATGGCAACTAGAATATCACAATTCACAGTGAACCGTATTTATTTAGAAGAATCCTTCTGAATTCCTTTCTGGATAAATGTGGAGCTTATTCTCTTACATATCAGCCTTGTAAAATACTTTCATATATACTGTTTTGATTAATTTATTTCTTTTCCTGCTTAAGTATAACATTTTTCTCTATATACTTTATCTACGTCTCCCTCCCTCTCTGTATATATGCACATATATCCTGGTCCCCAGTCAGTTGCTAGTTTAGTTTATAAGTTGTAGAAATGACAACATTCATGAATATGTTAGTATTAATTTCTAAGAATAAATATATAGCAATAATATATTTAGGAAATGAGTTCTCATATCTCAACGAGTAAATTTTATTGCTTTTGGACCACATCCAGTGATACTCAGGAGTTACTCCTGGCTCTGCACTCAGAAATTACTATTGGTGGTGCTTGGGGGGACCCTATAGGATGCAGGGGGTCGAACCTGGGTTGGCCATGTGCAAGGCAAATGCCCTACCTGCTTTACTATCATTCTGACCTCTCAATGAATAATTTTTATTTATATTTCAAAAAATAAAATTTTAATTTACTTTATGTTTAGTTTAGGTAGGATGTAAAGCAGTTCTTACTTTTGTGTTATTGCACCCGAACAATACAAGTAAAGATAAAAATAATATAATCATATCACTGGATTAGGGAAAAGCATTTCACAAGGTCCAGGAATGTCATCTTACCCCTGGCTCTGTGCTCATGGATTGCTGTGGTAGTGTCGGGGGCCCATGGTGGGGCAAGCTTTGTACCCGAGTCTGCTGCAGGCCAGGCCAGGTCAGCGCCTTCCTCACTGCGCTATCTCCAGCCCCTGCTTGTTGTCTTCTCCATGAAGACGGCTTTTACTGGCTTTAGGTGAACTCCTTGTTGTCTTGATTTGTTTTTATGTGATCATTGGTCATAATAAACATTTTATTTCATGTGCTTCTTGGCCACCTGGAGCCTTCTGTGAGGGAACATCCACTGAGCTTTCCTCCCCTTTTTTTCAATGGTGCTTTGAGTTTTTGGGGAGTACTTTATATTTTTTACATATTAAACTTTTATGGAACTCTGCGCCAGGCTGTTTTCACTCGGGACACCCCAGAGGGGGGTGGATGAGAACCCTCCCCGCCCCAGGGGACCAGCTCTGGCAGTTGACCTCCACTAACCAACCATTGCCCTCTTGGAGAGCCCAGCAAGCTACTGAGAGTATCCCGCCCACACGGCAGAGCCTGGCAAGCTACCCATGACATATTCGATATGCCAAAAACAGTAACAAAAAGTCTCACAACAGAGATGTTACTGGTGCCCGCTTGAGCAAACTGATGAACAACGGGAGGACAGTGACAGTGACAGTGACATGCCATAAACATGCCTACCATGAACAATGTCCAGTTACAATTTTACACTAAATTCTTTGAAGTTGGAAGAAATATATACAGTTACTTCCAATAACTAGTTTGTATGCTCTAATAAGCCACTAGATACTTAGATTTTTACCTTCAATAATTTGAAGTTTATTTATATGCAGATTGTGAAATTAATTTCTCTATGATTCCCATCTCTTTTTGTGATTTTGCCCCTAAATTTTGTGTCACCTTGATAACCCTAAACTCTGTTTCCCACTCTTCATCCAAGAAATGTCATTTTCTGCTTAGGGTCTATTTCCTCTATCTAAAGATTAGGAAAAACTTAGATGAATACTTGATGAATGTGACCTTTATTTCATAAGCATGTCATGTCTCAAGGGGAGTAAAGAAATTTCCTTAATTTGTTGCTTGTCTGTCAGTTTCTCTAAGCTCATGTTAAAAATATATTTTATATAATTTGGGGGCATGAGGGGTTTGGGGTCACACCCAGCTTTGCTCATGATTTTCTCCTGGCTCTGTGGTAAGGAATAACTTCTGATGGTCCTAGGGATCCAACCAGGAGTCAGCTACATGCAAGGCAAGTGCCTGACATCTGTACTATCTCTCTAATCTCTTTTTATTATATGATTTTAGACTTGATTTTAGGTAAAGGTAAGGTAAAGGCCCTCCCGTTGATCGTCGATTTGCTCGAGAGGGCCCAGTAACGTCTCCATTGGAGACTTTGTTGTTACTGTGTTTGGCATATCGAATACTCTCGGTAGCTTGCCGGGCTCTCCGAGAGGGGCGGAGGAATCGAACTCGGAGGTAAAGGTAAAGGCCCTCCCGTTGATCGTCAATTTGCTCGAGCGGGCTCAGCAACGTCTCCATTGGAGACTTTGTTGTTACTGTGTCTGGCATATCGAATACTCTCGGTAGCTTGCCGGGCTCTCCGAGAGGGGCGGAGGAATCAAACTCGGGTCGGCCATGTTGGCCGCGTGTAAGGCGAACGCCCTACCCGCTGTGCTAAAATGTTTTCCATCACAGTCACAGGTAAGTAGTTTTTAGCAGATTAACTCCGAGTCCGCTCAAGCAAATCGAACTCGGAGTTAATCTGCTAAAAACTACTTACCTGTGACTGTGATGGAAAACATTTTTTGAGGCACTGTAACTTACAAAATTATTCATAGTCGAGTTTCAGATACACATTTCCCCAACACCTATCTTATCACTAGTGTCAGTTCCCCCCCCCCAATGTTCCCAGATTCCCTCCTGCCCCTCAGCCTGCCTCCTTGACAGACATATTTATAAACTTGGTTATTGTAATTTGGATCTCATGATTTCAGATTTGCTGGTTCTATGGTACAGGTTCATAGTTACACAATACCTCTACCCTGTCAACATGCATAAGCTCCCTGTCTGCTACCTGTTACCTTTCATTCTCCTCTTCTTACTTCCCCTCTTTGGTTTTTTTTGGTTACCTCTCCACAATTCAGACAATCAAGAATTGGAGATATTTGTCATAACTAAACCAACCTTGAAAGAATTACTGAAAGGCTGCTTATAAATAAAGCAAACAGCCAATCGCAATACCAGTCCCACAAAATAAAATAGCAACACAGCCCTTTATGTCATTAATTTCTCTGAATGTCAGTGGACTATAGTACCACACCAAAAGGCATAGAGTAGCTGGCTGTATCAGTCTTTCTTTCACATTCAATCTTTGACATTAATTAGAAACTTTAGTAATGTTTAGTGTAGGTACCAATATGCTTGGATTTATTTTTCCATTTTAATATTTTGTCATTCTAATTATATCCCTATTTTCTTCCTATACACAATTTCTTGTTTGCATTTGGATCAATAATTTAAAATATATATTTATCTCAACATTTTTTTCTCTTCTACTTGGAAGCTATATATTTTTTGTTCTCTTAGTGGTTGTCCTAGAAGTGTAATATGCATATTTAATAAAGCTCAAAATAAATCATTATTTTTGCCTTCCTCCCCAACAATATAAGAATCACAGAATAGTTTATCTATGATTTCCCTGTTTAGATTTATATGTATATATTGTATAATATATCAATATATCAATATCTATCTGTCTATCTACATATCTATGTCTATATCTATATCTATATCTATATCTATATCTATATCTATATTTGGGCCTCCAAGGAGTACTGAGACCCAGAGATTCCTTCTGGCACTTTGCAGCCAATTTGACTCACATTTCAGTGTGAAGGGTCAAAGACACTCTACTTCTCATGCTGATGCCAGGGGCTACCTGGCTACCCTGATATTGCTTGCAGAATCTCCAGGGCCACACCCCATGTTGTCACGGGGCCTCCACATATACACCCAGTGATGCTCTGTGGAGTCTTTGATGCCAGGTTGGCTTCATGCAGGGATGCACATTAACCCCTGTACTATCACACTACTTCCTGTTCTATATTTTTGAATCCTCAAATTAAATATTAAACAGTGATCATCCCCACTCCCTCAAATTCAATTTTTTTCTTAACAGACCTAACATTTGTCCATGTATATTAAAGAACATTTTAGCAGGTTGCTCATATATTTAAATTTGAGGGATTATATTACCTGTCACAACCATCCTGTTATTCGTCGATTGCCTCGAGCAGGCCCCAGTAACGTCTCCTTCATCCAAGCCCTGAGATTATATTCAAGGCTCTTTAGGAGAATGAGACCCATCATTTTTACTGGTATTTGGCATATTGGGTATGCCACGGGGAGTTTGCCAGACTCTGCCGTGTGGGCAGGCTACATTTGGTAGCCTGCCAGTTTGTCCAAAGTAGGAATGAGATAATAAGATGTCATAATAAGGTGTCGCGTGGCCGCAAAAAATGTGGCCCCGCGGTTCCTGGAGCTGGTTTTTATAGTCTCTGAGTCTTGGCCGTTGATGGGATTACACGGCGCCAGGGGGCCAGTTGGTGGGTGTGACCCCCGCCTACTGGAATTTGGAGGATCTGGGTGGAGGATGCTCAGCCCCAATCCGAGTAGGCTTGGAGATCTCGGCCCCGGAACTCGTGTGGCTTTGTCCCTCTCCCAGTACCTTCATGTGTGCGGAGAGTGGTCTCAGCGTGGTGGTGGCTGGTCCTGGAGGTCTTCGGCCAGGCGCGTAATCCCCCACAGCTCCCTCCTTTCTAAAACTCTGATTTTCATTATGTCCCAGCTGTTTATTGTGATAGCTGTGCTGTAGTTGTTTCTGATGGTTCAGTCTCAACCACTGTACATTAGAAGTCTATTATCTCTGATGTGATAAATCCACTTTTACTATAACATGTACAGTGCATCAAGAAGTTTCAAACATATCTACTGTGTTAACTAGTGTAGGATAACACTGTTTTGTCCTTCCTTGTAGGATGACATTGATTTATCCTTCCTCCACAAAAAGCTTAGGTTTATCTGGTTACACCCATCACAGTGCTCCTGAAGCACTTCCATTCCATTGTGTTTATCTGTAAACAGTCTTCCCTATGCTCTCCTCCCCACCCAGTTAATCAGCTTTCCCCCTAATCAGACTGTTAATTTTTAAGGTTAGATTCCTCAGAAATCTATGATTTTATATCTATGAGTGAAATATTGCCTTTCTCCTCTCCTTATGCCTTATGAACAGTTTACTTTAAGGCAATGCCCTTTTTGTATAGATACAGGAAGACCGTTAACATTATGCTTTGTAATTTAGGATTTGATTGGCTTTGAATATTATTCACTCCCGGGCATCTGCTTTCTGGACTTAAGCCTCAGTTGCCCTTAGTTCCTAACACCCCAAAAGCAGGGTCCTGACGAGGGATTGAATGCACCCAGGGCAAGTGGTGAGCTACCCTGGCATCAAAATGGGCCAGGCCAAAATGCCACGATTCTTAACTATAGGTTAAGAGTTTGATCATAGGCAAATGCTGTCATGATCCAAAAGTAACGATGAGCGATGAGACTAGGACCCTGCTGCTAGGAATAGGGAAGATATCTGGCCTGAGCATTGCAGTCTGAGATCGAGATGGCCCTAGGAGAGCAATTCTATAAGCTCAAAGTATTTCTTACTGTGTCCATACAAAATGATTAATATTATGTATGCTTATATGTTGGTTGGACAAAGAGAGGAGAAACACGTCCTAGAAGCAGTTTTCCTGTGTGTCCTGACTAGCTTGGATGAGACAAAACTTTCTCCCCTTCAAACTGCCTTCAATAAATGATTTCAGTATATTGAGGCAGTTTCTCTTATCTCACAGGAACCTAGCTGGCCTTAGGTATGCAGATCCCAGGTGCTAAGCCAGGCCTGATCTTTGGGATGTAGATGCCTGGCTCCAGGAGATATAGATTCCAAGCTCTAGCAGACTGGTCTTTATTGTGCTAATCCAAGTGCTTGTAGCTTGTTAAAGGATTACTGGCCTGCGGATGTAAAGAAACAATGTATGGTTTGCCTCAATGTTCTTTCTGTAACTCCTTTTTGATGACATCACTATATTGCGCCCTTTAGAGGTACTATGATCTATATAAGGGAGACCTCAGGGCTCTCTGGGGGACACGTGCATCAGAGAACCTGGGAAGATGGGGCTGAGGACAGAAGCTGAGAGAACAAAGGTGCACGTGCTTGAGGATTCCTGAGTCCTCCATGACATACATCTCTTCCATGTAATAAACTGCTGCTAAGACCAACCAGCTTGGCCTCGTTTCCTTCCTTTGCCTGACCATCGCCATAGACCTCCCTGGAGTGGGGAAACGGCCTGACCGCTGGCCTTTTTATTTTTTGTGTGTTTACACAACTGTAGAATGGGCAAAGGAGGCAGAGGCAGAGAAGAGAGACTGATGTGGATGGAGAGAGGATTGGAATAAACTGCGACTAAGACCAACCAGTCTGGCCCTCATTCCTTCCTTGCCTGCCCATCGTCGTTGACCTCCTCGGGGTGGGGGAAGAAGGGTGAGACTACCGAACGTGGGCGGCGGGAGAGATAGAGCCACCGCTGCTGTGTGCTGTGCCCCTTTATTGAGTTTACACACTTCCTGTAGTCTCCTGCCCCCGCTCCTGGCTATCCTCGCCGGGCCCCTTTGGAGGGGAGCGGGTTGAGTTTCCCTCCCCACCCCGACCAGGGCTCCGTCAGCCGAAGACCTCCAGAACCAGCCACCACCATGCTGAGACCACTCTCCACACACATGAAGGTACCGGCAGAGGAACAAAGGCATGCGGGTCCCGGGACTGAGATCTCCAAGCCTACTCGGATCAGGACTGAGCATCCACCACCCAGATCCTCCAAATCGCAGTAGGCAGGGGTCACACCCACCAACTGGCCCCCTGGCAGCCGTGTAATCCCATCAATGACCAAGACTCAGAGACTATAAAACCCAGCTCCCGGGGGGCGCACGACCACAATTGCGACAGCACGACATCTTATTATCTCATTCCTACTTTGGACAGACTGGTAGGCTACCAAATGTGGCCTGCTCACACAGCAGAGTCTGGCAAACTCCCCGTGGCGTACCCAATATGCCAAATACCAGTAACAATGATGGGTCTCATTCTCCTAACTCTGAAAGAGCCTTGAAAATGGCACTTTAAAAAAAAATCTCAGGGCTAAAATGAAGGAGACACACTTCCTGCATAGCCTCAGGTAGTTTAGGTTTATTGGGTTCCTCTGTGTTTATTTGTAACTTCTTTCTTTGTGCTCTGTTGACTCATAAATATTGTTTTTCTCTTTTCCCTAAGTCCTTTGCATAGTTTATTCAGAGCAATGTTCTTTTTATAAGGACACAAGAAGACAGTATATGCTATGCCTTTGTAACATGACTCTCAGTGATATTTTCCTCCTGGGCATCTGTTCTCTCAACTTCAGCCTCAGCTGCCCTTACTTCCTAGCGCCCCCAAAAGTAGGGTCCTGAGGAGGGACTGGATGGAAACAGGGCAAGCAGTAAGCTATGTGCTACCCTGGCATCGAGATGGGCCTGGCCAAAGTTCCATAATGCTTAACTATAAGTTAAGAGCTTGGTCATGGACAATTGCTGTCATGATCCAAAAAGTAATAACTAGATTCGGACCCTGCTATGGTTAGGAATGATTAATCTGGCCTGAGCACTGTAGTCTGAGTCTGTGACAAGATGTTCCCAGGAGAGCTGCCCTACAAGCCTCAATGTTATCTCTTACTGTGTCCATACAAAAATAACTAGTATTAAGAGGTTGATGGTTATTGGACTGAGGAAAGGAGAAGAACATCTTAAGAGGTATTTTGCCCTTGAGCAGTCAGGAAGGGCTTTGAAATACCTCTTTCCAGTGGTGTTTCCTTTGAACCTGGTGGGCCCTCAGGAAGGGCTTTCTTATGTTGATTTTACTATCTGACTGGGTGCAGTGTCAGCCCAGAGTGCTGGGCAGTTGGAGAGACAAGAGGGTTGGAGAGAGAGCAGGGCATTCATACATTTCCTTTTTATTTAATAAATTTAAGAAGCAAACGTGTGAGTAAATAAAAATAAGCATAGACTGCATAGAATCATAGTCTCATATATATCATTGGGCTGTCTTGATTTCCATTTAACTACTACAAAGGATCAGAGTTCATCAGAGAAAGAGCAGGGCGGCTAGATGGGCCACGGAAAGGCTATCAAGGTGGACAGAGAGAGAAGGATGTAGAAGAAGAATACAGGAGCAAGCACGTGGAGAGAGAGAGCCCAGGCTGTGAGATGGAGTGTGGAAAGATGAGCAGGAGAGACAGGAGGAGACAGGAATGAGGAGCAGTGTGAGACTAGAATGGGGGGGCTCAGAGAGACTGGGAAGGCACATGGGGAGAATGGAATAAACGGCATCTGATCAATCAACCGGCTTGACCCTCGCTTCCTTCACCGTCTGCCCCATGGCCCGGGCCACCCAGCCTGGATGAGCAGCCCGAGGCCTTCCGAACCCCAGCACTGAGGGGCGGGGAGGGCAGAGAGGGGGCCTCTCCCTGCCTGCCCCTCCCTCCCGAGATATTTTACAAATTAGGTCATCACAGAGACATTGACACCAGTCTTTGATTAGTCATCTTAGTGGATTAGTCAGTCCCAAGTACTTGAGTACACCATCACATTGAATTCTGAATCCTGAAAGAGTGAACCTCTGTCAGTGTACCTTTAGCAATCATACATTTCCTTTTTATTCAATAAATTTAAAAAGCGGTAAACGTGTGAGTAAATAAAAATAAGCCTAGACTGCATAGAATCATACATAGTATCTTATCTATATCATTGGGCTGTCTTGATTTCCATTTAACTAACACAAATGAGCAAAAGATTATTGTAGTCAATCCATTAAATCATGTGAATTCTAAAAATATTCCTCCTTTCTTCCACCCCCCCAAAATCTGAAGGATTGGGCACTGTGAGGGACAGGCCCAAAATGGACCACTACCAGAATTAATTTAGCTTAGCTTAATAGGAACCTGCATTGCAAAATAACTGGTTTTTCAAGGAACAGGTCTAGATAAGCTTTTTCAGATCCGCTTTACAGGAGCCTGCACTGCAAAATAACTGGTTTTTCTGCCCTTGAGGAAGGAATTCAGATACAGGTACCTGAAGGGTGGGGGTCAGACCAGATAACCGGATGTCTCTCACAAGACCCATGTTGCAAGACCCAGGACTGCCCAAAAACCAGGACGTTCCTAAGCACTGACGCAAATGCTGATCTTTAAACTATAGGCTAAGGAGTGATGTACCCTTAATTGGATTGGTTAGAAAAGTATCTGTTATTACAAATCTATTGGCTATGAAATGCACGGGCTCTGCTGTAATGGTTGGTGAAGGCCTATATAAGATCTCCTTTGAAGAAGTTCCGGGTCTTTTACCCAACCTGCCAGACCTGCGTGTCTGTGTAGGTGGTGGGTCCCTGGCTAGCCAGTCTTACAATAAACCCTGCTTGCTGTTTGCAGTCTCTGGAGTCTCTTTGTCATCAAAGAGAGATTTCGATCTGTGTCCTAACAGGCACTAGCTCTTTGGTGTACTCTGGAGAATGCTAACTAGCATATCCATCAAACAATGTCTCTGTACAGAAACACATGTTTGCAATGGAAGTAACACTGTAGGGTAAGATGTGTGGAATTCACTGGTTTTATCATGTACTCTGTTATCCAAATGTAGCTGCCTTGATAGAATGTGTAATGGATGACTGAAGCCTTAGTTATAATAACATCTGGAAACGTTGGATAGTTGGCATACCGTTCATTATATAGGACAGTTTATGCTTGAAACTGATGGACAGACTATATAGGTATGAAAACCAAAGAGTGAAGTTGGGAATAACATTTCTTACACCAATAGTTTAAGAATTTTTCTCTTATATCTCTAAAATGGGGCTTGATGAGTTTGTAGTTACTAGAGTCTGAGGAAATAATGCTTTCATCAGAGAACATGGTCATATTGATGATGAATTAGTAGCTGAGACATTAGCCATTTTTAGATACACCCTGTCCTTAATACAGTAAGCGGAGGAAGAGTCAGTACATTGATCCCACTTATTAGGGAGAAACTGGATTGCTGCAACACAGTTGAAAGGACTATTTTTATAATTCATAAGATTTCACTGGGTTTCACGTAATACATCTTTGTTGGGTTGTTGGGTTGAATTGTCAAAAGAAAACATACAAATAAATCATATAGCTAAATCAAGAAAGAACTCATATTCTAAAGACATAGAATGTTTGGTTTTCTCACAAATTGAAGAACCCCATCTAATCTGGTTGGTATCAGAAGTAAAGGAATATTGAATGGGTAGCGAAAGGAAGTAGATTTGATTATTACCTTAAGAAAGCTGCAAAAGAGTGACTGCAGCAATAGTTTTTAAATGATTGAGGCTTAATGTAATCTACTTATCTATTTTTGAGGTTTGGGCCACATCTAGCAATGCTCAAGGCTTACTTCAATTCTGTGCTCAGGGATCACTCCTGACAGCACTGCAGACCATATGGGTTGTCAGTGATCGAATTTGGGCTGGTGGTGTGCAAGGCAAGCTCTCTGTTCACTGTACCATCTCTCCATTTTCGAATGAACTAATGTAGCAGCTGTTTCATGTTATCTTTAATTTATTTACTGCCATGGGAGTCACTTTCAGGAGTACTTGAATACAGTTGGGATTAATGACAAGACCACACCTGGAAATGCTGGGGATGGACATGCAGTACTAGGGATTGAATGAATCCAGAGCTTCACACATGCAAGACATATGCACCTTCACTTGAGCCATGATCTTGGCACCCCATTCTACCTGTTTAAAATACCACTTTATCTCAACTACTTTGTGTGTAGTGCACTCACATTTCAGGTGGGAATATAACTAAATCTACATCATTTCATCACATTGTGATCACACAGCAGCTAGTGGGTCTTTGTGTGACTTTGTTCAAGAAACAACACAGAAAGACAAAAGTTATAAGAAGTGTACTGTGTTATTCCATTAGCTTTGGTCATGGTCATGGGCCTCCCGTTGTTCATCGATTTGCTCCATCGTGAGACCTGCTGTTGCTGTGTTTGGCATATCGAATATGTCACGGGGAGCTTGCCAGGCTTTGCTGTGAGGACGAGATACTCTCGGTAGCTTGCCAGGCTCTCTGAGAGGGGCAGAGGAATCAAACTCGGGTCGGCCATGTTGGCTGCGTGCAAGGCAAACACCCTACCCGCTGTGCTATCACTCCAGCCTCCCATTAGCTTTATTTCTATATTATTTTCTCATACTGATGTCATCTCTGGAGTATTGACCATGTTCTTTAGTTAATATTTCAATTAAGTTTGTCATTATCCATTTGGATATCTTGACAAAATATCTTAGAGAAAGGAGAGAGAAATCGTGCTACTTATGAATCTCAACAACTTCTATGTAGGATTGGTCATAGATAGCTGGTTATGTTCATCTAAAAAAGATAACACCTTTCCAGAGTTGTCATTCGACATGAATCTGAGTTCCCTATTCCCTCAATCCTTCCAGCCTAGAATTTAAATAATATATATTTCATGTCCAGTGCTATCCTTGTGGTTTAGCTGCCTGTCTCATCTTTGTAACCAATGATTTTTTTTTCCATTTTGATTGTGTGGTCTGTTTTCTGCTGAAACCCTAATATCTTCCTTCTTGTTTCTTTGCTTTCTGTTTGACTCATCCCTCTTATTTTATTAACTGTATGTATTTACAAGGATTTTCACTGTTAATTATAAGCAGATGGCACCCAAATCTATAACTTTAGCCCATATTTATCTTCTCAATTTTAACTTTGCCATTGCATCCTCCCTCTCTATTACTTTACATTTAACACTTTCTAAATGGCCTTTGTCTACTTTTCCCCAAGTCTGTGTGCCTTTTGCTGCATCCTTAACTCAATTCTAATGTATAGCAGGGATAAGAATCTTCTTATGAAAATGATTCAACCATCCTCAGAGGAAGGGCATTTTACTTCACTTTTGGTTATTTGGGGACCACAGCTGATGGTGCTCAAGGGTGATTCTGGCTGTGAGAGATGAGTTTCTCTTGGCTGAGTTTGGGGGATTACACAGTGTTGGACACTGGACTTGGGCTTCCAACATACAAAGCTTTCATACACTTCCAGACACTTTAACTATCTCTCTAGCACTCCTCCACATCTTTATTTTTGGTGCCAGAGATCAAATATAGGCCCTTATATGTGCACAGTATACATTCTACTACTGAGATACATATCTCCCCTGTTTACTTCCTTTCCCCTCCCCTTTGGTGGAAACTGGGATCAAACTCAGGGCCATAAAGCACATTTTGTTTATTTTCTTACTTATTTTCTGTTGGCCTACACCCAGCAATGCTCAGAGGCTGCTTGTGCTCAGGGGTTGTTCCCAGAAGTGTTAAGGGGACAATTGAGGGGATCAAACCCAGTTCTCCTACTTGGAAAGCATGTGCTCAGCTCATTGATCTACCTACCTCTTTGTCTCCCAAAAGGGCATTTTAAAACACTATTGTCATGATCATAAATCCATTGAAGTCTTCAAATTATATAACACATGCAACTCTGTCCTATACTCACCTTCCTGGTCTTTGAATCAATTACTCATATCAATTAAACCTATTTTTAAATATTTCTCTTATTACACTCTCTGCTCTCTAGCTTCATGGCTACGATACTATACACCATGATTAATAACTTGTGTGTTGGTCTCAGTGAGACATGAGTTTGAATTTTATATTGTTGGACATGGAGCGGCCTAAAACAACTCCACTTTGCCTGCCCTTGATCTACCTCTTGTTTTCTTAAAACCTTGCTACTCCCCCTCCCTGATCCTCTGTAATTGAAGGACATCTGGGCTAAAAACTTGGCCTTAACAAATAGTTTCTTAACCCAAACGTCAGAAGCCACCTGGACCAGGGAAGGGGGGCAGGTAGTTGCTGGAACATCTTGGAACATGTCCAGATGACCCACTCTTAACTGTTTGTACTGTCTGAAATAATGTTTCCTTTTGAATCATGAAAATTGGATTTTTTTTTCCAGTGGGCAACTTTCTTTATTTTCTGACTTTCTTTTTTTTATCATTTTTTTTTATTAGTGAAACACCATGGAGTTATAGAAAATTGGATTTTTTACTTATTTTTTTTGAATTTTTAAGTGTGGGCTATGACGCAAGTATTGACTATAAAACTTGAAGCATCTCCCTTACTCAGGGTCTTGCTCTGGTCTTCATGCCTGAGAGCTTGACTCCAGCTAGCTGGCTTGAATAAACTCCGCTTGTGTTTTATATTACTTGCTGGGCTCTTTGTGTGGTTTGAAAGAGGGAGTATCGGCCTCAGACCCCAACATAATCTGTTACTTATTTGGTTAAATTTATTAACTCATTCAATGAATATTCATTGAACATCAACTTTGTACTGATATGAGTCACCAATGAATAAGATTAATTCTGCCTTCACAAAGTTTACATTTAGTGAAAGGACAGTTTGTAAAAAACAAGAACAAAATAGTAAGTAATATAATTTCAGATTGTTGTACCCTGATTGAAAAAAAATGTGATTATGGGAAATAAGTGTTCTGGTCGGAAGAAGAAATCTTAGTATCATAAGAGAAGTGTCACTAGAGAAGAGTAGAGGGTCCTGGACTATGCCAAGATTTAGAGTTCAAATAAGCACCAATTGGGAAAAAGAAAATGGAAGGAATCAACCTTCCCAACCTCAAACTCTACTACAAAGCAGTAATAATTAAAACAGCATGGTATTGGAACAAAGGCAGAGCCGCAGACCAATGAAACAGGGTTGAATATAATGACATCTCCCCCCAAACATATGGTCAACTAATCTTTGATAAGGGAGTAAGAAATGTGAAGTAGAGCAAGGAAAGTCTCTTAAACAAATTGTGCTGGCAAAAATGAACAGCTACATGCAAAAAAAATGGGCTCAGATCTCTGCCTAACACCATGTACAAAATTAAGATCAAAATTGATTAAAGACCTCAACATCAGACCAAAATCCATAAAGTACATTGAAGACAAGGTTGGCAAAATCCTTCATGACATTGAAGCTAACGGTATCTTCAAAGATGATACACCACTGGCCAAACAAGTGAAAACAGAGATAGACAAATGGGACTATCTTAAACTAAGAAGCTTCTGCACCTCAAAAGAAACAGTGACCAAGATACAAAGACAGTCTACAGAATGGGAAAGGATATTCGCCCAATACCCATCTGACAAGGTTTTGATATCAAGGATATACAAAGTACTGGTGGAACTCCACAAGAAGAAAACTTCCAACCCCATAAAAATGGGGCTACGAAATGAACAGAAACTTTTTCAAAGAAAAATGGAAATGGCAAAAAGACACATGAGAAAATGCACTACATCATTAATCATCAGGGAGATGCAGATCAAAACAACAATGAGATACCATCTCACACCACAGAGACTGGCACACATCCAACAGAACAAAAGCAACCGGTGTTGGTGCAGATGTGGTGAGAAAGGGACCCTCCTCCACTGCTGGTGCGAATTCCGACTGGTTCAGCCCTTTTGGAAAACAGTATGGATGATTTTCAAAAAATTAGAGATTGAGCTCCCATTTGACCCCGCAATACCACTCCTGGGAATATATCCCAGAGGCAAAAACGTACAGTTGAAATGACATCTGCACTGCTATGTTCATTGCTGCACTGTTCACAATAGCCAAAATTTGGACAAAACCTGAGTGCCCAAGAACAGATGACTGGTTAAAGAAACTTTGGTACATCTACACAATGTAACACTATGCAGCTGTTAGAAAAGATGAAGTCATGAAATTTACATACAAGTGGTACTACATGTAAAGTATCATGCTAAGTGAAATGAGCCAGAAAGAGAGGGACAGACATAGAAAGACTGCACTCATCTGGGGAATATAAAGTGACAGAACGGGAGTTGAACACCCAAGAATAGTTGAGATAAGTACCAGGAGGTCTGTTCCACGGCTTGGAAACCGGCACCACATGCTGGGGCAAAAGGCAGTTCAGATAGAGAAAGGAACACCAAGTAAAGGATGTTTGGAGGACTCACTGGGATGCGAGATGCGTGCTGAAAGTAGACTATAAACCGAACACAATGACCACTCAATACCTCTGTTACAAAATACAACACTCTAAAGGAAAGAATAAGCAAAAGGGAATGCCCTGCCACAGAGGCAGGGTGGGTTGGGGGGTTAGGGTGGGGGTGGGAAGGCTACTGGGATCATTGGTGATGGAGAATGGGCACTGGTGGAGGGATGGGTACTTGATCATTGTATAACTGAAACCCAAGCACGAAAGTTTGTAAGTCTACAACTGTACCTCATGGTGTTTCACTAATAAATAAATAAATAAATAAATAGTAGAGGTGAGGGCTGTAGAGAGATTACAGGGGTTAAATTAATTGCTTGGCATGAGACCTCAATCTATGGCAGAAGCTGATCCTTTAACCATTGCTGGGAACAACTTCCATGCTTAAAAAAGCTGGTAATATCTCCCAAACACTGACACGTATACCTAACTGTTTGATTACAGTTCCAAGTATTTTAACTTAAACTTAAAACTTAACTTAACTTCCTGTTAGTCGTCGATTTGCTCGAGCGGGCGCCAGTAACGTCTCCATTTGTCCCTGTCGCATGCTAGTGTAGCCCAATGGCATCTGTTCGCTCCGGGAACATGAAGGGCCTCAAACCGATCGTTCATGATCTTGACAAAGAAGTCTGACCATCTGGTAGGTGGGCGACCACGCGGTCTTTTGACATCCTGTGGAATCCAGTCGGTAACAGCTCTACTCCAGCGGTCATCTTTAAATCTCATTAGGTGACCAGCCCATCTGATTTTCAACACCTTGGCAAATGAGACAGCGTCCCTGATTCTTGATCGTCGACGATGTCAGAACTCCGGATTCTTTCTCTCATTTGAGTGAAACGTGATATTCCAAGCATAGCTCTTTCTATTCTTCTTTGGGAGACCTGAATAACGTTCTCATCTTGTTTGCGTAGGGCCCAGGTCTCTGAGGCATATGTGAATGCAGGAAGAACAGTGGAATCAAAGAGATGTGCCCGGAGCCGGAGGTTCTTCGTCCTCTTAGCTATTTCTTCGACGTTCTTGAAGGCGTTCCAAGCTGCTCTCTTCCTCCTGCACAGCTCGGGTGCCAGGTCATTTGTCATGTTGACCTCTCGACCTAGGTACACATAGCTGTTGCATTCGGAGATGGTCGTTCCGTTGAGAGCGAATGGGGTGTCAGGAACGAGGCTGTTTCTCATAAATATTGTCTTCGTAAGATTCAGCTGTAGTCCTACCTTTCCACACTCACGGTCAAAGTCGGCCAGCATTTGTGCCGCTTGGCTGATGTTTGGTGTTATTAAAACAATGTCATCAGCAAAGCGGAGGTGGTGTAGTTACCGACCATCTATCTTCACTCCCATTCCTTCCCATTCCAGTCATCGCATGATGTTCTTGAGGGTGGCACTGAAGAGTTTCGGTGAAATGGTATCACCCTGCTGCACCCCTCTCTTGACATCAACGATCACTTCTTTGTAGAATGGTGAGATCCTGGTAGTGAATCCGCAATACAGCTCACGGAGGATCCTGATGTATTGGTCTTGAATGCCCTGATTGGCTAGGGCTTCAATGACCGCTTCCGTCTCAATAGAATCAAAGGCCTTCTTGAAATAAATGAACTTTAAACAGAGTGGCATCTTGAACTCCAGAGAAACCTCAATGAGCTTGGTTATCGTGTCGATATGGTCAATGGTGCTGAATCCTTTGCGGAACCCGGCTTGTTCGCATGGTTGTCCTTCATCTAGTGTTCTGCCAATCCTATTAAGGATGACTCGAGTGAACAACTTGTAGAAGACAGACAATAGGCAGATCGGGCGATAGTTGCCAATGTCATGTATGTCTCCCTTCTTGAACAGTAGTATGGTCCTGCTGGTTTTCCATTGGGACGGAACCTTGCATTCAGACAGGTAGCGAGTGAAGAGCCGAGCCAGTGTATTGATGAGTACTGACGGCAGGTTCTTCAGGTGTTCAGGTCTGAGCTTGTCTGGGCCGGGTGCTGTTTGTTTCTTTACCGACGAAATGGTGTGTTGGATTTCGGAAGGGAGAACCTTGGGAACGACATATCCATCCTGTGGAATTTGGTATGTCGGCAAGTGGACATGGCTATCGAAGATATTTGAGTAGAAGTCATGGATAATCTTCTCCATTGCCGTTCTGGAGGATGTGATGGATCCATCAGGACGTCAGAGGGCAGTCATCTTGGTCTTGTAGTTGGTGAAGGACAGGAGGGCGTTACGAATACTTTTCCCGCCTTCTGCCGCATCTACCAGTACTTCTGCTCTTCTCTCTTTGAGGTCTTCCTTGATCGCATCTCTGCACTGCTTTGCGAGCTCGGACGTTAGCTTGTGGTTGCCTGAGGCATGCGCCAAACCACGCTGGCGAATTAGCTCAAGAGTTTTCGAAGATAGGCGATTTTTTGTGGCTATCTCTCTCTTGGCGTTCCTCGCACATTCATGGAGGTGCTGAACCAGTCGATCGTATTCCTCGTCAATGTTGTCAACAATGGCATCTTCCCATGTTGCCGCAATAGTACCAAAGAGTTCCCAGTTGGTGGTCATTCTGGTAGTTCTCTTTTTGAACTTTGCAGCCCTTTCTCCCCGCTCTGTGAAGTAGAATTTTGCACGAAGGAGACGGTGGTCCGATCCCGTTCGAAATTTTGGGACAACAGCGACATCAGTCAGGCAAAACCGTCGATTGAATATGATGTGGTCTATTTCGTTGTGGAATCGTCCACCAGGAGACTCCCATGTCCATCGTTTAGATTCTGCCTTCTGAAACTGTGAGTTACCATGAATGGTCTTGGTCGACATGATGAACTTAGACAGTCTCTCACCCTGTTCATTCCATTCTAGGCCATGGGTCCCGATGTGAAGTTCTTCAGCTGATCTTCTCGGTCCTATCTTGGCATTCAAATCACCCACAATGATCTTGTAGAAGGTGTGGTCTTCTTTATAGAATTTCTCCAGCTCCATGTAGAACTTCTCGATTTCTCTTTCATCATAATGAGATGTTGGTGCATAGACAACGAAGATAGAAACTGCAGGCAGTGAGCCACATCTATTCAAATGTAAATGTCCAATTCAATTCGGGTTGTTAGGCATTCGAATGAATCAATGCTCTTGGCCAAGTTTGTGTTGACAAGGACACCGACGCCTCCAACACCTCTTTAATCGCATGTTCCAAGGAACAATTCTTCTCCAGTGTCGAAAACGGCATGGTGAGATTCGTGCCTTCTTGTCTCGGTCAGACCAATGATGTCGTACTTGATCATTCGCGCTTGTACCATCAGGTCCTTGATGGATGCATCTGATGCTAGCGTACGTGCATTGAAAGTACAGACGATCATTTTTGTCTTCCTTCGTTGTGGCAGCCTAGGTCGGCCTTGAGATTTTGTCGGCCTCTCCTTTCTCATCCTTCTCAGTGCTGCCATGTTGGTGAAGCCTTCAGGGTCAGGTGAATGAGACCAGTTGTAGTTACTGGTTTTGGCATATCGAATACACAACGGATAGCTTGCCAGGCTCTTCCGTGCGGGCGGAATACTCTCGGTAGCTTGCCAGTCTTTCCGAGAGGGATAGAGGCTTTTGGGGCGACATCTAATCACCCTTGTAGGTGTTACCATATTTGAACCGTGTCAAATACAGTACGACAATTCTGGAATATGGGTATTTAGTGTCTTATGAGGTGTCGCGCAGCCGCTTCATGGCCGCACGGGTCCGGAAAGCGTCCTGGTGCCGCGTCCAGCGCTGCAGAGCCGAGCCAGGGGAGGGCCGTCAGGGTGAAATCAGCACTCGAGTCACACAGGGTTCCGTCATTCAGGAGATGGCATGAATGCGTGTGTTTATTTAGAGCACAGGTACAGACTTAAGTATGTTTCCATAACCCACCCAAAAGAAAGGAAAGGGGATGGGACGTGGGAAAGTGGATGGGACGATGAATAGAGCCATGCACCGTTGGTCAGTCACAGTGGGCAGAGCCATGCACAGTTGGTCAGCTACCTGGTGACCCTTTCGATCTAACGCTACTGGTCAGAGCGGCCTGCTTTGTTACAGTTTTGACATATCCATAGAGACTGTGCTGTTCCTCGTACATCATTTACAAATCATTTACGAGGGTGCATTTTTCCCCAAACTGAAACGTCCTGTACTGGGAAGCTGCCCAGCTTTGTCCCCCCAAACTGAAACCTCCTGTACTGGGAAGTTGCCCAGCTTTGAGCAGGACAAAGGGGGAATGAAAAATCAAGCATTCTTTTACTTGGTCAGTAGGCAACATCTCACCTCTTTTTTCCAATTATGGCACGCCAGGACCCCTGTCTTAGGTCGTCCGTCACCCCGCCGTGGTACCTGTCATTGGGGAGAATGCTTTAGCCCCTGTCTTAGGTGTGCGCGGGGGTGACAGAAGTTGCCCGTCATTGGGTATCCTGGGCAAGGGCATACTTCCTTAACCGTGAGGAGGCACAGGGGAGGATTGATGACATTTCTACCAGACCAGGCAGGACCCAGTGTGGCTTGACCATAATGGAGTGTGGCTCAGAAAAGAGGGGCAGGGGTAGGGTAGAGGGGTGATGGGGATCTCTTCGTTCAGTGATCCAGAGTTTCTGTACAGGTTCGGTCCGCACTCCTTCTCCTCCTGTGTTTTCCGGTACCGGCCACGGGATCAGGTCACTGCAACAGATAAAGGAAGAGACTTCCCAGGCCCATTAGAAATACCTTTCTGAATAGGGCTGCTCTTTGCGAGTTTCTCTCAGCTGCATAAAGTGAATTTGAGTGATTTGCCGATCAACCCTGCCAATCTGGTCTGTGACAAATGAGACAAGTCGACTCAGGATGCAGGGCCCGAATGTAAGCATCAGTAATAGTATGATCAGAGGGCCTGCTATAGTAGATATCAGGGTGTTGAACCAGGGGGATTGATTAAACCAAGACTCAAACCACCCTTCCTGAGCCTCTCTCTCCTTTTTACGCCTTTCCAGGCCTTCTCTCAGCTTAGCCATGGAATCTCGGACTACCCCCGTGTGGTCGGCGTAAAAGCAGCACTCTTCTCCCAGCGCTGCACACAGCCCTCCGTTTTTAAGGAAGAGCAAGTCGAGCCCCCTCCTATTTTGCAAGACTACTTCCGACAGGGAGGTCAAGGACTTTTCAAGATGGCTAATAGATTTTTCTATTCTGTCCAGGTCCTCATCAATAGCTGCTCTTAGAGAAGATAGGCCAGAATGCTGGGTTACCAGAGCAGCGATGCCAGTGCCGGCACCTGCCAAGCCTATGCCAAACAGAGTGGCGATGGTTAGTGTGAATATGGGTTCCCTGCGGTTCCTACGCAGGACATCAGGGGAATTGGACCAATACTCAAGGAGTACCTCAGCAGGGTGGTATATAATTTTTGGGACAATAATAACCATAAGACAAAATTCTTGGGAGGCATTAAATACTGAGCCTGCCAAGTGGGGAGTTAATCCTGAACATGAACAGGCCCACCAAGCTCCCATTGTTGGTGAGATCCAGGCGGAGTTACTCCACCCTGGGGACTCCACATTCTGTCAACACAACTCCTTCTTGTTTTGAGGGACTGTACCTACACATGTCCCTTGACCGCTAATTTGGGTCATGGTCAATCCCTGGGGGCGGGCCTTCCACTCTCCAGGAGCTCTGTAATTAACATTGTAGGAGGCGTTAATACCCATAGCCTCATAAAACGGTGGCGTGGGGCTATAGCACAGCCAACAGGCTTCAGTCAGGTTTGGGGCAGTAGCATTCAGAGTCTGATATGTGGCATCGATAAGACTCCTGAGGGGGTTAATGATTGGGCCAAAACTGGGTTTTGGGATGGATAGGCCGGCTGTAACAGTCGCTGGTGTCGCCTTAGGGTCAGCCGTGGTAGTGATGGTGGGCTTAAGAGGGGGTTTTGGAGCCTCAAGTGCCTGGTTAGGGCCTAGCGGAACCTGCTGTACGGGTTCGATTTTTAAGAGGATCTGCAGGATAACCCCATGCCATGGCCTGCTATACCACATAAGTCCCCAATTCAGGCGGTTGACCCATCGGGTCTCCGACCTTCCCTTATCAGTGAAGGAGATTTTGACCAGAAGCATATGGGGGTGGTATTGCACAGAATTTGATCCATATCTCAGTGGCACAGCATAAGAAATATTAACCAGGTCGTGGTCAACCGACCATTTCCAATAGCCATCGTTAGAATCTACGCAAGACCAGCTGGCACAATAGGAAGATTCAGGGCCACCGCAGGTTCTCCTCCATTGGCCTGTCCGGAACCCGGGTCAGGTGAAAAAGCCATTTTGTCTCATAGAGACTCTGGCCCTGGGCCTTTCAAAACCATCCTGAAAGGGGTAGGCGTCTTCCAGGGAAAAATATAAGTCAGGGAAGCACTGATTAAGGGGTGCTGCGTCGCAGCTTGTGGTACCCCAAACCTCATAGTCCTCTCCACTCCTTATGACCCAGGTCTGCTTGAATGGTTGGTGTCGATTGGCATGAGTTTCGATTGGGTCCTTCATTAATAATATAGCGAGGGTCCAGGCGACAAGCGTCGTTGTGGTCATTTTGTTCCTGTGGAAAAAAGAGAAGGAAATTCGTCTCAGGGCTAAGTACCCTGGAGGTGAGTTTCATTATCTTTCCCAGCTGTGGGGGACAAATGATCGGGGGGCTCATGTATTGGCCTGACCAGGCGTTCCGGTACCCAAATGGTTTTTTCTGCATTAGTTGGATATACACAGACTGCACCTCTGACTCTGGCAAGTATCGCTGCCGGTGGTTGCCAGGTTCCTGAGGACAAATCCTTCCATTTCACCATTGCTTTAAGGGGAGCCGGAGTAGCAAAGTGACGTTGGGCTGCACTGCGGCCTGAATCATCGAGGAGCAAAAAATTTAAAATGAATAAGGTTGTGGATAGGAGCGCTTGTGGCCCTTGACAGCCTTGGTAGATCTCACCCTCTTTTGTTTTAGAAATGTAAGTTTTGAGATGTCGGTGCGCTCGCTCTATGATAGCCTGTCCTTGGGGGTTATAGGGAATGCCTGTTGTATGTGCAATATCCCAGGTTTCACAAAAGGAATGAAAGGCACGGCTTGTATAGGCCGGTCCATTGTCAGTTTTAATTTGCCTGGGATTTCCCATATATGAGAAAGTGGCGGTAAGGTGATCTATAACATGTTTCGTTTTTTCCCCGGCATGTAGTGAGGCAAAAATCATGCCCGAGTGTGTGTCTATCAAGACATGGAGATAATGCCGGTTACCCAATGAGTTAGTGTGGGTCACATCCATTTGCCAAATATCATTTGCTCTCAATCCTCTAGGATTGACTCCTAGGGACGGGGAATGTATATAAGGAGCGCAAGCGGGACAGACAGTGGTTATGGAGAGAGCCTCAGCTTTGGAACAGCCCGTATGAAAACGAAGAGACTGGGCATTAAGGTGGAATTTTTTATGTAGCTGCAAGGCCTTATCATATTCTAGGGATGTCATTATTAAGCGGGTTGCTTTATCTGTTCATTCATTGCCTTCTGCAAGGGATCCCGGGAGGCCAGAGTGTCCTCTAATATGACCCACAAAGAGGGGGTCCTTTCTGGCCCAAATCAACAGTTGCAATGTTTGTAATTGAGATAAAATTTTTGAGCCCTCACCTATGTGGGGTGCTGTTTCTAATTGGGGGAAGATATTAGCAACATACACACTATCAGTGTAAATATTGAGGGGCTCATTAGGGAATGTCTGCAAGGCCAATAATATAGCCGATACTTCTGCAAATTGCGCCGAGGTTTCTGCAAGCTGTATGGCGTGAACAACCTGCCCATCAACCACTACGGCTCGACCGCTTTTAGAGCCATCAGTAAAGAGGGTCCGTGCGCCCGGAAGGGGGGTGGTCTTAACGATTCGAGGGAAGATAATAGGGCAAATCTTGAAGCTTTGCAGGAGTTTATGTTTGGGATATGCCTGTGTAATTTGGCCTTTAAAGGAGCAGACAAAAAGGCACCAGGAATCATCATATTGCATCAGATTATTAATCATGTCTTTGGAATAGGGAACGACCAATATGTCCATATCCTTAGCAAAGAGTGCACACCCTATGGTTCTGGCCTTCCAGAGTAATTGAGAAACTAAGGTGGGATAGGGAATCACCGTTCGGGTGGGGGAAGCAGAGAGGTGGACCCAATATAATGGACCAATCTGCCAGAAAACTCCAGTTGGGGCAAACTCTGAAGCAAGCACTATAAATTGTAGTGGTAGATTATAATCAATATGGTGTATTTGCATTTCTTCTAAGGCATCCTCTGCTTTTCTAAGAGCCAAATGTGCCTCTGGGGTCAATTGACGAGGTGATGAGGGGTCAGAATCCCCCTTCAATAGTTCGAAAAGAGGTTTGAGCTCTCCCGTGGGCAGGGAGAAGGATGGTCGGAGCCATTGGAGTTCTCCCAAAAACTGTTGCCACTGGTGTAGAGTCTTTAAATGAGAGGTGGCAAACTGTATTTTTTGAGGCGCTATTCCCACCTTGTTTATGGTGTATCCTAAATATCTGTATGGGTGAGAGAGCTGTACCTTGTCTGGGGAGATTACAAGGCCTGCTGATTCCAGGGCGACCCGGACATGATCATAGAGTTGAAGTAACAGGTCTTTGGTGGGGCAGGCGGCTAAGATGTCATCCATATAATGAATCAAAAGTGCATTGGGGAAACGAGCCCGGACTGGCGCTAAAACCGCTGCAACATATATCTGACACATAGTGGGACTATTAGTCATGCCCTGGGGAAGGACTACCCATTGGTAGCACTGATAGGGCTCCTGAAAATTGGGGGAAGGTAGAGAGAAGGCAAATCTTTGACAATCTTTAGGAGCTAATGGAATATTGAAAAAACAATCTTTAAGATCTATCACTAACAATTGCCAGGACTTTGATATAGCGGAGGGATGGGGGAGCCCTGGCTGCAGGGCCCCCATTGGATGCATGGTGGCATTGAGTGCTCTGAGATCTTGCAATAATCTCCACCCGCCTGTCCTTTTCCTTATAACAAAGATTAGGGTATTCCAGGGAGATGTGGATGGGGTAATGTGCCCCTTTTCTAATTGCTCGGATACTAGGGCATGTGCGGCCTGTAATTTTTCTTTAGGGAGGGGCCACTGCTCCACCCAGACTGGATCATCTGATTTCCAGGTGATTGGAGTGGGGGGAGGCCGCTCGACAGTGGCCCCGATTAAAAAGGGGTAGTTTCTTCCAGTTCCTCAATGGGCATTAAAGTCATAGGATTTTCCTGCCCGGAGGATGGGCAGTCACTAGTGATATGAGCTATGGTCTTAAAGGAGACTGGGGATGTCTGCGAGCGACTGGGTGATGTAACCAGAACCGCGCCCATAGCTGAGAGTATATCTCGTCCCCAAAGATTGGTGGGGAGGTCTGGGACAATATAAGGCTGGAACTGGCCCTTACGGCCCACGGCGTCCTCCCAGATCAATACTTGGGCGCTACGGCTGGGTCGGACTTGGCCAAGTCCTTGCAAAACGGCTGTAGCCATTGTGGCAGGCCAGTTGGTAGGCCAATATTTACTGGATATCACTGAGACATCCGTCCCAGTATCTAATAGCCCAGAGAATTCCTTTGAGTTGATTCTTAGCGCAAAGCGTGGGCGGGAAGCCATATGGGCAATCCAAAATATTTGAGCTGGATTATCTGAGCAGTCTCCGTTTGTCTGACCCTGGACCGAGAGTGTCGAGGTGGGGCCTTGCCACGTCGGGAGGAGGAGCAGGCATGCAATCAGCTGTCCCTTTTCTATCGTCACAATGCCACGGGGGGAATCTGCCAAGACATGAATTTGTCCTATGTAGCTCTCTGTGATAGATCCTGGGTATATCTGCAATCCTTGCAGGAGAGCCTTTTCTGACCCTAGAATGAGGCCAGTGGTTCTGGGCGGTAGGGGGCCATAGACCCCCGTCTCCAAACTTTGAATTCCCATAGATGGTGTTAGTACCGCCCGGACAGAGGCATTAAGGTCTAGACCTGAGCTGGGAATTGAGGAGCCCCTGACAGAGGGAGGGAAGCTGTCGGGAGCGGGCTGATGCTTTGACCCGATGTCTGATAGGCCTCGTGCCTGAAGGCTTGCGGGACCCGAGGCAGGCCCCTCCCGCCGTTTCCCTGCGGCAGTGGATTGCCTAAGTTATCCCGTTGGAACGACACTCAGCTGCCCAGTGATTGCCTTTCTTGCATCTGGGACATAACCCAGGTGATCCCCCCTTCTTCCTCAAGGGGTTGTTGGGACATTCCTTTTTGAAATGGCCTGGCTGTCCGCATTGATAGCAGCCTTGCTGGGGCTTTTGTGGGTAATCCCTGAAAGCCTGGAAACCTTGTTTAATGGCAGCGGGCATAACCTGGCCCTGGATGTGAGTAGCATCTATGTCACGGCATGTGCGGAGCATGTCGTTAAGGGTCCCTCTACGGTTGTTCCTAAGGGCCTCTTGGCAGAATTTGTTGGCATTCTCATAAGCCAATTGCTGAATTATGGGCATGGCCTGTTCTATATTGCCAAAAATTTTCCCTGCAAGTTGCAGCAATCTTGAAACAAAATCGGCATAGGGCTCGGACGGTTCCTGAAGGACTTTGGAGATTTGCTCTCCGGGGCTGCCAGAGGGGAGGCGTTTCCAAGCTTTGATGGCAGCTGCTGCGATTTGGGCATAGGTGCCTCCCTCATAATCTATTTGAGCATCGATTGAGGAGTACTGTCCCGAGCCCGTCAACATGTCCGTGTTATGCTGAGGCCTGCCAGCTTGGATATTAAGCCTGGCGACCTCTGAGCAGCACTCTTGAAATTCACTGCGCCACAGGAGGTAATCCCCTCCTGAGAGAGCTGCTCGGCAGAGTTGTTGCCAGTCACTAGGGGTCAGCCAATCAGCTTGGTAAGATTCAATCAAAGAGAGAGTAAATGGTGCCTGAGATCCGTAATTTGTCACTGCTTCCTTAGCGCCTTTAAGTTCTTTAAAACCAATGGGTTCATGCCGCCGTTGGGGACGGCCCTGTGCATCAAGGCGTTCCAGCACCGGGAAGCCTTGATGGCAGAGGAGGGTTACTCCCTTAGGCTCACGGGCTAGGTCCCTCACGGGCTAGGTCGATGCGAGGGGGAGGGAGCTGAGTAGCAGAGGGCTCTATATATGGTGGTGGGGCAACTGGAGAGACTGGGGACTGGGAGGACCGGGTCGGTTCTAGGGAGATTGCCCCGTCAGAGGTTCTGGTTTCCAATTGCTTGATTTTATTCTTAATATCCTCTATATCAGAAAGGAGCTGCCTTTCTTCTGTGTCTAGATCGGGGGCAAGAGGAGTCTGGCTCTCACATTCAGAAATCGCGGGAGCTTCAGCAGATTCATGTCCTGCTATATCATTGCCAGCGTCCCCCTGCAGAGAACGCCGTTACTTCCTCCTGGATTTCCCCGAAGTTTTTTTGGAGGTCATACAGCTGTTCCTGCACCCGGACACGGGTGGTTGACAGCGCATCTTTAACCAATCTCCAGAGGGAGAATGTAGCGACGGGAACCCTATCCGACCCCTTATCTCTGAGTGCTCTCTGTAGATCTATCTTAACCTGTTCCCAGTCACAGATTTTGAATTCTCCCCCTGTCAGGAACCAAGGGCTAACTTCCCCTATTACTGTAATGAACTCGAGCGCGGTCCTAAACTTAATAGCAGTTCCCTGCTGTTTCAGTAACTCAGTCAACTCGGTGGCCAGCCGAGTTTTTGAGTCAGAATTTCCCATGGTACCGTGCACTGTTTCCCCCGCTTATATGCGGTATCTCCCCCTGCTATGCGCAGGCTCTCCCCCTGCTATGCGCAGGTGAGCCCTGTCCGGTTCTCCCTCATACCTGATCTCGGTGGAACCTCCACTTGCCGCGTCCGGCGCTGTAAAGCTGAGCCAGGGGAGGGCCTCAGGGTGAAATCAGCACTCGAGTCACACAGGGTTCCGTCATTCAGGAGATGGCATGAATGCGTGTGTTTATTCAGAGCACAGGTACAGACTTAAGTATGTTTCCATAACCCACCCAAAAGAAAGGAAAGGGGATGGGACGTGGGAAAGTGGATGGGACGATGAATAGAGCCATGCACCGTTGGTCAGTCACAGTGGGCAGAGCCATGCACCGTTGGTCAGCTACCTGGTGACCCTTTCGACCTAACGCTACCGGTCAGAGCGGCCTGCTTTGTTACAGTTTTGACATATCCATAGAGACTGTGCTGTTCCTCGTACATCATTTACAAATCATTTACGAGGGTGCATTTTTCCCCAAACTGAAACGTCCTGTACTGGGAAGCTGCCCAGCTTTGTCCCCCCAAACTGAAACCTCCTGTACTGGGAAGTTGCCCAGCTTTGAGCAGGACAAAGGGGGAATGAAAAATCAAGCATTCTTTTACTTGGTCAGTAGGCAACATCCTGGAGTGTGTGGCGACGGCTGGGTAGTGGAAGTAGTGTATTTTAAGAAGTAACATTAGTTTGTCCTTGCTCTTTCTTTGAGGAACTTAGGTTTATTGAGTTATACCCATTGCAGTGCTCCCAGCACACCCAATTCAATCAGTCACTCCTAATTCTTTGTGTTTATCTTTAGCCTCTCATTTGAACTCTTCTTCCCCTATCTGTTAATTATGAACATCCCCAAATCAGACCCTGTAATCTGTAAGTCAAATATTCTGAGGGCTCTGGATTTTGTTTATGTAAGTGAAATATTGCTTTTCTCTTTCTTTTATATCCTTTGCATAGTTCGCTTCAGAGCAATATTCTTTTTGTATAGAGACAGGAAAACAGTGCTACGCTTTTATAAGTTAGGAGTTAATTGACTCCTAATAATATTTATTCCTGGGCATCCATCATATTTATTTGACTTAAGCCTCAGTTACCCTTAGTTCCTAACACCCCAAAAGTGGGGGAGGGTGCAGCAAGGGACTTGGATGGACTCAGGGCAAGCTGAAAGCTATCCTGGCATCGAAAAGAAACAGTTTAAGCACCATAAGATGTATAATAAGTTAAGAGCATGGTCATGGAACAAACTCTGTCATGACTCTGTTTTCCAGATGAAATAAAGATGTAACTAAATAACCACCACAATGGGGTTAGGAAAGACTAAATTGGGCTGAGGATACTAGTCTGGGATATATAGCGAGATGTCCCCAGGCAGAGCCTTTTAGCTTAATGTATCTCTTACTGTGTTCATACAAAATGACTCAAAATATTAGTAAGAAGTAAATTTAATATTCTTATTTAAATGGATTACTAGCTAAGGAAAGGAGAAATCAATACACACTTCCATGGATTCTCGCCTTGAGCAGATCTCCTAGTAATCCAGAGTGCTGAGACCTTAGATGAGATTTGTCCTTAAGTAAATCCCCTAGAAGAACTTCCCCTGAAGAAAGGGCTTTACCTTTGTTTATTGTTATGATAATGTTCAACCACACCTATGTGTAATTACTACTCCCAAGCCAATTTCTATATAACTAAGTTGTGAGAATGGAATAAATGGCCACTGATTACCAACCAGCCTGTGACCCATTCCTTCATTCTATCTACCAGTCGAATAGTGGTGGGGGAGGGGGAATTGTGATTGGTCCCAAATGCACCAAGTGGACCCTGGGAATAGCAACACTAACTGCATCCCCCCCACACATCACAAAACAAAAACAAATAATGAGGACCTGAGTGCTACCTCACTGGTAGAGCACTTGTTTTGTCTGTGTAAAGCCCTGAATTTGTTTCCTGACACTGAAAAATAAAAAGCAGAAAGTGAAACTGTTACTTGGATGTAGAAGTCTTGTTTTAGAACACATATTTTTAATTACCATGAAGAACACTACACTCCCAACTATTGAGAGTAAATATCAGCAAGAGAGACAGAGAAATGTAATCAAATGTAACCTTCAATTTCCCAGTCTGTAAAATGGAACCAAAAATAATCTGAAATTCAGAGTATTACAAAGACAAAATTTTAGAATACTTGCAAAGCATACATCATAGTGTCTGTCAGGTCACACAGAAGATGATGGATATGATCAACAGTTCTTAGATTGTTGTAGTAACTTCCTGGTTGACCCATCTGACTCCTTTCCATTTGCCCCCTCCTCTTTCCAACCAATCAATCACTGATTTATTTCAATTTATCTTTATTCACTGGTGCCATTGTGTTCTTATTGATGACATGCTCAGAATCTTCGAATGATTCCTGGTTATCTACAGCAGAAAGTTTTTGTCAACAAACTTTACATGGAAAAGACTACAGAGTAGTATCCTTAAACTTTATGAGCTATATGTTTTCTGTTGCTGCTAGTCATCCCTTAACAGAAGCATTGACAGAAAATATATACTAAAGAGTGTGCATATGTTCCAAACAGAATTTCCATATAAAACCAAGGAGGATTTGGTTGGATATGACCATAGCTCAATTTTTGATCTACAGAATTATGTTTGACATTCAAGAACTTACCTACCTAACTCTTAAAACTTTACCTCCTTACAATATGGAAAGTATCATGCTAAGCGAAATGAGTCAGAAGGAGAGGGATAGACATAGAAAGATTGCATTCATCTGGGGGATATAAAGTAACAAAGTATGAGATTAATACCCAAGAATAGCTGAGATCAGCACCAGGAGGATTACTCCATAACTTAGAGGCCAGCCGGGTATCCTAGAGGAAAGGGCTATTCAGATAGAGAAGGGAGCACCAAATAAAGGATGTTTGGAGGATCCTCCCAGGAGGGGAGATGCATGTCGAAAGTAGACTATGGACTGAACATGTTTGCCACTCAATGCCTCTTTTGCAGACCACAACACCCAAAAGGAGAGAGAGAACACAGGGGATTGCCCTGCCACAGAGACGGGGGGATGGGGGGATGGGGGTGGGAGGGATATTATCCATGGTGGTGGAAAATGGGCACTGGTGGAGGGATGGGTATCTGACCATTGTATAATTGAAACCAAAGCACAAAAAATTGTAAATCTACAACTTTAAAAAAAATAAAATAAAATAAAGGGAAAAAAAAAACTTTACCTCTTAACCTAGCCCTCCATAATCCTTTCAACACTCCAGTAAAACAAAATAATAGACATGAATGAATGAGAAACAGATAGTTATGTCACTACTGAGATTATAGGATTTGTTTATTATTTTTCCAGAAGAAATACTGTCAGGAGGACAATGGGTAATCTCAGACAGCAAAATTAAACCACACAAACTAAATAAAAAACCAAAACAAAATGATCTTCTAGGATATAGATAGAGGTAACTGATGCATCATTTTTCCAGAGCACCACCGGCACAATGAATTGTCTTCAAGCAGTTTTAGTCTTTATAGTGCTCATCCCAAAAGAAACATTCCTAGGAGAATCCAATTAACTTCTTTGGAACCTCATGCCCACTTCCTGACCAGAGGAGTATGGAAATATTGACATGAAATCCCCGAATGCTGTACAATGTGGGAGAAGAGTCTTCCTATGGGAGTAACATACCTGGTGAATTTCAGTTACCATATATTTCAATTTTAGAATTTTTATTTGATTATTATTGCAGGGTGTGAGGAGGGAAAGCTTCCACGTAGTGCTTAAAGGGACTGGCCACTTGGCCAATGAGACAGACAGTTAAATGCAAGTATCCAAGGACAAGGATTCTGAACTAATCAGGACCTGAGAATCTGGGACCCTTAGGGCCAAACTGGAGATACTTATGGTCCTCTTGAGTTCAGATGAGTGGAATGGCAGTGTTCAGAGACTCCAGAGTCATACTCAGCAGTGCTCTGGGGGTCATGTGGTGCCGGGGCTCAAACTCAGTTCTTGAAGCATGCAAAGACTGTGCCCTTGAGAGAGCTATGGGTTGAATATTTCTTAGGCAACTTCTCTTTGAGAAATTCTAAATTCCAACCTTTGTCTCCTAAGCTCTGTAAAATTTCTCTAAACCTCATTTTATTTTTAGTTGTGGGATTTCATCCCTCTAACAAAAAACCAACTCGAAGACCAACGTATTCCTCTGGGCAAAACAGCATAGGTCTGAGAATATAAATGGCAACAAAATGAGCCCAGGAAAGAATAGAATAAAATAATTAAACAGTTTAGGTCTTCCAGATATTAAAGGGCAGCAAAGACAAAAATAGAATAGGAAACTGTCATGACTTTATCCTATAATTTAAGGATGCCTGATGACTGGCTATGCGAAATAACTCAGTCTCTGGTCTTAATGTACTATTGAATAATGGTGTGCATTACTAACGGTAATTAATGAATCAGTTAACTTAAATAGTTTAACTCACATGCTGGGAATCAGAGTGGAGCAGTGATATTGTATTGAATAAATGACAAGCCAGTGTGCTCTGTCATGGTTGCCCAGCAACCTAGAGCCTGGGCAGTCCTTGTGTGTTTGTTTGTCACTTTCTGTGCAACCAACCCCCGCTGGATGGAGGTCAAAGGTGCCAATCAGATTTGCTTTAGACATTTAGCCACTACTTGAGTTTTATTTTCTTTGAACCCACTACAACTTAATTTACAATTTCCTGCATAAGAAAATCCGTATTGATGTCAGGCTAACTCATCTGTGCTTCACCTCTCTCTATATATTGTGTCTACTCAAATTCTAGGCAGTCTTGGCAAACCATAAAACCTACTTTAAAATTCAATTTAATTTTTAGTAAAGCAAGATAGTTTTTATTGAATTAAACTTCTTTAGAAAGTAACAGGGGGAGAGAATGAGAGGATGTGTTTAAGAAATAACATGAGCTTCTCCAGAGTGGATAAAGCAAGCAAAGATGCACAGAGAAAAACAAGAAAGATTCATGTTCAAGGGTGAACATGGCCTTTAATAGAAAGCTCATAAAGCCCGTTTTTATTTTATTTTTAAAAATTAATTTATTTTAATATAAAAGTGCCACAATTCTTGATATAATTCTATAATTAAAATTGATTAGAAAACAAACTGCAATATTAAAATCAATAGATGTAGAAAATTTATGTGAAACTTGTTATATCTTATTGCAGGGTTGTTAAGTCCTTGTTTAAGGATTTATTAAGCAGGTTGTTACTTTAGGAGGTGTCGTGCAATCCAGAGATTTGAGGATCTATGGTGTGGTCCAAAGAACATGATGGCAGCTGTGGGAGGTGGGCGTGGCTGCCACGGCTTCTGGAAGTATGCGAGGTTAGGGGGAGGCTACCCACCCCAACTCCAGAAAAACACACCAGAGTTTTCAGTATGAAATTATTCTCCGATTGGTGTCTCTGCAGAGAAGATTTGTGAAGTGGTGAAATTGAGCTCTTGGCAAAGCTGTAGTGGTGGGGTGAAGCTGGTGTTGCTGTAGCTTTGACTGGACGGTATTCAGTCCGCTTGCATCCTGTGGGCACTCCTAAGATTTCAGCTGCAGGACTGGTGATTTTACAAAATTTAGCTCCTTAGCACGAATCTCCTGGGAGATGTAGTTGGGAATATGTGTAACAGGGCCATTGTGTAATTTAATATGGTGGTGGCTGTGGGAGGTGGGTATATAAAGCCCATTTTAAAAAAAGTGATATAGTGCATTTATCAGTCAGATTTCAGTGCTGGAAACAGAAACCATTTTAAGAAGTTTAAGTAGGAAGGAGTGTCTATCCCCTCTTTGTAAAATGAATTGAACCCAGGTCAGCTGCTTACATGGCAAGCACTTTATCTACTGTACTATTTTATGACCTCTTGTTTGTTTTTATCTTGTTTTTTAGGGTGGGTCTTACCTGGCAGTCCTCATGGCTTACTGCTGATTGTGAGCTCAGAGATTACTCCTGTTGATGCTCTGGGGACTATGTGTGCCAAGGATTGAATTGAGGTCAGCAGCATTCAAGGCAAATGACTTAACCATGGACTCTCTTTTTGACCACTCCAGTTCTTTTTGATAGTAAAAATAGCACAAATAAATAAATTTATAATAAAATGCTCAACAAACTGAGAATATAAAGCACATAATTCTGCATTAAGATAGCCATAAAAAAACCTACAAACTGGTATCATATGCAATGATGAAAAACTGAGTCTTTTCTCTAAGATATAGAACGTTGGAGGGGAGCGGGTTGAGCTTTCCTCCCCGCCCCAACCAGGGCTTCGGCAGCCGAAGACCTCCAGGACCAGCCACCACCATGCTGAGACCACTCTCCGCACACCTGAAGGTACTGGCAGAGGGACAAATCCACGCGGGTTCCGGGGCCGAGATCTCCCAGCCTACTCGGATTGGAGTCGAGCATCCTCCACCCAGATCCTCCAAATTCCAGTAGGCGGGGGTCACACCCACCACCTGGTGCCCTGGCGCCGTGTAATCCCATCAACGGCCAAGACTCAGAGACTATAAAATCCAGCTCCCGGAGGAGAACAGTGCAGTCTGACCCCGTGCCTGGCTGTTCCTCGATGGGGCCCGTTGGAGGGGAGCGGGTTGAGCTTTCCTCTTCGCCCCGACCAGGGCTCCGGCAGCCGAAGACCTCCAGGACCAGCCACCACCATGCTGAGACCACTCTCCGCACACCTGAAGGTACTGGCAGAGGGACAAATCCACGCGGGTTCCGGGGCTGAGATCTCCCAGCCTACTCGGATTGGAGTCGAGCATCCTCTACCCAGATCCTCCAAATTCCAGTAGGCGTTGGTCACACCCACCATCTGGCCCCCTGGCGCTGTGTAATCCCATCAACAGCCAAGACTCAGAGACTATAAAATCCAGCTCCCGGAACCGCTCGACATCTTATCAGGACATCTTTTATGACATCTTATTATCTCGTTCCTACTTTGGACAAACTTGCAGGCTATCGAATGTAGCCTGCCCACAGGGCAGAGTCTGGCAAACTCCCCGTGGCATACCAAATATGCCAAATACCAGTAACAATGATGGGTCTCATTCTCCTAAAGAGCCTTGAATATAATCTCAGGGTTAGGATGAAAGAGACGTTACTGGGGCCTGCTCGAGGCAATCGACGAATAACAGGATGATGAAATGAAAATGAAAAATAGAACAAAACACACGTGGAATCCACCCACACCATTCCTTTTTACATAGTTTTGGAAGAGTTCACCAGAGAAATTAGGGAAGAAGAAGAAATAAAAGTAACACAGTTAATCAGAGGGAGAGGGACAGGCACATAATGTGCTCTTACAAATACAGGATATAAAGAAACATAGTAGGGGAATAACAAATACCCAAAGGCAGTAGAAACAAAGAACATGAAAACAGATTTTCACTAGGAAGCTTGCCACTGGGGGTTAGGGTGAGATAGGACAAGGAAGGAGACACTAAGACAATTGTAGAGGAAAAGAGTCATTCTGGAAGAGGAAGGAGTGCTGAAAAGTTGTAAATTCATATGTTTAATACTATATCAGTGGAAGTATTTAAATAGAGCTTAAATGGGGAAAACTTTCGTGCTGAAGGAGGGTGGTAGGAATACTGGGTACATTGGTGGAGGGAAGTGGACACTGGTAAAGGGACTGGTGTTAGAACATTACATTCCTGTAGGATAACACTGTTCTGTCCTTCCTGCATAGGCTCAGGAATAGTTGATAGTTGATAGTTTATTGATAGTTTATTGGACTGAGGAAAAGAGAAAAACACATGAGGAGGTATTTTGCCCTTGGTCAGTCAGGAAGGGCTTTAGACTACCTTTTAGGTGGGCCCTCAGGAAGGGCTTTCTTATGTTGATTTGGTTACCTGACTGGGTGCAGTGTCAGCCCAGACTGCAGGGGAGTTGGAGAGGCAAGAGAGCTGGAGAGAGGAGAGAGCATGGCGGCAAGATGGACCACTAAGAGGCTAGCAAGGAGGAACACGTGCTTGAGAGAACCTGGGCCCTCCATAACATAAATTTCTTCTATGGGATAAACTTCCTTGTAATAAACTGCTACTAAGATCAACCAGCCTGGCCCTGGTCTCTTCCTTCGTCTGCCCTTGGCCAACAGCCGTCCCGATCCAGGCCACACACAGCGGATTAAGAGCACTGAACATGGGAGGTGAGACAGAGCTGTACAGAGAGCCCATGAACACACACCCTTCCACGTGCTTAGTTTTTAACACATTCCTATAACACAGTCAAAGCTTTGTGATTCATAGTGACTCAATAAATAAAGGTAGTGAAAGTTTTATGTATGAAACCCTCTTGGCATCAGTACTTTAAACCACAGTGTCAAAGTTATTTTTTAAAAAATGTCTTATATATGCAGGCACGTGGATGGGAAGGAAACATGGGGCCCACAAGGAAGTGGACATTGGTGAAGGTGTGAGCATTGAAACATTGTAATAGCAATACCCAATCATGAATTATTTTTATAATTCATGGTGATTTAATATATTTGTGATTAAAAAATTAAAATGAAAAAGTGGTTATTTTTCTGTGGAAAAAAAGTAAATAAAACAAAAGTATGACATATGAAAAATACTTGAGATCAAAACAAAGTAAAATGATTGCTATTTGTGAGTGGCATATATACATGAAAAACTGAAAGATTCACACACAAAAAAAACTAATAGAAATATTAGTTCGGTAAAGTTGCAGAACACAGAATCAATACACAAGACTCTTGCAATTCTATATGTAGACAGTATTTTGAAAGTAAAAGGAAATCAAGAAAATAAACCTATTTAAAATTACACCAAAAAGGATCAGAGAGGTAGTACACTGGCTAGGGTGCTTGCCTTGCATATGATCTACCCGAGTTCAATCCCTGGCACCGGATATGGTCCTCTGAGCCAGTCCAGGAGTGATCTCTGAGCACAGACCCAGAGGAAGCCCTGAGCGTCATTGGATATGGACCCTACCCCTAGTCCAATGTTTTCAACTATGAATAACTTTATAAATCATGGTGTCTTAATAAAAGAATGACATGAAAAAAGAGATTGCCACTCAAAGCCTCTCTTGGAAAACACAGTACCCAAAAGAAGAGAGAGAGAACAAGGGGGAATACCCTGCCACAGAGGCAGGATGGGATGGTGGGGGGGGGATGAGGGATGGGGGGGGGATGCTGGGACCCGTGGGGATGGATGACGGGCACTGGTGGAGGGATGGGCACTTGATCATTGTATAACTGAAACCCAAGCACAAAATTTGTAAGCCTATAACTGTACCTCATGGTTTTTCACTAATAAAAAAAGAAAAAAAATAAGAAAAAAATTGGCATAAATCTAACGGGGGGCAGAATACTATAAAGTGAAAACCATAAGAAATTATTAAAGGAAATTTAAGATGCAAAGAAAAGTAGTCTGTGTTGATGGTTTGGAAAAATAAGAATTATTAAAATCACCCTTTTGACTGGAGAGATCGCTCAAAAGTGCTGAGTGCATGTTTTATATTCAGGAGGCTTGGGTTCAATCCAGGCATTCCCTGATTCCTTGAGCACTGCTGGGAGTGACCTGCAAGCACAGAACCAGAAGTAGCCCGCAAATACCACTGGGTGTGACATCAAACAAGCAAAATATGGCTACCTAACCTATCTACAGACTGAATTCAATCCCTAGCAAAATAGTAGTGGCATTTTTTCAAGAAAACAGGAATATTATAAAATTTGTATAATAAAATTTGAAAGAAAAACACAAAAAACTACAAATAGTGAAAGAATTTATAAGAAAAAAGAACATGAAAAATGGAGTCATGGAGGCATCATGCTCCTTGACTTAAAACTCTACCACAAAGAAATGGTGATTTAAACAGTATGGTACTGGAATGAAAACAGACTCATAGGTGAATGGAATAGAAGAGTCTGAAAATAAACTCAGGTATATATGAAGATCTAATCTGCCTCTGACAAAGAAGCCAAGGCAATAAAATGGAGACTAACTTAAAAAAAACTTTCATATTGTACACAAAACTATTATATGTGCAAGGATGTAGACACATACCCATCATAATTAAAAAGATAAAATCATCCATTAGGATAAAATGGATAGATGTTGAAGTGATTATACATAGTGAAATAAATCAGGAAGTGAAAGACTAATCACCAGATTGTGCCATTCGAATGTTGAATGAAGGTAACTAAAACTAATGAACTGGCAAACCCCAGCAATACTACCTTCTAGACTCAGTGAAAACTCAGGTGGTTACATGGGAGAATATAGGTGGCCAGGAGAATTGGGTGGAGGGGGATGATGCTGGAAATTTGGTGGTGACTGCCATGAACAGTATATACACACAGTGGAGAGGTATTAAGATATACAAAGTAAATTCTATAATACTGTAAGCAAAAGAAAATAATTAAAAAATAACAAAATAAGAATGAATCATTACTTGAACTTTTATTACAATCAGTCTTGGTGCTTTTATTTTTGTGCAATCGAATTTTCCAAGTGAGGGTATTGGGTGAAAGGCTATATATATATATACATATATATATATATATATATATATATATTAGATTCAATTAGATTGTTTGAAAAAGTTAATCACATTTTACAGTAAATAATTTAAAACAGAATTGAGTAATTACAAAATGATTAAAATGTCTAAAGAAGTAGAGGAGTAAACTCCAAACAAAACTGGGCATGGCCCAACACATGCCCCCCTCCTAATAAAATAATAGTCTGGAAAATAGAGAACTAACATCTTGAGAGAGCTTCTACCTTTTAATGTTTCCCCTAAAACTGTCAGAATCAAGAATTTGGCAATGTCAACTCTGCAACTGCTGCACCTGTCTCTGAATACCTGGAGGGCTAGATGAACATCCATAACTGCTATCCAGCTATTAGAAAGTAGGTCGAGACCACTGTTACTATCTTGGCTGGTAGGAACCCCAACAGTCCTCTTTGATACATAGGAAACTGAAGAATAACCACCACAGTATAACATCACTATGCATATATAAACAGAACAGTTTTTCAGACTTCTTTCTCCTACCAGAAGTCACAAGTGCGTGTACTTGGTGATACTTAATTCATTTTTGGGTTTTGTTTTTGGGCCATACCCAGTGGTGATCAATCCAGCTCTGTGTTGGTGGTGTTGATGGTGTGTGTGTGTGTGTGTGTGTGTGTGTGTCTTCACTCCTGGAATTGCACTGGACCATGCATTGCTAGTGATAGAAACTGAGTTTTTCTCATATGAAGCATGTTTTGCATGTGCTGGACACTTGCATGGTGATATTTAATTCATGTGAGAAACTGTGTGGGGAGGAATGGTAGTGAATTAAATCAATTCATATTGTAACCTAGTCTGTAATTATTATTTAGCATTACTAATTACTCCTTCTGAATAGGCTGCACATCATGCTAATTGTAAAGTCTTTTCTGACCACCACTGAGACTTAAAACTAGGGAAAGAAGCAGAGTCAATTTACAAAACAGGACCTGTGTATCATTTCCAAAATTATGAGGGAAGTTTTTTTTTTAAAAAAAACCTCTCATTAGTTATCTAAAAATACATACTAAATCCAAGCATAATGCCTTGGTCTATAAAGTGAATAGATTTGAAGTCTATATTGTCTTGGTCTATAAAGTGAGCAGATCTGAACCTGAGCGACAGCAATAAAATGAACTTATTTGATCATAGTTGGAGACAGCATAAAAACTGGCTCACGGGACAGGAAGATTGCTCCATAGCTGGATGTCTGCTTCATGAGCAAAGGTGAGAAGGCAGCTGGAATAGAGAAGGGATCACTAAGAAAATTATGGCTTGAGGAACCCGTCTGGATGGGAGATGTGTACTGAGAGTAGATAAAGGACCAAACATGATAACCTCTCAGTGTCTGTATTGCAAACCATAATGCCCCAAAGTAGAGAGAAAGTATGGGGAATATTGTCTGCCATGCAGGCAGGGGAAGGGTGGGAAAGGGGGGGCGGTATACCGGGGATATTGGTGGTGGGCAATGTGCACTGGTGGAGGGATGGGTGTTTGATCATTGTGCGATTGTAACCCAAACAATGAAAGCTTGTAACTATCTCACTGTGATTCAATAAAATTAAAAAAATAAACCACATTAGAAGGGAAATTAGTGAGAATGGTGTTATAACAATAATTTTTTTTCATAAAAACGGGTTCAAATATTTTGCTGCCACTTTGATGGAAATGGAGGGAGTTATGCTAAGTGAAGTGAATCATAAAGAAAAAATATATTCTTTGTCACTGGAAGAGTATAAGTAAAGGATTAATCAAAGGATCAGACAATTCCTAATGAAAACAACCTTGAGATCCAGGGTTATTTGTGATCTGAGTGGACAGGGATGGGCGCGGGATTAAGGTAGAGGGGTCCAAGATCTCTGGCTGTGGATGTGATATAGAAGTGCTTCAAGAATATTGTGTATTTGTTAAAAACAAGGACTTAAAAACAAACATTTTGAAAAATTACTAAACTATATATGTCAAGAACATTAATTTCTGAGACTCACAAATGAATCTCAGAACCAAGCAGCAGAACCAAGCAGAACCAAGAGATGTCTCCGGACATTGTGCCAAGCTGATTTCACTGGGGTGCCTCATGTGGGAGCAGGTGGCTTCTCTCTGCTTGCCCCAAATGAACCCTGGCAGCCGCAAACTTCCAGAAACCAATTGTCTCCACCCTCACAGCTGATCTTCACAGGATCATCAAGAGAACAAGTCCTCTGAAAAATTCAGGTATGCAGGACCAGTGACTGAAAATGCCAGGTCTCATGTAATTGGGAATGGGTCACTTCTTCCCATCTCCCCACCCTTTCAGGGTCCTGACTGTCATGCCCACAAACTGCCTCCAGGTGCCATTTAAAGGCCATGATTCAGAGATTCACAAATGAATCTCGAAACCGAGCAGCTCACTACACAGATGTCTCCGAACCACAATTATTTAAAATTTTAGAATTCCAGGACATCTCATACTTTTATTTTTTAACTTTTTATTGAATCTCTGTGAGATAGACCCTTACAGACATCTTATACTATTCATAACAGGCATTGTAAAATAAATGATCTAGCATCTGCATATGGGGCAGGCTTAAGTGGTGGTGGGAAAATTTGAAATAATGGTGATTGGAAGGTGTAAGTAATGGTGGCGGGATTGGTTGAGGTATTGAATGTAATCAATTATTGTGAACAAGTTATTGAAAATAAAAAAGAAACATTAATTTCTATTCTAATATATTCTTTGTAACATCATTTTGATAGAGAATATTAGAAACAACCTAAAATTATAATAGGGGAGTGGTTGGTTGAATTTTGGAACATACACAAAATTAAATACTCTGTATAGATAAAATTATGCATAGTGAATTTACAATATTTGCCAGAGATTTTTATTTTCACTTATTAAACACTTAAACGTACAGTGCCTAAAGTCTATCAATTTTCACACTTGTGAAGATGTTTAAAACTTGGCAAAAATTCTTGACTTTGAAATAAGATGGTAATTAAACATAAAATTAATAGGTATTTAATACAAATATAATGCATCAGTGTTGTAAGTTGCTAAATTTTATATTTAGCACTGTCCTCCTGTTATTCATCAATTTGCTCAAGCGGGCACCAGTAACATCTCCATTGTAAGACTAGTTGTTACTGTTTTTGGCATATAGCTTGCCGGGCTCTCTCTGAGAGGGACAGAGGACTAGAACCTGGGTCGACCGTGTGTGAGGCAAACGCCCTACCGACTGTGCGATCGCTCCTGCCCATCACTTGTATTAATTTCAAAAATTTGAGGCGAGGAGTTTGACAATACTTGTATAATGATGACACCTTGTGGCAAGTGTGCAATCTTTCCAGTCTCAGTGTTAATTTAGTTTGGGAGCTGACCACTAGAGGACAGCACTGAGCTGTATTTGCGTCGTTTTCTGTTGAGAAGCTGAATTCAGTCTCGCTCCACTCAAAACCAAGGAAAAAGAAACCCATCTGTAATGACATGAATAGATAAAATATTGTTAAAAAGCTTCTTTGTCTGCTTAAGCAATATAGCAAGGTTATCAAGCATAGTGCCTTTAACTTGAATTTGAGCCCTGACTCCACCATTTATTGGCTGTGTAACATTGACTAAGCCGTAGAACTTCTTTGGGATTTATCTTTTTTTTTCTGTATTGGTGAATTAAAGACAGGAACGATTCCCACTAATTAGAGCCGCTTTGATAAATAAGTGAAATAATGCACTTGTAGTGCCATTTGAGAGGGGTTGCTCAGTAATTATAATTATTATATTGTCTGCTGCCCAAAGCTTTTCTTCTTCTGAGCATCAATAAATACCTTCTTGAGTACTACAAGTTTGTCTTACTAATGAATTTGCACCAAAAATTGGGGGTAAGGGTTTATGTAAAAGATTTAAAATAAGATCAAAAATTATAGAGTTATCCCTGGAATCAGGCAGATCTGGCTTTGACACAGATTGAGCTGTGGCCAGTTACTTACTGTGCCTAAGCCTCATTTTTCAATAACGAGGGAAATTATATTCTGTATGTCATAGAGTTTTTTTTGTGGCAAATGAGTGATAGAGTGACTTTCTTGCTCGTAGCAAAGTAATTCACACATAGCAATCACAATAATTTTTAGATTTTGTCTGTTTCTTTGCTTTGTTGCAGTGCTGGAGATCGGATGCAGGGCCTCACAAGCATGCCAAGTGCTCGACCGCTGAGACACATCCCTAACTGATCATGTTTTCCTTCTTAGACTCAGTGCAGTTATATGGATTATGTGTGATGTGGCGATTCCTGTGGCAAATGTGGGTTCATTTCTTATGTTCTTTTTTCTTTTTTATGTAGGAGTACTGCTATTTATTCAGCCACTGATTAGCTGATTGAATTGGGCATGAACTCCACCTTACTTTTTTTCATAATTTTATTTATTTATTTTTCTTCTTATATTTATTTATTGAATCACTGTGGGAAAAGTTACAAAGCTTTCAGGTTAAAGTCTCAGTCATACAATGATCAAACACCTATCCCTTCACCAGTACTCATTTTTCACCACCAAGAACCCCAATATATCACTCCTCCCAATCCTCCCAATGCCGGTGAGGCAGATGATTTCCACTTAACTCTTCTCTACATTGATTACATTCATTATTTCGACAAAAGATGCACCGTTATTGTTTAGAATCCCCCCCCCCCCAACAATCAGAATTGTTGAAAATGCATTGTGAAATAACTTTGTTTTCTGTAGCTGGTATGATAATCTTATAATGTCATATAATGATTTTGGATTTCTGCAAAGAGCCAGATAATTACGAGATTGGTTTCTGTGCGTCTGGTGTTATGGCTATGCTGGAGAGCCACTCGTGGGGGGCAACTCGTGACCTCGGTAGGGCCTGAAGGATGAGCCTGTACCGCCCCCCTTCTCATGAGACTGCAGTTGCCCCATCACCGCCCGCTCATACCTGGATTTCCTATAAGCTCTGAGGCAGCGGCCACCTTGCTGTTGGGGGGGGGGAGGCGGAAGGGAGCAACACCCTTTTCCTCCCAGGGAGGAATGGCACTGTAGTTTAACGCATGGACCATTCACTTTTATGCCGCAAGCTGTTGGGCTCTGGACTAAGTCCTTTTGTCTCTGGAGCCATGGCCGTGCCAGAGAGCCGCTAGTGGGGGGCAACTTGTGACCTTGGTAGGGTGTGAAGGACGAGCCGGTACCTACCCTCTTCCCATGAGACTGCAGTTGTTCCATCACCACTGGCTCATACCTGGCTTTCCAATAAGCTCTGAGGCAGTGGCCACCTTGCTGCCGGGTCTAATGTCCTTTTTCGGTAATTTTCCTCTCTCACTCTCAGTCATTTGCCTCCACTGCTTCCATTCTCACATGACTTCCTGATGGCAAAGAGCTGTTGTTCTAGAATATTAATCAGAACACATCATTCTGAACCTATTTTTATAACCTATGTCACAGCTATGCAGAACTTTTCATTCTTTGTCTCAGTCTCAAATGGAGTACTTAGATCTCAGGCTAATATCAGTGAAAGCCTTTGTCACTTCCACATGGATACATGAATATATATATATATATGTGTGTGTGTGTGTGTGTGTGTGTATGTGTGTGTGTGTGTATCATTTAGGGTTTTCTGTAATGCTGAGCAGCAACAAAACAAAACAAAAACAAAAACAAGAAAATAAGCAAAACCAATCAACCAAAAAACACTCATACTCATTAAGTGGCAAAGGATTATGTTTGTCTTTGTAACCTAAGTTATGAAGAAACTAACTCTTAGAATCTAGCTTCACAGTTATTCTAATGGGAGAAGATAATGTGCTTTTGAATGTTTTCATTCCATTACTGCTTAGGAATTTAAGGATCACCCAGAGATGACTGAATTCTGTACATTTTTATGTTTAAATATTGGCAACGTAGAATGGGGATTGATAGAAGTTTCAATAAAATACTGGAGAATCTCATGAACATTATTGTGCTATTGCTCAACAGGACCGCTAAGGGAGAGGGACAAAATTTAACCTGTTTAGCCGATGATTCAGACACAGAGGTTCTAAAAGACATGTTGGAATGATACTTCATATTGGGCTCATAAATGGACTTGGGGTTTTGTATTCTTCAACACTAAGTATACAAGAAATCTTACTGATTTTGAATTTCTATTCTGAAATCAGAATTAACATATACAGTCACCGAAGACTGGAGATCTAATGGGTATTTTAAACCTATGTATAAATTACTGATCACATGAAAGTTTTATTTTTCAACAATTCTTCATAGTATTTTCCATATAGAATGAGCCAAATGACATTCCCATGAACAGCAAATGAGGGTTCCTTTTTCATTACATCCCTGCCAAATTTCTACAGTTTTTGGTGTGTGTCAATCTCACTGGTAGGAGGTGGTATCTCTTGTAATTTTCATTTACATTTCATGAGTAATCTGTGACTAGCACTTTTTCATGTTCCTATAACCATCTGTATGTCTTTTATTTGAGAAATGTCTATTTAGCTCTTCTCCCAATTTTTGATAGGGTTGCTCATTTTTGTTGAGTTCTGAGTGCTATCTAAGCTATAAGCCTTTTGTCAGACGTATGGTGTGCTATTACTCTCTCCCATTCAACTGAGTATTTATTTTTTTCTTTGTTTATTGTCCTTGGGCTGCACCTGGGCTGGTAGGTGTTTAGCACAGCGGTAGGTGTTTGCCTTGCATACTGCTGTCCCGGTTGAGCCAGGTTCAATTCCTTCACCCCTTTCAGAGAGCCCAGCAAGCTACCGAGAGTATCTCACCCGCATGGCAAAGCCTGGCAAGCTACCCGTGATGTATTCGATATGTCAAACACAGTAACAAGTCTCACAATGGGCCCACTCGAGCAAATTGATGAACAACTGGAGGACAGTGCTACAGTGGGCTGCACCTGGAAGTGCTCAAGGTTTACTCCTGGCTATGAAATTAGGGATCACTTACGGTGTGCTCAGGGAACAATACGGGGTGCTGAGGATCAAACCTGGGTCGTCTGCTTGAAAGGCATGTGCTCTGCCAACTATACTATTGCTTCAGCTCCTAGAGTGTTTATTTTAGTCATAGTTTCGTACACAGTGCAGAAATTTTTCATTTGATGTACTCCCATTTGTTTATTTTTGCTTTTGTTTTTACCGCCAATTTTGTTTCATTGCGGTTGAATCATTGAAGACACTGCTGAGGTCAATAAAATGGAGAGTTCTGTCTATGCTTTACTATGTGTCTTCTATGAATTTGGGTCTAATATTGAGTCCCTTAATTCATTTAAGTTAACTTTATCTACAATATGAGGTAGGGTTTCTAACTTTAGTTTTGTATGTGGCTGTCCAGTTTCCCCAGAACTATTCATTGAATAAGCCCTTCTTGCTCCATTTCATGAACCTGGTTGCTTTGTTGTAAACAAACTGCCCATTTAATCTCAGGATTTACTTCATGACTCTTTATTGTTGTCCACTGGTCTAAGAGTCTGGTTTTATTTCATCCAAAGTGAAAGAAGCCGTGTAATCCAGGACCAGCCACCACCATGCTGAGACCACTCTCCGCACACATGAAGGTACTGGCAGAGGGACAAAGCCACGCGGGTTCCGGGGCCGAGACCTCCAAGCCTACTCGAATTGGAGTCGAGCATCTTCCACCCAGATCCTCCAAATTCCAGTAGGCGGGGGTCACACCCACCACCTGGCCCCCTGGCGCCGTGTAATCCCATCAGCGGCCAAGACTCAGAGACTATAAAATCCAGATCCCGGACGAGAAGAGTGCAGTCTCTGCCCCCGCGCCTGGGTGTCCCTTCCCGGAGTCCCTTGGAGGGGAGCGGGTTGAGCTTTCCTCCCCGCCCCGACCAGGGCTACGGCAGCTGAAGACCTCCAGGACCAGCCACCACCATGCTGAGACCACTCTCCGCACACATGAAGGTACTGGCAGAGGGACAAAGCCACGCGGGTTCCGGGGCCGAGACCTCCAAGCCTACTCGAATTGGAGTCGAGCATCTTCCACCCAGATCCTCCAAATTCCAGTAGGCGGGGGTCACACCCACCACCTGGCCCCCTGGCGCCGTGTAATCCCATCAGCGGCCAAGACTCAGAGACTATAAAATCCAGATCCCGGACGAGAAGAGTGCAGTCTCTGCCCCCGCGCCTGGGTGTCCCTTCCCGGAGTCCCTTGGAGGGGAGCGGGTTGAGCTTTCCTCCCCGCCCCGACCAGGGCTACGGCAGCTGAAGACCTCCAGGACCAGCCACCACCATGCTGAGACCACTCTCCGCACACATGAAGGTACTGGCAGAGGGACAAAGCCACGCGGGTTCCGGGGCCGAGACCTCCAAGCCTACTCGAATTGGAGTCGAGCATCTTCCACCCAGATCCTCCAAATTCCAGTAGGCGGGGGTCACACCCACCACCTGGCCCCCTGGCGCCGTGTAATCCCATCAGCGGCCAAGACTCAGAGACTATAAAATCCAGATCCCGGACGAGAAGAGTGCAGTCTCTGCCCCCGCGCCTGGGTGTCCCTTCCCGGAGTCCCTTGGAGGGGAGCGGGTTGAGCTTTCCTCCCCGCCCCGACCAGGGCTACGGCAGCTGAAGACCTCCAGGACCAGCCACCACCATGCTGAGACCACTCTCCGCACACATGAAGGTACTGGCAGAGGGACAAAGCCACGCGGGTTCCGGGGCCGAGACCTCCAAGCCTACTCGAATTGGAGTCGAGCATCTTCCACCCAGATCCTCCAAATTCCAGTAGGCGGGGGTCACACCCACCACCTGGCCCCCTGGCGCCGTGTAATCCCATCAGCGGCCAAGACTCAGAGACTATAAAATCCAGATCCCGGACGAGAAGAGTGCAGTCTCTGCCCCCGCGCCTGGGTGTCCCTTCCCGGAGTCCCTTGGAGGGGAGCGGGTTGAGCTTTCCTCCCCGCCCCGACCAGGGCTACGGCAGCTGAAGACCTCCAGGACCAGCCACCACCATGCTGAGACCACTCTCCGCACACATGAAGGTACTGGCAGAGGGACAAAGCCACGCGGGTTCCGGGGCCGAGACCTCCAAGCCTACTCGAATTGGAGTCGAGCATCTTCCACCCAGATCCTCCAAATTCCAGTAGGCAGGGGTCACAAGACTCAGAGACTATAAAATCCAGATCCCGGAACCGCGCGGCCGCAAATGCGGCCGCGCGACATCTTAACAGAACTTCTTTTTAATGACATCTTATTGTCTTATTCCTACTTTGGACAAACTTGCAGGCTATCGAATGTAGCCTGCCCACAGGGCAGAGTCTGGCAAACTCCCCGTGGCGTACCAAATATGCCAAATACCAGTAACAACGATGGGTCTCATTCTCCTAAAGAGCCGTGAATATAATCTCAGGGCTAGGATGAAAGAGACGTTACTGGGGCCTGCTCGAGGCAATCGACGAATAACAGGATGATGAAACATATTGTTTAAATTATAAAAATTCTTTTGGGGGCATAATCAGTGGTTGGAAACTCTAGTTCCATTCCTGGTATAGTTTAGCACTTGCAATGTGCCTGAGAGTGAAGTACTACTCCACTCCAGCAATTCCCTGAGCTAGTTGAACTAGCTGTGGTGTTCAGCCATACAGTGTCACGATTCAAATAAAACATTTTGCTCAAACTAGGCATGTGCTCTACTGCTTGAGATGTCTCCCTGCCCATACTCACATATTACGTGCTCAGATTTGTGTGAAAAGTCAGGATAAACAAATGCACAGAGACAAAAAGTGGATTAGTGAGTGACAGGTGCTAGAAGGAGGAGGATAATGGAATGACTGCTATTTGGATATAGGATATATTATATAGGATATATTTATTTTTTCCCAAACAAAGCAGGTTTTATTAGAAAATGAAAGCAACTAAGCAAGCTAGAAATCTCAAAAACCATGGGAGTGGGTCCCAAGGGAAAAAATTCCAGAAGGAGTGACTATTCTCCCCCTTTTTTGGTAACTATTGTTTAATTAATTTTTGCATTTGGGCACCGTGATTTACAAAGTTATTCATAATTGAGTTTCAGGCATACAATTTTCCAACAACTATCTCGTAACCAGTGTCTACTTCTCTTCACATTTGTTATAGGCATTCAATATTCTAACACCACTGTCACTGTCACTGTCCTCCCGTTGTTCAACGATTTGCTCGAGCGGGCCCAGTAACATTGTGAGACTTGTTACTGTGTTTAGCATATTGGATACGCCACGGGAGCTTGCCAGGCTTTGCCGTGAGGTCGAGATACTCTCGGTAGCTTTGCTGGGCTCTCCGAGAGGGGCGGAGGAATCAAACTCGGGTCGGCCATGTTGGCTGCATGCAAGGCAAATGCCCTACTTGCTGTGCTATTGATTCAGCCCATTCTAACACCAATCTCACCAATAGTGTCATCTTCCTTCCACCATTGTTTCCTTTTTCCCAGTCACACCCTCAAACCTGTCCCCCATAGCTGGCCCACAATAATTTATTTAATATTGCTTGTTACAACTAAATAGTTGATGAAATAGTCAAAAATAAGTCAATAAAAGAAAATTAGCGAAAATTGTTGTATCTCACCCTAGGGACATTAAGCCCTTGTCTGAGGGTTTACTAAGGCATTTGTTGTTAGTTAAGCTTTCTGTGACAATGCCGTGACTCGGATATGAACCGAGGTCGCTGGGCCACAACGCAGAGTACTAACCACCATACGATCACGGCGAGCTACCTGGACGCCATAGGGTTGGAGCGATAGCACAGTGGTAGGGCATTTGCCTTGCACGTGGTGGCCTGGCTGAGTTGGGTTAGATTCCTCCGCCCCTCTTGGAGAGCCCGGCAAGCTACCGTGAGTATCTCACCTGCGCTGCAAAGCCTAGCAAGCTACCCCTGACGTATTCAATATGCCAAACACAGTAACAAGTCTCACAATGGAGATGTTACTGGGCCCGCTTGAGCAAATCGATGAACAATGGGAGGACAGTGCTACAGTGCTAAGCTTTCTATGTTGATGTTTTTGTTAGTTGAACTTAGTTGGCTTCTATGTTACATTCCTACCCTATCTGGTGTGTTCCTACTGAGATGTCAGTATCATAGATTTTGGAGATGTTGTGAAACTGTGAATGCTGCTGCACACTCCAGAAAATTCAGAATATTTAACTGGGCAATAACTTTACCTGGCGGTGGTTGTGGAACATGGATGTGGCTGTTAGGCTTCCGGTAGTGTGGAGAAATGGGGAGAGGTCACCACTGCTGACTTAGAGAAGGCCTGGAGTTTTCAGCCAAGAAACCTCAGTGTACTTGAAATTTTCAGTTGTTTGGTACCTCTTGGAGCTCAGTTGTAAGGCGGTGGAGTCTGCTCATAGGAATGGCAGCAGCTGTTGGGGTGTGAGTGTGCCTGCTGGGGCTTTGATGGGGCGGAAACTTGGCCTGTCCCTTCCTGAGACTGCCCCAGAGGTTGGGACCAGTGTATCTAAAAAATTTTTGTGGCTAATTGATCTCTTTTGAGATTTAAGTATGAGTCTCTGGAGCAGGGCCCATAGTTAAGCTTACGTGGTGGTTGATGTGGAATGTGGGTCTGCATGTAGGATTTCTTTGTGGGGGTAATAAAAATATTCTGGAATTGGATAATAATGCCCACTTTAAAACGTTATTACATAGTATAAAACAGAAAACTCTGTACTTAAAAGAGTAAACTAAGTATATAAATTATGTTTCTATAATACATTATTTTAAAATATTTGCTATATCATAGCCTTTATTTATTAATATTTTATTGTTGTTTCGTTATCAACACTTCAGTTATTACATTTGGAATCCGGAACAGCTCCTGAATGAATGGTGTATAAAACAAAGAGGACTGAAAATTGGTAAATCTAAAGTATAGGGATTGTTCAAAGGTGTGGAATGGTAGGGTTGTAGAACTCTCTTGGAAGAAAAGGCAGTGAAATTATTTAAGGGGGACAGACAAAGGAGACGAAGTTCAAAATCACTTTTGACTTTGCAGGGAGCCAGAGTGGATCATCTTTCATATCTGAGCTGGGCTAGAATCAAATCTGATGAGTTGCTGTGGCATTTAAAACTGTCCAGGCCGAAAACAAAATACAAAACAAAACAAAACAAAACAACCCACAACAAAACCCAAAGTGTTTATGAGGTAGAAAGGTAAAAAGAAAGCACATAAAGACAATATCCAAGGGCACATGAATCTGGTTGTGAAAGGTGAAAAAGGGTAGTTTTCTACTCAGAACACATTTATTAAAGAACCTTTAATTGCTATTCTTTGAGTCAATGCATTTATATCAGCAGTAAATCTGCTATAGGTGGGATCAATTTAAAGGATTAGATGAGTATTTATAAATCCTAATCCTGGTCTTAATCTATGGATGTGGGAAAGCCATTTATCAGAAGATTTACTGTCTCTCAGTTATTTGCTCCAATTAATGGAATTCGTCCCACTATCAGTAGACTGGAGTGTTTGGTAGTATTGTGGAGACTTGAGGATATACTGAAATAAACACCCTGGTTAGAGGTTCAGAGATTTTAATATGCAGGCAGTAAATTGAAGATGTGAGTAGTGAATTACATGGTGAGTAGTTGACACCTCTTGCTTAATAGAAAGACTTTAAGGGAGGGAGAGGGAGATAGCCCAATTGGGAGCACTGATTTTATATGTGCATATATACATATATATATGATTTTTGATATATATATGTTTTACTGCAATATCCTACAAAAATAGATTTAAAAAAAGAAAAAGAAAGAAGAAAAGGTTTCAAGACACTTTTTAAATTTTTTTATATTGTGTATAATCCCAGATTCTCCTGCCCCCATGCCAGGCTGTCTTCACCGGGGCCCCTCAGAGAGGGGCGGGTTGAGTCTCCCTCCCCACACCAAGCAGAACCCCAACAGCCGAAAACCTCCAGAACCCAGCCACAGCCATACTCAAGGCCACTCTCCACATGCTTGGACGAGCCTCATACATGAAGGAACTGGCAGAAGAACCCAGATATTTGGGACCCATGGCTGAGATCTCCAAGCCTGCTTGGATCAGGGCTGGGCCTCGTCCACCCATATCCCCAGTTTTCCAGTAGCTTGGCAGTCACACCCACAAACTGCCCCCAGCGCCAAATAATCTCATCAACAGCCAAGATCCAGAGACTAAAACAAAGCTCCTGGAAGAGAGTGATGCATCTTTTCCTGCCCGCATGGCAGAGCCTGGCAAGCTACCCGTGACGTATTTGATATACCAAAAACAGTAACAATGATGGTCCTCATTACCCTGACCCTGAAAGAGCCTCCAATATGGCAGAGTTGAGAATGAGAATGAGAAAGGAAGAATGAGCAAAGAGAGGCTGCTAAAACCTCAGGGCTGGGACGAATGGAGACGTTACTGGCGCCCACTCGAGCAAGTCAATGAACAATGGGCAACAGTGCTACAGTACTACAGTGCTTTTTATATTTTATTTTATTTTAATTTTTTAAATGAAACCCCATGAGATAGAATTAAAGACTTAAACACTTTCGTGATTACGTTTCAGTCATACAATGGTTGAGTACCCATCCCTCCACCGTTGCCCATTCTCCACCACTAATGTTCCCAGTATCCCTCCTGCCACCCCCACTCCATGTCCCCCCTGCCTCCCCTGTCTCTGTGGCAGGCACATTCCCCTTACTCTCTCTCTCTCCTTTTGGGTGTTATGGTTTTCAAAACAGGTAGTAAGTGGCCATCATGTTCAGTCTATAGTCTACTTTCAGCACTCATCTCCCATCCCAAGTGAGCCCTCCAAGCATCCTTTACTTTGTTGTCCCTTCTTTATCTCAGCTGCCTTTCCCCCAGTGATGCTGGCTTCCAAGCTGTGGAGAAATCCTCCTGGCCCTAATGCCTACTATCCTTGGGTGTTAGTCTCCCATTATGTTACTTTATATTCCACAAATGAGTGCAGTCATTCTATGTCTGTCCCTCTCTTTCTGACTCATTTCACTTAACATGATACTCTCCATGTCGATCCACCTATATGCAAATTTCATGACTTCATCTTTTCTCTCCTGCTGGACATCACCGGCTGCTTTGTGGGATTAAAACAGAATGGCGTCGGCAGGGTGAAGAAAAACCATGGTGCTGGTTGCAGCATCACCGCCTCCCCCGACTGGGCTGAGTCACAACACCATTGAGCATGAAACAGTGACAGTAGCCCACACAATGACTTGTGCACTACAGGATGCTATCCACCAACCAATGAGTGAATTGGGACTCGGCACAGGTGTTCGACCTGGCCCAGACCCTATTTGATGGGGTATTGCTTTGCTAGCTATTCAACAACCTCTGGGTGCACTCCATCCACCTCAAGATCAACCTGAGGCCGCAGATGCCCCAAGCACTGCCCAGAGATGCAGGCAGGTGCGTATTGTCAGTATACAAATTGTTAAAGTAGGCCGGTCACCAGGAACTTATATTTGGTAGACTGGAAACACCTGCAAGGATGACTAGAGATCGCCCCAAAAGCCTCCATCTTCCCCCTGGAGAACCAGGCAAGCTACCGAGGGTATCCAGCCCGCACAGCAGAGCCTGGCAAGTCACCCATGACATACCAAAATATGCCAACAACAGTAGCTAAAATGGGTCTCATTTCCCTAACCCTGAAGGAGTCTCTAGCTGAGATGGGAAGAATGAGAGAGCTTGTACTAAGCAGATGGTGCATACGTCACTGGGTGGGAAGGCACCCTGCAAGCAGCTGGCCACCAAGGCAACCTGCAAGAGCGAGCCAGCCACAATGGCATGAAAAAGCCACACAACTACCAGCCCAACACGGTGGCACTACGCGTTTTGCCAGCTGCTGTTCCAGTGGCTGGTGCGCGAGATTGCATAGAACTTCCAGACCAACCTGCGCCCCCAGAGCTGTGCTGATGGTGCTGCAGGAGGTGTATGAGGCCTACCTGATGGGACTCTTTGAGTACACCAACCTCTGAGAATTCCCCGCAAAGTGTGTCACCATTATGCCCAAGGACATCCAGCTGGCGTGCCACATATGTGGAGAGAGAGCATAAGGTTTACGATGCCAAAATTTCAGGGCTGGAACAAATGGAGATGCTACTGGCACCTGCTCGAGTAATCGATGATTAATGGGATGACAGTGACAGTGACATCTTTTCTAATAGCTGCATATTATTCCATTGTATAAATGTATCAAAGTTTCTTTAACCAATCATCTGCTTTTGGGCACTCCGTTTTTTTCCTTATTCTGGCTAATGTAAATAGTGCTGCAATATACATACAAGTGCAGATACCATTTCTACTGTACTTTTTTGTATCTTCAGAATATATTCCGAGAAGTGGTATTGCTGGGTCAAATGGGAGCTCAATTTCTAATTTTTTTGAGAAATGTCCATATTATTTTACAAAAGGGCTGAACTAGTTGGCATTCCCACCAGCAGTGAAAGAGAGTTCCCTTATCCTCACATCCATGCCAACACTGGTTGCTTTTGTTCTTTTGGATGTGGGCCGGTCTTTGTGGTGTGAGATGATATCTCATTGTTGTTTTGATCTGAATCTCCCTGATGATTAGTGATGAAGAGTATTTTTTCATGTGCCTTTTGGCCATTCAGCTTTCTTCTTTGAGAAAGTTTCTATTCATTTCATCACCCCACTTTTGATGGGGTTGGATATACAAACAGTAATTTGTATATCCTTGATACCAACCCCTTGTTGGATGGGTATTGGGCGAATATCCTTTACCATTCTGTAGACTGTCTTTGTATTTTGGTCACTGTTTCTTTTGAGGTGCAGAAGCTTCTTAGTTTAAGATAGTCCATTTGTCTATCTCTGTTTTCACTTGCTTGGCCAGTGGCGTGACATCTTTGAAGATACCATTAGCTTCAATGTCATGGGGATTTTGCCAACTTTGTCTTCAATGTACCTTATGGATTTTGGTCTGATGTTAAGGTCTTTAATCAATTTTGATCTTACTTTTGTCCATGGTGTTAGGCAGAGATCTGAGCCCATTTTTTGCATTTAGCCATCCAGTTTTGTCAGCACAATTTGTTAAAGAGGCTTTCTTTGCTCCACTTCACATTTCTTGCTCCCTTATCAAAGATTAGATGATCATATGTTTGGGGTTAGATGTCAGTATATTCAACCCTGTTCCATTGGTCTGCAGCTCTGCCTTTGTTCTAATACCATGATCTTTTAATTATTACTGCTTTGTAGTAGAGTTTGAAGTTAGGGAGGTTGATTCCTCCCATTTTCTTTAACTGAAAAATTGCTTTAGCTATTCGTGGGTGTTTATTGTTCCACATGAATTTCAGGAGTGTTTGCTCTATTTCTTTGAAGAATGTCATGGGTATCGTTATAGGGATCGCATTAAATTTGTACAGTGCTTTGGGAAGTATTGCCATTTTGACAATGTTAATTCTCCCAATCCATGAGCAGGGGATATTTTTTCATTTTCTTGTGTCCTCTTTTATTTCCTGAAGTTGCGTTTTGTAATTTTCTTTGTACAGGTCCTTTACTTCCTTAGTTAAGCTCATTCTTAGATACTTGATTTTCTGGGGCACAGTTGTGAACGGGATTGTTTTTTTCATGTCACTTTCTTCTCTGTCACTATTTGCGTATAGGAAAGCCATGGACTTTTGGGTTTTATAGATTTCAACTTTACTATACAAGTCTATTGCTTCTAGGAGCTGCTTGATAGAGATTTTAGGGTTCTCAAAGTATAGTATCATATCATCTGCGAATAGTGAGAGCTTGATTTCTTCCTTTCCTACCTGAATACCCTTAATAACTTTTTCTTTCCTAACCACTATTCAAATACTTCCAGTACTATATTGAACAGCTGTGGAGAGAGTGAGCGTCGTTGTCTCGTCCCTGATCTTAGATCGACGGCTCTCAGTTTTCCCCCATTGAGGATGATGCTTGCTGTAGGCTTGTGGTAGATGCTTTAACTACATTGAAGAAAGTCCCCTGTATCCAAATTTTGGCAAAGGTTTTCATCATAAAGGGTGCTGGATCTTGTCAAATGCTTTCTCTGCATCTATTGATATGATCATATGGATATTATGGTTTATGTTGATTGATTTCCGAATGTTAAACCATCCTTGATCCCCCGGATGAATCCTACGTGGTCATGATGTATGATCTTTTAGATGAGTTGTTGGATTCTATTTGCTAATAGTTTGTTGAGGATCTTTGTGTCTGTGTTCATGAGGGATATCAGCCTGTAATTCTCTTTCTCTGTGGTATCTCTGTCTGCTTTTGGTATCAGGGTGATATTTGCTTCATAGAAACTGTTTGGAAGTGTTTTTGATATTTTAATTTTGTGAAAAAGCTTAAAGAGGATTGGCAGTAAGTCCCCTTTAAAGATTTGGAAGAATTCACTAGTGAGTCCATCTGGGCCAGGACTTTTGTGCTTGGGGAGACTTTTTATTACCGTTTCAATTTCCTTGATGGTGATAGGTCTGTTCAGGTATTCCAGGTCTTCTTGGTTCAGTCTTGGGAGGCTATAGGAATATAGAAATTTATCCATTTCCTAGAGGTTTTTGTGTTCTGTTGCATAGAGTTTCTTAAAGTACTCCCTGAGGATCCTTTGAATTTCTGTAGTTTCTGTCGTAATGACCCTCTTTTCATTCACCCTCTTTTCTGATTTGGATTATTAGGGTTTTTTCTCTCCCTTTCTTTGTGAGTTTTTCTAGAGGCTTATCGATCTTGTTTATTTTCTTGAAGAACCCGCTTGGTTTCATTGATCGTTCAGATTGTTTTTAGGGTCTCCATCTCGTTAATCTCTGCTCTGAGTTTTATTATTTCCTTCCTCCTGTTCATATTGGGCTCCTTTTGTTGGTTATTCTCCAAGGTCTTAAGCTGTGAGGTTAGGTTACTTATGTGGGCTTGTTCCTCCTTCCTGAGCAATGATTGTAGAGCTATAAACTTTCCTCTTAACAGAGCTTTTGTTGTGTCCCATAAGTTTTGGTAACTTGTGTCCTCATTTTCGTTCATTTCCAGGAATCTTTTGATTTCTTCTTTGATTTCCTTTCTAAGCCACTCGTTGTTGAAGAGTGAGCTGTTTAATTTCCAGGTGTTTGATTTAGTTTTCTGTTTGTGTGTGTTATTTACTCCTAATTTCAGTGCATCATAGTCTGAGAAGATTGTTGATACAATCTCTATCCTCTTAATACTCCATGCATACTTGAGAAGAATGTGTATTCAGTTTTTTGACGATGAAGTGTCCTGTATATATCTACTAAGTCTCTTTCTTCCATTTTTTTCCTCAGATGAAGTAAGTCTTTGCTAAGCTTGAATCTGATTGATCTATCAAGAGGTGATAAAGCTGTGTTGACGTCTCCACTAGTATTCTGTTACTATTAATGTCTTTCTCCAAGTCTATGAATAGTTGTTTTAAGTACTTTTCTGGTCCCTCATTAGGTGCACATACATCGAGTATTGTAAGTTCTTCCTGTTTTACAGATTCCTTGATCAATAAGAAATGCCTTCACTGTCTCTTATGACCTTCTTCAGTCTGAAATCAATGTGGTCTTATACTAGGATGGCTACCCCAGCTTTTTAATGGGAGTTGTTTGCCTGTAGGATTGTTTTCCAGCCTTTGACTCTGAGCCTGTGTTTGCTTTGACTATCGAGATGTGTCTCTTGCAGGCAGCAGAATGTTGGGTTCAATTTTCTAATCTATCCTGCCACTCTGTGTCTTTTAATTTGTGTGTTTAGCCCATTGACATTGAGATAGATTATTATTATGAGGTTTTGTCCCATTTTTTAAATTGAAATTTGTTGTATTTGAGGGGTCTGTCTTGTTTTAAAGTAGCCCATTTAATTGTTCTTGTAACCATGGTCTTGAGACTATGAAGTTCCTGAGCTGTTGTTTGTCTGTGAAACTGTGTTGTTCCTTCTGTTATGAATGAGAGTCTTGCTGGGTAAAGTATTTTTGGTGAGGCATTTATTTCATTGAGTTTTTTCACTATATCCCACCACTGTTTTCGGGCCATGAGGGTTTCTTCAGACAAATCAGCTGTGAACCTTAAAGATGCTCCTTTATAGGAATTTTTTTTTCTTTGATCTGGCTGCTTTCAAAATTTTGTCTCTATCTAAGGTTTTGGTCATTTTGATCAGGATGTGTTTTGGGGTATTTTTATTCGGGTTTCTTCTCGCTGGTATCCTTCCGGCCTCCTGAATGTGGAAGCATGTTTTCTTCAGCTCTGGAAATGTTGTAGCAATGATGTCTTTGACAGTTTCTTCTTCATCAGGGTTTTCTTCCTGTCTCTCTGGGACTCCAATAATTCTTATGTTATTCCTCTTGGCTTCATCACGATCTTCTCTTGCCATCTGTTCCCGAATTGTGAGTCTCCATTCCATTTTCTGCTCTTTTCTGGAGAGTCTCTGGACTTCATCTTCGAACTCACTGATTCTGTCCTCAGCAGCTGTTACTCTGCTGCTGAGGCCTTCTACTGAATCTTTCAATTCATCTACCAGGTTTTTCAGGTCTGACATTTCTTTTTCTAATTTTGTTTGCATTTTCCTCATTTCTACCTTCAAATCCTCTTGTTTTTTATTGGCATTGCTTTCCATTGCTTCTTTTAGCTCCTTAATCATCCTCAGTAGCTCCCTTCTAAATTCCTTGTCAGAGAGGTTGTCTAGCACTTCATTACTGTTGGTGTCTTCTGGGCTAGCCTCTTCAATAAGAAAGTTTGATGGGCTTTTGTGTTGCTTTACCATTGTGACCTGTGAGATTTAGATCTTCACGCTCACTGGTACTATTCTGCTTGAGATGCAGAATGAATTCAGATGGGCTTAATGAATTATTGGCTAATGTGCTTCTGGTGGTTAAGCTAACCTAGTGAAAGTTCCATCTAAGAGGGTAACTTATGTTTCCTATGGGAAATGTAGGGGGAGAATAACTCGCAGACGCGATAACGGCCATGGCTCCGGGACGGGATGAATGAGGAGATGAATGAAGATGAATGAATGAGGAGAGGGAACCCAGAATGGTTCAGCTTTGCTTTCGCGTGGTATGCCTCAATTCTCGTCCCCCGCAGATCAAGGGTGAAAACCAGCCATTCTCAGGGCATCTAGTTAGCCACGCAGCCCGGGGAAGTGGCCCTGCTGCGAGACAGGTACCTGCATGAATGAGGTTAGGGTGCCCGGCACGTCAGCTTTGCTTTTGCACAGTGTACCTCAATTCCTGTCCCCCGCAGACCAAGGGCGAAAACCAGCTGTTCTCAGGGGATCTAGCTAGCCACGCAGCCCCAGGAAGGGGCCCTGCCACCGGGCGGGTACCTGGATGAATCACCCCAGCTTTTTTGAGGGAGTTAAGGGGTGATCTTTTGTGATTTCCTTCTTTGGCACTGCTGCTTGCAGTATTGTGTCTCTATCCGTGGTATTCATCATTCTGATTATGATATGTCTTGGAGTCTTTTTATTAGCGTCTCTTTTAGCTGGTACTCTTTGGGCTCCTTGGATCTGGATGCCTGCATTCTCCAGCTCTGGGAACATCTTGGCAATGGTATCTTTAACTGTTGAGTTTTCATTGGAATTGCCTCCCTGTCCTTCTGGTACTCGATGATTCTTATGTTGTTCCTCTTGAATTCATTCCCTAGGTCTCTGACTAGTCCTAGAGTTATTTTGAGGTCTTTTCCCATTGTATGTTGTTGCTTGTGTATTTTCTACAACTCATCTTCAAGCTCACTGATTGTGTCTTTGGCTGTAGTCATTCTACTGTAGAGAGCACCCGCTGAGTTTTTTATTTCATCTACTGAGTCCTTTATTAGTGGCACTTCTGTTTGTTGCTTTCTTATTTCTCCTCTCATTTCTTCCTGTATTTTCTTGGCTGTCCGTTACACTGTTTCTTTCATGTCCTTCTATAATTTACTGGATGTCTGTTTCACTGTTTCTTTGAATTCATTGATCATCCTCAGCATTTCATCTCTAAATTATTTTTTGGAGTGATCATACTTGTGGGTCAGCCCTGTTGAGGCATCTGGATTTTTTCTTCATCCACTCCTCATGGTGGGGATTTGCACTGTTTCTTCATTTTATTGTAGTAGTATGGAGGGGGCCTTCCTGTTCACTATTAGAGTACCCCTCTCACTGCGAGAAAGGATTCTGGATGAGCTCGGTCGATGGTGGTCACCTTTAACGTATAGAATATTACCTTCCTCTTTGGTGCTCCTCTATGACTTATGTGAGCCCTCTAATGAAGCTTCAGAGGGTGTGTTCTTTTATATTAGGTTTGTTCAGTTTCTTGTGGTCACTGTTATTTTGGTGAGATTGGAATAGGGTACTGGACTATTGGCCTAATGTAACTGGGCTTGCCAGGATGTTCTCCTCAGAATTAGATAATGGAAATTGAGATGAGTCCAGGGTGCCAGGAAGAGGGAAAAACCCCGTCGCTGTTTGGTACCTGTGAGGAAATGGGCCGCATCAGTGCCAATCCGAATTAAAGTCCCATTTCTGATGCTGTCCTAACGCTTGCTGGGGTTCCTCTGGCCTGTGTGCTGGGGGGCACCTTGACCGGGTGTGGGGATGGGGTGATCTTGCAGTTCCCTGGGTCTCGCTTCAAGAAACTTTAAATCCAGATTTGGGCTCAAAGCCTCTCCTCTATGGTTTAATATACTTTCTCTCATTATTCTTTTTTATTTCTTATTATGCTGCTTTACACAAGCTGTTAACATGATTCACATTGTAACTGCAAAGATTAGTCATCTGCCTAAGTAAACTGTGGTTTAGGTTGAGGAACCATTTTCCTCAGACCTATTTGTAATAGTCTCTCTTTATACATGTATAAAGAACAGTTTTACTAGTAAAATAAGGCTTCCCATCATATTATGAAAGCTACATGAAATGAAATGATGTGTTCTTGTGCCCTAGCTATCTTCCATGGAAGCCTGATTCCGTGCAGGTGTTTGAACCTGAGTTACCTAGGCAACAGTGCCAGAGGAGCAATGTAGTGTTATATTTCTAACATTTCATACATTCAAGTTTTAACTATGTCTGTGATTTCCATTAACCTTAAAGAAACCTTTATCTAGCTTGCTTTGAAGGCAGTATCTTTAACACATGAGGTTTATAACTTTTTCTTTAAACCCAATATAGCAGGTGAAGACTTAGGGCATTTTCCTCCCTCCTGCCCTTTTTGATTTTTTCTATTTCCCTGTATTTCTTTAGTCCCTATCTTCTTAGTTTTTCTTATTTCAGGATAAGTTTTCTTCTGCAAAAATCTTGGGGCTGAGGATAAAAACTAAATCTAAGAGCAACATAAAGTTTACTGACTTTCCAAGAATTCCTGACCATTTTAGAAACATCCCCCAATACTTGAAGTAGATCCAGAAAGAAAGGAGAGACAAGCTTGTGAACTGTTCAACCAAGAGCAATTATACAAATGAGAACAAATACGAAGATGTTCTTTCTGACATATGGTTTGAGGACTGGCTCATGTTTTAAATTTGTGAAACTGAAAAATACTATAAAAAACAAAGTTTTATTAACATTTTTATTGAGGATTAACACATTTTAAGTAGATCAACATTTTGTAAGCAGACGACACAGTGTTATTATAGGCACTGTGTTATACAGAATATTTCTAGAATTTTTTCAAAACACATAACTGTAACTTCATACCTACAAATAGCTCTCCATAGTTCACAGCAACCACTATTCCACTCTCTTGTCTAAATGAATATTTTCTACTTGTTGGAGTGACTATTTTCTATATTTCATATATGTGGAATCATATAATATTTGGTCTTCTGTAACTGACTTATCCTCACTTCCCATATTGTCTTCCAGGTGCATCTCTCTCTTGTTGCATATGGCAGAATTTCCTTCTTAAAGACTCAATAATATTTCATTGTGTGTGTATTCCTTATTTTCTTCATACATTGATGGTAATTACCATATCTTGGCTATTGTATGTGGTACTCCATTAAGTCTGGAAATTCAGGCATCTCTTCAAGATTCTGCTTTTAATTCTTTTAAATAAACTCAGACTTTGGATTTCTAAATTAGATGGTAATTCTATTTTTAAATTTTCCTCTTCCCATCACGCTGTTGTTATATTGTCTTCACAATAATGAGGGGCCATACAAGCTTGTTTATGGGGCTCACTGGGGGTCACATTAGACTCTGCTGCTTGAATATGGACCCATTAAGTGGGAGTCACATTCATTTAGTTTTGGTGCTTGCATATATTTAGGTTGTTGTTCTTTATGGGGATCACTGGGTTCATGGGGGTTGTACTTCTGGCTGCTTGAATATATATATTTTTAAAGTTGCAGTGCTTTCCAGTGGATCCAAACTTTTGTTGTGGTGCTCTCACACACCTGGACATAGTGCTCCAGAAATTGTACACTCTGCTATACAGCTAGGGATCCCAAACAGCAGAATTCTAAGGACTGCGCTTAATACAGGCAATAGCCCCTGGAATCAAACTCACATTTGCATGGCAGCCACTTTTAGCCATGAGACTATTCCTGAGTTCCCCTATTTTTAGTTTTTATGAGGAACTTCTGCATTATTTTTAATTGCTGTGTGTCCTGTGAGTTGATTTTCTCATCATGGTTTTGAACTGTATTTCTGTGATGATTACTGGTGTTGATCATTTTTTCATATATCTCATGGATGATCTATGTCTTCATAGTCATCTGTTCAAGTCCTTTGCCCACTTAATAATCAAGATAGTGTTGTTTGTTGTTGAGTTGTAGAAGTTCCATATCACTGTATAACTGCATCACTGTTATCCCGTTTTTCTTCAATTTACTCGAACTGGTGCCAGTACTGTCTCCATTTGTCCCAGCCCTGAGATTTTAGCAGCCTCTCCTTACTCGTCTTTCCCAAAGTATTGGAGGCTCTTTCAGGGTCAGGGGAATGAGACCCATTATTATTACTGTTTTTGGCATATCAAATATGGGCAGGATACTCTCAGATATATATATTTATATATAATTTCTCTATCAAATATGGTATGCAAATTATGAAAAATGGGGGGGTAAGGACTGTCGGAGTGTCTTATGATGGTCCATAAATATGTTCACTCATATGTGAGGCTCGACTCAAGCATGTGAAAAGTGGCCTGGAACATGATGGCAATTGGGTAGTGGAGGTCAGCTGCTGGGGCTGGGTCCCTTGGGTGGAGAGGGCTCTCGCTCACCCGCCTCTGGGGCTCCCTGAGTGGAAACAGCCTGGGCGGAGTCTGGTGGCATGGTTTTGGGGGCCTTATTTTATATTCCAGTCTGGGAGGAGCAGCCTTGAGTTCAGGAGGGTGGCTAATGAGGAGATTATCTGGTGCTGGCAGGGTGTGGCTTATGGGTGTTATCCCTGGGTCACTGGAGACTGGGGGAAGCAGGCAGAGGATCTCTGCTCCCAGTCCATTGAGTCCAGAGTCCAAAGTCACAAAGTTCCGCATTACCTTGGTTCCGTGGGACTTCATTCATGCGTGAGGCTCGGCCTGAATGTGTGGAAAGTGGCCTGGAGTGTGATGGCATTTGGGTAGTGGAGGTTGGCTGCTGGGGCTGGGTCCCTTGAGGCAGGGAGGGCTCTCATCTGTCCCCCTCTAGGGAGCCCCGAGTGGAAACAACCTGGTGAAAAGTTCCATATATATTTTTTATAGTAATGCTTTGTCAGCTATAGGGCATTCTATAATATTGTATTTATACTTCATTATTTCCTTTCTGTGAAGAGTTTTTTGTTTTTATTTGGAGTTTTGGGCCTCACCTGGAAGTGCTCAGGGCTCCTGGCTCTGTGCTCAGGGAACACTCCAGGAAAGACTTGGGGTACCATATGGGATGAATGAGATGAATCCAGATTGGCCATGTGCAAGGCAAGTGACTACCAGCTGTACTATTGCTCTGATCCTATGTGAAAAGCTTTTTTAATTTGATGTAATGTCACTTGTCCTTCTTTGATTTTGTTGAATATAATTTTTAGTACCATATATAAAAAACATGGCCACGTACTTCAAGAAACTTTTCTCCTAGGAGTTTTATAATTTTATCTAATGTTTCTCATTGGTCTAGGACCAATTGGTCTCATTGGATCATGGGGAGATCAGGATCACCTTGGAGCAAACACTTCACTGGGGAGTAAGGTCAGGACCTAATTCTTGCTCTAATTGCTTCTTATGTCACTGAATGATTTTTCCAGGCCCTTTCATTCTGGAGATCACAAATGATGGAACTGATGTGAGGCCCTCAACACATGCAGTAACACCACGGTCAGGATTCAAAGCCTTACACTTGCCAGGAAAGTAATTCATTGAGTAATCTTCTGATCTTCATACTTTGATTGTTACACATTTAGTTCTTTGACTTGCTTTGAATTAACTTTTATATGTGGTATATTACAAAGGCCCAATTTTATCCATTTTCTTATAGTCACAACTCTGCAGTTTCCCAGACAGTTCAAAGTAAGTTACAGAAATACAACTGCATGATACAAAGTACAAAAACTGCAAATTTATTAAGTTTCTGCAATTTTATTGAGTTTATTCATTAGTTCTACAATTTTGTATTGAGTCTTCAGGGTTTTCTACATATGAGATCACATAATCTAGGACCTGAGGTATTACTACTTCTTCTTTTCTGATTATTATTTGCTTATTTGCTTACTGGTCAGGACCTCCAATGCAGTGTTGAATAGGCAAGGCAAAAGTGAACATCCCTATCATGTCGCTAATCTCAGACCAAAAGTAAATTTAGCTTTTTCCTATAAATCATGAAATTAGCTGTGAACTTGTCATAGATGACTTTTATGTTGCGCTACATTTCTTATATAATCAGTTTATTGCATGTTTTTAGTTTTGATATCTAGGGCTTTGGGGCCACGTCCGGTAGTTGTGCTGAGCCTTTACTCCTGGCTCTGTGCTCAAGGATCATTCGTGGTGATACTTGTGGGGCCATATATAGAAACAGGAAATGAACTGGATCAAATTAACCACTTTACTTTACACTTTATTGAATCTGGTTAGTTGGTTTTTCATCTTCTAATGAGATGCTCATCTGACTTATCCTTTATTATGTAACACACCTAATCACTTGATCACTTAACATCCTGTTACTCATTGATTTGCTTGAGGGAGTGCCAATAATGTCTCCATTTGTCCCTGTCGAGTGCTAGTGTAGCCTAATGGCATCTACTCACTCCAGGAACACGAAGAGCCTCAAATCGTTCATTCAGGGTCTTGGTGAAGAAGTCTGACCATCTCGTAGATGGGTGGCCATGCGATCATTTGACATCCCATGGAATCCAGTCGGTAATGGCTCTAGTCCAGCAGTCGTCTCCAAATTGCATTACGTGTCCAGCCCATCTGATTTTCAATGCCTTGGCAAACGAGACAGTGTCCCTGATTCTCGATTGTCGACGGAGGGTGGGACTCCGGATTTCTTCTCTCACTTAAGTGAAGTGTGATACTCTAAGCATAGCTCTTTTGATTTCTCTTTGGGAGACCCAAATAGTGTTCTCCTCTTGTTTTCATAGGACCCAGGTCTCTCAGTCATATGTTAATGCAGGAAGAAAGGTGGAGTCAAAGAGATGTGCCCGGAGCTGGAGGTTCTTTGTCCTCTTAACAAGTTTTTTGATGCTCTTGAAGGTGTTCCACACTGCTCTCTTCCTCCTGAGCATCTCAGGTGCCAGGTCATTCATCACGTTGAGTTCTCAACCTGGGTATATTATAACTGTTGCATTCGGAGATGTTTGTTCCATTGAGAGCAAATGGAACGTCAGGAACGAGTCCATTTCTCATGAACATTGTCTTTGTGAGATTCAGCTACAGTCTGACCTTTCCACACTCATGGTCAAAGTCGGCCAGCATTTGTGACACTTGGCTAATGTTTGGTGTTATTAGAACGATGTCATCAGTCAAGTAGAGGTGATGTAGTTGTGGACCATCTATCTTCACTCTCATTCCTTCCCATCCCAGTCATCGCATGATGTTCTCAAGGGTGGCACTGAAGAGTTTCATTGAAATAGTATCATCCTGCCTAACCCCTCTCTTTACGTTGATTATCACTTCCTTGTAGAATGGTGAGGTCCTGGTGTTGAATCCGTAATACAGCTCGCGGAGAATCTTGATGTACTGAGTTTGAACACCCTATTTTGCTAGGGCTTCAATGACCACTTCACTCTCAACAGAATTAAAGGCCTTCTTTAAATCAATGTATGTTAGACAGAGCGGCATCTTGAACGCCTGAGAAACCTCAATGAGCTTGGTTACCATGTGAATATGGTCAGTCGTGCTGAATCTGTTTTGGAACCCGACTTGCTCGCATGGTTTTCCTATTTCAAGTGTTCTGCCAGTCCTATTCAGGATGACTTGAGTGAACAACTTGTAGACGATGGACAACAGGCAAATCAGTTGATATCCACGACATCAGCAACTATATAACACAGTATGTCATATATGTCAATTTGCATATATTGGGCCATGCTTGCATCTGAGGAAAAAATTACACTTGATCACAATGTATGACCTTTTTAATGCTGTTGAGAGACTGACTTTTAAGAATCTGGAGATAGGTAAGAATTGAGCTTAGGAGAAATGACTTGAATTATGACATAAAAATTTCAGCCTTGCTCTTGGTATAGAAGATAGATCACTTTTAATTGAAAATTATCAAAAGTCTTCTGATAATTTTCTAATTACCCTTTTATTTATGTGTATTGATTCTTAAAATGAAATTATGGTACTAGAAATTTATTTTTAGCATAAAATTCTGCTTATTTCCTATTAACAAATAAACAAATATCATTAGTCGGAGATTAAAGGAAATGGTTAAATATTACTCTTTTATTCAGTGGATTTTGAAGAGCTTTTTTTCTTGAGAGTTGATTTTTTCTCTTTTAGTGGTGTGCGAGAGAGCAGGACTTGAAATTTCAAAGCAAATTTTATCCACTGGAACATTTTGCCAAAGATGGTTCCTGACCAAGGCCCAAAATAGAGCCTTTTAAAGAATGTAGTAATATGAAACATTTCATTTATAGTTCATTTCCTCAACAAACATTTGTTGAGTACCTATTATATATCAGGCATCACACAGGGTACTAGAGATAAAATGTTGATCAAAAGCAAGTAGGAAGCTTACAAATTTAACCTTGCCTATGAGTCATGTTTGTGGATATTATTTCTCTTTTCTCCTGTATATAGTTGGTATTTCTGGTGCAGTTTCTTGGTCAAGTCCTATTTACCCTTGCTTACAGGCCTATTTGTACCCTGCTAGGCACTCTAGCACAAACTATGTTCTCAATGATGATAAGGTAGTAACTGATTTTAGGAACTCATATTTTTTATGTAACAGCATCAGTATACTTGGGAGAAGGTTCTTACATTATAGGTAGAGGACTCTATCCCAATCAAAAAATTACTAAAGCACCATGATTTACAAGGTTATTTTAGTTGAGTTTCAGGCATACAGTGCTCCTGCAACAATCCCACTTTCAGTGTTCTAACACCAATCCCACCACCAGCGTCAACTTCCTTCCACAAGTTTTCCCAGTGTGCCAAATTTTATAATGATCAGGAATTGTGTTTGTTAGAAGTAAAAGCAAGCTACCTGGTGAACTCTAATTCTAGTAAAAAGTGAATTATATAGGAAAAGGCTAGAGAAGTTCGTATGAATTCAGATATCAACTTAGTGCAGATCTTTATAAAGTAGAGAATTCTGGGATAATTGTATAGACTTGCAGATTCCCTAGTCCAGCTGAGAGAGAGAGACCTGTAGAGGAGAATAATTATTTCAGAATCACATGGTGAAGTGGGGGAAAAATTGAAAGAAAACTGTGTGATCATAATTCTCTTTTATTTAATCCAAACATCAAAAGCATGTAATTATTGTTACTTCCATTTTTTAGATAAGAGACAAGAAAATTCAGAATCAAAGCTAAAATACCAAAAGCTGCATTTCTAAAACTTTCTTTCTCAAAGAATATGATAAGCTTTATATAAAATTTCAATGTGATTCGCTTGGGCTGAGCCTCACGCACAAATAAAGTCCGACCTTGGACCTTGTGACCTTGGACTCTGGCTTCAACAGTACCAGGAGTGGAGATCCACTGCCCTGTCCCCCTGTCTCTGGCAACCCAGGAGTTACACCCATAAGCTACCTCTCACTGGCACCAGAAAATCTCATCAGCGGCCTACACCCAGATCGAATGTCCTTTTTTCCCAGAAGGGAGCATCATGAGACGGCCTCCATAGCCATGCCACTGGACTCCACACCAGGCTGTTTCATTCAGTGCACCCTAGAGGGGTTGGGTGGGAGCCCTCCCCTCCCAAGGGACCCAGCCCTGGCAGCTGAAAACCTCCAGAACCCAACCGCCGCCATGTTCAAGGCCACTCCCCACGAGCTCAGGCCAGGCCTCATGCTTGAGTGAACCTATTCCTGGACCTCATGGCTGGATTTGCGGCAGTGTGTCACATCATAAAACACTCCCTACTCACTCTTCATGAGTACCACACCACATTTCATGGGGTTCAAATAGTAGGCAACCAGTCATAGAGGGAAATATATATATACATAAATATTTATATATTTACAGATATATATATATATATATAAGTTCACACAGCTCAACTTTTAACATGTTAGTGATATCTTAAAAAAGGTCTTAATGGCCCCTGACAAAATAGAAAAAATCTTCACACTGATTCCTCTATGGAAACCTTTTTTTGTAGCATTTTCAGGAGGTTTTTCATAACAAACAATACATAACAAATTCATAACAAATAATATTTTATTTTGGTTGTGCTTTGGGACAAGTATCGGGGCTTGCTTGGGATGGAAACATCCCAAATATGGTGGTGGAAAGGTGTGGGTAGGACATTTGCCTTGCATGCGGCCAACCTGGGTTTGATTCCTCCATCCCTCTTGGAGAGGCTGGCAAGCTACCAAGAGTATCAAGCCCACACAGCAGAGCCTGGCAAGCTCCCCGTGGCATATTCAATATGCCATAAACAGTACCAAGTCTCATAATGGAGATGTTACTGGTGCCCACTCGAGCAAAATGATGAACAACGGGAGGACAGTGCTAACAGTACTAATCTTATAAAATAAAAATAAACAAAAAGGGAAAAAAGAAAATAAAATTTCACTGTGATTGATGGACACTTATACCCTTAACTATAAACTATATAGCAATAAGTCCTGAGTGATGAATACATGTGTTGTTGCATGACTGAATATGAACACTGGTAACAAATTATTTCCAGTTGAATAATGAATTTATGCTTTGTGCTCCAAGTTTACTTTACTCAATCTCTTCATTAGTTAATTTATTCTTTCATGAGGAACAAAGAGTTTTTTTGGGGGGTAACCACAAATAAAGCCATGAGGCTCAATTTGGACAGAATAGAAAGTACAATATTGGTGCCCTAGATTAAGGAATGATTTCCATAGATTAAGGAATTTGGTAGAATCTCTAATACAATACTTATCCAATTGGAGAGAAAATCCCAATTATACCAAGGTGTGGTTTCAGACAATTTAGTTACACTTTCATTATCTGTAAATGAGGGTGTTTATAGTTGATAAAAGGCTGTGATAGTTGATTTCAAAAATTGAGTTTTACACCCAAGAACAGATGTGATAAATACCAGGAGGTTCACTCCATGGCTTCGAGGACAGCTGCACACTCTAGGGGTAAAGGCAGCTCAGACAGAGAAGTTAGCACCAAAGAAAGGGTGCTGGGAAGATCCGCCCAGGATGGGAGATGCATGGTGAAAGTAGACTATAGACCGAACATGATTGCCATCCAATGCCTTTCCTGCAAACCATAGCACCCAAAAGGAGAGAGAGAACAAAAGGGAGTGCCCCGCCACAGAGGCAGGGTGAGATGGGGGATGGTGGGGTGGGAGGGATACTGGGATTGGTGGGGGTGGAGAATGGCCACTGGTGGTGGGATGGGTACTTGATCATTGTATAACTGAAACCCAACCACAAAAACTTGTAAGTCTACAACTGTACCTCATGGTGTTTCACTAATAAAAAATGAGTTTTAGTATTGTTGACTCTGTGCTTTGGATATTTGACCCTATGGAAAACAAGAGACCCAAATTTTAACAAACAAACTTAGAAAGGCGGCTGTCAAGCTGGCAGGTGTGGGGACATGGAAGGGGGAAATATGGGAAGGAGCCTGGGAACAGTGGTGGAAGGAAGTTGACACTGTTGATGTGATTGGTTGGTGCTGCAATATTGTATGTCTAAAACTCAACTATGAACAACTTTGTAAGTTATGGTGCTTTAATGAATTTTAAAAATGTAAAAACTACAAGAAAAAGTTTTAATTAAAAATAAGTCAAGAGTTTAGCCCAGTGTATAACACATAGAAAGAACTCATATTAGCCTTTACTAGCCAGGTGTTTTTTCATGCTAACTGTACTTGGAAAGAAGGCATCAGTTTAAGTATGTTTTGGGGGTAGAAAAGAAACATGGTTGGCCTTCTTTGCCCTGTTACTGTGAGCAGATTTCTGTTCCCCATAGAGTTGCTCTTGTTACCCACTTTCAGTGTTTTAGAGTGAGGGTTGTAGGATCAGAAATATAAAACACCATAATTTCCTGTTACAGGACTGATTAAAGAACCAACCTCATGCTACTTCAGAGAAGAGACTGTTCCTACATTACCCTGACTCACAAGTTTTGCCGTGACAGCAAAGATTTAGTGCTAAAAGAGAGTGTGAAGAGAATGCTGCTTTTGACTGCAGCTGAATTGTAGTGCTAGTCTGAAAGCTTTTTGAAGACTTAGTTCACATCTCAGCCCTCATCCATTATGAACCTCACTTGCATGTTTTCAACATTATCAGCACAAAGAAAAAATTCTATTCTGGTGAGAAAAGTTATACTAAGTTACTTTTGTAAATCTAGGATGAAATCTGAGATCTTATGGAAATAAATTAGCTTAGAATCTCATTTCTACAACCCCTTTAGCAAATCTGGTAGTTTCATCCATTTATCTCACACACTCAAGTTCTCTTTCATGCTGTCTTTTTTGGGGGGGTGCACACTCTGCTGTGATCAGGAATTGGTCCTGGCTCTGAGCTCAGGAATCATTCCTGGTTAGATTGGGGATCCCTATCATGCTGGGGATCAAACACAGATTGTTCACGTGCATGGAATGCACCTTATATGCTGTATTATCTCTCCACCCTGTCATTCATGTTGTTATATGAGATGCTTCTCCAGTCTTTCTTGATCTTCATTTTAACCAGCTTTCACCTATTTACAAATAGTAGGTCTTGAGGTTCCATCAGGTATTCCCCTCACTGATGTCTTGAAGTGTCAGGCTTTCTCATAAAATTAGTGGTGAGAGTAACAATGAAAAGGCCTGGCGCAAGGAGGATTGTTGCTGACAATAAACAAGTTAAACTTACCTGAGGAGAGCTGAACCATTAATTATTTTGACTTTAATTTTGTTTGGAATTAAAATTTTACTAAGAATTTTCTTCATCAGTGTCTCTCCAAGCAATTCTTCTTAATATGTCTAGTGAGATTACTTACTGAAATTGAATTCACTCCAATGTTTTATTGATTTAATAAAACAGTATTTGATACCTACTATATATTGGGTACTTGATTAGGCATTGGAGCTACAAAGAAGGCCTATAAGAACTCCCAGTTGAGTGGGTTCTATTCTTTGGAAAGAGTTGCCTCTCACTTGTTTTTAGAAGTATGCAGTTCTGTATTAAACAAAATATAAATTCAGTATCTTTATCATAATATAGGCCAGAACTAGCTGCAGTTTATAGAGTGGAACTTTTCTAATGGGTATAAGAAGTACAGATGAAAAAGTAATAAATTCATGTTAGAATTAAAGTATGAATTAAAGCTACACAGAGTAAGGAACACTAATTTAATCTAGAAGGTAAAGTTCATCAAGTAGAGCTTGGGAAAATTAAGAGGGCATTTCAGGAAGAATGAATAGGATTTCCAAATTCTATGCCTGACAGATGATGTGATAGATATATGTAGAAGTGCAAAAATTTATCGTAGTATCACATTAGAACAATGGTATATGGGGTTTAAAAGCTAGAGAAAGTATTTTCAGGTATCATCTTTAAAGAGTTATTTAATGACTCCATTATTACTCACCTAGTCACCAATCTTGCAGTCCTATTATTTGAATCTAAGGACAGAAACCATTCTGTAACTTCTCAGCAGAATTGTTAGATCTGATAAATACCTCTTATCCTCAAAGTTTCATGTTCATTGGGTTCTAAAATACTATCACTGTTTCCTGAAATTTTTTATCTCCAGGATTTCCCACCTAAGTTTTATTATACTTGTTCTCTCTTCCTAACCTGTGTTATAGACTTTTAGGGGTTTTGTAGTTTCTTTTCACTCTTCATACTACAACACTCTTTTGGAAACTTTTGTGAATTCATTACCCTATACCAATTAATTACTCTCTAGTTTATTCTAGTATATTCTAGTTTAGCTTTCTACTGTGATATACAGTATGTAAAATTGTCTACTGAAAAGTTCCACTTGCATATTCTACTGGTATTGGTAGTTCAACATGTTATAATAGCATGCATTCTCCTCTCTTTCCTTTTCTTCAGTGTTCCCTAGTTTGGAGACTTGAATCATATTCTGTAATGGCATTGGTGATCTGACTCCTGCCTTAGCTAACATCACAGAACGGAGCAGGACAAATGCCTTGGGATTCTGAGAATTTAACATATTCTTTTCTTTAAAATACCTGTATCTTCGGGGCACCCTGAAGGGGGTTGGGCGAGTCGCTCTGCTTGCCCAAACAGAGTCCCTGTAGCCAAAAACCTCCAGAACGCAATTGCCATCAAGCTCACAGCTGAGCTCCACAGACTTGGTCGGAACAAGCCAAATCCATGAGAATGAACCTGCTGAAAATCTCAGGTATGCCCTTTTTAAAAAAATTTTTATTAGTGAAACACCATGAGGTACAGTTGTAGACTTACAAATTTTTGTGCTTGGGTTTCAGTTATACAATGATCAAATACCCACCCCTCCACGAGTGCCCATTTCGATATCTTGAGTCTGTCATGGATTTGGAAATGAGTGACTTCTCCCCATCTTCCTGTTCTTCTGGGAGCCTAGTGGTCATACCCATAAACTGCCTCTGGTACCATATAAACTCATTAATTGCCATGATACAGAAACTCAAATAAGTCTTGGAAGAGAAAGAGAGCAACACATAGAAGAGATGACATTGCACCCCAAAGTCACCATTCAGTTAAAAATTTAACTCTAGCTTGTATCACTCTATTTAAAATTTTAGAATTACTGGAGCAAGTGGCGATATTCACGGTCGCGCAACAACTCATACTCTGCCCCACTCATGTACCCAGAGTAGCACACAACATTTGGTGGGGTGATGTAGATAGCAATGTATTTTTATCAACATGTATGTATATATATGTGTGTGTGTGTATTACTTGATCACTTGATAACTTGACATCCTGGTACTCATCAATTTGCTTGAGCAGGCACCAGTAACGTCTCCATTTGACCCTGCCATATGCTAGCGTAGCCCAAGGGCATCTGCTCATTCTAGGAACACGAAGAGCCTCAAACCAATTGTTCAGGGTCTTGACAAAGAAGTATGACCATCTCATAGGTGGGCAGGCACGCGATATTTTGACGTCCCGTGGAATCCAGTTGGTAATGGCTCTAGTCCAGCGGTTGTCTCTAAATTGCATTACATGTACAGCCTATCTGATTTTCGATGCCTTGGCAAATGAGACAGTGTCCCTGATTCTTGATTGTTGACGGAGGTCGGAACACTGCATTCTTTCTCTCATTTGAGTGAAGCGTGATACTCCAAGCATAGGTCTTTCGATTCCTCTTTGGGAGACCCGAATAGCATTCTCATCCTGCTTTCGTAGGGCCCAGGTCTCTGAGGAGTTTGTTAATGCAGGAAGAACGGTGGAGTCGAAGAGATGTGCCTGGAGCAGAGGTTTTTGGTCCTCTTAGCTATTTCTTCATGCTCTTGAAGGTGTTCCAAGCTGCTCTCTTCCTCCTGCACAACTCAGGTGCCAGGTCATTCGTCATGTTGACTTCTTGACATAGATCACATAATTGTTGCATTTGGAAATGTTTATTCAGTTGAGAGTGAATGGAATGTCAGGAATGAGACCGTTTCTCATAAACATTTTCTTTGTGAGATTCAGGTGTAGTCCGACCTTTCCACACTCACAGTAGAAGTCAGCCAGAATTTGTGCCACTTGGCTAATGTTTGGTGTTATTAGAACGATGTCATCAGCGAAGTGGAGGTGTTGTAGTTGCTGACCATCTATCTTCACTTCCATTCCTTCCCATTCCAGTCATCACATGATGTTCTCGAGGGTGGCACTGAAGAGTTTCAGTGAAAGGGTATCGCCCTGCCAAACCCCTCTCTTGACATGGATGATCACTTCCTTGTACAATGGTGAGATCCTGGTAGTGATTCCCTAATACAGCTCGCAGAGGATCCTGATGTATTGAGTTTGAAAGCCCTGTTTGGCTTGGGCTTCGATGGCTGCTTCAGTATCAACAGAATCAAAGGCCTTCTTTAAATCGATGAATGTTAGAGAGAATGGCATCTTGAACTGCCGAGAAACCTCAGTGAGCTTGGTTATCATGTGGATATGGTCAATCATGCTAAATCCTTTTTGGAACCCAGATTGCTCACATTGTTGTCCTTCATCTAATATTCTGCCAATCCTATTCAGGATGACTCTAGTGAACAGCTTGTAGACAACAGACAATAGGCAGATAGGGCGATAGTTGCCAATGTCGTGGATGTCTCCCTTCTTGTACAGTAGTACAGTTCTGCCGGTTTTCCATTGGGACAAAACCTTGCATTCAGACAGGTAACAGACAGGTAACATGTGAAGAGCCGTGCCAGTGTATTGATGAGTACTGATGGCAGGTTCTTCAGGTGTTTAGGTCTGACCTTGTCTGGGCCGGGTGCTGTTCACTTCTTTAAGATGAAATGGGGTGTCGGATTTCAGAAGGGAAAATGTTGAGAATGACATATTCATCCTACGAAATTTGGTTATGTGGGCAGGTGGACGTGGCTATAGAAGAGATCCGAGTAGAAGTCATTGATAATCTTTTCCATTGCCCTTATGGAAGATGTGATAGATCCATCAGGACGTCAGAGGGCAGTCATCTTGGTCTTGTAGTTGGCGAAGGACAGGCGGGCGTTGTGAATTCTTTTTCAGGCTTCTGCTGCACCTGCCAGCACTGCTGCTCTTCTCTCTTTGAGGTCTTCATTTATTGCTTCTCTACACTGCTTTGTGAGCTCGGACATTCTCTTGCGGTTGCCTGAGGCTTGCGCCAAGCCATGTTGGCAAATGAACTCAAGAGTTTTCTAAGACAGGCATCTTTTTGTGGCTATCTCTCTCTCAGGGTTCCTCACATGATCATGGAGGTACTGAACCAGTTGATCGTATTCCTCGTCAATGTTGTCAATGACGGCATCTTCCCATGTTGCTGCAAAAATACCAAAGAGCTCCCAGTTGGTGGTCGTTCTGGGAGTTCTCTTCTTAAACTTTGCAGCCCTTTCCCCCTGCTTTGTGAAGTAGAATTTTGCACAAAGGAGATGGTGGTCCAATCCCGTTTGGAATTTTGGAACAACAGCAACATTTGTCAGGTAAACCGTCTATTGAATATGATGTGGTCAATTTCATTGTGGAACCGTCCACCAGGAGACTCCAATGTCCAACATTTCGATTCGGCTTTCTGGAACTGTAAGTTGCCCATGGATGGTCTTGGTCGACATGATGAACTCAGGCAGTCTCTCACCCTGTTCTTCCACTATAGGCCATGGGTCCTGATGTGGAGTTCTTTGTCTGATCTTCTCAGTCCTATCTTGGCATTAAAATCACTGGCAATGCTCTTGTAGAAGGTGTGGTCTTCTTTATAGAACTTCTCCAGCTCCATGTAAAACTTCTCAATTTCTCTATTATCATAATGGATGTTGGTGTGTAGACAATGAAGATAGAAATTGCCAGCAGTGAGCCACATCTATTCAAGTGGCTATCTATCTGTCTATCTGTCTGTCTGTCTATCTATCTATCTATCTATCTATCTATCTATCTATCTATCCATACATACATATACACACACAAGGTGCAACCTGTAACAACATAGCAATCTCTTTTACAAGGCCTTAATGGCTCCAGGGTGAGATCTCTTCACACAGTTTCCTCTAAGGTAACATTTTTGGATCATTTTTAGCAGATTATTCATAGCAAGCAATACAAAATGCCTTGTTTGGTATCTTATTTAGTACATGCTTTGGGGACAGGTTTTGGTTGTCGGTAGTGAAAAATTAGAAATAATGGTGGTGGGATGGTATAGCAGTGTCGGCATTGGTATTGGAATATCGAATGCAATTAGTATTGTGAACAATTTTATTTATTTTAATTTTTTAAAGTTTTATAAAGTAGTTCACAATATTTTATTATATTTAATATTCAAACACCAATCCCACCACTGTTACACCTTCCCACCACCATATTTCGGGTATTTCCTTCCTGAACACCAATCCCTGCCCCAAAGCAGAACTGAAATAATATATTTCGTATTGTTTGTTATGAAATATTGCTGAACATGCTACATAAAGTATCCTTAGAGGAAAGGATGTGAAGATTGTTGTATTTCACCCAGGTACCATTAAGCCCTTCTATGAAAAACCACTAATATGTTGTTGAAGGTTGAGCATTGTGTGCTTTTTTTATATGTATCTGTAGGGAAAAATGTATATTTTCCCTGTAAGATCGATTGCCTCCTACTTTGAACACTATCAAATTTGGTTCTATAATCTTGGAGTATGTGTAGGGTGTGTGGTTTTGAAGTATGGCCAAGTGGGCCAGGAATAGATTCACCCGTGAGAGATGCTCTGCCTGAGTGTGTGGAGAGCAGCCATTAGCATGGCGGTTACTGAGTTCTGGAGGTTGTTGGCTGCCGGGGCTGGGTCCCTTGGGGCAGGTAGAGGTCTCATTCACCCACCTCCAGGGTGGCCCAAGTGAAACAGGCTGGCCATGGGGTCCGGCGTCATGGTTATAGCAAGTGTCATGTTATGCTCCTTTTCTGGAGAGAAGCTATTATGAACAACTTAAAAAATTAAATTACATTTTAAAATTATCTGGATCTTACTGAATGTTGTTGTATCTGTCTGGAAGGTTGTTAGTGCACCCTACCCTTTAAGTCCCCACCCTGCACAATCCCTTCCACCTGGCTAGTGGAAGGGATTAAATTAAATATATAACTCAGAGATACAAAGTTCTTTTTCTTTCTTTTCTTTAGAAGTCTTGGTTTAGGTAGTTATTGCTATCTTTCTTGGTTTGGGATACCTACTTTATTTAATTTTTAAAGTCAATATTTGCACTGGAAAGATAGTTAATTATGCAATGCCTTGCGTGCAGATGACGCAGGTTTGATCTCAGCACCACATATGGTTTCCAGAGCCCCCACTAGGAGTGATTCCTGACAACAAATCCTGGAGTAAACTTTGAACACATTTGGGTGTGGTCCCCAAAATAAAGTAAAATCAATAAAATCAACACATCTTAATTTTTCCATTTCTTAGATTCAATTTTTTTGGTAGATGTTAAGATTAATTTCATTATTTAAAATTTTTCTTATTTTAAAATTTTAGGTACTGTGCTTTACTATTAATTGTAAGGTTTCATACATATATATTGAAACTTTCCATCTCCATCAGAGTATCTGCTTCCCTTGGTCATTGTCTCAGTGCCCCTTCACAACCCACCCACCTTTTTGTGTCCTTCAGCTGGTAAGCTCAATTCTATAGACCATTTCTCAGGTTCTGTTGAAGTTGGTCTTCTTTAATTATAGCATTTTTAACACTGTAATAAAATCAATCTGTTTGAATTTGTATCTCTCTCCAAAATGAACATACTTGAAACTGTAACAGATAATAATCTCACCACCATAGTGAAGACCCTGGTTTTTAATTAATTAATTAATTTTTTATTAGTGAAACACCATGAGGTACAGTTGTAGACTTACAAACTTTCGTGCTTCGGTTTCAGTCATACAATGATTGAGTACCCATTCCCCCACCAGTGCCCATTCTCCACCAACAATGATCCCAGTAGCCCTCCCACCCCCACAACCCATCCCGCCACCCCACCCTGCCTCTGTGGCAGGGCATTACCTTTTACTCCTTCTTTCCTTTAGGGTGTTGTAGTTTGCAATAGAGGTTTTGAGTGGCCATCGTGTTCGAAGACCCTGTTTTATTTTTTATTTTTTTATTATGTAGGAGTACTGCTATTTATTCAGCCACTGATTAGCTGATTGAAGTGGGTATGAACTACACCTTACTTTTTTTCATTTTTTATAATTTTATTTTATTGAATCACCGTGAGAGCAGTTACAAAGTTTCGGGTCTAAGTCTCGGTCGTACAATGAAACACCTGTACCTTCACCAGTGCCCATTCTCCACCCCCAATAACCCCAGTATACCCCAATCCCACATCCTCCCCCTACCTGTGGGGCAGATGATTTCCACATTACTCTCTCTCTCTACTTTGATAACATTCAATATCTTGATACCATACCCACCATTATTATTTGAGATTTTACCCCAACACTCAGGTATGCTGAAAAGGCAACAGTAGACAATTTGTTTTCTATTGCTGGTTATGATTAACATATGATGTGACTTGGCTGCAGTAGTGGCCATGCGATTTTGAAATTTTGAAATTTTAACACTTAAATCTGGAGGGATTTCTTGCCAAAATCTGCTGGGTTCCTAGATATGCTCCTGAGTCTCTGGGATCATGTCCGTTAAGCAGCTTGATCAGGAGCCAGAAAGGCCTTTTGCGGGTGGTGACTCAGGGTCTAGTTGGGATGGGGATGAAAAGGCTGGCTCCACCCCCACCCCATGAGGCCCTGCGTGTCTCATCACTGAGGGCCCAAACCTTACTGTTCAGTGGCCTCTGGAGGAGGTGGCCACCGAGCCACCTAGGGGGAGCAGGTGGAGGGACAACACCCTTTCCCCCCTGGAGTGGCCTGGTGACAGTAACCTACTGCAGGGTCCGGATGCATATCTGCCAAAAGCCATTGGGTTTTGAGATTTGTTTCTGAGACTCTGGGATCATGGCCATTAAGCAGCTTGATCAGGAGCCAGAAAGACCACTCATGGGCGATAACTTGGGGTCTTGTTGGGACGGGGAGGACAGGACTGGCTCCACCACCATCCCGTGAGGCCCTGAGTGCGAAGACCCTGTTTTAAGCACTTGCTCTATGTTAACCCATATAATCCTTGCAATGATGTAAAGTGGGCAGCTACTACTGAAGTTGAATCAATAGGGCTTGATGACGGGTTCAATATGGGGATAGAAAACATGGAAAAGTCTCAAGTGACTCCCAGGTTTTTCACTGGAGCAAGTAAGAGAACAGAAGATGCATGTGCAATGTACTGGGATAAAGAATACAGGAAGTACAGGAAGAGTTTTGGTTAGGTGCAGGAAAGAAAAGCTTAGTTTAGAGACTTCTTTCATAACCATCTTTTCCAGAAGCTTCAGGAATCATGTAGGTAACAAACATCTTCTTCCTGTTGACAGGCATTTGAAAATACCACTGTTCACCTTGGGGCAACTGATTAACCTTCTATTATCTTTTCATTCATTTGCTGGAAACAGGACAGCTATGTTTTTGAAACCCTGGACTTTCTCTCACCTTATGCTCTGGTTTGTGACTCTCAGAAGAAAGCAAACACACCATGGCCTTGAATTCTTCAAGTAATTGTAATGTTGATTTCTCTTGGCCCCCACGTGTCTTCCACAGCAAGAAGGCAATCATCCTAAAAGATAGATGCTGTGGGCCCTTGGGCTTGTGATCCCTTGTTTTCAAAACCCTGAATGAGTTTGGTGCTCAATGAGCCATTAAGCAGATCAACTGGGATCCATATGAGTTACTTTTTTCATTACATGATTGCCAATGAAGACTATCAGACTCAAAGGACTCGCTCTAGTTTTGTCTCCTACCACCAAATTGCCTCAGAATTTATTGGCTGTTCAAACCCTGGCCACTTTAAGGGAGGCTTGCCTCTGGGAAACAACTGAACAACTGGGACAAAGGACTTTTTCTCTTGGGTGTGTTTGAATTATGAATTTGACAACAAAAATTGCTACCCTACATTTTTTCAGACACTCCCTTCTCCCATCTGAGTGCTGCTGTCATGAAATATTTCTAGTGGGCACATGCTGAAGTCATTTCCTCAGATGAAGACATTTAGGTACACAATTGAGTTGTAAGTGCTTTTCATAGCCGTCCTCTACCTGCAGGGGTCGTCCTGACCACAGTACAAGATAGCCAAAACATTCAGAGAGCTCTTCAGCAGATTCATCAGGCAGATTGAATTTTTCAGTGGAGTGCTTTCTCTTGGTTGAGGTTAAATTTGGCTTTAGTAAAAGCTCCAAAAGCTCTCCTGCTCTCATGTTCTGGGACAGTACATCACTCCTGAGACATTCAAGTGTTTACCCTTTCTTTGCTCACATTCAGGACCCAAACTGAGCTGTTTCAACAAATCCTATTTAATTAACTAAATAAAGGTACATGAACTCTGTGATTAAAATGCCCTTTCATATCAATGTCTGCTCTCAGCATCTAAGTGAGGAAGAAAAAATCAATAATATAGCAATTTAACATATTCTTTGTATTTGTAGTATTTGTAGCTATACTTCCTCTATGCCTGGAGGGCCTCAGAAATTTTAACCTGTCAAGAAGACTAATCTTATCAGTATATTTGTGTTTGTTCTAGTCAGGGTACAAAGATTTTCTTTTGACAGCTTTTTTTTTATGCTCTCTCTCATGGGTGTCCAGTACCTTTGTGATATCACATGCCACTTAACTTCTCTATTATCTGGACTCCAAAATGTATATAGCACCCTTCCACCTGTCCCTATTGCCTCGCAGAGCAGGACTTAACTCCACGCAGTACACAATTAATTTATATGGAGGGGAGAATTATCTATTAAATAAAAGAATATTAAGACACAAAGACTCCCTATGTTTTAAAGTTTTCTCTTTAAAGAAACATTTTATGTTCAAAGCTGCTTCTTGTATAGACAATGGATGAAAAATCTAAAGTGAAGCAAAGTAATGACTTTGCTAAAGTTACCCATCTGATGTCAACGGCAAGGCAAGGGCACAACAAGGGCAGTCTGGGAAAATACTCTTCTCGGTCTTCTTAAATCAAATCATTTTACTTACACATATTATCAGCTCTTGTGTCATATGGTTTTGATATTTTTCCTATTTGAAATGAAAATATCAACTCTTTACCTTCTGGAAAAAAGCAGTGATTTGTGGGAACACCGCTCAAGCTCATATCCTATACTGTAATCACCTTTCTACATTTGAACTGAGATCTTAGAAATGATTTGTCAAACTGATTATTTCTAGACTGAGTCCTGGGTCTAGTCATTTCCTTACCATAACAATAGTCTTATTAGATATCAGTCAACTTTAAACCTGGCCTATAAGCATGATCTCATTTTAAATTTCAGGTGCCTCTAGTATTAGACCTTAATTATAATCATTATGGAATGATGAGGACAAGACTGTACTTCCAGCTCTAGTCTACAAGGTCAATAATGTTTAGCAATCAGTGTGGCTACTGACTACTTCATAATATATTGCTTGATACTTTTAAAGCATAACACGGAATTATTTTTAAAGATATAGAATAATTTCTACGTAGGAATTGTATTAGAAACTGGCTAACATATTTAGTATCATGCCTCTATAAAAACTTAAATATTCATGAACAGTATCTCCTGCAGGTTTGCATTCCATAAATGTTTCACAGACCACCCATTCTCAATAAAATACCCTTTGAAATGACATTTTGGCCTCAACCATGAAATGTTAAATAAATCCAGGTCCTGAAGCTCTTTAAGTTGTCAGACTTAGAATATTTAGGATTGAGTGATTACCACCCACACTACTTTGAGGAAGGGAGGTATCAAATGTATGTATTATTGGCCACTATAAGAGAGACAAATGTTCTTGAGACAAATGATTCTTACCTTTGCTGCACACTGGAATTATCAGCACATCTTTTCAAAATGACTGGGATCAGAGATTCACTTGCAGAAATTCTGCTAGTCTGCAGTGGGCCCCCCTCAAAGGTACTTGAATTACTTGCAGGGTGATGGAGAGATAGCACTTGCCTTATATGCGTTAGACCATGGTTTGATTCCTGGCACCACATATGGATTACTGAGTCCTGCCAGGACTGATGTCTGAGCACATAGTCAGGATTAAGCCTTGAGCATATCCAGGTGTGGCCTAAAGATCAAAGATGACATAAGATAAAATAATATAAAATTGCTTCCAGGTGTGTATAAAATACAGTCAAAGTTGAGAGCCCTTTGTTTAAATAAAAATGCAAATTCAAATTAACATTCTTTACTGTAGGTTAACAGTCACTTTTACTTACTATGAGTTGATTTTATATTGCTTTCTTTATAAGTTTTATAGTATTGCTTTGTTTAGTGTGAATCATCCCACTAAAAAATTGGAAAGTTTAAGATGAGGAGGGCAAGTCTAAAGAGGAAGGTTTGTTGTTACAGATTTTAAAAAGACCTGAGTAGGGAGGACAGCAGCAGGAAGTGAAGTAAGGGTTTTGAAAGGGAGATAAAAGAGAGCTAAGACAAAGCCCTGCATTCCAGGATTTTGCCTTTAGGTTTCTTACAAAACATAGGCAGATTCAGATGAAGCATGCTGAGACCTCTGTGACATGAATTAGAATGAGTCCAGGGGTGGGAGGCACCCATTCGTTGGGCTGTGGCCTAGTATGACCTCTGGCAGCTCATTGTATATTCTTCAAAGGAGTGAGTACTACTCACATTGGGTACAACCGGTTTTTGGCAACTGAGGGTGTGTTAAATTGTGATGTGTGACAGTAGGAGTTGCAGACTGTAGAAGGGGCTGTGTCTTAAGATATTTTTACTAAAAAATGGGCAAGGCTTTGGCTAATAGGGTCAGCATTCCTCCATCAAAGTACTCAGATCTGTTCCATATCCTATCCACCTCCTTAGCAAAATTTTCCACACTGACAGAGCTCAGTGCTTACTTCTAGCTCTGTGCTCAGGAATCACTCCTGGCAGGCTATGGGGACCAAATGGAGTGTCAGGGATTGAACATGGGTCAACTGTGTGCAAAGCAAACACTGTACTATTGCTCTAGCCTCCAGCAATCTCATGTAAAAATGTTACTTATTATAGTTTGGGTGACATGCTTATAGCAATGTTGGCTTTTATAGTTTTGATGTACATAGTTAAAATCACCGCTAAACCACTGAACTGTCCAAGACCCTTGACCAATATTTGTTGTTATCACAAGACCATATGAAAGTACTTCTTATCACTTTAGACCCCAAAACAAACTTTCAGAGAAGGATCTTCTGATAAACTTTCAGTAATAGTACTGCCAACCACAGTATCTTAAAAGAAAAAGATAAGGGAAAAGTGCCTGCCATGGAGGCAAGTCCAAGTGGGGTGGGAGAGAAACTGGGGGCATTGGTGGAGCAAAGGGATACTGGTGAAAGGATTGGAGTTCTATCATTGGGTGCCTGAAACTCAGGCTTATGAATCACTTTGCAGCTTGGGTAGTTCATGGCTGTTTAATAAATTTTAAAAGTACAGTGGCTCTCCTAGCACTTCCTTTGGAGATATCTGGCAGTGTTTGGATGTAATATATATAGTGAGAAGATGAATTTATCTGATCTTCTCACAATAATCAGCCTTCAGTGCTGGTGGTACTGAAGGATAACAATAGGAAAGGAGAGAGAAAACTAGCCTACCACCAAACGGTATGCCATTTCTTTTTCTTGTAAATAACTGGCACCTTAGTGAGGTTATTAAAATCTTTTAGAAACAGATCTCAGCCATGTTTATATAATTCCAGGAAAATGGCAAAAATTAATACTGAAGACTATAGTGAGAAAATAATAGTTGTCAGCTCTTGGGAGGGGAAACAGTAAGGTGTGATTAGATCTTACCACAGAGATAATGAAGGCCATCCTAATGCCACTTTACATTTGAACAGCTCTCTAAAGTTTACAAGACATTTGCATATAGATAATACTGCTTAATCCTCAGGATTATCTAGAGATAAGTATCTTCTTTCAATTTTTACAATACCTGTGAGTTTCACTTAACCAGTTAGTAGGTGTAGTGATTATTAACCCCAAAGAATGGGTCAAACGAAGTTCTAGTGAGGAAGGAATTCAGTCTCTCCTAGTCTCAGGTCCTCTCCTTTAAGCTTCAGTGACAATTGCCAATTACAATTCTGACAAAGCTGAATAGACAGAATATTATTCAAAAATAAGGACCTCAAATTATGATTAGGGCTGTTGTATGTGGTTATGCAAGTTGTGTTTTACACAAGGAAATCTAGTTAAGTGGGTATGAGGGCCAAAATCTATTTTCACTTTGCACTCGTAAACCATGAACCATGATGGAGGCTTAGATCCAATGGTATAAAAGAGCGACCATTTGTCAGGCACAGCACCTGTGGGACTGCAATTACCCAGAAGAGGCTCTTTTGCTAATTCCTACAAAGACTAGCAGGAGGCCAACTAAAAAGCTCTTTAGAGAACTTTTCAAATGGATATTTCAAATTCTCCTTGCTCCTCACCATTTTTGTCTATCAATGCTTGATTGATTGTGAAATCCTTTTTAGTTTAGGTTTACTGCTTTGTTGAACCATTTATGGATTCCTTTAACTCTTTTCAAATAGGAAATACAGCATTATAATATGATATTTAGTAAATAGGTCACAGGCAGCATGGTTTTCTATATTTCTTTCAAAATTAGGGACCTGGTGAACCTCTTACCATATTTTGAAGATTTTTGTACATTAAATAGTAATATTAATAATAACTTAGTGAAAATGATAATAGCTACCATTTATTGAAAACAAATGTTTGTGTTAGTCATTTTGCAAGGGCTTTATTGTGGACCATTTATCCACGTGTGACTTGTGACATCCCCATAAAATAAGACAAATTGTAATTTAATACCCTTTGTAGATTACATGTCTGAGGAGGCTCAGAGAGATTATATAACTTGTGAGATGTCACAAAGATAGTGGAGACAAAAGCTAGGGCATAGCTTCAGTCATTTTTTGTTTGCTCGTTTGTTTTTGGTGCTTTTTTGTGGTGGTTGGGGAATAGAAAAGTTTGTGGGAAAGCAGGAGGGAAAGGGAAACTACCCAGTCCTCAGTTTAAGTACTAAGTTAGCATATATATTCAGTTTGATCTGAAGCAGTACCATTGAAACCTAAGTTACAGAATCCTCTGGAACATTTGTTAAAGCACAAGTTGCTGGGTCCCTCTTCTAGAACTTCTGATTCAGATGGGCTGGGGTAGAACTCCAGAATTTACATTTAAGGGGAGAGTTGGGCCCCAGACAGTGGTATTTAAGGCTTCTTTCTGTATGCTCAGGGATCTGTATGCTCAGGGATCAATCCTGGCAATGATCTAGATTTGACCCTGCACTTTTATTTGGCACTGTATATGGTGTCAGGGATCAGCCAGGGTTAGGAACATGCAAGGCAAGAACCTTAACTCCTCTGCTATTTCCATAGCCCCTAGAATTTGTATTTCTAACAAGTATGCAGGTTTACTGTTGCTACATGTCCAGAAGCCATAATTTGAGAGCCACTGGTCAATGAAAATCTATGCTCTACTGCTTCTTTTCTACTTGGGGCCTGATCCTAAAGCATACTCACTTCAAATTCTGTGTTTCGTATATGATATCTACAACTCTTCCATTTTTCCTTCCTTTTTCTGGATTTTGGGCTATAACTGGATGTGCTTAGGGCTTCCTTCTGGTTCTGGCTAAGGCATCACTCCTGGAAGGGCTCAAGATACCATATTGAGTGCCAGTGATTAAATCTGAGTCTGCTATGTGCAAGGTCTTTCCCACTGTACTATAATCCCTACCCCTCAATGACATGTGCATCAAAGGAGACACAGTTTGTTTTTGGGCCATGATCAGAAGTGCTCAGGAATTACTCCTAGCTCTGTGCTCAGGGGACAAAAGTTGGTACTGGGAATTGAGCCAGGGTTGGTAGCATGTAAAATAAGTGTCTTACCCCACAACACCCAAAAGGAGAGAGAAAACAAAAGGGAATGCCCTGCCACAGAGGCAGGGTGGGATGGGGGGATGGGGATGGGAGGAATACTGGGATCCATGGTGGTGGAAAACGGGCACTGGTGGAGGGATGGGTATTTGGTCATTGTATAATCGAAACCCAAGCACAAAAATTTGGAAGTCTACAACTGTACCTCATGGTGTTTCACTAATAAAAACAAAACAAAACAAAACAAAACAAAAACATTAAATCACACAGAGAATAAAAAAAATAAGTGTCTTACCTCCTCTACTGTTTCTCCAGTCCCCATTTTTTATGCTTTTTGGGTCACACCTGGAAATGCTAAGGGGTTACTCCTGGCTCTGCACTCAGGAATCACTTTTGGTGGTGCTCAGGGGACCATATGGGGTGCTGGAGATCAAACCCAGGTCGGCTGCATGCAAGGTAAACGCACTACCTGCTGTACTACTGCTTCGTCCCACCCATTTTTCTTTCTTGTTTTTGGTCTGTTAATGAAATTCTCTTAAGTGCCTCATGGTACTGGGTTTTACTTAAGTGATAACAACAGTATGGCTGATATTACTATACCATAAGGAATCTGGTATAATATTTATTATAAATAAATGTAAATGATGAAATAACAAGTTCCTACGAGTAGATTTAATATCAGTAATAATAAAACTTTTGGAGACCCAGTACAAGAGTAAATTGCTAAACATCTAGGCTTCCTGCATTTAAGAGGCATTATGTGTATAGTAATTTAGGAAAAGTCAAAGACAACATGCTGTATATAATGGGATAAGTGATCCATGCAGTTGATTTGTGTGGATTGAGAGGGAAGGGTATTGGGGTTCTTGGGAGACGGAGGTGGGTACACTGGTGATGGGTGTGGTGTTGGAATCATGTGCACGTGAAACTATTATTAATAGTATTGTAGCACTGTAGCACTGTCCTCTGTTGTTCATTGATTTGCTATAGCAGGCACCAGTAATGTCTCTATTGTGAGACTTGTTACTGTTTTTGGCATATTGAATACGCCACGAAGAGCTTGTCAGGCTCTGCCATGTGGGTGGGATACTCTCGGTAGCTTGCTGGACTCTCTGAGAAGGATGGAGGAATTGAACCCAGGTTGGCCACAAGCAAGGCAAAATCCCTACCTACTGTGCTATCACTCCAGCCCAATAGTACTGTAACAATAGTATTGTAAACCACAGAATCTCAATCAATAAAAATACAAATAAAACATGTTACAATGTTTCAAGATGTATTAAAAACTTATCTCAAGCTGGGAAGCAATGTAAAGACAGCAAATGCAGCCATGAAAACAGTTTTATTTGTTGCAAAATAATTCACTCATTTGCAGACAAATGGCTATTGTATGTAATATATGTTTGGTATCATGCTGAATTACTTGGACCAGTTCAACACTGGTGGCAGTATACAGTGATTACCAGACTTAAAAAAAAGTGTGTCGGGTATCTCTAATCAACGAAAATAGCCAAACATCGCCTAGAGTAGTGTCTTAAAGTTGCTTTGGGGGATTCCTGCATTGAATAATACTTAGGAACAGAAAAAGGAAGCATGCAATTTCCAGTGTCTCCCATCTTCTTCTCATACACCTATTTTAAAGTCTGGCCGGGGGAAAGCTACAAGAAAGCAGTCCAGATTCTGACCAGATGAAATGGACCCTGGAGGAATGTGAAAGAGGATAAATCATACTGTATGCTCCTCTTGATCCTGGCTTGCCTACTCTCTACTCTCAAAACATTTGTTAAAATGAAACAGATTAAAAACTGTTAGTGGTAGGAAATGTCACACAAAAGGTTAAAATGAAGAGCTTGGAAAAAAGAATGAAAAGAGTCTTTCGAACAATATTTTTGTTTAGTAATAGGAATGGCCAAACAGAACATCTTCAGGACTGGTTCACAGAACGAATTCCATCCCACAAAGTGTGAGACTGGTGTAAAATCTCCCTCTTCCACCCTTCCACCATGACTCTATAGTCAGTAAATTTGTGAGAAGTGAGCTTTGCCTTCTGAGAAACACACAGAAATGTTGGCCAGAGTATTTAAGAATACTTAGAAGAAGTCGAGTGACTTGGAGATGAAAGGGAGAACCCAAAATACTCAGTGCCATGGTGGGTACCAGAATATAAAGATATACTTGGTAAATAGTTAGAGTGAGGCTCAGATAGCTCAAAAAAGTGCTGGAAATATGATATTTCAGGAAGATATAATTCCCTGTCCTTGTTATGGCAATAAAGTGGCTTCACTCTTAACAATTAGTATGGAAACTTTACAAGTTGTACTACATAGAAAGTATCATGCTAAGTGAAATGGATCAGAAAGAGACAGACAGACATAGGAAGATTGCATTCATCTGGGAAATATAAAGTAACAAAATAGGAGACTAACTCCCAAGAATAGCCGAGATAAGTACCAGGAGGTTCACTCCATGGCTTGGAGGCCAGCCTCACATGCTAGGGGAAAAGGCAGCTCAGATAGAGAAGGGAGCTCCAAATAAAGGGTGTTAGGAGGATTGTCCCAGGATGGGAGATGCATGCTGAAAGTAGACTACAGACTGAACATGATTGCCACTCAATGCCTCTTTTGCAAACTACAGCACCCCAAAAGGAGAGAGAAAACAAAAGGAAATGCCATGCCACAGGGACGGGGTGGGATGTGGGGTTGGGGGGTGGGAGGGATATTGGGAGCATTGGAGGTAGAGAATGGGCACTGGTGGAGGGATGGGTACTCAATCATTGTATAACTGAAACCCAAGCACAAAAATTTGTAAGTCTACAACTGTACCTCATGGTGTTTCACTAATAAAAATTTAAAAAAATATTTAAAAATTAAAAAAAATACAATTAGCATGGAAACTTTAAAATCAGAATTATTAAGTGATTACCTGGTGACCCAGGCCTTATTTAGGATTTGGTTTCTGTCCTCTACACCTTTCCTAAAAATTTACAGGTAAAATCCTATTTTAATGAATGTGATTTTGAAGTGATAAAACTATTTAGTAAAAACTTCATGTAGAACAGACACATTCACAAATCCCTGTTCACAAAACACTCATTCTTTTATATTAAGATTCTGTTGTTTGAATCGAGTATTTATGCTTTTTACTTTAATCATGGTTAAAGGCAATGTCTTTATGTGCAAAAATTAAATGAGTCTGTGATCTTTCCTTCTAGAGACTTCCATTTTCTTATCAGTAAAATGATGTGAGAATGGATAGACCAGGTGATTTTAAATGGTTTCCTTGTTATAAAAATTCTCATTTTTGGAAATGTCCTAATAGTGGGTTAATTAAAAGATAATTAATAGGAGATGTTTAGGTTAAGGGTAAGGCCTTCAGCATAGTTCACTTAATCACTTAATCACTTAACTTCCCGTTAGTCATCGATTTGCTCGAGCGGGCGCCAGTAACGTCTCCATTTGTCCCTGTCACGTGCTAGTGTAGCCCAATGGCATCTGTTCGCTCCGGGAACATGAAGGGCCTCAAACCGATCGTTCATGATCTTGGCGAAGAAGTTTGACCATCTGGTAGGTGGGCGGCCACGCGGTCTTTTGACATCCCGTGGAATCCAGTCGGTAACAGCTCTAGTCCAGCGGTCGTCTTTAAATCTCATTATGTGACCAGCCCATCTGATTTTCGACACCTTGGCAAATGAGACAGCGTCCCTGATTCTTGATCGTCGACAGATGTCAGAACTCCGGATTCTTTCTCTCATTTGAGTGAAACGTGATATTCCAAGCATAGCTCTTTCTATTCTTCTTTGGGAGACCTGAATAGCGTTCTCATCCTGTTTGCGTAGGGCCCAGGTCTCTGAGGCATATGTTAATGCAGGAAGAACAGTGGAATCAAAGAGATGTGCCCGGAGCCGGAAGTTCTTCCTCCTCTTAGCTATTTCTTCGACGTTCTTGAAGGCATTCCAAGCCGCTCTCTTCCTCCTGTGCAGCTCGGGTGCCAGGTCATTGGTCATGTTGACCTCTCGACCTAGGTACACATAGCTGTTGCATTCGGAGATGGTCGTTCCGTTGAGAGCGAATGGGGCGTCAGGAACAAGGCTGTTTCTCATAAACATTGTCTTCGTAAGATTCAGCTGTAGTCCTACCTTTCCACACTCATGGTCAAAGTTGGCCAGCATTTTGACCGTGAGCATAGTTAGTGATCATAAATATTAAAGACAGGCATAGTAGCACCTATCTGCCTAGTATATAACATTTCTACTATTCTGGCAACTAAGGGTATCTATCTACAAAAGATACCTAAGGGCAAGACTCCTCTTTCTTATACTTTTAAATTTTATCTAAATAGCATAAATTTCACTGTCACTGTCACTGTTCTCCCGTTGTTCATCGATTTGCTCGAGCGGGCCCAGTAACATCTCCATTGTGACAATTGTTACTGTGTTTGGCATATCGAATACATCACGAGTAGCTTGCCAGGCTTTGCTGTGCGCAGCTTGCCAGGCTCTCCGAGAGGGGCGGAGGAATCGAACTAGGGTAGGCCATGTTGGCTGCATGCAAGGCAAATGCCCTACCCGCTGTGCTGTCGCTCCAGCACAGCATAAATTTAAGCATAATTATTTATGTGCCAGAATTTGGAAATAAATCAGATAATATCCCTGATTGACCCCAAGGGCTTCACATTTTCATACTAGAGGCTGAAAACTTATAAAGAGAGACTAAAGAAAGGTTGACTCAGAGTAGTATTGGTGCTAGACCAGTATAACAAGTCTATTTCACAGAAAAAAAAGTTGTTGGCTGGAGACATTTTTGCAATGAGCTTATTGAAGGATGCTTTCAAAGGACACTATCAATGATGAGGAAAAACCAGTATGATTGACCAGGAAAAATAATCAATAATTGAATAGTCATTCTATTCAGCTAGTCTAAGTGAGAACTCTAGAGTTCATATGGCCCTTTAAAGTAGTACAGATTTGAGGTGAGGAGTGTTGACCTATAGCCTTCATTTTGACCATTGGGTGCAGGCTGAGAAAGTAGTGCAGAGTGATAATTGTTTAAGAGCCAGTTCTCGGGTATGGTGCTGCCAGCAAGTCAACCTGTATCTGTGGGGCAAGTGCATCAGCAGCTGGATGGTGCCCTCAGATTTCCAGATACCCTAAAATTACTGCTGTGGTTTTTGCCAGACCCCCAAAACTAGGGGCAAGTGTACCAAGAAATTAAACGGCCAAAAATTAGGTATGTGGGAGACACACCCACAAACCACCTCCAGCTCAGCTATATAAGTTTATTTATTGGCCTTATTTCAGAGACCCATAAATCTCGAAAGAGATCAAGACACAGGGCCTATAGCATGGAGGTAGGCGGGAACCCATGACTGAGAGCTCCAGGCCTGCTTGGATTGGGACTGGGCCTCCTTCCCCCAGGCCCCCAGTTTTCCAGTAGCTTGGCAGTCAAACCCACAAAGTACCCCTGGTGCCATCATCAATGACCAAGACCCAAACACTGTCCTGTCACTGTCCTCCCATTGTTCATCGATTTGCTCGAGCGAGCCCAGTAATGTCTCCATTTTGAGACTTGTTACTGTGTTTAGCATATTGAATCCAGGATTTGCCGTGGGGGCAATATACTCTCTGTAGCTTGCCGGGCTCTCTGAGAGGGGTGGAGGAATCAAAACTGGCTCGGCCGGGCTGGCTGCACGCAGGGCAAATGCCCTACCACTGTGCTATCTAGACTATAAATTGAAGCTCCAGGAACAGATCCCTGAAGAATGTCCTGACCCCGTGCCAGGATGTTTTCACCAGGGCACCTTGGAGGGGGTGGGTTGAGTTTTTTCCCCACCCCAAACAGAATCCTGGCAGCCAAAAACCTCCAGAACTCAATTACCGCCATGCATAAGGCCACTCTCCACTCGCTAGAACAAGCTTCACCCAAGAGGGGACGAGCCTCACCCAAGAAGGGATGAACATCACCAGAGAGTGGACCAGACTGACAGGAAAACCCAGGTATGCGGGAACCTGTGACTGAGATCTCCAAGCCCACTCAGATCAGGACTGGGCCTCCTTCCCCCAGGTCCCCAGTTTTCCAGTAGCTTGGCAGTCACAGCCACAAACTGCCCCTGGTGCCATGTAATCTCATCAATGGCCAAGACCCAGAGACTATATAAACTAAAGTTCCCAGAAAAGAATGATACAGAATTTCCTGGACATTATTTTCTATCCATAACAAGCAATACAAAACAAATTGTCTAGCATTGCCGTTTCAGCAGGTTTGAGTGATGGTGAGACTGGTACCAAAGTATTGAATGTAACCAAAGTAGAGAGAGTATGGGAGGAATTGTTGCTACACAGCAGGGGAAGGATTGGGAAGGGTGTGGGTGGGAGGGGAAGACTGAGTATTTTGTTGGTGGGAAATGTGCACTGGTGAAGGGGTGGGTGTTTGTTAATTGTATGACTGAAACTCAAACATGAAAGCTTTGTAACTGAATTTCACGGTGAATCAAAAAAGGGGGAAAACAAAAAATAAAATTGACATTAAGAATATAATAAAAAAGTAATGTGGAGTTCATGCCCAATTCAATCAGCTTAATCAATGGCTTAATAAATAGCAATACTCTACATTATAAAAAAATGAAAGCCAGCTTACCACTCCTGATTTATAGTTTTTGCTGACTTCCATTGTGTAATCTCTGACACCATGCCCAATTTAAAACTACTGATGTGACATTAATGAGCTCTCAATATCTCTACAGATTTAACCTTGTTTCTTTGTGGAACAGTACAGTCTAGTTCCAGCACAATACTGTGGGGGATTGACCTTGGGAGAAGTGATTTTTCAGTTGAAGGCAATTCCCAGTGAGGTATCCAGTTACCATCTCCTAATGTCTGCCAGAAATTGGAAGAATGCATGTTTGGGTTATGAAGATTAGATCTGGGTGGCATATCACAGCACTTAGTAACATGTAGTGTATGCTAATTTTTTTACTGTATTTCAATAAATACAAGTAATTAATTCTTTTTAACATTTTTCTATTCAGCAAAACATTCATTCAAGTAAATTAAACTAATTTAACTCAATGGGGCTAATACTGTACTTATTTGACCAAACTGAATTTTGTTTAATGGCAGAAGAAACTGTAGGGAGTTTTGAGGCTTTTGGCTCTTGTTTCTCTTTCTAAATACTTGACTTTTCAAATTCGCTAGAACTCTGTTTTCACATTATGCAATGTGTGATTATGAATAAGGGGGGGACTGATTTCTTCAGTATACAATGAATGAGCTCAAAAGATATTCCTAGATAGTTAGAAAGAAGATTTGAACACCCGGATACATGTAGATCTACTTTGGAAATTATATTAAAGGAATTCATACAGCAATTCTAAAGTTAGGGCATGCGTGGAGTATAACCTGTATAACTTACTAGTTTAATCATTTAAAAATGAAAGGTATCAGCTCTAGCTCAAAGGATGATGCAGTATTTAATAAGTACAAAGAAGGTTTTGAAAATAGATGAAGCAATATTAATACCAAAAATCAGTCATTGAACCTAGTTAAGCATGCTCAGCTTCTAAGATTAAAGGTTCCATGTAAGTGTGTATAATTAATATTTACCAATGGCAATCTGACCTTTGCCTTTCTTCAAGGAGCTCAGATTGCTTTGCAGGCATTAACTAATTAAACTATTCAATTTACCTATGAATCGCAATGGAGTTTGCATTTTTATGATGTGGGCACTGAAGCACAATGGGCTTAAACTAAACTCATTTAGAATGCCAAAGGCAAAACTGGATATAAAACTTTCAGTCTTATGATACAGCTGTTAGTCTTCAACTGTAGCCTCCTTAATCCACTCTATTCTAGCATACCCTTACCAAACAACATAGTTTCTTTTTTTTTCCCCTTTATTTTATTTTATTTTTTTTAAAGTTGTAGATTTACAATTTTTTGTGCTTTGGTTTCAATTATACAATGATCAGATACCCATCCCTCCACCAGTGCCCATTTTCCACCACCATGGATAATATCCCTCCCACCCCCATCCCCCCATCCCCCCTGTCTCTGTGGCAGGGCAATCCCCTGTGTTCTCTCTCTCCTTTTGGGTGTTGTGGTCTGCAAAAGAGGCATTGAGTGGCAAACATGTTCAGTCCATAGTCTACTTTCAACATGCATCTCCCCTCCTGGGAGGATCCTCCAAACATCCTTTATTTGGTGCTCCCTTCTCTATCTGAACAGCCCTTTCCTCTAGGATACCCGGCTGGCCTCTAAGTTATGGAGTAATCCTCCTGGTGCTGATCTCAGCTATTCTTGGGTATTAATCTCATACTTTGTTACTTTATATCCCCCAGATGAATGCAATCTTTCTATGTCTATCCCTCTCTTTCTGACTCATTTCGCTTAGCATGATACTTTCCATATTGTACCACTTGTATGTAAATTTCATGACTTCATCTTTTCTAACAGCTACATAGTACTCCATTGTGTAGATGTACCAAAGTTTCTTTAACCAGTCATCTGTTCGTGGGCATTCAGGTTTCTTCCAGTTTCTGGCTATTGTAAAGAGTGCTGCAATGAACAAACAAGTGCAGATGTCACTTCGACTATACATTTTTGCCTCTCTGGGATATATTCCCAGGAGTGGTATTGCTGGGTCAAATGGGAGCTCAATTTCTAATTTTTTGAGAATCGTCCATACTGTTTTCCAGAAGGGCTGAAACAGTGGACATTCCCACCAACAGTGAAGGAGTGTCCCTTTCTCGCCACATCCATGCCAGCATCGGTTGCTTTTGTTCTTTTGAATGTGGGCCAGTCTCTGAGGTGTGAGATGGTATCTCATTGTGGTTTTGATCTGCATCTCCCTGATGATTAATGATGTAGAGCATTTTCTCATGTGCTTTCTTAAGTCTAGGAAGAATGAAATTGAATGAAAAGTAATTTCAATAATAGGGAAGTGAATAAAACGTTGAACGGCACCAATAATATTAGTAGAATTTATAGAACAGTAGAGTTAGCACTATTCTTTGTCTATAGTGGCATAGATATAGGTTGGAACAGTTAGTCAAATCTATTGAAATGTATATATTCATGGGAGGATGACAATAAAAAACAACAGTGCAGTATCTCCCATCATTTATACACTCATTATTCCTAGGTTTAATAGTGATTAATTATTAAGTCCTGTATGCTAATCCTATTATGTGAATTGCTTCTTCAACCATCTTAACCACCACCATGAAGCACAGTTTCACAAGAGAGCTAATTTACCTAAGAGTATACACCTAATAACTGGTGATGTTAGGATATAAACCTAGGTTTTCCACTCCAAAGCTTCTTCACTATATTAATTATCTCTGATGTTTCTCTATCTAGAGGTCATTCTGTGTTAGTCTGTTACTCTCTGACTAACCACTAAACAGGATATTTCCAGATTCATTATGTAGCAGCAAATTGCATGATTTTATCTTTTCTTATGGCCAAGTAACACTTTATTTATTTTTTTATCCTCTTTGTTTTGTTTTCTTTTTTTATTAGTGAAAAACCATGAGATACAGTTATAGGCTTACAAATTTTGTGCTTGGGTTTTACTTTATTGTGCATATGTGGCATAGTTTTTTTTTTTATCCAGTCATCATTCTTGGACACTTGTTTCTAGATTTTGGCTATTGTGGATAGTGTCACAAGGAACCTAAGTGCAAATATATTTTCTCTATTTTGTTTTTGGGACTTAGTTCAATACCTAATTTTTAAAGAAATGTCCATATTGTTTTCCAGAAAGTTGATATTGTCACCAGCAGTGAATGAGAATCCTTTTTCCCCCCTACATAAATGCCATCAGTTGTTCTGATCTTTTTGATGTGGGGCAAGTACCCATCTTGTGTCTCTTTTTAAGAGTAATGAAATCATTCCCAGGAACACCTTAAGCAGACTTCCCTCTCAACTTTCTTGGCTACGATTGTGTTCCGTCACATCTAAACCAATAATTTGGAAAGAGGAATGATGTAATTTCTGCTAACCTTACATTTGATGGAAAAGTTTGAAAAATATTGGAATGCTGTTACCAAGTTGAGCTGATATTTTTAACATTCCCATTTGTTATGGCAATCCCTTTATCTCCACTATTTATTTCTTAATTCTCTTTATAAATAACTGATTTATATGAAAGTTATATTTACTTATTTTTCTTAAGTATTTATAACATTATTCTGATTCTTTTTCTAACAAAAAGGTGAGTCATAGAGATATGTAGAGTGCTGTATATGAATTATATTACCATTTATATGTTTATTATTAACGTTTTAGAAGACATACACCATAAAATGAGAAAAGTCATTCAGCTAAGAATTTCAAAAATTACTGAAATTTCTATGAATAATTAGTCAAACTAGTTGCTTGGCTTACTATAAGGACACAATTAAACGGTGAATTTTTGTGTGTATTATCAAATGGTGTGGCATAAGATAGATATAGGCTCAATCATTATATTACTTAATTACAGGACTGAAAAAAGAGTGTGTGAGTAGGTATGTATATATGCATGTACTATATATGACTATGAGCCAACATTTTGACATAAAGTTCAGACATACTTTAATATTTGATCCAATCTCTGAGCTTTTTGAAAATATAAGGCAATCAAGGAAAAAAGAGATGCTATTTGTTTGTTAAGCAGGCTATACTACGCTTCAGAAAAGGAAATAGAGCTAAAATAAAAAATAGAGATCCTCTATTAAAGATTGCTTTGGATGTATTTCCACTCCAACTATAGAGGTGAGTAGGCAATTACCCCATAACCAAGTAATGATAGAAAGGTAAATTACCCTCTTCGTCCCCAAAGCTGTGCTGGTCTTCTTCCCCACCCAGGTCAATTTATCCACTGGTATTTGAACCCGGGACTTGCCTTTCTCTGTGCAAGCGCCCCAGCTGTCCTCTCGGACCCTGGGACAAAAGCAGCCCTGAGCATTTGCCTCTTCCTCTTCATCCCCAACACTGTGCTGGTCTTCTTCCCCACCCAGCCTTTACCCCCCCACACACACCAGGTTTCTGTGGGGCGTGGCCTCTTGAGAAGTGGGAGTGGCTTTGGTTGAAGTGAGCGTGGCCTAATTTTAAGGTGGACCAACGCTCATGCGGCCGCAGGTAGTTTAGTCATACCAAGAAATTTAGTTCCCATACCTGCACACCAACATGAAGAAACAATGCAAATCCCCACCACGTGGGGAGGATGATGAAAAGTAGTCCAGAAGCCTTACTTAGAGAACAATAAAACCTCTACCAAGAAACTCCTAGAAACAACAGACTTGTATAGTAAAGTTGCAGGCTATAAAATCAATACCCAAAAGTCAATGGCTTTCCTATACGCAAATACTGAGAGAGAAGAAAGTGACATGAAGAAAAAAATCCCATTCACAATTGTGCCCAAGAAAATCAACTACTGAGGAATTTGCTTAAATAAGGAAGTAAAGGACCTGTACACAGAAAACTACAAAACGCTATTTCAGGAAATAAAAGAGGACACGAGGAAATAAAAAAAGTTCCTGTTCATGGATCGGGAAAATTAAAATTATCAAAATGGCGATACTTCCCAAAGCACTGTACACATTCAATGCAATGCCTATAATGATACCCATGACATTCTTCAAAGAAATGGAGCAAACACTCCTGAAATTTATATGGAACAATAATCCCCCACGATTAGCTAAAGCAATTCTTGGGAAAAAGAAAATGGGAGGAATCAAACTTCCTAACTTCAAACTCTACTACAAAGCAGTAATAATTAAAACAGCATGGTACTGGAACAAAGGCAGAGCTGCAGACCAATGGAACAGGGTTGAATATACTGACATCTCCCCCCAAGCACATGATCATCTAATCTTTGATAAAGGGGCAAGAAATGTGAAGTGGAGCAAGGAATGCCAGTTTAACCAGTTATGCTGGCAAAACTGGATGGCTACATGCAAAAAGAGGCCTCAGATCTCTGACTAACATCATGTACATAAATTAGATCAAAATGGATTAAATACCTCAACATCAGACCGGAATCCATAAGGTACATTGAAGACAAAGTTGGCAAAACCCCCATGATATTGAAGCTAATGGTATCTTCAAAGATGTCATGCCACTGACCAAGCAAGTGAAAACAGAGATAGACAAATGGACTATCTTAAAGTAAGAAGCTTCTGCACCTCAAAAGAAACAGTGACCAAAATACAAAGACAAACTACAGAATGGGAGAGGATATTCGCCAAATACACATCAGACAAGGGGTTGATATCAAGGATATAAAAAGAACTGGTTGAACTCCACAAGAAGAAAACATCCAACCCCATCAAAAAATGGGGCGAAGAAATGAACAGAAACTTTCTCAAAGAAGAAATCTAAATGTCTAAAAGGCAGATGAGAAAATGCTCTACATCACTAATCAGGGAGATGCAGATCAAATCAACTATGAGATATCATTTCACACCACAGAAACTGGCCCACATCCAAAAGAACAAAAGCAACTGGTGTTGGTGCGGAATTAGCAAGATAGGGACCCTCCTTCACTGCTGGTGGGAATGCCGACTGGTTCTGTCCTTTTTCAAAACAGTATGGATGATTCTAAAAAAATTAGAAATTGAGTCCCCATTTGACCCAGGAATACCACTCCTGGGAATATACCCTGGAGAGGCAAAAAAGTATAGTTGAAGTGACATCTGCACTTGTTTGTTCATTGCAGCACTGTGCTAGAATCTGGAAAAAACCTGAGTGCCCGAGAACAGATGACTGGTTAAAGAAGCTTTGGTACATCTACGCAATGGAGTACTATGTTGATGTTAGAAAGGATGAAGTCATGAAATTTACATACAATTGGTACTACATGGAAAGTATCATGCTAAGCGAAATGAGTCAGAAAGGGAGGGACAGACAGAAAGATTGCATTCATCTGGGGAACATAAAGTAACAAAATAGGAGACTAACACCCAAGAATAGCTGAAATAGATACCACGAGGTTTACTCCATGGCTTGGAGGCCAGCCACACACTCTAGAGGTAAAGGCAGCTTAGATAGAGAAGGGAGCACCAAATAAAGCACGTTGGGAATATCCTCCCAGAATGGGAGATGCATACTGAAAGTAGACTATAGACAAAACATGATTGCCACTCACTGCCTCTTTTGCAAACCACAACACCCAAAAGGAGAGAGAGAACAAAAGGTAGTGCCCAGCCACAAATGCAGGGTGGATGGGGGAATGGAGGGTGGAGGGATGCTGGGATTAGTGGTGGTGGAGAATGGGCACTGGTGGAGGGATGGGTACTCGATCACTGTATAACTGAAACCCAAGCACAAATTTTGTAGGTCTACAGCTGTACCTCGTGGTGTTTCACTAATAAAATTTTTTAAAAAAGAAAAAAAAGAAAGGTAAATTACTGTTTTTACATATCTGATAAACAACCCCCGTTTTTGTTTTTAGGGAAGCACACCTGGAAAATGCTTATGATCTTGCCTGGTTCATGTTTGGGGAGCCATATGTGATGACAGGGATAAAATGTGGCTCAGCAGAACACAAACTAAGTGCCTTACCCACTGTACAATCTTCCCGGCCCACCAAAACCCTCTTTTCTGAATTACTTTGCCAAAAATTTTTTTGAAGGTGGATGGCTATACTACTATATAGAAGAAGAATGTAATAAAAATTATAAAAATTGGGTTTAAGTTCTGGCTTTCACTCTCAAAATTTGGGTATCCTTGGGCAAGTTACCTTGACCTTTTTGAACTTCAGTTTTCTGCAAAATGGTATTACTTGTGTCTTCTAGGATTACTATGATGATAAAACAAAACATGTATTAAATGACCAGGAGAAAGTTTCGTTCACAGTTACTTCCTTTGTACTACTTAATTTTTATATTTGAAACACAATAGTTTACATCACTACAACTGATAGAGTTTCATTCATACAATATTCCAACTCCATACCTCCTACCAGAGTGTTCCCTTTCCTCCACCATTTTCTCAATGTTCCCTTCCATCCACTTCTTGCCTCTTGCTTTTGCTAAGAAGAGTTCTGTAGACCAGTTATTGAGCTCTGTTGCCATTTTCTTAGTTTACTCTCTTATTTTGATGGACTGCATCATTTAGTGACTCCTGAGAAATAGATGCATGTCAAATTTTTAAGATCATCTTCAATGTTTGAAGTCATTATTGTAGTTTACTACTTATTTATAGTTTGAATAGATATATCTAAGTTAAAAATAACATTTTCAGAACCTTCTAGATATATTGCATTGTTTTCTAATTTTGTCGGTTAGTGTTGAGGACTCTAATGTTTTTATTTCTAATACTTAGATACTATTTTTGCTCTTCTCCGTCTCCACCAGAATATTTTAAGAATGTATTCCTGAGGTTATGGTATTCCAGGCATTATGTTCTATGTTTAGTGGCACCTTTCCCTAGATAAATTCATTCTGCCTACGAAATTTCTTTTGTTATTTACTTGATAATTTTATTAATGACATTTATTTAATTTCCTTTGATTGGAAAAAACTTTCTCAGTATGTCTTTAACTGTGTTACTCTTTTTCCTATTTCCCATTGGAATCTTTCCCTTGCTATCTGTTCATATTTAAGATTGAAACTCTGAAAGGTAGATTCTTTTTGTGAATCCATATACATTGTGGGTATGTTGATCAGTGGACTTCAGAATGGGGATGTGTCTAGCCAGCTAAGTGTGTGTGTGTGTGTGTGTGTGTGTGTCTGTGTGTCTGTGTGTCTGTGTGTGTATGTGAATATCTATAGTTCTATAGTTCGTGTCTATAGGGTTAGTCAATTTCTTCAGAGAAGAGAGAATAATGCTCCCATCTCCTTCTTGGGTGTCATAATGCTGACTGTCATTATTTTCAGAGCTATGTTAGAGGAAGAAACCGAACTTTCACCATTAAATATACAAACTTTCACTCTATCACTCTTATTGTGACCCTCATTCCCACTTTCCTTTGGCTTAAATATCCAGCTCAGATCTAGAGCTAACTTGAATGCTTTAACTTGTTTCCTACAGAGATATGTCTCTCTCTCCACTGAGGTGAGGAAAATGGATATGCAACTTTCCCCTTTCGTGCTTTACGTCACATCCACTTGTATAGTACTAGGTGCTTATAGCTCCTAAGCCTCTCCATAATCAATAGGGGCAAGATCTGTGTATCATTACTAGTATTTCCCCTCTTAATTTTAATTATAGATTTAATTTATCTCCACTCCTCTAAATCAGTTACTGCTCCTATAGCAGCTTTTTATCTTCATGTTCTGTGATTCAGGATTATGGTATTTCATATTAATATTAAAGTTTGTTTCTGTTCTTTGTTCTGCTTGTTGCTTATGTGTGAGAGGATGAGAAAAGTAAAAGAAAATATTATTAATTCCACAGTCTTTAATCAGGAAGAAATGGAAGTTTGGAATGTAACAATGAGGCAGGGCCTTGCACATGTATGGTCATGGATTCCAACTGGACACGCTAAAAAGGAAAAAAAAGGAAGACTTACATATACAAACAAGGTTCCAGAGAGAGAATAGTGAATAAGATACTTGCTTGCCTGTGTTCAAGTCTCTGCACTGCATGTAGTTCCCTGAGCACTGCCAGAAGTGATTCTTTAGCAGAGAGTAAGGAGCTACCCCGGAGCACACCCCAAACCCAACCACCCACAAATAAGGAAGTAATAAAGAAGAAAGGAGTTATAAAATAGTGCATATGATGTTATTTTATTGATGGATTTACCACAGTCAATTAAGTTGGCAAGTATTTAATAAAATGAGATGTGGCACAATTTGTAGGAGCATAGGCCTTGAAGGCAGACTCCTGTAAATTTACTTTAGCCCTTCATGTCTTCTTTTCACTAGTTTAAGATTGAGAATAATAAACAACACCTACCCTGGGTAGTTTCTATGAGGATCAAATTAATTTAAGTTAATACACATAAAGAGCAGGTCTGATGTCTAATAATACCTTAATATGTCATGTATTATCATTTATGTAGTTGTTATTTTATCTTTTCTGGGGGGGTCACACCCAGCCATGCACAGGGGTTACTCCTGGCTCATACATTCAGAAATTACTCCTGGCGGTGCTCAGAGGACCATGTGGAATGCTGGGAATCGAACCTGGGTCAGCCGCGTGCAAGGCAAATACCCTACCTGCTGTGATATTGCTCCAGCCCCGTAGTTGTTATTTTAAAAGTATTAATAGACTAGGTGCTCTGCAGGTGATATAATGGAACTAGGAAAGAGAAACTACAAAAGTAGGAGACTACAAAACAGAAACTATGTCTTTTCCCCTAGGGAAAGGGAACAGTTTCACTATTTCAGGATGCTAAGGGCACTGGGTCTAAAGCTGGGGCTCTATTACTTAACTAGTCATAAAATCAAAATGTGGACAAGGCACTTTAACACTAAACTTGCAGAATAATGTTACCAGAACCCTATCTTCTCCATTTAAATTGTGGAAAAAAAGTATGTGTCATGTATTCAGTGCTTACTCTGTACACTAGTTTACATAAGTTTACATAATAGTTACATAAATGATCCATTTGAATCCTCAGACTAAGCTTACAAATGAGATGTTAATAACTCCATTTTATGGTACTGAAATGAAGTTTCAAGATTAACTTGACAGGATCCAATAGCTGACAAAGAGCATAACTGGGATTCCCGGGATCTGACTATTTAAACACAGATACTTAAAAAAAAATTCATTGTGCCCTATGTCTAATGCCTTACTAAAACAAAATAATATTACTAAGTCACTAATACTTTGATTTTAATGAGTTTACTGGATAGTTTTCCTGATTTAGGAGGTACTAAATTGTATAGGAACCCATAAAGGGGAACAATAAATCAGAATGAAAAAATTTGGATGTGGAACACCAGTGAAAAACTTAGTTTGGACCCTAGTTGACTTGGCAATGATTATCACTTTATATTTTGATACAAAACAAACATCTGAATTAAGGTTTATATTATTTACCTTCATTTTATTCCTAATACTTAATTTTAATGAGATTCTATTGGTTATATATCCATATTGCTGTAACACACATTTTATGTTAAGGTTTAACAGACAGGTTATCAGAGATGTTTACCTGCACTTACAATGAGTAAAAGTGTCTGTTTTCATTTGACACAAAATAAGGTTGTTGTATTCATGAGTTCAAAGATATTGGGCCATTAAGCAACTCTTGGCTAAGACTAAGAGTTGAGATCATGAACTTTAAAGTAAGTACCACCTTTAAGAACAGGAACTTAATTGACCTTTGCCTTTATTATGGTCTATTTGCACTTTTATATGTTTATTTATCTATTTTTATTGATTGAAATATTGTTTTTAGAATATTATTAATGATCTCTATGTGTGTTTAGCATTTTGTTGTGAAGTGACATTGCCACTTAGTCCTTCAAGTGATGATATATAAGTTAGATATGTTTTAATGTAAATTTCCAAGGTCATCATTCTTTGAAAACTAGTTTTGTGTTCTTCAGTCATAGTATATCTGTGCTGATCGTCATCAGCTTAATAGTACACACCAATAAATTAAACAAATTTAAATATCACTGTTTCTAACCTAACCTTTGTTATTCTTATTAGACACAAACTCTTAGAGATGGATAATGTTATTGAATAACAATCAAAGATACATTTTAATTAGCATTTATTAATTCAAAATGTATTCATTCATTCAGGTTCAGATCTATACAGCAAGCAAAACCAACAGATTGAGCCATCAGTGGTTTTACTGTCCTGGGCTGTGCTATCAACAAGGTCATCTATTTGAAAGAAATTTTTGCCAGTATTGTCTAACATCATCAGAATTCTGAATAGAGAAAATGGAGAGGTTTCTTCTTCCTTTGTCTTACTCTCTTTATTTTTTCTCATTTTTTTGCAGTAGCTATAACTAGAGACCTTTAATTGCCAATGTTAGCACAATGTGTCTTTGGATTATGGGAACAGATTGTTCCCACTGTTGGAAGGTACAGTGGGTGAAACAATAACACAAACCAGCTAGAACACAAATAGAAGCCTTCACAGTAAGAGTTGGCCCTTAAGACAGCCACTATTTGCAATTGAATGTTATCACTGCAGATATGTTCCTACTCTTTTTCCTCCCTCCCTCCCTCCCTCTATCCCTCCCTCCTCCCTCCCTCTCTCCCTCCTCCTCTTTCTGTCTTTCTTTCTTTCTTTCTTTCTTTCTTTCTTTCTTTCTTTCTTTCTTTCTTTCTTTTCTTCCTTCCTTCCTTCCTTCCTTCCTTCCTTCCTTCCTTCCTTCCTTCCTTTCTTTCTTTCTTTCTTTCTTTCTTTCTTTCTTTCTTTCTTTCTTATTTCCCTTTCATTCTTCTTGCCTTATCATTATTCTCCATCCCATCCCCACTGCTCCCCTCCATCCCCCTTCTCTCCCTCCCTCTCTCCTTTCCTTTCCTTTCCTTTCCTTTCCTTTCCTTTCCTTTCCTTTCCTTTCCTTTCCTTTCCTTTCCTTTCCTTTCCTTTCCTTTCCTTTCCTTCCCTCCTAAGTAGTGCTCCAGGGGGGCCAGTGGACACTCCATAATACTTGGTCAATCAGGATGGGTAGTTCAATGCTCAGGCTCAGTGATGGAGTGTTGCTTAGCCCAAAGTGCTGGGATTCATCAGGGTTACACTTAGAAAAACTGTTAGAAAAACTGCAGGTGAATAGCTGTGTCAAGCAGTGACTAAAGGGATTGAACATGGGTCCCTGTGCATGCCACACTTAACTATAACTCTAGTACTCTATTTTCATTTTTTTGTTGTTTTGGGGCCACACCTTTTGGTACTAAGAGGCTACTCCAGGCTTGGTACTTGAGGGTAGATGCTGACAAGGCTCAGAGGACCAGGTGCTGATGGGAATTAAATCTGGGACTTCACATATGCAAGGCAAATGCCTACCACTGGACCGCATCCCCAGACCCTTGTTCTTCCTTCAAAGAGGAAGAAAGTGAAACCAGAGTGGAGAGAGGAATAATTTATTTGTTTAATATCATGACATTAGGAATAACCCACAGACCAGTCAGTGTGCCAGTCGGTTTAAAATCTTGTATGTATATTAGAATCCTAAAAAAGCATTTATTTTAACTACTTTTTCATTTTATTTAAGCAGCATGATTTTCAAAGCTGTTTCATGGTGATTTGTTCCAGGCATTCAATATTCCAACACCAATTCCACCAACACTGTCACTTTCCCTCCACCATTGTCTCAGTTTCCCCAACCACGCCTCAAGCCTGCCCCCATAACAGACCCACAATAATTTATTTTATATTGCTTGTCACCATTATATTACTACAGAATGATCAGAAAATTATTTGCATAGAATAAAATTTGTGAAAATTGTTGAGAGCCCGGCAAGCTACCGAGAGTATCTCGCCCGCATGGCAGAGCCTGGCAAGCTAACCGTGAAGTACTCGATATGCCAAAACACAGTAACAACAAGTCTCATAATGGAGACGTTACTGGGCCTGCTCGAGCAAATCAATGGACAATGGGAGCACCGTGACCGTGACCGTGACCGTGTTGTTTCTCATCATAGGAGCATTTAGTCCTTTTTAGAGGTTCGGAAAGCTTTTAATAATGCTAATTAAGAGGTTCCAGATATTATTTGTCCTATTTTGTAAGTCAGAGGCTGGCGAGCTACCCATGGCATATTTAATATGCCAAAAACAGTAACATAACGGGTCTCATTTCCCTGACCCTGAAAGAGCCTTTAATATGGCAGCATTGGGAAAGACAAGAAAGGAGAGGCTGCTAAAATCTCAGGGCTGTGATGAATGGAGACGTTACTGGCACCCGCTCGAGTAAATCAATTAACAATAGGATGACAGTGATACAGTGATTTTGTAAGTCTGGGTTGGTTATTGCTTTGGAATTTTTAGGTTAGTATGCATACAGCTAGGAATAAAAATCCTCCTTTCTACAGTAAAAGTCATGGTAGCGTCTTGTTGTGTGATATACAACTCTGCATCTTTTATTTTAATCTCACACCTTGATATATATCCATGCTTTTTTAACTTATCACTAAAATTATAGTGCTATTACACTATCAAATTAATCCCCTTTACTCTGATTCCACCTCTGGTTCCCTTCTAGTAATCGCCAAACTTTTCAGTCTAATCACTATTTCTATTGTTTTCCCAGTTTTTTTTACTTGATTGTTTACATTCCACGTATGAAGAAAAAACAGCTGGTAATTATAGTCAACTTCCTGATTTAACTCAATATAAACACTATAAGTTCTACTAGTATTGTCATGAAAGGCATTATTTCATCTTAATAGCAGAAATATATATATATGTATATATATATATATATATATATATAGAGAGAGAGAGAGAGAGAGAGAGAGAGAGAGGTGGGGTCGGGGGGGGGCGGAGAAGAAGGCATTTAGCTTGATTCCATGTCTTGAATGCTGAGTAATGCAGCAGTGAACATAAGGGCTCAACTGGCCTTTCAAATTAATTTGTATCTCCTTCAAAGATATATTCATATTTTTGAGTGGTGTTTCTGGATCATAAAAATCTTAACAGTTTCTCATGCACATAATTTCAGCACCACACACATCACCAATGCACCCCCTCCTACCAAGGACCCCAAGAGTCCTCCTTCCAAAACCACACCCCCTAACTCAATTCTATGAATCAGTTCTTCCTTCTGTTTCCTTTGGAACTTTGTTGTTACCTTGCTGTGTAAAAGTTCCACATATGAGAAACATTATTATGTATCTATCCCTTTTCTTCTGACTGACTTCATTCAGCATGATATCCTCTAGTATCATCCATCTTGCTGAAAAACAACCCAAATGTCCAACTGCAGAAAAATGGAGCTTTAAGAAAATTTTACATTTTAAGTTTTCAAAGATTTATTTTGCTTTCTGTTTGGAGCAGCTGCACCTGACAGTGCTCAGTACTTACTCTTGGCTCTGTGCTCAGAAATCACCCATCACGAGGCTCAGAGTACTATGCAGGGTATTGGATATTGAACTCAGGTTGGCCACATGCAAGACAAGTGCCCTACCCTCTGTCATATCTCCTTGACTAACTTAAATATTTGAAGCTATTATTAAAAGAGAATTTTGCAGTGCTTGGAAACAAAATGAGGAACTTACAAATTTACACATGTCAAGAAACTACTTATGGCCCTTAACTGTACTTTTAAGATATAGTCTATGTAGTTTTATATATATATATATATATATATATATTTCATTTCATTTCATCATCCTGTTATTCGTCGATTGCCTCGAGCAGGCCCCAGTAACGTCTCGTTCATCCTAACCCTGAGATTATATTCAAGGCTCTTTAGGAGAATGAGACCCATCATTGTTACTGGTATTTGGCATATTTGGTACGCCACGGGGAGTTTGCCAGACTCTGCCCTGTGGGCAGGCTACATTCGATAGCCTGCAAGTTTGTCCGAAGTAGGAATGAGATAATAAGATGTCATAAAAGATGTCCTGATAAGATGTCAGGGAGCTGGTTCCGGGAGCTGGATTTTATAGTCTCTGAGTCTTGGCCGTTGATGGGATTACACGGCGCCAGGGGGCCAGGTGGTGGATGTGACCCCCGCCTACTGGAATTTGGAGGATCTGGGTGGAGGATGCTCGACTCCAATCCGAGTAGGCTGGGAGATCTCGGCCCCGGAACCCGCGCGGATTTGTCCCTCTGCCAGTACCTTCAGGTGTGCGGAGAGTGGTCTCAGCATGGTGGTGGCTGGTCCTGGAGGTCTTCGGCTGCCGGAGCCCTGGTTGGGGTGGGGAGGAAAGCTCAACCCGCTCCCCTCCAACGGGCCCCGGCGAGGAACAGCCAGGCGCGGGGAGGAAGGAGAGGACAAATTCCCAGTCAAATTCCTCAGAGAATCCTAGTGGCTTCACTCTCAGCACAGCATGAGCACAGCAAATTCATTGTGGAGAATCTTTGAATCCCACCAAGTTCAACGAGCAAAAACAGTAACATGAAATGCTCAACCAGCACCAACCAGATCTGTAAATCCTCAGACAAAGGACACCATGGTGAGGATGTTTAATGATTTCAATGAAATTATGGCAGAGGTACAAGAAAATATGAGAGCCAAATGAAAAAATATAAACAGAAGTGAAGAGTATGGTAAATGATTTAAAAAAACTCAACAGAAGCTCAGAACAATGAAATAACAGCAGCTGAGAAAAATATCAAGGTACTCCAAGGTGAGATAAAGGAAATCACTAGAAAACTATAGAAGATGGGAAAAGTCAGAAATGAAACAAACAGCATACCAGAGAATCATGGGAAAAGTTCAGAGGAACTATATAAGAATCATTAGAGTTCCTGAAGAACAAGATCAATTTGATATAGAAACAGGGGATCTCAGAAAAAATAGACTCAAATAGAAAAACTCTAAGGCACATTGTACTCAAAATGACAAACTCCAAAGATAGAAACAATATTAAAAGCAGAAAGATTAAAAAAAGGAACTTGCTTACAAAGAAAAGACTGTAAGATTCATAGCAGATCTATCAAATGAGAGTCTATGAGACAGAAGAGAATGTAGGGATATAACCTCCCAAAAATCAATGAACTAAACATATCACCAAGAATACTCTATACAATTAGATTATCATTCAAATTTTACAGAATTGAAGGATTTGAAGACTCAAATAGATGATACAAAGCTTCAGAGTCAAGCATTAGCTTAGGTATCTCATAGCCTTGACAACAGTCTTGCAAGAAGCATTACAGTTTGTTCAAAATGTAGGACAGGGTCCGAAGTTATAGTATAAAGGGTAGGGCGTTTGCTTTGCAAGAGCCCAACCCAGGTTTGATCCCCAGCATACCATATGGTTCCCTGAGAACTACCAGGAATGATTCCTGAGTGCAGATTAAGGATTAATCCTTGAGCATCACTGGGTGTGTCCCTAAAGCAAAGACAGAAATTAAAGATAAGACAAACTTTTCAGCACCTGGCATTGAATAGGCATTCACCTATAGCACTTACAAAAGTTTGTTTACTCCTATCCTATTAAGGGATTTTATGCATCCATAATAATAAAATTTCATTTATATACAAAGTTATATATCTGATCATATGTTTTGTATCTATAGAGATTTTATTACAATTCTTACTTATTAATGCAGATACTTAAGCAGTATCTATAATATATTTTCTAACACAAAGCCAATATTTCCTTTCTGAAGATAAAGCAAACTTTTATATAGACCTGTACATTCTCTCCCTAATTTTTTCTTAACACTCTTAACTCTTACTAATTTTACATTCGTATGGATTTATACATTTCACATAAATCTTAAAATGTATTAGTACATAATTATTAGTGGTATTAATTTCTACTTTATATATCTATAAAAAAGATACATCACTTGAAAAAATTACCTTGTCAATTTATCACTGTTTTACAGTTTTGTGGGCTTCCAAGAGATTAGCTCTATTCACTAACACTAGTTTGTGTAGATGTCACCACCTCCACAAAAATAAAATAGAGATCTATCATAAATATGATAGACCTTGGACTCCAGGCTCAATGGAACCCGGAAACAGAGATCCTTCTGCCTGCTTTCATCAATCTCAGGTGACCCAGGGATCACATTCAGAAGACACACTTTGCCGGTACCAAATAAATACCTCATTGGCCGACCTCCACTACCTCCACTACCTAGCTGCTGCCACGCTCCAGGACGTTTTCCAGACACATCATGAGGCACTTAATACCCATCTTCCAAGATTACCGTACCATATTTGATGGAGTTTAAATATGGTTGAACCATGGGAACACCTGCAAGGGCGATTGGAGGCCGCCCTAAAAGCATCTATCCCTCTCGGAGAACCTGGCAAGCTACCGAGAGAATCCCACCTGCATGGCAGAGCCTAGCAAGTATCTGTTGTGTATTCAATATTCCGAAATCAGTAAATACAATGAGTCTCATTCCCCTGACCCTGAAAGAGCCCCCAATACGGCAGCATTAAGAAGGATGGAAAAGGAGAGGCTAATAAAATCTCAGGGCTGAACTAGGCTGTCAAAATGAAGAAGGACTAAAATGACTACCTGTACCTGTATTTTCAATGCACATACGCTGGCATAAGATGCATCCATCGAGGACTTGATGGTCCAAACGTGGAAGATCAAGTACGACATCATTGGTCTGACGGAGACAAAAAGGCATCAATCACATCATGCTATTTTCGACACTGGTGAAGAACTTTTCTTCGGACCATGAGACAAAAGAGGCGTCAGTGGTGTTGGTATCCTTGACAACACGAACTTGGCCATGAACATTGATTCATTTGGATGCCTAAAAACCTGAATCAGACAATTACACTTGAATCAATGTTGCTCACTGCCTGCAGTTTCTATCTTCGTTGTCTACACACCAACATCCAATTACGATGAAGAAATTGAGAAGTTCTACATGGAGCAGGAGAAGTTCTATAAAGAAGACCACACATTCTACAAGAACATTGTCGGTGATTTTAATGCCAAGATAGGACTGAGAAGATCAGTCGAAGAACTCCACATTGGGACACATGACCTAGACTGGAAGGAACATGGTGAGAGACTCTCTGAGTTCATCCTGTCAGCCAAGACATGGTAACTCAGTTCCAGAAGGCCAAATCTAAACTTTGGATGTGGGAGTCTTCCAGTGGACAGTTCCACAACGAAATTGACCACATCATATTCAATAGATGGTTTTGCCTGACGAATGTTGCTGTCGTCCCAAAATTCCAAACAGGATCGGACCACCATCTCCTTCATGCAAAATTCTACTTCAGAGAGCTGGGAGAAATGGATGCAAAGTTTAAGAAGAGAACTCCCAGAAAGATCACCAACTGGGAGTTCTTTGGCACTACTGTGACAACATGGGAAGATGCCGTCTTTGACAACATTGACGAAGAATACGATCGACTGGTTCAGTACCTCCATGATTGTGTGAGGAACTCCGAGAGAGAGAAAACCACAAAAAGATGCCTGTCTTTGAAACTTCTCGAACTCATTCACCAACGTGGATTGGCGTGAGCCTCAGGTAACCACAAGTGAACATCTGAGCTCACAAAGCAGTGCAGAGGAGTGATAAAGGAAGACCTTAAAGAGAAGTACAGCAGTGCTGGCAGATGCGGCAAAAGCCAGGAAAAGCATTATCCGCAACACCGGCCTGTCCTTCACCAAGTAAAAGACCAAGATGACTGCCCTCCGACATCCTGATGAACCTATCACATCTTCCAGAAGGGCAATGGAGAATATTATCCCCGACTTCTACTCAGATCTCTTCGATAGCCACATGCACCTGCCCACATACCAAATTACGCAGGATGGATATGTCATTCCCTATAGGATAACACTATTTTGTCCTTTCTCCCTTGCCACAAGGAACACAGGTTTATTACAGAGCTCCTGAGGCACTTCCATTCCATTATGTTTATCTGTAAACTCTTCCCAAGCTCTCCTCCCCCACCCTTTAATCAGCGTTTTCTCCTAATCCTACTCTGTTAACTTATAAGGTCAGATTCCTCAGAGAACTATAATTTTATGTGTATGAGTGAAATATTGTCTTTCTGCTCTCCTTATGTCTTATGAATAGTTTATTTTAAAGCAATGTCTTTTTTGTATAGATACAGAAAGACAGTTAATATTATGCTTTTGTAACTTAGGATTTAATTATATTTGAATATTATTTACTCCCGGGAATCTGCTATCTTGACTTAAGCCTCAGTTGCCCTTAGTTCCTAACACCCCAGAAGCAGGGTCCCAACGAGGGACTGAATAGACCCAGGGAAAGCTGTGAGCTACCCTGGCATTCAAATAAACCAGGCCAAAGTGCCACAATACTTAACTATAAGTTACGAGCTTGATCATAGAATGGGGGTATAGTGCTGCCAGCAGGTCAATCTGTACCTGTGAGGCATCAGCAACCTCATGGCGCCTTCAGACTTCCAGATACCCCAAGATTGCTGCTGCGCCTTTGGCCAGATCCCAAAAACTTGGGGCAAAGTTTACCAAGAAAGTAAATGGCCAAAAGTTAGGTATGTGGGAGACACACCCACAAACCATCTCTGGCTCAGCTATATAATTGGAGGCATGGCCTCTCTGATTCCTGATTAAACTGCTTAATGGCCATCATCCTAGAGACTCAGAAACAAATCTCAAAACCCAACAGCTTTTGGCAGAAATGCGTCTGGTCCCTGCAGTAGGCTACCGGTGCTGGGCTACCCCAGATGGGAATAGGTTTTGTGCCTTGGCCTGTTTCCCCGGGTGGCCCTGTGGCCATCATCCTCCAGAGGCCACTGGACAATCAGATTTGGGCCTGCAGTGATGAGACACGTGGGGCCTCTCGGGATGGGGGTGGAGCCTGCCCTTTCCTCCTCCTCTCAACGAGACACTGAATCGCTGCCCACGAGCAGCTTCTCTGGCTCCTGATCAAATTGCTTAATGGCCATGATCCCAGAGACTCAGAAACAAATCTTGAAACCCACCGGCTTTTGGCAGAAATGTATCCGGACCACGCAGTAGGTTACTGTCAACGGGCCACCCCAGGGAGGAAAGGGTGCTGTCCCTCCACCTGCTCCCCCTTGGCGGCCTGGTGGCCTCTATCCTCTGGAGGCCATTGGACAGTCAGGTTTGGGCCCACAGTGATGAGACATGTGGGGCCTCATGGGATGGGGGTGGAGACGGCCCATTCCTCCCCACTCCAATGAGACTGTGAGTCAGCACCCACGAATGGCCTCTCTGGCTCCTGATCAAGCTGCTTAATGTTCATGATCCCATAGACTCAGGAACAAATCTCAGAACCCAGGAGGTTTTGGCAAGAAATCCCTCCAGATTTAGTTGTTAAAATTTTGGAATTTCAAAATCACGCGGCCACTACTGCAGCCACGTGACATCATATGTTATTCAAAACCAGCAATAGAAAACAAATTGTCTACTGTTGCCTTTTTGGCAGATCTGAGTGTTGGGGTAAAATTCCAAATAATAATGGTGGGTGTGTTGTCGAAATGTTGAATGTAATCAAAGTATAGAGAGATTAATTTGGAAATCATCTGCCCCACAGGTAGGTGGAGGGTATGGGATGGGGGTATGCTGGAGATTTTGGTGGCAGATAATGGGCACTGGTTAAGGTATGGGTGTTTCATTGTATGACCGAGACTTAAACTCGAAAGTTTTGTAACTGCTCTTACGGTGATCCAATAAATAAAATTATAAAAAATGGAAACAAAATTAAGGTGGAGTTTATGCACAATTCAATAAGTCTAATCTGTGGCTGAATAAATAGCAGTACTCCTACATAAAAATAGCTTAAACATAGACAAATGATGCCATGGTCCAAAAGTAACGATGAGACTAGGACCCTGCTAGGGACAGTAAAGACAATAGGCTTGGGCACTGTAGTCTAAGATTAGCATGACCTCAGGAAACCAATTCTATAAGCTTAATGTATGTCTTACTGTGCCCATCCAAAATGATTAATATTTTGAATGTTCGAGCACTGTAGTCTGAGATTAGCATGACCCCAGGAAACCAATTCTATAAGCTTAATGTATTTCTTCCTGTTTCCATCCAAAATGATTAATATTTTGAATGTTCATTTGTTTGTTCACGTGTGCGGAGAGTGGTCTCAGCATGGTGGTGGCTGGTCCTGGAGGTCTTTGACTGCTGGAGCCCTGGTCGGGGCGGGGAGGTAAGCTCAACCCACTCCCCTCCAAGGGGCCCTGGCAAGGACAGCCAGGCACGGGGGCAGGAGACTGCACTGTTCTCATCCGGGAGCTGGTTTTTATAGTCTCTGAGTCTTGGCCGCTGATGGGATTACACGGTGCCAGGGGGCCAGTTGGTGGGTGTGACCCCCGCCTACTGGAATTTGGAGGATCTGGGTGGAGGATGCTTGGCCCCAATCCGAGTAGGCTTGGAGGTCTCGGCCCCGGAACCCGTGTGACTTTGTCCCTCTGCCAGTACCTTCATGTGTGCGGAGAGTTGTCTCAGCATGGTGGTGGCTGGTCCTGGAGGTCTTCGGCTGCCGGAGCCCTGGTCGGGGCGGGGAGGAAAGCTCAACCCGCTCCCCTCCAAGGGGACCCAGCGAGGACAGCCAGGCGCGGGGCAGGGGCCGAGATCTCCAAGCCTACTCGGATTGAGGCCGAGCATACTCCACCCAGATCCTCCAAATTCCAGTAGGCGGGGGTCACACCCACCAACTGGCCCCCTGGCACCGTGTAATCCCATCAGCGGCCAAGACTCAGAGACAATAAAAACCAGCTCCCAGAACCACGCGGCCGCGAATGCGGCCATCTTATTATGGACATCTTATTATGACATCTTATTGCGGGCTGGAGTGATAGCACAGCGGGTAGGGCGTTTGCCTTGCACGCAGCCAACATGGCCGACCAGAGTTCGATTCCTCCGCCCCTCTCGGAGAGCCCGGCAAGCTACCGAGAGTATTCGATATGCCAGACACAGTAACAACAAAGTATCCAATGGAGATGTTACTGGGCCTGCTCGAGCAAATCGATGATCAACAGGAGGGCCTTTACTTACTTACTTACTTATTATCTTATTATTACATCTTATTATCTCATTCCTACTTTGGACAAACTGGCAGGCTACCGAATGTAGCCTGCCCACACGGCAGAGTCTGGCAAACTCCCCGTGGCATACCCAATATGCCAAATACCAGTAACAATGATGGGTCTCATTCTCCTAAAGAGCCTTGAATATAATCTCAGGGCTAGGATGAAGGAGACGTTACTGGGGCCTGCTCGAAGCAATCGACGATTAACAGGATGATTTGTGATTTGTGATTGTGATTTGTTTGTTGGACAAGGAGAGGAGAAACACACCCATGGGATTTCACTCTTGGGTTGGTCGTCCTGCTAAGAGGGTATCTGTCCTAGAAGAAGTATCCTCTGAGGGAAAGAACTTTACCCCTATTGATTGTGACCACGCCTATGTGTAAGCCCCAACCCTTCATGGTTTTGGGATTTAGCTAGACTGTAAGAATGGGCTGGGGGATCCAGACTCCAGAAGGAGAAGGAGAAAGGGGGATACAGATCCAGATTCCAGAGCCAGAAGGAGGATGTAGGAGTATCAAGAAGGAGAATGAAGTAGCATGGGGGAGTAAGAAGCTGGAGGAGAATCAGAGGAGAATGGTGACGAGAATAGAATAAACTGCAACTGACAACAACCAGCCTGGCCCTCGTTTCCTTTCTTTGCCTGCCCATTGCCATCAACCTCCCCGGAGTGGGGGAAACAGCCTGAGACTACCGAATGTGCACAGTGGGGAGAGATAGACTGCTGATATCTTTTTGAGTTTACACAGTTCCCAACATTTTCTTTCCAAATTCTGACCTGCCATTTCGTCCATTAAGAAGCGAACAGCACCCAGGCCCAGACAAGTTCAGACCCGAACACCTGAAAAATCTGCCGCCAGTACTCATCAATACACTGGCTTGGCTCTTCACACACTACCTGTCTGAATGCAAGGTTCTGTTCCAATGGAAAACCAGCACAACCGTTCTGTATAAGAAGGGAGACATCCATGACATCGGCAATTATCACTGGATCTGTCAGTTCTCCGTCGTCTACAAGTTGTTCACTCGAGTCATTCTGAATAGAATAAGCAGAACACTAGATGAAGGAAAACCATGCAAGCAAGCCAGGTTCTGAAAAGGACTCAGCACAATCCAACATATCCACATGGTGACCAAGCTCATTGATGTTTCTCGAGAGTTCAAGATGCTGCTCTGTCTAGCATTCATCGATTTAAAGAAGGTCTTTGATTCTGTTGAGACTGAAACGGTCATCGAAGCCCTAGTCAAACAGGGTGTTCAAGCTCAGTACATCAGGATCCTCCATGGGCTGTATTATGGATTCACCACCAGTATCTCACCATTCTGCAAGGAAGTGATCATTGACATCAAGAGAGGAGTTCGGCAGGGTGGTACCATTTCACCGAAACTCTTCAGTGCCACTCTCGAGAACATCATGCGACAACTGGAATGGGAAGGAATGGGAGTGAAGATAGATGGTCGGCAACTACACCACCTCCACTTCACTGATGACATCGTTCTAATAACACCAAACATAGCCAAGCGTCACAAATGCTTGCCGACTTAGACCGTGAGTGTGAAAAGGTTGGACTACAGCTGAATCTCATGAAGACAATATTTATGAGAAACAGACTTGTTCCTGACATTCCCTTCCTTTCTTTCTTTCTTACCACCTCCGCTTTGCTGATTACATTGTTTTAATAACACCAAACATCAGCCAAGCGGCACAAATGCTGGCCGACTTTGACCGTGAGTGTGGAAAGGTAGGACTACAACTGAATCTTACGAAGACAATGTTTATGAGAAACAGCCTTGTTCCTGACGCCCCATTCGCTCTCAACGGAATGACCATCTCCGAATGCAACAGCTATGTGTACCTAGGTCGAGAGGTCAACATGACAAATGACCTGGCACCCGAGCTGCGCAGGAGGAAGAGAGCGGCTTGGAACGCCTTCAAGAACGTCGAAGAAATAGCTAAGAGGACGAAGAACCTCTGGCTCCGGGCACATCTCTTTGATTCCACTGTTCTTCCTGCATTAACATATGCCTCAGAAACCTGGGCCCTACGCAAACAAGATGAGAACGCTATTCAGGTCTCCCAAAGAAGAATAGAAAGAGCTATGCTTGGAATATCACGTTTCACTCAAATGAGAGAAAGAATCCGGAGTTCCGACCTCTGTCGACGATCAAGATTCAGGGACGCTGTCTCATTTGCCAAGGTGTCGAAAATCAGATGGGCTGGTCACGTAATGAGATTTAAAGACGACCGCTGGACTAGAGCTGTTACCGACTGGATTGAGGCCCTTCATGTTTCCGGAGCGAACAGATGCCATTGGGCTACACTAGCACGTGACAGGGACAAATGGAGACGTTACTGGTGCCCGCTCGAGCAAATCGACGACTAACGGGAAGTTAAGTGATTAAGTGATTATCTAATTCCTACTTTGGACAAACTTGCAGGCTATCGAATGTAGCCTGCCCACAGGGCAGAGTCTGGCAAACTCCCCGTGGCGTACCAAATATGCCAAATACCAGTAACAATGATGGGTCTCATTCTCCTAAAGAGCGTTGAATATAATCTCAGAGCTAGGATGAACGAGACGTTACTGGGGCCTGCTCGAGGCAATCGACGAATAACAGGATGATGAATGAATGAATGAATTCTTTCTTACTATGATTAAATATCCAAATGTTCAACACAGTAGGCATCCATTAAGTACCTGATTTATGGAACTCTATCTTATGAAAGGGGGTGGAACTCCATCAAATCTTTGAAAACCAAAAGGGAACTGTGAAGGTATATGTATAATTTCTGTGACATGTACACTACACAGCCCATCTGAAATAAAATGTATCTATCTGAAATAAAGTTTGATTTTTATTTTGCTTTAAGCATGACTTACCAAACTACTTTTTAATTCATATAATCATATACTTTCTTTTGAAATCTTGGTAGTTAGATATTTAGATTTTCCAGACACCGATTTACAGCCTCATGAAAAAACTAGTTATCAAAACCAGAGTCATCTTCGAAGGACAAGTTTCACATTTTACATCTAGAGCTCATAAGTGAACACAAGAAAATGGAAAAATAGCTTTTTAAAGGCAGGATAACAACATTCACAGGTGAGATTAACATATTTATTCCAAAGAACTTCATTCCCATGTGACTTAAATAAGGAACTCAAGGATTTCCATTCTCGAATTTTTATCCTCCAAAGAAGCACTCAGGTCAGTCTTATTTCATGAGATTTGTTATTGTCAGGGTAGTGAGTGGTTTTGCTTTAGAACAGTGAAATTGCTTTCTGTGTCTGTAAAGTCAACAAGACAGACTGTGCTTTGTAAAAATAGAATTAAGCTAGGTAGATGTGACTTCATTTTAGAGTCACCAGAAAGCATGAAGAGTAACTCTGTATTGCCTTTTATTTACTGCCTTCCTCTGATAATGGCATTCTTCTTGCTTTTACATTTTGAAGGCATTGAATCTGCTTTTGTTGTGATGGTTTGCCTTGCTCTGCTTATAGCCTTGCTGAGTATTAGTGGATTTGCTTACTTCATAAGGTACATTTTGTTGTTCTTTTTGTATAAAAATACAAGTCCATAATAGCCTTGTTAATATTGATTTCCAGGAAGTCATGTTTCATCACAATTGCCTCATTACATGACCCACTGGTTCTCTTTTTTCCATAGTGATGTACCATCTCTATCGGCCCTATTTAGAGTGAAGTGTTTTCATGAAGCCAAGAATAACTTGCTCTCTATGTTGTCAGTGTTGTTGCCTTTGAGTAGATCTGAGTCTCATCATTGCGTTGAAAAAGAAAATCAGTATTTTATGGCCTCTCTACTCCCTTTCTCTAATTGTTTTCCCAGTAGCGGAGTCCTCTATAACTTTCTACCCTATCTCCCAAAACTATGCTATTAAGTATTTTTGCCTATGATTAGATCTGACTCTCAACATTGTATTGGAATAAGAGAACCAGTATTTTTAAGACCTGTCTACATCTTATATCTACTCTTAGTGCAGAGTTTCCTAAAACTTTCCCTCTTCAAAATTGTATGGACAGGTAGGTAGGGAATGAAATTCAGACATTTTAATAAGTTCCAATATATAGACAGACTTTGACTAATCCAAAATTTAGACATAATGGTACTTAATCACAAGATTATAATGAATATTAAATAAGATAAATTCAGAGTAAAGCACCTAGAATAATACCTAACTCTTAGGCAGTGCTGAATAAATGAAAAACCTCAACTTCTCAGTCACACAGTGATTTTTTGGTGGATTTCTGAAAGCCCAGGAACCTACTTTTGACACTTATTCTTTTTACATAGGATATCATTTTCTAGATTTTTACTGCACTTCCTTGGATTTAAGCTATTATTTCTAATATCGGACATCATCACTGTTGTCAAATCTGTGATTTTTTTTTCACAAAAATCTCTTAATAGGTGATGACCTGTTTTGCTGAAGCAATGTTATAATCTGATGAAGTGATTCAGAATATAGAACAAATACTAGATTCCAGGGAGATATCTAGAAGGACTAGAACATTTGCCTGACATGTACCAGGCCTGAGTTTGATTTCTGGCATTGGTTGGCTTCTGAATACTGCCAGATTTAACCTTAATGCCCGCCCCCCAACCCTTGTGCTGAAAACCACTTTCTGAAACTCTGAACTTGAGGGTTGAAGAAGAAAAAGGAAGTAAAGGAGTAATAAAGCTAGATAGTATCAAGTGGATTAACATGATGCCCTCTCTTATTATTTTTTATATTTCAACACTGAATTATTTTCACATGACTATGACTTGGGCAAAGTTAAAAGTGAAACCAATTATAACACTTCCATTCTACTGTATCCACTCTTCAGACCACAACATTGTCACCATTTTGTAAAAGGGTGTTCTGACAAAAATGTGGTGTAAGATGGGTAGGATGGATATATTTTGATATTTTCCCCAAAATATCTTGAGTGTATTAAGTAGCTCCAAGACATTAAACCTCTCTTGGCCACTAGTTTCTTATTTGTAAATTAAAGGAATTAGATAACATGATGTTTTCAGTTATGTTTTACTGATGTAATGTGGTATACAATGGTTTCCATATTATTGTTTTATACTTGCAATACCTGAAAGTTATTATATATTATATAAATATATAATATATAATATATTATATATTATATAAATATATAATATGTATTATATATATTATATAAAGTTATATATACCTAGGTCGAGAAATCAACATGATGAATGACTTGGCACCTGAGTTACGCAGGAGGAAGAGAGCAGCTTGGAATGCCTTCAAGAACACTGAAGAAATAACTAAGAGGACAAAGAACCTCCAGGTCCGAGCACATCTCTTAGATTCCACTGTTCTTCCTGCATTAACCTATGCCTCAGAGACCTGGGCCCTACGAAAACAGGATGAACGCTATTCGGGTCTCTCAAAGAGGAATCGAAAGAGCTATGCTTGGAATATCACGCTTCACTCAAATGAGAGATAGAAATCCGGAGTTCCGATCTCCGTCAACGCTCAAGAATTAGGGATGCTGTCTCATTTGCCAAGGCATCAAAATTCAGATGGGCTGGACTCGTAATGAGGTTTACAGACGACTGCTGGACATTACCTACTGGATTCCACGGGACATCAAAAGATCGCGTGGACACCCACCTACAAGATGGTCAGACTTCTTCATCAAGACGCTGAATGATCGGTTTGAGGTTCTGCATGTTCCTAGAATGAGTAGATGCCATTGAGCTACGCTAGCACAAAACAGAGATGAATGGAGACGTTACTGGCACCCGCTCGAGTAAATCGATGAATAACGGGGTATCAAGTGATCAAGTGACTTGCAATACCATCCCTTCTATCAGAGTCTCAGGAAATCTTCACTACTGATACAAGTTTTCTTGTCCCTTATCCTTTAAAACCTCAGTTTCCTTTTCTGTTGGCAGTATCTTAGGGTTTGTTTCCATTGGAGGTTTCTAATCTCTTGTTTCTTTATACTCCACATATGAATGTGATCATCTGGTGTTTGTGTTTTCTTTCTGACTAACTTGACTTAGCATGATACATTAAAATTTCATCCAAGTTGCAGAAAACTGCAAAATTTCATCTTTTTATATCAAATTGGTATTCAATTGTGTGTGCATACACACACACACATATATATATCACAAATGGTATATCACAAAATGAGTTATTATAGTTCTGATATTATAATAGGACACTGAAACCATGGGCTGCAACTATACTATAAGGTCCTACTATTAGTGTTTAATATATTTGATTTCCTATGAAAAATCACCAATCTCTTTTGTACTAGAAGCTTGATAAAGTCACAAAGAGTAGTGATAGCTTATGAATTATTACAATAAATTTGATAAATGTATTAATTCAAACTAACATATTCTTTTTGGGGGCCACACCCAGTGATATTGAGGGCTTACACTTTGTTTAGTGCTTAGGAATTACTCTTAGGGACCATATGCAGTGCTGGAGATAGAACTGGGGTTGGCTGATGCAAGACAGGCACCTTAACTTCTATACTATCTTTCTAGGCAGATTTAAAAAATTGTGATTGTTATAAATCATTGCCTGAACAGAAATTGTTAACAATTGTTAAATTGTTATTTAGATTCTGCCAAAGAATAAAGTATTTAAGTAAATCATCATTTGCTTAGTGACAATAGATTCCATTCAAGAAAAAAAACCTAATCTTTCCATTCAAGGGAGATTTGAAGAGTAGTAGATTCTGGTAACCCAATTCCAAAACTTTCATGGTAAGGTAGAAAGTGGAATTACTCAGCTGCTTATTTATCAGCTTTCTAACTCTTCCCACAACACACACGAACGGGTTTCACTGATCTTAGAATGAGATCTATACGCAGTTCTTGGGACTTCAAGGAAAAAAAAAAAGAAAGAAAAGAAAAAATACAGCAGGGGACATTGCTTGGTGCTTATAAACTCAAAGGCAAAGGAGAATAGAGAGGAAAATGATTGGGAAGGGATATGATTAGAGGAAAATGATTGAAAAGGAAAATGAATTGAGATGATTGATACTTCATGTTATCATAGAAAACTCAGATGTAGAGACACATTTCCTAGAGTCACTTTTTCATTGGTTGTTCAACTAACAAAGAGCAAAAGATGCCCTCTCTTTGATGCCTTTCTTTCTTTTTTTTCCCACCAAGGTTCCAATCAGAAGAGCAGAGTGACCGATGAGTTTATGTAATAGATGGTGATTACTTGCAGAAGAGTGATTCCATTTCTTTATTTTCTATGTGTTTTGATTGTTCATATTTTGTATTTAGGAAGAAAGATGTTCAAAGTAGCCAAACACCCCCAAACAAATGATTCTTTGAACATATTTCATCTTACTCTAAATCAGATTGCCCAGCCTTTCTATAATATACTTCTCTGCTTTGTATAACTAATGATAATAATGATGATAATGAGCCCTTATACTTTCCTAATGCTTCATGCTTTTCAGAGCACTTTCACATACATTATCTAATTTGATTTTCAAAATAAGTCTGTGAAGTGGGTAATGCAAGGCACATTACCTTTCTAGATAGATAAGGATAGTGACCATGAATAGGTTAAATTATTTATCGGAGGTCATTGACTAATTAATGACAGAATCTTTACTGCACTCCAAGTCTCTGCATAGAAGTCTATTTCTTTTTCCACTAGAGTGCATTCTTTGTAGCATGATTATTTTTACAGGTGCCCCTGCTTTAAAGACAATTAACTATACATGTGAAACAGATAAGTTCAGGAGAGTGATACTTTACTTTGCCAAAGAATCATGAGCTCTACCTAAGAATTCACTACAGGGCTCTTTTAATTTTCTCTGCAGGGAAGTAGCTCCCACAGTGATAAGGGACATATTTGTTGGCAGACAATTAGAAACACATTAATTGTTTGTTTACAAACCAGTGGAATCACTGAGAAAAACTAGCTGGAATGCTGGTACTTAAAACTAAAGTAACATTTTAAAGACTTCTTAGAGCAACTTAAATATAGCATTTTGATTCACTGGTTGTAGTGTGTGCTCTGGTCCTTACATCTAATGCATCCTTACATTTAATACATTTAAAACATCCCTAAGAATTTATGGAAAAAGTGAATCCAAGTGGTGGTTCTCAGAGTTCACAAGACTAAACAGTACAAAATAAAACAGAACAACTATGTGGATACTCCAAGTTTCCCTACAGGTCTTCAAGATGCCTAGACAGCTCAACTTAGGTGACCTACCTGTATATGTGGGTACACATAATAAAATTCTATGTGTCTAGAATTTATTTATAACAAATAATTACATTCACTGGAAATTAATGTGCACGTTTGGAGGAATTAGGACATCTGTGTCCATATAATGCTCAGACAAGAGACCAATTCAGTAAAAGAATAGGAAAAACCAGTGAGCCAACTTGTTTGGAACCATGTAAACAAAGCTACCAACTAATTGAATATTTCCACTTGCAACCTGTTACTTTGGTAACACATAGATGCAACTTTGCAAGACAAGTGGTCTTGTGGGCAGAAATCCAGGCTCACAGCCAGAGAACAGGGATTTAAATCCCAGCTCTGCCTCAGGCTATGGGATATAAGACAATTTGCTTAATTTAGTTTCATTTATTTAATGTTTTGTGTCTATAAATGGAGATTAATGATTCTTGGTCCTAGTATTAGAATATTCTACAGTGTATTTAAAAGATCGTGTGTTTTTAAAAGTATTCAGAACTGTTTTTCTCTTATGGTGTCTGGGATCAAGTCCAGGACTTCACACATGCAAGGCGAGTGCTCTACCCTTGAACTATATCTCAAGCCCTCAGAAACATTATAGTCAAAGTGTTCTTGATGTGCGACCACCATTTTATTTGTCTGAAATAATACCTCCATGTAACATTACCACTATTCATGATTGATATTTCTACAAGTGTTTTCAGTTTTCTCTTTTTAGTCTTTGTAATTTGGCAAGTTGTGGGCACCAGAGTTGTTGCCTTCTTTAGTATGGAAAAGACTTGTGTACTGCTATTCACTCAATTATCTTGTATGCTCTTTAAATTTTCTCTTAGGGCAAATTAAATCTGGGTTTCAAAATATCTAGCCACCATGGCAGTCTGATTTTATGTTCCTTTTAGGCATCATATCAATAAAATCCAGCTGATTAAAGAATCCAACAGAATTATACTGACTTTGGAAAATGTGACATTTATTAATTCTCACTTTGGCGGTAAGGTAAGTAGCATCCCTTTCTCCTGCAGGTCTATCCAATATGATATTGATAAGTAACAAAGTAACAATTGTACACTTGATATGTGGCTAGCCTAAATTGAGACACGCTAGAAGACTCAGTAAAAAGGAAAAATAAAATGCCTTATAATTTTTTAAGATAATAAATCCAAGTCAAAATTATACTTTGGCTATATTGAGTTAAAGTATATTTTGAAAGCATCTCTCTTTTTTTCCATTTTCTGTTTTAATATAACTACTAGAAAGCTTAAGATGATATATGGACTTCATATTACATTTATATTGGATAGTGCTGGCTTTGAATAATTCATGGCAGTGAATGTTATACACCTAGATAATTAGTATATGGTTGACTTTATGTAGCCCTTCTTTAGACTCAAAATTTTAAAAATGTTATTATTTGTTTTCTGAGCCAACCTGGTAGTTATTAGTGTCTATACCAGGCTCTGTGTTCAGGGTAACTAGTAGTAGTGCATGGGCATCCATGTAGTGCTGCGGATTGAACCTGTGTCTCCAAATGCTCAATACATTGAGATATCTGTCTCGTCTATTTTTTAAACAGTAAGCCCATACTATCTGATGTGGTGCTTATAGTACAATAAATGATTTTAAATGTTTGATGAATGAATGACACAGTGAATGGGAGTTTAGTTTCATCTCAGATTCTGCTCTTGTAGTTGTGCTATAGTAATTGACAATCTTCACTAAGTGTTTGCCACTAAACCTAGCCTTGAAATAGGTTTTTGTGAGAGATAGCAGGCAGTCCCTGTCTTTAAGAGGTTTATAGTCATATCACAGACATTACCCCATATTGCAGTCAAGAAAATAGAACTATAGTAGAGATTGATAGAAGGCAGATCAGTGTAGGAACACTTTTTGACACCCCTTACCAAAACTGCCTATTGAAGAGGAAGGATAGGATTTGTTTAGGTCACACTGCTAATCACGCTTGTAATTTGGAGCAATAGCACAGCAGGTAAGGCGTTTGCCTTGCAAGCGGTAAACATGGCTGACTCGAGTTGGATTCCTCCGCCCCTCTAGGAAAACCTGGCAAGCTACCGAGAGTATCTTGCCCGCACGGCAAAGCCTGGCAAGCTAGCTGTGAGGTACTCAATATGCCAAACACTGTAACAACAAGTCTCAGACGTTACTGGGCCCGCTGGAGCAAATCGATGAACAACGGGAGGACAGTGACAGATTCAAGAAAAGGGAAATAAATCTACCTTTTAGACCTGGTGAAAATTTAAGTGGTTATCATAGAGAAAAGGTAGGGGTTGGGAAGAATGAACAGATGATTCTTTTTGGTGGTGGGATGGTACTAAAATATTTTTGGTAGGAATAGTGGCAATTACACTAAGAATCTAAACTTCTAAAATTCCAAAATATTGAAAACAAATAATGACAATGTTAAAATTATAGTCACGGTTTAAATTTTTGTAATTAACATAAAAATCTGGATTCTTATTACTTTGTCATAATAAAACTTAAAAGAATGGCAAATAGATTTATTAGAAAAATAAATCAATAAAATTCAAATTTTGATGACTAATTGCTATATGTTTTTAAAATTTCTTAATTTAGTGAAGTGTTGGATAATATTGGTTTTTTTTTCTCCCACACAGGGATCTTACATTTATTGAGTAACTCCTACCACAGTGCTCCCAAGGCACACCCAATTCCATCAGGCACTTCCAATCCTCTGTGTTTATCTTTAACTTTTCCTCTGTGCTCTTTTCCACCTATCTGTTAGTCACTTTTAGCCCCAAATCAGACCCTGTGACTTGTAATGTCAAATTGTTCTGAGGACTTGGGATTTTGTATATGTAAGTGAAATATTGTATTTTCTCTTCCCTTTATGTACTTTGCATAGTTTATTTTAGTGCAATGTTCATTTTGTGTAGACAAAGGAGGACAACTAATGCTATATTTTTGTAAGTTGGGAGTTAATTGACTGAGAATAATATTTTTTCCTGGCTGTCCATTATATTTACTTGACTTAAGCTTCAGTTGCCTTTTGTTCCTAATGCCACAAAATGGGGGTCCCTCCAAGGAACAAGGATGAACCAAGGACAAACCATAAGCTACCCTGGCATCAAAAAGGGTCAGGCTAAGCACCATAAAAAGTATAATAAGTTAAGAGCACGGTCATAGAACAAACTCTGTCATGACCCTAAAAGAAGTAACTGAATAAGGACCCTGCTGGGTTTAGGAAAGCCTAACCTGGCCTGAGGACTATAGTCTGAGATATATAACGAGATGTCCCTAGGAAGAGCCATGCTTCAAGCTTACTATATCTCTTACTGTGTACATACGGAATGACTAGAAATATTATTAAGAAGTAAACTTAAGATAGTTGTTTAAATAGATATTGGCTAAGGAAAGAGGAAAGCAACACACTATTAGGTGGAATTCCATCCTAGAAGGAATCTAAAGTGCTAGCACACAGAGGAGATTTTGTCCTTGAGTTAATATCCTAGAACTTCCCCTGAAGGAAGGGCTTTAAATCTGTTCATTGCTTATGATAATGTTCAACCACAACTATGGGTAATTGGTACCCCCAATCCTTCATGATTTCTCTATGACTAACACTGTGAGATTTGAATAAATGGCCACTGATTGCCAACCAGTCTGGTGGCCCTCGTACCCTCCTTTGTTTCCTTCTTGGTTGGTCTGTTGCCATCTGCAATGGTGGGAGGGACAGTGGTCAGCCCTGAATCCATCATCCTCAGGTCACCACAGATGGGCCGGTGACCACCCAATGCCAGACGAGCGACAGCAGAGGATGAATATCTATGCCATTAGTGAGTAACTTATTTAATACTGAATGATGGGAAATTTCTCTTTTCCTTTAAAGGAGCTCTTTTAATGCTTCTTACAAAAATAGTTTTAAGATTATGAATTACCTAAGCTGTTGCCTATACATAAAGCTCTGTAGAGTTCCTTCAAAACTAAATGACAATCTAGTCGGATAGAGTATTCTTGGTAAAGAGCGGTTAGTTGAGTTTTTGTACTACATCTTTCCATATTCTTCTGGTTTGTAGAGACTCATTGATAGATATGCTGTAAATCTTATGGACTTTCTTTTGTAAGTTCCTTTCTTGATATTGCATGTTCCTTTTTTATCTTGTAAGTTCCTTTTTGAATCTTTGGATTAGTGTTGTAACACTGTATGCCTGAAAAAATTCTATTATGAGCGCTTTTGTAAATCATGGTGTTGTAATAAAAAATCAAGTTAAATAAAAGGCCAAAGAAACCTAAAAATTCTGAGTTCTTGGGTCCAAGAAATACTACGAGGGGTAAGTTATATGCCTTACATGCAGAGATCTTTGTTCGATAACTGACATCACATATGGTCTCTGCAGAAATCTTTTTTCAATAACTGACATCACGTATGGTCTCCAGAACATGCCCATGAGTGATCCATGAGCATAGAGCCAGAAGTAACCTATTAGCCCTGGGCACCACCGAGGTGTGGTCCCAAAGAAAAACAAAAACATATTTAAATTTCTTTTTTCAAGAATGTTTAGTAAGGAAATATAATTTACAAAGTTGTTCTCAAAGTTGTTTGAGGCATACAATATTCCAACATCAATCCCACCATCAATGTATCCATTCCTCCACCAAAATTCCCATATTCCCTGTACCCTTCCCCTGCCCCACAGCCTGCTCCCTTGGCAGGCATACAACAAACTTATTTCATAATACTTGGTACAATAAAATTTAAAGGAATTATCAGGATAGAATGATCAGAATTATCAAATATATTTATCTGAAACTAAATCAATAAAAGTCAATCAGTGATGATTAATTGCTATGTGTTGTTTAACCTCTCTTAATCTAGTAAGAGGGACAACCATATGCACTATTAGTGAGTGCCATACTCAATGCCACATGATAGCAAGTTTCTTCTGCCTTTTAAAGGAGATGTTTTAATGCTTCTTGCAAAAATGGTTCCAAAACTACTAATTCTGTATGTTGTTGCTTGTCCATGAAGCTCTTTGAGTTCCTTCAAGTCTGAATGATAATCTACCTGGATAAAGTATTCTTGGTGAGACGTTCATTTCAATGAGTTTTTGTACTATATCTTTGCAGTATTCTTGTTCTTGAGGGTCTCATCTTATAGGTCTGTTGTATATCTGATGAGCTTTCCTTTGTATATAAGTTCCTTTTGGGTCCTGCTGCATTGAGTATTCTGCCTCTATCTTTGAATTTTGTCATTTTGAGTAAAATATGTCTCAGAGTTTTCCTAACTGGGTGGTCTATTTTCACTGGGACTCTTAGGACCTCTTAAATCTTTATTACTCCTCTTTAACTCATCCCGTAGTCTAGTATGCTGTTAATTTCTTTCAAAATTATTTTTCATTTTCTGCGATTTCCTAGTGCCTTTCTCTATCTCATCTGGAGCTCCTTGGCCATTTGCTCAGCTTTTGTTATTCTGGTTTACAGAGTATCTATTGACTTTTTATATCACCTGCCATGCTCTTCATTTCTTACTGTAGTAGTTTTTCATATCAAATATCATATTCCCTTGTATTTTTCTGACTACCTGTGCAATTGTTTGTTTGAACTCACTGAACATCTTCATCATAGTGTCATTAAAGTCATTGAGGATTTGCTGGTGTTGTGTATGTCATTGGTGATATTGTTTCTGCTCATTGAGCTCAGTGGGATTCTACATATTTCCCCCAATGGTTTCCTAGTATTCTTGTGCTGGCTGATTCTTTGTAGTTACCTCCATCCTGGAAAGATATTAATGGATTAAGTTGGAGATTGCTTTCTATATTCTCTGCCAATCCTCGCAGAATGACAGGAAGAATAATTTCGTCATGTAATCTGTTGAATAGAGCTATTGAGCACTGGCATAAGTAATCATGGATTTTAGGAACTGTGGTATCAGCACTTAATATGCCAAAGATTGGGTATAGAGGCTTCTGAGACCCACATGGTAGGGAAGGATTTTACCTCCCATTCCAGAATAGGCCCAGTGATCTAAACCAGAGACAAGCTTCACCTGGGATGGTGGAGCAGCAAGCAGATGATCAGTTAAAAATCTATTTCTTAATACTATTTAAAAGTTAAAGATATCAGCATTGGTTATCATTGTGGCAAATTATCTGTAAAAACTGTAGTATCTGTTTTAGTAGTAGTCTTGTTCTCTGAAGTCTGACACAGCTCACATCACTATGTATTGTCTGCTACACAGCTTATTTCATCTGGACTCCTATAGGCATGATAGCTAAAGAACATAGCATTAAAAAACACAAAAGACAATGTGTGGGGAAAAGTAATTTTGGCAGTGTTCAGGGATTACTCCTGACTCTGCACTCAGGGATCACTTCTGACTAGTTTGATGGACCATAGGGGTGGGAGTGGGGAAAATGAACATGTGTCGGCTTCATGCAAGACAGGTGTTCTACCTGACGAAGCTCTACTCCAGTCTCAAGGGAAGAGTGTTTTTGGATGTAGTTAGTAATGGGACAGTCTGTCTGATCATTTCCATCTATGTGGCCTAGTCTTGGTATTAGTCATTAGTCATTAGTCTTGGCAAATTATAGTATGGTGGTGACAGAATGCAGGAAGAGGAAGAAAATACTGTTCTTACATGCTACTTACTCCTGCTATATCAGTGTACCAGATCTAAGAGTTGTTATATAAGTGAATAAACTGATAATATATGAAATGCAAAGTCAGAAATATATGATTAAATTAGGTAGGTGATCGGGAAAATATTTGGTTTCTTTGCAGTTGTAAGTGTTCAGTTGTTGTTTTAAACTCTGTTACAACTCTAGCCCTTACTTGTTTAAATTATTACATCATTTTTAAAGATTGATATTATTTACCTACAAAATCATTGTTAAATGTTGAAAATTATTGCTGTGGTATAGTCAACACTTATGTCATAAAATGTGTCATTATTAGCCTCTAGTTTTGAAGTCTGGCTGGAGCAATAGCACAGCGGGTAGGGTGTTTGCCTTGCACGCAGCCAACATGGCCGACCCGAGTTCGTTTCCTCTGCCCCTCTCGGAGAGCCCTGCAAGCTACTGAGAGTATCTCGCCCGCAGGGCAAAGCCTGGCAAGCTCTCCGTGATGTATTCATTATGTCAAACACAGTAACAAGCCTCACAATGTTACTGGGCCTGCTCGAGTTTTGAAGTCAGTAGCGGATTTTATAACTTATGGTGATAGATGATTAGTTCTATCTGGATCGTTAACTAGATCTCCCATGTTAAGTTTTCTTATATGATATTTAGGGCTGGAGCGATAGCACAGCGGGTAGGGCGTTCGCCTTACAAGTGGCCAACATGGCCGACCCAAGTTCGATTCCTCCGTCCCTCTCGGAGAGCCCGGCAAGCTACCGAGAGTATTCGATATGCCAGACACAGTAACAACAAAGTCTCCAATGGAGACGTTACTGGGCCCGCTCGAGCAAATCGACGATCAACGGGAGGGCCTTTACCTTTTATATGATATTTCCACCTCAAGAATAAGGACTATGTAATGAAGTACAAACTCTGTAGGAACCCCAAAAGATAACCCACTGTAGCACTGTAGCACTGTCCTCCCATTGTTCATCAATTTGATCGAGTGGGCATCAGTAACTTCTCTATTGTGAGACTTCTTGTTACTGTTTTTGGCATATCAAATATGGCATGGGTAGCTTGCCAGGCTCTGCCGTGCGGGCATGATACTCTCGGTAGCTTGCCAGGCTCTCCAAGAGGAGTGGAGGAATCAAAACAGGGTCAGTCCGGGTTGGCTGCATGCAAGGCAAACGCCCTACCTACTGTGCTATCACTCCAGCCCAATACCAAGGAAAAAGTATTTAATTCTGTGACAAACATTTTATATAGAAATGAGTGATCAGTACTGGAAGCAGATGCCTATATGCCATTGTCCAAATGTAGTAATATACTGTAAAGTTTTGATCAAAATCAATGAACCCATTTTTATAATACCTTCCTTTTTGGTTGTACCTATATGAAAATGATAGTTCATATCAATAGTCTAGATGCTTGCCTCTACAGTGTCTAAAACATAAATACAGCTCACTTTTGTAGTGTATTAATCATTCTTTGCATTAGTTCTACTAAACCTCTTAAATTTCTACCCTTGCTTCTTTCCATTCTTACTTAGATACAAAATATATTTGAATAACTGAAGCACACCAGTTCTCACAAAATCACAATAAATAGAAAACTAGTTACTATCATTTAAAATTTTGTTCATGTATTGTGGTGAACAGTTACAGACTCCTGAGAACTTGGATTACAATTGATATTAACAAGCAGTGAGAAAGGGGGCAGGAGGAAATGAGGTGGAGGGACTTCAACATTTTGGTAGTGGTAAGGTTCAATAACTGTACATTAAAACAATAAATATTAACAAATTCTAACCATATTGCCTCAACAATAACAATAAATATAAGTATAGTTTTTTTCATGATGATGGAAAATTTCTCCCCCCCTCCCAAGGAATGTTTATTGAGACACTGTGATGTATAAAGTCTATCATAACAGAGTTGTTTCAGGCTGACAGCATTCAGATGCCAATACACCAGCAATATCCCCTGATGATAGATATTTTATTTCAGCTATACATAAGTTGGCATTGAGAGAATAAAACAATAATCACTACTGTTCATCATATTATTGAGAACATGAGCAGCCACGGGTATTGATAAAGTAATAGAGAATAGTTTTACTTTTTACTATTTGTAACCACATTGAAGAACACCTTAAAAGATAAGACTTTTGCCTTCCAGAATTTGGATTATTTTGGAGTTTGAATTATTTGAGGGGTTCTGATGGGAAAAGATAGGACAAGCATACATTTTCTTTAATTTCGGTGTAGTCACAAATTTGCAGCTGGCTGTGTCTAACCAGTTAAGAGGCCAAGCCAAGAATTCTATCCAAATGGAAGATCTGAAAGTGTACACACTTGGTGAATGTGAAATAAATTCTTTCTAGAAAAATTGGCAGGTGAGTTAGAGTCAGCTCAGCTAAGGAAAGGATGTTTTTATTTGCTTTTTTTCCTTTTTATTAGTGAAACACCATGAAGTACAGTTATAGACTTACAATTTTTTGTGCTTGGGTTTCGATTATACAATGATCAAATACCCATCCCTCCATCAGTGCCCACTTTCCACCACCATGGATAATATCTCTCCCACCCCCACCCCCCCATCCCACCCTGCCTCTGTGGCAGGACATTCCCTTTTGTTTTCTCTCTCTCCTTTTGGGTGTTGTGGTCTGCAAAAGAGGCATTGAGTGGCAAACACGTTCAGTCCATAGTCTACTTTCAACATGCATCTCCCCTCCTGGGAGGATCCTCCAAACACCCTTTATTTGGTGCTCCCTTCTCTATCTGAGCTGCCCTTTCCCCTAGAATGCCCGGCTGGCCTCTAAGCTATGGAGTAATCCTCCTGGTGCTGATCTCAGCTATTCTTGGGTATTAATCTCATATTTTGTTACTTTATATCCCCCAGATGAATGCAATCTTTCTATGTCTACCCCTCTCTTTCTGACTCATTTCGCTTAGCATGATACTTTCCAAGTTGTACCACTTGTATGTAAATTTTATGACTTCATCTTTTCTAACAGCTACATAGTACTCTATTGTGTAGATGTACCAAAGTTTCTTTAACCACTCATCTGTTCTTGGGCATTCAGGTTTCTTCCAGTTTCTGGCTATTGTAAAGAGTGCTGCAATGAACAAACAAGTGCAGATGTCACTTCGACTATACATTTTTGCCTCTCTGGGATATATTCCCAGGAGTGGTATTGCTGGGTCAAATGGGAGCTCAATTTCTAATTTTTTGAGAATCGTCCATACTGTTTTCCAAAAGGGCTGAACCAGTCGGCATTCCCACCAACAGTGAAGGAGTGTCCCTTTCTCGCCACATCCGTGCCAGCAACGGTTGTTTTTGTTCTTTTGAATGTGGGCCAGTCTCTGAGGTGTGAGATGGTATCTCATTGTGGTTTTGATCTGCATCTCTCTGATGATTAATGATGCAGAGCATTTTCTCATGTGCTTTTTTGCCATTCGGATTTCTTCTTTGAGAAAGTTTCTGTTCATTTCATTGCCCCATTTTGGGATGGGATTGGATGTTTTCTTCTTGTGGAGTTTAACCAGTACTTTGTATATCCTTGATATCAACCCCTTGTCAGATGTGTATTCGGCGAATATCAGGAAATGACGTTTTTAGAATAAAGTGAAGCTGGAGCTCAAATGTATGTGAATTTTGGCAGAGTCCCCTGATTTCTCTTTGCCATTCATGGAAAAGTCTATATATAAATATACATATTTAATGCTCTTGCTGAGATATAAAATTAAGAATGAAGTATATTCCTCTTTGGCCTGTTCTATTAAGCATAGTTCAGGTTGATAAGGGTTATGTGAAGAGAAAAGTTTTATATCTTGTCTAATCTTGAGTTGTTTGGATTTCAAAATATTAGGAACGACCAAAGTTTACCATGGCCTTAGAATTTTGACTCTGATAGCTATATGATGTTGTATATGATTCCATATGAAAACGACAGACTGTACAGACTGTAACTCAGTAATAAGAACTAGTGATATTCAATTTATGAGAGACATTAAGTGCAGAGTATGTGAAAGTACTTATAATTAATTTTGGTAGGCAAAAATGAAATAAAGGGCAATGTATTAGAAAGCATATAAGACCAAAATATATAACATCTTTCCTTTCAATCCTTATTTGCCTATCTAGTTTTTTGATTTTTAATTATAAAATAAGGATGTTGGAGTTCATAAAGTGGGAGCTGGTCATGACAATACCAAATAAATATAACTGCTAGCCCCAACTTACTGTTACTTGGTACACAAGGAAACCTGCTGACTTATTATTTCTTTGTATAAAATAAGTTTGCTGGTTCAGTTGAAGACAAAGAAGCCCAATTTCAAAGGTTAATACAGATCGAAAACAATTATTACTCTTGTCATTGAACTTTGAAGAGTTCTTAACCCCTTATTGACTATAATATATATGTATATATATTTACAAAATCAAGGAGTAGAGTATTTTTTATTTTTTAATTATATTTTGTTACTGTTACTGGGGCTGGAGCGATAGCACAGCGGGTAGGGCGTCTGCCTTGCACGCAGCCAACATGGCCGACCCGAGTTCGATTCCTCCGCCCCTCTCGGAGAGCCCGGCAAGCATACCGAGAGTATTCGATATGCCAGACACAGTAACAACAAAGTCTCCAATGGAGACGTTACTGGGCCCGCTCGAGCAAATCGACGATCAACGGGAGGGCCTTTACTTTACTTTTAATTATATTTTATTGTGGTACAGTTCTTCTGGTTTTCCTTATGAATATTTTCCCGACTTCTGCCGCATCTACCAGCACTTCTGCTCTTTTCTCTTTGAGGTCTTCCTTGATCGCATCTCTGCACTGCTTTGCGAGCTCGGACATTCACTTGCGGTTGCCTGAGGCATGCACCAAACCACGTTGGCGAATAAGCTCAAGAGTTTTCGAAGACAGGCGTTTTTTTGTGGCTATCTCTCTCTTGGCATTCCTCGCACAATCATGGAGGTGCTGAACCAGTCGATCGTATTCCTCGTCAATGTTGTCAACAATGGCATTTTCCCATGTTGCCGCAATAGTGCCAAAGAGCTCCCAGTTGGTGGTCGTTCTGGAAGTTCTCTTTTTAAACTTTGCAGCCCTTTCTCCCTGCTCTGTGAAGTAGAATTTTGCAAGAAGGAGATGGTGGTCTGATCCCGTTTGGGATTTTGGGACAACAGCGACATCAGTCAGGCAAAACTGTCGATTGAATATGATGTGGTCTATTTCGTTGTGGAATTGTCCACCGGGAGACTCCCATGCCCAGCGTTTAGATTCGGCCTTCTGGAACTGTGAGTTACCATGGATGGTCTTGGTCAACATGATGAACTCAGACAGTCTTTCACCCTATTCATTCCATTCTAGGCCATGGGTCCCGATGTGAAGTTCTTCGGTTGATCTTCTTGGTCCTATCTTGGCATTAAAATCACTCACAATGATCTTCTAGAAGGTGTGGTCTTCTTTATAGAACTTCTCCAGCTCCATGTAGAACTTCTCAATTTCTCCATCATAATTGGATGTTGGTGCGTAGAAAACGAAGATAGAAACTGCCGGCAGTGAGCCACATCTATTCAAATGTAAACGTCCGATTCGGGTTCTTAGGCATTTGAATGAATCAATGCTCATGGCCAAGTTTGTGTTGACAAGGACACCGATGCCTCCAACACCTCTTTTATCGCATGTTCCGAGGAACAATTCTTCTCCAGTATCGAAAATGGCGTGATGAGATTGGTGCCTTCTTGTCTCAGTCAGACCAATGATGTTGTACTTGATCTTTCGCACTTGTACCATCAGGTCCTCGATGGATGCATTTGATGATAGCGTACGTGCATTGGAAGTACAGACGATTATTTTTGTATTCCTTTGTTGTGGCAGCCTAGTTCGGCCTTGAGATTTTATCGGCCTCTCCTTTCTCATCCTTCTCAATGCTGCCATATTGGTGAAGCCTTCAGGGTCAGGTGAATGAGACCCATTGTAATTACTGGTTTTGGCATATAGAATACACAACGGATAGCTTGCAAGGCTCTGCCTTGTGGGCGGAATACTCTCATTAGCTTTCCAGGCTTTCTGAGAGGGATAGAGGCTTTTGGGGAGACCTCTAATCGCCCTCGTAGATGTTACCATATTTGAACCCTATTAAATATGGTAGGGCAATTCCAGAAGATGGGTATTTAGTGTCTTATAATGTGTCGTGCAGCCTCAAAGTGGCCGCGCAGGTCTGGAAAACGTCCTGGAGTGTGGTGGCGGCTGGGTAGTGGAGATAGTGTCAGCAGGTTGATACCATTTCACCGAAATTATTCAGTGCCACCCTCAAGAACATCATGTGACGACTGGAATGGGAAGGAATGGGAGTGAAGATAGATGGTTGGCAACTACACCACCTCCGCTTTGCTGATGACATTATTTTAATAACACCAAACATTAGCCAAGCGGCACAAATGCTGGCTGACTTTGACTGTGAGTGTGGAAAGGTCTAACTACAGCTGAATCTTACAAAGACAATATTTATGAGAAACAGCCTGGTTCCTGATGCCCCATTCGTTCTCAGTGGAACGACCATCTCAGAATGCAACAGCCATGTGTACCTAGGTCGAGAAGTCAAAATGACAAATGACCTGGCACCCGAGCTGTGCAGGAGGAAGAGAGCGGCTTGGAACGCCTTCAAGAGCGTCGAAGAAATAGCTAAGAGGATGAAGAAACTCTAGCTCTGGGCACATCTTTTTGATTCCACTGTTCTTACTGCATTGACATACGCCTCAGAGACCTGGGCCCTACGCAAACAGGATGAGAACACTATTCGGGTCTCCCAAAGAGGAGTTGAAAGAGCTATGCTTGGAATATTACGTTTCACTCAAATGAGAGAAAGAATCTGGAGTTCCAACCTCCATTGATGATCAAGAATCAGGGACGCTGTCTCGTTTGCCAAGACATCAAAAATCAGATGGGCTGGTCACGTAATGAGATTTAAAGATGACCGCTGGACTAGAGGTGTTACTGACCTTATTCCACGGGATGTCAAAAGATCGTGTGGCCGCCCACCTACCAGATGGTCAAACTTCTTCATTAAGATCATGAACGATTGGTTTGAGGCTCTTCATGTTCCTAGAGCGAACAGACGCCATTGGGCTACACTAACATGCAACAGGGTCAAATGGGGACGTTACTGGCGCCCGCTCGAGCAAATCGACCATTAACGGAAAGTCAAGTGATCAAGTGATATTTTATTGAATCACCGTGATATACAGTGACAAAGCTTTCATGATTGAGTTTAAGACCTACAATGATAGAACACGCATCCCTCCACCAGAGTACATTTCCCACCAATGTCCCCAGTATCCCTCCCGCCAACCTCACGTCATCCCATCCCCTGCCTCTATGGCAGACAATCTCCTTCTTACTCTCTACTTTGGGGCATTATGGTTTGCAACATAGATACTGAGAGGCCATCATGTTTGGTCCTTAGTCTATTTTCATCAAACATCTACCATCTCAAGCAATCCCTCCACCCACCATTATCTTAGTGATCCCTTCTGTATCCCAACTGCCTTCTCATCTCAGATCATGAGGCAGGCTTCCAATCATGGGGCAATCTTCCTGGCCCTTGTCTCTACTGTCCTTGGGTATTACTAATAGAGTACTTTTGCATTCAAACATCTGATAGATAAATAATAGGCAGATAATTCACCCATCCTTTACTATCTTATTGATTTCTGGAACACCTTCAATCATTAATCTGTTTTATGGAAATTTGTTATTCCAAACAGTACTCAGCTTTTCTGAGGGTCACTTTTGGTGATATTTGGCCTGGCTCTGTAGGCTGTAAGATTCAATATTCAGGGCCAGTGATGTGTGCTCCTTTGGCCCAGCTGTATTGGGAGCACCAGTCCCAATACATGGTAGTTCCCAGGGCACCATGTGGTGTCGAGGATTGAACAGAGAACCTTTACATGAAAGGCATATGCTACAGCCTTGAGCTATCTCCCAAGTCCTGTGCTATTAATCTTGTCTGTACAAAAAAGATGCCATTTATTATGGGATTAATAATAAGAGACAGGAGGGTGAGATTCTGGTCTATATCTGCTACTATTTTTCTTAAAATTACACTGATAATGTGTGTGGTATTGGAATTATGTGTGTGAGAAACCATCATTAACAGTTGAATCATAGAATATAAATCAATGAAAAACTTAAAACAATGGATTTTTATAAACTGCACTGAATCATTAACTAGTTGTATAACACTGGGAGAGTTGTTTCACCTTTTTGGTCTCAGTTTATTGCCTGTGAAAAGAGGGTCCAAACTTAAATAATGACTGGCATTTTTTTTTGAATCAACATGAGATTCAGTTATGAAACTTTCATGTGATGACTGGCATTCTTTCTTTTCTTTTCCCTTTTTTATTACTGACTTCTCTCAACATGATATATCCATATAGCAGCAAATTGCATGCTTTTGCCATTTCTTCTTTTTTTAATTTTTATTAGTGAAACACCATGAGGTACAGTTGTCGACTTACAAAACTTTTGATCTTGGGTTTCAGTTATACAATGATTGAGTATCCATCCCTCCACCAGTGCCCATTCTCCACCACCAATGATCCCAGTATCCTTCCCACTCCCCTCATTCCCCGATCCCACCCTGCCTCTGGCAGGGCATTTCCCTTTTGTTCTCTCTCTCCCATTTTGGGTGCTGTGGTTTGAAAAAGAGGCATTGGGTGGCAATCTTGTTTGATCTATAGTCTACTTACAGCATGCAATTCCTATCCTAGGAGGATCCTCCCAACACCCTTTACTTGGTGCTCCTTTTTTATCTGAGCTGCCTTTTCCCGTAGCATGTGCGGCTGACCTCCAAGCCATGGAGTGAACCTCCTGGTACTTATCTCGGCTATTCTTGGGTGTTAGTCTCCCAATTTGTTACTTTATATTGCCCAGATGAATGCAATATTTCTAGTCTGTCCTCTCTTTCTGACTCATTTCACTTAGCATGATACTCTCCATATAGTGCCATTTGTATGTAAATTTCATGACTTCATTTTTTCCTAACAGCTGCATATACTCCATTGTGTAGATATATCAAGGTTTCTTTAACGAGTCATCTGTTCTCAGGCACTCAGGTATTTTTAAAATTTTTTTTATTAGTGAAACACCATGAGGTACAGTTGTAGACTTACAAATTTTTGTGCTTGGATTTCCGTTGTACAATGATCGAGTACCCATCCCTCCACCAGTGCCCATTCTCCACCACCACTGATCCCAGTATCCTTCCCACTCCCCTCATTCCCCGATCCCACCCTGCCTCTGTGGCATGGCACTCCCTTTTGTTCTCTCTCTCCTTTTGGGTGCTGTGGCCTGCAAAAGAGGCATCGAGTGGCAACATGCTTGGCCTAGAGTCTAGTCTCAGCATGCTTCTCCCATCCTGGGGGGATCCTTCTAATATCCCCATTTGGTGCTCCCATCTACATCTGGGCTGCCTTTACCCCTAGAGTGTGAAGCTGGCCTCCAAACCATGGAGTAAACCTCCTGGTATTTATCTCGGCTATTCTTGGGTGTTAGTCTCCTATTTTGTTACTTTATGTTCCCCAGATGAGTGTGATCTTTCTATGTCTATCCCTCTCTTTCTGACTCATTTCGCTTAGCATGATACTTTCCAAGTAGTACCACTTGTATGTAAATTTCATGACTTCATCCTTTCTGACAGCTACATAATACTCCATTGTGTAGATGTACCAAAGTTTCTTTAACCAGTCATCTGTTCTCGGGCACTCAGGTTTTTTCCAGATTCTAGCTATTGTATACAGTGCTGCAATGAACAGACAACTGCAGATGTCGCTTCGACTATACGTTTTTGCCTCTCCGGGGTATATTCCCAGGAGTGGTATTTCTGGGTCAAATGGGAGTTCAATTTCTGTTTTTTTGAGAATCATCTATAGTGTTTTCCAGAATGGCTGAACCAGTCGGCATTCCCACCAGCAGTGAAGGAGGGTCCCTTTCTCACCACATCCATGACAACACAGGTTGCTTTTGTTCTTTTGGATGTGGGCCAATCTCTGTGGTGTGAAATGATATCTGATTGTTGTTTTGATCTGCATCTCCTTGAAGATTAATGATGTAGAGCATTTCATCCTGTGTCTTTTTGTCATTTGGATTTTTTCTTTGAGAAAGTTTCTGTTCATTTCGTGGCCCCACTTTCTGATAGGGTTGGATGTTTTCTTCTTGTGAAGTTCAACCAGCACTTTGTATATCCTTGATATCAACCCCTTGTCGGATATATATTCAGTGAATATCCTTTCCCATTCTGTAGACTGTCTTTGCATTTTGGTCACTGTGTCTTTTGAGCTGCAGAAGCTTCTTAGTTTAAGATAGTCTCATTTGTCGATCTCTGTTTTCACTTGCTTAGCCAGTGGCGTGACATCTTTGAAGACACCATTAGCTTCAATGTCATGGAGGGTTTTGCCGACTTTTTCTTCAATGTACCTTATGGATTCTGGACTGATGTTAAGGTCTTTAATCCATTTTGATTTTACTTTTGTACATGGTGTTAGGCAGAGATCTGAGCCCACTTTTTCTTTGCACATAGCCGTCCAGTTTTGCCAGCACCATTTGTTAAAAAGGCTTTCCTTACTCCCTTTCACATTTCTTGCTCCTTTATCAAAGATTAGGTGATCATATGTTTTGGGGGAGATGTCAATATATTCAACGCTGTTCCATTGGTCTGCTGTTCTGCTTTTGTTCCAGTACCATGCTGTTTTAATTCTTACTGCTTTGTAGTAGAGTTTGAAGTTAGGGAGGTTGATTCCTCCCATTTTCTTTTCCCCAAGAATTGCTTTAGCTATTCACGGGTGCTTATTGTTCCATATGAATTTCAGGAGTTTTTGCTCCAATTCTTTGAAGAATGTCATGGGTATCCTAATAGGGATCACATTGAATTTGTACAGAGGCACTCGGGTTTTTTTTTTTTTCCAGATTTTGGTTATTGTGAACAGTGCAGCAATGAAGATAAAATTGCAGATGTCATTTTGACTGTACTTTTTTGCCTCTCTGGGATATCTTCCCAGGAGTGGTATTTCTGGGTCAAATGGGAGCTTAATTTCAATTTTTTGAGAATTGTCCGTTCTGTTTTCCAAAAGGGCTGAACCAGTCGGTATTCCCACCAGCAGGGAAGCAGGGTCCCTTTCTCACCACATCCACGCCAACACCAGTTGCTTTTGTTCTTTTGGATATGGGCCAGTCTCTGTGGTGTGAGATGATATCTGATTGTTGTTTTGATCTGCATCTCCTGATGATTAGTGATGTAGACCATTTTCTCATGTGTCTTTTAGCTATTCAGATTTTTTTCTTTGAGAAAGTTACTGTTCATTTCATTACCCCATGTTTTGATGCGTTGCCTTTTTTTTGTGGAGTTCAATCAGTAATTTGTATATCATTGATATCAACCTCTTGTCGGATGGATATTGGGTGAATATCCTTTCCCATTCTGTAGACATTCTTTGTGAGTCTTACTAGTGGTTTATCTATCTTGTTTATTTTCTCAAAGAACCTGCTCTTGGTTTCAGTGATTTTTCGGATTGTTTTTTGGGTTTCCATGTCGTTGATTTCTTCTGTAAGTTTTATAATCTTTTCCCTTCTGCCTGGTTTGGTTTCCATTTGTTGGTCCTTTTCTAAGATCTTGAGATGTGAAGTCATGTTCTTTCTGTGGGCCCTTTCTTCCTTACTGAGAAATGCTTGCAGAAGTATAAATTTTCCCCTTAACATGGCTTTAGCTGCATCCCATAGGTTCTGGTAGCTCTTGTATTCATTCTCATTTGTTTCCAGGTATTTTTGAATCTTCCTTGACTTCCTGAGCCACTCGCTGTTCAACATTGAGTTGTTTAATTTCCAGGTGTTGATTTGATTCTCTGTGTCTGTGTGTGATTCACTTCTATCTTCAGTGCATCATGGTCTGAAAAGATTGTTGATACTATTTCTATTTTCCTGATTCTATTGAGGTATGTTTTGTGGCCTAGCACATGGTCTCTTTTGGAAAATATTCCGTGCACACTGGAGAAGAATATGTATTATTTTTTATGGGGTCTTAAGCCCTGTATAGGTCTATAAACTCTCCCTCTTCTATTTCTTCTTTCAAAGTCAATGTTTCCTTGCTGAGTTTGTTCTTGTTGATCTATCAAGAAGGTGATAAGGCAATGCTGAAGTCTCCAGCTACTGTTTTGTTGCTAGCAATGTCCTCCTTAAAATCTGTTAGTTGTTGTTTTAAATATTCAGCTGTTCCCCATTAGGTGTGTATACATTTAAGAGTGTGATTTCTTCCCGTTGTATGTATCCACTGATAAGTAGAAATTGGCCTTTGTTGTTCCTTCTAACCCTTTTCAACCTGAAATTTATGCTGTCGCATAATAATATGGCCACCCCAGCTTTTTTGAGGGAGCTGTTTGCTTGCAGGATTGTTTTCCATCCTTTAACTTTGAGTCTCTGTTTGCTCTGACTGTTCAGATGAGTTTCTTGTAGGCAGAAGAATGTGGGTTCTGTCAATTTTGCCACTTTCTGTCTCTTAATTGGTGCATTTAGACCAATGACATTGAGAGAGATTATTGTTATGGGGTTTTGTGTCATCTTTCTGTAAGGGTATGTTGTGCTTGTAGGGTTTTGTTGGGTAACATTGCTTTGTCCATCAAGAAGCTTAGGTTTTATCTGGTTACACCCATTAATCTGGTTACACCCATCAATCTGGTTACACCCACCACAGTGCTCCTGAAGCACTTCCACTTCCATTGAGTTTATCCGTAAACAGTCTTTCCTATGCTCTCCTCCCCACCCAGATAATCAGCTTTCCCTTTAATCAGACTTTGTTAATTTATAAGATCAGTTTCCCAGAAATCTATGATTTTATATGTATGAGTGAAATATTGCCTTTCTCCTCTCCTTATGCCTTATGAACAGTTTACCTTAAAGTAATATCCTTTTTGTATAGATACAGGAAGACCATTAACATTATGCTTTGTAACTTAGGATTGGATTGGCCTTGAATATTATTCACTCCCGGGCATCTTCTTTCTCGACTTAAGCCTCAGTTGCCCTTAGTTCCTAACACCCCAAAAGCAGGGTCCCAACGAGGGACTGAATGGACCCAGGGCAAGCGGTGAGCTACCCTGGCAGCGAAATGGGCCAGGCCAAAGTGCCACGATTCTTAACTATAAGTTAAGAGTTTGATCATAGACAAATGCTGTCATGATGCAAAGGTAACGACAAGACTAGGATCCTGCTAGGGGTGGGAAAGACTATCTGGCCTGAGCACCGTAGTCTGAGATCGAGATGGCCCTAGGAGAGCAATTCTATAAGTTTAAGATATTTCTTACTGTATCCATACAAAATGATTTATATTATATTCTTATGCTTGTCAGACAAGGAGAGGAGAGGCACACCCATGGGATTATGCTCTAGGGTGGGTCCTCCTGCTGAGGAAGGATCTGTCCTAGGAGCGGTCTTCCCTGAGGCTAAGATTTCTACCCCTATTGATTTCTACCCCTATTGATTGTGATCGCACCTATGTAATTGTTTTCCCCAATTCCTCTTGGAGAGAGGTATAAGGAGATGGTAGATTGGGCAAGGGGGCAGCTATAGGAGTCTGATGAACTTCAGGGAGCACTGGATCAGGCAGTGAGCACTGGAACAGGAGCATCACGACTTCTGTCAGGAGCTCTTCAGGAGGGAAATGCAGTCATTCTCTGGTCAGGTTCACTGGCAGTCATAGATGTGCAACCTAGCTTATGTTTGGAAAAAACACTTTTTAAAAGTTATCAGATGCTTCAACCATCGGGGTTTGGTACATCTCCACGCTTGTGGGTAGAGAAAGAGGCAGGGGGGAACTCCGACACAGTTATCCTAGAGAGAAATTAAAAGGTGTTCCTATTAAAAATTATTCCTTCCTCCTTTGAGAGCTGAGACACCTGTGAATTCTAAGGAGAGGGTAAAAGTAAAGAATTGTTAATCCAAAATATGGGGTTCTGGAGTTGCCCAATTCACAACCTGTAAGAGAAGGTTATAAGGAATGCTCTTAAATTGGTCTCATTATATGTTAAAGGAGCTAGAAGCCTTTTTTGCAGGCCTTCTGATGCTGGCTCCTCTGATTCCTTGTGAATTCCAGGTGAAATCAGCTTGGCGATGGCTTGAATTTAGAGGGTTGTAAGACTGCAAAGGTCTGAAAGTTAAAGCAGGCAGATGAATTCAGCTCCTGATGAAATGCTATGGGACCCAAAGTTTCTTGGTGGGGTTATCTGTTGAAAGAAAAATATAGCTTCTTCCTCGAATGAGGTGTCTCCCTCATTCTGCCCAGTCTCTGTCAATTTTAATCAAAATAGAAGAATTAGTAGTTTCCTGAGCTTGTACATCTTCCTGAAAATGCTTTTCAGCTGCTTATATAGCTCTCCTTGAGGTAGATTCAAAAATTGTAAAAAGAACAATGTCAAGAACAAGGAGTCAAACAGGGCATACCTCTTTTTTTTTTTTTTTTTTTTTTTTTTACTATGCTCGATTCATAGGTATAGGAAGACCAGAATGATATCTGGTATCAGTAATAAAAACAAGTTCAGAACACTTTTGTAAAAGAGACTGTTGCTGCTGAAGCAATTGTTGAGCTATATAGCATTTGATGTACTTAGAAACTCATTCACAATACCAGGAAAGAGACCAACAACAAAGACTGATTCTGAGATATTATTAGCAGGCCCTGGCACATGGGCGAGTGAAAAAAACCAATGTGGCAAGTTATAGCCTTCATTGGAAGCTCTTTCCTGATATCAGAAATAATCCGCTTCATAACCATAAACACACACCCACACAAGCAGAAGTATCCTTGTGACAATGCCTCTTGTCCCTCACCAGACTCAGCGTCTGTAATGGCTGAGTGGGTGAGCACCCAGGAATGAGGCGTCTCTGTGCCTCCTGGGTCAATAAGCAATGGCTGAGTGGGAGAATAACCACGTACTCACTGACCCTGAAGCCGTTTTCCCAGAGGCGGCATCTCATGAACTAGAAGTAGAAGTTCACTTTTCCAAAAATTAAACTGTACCAGCCTGAGTCTTTGAATAACCTTCTTTGGAACTAGCAGTTCACCACTGTTTCTGATAAAAAACCTGAGAGTCAGTTGTCCAGACTGAGTTCCTGGCAGATGTTCTTGGAAATCAAGACTAGAAACTAGAGAAGGCTTTCTCCACCTTTGACCTGACTGAAGGATCTCAGGGTAGCTGAGCCCTTTTACGCAAAGTTCTGCTTGGTTTGCCAGTGCAAATTCACCAATAGACACAACGCTTTGATCTCAAAGTTTCTCAGTTTTGTCCTGGCTCAAAACCTGATGCATTTTAGGTGTAGAACTCAGCTCCACATGTCCCATACACGGGATAGCTTGTTCCCTGAACTCAACCGCTTGTTGGTGAGACTCTAGATGCGCTCCATGAGGAACAGAGTCAGGGATAGGAGATGCCTTTCCCTGCACTGTCAGGAAGTCTTCCAGACAATCATGAAAACCTGATGTGCTGCTTGTAACGTTTGCTTGAGCAAACTCCCTTTCTACCTGGGGGTTCAAATCGTGTCCCGTTGCACCAGAATTTAATCTGTAGGGAGTCTGGGTGGGAGAAATGCTAACTGTATCAGAGCAGGGAATATCCCTGCCGTGGCTGGTTGCAGTGAATCTACTGACTGGAGCTCTGAAGCTCTACACTGGGGAAAAGGGTTGCAGCTGGGAATGTCCCCTGATTTTGCGGGGCCTGGGGTTGGAGAAAACAATTACATAGGTGCGATCACAATCAATAGGGGTAGAAATCAATAGGGGTAGAAATCTTAGCCTCAGGGAAGACCGCTCCTAGGACAGATCCTTCCTCAGCAGGAGGACCCACCCTAGAGCATAATCCCATGGGTGTGCCTCTCCTCTCCTTGTCTGACAAGCATAAGAATATAATATAAATCATTTTGTATGGATACAGTAAGAAATATCTTAAACTTATAGAATTGCTCTCCTAGGGCCATCTCGATCTCAGACTACGGTGCTCAGGCCAGATAGTCTTTCCCACCCCTAGCAGGATCCTAGTCTTGTCGTTACCTTTGCATCATGACAGCATTTGTCTATGATCAAACTCTTAACTTATAGTTAAGAATCGTGGCACTTTGGCCTGGCCCATTTCGCTGCCAGGGTAGCTCACCGCTTGCCCTGGGTCCATTCAGTCCCTCGTTGGGACCCTGCTTTTGGGGTGTTAGGAACTAAGGGCAACTGAGGCTTAAGTCGAGAAAGAAGATGCCCGGGAGTGAATAATATTCAAGGCCAATCCAATCCTAAGTTACAAAGCATAATGTTAATGGTCTTCCTGTATCTATACAAAAAGGATATTACTTTAAGGTAAACTGTTCATAAGGCATAAGGAGAGAAGAAAGGCAATATTTCACTCATACATATAAAATCATAGATTTCTGGGAAACTGATCTTATAAATTAACAAAGTCTGATTAAAGGGAAAGCTGATTATCTGGGTGGGGAGGAGAGCATAGGAAAGACTGTTTACGGATAAACACAATGGAAGTGGAAGTGCTTCAGGAGCACTGTGGTGGGTGTAACCAGATTGATGGGTGTAACCAGATTAATGGGTGTAACCAGATAAAACCTAAGCTTCTTGAAGGACAAAGCAATGTTACCCAACATCTCCCCCTTTTCTGTTTACAAAAACACAAAAACTTGAAGTAGAAAGAGTAACAATTACAAACACAAAAGTCTCATTTGATCACAATTTGAAGAGTTGTTTCTGCAACAGCAACAGGATTATCCTAAAATGTTTGGAGCTATATTCCAGCAGGGTTTGTCTTGTCTTATAGTAGCCCCTTTAGTCCTTATTTTAGGTTTGGTTTTGAGTCCTAGAATTTCCTGAGCTGCTGTTTGTCCACAAAATAGTGTACCATTCCTTCGAGTTTGAGTGAGAGTCTAGCCGGATAGAGTATTCTTGGTAAAGCATTCATTTCAGTGAGTTTTTTCACTGTATCCCACCATTGCTTTCAGGATTGTAGGGTTTCCTCTGATAGGTCTGCTGTGAATCTAAGGGGTTCTCCTTTGTATGTGATTTTCTTCTTTGACCTTTATGCGTGCAGTATTGTGTCTCTATCCACAGCATCCATCATTCTAACTATGATATATCTTGGAGTGTTTTTGTTAGGGTCTCTTTTAGCTGGAACCCTTATGGCTCCTTGAATCTGAATGGCTGCATTGTCCAGCTCTGGAAACTTTTCAGCAATGATTTGTTTAACCATGGTTTTTTCATTGGGATTGTTTCCCTGACCTTCTGGTACTCCAATGATTCTAATTTGTTCCTCTTGGAAACATGTCCTAGGACTCTGATTCAGTCTAGAGCTATTGTGAGTTCTCTTGCCATTGTTTGTTGTTGCCTGTAGGCTTCGTGCAGCTGGTCTTCCAACTCACTGATTCTGTCTTCAGTTGTTGCCATTCTACTGTTGAGGGCACAGATTGAATTTTTAATTTCATCTACCAAATCTTATATTTCTGACATTTCTGTGCATAGCTTTCCAATCTCTGCTCTCATTTCTTCCTGTATTTTCTTGATGGTTTCTCTCATGTCCTCCTTTAATTTACTGGATATCTTTCTCAATGTTTCATTGAGTTCATTGAACATCCTCATTACTTCATATCTGAATTCTTTCTCTGAGAGGTTCCTTAGGTGAGTAGTACCTACTGAAGCTTCTGGACTCTTATCATTGTCCTCCCCTTGTGATGGCGATTTGCATTGTTTCTTCATGTTTGTGTGGTGGTATGGAGACTGAGATGTTACACGAGATTGTTGGTTATGAGTAAATTACCTGTGGCCCAAAATTAGGCCACGCCTTCTTCTACAGAGGCCACACCCACTTCTGAAGAGGTCATGACCCCTAGGGATACCTACTGTGTGGGGAGGTTACAACCTGAGGGAAGAAGAAGACAGTGTTGGGGACGACAGAAGAGGCTCAGTGATGGTGAGCATCCCAGGTCCTAGAGGATGCCTGGGGCACAGACGTGGGGAAAACCAAGTTCCGGGTTCGAGTAAATTCTGATCTGAGGGAGGAAAAAACTGGGCACAGCATTGGGGATGAACAGGAAGGGTGGCATTCTTTTGTTCTTTCTTTTTTAAATTCATTTTATTGAATGACTGTGACAGAGTTACAAACTTTCATGTTTGGGCTACAATCACGCAATGATCAAACACTCATCCCTCCACCAGTGCACATTTCCCACCACCAATATCCCGGTATTCCCTCCCCCTGCCTCCATGGCAGACAATGTTACCCATACTCTCTTTCTACTTTTGGACATTATGGTTTGCAATGCAGATACTGAGAGGTTATCATGTTTGGTCCATTATCTACTTTCAGCACAAACCTCCCATCCCGACTGGCTCCTCAAGCCATCATTTTCTCAGTGATCCCTCCTCTATTCCAGCTGTGTTTCCCCCTTTGCCCAACTTTCCTACACCATCTACTGTCCAATCTTAATCTTAGGAGATGGAACCTGAAAACCTATACCTTTCTTTTCTGGACAATGTAAGTGTGTCACTCTGACATGCTGAGGTCACATTACCGGCCTGGGAGCCAGCCTTAGGAGCTCACCTCATTCTGCCCACTGCATATTGTAGCAGGGGAGGGAGATAGCACATTGAGAGAGAATGAGCAAAAGGAGCTATAAGAAAAGACACACACTGTGGGAGCCTCAGCAGGAAGAAGATTTGATATATCGCATGCAGGGTCAGGTTTATATATCTCAAGAAACAGGAAACAAACTTTTCATGGAAAACAAGGAACAGAGTTTTTTGTGGGAGTATCTAGCACACACTTGGATAAGACTTTAAGATATAGTTTGTCATTTCTTCTTGGTTAGGGACCTTGTTTGCTCAGTCATGCCCTGGACGGGAGAGGAGAGCGGTGGGGAAAAGGGGCTGTTGCTGGAAATCAAAAGGTGAAACTATATGAAGGGGTCTGCTTACCACTTGTCCTTGACGAGTCAAAACTGGGTCCTCTCTCAAGCGTCTCACCCAGAACTGCCCAGAACTGCCCTGCCCTGCCACCTCTGCCCCCAGAGCATCTGAACCCACTCCTCCAACAGGTCTGTGGACCCCTAGTATAGTCTCCCTACATCTACCACTTACAGAATACCTAAAAAACTTCTAACTACAGAACCTCAGAGGCTGTAGGAGTTTCTGTGTCTACACTCCAAATATTAGGTACTAGTTAACCCAGGCCTCACATATCCTTATCTATCAATAAGCCATGGTAAACACTCAAAGAAAACCCCATTGCAGGCAAAAAGATACAACATGGGAAAAACTCCAAAATGCAAAGGTCACAATGGTAAAACAATGAGGAAACTCACCATGCTTAATGATTGAAGTTTCTGGCCCACATTAATGAAACAGTAATAATGAACTCTATAACCTCTCAGACAAGGACTTTAAAATGGAGCGTTTAAGGATGTGTAAGGAGCTCAAAGAAGCAATCTGCTGATAAAATACAAGAGGATACGAGAGGAGAAGTGAGGAAAATACAAACAAAAATACATGCAGAAAAGATAGACCTAAAAAACTTGGTTTATGAAATGAAAAACTCAGTGGAAGACATCAGCAACAGAGTAACAGCTTCTGAGGACAGAATCAGTGAGCTCCAAAATGAGGTGCAGAGAATTTCCAGACAACAGCAAAAAATGGAAATGAGCCTCAAAATAAACCAAAAGATGTCAAAAGAAAATAGGGATGAAGTCAAGAGGAAGAACATAAGAATTATTGGAGTCCCAGAGGGACAGGAAGAAAACCCTGACGATTAAGAAACTGTAAAAACAATAATTGCTAAGATGTTCCCAGAGCTGATGAGCACATGCGATCAGATGCAGGGGTTACGAAGGGTACCAGCTGGAGCAATAGCACAGCGGGTAGGGCGTTTGCCTTGCACGCGGACGACCCGGGTTCGATTCCCAGCATCCCATATGCTCCTGCGAGCACCGCCAGGAGTGATTCCTGAGTGCAAATCCAGGAGTAACCCCTGAGCATCGCTGGGTATGACCCAGAAAGCAAAAAAAAAAAAAAAGGAAAGGAAATCCAAATAAAAAAATACTCCAAGAGGCATCCTGATAAAAATAATGAAAACCTCTAATAGAGATAAAATGCTGAAAACAGCAAGATCAAAGAAAGAAGTTGCTTATAAAGAAATATCATTAAGATTCACAGCAGACCTATCCAATAAAACCCTAAGGGCCTAAAGTCAGTGGTGGGATATAGTGAAAAAAAAAAACTCAACAAAATAAATACCTCACTTAGAATATTTTACTTAGGTAGACTCTCTTTTATATCAGAAGTAACAACACGACTTCACAGGCAAACAACAACTTAGAAACTTCATAGCATCAAAACCATGGTTACAAGAGCAACTAAATGAGCTACTTTAGGACAAGACAAGCCCCTCAAATACACCAAGCTTCGGCAGAAAGATGGGACAAAACACCACAGCAATAATCTCTCTCACTGTCACTGGGCTAAATGTACCAAAGATGGGCTGGAGAGATAGCACAGTGGGTAGGGCGTTTGCCTTGCACTCGGCCGACCCGGTTTCGATTCCCAGCATCCCATATGGTCCCCTGAGCACCGCCAGGAGTAACTCCTGAGTGCAGAGCCAGGAGTAACCTTTGTGCATGGCAAGGTGTGACCCAAAAAGGAAAATAAATAAATAAATAAATAAATGTACCAAAGATGGATTGAAAAATTGAACCCAACATTCCGCTGCCTGCAAGAAACACATATGAACAGAAAGAGCAAGCACAGACTCAAAGTGAAAGGATGTAAAACAATTCTACAAGCAAACAACTCCCTCAAAAAATCAGGAGTGGTCATACTAATATCATATCACATAGACTTCAGACTGAAGAAGGTTACAAGAGATGGTGAAGCTCATTTCTTAATTATCAAAAGATCTGTACATCAGGAAAAATTCACACTCCTAAATTCATACGCACCTAATCAGGAATCAGCAAAATACCATAGCTGGTTCCTTGAGAAAATAAAGAAGATCGATAAAACACTAGCAAGACTCACAAGGAAAAAGAGAGTGATTCCTAATAAACAGAAACAGAAATAAAATGGGGGATATTACAACAGAAACCACAGAAATTCAAAAGATAGTCAGATTACTTTGAGAAGCTTTATGCCACAAAACAGGAGAACCTTGAAGAAATGGGTAAATTCCTGGACTCCTATATCTCCCAAAGCTGACCCAAGAAGACTTGGAATACCTGAATACACCTATCACTATCAAAGAAATTGAAATAGTAATCAACAGTCTCCCAAAAAACAAAAGCCCTGGCCCAGATGGAATCACTAGAGAATTTTTCCAAACCTTCAAATAGGACCTACTCGCAATTCTGTACAAGCTCTTCCAAGAAATTGAAGACAGAGAAACACTTACAAAAAGTTTCTTGAGGTAAATATCACCCTCATACCAAAAGCAGACAGAGACACCACAAAAAAGAGCATTAAAGGCCAATATCCCAGATGAATACAGATGCAAAGATCTTCAACAAAATACTAGCATATAGAGTCCAATGACACATCAAAAAGATCACACACTATGACCAAGTAGGATTCATTTCTGGGGATGCAAAAGGATGGTTTAACATTTGCAAGTCAATGAACATAAACACCATATCTATACAAGGAAAGATAAAACCATATGATCATATCAATAGATTCAGAGAAGACATTGGACAAGATCCAGCACCAATTTATGATAAAAACTCTCAGAAAAATTGGAGTTGAAGGAACTTTCCTCAACATAGTCAACGCCATCTACCAGAAGTGCACATTTTTCTCAATGGGAAAAAAATAAGAGTCTTCCCTCTAAGATCGGGAACAATACAAGGTTTCCCACTCTCACCACTTATATTCAATATAGTACTGGAATTACTTGTCATAGCAGTTATGCAAGAAAAATATATTAAGGGGGTCCAGATAGAAAAGGAAGAAATCAAGTCCTCACTATTTGAAGATAACATGATACTATACTTAGAGGACCCTAAAGCCTCTACCAAGAACCTCCTAGAAACAATAGGTTTGTATAGTAAAGTGTCAGGTTACAAAATCAATACCCAAAAGTCTATGTCTTTTCTATATCAAAATATGGAAGAGAGGAAAGATATTAAAAAAAAATCTCGTTCACAAGTGTCAAAGAAATTAAGTGGCCCTTCTCCCACCGAACCGGACACCCTCCAGCGGGAGACACCTGCAGCAGCTCTGCCTCGGGACAAACCATCACCTCACTGGCCCTTCCATTCCAGGATCCTGGGTGGGAGTGACCCCGGGATGGGATAGGGGTCATAGCCTCCTTGAGGTGGGCGTGGCCTTCTCCAGGGCAGGCGGCCTCTTAAGCAGCTGCAGTTGTATTTCCCAATCCGAGCACTCAGGACTTCCATCCCACCCTTTGTCACCTAATACCAACCAAAAATTTCTGACTACCTGTGCTACAATACAACAATATTCCACTCGCCTACTCCATTTCTAACAAAAGACCAGTATGAAATAAGATGTACAAGCTCAATATTAAAGAGGACCTTCTCTAAAGCTTCATTCGATGTCCGTTATAAAACAAAGAATAATGCCTGACTGAGAAGAAGGTCAGACTCTATAAAGGGAGAAGGGTGACTCCCAGCAACCAACCTTATCCAAAATCCTCTCCCACGATAAGAGGGAACAGTACAGGGTTCTACTTCTAGACAAACAAAACAACATGAAGAAACAGCGCAAATCTCCACTACAAGGAGAATACGAAGAAAAGAATCCCGAATCCTTGACCGAGGTTGTCCACAATTATGCTCTCTTCGATAAAGAATTCCGGGATGAAATGCAGAGGATGTTCAAGGATCTACTCAAAGAATCAATGGAAGAGATATCCAGAAAAATAAAAGAAGAAATGAAAGAAACATTAGAACAGATGGTCGAGAAAATACAGGAAGAAATGAGAACAGAAATAAAAAAGCTACAAAAAGAAGTGTCACAAATAAAGGATTCAGTAGATGAAATTAAAAACTCAGTAAGTGCCCTTAGCAATAGGATAAGTGCAGCTGAAGAGAGGATCAGCGAGCTTGAAGATGAGCAACAGAAACCCCACAAGGAACAACAAGCAATAGGAAAAGACCTCAAAATGGCTCCAAGGAGAATAAGAGACCTAGGGGATGACGCCAAGAGAAACAACTTTAGAATCATTGGAGTACCAGAAGGACAGGGAGACAACCCAAATGACAACCCACAGTCAAAGAAATCATTGCTGAAAATTTCCCAGAGTTAAGGAATGCAGACATCCAGATCCAAGGAGCCAGAAGGGTACCAGCTAAAAGAGACCCGAGTAAAAGCACTCCAAGGCATATCATAGTCAGAACAATGGATGCTGTGGACAGAGACACAATATTACAAGCAGCAAGGTCAAAGACAGAGGTTACATACAAAGGAGCACCCCTTAGATTCACAGCAGACCTATCAGAGGAAACCCACCAAGCCCAAAGGCAATGGTGGGATATAGTGAAAAAACTCAATGAAATGAATGCCTCACTAAGAATACTCTATCCAGCTAAACTCTCACTCAAATTCTATGGAATGATACACCACTTTGTAGATAAACAACAGCTTAGGAACTTCATAGACTCAAAAAGAAACTTAAAAGAAGGACTAAAGGGGCTCCTGTAAGATAAGAAGGGAAACACTTATAAACACAACCAACTCCTATAGAAAGATGGCACAAAACCCCATGACAATAATCTCTCTTAATGTCAATGGTCTAAATGCATCAATCCAGAGACTCAGAGTGGCAAAATGGATCCAGAAACTGAAACCAACATTCTGCTGTCTAGAAGAAACTCATCTGAACAATCAGAGCAAACACAGACTCAAAGCTAAAGGATTGAAAAACAATCCTGCAAGCAAACAGCTCCTTCAAAAAAGCTGGGGTGGCTAAACTAGTATCCGACAACATTAATTTCAGGCTGAAAAAGATTAAAAGGGATAGCGAAGGCCATTTTCTCTTCATCAGGGGATACGTTAAACAGGAAAGAATCACACTCTTAAATGTATATGCACCTAATGAAGGAACAGCTAGATACTTAAAACAACTGCTAACAGATTTTAAGGAGGACATTGCTAGCAACACAATAGTAGCTGGAGACTTCAAAATCACTTTATCACCTCTGGATAGATCAACAAGAACAAAACTCAGCAAGGAAACATTGGCTCTGAATGAAGAAATAGAAGAGAAAGGACTTATAGACCTATACAGGGCTTTACACCCGACAAAGAAAGAATACACATTCTTCTCCAGTGCGCATGGAACATTTTCCAAATTATACCATGTGCTAGGCCACAAAACATAACTCATAACTCAGAACATAACATAAGGATTGCACTGCGCAAGCCTCGGGGGCGGCGTCCCGCGGACACCGGGCAACAAAGCTGATCAGAGTCCCTCTGCTTCTCCCTTTCCCGCTGCCCAAGCCCAGCTGGTCTTCCTCCTTAAATCCACAGGTCAGTTTTGGTGCCGTCTCTCGGACCCGGGACTTTGGATTGCACTGTGCAAGCCCCGGGGACGGCGTCATGCGGATGCCGGGCAACAAAGCTGATCGGAGCCCTCTGCTTCACCCTCGCTCTTCTCCCCACCCAGTCTTTTCTCCCGGGACACATACCAGGTAGCTGTAGGGGTGTGACCACTTTAGAAGTGGGCGTGGCTTTTAAAAAGTGGGAGTGGCCTATTTTCGGCAGGCGGCCGCTTATGCAGCCACAGGTAGTTTACACAAACCAATAAATCTCATCCCTACACATACACAAGAACATGAAGAAACAACGTAAATCTCCGCCACAGGGAGACCACGAAGAAATAACTCCAGAAGCCTCACTAGGTACAAACTACCTTAGGGACCACTCTGACAAGGAATTCAGATATGAAGTCATTAAGATGTTCAATCAACTCGATGAAACAGTCAGACAGATATCCGCTAAACTGAAAGAGGACATGAAAGAAACAATTGATCGCACAATCGACAAAATACAGCAAGAAATGAGAGCCGAAATTGGAAAGCTTCGCACGGAAATGGCACGCATCACAGATTCCCTAGATGAAATCAGCAACTCACTCTCTGCCCTCAAAAATAGAATGACCACAGCTGAGGAAAGAATCAGTGACCTGGAAGATCAGCTGCACCAAGCTAACAAGCAACAACAAACAGTGGAAAAGGACCTCAAAATAGCCTACAGAGAATCAGAGTCCTACGAGACGATTGCAAAAGAAACAACATTAGAATCATTGGACTACCAGAAGCTCAGGGTAACAATCCCAATGAAAAAAAACCATGCTTAAACAAAGCATTGCCGAGAAATTCCCAGAGCTCCACAATACAGCCATTCAGATTCAAGAAGCCCAAAGGGTGCCAGCTAAAAGAGACCCCAACAGAAACACTCCAAGACATATTATAGTTAGAATGATCGATGCTGCCGATAGAGACACAATACTGCAACAAGCAAGGGCAAAGAAGGAAATCACATAAAAAGGAGCACCACTGAGATTCACAGCAGACCTATCAGAGGAAACCCTCCAAGCCCGAAGGCAGTGGCGAGATATAGTCAAAAAACTCACTGAAATGAATGCTTCACCAAGAATACTCTATCCGGCTAAACTCTCACTCAAAATCGAAGGAATGCTACACTATTTTCTAGATAAACAGCAGCTCAGGAACTTCATAGACTCAAAATCAAACCTAAAACAAGGCCTAAAGGGGCTACTATAAGACAAGACAAATCCTACAACCACAACACACCCACACAGAAACATGACACAAAACCCCATAACCATACTCTCTCTCAATGTCAATGGTCTCAATTCACAATTTAAGAGACACAGAGTGGCAAAATGGATACAGAGACAGAACCTAACATTCTGCTGCCTACAAGAAAATCATCTCAACACTCAGAGCAAACATAGACTCAAAGTCAAAGGATGGAAAACAATCCTGCAAGCAAACAGCTCCTGCAAAAAAGCTGGAGTGGCCATACTAGTATCCGACAACATTAATTTCACCTTGAAAAAGACTAGAAGAGACAGTGAAGGCTATTTTCTCTTCATCAAGGGATACGTACAACATGAAGAAATCACACTCTTAAATGTATACGCACCTAATGAGGGAACAGCTAAATATTTAAAACAACTGCTAACAGATTTTAAGGAGGACATCACTACCAACACAATAGTACTTGGAGACTTCAACATTGCCCTATCACCTCTGGACAGATCAACAAGAACAAAACCCAGGAAGGAATCACTTGCTTTGAAAGAAGAAATAGAAGAGAGACGGCTTATAGACCTTTACAGGGCTTTACACCCCAAAAAGAAAGAATACAGAAGTCAGAAGTAAGCCCTGACCATTGCCAAGTGTGCTCAAAAAACAAATAAACAAAAATGTTTTATTTTCAAAAAAAAAAAGAAAGAATACACATTCTCCAGTGCACACGGAACATTTACAAAATAGACCATGTGCTAGGACACAAAACATACCTCAACAGAATCAGGAAGATAGAAATAGTATCAGCCATCTTTTCAGACCATGATGCACTGAGGATAGAAGTGAATCACACACAGACACGGAAAACCAAATAAAACTCCTGGAAGTTAAACAACTCGATGCTGAACAACGAGTGGGTCAGGAATGAAGTCAAGGATGAAATCAAAAGATACTTGGAAACAAATGAGAATGAAGACACGAGCTACCAGAACCTATGGGATGCAGTGAAAGCTGTATTAAGGGAAAAATGTATAGCTCTGCAAGCATATCTTAGGTCTGTAGAAACGATGCACATAAACAACTTGACCTCACAGCTCAAGATCTTAGAAAAGGATCAACAGAAAGAGCCCAAATCGGGCAGAAGGAAAGAGATCATAAACCTTAGAGCAGAAATCAACCAAATGGAAACCAAAGAAACAATCCGAAAGATCAATGAAACAAAGAGTTTGTTCTTCGAGAAAATAAACAAGATAGATAAACCACTAGCAACACTCACAAAGAAACAGAGAGAGAGAACCCTAATAAATAGGATCAGAAATGAGAAGGGGGATATCACAACAGAAACAAAATAAATCCAAAAGATCATCAGAGACTACTTTGAAAGTCTGTATGTCACGAAACAAGAGAACCTAGAAGACATGGACAAATTCCTGGACTCCTATAATCTCCCAAAGCTGAATCAAGAAGATCTGGAGTATCTGAATAGACCTATTAACATCAACGAAATAGAAACTGCAATCAAAAGTCTTCCCAAAAACAAAAGCCCGGGCCCAGATGGATTCACTAGCGATTTTTTTCAAATATTTAAAGAGGACCTGTTGCCAGTCCTTCTCAAGCTTTTCCAGGAAATTGAAAAAAACGAAAACTCCCCCAAACAGTTTCTATAAAGCCCATATCTCCCTAATACCAAAAGGAAACAAAGACACCACGAGAAAAGAAAACTACAGGCCTATATCCCTGATGAACACGGATGCGAAGATTCTCAACAAAATACTAGCAAATAGAATTCAACTACTCATCAAAAAGATCATACACCATGACCAAGTAGGATTCATCCTGAGGATGCAAGGCTGGTTCAACACTTGGAAATCAATCAACATAATCCACCATATCAACAAAAGAAAAGATAAAAATCATATGATCATATCAATAGATGCAGAGAAAGCATTTGACAAGATCCAGCACCCATTTATGATGAAAACCCTAGCGAAAATGGGGATAGAGGGGACATTTCTCAATATGGTTAAAGCCATCTACCACAAGCCTACAGCAAGCATCGTCCTCAATGGCGAGAAACTGAGAGCCTTCCCTCTAAGATCAGGGACGAGACAAGGATGTCCACTCTCTCCGCTGCTGTTCAAATAGTACTAGAGTTACTTGCAATAGCGATTAGGCAAGAAAAAGATATTAGGGGCATCCAGGTAGGAAAGGAAGAAATCAAAGCTCTCACTATTCGCAGACCATATGATACTATACCTAGAGAATCCTAAAACCTCTACCAAGAAACTTCTAGAAACAATAGGCTTGTAGAGTAAAGTGGCAGGCTATAAAATCAATACCCAAAAGTTCATGGCTTTCCTATATACAAATAGTGAAAGAGAAGAAAGTGACATGAAGAAAACAATCCCATTCACAATTGTGCCCCAGAAAATCATGTACCTAGGAATCACTTTAACTAAGGAAGTAAAGGACTATACAAAGAAAACTACAAAACGCTACTTCAGGAAATAAAAGAGGACACGAGGAAATGGAAAAGTATCCCCTGTACATGGATCGGGATAATTAACATTGTCAAAATGGCAATACTTCCCAAAGCACTGTATAAATTCAACGCAATCCCTATTAGGATACCCATGACATTCTTCAAAGAAGTGGAGCAAACACTCCTGAAATTTATATAGAACAATAAACCCCCACGAATAGCTAAAGCAATTCTTGGGAAAAAGAAAATGGGACGAATCCACCTCCCTAACTTCAAACTCTACTACAAGGCAGTAATAATTAAAACAACATGGTACTGAAACAAAGGCAGAGCTGTAGACCAATGGAACAGGGTTGAATATACTGACACCTCCTCCCAAGCATACGAGCATCTAATCTTCGATAAGGGGCAAGAAATGTGAAGTGGAGCAGGGAAAGCCTCTTTAACAAATTATGCTGGCAAAACTGGATGGCTACGTGCAAAAAAATGGACTCAGATCTCTGCCTAACTCCATGTACAAAAGATCTAAGTGGATTAAAGACCTCAACATCAGACTGGAATCTCTAAGATACATTGAGGAAAATGTTGGCAAAACGCTTCATGACATAGAAGCTAATGGTGTCTTCAAAGATGTCACACCGCTGGCCAAGCAAGTGAAAACAGAGATAGACAAATAGGACTATCTTAAACTAAGAAGCTTCTGCACCTCAAAAGAAACAGTGACCAAAATACAAAGACAGTCTACAGAATGGGAAAGGATATTCACCAACTAAACATCTGATAAGGGGTTAATTTCAAGGATATACAAAGTACTGGTTCAACTCCACAAAAAGAAAACATTCAATCCCATCAAAAAATGGGGAGATGAAATGAGTAGAAACTTTCACAAAGAAGAAATCCGAATGGCTAAAAGGCACACGAGAAAATGTTCCACATCATTAATCATCAGGGAGATGCAGATAAAAACTACAATGAGATATCAATTTACACCACAGAGACTGGCCCATATCCACAAGAATAAAAGCAACTGGTGCTGGTGAGGATGTGGTGAGAAAGGGACACTCCTTCACTGTTGGTGGGAATGCCGACTGGTTCAGCCCTTTTGGAAAACAGTATGGTTGTTTCTCAAAAAATTAGAAATTGAGCTCCCATTTGATTCAGCAATACCACTCCTGGGAATATATCCCAGAGAGGCAAAAAAGTATAGTCAAAGTTACATCTGCAATTGCCTGTTTATTCCAGCACTTTTTACAATCGCCAGAATCTGGAAAAAACCTGAGTGCCCGAGAACAGATGACTGGTTAAAGAAACTTTGGTACATTTACACAATGGAGGACTTTGTAGCTTTTAGAAAAGATGAAGTCACGAAATTTACATACAAATGGTACTACATGAAAAGTATCAGGTTAAGTGAAATGACTCAGAAAGAAAGGGATAGACATAGAAAGATTGCATTCATTTGGGGAACATAAAGTAACAAAATAGGAAACTAACACCCAAGAATGGCTGAGATTAGCACCAGGAATTCTACTCCATGACTTGGAGGCCAACCATACATACTAGGGAAAAGGGAGCTCAGATAAAGAGGGGAACTCCAAATAAAGGTGTTGGGAGAACACTCCCAGAATGGGAGAAGCATGCTGAAAGTAGACTATAGACCAAACATAATTGCCACTCAATGTCTCTTTTGCAAACCACAACACCCAAAAGGACAGAGAGAACAGAGGGGAATGCCCTGCCACAGAGCCAGGGTGGGATAGGGGGGATGGGGGGTGGAATGGACACTGGGATGCTTGGTGGTGGGAAGTGGGCACTGGTGGAGGGATGGTATTTGATCATTGTATAATTGGAACCCAAGCACAAAAATGTGTAAGTCTGCAACTGTACATCATGATGTCTCACTATTTAAAAATTTTCTTTAATTAAAAAAACATAACATAATAGAATCAGGATTAAAGAAATAGTATCAACAATCTTTTCAGACTACGATGCACTGAGAATAGAAGTGAATCACACACGGCCACAGAGAACCAAATCAAACACCTGGAAATTAAACAACTCACTGATGAACAACGAGTAGGTCAGGAAGGAAGTCAAGGACGAAATCAAAAGGTACCTGGAAACAAATGAGAATGAAGACACAAGCTACCAGAACTTATGGGATGCAGCGAAAGCCGTAACACGGGGAAAATTTATAGCCCTGCAAGCACTTCTCAGGACGGAAGAAAGGATGCACATAAACAACTTGACATAACAGCTCAAGATCTTAGAAAAGTATCAACAGAAAGAGCCCAAATCGGGCAGAAGGAAAGAGATCATAAACCTTAGAGCAGAAATCCACCAAATGGAAACCAAAGAAACAATCCGAAAGATCAATGAAACAAAGAGTTGGTTCTTCGAGAAAATAAACAAGATAGATAAACCACTAGCAAGACTCACAAAGAAAGAGAGAGATACCTAATAAACCGAATCAGAAATGAGAAGAGGTATATCACAACAGAAACCAAAGAAATTCAAAAGAACAGCAGAGACTACTTTGAAAGTCTGTATGCCACGAAACAAGAGAACCTAAAAGAAATGGATAAATTCCTGGATTCCTATAATCTCTCAGAGCTGAGTCAAGAAGATATAGAGTACCTGAATAGACCTATTACCATCAAGGAAATTGAAATTGTAATCAAAAGTCTTCCCCAAAACAAAAGCCCAGGTCCAGGTGGATTCACTAGCGATTTTTTCCAAACATTTAAACAGGACATATTGCCAGTTTTTCTCAAGCTTTTCCAGGAAATTGAAAAAACAGAAACTCTTCCAAATAGTTTCTATGAAGCCCATATCTCTCTAATAACAAAAGGAAACAAAGACACCACAAAAAAAGAAAACTACAGGCTGATATCCCTGATGAACACGGATGCGAAGATTCTGAACAAAATACTAGCAAATAGAATTCAACAACTAATCAAAAAGATCATACACCATGACCAATTGGGATTCATCCAGGGGGTACAAGGGTGGTTTAACATTCGGAAATCAATCGAAATAATTCATCATATCAACAAAAGAAAAGATAAAAATTATATGATCATATTGAGAGATGCAGAAAAAGCATTTGACAAGATCTAGCACCAGTTTATCATGAAAACCCTCGCGAAATTGGGGATAAAGGGGACTTTCCTCAATATAGTCAAAGCCATCTACCACAAGCCTAAAGCAAGCATCATCCTCAATGGGCAAAAACTGAGAGCCTTCCCCCTAAGATCAGGGACGAGACAAGGATGCCCACTCTCTCCACTACTGTTCAATATAGTACTGGAAGTACTTGCAATAGCGATTAGGCAAGAAAAAGTTATTAAGGGCATTTAGGTAGAAAAGGAAGAAATCAAGCTCTCACTATTCGCAGATGATATAATACTATACTTAGAGAACCCTAAAACCTCTACCAAGAAACTCCTAGAAATGATACACTTGTGGAGTAAAGTTGCAGGCTATAAAATCATTACTCAAAACTCCATGGCTTTCCTACACGCAAATAGTGAAAGAGAAGAAAATGACATGAAGAAAACAATCCCGTTCACAATTGTACCCCAGAAAATCAACTACCTAGCTATTAGCTTAACTAAGGAAGTAAAGAACCTGTACAAAGAAAACTACAGGAAATAAAAGAGGACGTGAGGAAATGGAAAAATATCCCCTGTTCATGGATCGGGACAATTAACATTGTTAAAATGGCAATACTTCCCGAAGCACTGTACAAATTCAGTGCGATCCCTATAAGTATACCCATGACATTCTTCAAATAAATGGAGCAAACACTCTTGAAATTTGTATGGAACAATAAGTCCCCACAAATAGCTAAAGCAATTCTTGGGAAAAAGGAAATGGGAGGAATTAACCTCCTAACCTCAAACTCTACTAGAAAGCAGTAAGAATTAAAACAGCATGGTACTGGAACAATGGCAGTGCTGCAGACCTATGGAACAGAGCTGAATATACTGACATCTTCTCTCAAATATATGATCATATAATCTGTGACAAAGGAGCAAGAAATGTGAAGTGGAGTAAGGAAAGCCTTTTTAACAAATGGTACGGCAAAACTGCAAAAACCTGGGCTCAGATCTCTGCCTAATACCATGTACAAAAGTAAGATCAAAATGGATCAAAGACCTCTACATCAGACTGGAATCCATAAGGTATATTGAAGAAAAAGTTGGCAAAACCCTCCATGACATTGAAGCTAATGATGTCTTCAAAGATGACACGCCACTGGCCAAGCAAGTGAAAACAGAGATCGACAAATGAGACTATCTTAAACTAAGAAGCTTCTGCAGCTCAAAAGACACAGTGACCAAAATGAAAAGACAGTCTACAGAATGGGAAAGGATATTCGCTGAATACATATCCGACAAGGGGTTGATATCAAGGATATAAAAAGTGCTGGTTGAACTCCACAAGAAGAAAACATCCAACCCTATCAGAAAGTTGGGCGATGAAATGAACAGAAACTTTCTCAAAGAAGAAATCCAAATGGCTAAAAGACACATGATGAAATGCTCTACATCATTAATCTTCAGGGAGATGCAGATCAAAACAACAATCAGATATCATTTCACACCACAGAGACTGCCCCACATCCAAAAGAACAAAAGCAACCTGTGTTGTCACGGATGTGGCGAGAAAGGAACCCTCCTTCACTGCTGGTGGGAATGCTGACTGGTTCAACCCTTTAGGAAAACAGTATGGACGATTCTCAAAAAATTAGAAATTGAGCTCCCATTTGACCCAGCAATACCACTCCTGGGAATATACCCCGAAGAGGCAAAAAAATATAGTCGAAGTGAAATATGCACTTATTTGTTCATTGCAGCACTCTTTATAATAGCCAGAATCTGGAAAAAACCTGAGTGCCCGAGAACAGATGACTGGTTAAAGAAACTTTGGTACATCTACACAATGGAGTATTATGTAGCTGTCAGAATGGATGAAGTCATGAAATTTACATACAAGTGGTACTACATGCAAAATATCATGCTAAGCGAAATGAGCCAGAAAGAGAGGGATAGACATAGAAAGATTGCATTCATTTGGGTAACATAAAGTTACAAAATAAGAGACTAACACCCAAGAACAGCTGTGATAAATACCAGGAGGTTCAATCCATGTCTTCTAGGCCAGCTGCGCACTCTAGGGGTAAAGGCAGCTCAGATGGAGAAGGGAGCACCAAATAAAGGGTGCTGGGAAGATCTGCCTAGGACAGGAGATGCATGCTGAAAGTAGACTCTGGACCGAACATGATTGCCACCCAATGCCTCTTCTGGAAACCACAGTATCCAAATGAAGAGAACAAAAGGGAGTGCCCTGCCACAGAGGCAGAGTGGGAAGAGGGATGGGGGGTGGGAGGGATACTGGGATTGGTAGGGGTGGAAAATTGGCACTGGTGGTGGGATGGGTACTCGATCATTGTATAACTGAAACCGAAACACAAAAACTTGTATCTCATGGTGTTTCAATAATAAAAAAAGAAAAAAGAAAGAAAATTAAGTACCTTGGAATCAGCTTAACTAAAGAGGTAAAGGATCTATAAAAGAAAACTACAAAACACTACTTCAAGAAATAAAGGAGGACACTAGGAATTGTAGACACATACCCTGCTCTTTTATTGTGAGTATTATCATCGTCAAAATGGTAATACTCCCCAAAACATTATACAGATTCTATGCAATCCCTATAAGAATATCCATGACATTTTTCAAAGAAATAAACAAAACACTCCTGATATTCATATGGAACAATAAACCCCCATGAATAGCAAAAACAATCATTGGGAAAAAGAAGATGGGTGGCATCACTTCCCCAATTTCAAACTGTACTACAAAGCAGTAGTAATTAAGGCAGCATGGTTTTGGAATAGAAACATACCTGCAGACTAATGGAATAGAGTTGAATATTATAACACATTTTCTCAAGTATATGATCACTTAATCTTTAATCACGGAGCAAGAAATGTGAAGTGGAGCAAGGAAAGCCTCTTCAACGAGTGGTGCTGGGAACACCTGACAACTACATGCAAAAAATGAACTCAGATCTCTGTCTAACGCCAAGCACATAAGTCAAATCCAAATGAATTAAAGATCTCAATACTGGACCTAAATTCATAAGACACAAAGAGGGAAATATAGGCAGAACCCTCAGTGATATTGAAGCTAAAGTTGTCCTCAAGGATGAAACATCACTAACCAAGCAAGTGGAAACAAATATAAACAAATGAGGTCACATTAGATTAAGAAGCTTCTGCACCTGAAAAGAAGCAGTGACCAAAATACAGAGAGAGCCCATGGAATGGGACAAATTATTTACCTGATATGCATCAGATAGGGGCTTAATATCCAGGATATACAAGAAAAAACCTCCAACCCATCAAAAATGGGGAGAAGAAATGAACAGAAACTTTCTCAAAAAAGAAATTCAAATGGCCAAGGGCACATGAAAAATTGCTCTTTATGCTAATCATCAGGGAGATATAAATTAAAACAACAATGAAATATATTTCACACAACAGAGATTGGCACACACCAAAAAGAACAAAGAACAACCATTGCTAGCACAGATGCAGAGAAAAAGGGACTGCCATTCATTGTTGGTGGGGATGCCGACTGGTGCAGTCTTTTTGAAAAACAATATGAATATTACTCCAAAAAGTAGAAATTGAGATCCCATATGAGCGATAGCACAATGGTAGGGCGTTTGCCTTGCATGCAGCCAACATGGCCCACCCGAGTTCGATTCTTCCACCCCCTCAGAGAGCCCGGCAAGCTACCGAGAGTATCTCGCCCGCACGTAGAGCCTGGCAAGCTACCTGTGTTGTATTCGATATGCTAAACACAGTAACAACAAAGTCTCCAATGGAGACGTTACTGGGCCCGCTCAAGCAAAATCGATGAACAACGGGAGGACAGTGACAGTCCAAACTTATGACCCAACAAAACCACTTCTGGGAATATATCCCTGAGATGCAAAAAATTACAGTAGAAATCATATCTCCATTTGTATGTGTATTTTAACACTTTACAATAGCCATAATCTGTAAAAAACCTGAGTGTCCGAGAACAGACAACAGGTTAAAGTAACTTTGCTATATCTACACAATGGGATATTATTCAGCTGTCAGAAGAGATAAAATCATGAAATTTGCATATAAGTGGATGGACATGGAAAGTATCATGCTCCTTGAAATTGGTCAGAAAGAGAGGGACAGACATAGAGTGACTGCACTCATTTGTGGAATATAAAGTAACATAATAGGAGACTAATACCTAAGGACAGCAGAGATAAGGGCCAGGATGATTGAACCATGGCTTGGAAGCCGGCCTCACATGCTGGGAGAAAAGGCAGCTGGGATAGAGAAGGGACAACTAAGTAAATGATCATTGGAGGAATTGCTTGGGATGGGATATGTGTAAAGTAGAAAGTAGACTATGGACCAAACATGATGATCTCTTAGTACCTGTATTACAAACCATAACACCCAAAAGGAGAGAGATTCAGAAGGAATGTGCCTTCTACAGAGGCACGGGGTAAGATTGGGTTGGGATGGTGAGAGGGATACTGGGAACATTGTTGGTAGGGTATGGGCAAGGTGGAGAGATGAGTGCTGGATCATTTTATGACTGAAACATAATTATGAAAATTTGTAAGTCTGTAACTGTATCTCATGGTGATTCGATAAAAAAGCAGCAGAAAAAATGTCAGAGGGCGCCATCCTCAAGCCCAACTGTTCCGCAATTGTTTCTTGCAATGTCCCACAAGGGTGAATATGGTACCAACCAAAAAACAAAACAAAATATGTGCTGAGTGTTAGGGAACATTAGTCAACCCATGTTTACTCATAGAGTTCAACTCATAGAGTTTCTTCCTTAGAATATAAATGAAAAAAGAAAAACAGAGAAGGATAGAATAACATCTATGGCATAACTTACTGCTCTATCATAAATTATGAGAATTTTATTCATGACCTTTTCTTACTAATAATTTCATCTTTTATTTGGAAACTTAACTCGAGCTACCTCAAAAACTTCACATAGCAATTTATATTGTAGGATGTCCACCAGGTCTCAAATCAGCTGCCTTTTTGAGTTTTAAAAACAAAACAATAAACAGGGCAGGAGAGATAATTAGTACAGCTGGCTGGGCACTTGTTATGCATGTAGCTGACTTGAGTTTGATTCCGGCCATATAAAAGAAAACAAATAAAAAAATAAAATTTAGTGGGAAAATATTGAGATGTTTGGTCAGTTTTTCTAGTTTATTGTGTCTGAATTATCTTTTTTTATTTTTTTATTTTTTTAAATGTAGGATTACTGCTATTTATTCAGCCACTGATTAGCTGAATGAATTGTGCATGAACTCCATTTTACTTTTTTTCATTTTTTATAATTTTATTTATTGAATTACCGTGAGAACAGTTACAAAGCTTTCAGGTCTAAGTCTCAGTCATACAATGAAACACCCTTACCATCACCAGTGCCCATTCTCCACCACCAAAAACCCTAGTATACCCCCATCCCACACCCTCCCCCTACCTGTGGGGCAGATGATTTCCACATTACTCTCACTCTACTTTGATCACATTCAATATTTCGACACCAGATCCACCATTATTATTTGAGATTTTACCAGAACACTCAGATCTGCTGAAAAGGAAACAGTAGACAATTTGTGTTCTATTGCTGGTTATGAATGGTTATGAATAACATATGATGTCGCGTGGCTATAGTTGGGTTATGTGATTTTGAAATTCTGAAATTTTAACACTTAAATCTGGAGGGATTTCTGCCAAAAGCCACTGGGTTTTGAGATTTGCTCCTGAGTCTCGGAGATAATGGCCATTGAGCAGCTTGAACAGGAGCCAGAGAGGCCATTCATGGGCGATGACTTGGGGTCTCGTTGGGGTGGGGAGGACAGGCCCGGCTCCACCCCCATCCTGTGAGGCACAACAAGTCTTGTTACTGTGGACCCAGACCTGACTGTCCAATGGCCTCTGGAGGATGATGGCCACCGATCCGCTAAGGGGGAGCAGGTGGAGGGACAACACCCTTTCCCCCCTGGGGTGGCCTGGCAACAGTAACCTACTGCGTGGGTTCGGATGCATTTCTGCCAAAAGCTGCTGGGTTTCGAGATTTGTTTCTGAGTCTTTGGGATAAAGGCCATTAAGCGGCTTGATCAGGAGCCAGAGGGGCCGTTTGTGGGAGATCACTTGGGGTCTCCTTGGGGTGGGGAGGACAGGCCCGGCTCCCTCCCCCCCCCCCCCCAACCTGCAAGGCCCAACAAGTTTCGTCACTGCGGACCCAAGCCTGACTGTCCAATGGCCTCCGGCGGATGACAGCCACCGAGCTGCCAGGGGGAAGCAGGCAGAGGGACAGCACCCTTTCCCCCCTGGGGTGGCCCGGTGATAGTAACCTACTGCGTGGTCCGGATGCATTTCTGCCAAAAACTACTGGATTTCGAGATTTGTTTCTGAGTCTCTGGGATCATGGCCATTAAGCAGCTTGATCCAGAGCCAGAGAGGCTGTTCGTGGGCGATGACTTGGGGTCTCATTGGGGTGGGGAGGACAGGCCCGGCTCCCCCCACATCCCGCGAGTCCCAACAAGTTTCATCACTGCGGGCCCAAGCCTGACTGTCCAGTGGCCTCTGGAGGATGACTGCCACTGAGCCACCAAGAGGGAGCAGGTGGAGTGACAACACCCTTTCCTCCCTGGGGTGTCCCGGCGAAAATAACGAACTGCGGGGTCTGGACGCAGTTCTGCCAAAAGCCACTTGGTTTCGAGGTTTATTTCTTAGTCTCTGGGATCATGGCTGTTAAGCAGCTTGATCAGGAGCTAGAGAGGCTGTTCGTGGGCCATGACTTGGGGTCTCGTTGAGGTTGTGAGGACAGGACCGCTCCCCCCATCCCGTGAGACCCTGCATGTCTTGTTACTGGGGGCCCAAACCTGACTGTCCGATGGCCTCTGAAGAATGGCGGCCACTGGGCGGCCAGGGGGAACAGGCCAAGGCACGAAACTTATTTCCACCTGGGGTGGCCCAGCACTGTTAACCTACTGCAGGGACCAGACACATTTCTGCCAAAAGCCGCTGGGTTTCCAGATTTGTTTCTGAGTCTCTGGGATCAGGGCTATTAAGCAGTTCAATCAAGAACCAGAGAGGCAATGCCTCCAATTATATAGCTGAGCCAGAGGTGGTTTGTGGGTGTGTTTCCCACATACCTAACATTTGGCCGTTTACTTTCTTGGTAAACTTTGCCCCAAGTTTTTGGGATCTGGCCAAAGGCACAGCAGCAATTTGGGGGTATCTGAAAGTCTGAAGGCGCCATCAGGCTGCTGATGCACTCGCCTCACAGGTACAGATTGACCTGCTGGCGGCACCATACCCCCTGAATTATCTTTTTAAGAATATTTTTTCCTCAGCATCTATCTTTAATCCTTAAACTCTGTGTATATATCTAGAAAACATCCATGAGACCCAACCACTTACAATAGACTACTCATTGTAGTGTATGTAGATAAAATAAGGGGAAAATTTCTTCTTGAGACATGTTTTTGTAGCATAGTATTTATAGGCAAACCATTCCTTCAAATTATGGCTGTTCTTCCTGTATCTCTGCTGATCTTAAAAATATCTTATTAATTTTTCTTGGCCTGCATTGGCTATTTGAGTAATATGTTAACTTTGTTTTGTAAAATAGAAATACTATATTTTTATTATTTAGGAGTACCTGGCCCCCTGGCGCCGTGTAATCCCATCAGCGGCCAAGACTCAGAGACTATAAAATCCAGATCCCGGATGAGAGCAGTGCAGTCTCTGCCCCCGCGCCTGGGTGTTCCTTCCCGGAGTCCCTTGGAGGGGAACGGGTTGAGCTTTCCTCCCCGCCCCGACCAGGGCTCCGGCAGCCGAAGACCTCCAGGACCAGCCACCACCATGCTGAGACCACTCTCCGCACACCTGAAGGTACTGGCAGAGGGACAAAGCCACGCGGGTTCCGGGGCCAAGACCTCCAAGCCTACTCGAATTGGAGTCAAGCATCTTCCACCCAGATCCTCCAAATTCCAGTAGGCGGGGGTCACACCCACCACCTGGCCCCCTGGCGCCGTGTAATCCCATCAGCGGCCAAGACTCAGAGACTATAAAATCCAGATCCCGGAACCGCGCGGCTGCATTCGCGGCCGCGCGACATCTTAACAGAACTTTTTTTTTTTTTTATGACATCTTATTGTCTTATTTCTACTTTGGACAAACTTGCAGGCTATCGAATGTAGCCTGCCCACAGGGCAGAGTCTGGCAAACTCCCCGTGGCGTACCAAATATGCCAAATACCAGTAACAATGATGGGTCTCATTCTCCTAAATAGCCTTGAATATAATTTCAGGGCTAGGATGAAAGAGACGTTACTGGGGCCTGCTCGAGGCAATTGACGAATAACTGTTATTTATTTAGTCATTGATTAAGATAATTGAATTGGGCACAAACACCACATTACTTTTTTTATTCAGAATGTTAATTTAAGTTTATTATTACTTTTCCCCTTTTTGTTGATTCACTGTGAGATACAATTACAAAGCTTTGATGTTTAAACTTCCGCCATACAATCATCAAACACTCATCCTTTCACCAGTGCACATTTTCACCACTAAAATCCCCAGTATTCCCCACCCACCACGTTCCAACCCTTCCCCTTGCCTGTGTGGCAGACAATTTTCCCCATACTCTCTCTCTACTTTGGTTACATTTGATATTTCAACACCAGTCCCAATACCACTCAAACCTGCTGAAAAGGCAATGCTAGACGATTTGCTTTATATTTCTTGTTATGTATAATAAAAATATAATATCCAGGAAACTCTGTGTCATTATCTTCTGGGAGATTTAGTTTATAGTCTCTGGGTCTTGGCCATTGATGAGATTACATGGTGCCACGGGCAGTTTGTGTGAGTGACTGCCAAGCTACTGGAAAACTGGGAACCTGGGGAAAAGAAACCCAGAACTAATTCAAGCAGGCTTGGAGATCTCAGTCATGGGTTCCTGCTTACCTCCGCTCTACCGGCCCTAACTGTCTTTTGATCTCTTTCAAGATTTATGGGTCTCTGAAATAGGGCTAATAAATGAACTTATATAGCTGAGCTGGAGGTGGTTTCTAGGTGTGTCTCCCACATACCTAACTTTTGGCTGTTTAATTTTCTGATGAACTTGACCCCAAGTCGTTGGGGTCTGGCCAAAGCCACAGCAGCAATTTTAGGGTATCTGGAAGTCTGAAGGCACCATCGGGCTGCTGATGCACTTGCCCCGCAGCTACAGGTTGACCTTCTCAAAGCACCATAACCTGTAGAAATACTTTTTATATCAGTTAAGTTTCTGCATGTTTTAAGTTCCAAGAGGTCTCTTCTTCCTTAGAACAGAATTTAACAACAAATTTCTCATCAGTTTCAGAGATGAACTAGTCCTTCTCAGGAGCAAAGTTAAGCAAGAAATGAGAGGGAAACTTGACTGTCTTTCTGCCATTCTGTCCCTGTGACACACTGCTTTCCAAGTGTGCTTTACTGGTTTTCTTTGAAGAGATTCCCATGAGTAAGCAACCACTCTAAGTTTCAATAGTAACTATTTAAAGAAAGCTCTAGAGAATAAAATTGGTTTAAGAATGGCTACCACATTGGATTTTACCAATAAATGTTCTTCATAATTGGATATGTAATTAAAAAGAGCCTAAAATACCAAGATTGGCAAAACGAAATACAAAATAATTATGCAGATTCCAAGCATAAAATAGAATTGGCAGATAGTTCTATAATTGAACTAATGCCTCTAAATTTTTGAAGCAAATTCAGTGACCTAAAATTGTCTCATATTGAAAAATATTTTATGTCTATTGTTCATTTTTATGTCGCCTTTGAGGAAATTTCTGTTAGCCTCCTCTCTCCATTTTGGATACAGTTTATTCTGTTTCTATTTTAAGCTTCGAATGTGCTTTATATATCTTGAATATTATTCCATTGTTTGATGTGTGATTTAAAAATGTTTTCTACTAATTAATAGGATGTCTTTTTATTTTAGGTCTCATTTATTTTATAGAAGAAAACCTTTTAATATAATGCATAATCATTTTTTTCATTTCATTTTTCATTTCATCATCCTGTTAATCGTCGATTGCCTCGAGCAGGCCCCAGTAACGTCTCTTTCATCCTAGCCCTGAGATTATATTCACGGCTCTTTAGGAGAATGAGACCCATCATTGTTACTGGTATTTGGCATATTTGGTACGCCACGGGGAGTTTGCCAGACTCTGCCCTGTGGGCAGGCTACATTCTATTCATTTTTAAATTTCTTTAAAAAATTTCTTTGCCAATTAAGTTGAATCATTGGTAACTCCTCTGAGTTCAAGATTTTAGAGGGTTCTGCTTATGTATTTTATGTATTTTATGAGGCAGGATTGATATTGAGGTCTTTAATTCATTTTGAGTTTATTTGATGTATTGTGTGAGGTAGGGGTATACATTAATGTTTTTTATGTGGTTAACTAGTTTTTCAGAAGCATTGTTAAAGAGGTTACTTAGTACACCCAATTCATATGTAATATATTAACTGTTCATATATTTGAGGGCTTATCTCTGGCCTCTCAATCCTACATATTTCTTTTATCTAAGAATCTGTGTTTATTTAAAATCACTGATTACCAGGGAAATGTAAATTAAAATGACAATGAGATATAACCTCACACCAGTAAGAATGACCTATATGAAAAACAAAAAATAAGTGCTGGCAGGAATATGTTGAAAAAGAAACTTTCATTTATGTTTGCTAAAATTGTTGCATAGTTCATCCGTTTTGGAACGTGATTAAGAGATTCCTCAACTTATTACAAATAGAACTTTCATATGGCCCTCATTCAATTTTACTCCTGAGAATATAAACCAAGGACAGAAAAATATTACTTATAAAATATATATGTACACCTCTGTTCATTACAACACTTTTTACAAAAGCCATGATCTGGAAAGAAACCCAAGTGCTCAACAACAGAAAGTCGATAAAGAAATTATGGCATATCTACAAAATTACATAATATATAGCTATGATAAAAATATGAAATTTTATAGTTTGCTGCAACTTGGAAGAAATTAGAGGTTACTATTTTGAGTGAAGTCAGAAAGTAAATGATAAATATCAGATGCAAGGTATTATTTATATGTGGAATATAAAGAAACAAAAAATGGATTAGACCATTGCCAATAGCAACAAAACCTGAAGCATGATCAGTAGAACATGGAACTGAGGAGATTGGAGTGAGGAGGAACCATGAGGAAATGGTCTCGAAGAATTTTGTAACACTGGTTACATAATTATAGATATAGTACTCTGAAACTATAAAATAACGACTTTGATACTGTTGTGAACTCTGATATCTTGATTGAAAAAATTAAAATTCTATCATAGATTTTCAGCACTGCAGTGTGTACCAACTCCCCCCCTCGAAATGTTGCCATAGAAATAGTAAAGCATGTAAGGTGCTTGCCTTGTAAGTAACTGACCTCTATTTATTATGTAGCACCATATATGATTCCCCAAACCCTACCAGCAGTGGAAACCTAAAACATAAACAAAACTTTAAACAGACTGTATCTAACATCTTGATTCAGTTTGAGGTAGAGTCTGGGCATTGGTGTTGAAGTTATGCTATACATTGACTGGAACGATAGCACAGCAAGTAGGATCTTTGCCTTGTACACGGCCAACCCTGGTTTGATTCCTCTGTCCCTCTCGGAGAGCTCAGCAAGCTACCAAGAGTATCCTACCTGCATGGCAGAGCCTGGCAAGTTCCTTGTGGCGTATTAGATATGCCAAAACCAGTAACAACAAGTCTCACAATGGAGAAGTTACTGGTGCCAGCTCTAGCAAATTGATGAACAACAGGAGGACAGTGCTTCAGTGCTACAGTGTTCCTAGATATGCAGCCAATTTTAAGAATTATTAGTCTAAGAGACCACTAAGAATTCTTCTGATTCAGATATACAATGATTCTTCATTTCATGGAAGAATTTATATATTTTATTGTGGTATGTTTTATTTGAAAGAGTTGAAAGGTTATATTGTAGAACTGATAAGGAAAAATAAACATCGTACATAACTAATCTTTAATAATATATTATAGACATATTTTTTGAAAAGAGATGGGATCTAGTTATCAGAATTACTGATTGTCAGAAGATCATGAGTATTTCTGAACTGTGTAGGCCAAAGCGGAACTATATTCTACATCAAGGAGGATTTTAGTGATAATAGGACCACACAATGAAGTCAGCATTAGGCTGTTGGCAGTCAGGGAGCAAAGGATGACAGCTGAAGCTAGAAAATACCTGAATAGGGCTGAAGAGAATTCTAGAAGTGGAAATGCAGTTGATTGCATCAATAGATCAAATGTAGAAGTACAGTTTTTGCCTCTGACATGATCCTCTAATCAGTGTTTTAATGAATATTTATTACCTTTTTGTTTAAAATATATCAAATTTCCATAACAATGGTTATTAGAATATTTAGAAGTTTCAGATCAATATTCTCAGAATATAAGGCACCTAAGAACAAAACACAGGCTTAGCAGAAGCACTCTGTAATAAAACTGTACTAGATTGGAACAATTCTTTGGTAATACAGATAACATAACCTTTTGGATTTCACATGACAATCAACCCTTACTTTATATATACACCTAGAAATTTGAAAATAATACTAGATAAACAAACTGCTATGGAGAAATGACTGAAAAAACAGATGTGGTGTAACAGAGACTGGTCCACATCCAAAGGAACAAAAGCGACCGGTGGCGGGGCAGTTGTGGGGACAAAGAGACTCTCTTTCACTGCTGGTGGGAATGACGACTGGTCCAGCTCTTTCGGAAAACAGTATGGACACTTCTCAAAAATTTAGAAATTGAGCTCCCATTTGACCCACCGATACAACTTCTGGGAATATTTCCCAGATATGCAAAAAAGTATAGTTAAAATGACATCTGAACTTATATGCTCATTGCAGCACTGTTTACAACAGCCAAAATCTGGAAAAAATACCTGAGGGCCTGAGAACAGATGACTGGTTTAAGAAACTTTGGTACATATATACAGTGGAATACTATGTAGCTGTTAGAAAAGATGAAGTCATGAAATTTGCATATAGGTGGATCAACACATGGAAAGTATCATGTTAAGTGAAATAAATGAATAAATAAATAAAATCATGTTAAGAAAGGGAGGGACAGACATGGAAAGACTGTACTCATTTGTAGAATATAAAGTAACAGAATGAGAGACTAACACCAAGGAATAGTAGAGATAAGTACTAGGAGAATTACTCCACAGTTAGAAGCTGGCCTCACATGCTGAGGGAAAAGGCAGCTCAGATAGAGAAGGGACCAACAAGTAAAGGGTGCTAGAATGGCCCGCTTGGGATGTGAGATGCGGAATGAAAGTAGACTATAGATTGAACAAGATGGCCACTTAATACCTCTATTGCAAACCACAATACCCAAAAGGAGAGAGAGAACAAAAGGGAATGCCCTGCCACAGAGGTGGGGTGGGGTGGATTGGGTGAGTGGGAGATGGTGGGAGGGATTCTGGGACCATTGTATGACTGAAATGCAAGGACGAAAGTATGTAAGTCTGTAACTGTACCTCACGTTCATTCACTAATAAAAAATTTAAAAACTAAATGGAAAAAAGATGTAGTGTAAAGTCATAATGATCTTCCATAATAGGCACAATACAGGGGAAAGGCATGAGTTGGGCAACAATGTAATTCTGACTTAGAATCTACTACACTAACTTTTCTTAATTCTCTGAATCCTGACTTTCAGTCTCTTATGTTTTTCTCTTGTCTAATCTTACTCTTGCCCCCATTCAAACCCTTCCCATTTAGCAACATTTTTTCAGAACACTTTTTAAACTCTTCTTTCTTTCTTTTGGATCCCCTATAGTTATTTCTCTCTATTGTTATCTTTCCTACAAACCATCGTTTATTCACCACATGATCCTAGATAGACAAAGCTGAAAAGGACCTAAGAAATTATGCAAATTGTCCAGTGCTGTCAGTGAGGAAACTGAGGTTTATACTTATTAAATGCTGCTGTAAGCCTACCCCTGAATAAGCCTAAGTTACATCTAAGCTATAGTTTATTTTCAAATTATTATTTTGAGATGTTGTTAATTTAAAAAATGAAACTGCTTATATGTTTGAAGTGGGCAATGCAACCACAGTTTACTGACTATCGAAGTGCCAATATATCTCCATGACAGACCTTTTCAGTGCACTCATTCCAACTTAGGTTAACTCAGTTCTAACCCTGTCAGAGATTGAGAGTTCTGTTCACTTGACACTGTCTATATCCTTGTTTTGTTCTTTATATACTACCACCTATGTGAAGATTATTCAATATTTACCATTCTTCTAAATTATTTCTTTCTTTTCCTTTTTTGGGCTTTTTTGGTGTGGCACGCCCAACAGTGCTCAGGGCTTACTCCTGACTCTATGCTCAGGGATCACATCAGGTAGGGTTGGGGGAACACATGGGGTGCCAGGGATAGAATTCTGGTTAGCTATGTGCAAGACAAATGCCCTACCCATTTTACTATCTCTCCAGACCCTTAGAACTTATTTCACTTAGCAAGACTCCTCCAGCAACTTTATCCATATTATAACAAAAAGAAATGTTTGATCTTTTCAAATAATCATGTAGCAATCCATTGTGTATATATACTTCAAATTCTTTTATTTTGTGGGAAGGGTCAATATGATACTGACTGGAGTGATAGCACAGCGGTAGGGCATTTGTCTTGCACGCCGCCAACATGGCCGACCGGAGATCGATTCCTCCACCCCTCTTGGAGAGCCCAGCAAGCTACCGAGAGTATTTCGCCTGCACTGCAGAGCCTGGCCAGCTACCCATGATGTATTCAATATGCCAAACACAGTAACAACAAATTCTCCAATGGAGACATTACTGGGCCCACTCTAGCAAATCGATGAACAACAGGAGGACAGTGACAGTGAAAGTGATGACAGACATCAAGGAATGGAATACATCTGAGTATATGAGTCATATATTTACTATTTTGATAAGTCCTCATGATCTTCTCCATATAGACCAAATTAGTTTCATTCAGAGCAAGAGTGAATGAGAGTTCGAAAAAGGAATACTTCACATCTCTGACAGCACAGATTGTTTTTGGCCTTTTGGTATAGGCCATTCTCACTGGTGTGATATATCATAGCTACTCTCACTGAGGTGATATCTCATAGTTATTTTGATTTATTTTCCCTGACAATCAATGATAATGTACATTTTAAAAATATGGATCAGATCTAGCAGTTCTGTGTGGTTCGTTGAGGAGAAACATTTGGAGATTCTTGGCCCAGTGGTTTGGGTGTGATATTTCAGTGTTAAGACTGGCAGTTTAGTGCTTGCTTACTGTGGTGCCTGAGGGTCACCAGGGCCACACTTAAGGGTGCTCAGTGGACTGCATCTACATGATGCAGAACAAATTTGGGGTCTTATACATGCTAACGATGTAATATACCAGTTGAATTATCTCCCTGGCCAAAATGATTTAAATTTATTTTTCTGGTTCCAGTTGTTTATCAGTATTCTATGGATAAGTGTGTGTCTGTTCAGATACTATCCCTATCTTCTGATGCAGTTGTTAGTTTTGTTGCTATTGAAGATGATTTTTGTGAGTTTTTTTATATATCTAGATATTAGTCTTTTGTCAGCTGTATTGGTGTACAAGTAATTTCTACTTCTCAGCAGGATGTCTTTTTAGTGATAGTTTCTTTTGTAGTGCAGAAGGTTTACTTAGTTTTATGTATTCCTGTTTTTTATACCTTTATTTTCCTTGACAAGAGTTAAATCACTGTAGATAGCATTAAAATCAATATAGTGGAGTGTTTGTTTTGTAGGGGCTTGGCATTCCCCTTGAGGAGGAGAGAGTGGGGTGTGAATGGTCCCGGCAATACTTGGCAAGTGGGGGTTGGGACTGATGGTTCGTTGTTAGGACTTGACATTTCAGTGCTGCTTGTCTAGACCCAGTGGTAATAGGGGTCACTAGGGTTATCCCTGCAGTTGGTAAGCATGACCCACTAAGACCATAGTTAGAAATGCTTAGGGACCACCAGGGCTACACCAGATTTTGGTTGGGGACCTATGCAGGGCTGATGAACAAACTTGGTGCCTTGTGATTAAGGTATATTCTTCAACATTTTTTTTATTTTATTGAATCACCATGAGATAGTTACAAGCTTTCATGTTTGGGTTACAATCACACAATAATCAAACACCCATCTGTCCACCAGTGCACATTCCCCACCACCTATATCCCCGGTATACCCCACCTTTCCCACCTTCCCCCTGCCTCCATGGTAGACAATATTCCACATACTCTCTCTCTACTTTTGGGCATTATGGTTTTCAATACAGACACTGAGAGGTTATCATGTTTGGTCCTTTATCTACTTTTTGCACACATCTCCTATCCTGACCGGCTCCCCAAGGCATCATTTTCTTAGTTATCCTTTCCCTATTCCAGCTGCCTTCTCCCCTTTGCTCATGAGGCAGTCTTCCAGCTATGGAGCAATCTGTCCTGTGTATCTACTATCCTTAGGTGTCAGCCTTATGTTATGTTGTTTTATACTCCACAAATGAGTGCAGTCATTCCATGTCTGTCCCTCTCTTTCTGACTTAGCATGATACTCTCCATGTCTATCCATTTATAAAAGAAAGTTCATGACTTCATCTCTCTAACAGCTACATAGTATTCCATTGTGTAGACATACCAAAGTTTCTTTAACCAGTCATCTGTTCTAGGGCACTTGGGTTGTTTCCAGATTTTGGCTATTGTGAATAGTGCTGCAATGAACATATAGGTACAGATGTCATTTCTACTGTGCTTTTTTGCATCCTCGGGATATATTCCCAGAAGTGGTATTGCAGGGTCAAATGGAAGCTCAATTTCTAGCTTTTAAAGGACTGTTCATATTGTTTTCCAGAAAGGCTGGACTAGTGGGAACTCCTTAAAAAACTAGAAATTGAACTTCCATATGACCCCACTCATTTGTGGAATATGAAATAATATAACACGAGGCTGACACCTAAGGATAGTAGATATATGGGACAGATAGATTGCTCCATAGCTGGAAGCCTGCCTCATGAGCAAAGGCAGCTAGGATAGAGAGGAGATCACTAAGAAAAAGATGGCTGGAGCAATTGGTCAGGATGAGAGATGTGTGCAGAAATTAGATAAAGGACCAACATGATGACCTGTTAGTATCTGTATTGCAAACCATAATGCCCAAAAGTAGAGAGAGATTATAGGGAATCATGTCTACCATGGAAGCAGGTGGAGGGTGGGAAAGGGGGTATACCGGGGATATTGGTGGTGGGGAGTGTGCACTGGTGGAGGGATGGGTGTTTGATCATTGTGTGATTGTAACCTAAACATGAAAGCTTGTAACTATCTCACGATGATTCAATAAATTTTTTTAAAAAAGATGTTTTTAGCTTCAATGTCTTGGAGAGTTCTGCCTACATTTTCTCTATGTACCTTATGGATTCATGTCTGATATTGAGGTCTTTAATCCACTTTGATATGACTTTTGTGCCTGGCATTAGACAGAAGTCAGAGTTCATTTTTTTGAAGGTAGCTATCCAGTTTTCCCAGCATGACTTGATGAAGAGACTCTCCTTGTTCCACTTCACATTTCTCGCTCCTTTGTCAAAGATTAAGTGGTCATATATGTGGGGGTCTGTGACAGAATATTCAACTCTGTTCCATTGGTCTGCAGTACTGTTTCTAGCCTAGTACCATGCTGTCTTAACTACTACTGCTTTGTAGTACAGTTTGAAGTTGGGGAAGGTGATGCCACCCATCTTCTTTTTCCCAAAGATTGTTATAGCTATTCGTGGGGGTTTATTGTTCCATATGAATTTCAGGAGTGTTTTGTATATTTCTTTGAAAAATGTCATGGGTATCCTGATAGGGACCGCATTGAATTTCCCTATCCAAGAGCAGGGGATGTGTCTCCATTTCCTAGTGTCCTCTTTTATTTCTTGATGTAGTGTTTTGTATTTTCCTTGTATAGTTCCTTCACCTATTTGGTTAAGCTGATTCCGAGGTACTTGATTTTCTAAGGTACTATTGTGAACAGTATTGTTTTTTAATGTCTATTTCTTCTCTTTCATTATTTGTATATAAGAAAGCCATGAACTTTTGGGTGTTGATTTTGTAGCCGGTCACTTTACTAAACTGACCTATTGTTTCTAGGAGCTTTTCTGTAGAATCTTTAGGGTTTTTTAAGTATAGCATCATATTTCTATCATATTGTCTGCCAATAGTGATAGTTTGACTTCTTCTTTTCCTATCTGTATTCCCTTGATACCTTTCTCTTGCCTAACTTCAATGGCCAGGACTTACAGCAATATACTGAATAAGAGTAGCGAAAGTGGGCAACTTTGTCTTGTGCCCGATCTTAGATGGAAAGCTTCTGGTATTTCCCCATTGAGAATGATACTTGCCATAGGCTTGTGGTAGATGGCTTTGACTATATTGAGGAAAAGTTCCTTCGATGCCTATATCACTCCTGGTGATAGCACAGTGGTAGGGCGTTTGCCTTGCATGCAACCAACATGGCCGACCCAAGTTTGATTCCTCCGCCACTCTCAGAGAGCCCGGCAAGCTACTGAGAGTATCTCGCCCGCACGGCAGAGCCTGGCAAACTACCCGTTGCATGCATACTTGAGAATAATGTGTATTCAGCTTTTTGAGGATGAAGTGTCCTGTATATATCTACTAAGTCCCTTTCTTCTATTTTTCCCTCAGATGAAGTATGTCCTTGCTAAGCTTGAGTCTGGTTGATCTATCAAGAGGTGGTAAAGCGGTGTTGAAGTCTCCCACTAGTACTGTGTTGCTATCAATGTCTTTCTCCATGTCTATGAGTAGTTGTTTTAAGTACTTTGCTGGTCCCTCATTAGGTACATATACATTTAGTATTGTAAATTCTTCCTGTTGTACAGATTTCTTGATCAATAAGAAATGGCCTTCACTGTTTCTTGTGATATTCTTCAGTCCGAAATCAATGTGGTCTGATACTAGGATGGCTACCCCAGCTTTTTATGGGAGTTGTTTGCCTGTAGGATTGTTTTCCAGCCTTTGACTCTGAGTCTGTGTTTGCTTTGACTATTGAAATGTGTTTCTTGCAGACAGTAGAATGTTGGGTTCAATTTTCTTCAATCCTGCCACTCTGTGTCTTTTAATTGGTACGTTTAGCTGATTTACGTTGAGAGAGGTTATTGTTTTGGGTGTTGGTCCCATTTTTTTGTTGAAATTTGGTCTATTTGAGGGGCCTGTCTTGTCATAAAGTAGCCCATTTTTTTTTGTAACCAGGGTTTTGAGTCTATGAAATTCCTGAGCTGTTGCTTGTCTGTGAAACTGTGTTTTGTTCCTTCTGTTATGAATAAGAGTCTCGCTGGCTAAAGTATTTTTGGTGAAGCATTTATTTCATTGAGTTTTTTCATTATATACCACCACTGTTTTTGGGCAGCGAGGATTTCATCAGACAAATCAGCTGTGAATCTTAAGAATGCTCCTTTATAGGAAATTTTTTTCTTTGATCTTGCTCATTTCAGAATTTTGTCTCTATCTGAGGATTTGGTCATTTTGATCAGGAGGTGTCTTGGGGTATTTTTTTTCGTATTTCTTGTAGCTGGTACCCTTCAGGCCTCCTGAATGTGGGCACATGTTTTTTTCAGCTCTGGAAATGCCGAAGCAATGATGTCTTTGACGGTTTCTTCTTCATCAGAATTTTCTTCCTATCCCTCTGGGACTCCAATAATTCTTATGTTACTCCTCTTGGCTTCATCACGATCTTCTCTTGCCATCTGTTCCTATATTTTGAGTCTTTTTTCCATTTTCTTTTCTTCTGGAGAGTCTCTGGACTTCATCTTCGAGCTCACTGATTCTGTCCTCAGCAGCTGTTACTCTGCTACTGAGGTCTTCTGCTGAGTTTTTCAATTCTCCTGCCAGGTTTTTCAGGTTTGACATTTCCTTTTCTAATTTTATTTGCATTTTCCTTATTTCTACCTTCAAATCCTCCTTTCTTTTATAGGAATTGCATTCCATTGTTTCTTTTAGCACCCTAATCAACCTCAGTAGCTCTCTTCTAAATTCCTTGTCAGAGAGGTTGTCTAGGACTTCATTACTGTTGGGATCTTCTGGTTTAGCCTCCTCAACAGGTAAACTTGGTGGGCTTCTGCGTTGCTTTGCCATTGTGACCTGTGTGGTTTAGACCATCATGCTCACTGTTACTACTACTCTGCTTATGATGCAGAAGAAATTGAGATGGGTTTAATGAATTGTTGGCTAATGTTTTTCTGGTGGTTAAGCAAACCTAGTGAAAGTTCCATCTAAGAGAGTAACTTTTGGTTACTATGGGATATGTAGCGGGAGAATAACTCGAGGCTACAATGCGGACACAGCTCCAGGAATTGGCCCTGCCACCGGGCGGGTATCTCTATGAGTGAGCAGAGGGTGCCCGGAACGGTCCAGCTTTGGGTGCACACCGTGTGCCTCAATTTCTGACCCCTGCCTCAAACCTTTAAGATATTTCCCTGACCCCCAGTGCCATAGAGTATTTGCCCATATTTTCTTATACGTGTTTGTGGATTTTTATTGAATATCTAAATATTTAAACCATTAGAGTTAACTTTTGTGCTTTGTGTGAAATTATTATAGCAAAATTTTCTTGACCCTTAGTTAATATATCTTGGTCTTAGTAAAAAACTGGTGGACTTTAAATTACTTTTAAAAACTTCAGTGGATAAAGTTTTATGTTTCTTCCTCTTAATTAAAAAGTGAATGATGAGTGAAGTATTTTTATCATTCTTTCTCCTAAAACAACAAAAGAAAACAAATAGCACATGTGTGCTGAAGATAAAGCTGCCTATTTATACCATTTTCCTCATTACTCATGAAGTACGACACACAGAGACTCAATAAAAATTTGCTTATAAAGATTGTGAGAATTTTTTAAATCTTAAACTCTCCTAAAGCAAAGAAAATTTGAGATAAAACAGCAACGAAGTTGTAAAAGGAAGACATTGTTTTTTAACATGCATATTTATTTATTAAGAAATTACAAATTTTATGAAGAAATTAAAGTATTTATTAAGAAAGTATGTCACTGAGTTACTATCAATGTGTTGGAATATCAAACTCAAGCTTCTTATAGTAATCATGGAGAATCTCAAATCAACCTAAACTATCTAGCTTTATTTATTTATTTTTAATTAATTTATTTTTTTAATAGTGAGACATCATGAGGTACAGTTGCAGACTTACATATTTTTGTGCTTGGGTTTCAATTATACAATGATCAAACACCCATCCCTCCACCAGTGCGCATTTCCCACCACCACGGATCCCAGTATCCCTTCCACCCCCCAGCCCCCATCCCACCCTGCCTCTGTGGCAGGGCATTTCCCTCTCTCTCCTTTTGAGTGCTGTGGTTTGCAAAAGAGGCATTGAGTGGCAATCATGTTTGGTCGATAGTCTACTTTCAGCATGCTCTCCCATCGTGGGCGGATCCTCCCAACACCCTTTATTTGGTGTTCCCTTCTCTTTCCGAGCTCTCTTTTCCCCTAACATGTGTGGTTGTCCTCCAGGTCATTGAGTAAAATTCCTGGTACTAATCTCTGCCATTCTTGGGTGTTAGTTTCCTATTTTGTTACTTTATGTTCCCCAGATGAATGCAATCTTTCTATGTCTATCCCTTTCTTTCTGAGTCATTTCGCTTAACATGATACTTTCCATGTAGTACCACTTGTATGTAAATTTCATGACTTCGTCTTTTCTAACAGCTACATAGTACTCCATTGTGTAAATGTACCAAAGTTTCTTTAACCAGTCATCTGTTCTCGGGAACTCAGGTTTTTTCCAGATTCTGGCAATTGTAAAGAGTGCTGCAATAAACAGACAATTGCAGATGTCACTTCGGCTATGCTTTTTTGCCTCTCTGGGATATATTCCCAGGAGTGGTATTGCTGGGTCAAATGGGAGCTCAATTTCTAGTTTTTTGAGACTCATCCACACTGTTTTCCAAAAGGGCTGAACCAGTCGGCATTCCCACCAACAGTGAAGGAGTATCCCTTTCTCACCACATCCGCGCCAGCACCAGTTGCTTTTGTTCTTGTGGATATGGGCCAGTCTCTGTGGTGTGAGGTGAAGGACATTGTTTTTGTTGCTAACTCCTTTTTTTTATTAGTGAAACACCATGAGGTACAGTTGTAGCTTTACAAATTTTTGTGTTTGGATCTCATTCACACCATGCTCAAACACCCATCCCTCCACCAGTGCCCATCTTCCACCACCAGGATAATATCCCTCCCCCCCATCCCCCCATCCCCCCCTGCCACTGTGGCAGGGCATTCCCATTTGTTCTCTCTCTCCTTTGGGGTGTTGTGATCAGCAAAAGAGACATTGAGTGGCAAACATGTTCAGTCCAGTCTACTTTCAACCTGCATCTCCCTGCAAACACCCTCCATTTGGTACTCCCTTCTCTATCTGAACTGTCCCCTCCCCTAGAATACCCGGCTGGCCTCTAGGCTATGGAGTAATCCTCCTGGTGTTGATCTCAGCTATTCTTGGGTACTAATCTCATATTTTGTTATTTTATATCCCCCAGATGAATGCAATCTTTCTATGTATATCCCTCTCTTTCTGACTCATTTCGCTTAGCATGATACTTTCCATATTGTACCACTTGTATGTAAATTTCATGACTTCATCTTTTCTAAGAGCTACATAGTACTCCATTGTGTAGATGTACCAAAGTTTCTTTAACCAGTCATCTGTTCTTGGGCACTCAGGTTTCTCCAGTTTCTGGCTACTGTAAAGAGTGCTGCAATGAACAAACAAGTGCAGATGTCACTTCGGCTATGCTTTTTTGCCTCTCTGGGATATAATCCCAGGAGTGGTATCGCTGGGTCAAATGGGAGCTCAATTTCTAATTTTTTGAGGAACGTCCATACTGTTTTCCAAAAGGGCTGAACCAGTCGGCATTCCCACCAACAGTGAAGGAGTGTCCCTTTCTCGCCACATCTGCGCCAGCAATGGTTGCTTTTGTTCTTTTGAATGTGGGCCAGTCTCTGAGGTGTGAGATGGTATCTCATTGTGGTTTTGATCTGCATCTCCCTGATGATTAATGATGTAGATCATTTTCTCATGTGCTTTTTTGCCATTCGGATTTCTTCTTTGAGAAAGTTTCTGTTCATTTCATTGCCCCATTTTTTGATGGGGTTGGATATTTTCTTCTTGTGGAGATCAACTAGTATTTTGTATATCCTTGATATCAACCCCTTGTCAGATGTGTATTCGGTGAATATTCTTTCCCATTCTGTAGACTGTCTTTGTATTTTGGTCACTGTTTCTTTGGAGGTGCAGAAGCTTCTTAGTTTAAGATAGTCCCATTTATCTATCTCTGTTTTCACTTGCTCAGCCAGTGGTGTGGCATCTTTGAAAATACCATTAGCCTCAATGTCATGGAGGGTTTTGCCAACTTTGTCTTCAATGTACCTTATGGTTTCTGGTCTGATGTTGAGGTCTTTAATTCATTTTGATCTTACCTTTGTACATGGTGTTAGGCAGAGTTCTGAGCCCATCTTTTTGCATGTAGCCGTCCAGTGATGCCAGCACAATTTGTTAAAGAGGCTTTCCTTACTCCACTTCACTTTTCTTGCACCTTTATCAAAGATTAAATGATCATATGATTGAGGGGAGATGTCAGTGTATTCAACTCTGTTCCATTGGTCTGCAGTTCTGCCTTTGTTCCAGTACCATGCTGTTTTGATTATTACCGCTTTGTAGTAAAGTTTGAAGTTAAGGAGGTTGATTCCTCCCATTTTCTTTTTCCCAAGAATTGCTTTAGCTATTCGTGGGGGCTTATTGTTCCATATAAATTTCAGGAGTGTTTGCTCCATTTCTTTGAAGAATATCATGGTTATCCTTATAGGCATTGCATTGAATTTATACAATGCTTTCGGTAGTACTGCCATTTTGACAATGTTAAGTCTCCCGACCCATGAGCAGGGGATATCTTTCCATTTCCTCATGTCCTTTTTTATTTCCTGAAGTAGCGTTTTGTAATTTTCTTTGTACAGGTCCTTTACTTCCTTAGTTAAGCTGATTCCTAGGTACTTTATTTTCTGGGGCATAATTGTGAACGGGATTGATTTTTTTATGTAGCTTCCCTCTCTCTCATTATTTGCGTATAGAAAAGCCATGGACTTTTGGGTATTGATCTTATAGCCTGCAACTTTACTATACATGTCTATTGTTTCTAGGAGTTTTTTGGTGGAGGTTATTGGGTTCTCTAAGTATAGTATCATATCATCTGCGAATAGTGAGAGTTTGATTTCTTCCTTTCCTGCCTGAATGCCCTTAATATCTTTTTCTTGCCTAATTGCTATTGCAAGTACTTCCAGTACTATATTGAACAGCAGTGGAGAGAGTGGGCATCCTTGTCTCGTCCCTGATCTTAGAGGGAAGGCTCTCAGTTTTTCCCCATTGAGGATGATGCTTGCTGTAGGCTTGTGGTAGATGGCTTTAACTATGTTGAGGAAAGTCCCCTCTATACCCATTTTGGTTAGGGTTTTCATCATAAAGGGGTGCTGGATCTTGTCAAATGCTTTCTCTGCATCTATTGATATGATCATATGCTTTTTATCTTTTCTTTTGTTGATATGATGGATTATGTTGATTGATTTACGAATGTTAAACCATCCTTGCATCCCTGGGATGAATCCTACTTGGTCATGGTGTATGATCTTTTTGATGAGTAGTTGGATTCTATTTGCTAGTAGTTTGTTGAGGATCTTTGCATCTGTGTTCATCAGGGATATCGGCCTGTAGTTCTCTTTCTTTGTGTTATCTCTGTCTGCTTTTGGTATCAGTGTGATATTTGCTTCGTAGAAACTGTTCGGAAGTGTATTTTATATTTCAATTTCGTGGAAAAGCTTAGAGAGTATTGGGACTAACTCCTTTTCTGATCCTGGGAAATTCCCTTTAACTTTTCAGGCTTCAGATTTTTTTTTTTGGTTTGGAGGATAAAAATACAAAGTGATTGGACTCATGATACCTAAAACTCTTCCAACTCTCAAATTTGGTGATTTGATATTCTGCTCAACTACTTGTTTTAGTAATTAACAAGCCAAAGAGGCCATTGCCCATATATGGCCTACCTCTAGGAAGAGGGTAATTCGTTCAGGAAATAGGCAGTTAGGTTACAATAGTACAATAGTACTATTGTTTAATTTGTCTGCTATATCAGGATACCACATATAAGATGATACTATCCATGTTGTAGTTATATTATGAGAGTTGTGGAGTTATGTGGCAATTTACCACAGCATCATCAAGTTGATGGGTACTTTGAACTTCCATGCAATGGATGTTGGCTGCAGATAATGAGACAAATAAACACATAAGGAGACAGACAAACACACAAAGTCTGTTCAACCTTTAGGACTATCTAGGCAGCCTGGAATTAGCTCACAGACTGATAATTTATTCAGTAAAATATTTTTCATCAATCCTGTCCCCGCGCCTGGCTGTCCTCACTGGGGCCCCTTGGAGGGGAGCGGGTCAAGTTTTCCTCCCCACCCAGACCAGGGCTCCGGCAGCCGAAGACCTCCAGAACCAGCCACCATCATGCTGAGACCACTCTCATGTGTGCTTACACCACGCACTCATGAAGGTACCAGCAGAGGGACAAAGTCACGCGGGTTCCGGGGCCGAGATCTCCAAGCCTACTCGGATTGGGGCTGAGCATCTTCCACCCAGATCCTCCAAATTCCAGTAGGCAGGGGTCACACCCACCAACTGGACCCCTGGTGCCATGTAATCCCATCAACGGCCAAGACTCAGAGACTATAAAAACCCATCTCCCAGAAGCGCATGGCCGCATTCGTGGCCACACTACATTTTATCATCTCATTCCTACTTTAGACAAACTGGCAGGCTACCAAATGTAACCTGCCCACAAGGCAGAGTCTGGCAAACTCCCCGTGATGTACCCAATATGCCAAATACCAGTAACAATGAAGGGTCTCATTCTCCTAACTCTGAAAGAGCCTTGAATATGGCACTTTCTAAAAAAAATCTGAGGGCTAGGACGAAGAGACGTTACTGGGGCCTGCTCGAGGCAATTGACAAATAACAGGATGGTTGTGATTGTGAACCCTGGCTTTCAACATATGAGCCATTGTTTAACTTGAAAGGAATATTAAGCACAGTAAGCACAAACAATTTCAGTAGGTACATAAAGAACAGACTGAGGTATTTCACATAGCCAAATAGCAGGCACCCTGAAAGTATAAAGTCATGACTATTTCCTATTCTTTTCTTGCCTATGTTTTCCTCTAAGCTTAAAAGACCATAAACTGAGTCAGAGATGGGCTACCTTCCCCCATCTCCCTATACTTCTGGAAGCCATGGCAGTCACACTCACAAACCACCTCCAATGCCATGTAAACTCTTTCATGGGCCAAGATCTAGAGACTCCTAAGTAATCTCAAAAGAGATCAACTAATTGCAGATATTTTTACGGCCCCTGCACAAGGCTGAGTCATCTGGAGTACCCTGCAGGGGGTCAGTGAGTCCAGTACCAGCCCGAACAAAGCTTTGGCAGCCAAAACTTTGAGAGTTGGGAAGAGTTTTAGGTATCCTGAGTCCAATCTCTTTGTATTTTTATCTCCCGAACCAAAAAAAAAATATCCAAAGCCTGGAAAGTTAAAGAGATTTTCCCAGGATCAGAAAAGGAGTTAGCAACAAAACCAATGTTTTCCTTTTATAACTTTGTTGCTGTTTTATCTCAAGGTTTTATTCTGGTTTAGGAGAGTCTGCATTTTTGCTTTAAGATTTAAAAACCTACACACTCAATTGCCGCCATCCTCCCATGCAGACTCCGGTGCTTGGGATGAGCCTGATCCAGAAACTAATCTTTTGAAAAACTCAGGTATGTTGGTATTGTGGTTGAAATCTCCAGGCTTTTATGGAGTCCAGGATGGGCTACCGCTCCCCATTTTGCTGTACTTTTAGAAGACCTGGCAGTTATGCACACACCCCAAAATGCTACCCAGTTAAAACTTAACTACAGCTCTATCATCTCATTAAAATTTTTGGACTTTCTGGAGTGCACGGCCACATTTGCAGCTGTGCAACACCTCAACACTACAACACTGATAAACCATGGGTAGCACACGAGATTAGATGGGATATAACTTTGAAGATATCCAATCTCTATATTAACAAAATATCAATGCAGAAGGTTTAGAATGTAATGACATCTTTGTAATCTTATAAGAGATTACAGAGTTTATAAGAGATTCACTTAATCACTTAATCACTTAACTTCCCATTAGTCGTCGATTTGCTCGAGCTGGCGCCAGTAACATATCCATTCGTCCCTGTCACGTGCCATTGTAGCCCAATGGCATCAGTTCGCTCTGGGAACATGAAGAGCCTCAAACCGATCGTATATGATCTTGATGAAGAAGTCTGACAAGTAATTACAACTGGTCTCATTCATTCTATAAGAGATTATAGGAGATTACGTGCTTAATAGCTTAATGATAAGATACAAAATCTTCACTTTCTTCTGAGTAAATATTTTTGCATCATTCTTTTAGAAAATTATAAAAATCAATATAAATAAATGATTGAAGTTCTTATATAGGGGAAGGATTAAGCAGTGGTTGGTAAAATTGGAGATAATGGTGGTGGGAAGATGCAGTAGTGGTGGGATCGGTGTTGTATACTGGGGACATTGGTGATAGAGTATGTGCACTGGTGGTGGGATGGGTGTTTGATCATTGCATGACTGAAAGTCAAACAAAAGCTTTGTAAATGTATCTCACAGGGATTTAATAAAAAATAACAAAGAATTTGTGGTTTACTTAAATTTTATCAGATTTCCACTCCCAAGGAAGCCAGGTTTTACTTTTTGACTAAATCTATTGCAGAGGGAAGTGACAACTGTGCCCTCAACTGCCTTTCTGCCATGCTACCTCTCTGGAGACTGTGGCCAGGCTAAGCCATGAACTCTACCTTTCACTTTTTCTCAAGCTATGGGGAGACGGCCAGTCACAAATGCCTTGTGTGGTAAGAAAATGTTTATTGCCTCCTTTAGAACGACAGAAGCTGAAAATGTCAATGTATCACTGTGTTGCAATTATTTGTTCATAATTTATCTTTTCATCTTGGTACCAAAATTACCCTTTCCTGACCCCCTTTGGCTCCTTCTGCCCTTCTTAGAGGATCAGAGAAACAGCTGGTACAAATCAATTGATCAACTATGAGTATGGTATGTGTATGTACATGAGTGAACACTATGTTTGCAGTTAATTTTTCTGTTCGTGTGCTAGAAAGTTAGAGTGAGGATGAAATCAAAAGTAGAAGCTCTTAGGACAAGTTGCATCATCAGTAAAGATCAGATTGTGAAGTCATGTGAACCAATATTTCATATTTTTGAAGTTTTTGGCAATTTAGATTTTTAATGATTATAGGTCGACTAGATTGCAATCATACCCCAATAGTTAGTGAAAGTTTCAAGGTAAAAATCCAGAACCTACCATGAAAGACTTCTTTTTGAATACTTTGAACAGATTTACCCCCAATGTAAACTGTGGCAGAACAGTTTTTAAAATATTAGCAACCTAGTAGCTGGCTTCCCTTGCAGGTTTTGTTTAAAAAGAGGGATAACTAAAAGTAAGTAAATCAGTATAAGTCATTCAAAAGTATGTACACAAACTATTATTTATTAAATTCATTGTTGAACCTAGTGCAATAGCTAAGATATAGACTCAATCTTGGTGTCCAATGACAGATAAATAAATTGTGAAATTATGGTATATATACACAATGGAATACTTTGAAGCTGCAAGGAGCAATGAACTCATTCAATTTCCTGCAACCTGATGGGTAGTGGGAGATATAAGGTTGGGTGAAGTTAAGCCAGAGGAACAAAGACAAACACAATATGATCTCATTTATCTGTGGCTTATTGAATAACTGGATGAGGAAATGTAGTAAAAGTGGAATTCCTAGATCAATATGATCCCAGACCTTACAGAGGATGAAAGAGAAGGAAAGAAATCAAGGAAGGGGGAGGAAGAAGAGAAAGGTAACTAGTGGGTGAACAGAGGTTGGGACTTCAGTTATACTGGTTATGTGAGGCAATGGTATGGCTATATACCTAACACATAAATTCAACACTACTGAAAACATGTTATCCAAACTGCAACCACCAGAACTTTGTGATGTATCTCATAAATTGACAGGTGGGGCATGGTGAGGAGTTGTGGGAACAGAATATGGGAATACTTGTGGAGGAAAGTTGACACTGGAGTGGAATTGATGTTGAAATATTACATGCCTAAAACTCAACTATCAATAGCTTAGTAATTCATGGTTCTTTTATTACATGATTTTTAAGAAAGTAAGCACAGGATGATAACACTTATCATGGCATTTCAAATAACTGGATGAGGGAATGCAAAGTTTTAAAGGGGTTGGCGAATGCCCAGATCAACATGACCTCGAGTATAGTGAGAAGAATGAAAGAAAGAAGGAGAGGGGGAGAAGAGTCAGGATGAGGATGAGAAGCAATGGGGGTAAGGTAAGCAAAGGGAGTTAAGGTACAAAAGTAGTATTAAGGAATGATAAAGCCAAATATCCAAATCACAAAGTCAACAACATTGAAACCAAAGACCCAAACTTTAACAACTGAAATTAGAAAGGTGTCTGTCATGAGGACAGGCTAGAGATTGGGGATGTAGCAGGGAACTTGGCAACATTGGTGGCTGGAAGATGACACTGGTGTGGAATTGGTGTTGCATTTTTGTATGTCTAAAGCAACTGAGTTTAATTTAGTCTTGTTTTTGGAAGAGGTTAGTTTTGAAAGTTTTAAGTTTGTATTGTGTTTAAATATATAAATAGGTACGATAGCACAGCGGGTAGGGCGTTCGCCTTACACGCGGCCAACATGGCCGACCCGAGTTCGATTCCTCTGCCCCTCTCGGAGAGCCCGGCAAGCTACCGAGAGTATTCGATATGCCAGACACAGTAACAACAAAGTCTCCAATGGAGACGTTACTGGGCCCGCTCGAGCAAATCGAAGATCAACGGGAGGGCCTTTACCCTTTACCTTTGTAATAGCTTTTGTCTGACAAGACTTACTCTAAGAAAATTATGAATTGGAAGAAAGGGAAGATGGTCTCGAAATTACTTATAATAGCTCTTGGGAAATTCCATGTTAGTTATATTTACCTGTAGTTAAATTTAAATTCAGGACTATTTGGTGTGTTAGAGTTTCATTGGAAGCATTGAAATTAAAATATATGTAGCATTTTCAGTATAAAAGTTATGGGACCAGACATATGGTACAATGGGTAGGGCATATGCCTTCTCTGATCCCGGGCATCCCATATGTTCCCCCAAGGAGAGCCAGGAGTAACTTCTAAGCATTGCCGGCTGTGCCCCCCCAAAAAAGTTTTGTGTATTTGTACCTAAATTTGGTTAAAGGGAAATAGGTAAAATATTTAATACATCTAGCAATGTTTGATTTTTGGAACTTTGGTCGTTTTATTTTTTTAGAGTTATTTGGTATGCTTATATTTTAATCACCATCATTATAACCTGGAGGCCATTGCGTTGTGCCTAGGTAAAAGTTTAAAAAATATCAGGCCTATGGCTGGAATTCAAGTCCAGCTTCAATATTTCTTATCTTGTGCATATTAAATGAATCTGCCCCAAAAGATTTATTTAATTTTTTAGATAGAAAAAGTGATCTATTTTGAAAATTCAGGTAATTACAGTTTCCATTTGTGACTTGTGTAGTTTCTAAAATGGAGGTCTGGTTTAAAAGGTGGGATGTGATTATATTGTTAATTAGTTTGCATAATTCATGAAAATACACGTTATTAGGATTTTATTTTATGTCATTTTCGATGAGTCTCAAATCCAGTCCTGATTTTAAGAGAAATTTATGGTAAGCTATGTGAGTGCTGAAAACCAATTAACATATGATTTCCTGAAAATAAAGTTTTAGCATAAAAATATAGCCTGATTAATTCCTGGCACGGGCTAGAGTGAAAGCACAGTAGGTAGGGTGTTTGCCTTGCACGCAGCCAACATGGCTGACCAGAGTTCGATTCCTCTGCCCCTCTCAGAGAGCCCAGCAAGCTACCAAGAGTATCTTGCCCACATGGCAGAGCCTGGCAAGCTACCCGTGATGTATTTGATATGCCAAACACAGTAACAAGCCCCACAATGATACTGGACCTGCTCAAGAAAAATCGATGAACAATGGGAGGACAGTGACAGTGACAATGAATTCCTGGCATGGATCAGATATTTTTCCTAGTGTACTCTGTGTCATGCGATCTTTGCGAATAGTCTTTGCCCATTTGCAGAACAGATCTGATACCTCAATATATAGATCTGATCCTCAATATACAGAGAGATATGCAAAAAATTATTTACACGAATACTGTAATATGGTTAGGCCAAAATAATTGATTGTACCAGTGTTTGAGATGTGGCTTTTTATTTTTGAAATTTAGTTTGTTATTTTTTATTTACCAAAGCTACCTGGCCTGTGTATGTGTTAATATTTGAGAGAAGATGACACATGAAACAAGTCTATAAGTGCTTTCATTATTAATCACTTAATCACTTAACTTCTCGTTAATTGTCGATTTGCTCCAGCGGGCACCAGTAACGTCTCCATTTGTCCCTGTTGCGTGCTAGTGTACGCCAATGGCATCTGTTCGCTCTAGGAACAGGAAGATCCTCAAACTGATCGTTCATGATCTTGATGAAGAAGTCTGACCATCTGGTAGGTGGGTGGCCACACGGTCTTTTGACATCCTGTGGAATCCAGTTGGTAACAGCTCTAGTCCAGCGGTCGTCTTTAAATCTCATTACATGACCAGCCCATCTGATTTTAGACACCTTGGCAAACGAGACAGCATCCCTGATTCTTGATCATCGATGGAGGTCGGAACTCCGAATTCTTTCTCTCATTTGAGTGAAACATGATATTCCAAGCATAGCTCTTTCAATTCCTCTTTGGGAGACCCAAATAGCGTTCTCATCCTGTTTGCTAGGGCCCAGGTCTCTGAGGCATATGTTAATGCAGGAAGAACAGTGTAATCAAAAAGATGTGCCCGGAGCTAGAGTTTCTTCGTCCTCTTAGCTATTTCTTCGATGCTCTTGAAGGCGTTCCAAGCCGCTCTCTTCCTCCTGCGCAGCTCGGGTGCCAGGTCATTTGTCATGTTGACTTCTCGACCTAGGTATACATACATAGCTGTTGCATTCTGAGATGGTCGTTCCACTGAGAACGAATGGGGCATCAGGAACAAGGCTGTTGTTCATAAACATTTTCTTCATAAGATTCAGCTGTAGTCCTACCTTTCCACACTCATGGTCAAAGTCGGCCAGCATTTGTGCCGCTTGGCTGATGTTTGGTTTTATTAGAACGATGTCATCAGCGAAGTGGAGGTGATGTAGTTGCCGACCATCTGTCTTCACTCCCATTCCTTCCTATTCCAGTCATCACATGATGTTCTCGAGGGTGGCACTGAAGAGTTTTGGTGAAATGGTGAGATACTGATAGTGAATCTGCAATACAGCTCACGGAGGATCTTGATGTATTGGGCTTGAATGCCCTGATTGGCTAGGGATTCAATGACCGCTTCCATCTCAACAGAATCAAAGGCCTTCTTTAAATCAATGAACGTTAGACAGAGCGGCATCTTGAACTCCCAAGAAACCTCAATGAGCTTGGTTATCATGTGGAAATGGTCGATGGTGCTGAATCCTTTGCGGAACCCGGCTTGATCGCATGGTTGTCCTTCATCTAGTGTTCTGCCAATCCAATTTAGGATGACTCTAGTGAACAACTTGTAGATGACAGACAATAGGTAGTTCGGGCGATAGTTGCCAATGTCATGAATGTCTCCCTTCTTGAACAGTAGTACAGTCCTGCTGGTTTTCCATTGGGACGGAACCTTGCATTCAGTCAGGTCCTCGATCGATGCATCTTATGCTAGCGTACGTGCATGGAAAATACAGATGATCATTTTTGTCTTCCTTCGTTGTGGCAACCTAGTTCGGCCTTGAGATTTTATCGGCCTCTCCTTTCTCATCCTTCTCAGTGCTGCCATGTTGGTGAAACCTTCAGGGTCAGGTGAATGAGACCCATTGTAGTTACTGGTTTTGGCATATCGAATACACAATGGAACCCAGCTTGCCACATGGTTATCCTCCATCTAGTGTTCTGCCCATCCTATTCAGGATGACTCGAGTGAACAACTTGTAGATGACGGACAACAGGCAGATCAGGTGATAGTTGCCAATGTCGTGGATGTCTCCCTTCTTGTACAGTAGAATGGTCCTACTGGTTTTATATTGGGACAGAAACTTCCATTCAGACAGGTAGTGTGTGAAGAGCCGAGCCAGTGTATTGATGAGCCAGTGTATTGATGAGTACTGAGGGCAGATTCTTCAGGTATTCAGGTCTGACCTTGTCTGGGTCAGGTGCTGTGTGCTTCTTTTTTTTTCTTTTTGAGTCACATCCAGTGATTCACATGGGTTTACTCCTGGCTCTGCACTCAGGAATCACCCTTGGCGGTGCTCAGGGGACCATATGGGATGCTGGGAATCGAACCCGGGTTGGCTGTGTGCAAAGCAAAAGCCCTTCCCGCTGTGCTATTGCTTCAGCCCCAATTGTGTGCTTCTTTACTGACAAAATGGCGTGTTGGATTTTAGAAGGGAGAACATTGGGAACGACATAGCCATCCTGCAGAATTTGGATTGTGGGCAGGTGGATGTGGCTATTGCAGAGATCCAAGTAGAAGTCATGAAAAATCTTCTCCATTGTCTTTCTAGAAGATGTGATAGATCCATCAGGACGTCGGAGGGCAGCCATCTTGGTCTTGTAGTAAAAAAAATCAAATTAACCTCACTTGTATAGCATAATTTAAAATTTTAGAATTCCTGGAGCACCTTTAACATGTTAGTAATCTCTTATACAAGGACTTAATGGCTCCAGCATGAAATACAACAATATTCATACACTTTCTTCTAAAGAAATTTTTTGTATCATTTTTAGTAGGTTATACATGACAAGGAATACAAAATAAATTATTTAGGTTTTGCTTTGGGTGCAGGTTTTGGGGGTAGGTTGGAAACATTCAAAATATGGTGATGGGTATATGTAATGGTGGTGGAATTGGTATTTGAATATTAAATGTGACATTTGTGAACAACTTTATAAAAATTAAATTAAATTTTAAAAAGAAAAAAGACTATCTGAACTGTATATAAGAGATACCTAGACCACATCAAATGCGTCGTTTTTCAAATTTGAGGAAGGAAAATCAGGACATAATCTGTGTTAGAATAGCTTCATGAACTTATGTCAGCATTGTCCTGATTTTAAATAAGAATAATCTTATTTGCAATCTTGAACATTTTTGACAAATATGTCACTTTGATTAAATGTGTTGTCTAATAATGTTCTATAATCTTGACAAATATGTCACTTTGATTAAATGTGTTATCTAATAATGTTCTATAATCATTTGCATGGAAGTTGTATAAAAGTTAGCAGGTTATAATAATTGGACTTTTGAAAATTATTGATAGGTAATTATTGATAGGTAATTAAAATAGTTTCATGATAATGTGAAAATTATTAAAAATAATGAGTATAAATTTAAACAATTTGGTTCGAGATCATACCATATGCTTCCTTTAAGGGATTTTAGAAACTTTGTGGAAGACTGCATTATGATGTGAGTGAGATATTTGCTAATGTCTTTCCTGCATAGGCATACAGGCCTTTTGTATGTTTTTGTTTTAAGGTGATGTCTTTTTTGCATAGACACAGGAAAATGAGAATTACTATGCTTTTGTAATATGGGAGTTAATTGACTCCGAAGATTACTGATGTACAGGTAAATCCTGATCAAATCCTGAGCATCTGTCATACTTATTTGACTTAAGTTTCAGTTGCCCTAAGATTAGTTCTTATTCCTAACACCCTAAAAAAGGATCCCACTGAGGGAATTGAATGGGCCTAGGGCAATAAATAATTAATCTGACTTGGCTTTGATATTGGAGGAACTATGTGTTGATAAGAATGCTGAGGAGAGAGGCATCTGGGATAGCAAAGGAACCACTAAATAAATGATATTTGAAAGGCTCGCTAAGGATGGGAGATGCGTGCTGAAATGAGATTATGGACCAAATATGAGAACCACTTAGTACCTGTATTGAAAACCATAACACCCAAAATGAGAGAGACGGAAAAAAGGAATGTGCCTGCCACAGAGGCAAGGGGGCGGGAATAAGGTAGGGGTGGCAGGAGTGATACTGGGAACATTGGTGTTGGAGAATGGGCACTGGTGGAGGGATGGGTACTCAATCATTGTTATGACTGAAACGTGATCTGTAACTGTATCTCATGGCGGTTCATTTAAAAAACAAAAAGAAGCATAATTGGTCAAAAACACAGTCATGGAATACGCTTTGACCAAAAGAAAGCAACCAAAAAGGTTCCTATGGTGTTGGAAAAAGCTAACTTGACCTGATGACTGTAGTCTGGAGAGTATGACAAGATGTAGGAAAAGCACATTGGTCTAATCTTCACAGTAGAACCCAGTAGAATCTTTTAATTAAGATTTAAGCTTAATTAAAAGGGTATAGATAAATAGAATCTGTACATTTCTTACTGTGTTTAATCAAAATTGGTGTAAATATTTATTAGAAGTAAGCTTAATCTGTAATTGTGATTGTTTAACGAAGTATCAGTTGAGGAAGAGATAAAGCAATATTTTAGTAACTTGCCCTTTTGTGTAAATTACATCCCATAAGAATGGTTAAACAAGTATAATCTAGTAGATTGATCTAAAGGACACTGAATGGATTCACTACTCTGGAGTTGCTATTCCTGAGAATCAACCAAAATGAATTACGGTGCCAAATTCATAGTGGCCCCTCTGGCCGACAATGTTCAGATGTCAGAGAGGTTCCATTTCCACCCAGTCAAGTCCTGGAAGCTGTCAAGCCAGCAATGCATAAGTTTGAGGAATGGATTATGAATAATGAGTTGTGGCATGATGCCTCTACATCTTTGCAGTATACTGCATACGTTGGCTGTCATGTAAGCCCTGATGCTGGCATAGGAATAGTGGCCAATTCCCCTGAGGGTTGGGACTAGATAGAAAAAACTTACCAGAAGCTTCATTTCTTTGCTCCCCCTAATTTCAATTGAATTTGACTAGATTAACAAGACCATTAGTTATTTTGCTGCTTGGATTTCTGATTAGATCCTTTTTTGTTGTTAAACTGATGTTTATGCAATCACATTACAGCTCTGTTCTGCTGATGAAGATGTTGAGAAATCAATGATTTGATATACACCTGAAAAGGGGGAGATGGTTTGATGAAAATTTATGATGTGTGTCTTTGGGTTTTTTTGTTTTTTTTTATTAAAAAATTTTTAATAGTGAGACATCATGAGGTACAGTTGCAGACTTACACATTTTTGTGCTTGGGTTTCAATTATACAATGATCAAATACCCATCCCTCCACCAGTGCCCATTTCCCACCACCACGGATCCCAGTATCCCTCCCACCCCTCTGATGTGTGTCTTTGATTTTATAATTGATTTATAGATTATCTTAAAGGGATGATTTTGTTTGTGGCAGAAAGTTAAAAAGATCCCCACTCTATCTGCACTTTAGCTTTTAAAAGCAAAAAAAAAAATGCTGATTTTAGGAAACTTCCTGTAATCATAAAAATAAGATGCCATCATGTGTCTCTCCCCAACCCCCTATTGCTTTAGTGTGAATCAAAGTTATAATGAGTTTGCAGTAATGCCCTATAAAAACTGAATCTTGCAACCCTGAAATTTGTCTAAGGTGCTTGCCTAGCCTAGGCCACCGGTCTGACCAACTAGTGTAATAAAGATTGCCTTGTTCTTCCACCATGAATTGTCTCTGTGTTCTTCATTAAGCAAACTCCTGTTACAACAGATAGTTGAGATTGATGCATATAATATTTCAACACAAATATCCCCACCAATGTTAACTTTCTTCTACCAGTGTCCCCATATTTTGTCTCAACCCTCACACCCTCCTGTCACATTGACAGGCATGTTACGAAGTTCTGGTTGTTGTAGCTTAGATCTTATGTTTACAGTGTTGTTAAGTATGTATTTTGGATATATGGCTATACCATTCTCCCACATCACCAATGTAACTGAAGTTCAAACCCCTGTTGATCCATTACTTCCTTTTCTCTTCTTCCTTCCCTCCTTGATTTCTTTTCTTTCTCTGTAAGCCTCTCTAAACTCTGAGATGAAAGGTGAACAAGGTATCCGCCTTTACTACATTTTCTCATACAGTTATTTTATATACACAGATAAGTGAGATCATCTTTTTGTGTTTGTCTTTCTTTTTTTGACTTACTTTACTCAGCATGATAAATTCATGATAAATTCAAGTTGCAGAAAATTGCATTCTCTAATCGTTACTTGAAGCTGCATAGTGTTTTATTGTGTGTGTATATATACGTGTGTGTACCACATCTTCATAATCCATTCACTGTTGTTAGACACCTAGATTGATTCCATATTTTAGCCATTGTACTAAGTGCCACAATGAATAATGTTGTATGTATATTCCCTTGTATGAATGTTTTTTGTGTGTGTATGTGTGTGCTAATGGTATACTTTCATTTATTTACTTCTTTTGTTTGAGGGCCTTACCTGGCAATGCTAAAGAGTTACTCCTCATTCTGCACTCAGGAATTATACCAGGTGGTACTTGGGGGACAATATGGGATTCAGGGTATTGAAGCCAGGACAGTCACATGCAAGGCAAACATAATAGGAGACTAACACCTAACGATAGTAGAGATAAGGGCCAGAAGGATCGCTCCATGTCTTGGAAGCTGGTCTCACATACTGGGGGAAAAAGCAGCTGAATAGAGAAGGAACCACTGAGTAAATGATGCTTGAAGAGCTTGCTTGAGATGGAGATGCATGCTGAAAGTAGTCTATGGACTAAATATGATGGCCACTTAGTAGCTGTATTGCAAACCATAATGCTCAAAAGGAGAGAGAGAAAGATGGAATGTGCCTGCCACAGAGGCAGGGGGTGGGAAGGGGTGGGCGTGATGGGTGGGATACTGGGAACATTGTTGGTGGAGAATGGGCATTACTGGAGGGATGGGTACTTGATCACTGTATGACTAAAATGTAATCACGGAAGTTTGTAAGTCTGTAACTGTATCTTACAGTGATCCATTTAAAAAAAGAATGAATGTTTTTAAGTCCTAGGCATAGATGTCGAAAAGTGAAATTGCTGGGTCATATTGTAGTTCAATTCTAAGTTTCCTGAGGACTTTATATACTGTTTTCCATAGGGATTCAACCAGATAGTATTTCCTCCAACAGTGGATAAGACTTCTTTTTTTACCACATTCCTACCAACATCAATTGTTCTTACTATTTATGATATGTGTCATCTTTACTGATGTGAGATGGTATCTCTTTGTCTTCTTGATTTAGACTCTTTAGTTATAAGTGATGCTAGGCATATTTTCATGTGCCTACTGACCATTTGCTTGTCTTCCTCTGAGAAGTGTTCATTCATTACCTCTTCCCATTTTTGATAGGGATTTTGAATTCTTTTTATTGATCTTTTTGAGTATTTTGTATATTCTGGATATCAATCTTTTATCTTTTCTTTTGAATGTGAATAGTAAATATTTTCCCCCATTCAGCTAGCTGTCTTTTAGTTTGAGCTTGTGAGCTTTTTATGCCATGCACAAACTTTTTAATTTGATTTAGTCATATTTATTTAGTTTTTTATTTCATTGCCTTTGCTAGTGGTGTCAGATAATTGAAGATGCATTTGAGGTCCAAATCTTGAAGCATTCTTCGTATATTTTCCTCAGTGTACTTTATGGTTTCTGGTCTGATATCAAGGCCCTTGAATCACTTTGGATTTGCTTTTGTGTACAGTGTAAGATACAAATCCAGTTTCAATTTCTTACACGTAGTTATCCAGTTTTCTCAGAACCGTTTGTTGAAGAGGAAATCTTTACTCCAATTTCATGTTCTCAGCTCCCTTATTGAAAATTAGCTGTCCATATAGATGGGGTTATGTTATTGGATATTTTGACCCATTGATCCATGTACTATACACCATCCATTTTACCAATCAGTTTAAAGCACTATAGCTTTATAATGCAGACACAAATTAGGTCATTCAGTACTTTACAATTTCTTCCGCCCCTCTCGGAGAGCCCGGCAAGCTACTGAGAGTATCTCGACTGCATGGCAGAGCCTGGCAAGCTCCCCGTGACGTATTCGATATGCCAAACACAGTAACAACAAAGTCACCAATGGAGACATTACTGGGCCCGCTCGAGCAAATCAATGATCAACGGGAGGGCCTTTACTTTACAATTTCTTATTTTTCATTATTGCTTTGGCTATTCATATTGACTTTCCTAGGTCCTAGAAGAATGTCATCTGGATTCGATGAGAATTGCATTGAATCTATATAATAGTTTAGATAAGATAATTTAACCAGTTTAAGTCAGTTTATCACTGTGCTGGAGTGATAGCACAGTGGTAGGGTGTTTGCCTTACAAGCGGCCAATATGGCCAACCCGATTTCGATTCCTCCGCCCCTCTCGGAGAGCCCGGCAAGCTACCGAGAGTATCTCACCCGCTTGGCAGAGCCTGGCAAGCTACCCGTGATGTATTCGATATGCCAAACACAGTAGAAACAGGTCTCGTGATGGAGACGTTACTGGGCCCGCTCGAGCAAATCGATGAACAATGGGAGGACCATGACCGTGACCGTGACCGAGTCAGTTTAACCATATTGATTTCTCTGAACCCATGACATGGTATGTTTTATCATTTTCTAAGGTTTTCTTCTATCTCTTAAGTAATTTAAAGTTATCATGGTATAGATATCCTGTAGGATAACAATGGGTTTGTCCTTTCAGCCTTGCAGCAGGGAACTTAGTTTACCTGAAAGCAATGTACTTTCTGTATGGACACAGGAAGACAGTCAATATTATGCTTTGTATCTTGGGAGTTGATTGACTCCAATAATACTTACTCCTGGGCATCTGCTTTTGACTCAATTGCCCTTAGTTCCTAGCAACCCAAAAGCAGGGCCCCAACAAAGGACTGAATGGACCCAGGGCAAGCTGTGAGCTACGCTGGCATTGAAATGGGCCAGGCCAAAGCGCCACAATACTCAACTCTAAGTTGAGAGAATGATCATAGACAAATGCTGTCATGCTCCAAAAGTAATGACGAGACTAGGACCCTGCTGGGATTAGGAAGACTAACATGGTCTGAAGACTGTGGTAAGATGTCCTCAGGAAGAACCAAACTTTAAGTTGATATAGCTCTTACTGTGCTCATACAGAATGACATTGCTAGAGATAAGTAGATTTACTACAACTATTTAAGTGGATTACTAGCTGAGGAATGAAGAAAGGGACACCCCGAATGGGATGAATGGGATCCTACACTTAAGCGGATCTCCTAGTAATCCAGAGTAATCTCTTTAGATGAGATTTTATCCTTGAGGATAAAATAAAAAAAAATAAAATAAAACGAAATAAATAAAAGTCTTACCTCTCTTTGTTGATTTGTTAATTTTCAACCCACCTTTGTGTCACCACCACCCTATGTGATTGCTATATAAACTAAGACTGTAAGAGCGAGGGGGGCTCCAGAAGGGACAGAGAAGTGAGAGGGGCAGAGTCAGAATTCAGGGGAAAGAGTCAGAATCCAAAGCGAAGGGTTCCAGAGAGAGAGAGAAGCAGAAGAGCTACAGAGAGAGATCGGAAGAGACCAGAGGAGAGACTACAGAGACAGAGTCAGAAATAGAGAGACAGACAGAAGAGAGGACAGCGGCACACACAGAAGCAAAGCACAAAGGAGGAGCCGTCCTGATCAGATTCATACACAGCTGCTGGAGAGCACCGAACTCGGGTGGCGAGAGAGAGCTGTCCCAAGAGCCTGCCAAAAACACATCAACATCTTCGCATCCCTCCCCAGCACGAGTATAAGATATATTTTTTACAATATCCCATGTCTTTTGTTAAGTTAATTCCTAGAAAGTTGATTTTTTAGATAGGATAGGCTGGAGCGATAGCACAGTGGTAGGGCATTTGCCGCACGCAGCCAACATGGCCGACACGAGTTCGATTCCTCCACCCCTCTCGGAGAGCCCAGCAAGCTACCGAGAGTATCTCGCCCACACGGCAGAGCCTGGCAAGCTACTCGTGACGTATTTGATATGCCAAACATAGTAACAACAGGTTTCACAATGGAGACGTTACTGGGCCCGTTCGAGAAAATATATGAACAACGGGGTGACAGTGACAGTAACAGATTTCTTGATTTTTCTTCTGATTCATTCTCTCTCTAAAACAATGCGACCATTTTAATGTAGGATTAATGCTATTTATTCAGCCACTGATTGAATTGGGCATGAACCCCACCTTAATTTTTTTCTTTTTTTTCTTTTTATATTTATTTATTGAATCACTGTGGGAAAGGCTATAAGATTTCAGGTTTAACTCTCAGTCAATGATCAAACACCTTCCCCTTCACCAGCACTCATTTTTCACCACCAAGAACCCCAGTATACCCCCCTCCCACCCCTCCAAATGCCTGTGAGGCAGATGATTTCTACTTAACTCTTCTTTACATTGATTACATTCATTATTTCGACAAAAGATGCACCATTATTGTTTAGAATTCCCCCCCCCCCCAAACAATCAGAATTTCTAAAAAGGCACTGTGAAATATTTTGTTTTCTATAGCTGGTTATGAGAATCGTATAATGTCATGTGGCCACGATTTTGGATTTCTGCAAAGAGCCAGATAATTAGGAGATTGGTTTCTGTGTGTCTGGTGTTATGGCCGTGCCAGAGATCCTCTTGTGGAGGGCAACTCATGACCTCGGTAGGGTGTGAAGAACGAGCTGGTATCATCCCCCTTCCCATGAAATTGCAGTTGCCCCTTCACCCCCGATTCATACCTGGCTTACCAATAAGCTCTGAGGTGGCGGCTACCTTGCTGCCAGGGGGGAAAAAGGCAGAAGGGAGCAACACCCTTTCCCTCCCTGGGAGGCATGGTGCTGTAGTTTAACGCATTGCCCATTCACTTTTCTGCCGCAAGCTGCCGGGTTCTGGATTAAGTCCTATTGCCTATGGAGCCATGGCCATGCCAGAGAGCCGCTTGTGGTGTGCAACTCGTGACCTCAGTAGGGCTTAAAGGATGAGCCTGTACCGCCCTCCTTCCCATGAGACTGCAGTTGCCCCATCACCGCCGGCTCATACCTGATTTTCCAATAAGCTCTGAGCCAGCGGCCACCTTGTATGTAGTCCAGATGCATTTCTGCCAAAAGCCGCTGGGTTTCAAGATTTTTTTCTGAGTCTCCGGTATCATGGCTATTAATCAGCTTGATCAGGAGCCAGAGAGGCCGTTTGTAGGCGGTGACTCGGGGTCTCGCTGGGATGGGGAGAAAGAGTCAGCTCCACCCCCATGTGGTGAGGCCCCGTGTTTCTCGTCACTGCAGGCCCAAACCTGACAGTCCAGTGGACTCTGGAGGATGGTGGTCATCAGGCCGCCAGGGGCAACAGGCCAAGGCACGAAACCTATTCCCACCTGGAGTGGCCCAATTCCAGTAACCTACCGCAGGAACAGGACACATTTCTGTTCCTGAACCCAAAAGCCTTTGGGTTCCGAGATTCATTTCTGAGACTCTGGGATCATGGCCATTAAGCAGTTCGATCAGGAACCAGAGAGGCCATGCCTCCAATTATATAGCTGAGCCGGAGGTGGTTTGTGGGTGTGTCTCCCACATACCTAACTTTTGGCCGTTTACTTTCTTGGTAAACTTTGCCCCAAGTTTTTGGGGTCTGGCCAAAGGCACAGCAGCAATTTTGGGGTATCTGAAAGTCTGATGTTGCCATCAGGCTGCTGATGCACTTGCCTCACAGGTACAGATTGATCTGCTGGTGGCACCATACCCCCATGCGATCAGTTTTTGTGTACTGACTTTTTATTCCTTATCATTGATGTATTATTATTTCTATATTATTGTTTCTAGGAGACTTTTTGGGGACTCTTTAGGGTCCTCTCTGTATATCATAATTTCATCTGCAAATAATTGTAATTTGAGTACTTCTTTTCCAATTTCGATCACCTTGATTTATTTTTCTTCCCTGATTGCTGTAGCCAGAACCTCTAATACTATGTTGAATGAAAAGTGGAGATAGTGGATACCCTTGCCTTGCATATGATCTCGAAGGTACTTCTTTTAGTTGCTCACTATTAAGAATGAAATTGGCTGTAGAATTGTTATAGAAGGTAGTTATTATATTGAGAGTTTCCTGCCCCACCCTTATTTTATTTTTTGATTTATTTATTGAATCACTGTGGGAAAAGTTACAAAGCTTTCAGGTTTAAGTCTCGGTGCAATTATCAAACACATTTCCCTTAACCACTACTTATTTTTCACCATTAAGAACCCCAATATACCCCCCTCCCACCCCTCCCAATTCCTGTGAGGTAGACAAATTCTACTTAATACTCTATCTACTTTGATTATATTCATTATTTCAATAAAAGATGCACCATTATTGTTTAGAGTTTACACCCAACAATCAGAACTGCTGAAAAGGTATTGTGAAATACTTTTTTTTCTACAGCTAGTTATGAGAACCATATGCTGTCACACGGCCACTATTGTGGCCATGCAATTTTGGATTTCTGATATTTTACTTACTAAGCCTGCAAGTATTTTTACCAAGAGCCAGATGATTACGAGATTGGTTTCTGTGTCTCTGGAGCCATGGCCATGTCGGAGAGCTGCTCATGGGGGGCAACTTGTGACCTCAGTAGGGCGTGAAGGACGAGCCAGGAACGCCCCCCTTCCCATGAGGTTTCAGTTGCCCCGTCACCACTGGCTCATACCTGGCTTTCCAAAAAGCTCCGAGGAGGGCACCATCTTGCTGCCCAGGGGGAAATAGATGGAAGGGAGCAACACCCCTTCCCTCCTGGGCAGGCATGGTACCGTAGATTAACGCATAGTCCATTCACTTTTCTGCCACAATACTGTGCTCTGCATTAAGTCCTTGTGCTTCTGGAGCCATGGCCGTGCTGGAGAGCTGCTTGTGCCCCCCCCCACTTATTTTTGAGGGTCCTTATCACGAATGGATATAGAATCTTGCCAAAAGCTTTCCCTGCATTGATTAATATGATAATATGACTTTATCTTGTGCATTTTTTAAGATTTCATTGTTTCACTGATTCAGTGAGTAATTTTCTTGGTTTTTGTGCTGTTGATTTCTTCTCTAGTTTTTATAATTTCCCTTCTTCATCTAAACAGTAGCTTAAGAAGGGAAATTATAGTACCTTTGGAAGATTCATTGATTCATTTGTTGTTCCTGTTCCAGATTTTGTGAAATTTGTGTTTACAATGTTGATTTGGGCTTTTTATTCCTTTTCAAATGTATGCTTTCATTGCTATGAATTTATCTCTTAATACAACATTTGCTGTATTCTATAGATTATGATAGATTTTTTATTCACTCATTAGTTTCAATTGGCTACGTGCAAGGTAAACGCCCTACCTCTGTGCTATCGCTCCAGCCCGGGCGTTTACCTTGCACGCAGCCAACATGGCCGACCCCAGTTCGATTCCTCCGCCCCTCATGGAGAGCCCGGCAAGCTACCCAGAGTATGTCGCCCGCACGGCAGAGCCTGGCAAGCTCCCCGTGACATATTCGATATGCCAAACACAGTAACAACAAAGTCTCCAAATGAGACGTTACTGGGCCCGCTCGAGCAAATCGATGATCAACGGGAGGGCCTTTACTTTTACTTTACTTTACTATTAGTTTCAAGGAATATTTTTTATTTATTCCTTGGTTTCCTCTTTGATTCAATTGTTGTTTAGCTGTGTTTTGTTAAGCTTCCAAGTATCGGAAGTTTTCCACATCTTCTTTCTGTTAATTCTAATTTCATAGTATTTTAGTCTGGGCAGGTACTTTGTACAATTTCTATGTTTGTAAATTTACATAAATTTGAGTTATGCCGTAATATGTGATTTATTTAGGAGAATGTTTCATGTGCAATAGAGAACAATGTGTATTCTTCTTTGGGGAGATGCAGAGCCTTTTATATATGTCCAACAATTCCAGTTCTTTGGATCCTTATTTAAAGCTCTTGTCTCCTTACTGATATTCTATCTTGTTGATCTGTTCTGTGGACAAAGAGGTATGTTGAATTTTTCCACAACTATTGTGTTTCCATCAATGTGTTTCTTTAGGTTTGTGAACAGAAACTTTATGAACCTTGCTGAGACTTCATATGGTGCGTACATGTTGATGACAGTTTTTCTTGATCTCTTATCTCTTAACCAGTAAGTAATGTCCATCACTGTCTCTAATTACTTTATATTGAATGTGGTTTGGTCTGATATAACTATAGTTCCCTCTGCTTATTTGTCTTCCATTGGCTTGTATGATTATTTTTTATCCTTTCATTTTAAATCTGTATTAATCCTGTGAATTTGGGTGTGTTTCCTGTAGGCAGTAAATAGATCAATTTTCCTTTTTATCCATTCAGTTACTCTATGCTTCTTTATAGGGGAGTTTAATCCATTGACATTGAGAGAGATTATTGACATAAAGGGATGTATTGCCATTTTTGTGTAAACAATTTTAAATAATATAGGAGTACTGCTATTTGTTTAGCCATTGACTAAGCTGATTGAATTGGACATTAATTCCAAATTACTTTTTTATTTTATTGTATCACCTTGGGATAGAGTTACAAAGCTTTCATATTTGAGATTCAGACATACAATGATGAAACACCCATACCTACACCAGTGCACATTTTCCACCACCAATGTCCCAACTATTCCCCACCCCCCCACACACATCCAAGTCCTCACCCTGCCTCTGTGGCAGACAATTTCCCCAATACTCTCTCTCTAATTTTGGGTATTATGTTTTGCTCAAATTTTCTCACCACCATTCAAGCCTACCTGCCAGGGGAAAACTCTAGATAATATATTTTCCATAGCTCATTTTGAATATCATGAGAGCTCATACAGCCATGATTGTAAATGTAAATTTCTAGATTGTAAATGGTTGGGTTCCAGAGATATCTCTGTATGGCACTAATCCATTTTGGGATTCAATTGGGAATCTCTGGGCCAGGGTTCTTGGTGCCTTAAGATGACATCTGGAGGCAAATTGTGGGCATGACAACCAGTCTTCTGTGTGGGTGGGGACCCAGGGAGGGACAGCTGGGGTCTTCTACCACCACGAGGCCTGGAGATTTGATCCTGAACCCGCATACCTGGGCCTTGCTTGTGGGAGTTCTTGGTTACCGGGATTTTATCTGGAGTAGGCAGAGAGACTGTATCTGCTGCATCTGGGGTGCCCTGATGAATTTGGCTTGGTATGGGGCTTGGAGAGATCTCTGGTGCTATCTTGTCTTTTGGTACTCACTGCTGTGTCTCTGGGCCAGGGCTGTTGGTGCTCTAAGATCCACATTACAAAATTTTAAGCAGATTATATCCTGGTGAGGTCTATCCTGATATGGTGGAGTATAGTATATGGGGTATAGTGGCAATTTTGGATTGTGGAAGCAAGTGGCTACCAGGGACTCTGCTTGGGTGGGAACAGGCCAGCCTGCCCCCTCCAATTTACTCTGGTTTGTCCAGTCATGCATGGATCCAAGCTTAACTGTGGCTTTTGATCACTTTTGAGATTTATTTAGGGGTCTCTGAAGCAAGGCCAGTAGTAGAGCTTACAGGGAGGCACTGGAATTGGTTCGTGGGGGTGACTGCCAGTGCTTCCATGTGTATTGGGAAGTGGGGGAGCTAACCCATTCCAACTTTGAGAAAGCCTGGAAATTTCTGTCACAAAACCCATATACCAGAATTTCCAGCAGATTATATCTTGAGGGTCCATCCTGAGATGGTGGAGTCAGGCCAGGGGTACGGCGGTGATTTTGGTTTGTGGATGAAAGTGGCTGCTGGGGGCTCTGCTTGAGCAGGCCACCAGGCCAACCTGCCCTCTCTGATTTACCCCAGTCTGTTCAGCCATGTGTGGGTCCAAGATTAACCGTGGCTTTTAATCTCTTTCGAGATTTATCTATGGGTCTCTGAAATAAGGCCAATTAGTGAGCTTGTATAACTGAGCTGGAGATGGTTTGTGGGTGTGGCTCTGACATACCTAACTTTTGGCTGTTTAATTTCTTGGTAAACTTGCTCCCAAGTTGTTGGGGTCTGACCAAAGGCACAGCGGCAATTTTGGGGTATCAGGAAGCCTGAAGGCACCATTAGGCTGCTGATGCACTCGCCCCTACAGGTACAGGTTGACCTCTTGGCAGTACCATATCCCCTAAAAAGTTGCTTTTGAAAGAGTCTGTTTGTTTTTATAGGTGGCCTTTAAATTAATTAACTTTAATTAATTCTTGAAGTGTTGGCTTAGTTATCACAGATGCTTCCAACTATTGTTTGTCTGAAAAGGTTCTTATCCCTTGCTCAAATTTAAATAATAGCTTTACAGGGTTGTGGATTCTAGTCTGGAAGGAATTTTAGTTAGTACAGTAAATATACCATTCCACGCTATCCTGGCTTGTAAAATGCCATATGGAAGAATTATTGCTATTCTCCTGCCCCCGCACCTAGCTGTCCTCACTGGGGCCCCTCGGAGGGGGGCAGGTTGAGTTTACCTCCCCACCCCAGCAGAGCCCCAGCAGCCAAATACTACCAGAACCAGCCACAGCCATGCTGACACCACTCTCCACACGTCTGGAAAAGCCTCATGCATGAAGGAACCAGCAGAGGAACCCAGGCATGCAGATCCCGGGGTTGAGATCTCCAAGCCTGCTCAGATTGGCATTGGGCCTTCTCCACCCAGATCCCTCATCTTCCATTAGGTAGGCGTTATACCCACCTGCTGCTGCCGGTGCTAGGTGGTCCCATCAATGGCCAAGACCCAGAGACTATAAAACCCAGCTTCCGGAAGCACGAGGCTGCATTTGCGGCCATGCGACATCTTATTATCTCATTTTTACTTTGGAAAACCCAGTAGGCTACCGAAAGTATCCTGCCCACATGGCAGAGTCTGGCAAACTTCCCGTGTCATACTCAATATGCCAAATACCAGTAACAATCATAGGTCTCATTCTTCTAGCCCTGAAAGAGCATCGAATATGGCTCTTTTAAAATTTCAGGGCTAGGAAGAAGAAGACATTACTGGTGCCTGCTCGAGACAATCGACGAATAACAGGATGATCGTGATCGTGATTGTGATTCTTATGTTGTTTCCCTTGTATTTGAGAGTTTTCTTTTCTCTTTCTATTTTAAGTAGACTGTCATTGTTTTTTGATCTTCCATTTTGATTACTATGTGTACTGTCATTGTTTTGTTTTTATTTTGCTTTGGTACTTTTTGCTCCTTTTGAATCTGTGCAGGAGCTTCTATCAAGAGATACAGAAAGTTATTGGTTATTATTTCTTCCACAAGTCATTCTTCCCCTTTCCCTTTGTCCTCTGCATCTGGTCTTCCTATGATTCCAAGATTAATCCTCTTTCTATTATTTATCACACATCACTGATATGGTCCTATGCATATTGAAAACTGTTGATGAAGTTTGCTAATGTATTTTTAAACTCCTTTCTTGCCATTTTGATGGACTCTTTTTTTAAAAAAAATTATTAGTGAAACACCATGAGGTACTGTTGTAGACTTAAACATTTTTGTGCTTAAGTACCAGCATCCGGACAGGCTGGGGATGTGGCCTCCACTGTAGGGGGTGTGACTTCATCAAAGTGTGCATGGCCTTCTGTGCGACCGCTCATGCAGTTGCTGTTATTTTCAGTATTCCCAGTACTCTCAACTCATATCCCAACCTATATCACTTAATTCTGTGCAAAACGTCCTGGCCACCTAAAGCACAATACAACAATCTATGGCCTACACCAACTCCATTAAAAGACCAGTGTAAGCAAAAAGTTGTACAAGCCCTATATAAAAGAGCACATCTTCCAATGCTTCACTAGATGCCTATCATCAAATCACAAAATCACAAATCATCCTGTTAATCGTCGATTGCCTCGAGCAGGCCCCAGTAACGTCTCCTTCATCCTAGCCCTGAGATTATATTCAAGGCTCTTTAGGAGAATGAGACCCATCATTGTTACTGGTATTTGGCATATTGGGTACACCACAGGGAGTTTGCCAGACTCTGCCATGTGGGCAGGCTACATTCGGTAGCCTGCCAGTTTGTCCAAAGTAGAAATGAGATAATAAGATGTCATAATAAGATGTCGCATGGCCGCGAATGTGAATGCGGCCGCGCGGTTCCGGGAGCTGGTTTTTATAGTCTCTGAGTCTTGGCCGCTGATGGGATTACACGGCACCAGGGGGCCAGTTGGTGGGTGTGACCCCTGCCTACTGGAATTTGGAGGATCTGGGTGGAGGATGCTTGGCCCAAATCCGAGTAGGCTTGGAGATCTCAGCCCCGGAACCCGTGTGACTTTGTCCCTCTGCCAGTACCTTCATGTGTACAGAGAGTGGTCTCAGCATGGTGGTGGTTGGTCCTGGAGGTCTTTGGCTGCCAGAGCCCTGGTCGGGTCGGGGAGGAAAGCTCAACCCGCTCCCCTCCAAGGGGCCCCGGCGGCGAGGACAAAAGAAAAAAAACTGAAGAAGGAACCCAGATATGAGCCAGCGAGGCTGCTCAAAAGGGCCAGTGCAGCATGTCTTGCAAGCATGGGGCCCCAAATTGGAGCCCCAACATTTCTGGGCCCAAGCAGCACCAACCACTTGGCTGGTTGTACCAGCCAAGTACCAAACCAGCGGGCTGGGGGTGCTCCCAGCACCACTGGGAAGGACCACAAAACAAACACCCACCCTCAGAAAATGCTAGATAAAAAACACGTGTGAATGTAATTTTCTTTTTAATCATTCTTTAAAGCAAGAGAATGGGGATAAAACCTTAAGGGGAGGCAGAAAGGAATGGACAATGAGACCTCAACTTAAAGGCAAGTGCAGAGGACAAGCTGGGGGCCACTCCCAGAATACTGTGCAGATTTGGCCCATGGGGCTGGGCATTACCTCCAGGGCTATACCTGGTGGTTCTTGGGGGCCTCCAGGCCCATGCCCAGTGGTCTTGGGGAACCATGTAGTGTCAGAGCTCAAACCTGAGTCAGCCAGAAGAAGGGCATGTACCCTAACCATTATACTATCTCTCTAGGCCCTGGTTTTTGTTTCAGTTTGAAACATTTTAATGGTTTCTAATCCTAAAAGGCGACCAGTTTTCCTTTATTTCTTTTCATTTCTTTTCTTCCCTTTTGCAGTTGTGATCAAACATGTAACAGTTCACCATCTTAACTGTGTCTGGTTTACACTCAGTGCCCAGGGGTATGGCTCAGGAACAGAGTGCAAGCCTACTCCTTGGGTGAGGCCCTGGGGGCAGGGGGTCCAAAAACAGGGCTTGCCTGGGGCTGGGGTGGTGTCTCAAGAGGCTGGAGTGAGTCTATGACTTGGGAGCCCAGGCTGGGTCACTGGCACAGCTGGCCCATCCCCCGCACCCCTAGCATGCAGCCGGATTAGCCTAAGCACTGCCAGGTGGGCCCCAAAATAAAGAAACAAAAAGGGGACACCCAAGGGCACAGCTCTGGGCCCATGAGGGTGGGATGTAAAAAGACCTGAACCCCAGCGTGGACCAGAAAGCCCAGACCCATCTCTCTCCTGCAAACAACAACTTATGATAGATGCCTATCATAAGTCACAGAATAATGTTTGAGAGGAAGGATGTATTCTAGAAGGGGAGAAGGGTGGCCACCATCAACTGAGCTCATTCAGAACCTTTTCCCACAATAAGAGGGAACAGTGCTAGTGAACTTGAAGGTTCTACCCTCTATACAACCACAACAACATGAAGAAACAGCGCAAATCTCCACTAGGAGGAGAGGACGAAGAAAAGAGTCCCGAATCCTCAACAGGGGTTACCCACAAATATGATCTCTCCAATAAAGAATTCTGAGATGAAATATTGAGGATGTTTAAGCAATTAAAAAAATCAATGGAGCAGACATCCAGAAGATTAAGGAAAGAAATGAAAAAAAAAACAGTGGATCAGATAGTTGAGAAAATACAGGAAGAAATTAGAGCAGAAATAAAAAAGCTACAGAAGAAGTGTCACAAATAGAGAATTTGATAGATGAAATTAAAATCTCAGTGAGTGTCTTCAACAGTAGAAAGACAGAACAGAGAGTTTGAAGATGAGTAGCAGAAATCGTATAAGGCAACAACAAACAATAGGAAAAGACCCAAAATAGCTCTAAGGTGAATCAGAGACTTAGGGGATGACGCCAAGAGGAACAACATTAGAATCGTTGGAGTACCTGAAAAATAGGGACGCAACCCCAACGAAAAAGCCACAGTCAAAGAAATCATTGCTGAAAATTTCCCAGAGTTAAAGAATGCAGACATTCAGATCCAAGGAGCCAGAAGGGTGCCATCTAAAAGAGACCTTAATAAAAACACTCCAAGGCATATCATAGTCAGAATGATGGAATCTTTCATAGCCTGGATCAGTTTATCTTTTAGTTGGTTGAATTTTCTTCCAGTGATTGCTTTATTCTCATGGCTATCATATGGAGCATTGATTTGAGTTTCTCATCAATAGGCTTGAGGGTTTATTTTAATGCAGTGTTTGCCAGAAATTCTTTTCCTGTCTGGCAGGGTAGATGAAATCCTTTGTTTCACCATTGTTCTTCAAGATTTGTGAAAGCTAAAATGTGAGATCTAATCTGATTTGTTATTTTTTTCAGGAAGCAGTTACTCCTTATTATCTGTTCATTTAATAATGTATGTGCACTTACGATGCTATTTCACTGGTGGATCAAGTGGAAGAGCTAATATCTTATTTGCATAGTAGATTATTATAGGCTTAGTTGAGAAAAGACATAAGAACCCAAGAACCCTTAGAACTGGTGGAGCTGAAGGGGTGGAATTGTGAGCATCATGGATTCTTAGCAGCTTGTCCTTGGTTTGGGAAGAGGGTAGCAGAGATATTCTTTGGTCCAGGGGACCGAGGAATAGGTCAAAGGAAGGGGCAGGAGCAATGGGACGGGAAGTGGGTAGAAGCCCTTGATGTACCTAGATGTCAAAAAAGGCAAGTGTCAGTATTATGGGTCCTTGGGGGCTTGTCCTATGTTTGAGAGGAGGGAGGCTAAGCAAGGAATAGGTCAAGGATGGTGCAGGAGCCTCCGGGCAGGAAGAGGGTTGGAGTCCTTGACACACTCAGATGATAAAAGAGGCCAGCATGAACATTGTGGGTGTCTGGGAATGTGTCCTGGGTTCAATAGGAAAATGGCAGGGGTTTCCTCAGTTCTGGGGAACCCAGGAAAAGGTAACAGATGATGCAGGAGCAATATGGTAGACAAGGGGTCCAATTTTAGCTTTCCAGCTTCCCACTTTCTCTTCTATAGCCTGACTTCAAAATTGAATAATAAATCCCTTTCTACAATTGGTGAATGGTAGTATGCACTGTATCAATGCTTCCGTGTTTGTGCTCCCTGAGATCTGTATGATAAATGAGGAAATCAGAATGTGATAGATGCAGGTCGGTATACAACTGGAGCTATTGCCCAAATTTGCAGGCCTGCCATAAACTACAAAATAATGTTTTCACAAAATTAATTTTTTCACTGAGTGAAAACACCCATTTCTTATTTGCATACAGGTGCCATTGCAACTAGATGTGACCTTGGGCTTAGTAATATAGTTGTGGTGGTTCTAGAAAGGTTTATTTACCCACTAGCCCACGCACCGATTTTGTAAGCATTCAGATAGCACAGCAAGTAGGGTGTTTGCCTTGTGAGCAGCTGACCCAGTTGACCAGAGTTTGATTCCTCCGCCCCTTTCGGAGAGCCCGGCAAGCTACCAAGAGTATCTTGCCCGCACGGCAAAACCTGGCAAGATACCGCTGAGGTATTCGATATGCCAAACACAGTAACAACAAGTCTCACAATGTTACTGGGCCTGCTCGAGCAAATCTATGAACAACAGGAAGACAGTGACAGTGACACTGACAGTTATAATTTTATTCTTCCAGCTTAATCTGTAGACTTTGATCTTTTTCAAAGTCAGTCTCCTGAAGACTAAATCTTCATGCTCATCACAGAAACTCATGAATTCTTTGATTCTTCAAGTGTGGTGTGGGTCCTGAGAATCAGCTTTTCTGATTACGTTCTAGGTAACCATAGTGCAGCAGGTTGAGGAACACATTGTGAACATTTCTGAGCAATACCAAGAATGCTACCTCTGATACCTTGAGCATTCTTCTGTAGATTGGTGTTAATCCTGGACAACCTTTATGAACTCTGTGGGCATTTAGCCTGGCTTGTGGAGTATTTTCAGGTACTGAAAGCCTTTGAGAGGCATTACCTAGTTAAATAATTTGAAACTCTTTGGCCGGATGAGTCCCTCTAACGCAAAATATGGGCAAGTAACCCAGATGTCTGAAGTTCTAATTATTAGCTTTTGGCAAGTTTCCAGATACAATGTCACGGCTGGACATATTCCTTAATAAGAGGGTAATTACACCCTCTTATTATTGGAATTTGCACAGAGATTTCTTCCGTTTTATTATCCCTACGTGAGGACAAATTGTAACCTGAAATGGAATCTCCAGGCTACAGGTAATAAATGTGAAAGTACTTTGAAGGGTTGAGAGTGCTGTAATAATAAACATTATTATGGAGAACAAGGAATTTATATCAAAAAATATTTGGGTGGAGCAGAAACTAAATATGGCTTGATGACTGATGAATTATTGAAGTTATGCATGTGGAAGAAAATTATATATGATGAATTATTGAAGTCATGCATGTGGAAGAAAATTATATATAATAAAATAATTGTTGTTGTTTTCCTGATAGCAGTCTTAGAAAGTTGTTTTGTACTCAGCAGTCAGAAATTGTTTTTTAAAGGAGTTTAAACTATCTGTATAAACTGTCATAGTAAATTTGTGCACTTAAATAAGTGTTTAATTTACATTTAAGCCACTTGGTTTATGATTAAAACATAAGAGAGACCCCCCTACACACAAATCACAAATGGCCTGTACAATAGAAAAATGAATCAAGGTAAATGTAGGATATATTAGCTTCACTATATCTCCTACCACAGATGTCTCAGGGCAGTGAGAATTGCAACAAGCAAACATCACTATTAATCACAAGGAACCTGAAGCGTTATCACTTAGCTATGAAAAAGTGAAGTGATCTAGAACTTTCTGCAGTTAGTTCAGGGAGTTGTTGCAGAAAGTAATATCATCCCTTCACTAGGTTATACATACCTGTGATTGTTTCCTGTATTTATTTAATCAGAATTTTTCACTTTTTCATTTTTAATTGAATCACAATTAATTATAAAGTTATAAGTATACTTATAATTTAGTCTCAGGCTTACAGGCTTACAGTGTTCCAACACCAATCCCTTCACCAATGTCCACTACCTATCCCGCCTCCCCCTCCATCACTTTCCTAGTGTTTCCTTCTCTAACTTATCCCCCACAACTCCAACCCCGTGGCAAGATTTTTAATGAAGAAAAGTTCTCCTGCTCTTCATTTCTATTGTTTTCGATCATTAATTATTCCTCTCCCATGTTTCTTTATATCCTGTATATGAGAAAGGTGATTCTCTATCTATCCCTCTCTGTCTGACTCATTTGACTCAGCATGATACTCTCCAGATCCATCCACGTATCAGCAAATTGCATGATTTCATCATTTTTATGGCTAAGTAATATTCCATTGTATATATGTACCATAATTTCTTTATACAGTAATTTGATCTTGGACACTCGGGTTGTTCCGGCATTTTTGCAATTGTAAATAGTATTATAATGAACATAATAATGAACATAATGTCTTTTATGCATTGTGTTTTGGGCTCTTGTATTATATTCCCAGGAGTGGAATTGCTGGACCATATGAAAGCTCAATTCCTAGTTCTTGAGAAATATCCATAATGTCTTTTTAAAATGCTGCACCAGTCAATATTCCCACCAACAGGTAACAAAAGTCCATTTTTTTGCATCAAAACCAACACTGATTGTTCTTGTTCTTTTTGATGAGTGCCAGTCTCTGTGGTGTGAAGTGATACCTTGTTTTTTTAGTTGCATTTCACTGATGATTAGTGACTAAAGCATTGTTTCATATATCTTTTGGCCATTTATATTTCTTCTTTGAAGAAGTTTCTGTTCATCTCTCATTTTTTGATTTTTTCCTTGTAAGTTCTACTAGTGCTTTCTTTATATATCTTAAATATTAACACATTATCTGGTTATTTTTCCCAATTTGTGTCCTGTTTTTGTGTTCTTGTCATTGTTTCCTTTGAAGTGCAGAGGATTCTTAATTTAATTCAGTACCATTTATATTTGTTTCAACTTGCTTGAACAATGGCCTTAAAGATGCCTCTATCTTCAGTGTCATGGAGTGTTATATCTATATTTACCTCCATAAATCTTATGGTCTCAGGTCTGAGATTGAGGTCTTTATCCATTATTTTGGGGTCACACCCGGTGATGCACAGGGGTTACTCCTGGATCATGCACTCAGGAATCACTCCTGGCAGTGCTCGGGGGACCATATGCAATGCTGGGAATCAAACCCGGGTCGGCCCGGTGCAAGGCAAACGCCCTACTGGCTGCGCTATCACGCCAGCCCCTTTAATCCATTTTCACTGGATTTTTGTGTATGGAGTTAGAAAGAGGTATGTGTTCATTTTTTTTGCACGTAGCTGACCAGTTTTCTCAGCAACACTTGGTGAAGGGACATTCCTTGCATCATTTCAAATGTTTTGCTTCTTTGTTGAAGATTAACTTACCATATATGTGGGGTCTGTCTCTGTATTTTAAACTCTGTTTCATTGATATGAGGGACTGTGTTTTTCCAGTACCATGCTGTATTAATTGTTACTACATTGTAGCACTGTTTGAAGCTGGGGGGAGTGATGCTTCCCAGTATCTTTTCCCCAAAGAATTGCTTTACCTATAGACAGGAAGGGTTATTTTTCCATATTAATTTCAGCGGCATTTGATCTATTTCTTTGGAAAATGCTGTGAGTATCTGTGAGTTTTCAAGAGAAAAAACGTTGGCATGAGTGGGCCCCAGACTGGTCTGTAAACAGTTTATTTCTCTCTCCTACTCATCTTTGTCTAATCTCTCCCCTTACAGTGCAATCATAGTCATAATTTTGGTTGTAGTCCCAGTCATCATAGTTCCATCATCCCATCCTAGTCTCTTCGTAGACCTCAAAGTCCTATACCTGTTACATTTCTTCCTTGTCTTGTCATAGTCTCATAGTCCTCTACTTCCAGTCATTGTCATCATCTTGTTCTCCTTCTAGTCCTTGACGTTCATCATAGTGTTCGTATTTTTGTCTTCAACGTTCCAAAGTCTCAAAGTCATCATCTTTCTAGTCATTGACTTTCTAGTCCTCTCTTACCCCTTACAGCGTAGTTATATAGAAATCATGAAGGGTGAGGATACACAAAGGCAGTACTGTAGAACTGTCCTCCCGTTGTTCATTGATTTATTAGAGTGGGCACCAGTAACGTCTCCATTGTGAGGCTTGTTACTGTTTTTGGCATATCGAATACGACATGGGGTGCTTACCAGGCTCTGCCTTGCAGGCGGGATACTCTTGGTAGCTTGCCGGGCTCTACAAGAGGGATGGAGGAATCAAACCTGGGTTGGCTGTGTGTAAGGCAGATGCCCTATCCATACAATGTTCAACTGTACACAAAGGTAGGGTTGAACGTTGTCATGACAACAAACAGAGATAAAGCCACTCTTACAGGGGAAGTTCTAGGAGATGAACTCAAGGACAACATCTCATCTGAGGGTACAGCATTCCAGATTACTAGGAGATCCACTTAAGTATGGGATTCTATCCAGGGGCTATTGTTTTCTCCTTTCCTCAGCTAGTAATCCATTTAAGCAGTCATTGTAAATTTTGCTACTTTAATATTTCTACTCATTTTATATGAACAAAGTAAGATATATATTACGTGTAAATGTTGGCTCTTCCTGGGGACGTCTCATTATATATTCCAGACCATAGAGCCCGGCAAGCTACCGAGAGTATTCGATATGCCAGACACAGTAACAACAAAGTCTCCAATGGAGGCGTTACTGGGCCCGCTCGAGCATATTCATCAGGCCAGGTTAGTCTTTCCTAACCCCAGCAGGGTACTTATTCAGTTACTTTTTTTTGGATGATAACAGAGTTTGTTCCATGACCATGCTCTTAACTTATACTTATGGCGCTTAGCTTGCCTATTTTCGATGCCAAGGTAGCTTACAGCTTGTTCTGGGCCCATCCAGTCCCTTCACTGGGACCCTGCTTTTCGAGTGCTAGGTACTAAGGGCAACTGAGGCTTAAGTTAAGTAAATATGGATGCCCAGAAATAAATATTATTTTGGAGTCAATTAAATCCCATGTTCCAAAGCATAGCATGAACAGTCTTCCTGTGTCTATACAAAAGGACATTGCTAAGTAAACCATGCAAATGACATACAGGAAAGAGAAAAGCAATATAGAATTATTAGTGCTTGATGGAATTGGATGTGCCTCAGGGGAACTGTTGTGGGTGGGCTAAATAAACCTAAACTCCCTGTGGGAGGAGCAGGGACAACCCAATGTTATTCAACAGATATTCTAAGAGCGAATGCAATGAATCTGCTTCAGGGACTATTGCCATTTGACTATATTACTCTATCCAACAGCCTTCAAAGCCGGAACCAAGAAAATGTGGAACACCTGAACAGACTGAGATTGAACAGGTTTGAGATCATTGAAATAATTATAAAAGTTTCCCCAAATGTAAAGCCCAGGTTCAGAATGATTCACTAGTGAGTTCTTTCAGACTTCTAAGATATAGCTACTTCAAATTTCATGACTTCATCTTTCCTAACAGCTGCATGGTTATGAAGAGTATCATGCTAAGTAAAATGAGTCAGAAAGAGAGGGAGAGACTTAGAATGACTGCATTTATTTGTTGATTATAAAATATCATAATATGAGACTAACACTCAAGGTCAGTAAAGACAGGGCCAGAAAGATTGCTCCATGGTTGGAAGCCTGCAAACTGGGGATAACATATCTGTTTTAATCTAGTAAAGGGCAATCATGTGCACCACTAGTGAGTATCTTATTAAATGCACCATATTGGGAAGTTTGTCCACTTTGTTAGAGAAGCTCTTTTAATGTTTCTTGCAAAACTGGTTTCAAGGTTGCGAACTCACTAAGTTGTTGTCTGTCCACGAACTCTGTGTAAACTCCATAAGCTGTTACCTGTCCATGAAGCTCTATATCGTTCCTTCAAATCTGTATGAAAACCTAGCTGCATAGTTTCTTGCTGAGGTGTTCATTTCAATGAGTTTTTGTAGTTTAACCCTTCATGATCTCCTGACTCATAGAGTTTCATTTGACAGATGTGCTATACATTTTATGGTTTTTCTTTGTAAGTTCTTTTTTATCTTCCTGCATTCAGTATTCACTCCTTATCTTTGCCTTCTGTCATTTTGTGTACAATCTGTTTTGGAGTTTTCCTAGTTGAGTCTATTTTTGCTGGGACCCTTCAGGCCTCTTGGGCCTTGGTTCTTGAAATCCTCAATTTTGGTAAATTCTCCCTTCTATTTTTTAGAACTCATATGATTCTTATATCGTTCATTTTGATTTCATCTCATAGTTTTCATCTGATGTACTGTTCATTTCATTTTACTTTTTCCTATCTGTTGTTTTCTAGAGGTTACCTCTGTCTTATTTTGGAGTACCAATTCTTTTCTCAGCTACTGTTATTCTGACACTCAGAACTTTATTGAGTTAACATCATCTACCATACTCATATTTCTGACAGTTTTTATTATAGTTTTCTCATTTTGGCTTTCATACTTTCTTGCAATTTTTCTGACTACCTGAGCCATCCAATTCTTTGAACTCATTAAGCATGCTCACCATGGTGTCAATAAAGTCATTGTCTGAGGATTTACAGACCTGGTTGGTCCCGATTTAGCTTCCGTGTAAATGTTTTCAATCATTAAACTTTATGAACTTCTACATGTCTTCTCTATTGGGTTTTCAGTGTTCCTGCTATGCTGAGAATGAATCTTTGTAGTTAGCCCTCCTGGCAGTGTCTGTTGGATTAGTCTAGAGTTGCTCTTTTCCTTCCCAACTTGATTTCACACAGTGACAGGAAGTATAAATATGAGCAGTATAGAATTTGATGTGCAGAGATATTGTGTGGACACAAGCTACCACTTGAAAAACAAGCAGAGGGTCTGAGATATATAACTAGTCTTGTTGATATGGTAGAGGTCAGGCATGGAGGTTTCTAGGACTTAGATTAAAGAAAGGGAAATTTACTGCTGATTCGAAAAAGGTGTGGTAGCTCTCAGCCAGGAGTTAATTATCACCTTGAGTGGTGTGGGGACAAACAGAGTATTAGATGTTTTGCTGAGCCCATTAATGTGGCAGAGGTCTGGTGAGAAGGCTGGACATGTCTAGCTGGAAGGGAGGAAAGCTGACTCTCGTTCCAAAGAGTGCTTAGAGTCCTAAGCCAGAAGATTAATTTCACCCGGATAAGTGAGAGAGCAAGACGAAATTCAGGAGTTGTGGAGCTAGGTCTACTGATACGGTGGCAGAAGTTGGGCATGGAGGCTGACAGGATATATCTGGAAGGAAGGGGAATCCCAAATATGTTTTTTAAAAATATTTTTAAATGTCTATAAGCAAAACCAAGAAAAAATACATACTACAAAAGCCACATGTCTCTGTAGATCCTAAAATACTATATACTTTAAAGAAAATGATTGCTTTTCTCTATATAAATTTGCAAATGTAACATGTTTCCTCCAGAAAATTGCTTAGTAAATTTGTGCCCTCTCTCTGAGTCCAAGAAAAAAATGTTCTGCTTTATTTTGTTAAATATTATATAAATTTTGGGCTGGAGTGATAGCACATTGGGTAGGGCGTTTGCCTTATAAGTGGCCAACATGGTCGACCCGAGTTCGATTCCTCCGCCCCCCTTGGAGAGCCCGGAAAGCTACCGAGAGTATCTTGACCGCACAGTAAAGCCTGGCAAGCTCCCTGCGGTGTATTCAATATGCCAAACACAGTAACATAACAATTGTCACAGTGGAGACGTTACTGGGCCCGTTTGAGCAAATCGATGAACAACGGGAGGACAGTGATATTAATTTTACCTGTTCTATAACATCATAAAAGTGTATCACTCAGTATAATGATTGATATTCAACAATGTTATTCATGAAAATAGCTTCTTCTTTTCATTGATGAGTTGTACTTCATTGTATAAAGATAGCACAATGACTTGATCACTTGACATCCCTTTACTCATCGATTTGCTCGAGCAGGCACCAGTAACGTCTCCATCAGTTGCTGTCGCGTGCTAGTGTACCCCAATGGCATCTGCTCGCTCCAGGAACACAAAGAGCCTCAAACCATTCATTCAGGGTCTTTACGAAAAAGTCTAACCATCTCATAAGTGGGTGGCCACACAATCTTTTGATATCCCGTGGAATCCAGTTGGTAATGGCTCTAGTCCAGCAGTCATCTTCAAATCGCATTACGTGTCCAACCCATCTGATTTTTGATGCCTTGGCAAACGAGACAGCGTCTCTGATTCTTGACGGTCGACGGAGGTCAGAACTCCGGATTCTTTCTCTCATTTGAGTGAAGCATGATACTACAAGCATAGCTCTTTCAATTCCTCTTTGTGAGACCCAGATAGTGTTCTCATCCTGTTTTTGTAGGGCCCAGGTTTCTGAGGCGTATGTTAATGCTGGAAGAACCGTGGAATCAAAGAGATGTACGTGGAGCCAAAGGCTCTTCTTCTCTTAGCTATTTCTTTGATACTCTTAAAGGCATTCCAAGCCGCTCTCTTCCTCCTGTGCAACTCAGGTGTCAAGTCATTCGTCATGTTGAGTTCTCAACCTAGGTACACATAAATGTTGCATTTGGAGATGTTCGTTCCATTGAGAGCGAATGGAACATCAGGAAAGACACCATTTCTCATAAACAATATCTTCGTGAGATTCAGATGTAGTCCAACCTTTCCACACTCATGGTTGAAGTCGGCCAGCATTTGTGCTGCTTGGTTAATGTTTGATTTTTTTAGAACGATGTCATCAGCGAAGTGGAGGTGGTGTTGTTGCCGACCGTCTATCTTCACTCCCATTCCTTCCCATTCCAGTCATCGCATGACGTTCTCAAAGGTGGCACTGAGGAGTTTCAGTGAAATGGTATTACCCTGTCGAAGCCCTCTCTTGATGTCAATGATCTCTCTTCCTTTTAGAATGGTGAAATCCTGGCAGTGAATTCATAATACAGCTCAAGGAGGATCCTGATGTATGGAGTTTGAACGCTCTGTTTTGGCTAGGCCTTCGATGACTGCTTCAGTCTCAACAGAATCAAAGGCCTTCTTTAAATTAATGAACATTAGACAGAACAGCATCTTAAACTCCCGAGAAACCTCAATGAGCTTGGTTATCATGTGGATATGGTCGATCCTGATGAATCCTACGGAACCTGGCTTGCTCACATGGTTTTCCTTCATCTAGTGTTCTGCCAATCCTATTTAGAATGACTCGAGTGAACAACTTGTAGACAACGGACAACAGGCAGATAAGGTGATAGTTGCCAATGTCATGGATGTCTCCCTTCTTGTACAGTAGAATGGTCCTTCTTGTTTTACATTGGGAAAGAAATTTGAGTTCAGACAGGTAGCGTGTGAAGAGCCAAGTCAGTGTATTGATGGGTACCGACGGCAGGTTCTTCAGGGGTTTCGGCCTTGTCTGAGCCAGGTTCTCTTCACTTCTTTACCAATGAAATGGCGTGTCGGATTTCAGAAGGGAGAACACTGGGAACAACATAGCCATCCTGCGGAATTTGGATTGTGGGCAGGTGGATGTGGCTATCGCAGAGATCCAAGTAGAAGTCATGAATAATCTTCTCCATTGTCCTTCTGGAAGATGTGATAGATCCATCAGGATGTCGGAGGGCAGTCATCTTGGTCTTGTAGTTGTCGAATGACTGGCGGGCATTGCGAATGCTTTTCCCGGCTTCTGCTGCATCTGCCAGCATTGCTGCTCTTCTGCTGCATCTGCCAGCATTGCTGCTCTTCTCTCTTTGACGTCTTCTATCACTTCTCTGCACTGCTTTGCAAGCTCCCACGTTCGCTTTTGGTTGCCTGAGGCTTGCGCCAAGCCACGTTGGCAAATGAGCTCGAGAGTTTTCGAAGACAGGCATCTTCTTGTGGCTAAGTCTCTCTCGGCATTCCTCGCACAATCATGAAGATGCTGAACCAGTCAATCGTATTCTTCATCAATGTTGTCAATGACGGCATCTTCCCATGTTGCCACAATAGTGTGAAAGAGCTTCCAGTTGGTGGTTGTTCTGGGAGTTCTCTTCTTAAACTTTGCAGCTCTTTCTCTCTGCTCCGTGAATTAGAATTTTGCACAAAGGAGATGCCAGTCCAATCCCGTTTGGAATTTTGGGAAAACAGCAACATCAGTAAAATTGTCTATTGAATATGATGTGGTCAATTTCACTGTGGAACAATCCACCGGGAGAGTCCCATGTCCAACATTTAGATTTGGCCTTCTGGAACTATGAGTTACCATGGATGGTCTTGGTCAACGTGATAAACTCAGATAGTCTCTCACCCTGTTTGTTCCATTCTAGGCCATGGGTCCAGATGTGGAGTTCTTTGGCTGATCTTCTTTGTCCTCTTTTATCTCCCCGCCATCCCACCTGAACCCCTGCTTCTATGGCAGACAATCTCCCTCATACTCAGTTTTGTATTGCTTGTTATAAATAGCATAAGATTTTGCATGGCTGAGAGAGTGTTTGCGCGCTTTTGGAATTTTAAAATTTTACATCATTTGAATCTGGAGAAATCTATGTAGCAAGCTGCTCAGTTTGGAAATTCTTTTATGTGTCTCTGGATCATGGCCATTAAGGAGCTTAAATAGGAGTCAGAGGCAGTTTATGGGCTTGACCTTAAGGGTCCCATGGGGATAGCGGAATGAGAAGGACCAGCTCATCCCCTATCTCTTGAAGCCTGAAGTTTGCCATCACTGAACCTGCATACTTACACTTCTCACTGGGTTCTTGAAGTTGATGGCTATCAGGGTTCTTGGTGTGCAGGTGGACAGATGACACCTGTTCCTGTCTGAGGCATCCTTGTGAAGTTGGCCTGGCTCAAAGTCTGGAGGCATATTTGCAGCAAACTTCTCGGTTTGGAGATTCTTTTGTGTCCATACAAATGTTTTATAGAAACATTTTAATTACTTTTTTTCTAATGCCAAATATAATTTTTTCAATAAAAAATAGACCGTTTTGTTGTTTTCTTTAAATTAGTATATATTTTTTAATCTTTGCGAGAAGTTAGCCAAACATCATTTTACCAAGACGGAAAAGTAAGTTTTATAAACATGTCACAGACACAAGTGAGAACCAACTCTCCTTTTGTAGAGGACCATGATCTGAAAGTCACAAACTGTTCAGGACATGCTCTCTGAGTGTTTGGTCTCCAACTGCCTCCTGCTGCTGTGTCACAAGACCAAGTTCTCCTGCCACATGCATTAAGTCCCACTCATCCTGTCTCTTAGGACCACCATCATGATTCTCAGGAGCTTCAATAGCATGTCATTGAAGGTGCAGCTGCCTCCCAGACATGTGTTGCTCTCCTGCACTGGGAAGCTAATCTTCAGGAGCACCTTCTCATAGGAAAACTCTTCTTCTGCATTAGTGAACTCTTCTTTGCCTTGGCCACTCGAATTCTTTTTGAAATTGTCCTTCTCATCTTTTACAAATGTCTTGCTGATCAGAAGGTAGAAGTGGTACTTCCCACATGACTCATTAGTTCCATGAGCCTCTGCGAGTTCATTTCTTTCTTTCAATTAAGTCGAACAGACTGATGAAACCGAAGATCTCATCTTTTTCCACATCACCATTGCTGTCTTCTGAAACGTCTGTTTGCTTAGTCACACTGCCAATGTGCTTCTGAAATGTCTGTTTGCTTAGTCACACTGCCAAAGTGCTTCTGCTGAATAAGGAGCTTGGTGAACTCAGCAGTGTTCATGGGAGTCTTGAGGAATAGCTGTTTTAGTAACTTCTTGATTCTGCAATAATTGATATTTGAGACTGCATAAGCCTCAAATTCAACATTCACTTCCTTGCCCACAACCTACCTCGTCGTCTTCATCTCTGTCATCCTCGTCTTCCTCTTCTTCCTCCACTTCACCATCCTCCTGCTCATTGCAAAGGCTTGGGGTCTGGGCAATAGGCATCCACTGAGCCTCCTTGCCCAACATGTGCACTGCTAAGGCCTAAGCCTGGTATAACTTCTGTTAACATAGAATTTATAAGTTAAAGTGTACATTTGTTTTTAAGCCCCATCCAAAAATGTTGTAAAGGGCTTATCCTGGATTTATGATCAGGGATCACTCCTGTTGGAGCTTGGAGGACCATATAGGGTTCTGGGGATCAAACCAAGGTCAGAAAGCAAGGCAAGCACATTACTCGCTGTACTATCTCTCCAACCCTAAAGTGTACATTTAGCTTTATAAAACATTATAATTTCCTCTTTTATATTTATGTTATGAGTTAATTTTGTTCCATATAGTCATCAATATTTCGTATTTTGCTCTTTTAAAATGCCTTAATTTTTGTCTTTTAAGATTTGAATTTTAGACATTTTACATATCCTTAGTATAAATGTTACATCAGATAGATATTTTGAAAATAATTTTTGCTCAGTCTGTGACTTGTTCTTTAATTTTCTGAATGATGTATTTTGATGGGCTATATTTTTGGTGGGAGGTGGATACACCCAGCAGTGTTCACAGCTTACTCCTGGCTCTGTATTTTAGGAATCACTCTTTGTAGGGCCCCAAGGTCCATATGGGATTCTGGGGATTGAACCTTGCTCAGTCACATGCAAGGAAAATGCCCTACACACTCTACTATTGCTCTGACCTCATCATGAGCATTTTTAATTTAGAAAAAGAGTCCTTTAATGATATGTATGTATATTTATAAATATTTGGGACACAGTAGCGGCATTCCTGGCAGTGCTCCAGTGACCATATGTGGTACTGGGGACCAAATCTGGGTTTCCCATGTGTAAGGCAAATGCCTTATCTACTGTACTATATCTGGCTCATGTGCCAATGATTTTATTTTATTTTACACTATTTCTTTTTTTTTTTTTTTTGCTTTTTGGGTCACACCCGGCGATGCTCAGGGGTTACTCCTGGCTCATGCACTCAGGAATCACTCCTGGCGGTACTCGGGGGGCCATATGGGATGCTAGGAATCAAACCTGTGTTGGCCATGTTGACTGCGTGCCAGGCAAACGCCCTACCCGCTGTGCTATCGTTCCAGCCCCTATTTTATACTATTTCTATCCCAGAAAGTCTTGACTATTTCAAGTTTCTTTGTTTAGTTCAATTAACATAATAACTTATAGGAGTTTTGTTTTTTATTTTTTTGTTTTGAGGTTATACCTTGTGGTGCTCAAGGCCTACACCTGCGCAGGTTGTCAATCCTGATGGTGTTCAAGGGACCATATACAGTTCTGAGTCAGTTGCATGAATAAATTAGTACTTTGTGTAGATTAAAATAGTGTATAACGTTCATTTTATTCCATAGAGATGGCCAGTGTTCCAGGAGCTACTACTGGATAGCCACATACTGTCCTGTAGATCTCTGAGACAATTTATTTGTATCCAATCATTTTTTCCTGTTTTCTCAAAGTAGTGTAATTTATTGAAAATTCAAGTTCAGTGATTTTCCTATTATCTCCAAAACTTATCTAGTGAATTTTTCCTTTCATTTAAAACTTCCATGCTATAGTATTTCCATAGTATTTCTTTTGTATTTGAAGTTAGATTTATATTTATAGTTGTTTCTTTGCTCACATTTCTCACATCTGTATATTCTTCAGAACTCAAATATATTTATAAATTTTTCTCAAAAGTATTTCCTGCTTACTGCACTATATATAATCCAAGGTGCATTTTCTACTAACTGATTTCATCTTAACTATATGTCAAATTTTCCATTTTCTTTGCATAACTAAGGATTTTTGTAGGTTACTGAACATTTTAAATGGTGCATTATAACAATTCTGGACACTGTTATATTTCCCCGAAGAGTGAATGTTTGTTCTTGCAGAACCAACTCAACTTTGAACATCTTCATTGTGTCATACAGACACTAAAATCTGTAGTCAACACTTTTAGTTCATTCTTTTTGATTTGTCTCCCTGGGATTTCATTCACACATGCCAAGATTAATACTCAGCAAAGAATTTGGAAATATTTTACATGTAGATTTTGAATCTGACATCCCAATGTAGCACATTACCTTCCAACACGTTTCTCCCTAACTTTCTAGCTGTTGTGTTGGCTCCAAATTTTGAAAGGCAACTAAGGCTTTCAACACCTTCAACTTGGGAGGCTTTAAATAGTTTCTGCTGCTAACTTGATTGCATTTTGGGACATGCACTCTTGCAAAAAAGCAGAAAACACAGTTTGCCCATTTTCGTATATATTCCAAGTTCACTGTGTCACGGTGTTCACTAAGACATTTTCCATACTTTATTTTTTTTTTGTTTGATGACAAAGACATTGTCTTCTATTGTTTCTCCCTTATCAAATATCTAGCTACTCTTTGTATTATACATATTATGCAAATTTTATGTAGTATATTTTATATTAAAATGTTGTTGGTGTTCCAGGTAATAGTTTTATCAGTGATGGGTTCCTTTATTCAATTCTTACGTGCAAAATTTTAAGGAAGGAATAATAATGTTAACTTGATCATAGTTTGAGCTTGATTGAAGCTGTGTTTCAATTTTATTTTGAACAAGTACATAACTAGTGTTAATTTATTTATCATCTAAGCATACCCCTCCAAGAGCTTACAGAGCTCTGTACTTTTCACATTGAAAACTAAAATTCTTCCCTTCCTTCCTTCCTTCCTTCCTTCCTTCCTTCCTTCCTTCCTTCCTTCCTTTTTTCCTTTCTTCCTTCCTCTCTCTCTCCCTCCCTCCCTCCCTTCCTCCCTCTCTCCCTTCTTCCTTTCTCTTTTCCTTTTCTGTCTTTCTTTCTCTTACCTTTCTTTCTTTCTTTCTTTCTTTCTTTCTTTCTTTCTTTCTTTCTTTCTTTTCTTTCTCTTAGATTGAGCTTGAGACCTTGCACTTTAGACTTTAAACTCCATCTCAATCCATGGAAAGTTCAACTCAAAAATATTTTTTAAATAGTTTTAATTTAGCTTATAATATTATGGAGTTTCAGGGGTTAAGCTTTATACCTCTACCTCTTTGTAACTGTTACTACTATCAATTTTTTAGTTCCATCCCACTACCACAGATCCTTCTTAATTGTCCCATGCTCTTCCCTTTTCCTCTGGAATCACCATAGTTTTACCAAAGTCTAGAAGTTATTTTGGTTGTTTCTTGCATGTTTGTTTTCTTTAGTTATTAATATTCCACAAATTCTATTGGAACAATCCAATCACTCTTTTACTTCCTTACTTATTTCACTTATGACAATCACTTAAAACTCAACTACATTTTACTGAATGGCATGATTTCCTCTGTGCTATCAGCAGAGCAATATTCTATATTCAGTGTCACTGTCCTCCTATCGTTCATTGATTTGCTCGAGCGGGCCCAACACGTCTACATTTTGAGACTTGTCGTTACTGTGTTTGGCATATCAAATACGTCACAGGTAGCTTGCTAAGCTTTGCCATGCAGGCAAGATACTCTCGGTAGCTTGCCAGGCTTTCTTAGAGGCGCAGAGGAATCGAACCTGCCTCAGCGGGGCTGGCTGCGCACAAGGCAAATGCCCTACTGCTGTGCTATCGCTCCAGCCCATATACAGTGCATATAGATGAAAGGTTTTTGCCTTGTTCTTTGTCAATAAGCATTTAAGTTGATTCCATGTCTTATTGACAATAATACTGCTATGAATATAGGGTTGCAAATACTATTTCAAATTAGTTTTTTTATGTCTTTCACATAAATGCCTGGAAGTGGTATTTCTGGATCATATGTTATCTCTATTTTTAAAAATTTCTCCCCAAAATTTTATTTAAACAATGTGGTTTACTAAGTTGTTCATGATGATTTGTTACAGGCATTCAATATTCAAACACCAAACCCACCACCACTGCTACCTTTCCTCCACCATTGTCTCCATTTTTCCAACTACCTCTCCAGCCTACTCCCATGCGAGGTCCACAGTAATTTTATATTGCTTGTTATCCATAAATGGCTAACAGAATGATCAAATATATTTTATTAAAATAAAATTAGTGAAAATGGTTGCATCTCACCATGTGGATATTAAGCCATTTTATGAAGGATTACAAAGACACTTTTACAGGTTAAGCTTCTTTGTTAATCCAATCTAGTGTGCTATTACTGGATTGTCAATGCTGTAGAATTTGGAGATGTTGCATGACTGATATCTTCAAACTAAAAAAAAAATCTCCCACCCAAAATGCTACCATGTTTTATTTTTTAAGGAATATTCATACCATTTCCCATAGAGGATGTACAATTTTACATTTGTAGCAATGGTGCAACATGTTCCTTTTTCTCCACCTTCCTGTCAGCACTTGCTTCCAATCTTTGGATAACAAATAACTGTCACTAGTATTTGGTGATATGTTGTGACTTTGATTTGCATTTCCCAAATAATACATTATTTTGAGTATTTTTAATGTATCTGTGGTCTAGTTACCAAAATATATGCTTCAGGGAAGTGATTATTCAGATATTTTACCCTATTTAAAATTAAAATTAAGTTTATGCATTTATATTGATTGTGGGGAATGTGCACTGGTGGACGGATTGGTGTTTGATCATTCTGTGATTGTAACCCAAACATATAAGTTTGTAACTATCTCACAGTGATTCAATAAAATTTTAAAAAATAAAGCTAAATTAAAAAAAGAAAAATATGATGTTGACATTTGTGTGCACAGTTACCACAGTTCCACCAAAATATCCAAGACCTCTACCACTGCTCCTGAGTCCAAGCACTTATAACCCCCAAATCTGTTGTTTGCAATTTGTAATCCAGCACCCAGAATTAGTTATCAATTTATATTTTCTACATTCTTATTTTATTCTATCAACACAGATGAGTGAGGTCATCTGTTGCTTGTCTTCCTTTCTTTGGTTTATTTTACTCAGCATGAAACCTTCCAGTTCCATCTAATTTTAAGCAAACTGCATGATTCCATCTTTCTTAAAGTTGCTATCATGTATATACATGCTATCATGATAGTATTCTGTCATGTATATACACCAGAGCTTCATCATCCGTTTATCTGTCATTGAAAATTTGAGTTGGGTCTATTTTTAACATATTTTAAAAATTGAACATTCTCACATATATGATGTACAGATACTGTTAGTATGCCTTTTCAGTTTTTTAGTAATTTCTTTATCTATCTAAAGGTAATAAATAAACTTGGCAATATCAAGTTGATATTGCAAATACCTTAAGAAAGAGACTATCAATATGTTTGTGTCGGGGGGATGGAACGATAGTACAGTGGGTAGGGCATTTGCTTTGAACTCGGCTGACCTGGATTCAATCCTCGGCATCCCAACCACCGCCAGGAGTAATTCCTGAGTGCAGAGCCAGGAGTAACCCCTGAATATGGCTGGTGTGACTCAAAAAGCAAAAAAGCTATGTTTGTGTCACATCCTATTTCTTTGGTGCAACTTTTCCAAATATTGAAAACTAAATATGATTGTAGATAATCTTATTGGAACTTTCTACTCTCCTCCAGAGCCACAAAATTCAGAAAACATAAAGTATAAGAAAGCTAGTCATATTTAGGTCCTCTAAACTTATTAACTATCATTTCAGCACTTTATAATTTCTAAAAACTTTTCTGAATTGTCTTCTAATTAGCAAATCCCTATGAATCTGTACCCAATATCAAGTTAAGGCCAAAATTATAAAATATTCCCATGAAAGGAAACAGTTGGTAAAAATTTATTTCAGAAGATATCTCACCCCTCTGAATTTTAGACCTTTCTTACATAGACCTGTCTATAGCACTGTCCTCCTGCGTACATAGGCCCTATTGTCTTTTTTCACTGTGTCACTGTATCACTGTCATCACGTTGTTCATCAATTTGCTCAAGCAGGCACCAGTAACATCTCCATTCGTCCCAGCCCTGAGATTTTTTTTACAGTATTTTTTTTCTTTTTGGGTCTTACCAGCAATGTTCAGGGCTTACCCCTGGGTCTGCACTCAGGAATTACTCCTGGCAGTGCTCGGGGGACCATATGGGATGCCGGGGACCAAACCTGGGTTGGCACTGTGCCAGGCAAACACCCTACTTGCTGTACTATGGCTCCGGCCCAGCCCTGAGATTTTAGCAGCCTTTTCTTACCTATCTTTCCCAATAAATGGAGTCTCTTTCAGGGTTAAGGGAATAAGACCTGTTATTGTTATTATCTTTGGCATCTCGAATACGCCATGGGGAACTTGCCAGGCTCTCCCGTGATTGTCTTCTAATATATGATATTTTTGTGATTTATTTATACTTTAACTTTTACTATCAGAAGTGGTGGATCTGTTTGGTATGTTAAATCCTTCAAATTACTGTTATTAGAAAGAAAAATAATTAAATTTATCAATTGGATCCTCATGATCTGCACCTTCCCTAACTTTTCAGTCATAGCTTACACTGCAATGTTTATCTCAACCTCCCTGGTCCAGTTATTCCAGCTATTTTCATTCTGAAGGTGTGATATAATGGTCGAACAAAGCCTTTTTCACATTTTACTTCAATCTTTGGAATGCATTTCTATTTTCTGTTGCTGGGTCAACTTCACTCATGTTTTAACTCTGGGGCTAATTATTTATTTCTCAGGAAATCTCTCTCAATATATCCAAGTAGTCAAAAATTCAATTGTATATACTTGCAGTATGCATCTCTCCTCCATATGACTTATCAGATTTTTAAGCTTATTTTTATTCATGCAATTTTTTTATTAAAATAAAAAGTGAGGCATAATATTCTGTTCACTACTAGTTTCTGGGCTGGAGTGATAGCACAGTGGGTAGGGCTTTTGTCTTGCACGCGGCCAAGCTGGGTTTGATTCCTCTGTCCCTCTCAGAGAGCCTTGCAAGCTACCAACAATATCCTGCCCGCTCAGCAGAGCTGGCAAGCTTCCTGTGGCGTATTCGATATGCCAAAAGCAGTAACAACAAATCTCACAATGGAGACGTTACTGGTGCCCGCTCTAGAAAACCAATGAACAATGGGAGGGCAGTGCTATAGTGCAGTGCTACAGTGCTACTTGTTTTCAGCCTTTAGTACAGTAGTGTCTAGCATATAGTAAGGTATTTTCCTATTTTTGGCTTGTAAGCAATACCTGGCGGTGCTCTAAGACCACTCCCAGCTCAATTCTCAGGATGCTCAGGGTATCACACTGGGGTCACCTGCATGCAAAGCATGTGCTTGAACACTGTGAGAGATCTCTCTAGCCTCAGCAAGGTGTTTAATAACTATTTGTTAATGGAATGAAATATTACAAAGAAATAAACATAAGAAAGCTTCCAATAGTTAATATGTTAATTTGCTCTATATGATCATTTGTTTCTGGAGGAAAAGATCAAATAGGTTGATATGAAGATAGGAGGTTTTTAATTCCACAAAAGATCAAACAAAACAAAGCAAAGCAAAACAAACAAAAGAAGGTAGCTCTTTAGACTATAGAGACAGAAAATCTTATGCTAAAATAGGTATCAATGGTTACTATACTTTGTAACAGAAACTGATATCAATTAAATTTTTGTAAAAGTCCATAGTCAGTAATCAGATGATATTGCATCTGCTGTGAATGAATAAATTATTTTGAAATTACAACTGTCCCAGTAACGTTTTTTAGTGGTGAAAGCATCTTTAAGATCACTTGAACTAGTGCTTGCATAGAGTAGGTGAGTCTGGTGACTATATGATTAAAGGTTTCATGTCAGATATTGTACTTTAAAGACACATTTAACTTTTGAGCATTTGATACTAATGAAATGGGGAGATAGTATGCCTAATTAGTACATATGCAAATGATCATCATGCTAAAGCAGCTATTTCAAATATTTTGTTGAGAAGATCAATTGGACAAGATGGCATAAAATTCTCTACTTGCTTACCATATGAGATATTTTTATTGATTATAACTGAGAACATGTGATTGTAAAGATTTGGGGGAAATTTAGGCCTTAAATATTTTCTTGTTAGCATTTTAAATACCCTGTATATCAATTTATTTGATATATTGAATACAAAAATTTCCCTCATTCAGTTAGCTGTCTTTTAATTTTAGCCTGTTTCTTTTTTTCTATTTTTATACATTTTGATTTCATAAATTAGTTCACAATAGTTCATTACAGATAATATTCAAACACCCACCCAACCAGCAAGTATCTTCCCACCACAATAAGAGGGAAGTGTGTGAAGGTTGTTGTAGTTCATTCTGGGGCCATTTAAACCTGTATATAAGAGGATACAAGTAAATATGTTAAAACCAAACACATGTGTGCTAGTTTAGGTACATCAGTGGGCTAAAGTATAAGAGGTTGCGCTGCCGTGTGCTCCAAGGAAATACTACTTTGCTCTCTTCCAGGAGCTTTACTTTATAGTCTCTGGATATTGGCTGTTGATCAGATTACATGGCGTGGGTGTGACTACCAAGCTACTGGAAAACTGGGGAGCTGGCTGGAATGGGCCCAGTCCCGATCCGAGCAAGCCTGCATTTCTTTGTTATGCAGAAATACTTTAACTTTATGTAGTACAACTGTTTAATTTTTATTCTGTTGTCTTTATCAGTGGTATCATATCTCTGAAGACTCCTTTGAAGTACAAAGTTTGGAGTATTCCACCTATATTTATCTCAATGTACATTATAGTTTCTAATCAAATCTTAAGGTTTTTGACCCACTTTGAATTGACTTTTGTGTGAGGTGTGTTATATGGCTCCAGCTTTACTTTTATACATGTAGGTATCCAGTTCTCTCAGCATAATTTGTTGATGAGGTTATCTTTTCTTCATTTCATATTTTAAGCTTTGTCTAAAAATAGCTGTCTTTAAGTATGGGAGCTTGCCTTTGGGCATTTGATTCTGACCCTTTGGTCAGAGAGCCTATGTTCATCCCAGTACCATGCTGTTTTAATCATGGTAGTTTTATAGTAAATTCTAAATTAGGTAATGAGATAACTTCCTACTATATCTAGGTTATTTAAGGTACTCACAAAGATCAACAAAAAATAAATCCCCAAACCCTCTCAAAATGGGGGAGGAAATTAACAGAAAGTTTCACTGGGGAGATAGGCAGATGAGCACATAAGCAATAAGCACATAAAATGTGCATTATTTATGAAATAATAAGATAACATCTCACACCACTGAGAATGTCACATATCTAAAAGAGTGGGAACAATTTGTGTTGATAAGTTTGTGGTGAAAAACGAACTCTCATTCACTGTTGGTGGGAATATTGTCTTGCACAATCTCTGTGGGAAACAGTATGAAGAGCTCTCAGTAAGCCTAGAATGGAACTGTCATCTGACCTAGCAATTCCAGATTTGGGTATCTACCTGCAGAATACAAAAGTATTTACTCAAAACAAAAACTTCACACTATTACTCATTGCAACACTTGATAGAATAGCTATGATATATCTGTCCAAAGACTGATGAATAGATTATGAATATGTGGTATGTATACACATTGGAATACTATGCATCTGCAAGATAAGTTTAAATAATGCAATTTTCTCTTCTCCTCTAAACACCAGCTCTGAGGAAGGGGCAGGGGAAGGGGAATTTCTTTCTAAAGCATCAGAAGACTACTCTGGTTTTTTGTTTGTTTATTGTAAGACATTTAATTTTAACCTACAATATAATGTAAAATTTTATGGAAAAAAGCTAAAGTACACTATATTTCCTCAGGAAGTTGATCACAGAACTGTTGGAGGGCAGTATGTGTTGGGGCCATTGCTTCCTCTGCCGTCAATTGCTTTTCATCTCCTCCCAACATCAACTCTGGGGAAGAGGCGGGGGGTGGGGGGGGCTCCTTGCTGAAGCACCAGAAGACTCCCTTAACTATTGCTTTCGAGGGGTGTGTCAGCTGGGCCTGCCTACCACCTCCCCAAGGTTCACTGAAGCTCTTTCCTTCATCTTGGCACCTTAGTGAGTCTCATATGAGTATGAGACTCCTCAAGTGGAAGACTCTAGGTTATTTTTAGTTAGTTTAGTTTTGTTGTTGTTGAAACAGATATTCTGCTCTGGCCATTTCCTTGTTCAGCTGAACTAACAAAACAGAGTCTAGCAAAGAGGAATATTGGCTGCAAGAGACAGAAGCACGACTGTCAATTGGGATAGAAGTGGAAGATATTACATTGAGTGAAGTAATCCAGAAGTAGAACAAACCCAGAATGACCTTGCTTATTATTGTATATAGAATGATAAGACAAGGAAATTTAATGCATTAAAATAGGGATGCTTAGATGACATTTGACATAGGAGTATAGGAAGAAGAACAGAGAATGAAAGTAATCGATGGGATAGGAAGATGGTGAGAAAGGGAAGTAATGGGAGAGTAGCAATCAGGGGCCTTGGGTTCATTGGTAATGTGGGAGGAAGTTATAGCTATGAGTCGATTGCCTCGAGCAGGCCCCAGTAACGTCTCTTTCATCCTAGCCCTGAGATTATATTCAAGGCTCTTTAGGAGAATGAGACCCATCATTGTTACTGGTATTTGGCATATTTGGTACGACACGGGGAGTTTGCCAGACTCTGCCCTGTGGGCAGGCTACATTCGATAGCCTGCAAGTTTGTCCAAAGTAGGAATGAGATAATAAGATGTCATAAAAAGATGTCCTGATAAGATCTCGTGCTGCCGCGAATGCGGCCACGCAGTTCCGGTGGCTGGATTTTATAGTCTCTGAGTCTTGGCCGTTGATGGGATTACACGGCGCCAGGGGGACAGGTGGTGGGTGTGACCCCCGCCTACTGGAATTTGGAGGATCTGGGTGGAGGATGCTCGACTCCAATTCGAGTAGGCTTGGAGATCTCGGCCCCAGAACCCGCGTGGCTTTGTCCCTCTGCCAGTACCTTCATGTGTGCGGAGAGTGGTCTCAGCATGGTGGTGGCTGGCCCTGGAGGTCTTTGGCTGCCGGAGCCCTGGTCGGGGTGGGGAGGAAAGCTCAACCCGCTCCCCTCCAAGGGACCCCGGCGAGGAACAGCCAGGCGCAGGGGCAGGAGACTGCACTAGTCTCGTCCGGGGGCTGGATTTTATAGTCTCTGAGTCTTGGCCGTTGATGGGATTACACGGCGCCAGGGGGCCAAGTGGTAGGTGTGACCCTCATATAGCTATGAGGTATAGCTATAATCCATCTATACATATCATATCAGAACACTGAAAACATGAGACCCTAATTATAACCACAAAACTTTGAAATGTGCTTGTCTAGATGACAGGTGGGGGTGAGGAGCAGGGAGGAACTTAGAAAAACTGGTGGAGGAAGTTGACACTGATGGTCGGATCGTTGCTAGAACATAATACGTTTATGACTCAGCTATCAATAAGTTCGTAAATAACAATTGGCTAATTAAAAATTTATGTTTCTTATTATGGCTGTTAGTGCAGTGCTAAGTGGTATAGAATCCAAATTAATTTCTGAAACACATTAGAAATTTATTTCTCATCCAAATAAAAGTACAGAGAGACGTTTGAATCTCCTCTATGGTGATTCAAGGACCTAGGATAATATAGAATCATCTCTAGGAACTTGTTATTATTTGAACTAATCTTTATAGGTGGCTAATAGCAAAACTCACTTTATACTACATTTCATTGCTTAAAGTTATGTCACATGACCTGTATAGCTTTAAAGAAGGCTGGAATATGTGAACTATATGTTTTTTTTAGTAAGAAACAAAATACACTTGTATAGAACAACTAATAACAAGACACATTGTATTTCAGTAGAGGTTCAGAGACCAGCTATTTTTGAAGCTTGGTTCAAGGGACATAGTAAAAGGAAACTGGAATTGACCACTTTTCTATGTATGTGGGCTGTTTTTAAATATGCCTTAGCTGGTTTATACTGCATTGGACTAAGGGATCTGTCATAGATTCCAGCATTTTGTATTCAAGTGGCATATTTGGGGTCAATCTCTGCCATTCTCAATGAGAATAATTTAATCTCAATTTATATCACCTTGTTGAAGAAGCAGGTGCATATTTGAAGGTAGTGTTCACAACCTGAGTAAACAGCCTATTACACTCTTAGTACCCCAAAATAAAATAATCATTTATTTGATCCCTTTCCTTAATCAACAAACCAACAAGTCATTTAATTTGTAACTATCATATTCTCCTTTTTTCTCTTAATTCATACTGATACTAGTCTAAGATTTTATATGCATACTTATATAAATGTGTAAAACATTTGTAAGGGAACGTTTCAGTGACTTATTAATTATCAATTCCATGGATCATTAATGATTCATCCCATGATTTTCTGTCTTCAACATTTGACTTCTGACTTCATCCTTTGACTTCTCCAGTATTTATCACATTCTCTATCATTTATCTCACCTTTCTTAAAATCTTCCTGTGGTATTAATAAAATATTGTTTTATGGTTTGTTTGTTTTGGAGATTTTGGGACCACACTTAACTGGGTTCAGGGCTATTTCTTGCTCTGTGCTCATGTGTTATTTCCAATGATGCTCAAAGATCATATGTGGCTGGCTATTTAACTAGGGTGGTTTGTGTGGAAGACAAGTCATGTAATTACTGTTTCTCAGGCCTCCCTCCATAATTTTTTTTCTTTTTTAAATAATGTTGGAGTACTGCTATTTGTTCAGCCATTGATTAAGCTGATTGAATTGGGCATGGACTCCACCTCCATAATGTTTTGAATAGGCTTTTTTTTCCATATTACTTCTGTCTTATGTCTAATTTTTACCAGGAAGTTCTTCCTTTTCCATTCTTTTAAATGTTGATATTTCCCTCTTATCATTTCATTCTACATGATTTCCTTGAATTTTTTCATCCCTTTCCATTTATTTAATCTAAAATTTGCATGTTTTTAATTTTCAGGTCTAATTATACAGATAAGACTTGTTTCCTGAGTTCCAACCACTGAATATCCAACTGTCTTTGGAATAGTTCCATTTTGATGTCTTACAGGCATTTTATATTTACTATGTCCCAAATGGAATTAATCAGTCTTCCCCACTACCAAAAATTGGCTTTCATTCGCATGATTCAGTGTTGTTTTCTATCTCAAAAAGCTCTGGCTGAGATAGATAATAAGATATAATTCTAATCACTCATTGAGAGAATTCTCATAAGAGAAAGGGAAAAATGACGGGGCAGAAGCAAAAATTCAGCAAGTATAGTCTTTGATCTCAGCTAGAGCATCTTCAATCATTGGTTAAGGTATATGGGAAGGATCTTGCATTTCAGTTAAGGTGGGACCCCTTTGACTTGAGCTCTAGAAGTTATCAGTCAACATTCAAAGGATCTAGGAGTGTATCACTTGTATCACTTGTGTATCACTCGTCATCCCATTGATCATCAATTTGCTTGAGTGGGGGCAAGTAATGTCTTCATTATTCCTAATGGCATATGCTCGCTCCAGGAACACAAAGAACATCAAACCGTTTGTTCAGGGTTTTGACAAAGAAGTCTGACCATCTCCTAGGTAGGCAGCTACGTGTCCTTTTGATGTCCCATGGAATCAGGTCAGTAACAGCTCTAGTTCAGCGTTCATCTCTAAATCACATTACGTGTCAGGCCCATCTGATTTTCGACACCTTGGCAAACGAGGCAACATCCCTGATCTTCGAACTTCAACAGAGGTTGGAACTCTGGATTCCTTCTCTCACTTGAGCGAACCATGATACTCCAAGCATAGCTCTTTTGATACCTCTTTGGGAGACCCGAATAGCGTTCTCATCCTGTTTTTGTAGGGCTCAGATCTCTGAAGTGTATGTTAGTGCGGGGAGAATGGTGGAGTCAAAGAGATGTGCCTGGAGCTGGACGTTCGTTGTCCTCTTAGCTATTTCTTAGGTGCTCTTGAAGGCGATCTACGCTGCTCTCTTCCTCCTGTGAAGCTCAGGTGCCAGGTCGTTCATCATGTTGAGTTCTCGACCTAGGTACAGATAACTTCTGCATTCGGAGATGTTCATTCCATTGAGAGCAAATAGAACATCAGGAACGAGTGCGTTTTTCATGAACATCGTCTTCGTGAGATTCAGCTGCAGTCCAACATTTCCACACTCATGGCTCAAGTTGGCCAGCATTTGTGCCCCTTTACTAATGTTTGGTGTTATTAGAATGATGTCATCAGAGAAGCGGAGGTGGTGTAGTTACCGATCATCTATCTTCACACCTATTTCTTGCCATTCCAGTCAACACATGACATTCTCGAGGGTCGCACTAAAGAGTTTCAGTGAAATAGTATCACCCTGCCAAACCCCTCTCTTGACGTCAATGATCACTTCCCTGTAGAATGGTGAGATCCTGGTAGTGAATTCGTAATACAGCTCATGGAGGATCCTGATGTATTGAGTTTGAATGCCCTGTTTGGCTAGGGCCTCGATGACCGCTTCAGTCTCAACAGAATCAAAGGCCTTCTTTAAATCAATGAACACTAGACAGAGTGGCATCTTGAACTCTTGCAAAACCTCAATCAGTGTGGTCACCATGTGTATAATAAAGAGAATGTGAGTGATGCATCAATATATTCACTACCACACCATTCCTGAATTTCCTCTGTTGATGTTTAGCACTATAATTTACCAGGAAATGCAGAAACAAATATATAATCAATCATAGAGTTTTTCTCTTTAATTCAATTCTACCATTAAATATCAATTATAATATATGAAATTATTGAGTCCAAATTTTAAATAGCATAGCCAAGTTCTTAGAGCCACATAGTATCTGGTTTCTATCTTTTCAACCTAGCATTGGCTATCCCTTACCTTGTTGTCTATTCTAGATATCCTAAACCTACTGTAATTTCTTCAACAGAATATGCTCTTACTCTCAATCCCTCCCACCACATAATCTTTACCTGGTCAACTCTTAATTGTTCTTAATGACAGTTCATATATTATCCTCTCTCCAAAACCCTTTGTGATACTCTTCGTTGATTTAGTCAAAACCTCTGCTTCTGTAGTAACCAGGTAAAGGTAAAGGTAAAGGCCCTCCCGTTGATCATCGATTTGCTCAAGCGGGCCCAGTAACGTCTCCATTGGAGACTTTGTTGTTACTGTGTTTGGCATATCGAATACTCTCGGTAGCTTGCCGGGCTCTCCGAGAGGGGTGGAGGAATCGAACTCGGGTCGGCCATGTTGGCTGCTTGTAAGGCGAACGCCCTACCGCTATGCTATCGCTCCAGTCAGTAAACATTTCACAGTGAAATACAATTGTCAGTTTACTTGCCTGTAATAACTATTTGAATGCAAACTACTTCAGAACAGTGATATTATTTTATTTATCTCTACATCTTTCACTTGCAATTTAATGACTCAATATTGGGAGGATTTAAAAAAAGGTTCACAGAAGTGAAAAAGAAGAATTGATGTAACAGTAAATGTAGCAAAAATTTTTGTTTATTTCAAAACAGATTTTGTAGTCTTTAGCTTGGTATTCATGTAAACTATTTCTTTTAATAGATATTGGGTAGATGAATATTGACAGCAAGATGATGTTCCTTTTTTCTTTTACTTAACTCTCTTTAGTTCTCTCTTGGGTAACTGAGCTCCATTTCACAAAGTCACCAAACAATCTGAAAGGAGGTTCCAGTTTCATACTTATAATATTGTGAAATATATCCGCCTCTAAAATCACCTTACTTTGGCACTTAATTCATATTCTATCTGCACAAAGATTAACATAACCTTATTGCTTAAAGAAACACAATTGTTCCACAATCCACAATTTTGTAACTGAAGTCTAAGTGACATCAACTGAGTCTTCTACTTAATATCACATAAAAATGAATTCAAGGTATCAACTGTGTTGGGGACTTATCTGGAGTCTGAGGGAAAACCATTTTTAGGCTAAGTCAGGTGGTCAGCAGAATTTAGTTCCATGCAGTTATAGGATTGAGGTCCTCATTTTCTAGCTGTTTGCCAACTGAGTGCTATTGCCAGATCAGAGGCTTCCTATATTTTTTCCTATATATTTTTTTTATTATCATCTTCTTCAAAGTCAGCAGTAAACTGTTGAATCTTCAAAAGTTGAATCTTTCCTCCCTTCTCTTCTTCTTTGCGGTTTTAAATCACTATATTAGTTTCATCTTGATTTTCTCCCTTTTGTTAGCATAACAGTCACAAGAATAACACTAAAGGTTTGGAGATCTTGGGGGCCAAAATTCTGCTCACCGCAGGCATGGATCATAATAAGGTTATTGAGAAAGATAGTAAGGTTATTGAGAAAGATATGTGTTCTAAAAATCTCTAAATGAGACATATAAGTTGTAACTTTTCTTTCTTTCTATCATTTCTGATGACTACTACATCATGGAATACCAAAACTTTATTGGGCTTCTATGATGTTGAGATGTTCACCATTGTGACAGAATTCTGTTCTAGGAGGATCCTAGGAAACATATTTACAAATCAGGATGTGAAACTCTATATATAAATCATAACTTCTACTGGATCTCATAAACGTTAGTGAAAATACTTAGAAATATGGACTTTTCCTATTCATAGAATTTAAATTTTTGGGGATGTTATGTTTTGTTTGGATCCTGTGATAATCTCTCTCCTACAAGTTCTTTCTAGGATCTGTTTCCACCCCTTTCCAATAGTCCATCTGTTCATATATGTTGCGTGATTTTAATATAGAAAGAATATACTTGTCTTATCCCAACACATGGCTGTGGAACATTCTTTCCTTTAAGCAATGTTTTTATTCCATAATATTTCTCTATACCTTCAGGATGTGGGAAATTTTACTATTTCCAGAAACATTGTTATCTATTAGCTCTATCTAAAGGTTTGCAAAAGGTGGTTCCATCTAAAATTAGATGATGAACATTTTCATACTGTGGTTGTGAAACTCGGTGTAACTAAAAAGTCAAAAAAAACATTGGTTTTATCAGATAGTACCTCCATTCTCTGAGGCAAGGACTATTAGGTGCCAAAGGGGTCCATGAACAGAATTCAGGGTAGTCAGTAAATTAAGGCCCTAAAAGTAAAGGCCCTCCTGTTGATCATCGATTTGCTCGAGCGGGCCCAGTAACGTCTCCATTGGAGACTTTGTTGTTACTGTGTCTGGCAAATTATCTGAAATAATTTGCAAGTTTTGTCTATGTGCATTTTTTCCAAGAACGTCTATTGAGACACAATTATTTACAAAGTTGTTCATAATAGAGTTGTTTCAAGAATGCAGTATTTCAACACCAATCCCACCACCAATGTCTCCTTTCCTCTTAGGTTCCCTCCCACCCTCAGATGACCCCTTAGCAGGCATTTAACAAATTTATTTTATTTTACATGGTCTAACTTAAAAGAATAGCTTATAGAATTATCAAAAAATAAATCAATAAAAGTTGATTTGTGATCATTAATTGCTATATGTTTTTAACCTTTCTTAATATAGTAGAGTACAACTATATGCAACATTAGTTAAAGCCATACTCAATGCCTCCTGACGTGAAGTTTCCCCTGTCCTTTAAATGAACCCCTTAAATGCTTCTTGCAAAACTGGTTTCAAGGCTAATAATTTCCTAAGCTGTTGCTTTTCCATGAATCTTTGTATTTTTTTTCAAATCTGGATAATAATCTACCTGGATAGAGTATTATTGCTGCGGTGTTCATTTTCTTGAGATTTTGTTCTATATCCTTCCATATTCTTCTAGCTCACAGGGTCTCATTTGATAGATCTGTTTTACATATTATGGGCTTTCCTTTTTGTATAAGTCCCTTTTTGATCTTGCTGCATTCAATATTCTGTCTCAATCTTTGAATTTTGTCATTTTGAGTATAATGTTTCTTGGAGTTTTCCTAAGTGGGTCTAATTTCATTGGGACCTTTTGAGTTTCTTGAGTCTCGGTGCCTGTGATCTGCTGAACATTTTATCATAATGTCATTAAAGACACTGTCTGAGGATCTATTCTTGTTGTTTATATCTTCAATAATATTATTTTCACTCATTGAGCTTGATCAGCTTCTACATATCTTTTCCATTTAATTTAATTTAATTAAATGGATTTTTTATTTGATTTTTTTTAGTCACCACGAAATTACAAAATTATTCTTTCTTTAATTCATCGTTTTATTAGTGAAACACCATGAGGTACAGCTGTTGACCTTACAAGTTTTTGTACTTGGGTTTCAGTGATACAATGATCGAGTACCCATCCCTCCTCCAATACCCATTCTCCACCACCAATGATCCCAGTAACCCTCCCACACCTCCCATACCACCACATCCCATCCCGCATCTGTGGCAGGGCATTCCCTTTTGTGCTCTCTCTCCTTTTGGTTGCTCAGGTTTTCAAAAGAGACATTTTTAAGTGGCAAACATGTTCGGCCCATAGTCTACATTTTTTTTTACAGCATGCATCTCCCATCTTGGGAAGATACTCCCAACACCCTTTACTTGGTGCTCCCTTCTCTGTCTTAACAGCCCTTTTCCCTAGCATGTGCAGCTGGCCTTCAAGCCATGGAGTAAACCTCCTGTAACTTATCTTGATTATTCTTTTTTTTTTTTTTTGCTTTTTGGGTCACACCCGGCGATGCACAGGGGTTAATCCTGGCTCATGCACTCAGAAATTACTCAAGTATACCAGGCACTGCTCGGGGGAATATATGGGATGCTGGGAATTGAACTTGGGTCGGCCACGTGCAAGGCAAACACCCTACCTGCTGTGCTATTGCTCCAGCCCCTATCTTGTCTATTCTTAGATGTTAGTCTATTTTGTTACTTTATATTCCCCAGATGAATGCATTATTTCTGTCTGTCCCTATCTTTCTGAATCATTTCACTTAGCATGATACTTTCCATGTAGTACCATTTGTATGTAAATTTTATGACTTCGTCTTTTCTAACAGCTGCATAGTACTCCATTGTATAGATGTACCAAGTTTCTTTAATCAGTCATCTGTTCTCGGGCACTTGGATTTTTTCCAGATTTGGGCTATTGTGAACAGTGCAGCAATGAACACAGAAGTGCAGATGTCATTTCGGCTGTACTTTTTTGCCTCTCCAGGATATATTCCCATGAGTGGTATTGCTGGGTCAAATGGGAACTCAATTATTAATTTTTTGAGAAGTGTTCATACTGTTTTCCAAAAGGGCTGGACCAGTCGGCCTTCCCACGAGCAGTAAGGAGAGTCCCTTTTTTGCCACATCCAAGCCAGCACCGGTTTCTTTTGTTCTTTTGGATGTGGGCCAGTCTCTGTGGTGTGAGGATATCTCATTGTTCTTTTGATCTGCATCTCCCTGATGATTAGTGATGTAGAGCATTTTCTCATGTGCCTTTTAGCCATTTGGATTTATTCTTTGAGAAAGTTTCTGTTCATTTCATTACACCATTTTTTGATTGGGTTGATTTTTTTGTGTGTGGAGTTCAACCAGTGCTTTGTATATCCTTGATATCAACCCTTTATCAGATGGGAATTGGGTGAATATTCTTTCCCATTCTGTAGATTGTCTTTGTATTCTGATCACTATATCTTTTGAGGTGGATAGGATTCTTAATTTAAGATAGTCCCATTTGTTTATCTCTGTTTTCAATTGGGTGGTCAGTGGAGTATCGTCTTTGAAGATACCATTAGCATCAATATCGTGGAGGTTTCGCTGACCATGTCTTTGATGTATCTTATGGATTTTAGCCTGATGTAAGGTAAAGGTAAAGGTAAAGGCCCTCCCGTTGATCGTCGATTTGCTCGAGCGGGCCCAGTAACGTCTCCATTGGAGACTTTGTTGTTACTGTGTTTGGCATATCGAATACTCTCGGTAGCTTGCCGGGCTCTCCGAGAGGGGCGGAGGAATCGAACCTGGGTCGGCCATGTTGGCCGCTTGTAAGGCGAACGCCCTACCGCTGTGCTATCGCTCCAGCCCTGATGTACAGATCTTTAATCCATTTTGATCTGACTTTTGTGCATGGTGTTATGTCGAGATCTAAGCTCATTTTTTACATGTGGTTGTCCAGTTATGCCAGCACCATTTGTTGAAGAGGCTTTCTTTACTCAACTTCACATTTCTTGCTCCTTTATCAAAGACTAGAGTTCATATATTTGGGGTTGTGTGTACAGATATTCCACCCTGTTCCATTGGTCTACGGCTCTGCCTTTGTTCCAGTACCATGCTGTTTTAATTATTGCCACTTTGTAGTAGATTTTGAAGTTGGAGAGGGTAATGCCTCCCCACGTCTTTTTCCCAAGAATTGCTTTAGTCATTAGTGGGCGTTTGTTGTTACATATGAATTTAAGGAGTGCTTGATCTATATCTTTGAAGAATTTCATGGGTATCCTTATAGGGATCGCATTGAATCTGTATAATGTTTTTGAGAGTATTGCCATTTTGACGATGTTAATTCTTCCTATCCATGAGCAGGGGATATGTTTCCATTTCCTCATGTCCTCTTTTATTTAATGTAGTAGCGTTTTGTCATTTTCATTGTAGAGTTTCTTTATCTCTTTAGTTAGGCTGATTCTGAGGTATTTGATTTTCTGGGGCACGATTGTGATTGGGATTGTTTTTTTCCTGTCACTTTCTTCTGTCTACTTATTTGTGTATATGAAGGCCATGGATTTTGGACATTAATTTTATAGCCTGCAACTTTACTGTACAAGTCTATTGTTTCTAGGAGTTCCTTGGTAGAGGATTTTGGGTTCTTGAGATATAGTACTATATCACCTGAGAATAGTGAGAGCTTGGATTCTTCCTTTCCTATCTGGACGCCTTTAATGTCTTTTCCTTGCCTTATCTCTATTGCAAGTATTTCCAGTACTATATTGAACAGAAGTGTAACAGTGGGCATCCTTCTCTTGTCCCTGATCATACAGGGAAGGCCCTTAGTTTTTCCCCATTGAGAATAATGCTTGCCATTGATTTTTCATAAATGGCATTGACTATCTTGAAGAAAGATCTTTCAAAACCCATTTTGGTGAGAGTTTTTATCATAAACGGGTACTGTATCTTGTCAAACTCTTTATCTGCATCTATTGATATGATCATATGGCTTTTCCCTTTACTTTTGTTGATATGATGGATTATATTTTTTGATTTCCGAATGTTAAACCATCCTTGTATCCCCAGGATGACTCCCACTTCGTTTGTGGTGCATGATATTTTTTCATGAGTTGTTGGATTCTATTTGCTAATATTTTGTTGAGGAATTTCGCATCTGTTTTCATCAGGGATATTGGCCTATAGTTTTCTTTGTTGGTGGTGTCTTTGTTTGCTTTTGGTATTAGGGAGATATGTGCCTCATCGAAGCTGTTTGGGAGAGTTCCTGTTTTTCCAATTTCCTGGAAAAGCTTGAGGAGAACTGGCCAAAGGTCTTCTTTTAATGTTTGGAAGAATTCACTAGTGAATCCTTCTTGGCCTGGGCATTTCTTTTTTGGAAGACTTTTTATTACCACTTCAATTTCCTTGATATTAATGGTTTATTCAGGTATCCCAAGTCTCCTTGGTTCAATCTTGAGAGATTATAGGAATCCAGGAATTTATCCAATTCTTCTAGGTTCTCTTGTTTCATGGCATACAGATTCTCAAAGTAGTCTCTGATGATCTTTTGAATTTCATTGGTTTCTGTTGTGATGTCCCCTTTTTCATTTCTGATTCGGTTTATTAGGGTTCTCTCTCTTTTTCTTTGTGAGTCTTGCTAGTGGTTTATCAATCTTACTTATTTTCTCAAAGAACTAGCTCTTGGTTTCAGTCACCTTTCATTTGTTTGTTGGGTTTCCATGTCATTAATTTCTGCTTTAAGTTTTATTATTTCTTTCCTTTGACCAATTTTGGTTTCCTTTTGTTGGTCTTTTTCTAAGATATTATAACCTAAGCTGTGTGCTTAGGTTATCTATGTAGGCTCTTTCTTCTTTCCTTAGAAATGCTTGCAACGCTAAAAACTTTCCTCTTAGCATGGCTTTAACTTTGTCTCATAGGTTTTGGTAGCTCGTGTCTTCATTATCATTTGTTTCCAGGTATCTTTTGATTTCGTCTTTGACTTCCTTCCTGACCCACTCATTGTTCAACAACGTGTTGTTTAATTTCCAGGTGTTTGATATGGTTTTCCGTGTCTCTGTTTGATTCACTTGTATTTTCAGTGCATTTTGGTCTGAAAAGATTGTTGATACTGTTTCTATCTTCCTGATTCTATTGAGGTATGTTTTGTGGCCTAGCACATGGTCTATTTTGGAAAATGTTCCGTGTGAACTGGAGGAGAATGTATTCTTTCTTTTTGGGGTGTAAAACCCTGTATAGGTCTACTAGCCTTCTCTCTTCTATTTCTTCCTTCAAAGCCAATGTTTCCTTGTTGAGTTTTGTTCTTGTTGATCTATCCAGAGGTGATAAGGCGATGCTGAAATCTCTAACTACTATTGTGTTGCTAGCAATGTCCTCCTTAAAATCTGTTAGCAGTTGTTTCAAGTATATAGCTGTTTTTTTATTAGGTGCATATACATTTAAGAGTGTGATTTCTTCCTATTGTATGTATCCCTTGATGAAGAGAAAATGGCCTTCGCTATCCCGTCTAATCTTTTTCAACCTGAAATTTATGTTGTCGGTTACTAGTATGGCCACCCCAGCTTTTTTGAGGGAGCTGTTTGCTTGCAGGATAGTTTTCCATCCTTTAACTTCGAGTTTGTGATTGTTCTGATTCTTCAGCATGAGTTTCTTGTAGACAGCATAATGTTGGGTTCAGTTTCTGGATCCATTTTTCTACTCTGTTTTTCTTTATTGGTGCATTTAGACCATGGACATTGAGAGAGATTATTGTCATGGGGTTTTTTTGCTATCTTTTTTTAGGGGTTGGATGTGTTTATAAGTGTTTCCTTCTTATCTTACAGGATCCCCTTAAATCCTTCTTTTAGATTTGGTTTTGAGTCTATGAAGTTCCTGAGCTGTTGTTTGTCTACAAAATAGTGTATAGTTTCATCGAGTTTGAGTGAGAGTTTAGCTGGATCAAGTATTCTTGGTGATGTGTTCAGTTTATTGAGTTTTTTCAGTATATCCCACCATTGTCTTTGGGCTTGAAGTGTTTCCTCTGATAGGTCTGCTGTAAATCTAAGGGTGCTCCTTTGTATGAGATTTCCTTCTTTGACCTTGCTGCTTGTAGTATTGTGTCTCTCTCTGCAGCATTCATCATTCTGAGTATGATATGTTTTGGAGTGTTTTTATTAGGGTCTCTTTTAGCTGGCACCCTCTGGCTCCTTGGATCTAGATGTCTGCGTCCTTTAACTCTGGGAACTTTTCAGCAACGATTTCTTTGACTGTGGCTTTTTCGTTGGCGTTGCCTACCTGTCCTTCTGAACTCCGATGTTTCCAATGTTGTTCCTCTTGTCATCATCCCCTAGGTCTCTGATTCTCCTTAGAGCTATTTTGAGGTCTTTCCCCATTGTTTGTTTTTCCTTATGCGATTTCTGTTGCTCGTCTTCAATTTCACTGATCCTATCTTCAGTTGTATTCATCCTATTGCTGAGGGCACCTACTGAGTTTTTAATTTTGTTTACCCAATCCTTTATTTGTGACACTTCTGTTTGTAGCTTTTTTATTTCTGCTCTTATTTCTTCCTGTATTTTCTCTACAATCCATTTTACTGTTTCTTTAATTTCTTTCTTTAGTTTTCTGGATATCTCCCCCATTGATTCTTTGAGTAGTTCCTAAATCATTCTCTACATTTCATCTCTGAATTCTTTATCAGAGAGAGCATATTTGTGGATAACCCCGGTTGAGGATTCGGGACTCTTTTCTTTGTCCTCTCCTTGTAGTGGAGATTTGCACTGGTTTTGGTTGTCTAGAGGTAGAACCCTGGAATTCACTAACACTGTTCCCTCTTATTGTGGGAAAGGATTCTGGATAAGGTTGGTCGATGGTGGTCACCTTTGTCACTTTCTAGAATCTGACCTTCCTCTCAGGCATTATTCTTTGGCTTATGACAGACATCTAGTGAAGCTTTGCAGGAGGTGTTCTTTAATATTGGGCTTGTAGAGCTTCTTGCATTCTGGTCTTTTGTTAGAATTGGAGTAGGCCAGTGGATTATTGTATTATAGTTGAGGTAGCCAGGATTTTTTCCACAAAATTAGGTGATTAAAAGCTGAGATAAGAGTCGAGAGTGTTGGAAATGGGAAATGTAACTGCGGCTGATGCCTGCTTCAGAGAAGGCCACAACCACTTTTGGGGAGGCCACGCCACCTACATGGAGGCCATGCTCACAGCTGGTCCTAAGGACACTCCCACCCAAGAACCTGGAAGAGCAGCCCGGAAGAGGTGGATTGGGAGGTCCAGCGGAACTCCACGGTGTTTCCCAAAGTCTCCTCTGGTTGCCCGGCGGAGGGGTTCTGGAGCAGCGAGAAAAGGGGGTGCATGTGGGCATGGGAAAGTGGAGTGCTCCAGGCTCCTGTAAGAACCTGGAAGGGAGGAGCCAAAATTATTTTTAATTGGGTTTGAAGCATACAGTGTTCTAATACCAATTGTTTTACCAATGTCCACTTCCCTCCACCAGTATCTCCAGACCCCACTTTCCTCCCACCCACCAGTCTGCTTCTACAAAGCTGCTTCGTGTGTGTGTGTATGTGTTTGTGTATTTTGTGTTGTTGCACTATGGTTTCCAGTACTATTGCTGATAGTGTTTCATACAAAACACTTTACTATTTTTCAGCACTACTTCCTCCCACTTGAACGCTACCCTCCACCATACATATTGTCCCTTACCTGTCATAACCCCAAGGCCCCTCAAGTGCATCTTTCCTACTTCTAATGTTCTTGATATGCTGGAAGTGAATCTTTATAGTTAACACAGCTAGAAGGTACCAATGGATTAAGCTGCAGGTTGCTTCCTGTCTTCTTTGTACATCTGTGAGAATGACTGGATAAATAACTATGAGCTTCAAGTAACTTGTTGAATAGATCTGTCACACAGATGTGTCTGTGTACTTTAGAAACTGTTGTGTGGGCCCTTAATAAGGCAAAGGTTTTGTATGGGGAATACTGGGACCCATCCTGTTGGTGGAATTGGCTCAGTGATGTCAGCCAGAGGCAAGTCTCCCCTCAGATTTTGGAGCAGCAAGTAGATGATGATTCTGTTCTATGTACAGTCTTATGGGACTGATCTTGATGATTGATGACTTTTTAAGCATACTGAATATTGAAATCACAATCTTGACCTTTATATTCAAGGGGAGTTCCCTAACCCTTCAAGTTAGCTTCATGGATATTAGCATATTCAAAGTTAATCATGAAATGAATTCCTTTTTTTGAGAGTGCTGGAAATCAAACCCAAGTGCTCATACATTATAGCCATGTACTCTACAACTTATCCACATGCCCAACCAAAAATTAGCTTTCTTTATAGAGACTCACTGAAATTAAATGAGGTACACTACACACATACGTACAAAGATATATATATATATATATATATATATATATATATATATATATACTGCACCTTCTGGGTATGCTCAGTATAAATGAGTCAACCAACAAAAGACAGAGCTAATAACAGAAATCAATGACACTAATTTCTATCATAGTAGTTTTTTTTAAATACTATAAGCAATGTACAGTTTGCTGAGGGAGAAGCTTATAAATGACACCCATTTCAGCAAAAGTTAATGAAATCCAAGTAATAGCCAATCTAAGGGAAATCTTGTACACTGTTTGCTCATACTGAGAATGTAGCCCTTAAAGGATATGAGGCATGAAAATACAAAGGTGTGTCAGCCTGGAAAATAGGATCAGATATATTAAAGGACTCACATAAACAGCACTGAGATTATTTTCTCTTTATTCATGTATTTATATGTGAATAACCAAACTCATCTAATAGAGTCCCTGAATAACCAAACTCATCTAATAGAGTCCCAGTACATCACAGGTGAAAGTCAATAAGGTTATCAAACAAGCTACTGGGTTCAGTAATGTTCATCATTTTTTTCTTTTCCACTGTCAGTAGTTAACTTATAATAATTTATTTAATTAAAAATAAAACTATAGAATATGTTGAATTGATACTACCATCTATGTAAACCTCCTTGTCATCACCCAAAGTCAGCCACTGCAAATAATTTTATAAATTGATTGGCCTTATTTCATGTGTACATTGTAGATTTTGTGTTAACTTTTATTTAAATTATAAATAAAAATTTACACTTTTACACTATTGAAAGACTTAGAGGTCCTTATAGGGTGCCAGGGATTGAACTTGGGTCAGCCTTGTGCAGACACACTTGCAAAGCAAGTGATATATTTATTGTACTGTCTCTACAGCCTGATTTATGGTACTGTTAATTACACGGTTTCATACATACAATGTTCAAACACCGGAACCTCCACCAGTGTTCCTCTCCAGCCCACGCACCACGTAGTAAGCTCAGTACTGTAGATAAATTCTTAGGTTTTGTTTCTTTTGGCCATTTATTATTACCTCACTATGTATCTTTGTGTGTCACATATGAAAGAGATCATTCTCAATCTGTCACTCTTTTTTTTCTGACTAATTTCAATCAGCATGATACTTTCCAGATCCATCCAAATAGTATGATTTTTTCTTTTCTGATAGCTGAGTAGCACTTCATTGTGTTTATCTACCAGTTTACTTATCCAGTCATCTAGATTTATTTTTGGATTGTTTTAGGGACACACCCAGTGCACTCAGGACTTTATCCTGGCTCTGTGCTCAGGGGTCACTGCTGATGGGGTTCAGGGAATCATGTGTGATGCTGGCTGTCAAGACCTGGGTCTGTCTTATACAAGACAAGTACCTTGGAACTGGTTTAGTATCTCTCTGATCCCTTTATTTTGTTGTAAAAGCACATAATGTCACATTATGTTCTGTAGTAGATGACTTTTCACTTACTGGTAGCTTTATAGATAGTTCTCAGTCAGTACAAATAGGTAACCACATTATTTTATCTGATGCAGAATATTCTATGTGTTGGGTATCCTACAATTTCATTAATCCTTATCTATTAATTGATAGATATTTATTCTATTTGAAATTACATATATCATAAATCAGAGTTGCGATGATCATTCTCATATATGTCTTCTAGTGTGCCTATGCAAATATTTCTTTGAAGGAAGATCCCTAGATTACAAAGCATTAATATTTTAATTGTTGATAAATTGCTAAATTGTCCACCTAAAATGCTGTACCAATTTCCATTTATATTAATTTTGATTAGAATTGACCAAGACCTGGGAAAAATTAGATTCTTCAGAATCTTGGCAATTATATATATGCTCAGTAAATACTCGGGGTAGGATTGGGCGTATCATATGAAGTGTCTTGAGTGAAACTCAAGTCTGCTGAATAAAATTCAAGTGTTTTACACTCTGTAATATCTCTTTAAATCATTTTACACTTTTCTAAGAAGAGATGTGAGCCAGAACTTTTAAAATCTCATTGAGCAAAGATGCTCTTTAGTCTCCTATCTCCACCTCTAATCTTGATGTTAAGATAGAGGCAGATAGAATGTTAAGATGCTTATTGCTTAGCTATTTTTGCTATTAGAGCTGGCTTCATGCATTCTGTCCTCATGTTTTACTGTTGGAGCAATTTCCTAACTGTTGGAGAAGTTCCATAATCTGCCTATATTCCTGTCCCCCAAATTATTCCTTATGTCAATCACATTTCTCCGGAGGATCCAAAAAACTGTTGGGGAACTTGAGTGACAAAGTTCCCAATTGCATCCTGCTGAGAATGTGTTGTGAAGTTGAGTCACAGGGGAAGGGGTCCACCCAAGGTTCTCTTTTGAAATGATAAAGAATGTCCCTTTTGGACTGCATCTCAACCAACATCTGCAACATAAGGGAATCTAAACTCAAAGACAAGATTGAGGAAGGTTCCTAGGAGGTATATTAATGATAGAAAGAGAAGTAAAATGGAGTAAGAAATGAAGGGTTCCAAGCCATATTTGAAAGCCTCCATTTCCAAAGTAGTCCTTGCAGTCCTGTTCCTAAATGTAGACCCAGTAGCACTGTAGCACTGTCCTCCCATTGTTCATTGATTTGCTCGAGCCAGTACCAGTAACGTCTCCATTGTGAGACTTGTAGCTGTTTTTGGCATATCGAATATGCCACAGGGAGCTTGCCAGGCTCTGCCAGGCTGGCTGGACAATCTCCATATCTGTCTGAATGGGATTGAGGAGTCAAACCCGAGATGGCTGCTTGCAAGGCAAATGCCCTACCCACTGTACTATTACTCCAGCCCATAGACCAAATAATTATACTAATTACAGATTTTAAGCGATGTGTCTTAGATCCTAGAGCAGGCTATCTCAATACTCATTCAGAGAGGGCAGAAGAATGAGATGAGGGAAAAGGAGATTAGAAATTATCATTGCCTTTTAGAAAAAGAAGGGTTTTTAGTTCCAATTTTAGTATATGTGCTGCAGAAGCGAACACTAGAAAAGGGATTTTAATGAGAAAAGTGAAGCTAAAAAAGGTTATTTAATGATAATTTCTTTTAATAAATATCTTAACCAGAACTTTAGTACCTGTTGCCAAAGCAATCTCATATTTTAAAAGGATGGGACTTGCTTTACTTTAAATTTAACTGAAATTTTTTATTATTTACCTGTAGTGATAGAAACTGAATTTCATAAAATATCACATTCCTGAAGTGAAGGAAAGTTTCTGTCCCACTTTGAACTTTATGATGATAGATTGTTTACTGTTATTGGAGAGAGTGTGTAAAGAAATTTTCTTTAATGTACCTTAAAGGTACTGGTTTGATGTTCAAGTCTTTTATTCAATTTTTATCTGACTTTTGTGTTAAGTAGAAGTCTGAACACATATTTTTTCATATAGCTACCAGTTTTGCCAGCACCATTTGTTAAAGAGGCTTTCCATGTTCCACTTTATATTTCTCGCTCCCTTATCAAAGATAAGATGATCATATGTTTGAGGGTGTGTGTAAGGACATTCAACCCTATTCCATTGGTCTGAGAATATATCTTTGTTCCATTACCATGATGTTTTAGTTATTACCCCATTATAATACAGTTTGGGGTTGGGCAAGGTGATGCTGTCCATTTTTTTATCCCAAGAACTGCTTTAGCTATTTGTGGGAGCTTGTTGTTCCATATGAAATTCAGGAGTGTTTGATCAATTTCTTTGAAAAAATGTCGTGGGTACCCTTATAGGGACCGCACTGAATCTGTATAATGCTTTGGGGAGTATTACCATTTTGACAATGTTAATTCTCCAAATTCGAGAGCAGGGGATGTGTTTCGATTTCCTCATGTCCACTTTTATCTCTTGAAGTAGCGCTTTGTAGTTTTCTTTGTACAGGTCCTCTACCTCCTTAGGTAAGCTGATTCTTAGGTATTTGATTTTCTGAGGCATGATTGATTGTGAACGGGATTGCTTTTTTCATACCACTTTCTTCTCTCTCATTATTTGCATATAGGAAAGCCCTGGACTTTGGAGTATTAATTTAATAAGCCTGCGAATTTACTGAATAAATCTATTGTTTCTTGGAGCTTCTTAGTAGAGGCTTTAGGCTTCTCTAAGTACAGTATCATGCCATTTGCAAAGAGTGAGAGCTTGATTTCTTTCTTTCCTATCTGTATGCTCTTAATATCTTTTTCTTGGCTGACTGCTATGGCAAGTACTTCCAGTACTATATTGAAAAGAAGTGGTGAGAGTGGGCATCCTTGTCTTGTCCCTGATCTTAGGGGGGCAAGGCTTTTACATTTTTTCCCATTGAGAATAATGCTTTCCGTGGGCTTGTGGTAGACAGCTTTGACTATATTGAGGAAAGTTCCTTCAACTCCCATTTTGCTGAGAGGTATTATTTTTTAATCATAAATGGGTGCTGGATCTTGTCCAATGCCTTCTCTGCATCTATTGAAATGATCATATGGTCTTTATCTTTCTTTTTATTGATTTGGTGTTTATGTTGATTGACTTGCAAATGTTAAACCATCCTTGCATCCTGGAAATGAATCCTTCTTAGTCATAGTGTAGGATCTTTTTGATGAGTCGTTGGATTCTATTTGCTAGTAATTTGTTGAAGATATTTGCATCTGTATTCACTGGGAATATTGGCCTGTAATTCTCTTTTTTGTGGTGTCTCTGTCTGCTTTTGGTATGAGGGTGATATTTGCCTCAGGAAACTTTGTGGAAATGTTTCTCTGTCTTCAGTTTCTTGGAAGAGCTTGTAGAGGATTGGGAGTAGGTCGTCTTTGAAGGTTTGGAATAACTCGCTAGTGATTCCATCTGGACCTGGGCTTTTGTTTTTGGAAAGACTTTTGATTACTGTTTCAATTTCCTTGATAGGAATGGGTCTATTCAGGTATTCGAAATCTTCTTGGCTCAGCCTTGGGAGATTATAGGAATACAGGAATTTATTCATTCTTTCTAGCTTCTCTTGTTTCATGGCATACAGATTTTCAAAGTAATGTCTGATCATTTTGATTTCTTTGTCTTTCGTTGTGATATTCCCTTTTCATTTCTCATTTGGTTTATTAGCGTTATCTATCTCTCTTTCTTTGTGAGTCTTGCTAATGGTTTATCATTCTTGTTTATTTCCTCAAAGAACCAGCTCTTGGTTTCATTGATCTTTCGGATTGGTTTTAAGGTTTCGATGTCGTTAATTTCTGTTCTACATTTTATTATTTCTTTCCTTTTGCCTGGTCTGGACTCCTTTTGTCGGTTCTTTTCTAAGATCTTAAGCTGTGAAGTCGAGATATTTATGTGGGTCCTTTCTTCCTTCCTGAGAAATGCTTGCAGAGCTATAAATTTTCCCATTACCACTGCTTTAACTGTGTCCCACAAGTCCTGGTAGCTCGTGTCTTCATTTTCATTTGATTCCAGGCATCTTTTGATTTCTTCCTTGATTTCCTCCCTGACCCACTTGTTGTTCAACATTGATTTGTTTAATTTCCAGGTGTTTGATTTGATTATCCATGTCTTTTTTGCAATCAATTTCTATCATCAGTGCATCGTGATCTGAAAATATAGTTGATACATTTTCTATCTTTCTTATTCTATTGCAAGTATGTTTTTTATTTTTACTATTATGTGTTAACACTCAGTATAAAAACTTTTATTAAAAACACAGGATGGACTACTTTCATTAAAAACACAGATTGCATATTTACAGCATTCAGCTGAAGAGAAGAACAACATGGAGGGCGGGATCCACAGATCTCGAAGAAAAAAAAAACCGGTTCCAAAAAGAGCCGAGATCATCGGGAAGCCCCAGATGGGGTAGGTATCGCATCCCGCCTCCCCCAGATGGAACCCCGGTGACCAGAAGCCTCTACAACCACAGCTCGAGTGTGCGGGAACTTGGACTTTTCCTCAAATGTGCCGGGACTGCAGCTCCCAGGTAACCTCAGATTCCGGAAGTCACGCCCACAGCCCGCCCCCCAGCGCCATATTTACAGCATTCAGCTGAAGAGAAGAACAACATGGAGGGCGGGATCCACAGGTCTCGAAGAAAAAAAAAAAACGGTTCCAAAAAGAGCCGAGATCATCGGGAAGCCCCAGATGGAGTAGGTACCGCATCCCGCCTCCCCCAGATGGAACGCCGGTGACCAGAAGCCTCTACAACCACAGCTCGAGTATGCGGGAACTTGGACTTTTCCTCAAATGTGCCGGGACTGCAACTCCCAGGTAACCTCAGATTCTGGAAGTCACGCCCACAGCCCGCCCCCCAGCGCCATATTTACAGCATTCAGCCGAAGAAAAGGACAACATGGAGGGCGGGATCCACAGATCCCGAAGGAAAAAAAAAACAGGTTCCAAAAAGAGCCGAGATCATCGGGAAGCCCCAGATGGGGTAGGTACCGCATCCCGCCTCCCCCAGATGGAACCCTGGTGACCAGAAGCCTCTACAACCACAGCTCGAGTATGTGGGAACTAGGACTTTTCCTCAAAACTGCGCGGCCGCTCATGCGGCCGCGCGACATCTCTCTATATACAAAGTGATCCATGGGAAGTAAATGACCCAACGTTTCTCTCTGAAAATCATAGTTAAGTTTGGAGCACGGCCACAGCCCCAGAAACACAAGGACTTAATGCATAACCCAGCAGCTTGGAGCAGAAAAGTGAACGGGCTATGCGTTAATCCAGGACATCATGACTGTCCAGAGGGGAAAGGGTGTTGCCCCATTCGCCCTCTCCTCTCTGGAAAGAAAGATGGCGGCCACATGGGAGCCTTGTGGACAGCAGGTATGAGCCGGGGGTGTGGGGGCGACTAAAACCTCATGGGAAAGGGTGCGTTCTGGTCCATCCTTCACGCCCTACCGAGGTCACCAGTTGCCCCCCACGAGCAGCTCTCCAGCACGGCCACAGCCCCAGAAGCACAAGGACTTAATGCAGAACCCAGCAGCTTGGAGCAGAAAAGTGAAAGGACTATGCGTTAATCCAGACCATCATGTCTGCCCGGAGGGGAAAGGGTGTTGGTCCCTTCCGCCCTCCTCCCTCTGGAAAGAAAGATGGCGGCCACATGGGAGCCTTGTGGACAGCAGGTATGAGCCGGGGGTGTGGGGGCGACTAAAACCTCATGGGAAGGGGGGCGTTCCGGTCCGTCCTTCACGCCCTACCGAGGTCACCAGTTGCCCCCCGTGAGCGGCTCTCCAGCACGACCACGGCCCCAGAAGCACAAGGACTTAATGCAGAACCCGGCAGCTTGGAGCAGAAAAGTGAACGGACTATGCGTTAATCCAGGCCATCAGGTCTGTCCGGAGGGGAAAGGGTGTTGCCCCCATTTGCCTTCTCCTCTCTGGAAAGAAAGATGGCGGCCGCATGGGAGCCTTGTGGACAGCAGGTATGAGCCGGGGATGTGGGGGCGACTAAAACCTCATGGGAAGGGGGGCGTTCCGGTCTGTCCTTCACGCCCTACCGAGGTCACCAGTAGCCCCCAGCGAGCGGCTCTCCAGCATGGCCATGGCCCCAGAAGCACAAGGACTTAATGCAGAACCCGGCAGCTTGGAGCAGAAAAGTGAACGGACTATGCGTTAATCCAGGCCATCAGGTCTGTCCGGAGGGGAAAGGGTGTTGCCCCAGTCGCCTTCTCCTCTCTGGAAAGAAAGATGGCGGCCGCATGGGAGCCTTGTGGACAGCAGGTATGAGCTGGGGGACTGGGGGCGACTAAAACCTCATGGGAAGGGGGGCGTTTCGGTCCGCCCTTCACGCCCTACTGAGGCCACCAGTTGCCCCCCACTAGCGGCTCTCCAGCACGGCCACGACTCCAGAGTACAGAAACCAATTTCTTAACTATCTGACTTTCAGTAGAAATACTTCCAGGGTCAATAAGTAAAATAGCCCGGCAAGCTACCGAGAGTATTCGATATGCCAGACACAGTAACAACAAGTAAAATAGCAGAAATCCAAAACCAACATATAATTCTTGAACCCAGCTGTAGAAAGCAAATCACTTCACAATGCTTTGTCAGCATGTCTGATTCGGGGGGGGGGGTAAAGTCTAAATAATAGTGGTGAATCTTTTATTGAAACAATGAATCTAATCAAAGCAGATAGAGTGTTAACTAGAATTCATCTGCCCCACAGGGACTGGGAGGGGTGGGTGGTGGGGTTTTATTGGGGTTCTTCATGGTAAAAAATGTTTTGGTAAAGGGAAATGTGCTTGATATTTGCATAACTGAGACCTAAACCTGAAAGCTTTGTAACCTTTCCCATGGTGATTCAATAAATAAATAAATTAATTTAAAAAAAACACAGATTGCACATATATCAGAAAGTTAGCTAAATAGAGAAATAGTTCTCTTGAGAAAAGAATACCTTCCACTCTAACTGCATGTGAAAGTATAGTCCTATATCTGAGACAATGTTATTCAGCTGCTTAATGAGAAGTCAGTGAACACACTGCATTATTTTAACCCCTGTTTTCTTCAAATACCTATTTCTTCCTTCACAGATTGAGCCGTTTCTTTTAAATTATCTCAGTAAGACTCAAATAATACTCTGCTATGATTGTTCAGATTTTATGTCTGGCCAATTTCACCTAATCACCTAAGTAACTGTGAGAACTTCTAGAATGGTTCACTGCTCAAAAATTATATTTCATAATATTTATCTAGTTTACTTGGAAATTATATTTCATGGCCTTTTTCTAGTTTACATTCTAATTTTCTTTTGAAAGTTTCCTGGAAAATTGGTAAGAAAAATATTTTCATTGAATACAACAGCAAACACATTTAAGGTTAGCAGAATCACCAACATAGAGTAAATACTTATTCTGTTTTTTTACCTCCTTCAGTAATCATATTAATGAGTACTATAAGAATATTTGATGATTATATCAATTTGGAAAAAAAAGAAAATCAACAAGAAAACACTTCTGAAAAAAAAAGAAATAAAGTGACTATTTAAATAGACATCGACAGGGCTCTCCATCCCTACAAATGCTGAGTACACATTTGTCTCTGGTGTTCATGTTTCATTCTCTAGGATAGCCCACATGCTGGGATACAAAATAAGTCTCTCTAAAATCAAGAGACCAGAAACACATCAAGTATTCACTTAGATCATAACATCTTTTTAAAAAAAATTTTAAAGGACTTTTAATTGAACTACTGTGAGATAGACCTCTACAAAGCTGTTCATGATGAGGTTTCAGTCATACAGTGTTCCAACACCCATCCCTCCATCAGTGTACATTAATTATCTCCCATCAACACCCCACCCCCCCAAGCCTCTATGGCAGGCACTTTTCTTCTTTCTGTCTTCGTCTCTCTGTCTCTGTCTCTCTCTCTCTCTCCTCTCTCTCTCTCTCTCTCTCTCCCCCTTCCCCACCCTCTCTGGAACTATGGTTTGCAATGTAGATACTGAATGGTTATCATGTATATCCTTTCACCTACTTTTAACACACATATATTTATATAAACACATATATGATCTATATATGTATATTTATATAAACACATTTATGATCTAGATATGTGTATGCATACACATAGATCTATATATGTACTTAGTGTATATTTATTGCAGCCACTTGTTTTCTCTGTGGTTTGGGTTTCTTGGGCCATACACTGCAGAGATCAGGGGTTACTTCCAGCTCTGCACTTAGGAATTACTGCTGTTGGTGCCCAGGTGACCACAAGAGATGCCAGCGATTGAACACAGGTCATCTGAGTGTTAGGCAAACACCCTATCCAATGTACTATCTATCTGGTCCTATAGTCACTTTGTCATGAGGTTTGTTTGGTTGTTATTGAACTTGGTTTGGTGTTTTAAAGGGTTCCTCAGATAGGATACCATGAAATTTTATATTGTGAGTCTCCAACATAGAGTAAAAAATGTAATAACATTCATATTTACTTTTATAGTGATATGTGTATAAGCATCAAGTGAAGCACTTAAATTTGTAACTTTATTTCCCCCATAAACAAGGAATCACAAAGATTTCTCATTTTACAGGTACAGAGACAGAATTAGAGTTTAAGAAACTTTTTCAGAGTCATGAGAATTAGATGAGATAGAGTCTGCTTTAACACTGGACAGTTGATGCTCTTATTGATATTCTAAGTATATTTGACTAGTAGCAATAAGTTCACAAATATCTCTCTAGTCTTTCTTATAGTAAGTAAACATGGAAATCCCTTCAAGGATTTGTAGTAAACTCTATATCTGAATTTAAGTACTACAAGCCTTGTGTTTCTAGTGCCCTGAATAGTGTACAACATTGGAGAGTTTCATCATCATCTTTATCATTGTCTAGAGATTCTGTTCTTATTTATCTGATCTGATATTAATTGTAGAGTTTAGTGAAACTATGGAATAGTCAAATACGTCAGAATAATGAATATTGTCTTCTAGGAATAGGTTTTTGTCTTTATGAGAGAATGGTACATCATCAATTTATATTTTATTTACCACTGAAAACACAAATTATAGAATAACATTTAAAAATTAACTTAAAATATGTTGGACTCTGACTCATACTTAGAAGAGTTCCACACATATCACTGTTCCCATTGGAACCATGTATGCTATTTAACAAATAATATAGATAGCACTTACAAAATATTTTGTCTGATACAACAGATTTGGCTGGAGCGATAGCACAGCGGGTAGGGTGTTTGCCTTGCACACGGCCGACCCGGATTCCATTCCTCTGCCCCTCTTGGAGAGCCCGGCAAGAGCATATCCTGCCCGCATGACAGAGCCTGGCAAGCTCCTCGTGGCGTATTCGATATGCCAAAAACAGTAACAGCAAGTCTCACAGTGGAGACGTTACTGGTGCCCGCTCGAGCAAATCGATGAACAATGGGAGGACAGTGCTACAGTGCTTATTCTATTGAGGTGTGTTTTGTGGCCCAGCATGTGGTCTTTCTGTAAAACCTTCCTTGTGCACTGGAAAAGTGTATATTCGCTTTGTTTGGTGTTTAAAAACCCTGTATACATCCATTAGCCCTCTTTCATTTCTTTCTTCAGAGCCAGTACTTCCTTTCTGAGTTTTAGTCTTGTTCATCTATCAAGTGGTGATAAGGCAGTGTTGACTACTATAGTCTTGTTATCAATGTCCTCTTTGAAATCTATTAGCAGTTGTTTTAAGTATTTTGCTGACCCTTATGGTTGCATATATGTTTAGTAGTGTGATTTCTTTCTGATATACTTATCCTTTGATTATTAAAAATGGTCTTTGCTGTCCCTTCTCATATTTTTCAGCCTGAAATCTATGTTGTTAGATACTAGTATGACCACCCTGTCTTTTTTGAGGAAGTTGTTTGCTTAGAGGATTGTTGTCCAACCTTTGACTTTGACCTTGAGTATCTGTTTACTTTCACTGTCCAAATGTGTTTCTTGTAGGCAGCAGAAAGTTGGATTCAGTTTTTTAATCCATTTTGCCACTCTGTGTCTCTTAATTAATGCATTTAGATCTTTGACACTGAGAGATATTATTGTCATGGGGTTTTGTGCTATCTTTCTCTAGAGGTTTGTTTTGCGTGTGGGGCTTGCCGTGTCTTACAGTAGTCCCTTCAGTCTTTCTTTTAAGGTTGGTTTTGAGTCTATGAAATTCCTATGCTGTGGTTTATCCATGAAGTAATGTATCGTTCCTTCGATTCTGAGTGAGAGAATATCTAGATAAAGTATTCTTGTAGAGGCATTCATTTCAGTCAGTTCTTTTACTATATCCCACCACTATATTCTTTGTTTTTATTTTTAATTATTTTTTTTTTTTTGCTTTTTTGGGTCACATCTTGCGATGCACAGGGGTTACTCCTGGCTCTGCTCTCAGGAGTTACTCCTGGCAGTGCTCAGGGGAACCATATGGGATGCTGGGAATCAAACCCGGGTCGGCTGTGTGCAAGGCAAACACCCTACCCGCTGTGCTATCTCTCCAGCCCCTCCCACCACTTTCTTTGAACTTAGACCATTTCCTCTGATAAGTCTTTTGTAAATCTCAGGGATGCTCATTTGTATGTGATTTCCTTCTTTGATCTTGCTGCTTGCAGTATTGTGTCCAACTGTGGTATTCATTATTCTGATCATGATATGTCTTGAAGTCTTTTTATTAGGGTCTCTTTTAACTGGTACCCTTCAGGCTTCTTTGATCTGGATGCCTGCATTCTGCAGCTCTGGGAACATATCAGCAATGATATCTTTAAGTGTTACTACTTAATTGGGGTTTCCTCCCTGTCCTTCTTGTACTCTGATGATTCTTATGTTTTTTCCTCTTGAGTTCATCCCCTAGCTCTCTACTCACCATTAAACATTTTTGAGGTCTTTTTCCATTGTATTATGTTGTTTGTTTGTTTCCTGCAGCTCATCTTCATGCTCACTGATTCTGTTTTTGACTATTATCATTCTACTGTTGAAAGCATCCAATGAGTTTTTAATTTCATATAATGAATTATTGTTTAGTGACACTTCTGTTTGTAGCTTTCTTTTTTCTGCTCTCATTTCTTCCTGTATTTTATTGGCTGTCCATTCCACTATTTCCTTCATATTCTCCTTTAATTTACTGGATGTCTGTTCCACTATTTCTTTGAGTTCATTGAACATCCCCAATATTTCTTCTCTGAATTTTTAAGAGAGATTGTATTTGTGGTTATTCCCTGTTGAAGCTTCTGGGCTCTTTTCTTCATCCAGTTCTCGTGGTGGGGAGCTGCATTAATTCTTCATGTTGTTGCACTGATATGGAGGTGGATCCCTCTAGTTAGCTATCAGTATCCCCCTCTTGCTGCAAGGAAGGATTCTGGATGAACTTGGTCGATGGTGGTCTCATTTTTCCCCCTCAAGAATACTAACTTTCTCTTTTGTTCTCCCCTGTGACTTATGTGGGTCCTCTAGTGCAGCTTCAGGGAATGTGTTCTTTAACATTAGGATTGTTCAGATTCTTGTGTTCACCATTATTTTGATGAGTTTGGGGAGTATTTTGATTGGAATAGGCTAGTGGACTGTTGGCCTAATGTGTTTGTGATAGCCAGTCTGTCCTCATAATAATTAGGTAGTGGAGGTTGAGATATGAGTCCAAAGTGCTATGAAAGGAGAAAATAACAGTGGCCTCCCTGGAGGCCACGGCCCTCACTGATGCTGTATCTGTGGGCAGAGGCTGCATTGGTGCAGGTCCTAGATTAGAGTTCTTCTTCTGACACACTTCTAAAACTGCAGAGCCCCTCTCTGACCAAGGCACTCATGTGGACACCTTTGTCGAGAAGAGTTTCCAGTTCTCTGTGACTGCTTCCTCAGTGTTTTGCCTCATTTTATCATTATTTTCTTTACCAGTTCTCCTTAGTCATTACCTCCCTGGTCCCCCAAATAGGATACAGTTCCATGCATTCAGGGATCTGGGATAACAGTGTGCCATAATGGAGTTCCCTGACTCCACAGCCAGTCAGTCTTAAAATATCGTGTGAATGTGGCTAAACTCCCCATTGTTTGTACCCCGGTACCATATTAACTTGGGGCAATTTCATAAGTGTTCTCTAGGAGTGGGAATGAATGTGAACTTTTGTCCATTCTGTGAGTTTTTCAGCGGATCAGTGCACATGAGATTTTATTTTTCCTTAGTTCATTTTGGTTCCCATTGATCTGATACCCAACTTACCCAAAAAGGTGCTTTCCTCTTATCTTTTTCTATATAAATACCCTTTCTGTGTAACAATATTCTAACTTGCCATGTTGATAGACTAGAGTTCTTTCTTGACCATTCCCATGCAAAGCAAGCTGGAAGAGTAGACTGCTGTGGAGATCAGTAAATGGATACATCACCATTTTGGGAGACTGAGCATCTTTGAGCTTGTGTAATCTCTCCCTTCCCTTTGAGTTTCTCTCACTCAAGCCACTCTAGGAGGTAAGTTGAATGACTACATGTGGTGTGTGTGGCCACTTTTATGTTTATGAAAATGGAAAAGTTTCTTGGTGTGCACACCTATGAACTTCCTTTTTCTGTGCCCCATTTCTTGGGGCAATTCAATGAGTGTTCTCTGGGAATGGGAATGCTTGTGATCTTTTACCCAATCTGTGAGTCAATTTACCTCTCTTCTTGTGCATGCCTTTGAGAGAGGCTGACTGGATACTTTGATCATGTGCTATTTATTAATATCTTGAATCAAAATTTAAATTATAGGATTGGGCCTATAGGACAAATCTAGAAAGCTCTTAATAAAATTCTTATTAGAAAATTTAAGCGGATTTTAAAATTTAAGTATGTAGCAAAAGATTATTACAGTTAACTAAAGTTAACTAAAGTTTTAAGAACATAGACAAGATATTAACAAAGGTTATGGTATTTACAGTAACTCCAAAATAAATCTAAGATTTTTAGTGGCCATGAGGAACTATCTGGAATTAAAAGAAAAGAAAGAAAACTGAAGAAACAAACAATACACTTAGTTTAGTTTAGTTTAGTTTAGTTTTTTAAGTTAGACCTAACATGAAAAAAAAATGGAATGGGTTGATTAGTCTAGAAGAATAGAAAAGTGAGAAAGATAAAAGATACAGTTTACTGAATAGCTGTAGGACTTATCTTATAAGTCGAAAGTACCTTCAATTGGAAATGATGCTGTGTGTGTTACAAATAAAACATAATTTCAGCAGCATTAATGAAAAATATCATGTAAAAGATATACAGAAATCTTGATACTTAAGCAAAAATATTCTTGGTTTTTTACAAATATGAATGAAAGTATTTTCTTTAATGCTTCCCCACTTTAGTTTTTCTTATGCATAGAATCACAAAATTTTTCTCTTACTTGTGTATATTAATCAGAATTAGTTGTATTTTCTGATTGAAAAGAATAATTTTATCTTGTAAGGTTTTTAACTAACATGGTGATAAAATGATGTAATTTGTACTAATACCAATAGGATTTCCAACACAGTTTCACTTGATTGAGAGGTAAAGGATTAAACCAAAATGTTGAAAATAAATCTAGGAATATTTGGTCGCTAAGGTTTTGTGTAACAAATATTTAGAGCTACTTATTTAGAGGATTATTTCAGGCAAGATAATTATTCCAGGCTGACTGAGTTAATACTCTACACTGATAAGCTATTACTAGCAATCTCAGTGAAAGTTTAGAAGACTATTTTGAAGTCATGTCCTAAATTTTTCCAAATCTTCCAAAATATTTTTGGAAAATCAACTTGTACTGTTTAGCAATGGAAATTCATTAAGTATTAAGGGCTTAAACCTGTAAACCGGTAAAATATGATAAATGCATGTTTTTAAGTAGGAAAAAAAAGTTGAATTAAAAGATGAAATATTTTGTGGTGTCAGTGCCTACTGACAGAAACTCAGGAAAAACCCATTTGTGACACCTCCCAACTTGGAGTAAATCTCTATCGCAACAGAACTTTTTGTTGTGTACTTCCTAATGGATCTGCTTTGACACTGACTGAAGAAAAGTTTTGGAAAAGATGTCAAGAAGTCATGTCACTGAGTCATGTATGAATAATAATAAATATATTTCTATTTTTGATACTACACTTGATCTTAGCCAAAAGGCCAAGAAGCCTTTTACTTTTTTACTTTTATTTTTGATAAATCTTCATATTGATTTCTATAGAGGCTTAACCAGATGACACTCCCACCAATAAATAAGGTTCCTTTCTCATTACATCCCCATCAATAGTGATTATTTTGAGGCAATTTGGGTTTTTTTAAATATGTTTTTGTTGTTCTTGTTCGTTTGCTTTTTGGGTCACACCCGGTGATATGCAGGGGTTACTCCTCGCTTTGCACTCAGGAATTACTCTCAGCGGTGATCTGGGGACCATATGGGATGCTGGGAATCGAACTGGGGTTGGCCGTGTGCAAATCAAATGCCCACCTGTTGTGCTATCACTCCAGTCCCTATTTTGAGACAATTTGATATATATAATTCTCATTGGTATAAGATGATATCGCCTTGTTGAAATGAATTCAAAATTTATGATAACATACACAGTGTAATATTATGCACCTATAAGAAAAGACAAATTTTTTTTCTTTATGAATGGAACTAGATGATACCATGCTGGCTGAAGTGAGACAGGAGAAAAATAAAGAATTATTTCACACAAATGTGGAATTCAACATCCATACCAATGAGGAACAAATGACCAAAGACGAGAGCACTGAAGTTTAGTCCATAGAACTGAGTTTTCAGGATGGAGTTTGGAGAGGTGAATTGGTGGAGAAAAGTGGATACTTTGGTGGCAGATATGGTCTTGAAATGATGTGTGAATAAAACCATATTAATAATATTTTAAATCGCAAAAGCTCAATAAATATTTGTAAAATGGGAAAAATAGTCACTTTACAATACAAGCCACAGGGCTAGACATCATGGCAGTGGCAGCAGCAGTGGAACTGGACTGTAGCACCAAGGATGAGGAGGATGAGGAAGATGAGGAGCAGTTGGTTCTTATGAAACAGTCAGAAATTATTGATTCGAATTTCCCTTCAAAATTGAAAATAAATGCAAGATTCTGGTGAATCTATTTAAAGATGGGCACAGACTTTAATGTAAGAATGAATGGGACCACTTTAGTTCCATATAAACTCTTTCATCAGCCATAATTTAGAGACTTAGAAAAAAATCTCAAAAGAGATCTACAAGTCAAAGAGTTCTCCCGGATACTGCACAAGGCTGATTTGACCAGAGCAACCTAGAGAGGGGTTGGTGAGCTCCCATGCCCACCCAAATAGAGCTCAAGCAACCAAAAACCACACTCTACAATTACCACCATGCTCCTGGCTGGACCCCACTGCTTGGAGGAGCCTCATCCAGAAATTAATTTGTTGAAACATTCAGGTATGAGGGTTTTGTAACTGAAATCTCCAGTTCTCAAGGGATTAGGGATGGGCTACCTCCCCTCATCTCTCTGCACCTCTAGAAGCCCAGAAGTCACACAAATTCCCCAAAGCATCCAGTCAGTTAAGAATTTAACTCCATCTGTATCACCCTGTTAGAAAATTTGGACACCTGGAATGCATGACCACCATTTCAACTGAGCGACATCTCTAATTCAAGAACACTGTTAAGCTAGGAGTAGCACACCAGATGGGATGGGATGTAACATAGAAGGCAACCAATCTCAATTAACAAAATGTAAACACAAAGGGCTTAACCTGTAACATTTTAGTAATCTCTTTTACAAGGGTTTAAGGGCTCCATGGTGAGATACAACAATCTTCATTAACTTTCTTCTAAGGAAACATTTTTTGATCATCCTTTTAGCAAAATATTTATAACAAGCAATGTAAAATAAATTATTAAGGTCGTGCTATGGGGGGAGCGATAGCAAAGCGGTAGGGCGTTTGCCTTACAAGGGGCCAACATGGCCGACCCGAGTTCGATTCCTCTGTCCCTCTCGGAGAGCCCGGCAAGCTACCGAGAGTATCTTGCCCGCACGGCAGAGCCTGGCAAGCTACCCGTGACGTATTTGATATGCCAAACACAGTAACAACAAGTCTCATGATGGAGACGTTACTGGGCCCGCTCAAGCAAATCAATGAAAAACGGGAGGACCGTGATGGTGACCGTGCTATGGGGGCAGGCTCAGAGGTGGTTTAGGAAAATTGGAAATAGTGTTGGTGGGAAGGTACAATGATGGTGGGATTGGTGTTGGAATACTGAATGTCTATAACTAAACTATGTACTTAAAGTTATTTTTAAAAGAACAAATAATAAACAAAAAACAAGTGAATAAAAATCCTCACGTTTTTTAGTGCTAATTGCAAATGGAACATCAAGTGAAAAATATAGGAAATGACTGTATTTTCATATTACATTTTCAGAAGCCATTCCTCTTTCACAATACCTTTTCAGAATACCTAGCCAGTATGTTTAGCAAATAAAAATATATCTTATTTTTTAAAACAATTTTATTTAAATATTTTATGTCTGTTTATTTACCAAGTTCTAAAACAAAACTTTTTTTTGGTTTTGAGAAAAATAAATCTTATTTGAAGTTTCAAAGTTTTTACTGCTGTGCTTAAATGCATAAGTGAGTATTGTTTTGAGGCAATTTATATGTTAAACATCTTGTTAGACAAGACATCTCAGAAATCAAAATTTTACAGAAAATAACCTCAATTGATAAAAAGGAAAAGTATGCAAAGAAGGTCTTAGAAGAGCTTCTCAAACATTCCATAATAATTACTTTGTCAGCTAAAGACATAGTACAGGAGTTAATACTACTGTATTTTCCTTGCTAGTGGCCAACAGGTTGAATATCATGCACCAAATATGGTCCCCTTAGCACCACCAGGAATGATCCCTGAGCATAGCTGGGCATGGCCCTAAGACCAAGAAAGAAAATTATCCCTTAATAGATATATAAATATGTCAGACAAATTTGATATGTTAAAGTTTCATGGGAAGCATTGCCACATAAGAAATGTTTAACTTTCTTATCACATGTAAAACTAATGGGGTGTATTCCAAAAATTATTTAAAAATTATTAAAACACATATTTGTCTTAGGTATTTTAGGAAATTTTATAATAATAGTTTAGTAGGCATAATTACTTGCTGGTTGTTTTTTAAGGAGATCTTAAATTTTAAATTTTCTAATAACATTTATAATGGTCTAATTCTTATACCTTGTGTTCGGAGAAATCTAAAGTAAAAGACACTAGCAAGTACCAGAGCAAAAATTTGCCAAGTAAGTGAAAAATTGTGGGAAGTCAAGATTTTTACATAGGATTATAGAGACTTAAAAAATTTTGTTGTTCAAACTGTATTGTATGCTTTACCTCTAACTACTTTAACAACTCTTTTTTGAACTATGACAGCATATGAATAAATTACATCTTATGAGTAAAAGTGAAGCATTTGCTTTTCTCTCTTTTTGACACCTTTAGGATGTCAATAAGTACTTGTCACATTTAGAATGTCAATAAATACTTCAGTGTCTTGTTTGCACAGACATAGGGAACACTGGTTATTGTTACTAAAACTCTGTAAAGTGTTCCAATCTGTTAAAAGGTAACAAAATAGTTACTCGGATAATTTGAAACTTCAAACAGGGAATGATGAGCCCCCAGACACAAGTATTGCGGATAAATTTTATGATGCCTTTTTAATTTGTCATGTTAACTGGGGCTTAATTTTCTGAAATTTCTGCCCTATATTACTCTTTATTGCCGATTATGAGTACTATAGATAGAGTCACTAAGATGGGTCCAAAATAGGTAATATATAACCAAATCTATGAGTTGTGAAAACGTAAGGTCTCAAAATATATGATTATGTAAGGGTAATGTCTTAAAGAGACAGTCTTGAATCAGATGAGAAAAAAGATATTTCTCTCTCCAGGATATAAAAGAACTCTCTGTGATTAAGTGGACTGAAAACATTCTTGCCTGAAAGCTATATAAAACACAACAAAGTTCTTCCTAAAAAAAAACTTTACTGTAATTTTACTAAATCAAATATACTGATTAAAGACATCTGCTTTAAAAATTAAGTCATTGTTGTGTCTGATTCAAAAGACCGGTCACCTTTACTAAAAGTAAACAATCATTTTAAAATTTTTATTTATTTAATTAATTACTTATTTTTAATGAATCACAGTGAGATAAAGTTACAGACTTACAAACTTACTTTTCAGTAATATCATGATCTAGTATCCATCCCTCCCGCAGTGCCCATTTCCCATCACCAATGTTCTGAGGATTCCCTCCCCCCATTTTCACTGCCTCTGGTTTTTTGAGAAATTTCCATATTGTTTTCCAAAAAGGTTAAACCAGTCAGCATTCCCACCAAAAGTGAAGGAGAGTCCCTTTCTCTCCACATCCATACCAACACAGGTTGCTTTTGTTTTTATGGATGTGTGGCAGGTTCTATGGTGTGAGATGATATCTCATTGTTGTTTTGATCTGCATCTCCCTGATGATTAGTGATGAAGAGCATTTTTTCATGTGTCTTTTGGCCATTCAGATTTCTTCTTTGAGAAATTTTCTATTCATTTCGTAAGCCACATTTTCTGATGGGATTGTATGTTTTCTTCTTGTAGAGTTCAATCGGTTCCTTATATATCCTTGATATTAAAACCTTACTAGAAGGGTATTGAGTGAATACCCTTTCCCATTCTGTATACTGTCTTTGTATTCTGGTCTCTATTTCTGTTGAGGTGCAGAAGCTGCTTAGTTTGAGAGAGTCCCATTTGTTTATCTATGTTTCTTTCCACTTGCTTAGTCAGTGGCATTTCATCGTTGAAGATATCTTTAGCTTCAATGTCGTGAAGGGTTTTGCAGACCTTTACTTCGATGTACCTTATGAATTCCGGTCTGATGTCGAGTTCTTTAATCCATTTTTATCTGAATTTTCTGCATGGCGTTGAGTAGCAATCAGAGCCCATTTTTGCATGTAGCAGAGCAGTTTTGCCACTACAGTCTGTTAAAGAGGCTTTCCTTGCTCCACTTTATATTACTTGCTCCTTATAAAAGATTAGATAATCATAGGATTAGCAAGATAGAAAATGTATCAACTATATTTTCAGATCATGATGCACTGGTGATTGAAATTGATCGCAAAAAAGACATGGATAATCAAATCAAACACCTGGAAATTAAACAAATCAATGTTGAACAACAAGTGGGTCAGGGAGGAAATCAAGGAAGAAATCAAAAGATGCCTGGAATCAAATGAGAATGAAGACACGAGCTACCAGGACTGTGGGACACAGTTAAAGCAGTGTTAAGGGGAAATTTATAGCTCTGCAAGCATTTCTCAGGAAGGAAGAAAGGGCCTACATAAATATCTTGACTTTACAGCTTAAGATCTTAGAAAAGAACCGACAAAAGGAGTCCAGAGCAGGCAGAAGGAAAGAAATAATAAAATGTAGAACAGAAATTAACGACATAGAAACCTTAAAACCAATCCGATTGTTTCTTTGGTTTCCATGTCATTGATTTCTGCTCTAAGTTTTATGATCTCTTTCCTTCTGCCTGATTTAGGCTCTTTCTGTTGATCCTTTTCTAAGGACTTGAGCTGTGAGGTCAAGTTGTTTATGTGCACCGTTTCTAAAGACCTAAGATATGCTTGCAGAGCTATGAATTTTCCCCTTAATACAGCTTTCGCTGCATCCCATAGATTCTGGTAGCTCGTGTCTTCATTCTCATTTATTTCCAAGTATCTTTTGATTTTGTCCTTGACTCGTTCCTGACCCACTCGTTGTTCAGCATCGAGTTGTTTAATTTCCAGTTGTTTAATTTGTTTCATTTGGTTCTCCGTGTCTGTGTGTGATTCACTTCTATCCTCAGTGCATCATGGTCTGAAAAGATGGCTGATACTATTTCTATCTTACTGATTCCTCAGTGCATCATGGTCTAAAAAGATGGCTGATACTATTTCTATCTTACTGATTCTGTTGAGGTATGTTTTGTGTCCTAGCACATGATCTATTTTGGAAAATGTTCCGTGTGCACTGGAGAAGAATGTGTATTCTTTCTTTTTGGGGTGTAAAGCCCTGTATAGGTCTATAAGCCCTCTCTCTTCTATTTCTTCTTTCAAAGCCAATGATTCCTTGCTGGGTTTTGTTCTTGTTGATCTGTCCAGAGGTGATAGGGCAATGTTGAAGTCTCCAAGTACTATTGCGTTGCTTGCAATGTCCTCCTTAAAATCTGTTAGCAGTTGTTTTAAATATTTAGCTGTTCCTTCATTAGGTGCGTATACATTTAAGAGTGTGATTTCTTCCTGTTGTATGTATCCCTTGATGAATAGAAAATGGCATTCACTGTCCCTTCTAGTCTTTTTCAAGGTGAAATTAATGTTGTCGGATACTAGTATGGCCATCCCAGCTTTTTTGCAGGAGATGTTTGCTTGCAGGATTGTTTTCCATCCTTTGAACCCCATCAAAAAATGGGGAGATGAAATGAATAGAAACTTTGACAAAGAAGAAATCCGAATGGCTAAAAGACACATGAGAAAATGTTCCACATCATTAATCATCAGGGAGATGCAGATCAAAACCACAATGAGATATCACTTCACACCACAGAGACTGGCCCATATCCACAAGAACAAAAGCAACCGGTTCTGGCGCAGATGTGGTGAGAAAGGGACACTCCTTCACTGTTGGTGGGAATGCCGACTGGTTCAGCTCTTTTGGAAAACAGTATGGATGATTCTCAAAAAATTAGAAATTGAGCTCCCATTTGACCCAGCAGTACCACTCCTGGGAATATATCCCAGAGAGGCAAAAAAGTATAGCCGAAGTGACATCTGCAATTGTCTGTTTATTGCAGCACTCTTTACAATACCCAGAATCTGGAAAAAACCTGAGTGCCCGAGAACAGGTGACTGGTTAAAGAAACTTTGTTATATTTACACAATGGAGTACTATGTAGCTGTTAGAAAAGAGGAAGTCATGAAATTTACATACAAGTGGTTCTACATGGAAAGAATCATGTTAAGCAATATGACTCAGAAACAAAGGGATAGACATAGAAAGATTGCATTCATCTGGGGAACATAAAGTAACAAAATAGGAAACTAACACCCAAGAATGTCCAAGATTAGTATCAGGAATTTTACTCCATGACCTGGATGCCAACCACACATACTAGGGGAAAAGCGAGCTCAGATAAAGAGGAGAACACCAAATAAAGGTGTTGGGAGGATCCTCCCAGGATGGGAGAAGCATGCTGAAAGTAGACTATAGAGCAAACATGAACACCACTCAATGTCTCTTTTGCAAACCACAACACCCAAAAGGAACAAGAGAACAGAGGGGAATGTCCTGCCACAGAGACAGGGTGGGATGGGGGGAATGGGGGGTGGGAGGGATACTGGGATCCATGGTGGTGGGAAGTGTGCACTGGTGGAGGGATGGGTGTTTGGTCATTGTGTAATTGAAACCCAAACACAAAAATGTGTAAGTCTGCAACTGTATCTCATGATGTCTCACTATTAAAAAAATTTAATAAAAAAAATCCGAAAGATCAATGAAACCAAGAGCTGGTTCTTTGAGGAAATAAACAAGAATGATAAACCACTAGCAAGACTCACAAAGAAAGAGAGATAGATAACGCTAATAAACCAAATGAGAAATGAAAAGGGAATATCACAACGAAAGACAAAGAAATCAAAATGATCAGACATTACTTTGAAAATCTGTATGCCATGAAACAAGAGAAGCTAGAAAGAATGAATAAATTCCTGTATTCCTATAATCTCCCAAGGCTGAGCCAAGAAGATTTCGAATACCTGAATAGACCCATTCCTATCAAGGAAATTGAAACAGTAATCAAAAGTCTTTCCAAAAACAAAAGCCCAGGTCCAGATGGAATCACTAGCGAGTTATTCCAAACCTTCAAAGACGACCTACTCCCAATCCTCTACAAGCTCTTCCAAGAAACTGAAGACAGAGAAACATTTGCACAAAGTTTCCTGAGGCAAATATCACCCTCATACCAAAAGCAGACAGAGACACCACAAAAAAGAGAATTACAGGCCAATATTCCCAGTGAATACAGATGCAAATATCTTCAACAAATTACTAGCAAATAGAATCCAAAGACTCATCAAAAAGATCCTACACTATGACTAAGAAGGATTCATTTCGGGATGCAAGGATGGTTTAACATTTGCAAGTCAATCAACATAAACACCAAATCAATAAAAGGAAAGATAAAGACCATATGATCACATCAATAGATGCAGAGAAGGTATTGGACAAGATCCAGCACCCATTTATGATAAAAAAATACCTCTCAACAAAATGGGAGTTGAAGGAACTTTCCTCAATATAGTCAAAGCCATCTACCACAAGCCCACGGAAAGCATTATTCTCAATGGGAAAAATGTAAAAGCCTTGCCCCCCTAAGATCAGGGACAAGACAAGGATGCCCACTCTCACCACTTCTTTTCAATATAGTACTGGAAGTACTTGCCATAGCAGTCAGCCAAGAAAAAGATATTAAGAGCATACAGATTGAAAGAAAGAAATCAAGCTCTCACTCTTTGCAGATGGCATGGTACTGTACTTAGAGAAGCCTAAAGCCTCTACTAAGAAGTTCCAAGAAACAATAGATTTATTCAGTAAATTCGCAGGCTTATTAAATCAATTCCCCAAAGTCCAGGGCTTTCCTATATGCAAATAATGAGAGAGAAGAAAGTGGTATGAAAAAAAGCAATCCCGTTCACAATCAATCATGCCTCAGAAAATCAAATACCTCAGAATCAGCTTACCTAAGGAGTTAGAGGACCTGTACAAAGAAAACTACAAAGCGCTACTTCAAGAGATAAAAGTGGACATGAGGAAATCGAAACACATCCCCTGCTCTTGAATTTGGAGAATTAACATTGTCAAAATGGTAATACTCCCCAAAGCATTATACAGATTCAATGTGATCCCTATAAGGGTACCCACGACATTTTTTCAAAGAAATTGATCAAACACTCCTGAATTTCATATGGAACAACTAGCTCCCACAAATAGCTAAAGCAGTTCTTGGGATAAAAAAAAGGATAGCATCACCTTTCCCAACCCCAAACTGTATTATAATGGGGTAATAACTAAAACATCATGGTAATGGAACAAAGATATATTCTCAGACCAATGGAATAGGGTTGAATGTCCTTACACACACCCTCAAACATATGATCATCTTATCTTTGATAAGGGAGTGAGAAATATAAAGTGGAACATGGAAAGCCTCTTTAACAAATGGTGCTGGCAAAACTGGTAGCTATATGAAAAAAATATGAGTTCAGACTTCTACTTAACACAAAAGTCAGATAAAAATTGAATAAAAGACTTGAACATCAAACCAGTACCTTTAATGTACATTAAAGAAAATTTCGACAAAACCCACCATGATATTCAAGCCAAAGGTATCTTCAAAGATGAAACACTACTGACCAGGCAAGTCTAAACTAATGGGTGTAATTTTTTTTGGATCATACCCAGTGATGCTATGGGTTACTCCTGACTATATGCTAAGACATCACTCCTGGCAGTGCTTTTGGATCCATATGCGATGCCACGGATTGAAACCAGGTCAGCCACATGTAAGGCAAACGCCCTACCCTCTGTACTATCACTCTGGTCATGCAAATGGAGCTATCTCAAATAAGAATCTTCTGCACATCAAAAGAAATAGTCACCAGGATACAAAGACTTCCTTTGGAATTGAAAAGGATGTTCTACCCAATGTCCTTCTGATAAGGGTTTAATATCAAAGATACAAGGCACTGGTTGAACTCTACAAGAACATACAATCCAATCATAAAATGGGACAATGAAATGAACAGAAAGTTTTTCAGAGAAGAAATCTCAATGGACGAGTGGCACATGGAAAAATGCTCTTCATCATTAATCTTCAGGGATATGCAGATCAAAACAACAATGATATATCATCTCACACCACAGAGACTGACACACGTCCAAAAGAACAAAAGCAACCAATGTTGTTGTGGACTCTCGTTCACTTTTGTTTGGAATGCCGACTCATCCAGCCTTTTTGGAAAACAATATGGACTTTTCTCAAAAAACTGGAAGTTAATCTCCCATTTGACCCAGAAATGCCACTTCTGGGAATATACCCTGGGGGCCCAAATACACATAGCATAAACACTATCTAAAATCCTATGTTCATTGCAGCACTATTCCCCATGGCCAGAATCTGGAAACATCCTGAGTGCCCAATAATAGACAAATGGGAATAAGAAACTTTGGCACATCTACACAATGGATGCACATCTATGCAACTGTCAGGGAAAAAAGTCATGAAATTTGCCTATTAATGGATGGACATGGAGATTATCATGCTGAGTGAAATGAGTTAGAAGGATAGGGACATATTTAGAATGACTGCATTCATTTGTGGTATATACAAATATATAGTATAAGATTAATATCCATGGCCAGGAAAAACTGGGGTAAGGAGGACTTGTCAATGGTTGGAACTAATAACTAACCACAAGTGTTTGGGGGGCTAGGGGTATGTAAGATAGAGAAAACTCCTATATGCAAACAATAGCTGGTTATGATCATGTTGGACAAGATCTAGGGTTAATAGTAGGCAGTTAATAGTAGGTAATAGTAGGTTATTTTTGATAACCTTTCAGTATCAATATTGCAAATCACAATGCCCAAAAGGGGGATAGAGAGGAGAGATGGGGGTGTGAGTGAAGGAGGGAGGAGGGAGAGAGGGAAAGAGAAGAAAAGAGCCTGCCATAGAAACAGGCATGGGATGGGGGTGGGGGGGTAATGAAAGGGAACCTGGGGACACTGATGCTGGGAAATGTACACTGGTGGAGTGATGGATGTTGGAATATTTATGACTGAAATCCAATCACGAACAGTTTTGTAAGAGTCTATCTTACACTGATTCAATTATAAGGGTTCAATTATATTATATTTAGGTTTATAATTATAAACCTAAATCCATAGTTGAAGGTCTCAGAAAGAGTAATCTGAGGGCTTCCTCACCTTAATGTAATGGGCACAAGAAGCAGGAGATGAGAGCTAACACTCTGCCCCCATGACAATGGCCACTCAAGTTTCAGCCCAAGTTTCACTTGCCAGGAGAGACATAAAGAAATGCCAGAATCTGAACGCTGTCCTGCTTCACTCCACCCTACAGCTGTTCTCTAAATCATACCCCTTCTACTGACTATTACCCACGGACAATGATGCTGCAAAAATTACTGTGGCAGCAAAAGTGACTCAACAATAGGCCTGAGCAACAAGCCTGACTTTATAGGATTCCCCACTTGCTCCCTTACTTGGGGGATGGTGGCTTGCCTGTTTTCTAATGGCAGAGAAATGAAAGTGTTGGAATAAGACCCAGGGTGAGTCAGAATGGAAAGCAAAGCTTGCTGAAGAACGCTCTTTCACTCAAACGGTGTTTCAGAGGATTCTCTGAGAGCCAAAGTTGTCAAATATCTGAGTCTTAAGATTGGTAGTTAACCTGTGTGTTTTTCATTTAGATGTCAGATACCCATTATTTGTAGGAAAAGTCTCTCAATGCTGGCACAAGTAATGCATTTATAAAGTAGCAGCACAGCAGAAAGAGATACATGGCAGGGCTGAAGATATAGGACAGCAGGGAGGGCATTTGCCTTGCACGTGGCCGACCTGGGTTTGATCCCCAGCATCCCATATGGTTCCCTGAGCACTGCTGCCAGTAGTAACTCCTGAGTGCAGAGCCAGGATTAACCCCTGTGCACCACTGTTTGTGACACAAGAATCAAAAAAAAGAGAGAGAGAGAGATACATGACAGAAAACAAAGACAGCCAGAGGGAGCAGGGCTCCAATTATGCCATAACTTAAGTGTACCAGACAAGTGTAACAGAACTGAACCCTTATTGGGGAAGAAAATGCCACAATGAATGGAAAAATTGGTTTCTTGTCATTGTATTCCCTATTGGTGATTTTTTTCTTGCTTCTGGCACAAATTAAAAATCTAGTTGCAATGCACCTTCTAGATTAACCTTAAATGGTACACTTAAATGGGGTGGTCCTTGTAGCATTTAACTGATCAACCTGTGCATGCAGATTTGTGACAAGAGCTCTGTGTCAAACTCAGGCTAAAGGAGAGGGAAAGGCAAGGGAAGACTTCATCCAATTAGGCATTAGATTTCTCATGAGTTGCTTCAAAAGGACTTTCATAAATGTCTGGGCAAAGCTCCAAACACTCTTCAGTTGTCCCTTGGGAATCTGCATTTTACTTCTGAAGATTAAGAAAACCACATAAAGAAACAGAGTGGATAACAGAGACTAGTATTAGCTGGGAAATTGGGAGAATATTTTCTGAATAGGGTTATGGCAAAGGAAAAAGTGGGCAAGTTGGGCTGGAGAGATAGTGCAGAGGGTGTGGTACTTTCCTTGCCTGCATCCAACACAGGTTCACACTCCAGCACCACATAGTTCCCCTAAGCCCTGATAGATGTCATCTCTGAACACAGAACCAAGTGTAAATCCTGGAGTAAGAAAAGTTTTACTCCTTTGTGGTGGAGGTGGGGGCAGAAAGTGAATTGAAAGGTTCACTGGATGAGATGAGATACAATCATCTAACCTTGCCAATTGATACACTCCTGGTGGACACCAAGTAGCCCTTACCAAGGGTAAGCTCTAGTTTCTGGTCAGCAAATATTAGAAGCAAGAGATTAAATAAAAATGGCCTAACCCAAGCAGTTTTTAATTCAAAAATAAGTGAAAGAAAGCAAGAAAGCTCCCATAGCATGGGAGTGTGTCTCAAGACCAGAACATCCCATGAGGAGGGGCTTATCTCTTATTTTTATACTTCTTTAAGTAGAAATGTGAGAGTATTTAAACCTTTATTAAACCTAGATGCTATCCTGTCCCCTATCTCCAGGGCCCCTCTAATCTTGATGTCCTGGAAAAAGCAGACAGAATACTAAAATGGCTATTGACTGCCATCTGAGCTATCATGCCTGTCCTTCTGATATTCTATTCTCACATTCCACTCTTGGGGCAATTTCCTTATTTTACCCTGCTTATTTTCCCTGTTCCTAGTTATTCATTTCATCATGTGGATCTATCCTGTAATGACAATAAATCTTTCAATATCCCATGTTTTTATGCTCACAAGGGACCTGGAAATGATTCTTGCCAAAGTTTTACTTTGTATAAATTTAAAAGAAACGATAAATTTGGGATCATAATAGCTCATGCTTTAACAATCTTGGAAAGTTGCTCTAAAAGCACAAAATAGTTATACAAGTTGCTAAATAAATCCTGTTTATATCATCTGCAGGGCATGAAGTACTTATACCACAAAGAATTTGCTCTTGGGAGGCTAAAATCTAGGAACTGTGTAGTAGATGGGAATTTTGTACCAAAAGTGACAGATTATGACTATAATGACATATTTCAAATACTACTTTCCCAAGAGCAAGCTTCTGTGGAAGGTAAGTGGTGAATTATTTGATGCACAAAAGGTAAATCCAAAGTTCAAATGAGAATATGCAATGAATTAAAGCCTCAGGCAGATACAACTCCCACTTTTGTTGGAAATTTAGCCTCATTTCCAAGGCAAAGGAGTGAATGAAGTTTCCTGGCTGTGATTTTAGCATAGCATAGACTTCAGAACAAAGAGATTGCAATAATGTGGAGTTCCAGCTGTTGCAGGATTAGGCTGCATTGTTTAAAGACCCCAGGAGTCCCTAGAGGAACTTGCTGAGTGCAAGGCACACAGTAGGTGCTCAATAAATACTTGTCAGATTGAATGGAAGGTAATTTGGTAGCTGGACCCCCACAAAGCACATTCTGCAATGGGATGTCACTAGAGCCTACCCACATTGTCTCTGTCTGAGAGAAAGAAGCAAGGAGGGGGGCCTTTAGCAAGTAAATGCTCTGTGGGTTGTGTGGGGGTGACTTCAGACAGATCACTGGCCTTCTAGTAAATAGGCTTGCCTATAACACCCATTTTGTAATTTTGTTTTCTGTCTGATGCACCAATGACAGCACCAAACAGAGTCTGTAGAGGTCATAACAGATCAAAGAAATGGAAGAAATCTGAAGTGGGAATGAGAACTACAAAGAAATGAACTGATGGAAAAGACAGAGGAGGAAATGAAGCAAAAGGTAGAGAGAATGAATAAGATTAACTATCTATAGGATACTTGGGCATAGAGATTTTAATTAACATTTGAACGGTAAAATGATAGTGATCTGAAACATGAGCAGGCAACTTTAAAAATAGACTGATCGGGAGATATGAAATTACAACACATATTCTTCAAAGATTATTAGGGTTTTTCATTTTTAAGTGGCTGACTTAACTACATAGAACAACAAGGACTAAGAGACACAGAGAGACACATGCACAGATATGGACCAATAACATATTCATTTCTGGCTTCAACTTTGCTCTTTACAAAACTTGTGCCATTTCAAACTTTAGGGAATCATCTACTTCTATCCCATCATTCTGTAAATGAGATAACTGAAGCTCAAAATTTGCCCAATTCTTGCAGCAATTCCAGGATTTCAATTAAAGTTTCTTGAAGACCAGATTTTATACTCAGCCAAATTAAAATTCATAGTAACAGTTTGCTATTTCTCTGCCCATTCATGTTATGAGGGACTTGGAGTTCCTGGTAATCACAAGCACATGTGATAGGGCTCCCACTTCAGTTCTTGTTGACTTTTGTAATATGGCTGCTATTTAGCTAATTCCACTTTGAAAGCTTGGAGTAGTTTCTCCACATTAGCATTACTGTATCAGAACAACTGCTGCAGAATGGGAAGTACTTACCTTCCTGCCAAAATCTGTCATGTGCAAACATGATGCACAATGCCTGTCTTCTCAGAGTTCCATTTAACCCCAGGTTGGGAACTTTAAAATTAAAAAGTACATTCATAGAGTAAGTGCTACACAATGTGTATGTTCATGTGTGTTTTGTGATGTTGTCTGTCTCCTTTTCTATTACTATTATCATTTTATCGCACTTTCCAACTGCAGTGACAATCTGGATGCTCAATCCATTCTTCACACATGGCAGCCAGAAGCATTTTTCTAAAATGCAAATTTGATCATGTTATATCCGTGTCAAATTTCACTGAATGTCTTCTCATTGGTCTTAGAATTAAGTTTATATTCCATTATATCCCTAACGAGTCCTGTATGACCTGAGCCTTATAGACCTTTCATTCTGAGCTACTCTACTTCCCTTTATATGTGCATTTCAACAGTACTCATCTCCTTCCAGATGTTTATTTATATCAGTATTTAAAAATAACTCAGGCATATTAAATTCTAAGATTTTGTGCAAAACTCAACTTGAATTCAATCTAGTAGATAGTGAAAGAGCTTTACAAAAATTAAGGCTTTTACTTCCAGGAGGAAGGAGGAACAAGGAAGCTATATTAGGCCAGAAAAGGGGGAATTGCTTATTGACGGGATACTTTGCTTTAGGGGATGGCAACAGTCTATTAGGCAGATTATCTAAGCAGTGCTGATCAACATATCCAGGCTAATTTAAGAGTCTATTTCTGACACATCAGAAATTGCAATTAAGGCTTGGTTTGGTGATATGGGTTTATCATAAGTGACTCCTTTTTTTAACACCAGTCTTTCTCTCACTTCTACACACTCTCTGCCCATTAATTGTAATATTATTCTTTTTCCATTTGGGGATACACTCATCTGAGTCTGACTGAATTCTTCTTCTTCTATGATTCAACATAAATACTACTGATTCAAGAGATTTGGATGAGGTCTTCTTTCCCATCAACTCTCAACTAAGTTTCCCATTTTATTATCCTTTAGGGCTTTGACTTCATTGTAAAACATGCTGACATGCATGTGTAATTTGCTCTTTTCTTTCCTTAGTTAAACTGCAAGTTCTGTGAAAGCAAAGTTTGCTTCCCTCAGTGTCCTTTATTGCTCCAAGAAGAATGTTTATAGAATCAATGAATGGGTAAAATACAATTAAATAAATAAACTTGCTGTTCCCTACCTTAGATGATAGGGCCAGTAGAGTCTTATGATTGGAAAGTACTTGCAGATTGTCTGTCTCAACTTCCATTTTGCAGATGGGGAAACTGAGGATCAGAAAAATGACCTGATTAGTGACAGGCTGAGATACTGAATGCAGGTATCTTAATTTCCAGATCTATGTTCATTTGTACTATACTGCACTGGCTTTCCAATGTTGATTTTAACACTATAGCAAAGCCCAGAGTTAGTACTACTTCCAGTAGATACAAAGCATGCCACAGGGATATTTTTCTAGTTTTCCTGAGGGTTTAGGAATAATGGTTGATAGTGGCTCTTGGTTTTTGCAGTGGAACCAGGGAATTAGCGGTGTGTTGTAAATGTTTTTATTACTGTCCACTCTCAATTATATAAGTATGGTGGAGATAACGACTCATTTTAGCCATTAACAACATATGTGTAAGTGCTCTCTAAAAATACTATTTAGTAATGATTGTATTTAATCACCCAGCATTTTACCAGAGAATTTTGTCCTCTTTTCTCTTCTTCTTGTGCTTTAAAATGTGCACAGAGAGAGGATGGCAGGAATAAGCAGCTATAGAGCATTTTCCTGTTCCCTCAATCACTTGTTTTATGTCTGAAATCTCACCATCAGAAAAATAGTCCTTTGATCAATATACAGTTTGGTCATTTTAACTCTTTATGATTTTACTTGAAAATATCCATCTGTTTAGGCATGGAGACCTAAGGGCAACACGACTATGATCTGGTAGTTTGTGTATTAGAGATTTTGAGGGGGTTAGAGGAGTTGTGAGTGAGGACAAACATTGAGGGCACCTGGAGGACAAAGAGATAAGATGAGTGCATGATTGGAGGTAAGTTTAGAATTCCCTATTTTATCATTTTGATCATAACTGGCACAAAATAAGACTTTCTGAAAGAAGTTTCTCTTTCCTGGGTTTTACTAACACCTTTCACTTTCCTGCTTGTTTCACAGGAGTTTCCCCCTGGGATACCTTCTCACACCCAAAGTTTTACATGGTGAAAAGTTAGTCAACACTTATCCCACTGCCAATCCAACCACTGGCATAATCTTCCCGATGATCTTTCTGAATGCCAACTTGCTATTTTCTTCAACTGTATCCCCCTTATAGAACACACTGAGCCCCTCTCCAGTCCAGCCCCCTCCATTTCCATTGCATCTTTCTGATGTATCTAATTCCCAGTCCTGCTGTTGCCAACCACTCTCTTCTGGCCTCTTTCACCTCACTTCTGGCACTTACTATAGTAACTTCCTAGCTGGTCTCCCTGACTCCAGCCTCTCTCCCTCTTCAATCCAACTCTTGCAGGTTGCCAGATTAATCATCCAGAACACAGCTTTCATCAAATCCCTCTTCAGCTCCAGCACCCCTACTGCCTTTTGTATTCACTCCAAATACCTTCATTTTGATCTCAGGGCCTCTCACCTTCTGCCCTCATTCTTCTAGCTACCTTCACTCCCCTACTTCATCAATAACATTTCTCATTATTCCTTAACAGAGCCCTTCTCTTTAGTCAAGCTAATCTTCTTACCACTACTTCCAGTCACAATTTGCTCCGTTCCACCTCTTGTTCTTTTGCACGTACTGTTCTTTTTCCTGCAAAGTCCTTAACCTCATAGCTCTGAGAAACTTCATCTTTGACCTTCTTAACAAACTTTGTAAAGATTTAACTTTTACAGGACTCCTACCAAAATCAATCTTATCACCTCAGTTTTTTATTAGCTTGACCCTTAGGGAATTGTCAATATTTAACCACTTTAGATCGACTTAAATCATAATTTCATATGTTCAATGTAAAATACTCACTCTACGTTTTAACTACTCTATATTGATAATGTGAACTTGCTTCTATGTTGCTTTATGGGGACTTCCTCTCAAATTTGAATATCTAACCTCAATAACTCTCTGAAAACAGAGACAGTATTTTCCTGAGGAGGGCCTGGAATTTTTCAGTGCATGCAGAGTTCTCATTTGGGGGCTTCACTAGATTTATTTCCCTGTATCTTACAGTGGGCCTCATAATTCTCTGGTATGTTGCAATAAAGGGTACAAATGCTGTCTAACCAATTGATCTGAAAATTGCAAGAAAAAAGCCAAAGTCTAATTCATTTTTTCTCACCACAACTGCACTTAGCACAGTACCTAGTATATGATATACCCCTAAGTAAATACTTGCAGAACCAAGTTGAAGGTATTTCTGTAACTTTTTGCTCTTTAAGGAAAAGAGGAGTCCTAGGATTCTCGAATTCTCTTAAAGGAGACCAACAAAATACAAGTTGTGAAGCTCTGAGCCCCAGCACAATCAAATGATCAGACACATATAGATCTAAGCAAACAACAACTCCATGGCAACCATTCTGGCAGTGCACTCTCCTCTCCATGGATGCCTGCTTGCTGCTACTTGCAGGTTCAAGAGAGCAAGAAAGCAAGTGTCAGTTTTTCTACCTCAGGTTTCTATGCCCTTCCCCACAGGTCTTCTGTGTCTCCCTTTGTTGTCCTGGGGAGAGGAGAGTATCTTACTATCTCTGTGCTTAGATTCAGAGATTTAGAGTCTGGGAGTAAGATCACTCAAATACCATCTTATCTAATAAAAATATAAAGCAATCAATGAAATAGTACCCCAGAAACTCTCAAGAGCACTGCAGATGCTGTTAGTTAATTCTCCCTGCATTCAGCAAACAAAGCTTTCTTTTCAGAATTGTTGTTGACAATCCATGAACTGTTGAGAGCCTGAAGGGGCAGGAGGTTAGGTTCTTTTGTGGGAGATGTCTATAGCTTTGTAATCATGATGCAGGAAGTAATGGTTCAAGGTACCCCATTCTGCATAACAGGTCTGCCTCTTGAAGGCAATCAGGAGGTGGGGAAAGGGCACCAGATCCCACTATAACCCAGATCATCAGGATGACTCAGACTGTTGTGACCTGCCAGAAGAATGAACACAGTTATGTATTTGTGCTGTCTGCTAGCTGGTTTTGTGTGCAAGTGGTACTTGAAGTCAGACAGCTTTAGGCATTTGGAAGAAATTTCTCCACCAGTTAATCTTGGCCCTTTTCTAAATTGTTACATAAACTAATGGCCTATAGTACCTATATCAGAACTCTTGGTTTTGTCTTAGGAACACCCTATACTCTTTTCAGACACTTTCTGTTAGGTATTTTAGTATATTCCATGAAACTTCTAGATATCAAGGCCCTTACCTTCTTCTCCATGATATGCCACAGGATTACATACTCAATTTTCATCAAAGTACTTTACTATCTTGTAAATTCACTGGGAAACTGCCACAGTGGTAGGGTGGGATGGGGGATGGGGGGAAGGGGGATGGGAGGGATACTGGGACTGGTGGTGGTGGAGAATGGGCACTGGTGGAGGGATGAGTATTCGATCATTGTATAACTGAAACCCAAGCACAAAAATTTGTAAGTCTACAACTGTACCTCATGGTGTTTCACTAATAAAAATTTAAGGGAAAAAAAGAATACATACAAATAAATCTGCAATTTAAAAAAATTCACTGGGCAAAAGTTTGAAATATTAGCATAATCCAGATTACAAATTTATAAAATACTAAATATAAATGGAAAAAAGTAAGTTTAGTAGATGGGGATACTGCAGATACCACCATAACAGAGCAAGGTACAGCCATATCATAGACTCCCTGATATGATATGCTGAGAAGGACGTAATGGTGTATCTCAGAAATTCTTATCACAAATCACATAACCTCAATATATCCTAAGAAAGCCTCAGGTACAGGGGCAAGGAGATATTACAGCAGTTAAGTTTGATCACCAGCACTACATAGTCCCCCGAGCATCACCAGGTGCAACCCTGGAAGCCTAGTGAGCTTGACCACTAGTATATTCTTAGATCCTTTAATTGATCCACTGGCATGGTTAGCCAAGAATCGCTTGTGGGGTTCCAAGGCTTCCTGAGTAGCACTTGAGTGCTCACTACCAAATAAAACACCAGATACATACTTATGAAGAGGTATTGCTCCAAATAAATGTGCAGCTCTCATTAAAATTATCAAGGGGCTGGAGAGATAGCACAGCGGGTAGGGCATTTGCCTTGCACGCGGCCAACCCAGGTTCGATTCCCAGCATCCCATATGGTCCCCTGAGCACCGCCAGGGGTAATTCCTGAGTGCATGAGCCAGAAGTAACCCCTGTGCATCGCCGGTGTGACCCAAAAAGCCAAAATATATTATCAAAGACCTGAATAATAGGGAAAGAATTATAAAATACCACTAATTGGAAGAGAATGGGGGAAATAATTAAATGTAATGTGGGGTCTGGAATTGGATTGTGGGATAGAAAAAGATTAGGGGAAATTAGATGAAATTCAAATGAAAATTCTAGATTAGGAATAGTAGTTTACTAATATTGATTCCCTTGTGGTTGAATTATTTAAGTTGCTAGCATTAGGGAAAGCTGAGTGAAGGATGTACATGAAATTGACAATTGTACTTATTTTTAGGGGAGGCAGGGGATACTTAGGCCAAATGCTGCACTGCTTAGGGGCTACTTCCAGCTCTGTGCTTGGATGTTGCTCCCAGCAACCAATTGTATTGGAAGTGTAATATTTAAATACACAAAATTTAGGCCACATATATAAAGCTAGCACACTAAGTGTAAAGGTATACGTAAATGACACAAGATCTCAGACTAACTTCTGACACCTACCCAATTATCAACTCCTTTCTTGGCTAAAAATCAGTTTTCTTTGCCAAATCTCAATGCTCTTAATATGATTTGAAAATATTTTTATTTATTTATCTTAAATTTATTTTAATGTAGACAAAAGCCACAACTGTTGTATAATTCTAGAATTGAAATTGATTAGAAAACAAACTCCAATGTTGAAATCAATAGGTATAAAATCAATTTTTATGTGAAAATTGTTATGTCTCATCACAGGGTTATGAAGTCCTTGTCTAGGAGTTTACTAGAGCAGTTTGTTTCTAGTTGAGCCTTCTGTGTTATTGTTTGTTGAGTTTAATTGGTTTCTATGCTACTTTCCCATCTAATTTGGTGTGCTTCTACTGGAATTTCCATATTGAGGAGTTAGGAGGTGTTGCACTTCATATAAATGGCTGTACAGTCCAGAAACTTCATGATCTATGGTATGGGGGCCAATGAGTTGAAATGGTGTCAGGCAGGAGAAAACTGGGTGTGGCTGCCAGGGCATCTGGAAGTATGGGATATGGAGCAGTGAAGAGGCTGCTCACTGCGTCTCTGAGAAGGTAACAGAGTTCTCAGCCTGGACACTGGGGCACCTGAAATTATTCTCAGTCTGGTGGTGTCTACAGAGGATATTAGTAAAGTAGTAGAATTGAGCCCTTGCTATGTCAAGATTCATGTCTATATAGATGGGCAGGGCCTCAGGACAATGTGTGGAAAAATTTTAGTGATGCAGGGACATCTAAGAGACCAGGGAACAGAATAGAGCAAAACTAGTAAAATTTCTCTCATTACTCTGACTGACATAAAGGACAGGTGCTAGGGAACAACACTGTGATTCTTAGAGCATATGGAATGCACAGAAACAGAAGTAAATCTTACCATGCAGATCTTGGGTCATGTTTAAAAGGTCAAAGTTTCCCACTCTCCAAGATCTGACAACACAGCAGCATTGTAAGACAAGGATAATTTACTAAGCTGATGATTCAGAGGGTAAAGTAACACATCTCATTCTTTCTCCTTATTTTAGTCTTTACTTGTTGTGCTCAAAACCAAATACTGGAAGGATCCTGCCCAGAGAACTTTCACTCAGACTTGAAATAATTAGAAGGATTGTGGAAGAAATGCTCAAGAGAAAAGAGTCCTGTGAATGGGCTAAGTTAACAGTTAGGTGAAGAGGGTTTTTTGTTTGTTCATTTGTTTCTTGGGCCACACCTAGCTGTGCTTAGGGCTTATTCCTGGCTCTTTGCTCAAGTATCACTATTGGCAGGGTCAGGACTTATGGGGTGCTAGGGATGTAACCAATCAGTTTTATGCAAGGCAAGCACCATACCCACTATAGTCTCGTTTTGGTTCCATATGGGGATTTTAAAAATTTATATCTGGATTCACCACTCCTGCCTTGCCATTGTAAGAAACGTTTTTGTGATGAAGGGACATTTTCATCATCTCTGAGTTTGGGGAATAAGAGTTCACTGGTTAAAATTCGTGTTTTATGTCCAGTCAAAAACTTTCAGTAAAGGGAAGTTGACCTATACTATTGATCATATGCTTCGAAAGTTGTAGCAATATTCTGGCAATTTGGAAGACTTGATCTGAGAGCAAACTGAAGAGCTGGAAAAACAGAAAATAGAAAAAAAACGCTTCTAACACAGATGCTACTACTGCATTTGTGAACAACTGAGGAGTGTGAATCCTTATAACAATGTGTTCTATTAAAAATACGAAAAATATTCATCAAATAGCTTCTCCCTCCTCTTATCCTGCACCCTGTCTACCCCCAATGGGTTAAAGTCACACTTTTAAATCAAAGAAGAATTGGGAACCAAGGGAGGAGAGCACACTTCCTAATTTTCTACTACCCGTGAATCATGCTGGTTATTTAAGTTTTTGATGCCTTGGTTTTTCTATGTGTCATTTCATGACTTTGCCTGAAAGTTGGCCAATTAAAAGGAAGCAGTTTTTTGAGCTCCTAGAGGACAGTAACAGAGTTGTTTTTCTAGTTTTTCTCCCATAGTAAAAAGCTTATCTGTTGGTAGATTTTACAATTTTTTCTCCAGGCAGTTTATCATGTTTTAACATGATGAAGGGATGAGAACTGATACGATTTTCTGAAGGCATAGTTCAGGCTGTCTTTCAGCGTTGTATTCTAGTGCCTGGCACATTTTAGACACTCAATATATACTCATAGAATTAATAAATTTATGTTTACATCATGGCAACATTTTTTCCCCTTATCATTTAGTTGACAGTCACTTTTGGAAAAAATGTTCCTTGGCAGATGTGTGTGTCATGGAGGGAGAGCTGTTTCCCTGAGAAACAGCTGTGTCTTCTTTGTCAGATCAGTTGCTAAATCTCTTCCAAAAAAGACTACAAGGTCAAACTTTAGGGCTTTGGCTTGTTCACCTTGTACTTCAGTGACATACATTTCACCACTCTCCCAGCCTTAAGTGAGCTCCCTGTGGTGATGGATCTTCTCAATTACCTGTGTAACTCTGTTACCATCATTTACAATCGTGATATCTACAACGTAATTTATTTAGTAGAAAAATGTTATACAGAGAAAAAATTATATGAGACTCATATGTGTATATGTTTACTGAAATAAAAAGAGTTTTGCTAAATATTTTATGTAGAAATTAAAATTTAAACAATATTGCACTTCTATTAGTATCCCTTTGTAAAAGAGGACCAGAGAGAATGAATATGATATCACACTCTACAAAATGACAGTCTTAACCTAGCAAGATACTGCTGGTCAGATTTCTTTGATCTATTTACTTCAATTGTGACTAAGAAAAGGTTGAGACCAAGAGGGTTAACACAATTCAGAAGGCAATGTTTTTTTAAGAAATGACAAAACCACAGAAGTATTGTGTCACCTATAGTTGGTGACTGCTATAGAGTTCATATTGGTAATGTTTGTATAAATCTAATATATACTGATAAAGTTTAGTTTATCTCCTTTAGGTACTGTTTTTATACCGGAGAGAACTCTCACATTAGAGCTACTAAACCTGAGGCTCTTTGAGTGTGGTACAGGGTAACCAAAAGGCCACATATTGGTCTGATGTCTGGGGAAGTGATTAATTGTGAGGTTACAACCCCCATGCCCCCAGTTTCCCTCAACCTTCTAGTCTATTAATCTTCATTCTTCCTATCAAAGGTTATAGAAGTTGAGTAAAGAACAGATGGTTCTCTTCACACAGTTTTGTCCATGATTCTTTACCCTTGATTTTATGTGTTGTCTTATCTCTAAGCAGAAAATGACTAAAATCTACAGAATGAACAAGGACATTTCCACATAAACAGCAACCTGGATACTTGTCTTATTGATGGAGAAAGATGCCCCAGGCATCCCAAACTTTAGAGAGCTCCTCTGTCCCAGGAACCAAGGTAAAACTGGAGAATGAGTAGCTCTATTCATTGGATCCTTCACAGTAGTCTGAAATGTTCAAACTCTTAAATAATACACAGGGCAGTGTGTTTATCTCATATTAGACAGAGCTCTTTCAGGTCAGGCTGTGAGCCTCAGGGCTAGTCCAAGCCACCTAAATAGAGCTCATAAATAGACATCACACCTGTCAATCAGTGGTAGCTGCAAACTAATCAAGAAATACACATGGAAACCAAGGTGGAGGAAAAATCCAGGGAATCAAACTACCTGTCTTAACTTGTTGAACTCAAGAGGCTGAAGAAAAACACAAATCATCGAAAGCTAATTTAGTTGAAACTAAAGTCAAAGATAATTCAGCGTGGGAAGTTATACAGCCTCTGGTTTAATCAACTTAGCTGATTTTGTTCAGAAAACTGTTGGGGTCTTAGGGAGGAATGAAGCTATTCGGTATTTTAGCACTTCATGGCTGCAGTAGGGAAGTTAGCGGGATGTTTACAAGACAAAGAAGAGCTATATGAATCCAAAAATGGAATCTAATTTTAAGTCTTGTTCATGAATTACAATACAGTGCAAAATAAATGAAAATTAATCAGTGAGTCACCAACATCTGTTTGGTTTTCATTTTCTTTACCTTTAAAATTGGAATCATCTCCCCTGGTACTCCCATGGTAATCTGAAAATAGAAGTGGGAAGGCGACTGCTGAATTTCGACGCTGGTGGAATTGTTTTTAGATTTAGTTCTCCAGTCACCAGCTAATCTCAAAAAGACACCTTTTTGTACCTCTTCTTCGATTTTAGTGTCCTTATGAAACCATCAGTTTCCCTAGCAGTTACATACCAAGGCCATGTAACATTTAATTGTACCCATTGCTTTCTTCTATGCAGGCAGCCATAGGGCTGTATTTGAGGTCAGGGATCCATTTCTCAAACAGTCCCATGTAAGGTAAATCCAAAATGGAAGTGTTTGCAGATACGTAGTCCCATAGCTGCAAAATTCTGGTTATGTGTAAAGTCACAATGAAGGGCCTATTGTTGATTACTAATCTTTCTTTGGAGCTGAGTGATACCAATTCCTATAACTGATTTCAAGTTACATCACTTTGGTGATGGTGATGACAATAATGTAGTATAATAACAATATGGGGAATTTAACACTAATGGTGTGATAATACCTTGAATCCGCCGTCCACTGAAAGGTTTTTAATTATTTGATATAGGTCAGGGGATAAAGTGATAGTACAGCAGGTAAGGCACTTACTTTGCACGCAAATAATCTGGGTTCAATTTCTAGCACCACACATGATCCCTAAGTTTCACAAAGAGTGACCCCTAAGCACAGAGCCAGAAGTAATCCCTGAGAAATTCAGGTGTGGCCCGAAAATTTTTAAAAAATTGACATATCCTTAGAAAACACTTTGTGGTAAGGTTTTCCAACCTACATATATGTCATCTCTATTATATGAGGACACTAAAGCACAGAGAGGTTTAATGACTTTCCCAAAGTCACACAATTTTAAGTGGTATGACTAAGCAAGGCTTTATAACTTCAGAGTCACTCTCTTAACTATATTGTATTCCATGCCTGCATTTCTGTAGGGATGAACATGGATTTTCACTGGATTTGTAGTAGTAGAACCCAACTGACATTCTTAGAAGTACTGTAAGATTACTTAAGTTTTGGACTTCCTTCAAAAGTTTCAAGTTCCTGTCACCTAAAAGAATGAGCACTCTATTGTGCAAAACACAGTGAAGACAAATTTTATTTATTAGCCAGTGTCCAGTTCTAACTGTTCCCTGAAAAGTGGTACTATTATCCCTTAGAATGGTAGCAGTAGGTAAGGAGTAGGTAATTGGTTGGGAAAATCCACTTGTTTAATACCATGGACCTATAATTAATTATTAAAATTAATTACCTTAGAAAGCTAAAGCAGAAGGAACATACTCTGCCACCTCCTTCTTTCCCATTTCCCCATGATTGCCTTAAGATGGTCTTAGCTGAAATTACTGGAGACATATATGATAGGGGAAAACCAGAGTTTCCTTCTTTTGAGGTGCTCTACTAACTTAAGCATGGTCCATAAATCTTATTTTCCTTTTCTCCATGAAATTCTTATGGCCTATTATTTCAAATAATAATAATGGGTCTAATTATCCTAACTCTGAAAGAGCCTTGAATATGGCACTTTTTAAAAAATCTCAGGGCTAGGATGAAGGAGACGTTACTGGGGCCTGCTCGAGGCAATTGACGAATAACAGGATGGTCGTGATCGTGAACGTGATTATTTCAAAACCCAGCAACTTGTAAAGTAGCTACACTTCTTTTAAAATATATTATGGTGCCTAGACATCAACATTAAAAATATCCCCATAAGTAATTCCAATGTGCAGCAAATTTTGTGAACTGACAGTGCTTTCTGTCTTCTTCAGTTTGCAAGAGCTCCTGGTCTTCGTTATACTCCTAAGCTTCATAAACTAAGACTTAAAAGAAATTACTTGTTTGATAATTCTGGTTCCTCTAATGGGTAGAGATAGTAGAGACCATTGGTGATGCTTACAAGGTGACTGTAGAACTTACTAAGAGGGATGGCAAAAGACATGAAGCTAAAATTGCAAATATGTCCCTGTATACACTTAGTTCCACAGATACTTTAAGATGTGGCACACACCAGAAGTGCCAGACCTAATTTGAAAAAACGCACTCAGATAACCAGAACCCTCTAAAGTCAGGAGACATCTCCATTGCCTCAATCTAGGACTATAAAAGAAGGGTGAGGGGAGGATGAATCTTGTCTGATTATTTGGCATTTGGGTTATCCAGGTATCTGGATAGTGCTGTATGATTTTATCCTGGCTTTCTCCTGGCTCTTTACTCAGGAATCACTCCTGTCCTAACTTAGGGAACCATATGTGGTGCTGGAAATAGAACCTGTCTGCTGCATGCAATGCAAAGGCCCTACTGACTGTATTATCACCCCAAAGAACAAGCAAACTATACTTATCATAATGCCTATCCAAGTTTACTTTATGCATCACTTGCACTGTTCAGGTAGATGTCAGTCCTTCCTCAGAGTTCTGATGGGATTCAGGACAGGCTACTTAGGATAGGCCACACTGCATATAGATTAGTTTGAATTGAAGAAAAGAAAGGTACAGAAAACTCAAACAGAAGTTTTGAGAATGAGACTTTCCCTTAACTTGAAGTTTTTGAGGAGCTTGTACAGTGGGTAAGGCATCTCCCTTGCATGCGGCTGAATAAGATTAGTTCCCCAGCACAGAGCCACAGGTAAGCACTGGGCATAGCCAAACGTGTTCCAAAAACAAAAGAATTTTGATGTAAAACCTGGACTAGGAAAGGAGTTATCACCATAGAGAACTATAGTATAATTATAAGCTACATGGAGTAGACTGGGAAGAATTTAGCAAAGGCTGTTAAAAGTCTTCCTGTGTCTTATTGTCTCTATACAACATGCAAACATTTGATTACAAATATTTGGCTTTCTTCATATGAATTGCCTTCCTTGAATTTAAAATTTCAGATTCCTACTTTCTTGCCTTAGCTCAGAATAACATATATATCTGATTTTCCTTGAGGACTCTCACATTTTTGAAGGGCTCACTTACATAATTAACTTTGTTTTTTTCTATCAATCTGCCTGATGTTAATGTATGTATTTCAGAAGCAAAATCAGCCAAAATCAACCAAGAAGGGTTGGGGGACATTTTCCTTTACTCAACATATGGCCCCATTCTGCTTACTCTTCTTGTTGGCATCAACATTCCTGTATTTGACCTACCTATAAGATGAACAGGCATTATTTGTATTCAGAATTTACCAGTTAAATTTCAAATTATGAAGTATTTTTCTCCCATATCTGTTCCCTCTCACATGAATATCTGCAGGATATTCTCTTCATTGTATCTTTTTCGACTATTTCCACACATTCATCAGTATTAATCTTAGAAGAAATGCCATTGGGGTAAGGTAGTCTGGCCCTACTCTAAAAAGACCCCAGAGCTTTCTGCCCTAGGACCAGTGTAGTTGGGAATTTCATTGGCTTGGCATTTCTTCTAAGATTAGTTTTTCTTGTCTCTTCTTGAATCTCACTACTCTAGATCATCAGTAACTTTTACTTGAATCACTACAATAGTATCTACTGCTTATGCATTTATCTCTTCTCTTCTCATAATCATCAACAAAATACATATTTGCTTGTCTGTACTTCTACTAGATTTTAAGTATCTTGTGGCAGGAACCTTAGCTTACTCATGTTTGTATTGTATGTATGAAACATATAGCAGGTACTCAATTTCTTTTTTGAGTGGTGTCATACCAGTTGATGTTCAGGGATTACTCCTGGCTCTATGTTCAGAAAATTTGTCCCACTGGTTCTATATGGGATGCTGGGCATTGAACCTGGGTCAGCCATGTACAAGGCAAATGCCCTACCCACTGTACTATCACTGTGGCTTCTACATATTTTTCTTTTTAATGAAAACTCATGTCTTTCATTTGTTATTCAGTTTTGTATTTCCAGCTTCCCCAGTAAGCATATGCTTGGATGACTTTCACTTCAGATTCACAGCTAAAAATTTAATTTCTTTTAAATTTTTTTCATTTATTTATTTTAATTGAATCACAGTGACATACACATTTACAAAGTTGTTCATGGTTGGATTTTAGTCATATAACGAGTACACAGTTAAATCTCTGTCTTTTTTTTTCATAAACCAACATGAGTTCTTAAGCCTATACCAGTTTCCTCATTGTTATCAGTCAATTAATCTCCTGCTTTTCCTTTCCATAATATCTCTTTTGTCACATCTTTTATTTCTTTCTCCCACTATTACTTCATTTCAAATACTTACTACTTTTTATGGTCTCCCTCAGGGTCTCAGGAGCCCTCCTGAAGATTTTTGGCTCACAGGTTGGCAGTTCAATGTGAGGGTCCAGATATAGAGTTCTGCTAGAACCCTGCAGTGGCAAAAATTGCCCAGAGCATATACCAGTGCTTAGGAGCCACATAACTTCTGGGGGAGGTGTTGGATCCAGGGCTGCAACTAATGGTGCTCCAGGTACCATGCTGTTCTAGAAACTGAACCAGGGTCATTTGCCTACAAAGCAAGTGCCTTATCTTCTGTACTATCTCTCTGCTCCCAATCATGATCTTTAGTTTAGATTCCCACTTAACAGGTTTTCTTGATTTTGCTAAACTGAGAAAGATAAAAATTAATTTTATTATGTAGTGTCATGCTCAAAAATTTCTAGTGGTTAAAGCTTACATTTTATCAAACCCAATATCAGAGCTTTTTTTATGATTCATTTGAACTATGAAGACTGGTTTCTTTAAGAGCTTCTTCAAATTACATACTCAGTCCCAACCATAAACTTTTCATTCATGCCTCTTTCATTTATCTTTTATTTTTTGGATTTTGGGTGACACTTGGCAATGTTCAGGGGTTGCTCCTGGCTCTGCACTCAGGAATTACTCCTGGAGGACTCAGGGGACCATATGGGATGCCTGAGGTGGATCTTGGGCCAGCTGTATGCAAGATAACTGCCCTTCCTTCTGCTCTATCACTCAGACCCCTCTTATCCCATATTGGCTGCTCAAATCCTATTTCACCTCATCAAGATGCAAGTCAAATACCATATTTTACATTGAACTCTTCTTGGCTGAACAGAACTGGAATAGCATATCCCCTTCTTTTTCTAAACTATTATGGTACTGCTACTTTTACCATTTATCTTGCCTTAAACATAGCTTTTATTTGTTGTTATTTTCTAATTGTTTCCTGTTTTATTGTCTCCATTTCCAGTAAATTATAAATTTTTTGGGAATTGAAAGCATGTGTTATATACTTTTGTCCCCATTTGTAACTACCTCAATACTAAATGAATTCTTCTGATTGAGTGAGAAATAATTAAAATGAGAAACATAAGTTTTGTAGCTCTTGTTTAGTTTTAGAAGAAAAAAACTGCTGAAGCAAAAAAGTTTCTCTATAGCATTAATCAGAAAGAGATACTATTGAAAAAATGTCTTTTATCTTCCCCTCACTTCATTTAAATACCATAGTTTACGAAATTGTTCATGATGATTTTTTACAGGCATTCTATAGTCCAACATCAATCCCATCATCACTGTCACTTTCCCCCCACCACTGTCTCCATTTTCTATACCATTCCTCAAGCCTGACCCAATAGCAGACCCACAATAACTTATTTTATTTTGTTTGTTAGCATTAAATTTAATGATAAAAATAATCGAATGATAAAAAATACTTCAGTAAAAGAAAATCTGTGAAAATTGTTGTACCTTACTATGTGGATATTAAGTCTAGGTTTACTAAACTATTGTTGCAAGTTTGACTTAATAAATGTTAATGTTTTTGTGTTAATGCTTCTTTTAGTTGAGATTAGTTGGCTTCTATGTTACATCCTCATCCAATCTGGCGTTTTTCTTCTAGTATGTTAATCCTGAAGAGTTTGTAGATGTTGGTCCAGAAAATCCAGAAGATTTAACTTGGCAGTCCATCAAGAGGAATGATGACAGCTGTTGATGTTGAGTGCAGCTGCCAGTGTTTTGGTAACGCCAGAGCTGGGCCTGACCCCTCCCAAGATTGCACCAGAGGTCTTAGCCTGAATGGGTATCAGAGAAATTTTTGCAGCTAGTTGGTTTCTTTTATTTTTGAGTCTGGAATAAGGTCAGTAGATGAGGTTGCATGGCGACTGCGGTGGGAAGTGAGTGTGACTGCCTGGGCTTCTGGAAGTACAGGGATGTGGGGAGAGGTCACTCATCCGGACGTTGAGAAGGTTCGGAGGGTTTAATATTAAAAAAAATGTTAACATAGAAACAGGGAACAGACAAGAAAGATGAAGGTAGAGAAAAATTCTTAGTCCTGAAATAAGTTTTCAGTTTGGCTGCTAAAAGGTTTTGAAGTGCTGGCTACTCGCTAGATAACTTATATAAACAGCCACTAAAAAGTAAGAAAGAGGGGCTGCAGTGATGGCACAATGGGTATGGCATTTGCCTTGAATGGGGCTGACCCTGGTTAAATTCCCAGCATCCCATATGGTCCCCTGACCACCACCAGGAGTGATTCCTAGGTGCAGAGCCAGGAGCAACCCCTGAGCATCGCTGAGTGTGACCCAAAAAGCAAAAAAAAGCAAGAACGACAACTTTTCTAATAACAAATAGAAAATATTCTTTGAATATCTATATTTATACTGTTTGTCCTGTCCCTAATACAAGTGATTGAAAATACAGTCTACTTGTTTAGATTTGTAAACTGTCCTAACAATAATTCTCTTTTATAGGCACAGTTGAGATAAGAGAGACAGTCCAATGAGTACTTTCATACCTAAGGAACACACATGCAATCATTTTCCTCCTTGCAATAAATATATTTGGCTCCTGAGCCCTAGCCCAGGCATTTCTGGTTTAGGTTTAATGCTTATTTTTCCTTGTTGATTGATATAAGTACCTTCAGCCTGTTACTGGAACAAACGTATAGATTAAAAGTGTGTATCATTATAAACTTTTTCTTGTAGGGCAAAGAGTTCATTACTTCTTACAGATTTTCAGAGTTAAAGAAAATTATTATTTTATTTATTTACATTTTCCCCTTGCTCTTGTTCCTCTCTAATTATTACATGTATAAGTAATTTCAACTCCCTGCTACTCTACTGGCCAGTTCGTGCTGGAGTGGTGGTGCTCACTATGCCCAGGTGCTGCTTGTTTGGAGATACTGTGTAAAGCTTCAAAACGGAATCAAAGGGATTACTTTGAGTAGCTATAGAGAGATGGGATAACCCTATACTGTTGGAAATTGATTATTCCTCAAGAAAGTGAAAAGACAGCAGACTACTTTGTATTTTAGCATTGAAAAATAATAATTTGAGAGGATTAAATTTCAAATCACATTTTTTTCTTGTCTGCAATGGAAAACCAGTAGGGGGTGATGTTGGATTGAACATGCACCTTTCTTTTTGTAGAAACTGTAGCTAAGTGACACTTAAACAGTCAAATTGATCAAAACAACTGAAAACATCTTTTGGGAAAATGAAAAAGTTAGTTGGTCTTGTGGGTTTGAGAAGAGAGTCATATTGAAATATGAAATAGGTAAGAAATTGACATTCTTAGTTTTTCAACTAGTTTGAAGAAAAACAGAGACATTTACCCTATTGGCTACCTACTGTTTGGTCTAGTCCTTTAAAAATAATATTTAGGTCGTCAAGAATTCCAGCTTTACCAATTAATCTAACTATAGCTAGTAGTAATTCCTGAACCTAGAATCTTGAAATTCTGAAATATTTAATGCAAAATTACATGTATATAAACGCTTATCTTCTATAAAAACAGGTATCTACGATACCTTGTCCACCCCTCTTATTTGAGAAGAAAACTGCAAACCACTATATCCTTTGTTGGTGGCTACTCTACTTGGTTACTTACTGCGATTACTAAGGCAATGCTAGATACGCAATTTGCCTTTTACCTATTCCATGGTTGGGCAAAATGATAGTATAGAGGAAATAGATGTATATAGGAAATGAATAGGAAAATTTTACAGAATAATTATATATGTATATATATATATATATATACATAGTTTTCACAGTTTTTTAAATACTTACAGTTAACTCTTTTTTGGCCCTGACTTTGGCAGCTAAGAGGCAAGATAAGCTCTTCTCAAACTTTAGCAATATGCTCAAACTAGTCTCTGGTGATATTGTGGCTATATCACAGTGGGTGGTGCCCTATCTGACCCTTCTCATCATCACTCATGTGCAGAAACAGGCTTGCACAATGGGTTCACTCTTAGTTAATCTATCCTGTGCAGCCATGATTAAGGAGGCAGCACAGAACTTAAAGGTTGTTGTCAGAATAAATTTTCTGACATCTGGGAAAGTCTTCGAATGCCACGGACGTGGAGGAGGCCATGGGATTAGTTATCCAGGAATTGCTGAATGCATATGACTTTGCTCTTGAAGTGCAACCCAAGATGAAGTGAAATTGGTCATGGAACTGAATTGCAAATTTGGCACAGTACTCTGAACTGATGGAAGCTCAAAGATAACTAGAACTTGTAGATAACTGAAGAGAAACCCCGTACATTTGATTTTGGATATACAGAGCTAAAAACAGAAATTGAATTTATAGATTTAGGCAGCACTATGTATAGTTATCATCTAGGAAGAATAAAATGGAATAAATCACACACAGCAGGTGTTTATTAAGTCCTGAGTATGAAAGGAAGGCATTATGAGTGGTATGAAGAAGGAAAGACAAGCGGTCTCTTAAAACCTTGGTTAATGTGATTTTCTAGAAGCTAATAACTATGATTATACCATGGAATTAAGTTCCAAAATTATTGAATAACTGTAACCTCTCCCATCATGATAAATATAAAATCAGGATCCATCAAAAGTCTATTAAAAATCTATTTCACCTATACATACTTTGTGCCTTACTGAATCCACCTTATTCCGGTATGCGGGCAACTAGTCATATGGTCTTGGAGTGATCATCTTTGTCACACACTGGGTGATGATTGGAATGAGCTATTTATTTTAAGTTGTGCAGAATCAGAGTGATTGCTGAATGGCTCCTTGGGGACGAGATGCTAGCGAATTGCATCCAAATGGCTAGCTATAGACACACCAGCTGAATGTACAACTTTCAGGTATGAGATGATTATTTTTGAGCACAGGCTTTGGGTAACTATGAACTTAATAAATAAGATGCAAACAATATTATTAAACTGTCAAGATAAGTAAAAGCATTTAGAGTACACAAGGCAGAAATTTATTTCAGTTCCTTGTAGTCATGCCAGTCTATTTAGATTGCACTCTGCTTTTAAAAGAATTCGTTTGTAAAAGAAATCATTGCTGAAAAGTTCCCAGAGTTAAAGAATGCAGACACCCAGATAGATCCAAGGAGCCAGAAGGATGCCAGCTAAAAGAGACCCTAATAAAAAAAACTCCAAGGCATATCACAGTCAGAATGATGGATACCGTGGATAGAGACAAAATACTTCAAGCAGCAAGGTCAAAGAAGGAAATCACATACAAAGGAGCACGCATTAGATTTACAGCAGACCTATCTGAGGAAACCCTCCAAGCCCAAAGACAATGGTGGGATATAGTGAAAAAATTCAATGAAATGAACACCTCACCAATAACACTTTATCCGACTAAACTCTCATTCAAACTCGATGGAACAATACACCATTTTATAGATAAACAACAACTAGGAACTTCATAGACTCGAAACCAAACCTAAAAGAAGGATTAAAGGAACTCCTGTAAACTAAGAAGGAAAACACTTAGGAGCACAACCAACTACTACAGAAAGATGGCACAAAACCCTACGACAATAATCTCTCTCAATGTCAATGATCTAAATGCACCAATCCAGAGACACAGAGTGGCAAAATGGATCCAGAAACTGAAACCAACATTCTGCTGTCTACAAGAAACTCATCTGAACAGTCAGAGCAAAAACAGACTCAAAGTTAAAGGATGGTAAACAATTCTGCAAGCAAACAGCTCCCTCAAAAAGGCTGGGGTGGCCATACTAGTATCTGACAACATAGATTTCAGGTTGAAAAAGATTAGAAGGGGGGTATGGCGCCACCAGCAGGTCAATCTGTACCTGTGAGGCAAGTGCATCAGCAGCCTCATGGCACCGTCAGACTGTCAGATACCCTAAAATTGTTGCTGTGCCTTTGGCCAGACCCCAAAAACTTGGGGCAAAGTTTACCAAGAAAGTAAACGGACAAAAGTTAGGTATGTGAGAGACACACCCACAAACCACCTCTGACTCAGCTATATAATTGGAGGCATGGCCTCTCTGGTTTCTAATCGAGCTGCTTAACGGCCATGATCCCAGAGACTCAGAAACTAATCTCGGAACCCAAAGGCTTTTGGTAGAAATGCGTCCTGTTCCTGCAGTAGGTTACTGGGGCTGGGCCACTCCAAGTGAGAATAGGTTTCATGCTTTGACCTGTTCCCCTTAGCGGCCCGGTGACTGCCAATCTCCAGAGGCCACTGGACAGTCAGGTTTGGGCCTGCAGTGACGAGACACATGGGACCTCACCAGATGGGGGTGAAACCGGCCCTTTCCTCCCCAACCCAGCGAGATCCCAAGTTGCCGCCTACAAATGGCCTCTGTGGCTCCTGATAAATCTGCTTAAAGGCCATGAACCCAGAGACTCAGAAACAAATCTCGAAACCCACGTGGCTTTTGGCAGAAATACATCTGGACCGCATACAAGGTGGCTGCCGCCTCAGAGCTTATTGGAAAGACAGGTATAAGCCAGCAGTGACGGGGCAACTGCAGTCTCATGGGAAGGGGGGCGGTACCGGCTCGTACTTCACGCCCTACCGAGGTCACGAGTTGCCCCCCACAGGCGGCTTTCTGGCACGGCCATGGCTCCAGAGGCAAGAGGACTTAGTCCAGAGCCTGGCAGCTTGCGGGAGAAAAGTTAATGAACCGTGCATTAAACTACAGCGCCATGCCTCCCCGGGAGGAAGAGGGTGTTTGTTGCTCCCTTCCCCCTTCCCCCCACCCCTTCCGGCAGCAAGGTGGCTGCTGGCTCAGAGCTTATTGGAAAGCCAGGTATGAGCCAGCAGTGACGGGGCAACTGCAGTCTCATGGGAAGGGGGACAGTACCGGCTGGTCCTTCACACCCTACCAAGGTTACGAGTTGTCCCCCCACAAGCAGCTCTCTGGCACACCATGGCTCCAGAGGCAAAAGGACTTAATCCAGAGCCCGGCAGCTTGCGGCAGAAAAGTGAGGGACAATGCATTAAACTACGGCGCCATGCCTCCCTGGGAGGGAAATGGTGTTGCTCCCTTCCGCCTTTTACCCCTGGTAGCAAGGTGGCCACCGCTTCAGAGCTTATTGAAAAGCCAGGTATGAGCTGGCAGTGATGGGGCAACTGCAGTCTCATGGGAAGGGGGGCATTACTGGTTTGTCCTTCACACCCTGCCAAGGTCACGAGTTGCCCCCCACAAGCAGCTCTCCAGTACAGCCATAACACCAGACATACAGAAACCAATCTCGTAATTATCTGGTTCTTTGCAGAAATCCAAAATCATTACATGATTCTCATAACCAGCTATAGAAAACAAAGTATTTCACAATGCCTTTTCAGCAATTCTGATTGTTGGGGGTGGGTGGGTGGGAATACTAAACAATAATGGTGCATCTTTTGTCAAAATAATGAATGTAATCAATGTAGAAAAGAGTTAAGTGGAAATCATCTGCCTCACAGGCATTGGGAGTGGTGGAAGGGGGTATATGGAGGTTCTTGATGGTTAAAAATGAGTACTGGTGAAGGTAGAGGAGTTTGATCATTGTATGACTAAGACTTAAACCTGAAAGCTTAGTAACTTTTCCCACAGTGATTCAATAAATAATATAAGAAGAAAAATAAATAAAACTGTGAAAAACAAGTAAGGTGAAGTTCATGCCCAAATGAATCAGCTAATCACTGGTTGAATAAATAGCAGTACTCCTACATTAAAAAAAGAAAAAGATTAGAATGGATAGTGAAGACCATTTTCTATTTATCAAGGGATAAGTACATCAGGTAGAAGTCACACTCCTAAATATATACTCACCTAATGAGGGACCAGATAAATACTTAAAACAACTGCTAACAGATTTTAAGGACATTGCTAGCAACAAAATAGTGGTAGGATACTTCAGCATTGCCTAATCAATTTTGGATAGATCAACAAGAACAAAACTCAGTAAGGAAACATTGGCTTTGAAGGAAGAAAGAGAAGAGAGAGGGCTAATAGAACAATACAGGGCTTTACATCCCAAGAGAAAGAATACACATTCTTTTCCAGTGCACACGGAACATTTTTCAAAGTAGACCATGTGCTAGTTCACAAAACATACCTCAATAGAATCAGGAAGATAGAAGTAGTATCAAGAATCTTTTCAGACCACGATGTGCTAAATCACACAAAGACACCAAGAAACAAATCAAACACTGGGAAATTAAACAACTCAATGTTGAACAATGAGTGGGTTAGGAAGGAAGTCAAGGACGAGATCAAAAGATACCTGGGAACAAACGAGAATCAAGACATGAGCTACCAGATCCTATGGGACGCAGCTAAAACCGTGTTAAGAGGAAAATTTATAGCTTTGTAAGCATTCCTTAGGAAGGAAAAAAGAGCCTACATAGATAACCTGAACTCACAGCTCAAGATTTTAGAAAAAGACCAACAAAAGGAACTGAAACTTGGCCGAAGAAAAGAAATAATAAAACTTAGATCAGAAATCAACGACATGAAAACCCAAAAAACAAACCAAAAGGCCAGTAAAACCAAGTGCTGCTTCTTTGAGAAAATAAACAAGATTGATAAACCACTAGCAAGACTCACAAAGAGAGAGAGAACCCTAATAAACCAAATCAGAAATGAAAAAGGGGACATCACAACAGAAACCAATGAAGTTCAAAGATCGTCAGAGAAAACTTTGAGAGTCTGTATGCCACGAAATGAGAGAACCTAGAAGAAATGGATAAATTAATGAATTCCCATCATATCCCACGATTGAACCAAGAAGACTTGGGATACCCGAATAGACCCATTTATATCAAGGAAATTGAAACTGTAATCAAAAGTCTCCCCAAAATCAAAAGCCCAGGACAAGGCAGATTCACTAGTGGATTCTTCCAAACGTTTAAAGAAGATCTTTTGCCAGTTCTCCTCAAAATTTTCCAAGAACTTGAAAAAACAGGAACTCTCTCAAACAGCTTCTATGAGGCACATATCTCCCTAATACCAAAAGCAAACAAAGACACCACCAACAAAGAAAACTATACACCAATATCCCTGATGAACTAGGATGCATAGAGTCTCAACAAAATATTAACAAGGAGAATCCAACAACTCATCAAAAAGATCATACACCACAACCAAGTGGGATTCATCCTGGGGATGCAAGGATGGTTTAACATTCGGAAATCAATCAATCATAATCCATCATATCAACAAAAGTAAACATTGAAAGTTTATGATCATATCAATATATAGAGAGAAATCATCTGACAAGATTCAGCATCCGTTTATGATGAAAACTCTCACCAATATGGGTTTTGAAGGAACTTTCTTAAAGATAGTCAAAGCCATCTACAACAAACCCATGGCAAGCATTATTCTCAATTGGGAAAAACTAAGGACTTTCCCTCTAAGATCAGGGTCACGACAAGGATGCCCACTCTCACCACTTCTTTTCAATATAGTACTAGAAGTACTTGCAATAGCGATTAGGCAAGAAAAAGACATTAAAGGCATGCAGATAGGAAAGGAAGAAATCAAGCCTTTTACTATTCGCAGGTGATATGACACTATATCTAGAGAATCCTAAATACTCCACCAAGAAACTTCTAGAAACAATCACGGTCACTGTCACAGTCCTCCCGTTGTTCATCGATTTGCTCAAGCGGGCCCAGTAACGTCTCCATTGTGAGACTTGTTGTTACTGTGTTTGGCATATTGAATACGTCACAGGTAGCTTGCCAGGCACTGCCATGCGGGTTAGATACTCTCGGTAGCTTGCCGGGCTCTCCGAGAGGGGTGGAGGAATCGAACTCGGGTTGGCCATATTGGCTGCGTGCAAGGCAAACACCCTACCACTGTGCTATCGCTCTAGACCATAGACTTCTACAATAAAGTCGCAGACTATAAAATTAATGCCCGAAAATCCTTGGCATCCTATAATCAAATAATGAGACAGAAGGAAGTGACAGGAAAAAAACAATCCCGTTCACAATCGTGCCCGAGAAAATCAAATACCTCAGAATCAGCCTAATTAAAGAGGTGAAGGACCTCTACATTGAAAACGACAAAACGCTACTACATTAAATAAAAGAGGACAGGAGGAAATGGAAACATATCCCCTGCTCATGGATAGAAAGAATTAACATTGTCAAAATGGCAATACTCGCCAAAGCATTATACAGATTCAATGCTATCCCTATAAGGATACCCATGAAATTCTTCAAAGATATAGATCAAGCACTCCTGAAATTCATATGGAACAACAAACACCCACAAATAGCTAACGCAATTCTTGGGAAAAGACACTGGGAGGCATTACCCTCCCCAACCTCAAACTCTACTACGAAGCGGTAGTAATTAAAACAGCATGGTACTGGAACAAATCCAGGGCCACAGACCAACGGAAGAGGGTGGAATATCCGTACACACAACCCCAAATGTATGAACATCTAATCTTTGATAAGGGAACAATAATGTGAAGTAGAACAAGGAAATCCTCTTCAACAAATGATGCTGGCATAGCTGGACATCCACATGCAAAATAATGGGCTTAGAGCTTGACCTAACACCATGCACAAAAGTCAGATCAAAATGAATTAAAGATCTCAACATCAGGACAAAATCCAAAGGTACATTGAATACAAGGTCAGTGAAACCCTCCACAATATTGAGGCTAATAATATCTTCAAATATGACACTCCACTGACCAACCAAGTGGAAACAAATATAAACAAATGGACTATCTTAAAGCAAGAAGCTTCTGCACCTCAAAGGATACAGTGACCAGAATACAAGACAATCTGCAGAATGTGAAAGGATAAACAAATATTTGTAAATCTACAACTGTACCCAAAGCCCATCAGATAAGAGGTTGATATCAAGGATATAAAATGTTGAACTTCACAAGAAGAAAACATCCAACCCAATCAAAAAATGGGATGATTAAATGAACAGAAACTTTCTCAAAGAAGAAATCAAAATGTCTAAAAGGCATATGAGAAAATACTCTACATCACTATCATCACAGAGATGCAGATGAAAACAACAATGAGATATCATCTCACACCACAGAGACTGGCTCACATCCAAAAGAACAAAAGCAACCAGTGTTCCAAGAGTGGCTCAGATTAGTACCAGGAGTTTCGCTTCATGGCTTGGAGGCCACCCACACACTCTAGGGGAAAAGGGAGCTCAGATAGAGAAAGAAGCACCAAATAAATCGTGTTGGAAGGATCCTCCCAGGATGGGAGAAGCATGCTGAACGTAGACTGCAGACCAAACATGATTGCCACTCAATGCCTCTTTTGCAAACCACAACACCCAAAAGGAGAGAGGGAACAAAAGGGAATGCCCTGCCACAGAGGCAGGGTGGGATGGGGGTCTAGAGGGTGGGAGGGATACTGGGACCCGTGGTGGTGGAAAATGGGCACAGGTGGAGGGATGGGTGTTTGATCACTGTACAATTGAAACCGAAGAACAAATATTTGTAAATCTACAACTGTACCTCATGGTGTTTAACTAACAAAAATTTTAAAAAAATGTAAATGATGAAGAATGGGCACTGGTGGGGGAATGGGTACTGGTGGAGGGATGGGTACATTGTATAACTGAAACACAAACACAAAAATTTGTAAGTCTACAACTGTACCTCATGGTGTTTCACTAATAAAAATTAAAAACAAACAAACAAAAAAAAGCAACCAGTGTTGGCACGGATGTGGCAAGAAAGGGACTCTCCTTCACTGCTGCTGAGAATGCCGACTGGACTAGTCCTTTTGGAAAACAGTATGGATGATTCTCAAAAATTTAGAAATTGAGCTCCCATTTGACCTAATAATTCCAATCTTCAGAGTATATCCCGGACAGGCAAAAAAGTACAGTCGAAATGACATCTGCACTTCTATGTTCATTGCTGCACTGTTCACAATAGCCAAAATCTGGAAAATACCCGAGTGCCCAAGAACAGATGACTGGTTAAAGAAAGTTTGGTACATCTACACAATGGAGTACTATGCAGCTGTTAGAAAAGATGAAGTCATGAAATTTATATACATGTGGTACTACATGGAAAGCATCATGCTAAGTGAAATGAGTCAGAAAGAGAGGAACAGACATAGAAAGATTGCATTCATCTGGGGAATATAAAGTAACAAAATAGGAGACTAACACCCAAGAGTAGCCACAGTAAGTACCAGGAGCTTCACTCCATGGCTTGGAGGCCAGCTGCACATGCTAGGTGGAAAGGCATTTCAGATGGAGAAGGGAGCACCAAATAAAGGGTGTTGGGAGGATTCTCCCAGGATGGGAGATGCCTGCTGAAAGTAGACTATAGACCGAACATGATTGCCACTCAATGCCTCTTTTGCAAACCACAGCACTCAAAAGGAGAGAGAGAACCAAAGGTAATGCCCATCACAGAGGTGGGGTGGGATGGGCGGGGATGGGGGGGTGGGAGGTATACTGGGATCATTGGTGGTGTAGAATGGGCACTGGTGGAGGGATGGGTACTCGACCATTGTATAACTGAAACCCAAGTACAAAAATTTTCATGTCTACAACTGTCCCTCATGGTGTTTTACTAATAAAAATTTAAAAATAAATAAATAAAATAATTGCTCTCTTTTAGAAACATGAAAACATATCTTGGACTTTTATTTAACTGAATTTATATTTTACTCAATAATATCTTACTTCAGAGGATGATAGTTTTCAGGAAATTCAAGGATGTCAGTTAAATTAATGTTCTTCACCAATCAATTACAGTTATGTTTTAAATAAAAAATTTATATTATAATTTCCCCTGTGAACATCTTATCCCAGGTTTAGATCATAAGAGGGAAATACTGTATTTGTGTGTGTGCAAATTTAGATGAAACTACATAAAGACAGCTCTAATTACACAACTCTCACAAAATATTTGTGACCAGAGGTCTTAGAACATTTCTCCCAGATGTTGCACTTTAAGTATACTAATATTTAAAGGGAATTGTGTGACTATGTTAGGAAAAGATTCTCTTTTCCCCTTAAGTAGGATATGTAAAGCTTGCTGTTCAGTCCTACCAGCTGCCTGTGAGAGAAGCTGCTGAGTCTAACAGCCTTCAGAAGAGGTCACATATCAGCCGAGAACACAGTAGTGGTTGATGATTTCTCCATTAACCCTCGAATTTAATCAACACCTTTCTATTGCATGAGCTTTCACTTGAGACAGCATCTAGGAGACTGATATGTATTGTAGTAACACCTTCTTTAGGCCTGATGAGAAAACCAACATTCTGTTTTATAAAATCTATCTCTCACGAATCTTTATTGGGGTCTCATTAATATTTAAATTGGAATCCCTGTTACATTAATATTTTCTCATTGATCTTCCTGGAAAGGATCTAGTCCTGGTCTTCTCTTTTTTTTTCTTCATTGTCATGTCAGTCACAGTACTGTGACAATTCTTCAAGTTCTGAGTGAGGGCTATAAAGTGGAGCTTTGAGGAAGCACAGGACTCAAGGTATAAATCCTTTTGTTTTTTGAATTGAACCACTCAGCCATATCCGCTTCTGGGAGGTAATGGTCTGATGTAAAAGCTATAATTTGAGCCACATTTCCAGCCGTTTTGTGGTTCCTGAAATAGTGCTCCTTTCACACATTTTACTTTTTATTTTAAAAATATAGCTTCATGGGGATGGATAGTACAACCTTACATGTACCCATCACACCATGATTTGACCACCAGAACCCTATATATTTCCCTGAGCAATGCCAGGAATTAATCCTGAGCTAAGAGCCTGAGCACAACTAGATGTGGTACAAAAACAAAAAGAAATAAAATAAATTATGGCTATAGTGAAATGGATTTCAAAATCCTTTTGCACCTTTGGACTATGAATAAACCTCATTATTTTATATTTTTGATTTACAATACTATTAATAATGGCGTCTCATGGACATAATTCCAACATCACACCCATAACCGGTGTACCCATCCCCTAATGTATAGGAATCCAGACCCCATCCCTCTCACTCCCTCAACTCGATTAGGTGGTCAGTTTCCCCATTATATTGTCTTTGTCACTATGATTAGGATGTGTCTTGGAGTGTTTTTGTTTGTATCTCTTTAGCTTGTAATTTTGGAACTCCTGGGTGTGGGCATGCACTCTCTATCTCTAGGAGTTTCTGGCAATGGTGTCTTTGGCTGTTGCTTGTTCATCAAGGTTGCCTTCCTGGCGCTCTTGAACTCTGATGATTCTTGTATTGCTCTTCTTGAATTCATCCCAAAGTTCTCATGTCAGGTATTCTTTTATTTATAGGCTTTCATCCCTGTTTTCTGCTGTTATGTGGTGGTGGTTTACTGCACCTCATCATTGATTAATCCTCAGAAGCAGTTTCTCTGCTGGTAAGGAATTTCAGTGATTTTTTTCATTTCTCCCACAAAGTTTTTAAGTTCTAACGCTTCTGTTTGTAGTTTTCTCGTTTCTGCTCTCATATTCTCTTGTGTTTGGTTGCCTGTTGTCTGTGGTACAAAACCAAAAAGAAATAAAATAAATGATGGCTATAGTGAAATGGATCTCAAAATTCTTTTGCATCTTTGGACTATGAATAAACCTCATTATTTTATATTTTTGATTTACAATACTATTAATAATGGCGTCTCATGGACATAATTCCATGAGATATATTGTTTCACGGACATATTGTTTTTTTTGAACTCATTAAATAAAATAAGCATTTCCACCATGAATTCCTTTTCTGAGATTATATAGGTGGATGTTACAGATTTTGTCCTCAGTATTACAATATTTTTCTGCAATCCAAGGTTGGGTTCCGAACTGCTTTAGTAGTTTATGGATGTGTCTTTCAGTGTCCTTCCCAATACCAGGGAGATTTCTGAAGAAACTCTATTGTGGTAGGGAGAGCGGGCTCTCCTGAGCTTTAGGAAACAACAGTGCTGCTTTCTGAAGCTGCTGTTTCTTTAAATCCCACATATAAGAACATCATTCTCTACCTGTTCTTTTCATTCTGATGGACTCAGCATGACATCCTCTCATTCCATTCATGGTGCTGAAAAATGCATGCTTTTATTCTTTCTTAGAGCTGCACAACATTCAGTTGAGTTTATATGCCACAACTTCTTGATCAACAAAAATCATTTGTTGTTGGGAATTCAAGTTGTTTCCATATCTTAGCTAGTATACTAAGGGTAGTGATAAACATAGATGTGCATATGTCCTTTCAAATTATTTTTATGCTTGGGGGATAGATACCAGGAATTGGTATTACTGGGCCATATAGGAGTTCTATTCCATTTTTTACTTTTTTTTGAGAAAAAAAAAGATATTTATTTCCATAGAGATTGAACCAGACAACATTTCCATCAACAATGGATATGAGGGTTACTTCTCACCACAATCCATCCAACATTGACTATTTCCAGACTATTTCCAGATTTTTAGATAGGTGTCAATCCCACAGGCATGAGGTAGTATCTCATTATTGTTTTGATTTGCTTTTCTCTAGTTATGAGTGAAGACAAGCAATTTTTCATATGCCTCTTGGCCACCTGCATGTCTTCTTTGGGGAAATGTCCATCTCCTCACCTCATTTATGAATGGGATCATTGAAATTTTTGTTGGTAAGTTTAGTGATGTGCTTTTTAGATCTTGGATATCAACACTTTATTTTCTCTCATACTGTAGGGTGTCTATTAGGGCTTGAGTTTCATTTACTTTACAGAAGCTTCTATTTATTTGTTATTTATTATTTGAATCAGTGTGAGCTATACAATTACGAAGTTTTTCCAGCTCGAGTTTCAGTCATACAATGTCAGAACACCCATCCCTTCACCAATATACATTTCCTGCCATCAAAGATATAGACGGCACTGGTAGAACTTAACAAGAAAAAAAAACCAATCACATAAAAAAATGATTCGAAAAAATGAGCAAAACTTTCCTCAAAAAAGAAATCTGAATGTCCACAAGGCACATGAAAATAACGTTCTTCATCACTTATCATAAGGGAGACGTAAATCAAAACAACAATCAGATATCATCTCACCTCACAGAGACTGGCACACATCCAAATGACCAAGGCAGATTTAGATGTGGGGAGAAAAGGACCTTCATTCATTGCTAGTAGGAATGCTGACTGGTGCAGCCTTTTTGGAAATAATTTTGTTATTCCTCAAAAAGAATTAGAAATTGATCTCCCATTTGACCCATACTACTTCTGGGAATAAACCTTGAGGGTCCAAAACACACAGTACAAACACCATCTGCATTTCTATGTTCATTGCAGCATATTAATAATAGCCAGAATGTGGAAACAACCCGAGTGTCTAAAAACAGACAAATAGATAAAGAAACTATGGTACATTTACACTGTGGAATAGTACACAGTTCTTAGGAAAAATGGGGTCATGAAATTTGCCTATCAATGGATGAACTTGTAGAGTATCATGTTGAGTGAAATGAGTCAGAAGGAGAAGTTCAATATAGAATGACTGCATTTATTTGTGGTATAAGAAAAAGCAGTATCAAACTAAAATCCAAGGACAGGTAAAATGGATCAGAAGGACTGGTCAATGGTTGGAAATTAACACAAGAGTGTGGGGGTTGGAGGGTGGTCATGATAGAGGAGGGTCCTTTCCTAACATTAGTTAGAAATGATAACTCTGGGTAAGAACTGAGTGTTGAAAGTAGGTAAAGGGATATGCATGATAACTTTTCAACATCTGTGCTGCAAAGCATAATGCCTAAAATGAGAAAGACAAAGAGGGCCTGGCTTGGAGGGGTGGGAGGGAAACTGGAGACACTGGTGCTGGGAAAATATATTAATGGAGAGATGGGTGTTGTAACATTGCATGACCAAAACCCAACTATGGACAGATTTGTAATGCTCTATCTCATGGTGATTCAGTTAAAAAAGGAAAAATAGATAGACAGTGCTAAAAATTTTTAAAAAGATTTCTGAAGTCAAAGGTTAGAAGGTCTGAGTTTCAAGATTACATCCTTTTCTGGCTTATTCTAACTTAACATTTTCAACAGATCCTTGGTATGTTTTATCAGGTGGGATGAATCACTAGGAGACATAGGTCGCCTTCCCACTGCCACAATGAACTGGGTGAAGTGGTGGGGGTGGAAATATTATTTGGGCAATGAATCAATCCACTTAAGCTTTTTAAAAATCTCTTCTATAGTCTATCATTTGTCAGCAAAGTAGGACAAAGGTGAATTGATTTCCTTAAGGATTTAATTTTCTATTTTACTGGGCACGGATTTCTTCATTAAAAAGCTGAATTGCGTGGGATGGGGGATGGGGGATGGGAGGGATACTGGAACCCATGGTGGTGGAAAATGAGCACGGGTGAAGGGATGGGTGCTTGATAATTGTATAACTGAGACCCAAGCACAAAAATTTGTAAGTCTACAACTGTACCTCATGGTGTTTCACTAATAAAAAAAGCTGAATTGCTGAAGAGGTGCCACTTTTGAAATTGAGAATAAAAAATATGCCACCATCCCCATGACTTTATTGCTCCCATCCTTGTAAAATGCTAGTCAGAAACAATTATATCTTTGGATGTTTCAAGGACAAAAGCAGGACTTTCTCAGATAAGTCCTTCACCACTTCAATCTTTCCCCTACCCCCAGGTTATTTGAAAATCGGCTATGAAAAGTTGGAGGAAAAAGTAGACAAAGGCATCACCTACAGCCAGGTTAGATTTTGGATTAAGGTGTGTCAGTGGCCTTTTGGGAAAGAGTGATTGAAACAGAGATAGAGACAGGGGTAGGTAAAGATACTGAGGAGATTAGAGGAAGATCCAGGGTAAGTAAAGGACAAAGAGAAGAAAAAAGATAAGAAGACCCAAAGAAAAGAAGTTATTATATGTTTTCTTAACTTCCCATCAGATATAGGTATTATATAGTAGGGGACAGGGAGTCGAGGTACCTTATTCCTGGTGGGCTTTCAATACAACTATATAAATCCAATAGAACTATATCAATCCAGTAAAACTAAATCACTAGCACAGTACAGAAGTACAGAAATTTGGATTCAGCATTTTAACCCTTCATTTACTCTGAACTGCTATGCAAGACATTCTCAAACATGGGTGAGAAGGACCACAGTTCATAATTGATAGCCAGTCAGTTATGGATAATGGCTTCAAAGTTGATGGCTAAAAATTCTCTACTTCCAGCTGGCTGATGTTTGAAATTTATCAGAGCCTCTTGGGCTCAACGTGTGTGTCCAGTACCAACAACTCTAACCCCTTCTCATCTCTTTTTTACTGGATTGATAGAAATTAAGTTATTATCCCTTCATAGAACCAAAGATGTGAGTTGGATTTGGTGAGAAGAGAGAACAGAACAAATTTGAGTAAGTGGGTGGGTAGGAGTAAAAGAAAGATAAAAATGAGGAAGATTAAAAAGCTTGGAGGAGAATTCATTAGAAATGAGATTCTTAGTGTTTCTGAGCAGCTTCCACTATCCGCTGTTTTGTACCACACTGATAACCACTCTTTAGTGCTTAATGGAACAATTTTAATTTTTCAATATTTATCTCATTATGGCATAGCAGTATGTCATTTTATTTCTGTTACTTCAGTCTTTTTCTGGTAACTGTTTTCCTTATAAGTTTAAAGTTCATAGCTAAGACCTTACTACATCTAGGTTTATAGGTTATATTATTAAGATATATTAGGCAGATTTGCATCCTGAAAATATGTTTCCATATGTTTTCAGTTTGTTTGTATTGTCCCTGCCAGTGGGCACTTTCTCACCTTGTCTCTGAGTTCTGGAGTTAAAAAGTACTTGGTTCTCAGACCCATAATCATAAGTTCTGTTTTATTTGTGACATATTCTTTTGCCTCAACCTCTTATACCCCTTAGTCCACACACAAACATGCACATGTACAAACCTGTGCTTGTATAAGTTCACACTCACATCACACACCAATAATTCAGATAAGATGTAATAAGGTTGTATTGACAGACAAGAGGGTAGAAGGTCTGATCTATAATTCTTGTCCCATCTCCGATTCAATATGTGATATGAAAGAAGTAATTTTATCCTCCCTGTGCTTCCATTTCACCACGTAGAGGCCTTCTCATATATATCATTATTAGGAAGCTCATGAATCATTAACTGTAACATTCCCAATAGTTTCTTTTTGGCCCCATGAGCTGTTTTTTAACTATACTATGTTGAAAAAGCTATGTAATATGGAGAAATTATCAAATTGATATGTATTAGAGTTGTGTTGAAGTCCCGATCCTTCTTTCCCATAAACCTCAGTATCCTCCTTTGCCAAATGAAATAAAAACATAATTTCCAGATTTTTTGGTGAGAATTTAAAAAAGAAGATATTCTGCAATGTCTTAAGAAGGTTAAAGTAAGATGGTATTAAAATTTCAGGAGAAGTGTCTCTGGAATAGCCTTGAGATTGATATTGAACTAAAAAGTTTGTTTCAGGACTTACTTACTGCAGAGTTGTATTTCTCCATCCTTTCCCTTTCAGCAGAATTTATGAATAAGTGTTGGTAAACAGAGAGATATGATTCTAATAATTCCCCTGGATTGGCTCCAAAACCTCAGAGAGCCCCTGGAGCTTCCTTGTATGCTCTGACTTGGAAGGTTTCCCTAGTCCATAAAACTCTCATCTTCTTTTGTAACCGTTAGTTTTGGCATCTAAGTGTGTGTCTAAGGATCCACCAATCCTGACATTTACAACGTTCCCTTGAAGACTGACATGCTGTTCTGATAATCTTTAGATATCAAGATAAATATAACTTGGGATTGGGATTCTTAGGTTTCACCTTTAAAACTATGTTTTACCAAAATGAGGTGCAACTACACTTTGAATCTTATATTTAAAGAGTTATATTTATATTTCAAGGATTCGAACTTATAGTTAGTACTGATTATTTACTAACCCTGAAAGATTATCTTTGGGGTGCTGTGAACCATTGGTTTGTGGGATGTAAGAGGAACTGGACTCTGAACATATATACTCTACATCACGATCACGACCATCCTGTTGTTCGTTGATTGCCTCGAGCAGGCCCCAGTAAAGTCTCCTTCGTCCTAGCCCTGAGATTTTTTAAAAAGTGCCAAATTCAAGGCTCTTTCAGGGTTAGGAGAATGAGACCCATCATTGTTACTGGTATTTGGCATATTGGGTATACCACGGGGAGTTTGCCAGACTGCCGTGTGGGCAGGTTACATTCGGTACATACTCTACATACCAAAGGAAATTTATTCTTGCCTAATTCTGTAAGATTAGGGAAAAACCAACAAAAAAAATCTTTCAATTGAGCACTCAGATGTTTACTTGCTATAAAGTCAAACATCTGCACATTTTTTTAAATCTGTGAGTCTCTTTTATTCTGGTCATCACTTTTTAAAATTTTGTTGAATCACCGTGAGATAGTTACAAGCTTTCATGTTTGGGTTACAATCACACAATGATTAAACACCCATCCCTCCACCAGTGCGCATTCCCCACCAACAATATCCCCGGTATACCCCCCCTTTCCATCCATCCCCCTGCCTTCATGGAAGACATGATTCCCCATAATCTCTCTCTACTTTTGGGTATTATGGTTTGCAATACAGACCCTGAGAGGTTTCATGTTTGGTCCTTTATCTACTTTCTGCACACATTTCCCATCCTGACCGATTGCTCCAGCCATCTTTTTCTTAGTGATCCCTTCTCTATTCCAGCTGTCTTCTCCCCTTTGCTCATGAGGCAGGCTTCCAGCTATGGAGCAATCTATCTGTCCCATGTATCTACTATCTTTAGGTGTCAGCCTCATGTTATGTTGTTTTATACTCCACAGATGAGTGCAGTCCTTCTATGTCTGTCCTTCTCTTTCTCACTCATTTCACTTAGCACGATACTCTCCATGTCTACCCATTTATAAGCAAAGTTCATGACTTTATCTCTCCTGACAGCTGCATAGTATTCCATTGTGTAGTTGTACCAAAGTTTCTTTAACGAGTCATCTGTTCTAGGGCACTTGGGTTGTTTCCAGATTTTGGCTATTGTGAAAAGTGCTGCAATGAACATATAGGTACAGATGTCGTTTCTACTGTGTTTTTTGCATCCTCGGGATATATTCCCAGAAGTGGTATTGCAGGGTCAAATGGAAGCTCAATTTCTAGCTTTTGAAGGACTGTCCATATTGTTTTCCAGAAAGGTTGGACTAGTGGGCATTACCACCAACAGTGAAATAGTGTCCCTTTCCCCCCATATCCACAGTGGCAGCACTGGTTGCTTTTGTTCTTTGGAATGTGTGCCAGTCTCTGTGGTGTGAGATGATATCTCATTGTTGTTTTGATTTGCATCTCCCTGATGGCTAGCGATGTGGAGCATTTTTTCATGTATCTTTTGGCCATTTGTATTTCTTTTTTTGAGGAAATTTCCGTTCAATTCTTCTCCCCATTTTTGGATGGGGTTGGAGGATTTTTTCTTGGATAATTCTACTAATGTCTTGTATATCCTGGATATTAATCACTTATCACATGTGGGTATTGGGTAAATATTCTTTCCCATTCTGTGGGCTTTTTCTGTATTTTGGTCACTGTTTCTTTTGAGGTGCAGAAACTTCTTAGTTTAATGTAGTACCATTTGTTTATGTTTGTTTCAACTTGCATGGTCAATGCTGTTTCATCCTTAAAGATGTTTTTAGCTTCAATGTCATGGAGAGTTCTGCCTACATTTTCCTCTTATGGATTCATGGCTGATATTGAGGTCTTTAATCCACTTTGATCTGACTTTCGTGGCTGGCATTAGACAGAGGTCAGAGTTCATTTTTTTGCAGGTAGCTATCCAGTTTTCCCAGCACCACTTGTTGAAGAGGCTTTCCTTGTTCCACTTCACATTTCTTGCTCCTTTGTCAAAGATTAAGTGGTCATATATTTGGGGGTCTGTGATGAATATCATCTACACATTTTCAAAGATGGAATTGCATGGTGGTGGCTAGAAAAAAACATCTGGATGACAGCTTGAAATGTTGTTCACTTTTCACCTACCTGCTGTAGCAGTTTAGGGAACTCTTTTGAACTTCAGGTACATATAGAAATGGAGCCATGCAGGAAGAAAGACCTCAGGTTGTGGTTACAAAGGAGAAAGCTGAGATAATTTCTTAATGGGATTCTTTTATCCTATGGACCATGGTTTCTTTAGAAAAATTGAGTGTAACACCATTAAATTCTTTCATATTTTCAAAAAGGGCAAAGGAATAGAAGAGAACTTCTAGCTGCTTAGGAAAAAAGTCTTCACAAAGTCTCTTCTAGTACCCCTACCTATGAGCAAATATGGATGATTTAAGTTTATATTTAGTCTTTCTATGCCCTGTTCATTCATGTTCTCTCCACTAACAATTTTTCTGCCTCTCCTTCCCTGTAGGCAGGTAGACTATGATCTACAACCAGTGGATATTTTAGCTTTTAAAGGAGGAAAGCATAAAGGCAGTCATGTGAAATAAGTAATAAGGTAATGGCCAGCAGGACAAAAGAGCAAAAGTGCTTACCAAATTTTCAAAACTGTGGATTCCTTTGGCAGGGATCATGATATTAATCCAAACTCTGCTGGCAGAGCATGATGATGAATTTGGTGAATTCCCAAGTTCTACTGAGTTGTGGAAAACCTCATGGAGAGGCCTGTTGCAAAGCTGCACCCTAGGCAGCAGGCAAGGTGTCCAGGCCTCAGAAAGACTATTGCCTCCTGCACTAACACATTTGAGTATTACCAAGAATGGCCTTGTTGTCCAGTTATAAGGTAGGTACCCCTATTTCACTCACTATTGAGTACTGGGAACACATGGTGAGCCACCTTCAGTCTTTTGAGTTTAGATATATGTGAGCAATACAACAATATTGTCATCATGCTCCTTTACCTGGAATCTATTTACAGGAACGTCTTAGGGTAAATACCTGTGCATTCCTTTTGAGGCACTGACCATGCCTTCTGGTATTATATTGACAATTAATCTAAGACTGGCTGTTCCTTGACTGCCTAGCAAGAATTTAAGAAAATTCGTCCTATTCTTCCTCCCCTACTAGAAGATATTATTATGAAACAGCAACAGCACATTTAAGAATTCTCTCCACAGGTTTATCACTGATAGCTCCACTGCTTTCTTGTGTTGCTCTTAGCATCCCTTTTCTCCTTTTCCTTGATTTCTTATGTTCTTCATAAAGAAACATTTACTCTAAGATCCAATGCTTCCTCCACATTTTCTTGGAAATTACAGTGCTTTGAAATTAACATTACAGGCCACTTTTTGGGTTTGTTTTCTAGTATTTTCAGAATAATCACAATTCTAGCAGCAACTATCAAAGCCATCGACATACTTCACATCCTTCTGCTAACCTCTGTTGACTTTGTCATTTCTCTGTTTATTTTCTAAGGATATGTAGCATATATGCATTTTGTAACTATCACAGGGATTTGCTACAAAGGCTCTGTCCTTTCCTACTGAACAAGCAGATAAGCATCTGGGCACAGTTAACCAACTTCCAGGAACTGGCTCTTTCTTGGCTGCCTGAATGAATTCAGGAGAATTGGCCCTATTCATCCCCCCCTACTGTTTCCTGTGGGAGGGAAAGGTATACAAAGACTCATACTCTCAATAACTTCCTTTCTCTCTTTCCTACTATCTGCATCCCAAAACCCTTATCAGTATAAAAGTGTGTGTGAACTCTTCAAGGGAATTCCCTTTGGTAAAGTAATGCATTCATTGTAAGCACTGCATAAGAAGCCATACATTTTTAAAAATGCAGTTTTTAGAATGTTGGAGTTTTCAGTAGAAGATACTTCAGCTTACTCACCGTCATTGTATGTGTGCTTGGTCATGATTTCCCAGTAAGCAGATAGGTGTGTATTATGTTATTGACTGTCAATCATGTGGACTTCAGTGACAGAGGACAAGCTTCTGTGGGCTGTTAGCCATGTCACTTATTAAATATGGTGGACCCCCCAAATAGACTTGATCTTTGTTCTTGACCTCATTAGTCACCATGATAATTAACTGCTATGACCCTGGCAGTCTATCCAAATCACAAAAAAATTATTTGGACCTCAAAGCTGTCTTCGGTGATCCAATATCACTGGTAAAAAACAACACAATCAAAAATAAACAAATGGTACTACAAAAAATTAATGAGCATTTGCATGGCAAAAGAAACTCAGGCTAATTCTAAAAGACAGCTAAGTGAATGGGAAAACATTTGCATTCAACACATCAGATAAAGATTTGATATTCACATTATCTAAAGTATACTCACAAAGTTCAGCAAAGAAATAAAAAAATCTATCAAAACTGGGGAGAGTAAATAAATACACTTCTTGAAGTAAGACAGTTGGATGGCCAGTAGGCACGTTAAAAAATGCCAGCATCACTTGTCATCAGAGAAATTTAAATCAAGAGGACAAAGAGATACCATCTTACACCAGTGGGATCAGCAGATGTCAAAAAATGTAAGAACAATCTGTGTTGGTGGGGAAGTGTTGGAGAAGGGACTCTAATACCCTGCTGGTGAGAATGTGTTCTGCTAAAACCACTGCAGAAAACAGTATTGAGAGTTTTCAGTAAACTGAGAATTGAACTGTCATATGACCAACAATTTCACTTTGGGGCATCTATCCTCAGGACATAAAAAACTCTCTCAAAAGGACATATACACATCATTTGTCCATTGTTATATTCAATAAAATAACTAATATATGTAATCAACCAAGGTGGCCATGAATGGATTATGAAGATGTGGCATAAATGCACAATGAAATGCTATGCAGATGGAAGGAACAATAAAATCATTGCAGCAATTTGCTGCAACATGGTTAGAACTGAGCAATTTGCTGCAACCTGGTTGGAACTGAGCAATTTGCTGCAACCTGGTTGGAACAATAAAATCATTGCAGCAATTTGCTGCAACCTGGTTGGAACTGAGCATCCTCCACCCAGATCCTTTGAATTCCAGTAGGCGGGGGTCACAACCACCAACTGGCCCCTTGGCGCCATGTAATCCCATCAACGGCCAAGACTCAGAGACTATAAAAACCAGCTCCCAGAACCGCGCGGCTGCGACATCTTATTATGACATCTTATTATCTCATTCCTACTTTTGACAAACTGGCAGGCTACCGAATGTAACCTGCCCACATGGCAGAGTCTGGCAAACTCCCCGTGGCATACCCAATATGCCAAATACCAGTAACAATGATAGGTCTCATTCTCCTAAAGAGCCTTAAATATAGCACTTTCTTAAAAATCTCAGGGCTAGGATGAAGGAGACATTACTGGGGCCTGCTCGAGGCAATCAACGAATAACGGGATGGTCGTGGTTGTCGTGGTCGTGGTTGTAACTGGAAGATAAACTATTGAGTTAAGTAAGCCAGAAGAAGAAAGACAAATACAGGATAATCTCACTTATCAGTGGTACATAGACTACTGGATGATGTATTGTAGTAAAAGGGGGTTCCCTAGATCACTCTTGGCCCCAGTGTTTAGAGAGAATAAAGACAGACGAGGAAGAAATCTAGGGGGAAAGAAGAGAATGCAGGGGTATGGTACTGCCAGCAGGTCAACCTGTACCTGTGGGGCAAGTGCATCAGCAGCATGATGGTGCCTTCAGACTTCCAGATACCCCCAAATTGCTACTGTGCCTTTGGCCAGACCCCAATAACTTGGGACAAAGTTTACCAAGAAATTAAATGGCCAAAAGTTAGGTTTTTGGGAGCTACACCCACAAACCACCTCCAGCTCAGCTATATAAACTCACTTATTGGCCTTATTTCAGAGATCCATAAATCTCAAAAGAGATCAGAAGATGCTATTAGGGCCGGTAGCTCGGAGGTAAGCGGGAACAGGTGACTGAGATCTCCAGGCCCACTTGGATCGGGACTGGGCCTCTTCCCTCAAGGTCCCCAGTTATCCTGTAGCTTGGCAGTCACACACATAGACTGCCCCCAGCGCCATACAATCTCATCAACGGCCAAGATCCAGAGACTATAAACTAAAGTTCCCGGAAGAGAATGCTATAGAATATCCTGACCCCATGCCAGGCTGTCTTCATCGGGGCACCTTGGAGGGGGGATGGGTTGAGTCTCCCTACCCACCCCAAACAGAACCCCGGCAGTCAAAAACCTCTAGAACCTAACCACTGCTGTGTGCAAGGCCACTCTCCACACACTCGGACAACCTCTCGCAAGAGAGGATGAGCCTCATCCAAGACGGGATGAACCTCACTGGAGAGCAGACTGGCAGGAAAACCCAGGTTACCGGGAACTCGTGACTGAGATCTCCAAGCCTGCTCAGATCGGAACTGGGTCTCCTTCCCTCAGCTCCCCAGTTTTCCAGTAGCTTGACAGTCACACCCACAAACTCCCCCTGGCACCATTTAATCTCATCAAAGACCAAGACCCAGAGACTATAATCTAAAGCTCCCAGAAGAGAATGACACAGAATTTCCTGGACATTATATTCTATCCATCAAAAGCAAAACAAAACAAATAGTCTAGCATTGTCATTTCAGCAAGTTTGAGTGGTGGTGAGACTGGTGTCGAAGTATTGAATGTAACCAAAGTGGAGAGAGAGAGAGTATGGGGGAAATTGTCTGCCACATAGGCAAGGGAAGGGTTGGAATGGGGGTGAGGGTGGGGGAATACTGAGGGTTTTGGTGTTGGAAAATGTGCACTGGTGAAGGGATGGGTGTTTGATGTTTGTATGACCGAAGCTCAAACATGAAAGCTTTGTAACTGTATCTCATGGTGAATCAAACAAAGGGGTGGGGGTGGGGAAATAATAATAAAATTAACATTCTGAATAAGGAAAGAAAAAGTAATGTGGAGTTTGTGTCCAATTGAATCAGATTAATCAATGGCTGGATAAATAGCAGTACTCCTACATTATTAAAAAAAGAAGAGAATGGGGAATAATGGGTGAACAGACATCAGGGATTTAGTTATAATGGTGATGTGAGTGAGTGGTATACCCATGTATTCAAAACACAGACTAAAAAAACACCTGAAAACATGAGATCTAAGTTGTAACCAATGAAACTTTGTAGTGTGCTTGTCACATTTATAGGTGGGGATAAGGTGGGGGTTGTGTTGGGGAGGCAATATTAAATCACTGGTAGAAGAAAGTTGGCAATGGTGTGGGATTATTGTTGAAATATTATATTTCTAAAATTCAACTATCAAAACTTTGTAAATCACAGTTCTTTAATTAAAAAATGAAAAGAGCAAACAAAACAAATTGTAGAAGTTTTGATCTAAGCCCAGGAGCTCCCAGATTGGTCATCTATCTCTCATTAAGTATCCCATACTAATGTAACACATTTATTTTAGAATATTTTCAACTTTCTATGAATTTTCAGTGGAATAGACACAATTACAATTTATACAAACTTATAATATCTGCAATATATGCGAATGCCTCTTACACAATGTCACATCATGGAAGATCTTTGAAATTTAAAAACTTTGGAGAGCCCTATATAGTCACATAAGGAGAAACAAATGATGATGTGAAATGAGACAAAGAAGATAAACTTAATTCTTAGGCTCACTCCTAGACAGGTTCTTGATGTCTATTTAGTAGTGCCTTTTTTATGTCATCAAATATTCACCACCTCCAAAACCTTCACAAGGATTTAATCTGGTCCCTTTACCTAAAATTTCATCAACTGGGGTACACACATATATCTTTCGGAGGATAAGTGGAAATTAATCACTCATATAATAAAGTGAACTGAGCCAGACTTTCAGAAAGACTTGAAAGTTTCATTTTGATTAAACAAAGACAAGGATGTTGACATTTGTAAAGAATGGAGGATCATAGTATAGGGATTGGGAGAACACAAGAGTGGTGGATCACTGAAAGAGAAGGCTAAAAACAATTATGAAAGTAGAAAAGTCTGTTTATATTTTGTCACTTTTAGATAAATGCTTAAAATTTTCTTTGAACTCAAAGAATGGGAAACAAGCATGATTTTTTCCCTTCTGGCTTTGAGAACGTAGGATCCCCACAAGAGCTATAATTTAAACATGCCCCAAGTGGTTTATTAAATAAATCTTTGAAGACTGACCTAGAGATTTCACTACCACATATAATACATAAGATATTCCAAATTCCAAATGATCAACTTTTAATATTAGATGTACATCATTACTAAGTTGAAAGCTACCTTTCTATTGTCATATTCTCCCTTCATTGTTCAACTTATAACATATTTTAAAAATAGTAAAAGATAGCTCCACAAACATGATAAATGTCATAACTTTTGTTTTTCAATGATCTAAGAGAGTTCAGCAATTTTAAATCAGTTTATGGAATACACTGGTGTTGTGGGACTTGAAATCATTCATATTGAAATCATGTGAAAGGTCTAGGGTATAGAAGACATACTAACTTTTTCTCTTTTTCTTACACAGGAACAAAGGTGTCCAAAATTGGAGTCTTCTTTTAGTGAGGCAATGGAAAAGCTACTGCTTGACAAATTTTGCCCAGGAAATAAATTATTGAATAACTTTACCTCTGAAAATGACCAATCTTCAGTGTTGTTTAAGCTTAATACAAGTATGGGAGGGTGTCTCTGAGCAATAACTTAAATAAGAAATACTCATTACACAGTTATCACCAAAAAGGACATTTGAACACAAAATGTAATGGTAGTGAATTCTAAGTAAGGCTAGAAAATGTCAAGTTTAGTCACCCCCGAACAGCAGATCCAACTTGCACTAAGATTAGGTCACTTTTCATAGAAAAAGTAGGAGGCCCTTTGTTTCCCTTTTCATTTCATTTGAGTCTCTAAAAAGTTAATGAATATAATTTATAACTCAGATACTCAGATTATTGCCAGCAAGAAAATCTTCCAGTTAACATATATCTGAATCCCATTTCACTATGACCTCAGTTGGCTGGAATGCATAGGGAATAAGGGGACAGAGATGAATCTGGTTAATTGTTTTGCCTGAATAATATGATGGCTAAAATTTCCTTTGTCGTCTTATAGCTTATTTTTCAAAATCTTTACCCAAACTGTCAAGAGCTATTCTCTTGTTTAAGTAGGGAAATTCTAGGCAACACTGACTTACCCTTGCTAGGACAATATTCTGAACATGATAAGAAAAGATAAGAGATACTGCAGGGTAAAAGATAAAGAATCATATATTAAATCAAACAATTCCCTTAAAGTTTTGTACTTTCCCTTCCTTTCCCTGCCCAACTTGCCTTTCAAGTTACGATTCATACTCATAAAATAACAATCCCTTTGAACATTTATTTTTGTCTTTTTACTTTGTTTTCCAGATTTTGCTCTCAAGGTACTGGCTTGCCAAAATCATATGAACTGAAGCAACATGACTTTAATCATAGGCATTTTTAAAATAGTTAAGCAAGTTTTGCTTCCCATTCATTGTAAAATATAATCTCTATTAAAATATCTGAACTCCAACATATCAGCTGGTAGAGCAGTTAATTATTTCAGAACAAGTCTTTTAAAAGAAATATCTATGGTGTAATTTGATAACTTTCTTACTAATATTTACTTTTTTCTGTTACAAACTCACTCCAGAACTGAAGTTAGAGTCAAACCAGCTTCATAGCAATCCTTACCCCCACCACATCTCCTGCCTTCAGTCAAAACACCTTTTAATTACTTCAGTTAAGCCAACTTCTCTCAGTCTCTGGTGGTCTAATACTATGCTTAAGCTGATCAAGAGCATGCAAACAAGGCTGAAGTTACTTTTAAACCTCCTTGATTTGATTTTCTTTTTTAAAAAATCCCCAAATTTTATTTTATTAAAGCACGGTGAGTTGCAAAGTTATTTATGGTTGGATTTTTGACACACAATATTCCATCTCTGATCTCGCAACCAGTGTAAACTTGCCTCCACCATGTTCCCAGATTCCCTCTCCTCAACCCTCTCCCACCTCCACCCCAGCCTGCCATCCTGACAGGCGCCTTTTATGTTGGTTATTAAAGTTTGGTTCTCATTGTTTCAGTTTTGTTGACTCTGCAGTTTGGTTATTTATTCTATAATTTCTTAACACTGCCAATGTACAGGAATCCCCTTGACCTCTGTTCCTGTTGCTTCTCATCTATCTTCTCCTTCTCTTTCACTCTATTTCTTTCCCTTTCCTCCTTATACTCCTTGGGTGTTCTAGGCACCCACTCCCTCTTAAAACATTGCATTTACTCGTCCCGTTAATTTAAATACCTCATGTAAGAGATATTGTTCTGTGTGTGTCCTTCTGGCTTAAAGAGGTTCTGCATGGCAAAGGAAACATGGGCTAAAACTAAGACTTAACTGAATGGGAGAAAATATTTGTGGTCATAAAGTATCACAAAGGTCAGCAGCAAAAATTTCAAAACCCCATCAAAATTGGGAGAAGAATGAACAGACTTCTCTGAAGAAGACCAACAGATAGATGGACAACAGGCACAGGAGAAAATGCTCAACATCACTTATTATTAGGTAAATGCAAATTGATTGAATTTTTTAATTCTTTTTCCTAGATATAGGAGAATCATCAATAAAATCTCATCCACTGCATGTGGCAAATCCTCAAGAAAATGTTAAGCTTTTAAAAAGGACTTCTAAACAGAGGCAAGGCATAAGGGAAATTTCAAAGAAAGGTACCAACTCAAAACAGGATTTTACTCCTAAATGAAGTGGCACTTTTCTATCGTATTAACATGGAAGAACTATTATGGGCAAAAGAATGGGTATCAGGCCACAATTATAGTCTCTAAGGATCAGAATTCTCCCAGGCATAGTCCTAGTCCTTAAACCCCAAGGGTTTAAACCCCAAGCCTACAAAATAAGAACTGTGCAGACACACTATTTTATTCAACAAAACACAATAAGGGGTAGATACATAAATCTATTTGAGTCTATCCTCTACTTCTATCTTTGTTATCTCTGTCATACTATGCTATGTTAAATCTATCTCATTAAACCTACTAATGAAGTATTGTACACAAACATGCTTTTCTTTTTTCCTTTTTATTATGGAAATCACTCCAGCCCCAGAGCGATAGCACAGTGGGTAGAGCATTTGCCTTCCACACGGCTGACCCAGCAGACCCATCTTTGATTCCTCTGCCCCTCTCAGAGAGCCCGACAATCTACTGAGAGTATCTTGCCCGCACGGTAAAGCCTGGCAAGCTACCTGTGACATATTCGATATGCCAAAAACAGTACCAACAAGTCTCGCAATGGAGATGTTACTGGGCCTGCTAGAACAAATCACGAACAATGGGAGGACAGTGCTACAGAGCTATTAGGGAAATAAGCTCTGGGCCACATCTGCCTGGGTTCAGTGCTTACTCTTGGCTCTGTGCTCAGATGTTTTTTCTTGTGTTGCTCGGTGATGATATGGAGTGCCAGTATTGAACATAGGATAGGCTACAGATAAAACAAGCACTTTGACTATTGTATTATCTCTCTCTTTGACTATTGTATTATCTCTCTGGCTCCAATATTCCTTTTCTCAACTATGTCATGACTTTATTCATAAAAGCATTCTGTGGTGTGAAGAGGTATCTCATTGTTGTTTTGATCTGCATCACCCTGATGATTAGCGATGAAGAGCATTTTTCGTGTGCCTTTTTGCCATTCTTATTTCTTCCTTGAGAAAGTTTCTGTTCATTTCATTGCCCCATTTTCTGATGGTGTTGGAACATCTCATACCACAGAGACTGGCACACATCCAAAAGAACAAAAGCAATTGGTGTTGGCGCGGATGTGGGGAGAAAGGGACCCTCATACACTGCTGGTGGGAATGCCGACTGGTTCAGCCCTTTTGGAAAACAGTATGAGCGCTTATCAAAAATTTAGAAATTGAGTTCCCATTTGACCCAGCAATATCACTCTTAGGAATATATCCCAGAGAGGCAAAAGAGTATAGTCGAAATGACACCTGCACTCATATGTTCATTGCAGCACTGTTTACAATAGCCAGAATCTGGAAAAAACCTGAGTGCCCAAGAACAGATGACTGGTTGAAGAAACTTTGGTACATCTACACAATGGAATACTATGCGGCCGTTAGAAAAGATGAAGTCATGAACTTTGCACATAAATGGATCAACATGGAAAGTATCATGCTAAGTGAAATGAGTCGAAAAGAGAGACATACATAGAAAGATTGCACTCATCTGTGGAATATAAAGTAACAGAATGAGAAAGTAGCACCCAAGAATAGTAGAGATAAGGAGGTTTGCTCCATGGCTTGGAAGCTGGCCTCACATGCTTGAGGAAAAGGCAGCTCAGATAGAGAAGGGAACACCAAGTAAAGTGTGGTTGGAGGACCTGCCTGGGATGGGAATGCATGCTGAAAGTAGACTTTGGATCGAACATGATGGCCACTCAATACCCCTATTGCTCTTTGCATTCTTTCAGCACCCAGTTCTCAGCTAAATTGCCCACTTCCCCCTATCATTGTCATAGTGGTCCCTTCCTTGTCAACCCTTAACCACTCACTGTGGCGAGCTTCCTACAAAAGACTAGGTCTCCTGTCCTTTGTTTCTATTGTCTTTTAGTATTATTCACCAACAACAGTTAATTTTTTTTAATATTTCATAATTGAGTGTGATCATTCTGTCTCTCTCTCCCTTTGACTAATTTCATTTAGCACAGTACTCTCCAGATCCATCCATATATCCACAAATATCATGACTTCATCTTTTCTAATGACTGCATAGTGTTTCAGTATATATATGCAGCATAGTTTCTAAATTCTTTTATCTGTTCTTGGTCACAGCAGAGGATTTCTTTTAAAGAAGTGATGAAAATAGAGGTGTCAATTCATTCACTCTCTATCTATCAATTTATATGTATCCCTTGATTCCATACAAATTAGAGTAGGACAAGTTTCCACTGAAGATTTTTAAGATGTGACCTATTTCTAAGCATATGACTTTGCACCAAGGGTCATAATGTTTAGAATCTATCAATCAACCTTGTTCAAAACGTAGGAAGAAATCCTGGAACCATCACTAAGGAAAAATTAGAAAAAAACAAATAAATAGGATCAGAGGTGACAGGGAAGACATTACAATAGACAACTAAGAATTGCAAACTAGCATAAGTGGTTATTATAAACATTTTACTACCAAACTTGAGAACCTAAAAAAATGAGCATTTTTTATAACTGTACACACTCCCAAGATTGAATCAAGAAGAAACAGAAAAATTTAATAGACAATTATTAAGTACAGAAATAAAAAAAAATTAAAAACTCCATAAGAAGAAAACCTCAGGTCCACATGGATTCACTAGTGAATTTTACCAAAACTTTTCAGTTATTTTTGGTTTGTAATTATATTAATAATTATTTCTCATGGACATGAATCACACACCACACCCATCACCAGCGTACTTATCTCCATCCCCAAAGGGCCCCAGTCCCCTTATTTATCACCCCCAACTCAATTCTTTGGGTAAGTTTCCCCTTTATTTTGCTTTTGGGTATTTGTTGCTACTTCACTATGTCAGTGAAAGTACATTTATGAGAATACTTTCTATCTGTCCCTTTCATTTTGACTGATTTCACTCAGCATGATATTCTCTAGTTTCATCCTATGATTGCTGCAAGTTATATGATTTTGTATTTTCTTGGAGTTTCATAGTATTCCACTGAGTGTATATATATACATATACATATATGTATCACAACTTTTAATTCACGGTGAATTAAAGATATTGAGATTAGAATAGAAACCATAAAATACACTGAAGAAAACATGAGCAGATCTCTCGATCTCTCCAGGAAATTGACTACAGAGGGATTCTCAACAAGATGACCACAGTAGCAAAGATAAGAAAAATAAATGAATGATATTACATAAAATTAGAAAGCTTATGCACAGTGAAAGAAAGTCAAGTTCTAATAAAAATACAATCACTGTATGGAAAATTCTAATAAAACTTTAAAGAACACTTAGTGTTCATTCTCTTCCAACTCTTCCAGTATATTGATGAAATAATTATTCTTCTTAGTAGAACCTAAGAATTCAATTTTGCACTGACACCTAAACAGACACAGAAAATTTACTAAAAAAGAACCACAGACCAATATCCCCAATGAACTCCAATGCAAATATCCCGAAAAATATTCTAGTGAATCATATCCAGCACTATATCAAAAAGGTTATACACAATGGTTAAGTAGGGTTCATCCCAGAAATGCAAGGATTATTTAACATGCACAAATAAATATATGTAATTATATTATCAACAAAAGGAAAAATAAAATCATATTGTTGTATCTATCAAAATAGAGAATACGTTTGACAAGTTCTAACACCCATTCCTAATATTAACCTTCCCAAAAATAGGGACATAAGAAACATACCTCAAGATAGAAATAGCAATGTACAATAATCAATATACTCAATGGTGAAAAATTGTCTTTCCCCTGAAGTCAGGCATAAGGCAAGGATGTCTGTAGTTACCACTCTAGTTAAGCATACTTTTGGAAAGTCCTTACAACAGGCCTCAGAAAAGAAAATTTACCAAAGTGATACAAATTGGAAACAAGGATGTGAAGATGTCACTATTTACAGATGGCATAAACCCCCTAAAATTTCCACAAAAATTCTTAGAAACAATAGTAAGGAAGCAGCTTACAAAATTAATGCATAAAAATCTGTGACATTCCTTTATGGAAATAGTGAAGTTGAAGAAAAATAAATTAAAGACAATTCCTTTCAAAATAGTGCCACCAAGCATGAAATATATAAGGATTAACTTAACAAGGGAGATAAGTGATTTATACAGTGAAAACTATAAATCACTGCTAAAAGGAAAACAATACATGAAAATGAAAAGACATCCCTGTTCACTTACTGGAAGAATGAAGATTATCAAAATTATCTTCTGTCCAAAGTACAATACAGATTTATTTAAATACCCATTAAGGTTTTATCCTAACTTTTCAAAGACTTGGGGTAAAATCTACTAAAATTTGTATGAAATGACAAAGTTTGCTGAACAGCCAAAGAAATCCTAAAGTGAAAAATCAAGATGGGAGCCATTGCATTTCCCAACTTTGAAATATACTACAAATTTATAATAATAAATACTGCATAACAGTGGGCTAAAGATAGATCTTCATGGCAGTGTAACAAAATAGATCCTCTTGACTTACATTGCAGATTTACAAACAGCTAATTGATTACAAAGGACCAAAGTATATGAAATGGAGGAAGGAAAATATCTTCAACAGATGATGTTGGGAAAAATAGAAAGCCAAATGCAAATAATAAAATTAGAACCCTACCTCACACCATTCACAAAAGTAAACTCAAAGAAGATCAAAAATCTCGATTAGATCAGAACCCATAAAATACATTGAAGAAAATAATGGCAAAGGTATCCATGAAATAGATCATAGAGGTTTCTTATGTTGGTATGACCACAGTGTCAAACTGAGCACAAAATAAATAACTGAAATTGCATCAAATATAAAAGTTTCTGCACAGTGAAAGAAACTAAAATTGTAATGAAAATATGCCCTTCTAAATGGGAGAAAATATTTGCACACAATATATCAAAGATAAAGGTCTGATAACCAAAATTTATAAAACACTCACAAAATTAAACAACAGGTGCCTAGAGATAGTATAGCAGGTAAGGTGCTTGCTCTGTATGAAATCAATCGGAGTTTGATCCCCAGCATCCTATATAGTCCCTAAACTTACAGGAGTAACCCTGAACTCAAAGGCAGGAGTAATCACATTACCACTGCGTGTGGCCCCCAAACAAACAAAAACAAATAAAACTCAACAACCAAAAATTCAATGAACCTATACACAAATGGGGCAAGAAGATGAACATACACTTTATCAAAAAGGACAAATAGATTACAAATAGGTATATGAAAATGTGTTCATTGTGATTTAATATTAGATAAAGGTAAAGGCCCTCCCGTTGTTCGTCGATTTGCTCGAGCGGGCCCAGTAACGTCTCCATTGGAGACTTTGTTGTTACTGTGTCTGGCATATCGAATACGTCACGGGGAGCTTGCCAGGCTCTGCCCTGCGGGCGAGATACTCTCAGTAGCTTGCCAGGCTCTCTGAGAGGGGCGGAGGAATCGAACTCGGGTCAGCCATGTTGGCTGCGTGCAAGGCAAACGCCCTACCGCTGTGCTATCACTCCAGCCCGTAAAATATTAGATAAATGCAAATCAAAACAGATATAATCTCTGATATAATCTCACGCAAATGAGAATGACACATTCCTAAAAGTCTGGAAACAGCCAATATTGGCAGGGTTATGGTGAGAAAGGAACTTTCATCCACTGATGATGGGAATATCTCCTGGTTCAGCCTTTATAGAAACAATGTGGAGATCTCCCCAAAGGGTAAAAATGGAATTAAAGTATGAGCAATAGTATAGTGGATAGGGCGCTTGCTTTGCACAGAACTCACCTGGATTTGATTCCTGGAACCATATATGGACTCTCTAGTCACACCAGCAGTGATCCATAAAGATCCCAGAGAGAAACAGTGCTGTTGTACCCATTGATTCCAGGTATTTTGGGGGTGATTAAGTTCATCATGAGGAGAAGTTATGGGTAAACTCAGGTCCTGTGTTCTTGTGATGAGAGACGAAAATAAATGTTCTCCAGGGCAGTGTTACTCAACCTTTTTTTGTGAACCCCTTCAAAGTTTATTTTCTTTTTGAGGTCTCCCTTTCATCTCAGTTGACCCCCACTCTCATATTATGACTATTTCTGTATTAATTTTGCTTGTGACCACTTTGAAGTACGCCAGAGGCCATGTAGCCTCTGGTTGACAAATGCTTCTCTAGAAGACAATATGATGGAGCTTTGTTCTATATCATAAGTGTCTTCACTTTGTTGGAACATCTTTTGTATAATTCTGAAACAAGACAAAGTTTTCCATGTGCATAAAAGGACCAGAATAAATTTGTTGGGATTATTATGGGCTGGAGTGATAGCACAGCGGTAGGGCGTTTGCCTGGCACGCAGCCAACATGGCCGACCCGAGTTTGATTACTCCGCCCCTCTTGGAGAGCCCAGCAAGCTACCGAGAGTATCTCGCCCACACGGCAGAGCCTGGCAAGCTACCCGTGATGTATTCGATATGCCAAACACAGTAACAACAAAAGTCTCCAATGGAGACGTTACTGGGCCCGCTTGAGCAAATTATGAACGTTTAGAACATGCCTCCTTAGTCATATTTGGGTTGATTTGTCATAGCCCCATAGGACATACATTGATATCAAATATCTCAATTTATAACTATAATTTATAATACTACTTTGACTTTTGTGATAGTGAAGGGATATTTTCTATTTCAGTGACTCTAAAATGTTGTCATAAGATGGTTATATTTCTCCAGAGATGTAATTTTGTCCAACTGTCTATATCTCTCTGTTTTAGTGAACTTTTACTAAAATTAAAAATTGAGATCTTGTAAAATTCTGCTTCCAAAAGTTTTAGTCTCCCTAATATTTAAACTTCCTTAGTTTTCAACCCACCTTTTCATACTGTCCTTTGTATAGCTCATGTATGTTGCCTAAAACTTATTACTTGCCATATCCCCTGATTTTTAGATCGCATGCCCTATTCATAATTTCCATGCTATTCATGGCCATTTTATTTAAAAAAACACAGAGTATTTCTTGTATTTGTTTCTGTTAAGTTGAAGTAAAATACTTTGCTCTAAAGTTGAGGTTAAATATCTATAAAAGAGATCATCTCACACCACAGAGATTGGCACACATCAAAAAGAACAAGAACAACCAATGCTGGTGTGAAAGCAGGGAAAAAGGAACTCTCATTCATTGTTGGTAGGAATTCCGACTGGTCCAGACTTTTGGAAAACGATATGGGTATTTCTCAAAAATCCAGAAATTGAGCTAAAAAATGAAACAGCAATACGACTTCTGGGAATATTCCCTGTGGCCCAAAAAGCACACAGTAGAAATACCATCTGCACTTCTATGTCCATTGCAGTACTAATCACAATAGCCAGAACCTGGAAACAACCCAAGTGCCCAAGAACAGATGAATGGATAAAGAAACCATGGGAAATACACACAACGGAATACTAACCAACCACCAGAAAAAAATAAGTAATACAATGTGATTATAAATGAATGGACATTGAGAGTATCATGCTGAGTGAAATTAGTCAAAAGAGAGAGATAGACATAGAATGATTGCCCTCACCTGTGGAATATAAAAAAGCATTATATGAGACTAATACCCATGGATAGTGAAAATAAGGGCCAGGAGGACTGATCAATGGATGGAAGCTTGCCACAAGTGGAAGAGCAGGGGGCAGACACTAAGGAAAGAGCAGGGACCAGTAAACAACAATTATAGTTGGAGATGATCATGCTGGACAAGAATTGAGTGCTGGAGCTGGAGTGATAGCACAGAGGATAGGGAGTTCGCCTTGCACAAGGACTACCTGGGTTCGATTCCCAGTATCCCATATGGTCCCCGAGCACCGCAAGGAGTAATTCCTGAGTGCAGCGCCAGGAGTAACCCCTGTGCATCACTGGGTGTGACCCAAGAAGCAAGAAAAAAAAACAGAATTGAGTGTGGAAAGTAGGTAAAGGACTATACATCATAAAATTTCAGTAGCAATATTGCAAACCAAAGTGCCCAGAAGGAGAGAGAGAGACAGAGAGACACAGAGATAGAGGTGGGGCAGAAGAGAGAGAAGAGGGAGAGAAGGAGAGAGAAAGAAAATGTCTGTCATAGAAGGCTGGGGTGGGGGTGGGGAGGGTGGGGAGGGTGGCAGAATGTACAATGATGGTGGGAAATGTACACTGGTGAAACAATGGGTATTAGAACATTGTATGTCTTAGTCCTAATCATGGACAACCTTGTAACTGTGTATCTCATGGTGATTCAATAAAAAAACAAAGAAGAAACAGAAAAAAGAGTAGTGTTTATATTCCCCTCATAAAATTCTAAAAAGCTAAATTATCACATTTTATTATGTCACTGTTGGTTATTTTTTCTTGCTGATTACTGACCTTTGATAGCAAAAATATCCCATTATGACATTGAAAAGTATTAAGTTATTATTTCCTATGATTATACATGAGGCATTGTGAGGAGCAAATTTTTGGAATTGTATTACTTAGCCAAGAAATGTGAAGTCTAAAGCACTAAGTCTGATAGCTCTCTCCACATATGTGAAAAGATACAATGAAAGCTGAGTTTTACTTTGTTTTATGTAGACTTAGGAGATAGACTTGTGATCAGAGATAGAAATTAGAGATATAGTGTTAAAATTAGGAATAAATTTGGAGTAGTCAGAATTCTACAAATATTAATATTTAGTCTAAGTAACAAGTTCTGTGTTATTTAGTGCTATTCAAACAGACTGAATGATTATGTGCTCGAGAGATAGAACATCTAGAATTGTGTGAGGGGTTGGGATAAATGATCTTTTAAGATCCTTTTACACTCTGAGAAAATTTGGTTTTATGATTCTCTAACACGGTCAATTAATACAGACTGAAGTAGTTTTTAAATGTTAGGAACACACAAAAGTAGCAAAAGTCAAATTAAAAAACAGTGAGAATTCTGTCTGGTGCAATCCTTTTGGAAAACAGTATGGAGTGTACTCAGTAAACTTAGAATTGAACTGATATATAATCTAGAAATTCTACTATTGGGTAGCTTTCCCCAGGTCAGAAAAATATTCATTCAAAAGGATATATGTGGGGGCTGGAGCAATAGCACAGCAGGTAGGGCATTTGCCTTGCACGCGGCTGACCCAAGTTCAATTCCCAGCATCCCATATGGTCCCCTGAGCACTGCCAGGAGTAATTCCTCAGTGCATGAGCCAGGAGTAAGTCCTGTGCATCACCAGGTGTGATGCAAAAAAAGAAAAAAAAGGATATATGCACACAATTTTTTCATTGTGGCACTTAATATAATAAGATTTGGAATCAATTACTGATAGATAAGTGGATTATGAATATGTGATATATATATATTACATGAAATACTATGCAGCTATGAGAAACAATAAATCATGTAATTCTCTGCATCATAGATGGGACAGGAAAATGTCTTGTTCAATGAAGTAAGCCAGAATAATGACAAAAACAGGATGATCTCATTTGTATGTAGAATTGAGAATAACTGATGAGGGATAAGAAATTGTTTAAAGGCAGATGTCCTTATCAATCTTGGCCTCAGAGTACAGGGAGGAAACAAAAGAAATCGTGTGTGTGTGTGTGTGTGTGTGTGTGTGTGTGTGTGTGTGTGTGGAGAGGGGAGAGGGGAGAGGGGAGATGAAGAGACAGATGAAAAGCTTCAGGGGGGCAGGAGTCAAGGAGACTTGGATGCATTGGTGGTGTAGCGGAGTGGTATAGCGAAATACCCAAACCAGAGAGTCAACAACACTGAAATAATGAGACTCAAACTTGAGCAACCAAATTTAAAAAGGTGCCTGCTAAGATACAGTATGGGGATGGGGTGTAGTGCAGGAGGGGACCCTGGTGGACAGAAGTTTACAATGGTGGTGGAATTAGTTGTGTAAACTCAAAACTTAAGTATGAATATCTTTGTAATTTGCAGTGCTTTAATAAAATCTTAAGAATAGACTAAAATTTTTATAAGAAGAAGAACTAGAAACTTCAGAGAGCTCCATGATAAATCACTGTAACTGACCACTAAATTTTACTCTCAGTTTCTTGGCAGGTAAGGCAAAAAGGGAAGGAAACAATAACATTGATTCAAATGGTTCTCTGTTGAGGAAAAAAGTCTAAGGGTTCATCTCCCTAGGCAGACCTTTTTCTGACACTGAATTCCAGAAAGAATTTATCATGTATTTCCTAGTATAACGGATAGTGTACATTGTAATGGACACTGAGTTTTTACGAAGATACGAACATTGTCTTTAAACGAAAATGTCTTTTCTTTCAAATTAAAAAAAACCTATAAAATGTTAAATCTCAGATCAGCAGAGAGTCCTTTTCCTTAAGAAAACTAAGATAGTATGGTTCAGGAAAATTGATTTCTGTTTCTCTTTTTAATAAAAGGCCTGGTACAAGGAAACTACAAGAACGAACAATTAAAATGATCCTTGTTGCTCTCATGTATCTCCTATATCAAGATATCCTTTGGATTTCCTGAGGGGTCTCTCATGAAGTGAGACTAGGAGTCTACATATTTGGAGGTCTCTGACAATTGCTTTTTGGCAAAGAAAAGTAGAAATGTGCATCCTGGTCCTACATACCTCATAGGGATGCTATGAGGATGGAAGAAGAGAAAATTGATGTCAAAACACCAGGGAAAGTTAGAATTTCTAATCAAATGTCAGGGCTGAGGATAGTGTTGTTGTAATCAGCCTGCATCTCACTAGGGTCTAGGCCCCAGGGAGGTTTTTGGTGTTTAGATTTTGGAAAAAGTGAAGTTATCAAATATGCTATGAAGGGTCATTACTTATCTTTAGAGGCAAGACCTTCAACTTAAGAGAAAGATGATTTCATAAATTTGATTAAACTTTTATGGAGTAAAGACCCTCCTTGATCTGTGTTAGTGTTTTTGTAAACATTTGGTCAGGCAGCATAGTCACAATAACTCAAATCCTCATATTAATTAAACACATGAAGGGAATTCAGTACAGCTCACTAAAATCTCCTGTTCCTTTTTTGCCCATTATATCAAAGTCTATGGGTTTCCAGTGTCTTTCAATTAATCACCCAACTATGGCTTTTCCTGGGTTTCTTGGCTGAACACTTCTCTTTTCTCAATATTTCCTCCTACCCCAGAACATTATCATTATATTGGCCTGGAATGTATCCTGCAGGCTTTTTTGTTCTAACTCTTAAATGCTCTTTTTTCTTTTTGGATCAGTTTTGCCAAACATAGGAAATAAAGGTAGAAACAGTGAGAAACTAATAAAACACAAGCTAGCCTCTTCTTGATGCTACAGTGTAAGTGAGGGAAGTAGGCATAGGGCTGGAGCGATAGCACAGCGGGTAGGGCGTCTGCCTTGCACGCAGCCAACATGGCCGACCCGAGTTCGATTCCTCCGCCCCTCTCGGAGAGCCCGGCAAGCTACCGAGAGTATTCGATATGCCAGACACAGTAACAACAAAGTCTCCAATGGAGACGTTACTGGGCCCACTCGAGCAAATATATATATATATATATATATATATATATATATATATATACTATCTGGGTGGTGCTTGTAAGGTTTTTAATGGGGCAATTTCATTGGATTTTATCTGAGCTACTTGATTAGTCATTCTCTAGGCTTTCTTATTGCTCATTTTGTGTAGCCAATTTGATGGGTTTTCAAACCTTCATTAATATTGATTATAATCAATTATGCGACAGGGGCAGGGGTACATTAAATATATTGTCTCAGCTTATGAATTACTGGCAATTGCAGTATTGTTAGAAACTGCTTCTGGGATAAGGTTCTAGCAAGAGAGTTTCTAGAGAGAAACTACTTCTGTGGAGGAAGAACTGCTTAGAGAGAGCTGCTGAAAGGAAGCTATTGTTAGGGTACCTGGTATTAACTTCTTTTTATTCCAATTTATAAACTAGGTTTTCCTACAAGAGTTGGATATAAGAACACTTGGTAACATATTTAATTTTAGCAAAATGTTGGAGGTGACTAGCAAAGGCATAACGTCTTGTTGAAGGGCTGAGGTTTCTCTTGGTCTGGTCTTGTATATCACTCTGAGAGATGTCATCTTCAATATACTAGTGGGGAGAAGAAGGGGTTTGGCTGAACTTTCCAATGTTTTTTTCAATTTTATTCTCTATAGAACAACTTCAATATTTGTTTTGAGGTGTGAAGCCCCTAAACGTTAGGAATAGTTATTTGAATAAATACACAGTCCCAAATTCTAAATCCAAATGTATGTAATTATTTCAGTAAATGATGGTTGGTTTATTGTTTATAAGGCTTTGGTTAAGAAATAGAAAATGGAATTGAAAGAATTTTAAAGGTATGCATATAACATATTAAAATTAATTTATGGCCCTAAAATTGTAGCCATACAATTAAATAAATATATGCTTTTTCACATTATTAAAAAGGTAAAAATATTTACTTTATGTAAATTTCTAGATCTCTCCTGATTTCCTTCCAGATAAACAAAGTAAATCACTTTAACAGTAATTTTTATCTTCCTATTTCATGTAAGTAGTAAGATGCTGGTACCAGATGGAATAAACACTCTCATTATAGACATGGGGAGTAGTAGTTGGCATAGACACAGTAATGAGAATAACTCAATGATTCATAGCAGTATTGGCACACTTTTTCAAGCACTTAACTAAGGCTCTGACATGTATTAATAAAAAATAAGGTCAGTTTAGTGGTTTATGACAATTATCTGATTTTTAATCAGCTACCAAATATCCCACCTACAGGTCCCTAGATATAGTTTTTGTACCATGTTCATTTTTTATTGTCCTAATAAATAGATTATTAAGATGTCAAAGCTGGAAGGAAACTCAAATATCATTTTTCTCAAATTTCTTATTCAACAGGCTTGGGAACTTGTTCCACAGAAGAAAATAACCTTCCAAAGTTTGTACAGCTGGTTAGTGACAGACCTGAGACTAGAAGTTTCTCTCTTTCTGTTTCAGGTGCATAGTTACTTATAAATTCAAACACTGGCTGTCTATAGAGTATCCACTATCAAAAAGACATCAGATATCCTTAGTAACTTCTGTACTTCAGTTCAATATATTTTGATCCCATAAATTATGAAGCCAACGAATCATTAGTGATTAGTTAGATCTTAATGTGGCACTATAATTTTAGATGATTCATAATTTTACATTTTCTACTTTCCCCTATGGCATTGATTGAAAACTCTACACAAACTATTTTTTGGACAAGCTCAGTTGGTTAGTTATATCACATCAGTAGAAAGGAAAGGCTTCAACTTTTGATTATTTAGTCTACACTCTTAAGAATTTCCTGACTTATACTTTCTAAATGGACTTAGTCTTTAGACCTTTCAAGAAAGTAAATCATGCTTATGAGAATAATATATTTATTCAGATTTCTTTTCCCCCATGGGAGTCAGATTTGAAATTGCCAATCTATGGATAACTTTAGGATTACATATTGACCAACTAATTTCTAAATTCTCTGACTCAAATCTTCTGAATATAAGAGTACAACTAGAACAAGATTTTACTGAGTTTCCAGATCTCTTAGGGAAATTTGTTTTATTATTTGAAATAAAATTGTTTTAGACTACTCAAAGCAATGTGTTTATGTTACTAAATTAAATTATTTTTAAATTACATCTTTTATTTGTGCCAGAGAATGCGAACTTGCTTACTTATGTCACTCAGTGGAGTGGAATTCTTTATTTTGAGAAAGATTAAGAATTGAATGGGTACTCAATCACCGTATAACTGAAACCCAAATACAAAAATTTGTAAGTCTACAACTGTACCTCATGGTGTTTCACTAATAAAAATTTAAAAAAAGAATTGAATTTATTCAAATATCTCTGTAGGCAATGGTGACATTAACTTCCATGGAACTGTAGTTATGACCTGTCCCTTTTTTCCCTTTGATTATTCATATAGAGATAAGCTTAATTTCTAGAAGACTTCTTTAACATGCTAAATGTTAAGCAGTGAAACAAACTATTAACAAGAGGTCTATTATGCCAACTAACTATCTGACTATATTTGAACAAGTATGGATAAGCTGTCTTCTAGATTCTTTCCAAGGCATTAGTCATGTAAAGTAACTGGGTAGTCCTTATCCTGTGAGATCAGCTAAGTATTAATACAGCCTACAATCTGGGCACGTGCTTGGGAGTTTCTCCAGTCATTTTTGTAGGGCTAGAGCGATGGCACAGTGGTAGGGCGTTTGCCTTGCACACAGCCAACATGGTCGACCCGAGTTCGATTCCTCTGCCCCTCTCGGAGAGCCCGGCAAGCTAACGAGAGTATCTCGGCCGCGTGCAAAGCGTGGCAAGCTACCTGTGACGTATTCAATATGCAAGCCACAGTAACAAGTCTCAAAATGGAGACGTTACTGGGCCCACTAAGCAAATCGATGAACAACGGGAGGACAGTGGACAGTAAAAGAGGTAGTGCCAGATGGACAAACATTGGAATTTATTTTTTGTTTCTCTTATATTCTTATCATTGAGCCAAGGAATCAAGACAAGGCTTATACATAACACAAAATGATCTGTGAAATCTGTTAATGAGCTCTAAAAGCATCTAAACCAGATAGTCTCCAAAGAGGATTTTTATGATAAAGATCCTGAAATAATCCGGGTTTCCTACATTTAAAAGATCAATTAACTGTGGAGTTTGCAAAACGTATTTCCTTTGTCAGTTCATCATACTTGGAGTAAACTTCAACTTTGACTGTTAAATCCAGGCATCATTAATTTACTGGAGAGCCTGATAACTACATGTCATTTTTAAATAAATAAAATAGTTCTTTTTAGTAGAAAACGCTATTATCATCAGCACTACTACTATGTACTTACTATGTGTCAGAAAATGTACACATATGATTTCCTATGAACTATACAATAGTCCTAGGAGACAAGTATTATTACTTCCAATTTACAATGGAAGAAACTGAGTTTCAAAGGCAATCTCATCAGGCCATAAAGGGGTAATTGGCCAGTGGAACCAAAGCCAGATTTATCTGATACTGAAACCCATTCATACACAAAATATGAAATTACTGAGGGAGACCAAAATAACGTTTTCACTGCAAACTCTGCAGGGCATTAGACTGATTGGAATTCTGATTTTTGTGAATTTATTTCCCCCTTGTGGAAGCAATTTCCTATTTCTGATTGCTTAGTTCTATAGATTATTTATCGACTAATCAATTCTCAGAGAACACAGAAGAGAAGGGCAAGGTGATTTATCAGAGTCATTGTGTGATCCCTTAGTTTTGTCTGACTGGAAAGGTGGAAATTATTTTTTCCTTATCACTTCAAAATGATCAAACATAAACCATTTTATCACATTGGTATTAACTGAAGATTTAGTCAATTAAAGAAACTTCATTTAAAATCATTTTGCAAACAGAATCAAATTTTTAACCTTTCCCACTACAGATAACCATCAGTATTTCAATAAGTTCTACTTTTTTCTTCAATAGATTTTGAATACTGAACATTTGATGGAAACAAACCAGGACACAACATTAAGATGAAGTATATACATTTTTAAAGCTATTTTTTTATCAATTAAAGTCAAATACTCTTACTGAACCATAAACTGGATAAAAGTTATTTTTTTAACATAAAGTGAATTGATTCAAACTAAATCAGTCCTCAGTATTATCTACAGAACACAGAACACAAAATATTGAACCCGGACTAACCCATAAGTTGAAAATATAGAACTTGAATAGAATTGTTATAATTTCATAGTGTGCATAATATAAGTCCATTTATGCTGGTGTTGTTGCTGAGTTCCCAGATTTAGTTCCCTATTCTAGAAGATTCAAGCCTGCTTTGACTGAGCAACTAAGTCTTACTGTCTGAAGAACTTCAGACCAAAAACCCATTCAAATTCTGGGAGTTAAGTGGCAAACTAAGATGAAAGGATGTCGTCTGCTGTCAAATGTAGATGTGTGTGAATGTCTCTATAAAATATACACTTACCTCCATGCTGCTCCTCAGACACACCACATATATTTATATCTCAGTCTTTGTATATTTCATAATCTCTGTCTGGAATAAATTTGTCTCTGCATAATTTGCTCTTTTCCTTCTTTTGGCTCTCTAATCAAATATCGCCTGAAGCAGCATGCTATCCATGATTGTCTTATCAATAACATAATGTGTCAGACTTTTCCTCTTCTTTCTTTTTCTGTAGCATCCAATACTATTTGACAAATTATATTTCTATATTTGATTGTTCCCTGCCACCAGAATATAAGCTCAATGAGAGAAAACTTTGTACTTTGCACTGCCCTATAAAAATGCTTAAAATGTCATGTCATATATGTTTAATAAATATTTAGAAAAACAGGAATCGTGACATAAGATAATGAAAAACACCGATGAACATAGCTTTTGGAGTCATAAGATCTTAAATTTAGTCAAAGGTAAGTCATTACCTTGCTGTGCTCTGGGGAAAATTATATTTCCTCTCTGGAGTTCAGTTTCCACACTGGTTAATGGAACTTTTGTTTCTTCTTTACCTAACTCATAGGTATGTTGTGAGATTAAAAATTTAACATATGTGGAAGTCTTTGGAACAGCACGGGGTACTAGATTTGTGTGTTTTCCTCTATATTATTGAGGTCAGGTGTTGTGCAAGAAGTCATTTTCACAGGTTTATCCTCCTGCTAATATCATGTTGTCTTCTCATATTCCTATTTTAAGATAAGCCCCTGGGGATAAATATCAAATAAGTAACTAGTCAATGGGTCTGGTCAGCTTTGCTCCTTGGCTGAATGTGCCTTAAGGCCCAAACGCCAGTCTAACTGAAGCCAGAATCCAAATTGATTCTGTTTGCCAAAACCTGTACTGGTCCTGAAAATGAACTGCACATTTGAAACAGTGACTCAAAGCAATGACCTATTGGCTTCAGCAACCTTATAAAACAAGCCAAAGGCCTCCTAATTTTTCAGGATTTGGTTAATCATCAGTCTCTCAAATGGTCTAAGACCATTAGGGCCAAGGAAGTAAGCAGTTGACCTCTTTCCTGGCATTCTGTTCTACTCTCCTCTGGCTTGACACAGACATACACTGAACAAGTCATCAAAAGTCATCAGATATCTTGAGGTCCTGGCGGGTGTCCACCCACTCCAAGACCAAATTCAATACAGTCAAACAACAAGCTGTTGATGAAGTCTCTGAATTAAATTTATGTGAAAGGTGCTATAGTCTGTACATACAAAGATTCTTATTCATGTTCCATCCATCACCTGGGCATGCCTTTAGGGATCACAGGCTGGCATGATTACTTTGATGAAATATGAAAACAAATTTGCTTCCCACAAAGTTTCAAATAAATTAACTGCAAAGTCATTGGCTAATGCCCCAAATGAGACTGACTACCCCTGCTACAAGGAGGATTCTGAGTTTTTAGAAGACAGTGACAGTAAAGGAAAAAACAGGGGAGTGGTGTGTTGAACTGAAGCTGTTTCTTTGAAATAAATAGAAAACAAAAGCAATAACTAAAAGTCCTCTATGTTCTAATGCCTCAGAGTTAAAGATAACTTACTGATTGACCCAGATCTGCAAAAGGGGTCAAGAAACTACCTACCATTTTTCTTCTCACAATTCATCTTATTCCAGCTCTGCTTCCGGCACTCACCACTTTGATCTTTGTTTCTGGGGGAGGTAGAGTGGCATGTGGATGGTAAAGGAAACCCATCAGGGTTCTTAGGAGTCAGATGCTATTGATCATCCCTACCTATCTTGGGATGAATCTTTATATCTTTGCTTCAGGTTAAACACACTAATTCTTGGCTCAAGGATATTAGAGTTCTTGGCATGTCTCCCTATCAACTATCTCCTGGCCTACATTTGCTGTCTTTCAACCCTTTTAAAATGGCACCAAATCGACTTCCACAAGTTAAATTTTTTCAAATGTTTTAAATTACAAAATCATGTATACTTGCTGACAAATTCTCAACAAATATATAAACTAAAATGGGAAAAATCTTTTTTGATACCTCAGCATTTTTTCCTAATAGTTAAGTGTGTACATGGTTTGCTATGGATTTCTCAAGAGAATTTTCTATGTAGTGTTTGTTCAGTAAATTTAAGATTATTACAAAATCCAGGAAAATTTGATGTTGACTTAGAGTAATATTAGATGTTGTAGACAACTAGAAAAAAATAGGCAAGGTCAAAAAGTGCTGTTAGGCATGGTAAAGCAGGGCTCTCTAAGATCCCTGATGGTAGGTGGCAATCTATATGCTGTTCGTTAATGAGGTATTTTGTAAACAATAGGTGGGACACCTAGATTTCAGGAAGCAAAAATGAAGCATCTTTGAGTCTAGGTTGAATATTCTTAGCTTTCCTGACAATCCTTGAGTTGTGCGTTGAAATCAAACCAATGCAAAGCTAAGAGATAAAATGTATTTCTGAGGGCAGGAAGAATTGGGCACAGCACGGGATAAAAAAAAAAGGAAAAAGAAAAGAAAAAAAGATATATTACTGAACGTAAAAGACCACAATTTTGGATACAATATTAACCTCTGTGGATCCTTTACCCACTGCTGTTTGCTCTACTTTGGTCCTTCTCCCCAAAATAACCTTAGTTAAGTTAATTTAGCTAATTTATCACTCCTTCTTAGTGAAAGAGTTCCAAATACAACCAATAAAAGTAACATATATAAGTAGTGGCAGGGATTAACTGTGCTAGGAAGTTTGTAATATATGGGATATTTAAATTGTCCCCTTCATCCAGGGATCACTCCAACCTTGAAATATTATGCACCTTTCTCTGCCTCAGATGTTTTAAGCTGTGGTACTTTCTTGGGTCACCAATAAGAAAACAATATAAAGTTAGAGACTAGATATTTAGTCTACAGTAACAAAAGGATGGGAGTCTTGACAATGGAAAAAAATCCAGAAAGGTTAGTGAAAGTAATTAGTTGTGTACTTCATAGTTTGCTGCTTCATAGAAATGGGTTCAATAGAGTCAGGGTTTTAGTCAGCTTTTATGCATTCATTCACTGACACCATCTCATTTAACCAAAACTTGAGGAATTCAAGAATCACAGGTATTCTATTATACCTTAAAATTGTTTTACTTTGGGAAAATATACATCTTTTTTCTTCATTCTGAATAACCATTAAGCAGCCTGGTTGTGTTGTGCTTTGGGATTTTAGAACTTATGTTGCCTTTTTCAGGGCAGTCCCACTCTAAGCATAAAATTTAAATATCACTGCAATTGACAACCTATACTGTGTACAATCTCTGAATTAAAGAGTTGAAGTATACAAAGATCTATAGCCAATATTCTGAATTTTAACCTAGTTCTGGGAAAGCCACAACACATGGACTCGTCATCCTATCCTGTGGTTACCACTGGTATAGAAAATATCAGATAGCTTTGGATCACGGGAAAGTCTCTTACTGCCTTGCACATTTTTGTTACCACTAATTTATTAACTTTGTTTTTATCTTAACTTTCAGCTGCTTCATAAAAAGAAATTTTCTTTATATAGGACATTGAGATAGAAAACAGTAATTTTCATAACATCCCAAGCAAATTTATGATATAACTCATTACCATTGCTAAATTCCCTTTTGGGGTGTCCCCAGTGAAACAAATTATTTCTTTTAAACTTATCAACAGATACAAGAATGAACCTGAGCAATGTGTGAGGGTCACATCATGAGACAATTAATTTACCAATAATTCTGCAGTTACCCACAGCTCCATTAATAAGCAGTCATGGTCTGTGCTTCTTTATCTAAGCATCTAATTAATTGTTTGAGAGAGCAATTAATAGCATTAACATCACTAATACCTGATACTTGCATCTCTGTTGCTTGATTCTCACATCTCTTTAGGAAGGAAGAAAATTTGAGAACATTAGCAGCAAATAGAGATAATAAATCCTAAATTGGGAAAAGATATATTAAAGAAAACAAGGTGGATCACTTCTTTCAGATCCTCTCAGAATTTCAAATTTAATAAACAAGTACAAAACATTTACTATATAAAGCATAGGTTGGTCAGATTTTATTTATTTATTTTTAAAATATTTTATTAGTGAACAACCGTGAGGTACAGTTACAAACTTACAAACGTTTGTACTTACATTTCAGTCATACAATGATCGAGTACCCATCCCTCCACCAATGCCCATTGTCCACCACCAATGGACCCAGCATCACTCTCACCACGTCCACCCCATCTCGTCCACCCCACACTACCTCTGTGGCAGGGCATTCCCTTTGATCTCTCTCCTTTTGTGTGTTGTGGTTTGCAATAGAGGTATTAAGTGGCCATCATGTTTGGTTTATAGTCTACTTTCAGCATGCATCTCCCATCCCGAACAGGCCCTCCTAGCACCCTTTACTAGGTGGTCCCTTCTCTATCTGAGATTCCTTTTCCCCCAGCATTGAGGCCAGCTTTTAAGTTGTGGAGTAATTTTCCTGGTATTTATCTCTACTATTCTTGGGTCTTAGTCTCCCATTCTGTTACTTTATATTCCACAAATGAGCACAACCTTTCTATGTTTGTCTCTCTCATTCTGACTCATTTCACTTAACTTGATATTTTCCATGTTGATCCACCTATGTGCAAATTTCATGACTTCATCTTTTCTATTACATTGTGTAGATGTACCAAAGTTTCTTTAACCAGTCTTGGGCACTCAGTTTTTTCCAGATTCTGACTATTGTAAACAGTTGGTCAGCTTTTATTTTGCAAATTAAAAATCTCTCTACAAGCAAAAGTCATTTTATTTTAAATGATGTTCTCACTCTAAAATGACAGGAAAAGAAAAATTACTTTAGAGCAAGTTTAATCCATGAAAAACTTATTTTTCTGATTTATCTCATTTCAACACAAACCAATGGAACCATGGTCGCAAAGTAGTCCACACAATAGCATTTAGAAAACTTTGGTCTACATAAGAACTATTAATCTCAGCTTTATGGAATTCCTACCATGTTATTATGAAGTGCCACTGGCTAGTTTTCTAGAACATACTCATGTAAGGGACACAGGATATATGTCTACTAAAGTATGATTCTGGCTAAAAGGACAGAAAAATGGAAGGGTGGTTATCTCCACTGTCCTTCTGAAGCATAAGGAAATGCTAAAAGTGGTATGTTCTGTGAATAGAAAAATAGCGTTTTCTGGCATAACTCTTTTGTAGTTCCAAAATAAGAGTTTGGATAGCATAGGCTAAGTTCCCACAGCATATTTTCTTCCTCACCCTTCCAAATGTGCGTATATACTTAGGATGACCCATCTTTCCAAATATGACTAACATTTATGTATTATTAAGGTGAAAACAGCCTTTGACATAGAGTTCGAATGCTCTATGTTTCAGTCCTGGTTGTGCCACTAGTTAGTTGTATCATTTTTGACAAGTTTCTTCCTCTCTTAGTATTCAGTTATTTATTGGATCTTTTTTGTGTTTGCAGTGACAGGGATTGGACCTAGGTACATATAAATAAGATATCCATTCTACAGTTGTGCCACATAGAATTCCTCATTAATGTTGAGTAGGTTGTATTATACTATTTAGTAAATCGTACATGTTTTCCACAAAAGTTCACCTCTCTTTCTAACTGGTATCAACTAACTTCCTAGCTTTTGCTTCATTTAGGGGAAAAGAAGCTTCTCTGGCAGCTTACTTTTTATTTATTGGTGTTTCATATCTGTTTTCTGCTGAATTGGTAGTGGAAGCTTCCTCACCCTGTTCATAGTCTTCTCATGCATCATTACAAATCAGTAAGGTTAGTTTAGGACAGCACTTTTCCTACAGTTGTGCATTATATCACCAAAAAGAGTGATTCATACTGGGATTTGTTAGATGAGAAACCAAGGTCACTCCACTAATTGTCCATGGCTCTCTACTTATATGTTATTTCTCGAAAAGACTAATTTATCCATTTATGATAGGCAATATTACATTTAGTCCAGAAATTCTCTCTGAATGGGTGTCTCTGTGATACAGAGGCTTCTTGTAAACCAAATTGCTGCCCTAAATTAGATACTAATAGAGCTCTGCTATCTAAACAAGGAGAAATGGAAAACAGGGGTATTCAAACAGTGGAAGGATTTGGAGCAGACAAAGGGTAAAATTGAGTTGATGCAGAAAGCCCGTTATTCTCAGTATCTCTTTTTTTTTTTTTGGACTCTATAGCTATCCTCCTTCAAGGGCACAATAGGCCAGCCAGGCCTGACTTCAAGACACTTCTTTGGCAATTTTCTTAGCACATTTTAAGGTAGCAAAGTTGGAAGTATTTTTATACTTTTTTTGATGAGAATGCATATGATATAAAGCCATTGACATATAGTAATCACCCATTCAATAAAGCCTAACAACTGCAATACATAAAGGAGCTCTGTAGAATTCTCTACTACCATATCATGATACGCTTGTTGTACTGCTGGGAAGAGCAGGATAATAGCACCTTGTTAGAAAATAAGCTGATCTTGTCAGGGTACAACAGTAACTGTTAGGCAACCATCTTTAGTCCACGTATGATGAAATATAGCTCTCTGAAATGAGGCATAAGTACTCATGGGTAACCCAGCCTAAAAGTGCTGAGAATATGAAGACCTCTAAATATTCACAATACAAAATGACAGTTATAAAGGTGTCTCTTTCCTATTTATATCTGGTATAGGCATTTCTAATTCCGACAGTATGTCAAGATAAGCATTGAATCCCCATATTACCATTAGAAACAGAGGAACATAATAGTTGAACATCCTAATGTGGTCTTAAGATTGCCATTCTGCCCATTAGTTTAGATCAAAGATCATGTTAATGCATAGTGTTCTTCAGTTATATGCATTCTTGTGTTGTATTGCTCATAAGGTAAGGTGCTCTTCTAGAATACAGTAGAGACATTGAAAAAAATGGGGAAATACAACTATAGACATAAACTCTGTGGAGACAATATTACTTACTCATCAGGTCCTGTTAATTTTTTTCTTGTTGGTCTCACAGGAACATTACATTTCCTATATTCCCTTGAAGTTCAGTAAAGCCAGGCCCATGTGATTGAAGTTTTGCCATTTGGATATAGAAGAAATGGTTTAAAGTATGCTCTAAACTGAAACTTTAAAAGATTTCACAAGGGGCTTCAGCCATTTTGCACCTATTGCAGAGAATTGTTAGCATCACAGTGAGATGATGTCATCAAAAATGGAAAGACTTGAATATCGAGGCTGCCCAAGTTGGAGGATACCCTCTGAGACTTCATCAAATTTATGTGTATATGAAAGAAAAGTTGGTCGTCCCATAACACTGAAACGTAGATCTATTTGTTATTTTCTTGATGTATATATATTTATAAACAACTTATGCATATTTATAAATATATTCATATTCTAAGGAGTATGTAGAGAGATACGACAGAGAAAATAGTTTGGCATATCAGAGATGGGGGAATAGGTGAATGGCAAAATGGATGAGAGTACAATATTTTGAAGAGCTAGAGCCAAGGGTTTGTAGAGTGATGATCAGAACACCAAAACAAGGATGTCCAGCCCTCAATATATCCTGCTTCAGTTAGCAAGCCTTATCTATAACTCTTGTTGAAGTTGTTACGTAACACAGATAGGCAGAACAATTCCTAGAGAGAAGTTTCCAGTTTATTAAATGCAGTTTGTATATCATAAGAATTCAGATTTGGCAGATGATGATATTCAAAAACTCTGTGAAATCGGAGCAATTTTTCAAGTAACTGAGTATATTTTTACTGACATATTTTGTAGAAGAACTATCCTACTTTAAAGCCATGGTCCAGACTGCCAACTTCCTCCATAAGATCTGTGAACTCCCTGGCAGGTGACCCATTTCCCGCTCCTGCACCCCAGCCAGGCACCTGGACCCCAACTCCTCCCAGCATGCCATGGGACCTATATCCTGCCCTCAGCTGACAACCCTCCAGCACTATGCTGCCAACTTCCTCCACTAGGTTTGTGGATCTGTATCAGACCTCCCCCATCTACTCATCCAGAACATCTTCTAAATCCCTACCCACAAAACGGCATAGACGCACTTACTCTGAACTTCACATTTGAGGCACTAGTTATTCCAGGTCTCACACAAACCTATCAATAAGCTATGGCAACTCACAAAGATAGCCCTATTGCCGGGGCCATAACACTTAACAACAGGAGATAAAACTCCAAAACACAAACATCACCATGGTAAAACAATGCAGAAACTCACCAATGCTAATGATTGAAGATGCTAGCCCAGATGAATCAAACAGTAACAAACAGTAACAGTAATCAAAACTATAACCTCTCAAATAAGGAATTTAAAATAGAACTTTTAAAGATGTATAAGGAACTCAAAGAAACAATGGAATGCACTGACGATAAAATAAAAGATGTTATGAAAGCATAGGTGAGGAAAATGCAAACAAAAATACAAACAGAAATGACAGACCTAAAAACTTGTATGACTGAAATGAAAGCATGAAAGTTTGTAAGTCTGTAACTGTACCTCACGGTGATTCATTAATAATTTTTTTAAAAACCTAGACAATCAAAAGAAAATTTATTAGAACTGAATTCAACAGAATATCCAGACACATTATCAATAAATAATCATCAATATTATTAATACATAAGAGATATGTAACTATCAGAAACATAATAAAATATACATTGCATAAATGATATCATAAAGTAGCTCAGAATAAGGGTCAGGAGTTAGAGTACAATAGGTAAAACATTTGCCTTCCATGTGACCTACTCAGGTTTGATCCCCGGCTCCACATTAGAAAAGAGTTTATAAACTACATTGAGGAAAACATAGGCAGATCTCTCCAGCAAACTGACTATCGAGGTGTCTTCAAAGAACTGACCACAGTGACACAGCAACAAAGCAAAAATAAACAAATGGGACTACACAGAATTAAAAAGTTTTTCACAGCAAAAAAAAAAATCAAGCTCTCATAAAAAGACACCCTGATGAACGGGAGAAAATATTTGCACACAACACATCAGATATATGTCTAATATCGAAGATTTATAAGAAATCAAAAAGTCCAACAACAAAACGTTTCGACAACCTTATCCCAAAATGGGGCAAAGAGATAAATAGACACTTCCCCCAGAGAAGTCATATGGATGGCTAACAGGCATATGAAAAAGTGTTCATCATCGCATATGACCAGGGAAGTACATGTCAGAGCAAAAATGAGATATCAATTCACACCAGAAAGAAAGAGAGAAGAAGAGTGCCGGTCATAGAGGCAGGCTGGGGGAGGGGGAGGGGTTGATGAGAGGAAAAATGGGGACACTGGTGCTGGTAAATATACACTGGAATAGGGATGGGTTTTGGAACACAGTATGACTTACAGTTAATCATGAACAGCATTAGAAGGGTCTATCACACAATGATTCAATTAAAAAGTCTTAAAATAAAAAAATAAAATAAAACCAACAAATGTCAAGAGAAAATCTGGATGAAGCCAAGAGGAATAATATAACAATTGTTGGAGTCCCAGAGGGACAGGAAGAAAAGCCTGATGAAGAAGAAACTGTCAAAGACATCCTTGCTAAGAGATTTCCAGAGCTGAAGACCATTTGTGATGAGATCCAGGAGGTCAGAAGGGTTCCAGATAAAAGAAATCCAAATAAAAATACTCCAAGACATATCCTCACTAGAATGATGAAAACCATCACCATATCACTGTCTATATCACTGTAATCCTGTTGGTCATCGATTGCCTCTAGCAGGTCCCAGTAATGTCTCCTTCTTCCTAGCCCTGAGATTTTTTTTTAAAAATGCCAAAACCGAGGCTCTTTCAGGGTCAAGAGAATGAGACCCATCATTGTTACTGGTTTTTGGCATATTGAATATGCCACTGGGAGTTTGCCAGACTCTGCCGTGTGGGCAGGATACTTTTGTTAGCCTGCCAGTTTCACCAGAGTAAGACCTAGATTAAAAAGTCGCGCAGCCGCAAATGTGGCCGCACGCTTCCAGGAGCAGGGTTTTATAGTCTCTGGGTCTTGGCCGTTGATGGAATTGCATGGCGCCAGGGGCAGTTGGTGGGTGTAACGCCTGGATGGTGGGGGATCTGGGTGGAGGAGGCCCAGTCCCAATCCGAGCAGGCTTGGAGATCTACGCCCCAGGTCCCACACACCTGGGTTCCTCTGCCAGTCCCTTCATGTGCCAACTGCACCCAGCTTAGATCTCCAAGACTGCTCGGGTTGGGACTGGGGCCTCCTCCACCTGGATCCTCCACCTTCCAGGTGCTACACCCACCAACTGCCCCCCGGCACTGTGTAATCCCATCAACGGCAAGACCTAGAGACTATAAAACCCTGTTCCCGGAAGAGAACAGTGCAGAGTCTCCTGCCTCCACGCCTAGCCATCCTCACCGGGGCCCCTTGGAGGAGGGTGGGTTGAGTTTCCTTCCCCACCCCGAGCAGAGCCCCGATAGCTCAAGACCTCCGGTTCCAGCCACAGCCACGCTTAAGACTACTCTCCATATGTTAGAACGAGCCTCAAGCATGAAGGGACCAGCAGAGGAACCCAGGTGTGAGGGCCACGGGGCATAGATCTCTAAGCCTGCTCGGATTGGGACTGGGGCCTCCTTCACCCAGATCCCCCACCTTCCAGGCGTTATACCCACCAACTGCCCCTAGCGCCTTGTAATCTCACAACCATGCTTAAGACGACTCTCCACATGTTCGGATGATGAAAACCATAGACAGAGATAAAATTCTGAAAACAGAAAGATTAAAGAAATAAATTGCTTATAAAGGAGAATCCTTAAGATTCACAGCAGAATTATCCAATGAAACCTTAAGGGCACAAAGACAGTGGTGGGATACAGTGAAAAAACTCAATGCAATAAACACCTCACCTTGAATACTTTACCCAGCTAGACTCTCATTCATATTAGAAGGAGCAACACACAGCTTCATGGTCAAACAATTCATGAACATCATAGCCTCAAAACCATGGATACAAGAGCAACTAAATTGACTACTTTAAGACAGGACAAGCTCCCCAAATACACCAAACTTTGGCAAAAGATGGAACAAAACCCCATAACAATAATCTCTCTCAATGTCAATTTGATAAATGAACCAATTAAAAGACACAGAGTGTCAGGATGGATCCAAAAATTGAACCCAATATTCTGCTTCCTGCAAGAAACATATCTGAAGAGGCAGAGCAAACATAGACTCAAAGTGAAAGGATGGAAAACAATTCTATAAGCAAACAGCTCCCTTAAAAAAGCGGGAGTGGCCATACTAATATCAGACCACATAGACTTCAGACTGCAGAAGGTTACAAGAGATAGTGCAGGTCATTTCTTAATGATCAAAGGATCTGTACACCAGGAAGAACTCACTCTCCTAAATGTATATGCACCTAACAAGGAGCCAGCAAAATACTTAAAACGCCTCCTCATAGACTTGAAGAATTAACTTGAAGAATTAACAGCAACAGAATAATAGTTGGAGATTTCAACAATGTTTTATCTCCTTTCTATAAATCAAGACTCAAGCTCAGTAAGGATATACAATTTCAACAATGTTTTATCTCCTTTCTATAGATCAAGACTCAAGCTCAGTAAGGATATACTTTATATGAAGGAAGAAATGGTAGACAGTTTATATATATATATATATATATATATATATACACACACATATATATTAGAACATTTCATGCCCAAAAAGCTGAATATACATTCTTCTCAAGTGTACATGGGACATTATCCAAGATAGATCACATACTGGGCCACAAAACATAGCTCCATAAAATTAAGAGGATAGAAGTTGTACCAACGATCTTTTCAGACCATGATGCACTGAAAATGGGAGTAAATCACACCTAGAAACAGAAATTCAAGCCAAACACCTGGAAATTAAACAGCTCATTACTGAATAACAAGTGGCTTAGAAGGAAATCAAAGAGGAAATCAAAAGATTCTTAGAAATGAATGAGAATGAGACACGAGTTTCCAGAAATTATGGGACACAGTAAAAGCAGTGTTAAGAGGAAAGCTCATAGCTCTACAAGCATTCTTCAAGAAGGAAGATCGAGTCCACATAAATAATTTAAGACACAGCTTAAGATCTTGGAGAATGACCAGCTAAAGAAGCCCAAACCAGAAAGGCACTGTAGCACTGTCATACAGATGTTCATCAATTTGCTAGATTGGGCACCAGTAATGCCTCCATTGTGAGACTTGTTGTTACTGTTTTTGGCATATCGAATATGCCACGAAGAGCTTGTCAGGCTCTGACATGCAGATGGGATACTCTCGGTAGTTGCCTGTCTCTCTGAGAGTGACGGAGGAATCGAACCCGAGTTGGCTGCATACAAGCAAACGCCCTACCCACTGTGCTATCACTCCAGTCCAACCAGAAATGAGGAAAGAAATAATAAAACTTAGAGCTGAAATTAATTCCATGGAAACCCCCCAAAAACAATCTGAAAGATCAGTGAAACCAAGAACTGTTTATTTAAGAAAATAAAAAAGATCGATAAACCACTAGCAAGATTCACAGGAATGAGAACAAGAGACCCCAAATAAACAGAATCAGTAATGAAAAGGGAGATATCACAAAAAAAAAACCCACGGAAATTCAAAGGGTGATCAGATATTACTTTGAAAAGCTTTATGCTACGAAACTAGACAACCTTGAGGACATGGATAAATTCCTGGACTCCTATAATCTCCCAAAGCTGACTCAAGAAGACTTGGAATACCTAAACAGACCTATCACTATCAAGGGAATTGAAATAGTAGTCAAAAGTCTCCCGAAAAACAAAAGACCTGGCTCAGATGAATTCACTAGAGAATTCTCCCAAACCTTTAAAGAGGACCCACTCCCAATCCTTTTCAAGCTTTTCCAAGAAATTGAAAAACAGAAGCACTTCCAAACAGTTTCTATGAGGAAAATTTCACACTCAGACCAAAAGCAGAGATACCACCAAAAAAGAAAGAATTACGGACCTATATCCCTGATGAATACAGATGCAAAAATCCTCATCAAAGTACTAGTAACTAGAACCCACTTAACTCAATGACTTAACTTCCCTTTAGTCATCGATTTGCTCGAGCGGGCGCCAGTAACGTCTCCATTTGTCCCTGTCGCGTGCTAGTGTAGCCCAATGGCATCTGTTCGCTCTGGGAACATAAAGAGCCTCAAACCGATCGTTCATGATCTTGATGAAGAAGTCTGACCATCTGGTAGGTGGCGGCCACGCGGTCTTTTGACATCCCGTAGGATCCAGTCAGTAACAGCTCTAGTCCAGCGGTCGTCTTTAAATCTCATTACGTGACCAGCCCATCTGATTTTTGACACCTTGGCAAACGAGACAGCATCCATGATTCTTGATCATCGACGGATGTCAGAACTCTGGATTCTTTCTCTCATTTGAGTGAAACGTGATATTCCAAGCATAGCTCTTTCAATTCCTCTTTGGGAGACCTGAATAGCATTCTCATCCTGTTTACATAGGGCCCAGGTCTCTGTGGCATATATTAATGCAGGAAGAACAGTGGAATCAAAGAGATGTGCCCAGAGCCGGAGGTTCTTCGTCCTCTTAGCTATTTCTTCAACGTTTTTGAAGGTGTTCCAAGCCGCTCTCTTCCTCCTGCGCAGCTCAGGTGCCAGGTAATTTGTCATGTTGACTTCTCGACCTAGGAACACATAGCTGTTGCATTCGGAGATGGTCGTTCCGTTGAGAGCGAATGGGGCATCAGGAACGAGGCTGTTTCTCATAAACATTGTCTTCGTAAGATTCAGCTGTAGTCCTACCTTTCCACACTCACGGTCAAAGTCGGCCAGCATTTGTGCCGCTTGGCTGATGTTTGGTGTTATTAAAACAATGTCATCAGCAAAGCGGAGGTGGTGTAGTTGCCGACCATCTATCTTCACTCCCATTCCTTCCCATTCCAGTCATCGCATGATGTTCTCGAGGGTGGCACTGAAGAGGTTTGGTGAAATGGTATCACCCTGCCGAACCCCTCTCTTGACATCAATGATTACTTCTTTGTAGAATGGTGAGATCCTGGTAGTGAATCCACAATACAGCTCACGGAGGATCTTGATGTCTTGGGCTTGAATGCCCTGATTGGCTAGGACTTGAATGACTGCTTCCATCTCAACAGAATCAAAGGCCTTCTTTAAATCAATGAACGTTAGACAGTGGCATCTTGAACTCCCGAGAAACCTCAATGAGCTTGGTTATCTTGTGGATATGGTCGACGGTGCTGAATCTTTTGTGGAACCCGGCTTGCTCGCATGGTTGTCCTTCATCTAATGTTCTGCCAATCCTATTTAGGATGACTCTAGTGAACAACTTGTAGATGACAGACAATACGCTGATCGGGCGATAGTTGCCAATGTCATGGATGTCTCCCTTCTTGAACAGTAGTACGGTCCTGCTGGTTTTCCATTGGGACGGAACCTTGCATTCAGACAGGTAGCATGTGAAGAGCCGAGCCAGTGTATTGATGAGTACTGACTGCAGGTTCTTCAGGTGTTCAGGTCTGACCTTGTCTGGGCCGGGTGCTGTTCGTTTCTTTACTGAAGAAAAGGCGTGTTGGATTTCCGAAGGGAGAACTTTGGTAACGACATATCCATCCTGTGAAATTTGGTATGTTGGCAAGTGGACAAGGCTATCGAAGAGATTTGACTAGAAGTCATGGATAATCTTCTCCATTGCCGTTCTGGAGGATGTGATGGATCCATCAGGACGTCGGAGGGCAGTCATCTTGGTCTTTTAGTTGGCGAAGGACAGGCGGGCCTTACGAATACTTTTCCCGGCTTTGCCGCATCTACCAGTACTTCTGCTCTTCTCTCTTTGATGTCTTCCTTGATCACATCTCTGCACTGCTTTGTGAGCTCGGAAGTTATCTTGCGGTTGCCTGAGGCATGCGCCAAACCACGTTGGTGAATAAGCTCAAGAGTTTTCGATGACAGGCATTTTTTTTGTGGCTATCTCTCTCTGGCGTTCCTCGCACAATCATGGAGGTGCTGAACCAGTCGATCGTATTCCTCGTCAATGTTGTCAACAATGGCATCTTGCCATGTTGCCGCAGTAGTGCCAAAGAACTCCCAGTTGGTGGTCGTTCTGGGAGTTCTCTTTTTAAACTTTGCAGCCCTTTCTCCCAGCTCTGTGAAGTAGAATTTTGCATGAAGGAGATGGTGGTCCGATCTCGTTCAGAATTTTGGGACAACAGCTACATCGGTCAGGCAAAACCGTCGATTGAATATGATGTGGTCTTTTTCATTGTGGAATCGTCCACCAGGAGACTCCCTTGTCCATCGTTTAGATTCTGCCTTCTGGAACTGTGAGTTACCATGAATGGTCTTGGTCGACATGATGAACTCAGACAGTCTCTCACCCTGTTCGTTCCATTCTAGGCCATGGGTCCCGATGTGAAGTTCTTCAGCTGATCTTCTCGGTCTTATCTTGGTATTAAAATCACCCACAATGATCTTGTAGAAGGTGTGGTCTTCTTTATAGAACTTCTCCAGCTCCATGTAGAACTTCTCGATTTCTCTTTCATCATAATGAGATGTTGGTGCGTAGACAACGAAGATAGAAACTGCCGGCAGTAAGCCACATCTATTCAAATGTAAACGTCCGATTTGGGTTCTTAGGCATTCGAATGAATCAATGCTCATGACCAAGTTTGTGTTGACAAGGACAACGACGCCTCCAACACCTCTTTTATCACATGTTTCGAGGAACAATTCTTCTCCAGTGTCGAAAACGGCATGGTGAGATTCGTGCCTTCTTGTCTTGGTCAGACCAATGACGTTGTACTTGATCATTCGCGCCTGTACCATCAGGTCCTCGATGGATGCATCTGATGCTAGCATATGTGCATCTGACACTACTTCCACTACCCAGCCGCTGCCACACTCCAGGACGCTTTCCGCACCCGCATGGCAGCTCTGGCTGACACTCATGCACGACTGGAGACCCACAGAACAAGATAAGTGAAACTCTCTGAGACCTTGGACTCCAGGCTCAATGGACCCAGGGACAGAGATTCTCTGCTTGCTTCCACCAACCACAGGTGACAAAGGGATTCTAATCAGGAGCCCCACCCTACCCTGCCCTGTCTGCTTCCACCAACCACCAGAGACCGGCTTCGCGGCCGCGCACAACACATCATAAGACACTAAATACCCACCTTCCGGAATTGCCGTACCATATTTGATAGAGTTCAAATATGGTAACACATACGAGGGCGATTAGAGGTCGCCCCAGAAGCCTCTATCCCTCTCGGAAAGACTGGCAAGCTACCGAGAGTATTCCACCCGCACGGAAGAGCCTGGCAAGCTATCCGTTTTGTATTTGATATGCCAAAACCAGTAATTACAACTGGTCTCATTCACCTGACCCTGAAGGTTTCACCGACATGGCAGAACTGAGAAGGATGAAAAAGGAGAGGCCGATAAAATCTCAAGGCCGAACTAGGCTGCCACAATGAAGGAAGACAAAAATGATCGTCTGTACTTTCAATGCACTAGAACCCAATGACTCATTAAAAAGATCATATATACACCATGACCAAGTAGGATTCATACCAGGTAAGCAAGAATGGTTTAAAATTTGCAAATAAATCAACATAATACACCATATTAACAAAAGGAAAGATAAAAACGATATGATCATATCAATTGAGGCAGAGAAGGCATTGGACAATATCCAGCACCCATTTATGATAAAAACCCTCAGCAAAATAGTAGTCTAAGTAACTTTCCTCAATATAGTCAAAGCCATCTACCACAAGCCCACAGCAAGCATTATTCTCAAAGGAGAAAAGCTGAGGGCCTTCCATCTAAGATAGGGTACAAGACAACATTGCCCAATCTCACAACTTCTATTGAATATAGTACTGGAAGTAATTGTCATTGCAGTTAGACTTAATCACTTAATCACTTAACTTCCCATTAGTCGTCGATTTGCTCGAGCGGGCGCCAGTAACTTCTCCATTTGTCCCTGTCGCGTGCTAGTGTTGCCCAATGGAATCTGTTCGCTCCGGGAAGATGAAGGGCCTCAAACCGATCGTTCATGATCTTGACGAAGAAGTCTGACATCTGGTAGGTGGGCGGCTACGCGGTCTTTTGACATCCCGTGGAATCCAGTCAGTAACAGCTCTAGTCCAGCGGTCGTCTTTAAATCTCATTACGTGACCAGCCCATCTGATTTTTGACACCTTGGCAAATGAGACAGCGTCCCTGATTCTTGATCGTCGACAGATGTCAGAACTCTGGATTCTTTCTCTCATTTGAGTGAAACGTGATATTCCAAGCATAGCTCTTTCTATTCTTCTTTGGGAGACCTGAATAGCGTTCTCATCTTGTTTGCGTAGGGCCCAGGTCTCTGAGGCATATGTTAATGCAGGAAGAACAGTGGAATCAAAGAGATGTGCCCGGAGCCGGAGGTTCTTCGTCCTCTTAGCTATTTCTTCGACGTTCTTGAAGGCATTCCAAGCCACTCTCTTCCTCCTGCGCAGCTCGGGTGCCAGGTCATTTGTCATGTTGACCTCTCGACCTAGGTACACATAGCTGTTGCATTCGGAGATGGTCGTTCCGTTGAGAGCTAATGGGGCTTCAGGAATGGGGCTCTTTCTCATAAACATTGTCTTCGTAAGATTCAGCTGTAGTCCTACTTTTCCACACTCACGGTCAAAGTTGGCCAGCATTTGTGCCGCTTGGCTGATGTTTGGTGTTATTAAAACAATGTCATCAGCAAAGCGGAGGTGGTGTAGTTGCCGACCATCTATCTTCACTCCCATTCCTTCCCATTCCAGTCATCGCATGATGTTCTCGAGGGTGGCACTGAAGAGTTTCGGTGAAATGGTATCACCCTGCCGAACCCCTCTCTTGACATCAACGATCACTTCTTTGTAGAATGGTGAGATCCTGGTAGTGAATCCACAATACAGCTCACGGAGGATCCTGATGTCTTGGGCTTGAATGCCCTGATTGGCTCGGGCTTCAATGACCGCTTCCGTCCCAACAGAATCAAAGACCTTCTTTAAATCAATGAACGTTAAACAGAGCAGCATCTTGAACTCCCGAGAAACCTCAATGAGCTTGGTTATCGTGTGGATATGCTCAATGGTGCTGAATCCTTTGTGGAACCCGGCTTGCTTGCATGGTTGTCCTTCATCTAGTGTTCTACTAATCCTATTTAGCATGACTCGAGTGAACAACTTGTAGATGACAGACAATAGGCCGATCGGGTGATAATTGCCAATGTCATGGATGTCTCCCTTCTTGAACAGTAGTACGGTCCTGCTGGTTTTCCATTGGGACGGAACCTTGCATTCAGACAGGTAGCGAGTGAAGAGCTGAGCCAGTGTATTGATGAGTGCTGACGGCAGGTTCTTTAGTTGTTCAGGTCTGACCTTGTCTGGGCCGGGTGCTGTTTGTTTCTTTACCGACGAAATGGTGTGTTGGATTTTGGAAGGGAGAACATTGGGAACGACATATCCATCCTGTGGAATTTGGTATGTTGGCAAGTGGACATGGCTATCAAAGAGATTTGAGTAGAAATCATGGATAATCTTCTCCATTGCCGTTCTGGAGGATGTGATGGATCCATCAGGACGTCGGAGGGCAGTCATCTTGGTCTTGTAGTTGGCAAAGGACAGGCAGGCATTACAAATACTTTTCCCGGCTTCTGTCGCATCTACCAGTACTTCTGCTCTTCTCTCTTTGAGGTCTTCCTTGATCGCATCTCTGCACTGCTTTGCGAGCTCGGACATTATCTTGCGGTTGCCTGAGGCATGCGCCAAACTACGCTGGCGAATTAGCTCAAGAGTTTTCGAAGACAGGCGTTTTTTTTTTTTTTTTTGTGGCGTTGTGTATTCGATATGCCAAAACCAGTAACTACAACTGGTCTCATTCACCTGACCCTGAAGGCTTCACCGACATGGCAGCTCTGAGAAGGATGAGAAAGGAGAGGCCGACAAAATCTCAAGGCCGACCTAGGTTGCCACAACGAAGGAAGACAAAAATGATCATCTGTACTTTCAATGCACGTACGCTAGCATCAGATGCATCCATCGAGGACCTGATGGTACAAGCGCGAATGATCAAGTATGACATCATTGGTCTGACTGAGACAAGAAGGCACGAATCTCACCATGCCATTTTCGACACTGGAGAAGAATTGTTCCTCGGAACATGCGATAAAAGAGGTGTTGGAGGCATTGGTGTCCATGTCAACACAAACTTGGCCAAGAGCATTGATTCATTCGAATGCCTAAGAACCCAAATCTGACGTTTACATTTGAATAGATGTGGCTCACTGCCGGCAGTTTCTATCTTCGTTGTCTACGCACCAACATCTCATTATGATGAAAGAGAAATCGAGAAGTTCTACATGGAGCTAGAGAAGTTCTATAAAGAAGACCACACCTTCTACAAGATCATTGTGGGTGATTTTAATGCCAAGATAGGACTGAGGAGATCAGCTGAAGAACTTCACATCTGGACCCATGGCCTAGAATGGAACGAACAGGGTGAGAGACTGTCTGAGTTCATCATGTCGACCAAGACCATTCATGGTAACTCACAGTTCCAGAAGGCAGAATCTAAACGATGGACATGGGAGTCTCCAGGTGGACGATTCCACAACAAAATAGACCACATCATATTCAATGGACGGTTTTGCCTGACCGATGTAGCTGTTGTCCCAAAATTTCAAACGGGATCGGACCACCGTCTCCTTCGTGCAAAATTCTACTTCACAGAGCGGGGAGAAAGGGCTGCAAAGTTCAAAAAGAGAACTCCCAGAATGACCACCAACTGGGAACTCTTTGGTACTATTGCGGAAACATGGGAAGATGCCATTGTTGACAGCATTGATGAGGAATACGATCGACTGGTTCAGCACCTCCATGAATGTGCGAGGAACGCCAAGAGAGAGATAGCCACAAAAAATCGCAGTTAGACTAGAAGAAAATATTAAGGGCATCCAGAGAAGAAAGAAAGAAATGAAGCTCTCATTATTTGCAGATAACATGATACTATACTTAGAGAACCCTAAAGCCTCTACCAAGAACCTCCTAGAAACAATAGGTTTGTATAGTAAAGTGGCAGGTTACAAAATCAATACCCCAAAGTCCATGACTTTCCTATATATAAATAATAAAAAGAAGACAGATATTACAAAATCTATCCCGTTCACAATAGTTCCTCAGAAAATTAAGTACCTTGGAATCAGCTTAACTAAAGAGGTAAAGGATCTATACAAAGAAAACTACAAAACACTATTTCAAGAAATAAAAGAGGACACTAAAATGTAGACACAGCCTCTGTTTATGAAGTGAGAGGATTAGCATCATCAAAATGGTAATACTCTCCAAAGTATTGTACATATTCAATGCAGTACCTATAAGGATACCCAGGACATTTTTCAAAAAAAAAAAGAAAACACTTCTGAAATTCAGATGGAGTAATAAATCCCCATGAATATCCAAAACAATCCTTGGTACAAAGAAGAAGGTTGGCATCACCTTCCCCAATTTTAAACTGTACTACAAAGAGGTAGTAATTAAAACAGCATGGTATTGGAACAGAAACAGACCGGCAGACTAATGGAACTGAGTTGAATATTCTGACACAACCTCTTGACTATATGATCACTTAATCTTTGATAAAGGAACAAAAAATGTGAAGTGGAGCAGGGAAAGCCTCTCAACAAGTAGTGCTGGAAAAACTAGACAGCTACATGCAAAAGAATGAACTTAGACCTCAGTCTAATGCCATGCACAAAAGTCAAAATCAAATGTATTAAACACATCAATATTAGACTTGAATCTTTAAGGCACATGGAGGAAAATGTAGGCAGAACCCTCCATGACATCTTTAAGGATGAAACACCACTGACCAAACAAGTGGAAACAAATATAGACTAATGGGACTATGTTAACCTAAGAAGCTTCTGCCCCTAAAAGAAACCATGACTAAAATACAGAAAGAGTCCACAGAATGGGATAAAATATTTATCCAATACCAATCATATAGGGGCTTAATAATCTGGTTATAGAAGACACTGGTAGAACTCTACAAAAAAAATCCTCTAACCTCATCATAAATGGGGAAAAGAAATGAACAGAAACTTCCTCAAAAAAGAAATTCATGGGGGTATGGTGCCTCCAGCAGGTCAATCTGTACTGTGAGGTGAGTGCATCAGCAGCCTGATGTCACCCTCAGACTTTCAGATACTCCCAAATTGCTGCTGTGACTTTGGCCAGACCCCAAAAACTTGGGACAAAGTTTACCAACAAATTAAATGGCCAAAAGTTAGGTATGTGGGAGACAAACCCACAAACCACCTTGGGCTCAGCTATATAATTGGAGGCATGGCCTCTTTGGTTCCTGGTCGAACTGCTTAACAGACATGATCCCAGAGACTCAGAAACGAATCTCAGAACCCAAAGGCTTTTGGCAGAAATTCATCCAGTTTCTGCAGTAGGTTACTGGCACTAGGCCACTACAGGTGGGAATAGATTTCGTTCCTTGGCCTATTCACCCTGGCGTCCTGGTGACTGCCATCCTCCAGAGGTCACTGGACAGTCAGGTTTGGGCCTGCAGTGATGAGACACGTGGGGCCTCACCAGATGCAGGTGGAACTGGCCCTTTCCTCCCCATCCCAACGAGATCCCGAGTTGCTGCCTACAAATGGCTTCTCTGGCTCCTGATCCCAGAGACTCAGAAACAAATCTTGAAACCCAGAAGCTTTTGGAAGAAATGCATCTAGACCACATACAAGGTGGCCACCACCTCAGAGATTATTGGAAAGCCAGGTATGAGCCAGCGGTGACAGGGCAACTGCAGTCTCATGGGAAAGGTGGCGTTATCGGCTCGTACTCCACGCTCTGCCAAGGTCATGAGTTGCCCCCCATTAGCAGCTCTCTGGCACGACCATGTCTCCAGAGGCAAAAGGACTTAATCCAGAGCCCAGCAGCTTGCGGCAGAAAATTGAATGCACCATGCATTAAACTACGGCGCCATGCCCCCCGGGAGGGAAAGGATGTTGATCCCTTCCACCTTCCCCCAACCCCAGCAGCAAGGTGGCTGATGCCTCAGAGCTTATTGGAAAACCAGGTATGAGCCGGCAGTGATGAGGCAACAGCAGTCTCATGGGAAGGGGAACGGTACCGGCTCGTCCTTCACACCCTACCGAGGTCACGAGTTGCCCCCCACAAGTGGCTCTCTGGCACAGACATAACACCAGACACACGCACAGAAACCAATCTCATAATTATCTGACTCTTGGCAGAAATTCAAAATCATTATATGATTCTCATAACAAGCTATAGAAAATAAAGTATTTCACAATGCCTTTTCAGCAATTCTCATTGTTGTGGGGATTCTAAACAATAATGGTGCATCTTTTGTCAAAATAATGAATGTAACCAATGTACAGAAGAGTTAAAGAAATCATCTGCCTCACAGGCATTGGGAGGGATGGGAAGGGGGGTATATTGGGGTTCTTGGTGGTGAAAAATGAGACTGGTGAAGGGAAAGGTGTTTGATCATTGTATGACCGAGACTTAAACCTGAAAGCTTTGTAACTTTTCCCACAGTGATTCAATAGATAAATATAAGAAGAAAATTAAATAAACAAAATTATAAAAAAGAAAAAATTCAAATGACCAAATGGCACACGAAAAAATGCTCTTCACTGATCATCATCAGGGAGATGCAAATCAAAACAACAATGAGGTATCATCTTCATTCATTCATTCATTCATCATCCTGTTATTCGTCGATTGCCTCAAGCAGGCCCCAGTAACGTCTCTTTCATCCTAGCCCTGAGATTATATTCAAGGCTCTTTAGGAGAATGAGACCCATCATTGTTACTGGTATTTGGCATATTGGGTACGCCACGGGGAGTTTGCCAGACTCTGCCCTGTGGGCAGGCTACATTCGATAGCCTGCAAGTTTGTCCAAAGTAGGAATGAGATAATAAGATGTCATAAAAAGATGTCCTGATAAGATGTCAGGACAGATGTCCACATTCACGGCCGCGCGGTTCCGGGACCTGGATTTTATAGTCTCTGAGTCTTGGCCGTTGATGGGATTACACGGCGCCAGGGGGCCAGGTGGTGGGTGTGACCCCCGCCTACTGGAATTTGGAGGATCTGGGTGGAGGATGCTCAACTCCAATCCGAGTAGGCTTGGAGATCTCGGCCCCGGAACCCGCGTGGCTTTGTCCCTCTGCCAGTACTTTCATGTGTGCGGAGAGTGGTCTCAGCATGGTGGTGGCTGGTCCTGGAGGTCTTCGGCTGCCGGAGCCCTGGTCGGGGCGGGGAGGAAAGCTCAACCCGCTCCCCTCCAAGGGACCCCGGCGAGGAACAGCCAGGCGCAGGGGCAGGAGACTGCACTGGTCTCGTCCGGGAGCTGGATTTTATAGTCAGAGGTATCATCTTATACCACAGAAACTGGCTCACATTAGTAAGAACAAGAACAACCAGTGCTGGCACGGATGTAGGAAGAAATGGACTCTCATTCATTGCTGGTGGGAATGCTGATTGGTTCAGCCTTTGTGGAAAATCATATGGTCATTCCTCCAAAAACTAGAAATTGAGCTTCCATATGACCCAGCAATACCACTCCTGGAATATACCCCACACTGTCCACACTGTCCTCCTGTTGTTCATCAATTTGCTTGAGCGGGCCCAGTAACGTCTCCATTTTGAGACTTGTTGTTACTGTGTTTGGCATATTGAATGCTTCACGGGTAGCTTGCTAGGCTTTGCCATGTGGGCGAGATAGTCTCGGTAGCTTGCTGGGCTCTCTGAGAGGAGTGGAGGAATCAAACCAGGCTCGGCCGGGCTTACTGCACGCAAGGCAAATACCCTACTGCTGTGCTATCACTCCAGCCCAGGAATATACCTCAGAGATGCAAAAAAAAAATACAATAGAAATGGCATCTGCACTTGTATGTTTATTGCGGAACAGTTTACAATAGTCAGAATCAGGAAAAAAACCGAGTGCCCGAGAACAGATGACTGTTCGAAGAAACTCTGGTACATCTGTACAATGCAATACTATGCAGCTGTTAGAATAGATTGCTCAAGCGGGCCCAGTAACATCGCCATCATGAGACTTGTTACTGTGTTTGGCATATTGAATATGTCACGGGTAGCTTGCCAGGCTTTGCTGCGCAGGTAAGATACTCTTGATAGGTTGTCAGGCTCTTTGAGAGGTATGGAGGAACCAAACCCGGCTCTACTGGGCTGGTTGCGTGCAAGGCAAATGCCCTTCCGCTGTGCTATCTCTCCTGAAATCATGAAATTTAAGTATAAGTGAATGGACATGGAGAGTATCATGCTAAGTGAAATAGTCAGAAAGAGAAGGACAGACAGAATGACTGCACTCATTTGATCACTTGATCACTTGATCGCTTGACATCCCGTTATTCATCGATTTGCTCCAGCTGGCACCAGTAACATCTCCATTCATCCCTGTAGAGTGCTAGTGTAGCCCAATGGCATCTGCTCATTCTAAGAATATGAAGAGCCTCAAACTGATCGTTCAGGGTCTTGATGAAGAAGTCTGACCATCTCGTAGGTGGGCGGCCACACGGTCTTTTGATGTCCCGTGGAATCCAGTCAGTAATGGTTCTAGTCCAGTGGTCATCTGCAAATCTCATTACGTATCCAGCCCATCTGATTTTCGACGCCTTAGCAAATGAAACAGCGTCCCTGATTCTTGACCGTTGATGGAGGTTGGAACTCCAGATTCTTTCTCTCATTTGAGAGAAAGATTGCACTCATTTGTGGAATATAAAGTAGCATAATATGAGGCTAACACTTTAGGACAGTAGAGATAAGGGCCAGGAGGATAATATCATAGTTTGGAAGCCTGTCCCATGTGCTGGGGGACAAGGCAGTTAGGACGGAAAAGGAACCACTAAGTAAATGGTGATTTGAGGGATCGCCCTGGATGAGAGATGTGTGCTAAAAGTAGACAAAGGACCAAGCATGATGACCTCTTATTATCTGTATTGCAAATCATAATGCCCCAAATCAAAGAAAGAGTAAGAAGGATTGTACCTGCAGCAGGGGCAGGGAGTGGGGTGAGGTGTGGGTAGCAGGTGGGACACTGAGAACAACGGTAGTGGAAATTATGCACTGGTGGAGGGATGGGTGCTCGAGCATTATTTGACTGAAATGCAATCATGCAAGTTTATACCTGCATCTCAGTGATCCAATAAAACTTCTTAAGAAAAATAAATAAATAAAAGCCATGACACAAACCATCCAGATTGCTAATTTGATTGCAGGTGTCTAATATTACTTTGGCAAATGACCTTAGTATTCCACACAAGGTATAAACATATAGTCCCCAAACTGCCAGTGATATACTCCAGAACTGCCATTCATGGCTTTATCTAAGTCTGTGCCACTGATGGCCAGCAATCCAGACTGTCATTTAAAGAACGCCTAAAGTTCATATGGTGCAGTTTAAGAACTCTTCTCTAATTGTTGACAGAAATGGGGAAAGCCTATTCCTCATTCTAGATAATCACCTCCAGGCAGCTCTGCTTCTTCTCTAGAAGGCAGAGCTTACCGCTTCTCATTAACCTAGGAAAACTTCCCTTTTTGGAATGCATCCCTTGTGAGTATTCTGAGCCTGACAGCACTCGCATCCTTTCCAATATGTAAGGAAATCATTGTGCATTTTACAACTCAGTGATGAAGTCTTAAAAAAAGATGAAATCTCTGCTAGGTTGGGCTATCCACAGTCTCCCAGGGGACTGAACAGTCACTTGAAGAAAACCTCATTCCAGCCTATTACAACACTATTGCCTTGCTAAAGTACACAAGGCCATTCACTGTGCTTTTCCTTAAGCTGAGCTAAAGCAATGGGAAGGAAGAGTTAAAGAATAGCAGAGATTCCCTCCCTAAGAGACAAATCAAATGGTCGGACTTGGGCCAGTCACTATTGTTACATTAAAGGAGACATTGCAGCCAACTGGGCATGCTAGACATGCTAAAAACAACACAAACTTTCAAGAACTGCCTTATATTTCTGATCATACAACATAGAGTTAAAGAAATTGGAGATTTTTTAAACAGTTTTTATTAAAGCACTGCGATTTAGAAAGTTATTCATAGTTGAGTTTTAGACATACAATATTGCAGCATTAATCTCACCACCAGTGTCAAGTTCCCTCCACCAGTGTTCCCAGGTACCCTCCCAATTTCCTTCCCCGCAACCCCCTGCAACCTGCCATTTTGACAGGGACCTTTCCAAGTTTGGTTGTTAAAGTTTGGGTCTCTTGATTTCAGTGTTATTAACTCTGGTTTGGACACTTGTTTCTATCATTCCTTTACAACACCTTTGTACCTGACTCATTCTGTATCTTCTACCTCTTCCTTTTACTCTTTAAAGGAATAAGGAGGTTTTTTTTAAAAAAAAGCTGTATAATGAAGGATTTAAAAAATTTAAAAAATGAGAATAAGAAAGGCAGAGAAAAAAGAGGAAGGAGAGTTCACTGAGGAGGGAAGAGAAAGAGGGTGGATAGAGGAGGAGAAGGGGCTTAGGAGAAAGAAGAAGAGGAAGACAGGAAGAGAAAGAAGAAAAAAGAGTAGGTGGAGGAAGAAGAGGGAGGAGGAGGACCAGGATACTAAGGAGGGAAGGAAAGGAGAAGAAAAGGAAATGAGGAAGGAAGCAAGAAAAAAGTGAAGGGGCAAAGCTTATCTCTTTATTCCTGAGCTATGAAATAAGCTGTGTTTAGTTCATATTTGTGGATAGCCGATTTGAATATACAAGTATAGAAAATTTAGAGCAATTGAATTATATTAGAAACTTAAGAATTGAGAGAGATCATTGTCTATTATGCCTTATCCAGTTATCAAAAATACCCAAAGGACATCTGGACATGAGACAATTTTTGGACATTATGATAATTTCAAGAAATTATAGCAGATACAAAATATATAATTCAAAGGGATTTGTAGAAGTACTTAGGTTTTTTCCCTTATACAGCCTAGTACCCAAACACTGAGATGGACCACTGAATTTAAGGTCTCACTGTCTTATCTGTTGGCACATATTATTCTCTACCACCACCTGGGAAACATCCATGGTCTTCCTCTGGCAGCATCTTTGAGGAAGTCTGATATATCTCACTGAGATTTTAGGGGGGGAAAACAGATAATAGCAACTCCTTATCCATGAAACTTGATGAACCAAGGGAGATTGAGACATTTGGATCAATAATACATTGTGCTATTATCAAAAAGTTGAAAAGCTCATCTCCAAAGGGCCTGAGAGAGACTGTATACAGGCAAGGGCCCCAAGCTAGCAGTGGCACTGGTTTACTGAGTCAATCTGCAAGACTGCAAATTTTTGACATTTCAGTTTAGCAGTCCAGGGGCTGTCATCTTCTGAGTGGCATCCAAGTAATCTCCATCATATCCCATTATAACCACAAATTAGGCTCTTATTCAAAACTCATTAGGGCAGCCTGATCACATGAATCATATTAGGCCCTACTCCAATGAACATTTCCCCATAAAACAGAAAAACAATGTTGAGTGCAAGAATCCAAAATGCAAAGGTCACAACTGGTAAATCAGCACAGAAAATACCAATCTTAGTGAGTGTGGGTTTTCACAACACCACAAGAAATAAATACACAAGAAATAAGAACGGCAGGGCATAGGCAGGACACCGCGATGGCATTCGGTGGAACAGGAGCGGCTTCCTCAGGAACCGGAATGTTTGGCGAAGGATGAGCAATGGGCAGACTCCCTGGCATCATCTGATCTCTCCTTTTACAGCACAGTTGTAGTCGTTGTTACGGCAGCAGTCTCAGTCATCAGAGTTCCATCATCCTGGTCTCATCATGGACCTCAAAGTCTCCAATGTCTCAGTTTTCCTCCTCATCTTGTTGTCTTCTCTTCACTGTTGTGCTCTTCCTATATTATTCCTTTGTGATCTGCTTCTGTGTGTTCCGTTGTGCTCTTTTCTATCTATCTTTCTAGTCTCTATCTGACTCTCATCTATGTAGTCTCCTCTGGTCTCTGTTTTGGGTCTCAGTCTCTCCTCTCCAGTCTGCATAGGCTGTCCTCTTCTAACTTCTGTCTTCTCCTTCTAACCTTGGTGTTGTGTTCTTCTCTTCTTTTTAAAATTTTATTTTTTTTATTTTAATGAATCATCGTGATATTCAGTTACAGACTTACAAACGTTCATGATTACATTTCAATCAAATGATATTCGAGTACCCATCCCTCCACCAGTGCCCATTCTTCACCACCAATGTTCCCAGTGTCCCTCCCACCACACCTATCCCTCCCACCCCCTGCCTCTGTGACAAACAGATTCCCTCTTACTCTCTTTCTCCTTTGGAGTGTTATGGTTTGCAACATAGGCACAAAGCAGCCATCACGGTTGGTCTATAGCCTATTTTTTTATCATTTAATTATTTATTTACATTTGTGTCTGTTTTATTTAATATGTACATATAAAATATATTTTAATATTTTTATTGCCATTTTATTAAAGCACTGTGACTTATAATTTTTCAATTATGCTTTCCATGCATACATCATCTCAACTGCAGATTCATAGTCAGGGTGCCCACTTCGCTCCACCAGTGTTCCAAGGATCCTTCATAGCTATGCTCCCTCCATCTAAGCTCAGTTCTGTAGGAAAAAAATTTTCAATTGTGATTATTATTGCCATTTTACCTCTTATAGTTTTTGGCTATTTTTTTAATTTTTAAAAATTTTTATTAGTGAAACACCATGAGGTACAGTTGTAGACTTACAAAGTTTTGTGATTGGGTTTCCGTTGTACAATGATCAAGTGCCGTTCCCTCCACCAGCGCCCATTCTCCACCACCACTAATCCCAGTATCCTTCCCACCCCCCTCATCCTGCCATCTCACCCTGCCTCTGTGGCAGGGCACTCCCTTTTCCTCTCTCTATTCTTTTGGGTGCTGTGGTTTGCAAAAGAGGCATTGAGTGGCAATCATGTTCGGTCTAGAGTCTACTTTCAGCATGCTTCTTCCATACTGGGAGGATCCTCTCAACACTCCCCATTTGTTGCTCCCTTCTACATCTGGGCTGCCTTTACCCCTAGAGTGTGAAGCTGACCTCCAAGCCATGGAGTAAACCTCCTGCTATTTATCTCGGCCACTCTTGGGTGTTAGTCTCCTATTTTGTTACTTTATGTTCCCCAGATGAATGCAATCTTTCTATGTCTATCCCTCTCTTTCTGACTCATTTTGCTTAGCATGATACTTTCCATGTAGTACCACTTGTTTGTAAATTTCATGACTTCATCCTTTCTGACAGCTACATAGTACTCCATTGTGTAAATGTACCAAAGTTTCTTTAACCAGTCATCTGTTCTCGGGCACTCAGGTTTTTTCCAGATTCTAGCTATTGTAAACAGTGCTGCAGTGAACAGACAACTGCAGATGTCACTTCGACTATACTTTTTTGCCTCTCTGGGATATATTCCCAGGAATGCTATTGCTGGGTCAAATGGGAGCTTAATTTCTACTTTTTTGAGAATTGTCCATACCGTTTTCCAAAAGGGCTGAACGATTCTGCATTGCCACGAGCAGTGAAGGAGGGTCCCTTTCTCGCCACATCAGCACCAACACCTGTTGCTTTTGTTCTTGTGGATGTGGTCCAGTCTCTGTGGTGTGAAATGATATCCCATTGTTGTTTTGATCTGCATCTCTCTGATGGTTAATGATGCAGAGCATTTTCTCATGTGCCTTTTAGCCATTAGGATTTTATCTTTAGGAAGTTTCTGTTCATTTCATCACCCCATTTTCTGATGGGGTTGGATGTTTTCTTCTTGTGGAGTTCAACCAGTACTTTGTATATCCTTGATATCAACCCCTTGTCGGATGTGTATTCGGCGAATACTCTTTCCCATTCTATAGACTATCTTTGTATTTTGGTCATTGTTTCTTTAGAGGTGCAGAAGTTTCTTAGTTTAAGATAGTCCCATTTGTCTATCTCTGTTTTCACTTGCTTAGCCATTGGGGTGACATCTTTGAAGACACCATTAGCTTCAATGTCACAGAGTGTTTTGCCAACTTTGTCTTCAATGTATCTTATGGATTCCTGTCTGATGTTGAGGTCTTTAATCCATTTTGATCTTATTTTTGCACATGGTGTTATGCAGAGATCTGAGCCCAGTTTTTTGCATGTAGCCATATAGCCTATTTTTAGACCACGATGCACTGAAACATACACATGAATCACACACAGAAATAGAGAATCAGATCAAACACCTGGAAATTAAATGGCTCTCTTTGGAACAACCAGTAAGTTAGAGAGCATATAAAAGAGAAAATCAAAAGATTGCCGTAAAAGAATGAGAATTAGGGCACGAGTTACCAGAACTTGTGGGACACAGCAAAAGCAGTGTTAAGAGGAAATTTTGTGGTTCTGCAAGCATTTAGCTGGAAGTAAAAAAGGGCCCATAAATAACTTAACCTAAAGCTTGAGATCTTGAAAATAACATACAAAAGAGGCCCAAACTGGGCAGGAGGAAGGATATAATAATACTTAGAGCAATACTCAATGAAGTCAATGAAGTGGAATCACCCCCTCCCCAGAAACACACACAACCTTAAAGATCAATGAAACCAAGAGCTGATTCTTTGAGAAAATAAACAAAATTGATAAAACACTAGCAAGACTCAGAAGGAAAGACAGAGAGAGAATCATAATAAACCAAATGAGAAATGAAAAGAGGGGCATCACAACAGAAATTACAGAAATTCAAAGGATCATCAGAGATTATTTTAAGAATATTTTACACAACAAAACAAGAGAACCTAGAATAAATGGATAAATTCCTGTATTCCTATAATCTCCCAAGCTGAACCAAGAAGATTTGGAATTTCTGAATAGCATCAAGGAAATTGAAACAGTAATCAAAAAATCTTGCCAAAACAAATACCTGGTCCCAGATGGATTCACTAGTAAATTTTTTCAAACCTTTAAATAGTACTTAGTACCAATCATTTTCAAGCTTTTCCAAGAAACTGAATAAACAATAATAATCCCAAAGAGTTTCTATGAAGCAAATATCACCCTGGTACGCAAAACAGAGACACCACAAAAACAAAGAGAAAATCACCACACAAAAGATAAAATTACTGACCGATATCCCTGATGTACACAGATGCAAAGATACTTTGCTCAACAAAATGCTAGCAAATAGAATCTAACAACTCATGAAAAAGATCATACACCATGACCAAGTAGGATTAATTCTGGGGTTGCAAGTATGGTTTAACATTTGCAATTCAATCGATGTAATACACAATATCAATAAAAGAAAAGATAAAAACCACATGGTCATATTAATAGATGTGGAAAAGCATATGACAAGATCTAGCACCCATTCATGCTAAAAACTAACAACAAAATGAGAGTTGAAGAAACCTTGCTCAACATAGTCAAACCCTTCTACCAAAAGCCCACAGCAAGCATTATTCTCAGTGGGGGAAAACTAAAGACTTTCCCCTTAGATCAGGCACAAGACAAAATTGCCCACTCTTGCCAGTCCTATTTGATATAATACTGGAAGTACTTGCCACAGCAATTAGCCAAGAATAATATATCAAGGATATCTAATAGGAAAGGAAGAAAACAAGATTTCACTATTTATAGACAACATGATATTATACCTAGAAAATCCCAACGAATCTACAAAAAAAGCTCCTAAAAGCAAGTGGATTTGTATAGTAAAGTGGTAGCTGACAAAATTAATACACAAAAGTCCATGGCTTTCCTACGTACAAATAATGAAAGATAAGAGAGAGATATTATAAAAAACAATGCCATTCACAATCGTGCATCAGAAAATCAAGTACCATGGAATTAGTTTAACTAAAGAGGCAAAGGACCTATATGAAGAAAACTACGAAATACTACTTCAAGAAGTAAAAGAGGACACAAGATAATTGAAACACATCCTCTGCTCATGGATTGAAAGGATTAACATTGCCCAAATGACAATACTCTCCATAGCATTGTACAAATTTAATAAAGTTCCTGTAAGGATACGCCTGGAATTTTTGAAAGAAATAGATAAAACACTCCTAAAATTCATAAGGTATAACAAACCCTCATAAACAGCTAAAGCAATCATTGGAAAAAAGAAGACGGAAGGCATCACCGTTCATAACTTCAAACTATCCTACAAATTAGTAGTAATTAAATCATCATGGTATTTGAATGAAGACAGACCCAAAGATCAATGGAACAGAGTCAACTATCCTGACACTGACCCTCAAATATATGATCAACTCATTTTTGGTAAAGGAGCAAGAAATATGCAGTAGAGCAAGGAAAGTCTCTTCAACAAGTTATTCTGAGAAAACTGGGCAGCTACATGCAAAGCAAGAACTCAGACCTCTTTATCACCTTGCACAAATATCAAATCAAAATGTATTAAAGACCTCAATTTCAGATCTTAATACATAAGGTACATGGAAGAAAACGTGGGCAGATGTGACCATGAAATTGAAGTTAAAGGCATTTTCAAAGATGAAACACCACTGACCAAGTAAATGGAAGAAAAGATAAACCAATAGGGCTACATTAAGTTAAAAAGTTTCTGCACCTCAAAAGAAACAGTGATCAAGACACAAAGAGAGCCCACAAATTGAGGACCAAATACCCATCTGATAAGTGGTTAATATCCAAGATATATAAGGCACTGGTAGGACTTTACAAGAAAAACACCTTCAACCCCATCAAAAAATGGGGAGAATAAATGAACAGAAACTTCCTCATAAAAGAAATACAAACGGCCAAATGACACATGAAAAAATGTTCTACATGACTAATCATCAGGGAGAAGTAAATAAAAACAATGAGATATAATCTCATGCCAGAGACTGGCCCACATAAAAAAAGAACAAGATCAACCAGTGCTGGCATAGATGCAAGAATAAAGGGACTCTTCTTCATTGTTTGTGGAGATGCAAGTCAGTTCAGCCTTTTTTGGAGAAGTATATGAGCATTCTTCACAAAACTAGAAATTGAGCTTCCATAGGACCCAGAAGTAACACTTATGGGAATATATTCTGGTGGGCCAAAAACACACAGTAGAAATGCCATATGCCATATGCACTTATATGCTCATTATAGCACTATTCACAATAACCAGAATCTGGAAACAACACAATTGTTCAAGAACAGACGACTGGATAAAGAAACCATCGTACATCTACACAATTGGGATATTATGCACCTGTAGGAAAAATGAAGTCATGAAGTTCACTTATAAATGGATAAACATGGAGACTTTCATGTTGATTGCAATGAGTCAGAAAAAGGACAGACATAGAATGATTTGCACTCATTCGTGAGATGTAAAATAACACAATATGTGACACAACCAAGGACAGTAGAAATAAGAGCAAAGGGGATTGGTTCATGGTGGAAACCACCTTCAGGTACTCAGGAAAAAGGCAGTTCAGATAGAGAAGGAAGAATTATTACAAAGATAGTTGGAAATAATCACTCTGCATAAGAGCTACATGCTGAAAGTAGGTTAAGGAACAACGATAATTATGTCTAAGTATTTATTGTAAACCATAATGCCCAAAATGAGAGAAAGAGAGCAGAAAGTGCCTACCATAGAAATAAGCTGGGAGGGGTTGGCAGGATATAGAAAATCAATTTATGTGAACATTTTATATCTGATCACAGGGTTGTTAAGTCCTTGTCTAAGATTTTTTTTAAGTTGTTTGTTGCTTTAGGAGTTTTTCCATGGTCCAGACACTTCAGGATCTATGGTCTGGGCCAATGAGGCAAAGTGACAGTGGGTGTCAGAAGTAGACCTCTGGGTGTGACTGCTGGGGCTTCTGGCAGTATGGGAGCTTGAGGGGAGGCTACTCACCCTGAGTCTGAAATGAACAGTTTACAGTCTGATCACCAGGTACCTTTGACTAATTGCAGATTGTCTCTTCAGAGAATATTTGTGAAGCGGTGGAGTTGAGTCCTTGGTGTGGTTTAAATGGTGGGATGAGGGTATTGCTGCCTGAGATTTGGCTGAGTGGATATTCAGCCCGACCATTTCCTGTGGGCACATCTCAGGCGTTTCGGTCACATTTCAAATTATTACCTGTTTCCTCCCTTTTCCATTTCACTCGAGGATGACAACAATTTGTTGCCAAATCAGGTAAGGAATAGCTGAAAGTCATGAGGGAATTTTACACTAACTTGTTCTGTACTTATGGCTTTTAGTTTACTTTCACTGTAAATGTAATAAATCTATATCATAAGAAATTGGCACATTATATATACTTTGTCCTTTTAACCTCAACTTCATGTCTAGATGATAATATTTTGTAGTGAATAGGTGCCATTTTATTTATTTTGAATATCCAAACCCTAGAACAATTCCTCACCTGTAACACTGCATAAATGTTTGCTGAAGGGAGGTAACTATTCTCTCTTTTTATTCTTTAAACTTCCTTATTAAGAGAGTAGGGAAGATCTTATTCAAGGCATTATTACCAGTGCTATATTTTCGGAGTGTGAAGGATTCAGTGATGCCTGGAAGTGTTCATGTATTACTACTGGCTCTATGCTTAGGGAAGACTCCTGGAAATGCATGAATGTATTGAAGAAGTCTTGGCCACATGAAACACAAACTCCTTAGGCCCTGTAATATCTCTCTGGCTCCTATTTCTATTTTACATGGATCAAGAGATCACAAAGATCACACTGTGTTTGACAGTTGGGGGAAGCCTTCTGAAGCGTTTAGAAGTGGGATTTGGAAACAGTTCTGAGTTTCAATTGCTTATGGTCACTGATTAGCCATTAATCTTGAGTTAAATACTAAACTTCTTCCTCCTCCTCATCCTCCTCTTCCTTTCTTCTTCTTCTTCTTCTTCTTCTTCTTCTTCTTCTTCTTCTTCTTCTTCTTCCTATTTTCTGGGGTTTTGATGTTGAAATATGTTTACTCATTTAAACAAATAGTCCCAGGATTGAAGGCACTCCTTCTATGACTCCGTTATATTGATAATAAAATTAGACTATCTTTCAATTCCAAGTTTTCTCAAGAAAGGAGAAAGCTGTATACTATATCTGTAGTATACCGTATTGTGCTTATATCTATGCCCATATATGTATTTATATCTATTACTTAGCTTCTTAGACTGTGGGTAACAGCCACATATGGGGTTGAATAATATGTACATTTCTGTTTAAAATATTATCTATGAGTTATTATTAAGAAATGTTTGGTTTGTACAAAAAATCTCTCAAACAGTTTCTATGAAGCCTATATCTCTCTAATAACAAAAGGAAACAAAGACACCACAAGAAAATAAAACTACAGACCGATATCCCAGATGAACATGGAAGCAAAGATTCTCAACAAAATACTAGCAAATAGAATCCAACAACTCATCAAAAAGATCATACACCATGACCAATTGAGATTCATCCCGGGGATGCAAGGATGGTTTAACATTCAGAAATCAATCAACATAATCCATCATATAAACAAAAAAAGATAAAACCATATGATCATATCAATAGATGCAGAGAAAGCATTTGACAAGATCCAGCACTCGTTTATGATGAAAACCCTTGCCAAAATGGGGACACAGGGGACTTTCCTCAATATAGTTAAAGCCATATACCACAAGCCCACAGCAAGCATCATCCTCAATGAGGAAAAACAGAGAGCCTTCCCCCTAAGATCAGAGATGAGACAAGAATGCCCACTATCACCACTTCTGTTCAATATAGTACTGGAAGTACTTGCAATAGCTATTAGGCAAGAAAAAGATATTAATGGCATTCAGGTAGGAAAGGAAGAAATCAAGCTCTCAAGATTGGTGGACAATATGATACTATACTTAGAGAACCCTAAAACCTCTAACAAGAAACTCGTAGAAACAATAGACATGTATAGTAAAGTTGCAGGCTATAAAATCAATACCCAAAAGTCCATGGCTTTCCTGTACACAAATAGTGAGAGAGAAGAAAGTGACATGAAGAAAACAATCCCATTCACAATTGTACCCCAGAAAATCAAGTAACTAGGAATCATCTTAGCTAAGGAAGAAAAGGACCTGTACAAAGAAAACTACAAAATGCTGCTTCAAGAAATAAAAGAGGATGTGAGGAAATGGAAAAATAACCCCTATTCATGGATCGAGAGAATTAACACTGTCAAAATGGCAATACATCCCAAAGCACTGTACAAATTCAATGTGATCCCTATAATGATACTGATGACATTCTTCAAAGAAATGGAGCAAACACTCCTGAAATTTATATGGAACACTAAGCCCCCATGAATAGCTAAAGCAATTATTGTGAAAAAGAAAATGGGAGGAATCAACCTCCCTAACTTCAAATTCTACTACAAAGCTGTAAAACTTAAAACTGCATGGTACTTGAGCAAAGGCAGAGATGCAGATCAATGAAAAAGGGTTGAATATACTGACATCTCCCCCCAAGAATATGATTATCTAATCTTTGATAAGGGGGCAAGAAAAGCGAAATGGAGCAAGAAAAGTCTCTTTAACAAATTTGCTGGCAAAACTGGACGGCAACATGCAAAAAAGTGGGCTCAGGTCTCTGCCTAACACCATGTACGAAAGTAAGATCAAAACGGATTAAAGACCTCAACATCAGACAGGAATCCATAAGGTACATTGAAGTCAAATTTGGCAAAACACTCCATGACATTGAAGCTAATGGTATCATCAAAGATGGCACATCACTGGACAAGCAAGTGAAAACAGAGATAGACAAATGGGACTATCTTAAACTAAGAAGCTTCTGCACCTCAAAAGAAACAGTGACCAAAATACAAAGACAGTCTACAGAATGGGAAAGGATATTTGCCAAATACACATCCAACAACAGGTTTATATCAAAGATATACAAAGTACTGGTTGAAGAAGACATACAATTCCATCAAAATGGGGCGGAAAATGAACAGAAACTTTCTCAAAGAAGAAATCAGAATGGCAAAAAGGCAGATGAGAAAATGCTCTACATCATTAATCATCAGAGAGATGCAGATCAAAACAACAATGAGATTTTTCACACCACAGAGACTGGCCCACACCCCAAAAAACAAAAGCAACCAGTGTTGGCGTGGATGTGGCAAGAAAGGGACCCTCCTTCACTGCTGGTGGCAATGCCGACTGGTTCAACTCTTTTGGAAAACAGTATGGACGATTCTCAAAATATTAGAAAATGAGCTCCCATTTGACCCAAGCAATATCACTCCTGGGAATATACCCCGGATAGGCAAAAAAGTATAGTCGAAGTGACATCTGCAATTGTTTGTTCATTGCATCACTGTTTACAATAGCTTAAATCTGAAAAAACCTGAATGCCCAAGAACAGATGCCTGGTTAAAGAAACGTTGGTATATCTACATAATGGAGTGCTATGTAGCTGTTAGAAAGGATGAAGTCATGAAATTTACATACAAGTGGTACTACATGGAAAGTATGCTAAGCAAAATGAGCCAGAAAGAGAGGGACAGACATAGAAAGACTGCATTCATCTGGAGTACATAAAGTAACAAAATAGGAGACTAACACCCAAGAATAGCCAAGATAAATAGCAAGAGGTTTACTCCATGGCTTGGAGGCCAGCCGCACACTCTAGGGGTAGAGGCAGCTCAGATAGAGAAGGGAGCTCCAAATAAAGGGTGGTGGGAAGATCCGCCCAGGATGGGAGATGCATGCTGAAAGTAGACTTTAGACTGAACATGATTGCCACTCAATGCCTCTTGTGCAAACCACAGCACCCAAAAGGAGAGACAGAACAAAAAGGAGTGCCCTGCCACAGAGGAAGGGTTGGATGGGGGGATGGGGGTGGGAGGGATACTTGGATCCGTGGTGGTAGAGAATGAGCAGTGGTGGAGGGATGAGTACTCAATCATTGTATAACTGGAACCAAAGCACAAAAAATTGTAAGTCTACAACTATACCTCATGGTGTTTCACTAATAAAACTTAATGAAAAAAAAGTAGACTATAGACCGAACATTATTGCCACTCAATGCCTCTTTTTCAATTCTCAGCACCCAAAAGGAGAAAGGGAACAAAAGGGAATGCCCTGCAAGAGAGGCAGGATGGGATGGGGGGATGGGTGTGTAAGAGTGACACTGGGATCATTGGTGGTAGAGAATGGGCTGTGGTTTAGGGACGGGTACTCAATCATTGTCTAACTGAAACCCAAGCACAAAAACTTTTAAGTCCACAACTATACCTCATGGTGTTTCACTAATAAAAATTTAAAAACAAACAAAAAACCCCCCAAAACAAAAAAGAAATGTTTGATTTGTATACCTGTTGTAAAGACATATATACCTAGGATAGTATAAATTATTTGGGAGAAAAGGGGTTGTGCATGGGAAAAAGTAAAGGTGGTAGCTGAGGTAAAAGCCAAAAAGACAGCATAGCTACTGATTACAGAATGATATCTGAGGCATAATATCCCTGCATTTCACCTTCTAATCCATAAAACAGAACTAAACAGAGGCCCATGTTGGCCTGTTTCCTGATTTCAGAAACATAAATCCAATCAACTGAAATGCCTTTTGTTTATACTGGCTACCCAAGGCCTCTCAAAACTTTACACAGGAAGTCATTAAAATTCCTTATGCTCTCCCCAGGCGAAGTCTTACCCAGTCATGCATCTTCCCTCCATCCTGAGTAGATATAGGTATCTAGCAGTCTTCAAAATCCAAAAAATATACCATCTCTCAAGATATTTACAGATTTTATCATTTGGGAGTTTTGAGTGGCAGTGGCAGTGAAGCACCCAAGGATTCTTGACAGACCCAGAAATAGTCACTTATCTCTGCCATTGTATCTGAGAAAGACTATATTCTCCCCTCAGAGAGCTATACAAACTGATTGCTCCCCCCTCTTATAGTCACACCTGAAAAAACAGTGCCCCCTTTCAAGCTGAGATATACAGCCCTAGAGATCCACAAACCCTTCAGTCATCAGTGTTCAGAAGACTAAAAGACGAGGTCTAAATTTCCATTTTGGTTTTTGAAACTCAAAGCACAAAACATCTTGTTCTTTTGCCACATCTACTTCCTTACCATGAATCTGGAGCTTCTCCAGTGGGGTAGAGGATGATTTAGAAAATACCCATTTTATACTCTACATATGGCTTGTCATCATCTTACAAGGAGAGCTCAAGCTAAATCACAAAATTCCTTTCATTCCTTCTTTTCTAACTAACAACACATATCCATTCTCTTTCTTCACTCCTCTCTAGGGAATTGCCTCCTTTCACATTATGAAATAACAAAGATACATGAAGTTTAGGCCCTATAAACTCATTGATTAACCAAGTATTATATTTATCCCTAAAAGGAGTTCCAAATTATGTGTCTGTACCTAACTGTTTTCTTCTTGCTCAACAAATAGTCAACTTCATCCTGAAAAGAAAAGTATAAGGGCTCTTGCAGTTCTGTACTTTCTTGGATGTGACATATGCTGCATAGCCTAATCCCTCACACTGAATACAGAGATCAATATGTTCTGACCCAGTCATTTCCAGGTAATGGTTTTGACACATAACCCAAACTTAGATTTTCTGGATGTCTCCAAAACTTCCAGCACATTCACTACTTTGTTTTTGTTCAAAGCATAAGGTTTGAAAATGATTTGAGAAAGAGCTACAGACACAAAGACAGAGAGAGGTATGCTTAACCCACAAGCACAGAGATTGGTTACATAATTTTATGGAGAGTTATTTGATAACAAGGATCTTCTTCATGATACACAGAACACAGAATGACTAAAAATCTTTGTCAGACACATATTTCTTTTTAACTTTATTTCACACTCATAGGATGTCCTAAATTCTGTCTTGGAAAGATTCTGTGCTTGGCTACAGACCTCCCACAGAGCCAATGCCTGGTGAGGGACTGAGGAACAGCTATTCTTAAGTCATACTAAGATCTTTTCTTAATGAACACACAAAAACATTGACATAAATAGGGTTAGGAGGTTGTTTCCAGACCACAAGGCCACCCTTGGAGCTCACAAGAAACTCTCTATATCTGTACACATGCATACAATTGTCTCCCGGATTACACAGAGCACTCCCATGGGAAATAACCTCCCCCTTGTCTCTAGTAAGTGGATTCTAGTAACTCGTTTTTTTGCACCCTGTGAAATATATCATGGTCTATTGGGTTAAAAGGTGACACTCATGATGGTGTCACAGCTGCAGGGTGCTAGTGGCTGAAGAGATAAGTACAGTCAACTTTAACCCCTATGTGTAGGTCAAGAGAGGGAAAAACACAGCATAGAATGACACAAAGAAGGAAAGGGGAAAGTGTCTTAATATATTTAACAGGATCTGAAGAATCTGATTTAGAGGCCATGTGCTCGGGGCCATTTCTATTTAATGTACAAATTGTGTCTGCACTAATACAATATATCAGTCTTTGACTGGAAGTTGGTTTCAAGCATTTTCTCAGAGAAAACTACCTTATACATCTGCCCTGATGATTACAGGATACTTTATTAAGTATATCCTTCTTCTAGAAGAACTGGGATGTCTATAATTATGAGTATAATAATTTTCCAAGTTTTATTTAGGTACCATAATTTACTATGCTGTTAATAATAAAGCTGGGTGCATACAATGTCCAAACACCACATCCACCACCAGAGTGTCAGTGTCTCTTCATTGGTATCTCAATGTTTGTCCCACCACCCCACCTGCTGCTCAATTGGTAAACTCAATTATATATGCCAACTCAGGCTATGTTGTTATTGGTTGTTGATTACTATTCTTATTTATATTCCACATGTGAGAGAAATCACAGTGTTTGTTCCTCGCCTTCTGATTTGTATCACATATTCTATTCATCTCACAGCAAATTGTCTAATTTCATCTCTTTTATGGCTAAGTACTGTTCCGTTGATATATAGAGAGTTAATTTATTCTTTATATAATATATATAAAGTTTGCTTATATATAATAATATATGTAAAGTTTACTTAGCCTGTCATTTGTTCTTGGGGACTTGGGTTGTTTCCAGATCCTGGCTATTATAAATAGCTAATAGCTAATATTATAAAAAGCTAATAGAAATGCACATATATTTTCAAAATATTGTTTCTGGTACTTTGAGGTAGATCCCAAGCAGCAAATTTTTTGTCATTTTAAATTACAATTCTTAATTTTTTTGAGAAGTCTCTATAAAAGTGATTTATTTTGTTTCCTTAAAAGCCTAACAAGAAACATTCCCAGTAGTGGATTAGGGTTTCTTTCCCCCCATACCCCCACCAGCACTGCTTGGTTCTACTTTTTTAGTGTATGTCAGTTCTACAGATATGACTTGATATCTGATTGCTGTTTTGATTTGAATTTTCCTTATGGAAAGTAATAAGACCCTTTTTATACACCTATGTTGTGCCCATTTGTATGTCTTCTTTGACGAAGCATCTGTTTAGCTCCTCTCCCCATTTTTGATGGGGAATTTTTTTTGTTAAGTTTTACAAATGCCTTATATATCTTGAATATTAGGAGATGTGTTGTGATGGGGTGTCATTTTGTTCTAGTCATTACATCTTTGACAAGGGAAAAGCTAATATTTTTGCATTATTTACATATTATATAACACACACATATATATATGTATATATATATACACACACAATTGAATTCCCGTGAGATATTCATATCATTCTCCTTGTTAGTAATTGGTTTGTTCAGATGTTCTGCTTCTTCCAAACTCAATCTCAGTATGTTATATAAAACAAAATTTGATAATTTATTTTAAGTTATCCAATTTTGTGACAAAGTGATTTTCATAGTAATCTCTGCTTTGTCATTTTTGTTTATTCTATAAAAGTAAAGTAAAGTAAAGTAAAGTAAAGTAAAGTAAAGTAAAGGCCCTCCCGTTGATCATCGATTTGCTCGAGCGGGCCCAGTAACGTCTCCATTGGAGACTTTGTTGTTACTGTGTCTGGCATATCGAATACTCTCGGTAGCTTGCTGGGCTCTCCGAGAGGGATGGAGGAATCGAACTCGGGTCGGCCATGTTGGCTGCGTGCAAGGCAGACGCCCTACCCACTGTGCTATCGCTCCGGGGCCCCTATAAAAGTAATTTCTTTTTTAATTCTTAAAAAAATTCCTAGTTTCATTTGTCTTAAATATGTTTTGAGGTTATAGTCCATTGATTTACACACTAATTTTATTTTTTAACTCCTTCTGTTTTCTTTGGGTTCTTGAGCTTATATATTTTTAGTAACTTATGATATGCAGTTAGGTTAATTGTGTTTTCTTTATTTCCTGATTAATACTTGCATTGTTATGAACTTCCCTTTCAGAACAGCCTTTGTTTTGTGTTCCCATATATTCTGTTAACTCATATATTGATTCTAATTTTTCCCTAGAATTGGGTTTACTCCTCTATTTCCTCTTAAAACCCATTTTATTTTTTTATTAATAAATTGTTTTGTTCTTCAAGCATTTGAGATTTCCCCATTTTATGTTTGTTATTCATTTCCACTTTCAAAGTATTCTAGTCTGTAAGAGACTTGTATATCAGCATGTGATCTATCTTTAAAAAAAAGTCCCCATTGGAATTGCTGGGTCAAATGGGAGATCAAATTCTAATTTTTTGAGAATCGTCCATACTGTTTTCCAAAAGGGTTGGACCAGTCGGCATTCCCACCAGCAGTGAAGGAGGGTCCCTTTCTCGCCACATCCATGCCAGCATTGGTTGCTTTTTTACTTGTGGATGTGGGCCAGTCTCGGTGGTGTGAAATGATATCTCCTTGTTGTTTTGATCTGCATCTCTCTGATGATTAGTGATGTAGAGCATTTTCTCATGTGCCTTTTTGCCATTCTGATTTCTTCTTTGCGAAAGTTTCTGTTCATTTCCTCGCTCCATTTTTTGATGGCGTTGGGTGATTTCTTCTTGTGGAGTTCAACCAGTAACTTGTATATCCTTGATATCAACCCCTTGTCGGATGTATATTTGGTGAATATCCTTTCCCATTCTGTAGACTGTCTTTGTATTTTGGTCACTGTTTCTTTTGAGGTGCAGAAGCTTCTTAGTTTAAGGTAGTTCTATTTGTCTATCTCTGTTTTCACTTGCTTGTCCAGTGATGTGACATCTTTGAAAATACCATTAGCTTCAATATCATGGAGGGTTTTGCCAACTTTGTCTTCAATAAACCCAGAGAGGCAAAAAAATATAGTCGAAGTGACATCTGCAATTGTTTGTTCATTGCAGCACTCTTTACAATAGCCAGAATTTGGAAAAAACCCGAGTGCCCGAGAATAGATGACTGGTTAAAGAAGCTTTGGTACATTTACACAATGGAGTACTATGTAGCTGTTAGCAAAGATGAAGTCATGAAATTTACATACAAGTGGTACTACATGGAAAGTATCATGTTAAGCGAAATGAGTCAGAAAGAGCGGGATAAACACAGAAAGATTGCATTCATCTGGGAAACATAAAGCAACAAAATGGGAGAATAACACCCAGAAGTGGCTGAGATTAGTACCAGGAATTTTGCTCCATGACTTGGAGGCCAGCCACACGTGCTAGGGGAAAAGGAAGCTCAGATAGAGAAGAGAGCATCAAATAAAGGGTATTGGGAGGATCCTCCCAGGTGGGAGAATCAGGCTGAAAGTAGACTATAGACCAAACATGATTGCCATTCAATGCCTCTCTTGCAAAACACAGGACCCAAAAGAAGAGAGAGAGAACAAAGGGGAATGCCCTGCCACAGAGGCAGGGTGGGATGGGGGGTACGGGTGTGGGAGGGATGCTGGGACCCGTGGTGGTGGAGGATGGGCACTGGTGGAGGGATGGGTACTTGATCATTGTATAACTGAAACCCAAGAACAAAAATTTGTAAGTCTATATATAACTTTACCTCATGGTTTTTCACTGTCACCGTCACTGTCCTCCCGTTGGTCATTGATTTGCTCGAGCGGGCCCAGTTACGTCTCCATCATGAGACTTGTTGTTACTGTGTTTGGCATATCGAGTATATCACAGGTAGCTTGCCAGGCTCTGCCGTGTGGGCGAGATACTCTTGGTAGCTTGCCGGGCTCTCCGAGGAATCAAACTCGGGTTGGCCAGGTTGGCTGTGTGCAAGGCAAACACCCTACCGCTGTGCTATCGCTCCAGCTTTGGCAGCACAGATATTAAATTGGTTTTTCACTAATAAAATTTTTTAAAAAAAATTCCCCATTGCAGAAGAATGTATATTTTATCATTTTGGGGTGGAGAAATCTATATATATCTATTTGATCCAGAAAGTTCATTTCTTTCTTTAAAGCAATGGATCAGTATTTTTTTGCCCAGTTTCTATCCAGTAGTGAGAAAAAAATGTTAAAATCTACTACTATTGTGTTGTCAATACATTTACTCATGTATATTAGTAGCTTTATACATTTTAATGGTCCTACATTAGCTGAATATTTATTTATGAATGTAAAGTCTCTTTGATGTTTAATTATCTCAATCATTTAATGGCTATATTCATCTTTTATTACTTTTTATTATTATATTCATCTTTTATTTACTTTTATTACTTTTGAAAATTTGACAACAATGTTGTAACTGTGAAGTGTAGCCTTTTTTGAGCTATTGTTGGCTTGTAAGATTATTTTCAGCCTTTGACGTTGTACCTACTTGTATCATAACTAATCAGATGTGTCTCTTTGTAGCCACAGAAAGTTGGGTAGAGTTTTCTTTTTTTTTCTTTTTTTCCTTTTTATTAGTAAAACACCATGAGGTACAGTTGTAGACTTACAAATTTTTGTTCATGGGTTTCAGTTATACAGTGTCTGAGTACCCATCTCTCCACCACAACCCATTCTTCAATACCAATGATTTCAGTATCCCTCCCACCCCTCACCCCCCTATCGCACCCTGCCTCTGTGGAAGGGCATTCCATTTTGTTCTCTCTCTCCTTTTGGGTGCTGTGGTGCAAAAGAGGCATTGAGTGGAAATCATGTTCAGTCTATAGTCTACTCTCAGCATGCATCTCCCATCCTGGGAGGATCCTCCCAACACACTTTATTTGGTGCTCCTATCTCTAGCTGAGCTGCCTTTTCCCCTAGCATGTGCGGCTAGCCTCCAAGCCATGGAGTGAACCTCCTGGTACTTATTTTAACTTTTCTTGGATATTTGGCTCCTATGGAGCGATAGCACAGCGGGTAGGGCGCTTGCCTTACAAGCGGCCAACATGGCCGACCCGAGTTCGATTCCTCCGCCCCTCTCGGAGAGCCTGGCAAGCTGCCGAGAGTATTGGATATGCCAGACACAGTAACAACAAAGTCTCCAATGGAGACGTTACTGGGCCCGCTCGAGCAAATCGACGATCAACGGGAGGGCCTTTACCTTTACCTTTACCTTATTTTGTTACTTAATGTTCCACAGATGAATGTAATCTATGTCTGTCCCTCTCTTTCGGACTCATTTCACTTAGCAAGATACATTCCATGTAGTACCACTTGTATGTAAATTTCATGACTTCATCTTCTCTTTTTTTTCTGTAAGACTGATGCAATGCTTTTTTTTTTCTTTTAAAATTTTTATTAATGAGACACCATGAGGCGCAGTTGTAGACCTACCAATTTTCATGCTTGGGTTTCAATTATACAATGATCAAACACCCATGCCTCCACCAATGCCCATTTCCCACCACCACGGATCCCAGTATCCCTCCCACCCCCCATTCCCCCCATCCTACCTTGCCTCTGTGGCTACATAGTACTCCATTGTGTAAATGTACCAAAGTTTCTTTAACCAGTCATCTGTTTTTTGGCACTAGGTTTTTTTCCCCAGATTCTGGCTATTGTAAAAACTGCTGCAATGAACAAATAAGTGCAGATGTCACTTCAACTATATTTTTTGCATCTCTGGGATATATTCCCAGGAGTTGTATTGCTGGGTCAAATGGGAGCTCAATTTATTTTTTTAAGGGCAGCTTTTATTTTTATTTATTTATTTGTTTTGATTTTTGGGTCACACCTGGCAATGCACAGGGTTTACTCCTGGCTCTGCACTCAGGAGTTACTCCTGGCGGTGCTCACGGGACCATATGGGATGCTGGGAATCAAACCCGGGTGGCCAAGTGCAAAGCAAACGTCCTATCCGCTGTGCTGTCTCTCCAGCCCCAAGGGAGCTCAGTTTCTAATTTTTTGAGAAAAGCGTCCAGACTGTTTTCCAGAAGGGTTGAACCAGTCTGTATTCCCATCAGCAGTGTAGGAGGGTGTCTTTCTTGCCACATCCGTGCCAACACCGGTTGCTTTTGTTCTTTTGGATGTCTGCCAGTCTTAGTGTTGTGAGGTGGTATCTCATAGTTGTTTTGATCTGAGTATCCCTAATAATTAGTGATTAAGAGCATCTTTATGTGACTTATTGCCATTCATAGTTCTTCCTTGAGAAAGTTTCTATTCATTTCATCACTCCATTTTCTAATGAGGTCAGATGTTTTCTTCTTGCAGAGTTCATCCAGTGCCGTATATATCCTTGATATCAACCCCTTGTTCAATGGGTATTGGATCAATGTCCTTTCCCATCTGATGGTTGTCTTTGTCTTTTGGTCACTGTATCTTTTGTGGTGCAGAAGCTTTTAAGATAGTCCCATTTGTTTATCTCTGTTTCCACTTGGTTAGTCAGTGGGTTGTTACCTTTGAAGATATCATTAGCCTCCATATCATGGAGGGTTTTGCCGACCTTGTCTTCAATGTACCATATAGATTCTGGCGTGATGTTGAGATCTTTAATCTATTTTGATATGACTTTTGTGCATGCTGTTTGGTCGAGGTGTAAGCCCATTTTTTTTGCATGTGGTTGTCCAGTTATGCCAGCACCCTTTGTTAAAGAGGCTTTCCTTGCTCCAATTCACATTTCTTGCTCCCTCATCAAAGATTAGATGTTCATACATTTGGGATTGTGTGTAAGGATATTCCACCCTCTTCCATTGTTCAGCGGCTCTGCCTTTGTTCCTGTACAATACTGTTTTAATTATTACCGCTTTGTAGTAGAATTCAAGGATGGGGAGGGTAATGCTACCCAATGTCTTTTTCACAAGAATTTCTTTAGCTATTTGTGGGCATTTGTTGTTCCATATGAATCTCAGGAGTGCTTAATCCATTTCTTTGAAGAATTTAATGGATATCCTTATAGGAATCACATTGGATCTGTATAATGCTTTGGGTAGTATTGCCATTTGACAATGTTAATTCTTCCTATCCATGAGCGGGGGATATGTTTCCATTTCCTTGTGTCCTCTTTTATTTCATGGAGTAGTGTTTTGTAGTTTTCGTAGTAGAGGTCATTTACCGCTTTAGTTAGGCTGTTTCCGAGGTACTTGATTTTCTGGGGAACAATTGTGAACAGGATTGTTTTTTCTTTCCTCTGTCTCATTATTTGCATATATAAGGCCATGCATTTTGGGGTATTAATTTTATACCCTGCGACTTTACTGTACAAGTCTATTGTTTCTAGGAGTTTCTTGGTAGAGAATTTAGGATTCTCTAAACGTAGTATCATATCATCTGCAAATAATAAGAGCTTTATTTCTTCATTTCCTATCTGGAAACCCTTAATATCTTTTTCTTGCCTCACCCCTATTTCAAGTACTTCCAGTACTATATTGAACAGAAGTGGTGAGAGTGGACATCCTTGTCTTGTCCCTGATCTTAGAGAGAACACCCTTAATTTTTCCCCATTGAAGATAATGTTTGCCATGGGTTTGTCGTAGATGGCTTTGACTATCTTGAGGAAAGTTCCTTCAAAACCCATTTTGCGGAGAGTTTTCATCATAAACGGGTGGTAAATCTTGTCAAATGCTTTCTCTGCATCTATTGATACGATCATATGGTTTTTATCTTTACTTTTGCTGATATGATTGGATCATGTAGATTAATTTCTGAATGTTAAACCATCCTTGCATCCCTGAGAAGAATCCCACTTGGTCCAGGTGTATGATGTTTTTGATGGATTCTCTTTGCTAATATTTTGTTGAGGATCTTCAAATCTATGTTGATCAGGAATATTAGTTTTCTTTGTTGGTGGTTTCTTTGTTTATTTTTGTTATTGGGGGATATGTGTCTCATAGAAACTGCTTGGGAGAGTTCCTGTGTTTTCAATTTCCTGGAACAGCTTGAGGAGAACTGGCAACAAGTACTCTTTAAATGTTTGGAAGAATTTGCTAGTGAGTCCATCTGGGTGTGGGCTTTTGTTTTGGGGAAGACTTTTGATTGCAGTTTCAATTTCCTTGATATGAATGGGTCTATTTAGGTATTTCAAGTCTTCTTGGTTCAATCTTGGCAGATTGTAGGAATACAGGAATTTATCCATTTCTTCTTTTTTAAAAATTTTTATTAGTGAAACACCATGAGGTACAGTTGTAGACTTACAAGCTTTTGTGTTTGGGTTTCAGTTATACAATGATCTAGTACCCATCACTCCACCAGTGCCTATTATCCACCACCAATGATCCCAATATCCCTCCCACTCACCATACCCCCATCCCATTCTGCCTCTGCTGCAGGGCATTCCCTTTTGTTCTCTCTCTCCCCTTTTGGGTGCTAGGGTTTGCAAAAGAGTCATTGAATGGCAATCGTGTTCGGTCTATAGTCTACTTTCAGCATACATCTCCCATCCTGGGAGGATCCTCTTAACACCATTTAATTGGTGTTCCCTTCTCTATGTAGCTGCCCTTTCCCCTGTCATGTGTGGCTGGCCTTCAAGCCATGTAGTGAACCTCCTGGTACTTATGTCGACTATTCTTCGATGTTAGTCTCCTATTTTGTTACTTTATATTCCCCAGATTAATACAATCTTTCTATGTCTGTCCCTCTCTTTCTGACTCATTTCGCTTAGCATGATACTTTCCATGTAGTACCACTTGTATGTAAATTTCATAGCTTCATTTTTTCTAACAGCTGCGTAGTTCTCCTTTGTGTAGATGCACCAAAGTGTCCTTAACCAGTCATCTGTTCTCAGGGCTGGATTTTTTTTTCACAAATTTTGGCTATTGTGAACAGTATAGCAATGAACTCAGGTCTCTACATAACACTATGTACAAAAGTAAGATAAAAATGGATTAAAGACCTCAACATCAGACCGGAATCCATAAGGTATATTGAAGACAAGGTTGACAAAACCCTCCACGACATTGACGTTAATGGTATCTTCAAAGGTCACATGCCACTGGCCAAGTAAGTGAAAACAGAGATAGACAAACGGGACTATCTTAAACTAAGAAGCTTCTGCACCTCAAAAGAAACACTGACCAAAATACTAAGACAGTCTACAGAATGGGAAAGGATATTCGCCCAATACCCATCCTACAAGGGGTTGATATCAAGGATATACAAAGGACTGGTTGAACTCCACAAGAAGAAAACATCCAACCGCATCAAAAATGGGTCGATAAAGTGAACAGAAATTTTCTCTAAGAAGAAATCCGAATGGCAAAACAGCACATAAGAAAATGCTCTACATCACTAATCATCAGGGACATACAGATCAAAACAACAATGAGATACCATCATGAAACATCAGCCCCTTTGGAAAACAATATGGACAATTCTCAAAGAATTAGAAATTGAGCTCCCATTTGATCCAGCAATACCACTCCCGGGAATAGCAATTTCTTCTATGTTCACTTGTTTCATGACATACAGACTCTCAAAGTAGTCTCTAATTATCTTTTAAATTTACAGCTTTCTTTCTTTCTTTCTTTCTTTCTTTCTTTCTTTCTTTCTTTCTTTCTCTCTCTCTCTCTCTCTATCTCCTTTCTTTCTCTTTCTTATTTGGCCAGATGCAGAGATCCTCAGAAGTTACTCCTGACTCTGTGCTCAGGAGAACATATGAGATGCTGGGGTTTGAACACAGGTCAGCACAAACAATGCAAACACTCTAAATGCTGTACTATCTCTACTATCTGGAGTTCAACTTTCTGATTCATCTAGCCACTCTGCTTTTGATTGATTTCAGCCGTTTGATGTTATTATTGAGATGAAGAAATTTATTGGTACCATTTTGTGAAAATTACGAATATTTGTAAAGTTTGTCTTGCTTTTAAAGATCACTTAATGCTTCTTGCAAATCTATGAGTTTCTTAAGCTAGTACTTGAGCACAAAACTGTCATCTCTTCAAATTTGAATTACCAATTACTGAATATGGTACTTTTTTGTTGAATCACCAAGAAGTGCACAGTTACAAAGTTTTTCATGATCAGGTTTCAGTCATACAATGACCCAACATCCATCTCTCCACAAGTGTATGTTTCCCACCACCAATGTTCCAAGTTTCCCCCACCACACCTCACCTCCAGCCAGCCTCTATGGAAGGCACTTCTTTCCTCCCTATTTCTCTCTTTCTCTCTTTTTTCTCTTTTCTTTTGGGCATTATGGTTTGCAATACAAATACTGAGAGGTTATCATGTTTGTTATCATGGTTATCTTACTTTGGACAACCTGGCAGGCTACCGAATGTAACCAACCCACATGGCAGAGTCTGGCAAACTCCCCGTGGTGTATCCAATATGCCAAACACCAGTTACAATGATGGGCCTCATTTTCCTAATCCTGAAAGAGCCTTGAATATGGCACTTTTTTAAAATCTCAGGGCTAGGGCGAAGGAGACGTTACTGGTGCCTGCTCAAGGTAATTGACGAACAACAGGATGATCATGATCGTGATCGTGTTTATTCCTTTGCCTAATTTCAGCAAGTACTTCTTATTTAGAGTGATCACTTCTAACTATCATTACCATAGTGGATTCTTCTCTCTATCAACTGTCATCTCCCCCAGCTCCATACCCAAGTAGAAACACAGGCTATGAAGATTTGTCAGTGGTTGGATAGGTTATTCTTGTTGGGCTGTTTATTTCATCAGCTTCTCAGCAGCATTGCACTATTTTCTTCTTCCTCATAGAACATCATTTGATATATCTTTTGTGAATCTTATATAAGAATTCCTTTGATCTTTCTGCTGTCAGGATTTTGTATCTTTTACTTTTGCAATTTTAATTACAATGTGTCTTGGAGTTTTTCTATTTGGGTTTATTTATTTGTGTGGGTGTGAACACACCTAGTGTTGCTCAGGGTTTACTCCTGACTTTGTGCTCAGGGATCACTCCTAGAGGACTTGGGGGACCATATGGGGGTGCCTGGAATTGAATCTGGGTTGGCCATGAATTAGGTAAGTGATTTTGCTTCCGTTTTCTCTGAGTTTAATTAGAATAATTTGAGCTTCTTGAATCTGGGTGCATTACTCAGTCCTCAACTCTGGGAACTTTTCGGTTATATTTTATTTATAGTTCTTTGTTGATTTCACCTTCCCTTTTAAGTGAACTCTCAGGATTCTTAATTTTTTCCTCTTTAACTCATCATATAATTATCTAGTATATTCAATTCTTTTTAGTTTTTCATCCATTGTCTGTTCTTTACTTATGGTTTTGTGCATACTGTCTTTAAGCTCATTAATTTGTTTATCAGCTTCTATAATCTTGTTATTGAAATTTTCCAATGAATTTTTGGTTTCAGTTACCATACTCTTCATTCAGTTTAGAGAATTTGACTGCAGTTTTCTCAAATCCTCTCTCATACTTTCTATTTATTTGTTGTAGGTCTACACTATTTGTTTTTCTTTTAGCTAATTAAAGTCTCACCAAGGTTACTCTGAGGTTACCATCTGAGGGGTTAGAGCTGGTAGGTGCTGGATTCCCTAAAAATTATTATCTTCCATTACTAATTTTGGTGGGCTTCTTCATTTCTTCAGACTGTCAACTTTGCACTGAAAACTATGAATGAGTCTGGTTTCATGCAGGCCTGAGTATCAGTCTAATGCTCATGTTCTCCAATTTTTCCAAGAACCTATGATTCTGTGTTGATGTTGATCTGCAGTTGAGCCTTAGAAGCAAAAATATATGCAAGAAATTCATTCCTATAGAGAAGGAATCACTAAGTTAATGATGGTTGGAGGAATCGCTTGGGATGGGAGATGTGTGCTGGAAGTAGACAAAGGAACAAACATGATGGCCTCTCAGTACCTGTATTGTAAACCACAATGTCCAAAATTAGAAAGAGACTAAGAGAGAAATTGTCTGACACAGAGGCAGGAGGAGGGGTGGGATGGGGATAGGGAGACTAGAGACATTGGTGGTGGAAAATGTACACTGGTGGAGGGATGGGTGTTCGAACATTGTATGACTGAAACTCAAATATTTTTCTAACTGTATCTCACTGTTAAAGGAATAAAAAATATAAAAGGAAAAAATAACTAATTTGATTTTAACTTTAAAAAAATCCAATCCTATTATGTAAAGTTCCCAGTGACTTATCTTTGCTTCAGTCCTGAGTTTGGACTATCTTTCTAGAATCCACATTTCTTTGACTCAACTAACTCTGGCAGATAACTGGCCCAAGATGATGCTTTGGGGAAAGGGTACTATTACTTTTATTTTTCTGGCACCATTTTAGGCCAGAAGTCTCTCACTGAAGTACTGGTGGGAAGTGTTTTCTGTGCTCCATTCTTCTTTGCTTGAAGTCTGCTGAGCACTGGACCAGTTTTCCAACAAGGTGTTTTTAATGCAGAAATTTAAAAGGCCATAGGCTGCATCTGCATCCAACAGATTTAATTGCAGTTATTGGGCATCCTGTACTTGGATTCTACTGCCTGCATTATTGCAGTATTTCCTTTTATCTTCTTCATCCCTGCCCCAAGTATGTATCTGCATTTTCTAGTGACTTAGTTTACAACTGCTCTTCATGTATGGAAAACTTCTTAGATTATTTCCACACTCTTTATCTGAAAAACCACTCACAATATTCTTTGGTGATTTATCTTTTCTTGCATTTATTATCTAGTATGATTCACAGCACAATTTTCTCTACTTGACTTCACCTCACTTTTTACCCTGAGGATTATATCAAGCAGTATGTTGAAGGGTATATTTAAGATAGGATTCCTCATAACTAATAGTCTTTATCCTCCTCTGGTTCTATTGTTGGGATTATGGTACAGATTTCTTACTCTTTTAGTCTAAAATAGTCATAACTCTATGGCATTATTTCTAGAGCCCAATTTAATGTCATACTAGTAAATGATCTTGAAAACATGATAATTAAGGGCACATCTGTATCACGCATCAATAATGGATTTTATCTTTATTAAGATGCATTTATTATCATTTCTTTGTGTCACTGTTTTTTTGGGAGTGGACTTGGTATTTTGGGTACCATTTGGCAGTACTCAAGGGCTACTCATGATTCTCTGCTCATCAGTGACTTCTGAAGGTGCATGGGTAACCACATTTGGCACCACTGTGTTGGCTGCATGTAAAGCAAGTACCTTGCCTCTTGTAATATCTCTAAGGCCTACTTTGCATCAATGTCAAACTCACAGTGTAGAACACTATCAAATATTTGTATAGATCAAATCACCCTTCACCTGACCCTCAAATGTTACTTAACACCTTCTGGTATCAATATACTTTTTGCTTTCTCCATAATGTGATCAGACCCATAAAAGATATTTTGAGGGTAGAGACATAGAAAATTATCCCAGCAAAAGTCCTATTCCAGTAGTTCCCATGCATTTAGACAAGTTGTAAACTAAGTTACTAGAAAATGCAGATACATTCTTGGGGCAGGGATGAAGAAGCTAAAAGTAAATACTGCCACATTGCAGGCAGTAGAAACCAACTACAGGGGACCCGATATGATTAAGAATGATCTTGTCCAACATCCTTAATCATTAGGGAGATCCAAAAGAACAAAAGCGACCGGTGCTGGCGTGGATGTGGCGAGAAAGGGTCCCTCCTTCACTGCTGGTGGGAATGCAGACTGGTTCAACCCTTTTGGAAAACAGTATGGATGATTCTCAAAAAATTAGAAATTGAGCTCCCATTTGACCAAGCAATACCACTCCTGGGAATATACCCCGGAGAGTCAAAAAAGTGTAGTCAAAGTGACATCTGCACTTGTTTGTTCATTGCAGCACTCTTTACAATAGCTAGAATATGGAAAAAACCTGAGTGCCCAAGAACAGATGACTGGTTAAAGAAACTTTGGTACATTTACACAATGGAGTACTATGCAGCTGTTAGAAAAGATGAAGTCATGAAATTTACATACAAGTGGTACTACATGGAAAGTATCATGTTAAGCGAAATGAGTCAGAAAGAGTGAGACAGAAAGATTGCATTCATCTGGGAAACATAAAGTAACAAAATAGGAGACTAACACCCAAGAGTGGCCGAGAGTAGTACCAGGGATTTTGCTCCATGACTTGGAGGCCAGCCACACGTGCTAGGGGAATAGGGAGCTCAGATAGGAGCACCAAATAGCTCAGATGGGAGCACCAAATAAAGGTGTTGTGAGGATCTTCCCAGGATGGGAGAATCAGGCTGAAAGTAGACTATAGACCAAACATGATTGCCACTCAATGCCTCTCTTGCAAACCACAGCACCCAAAAGGAGAGAGAGAGAGAGAGAACAAAAGGGAATGCCCTGCTACGAGGCAGGGTGGGATGGGGAGCATGGGAGGTGGGAGGGATACTGGGACCCGTGGTGGTGGAAAATGGGCACTGGTGGAGGGATGGGTACTTGATTATTGTATAACTGAAGCCCAAGCACAAAAATTTGTAAGTCTATAACTGTATCTCATGGTGTTTCACTAATAAAAAAATTAAAAAAAAGAATGATCTTGTCCACAGCCTTGTGGTGTTAAGGATGGTGATCTGAGCCATCAGATCAAAGAGCTGAACATGCTTCAATTTTATAAAGTTGCCACCAACATATTTTGGGTAATAAGCACTAATATAAAGTGTAAAAATGAGTCTTTCTACATCCCAAGGTTGTTACAAATGAATAGCCCTTTTTTGGTTTGGGAGCCACAATTGGTGGTGCCCAGGGCTAACTCCTTACTATGCACTTAGGAATCACTACTATGACTGTTCAGGGGATCATATGACAGTATCTGAATATGTCAATTGGGTCAATTGGGTAAGTCATACACAAGGCAAGTGCCCTAGATGTTGTACTGTCACTCTGGGCCTTGAAAGAATAGCCTTAATGAGGGCATCAAGCAGTTCATGATGCAGAAGAAAATGTTGATAATCTTGAAGAAACTATAACTCTCATGGTTCCCTTCCATCATAAACATGGACACATCTGAAGTAGGGAAAGAGAGAAGAGATTATCATCGTCTGGTTCAAGTGAAATTCTCTAAGAGAGTGAAGAGATTAATGGATGCCATTATATAAATTCAATATAAGAAAGATCCCACTTGATGATGGCAATATTTTACTCCTAGAATTTGGAAGTGGACTTCTTATAATTTTTAAATTTCCCCTTGCTGGAATCATACATGTAGGAGATATGATTAAGGTAGCCATAAATACTGAGATTATCTTCTCTATCCCACTCAAAACGGTCAAATTAAAATTTCCAGACTTAATTATCATGTTTATAGAATGTGACTGGTACTATAAAAGATAGTTCTCTTAACTGGTGAGCCAGAAGAATAGGCAGTAGATTGTATGATCAATCATTGGGTACTAGATTGGGCTATGAGAATTTTCTAGTCACCAGCAATCAGCAAATTTCATTACTGAACAAAATTCTAGTTTATACTATCAAATGTAACCTCCTATGTTTGTTGTTCCACATAAAAAGGAATGAACAAAACTACACGTGATACCTATAAAAGAGTTATCTATCATCAGGTGGAACAACTCACTAGCCAGAAGTACCTCCATATTGACTCACTCAGTAACAGTCCACATTCCCTTAATGCCTATTAGATTCTTTAACCTCTCTTCTCAGACGTATTTCTCTATCCTGTCTTTCTGTCTCTCCTCAGAACAGTTTTCTTTACTTACTTTGTTATCAACATAATGGAAACCATTAGGGAGGGGGAGTGATCCACTTGATCATACTTGAAATGGTGGTAAATACATTCACATTTAGAATATTTTTGTCTTCGTTTCTATCTTTGGCATGGGTCTTACTCTTTACATGTCATCTAACATTAATTATTCTCTAATTAAATTCTACCTTTAATTTTTCCCAGACAGAAATCTAGAAAGGCAAACAAGAAATTTGTTTCCCTTAGTATTTAAAGATACCTAAACCTTATTCTGATAACAATAAAATGAAGAAAACATCACCTCCATTCATCATTTCATACATTTCATTATGTCACTGCAGTGAGAGATCCTCAAGTCACCAAAATCAATTGCACCTTAAATTAAGGTCCTTGGTTAATTATCAAATTAAATTTTTACATTCTGTCACTTCACTTCATTTCCTGTGTCACTGGATACTCTTGACCACTAGACCACTATCTTCTCTTAAAATATCCTTTTCCTATACTTTCATGACAGTTTTCCTATTTTCTCTCCCCCCTTGAATGTTTATTACTTTCTCAATCTCTTTAAGCCCCTTCTTCATTAACTGAAACTTTTGAATATAAATTTTACCCACGGTTATCTTCTAAGACTTATTCTTTTGTCCCTGCTTATTTTCCTTGGGTTAGGTCATCAATACACATGATTTTAAAGGCCTTTAATATATGTCAGTTAAAATATCAAAAGACAGATCATCAGATCAGATTTCTTCCTTTTTCTGTATTTATGACTATTATAGTGTATGTCCATTGGAAGTTTCTAGCCATTTTACACTCAATATGATTTTAAAAAACATTCAATTAACTTTTCCCTGTTCTTTTGCAAATACTCCACTCCACTGATTCCTCTATCTTTAAAAAGTTATTTTGTTACTGTGGCCACATTTGATTGCATTTGGGGTCTTCTCCTGACTCAGTAATTGGGACACTTTCTGTGGTACTGGAAATTTAAAGAAGGCTTTCCACATGCAAAGCATGTGTTCAATTCTTTTGAAATGTTTTCATGACTCTCCACTTTCTTAAAGGGATAATTGGGTTGCTGTGTGGCTTTAAGAATTGGACTCATGCCCTTGACCATGTTAGGCATGTATCGTTATAACTGAAACTATCTCCTCAGTCTCTGACTTCTCTTTTACTATTCACTGGCTATTCAAAAAGAATCCTGGGTGGCATCATTGATAACTTTATTTCTTACATTTCCCACGTGAGAATAATTTAATAATTTAATCACATCAATTCTATTACCTAAATGCTTTCCATCTTCACCCTTCGTCTTTACTTTATAGGCTATTATTAATCCTAATTTGTCTGCCAGCATGCTGCACTTTCTTTCAGTGCATTCCCCAATAGTGGGTAAGGTGATCTTTCTAAAATAAAAATGTAAAAACAATTTTCCTTTGTTTAAATACTTTGTTAAATAATATTTTTCATTGCTTCTCTAGCTTTCCAAAGAGAAAATACCACTAGGAGATTGGGATAGAAGTAAAGGCAGCCCAGTATAAGAAAAAAAGCTTTCTTTTTTATATTTTAAAAGCATATAGTCAGATATCATTATATTCCACATTGTGTCTGAGTTTGATCACTATTCACATAATCTAAAAGAATATTTAGATAAATGAATAATTTAAAATTAGTAATGTTTGTCATCACTGTCCACTGTCCCTGTCCTCCTGTTGTTCATTGATTTTCTCGAGCGGGCCCAGTAATGTCTCCATCGTGAGACTTCTTGTTACTGTGTTTGGCATATCGAGTACGTCACGGGGAGCTTGCCAGGCTTTGCCCTGCGGGTGAGATACTCTCGGTAGCTTGCCGGGCTCTCCGAGAGGGGCGGAGGAATCGAACTTGGGTCGGCCATGTTGACTGCATGCAAGGCAGATGCCCTATCCGCTATGCTATTGCTCCAGCCCAATGTTTGTCATAGAAACTAAAATATTTCACATCATCTTTTACTGTGTTTTGAGAGTTATAGTTTCTATAGAAGAAATCACTTAATCACTTAATCACTTAATCCCCGTTATTCATCGATGTATTCGAGCGGGTGCCAGTAACGTCTCCATTCATCCCGGTTGCGTGCTAGCGTAGCCCAATGGTATCTGTTCGTTCTAGGAACAAGCAGAGCCTCAAACCGATCATTTAGGGTCTTGACGAAGAAGTCTGACCATCTTATAGGTGGGCGTCCACGTGATCTTTTGATGTCCCGTGGAATCCAATCAGTAATGGCTCTAGTCCAGCGGTTGTCTGTAAACCTCATTACATGTCCAGCCCATCTGATTTTTGATGCCTTGGCAAATGAGACAGCGTCCCTGATTCTTGAGCGTTGACGAAGATCAGAACTCCGGATTCTATCTCTCATTTGAGTGAATTGTGATATTTCAAGCATAGTTCTTTCGATTCCTCTTTGAGAGACCCGAATAGCGTTCTCATCCTGTTTTCGTAGGGTCCAGGTCTCTGAGGCATATGTTAATGCAGGAAGAATAGTGGAATCAAAGAAATGTGCTCGTAGCTGGAGGTTCTTTGTCCTTTTAGTTATTTCTTCAATGCTCTTGAAGGCATTCCAAGCCGCTCTCTTCCTCCTGCTCAACACAGGTGCCAGGTCATTCATCATGTTGATTTCTCGACCTAGGTATATATAACTGTTGCATTCGGAGATGGTGGTTCCATTGAGAGCGAATTGAGTGTCAGGAACAAGGCTGTTTCTCATAAACATTGTCTTCGTAAGATTCAGCTATAGTCCAACCTTTCCACATTCACGGTCAAAGTCGTTCAGCATTTGTGCCGCTTGGCTGATGTTTGGTGTTATTAGAACGATGTCATCAGCAAAGCGGAGGTGGTGTAGTTGCCGACCATCTATCTTCACTCCCATGTTTTCCCATTCCAGTCGTCGCATGATGTTCTCGAGGGTGGCACTGAAGAGTTTTGGTGAAATGGTATCACCCTGCCGAACCCCTCTCTTGATATGGATGATTACGTCTTTGTAGAATGGTGAGATCTTGGTAGTGAATCCGCAATAGAGCTCACGAAGGATCCTGATGTATTGAGTTTGTACGCCCTGATTGGCTAGGGCTTCCATGACCGCTTCCGTCTCAACAGAATCAAAGGCCTTCTTTAAATCAATGAACGTTAGACAGAGCGGCATCTTGAACTCCCGAGATACCTCAATGAGCTTGGTTATTGTGTGGATATGGTCGATGGTACTGAATCCTTTTCGGAATCCAGCTTGTTCACATGGTTGTCCTTCATCTAGTGTTCTGCTAATCCTATTCAGGATGACTCGAGTGAATAGTTTGTATTCACTATAGAAGAAAATTCAAAGTTATTGGTAAAGATAAAAGGTCATTCATGATAAAGTTACAGTAGTTATCATCTAAAGGGAATGGAATGTCTCCTTTAGTAGTGTTTAGAAAGATGTATATATTGTGGCGTATTTTTGATTATCATAATAATTAGAGGTTACTTACAGTATTTAGTGATGAGGGAAAAGAAATATCATATATTCTGCTGAGACAATATCATATAATGAAGAATTGTCATGCTGATACCTCCCATCTGCCTCTCCAGTCTCATTTCTCATTAAAAGCTCTCTTCATATTCTACCACGTAGCAGTTTCAGATAAAATAGATTTTCTTAAAGGTCAAGTAATTTCATGTCTTCAAATCTTTACAGATGTTTCTTCCTTTACGTGAGCCATCCTGCCACAATTTCTGTCTTCTCTAAGTATTAATAGCCCTACATATAGAATTACCTATTGTATAACATAATAATGATGCATGCAAAATAGATACACAGAACACTTTACAAGCTTTTTGAATAACCAAATGAACAAATTATTAATTGTATATTTACTGATTAATTTGCATGCATAATGTTTTACAGCAGGAAAAATAACCAGGCTCTGCTCTCAATTTGGATCATTATGTTAAGAGAAATAAAGAATTGGAGACCAAAGGTGTAAACAGAAAAAGTAACTGTGGACTGTTACACATTCAGGGCCTCTAAATCAGATGTTACCAATCTAATTTGGCTTACCTTCCCCCATTGCACTAGAGGCGAGATTTCTTCTCCAATTACACACTCCCATCATTCAATAACTCACTGAGGTGGTGTTCCTCATTTGGAGAAACACTGATCTGAACTATCATACATGAGGGGTAAGTTACCCAAGAGATAAGGATTAGAAAGAGGAGATAAGAAAAATCAGAGGGGAAATTGTGCTATCTTCAGAGATTATCAGAAGCCAGCACTTTTACACCAATGTTTCTCTTGTTCTTCCTCTGTCCTGTTTTTTCTTACAGCCATTTCCATGGACCCGAGCTAAAGGGACTTCTATATTACATTAATTTTATTACAAACTAATAAAAATTTTAAAAGTTTATAAATTAAAAGAATCTAAGATAATTTTAATTTTGTTTCTTGGGCTACACATTTGTGCCTAGGGCAGTGTTCAGAAGCCAAACATGGTGTTAGAATTGAAATGAGTTCAGCCTTGTGTAAGGCAAGCAACTTACCCCCCGTACTACCTCTTTGGCCCTTAAATTCAATATTACAAAAATGAACTAAAACCAAAATTATAGAGAAACAAAGTAACAAACAGAAATCCTTAGATATCAGTACCTATTTTTAGAGGTAATGAGTGTTAATGTTTTCTTCGTTTTATTTAATCATTAAAAAACTTGATCATATCATAACACGTTGATGATTAATCTTATGTGTCAACTGATAGGGTTATAGATATCCTCCAGATATTTTGCTAAACATTACTCTAGTTGTGTATGTGAAGGTATTTATAGATGATAATTCACATTGAAGTAGATAAAATGAGCAATAGAAATTGTCTTCCCTAATGAAAGTGGGCCTCATAAAATCATTTGAAAACCTGATTGGAAGAAAGAGGCTGGACTTCTTTCAAGTAAGAGGAAACTCAGCTTCTGCCTTAGTGTATGGTTCAGCATATCAGCTTCTGAATGACTTTGTGTCTTAACAAAAACAACAGCTCTTCTTGGGTATTAAGTTTTCCAGTTTCATGATTGGAATAAACATCAGTGGTGATCTGGGTTCCAAGATTATGCTGCAGATCTTGGACCTTCAGTATCCATAATAATATGACCAATTTATTTATAATAAGCCTCCCTCTTTCTCTCCTTCCCTCTTTTTCTTTCAATCTCTCCCTCTTGTGTGTATTGTTTAGTCTGTCCTGTTTTGTCTATTTGTCTAGAGAACACTGATATATGTATATTATACCATATATCATGTACACAGACATATATACCACTATAACTAATTTTTGTCAAATGAAATATATCTTAGGGATGTTTTAAAGCAATTTAGACTGAGCATTGTTTGCAAAAATGGTGTGGTACTGTACATTAGCTACATGATCATATTCAACTAGTTGGTGGAGAACTGTTATTAACAATTTTTAAATAATTAGTAACTCTACCTTGGAGTACCAAACTGTGCAAATATGTCTTTAGTATCTAGTGTATATATGTTTATATTGTCTATTAAAGGAGTTTCAGAATCAAGTGATATGTACATTTAAAATTATTATTAATATTGTTAAATTATAAAGGTAATACAATTTTCACCAATAGAGTATGAGAATACTTATTACTCCATGGCTTTTAATGACATTTCAAAGTCAATTTTAAGATTTTTTGCCAGTAAAATGGGTGAAACATCACACCACAATGTCACCAACTTGTTCACCACAAAAGATATATCAATTTAATTTCACTTTATTCAAATGACTTTATATATTTACTTAGTGTTTTTTCCATACTCAGCAATGCCTACATATTACTCCTGGCTCTGCATGCAGAAATTATTTCTGGTGATGTTTCAAGGACCATATGGGATGCTAGGGATGCAAAATGGGTCTGTCTTGTGCAAGGCAAGTGCCCTACCTGCTGTGACATATCTCCAAATCCCCAAATGATTTTACATATCTGAAGCCATATAAAAATTTTCTTGAGAAAATTTTAATTTGAATTTACTTAAGATTAAGGTTATGGTTATAGCTAGGCACCATGAACCTATGGCATTCCTCTGGTTCACTAGCTAAGTCCCATTAAGCTTTTCATTAATTTATTTTCAAGAGCCTTTTCAAGGAATTAAAATTCTTGCCCAAATTTTGCCCTCCCCAACACATACCATTCATATTATCAATGTTTAAGAAATAAATTTAACATGACTTCAAAAACAAAATCCAGAAAAGTAAATATTACTAAATAAGATTGTTCATTCAAAAATAGTTGCCTTAGATTAAAAAATCCTGAAAGATTAAAACTATACACTATACTTTCAAATAGCAGTTTACCAAAATGTTCAATAGTCATGCTCATATCTTTCATTATAGCCCTTTGGAGAAATATGGTTAAGGTATTCTGATTAACTAAAATATTGAAGATTATTTCGAAAGGTATTGATCAATAACTACTTAATATGTTTCCTAGTTCTAATGAAACAGAACCAAGTAGAAAGGACTCAGTGCATTTAGTAAGTTGTAAAAGAGCATGACTATGTCAACGAAACTATTTCTCTGACACTGAGAAAATATCATGACTGCAATAACATGGTTGTATTGTGAACGTCACCATGAATAAGCTACTGATAAATCACACACGACAGTCCCACAACAAATCAATGATAACAAGCTACACTTTCAAACAGAAGGATTGAATTGAAGAAGAGTCATTAAATGTAGGCCCCTTGAAGATCAACACTGGAGGCATTGATAGTAACTTGAAAGAAAAAAAGCAGGATATGCTGGCCCTTTTGCTTTAGGCTGACAACATATGTCAGTGAGTAAGGAAATGGAAGAAGTCAGTACTCTCCCATCTGTACTGGAAATGTTTACAACTGCCTTATCCTACATAGCCTGTAACTTATCCAACCTGTTCTATCAAAATCTCTCTTGCATCTCTTCCATCTGTCTAGTTTTTTTACCCCACTCGAATTAATAGTTTGACTCAACTCAAAATTAATAGTTATATTTGAAACACCCATGACACCCTCGATACTACTTTAAGGAGCCAGGTATCCATAGCCTCCTTTCTTAAAGATAGGATATTGGAATGATCATTCAGTTTCCCAGACAGATGATTTTACTTCCCAGAAGTGGAGGGAAAGTGCAGTATCTCTATAGTGATGTAAGAGAGATCTCTAAGATCTCTAAGTATGCAAGAGAGTTTCCTAGGTAAACAGTTTACAGCACAGTAACTCAGTGTCTGATTATAAAGTTGATCTTCTTGATGGAATACATCAGTGACTTCAGTTATCAGAGAGCATGCTATGAACTAAATTCACTGAAGAAAATACTTGGAGAAACATTTTCTATAGCATTTTGAATTCTGTTAAGGCTGCTTCAATTAGTGCTAACATTTCAGCTGATCAACAAATAAGCATTTATACATTCCTTAGGAGGAAATCACTGTTAGGTAAAACAGAGAGATGCAACATATCTGATGTAGTTTCTGTAATGAAATACTGCCTACATAGGGGGAAAGATGTATGTAAATTATAGTTTCGTGGATTTTTGAGGGTTTGGCATGGGAACGAATAAAATAGGTGGAGGGAAGATGCATTCAGCTAAGTTTAGAATGTTAATTCTTTTGGTCTCAAGCCTTGTAAGGCATACAAGGAGTAGATGTAATGTACTCTCAAAAAAAATAAACATTAATGAGCAAAAACACAAGTTAGAAGGTTCATTCTGAGTTTACATTTAGGAAACATTTTAAGTTTATTTAAATAAAACTAATGATCAGACTAATAATATAGTTGGTTAATAGTTATAAAATGATTTTGGTTTGAATTTTTAAATGGTTGACAGAAATTGCTTTAAAATGTTTTGAATGCATTTTTATTGCCTTTTTATCCAATTAGTGTTGAAACCTCCATTGGGATGAGGATTTTTCTGAGAGTTTACTGGCATACCTTCAGCTTCAAGAATGAGCATGGCTCATGGTTTAATAACCATCTGTTGAATGATTTCGTGTTATAATATTTGAAAAAACTGTTCAAATTATAACAAGCTATTGGACATATTATCAATAAATAATATCATATAGATTAATTAATGCTACTTTTATAACTGGCTTGGGATTTGGAAAGGCACAAACACATCTCTCCTAAGTTATCTCACACCGCTTCTACTACCAGTTCCATGAAGCCTCTGTTGGATTTCAGGCGATTTTATTGCTTTTGTGAACACTGAATACATAGGCTGAAAGTAGATCTTTTTGAAGAGACTTGGAGAATAAAGATAACACTTAACGTGAATCTTAATGCCCTAATATTCTTGGCATAGAAAGGCTATGAAGTAGGTATAAAACTATTGTACCATTTGTTAATTCATTCTAGATGGGAAAGGTAGCATTAAGAGTTGTTGAAAGTGAACTTTCTTTTTTCTAAGATTGTCTAATCATCAACAGGCATTAAAGGATTACCTATAAATCCTAACAAATAATTTTAACTACAAAGGTAAGCTTTTGGTCAACTGGCATGTTGTAACAATCTGCACACCTTTGGTTCACTCTTCGCCAGTTGGTAGCATTGCCACCCCCTGCCACGATGAGGTGGTGAACCATCGAGGGGATTCCATCCTGAATTCCGACTGGATTCCACAGGATGTCAAAAGAACGCCGGGCCGCCCACCTAAAAATGGTCGGAATTCTTCATCAAACCATAAACGAATGGTTTGAATCTCTTTGTGTTCCTGGAGTGAGCAGACACCATTGCGCTACACTAGCACACGACAGGGATGAATAGAGATGTTACTGGCGCCCACTTGAGCAAATCTATGAGCAATGGGATGACAAGTGATGCAAGTAATACAGAGGTAACTTTGATCAGGCAGTGTCCCTGGGCACTCTTCACACTTAATAATGAATAATTTAGGGGCCTAAAAGTAAATGAATCACAGGATAAAATATTTTGGCATAGATATCGAAAGAATATTATGTTTTCAGGGATAGTCAGCCTTCAAAGATCACTTTATGCCTTTTGATTTATATATTTATTCTTCTATTAGATGGATGTGAATTCTGTTTAATTAAAAATATTTTGGGGACCAGAGAGATAGTATAGTTGGTAAGGTGCCTTGCACTTGGCCAACCTGGGTTCTATTCCCCACACCCTAAGCACCACTAGGAGTGATTCCTTAGTGCACTGAAAGAAATAACTCCTGTGCATCATTGGTTGCAGCTCAGAAAACAAAAAAAAATGTTTTACTTAATCACTATGATTTATAAAGTTTTATACCATATTTCTACCGCTAATCCCACTATCACATGACTGCTTCCCTCCACCTCAGTGACTCGAGATTTCCTTCCAACCCCTGTCAAGTATATTTTTTGGCTTAATTGTTGTAGTTTGGATCACCATGTTTTCTGCTGTTTTTTTTGATCTAGTTGCTTAGCTATGTATAGATAACTTTCCTCCACATCAAAGCCGTAGTCAATATTTTACCATCTTTGATACATTATAATTCTCTGAGCCAATGCTAAGTAAGAACATATGGTATTTGGTATCTGTTCTTGTCTTTATGACGTAGTTCATTTATCAAGAGATTCTTCATCATTTCTTATGGATACATAGATCCATAAGGGCTGGAGCGATAGCACAGCGGGTAGGGCGTTCGCCTTACAAGCAGCCAACATGGCCGACCCGAGTTCGATTCCTCCGCCCCTCTCGGAGAGCCCGGCAAGCTACCGAGAGTATTCGATATGCCAGACACAGTAACAACAAAGTCTCCAATGGAGACGTTACTGGGCCCGCTCGAGCAAATCGACAATCAACGGGAGGGCTTTTACCCTTTTACCTTTTACATAGTATTCCATTGCGTGTATATACCATAACTACATTCTCCACTCTTCAGTTGTTGTACAATTGTGATAATTTCATCTGCTGGTTATTGAGATACATTCTGTAATAAAAATAGAGGTGTATATGTTTTTTAAATGAATTTTTGTGTTTTGAGGATGTAGATACTAAGCAATGACAGGATTAAGCATATGAGGCTCTTTTAGTTTCTGTCAAAGTCTTCGTAATTTTTTCCATTAGGAGCAGAAACAGACAACATTCCCAGAGCAGTGATGAGAGTTCCTTTTTCATTATATCCCTATCAGCACAGGTTTTGCTTGTCCTTTTTCATATATGCCGTTCTCACTGGTATAATATGATTATCTCATTGTAATCGTAATCTTTATATCTCTGATAATAGCACTGTAGCACTGTCCACCTGTTGTTCATTGATTTGCTCGAGTAGGAACCAGCAACATCTCTATTGTGAGACTTGTTACTGTTTTTGGCATACTGAATATACCACAGGGAGCTTGCCAGGCTCTTCCATGTGGGTAGGATACTCTTGGTAGCTTGTCGGGCTCTCCAAGAGGAACGGAGGAATCGAATCTGGGTCGGCCATGTGCAAGGCAAACCCCTACCCACTGTGCTATCGCTCCAGCCCATCTCTGAAAATAACTGACAATAAACATTTCCGTATGCCTTCTGGACATCCATCAATCCTCTTCTGGGAGTGTGTATTCACTTCCTCTCCCCATTTTTGGTGATTATTGAATATATTGGTGTTATTTTATGAGTGTTTTGTATTTCTTAGATATTAAACCTTCATCTAATGTATTGTGTGCATATATTTTCTCCCATTCAGTAGTGTCTATTGATTTTATCTTACATTTATTTTGCAATGCAAAGACTTTTTAATTTGATGTAGTCCTGTCTTTTCATGTGTTTCTGTTTTCTTTGCCAATGGAGTCATATAATTGAAACCACCTTTGAGGTCCATATCCTGCCTATATGTTTCTCAATGTACTTTATTGAATCTGCTCTAGTTTTTTCATCCACTTTGAGTTGACTTTTGTATAAGGTGAAAGATATTGATTCAATGTCATTTTTTAAAGTGCAGCTATCCAGTTTTCCCAAACACATTTATTGAAGATGCTATAGTTGCTCCATATCACAGACAATATTTACTTGCAGTTAGCTATCCATAATATGTGTTTTTGATTACTGTAGTTTTATAGTATAGTCAAGAAACACAAAGCATCCATTTTTTTTATTTTTAACAAGGCTTTGCTTTTCTGGGTGTTTCATAATCCCATACAGATTTTATCAGTGTCTGTTCTAAGTCCTTAAAAATGCCATTGCTGCTGTTAGAAAAGATGAAGTTATGAAATTTACATACAAGTGGTACTTCATGGAAAGTATCATGCTAAGCAAAATGAGTCAGAAAGAGAGGAACAGAGATAGAAATATTACATTCATCTGGAGAACATAAAATAACAAAATAGGAGGAGACTAACACCCAACAATAGTCGAGAAGTACCAGGAGGTTTACTCCATAGCTTGGAAGCCAGCCACACATGCTAGGGGAAAAGGTACCTCAGATAGAGAAGGGAGCACCAAATAAATGGTGTTGGGAGGATTGTTCCAGGATGGGAGATGCATGCTGAAAGTAGACTATAGACCAAACATGATTGCCACTCAATGCCTCTTTTGCAAATCACAGCACCCAAAAAGAGAGAGAGAACAAAAGGGAATGCACTGCCACAGAGGCAGGGTGGGATGGGGGGGATGGTGGGTGGGTGGGATACTGGGATCAGGGATCAGTGGTGGTGGAAAATGGGTACTGGTGGAGGGATGAGTACTCGATCATTATATAACTGAAACCCAAACACAAAAATTTGTAAGTATACAACTGTACCTCATGGTGTCACACTAATAAAAATTAAAATAAAAACAGGAAAAGGAAAAAAATGCCATTGCTATTTTGGTTGGGATTTGCATTGAAGCTACATAATAGTTTAGGTAGAATACAAGTTTTGACAATATTGATTGCTCCGTTCCATGAATGTAGAATTTTTTTCATTTTTAATGTTACTTTTCTATTGTTTTTTTTTTAATTTTTTCCCTTTATTTTATTTTTTTACAGTTGTAGATTTACAATTTTTTGTGCTTGGGTTTCAATTATACAATGATCAGATAGCCATCCCTCCACCAGTGCCCATTTTCCACCACCATGGATAATATCCCTCCCACCCCCATCCCCCCATCCCACCCTGCATCTGTGGCAGGGCAATCCCCTGTGTTCTCTCTCTCCTTTTGGGTGTTGTGGTCTGCAAAAGAGGCATTGAGTGGCAAACATGTTCAGTCCTAGTCTACTTTTGACATGCATCTCCCCTCCTGGGAGGATCCTCCAAACATCCTTTATTTGGTGCTCCCTTCACTATCTGAACTGCCCTTTCCTCTAGGATACCTGGCTGGCCTCTAAGTTATGGAGTAATCCTCCTGGTGCTGATCTCAGCTATTCTTGGGTATTAATCTCATACTTTGTTACTTTATATCCCCCAGATGAATGCAATCTTTCTATGTCTATCCCTCTCTTTCTGACTCATTTCGCTTAGCATGATACTTTCCATGTTGTACCATTTGTATGTAAATTTCATGACTTCATCTTTTCTAACAGCTACATAGTACTCCATTGTGTAGATGTACCAAAGTTTCTTTAACCAGTCATCTGTTCGTGAGCATTCAGGTTTCTTCCAGTTTCTGGCTATTGTAAAGAGTGCTGCAATGCACAAACAAGTGCAGATGTCACTTCGACTATACATTTTTGCCTCTCTGGGATATATTCCCAGGAGTGGTATTGCTGGGTCAAATGGGAGCTCAATTTCTAATTTTTTGAGAATCGTCCATACTGTTTTCCAGAAGGGCTGAACCAGTGGACATTCCCACCAACAGTGAAGGAGTGTCCCTTTCTCGCCACATCCACGCCAGCATCGGCTGCTTTCGTTCTTTTGAATGTGGGCCAGTCTCTGAGGTGTGAGATGGTATCTCATTGTGGTTTTGATCTGCATCTCCCTGATGATTAATGATGTAGAGCATTTTCTCATGTGCTTTTTTGCCATTCGGATTTCTTCTTTGAGAAAGTTTCTGTTCATTTCATTGCCCCATTTTTGGATGGGGTTGGATGTTTTCTTCTTGTGGAGTTTAACTAGTATTTTGTGTATCCTGGATATCAACCCCTTGTCAGATGTGTATTTGGTGAATATCCTTTCCCATTCTGTAGACTGTCTTTGTATTTTGGTCACTGTTTCTTTGGAGGTGCAGAAGCTTCTTAGTTTAAGATAGTCCCATTTATCTATCTCTGTTTTCACTTGCTCGGCCAGTGGCGTGGCATCTTTGAAGATACCATTAGCTTCAATGTCATGGAGGGTTTTGCCAACTTTATCTTCAATGTACCTTATGGTTTCTGGTCTGATGTTGAGGTCTTTAATCCATTTTGATCTTACTTTTGTACATGGTGTTAGGCAGAGTTCTGAGCCTATTTTTTTTGCATGTAGCCGTCCAGTGATGCCAACACAATTTAGTAAAGAGGCTTTCCTTACTCCACTTCACATTACTTGCACCTTTATCAAAGATTAGATGATCATATGATTGAGGGGAGATGTCAGTGTATTCAACCCTGTTCCATTGGTCTGCAGTTCTGCCTTTGTTCCAGTACCATGCTGTTTTAATTATTACTGCTTTGTAGTACAGTTTGAAGTTCGGGAGGTTGATTCCTCCCATTTTCTTTTTCCCAAGAATTGCTTTAGCTATTCGTGGGGGCTTATTGTTCCATATAAATTTCAGGAGTGTTTGCTCCATTTCTTTGAAGAATGTCATGGGTATCCTTATAGGGATTGCATTGAATTTATACAATGCTTTCGGTAGTATTGCCATTTTGACAATGTTAAGTCTTCCGACCCATGAGCAGGGGATATCTTTCCATTTCCTCATGTCCTCTTTTATTTCCTGAAGTAACATTTTGTAGTTTTCTTCGTAAAGGTCCTTTACTTCCTTAGTTAAGCTGATTCCTAGGTACTTGATTTTCTGGGGCACAATTGTGAACGGGATTTTTTTTTCATGTTGCTTTCTTCTCTCTCACTGTTTGCGTATAGGAAAGCCATGGACTTTTGGGTATTGATTTTATAACCTGCAAATTTACTGTAGGAGTCTATTGTTTCTAGGAGTTTTTTGGTGGAGGTTATTGGGTTCTCTAAGTAGAGTATCATATCATCTGCGAATAGTGAGAGCTTGATTTCTTCCTTTCCTACCTGAATGCCCTTAATATCTTTTCCCTGCCTAATCCCTATTGCAAGTACTTCCAGTACTATATTGAACAGCAGTGGAGAGAGTGGGCATCCCTGTCTCGTCCCTGATCTTAGAGGGAAGGCTCTCAGTTTTTCCCCATTGAGGATGATGCTTGCTGTAGGCTCGTGGTAGATGGCTTTAATTATGTTGAGGAAGGTCCCCTCTATACCCATTTTGGCTAGGGTTTTCGTCATAAAGAGGTGCTGGATCTTATCAAATGCTTTCTCTGCATCTATTGATATGATCATATGCTTTTTATCTTTTCTTTTGTTAATATGGTGGATTATGTTGATTGATTTCCGAATGTTAAACCATCCTTGCATCCCTGGGATGAATCCTACTTGGTCATGGTGTATGATCCTTTTGATGAGTAGTTGGATTCTATTTGCTAGTAGTTTGTTGAGGATCTTTGCATCTGTGTTCATCAGGGATATCGGCCTGTAATTCTCTTTCTTTGTGGTATCTCTGTCTGCTTTTGGTATCAGTGTGATATTTGCTTCGTAGAAACTGTTCGGAAGTGTTTTTGATATTTCAATTTCGTGGAAAAGCTTAAAGAGCATCGGGAGTAAGTCCTCTTTAAAGATTTGGAAGAATTCACTAGTGAATCCATCCGGGCCAGGACTTTTGTGCTTGGGGAGACTTTTTATTACCATTTCAATTTCCTTGATGGTGATAGGTCTGTTCAGGTATTCCAGGTCTTCTTGGTTCAGCCTTGGGTGTCTGTAGGAGTCTAGGAATTTATCCATTTCCTCGAAGTTTTCATGTTCCGTGGCATAAAGCTTCTCAAAGTACTCCCTGAGGATCCTCTGAATTTCTGTGGTTTCTGTTGTAATGACCCCCTTTTCATTTCTGATTCGGTTTATTAGGGTTTTCTCTCTCCCTTTCTTTGTGAGTTTTGCTAGAGGCTTATCGATCTTGTTAATTTTCTCAAACAACCAGCTTTTGGTTTCATTGATCTTTCGGATTGTTTTTTGGGTTTCCATCTCGTTAATCTCTGCTCTGAGTTTTATTATTTCCTTTCTCCTGTTCGGGTTGTGCTCCTTTTTTTGGTCCTTCTCCAAGCTCTTAAGCTGTGAGGTTAGGTTACTTATGTGTGCTCGCTCCTCCTTCCTGAGGAATGCTTGTAGAGCTATAAACTTTCCTCTTAACACAGCCTTTGCTGTGTCCCATGAGTTTTGGTAACTCGTGTTCTCATTTTCATTCGTTTCTAGGAATCTTTTGATTTCCTCTTTGATTTCCCGTCTAATCCACTCGTTGTTCAATAGTGCACTGTTTAATTTCCAGGTGTTTGATTTAGTTTTCTGTTTTTGTGTGTGATTTACTTCTAATTTCAGCGCATTATGGTCTGAGAAGATTGTTGATACAATCTCTACCTACTTAATTTTATGGAGGCATGTTTTGTGGCTCAGCATGTGGTCTATCTTGGAGAATGTTCCATGTACACTTGAGAAGAATGTGTATTCAGCTTTTTGTGGATGAAGTGTCCTGTATATATCTACTAAGTCCCTTTCTTCCATTGTTTCCCTCATATGAAGTATGTCCTTGCTAAGCTTGAGTCTGGTTGATCTATCAAGAGGTGACAAAGCAGTGTTGAAGTCTCCCACTAGTATTGTGTTGCTATTGATGTCTTTTTCCAAATCTATGAGTAGTTGTTTTAAGTACTTTGCTGGTCTCTCATTAGGTGCATATACATTTATTATTGTAAGTTCTTCCTGTTGTACAGATCCTTTGATCAATAAGAAATGGCCTTCACTGTCTCTTATGACCTTCCTCACTCTGAAATCGATGTGGTCTGATATAAGTATAGCTACCCCAGCTTTTTTATGGGAGCTGTTTGCCTGTAGGATTGTTTTCCAGCCTTTGACTCTGAGTCTGTGTTTGCTTTGACTATTGAGATGCGTTTCTTGCAGGCAGCAGAATGTTGGGTTCAATTTTCTAATCCATCCTGCCACTCTATGTCTTTTAATTGGTGGGTTTAGCCCATTGACATTGAGAGATTATTGTTATGGGATTTTGTCCCATTGTTCTGTTAAAATTTGGTGTATTTGAAGGGCCTTTCTTGCCTTAAAGTAGCCCATTTAGTTGTTCTTGTAACCATGGTTTTGAGTCTATGAAGTTCCTGAGCTGTTGTTTGTCTGTGAAACTGTGTGTTGTTCCTTCTATTATGAATGAGAGTCTTGCTGGGAAAAGTATTTTTGGGGAGGCATTTATTTCATTGAGTTTTTTCACTATGTCCCACCACTGTTTTCGGGCCATGAGGGTTTCATCAGAAAAATCAGCTGTGAATTTTTAGGATGCTCCTTTGTAAGAGATTTCTTTCTTCGATCTTGCTGCTTTCAGAATTTTGTCTCTGTCTAAGGTTTTGGTCATTTTGATCAGAATGTGTCTTGAGGTATTTTTATTCGGATTTCTTCTAGCTGGTACCCTTCGGGCCTCCTGAATGTGGTCACAAGTTTTCTTCAGCGCTGGAAACGTTGTAGCAATGATGTCTTTGACAGTTTCTTCTTCATCAAGGTTTTCTTCCTGTCCCTCTGGGACTCCAATAATTCTTATGTTACCCCTCTTGGCTTCATCCCGATCTTCTCTTGCAATCAGTTCCCGAATTGTGAGTCTCTTTTCCATTTTCTGCTCTTTTCTGGAGAGTCTCTGAACTTCATCTTCGAGCTCACTGATTCTGTTCTCAGCAGAATTTACTGTTACTCTGCTGCTGAGGCCTTCCACTGAGCTTTTCAATTCGCCTACGAGATTTTTCAGGTCTGACATTTCTGATTGCATTTTCCTCATTTCTGCCTCCAGATCCTTTTGTCTTCTATTGGCATTGCTTTCCATTGTTTCTTTTAATTCCCTAAGCATCCTAAGTAGCTCCCTTCTGAATTCCTTGTCAGAGAGGTTGTCTAACACTACAGTACTGTTGGTGTCATCTGGGCTAGACTCTTCAATATGAAAGTTTGGTGGGCTTTTGCGTTGCTTTACCATTGTGAGGTAAAGGTAAAGGCCCTCCCGTTGATCGTCGATTTGCTCGAGCGGGCCCAGTAACGTCTCCATTGGAGACTTTGTTGTTACTGTGTCTGGCATATCGAATACTCTCGGTAGCTTGCCGGGCTCTCCGAGAGGGGCGGAGGATTCGAACTCGGGTCGGCCATGTTGGCCGCTTGTAAGGCGACCGCCCTACCCGCTGTGCTATCGCTCCAGCCCTTTCGGAGAGCCCGGCAAGCTACCGAGAGTATTCGATATGCCAGACACAGTAACAACAAAGTCTCCAATGGAGACGTTACTGGGCCCGCTCGAGCAAATCGACGATCAACGGGAGGGCCTTTACCTTTACCTTTACCTTTACCATTGTGAGAGGTGTGGTTTAGTCCTTCACGTTCACTGTTACTATTCTGCTTGATATGCAGTGTGAGTTAAGATAGGCTTATGAGTTATTGGCTACTGTATTTCTAGTGGCTTATCTAAAATAGAGAAGTTTCCACCTAAGAAGGTAGCTTATGGTTCCTATGGCATACGTAGTGGGAAAATATTTCGCGGCCGCATCAGCGGCTGTGGCTCCGGAAAGAGTCCCTGGCACTGGGCGAGGAGTTGGGAACGTCTCCTGTTTGGAATTGGAGCCGTTCAGCTTTGTTGTCCAGAGCTGGGCCTCTGTGCCCATCCCACACAGCTCAGGGGTTGAAAACCGGCTTTCTAGGGGCTGGATCTAGCTGCGCATGCCCAGAGAGGGTCCCAGGCCCTTGGGGACGGGCTGTGCCTGTTTGGAATTGGAGCCGTTCAGCTTTGTTGCCCAGAGCTGGGCCTCTGTACTTTTTATTGTTTTTTAATTTCAATTTTTAAATTATTTTTGTTTAATTAAAAATGAATTCTTAATATATTTTTTGTTTCATCTTTGCGCAGGTGTCATGCTAACCTCTGTATAGTTTCAATTTTTGTATATGTGTTGCCAAAAGGAGAACTTCTATTTCTTTTCAAAGTGACCTGTAGTTATTCAAGGAAAACTCTGCCTTCATTTTAAAATTGATTTCTAGATACTTGTTGTTTATGGACACTAATTTGGATTAACTGATGTCTCTCTTTAAAAAAACTCTTTTATTGACGTTTTGGGATTTGCAACGTTCTTTACAACTGATGGCAGAGACCAAAATCAACATTCTTATCAAGGTGCTTTCCATCTTCAATGCTGGTAACCTCTTAAATTCTTGGAGCTGTGAGAGTTTACATGATTTTTAAATACTTTTTACTACAAAATAATCTCCTCTTAGGAGGAGACAGGTTTTTGGCAGGCAACCTGAATGAAAGTTAAACTATACTAGATGAGAAATTAGTGGAGCTGGTGTCTAATCTGGTTTCATAATTCAGTTTTTGAAATGAAGTCTTTATAACCCAAACAAGTCACTTGATTCTCTTTTTTAACAAAGAAATTCTTAATTTTAATATTTTATTTTCTTCTTTGCAGTTGTTCCATAAAGGCATTGCTTGGGTATGTGACTCGGTGGTAGAGTGTCTGAATAATAATAGGCCATGAGTTCTAATCACAAATTCTACTCCTGACATCAGCCCATATGATTGTATGATCCCAAAAGCACTGTCTTTGTGATTTCTGGTGCTACGACAAATGTATGATCGCTGGTTTATCACAAATAAGTGTGTATTCTCTCTAGACTTTACAAATAACTTGTCTACGGCCATACCACCCTGAACGCCCCCGATCTCGTCTGATCTCGGAAGCTAAGCAGGGTCGGGCCTGGTTAGTACTTGGATGGGAGACTTTACAAATAACAACAACAAATGGAACAGAGAAAAGGTATTAGTGATACATTTGCTATATGTATATACATATGCATATATACACACACATATGCTTGCTTTATATGTATATATATATACACAGACACATGTGTATATATATGCACATATATACACACATATACAGGATTTTTTTATTGTCAGTTTCTCGAATTCAATATGCATACATATCATCTGGTGGTTTATTAAATGCCTTATGTTTCTAATTCAGTCAATTTGAGTTGAGGCATGAGCTTCTGATTTGTTTTAGAAGTTCCAAGATGATTGATTTCCTTGCTGAACTTTGAGTAGCTAGGAGCCAGGATATCTGTGGTTTCTAACTAGGTATAATATTACCTTCCTTTCCAGGCAGGTTTTCCAATTAAATATACATTTCTATACGTAGCAATCCAGTTTCCATGGAACATTGGCCATATTTTTAATTGTCACAAGGTAGGGCAGGAGTGCTACAGGCACCTAGTAGGAAGAGACGATGATGCTGGATTCTACAGATCTCCACAAAACTCAGAATAGTCTCCCTCTCCAAGCAAAGAATATGGCCCCGGATTTAAATGACCTAAATATTGAGATATAGTGGACTAGATATAACTTAATAATATTTTCTAATATTTGAATCTTTGTAAATGATTCTAACATATATTTATAGCAGTTATATTTTTTAAATTTTATTAGTGAAATACTAAGAGGTATAGTTGTAGACTTAAAAATTTTTGTGCTTGGGTTTCAATTATACAATGATCAAGTACCCATCCCTCCACCAGTGCCTATTTTCCACCACCACTGATCCTAGTATCCCTCCCCCCCATGCCCCCCACCCCACCCTGCCTCTGTGGCAGGGCATTCCCTTTTGTTCTCTCTCTCTCTTTTTGAGTGCTTTGGTTTGCATTGAGTGGCAATCATGTTCGGTCTATAGTCTACTTTCAGCATATATCTCCCATCCTGGGAGAATCCTCCCAACACCCTTTACTTGATGCTCCCTTTTCTATCTGAGCTGCCTTTTCCCCTAGCATGTGCGGCTGGCCTCCAGGAAATGGAGTGAACCTCCTGGTACTTATCTCAGCTATTCTTGGGTGTTAGTCTCCCAATTTGTTACATTAATATTCCCCAGATGAATGCAGTCTTTCTATGTCTGTCCCTCTCTTTCTGACTCATTTCGCTTAGCATGATACTTTCTATGTAGTACTACTTGTATGTAAACTTCATGACTTCATCTTTTCTAACAGCTACATAGTACCCATTGTTAGATGTACCAAAGTTTCTTTAACCAGTCATCTGTTCTTGGGCACTCAGATTTTTTTCAGGTTTTGGCCATTGTGAACATTGCAGCAATGAACATAGAAGTGCAGATGTCATTTCGACTGTACTTTTTGCCTATCCGGGATATATTTCCAGGAGTGGTATTGCTGGGTCAAATGGGAGCTCAATTTCTAGTTTTTGGAGAATCGTCCATACTGTTTTCCAAAAGGGCTGAACCAGTCGGCATTCCCACCAGCAGTAAAGGAGGGTCGCTTTCTTGCCACATCCGTGCCAACACCGGTTGCTTTTGTTCTTTTGGATGTGGGCCAGTCTCTGTGGTGTGAGATGATATCTAATTGTTGTTTTGTTCTGCAACTCCCTGATGATTAATGACGTAGAGCATTTTTTCATGTGCCTTTTTGCCCTTCATAGTTCTTTGAGAAATTTTTTGTTCATTTCGTTGCCCCATTTTTAAAAAATTTTTATTAGTGGAACACCATGAGATACAGTTGTAGACTTACAAATTTTTGTGCTTGGGTTTCAATTATACAATGTTTGAGTACTCATCCCTCCACCTGTGCCCATTTTTCCACCACCACTGTTCCCAGTATCCCTCCCATCCCCCAACCCCCCCCCATCTCACCCTGCCTCTGTTTGTCGCCCCATTTTTTGATGGGGTTGGATGTTTTCTCATTGTGGAGTTCAAACAGTAATTTGTTTATCCTGGATATCAATCCCTTGTCAGATGTTTATTGAGTAAATATCCTTTCCCATTCTGTAGAATGTCTTTGTATTTTAGTCAGTGTTTCTTTTGAGGTGTAGAAGCTTCTTAGTTTAAGATAGTCCCATTTGTCTCTCTCTGTTTTCACTTGGTTGGCAAGTGGTGTGACATCTTTGAAGATACCCTTAGCTTCAATGTCATGGAGGGTTTTGCCAACTTTGTCTTCAATGTACCTTATGGATTCCGGTCTGATCTTGAGGACTTTAATCCATTTTGACCTTACTTTTGTACATGGTGTTAGGCAGAGATATGAGCCCATTTTTTTTTGCATGTAGCCATCCAGTTTTGCCAGCAAAATTTGTTAAAGAGGATTTCCTTGCTCCACTTCACATTTCTTGCTCCCTTATCAAAGATTGGATGATCATATATTTGGGGGGATATGTCAGTATATTCAACAGTGTTCCATTGATCTGCATCTCTGTGTTTGTTCCAGTACCATGTTGTTTTAATTATTACTGCTTTGTAGTAGAGTTTGAAGTTAGGGAGATTGATTCTTCCCATTTTCTTTTTCCCAAGAATTGCTTTAGCTATTCGTGGGGGATTATTGTTCCATATGATTTTCAGAGCCCGGCAAGCTACTGAGAGTATTTCGCCCACACGGCAGAGCCTGGCAAGCTCCCCGTGACGTATTCGATATGCCAAACACAGTAACAACAAAGTCTCCAATGGAGACGTTACTGGGCCTGCTCGAGCAAATCGACGAACAACGGGAGGGCCTTTACCTTACCTTACCTTATGATTTTCAGAAGTGTTTTCTCCATTTCTTTGAAGAATGTCATGGGTATTCTTATAGGGATTGCATTGAACTTGTATAATGCTTTGTGAATTATTGCCATTTTGACATTTTTAATTCTCCGGATCCAGGACAAGGGGATATCCTTCCATTTTCCCATGTCCACTTTTATTTCCTGAAGTAGCGTTTTGTAGGATTTTTTTTACAGGTCCTTTACTATTTAGGCTGATCCTAGGTACTTGATTTTCTGGGGCACAATTGTGAAAGGGATTGTTTTTTTCATGTCTCTTTCTTCTCTCTCACTATTTGCATATAGGAAAGCCACGGACTTTTGGGCATTGAGGTTATAGCCTGCAACTTTACTATACAAGTCTCTTTTTTTTTAGGAGTTTCTTGGTAGTGGTTATAGGGTTCTCTAAGTATAGTATCATATCATCTGTGAATAGTGAGAGCCTTATTTCTTCCTTTCCTACCTTAATGCCTTTGATATCTTTTTCCTGCCTCAACACTACTACAAGTAATAGTTATAAATTTTGACCTCTGATCAATGATCACTTAACTAGAATATTTCCCATTGAAAACTCCTGATGACAACAGGAACTTTTCTAAAACATATTTCAATATTTTGTTTGCACTTTATTTCTCTGAGAGTAACAAGCATGAGAATAGAAGGAAAATGAGTGTGTAAAGTAATCAGTAATCAATTCAACACACTCTTCAATTCATAGATGGAGAAATCATGGCCCCAAAAGAGTAGGTGTTGGACAGGTTTTGTTCTTTCCGAGAAGGGGGATGACATCCAGAAGTACACATATCTTCCTCCTGCTCTGTGCTCAGGTATCACTTATGGTGGGGCTTCGTGTACTCTATAGAGTGTCAGGGATTGAACTCAGGCCAGCTGCATGGAAGTCAAAATACCTTACTTGCTGTACTGTTTCTCTAGACCTAGCTGTACTTTTTAAAATTTAACTGAGATTCTCTGGTATACCATATTATTAATGATAAATTCTCATACACATAATTGCAACACCATACCTATCATCCGTGTATCCTTCCCTCTTCCAAGGACCCAAAGAGCATCCATCTTAATCTCCCCTCTCAATTTAATTGTGTGGATCAGGTCCTTCATTATGTTGCTTTTGGACCTTTTTTTCTACACTGCCATGTATCTGTAAGTGACACACTTGATTAAATTTTGTACCTATCCCTTTCCTTCTGACTGGCTTCACACAGCATGTCCTCTAGTTTCATCCATGCTGGTGCATATGCATGATTTTGTACTTTCTGAAAGCTGTACAACATTCCATTGTGTGTTTATATACCACAACTTATTGATCCATTTATCTGGAGTTGGGCATTTGGGCTGTATCTTGATGAACATAGGTGTGCATATATCTTTTCAAAATAATGTGTTTGTGTTTTGGAGATAATACCATATTTGAGGCTGTTAGGATTAATTATTTATTTAATGTCAACAGCACTACTGTCACTGTCACTATTTTCCCGTTGTTCATCAATTTGCTCGAGTGGGCCCAGTAACGTCTCAATTATGAGGCTTGGTTGTTACTGTGTTTGGCATATCGAATACGTCACGGGTATCTTGCCAGGCTTTGCCATGCGGGCTCGATACTCTTGATAGCTTGCCGGGCTCTCCAAGAAGGGCAGAGAAATCGAACTCGGGTGGGCCATGTTGGCTGCCTGCAAGGCAAACACCCTACCCGCTGTGCTATCGCTCCAGCTCCAAGAGCACTTAATGCTTCTAAATGCCACATATTATCAAAATAACAGCACCAGGGGATTTATTCTCCTATGACTTGAAGATCACACCATTCCCATCACTTATTTTAATATCCACATAGTAAGAGTGATGTAATTAACTTAAGTTAACTCATTCCCGAACTACACTCTATAATTTGACAGGTTTTGAAAAAATTCACTTTGACTTACAGTAACAATGATAAATATCTAAGATTTGCAACTTCTGGGCTTTGATATAAGTGCTTTACACAAACAACTTATCTTTCCAGTTCATAATTCAGAAGTAAGAAATTGAGGAACAAAATATTATGCCAACTTCTTTCTCTTACATAGTAAGTAGAGGAGTCAGGACACTAGACTGCCAGTTAGGTTTAAGGTACATGATAAATTAGACATCAAAGAAGATAACCTCTCAGATTTTGAATTTTAGTATGGATTGGGAGCTACTTGAGGAAAGAGAGTATGCCTGTTGTCTTTATATCCTTAGAGCGAAACATAATAATTAGCATATAGTTGGAGCATATTATCTATAGGTTGTATGATAAATAAATAAATGTTAAGATTTGGAGCTTTCAGAAAAGAAACCCACAGGCATATGAAATTAATTTCTGCTTATTACCTTTCACCATCTGTAGAAGAACTTTTATAAGACCTGACTCTGTTATCTGAAGATTTAGACCATTTATACCTTAGGAAAATTTTTATGTAAGGAATTTATAGTGAGAACAATCAAGTCTATGAAGAACTAATCTCCTGGCTTAAAAGACAGTCATCAAAGAATGAAATTGGAGGACTATTGTCCTTACCTCCTCTTGGTTTTGATGCCTTCTCCTTATAAGTAAAAGTAAAGTAAAGGCCCTCCTGTTGATCATCGATTTGCTCGAGCGGGCCCAGTAACGTCTCCATTGGAGATTTTGTTGTTACTGTGTTTGTCATATCGAATACGTCACGGGGAGCTTGCCAGGCTCTGCCATGTGGGCGAGATACTCTCAGTAGCTTGCCGGGCTCTCCGAGAGGGACGGAGGAATCAAACTCGGGTCGGCCATGTTGGCTGCATGCAAGGAAAACGCCCTACCGCTGTGCTATCGCTCCAGCTCTCCTTCTCCTTATAACACCTGTAAAATTCAAGGTAAGGGTAAAGATAAAGGCCCTCCCGTTGATGTCGATTTGCTCGAGCGGGCCCAGTAACGTCTCCACTGGAGACTTTGTTGTTGCTGTGTCTGGCATATGTAATACTCTCGGTAGTTTGCCGGGCTCTCCGAGAGGGGCGGAGGAATCGAACTCGGGTCTGCCATGTTGGCCGCGTGTAAGGCGAACGCCCTACCGCTGTGCTATCACTCCAAACATACGCCAATAAGCCTAAATTCAAGACCTGGAATATCTCCTTCTTATGAGAAGTGTGCATTCAAGACTAAGTTTAGATGTTTTGTGATTGTCTTTTTATTACGGCAGGCTTGTCTTATGAAAAGATCATGGGCCTTTTAATTCAAAAGATCTAGAGTCTCATTTTACTTAATCCTTAAGCAGTAATTTCTGCTACTTATTGCCTAAAAATGCTGACTTCTATTAACGGAGTTTTCTTTAACTCCAATTTATTTCCCCTATCATATGGAAGGTAAAGAATTTCATTGTACTATATTAAAGTTGACCATATAAGGTTGAAACTCCAGAAAAAAATACATTCAGGTTTCAAAAAACCCGATTTATATAACAATGGCTAGCTAACTGTTGTAATGCAACCAGAAGAGTAAATTGAAAAAAAAAAAAAAAGAAATTGTGCGAGGCCCAGCCACGGTCCCTGAAAACTGAAGGAAGGCTAAATGTCCAAGTAGAATTCATCCTGAGAACGCAATGATAGTTTAACACATGTAAGTAAATAAACATAATACACCATATCAATAAAAACAAAAATAAAAACATTTGGTCATATCAATAGAAGCAAGAGATAGCATTTTACAAGGTCCAGCAACCATTCATCATAGAAATACCAACAAAATGGGAACTTTCCTCAACATATTCAAAGCCATTTTCCAAGAACCCACAGTTAGCATTATTCTCAGTGGGAAAAGTAAAAAACTTCCCTTTAAGATAAGGAACAAGACTATTTTCCCACTCTTACCGCTTCTATTCAGTATATTACTGAAAGTATTTGCTATAACAATTAAGCAAGAAAAAGATATCAAGCTCATCTACATAGTAAAGGAAGAAGTCAACTCTCACTATTTGTAGATGACATGATATTGTACTTAGAAAACCCTAAGACTCTACAGAAATCTCCTAAAACAGTGGATTTGTATAGCAAAAGGGTAGACTACAAAATCAATATCCTAAAGTCCATGACTTTCTTGTATTCAAATAATGAAATAGAAGAAAGATATATTTAAAAAGCAAACCATTCACGATTGTGCCTCAGAAAATCAAATGCCTCAGAATCAGAATGACTAAAGAGCTGAAATATCTATACAAAGAAAAGTACAAAAAACTGCTTCAAGAAATAAAAGAGAGCATAATGAAATGAAAACATATCCTCTCATCATGGATTAGGAGGAATCATATCATCAAAATTACAATACTTCCAAAAGCATTGTACAAATTCAATGAAGTGTCCCTGTATGGATAGCCAGATAATTTTAATAGAAATAGAACAGCCCTGAAATTTGTATCAAACAATAAGAAACCCCCTCCCCAAATATCTTAGGCAGTCTTTGCGGAAAAAAATTAGACGGGAGGCATCACTCTCCCCAACTTCAAACTGTGTTACAAATCAGTAGTTATTGAAACAACATGATATGTAGCCTTGGATCAATGGAATAGACATGAATATCCTGAGACAGATCCTCATTTGGATAATAATTTCATCTTCGATAAAAGACAAAAAATATGAAGTGTAGCAAGGAAAGCCTCTTCTACAAGTGGTGTTGGGAATCTGGTCAGCTACAAGCAAAAAATAAACTCAGAAGTTATATAGAGGAAAATGTAGCCAAACTCTCCATGACATTGAAGCGAGAGGTACATCAAAGTATGAACACTACTGACCAAACAAGTGGAAGCAAAGATAAACAAATGGGACTACATTAAACTAAGAAGCTTCTGCCCTTCAAAGGAAAAGATGACCATAATAAAAGACAGTCTATATATAGAATGGGAAAATTATTTATCCCTCACTCATCTGATAAGAGGTTAATAGTTTAGATATATAAGACACTGGTAGAATTTTATAAGAAAACATACCACCTTATCAAAAATGGAGAGAAGAGATGAACAGAAATTTCCTCAAAGAAGATGTACATGTGGCCTAAAGGCACATGAAAAATGCTCCAAGTCACTAATTATCAGGGAGATGAAAGTCAAAACCACAACAAAATCTTGTCTCACACCACAGATCCTGGCACACATCAAAAAGAACAACCAGTGCTGTTGTGGATGCAAAGCGAAAGGGACTCTCATTCACTGCTGATAGGAATGCCAATTGGTCCAGCTTTTCTGGAAAACAATATGGACATTCCTCAAAAAACTAGAAATTGAGTTTTCACATGACTCAGAAGTATCTCTCCTGGGAATATACCTTAGCAGTACAAGATCACAATGCAGAAAAGTTATGTGTGCTCCTATGTTCATTGCAACACTATTTACAATAGCCAGAATCTGGAAACAACCCAAGTTCCCCGAGAACTGATGAGTAGGTATGGAAAATATGGTACATCTACACAATGCAACAATGCACAGATGTTAGGAAAAGTGAAGTCATGAAATTTTCTTATTATACATGTATGGAAATGGAGAGTATCATGCTGAGTAAAATAAGTCAGAGGGAGAGGGGCAAATAGAGAATGATTGCACTCATTTGCATGATATATACAGCAACCAAAACATAGTATGTGGATAATACCCGAAGAGAACAGAAAAAGAAGGCCATGAGGACTCTTTCATGGTAGGAAGCAAGCCATCAAGGAAGAGGGAGTGTGTAGTTAGGCAAGAGAAGGGAATACTATAACAATGATAGTTTGACATAATCACTCCAAGCAAAAAGTGAGTGCTGAAAGGAGGTAAAGTGATATTTGAAGCCACAGACTATACAAGGAAAATAAGAGATAGAGAAGGAAATATCTGCCATAAAGAGGGCTGTGCCTGCAGGGCCGGGGGAGGAAGGTAGGAGGGAAACTGTGGACACTGGTCGTGGGAAATGCACACTGGTGAAGGTAGGGATATTGGAATATTTACTGAGACTCAGTCATGAAAAACTTTGTATATATCATGGTGATTAAATACATTTTTCGAATTTAAAAATACTGTTTAACAATAAAAGAATGTGTGAGTCAAAAATAATTTTTGAATCTTTATATTCATTTATATTTCTTAAGGAACATTTTACAGACATGCTGGTATATTGTACAGAAGGATTTTCTAACTCAAAGTAGCCACTGGAATTGCCTTGACAACTGGGAGATATAATAAGAGCAAAGAAGATTATTCATGGTCATGTTGGGTCATTATTATTTCTGAGAGCAGAAAAAGTGTCACGCAACCAGGAATTAGAAGCTTGTTAATATATGAACATATCAAGCCACTACAACCATGATTTCCTCCTCAACATGGTGGTATTTTACTTGGTTCACAGATACTCTTATGGCAAACAGTTGCTGTCAATAACTCTCCCTATTTTTATTGAAGTAAAATTGATATACAACATTATATTAGTTCTAGATGTACAACATAGTTATTTGACATATGTTCATAATGCAAACTTATCACCATAATGGATCTATTCCTATCTTTTTTAGAAATGGTCAAACTTGGATTATGACTATAAGCTCCATGAGTTACATTACATATTGCTGCCATATTTTATACCTGTAATTTTAATACTCCTCTCATTTATCCCTCCCCCAAGAGTCTTCCCTGCTGCAAACCACCATGATATTTTCTATATTTTTATGTTCTGTTTGGTTCCCTTTCTTGACTTTGTTAAAATTTCACATATAAGATTTCACACAGGTTCTTTGTTTTTTCTCCATCTGGCTTATTTCATTCAGCATAATACCTTTCTGTTCCATCCATATTAATGGCAGAATTTAATTATGCATTTTAATGAATAAGTAATCTTTGATTGTATATACATATGTGTATGCATATATCATATCATATTCATGTTTTCTTAATCCTTTATTCCACTATTGGGCACAGGTTGTATCCGTGTTTTAGCTAGTGTGAAAAATGCTACAATGAATATTGAGGTACATATCATTTTGGAAATTAATGTTTTTACTTTCTTAGAATAATTTCAAATAGTATCATTTTGGGATCACATGATAGTTCTGCTCTAAATCTTCAATTTTTTGAAGAACTTTAATATTATTTTCTATATTAGGTGAATACTTATGTTTCCACTAACAGTAAACTAGGATTTGCTTTTCTACACATAGTTACTAATACTTAATTCTGTTCTCTTGTACATTAGCAACTTGATGGCAACTTTGAGATGATTTTCCATTGCAGTTTTAATTTGAACTTATCAGATAATTAGCGATACTGAGGTTGTCTGCTGTCTGAATATTTTCTTCTAGTGGCAAAATAGGTCCTCTGCCTCTAGTTTTTTCTGGACACCAGTTGTGCTCGGAGATTACTCCTGGCTCTGTGCTCAAGGATCAATCCCAGAAGTGCTTGGGTGCTACATTATGTCAGGGCTAAAACTTATGTGTTATGCATGAAAGTTATCCACTTTCTGCTCCAAAATTAGTATGTAAAGGGTATTTTGTTTTGTATTATTTTGTGGGGTCTTTTTTGCCCACACCTCTTTTTAAAAATTTTTATTAGTGAAACACCATGAGGTACATTTGTAGACATACAAGTTTTTGTGCTTGGGTTTCAGTTATACAATGATTGAGTACCCATTCCTCCACCGGTGCTCATTCCCCACCTCCAATGCTCCAACATCTCTCACAACCCCCACCACTCCAGCCCACCCTACCCCTGTGACAGGGCATTCCCTTTTGTTCTCTCTCTCCTTTTGGGTGCTGTGGTTTTCAAAAGAGACATTGAGTGGCTATCATGTTCGGTCTATAGTCTATTTTCAGCATGTATCTGTCATCCAGGGAGGGTCCTCCCAACACCCTTTACTTGGTGCTCCCCTCCCTATCTGAGCAGCCTTCTCCCTCAGCATGTGTGACTGGCTTCCAAGCCATGGAGTGAACCTCCTGGTACTTATCTCGGCTATTCTTGGGTGTTAGTCTCCCAATTTGTTACTTTATATTCCCCAGATGAATGCAGTCTTTCTATGTCTGTCCCTCTCTTTCTGACTCATTTCGCTTAGCATGATACTTTCCATGTAGTACCACTTGTATGTAAATTTCATGACTTCATCTCTTCTAACAGCTGCATAGTACTCCATTGTGTAGATGTACCAAAGTTTCTTTAACCAGTCATCTGTTCTTGGGCACTTGGGTTTTTTTCCAGATTTTGGCTATTGTGAATAGTGCAGCGATGAATATAGAAGCGCAGATGTCATTTCAACTGTAATTTTTTGCCTCGTCGGGATGTATTCCCTGTAGTGCTACTGCTGGGTCAAATGGGAGCTCAATTTCTACTTTTTTGAGAATCGTCCATACTGTTTTCCAAAAGGACTGAACCAGTTGGTATTCCCACCAGCAGGGAAGGAAAGTCCCTTTCTCGCCACATCCACGCCAACACCAGTTGCCTTCGTTCCTTCGGATGTGGGCCAGTCTCTGTGGTGTAAGATGATATCTCATTGTTGTTTTGATCTGCATCTCCCTTATGATTAATGATGTAGAACATTTTCTCATGTGCCTTTTAGCCATTCGGATTTCTTATTTGGGAAAATTTCTGTTTATTTCATCACCCCATTTTTTATGGGGTTAGATGTTTTCTTCTTGTAGAGTTCAACCAGTGCTTTGTATGTCCTTGATATCAACCCTTTATCAGATAGTTATTGGGTAAATATCCCTTCCCATTCTGTAGATTGTCTTTATATTCTTGTTATTGTATCTTTTGAGGTGCAGAATCTTCTTAATTTAAGATAGTCCCATTTGTTTATCTTTGTTTCCACTTGGTTGGTCAGTGGAGTGTCATCTTTGAAGATACCATTAGCCTCAATATCCTGGAGGGTTTTGCCGATGTTGTCTTCAGTGTATCTTAAGGATTTGGGCCTGATGTTGAGATATTTAATCCATTTTGATATGACTTTTATGCATGGTGGTCCACACATCTTTGAACTCCTGGCAGGGCTCAGGGTATCATATGTGGTATCAGGGATTGAAAATGCATTGGTTTTGTTCAAGACAAATGCCTTAGCCACTGTACTCTTTTTATGTAAGTTTAAGTTTCAAAGCTTTCATGTCTGAATTTCAGTCATACAATTATCAAAACGCTTCTCTCTACCAGTGTACATTTTCCACTACCAAAGTTCCCAGTATCCCTCCATCATCCCACCCCTCTCCCTGCCTCTATGGCAGACAATTTTGCTCTTTCTCTCTCTACTTTTGACCTCCCTCATGAGCTGGTGGAGAAGGCAGCTGGGACAGAAAAGGGATCACTATGTCAATTATCACTGGAGGGATCTCTAGGGATGGGTGATGTGTGCTGAAAGTAGAAAAAGGACCAAACGTGATGCTCTCTCAGTATCTCTACTGCAAACCCAAATTAATTTAAAGTAATTTACCATATGTGTGTGTATTTATTTGTATGTTTTCAATTCTGTTTCATTTAGGTATATGTCCAAGTTTTATGTAGCATATAATACTGTTTTAATTAATTTTGCTTTGCAGTATAATTTCAACTCAAGGCACACAAGTCCTTTAACTCAGTTGTTCTTTTATTACAATTTTTTATTATTTGAGATATTTTGTGACCCCATAAAATTATGGAAAAGTTAGGCTTGAGATATAGTACAGAGGTTAAGAAATGTGCTTTGTGTATGGCCAAAATCATTTAATCCTTAGAACTACATGGAACCTGAGCATTGCAACATACAGTCCCGGGTGTCTTTGAACACTGCCAGGAAAGACACTAGATGCTTTCAATCGAAGTTCAATTAGTATATCATCTTTTTTTTAATTGAACTCCTGGGAGGATTCACTGAGGATCACTGGAAGGCGCTCCTATGCCTCCTAAGAACTTCTTGGAATGCATCAACAATTTTAGAATTAGTTTTTCTGGTTCTTTGAAGAACTAAATTTTTAAAAAATATTTTATATTTTTTATTTTTTCCCTTAAATTTTTATTAGTGAAACACCATGATGTACAGTTGTAGACTTACAAAGTTTTGTGCTTGTGTTTCAGTTATACAATGATCAAATACCCATCCCTCCATCCGTGCCCATTCTCCACCACCACCAGTCCCAGTATCCCTCCCACCCCCATCCCACCCTACCTCTGCGGCAGGGCATTCCCTTTGGTTATCTCTCTCTTTTGAGTGCTGTGGTTTGCAAAGAGACATTGAGTGGCAATCTTGTTTGGTCTATAGTCTACTCTCATCACGCATTTCCCATCCTGAGAGGAACCTCCCAACACCGTTTATTTGGTGCTCCCTTCTCTATCTGAGCTGCCTTTTCTCTAGCATGTGCGCCTGTCCTCAAAGCCATGGAGTAATCCTCCTGGTACTTATCTCGGCTATTCTTGGGTGTTAGTCTCCTATTTTGTTACTTTATGTTCCCCAGATGAATGCAATCTTTCTACGTCTGTCCCTTTCTTTCTGATTCATTTTGTTTAGCATGATACTTTCCATGTAGTATCACTTGTATATGAATTTCATGACTTTTTTTGTTTTTGCCACTAAAATTTTGGTAGTGATTACACTGAATCTGTAGATAAATTTGAATGATATACAAAATTTAACAATATTAATTCATCCAATCCATTTTATGGAGTGTCACACCATTTATTTTTTAAAAATTTTTATTAGTGACAAACCATGAGGTACAGTTGTAGACTTACAAATTTTTGTGCTTGGATTTCAATTATACAATAATTAAGTACCCATGCCTCCACCAGTGCTGATTTTCCACCACCATGGATCCTAGTATCCCTCCCACCCCCCCTTCCCCCCATCCCACCCTGCCTCTGTGGCAGGGCATTCCCTTTTGTTCTCTTTCTCATTTTGTGTGCAGTGGTTTGTAAAAGAGGAAATAAGTGGCAATAATGTTCAGTCTAGAGTCTACTTTCAGCATGCTTGTCCCATCCTGGGAGGATCCTCCCAACACCCTTTACTTGGTGCTCTTTGTAGTTTTCTTTGTACAGGTACTTTACTTCCTTAATAAGCTAATTCCTAAGTACTTGATTTTCTGTGGTATAGTTGTGAATCGGATTGTTTTTTTCATGTCACTTTCTTCTCTCTCACTGTTTGCATATAGGAAGCCATGGACTTTTGGGTATTGATTTTATAGCCTGCAACTTTCCTATACAAGTCTCTTTTTTCTAGGAGTTTCTTGGTTGAGGTTATAGGGTTCTCTAAGTATAGTATCATCGCATCTGCAAATAGTGAGAGCTTGATTTCTTCCTTTCCTACCTGAATTCCCTTAATATCTTTTTCTTGCCTAACCACTATTGCAAGTACTTCCAGTACTATATTCAACAGAAGTGGAGAGATTGGGCATCCTTGTCTCATCCGTAATTTTAGGGGGAAGGCTCTCAGTTTTGCCCCATTGAGGATGATACTTGCTGTAGGCTTGTGGTAGATGACTTTAAGTATATTGAGGAAAGTCCCTTCTAGACCCATTTTGCCAAGGGTTTTCGTCATAAACGGGTGCTGGATCTTGTCAAACGCTTTCTCTGCATCTATTGATATGATCATATGTTTTTTATCTTTTCTTTTGTTGATATGATGGATTATGTTGATTAATTTCCGAGTGTTAAACCATCCTTGCATCCCTGGGATGAATTTTACTTGGTCATGGTGTATGATCTTTTTGATGAGTCGTTGGATTCTATTTGCTAATAGTTTGTTGAGGATCTTTGCGTCTGTGTTCATGAGGGATATCTGCCTGTAATTCTCTTTCTTTGTGGTACCTCTGTCGGCTTTTGGTATCTGGGTCATATTTGCTTCGTAGAAACTGTTCGGAAATGTTTTTGATATTTAAATTTTGTGTAAAAGCTTAAAGAGGATTGGGAGTAAGTCTTCTTTAAAGATTTGGAAAATTCACTAGTGAATCCATCTCGGCCAGGACCATTGTGCTTGGGGAGACTTTTTATTACCATTTCAATTTCCTTGATGGTGATAGATCTCTTCAGGTAATCCAGGTCTTCTTGATTCAGCCTTGGGAGTCTATAGGAATCTAGGAATTTATCCATTTCCTTAAGGTTTTCATGGTTCGTGGCATAAAGCTTCTCAAATTACTCCCTGAGGATCCTTTGAATTTCTGTAGTTTCTGTTGTAATGACCCCCTTTTCATTTCTGATTCAGTTTATTAGGGTTTTCTCTCTCCCTTTCTTTGTGAGTTTTGCTAGAGGCTTATCGATCTTGTTAATTTTCTCAAAGAACCAGCTCTTGGTTTCATTGATCTTTTGGATTGGTTTTTGGGTTTCTATCATTTTAATCTCTGCTCTGAGTTTTATTATTTCCTTCCTCCTGTTCGGGTTGGGCTCCATTTGTTGGTCCTTCTCCAAGCTCTTAAGCTGTGAGGTTAGGTTACTTATGTAGGCTCGCTCCTCCTTCCTGAGGAATGCTTGTAGAGCTATAAACTTTCCTCTTAACACAGCTTTTGCTGTGTCCCATAAGTTTTGGTAACTCGTGTCCTCATTTTCATTCGTTTCCAGGAATCTTTTGATTTCCTCTTTGATTTCCTTTCTAAGCCATTCATTGTCCAATAGTGAACTGTTCAATTTCCAGGTGTTTGATTTAGTTTTCTGTTTTTGTGTGTGATTTACTTCTAATTTCAGCACATTATGGCTGAGAAGATTGTTGATACAATCTCTATCTTCTTAATTTTATGGAAGTATGTTTCGTGGATCAGCATGTGGTCTTTCTTGGAGAATGTTCCACGCACGCCTGAAAAGATTGTGTATTCAACTTTTTGGCTTCATCACTATTTTCTCTTGCCATCTGTTCCCGAATTGTGAGTCTCTTTTTCATTTTCTGCTCATTTCTGGAGAGTCTCTGGACTTCATCTTCAGCTCACTGATTCTGTCCTCAGCAGCTGTTACTCTGCTGCTGAGGCCTTCCACTGAGTTTTTCAATTCGCCTACCAGGTTTTTCAAGTCTGATATTTCTGTTTGCATTTTCCTCATTTCTACCTTCAAATCCTCTTGTCTTTTATTGGCATTGCTTTACATTGTTTCCTTTTAGCTCCCTAAGCATCTTCAGTAGCTCCCTTCTGAATTTCTTGACAGAGAGGTTGTCTAGCACTTCATTATGGTTGGTGTCTTCTAGGCTAGCCTCTTCAATAAGAAAGTTTGGTGGGCTTTTGAGTTGCTTTACCATTGTGATCAGTGAGGTTTAGACCTTCACGCTCACTGTTACTATTCTGCTTGAGATACAGAATGAATTGAGATGGGCTTAATTAATTATTGGCTAACACGTTTCTCGTGGTTAAGCTAATGTAGTGAAAGTTCCATCTAAGAGGCTAAGTTATGGTTCCTATGGGACATGTAGTGGGAGAATACTCCGTGACTACGTTAGCAGCCGAGGCTCCGGGAATGGGTCCTTGCACCGGACGGACAGGTGCCTGTTTGAATGTGGAGAGAGTTCCCGGAGTGCTTCAGCTTTGTTTCCCCGCGGTGTGCCTCCACCATTTATTTTTGTCTCCTTAATTTTTTCACTAATGTTTCATATAGATTTAAGCCTTTTACACCCTTGCCTAAGTGTATTTCTGTCATTTAGCTACTTTCTATGCAAGTGTAAATGGAAACATTGTCTTAATGTATCATTCTGTGCTACTAATAGTTTTTAAAATACAAGATATCCAAAATGCATGTTAATCAGATTTGTAAATTTTTCCATGGTTTGGAAAAAAGGTTGTAGATTTTTTTTTTGCTGCACTCATAAAGTTTAGAGAAATAACCAGAGGAACATATATTTCTCACTTAACATTGAATATACCCTATATTTGCAGTGATAATTTACAAGAGGGAATTTTTAAGAAACACCTAATGTACTTTTCAGTATATTAGTCGTGTCCTTTTGGCTCAGATCTGTCACTATCTAACCTTATGATTTAGGGTATTCACATTTCTGGATCTCAATATTCAAAATTATTAAAGGAGTGCTTGAAATGGACCATTATCTTCCATCACTCATATAATTATATGGATATTGACTTTATTCTTGGAAGGCAAACTAGAGCTACATCTTCTCCTTTGGAATAGTATATTCATAGGCAGTATATAAATGGATATATTTCTCTTGTTCCAGCATTACCAATATGTTACTGGCCAGTTTTAATAGAAGAGGTATAGAAAGTTAGAGTCAGAAACCAATGCCTGTGCTTATGCCTGTGCTGAGTCTTTGCCATGGGTTTTACATTTGTCTAGATTTACACATGACCTAAAACCTATTTGTTGTATGCTGTAATTGTTTCAACTTCTATCCATTTTATTGGTTTTTTATAAACTGGCTTTAATCCAATTCACTCTGTTTTGGTCATTAAAGTTCAAATTGGTTTCTGGCTTTATGTACAGTCCACTTTCTTTGATAAAAGAATTGACCTCACTCTTTGAAAACTTGGTTGAAAAACTTGAAAACAGGGTACTTACTGTTTCTTCATTGCATTCAGTGTCCTATCATTAACCTTCATTTAGATTTCCTCCATTTAATGGTATCAATCATCTTTTGCCTTGAATTTCTCTCCTAAGTTTGAGGAAATTGAGTAATCAAGTGCTTTGGGAGATACACTGGTAGGACTGCAAACACAAATGAATCTGACAGTAAGAAATTGAACTATAAAAATCTATTCAAAGTTGTAAAACTTTTCAACTGTAAATGGGGCTCAACATTTGCCAAAATATAAAATCCTTTCTCACTCATGCATATAAGTGAGAACATATATTAGTAATAATCAAATGTCAATTTATCCTGCCCAGAGATAGGTTGGTAATGATTAACACCTGTCCTTGAGTTTATGTTTTAGGTGTGTGTGTATGTGTGTGTGCACATATGCACATGCATAGGTGGTGATTTATAGTCTTTGTCAATTTCCATAGTGAAAATACTACCATCATGGTTAACCATAGACTATCTGTATGACATCACTAAATATGAGGTTGGAAAGGGATAAGTAAAATTGATTCTTGCAGTGGCTGCAAACAAGCTGCACCTGTATGATGAGTTCACACAAAGTCTTCAGACTCAGAATCTCTGGTACTGACATGGATTGGTGAGGACAGAGAGAGTTGTGAATGTATACTCTATTACATCTCTAATATGCAACTTGGGAAAGAGATATCAGAAAGTAGATAAAAGTGTAGTCATGGAAATAAGTTGGGACCACTATGGGGAATTGTTAGTTTATTGACTCCCTACCATGAACCCCTTCATGCTTAGAAGATGTTAATCTGGTGACCATATCCTACTTAGATGAAAGGGAAAGAATTTTAAGATGTTGAGTACAATTTTTGCCATATGGAAGGAAGAACAAAAAGGGATATTAAATCATTGTTTGTTCTTCATCCAACTGTGATTTCCCTACAAAGTAACATATATGGCTCTGTTGTAGTGATGTGGAGAATAAAGTTAGTTTCAAATACGCAGCTCTTTAACACCTCACAGAACATCAGGGCTTAACTCCATACTGACATAAGCTACCTAAACAAAACATGGCTATCTTTGCAGCTCTTTAAGATGTTTGTTGCAAAATAATTACTGTAGCTTTAGTTTAAACACAATTACATAGATTTTGCTGATTATGTATTAGCCCAAGAAGGGATTGCTATCTTTAGTTCCATTGTCTATGAAATAAAAATGCTTAGCTCTATGTATGGTATATTAATAAGGCCAACCCAAGATTCATAATTTTAATTGTTAAATCTGGAAAGAACATGGAGCACAAGATTTCACTTCTGCAGAAGCAGTATTTCACACCACAAGTAATTTTATAGCTTAATGTTACTCAACAAAAACATCCTAAATATGAACATCTTAGCAAAGGTTTATTTTGAATGTTACAAAATGTTCTCTGTATTCCACTTTAGGCAAACATTTCTGAAAAACTCATCTTGGAGACTTTTTTTCTGGCTACCCTCTTTTAGACCTCGACAATATAGATATGGGCACTTAAGGCAGGTATTCTCTGGGTTGGAGTGATAGCACAGCAGTTAAGGCGATTGCCTTGCACGTGGTAAAACTGGGTTCAATTCCCAAAATCCGATATGGTCGCCCGAGCACCGCCAGGAGTAATTCCTGAGTTCAGAGCCAGGAATAACCCCTGTGCATCGCCGGGTGTGAGCTCCTCTCCAAAAAGTCAGGTATTCTCATAAAATGCAGTTATTTGATACTATAGCTGGCATCCGAGTAGTAAGTTCAGGAAGATAATGTTAAGACTGGAGAGACAGTCAATTCCCATAATAGGCTATCGTAACATTAGAATTGAGTATAATAAAGGAGCAAGAAATGTGAAGTGGAGTAAGGAATGCCTCTTTAACAAATTGTGCTGGCAAAACTGGACGGCTACATGCAAAAAATGGGCTCAGAACTCGGCCTAACACCATGTACAAAAGTAAGGTCAAAATGGATTAAAGACCTCAAGATCAGACCGGAATCCATAAGGTACATTGAAGACAAAGTTGGCAAAAACCCTCCATGACATTGAATCTAATGGTATCTTCAAAGATGTCGCGCCACTGGCCGATCAAGTGAAAACAGAGATAGATAAATGGGACTATCTTAAACTAAGAAGCTTCTGCACCTCCAAAGAAACAGTGACCAAAATACAAAGACAGTCTACAGAATGGGAAAGGATATTCGCCGAATACACATCTGACAAGGGGTTGATATCAAGGATATGTAAAGTACTGGTTGAACTCCACATGAAGAAAACATCCAACCCTATAAAAAAAGGTGGCAATGAAATGAACAGAAACTTTCTCAAAGAAGAAATCTGAATGGCTAAAAGGCACATGAGAAAATGCTCTACATCACTAATCATCAGGGATATGCAGATCAAAACCACAATGAGATACCATCTCACACGTCAGAGAATGGCCCACATCCAAAAGAACAAAAGCAACTGATGCTGGCGTGGATGGGGCGAGAAATGGACACTCCTTCACTGCTTGTGGGAATGCCGACTGGTTCAGTTCTTTTGGAAAACAGTATGGACGATTCTCAAAAAAGTAGAAATTGAGCTCCCATTTGACCCAGCAATACCACTCCTGGGAATATATCTTATAGAGGCAAAAATGTATAGTCGAAGTGACATTTGCACTTGTTTCTTCATTGCAGCACTCTTTACAATAGCCAGAATCTGTAAAAAAAAAAAAAAACCTGAGTGCCCAAGAACAGATGACTGGTTAAAGAAACTTTGGTACATCTACACAATGGAGTACTATGTAGCTGTTAGAAAAGATGAAGTCATGAAATTTACATACAAGTGGTACAACATGGAAAGTATCATGCTAAGCGAAATGAGTCAGAAAGAGAGGGATAGACATAAAAAGATTGCATTCATCTGGGGGACATAAAGTAACACAATAGGAGATTAATACCCAAGAATTTCCGAGATCAGTACCAGGAGGATTACTCCATGGCTTAGAGGCCAGCTGGGAATTCTAGGGGAAAGGGCAGCTCAGATAGAGAAGGGAGCACCAAATAAAGGGTGTCTGGAGGATCCTCCCAGGATGGGAGATGCATGTTGAAAGTAGACTATGGACCGAACATGATTGCCACTCAATGCCTCTTTTGCAGACCACAACACCCAAAAGGAGAGAGAGAACAAAAGGGAATACCCTGCCACAGCGGCAGGGTGGGATGGGGGGCATGGGGGTGGGAGGGATACTGGGATCCATGGTGGTGAAAAATGGGAACTGGTCGAGGGATGGGTATTTGATCATTGTATAATCGAAACCCAAGCACAAATATTTGTAAGTCTACAACTGTACCTCAAGGTGTTTCACTAATAAATATTAATTTAAAAAATTGAGTATAAAAAGTCATGTATATAAACCTTTAAGAATAAGATTGCACTCAGAATATTTTGATGTCTTACCTCTATAATTTATATCTTGGTAAAATGTGTTATTACATTTCAAAAACTCCTTTAAAGAAGACCAAGTTCTGTTTTAAGTCTCAGCTCCTTTTCTAGAATTTGCAATAAATGCTTATAATGTCCTACAGAACTCAGAGACGTATGGATTAACAGACTGACTAAACTATGATTATAATATAGGAACTAGACGCCAAATTGATTGTCATACAGTTAATATGATCCATTTATTTGTTTAAATATCTAATGAGTTTAACATATATACTCTTCAGATTTATTAGCTTTGTGACTACTTGCTGAGAAAAGAGTGGTTTCCAAAAATTGTTTTATAGAGTTCAGATAACATTTTCTTGAGTATTTGTTCTGCATCAAGTTTGACTCCAAGGGTTGTATATGTAATGCATAATCCTAATAGCTCTAAAAAGAATGCACAATTATTTTCCATTAAATATATGAAAATGGAGGCACATAGAGAAGTTTCTTGCCTAGCATCATCACACAGTGGTAAGTGGTAAAGCCAAGATTCAATCCTTGTCAAGCTTTAGAGTACTTGTATTTGCTTAATATAATAAAAGTAATATTACCATATGCAGAGTTTATTTTTTTGTTATTACTGTCTTTGGCATATTGAATACATCACAGGTGGCTTGCCAGGCTCTTCCGTGTGGGCGAGATACTCTCGGTAGCTTGCCAGGCTCTCCAAGAGGGGCGGAGGAATCGAACTCTGGTCGGCCATCTCGGCTGCGTGCAAGGCAAACGCCCTACCACTGTGCTAAGTTTTATTTATTGAATCACCGTGATAACAATCACAAAGCCTTTCAGTTTAACTCTCGGTCTATCATACAATGACCAAACACCTGTCCCTTCACCAGTGAACATTTTTCACCACCAAGAACCCCAGTATACTCCCCTTCCCCCGCCTCCCCCCACCGCCTGTGTGGCAGATTTCTACTTTACTCTCTCTCTACATTGATCACATTCAACATTACGACAAAAGACCCAACATTATTATTTGGAATTTTCCCCAACATTCAGACCTGCCAAAAAGTTATCACTAGATAATTTGTTTTTTATTGCTGATTATGAAGAGCATATGATGTTGTGTGGCCGCAATAGAGGCTGCAGGATTTTGGATTTCTGATATTTTAGTAATAAGTTTAGAGGGATTACTGCCAAAAGCCCCTAGGTTCTGAAATTGGTTTTTGTGCCTCTGTGATCATGGTCGTTCAGGAGCCGGAGGAGGCATTTGTGGGTGGCAACCCAGGGCATTGTCATGGCAGGGAGCAGGGCCAGTTCCAACCCCCATCTCATGAGTTACCACGTGCCTCGTCAATGCAGTCTCATAACTGGCTGTCCATTATGCTCTAAAACATGGAGCCCACCATGCCGTCACAGTAAGGGGGCACAGGCAAAGGGACAAAGACCCTTCCCCTCCCAGGGCAGCATAGCACCATAGTTAAATGCACAGTGCAAATACATTTTTGTTGGGCATCATATTTTTCTCAGATTTTCCCACCATCGTTCAAGCCTGCCTTCTAGGGACAGATGCTAGATCATTTACTTTCCATTGCACACTTTGTGTATCAGGAAAGATTGTGCAGCCGCATAAGTGGCCGCGTGGTTTGGAAGAATAGTCCTGATGCCTGCATACCAGAGCCATGCTTGTAGAAGCTCATGGTTGCCGGGATTCCATCTGGAGAAGGTGGGGAGACAGCACCTACGCCATCTGGGACCTCCAGGTGATATCAGCTCAGTATGGGGCCCAGAGAATTCTCCGGGAGTTGTAGAGCCCACCAGCCCGATTTCTTTGCTGCTGTGTGCTGCAATATGGCTATGCCGAGTTTAATCTAGAAAAAATTGTAAACTCTCCTAGGTTTTAAGTCAGGAAAGATGAGTTTTGAGTCTAGCCTGGTGTAGGATGACATTGCTTTGTCCCTTTTTCCTTTCTCCACGAGGAACTCAGGTTTATCACAGTGCTCCTGAGGCACTTTCATTCCATTGTGTTTATCTGTAAATTCTTTATGCTCTCCTCCCCAACCATTAATCAGATTTCCCCAGTAATTAGACTCTGTTAACTTGTAAGGTTAGATTCCTCAGAAATCTATGATTTTATATGTATGAGTGAAATATTGCCTTTCTCCTCTCCTTATGTCTTTTGAATAGTTTACTTGAATGCAATATCCCTTTTGTATAGATACAGGAAGACCGTCAACATTATGCTTTGTAACTTAGGATCTTATTGGCTTTGAATATTATTCACTCCCAGGCATCTGCTTTCTCGACTTAAGCCTCAGTTCCCCTTAGTTCCTAACACCCCCAAAGCAGGGTCCCAATGAGGGACTGAATGGACTCAGGGCAAGCGATGAGCTACCATGGCATCAAAATGGGCCAGGCCAAAGTGTAACGATTCTTAACTATAAGTTAAGAGCTTGATCATAGACAAATTCTGTCATGATCCAAAAGTAACAATGAGACTAGGATCCTGCTAGGGGTAGGAAAGAATATCTGGCCTGAGCACTGTAGTCTGAGATCAAGATGGTCGTAGGAGGGCAATTCTATAAGTTTAAGGTATTTCTTACTGTATCCATACAAAATTATTTATATTATATATGCTTATATGTTTGTTGGACAAGGAGAAGAGAAACACACCCAGGGGATTCCACTCTAGGGTGGCTTGATCTGATAATGACAACCTGTCCTAGAAGCGGCTTTCCCCAAGGGAAAGAATTCTACCCCTATTGATTGTGACCACACCTATATGTAATTATTACCCCAACCTCTCATGCTTTGGGATTTAACTAGAATGTAAGAGTGGGCTGGGGGACCAGGATCAGAATAGAGACTCCAGAGAAGGAGGATGAACGGGGATTGAGAAGGAGAATGAAGTAGTATGGGGGAAGAAGAAGCAGAGAAGGAGGCAGAGGAGAGAGACTGGAGTGGATGGAGAGAGGATTGGAATAAACTGCAACTAAGACCAACCAGCCTGGCCCTCATTTCCTTCCTTTGCCAGCCCAGAGCCATGGACCTCTCCGGGGTGGGGGATGCAGGGTGAGACTACCGAATGTGGGCGGCAGGAGAGACAGAGCCACCACCGCGACAGCTGTGCCCTTTTTTGAGCTTACACAGCCCAGCCAGGTGACTCTGGTTTCGTTCTGTGATATTGATGTAAAATGCTTCTAATTCTTTCTTTTTCCTTCTTTCTGTATTTGGGCCATACCTGGAGTTACTCAGGCTCGATTCCTGGCTTGTCCTTGGGAATCACTTTCAGCAGTGCTTAAGGGATCATGGGTAACAAAAGTTGAACATGGGCCTTGCAAAACAAGCTCTCTAGCCTATTGAGTTATTTATCTCTTTGTTTCTTTCTCTTTTTCCTCTCTTACTTTTTTCTTCTTTTCTCTTTTCCTTCCTTCCTTCCTTCCTTCCTTCCTTCCTTCCTTCCTTCTTTCTTTCTTTCTTCCTTCCTGTCTTTCTCTCTTTCTTTCACTCTCTTTTTTCTTCCTTCCTTTCTTCCTTCTGTGCTTGATTTGGCAGTGTAACGTTTGATAGTTGCGTACTTGGGCCTGGCAGTACTAGGGGCACCAGATAGTTCAAAGGGCATCAGGGCCATGCCTGACATGGAGGCCCATGCAGTGCTCTGGATCAAACCTGTGGTCTCCCACATGCCGGATATTAGCTTCACACCTTTGAGTTATTTCTCCAGTCAGAGTTCTTCTGTTTCTCCTTGGCTACAAATATCAAGGAATGTTATTTAAAAAGTTAGAGCCAAGAATGTTACTGCTTCTCACCATCTCTCATGAATTCTATGAAAGAGATTTGATTTTCCTGGCTTTATGTTTTGTGGTTTGACCCCCATAGTTATCCTTTCGATTTCTTCAGGAGAGACGTCCTTATAAGTTAGACTTGAGAAACGTCCAGCAGAGCAGTTAACTATTTGCTTTCTCAGGCAGGAATTCTCCCTGTGATACATCCCATGTGTTTTTATTTAGTGTTTATAATTTTCTGAACAGAGTAGCTTTTTCCCCTTTGTGAGAACTATATGTATATAAGAAAGAGTGTTGTAATCTTCAAATTATGGAACTGATAAAACTGTGAAACACTGACTGAGAAATTGTTTCTTGAAGACTCTAGCCATGCACATTCTTTAGTAACATCTCCAATGTTAACATGGTGCTGAAATTTGGATGCATCATGAAAAACACTCTTGTTCTCAAGAAAATAGTAGTTTTGTCCTGTACCAAGGTGAGAGCAACCCCAAGTAACTAGGACTGTGTGTAGTTATTATTGCTTAAATTAAAAAGAAGTGAGAGCAAATCATATTCACATACGAAATCAAACACCAGTGTTGGTAACTGTATTGGTGCAATATGAAAATAAATATTCTATGTCACTTTCCCATTTTGTCTACTACTTCCCGCTAGAAACATTCATAGAATTCTCAGTTGAGTCTAGACAGCAGGTGTGAATTGGGCTGTCCTGGGCAAACAAACTATCTTCTTTATCCTGGGTAGTTAAAAACTTGAAGTCATTAAAAATACCCAGAGATACTAAAATATGAGGTATAGTTTCAAAATAAAAGATTTCCTGTGCTCAGGTTTGACATCACGGGGCACTGCACATTTTCCCAGGATAGTAAAAAAAAATAAGAGCCAGTTCCCCAGGCCATACATCCACTAAGTATTGGGATTTTCATCTGAATATTTGTGCAGCATCTTTTACAGATAAAATTGCCATACTGATTGCAGAAAGAAAGAAAAATTAGCACATTAATTAATTAAAATCTTGCTTTCAATTCTGCTATGAAGAGTAATCTTTTGTTAACTAGAATTATATCCTAAGCTTTCCCTAAGCTTTAATTATAGTGCTATTAATTTAAAATTATTGGCTGGTCCTGCTCCAAGATACAAGCGTGTTTAAACTTAAATACTCCAGAGGTAATATAAACACTTTATAATTTACTGACGTTTACTAATGACCCAGAGGATTCCAGATTGTTTACTTGAAATAAATGATTAAGATGATAATAGACCCTGAACTATGCTGATTACATTTTAAAATTCTCTTGGCCAGGGAGCATGAGTACCTGTAAATATCTGTGCATCATTTTAAGCCTGTCTTTGAACTGCCTTGAGAGATTTTAGCATAAGAGTGTTGGAGAATTACAGCTTTTTCAGGAGCTCTGACTTCATTGTTGATTTCTATTGTACTGTAAGCTCGACTAGCTGTGTGAATCTTGGCAAGTGACTACCTTCTCTAATGTTTAATTCCACATGTAAAGGGAGATTAATGATGCCATTCTCAGAGGACCATTTGTGAAGATGCATGAACCAATATATGGAAATTGATGGGCACATAGTAGACTTCTGATTACACATGTCTTATTTGTCATTGTGCATGTGTGTTTTGTGCTTGGGCCATTATCTGTGCTCAGATATTACTCCTGGCTCAATGTTCAGAGACCTCTCTTGGTGGTGCTCAGGGGCCACACAGCGTCTCTGAAATCAAATCCGGGTCATCTGCATACAAGAAGGTGCCTTACCTACACTTTACTATCTCATTGGCCATGGTAGTTGTGTATTTCTGTGTGTTTCCATGTTTATATCTTTCAGGTGTCCAAATCTTTCTTTGTACTCATATACCTACATAGGTATAATATATATACATATGTATACATATGTGCGGGCTGGAGCGATAGCACAGTGGTAGGGCGTTTGCCTTGCACCCAGCCAACATGGCCGACCCGAGTTTGATTCCTTTCCGCCCCTCCCGGAGAGCCTGGCAAGCTACTGAGAGTATCTCACCCACACGGCAAAGCCTGGCAAGCTCCCCGTGATGTATTTGGTATGCCAAACACAGTAACAAGAAGTCTCACAATGGAGACATTACTGGGCCCCCTCGAAAAAAATCGATGAACAACAGGAGGACCATGATATGTATGTGTATTTTCTGTGTATGGTGGCAAGTAACTTTCTATGAATCTGTCACTGTAGTCATTTAAACATATACTGACATCTGTAAATATTGAGAGTCCCTCTATGAAAAAGTGTTAGATCCACATAAACACAGGGATATCACTGTGCTTTATGTAGTTCATGATCTCAAAGTAAACTGTGGAGACTACTTAGGCAAGCTACTTCATTTTCAGCAACATCTTAAATTTTATAGTCTTGAATTTATTTTTATTAGGTTGCCAAGGTATTGGAGGATCATTTCAATTTTTTCATTTATAATAATTTGTGCATATACGAGTGTATTTTAGAATTAACAGCTCCTTATACAAAATTAGCAAAATTCTTTCTCTTGCTCTCCTCATCTTATCCTTCTCCACCCTTTCCAAGTAACTTTCCCTTTCATTTTCCTTCATATCTATTTACCTTTTATCCTACTCTCATTAATTTGCCTTTATCCTATTCTCATTAGGGAGAGTAATACTAAAATTAAGTGGTCCAGCTATCCTTGGTTCTAAAATAAACTGTGCTTTATTGAGAGTTCAAATTTAGGTTCCTATGTGTTAAACAGAGTTGCACATAGAGAGAGAGTTTACTGCTTGGAAAATCACTAGAGGCTGGTTACTAACTTTGTGGCATAATTTTAGATAACCATGAAGTCCTCTTAATGGAGAATTTGTCTGATATTTGAATTGCATGACATCTGAAAGTCCACTATAACATCTGATGTATAACAATAACATAGGCTTTTTCATGTTCTACAGACTCAGCTGCATCAGTCAGCTTCGCAGTATGTCTGTGATATTACAGAGTTAAAGTTCTATCTCATTCAATGAACCCATAATCTCAAGTTCTAAAGTGTTTTAGAAGCTTCCAGGTTCATTTTGCTGAGATTCAAATTATCAATGAAGGGAGGAATCACTAAAGACGAACAACCTGTTTATTCCCTTCTGTCTCCTCCTGATTACAAATGAACAACTATTTATCAAGTTTCATGAAGTTTTAAGTATCTAGGCCCTAGGTGGAATGTGGCCACTATGTACAAATATGGCCTTGCTTTCCTCATTTCCTCCTCTTCACTTTGTAGTGTTTAGACTGTTCTTAATACTGCTACAGGCAAAGCGGAGAAGATAGATCAGCAAGGAATTGTTTGGATTGTCCTTTCCCATGAGTTTTAACATTAAAACAAAAATGCCTGGGAGACAGCTTTGTACAATTTTGCCACACTCAAGCTATGCTCCTATAGTCTGAGATTAGCCTTCTCTTTGCCCCTTGCTTAAACCAGTCTCACATTTCTCCCACAACAGAGCTCATATATTTGTTAGGGAGGAAGCACCCTGACTAAATTAATTTGATTTAAGGTGAAGATGATAGATGGATTAAAGTGTTTACTTTCCAAAGTAAATGTGTGGTTTGAAGAGGAACTTGTAAGAAAAATCAGTAACTCTTAATAGGAGGATTTTAGTAGATTTGGGGCATTTTGATGACTTTACTGGCCTCTCAAAAGATAGCAACAAACTAAACAAGTAATTATTTATTTTAATGTTCATAAAATACTAATATTTACCCAATTATTTTGAGGCAGACTTTTGTTTTGAGCAAGTCTTGCAGCCAAAATTAATAATTTAAGATTCCATAAGATTTACCTTGAGTAAGGGCAGGAAATTCCAATAGAAGGGTCATGGCTCTTATATAGGGAGGAAAATTCCAATAGAAGGGCCATGGCTCTTATATAGGGAGAAAAAAGGGTGGCAGGAAATTCCTATGCAAGCCTCCCAAAGTAGATCTGTAACCTAGTTCTGTAGACCCACGTGTGATTTTGACCTAATTTCTCTCATTTTAAGAACTTTCTCTCTTTAACCTCTACTTTTCTTCTATATTATTGTTTCCTTTTTTGGCATTTTGACTCTCACCCGGCAATACATAGGGGTTATTCCTGACTCTTCACACTGGAATCACTCCTGGTGGTGCTTGGGGAACCATATGGGATGCTGGAGACCGAACAAAGCAAACACTACCCACTGTACTATCACTCCAGTCCCCATATGACTACATCTTTAGTAAACAGTTAAGGACCTAATTATTTGGGGCTTATATATGAAGATGCATAATTGAGGATCTGACTTGTGAGAATTTATGGTAAAAACTTGAGGTGTATTTCTTTATGTGGGACAGAGATGGTTAGATATGCTAAGATATGTTGTGAAATATTATAATTTTTAAAGCTATTTTCCATCCCCCTTCCTCTCATTACTGTTGTGACAACCAGGGGTCACACAAATGCCTGTCTGTGTGGCTCCCCCATTTAGCTATGTTGGCTTGTAGAGGTTACACATAAATGGTGCTTCTATATTTGGTCACCATGCTCACTGAGGTTTTCACTTATCAGTGTAAACAAAATGTCACTCACTGATACTTGTATGTGTGCTCAGTAACCAGAATCTGCACAACTTAGCTGTAGTGTAGCACACACTTGGTTGCACCTAACCGGGAATAACTTGTGGTGTAGGGGTCATAATCAGCATACAGAGCTACCAGACTCAAACAGCAGAATTGCCAGGATTATGCTCACATTATGGAGCTTGCTTTGGAGATTGAATTAATAATTTTATTGCAAGACAGGCTCTCCAAATATTTGCAGTATTTCTCATGGCCCCTGAAAGTTCATTCACTTTTTTTTTCATTTTGGTGCCACACTTTGCAGTGCTCAGGGCTTTCTCCTGACTGTATGCCTAGTGATCACTCTTTGTAGGGTGGGGAACTATATATGTTACTGGGAATTGAATCTGGGACTGCCACGTGCATGGCAAGCTTTCTACGCACTGTACTATCACTTCAGTCCAAGATTTTTCTTAATAAGTAATATAAAATAACACTAATAATGGCTACATTTTAAATACTTGCTCTATGCTTGACACTGTATTAAGTGTTTGGCATAAACCATATCCTCTACTCTTTAGAAGCACTACAGAGTTGTTAAGAAGGTCTTTATTACTCACAGTAGTCAAAATCCAGTATTAACCTAGATGCCTGTTATCAGATGACTGAATAAAGACATTATGATATATAACAAATTCTATTCTGCCATTAAGAAGGTGATATCATTTCTTTTGGACAAAATGGATGAACTTTATGTGATAATGCTAAGTAAAATAAGTTAAGATGTGAGAAACAATTATTAGATGGTTTCACTTATCTGTGGAGTATGAAGCAAACTGGCAAGAAAGAACAACTAACAGACTCAGTCAAACATGATGGTTAACAAAGGATTTAGGAAGATAGATTAGGAAGTAGATGGATCTTTTATGTGTTATGTGAGAATAGAACTTTGGTTATGATAATGGTGATAAATATGCACATATGGATATTAAACTAAATTACTCATTTATATACTTTGTAAACTAGTGATATTTAATTGATTAAAATTAAAAATTAAAGGCATATGTTTAACTTAAATGTCAATCACACTGAAAAGTCTGACTTTTGTTAAACATGCCTTTGTCTAGGGAGTCTCACAAGGTTGAAATAACAATAGTAACTCTTTTATTGGGCAATTAAGCTGATGATATAAGAAAACTCATTTAAAAATGTTAAAATTATTCCAGACTCCCAGTAGTTGATCAATTGATGGTATGTACTGCTAATAAAACTTCCATTAACCTGTAATATAGGTTCTATGCTTATCATCCCAATAAAGATTATGAAATTGAGGCCCAAAGAATTAAATAAACGTGGTCAAGAATTAACAAATAATAGGTGGGGGATCTGAATTCAAACTTAACTCTCATGTGACTTCTCACTGGACTTTTTTGCTACTTTCTAATGTATAAAAAAGAGAAAAACAATGATCAATATGTAAATCCTTCTTTCATTTATTTTGTTAGGTGTAATAATAATAACTTGCTTGTTTTTTATGTTTGTATACGTTCATCAAAATCATTATTTAATATTAGTAATTATAACTTCATTAGAGTTAACATAAGTGCATTAAATATAAAAATTTTGAGTTTTATTCCATAATAGAGACCTAAAGACTGTTAACACTTTCATAACCTACTACCTGTAGTCAAATCAAAATCTAGAATTTTAGTTAAGCAACTATTTTAATGCATCAATGCCTTATGGGTAGAATTCTGAGACTTGATTATATGAGCTCTTCATTTCTATGTTCCTCTCCGCTAAATATTTTGTCAGAACAAATCTTATTAATGTATTAAGACAGAATAAACTTATTTTAGTAGAAATGAGACAATAAGAGTATGATCAGTGAGGACAGAGTAGGTTTGAGGGTTTCATGTCCAAGATGAGCCAATAAAACCCTGCTGTACAATCTATCTTAGTAGACTGGAGGATTAATGGTATTTTAGAAGATATTTAGAATAGGAGAAAGACCATTTGCCTTCCTAAAGAAAAGTATTCAAGGGAGAATATATTGTTTGGGGGGAGGTTCAGAAGCAGAAATGAGATTTGTCTTCGGGAATGTGAAGCAGATGTGCCTCCACATATAACGTGTAGCCATAAAGTGATGCATCTGACTTCTTTTGATGCATAGGTACTTGAACTTTGTATGCCACGAGTTTTGTTCCCTTAATTTCCCCCAATATTATTAAACAATTGTTATTTTAAAAGTTATTGATGGTTGAGTTTTAGGTTTATAATATTTCAGCACCAATCATATCACCAGTGTAAACTTCTCTCAATTGGTATTCTCATGTTCCCCAGTTACCTGAACAATCACTATATCCTCACCTGTCAATTTTACAGGCACATTACAAAGTCTCAGTGAGTTCAGCTTAGATTTCATATTTTCAGTTTTGTTGAGCATGTGTTTTGGATACAGGGCTATACCACTCACCCATGGGCTGGAGCAATAATACAGCGGGTAGGGCCTTGCACTCGGCCAACCCAGGTTCGATTCCTCCATCCCTCACGGAAATCTCGGAAAGCTACAGAGAATATCCTGCCCACATAGGAGACCCTGGCAAGCTCCTCGTGGCATATTCAATATGCCAAAAACAGTAACAAGTCTCACAAGGGATATGTTACTGGTGTCCACTTGAGCAAATCAATAAACAATGGGAGGACAGTGCTACAGTGCTACCACTCACCCACATCACCAGTATAACTGAAACGCTGATATCTGTTCAGTCATTATTCCCATTCTCTTCTTCCCCCAGACTTCTTTTCTTCTCTGTCTTTCTTCTCTCTAAACACTGGATTGAAGTTGATCTAGCCATCTCCTTTTACTACAGTGCATTCTTCATCCAGTATTCTATATACGACAGATAAGTGAGATCATCCTGTGTTAGTCTTTCTTCTTGAGTGAAATTTTTCCCTCTTCAATTCAGACACAATGGGAGTCTAGAAATTTAATTCAACTTAACATAATTGTGAAAACTATCTTCTGAAATCTCCTTTAGAGATCACTGTGAAAACTGGCTATTTCCTTTAAAACATAAGGTAGAAACAAATAGATGAGATGGAAGAGTAGTATGAAGAAATAGAATAAGATTCACGATATATTAAGATGATTAATGACCACTTAGGAATTTGGAAAGTCTATCTGCACTCGCAGCTGCGCAACATCTTATTATCTCATTCCTACTTTGGACAAACTGGTAGGCTACCGAATGTAACCTGCCCACACGGCAGAGTCTGGCAAACTCCCCAAGGCGTACCCAATATGCCAAATACCAGTAACAATGATGGGTCTCATTCTCCTAACTCTGAAAGAGCCTTGAATATTACACTTTTTAAAAAATCTCAGGGCTAGGACGAAGGAGACATTACTGGGACCTGCTCAAGGCAATCGACAAATAACAGGATGGTCGTGATCGTGATTGTGATCTGCATTCCAATAAGGTAAAATGTAATCATATGAATTTATTGGAGGTGGTGAGACTTGTATTCTCTGCGATCTTCTTCCATATCTTACTCCATCACCTCATTCCCATATTTAACCTGATTTTATTGACAGCAATCATACAGCTTTTTATTGAAAATGGAGGATTAAATGAAAATCTTTAACACTCATTAGAATTTATAAAATAGACTCCATGTAACTAAATTAATTACATTTGTACTGAATATGTAGATTAAAAAGCAAGGGTCTTTGCAGAGAAAGTTGGTGTGAGTTTCCAAGAAAATGTGTGTGGTCACCTGGGACTCGAGCATTCTGTGGCCGAGAGCCACCTCCCGAAGCCAGATAATGGTGACAGAGAGATGAAGGACTAGGGGAATGGAGAAACTGGAACCTGGGCTTGTCAGCAGTCGGTTTCTTTCTCTCTCCTCCGCAGCGTAGTCTGATCTCTCCCTTACAGCACAATCATAGTCATAGTTTTGGTCATAGTCCCAGTCATCATAGTTCTATCATCCTAGTGTCCTCTTAGGCCTCAAAGTCCTCTCTTTTGTATCTCCTTCCTATTCTCATCATAGTCTCATAGTCTTCTACTTCCAGTCATCTTTGTCATCTAGTTCTCCTTCTAGTACCAAAGTCCCAAAGTCTCAATACTCATCTTCTGCTTTTTCCCCTTCACAGCATATTTATATAGAAATCATGAAGGGTGGGGATACACAAAGGTAGGGTTGAACATTATCATAACAATAAACGGATGTAAAGCCACTCTTTCAGGAGATTAACTCAAGGTCAAAATCTCATCTGAGGGTTCAACACTCTAGATTACTAAGAGATCCGCTCAAGTGTGGGATTCTATCCAGGGTGTATTGCTTTCTCCTTTCCTCATGTAGTAATCCATTCAAACAGTCATAATAGATTTACTTAGAATATTTCTAGTTATTTTTGTCTGAACACAGTAAGAGGTATATTAAGCTTAAAGGTTGGATCTTCCTGGTGACATCTTGCTGTATATTCCAGACCACAGTCCTCAGATCAGTTTAGTTTTTCCTAACCCCAGAAGGTTACTTATTCAATTGCTTAATTTTGGATCATGACCTTGTCCTCAATGTACCTTATGGATTCTGGTTTGATGTTGAGGTCTTTAATCCATTTTTATCTGACTTTTGTACATGGTGTTAGGTAGAGATCTGAGACCATCTTTTTGCATGTAGCTGTCCAATTTTGCCAGTACAAATTATTAAAGAGGCTTTCCTTGCTCCACTTCACTTTTCTTGCACATTATAAAAGAACAGATGATCATATGTTTGGGAGGTAGGTGTCAATATATTCAACCCTGTTTCATTGGTCTGCGGCTATGCTATTATTCCAGTACAATGTTGTTTAAATTATTACAGCTTTGTAGTAGATTTTGAGGTTGGGGAATTTGATTCCTCCCATTTTCTTTTTACCAAGAATTCCCTTAGTTATTCGTGGGTGCTTACATTTCCATATGAATTTCAGGAGTGTTTGCTTCATATCTTTGAAGAATGTCATGTGTATCGTTATAGGGATCACACTGAATTTGTACAATGCTTTGGGGAGTATTGCCATTTTGACAATGTTAATTCTCCCAATCCATGAGCAGGGGGTATCTTTCCGTTTTCTTGTGTCCTCTTTTATTTCCTGAAGTACATTTTTGTAGTTTTCTTTGTAAAGGTCTTTTATGTCCTTATTTAAACTGATTCCTAGGTCTTGATTTTCTGGGGCATAATTGTGAATGGGATTGTTTTTTCATGTCACTTTGTTCTCTATCATTATTTGTGTATTGAAAAGGCATGGACATTGGAGTATTTATTTTATAGCATGCAACTTTACAAGTCTATTGTTTCTAGAAGTCTCTTGGTAGAGGTTTTAGGGTGCTAAAGTATAGTATTACATAATCTGCAAATAGTGAGTGCTTGATTTCTTCCTTTCCTATCTGGATGCCTTTAATGTCTTTTTCTTGCCTAATCGCTATTGCAAGTACCTCCAGTAGTATATTGAACGGAGGTGATGAGAGTGGGCATCCTTGTCTTGTCCCGGATCTTAGAGCAAAGGCCCTTTGTTTTCTCAATGTAGATAATGCTTGCCATGGGTATGTCATAGATGGCTTTGACTATCTTGAAGAAAGTTTCTTTAAAACCCATTTTGGTGAGATTTTTCATCATAAATGGGTGCTGTATCTGGTCAAATGCTTTCTCTGTGTCTATTGATATGGTCCTATGTTTTTTATCTTTACTTTTATTGATAGGTAAAGGTAAAGGCCCTCCCGTTGATCGTCGATTTGCTCGAGCGGGCCCAGTAACGTCTCCATTGGAGACTTTGTTGTTACTGTGTCTGGCATATCGAATACTCTCGGTAGCTTGCCGGGCTCTTTTATTGATATGATGGATTATGTTGAATGATTCCTGAATGTTAAACCATCCTTGAATCCCAGGGATGAATCCCACTTGGTCATGGTGTATGATCTTATTGATGAGTTTTTGAGTTCTATTTGATAGTATTTTGTTGAGAATCTTCGCATTCGTGATCATCAGGGATATTGGCCTGTAGTTTTCTTTTCTTGTGGTACCTTTGTTTCCTTTTGGTATTAGAGAGATATGGGCTTCATAGGAACTATTTTTCTGAGTTTCTCTTTCTTCTATTGACTGAAAAAGCTTGAGAAGAACTGGCAATAGGTACTCTTTAAATTTTTGGAAATATTCGCTAGTGAATCCACCGGGATGTGGGCTTTTGTTTCTGGGAAGACTTTTGATTACAATTTCACTTTCCTTGATATTAATAGGACTATTCAAGTATTCTAGATCTTCTTGATTTAGCCTTGGAAGGTTATAGGAATCCAGGAATTTATCCATTTCTTCTAGGTTCTCTTGTTTCATGGCATAGAGATTTGACATAATGTAGTCTCTGATGATCTTTTGGATTTTTTTGGTTTCTGTTGTAATATCTCCTTCTCATTTCTGATTCTGTTTATTAGGGTTTTCTCTCTTGCTTTGTGAGTCTTGCTAGTGGTTTATATATCTTGTTTATTTTCTCGAAGAACCAGGTCTTGGTTTCATTGATCATTTGGATTGTTTTTTGGGTTGCCATGTCGTTGATTTCTGCTCTAACTTTTATTATCCCTTTCCTTCTGCCTGGTTTGGGCTCCTTTTGTTTGATCCTTTTCTAAGATCTTGAGCTGTGAAGTCAAGTTGTTTATTTGGGCCCTTTCTTCTTTCCTGAGAAATGCTTGCAGAGCTATAAATTTTCCTCTTAGCATGGCTTTAGCAGCATCCCACAGGTTCTGGTGATTTGTTTCTTAATTCTTATTTGTTTCCAGGTATCTTTTGATTTCCTCCTTGACTTCCTTCCTGACACATTCTCTGTTCAACATTGAGTTGTTTAATTTCCAGATGTTTGATTTGGTTCTGCATCTAGTACATAATTAGCTTCTATCTTCAGTGCATTGTGGTCTGAGAAGATAGTTGATACAACATCTATCTTCCTGATTCCATTGAGGTATGCTTTGTGGCCCAGCGACTGGTCTATTCTGGAAAATGTTCCATGTGCACTGGAAATGAATATGTATTCTTTTGAGGGGGATATAAATTTCTCTATAGATCTATTAGCCCTATGTCTTCTATTTCTTCCTTCAGAGCCATTATTTCCTTGCTAAGTTTTAAACTTCTTGATATATCCAGGGGTGATAAGGCGATGTGTGTCTCCCTCTTCTATTCTGTTGCTTTTAATGTCCTTCAAAAGGTCTGTTAGCAGTTATTGTAGGTATTTGTCTGGTCTCTCAATGGGTGTGTATACATGTAGGAGTATGAGTTCTTCCTGCTCTACATATCACTTGATTCATAAAAATGGCCTTCGCTGTTCCTTCTAATCTTTCAACCTGAAATCTATGTTGTCTAATACTAGTAAGACCACTCCATCTTTTTGAGGAGGTTGTTTGCTTGCAGGATTGTTTTCCATCCTTTGACTTCGAGTCCGTGTTTGTTCTGATTGTTCAGATATGTTTCTTTTAGGCAGCAGAATATTGGGTTCTGTCTCTGAATCCATTTTGACGCTCTGTGTCTTTTAATTGGTGAATTTAGACCATTGACATTGAGAGAGATTATTGTTATGGGATTTTGTGTCATCTTTCTGTAAGGGTTTGTGCTGCTTGTAAGGGTTTGTCTTGTCTTACAGTAGCCCCTTTAGCCATTCTTTTAGGTTTGGTTTTGAGTCTATGAAGTTTCTTAGCTGATGTTTATCCACATAATAGTGTACCATTCCTTCGAGTTTGAGTGAGAGTTTAGCCGAATAAAGTATTCCTGCTAAAGCATTCATTTCAGTGAGTTTTTTCACTGTATCCCACCATTGCTAAGATTTCAGGTTTAAGTTTCGGTCATACAATGATCAAACACCTCTCCCTTCACCAGTACTCATTTTTTCCCCTTTACTTTTTTTATTTTTTTTCTTCTTTTTTTATTAGTGAAAAACCATGAGGTACAGTTATAGGCTTACAAATTTTGTGCTTGGGTTTCAGTTGTGCTTTGGTTTCAATTATACAATGATCAGATACCCATCCATCCACCAGTGCCCATTTTCCACCACCATGGATAATATCCCTCCCACCCCCATCCCCCCATTCCCCCTGTCTCTGTGGCAGGGCAATCCCCTGTGTTCTCTCTCTCCTTTTGGGTGTTGTGGTCTGCAAAAGAGGCATTGAGTGTCAAACATGTTCAGTCCATAGTCTACTTTCTACATGCATCTCCCCTCCTGGGAGGATCCTCCAAACATCCTTTATTTGGTGCTCCATTCTCTATCTGAACTGCCCTTTCCTCTAGGATACCCGGCTGGCCTCTAAGTTATGGAGTAATCCTCCTGGTGCTGATCTCAGCTATTCTTGGGTATTAATCTCATACTTTGTTACTTTATATCCCCCAGATGAATGCAATCTTTCTATGTCTATCCCTCTCTTTCTGACTCATTTCGCTTAGCATGATACTTTCCATATTGTACCACTTGTATGTAAATTTCATGACTTCATCTTTTCTAAGAGCTACATAGTACTCCATTGTGTAGATGTACCAAAGTTTCTTTAACCAGTCATCTGTTCTTGGGCATTCAGGTTTCTTCCAGTTTCTGGCTATTGTAAAGAGTGCTGCAATGAACAAACAAGTGCAGATGTCACTTCGACTATACATTTTTGCCTCTCTGGGATATATTCCCAGGAGTGGTATTGCTGGGTCAAATGGGAGCTCAATTTCTAATTTTTTGAGAATCGTCCATACTGTTTTCCAGAAGGGCTGAACCAGTGGACATTTCCACCAACAGTGAAGGAGTGTCCCTTTCTCGCCACATCCACGCCAGCATCGGTTGCTTTTGTTCATTTGAATGTGGGCCAGTCTCTGAGGTGTGAGATGGTATCTCATTGTGGTTTTGATCTGCATCTCCCTGATGATCAATGATGTAAAGCATTTTCTCATGTGCTTTTTTGCCATTCGTATTTCTTCTTTGAGAAAGTTTCTGTTCATTTCATTACCCCATTTTTGGATGGGGTTGGATGTTTTCTTCTTGTGGAGTTTAACCAGCATTTTGTATATCCTGGATATCAACCCCTTGTCAGATGTGTATTCGGTGAATGTCCTTTCCCATTCTGTAGACTGTCTTTGTATTTTGGTCACTGTTTCTTTGGAGGTGCAGAAGCTTCTTAGTTTAAGATAGTCCCATTTATCTATCTCTGTTTTCACTTGCTCGGCCAGTGGATTGGCATCTTTGAAGATACCATTAGATTCAATGTCATGGAGGGTTTTGCCAACTTTATCTTCAATGTACCTTATGGTTTCTGGTCTGATGTTGAGGTCTTTAATCCATTTTGACCTTACTTTTGTACATGGTGTTAGGCAGAGTTCTGAGCCTATTTTTTGCATGTAGCCGTCCAGTGATGCCAACACAATTTATTAAAGAGGCTTTCCTTACACCACTTCACATTACTTGCACCTTTATCAAAAGATTAGATGATCATATGATTGAGGGGAGATGTCAGTGTATTCAACCCTGTTCCATTGGTCTGCAGTTCTGCCTTTGTTCCAGTACCATGTTGTTTTAATTATTACTGCTTTGTAGTACAGTTTGAAGTTCGGGAGTTTGATTCCTCCCATTTTCTTTTTCCCAAGAATTGCTTTAGCTATTCGTGGGGGCTTATTGTTCCATATAAATTTCAGGAGTGTTTCCTCCATTTCATTGAAGAATGTCATGGGTATCCTTATAGGGATTGCATTGAATTTATACAATGCTTTTGGTAGTATTTCCATTTTGACAATGTTAAGTCTCCCGACCCATGAGCAGGGGATATCTTTCCATTTCCTCATGTCCTCTTTTATTTCCTGAAGTAACATTTTGTAGTTTTCTTCGTACAGGTCCTTTACTTCCTTAGTTAAGCTGATTCCTAGGTACTTGATTTTCTGGGGCACAATTGTGAACGGGATTGTTTTTTTCATGTTGCTTTCTTCTCTCTCACTGTTTGCGTATAGGAAAGCCATGGACTTTTGGGTATTGATTTTATAACCTGCAACTTTACTATATGAGTCTATTGTTTCTAGGAGTTTTTTGGTGGAAGTTATTGGGTTCTCTAAGTAGAGTATCATATCACCTGCGAATAGTGAGAGGTTGATTTCTTCCTTTCCTACCTGAATGCACTTAATATCTTTTTCCTGCCTAATCCCTATTGCAAGTACTTCCAGTACAATATTGAACAGCAGTGGAGAGAGTGGGCATCCCTGTCTCGTCCCTGATCTTAGAGGGAAGGCTCTCAGTTTTTCCCCATTGAGGATTGATGCTTGCTGTAGGCTTGTGGTAGATGGCTTTAATTATGTTGAGGAAGGTCCCCTCTATACCCATTTTGGCTAGGGTTTTCGTCATAAAGGGGTGCTGGATCTTATCAAATGCTTTCTCTGCATCTATTGATATGATCATATGCTTTTTATCTTTTCTTTTGTTGATATGGTGGATTATGTTGATTGATTTCCGAATGTTAAACTATCCTGGCATCCCTGGGATGAATCCTACTTGGTCATGGTGTATGATCTTTTTGATGAGTAGTTGGATTCTATTTGCTGGTAGTTTGTTGAGGATCTTTGCATCTGTGTTCATCAGGGATATCGGCCTGTAATTCTCTTTCTTTGTGGTATCTCTGTCTGCTTTTGGTATCAGTGTGATATTTGCTTCGTAGAAGCTGTTCGGAAGTGTTTTTGATATTTCAATTTCGTGGAAAAGCTTAAAGAGCATTGGGAGTAAGAACTCTTTAAAGATTTGGAAGAATTCATTAGTGAATCCATCCGGGCCAGGACTTTTGTGCTTGGGGAGACTTTTTATTACCATTTCAATTTCCTTGATGGTGATAGGTCTGTTCAGGTATTCCAGGTCTTCTTGGTTCAGCCTTGGGAGTCTGTAGGAGTCTAGGAATTTATCCATTTCCTCGAGGTTTTGATGTTCCGTGGCATAAAGCTTCTCAAAGTACTCCCTGAGGATCCTCTGAATTCCTGTGGTTTCTGTTGTAATGACCCCCTTTTCATTTCTGATTTTGTTTATTAGGGTTTTCTCTCTCCCTTTCTTTGTGAGTTTTGCTAGAGGCTCATCGATTTTGTTAATTTTCTCAAGAACCAGCTTTTGGTTTCATTGATCTTTCGGATTGTTTTTTGGGTTTCCATCTCGTTAATCTCTGCTCTGAGTTTTATTATTTCCTTTCTCCTGTTCGGGTTGTGCTCCTTTTTTTGGTCCTTCTCCAAGCTCTTAAGCTGTGAGGTTAGGTTACTTATGTGTGCTCGCTCCTCCTTCCTGAGGAATGCTTGTAGAGGTATAAACTTTCCTCTTAACACAGACTTTGCTGTGTCCCATAAGTTTTGGTAACTCGTGTTCTCATTTTCATTGGTTTCTAGGAAACTTTTGATTTCCTCTTTGATTTCCTGTCTAATCCACTCATTGTTCAATAGTGCACTGTTTAATTTCCAGGTGTTTGATTTAGTTTTCTGTTTTTTTTGTGTGATTTACTTCTAATTTCAGCGCATTATGGTCTGAGAAGATTGTTGATACAATCTCTACCTTCTTAATTTTATGGAGGCAAGTTTTGTGGCTCAGCATGTCGTCTATCTTGGAGAATGTTCCCTGTACGCTTGAGAAGAATGTGTATTTAGCTTTTTGTGGATGAAGTGTCCTGTATATATCTACTAAGTCCCTTTCTTCCATTGTTTCCCTCAGATGAAGTGTGTCCTTGCTAAGCTTGAGTCTGGTTGATCTATCCAGAGGTGACAAAGCAGTGTTGAAGTCTCCCACTAGTATTGTGTTGCTATTGATGTCTTTTTCCAAATCTATGAGTAGTTGTTTTAAGTACTTTGCTGGTCTCTCATTAGGTGCATATACATTTATTATTGTAAGTTCTTCCTGTTGTACAGATCCTTTGATCAATAAGAAATGGCCTTCACTCTCTCTTTTATTTCCCTTTATTTTATTTTATTTTTTTTAAGTTGTAGATTTACAATTTTTTGTGCTTTGGTTTCAATTATACAATAATAAGATACCCATCCCTCCACCAGTGCCCATTTTCCACCACCATGGATAATATCCCTCCCACCCCCATCCCCCCTTCCCCCCTGTCTCTGTGGCAGGGCAATCCCCTGTGTTCTCTCTTTTCTTTTGGGTGTTGTGGTCTGCAAAAGAGGCATTGAGTGGCAAACATGTTCAGTCCATAGTCTACTTTCGACATGCATCTCCCCTCCTGGGAGTATCCTCCAAACATACTTTATTTGGTGCTCCCTTCTCTATCTGAACTGCCCTTTCCTCTAGGATACCTGGCTGGCCTCTAAGTTATGGAGTAATCCTCCTTGTGCTGATCTCAGCTATTCTTGGGTATTAATCTCATATTTTGTTACTTTATATCCCCCAGATGAATGCAATCTTTCTATGTCTATCCCTCTCTTTCTGACTCATTTCGCTTAGCATGATACTTTCCATATTGTACCACTTGTATGTAAATTTCATGACTTCATCTTTTCTAAGAGCTACATAGTACTCCATTGTGTAGATGTACCAAAGTTTCTTTAACCAGTCATCTGTTCTTGGGCATTCAGGTTTCTTACAGTTTCTGGCTATTGTAAAGAGTGCTGCAATGAATAAACAAGTGCAGATGTCACTTCGACTATACATTTTTGCCTCTCTGGGATATATTCCCAGGAGTGGTATTGCTGGGTCAAATGGGAGCTCAATTTCTAATTTTTTGAGAATCGTCCATACTGTTTTCCAGAAGGGCTGAACCAGTGGACATTCCCACCAACAGTGAAGGAGTGTCCCTTTCTCGCCAAATCCACGCCAGCATTGGTTGCTTTTGTTCTTTTGAATGTGGGCTAGTCTCTGAGGTGTGAGATGGTATCTCATTGTGATTTTGATCTGCATCTCCCTGATGATTAATGATGTAGAGCATTTTCTCATGTGCTTTTTTGCCATTCGTATTTCTTCTTTGAGAAAGTTTCCGTTCATTTCATTGCCCCATTTTTGGATGGGGTTGGATGTTTTCTTCTTGTGGAGTTTAACCAGTATTCTGTATATCCTGGATATCAACCCCTTGTCAGATGTGTATTCGGTGAATATCCTTTCCCATTCTGTAGACTGTCTTTGTATTTTGGTCACTGTTTCTTTGGAGGTGCAGAAGCTTCTTAGTTTAAGATAGTCCCATTTATCTATCTCTGTTTTCACTTGCTTGGCCAGTGGCGTGGCATCTTTGAAGATACCATTAGCTTCAATGTCAAGGAGGGTTTTGCCAACTTTATCTTCAATGTACCTTATGGTTTCTGGTCTGATGTTGAGGTCTTTAATCCATTTTGATCTTACTTTTGTACATGGTGTTAGGCAGAGTTCTGAGCCTATTTTTTTGCATGTAGCCGTCCAGCGATGCCAACACAATTTATTAAAGAGGCTTTCCTTACTCCACTTCACATTACTTGCACCTTTATCAAAGATTAGATGAGCATATGATTGAGGGGAGATGTCAGTGTATTCAACCCTGTTCCATTGGTCTGCAGTTCTGCCTTTGTTCCAGTACCATGTTGTTTTAATTATTACTGCTTTGTAGTACAGTTTGAAGTTCGGGAGGTTGATTCCTCCCATTTTCTTTTTCCCAAGAATTGCTTTAGCTATTCGTGGGGGCTTATTGTTCCATATAAATTTCAGGAGTGTTTGCTCCATTTCTTTGAAGAATGTCATGGGTATCCTTATAGGGATTGCATTGAATTTATATAATGCTTTCGGTAGTATTTCCATTTTGACAATGTTAAGTCTCCCGACCCATGAGTAGGGGATACCTTTCCATTTCCTCATGTCCTCTTTTATTTCCTGAAGTAGCGTTTTGTAGTTTTCTTTGTACAGGTCCTTTACTTCCTTAGTTAAGCTGATTCCTAGGTACTTGATTTTCTGGGGCACAATTGTGAATGGGATTGTTTTTTTCATGTTGCTTTCTTCTCTCTCACTGTTTGCGTATAGGAAAGCCATGAACTTTTGGGTATTGATTTTATAACCTGCTACTTTACTATACGAGTCTATTGTTTCTAGGAGTTTTTTGGTGGAAGTTATTGGGTTCTCTAAGTAGAGTATCATATCATCTGCGAATAGTGAGAGCTTGATTTCTTCCTTTCCTACCTGAATGCCCTTAATATCTTTTCCCTGCCTAATCCCTATTGCAAGTACTTCCAGTACTATATTGAACAGCAGTGGAGAGAGTGGGCATCCCTGTCTCGTCCTTGATCTTAGAGGGAAGGCTCTCAGTTTTTCCCCATTGAGGATGATGCTTGCTGTAAGCTTGTGGTAGATGGCTTTAATTATGTTGAGGAAGGTCCCCTCTATACCCATTTTGGCTAGGGTTTTCGTCATAAAGAGGTGCTGGATCTTATCAAATGCTTTCTCTGCATCTATTGATATGATCATATGCTTTTTATCTTTTCTTTTGTTAATATGGTGGATTATGTTGATTGATTTCCGAATGTTAAACCATCCTTGCATCCCTGGGATGAATCCTACTTGGTCATGGTGTATGATCCTTTTGATGAGTAGTTGGATTCTATTTGCTAGTAGTTTGTTGAGGATCTTTGCATCTGTGTTCATCAGGGATATCGGCCTGTAATTCTCTTTCTTTGTGGTATCTCTGTCTGCTTTTGGTATCAGTGTGATATTTGCTTCGTAGAAACTGTTCGGAAGTGTTTTTGATATTTCAATTTCGTGGAAAAGCTTAAAGAGCATCGGGAGTAAGTCCTCTTTAAAGATTTGGAAGAATTCACTAGTGAATCCATCCGGGCCAGGACTTTTGTGCTTGGGGAGACTTTTTATTACCATTTCAATTTCCTTGATGGTGATAGGTCTGTTCAGGTATTCCAGGTCTTCTTGGTTCAGCCTTGGGAGTCTGTAGGAGTCTAGGAATTTATCCATTTCCTCGAGGTTTTGATGTTCCGTGGCATAAAGCTTCTCAAAGTACTCCCTGAGGATCCTCTGAATTTCTGTGGTTTCTGTTGTAATGACCCCCTTTTCATTTCTGATTCGGTTTATTAGGGTTATTTCTGATTAGGTTTATTAGGGTTTTCTCTCTCCCTTTCTTTGTGAGTTTTGCTAGAGCCTTATCGATCTTGTTAATTTTCTCGAAGAACCAGCTTTTGGTTTCATTGATCTTTCGGATTGTTTTTTGGGTTTCCATCTCGTTAATCTCTGCTCTGAGTTTTATTATTTCCTTTCTCCTGTTCGGGTTGTGCTCCTTTTTTTGGTCCTTCTCCAAGCTCTTAAGCTGTGAGGTTAGGTTACTTATGTGTGCTCGCTCCTCCTTCCTGAGGAATGCTTGTAGAGCTATAAATTTTCCTCTTAACACAGCCTTTGCTGTGTCCCATAAGTTTTGGTAACTCGTGGTCTCATTTTCATTCGTTTCTAGGAATCTTTTGATTTCCTCTTTGATTTCCTGTCTAATTCACTCGTTGTTCAATAGTGCACTGTTTAATTTCCAGGTGTTTGATTTAGTTTTCTGTTTTTGTGTGTGATTTACTTCTAATTTCAGCGCATTATGGTCTGAGAAGATTGTTGATACAATCTCTACCTTCTTAATTTTATGGAGGCATGTTTTGTGGCTCAGCATGTGGTCTATCTTGGAGAATGTTCCATGTACGCTTGAGAAGAATGTGTATTCAGCTTTTTGTGGATGAAGTGTCCTGTATATATCTACTAAGTCCCTTTCTTCCATTGTTTCCCTCAAATGAAGTATGTCCTTGCGAAGCTTGAGTCTGGTTGATCTATCAAGAGGTGACAAAGCAGTGTTGAAGTCTCCCACTAGTATTGTGTTGCTATTGATGTCTTTTTCCAAATCTATGAGTAGTTGTTTTAAGTACTTTGCTGGTCTCTCATTAGGTGCATATACATTTATTATTGTAAGTTCTTCCTGTTGTACAGATCCTCTGATCAATAAGAAATGGCCTTCACTGTCTCTTATGGTGGGCTTTTGCGTTCTTTACCATTGTGAGAGGTGTGGTTTAGTCCTTCACGTTCAGTGTTACTATTCTGCTTGATATGCAGTGTGAGTTAAGATAGGCTTATGAGTTATTGGCTACTGTGTTTCTAGTGGCTGAGCTAAAATAGAGAAGTTTCCATCTAAGAAGTTAGCTTATGGTTCCTATGGCATATGTAGTGGGAAAATATTTCGCAGCCGTGTCAGCGGCCGTGGCTCCGGAAAGAGTCCCTGGCACTGGGCGAGGAGTTGGGAAGGTCTCCAGTTTGGAATTGGAGCCGTTCAGCTTTGTTGCCCAGAGCTGGGCCTCTGTGCCCGTCCCACGCAGATCAGGGGTTGAAAACCGGCTGTCTAGGGGCTGTTTCTAGCTGCGCGTGCCCAGAAAGGGACCCAGGCCCTTGGGGGCGGGCTGTACCTGTTGGAATTGGAGCCGTTCAGCTTTGTTGCCCAGAGCTGGGCCTCTGTGCCCGTCCCACGCAGATCAGGGGTTGAAAACCGGCTGTCTAGGGGCTGTTTCTAGCTGCGCGTGCCCAGAAAGGGACCCAGGCCCTTGGGGGCGGGCTGTACCTGTTGGAATTGGAGCCATTCAGCTTTGTTGCCCAGAGCTGGGCCTCTGTGCCCGTCCCACGCAGCCACTGTCTCTTATGACCTTCCTCACTCTGAAATCGATGTGGTCCGATATAAGGATGGCTACCCCAGCTTTTTTATGGGAGCTGTTTGCCTGTAGGATTGTTTTCCAGCCATTGACTCTGAGTCTGTGTTTGCTTTGACTATTGAGATGCGTTTCTTGCAGGCAGCAGAATGTTGGGTTCAATTTTCTAATCCATCCTGCCACTCTATGTCTTTTAATTGGTGCGTTTAGCCCATTGACATTGAGAGAGATTATTGTTATGGGATTTTGTCCCATTGTTCTGTTAAAATTTGGTGTATTTGAGGGGCCTTTCTTGCCTTAAAGTAGCCCATTTAGTTGTTCTTGTAACCATGGTTTTGAGTCTATGAAGTTCCTGAGCTGTTGTTTGTCTGTGAAACTGTGTGTTGTTCCTTCTGTTATGAATGAGAGTCTTGCTGGGGAAAGTATTTTTGGGGAGGCATTTATTTCATTGAGTTTTTTTACTATGTCCCAACACTGTTTTCGGGCCATGAGGGTTTCATCAGAAAAATCAGCTGTGAATTTTAAGGATGCTCCTTTGTAAGAGATTTGTTTCTTCGATCTTGCTGCTTTCAGAATTTTGTCTCTGTTTAAGGTTTTGGTCATTTTGATCAGAATGTGTCTTGGGGTATTTTTATTCGAATTTCTTCTAGCTGGTACCCTTCGGGCCTCCTGAATGTGGTCACAAGTTTTCTTCAGCTCTGGAAATGTTGTAGCAATGATGTCTTTGACAGTTTCTTCTTCATCGAGGTTTTCTTCCTGTCCCTCTGGGACTCCAATAATTCTTATGTTACCCCTCTTGGCTTCATCACGATCTTCTCTTGCCATCTGTTCCCGAATTGTGAGTCTCTTTTCCATTTTCTGCTCTTTTCGGGAGAGTCTCTGAACTTCATCTTCGAGCTCACTGATTCTGTTCTCAGCCGCTCTTACTCTGCTGCTGAGGCCTTCCACTGAGCTTTTCAATTCGCCTACGAGATTTTTCAGGTCTGACATTTCTGATTGCATTTTCCTCATTTCTGCCTTCAGATCCTCTTGTCTTCTATTGGCATTGCTTTCCATTGTTTCTTTTAATTCCCTAAGCATCCTAAGTAGCTCCTTTCTGAATTCCTTGTCAGAGAGGTTGTCTAACACTACAGTACTGTTGGTGTCATCTGGGCTAGACTCTTCAATATGAAAGTTTGGTGGGCTTTTGCGTTGCTTTACCATTGTGAGAGGTGTGGTTTAGTCCTTCACGTTCACTGTTACTATTCTGCTTGATATGCAGTGTGAGTTAAGATAGGCTTATGAGTTATTGGCTACTGTGTTTCTAGTGGCTGAGCTAAAATAGAGAAGTTTCCATCTAAGAAGGTAGCTTATGGTTCCTATGGCATATGTAGTGGGAAAATATTTCGCAGCCGCGTCAGCGGCCGCGGCTCCCGAAAGAGTCCCTGGCACTGGGCGAGGAGTTGGGAACGTCTCCTGTTTGGAATTGGAGCCGTTCAGCTTTGTTGCCCAGAGCTGGGCCTCTGTGCCTGTCCCACGCAGATCAGGGGTTGAAAACCGGCTTTCTAGGGGCTGGTTCTAGCTGCGCATGCCCAGAGAGGGACCCAGGCCCTTGGGGGCGGGCTGTCCACCAGTACTCATTTTTCACCACCAAGAACCCCAATATATCCCCCTCCCCCCTCCCAATGCCTGTGAGGCAGACGATTTCTACTTAACTCTTCTCTACATTGATTCTACATTGATCAGATTCATTATTTCGACAAAAGATGCACCATTATTGTTTAGAATTTCCCCTCCCAACAATTAGAATTGCTAAAAAGGCATTGTGAAATACTTTGTTTTCTATAGCTGGTTATGAGAATCATATAATGTCCGATTTTGGATTTCCGCATAGATCCAGATAATTATAAAATTGGTTTCTCTTCATCTGGTGTTACTGTTGTGCCGGAGAGCCACTCGTGGGGGGGGCAACTCGTGACCTCGGTGGGATGAGCCGGTACCACCCCCCTTCCCATGAGACTGCAGTTTCCCCATCACCGCCGGCTCATACCTGGCTTCTAGCAAATGTTATTTTCAATGATGATATGCCACTGGTCAAGCAAGTGAAAAAAGAGATAGACAAACGGGACTATCTTAAACTAAGAAGTCTCTGCACCTCAAAAGAAACAGTGACCAAAATACAAAGACAGTCTACAGAATAGAAAAGGATATTCTTCCAATACCCATCTGATAAGGTGTTGATATCAAGCATATACAAGGCACTGGTTGAACTCCACAAGAAAACATCAAACCCCATCAAAATGGTGTGATGAAATGAACAGAAATATTCTCAAAGAAGAAATCGAATGGCTAAAAGCCACATGAGAAAATTCTCTGCATCCCTAATCATTAGGGAGATGCAGATCAAAACAACAATGTGATATCTCACACCACAGAAATTGGCCCACATCCAAAGGAACAAAAGCAACTAGTGGTGGCGTGGATATGGGGAGAAATAGACTCTCCTTCACTGCTGGTGGAATTGCTGACTGGTTCAGCCCTTTTGTAAAACAGTATGGATAATTCTCAAAAAATTAAAAAATGAACTCCCATTTGAGCCAGCAGTACCACTCCTGCGAATATACCCTGGAGGGGCAAAAAAGTATAGTCAAAAAGACATCTGCACGTGTGTTCAGTGCTGCACTGTTTACAGTAGCCAGAATCAGGGAAAAAAACCAAGTGCCCAAGAACAGATGACTGGTTAAAGAAACTTTGGTACATCTAAACAATGGAATACTATGCAGTTGTTAGAAAAGATGAAGCCATGAAATTCGTATATAAGTGCATAAACATGGGAAGTATCGTATTAAGTGAAATGAGTTGGAAAGAGAGGGTCAGGCATAGGAATACTGCACTCATCGGTGGAATGTAGAGTAATAGAATGGTAGACTAACACCCAAGAGTAGTAGAGACAAGGTCCTAGAGGTCTGCTCCATGGCTTGTACACCAGCCTAACATGCTGGGGGAAAAGGCAGCTCAGATATAGAAGGAAATACCAGTAAAGAATGTTGGGAGGACCCAGTTTGGTTGAAATGTATGTGCTGAAATTAGACTATATACTGAACGTGATGGCGCTCAATACCTATATTGCAAATCACAACACCCAAAAGGAGAGAGAGCAAAATATGCCCCACCACAGATGTGGGGCAGGGTGGAGGGGACGGGCTGTGAGTGGTGTGAGGAATGCTGGGACCATTGTTGGTGGAAAATGAGCACTGGTGGATACTCTATCATTGTATGACTGAAATGTAAGCATGAAAGTTTGTAAGCTTGTAACTGTACCTATTAGATTCACTAATAAAAATTAAAATTAAAAGTAAATAAAAAGTTAAAAATTAACAAGTTGTTTGAAGAGACATTTATCCAAAAAACTTTACAAATGCCCCAAAAGTATATTAAAAGTACTCAATATTTCTTTGAAGAATGTCATGGGTATCCTTAAACACTTCTGAAATTTATATGGAACAATAAGCCCCCACGAATAGCTAAAGAAACTCTTGGGAAAAAGAAAATGGGAGGAATCAACCTCCCTAACTTCAAACTCTACTACAAAGCACTAATAATTAAAACAGCATGGTACTGGAAGAAAGGCAGAACTACAGACCAATGGAACAGGGTTGAATACACTGACATCTCCCCTCAATCATATGATCATCTAATCTTTGATTAAGGTGCAAGAAATGTGAAGGGGAGTAAGGAAAGCCTCTTTAACAAACTGTGCTGGCATCACTGGACGGCTACATGCAAAAAATGGGCTCAGAACTCGGCCTAACACCATGTACAAAAGTAAGATCAAAATGGATTAAAGACCTCAACATCAGACCAGAAACCATAAGGTACATTGAAGATAAAGTTGGCAAAACCCTCCATGACATTGAATCTAATGGTATCTTCAAAGATCCCACGCCACTAGCCGAGCAAGTGAAAACAGAGATAGACAAATGGGACTATCTTAAACTAAGAAGTTTCTGCACCTTAAAAGAAACAGTGACCAAAATACAAAGACAGTCTACAGAATGGGAAAGGATATTCACTGAATACACATTTGACAAGGCGTTGATATCAAGGATATACAAAGTACTGGTTAAACTCCACAAGAAGAAAACATCCAACCTCATTCAAAAATGGGGCAATGAAATGAACAGAAACTTTCTCAAAGAAGAAATCAGAATGGCAAAAAAGCACATGAGAAAATGCTCTACATCATTGATCATCAGGGAGATGCAGATCAAAACCACAATGAGATACCATCTCACACCTCAGAGACTGTCCCACATTCTAAAGAACAAAAGCAACCGATGCTGGCGTGGATGTGGCGAGAAAGGGACACTCCTTCACCATTGGTGGGAATGCCGACTGGTTCATCCTTTTGGAAAACAGTACGCACGATTCTCAAAAAATTAGAAATTGAGCTCCCATTTAACCCAGCAATACCACTCGTGGGAATATATCCCAGAGAGGCAAAAATGTATAGTCGAAGTGACATCTGCACTTGTTTATTCATTGCAGCACTCTTTACAATAGCCAGAAACTGGAAGAAACCTGAGTGCCCAAGAACAGATGAGTGGTTAAAGAAACTTTGGTACATCTACACAATGGAGTACTATGTAGCTGTTAGAAAAGATGAAGTCATGAAATTTACATACAAGTGGTACAACATGGAAAGTATCATGCTAAGCGAAATGAGTCAGAAAGAGAGGGATAGACATAGAAATATTGCATTCATCTGGGGGATATAAAGTAACAAAATATGAGCTTAATACCCAAGAATAGCTGAGATCAACACCAGGAGGATTACTCCATAGTTTAGAGGCCAACTGGGAATTCTAGGGGAAAGGGCAGCTCAGATAGAGAAGGGAGCACAAAATAAACGGTGTTTGGAGGATCCTCCCAGGATGGGAGATGCCTGTTGAAAGTTGACTATGGACTGAACATGTTTGCCACTCAATGCCTCTTTTGCAGACCACAACACCCAAAAGGAGAGAGAGAACAAAAGGGAATGCCCTGTCACAGAGGCAGGGTGGGATGGGGGGGATGGGGTGGGAGGGATATTATCTATGGTGGTGGAAATTGGGCACTGGTGGAGGGATGGGAATTTGATCATTGTATAATCGAAACCCAAGCACAAAAAATTGTAAATCTACAACTGTACCTCATGGTGTTTCGCTAATAAAAAATAATAAATAAAAGTACTTAATATTATTATCATTAAAGAAATGTAAAAGAAAACCACATTAAAACACCACTTAATGCTTATTAGATTTGCTAAAGTAAAAAAGATAGATGATATTCATTGATGCTGAGAATATGGGGAAATAGAAATTCATTTATTGTCAGTGGTGATGTAAATTGGTACAGCAACTTTGTATAACAGTATGAAAGTTCTTCAAGCAGTTTGACATAGATACCATATAACCAGAGATTACTTTCTTAAGAGGTCTATGTAAGTAATGAAAACATAAATTCACATAAAATCTGGTACAAACATATTAATAGTAGCATTAGTAATACTAGCCACAAAGTAGAAACAATTCCCAGCTTATCAACAAAAAATTGCACAGGAAGTTTAAATAAAATATGACACAGCAATACAATGTAATATTTTTCAATTCTGCAAAGGAATACAGTACTGTACATGCTTAAAAGAATGAATCTTATGAAACAATATCCCAAGTTAAAGGAGAAAAATAGAAAGCTTAAAATTGTCTAATGTGAATCCTGTACACTTTCAACCTTCATTCATAGGGGTTTGGTCACAGATAATGAGATAGTAAGGTGACAAACACATGCAAATTGTAAAGCTTTAGGGGACTCTGAACAGCTCTCCGTAGTCTCCTAGTTAGGCCACTTTTTCAATACTACATCACTCCCTGACCTGGGTTTTCAACAACTGAACTGACATGTATTAAGGACATTAAGTACATCAACCTAAAATAGTTACATGAAGAGAATGTACCTATTGATTTTTTTTTATTTTGGGCCACACATTACTCCTGGCTCTCTGCTCAGTTATCACTACTGGAGAGACTTGGTGAACCGTATGTGGATGCCGAGGATCAAACTCTGGTTCATTGCTTGCAAGGCAAGTGCTCTATCCACACTATCCACCCTATCACTTCAGCTCCCTGATAAGAATCCTATAAATGTATATGCACTCCCATGTTCATGGAAGCAATAGTTAACAAACAGAAACATTATTTTTGTAATAGCCAACATATGGAAATAATGCCTACTGAAAATTTAATGTGTAAAGAAAGTATGATATACACATGCAATAGAATATTAATCACACTTAAAAATACCTACTATTTGTGACAGGGATGAAAATGGAGGACAAAATGATGAGTAAAAGAAGTCAGTCACAGAAGGTCAGATACATGATTTAACTGGTATAATGGATAGTAAAAGTAATTAAATTCATAGAAATAATGTAGCAGTGGTTATCATAGATTGCAGGGTAAAGAAAATATGGGTTTGCTAATCAATGGCAATAGTTTTAGTTATACTAGATAAATAAGTTCTAGAGACTGCTGAACTTAACAGTACACTATTACACACTTTAAATTGTACTATGAGGCTAGCTCTCATATTAACACACATTTCTGGAATCTATTGTCATATCTATCACCATGATTATGGTGATATTGCTACATATAATTGACTATTTGTGATGTAGCATAATTATAATGCAATATCTTAAATCAGTAAATATGTTCCATTTCTTTGTATATCAACCACATCTCAATAAAGCTGTTTTAAAATTTTGCATGAATCCATTTACATAGCATGCCAAAAACAATTGAATCTATAGAGACAGTAAGCTGATTAGAGGTTGGTTGCCCAATAATCACGGGAAGGGATTGAAATAAAATTGGAATAACTGCTAATGTATATAAATGTTTTTTGGGGGATGAGATAGTGTTGATGTTGCACAACTCTGAATATACTAGAAGCCATTGAAACATATAATTCAAATGGGTACATTTCATAGCACGTAAATTTTATCTTAATAAATCTGGATAAAATGAATTTATGGGTAATCAGAAGATATTACTGTGCTTGATCTGCACATGCTTGATTTTGGTTTGATTCCTGGCACCATATGTGGCCCCTGAGAACCACCAGAAGTGACCCTGCGCACAGAGCCTGAGTAAACCCTGAGTAAAGCCAGTTATGTTCCCCCAAATCCCCTCAAAAGTAAAACACAATTAAAATGTATTATTGAAACACTTGCTCACTTGCTATAAAACAGGATAATTCATTTCAAGCAAACTGAGGTAAGAGACAATCCTTTATGCAAGCATCTCTATGATGAAAATAAGTCTGTAGTTTCTTTTGATATGTGGTGTGAGAAGTATCTTATCTCATCTCGCAGTTTCTTCTATTGCAAAACTTAAATAAAGTAATCAGAAATGGTGGAGGACACCTAAGAATCATCGACCTCTAGGAAAAATCTTGATAAACTTTTAAAAAGTACCTGGGGTGAAGAAAATAATTTATAATTTTGGGGGTGATGGAACTAGTCATTACTGGGACCTTATAGACAGCAGTAGGCAGCTATTTTAGCTGTAAGAGCAGCAATAAATTACTATATCTATAATAAAACTTTTGTATTTATATGGAAAATTTTGACTTTAAACTGAAAACTTCTTAGGCAATTCCTAGTTTTAGCTACAATTTCCTATTCTCAACTTAGAAACTCAATAATTTCCTTCTGTGTTTTTATCAGTGGGCCAAAGGTCTGATAAGATTGCTTCCTTCCTATACTTGGAACTCAGCCATTTCACTTGGAAGAAGCAATAACCATGCCTCTCTGGTCTGACTCAGAGTACAATAGAACAAGAGGTAAAGGAGATACAGGGCCAACAATTGCTGATAAAGTCTAGTATTACTAGTCCAATGTGGACCAAAGAGGACTTGTATTGATTCCTCTGTTTCTGTGAAAGTTGATCATCTTACAAATCACTTTTCTATGCCAATATGCCTGTTAATTGAATTCAGAACATAGTTTGAATATAGTTCTAGGTTATGGAAGATGCCGGGGATTAACTCAGGCTGAGAAAGTCTAGATTTAATGTCATTGTTATTCTCCTCAATGCAACATTAGAACACTTGGTCAGCTGAGCAAAAAATGCTATGGCGGGAGATAGCCATTTTATGGTGTCACTGAAGGTAAAAATACTTGGTAGTTTCAGCAACAGTTTAGAAAATCAAACACACTGTCATAGGCTCTTTCTTCCAGAATCATCTTGATCACTTGATCACTTGATATCCCATTACTCATCGATTTGCTTGAGTGGGCTCCAGTAATGTCTCCTGTTTCGTGCTGGCATAGCCCAATGCCATCTGCTCGTTCTAGGAACATGAAGAGCCTCAAACCGATCGTTCAGGGTCTTGACGAAGAAGTCTGACCATCTGGTAGGTGGGCGGCCATGCGATCTTTTGACGTCCAGTGGAATCCAGTCGGTAATGGCTCTAGTGCAGCGGTGGTCTCTAAATCTCATTACGTGTCCAGCCCATCAGATTTTTGATGCCTTGGCAAATGAGACAGCATCCCTGATTCTTGAGCGTTGACAGAGGTTGGAACTCTGGATTCTTTCTCTTATTTGAGTGAAGCATGATACTCCAATCATAGCTCTTTCGATTCTTCTTTGAGAGACCCAAATAGCGTTCTCATCCTGTTTTCGTAGGGTCCAGGTCTCTGAGACATATGTTAATGCAGGAAGAACAGTGGAATCTAAGAGATGTGCTCGGAGCAGGAGGTTCTTTGTCTTCTTAGTTATTCGACGCCCTTGAAGGCATTCCAAGCCGCTCTCTTCCTCCTGCGCAACTCAGGTGCCAGGTCATTTGTCATGTTGACTTCTCGACCTAGGTACACATAACTGTTGCATACGGAGATGGTCGTTCCGTTGAGAGTAAATGGAACCTCAGGAATGAGACCGTTTTTCATGAACATTGTCTTTGTGAGACTCATCTGTAATCCAACCTTTCCACACTCACTCTCCAAGCCTGCACAATTCGGAACTGGGCCTTCCAGTAGCTAGACAGTTACACCCACCAACTGCCATGTAACCCCATCAATGGCCAGGATCCAGAGACTATAACACCAAGCTCCTGGAAGAGAACAAAGCAGAGTCTCCTACCCCCATGCCTGACTGTCCTCACCAGGGCCCGACAGCTGAAGCCCTCCAGGACCCAGCCAAAACCATGCTGAGACCACTCTCCACATGCTTGGATGAGCCTCATGCATAAAGGAACCGGCAGAGGAACCCAGGTGTGCGGGATCTGGGGCTGAGATCTCCAAGCCTGCATGGTTCAGGACTGGGCCTTCCAGTAGCTAGTCAGTTACATCCACCAACTGCCGTGTAACCCCATCAATGGTCAGGATCCAGAGACTATAACACCAAACTCCTGGAAGCACGCGGCCACAAATGCTGCTGCGCAACTTCTTATCCTCTAATTCTCGCTCTCAGAGAACCCGGCAGACTACTGAGAGTATCATACCAGCACATATGCCTGAATAGGAACACCTGTAAAGTTTATTTGTGTTTTCAGGTTACCGAGAATATCCCACCCACAAGGCAGAGCCTGGCAAGATATCCGTGGTGTTTTCGATATGCCAAATCAGGTACATACAATGGATCTCATTCCCCTGACCCTGAATATGGCAGAAATTTGTGGAAGGAGAGGCTGATAAAACCTCAAGGCCGAACTAGACTGCCAAAATGAAGAAAGGCAAAAATGACTGCCTGTACTTTCAATGCACATATGCTGGCGTCTGATGCATCCATTGAGGACCTGATGGTACAAGCTCAAAAGATCAAGTATGACATCATTGGTCTGACCGAGATGAGAAGGCATCAATCACGTCGTGCCATTTTTGACACTGGAGAAGAACTGTTCCTTGGAAAATGCGTGACAAAAGAGGCGTCGGTGGTGTCAGTGTCCTTGTCAACACGAACTTAGCAGAATCATCTTATTCCTGACCAATTAAAGAAAGTCATAGGTTAAATTTTGATCTTTACTAGATTGACCTAATAGCTCTACCTTCATGTCCAAGATCAGCTTTATCTAAAAGCAGAGTCATAATTCTGTTATGTATAGTCATGTTTATTATTTTTTCATTTCAAGTTATTCTTGTGGTTCAACTCTTACAAAATGCACCACAAATTTAAGGTAATAATAACACATTCAGCTGATAAATGTATTTTGCATTTTCATTTGTACTTATCATAATGTAAAGCAAGTCTTTGAGGAACTAGGACAATGGAATGTATTACAAGGATCTTAAATCAGGAGGTTAGAGAGAGGGGCTCAAGACCAAGGATGATAATGGTGGTAAAAAAAAAACTGATGGAAGGAGGAATGTTCCAATGGTGGAAGGCTGCTTCAAGGGCTGGGGTTATGGTAGCTGGGACAAAGAAGGGGCCATTAAGACACTAATGTTTGGAAAGGATCTCTGCAGATTGGAGATGTGTGATGAAAATAGACAAGTGACCAAACAGGATGGTCTCTCTGTATCTATATTGCAAATGATAATGTCTTAAAGGAGAGAGAGAGTGTGAGAGAGTAAAAGTGCCTACCATAGAGGCAGGCTGGAGGATGGCAGGAGAGATATGGGGGATTTTGGTGGTGGTAAATGTACACTGGTAGAGGGATGGGTGTTGGAACTTGGTATGGCTGAAATTCAATCATGAAAGCTTTGTACTGTATCTCACAGTGACACAATAATTCAATAAAAAGAATTTTAAAAATTAAATAAGAAGACATATGGGTGAATAGCAAAGATGACTCCACTGTAGTAGGATTTGAGCTCAAAGAGAATTTTAGAAAAGGGACCCTTCAGATATTCCTGTTCAACCAAGAGAGTTGACTGGTGCAAGTAGAGGATATCACAGAGGCAAGATTTGGCAACAAAAGACATCTGCCTGTAAAGTGTCATTGTTTGTCAGTCATCAAAAGGTGACCCCTGCTACCTTTTAAACAAAAGGAAATGAAAGAAATTGATATGTCCTCCTGTTTAAATATATGGGCTTGGTAATTCTGAGAGTGAGTATTGGAAACAGGGTAGAAGGAACAAGAATAAGGTTCATCATATGAGTGGGGTGTGAAAGGGAGAGCGGAGGAGCCAGATGAGCTCCATTTCACCTAAGACCTATAATCAGGACCTTCTGGGAACTGATTTTGCTAATTTTGTCCTCCTTTTCTTTTTTCTTCTCTGTTCTATTTATCTCTATTGCTCCTGTTCTCCTAAGACTCTCTCTCTTCCTCTCTGCCTCTCCCCTTCACTGGGTTTCAAGAATTCCAGTCATTACCTTTAGTCTGCTTTTGTTTCTGGCGCCATACAAGTTCAAGCTGGACATAAGGACAGAAAAGGCTCCTGGCAGCCATTGTTTTCACAAATCAAGTCACATATTGGACCCAAAGTTTACATACATGATATAATTTATAAGCTTCTCGATTAATAGTGAGCAGCCGTATGCATTATGTGTTTTTTCCAGAGCTGCATATGGATCCCTGGTAGCTGTTTACTGGCTTAGGCCCCAGCTCCCAGTGGATCTGGAGAGAACAATTTGTTTTGGCTGTTAGAATTTTGTTGCTTTGTGTTGGTGTCCAGACTGTTCCCTATTCTCTACCTGATAGTCTGTAAGGAATTCTCCAGCACAGGATGAAGCTTTGAAACCAAAAGTGGGAACACAGAAATAAATAATCTTACCTTATGTAGTAGCTCATTTCTACTCCCACTCCTCCATAATGCTAGACTGGTTTGGGAAAAGGGTAAAGTAAGGTGAGGTGATATTTTTGAACCAGGGATTTAACCTTTATGGACAATGAAAGGTTAGGTTTATATCTTAGGTTCACTTGGAAAGTTATGTGGGGATAAGAACTCTCTGTCTCTAGCCTTTTATTTCCCAAAGTGGGCAATACTATCCCATAAAAGTATTGGGGAAATATAGGGGTTGAGTCCAAATAAGGTGTGTGTTCTATTTGCTTAATGAAGGTAGATTTCCAGGGCGGGACGGGTGGTGATGGTGGTTGTTGTTGTAAAGTGTTCTTTTTACTGAAGAGTGTCAAAATGTCAAATAAATTTTAGAGCACCTACTCTAGCCCCTTTGCCTCCCTTCTGGAGATGGGAATAATAAGCAGAAACAAACATAGTAGATGCTTCAAAATTAGGCATTAACTTGAGATTCAAGGATACTTTGGGAATTGTAGGCTTTATTGGATAATTTTACGCAGAATTTCTGCTACTACTGTAGCTCACATATGTCAAGAACCAAAAGAAGTGACCAAGGAGTCTGGTCTAAAAAATCTTAGCAGTTGAAAGAATAGGGATCAGTTTATGAAGGTGAAAAGTAAGAAACCACTATGAAAGTTTTCCAAAGATTTACTGGTATCCAAATTCTGTATGCACTACTACAGAAGTACTTATTAAATTGAAAAGAAGAATGAAGTTATATCATTTGGAAATCATTACCTAATCTCTATTAAGTTTGTATAGAGTTTTATGTCGGGAATAAAAATGGATCTATATTCATCTTTAGGACTTCCAAAACTACATAATATTTGCACTAGTTATAATATATTTGAAGAGAAAATTTCTTGATAACAAAGATAAACACCACGTATTACATACCTTAAACCTTAACTGACTGATGACTAATGGTTAATTTGATATTCAAAGAGGTGAAATGATTTTTTTTAATTCTTGAAAGACTTTATTCTTAGAAACAAAACCTCTTACTTGGGTAGAGAGTTGATGTAATAATTGTACCTAAATCTACATTCTAGTCTCTTGTTTTCATTTCATTTCATTTCATCATCCTGTTATTCGTCGATTGCCTCGAGCAGGCCCCAGTAACGTCTCTTTCATCCTAGCCCTGAGATTATATTCAAGGCTCTTTAGGAGAATGAGACCCATCATTGTTACTGGTATTTGGCATATTTGGCACGCCACGGGGAGTTTGCCAGACTCTGCCCAGTTGGCAGGCTGCATTCGATAGCCTGCAAGTTTGTCCAAAGTAGGAATGAGACAATAAGATGTCATAAAAATAAAGTTTTGACAAGATGTCTTTCATCACAATTTCCAGGAAACATTAAGCACTTGGTTGCAGAGGAAAAGGCACATTCCCTGGACTCCTGAGGTTTCCCTCTTGTGAAGCCCCAGACATACTCACTCAACATACATGCAAACGTGAACATTGCTGGGAAATGCGAAAAGGACAGCATTGAAAAATGTGTGTGTGATTGTGTGTTTGTGTGTGTTTAAAGCTCCATGAGTTGAAATAGTATTTTTCTAGTATATGAATCCTTTAAATAAAATTTATGTCAGTGATATTCATAATCTAAACTATATATATGTACATACATATTAGAAAAGAGTAAATGTATTGATATGAAAACCATTTGCGAGGGATGTCTGCCAGGTTTTGGGGGGCCTGGGACATACCTAGCATTCTTCAAGGTTTCATACTGGCTCTGTGCTCAGGTTACTCCTGTTGATGTTAGGGGAACCTATGGACTGCTGGGGATGAAAGCCTCATTGGTCACAATCAAGGCAATTCCCCATCTGCTGTATTATCTCTCTACCCGCCCCCTAATCTACTGTTATGCCTATCAGACCTAGGGTTGCCATAACCTATGGAGATACTCAGATTCTTCCTCTAGCAGTCAAGATTAAAAGCAAGACACCAGAGATTGACTGGTCAAATTCATAAAAGATTTTATTTAAGGTAAAGGAAGGAATTGAAAAGATGACAGGGAAGTTCCCAGATTATGGGAGTAATCTCCTGAAGAATGATTCCAGAGAAAGGCAAAAACCTTTCACCTGTTTTATACGTTTTCTTATCAAAGAAGAGGTGAGTGAGCATTTCTTTATTGGACTTAAAGGAGATGGGCTGATAAATCAAGGGTCAGTATGTTGAGATGTTTATCTTCTGGTGTCTTGTCATCTAGATTATTCAGTTGTCTAGGTTATTGGGCTGAACCTAGATCATCCCGTTTATAAGGCCCCACCTAGGCCCATCCTTGTGACATTACATACTAATAATTTTCTCATTAATAATTTATTTTCTTATGGCAATATGCCTAATATTGCCCTTTCTGTGTACATTTCGCTTCTAGCATTTCCCCCTTTTTCCCCTCTTCAGGAAAAGGCTACAGATGTGGCATATGAATAAGATAAAATAGGTAATCTGACTGCTTCCTGATAAAAGGTTCAGGTCATATAAGAGCCCTCTCTGTCCATGGGCCTTCTGTAAAAATCAGATAGAATGTACAACCTGGGCTTCATCACCACCTGTGACTTAAAGATTTTGAACAAGAGACATTATATTAAGGTTTTTAAGGGTTTGTCACTAGGTACTTAGGTTCTGTTAGATGTCTTTTAATTGAGGCCTCGATTACTTACAATTGTCTTACTATAAAAAACACTAAATAAAAGAATAACCTCTAAGAGCTTATGATTTCTCGTGTGTCTCCCGACTTTCATATCACCTCTCAAGAGAGATATCCATGCCTTTGTCTCCCTTTCTAAGTCACATGACAAGTGGGTAAATACTCTCAACTAAAGGTATGACACCACTAATAAAGGGATCAAAAGAAGAACTACTTCAAGGATGGGGGGTAGTATAGAATCAAGCATTAAATAAGATCTTGCATCTTTCCTTTCTTAGTCACATAAACATATTTGATGTATGCTTCCTAAAAACCCATAGTATTTTCTAAAAGAGTGGAGGATTGTTAACATTTGGATTTCTTGATTTCAGTGCTATTGATTCTGTGGTTGAAATTCTTTGGCTCTATAATTTCTTAACATCACCTTTGTACCTGAATTCCTTGACCTGGGTCCCATTGCTTCTCATCTGTCTCTTCTCCCCCTCACCCAGTATAGCAGTGGAGACTGGAGAATATAGAAAGAATTTAAAGTTAATACAGTTAAACTACAAGAAATGAGTGATGTTTGGTTGGTTATAGTCAATATTCTAAGATGGTAATATCTTATTATGAGGACACATCATTTGTTACACTCTTTTATCATACTACATAAATATGGTAGTGGCACATCAAAAATATTTCATGGCAGCTACAAATTCAAATGTTCACTCCTACGTTTTGTTGCCATAAACATAATTATAGCATCAATTAGTTTATTATTATTTATTGTTTTGGGAATTCTCAATTACCAGTTAATATAAATCTTGTACAATGAAAGTGCTGGGTGAAGGAAGTTTTCCAGACTTTAAGGAATATTATGGTTTTATACATTAGTGATAGGTTTTTATACTTCATAGGCACTGGCTAGGCATCTTTCTCCCTTACTCTTCATGTTTCTTATCTTCCTCTCAGTTTCTTGAACTGTAACCACATTTTTATGAAGTGGTCATTCTGGTGATGAGTGTGTCAATGGGATAATGCAAGTATGAAAGTATCATTAACATTGTTGTAAATCATGGTAACTCACTTAAAATGTGATTGTTTTTTTTACAAAACCTGTGAAGAGCAGAAAGAGACAGGAGATGAGGAAAAGTTTATTCTAAGAAAATACCGAAAATATCAAGAACTAAGCATGGCAAATTTAAGGAGGGATTACAGTAGAGTAAAAAATAAAAGACAGTTCCAAGAAGGTTTGGAGCCAGGTATGCAAAGGAACAAAACAGGAAGTGAAGATCTATGGTTAGAGTGAAGTTAGACAGTGTGTGGCCTCAAATGAGGCCCTGAGGTCTCTAATTCATTTTCTTCAACTCCTTACTACATCGTATTTGGGTGAATTGGCCCTGTATATTGCCAGGACCTCTACTGATTTGCCCAAGTAAAATTTGTGACTTTCTATGGAGCATTCTTAAGGTGGGGGCTGGTCCCCACTAGTTATCTGACATTCTGCAGTTTCTCTTTTGTACTAGCTGCTGCAGTTGCTCACAATGAAGAGTCTCAGCAGCTACTCATTCCCCAGCTCCCTGTTGTCATCCAAGGGTATGGGTCCATAAGGCAAGATACAGGAAGACTGAGCTTAACCAGTAGTTCTGGAAAACACCTACTCACTATGTGCACAGGGAATGGAAGTTAAAGGGTTTTAAAATATTTTGAGCTATAAATGACTCCAGCCACATCTTCAATCACTTAGAATAGATATGGTATAAGTCAGGAGACAATAGTATTACCACTGTCTTCCCATTGTTCTTCGACTTATTCGAGCGGGCCCAGTAAAGTCTCCATTGTGAAACTTATTGTTACTGTGTTTGGTATATCAAATATGTCATGGGTAGCCTGCCAGGCTTTGCTGTGCGGGCGAGATACTCTCGGTAGCCTGCTGGGCTCTCTGAGAGGGGTGGAGGAATCGAACCCGGCTCGGGTAGTATTAAGTGGCTAAAAATTCAAGATTGGCTTTTCCCCCTAGCATGTGTGGCTGGCCTCCAAGCCATGTTCCCCAGATTAATGCAATCTTTCTATGTCTATCCCTCTCTTTCTTACTCATTTAGTTTAACATGATACTTTCCATGTAGTACTGCTTGTATGTAAATTTCATGACTTGATCTTTTCTAACCACTCAATGCCTCTTTTGCAAACCATATCACCCAAAAGGAGAGAGAGAACAAAGGGTAATGCCCTGCAACAGAGGCAGGGTGGGATGGGGGGTGAGAGGGATACTGGAATCCATGGTGGTGGGAAATGGGTGCTGGTGGAGGGATGGGTATTTGATCATTGTATAATTGAAACCCAAGCACAAAAATGTATAAGTCTACAACTGTACCTTATGGTGTCTGACTAATAAAAATTTTTTAAAAAATTTTTAAAAATTCAGGATTGGTGGGATTGGTGTTGGAATATCATATACCTTTGATTCATTTATCAATAACTTTGTAAATAGCAGCTCTCAAATACAAAAAAATACAAATTTACAAATGATTTTTGATAATTTTAATTTTTTAAAATAATTTTAAAAAATTTTTAAATAAATTTTAAAAAATTAAAAAGACGCTCATGCAAAGAGGTACCCTCCTGGCGCCTGGCGCAAGGGACTCTTTTAGGGCATGCTCAAGTAACTTGATCCTCTAGAACAGCCAGTTTTCACCCTTGGTCTGCAAGGACAGGAACTGAGGCACACTGTGCAGAAACAAAGCTGAACCACTCCGGGCATTCTCTCCTCATTCAAACAGGTACCCGTTTGGCGCCCGGTGCCAGGGACCCTTTCTGGGCAGGAGCAACTGACTTGATCCCCTACAAGAGTCAATTTTCACCCTTGGTCTGCACGTGAAGGGAACTGAGGCACAAAGCACGGAAACAAAGCTGAAACGCTCCGGGTATTCTCTCCTCATTCAAAGAGGTACCCGCCTGGTGCCTGGTGCCAGGGACCCTTTCCGGAGCCATGGCTGCTAACGTGGTCATGAGTTATTCTCCTACTACATATCCCATAGGAACCATAAGTTACCCTCTTAGATGGAACCTTTACTAGGTTTGATCAGTCACTAGAAACACATTAGACAATAATTCATTAAGCCCATCTCAATTCATTCTGCATCTCAAGCAGAATAGTAACAATGAACGTGAAGGTCTAAACCGCACTGGTCACAATGGTAAAGCAACGCAAAAGCCCACCAAACTTTCTTATTGAAGAGGCTAGCCCAGAAGACACCAACAGTACTGTAGTGTTAGACAACCTCTCTGACAAGGAATTTATAAGGGAGCTACAGAGGATGCTTAGGGAGCTAAAAGAAACTATGGAAAGCAATGCCAATAAAAGACAAGAGGATTTGTATAGTCGAAGTGACAACTGCAATTGTTTGTTCATTGCAGCACTCTTTACAATAGCCAGAATCTGGAAAAAAACCTGAGTGCCCAAGAACAGATGACTGGTTAAAGAAACTTTGGTACATTTACACAATGGAGTACTATGTAGCTGTTAGAAACCACGAAGTCATGAAATTTACATACAAGTGGTACTACATGGAAAGTATCATGTTAAGCGAAATGACTCAGAAAGAAAGGGATAGACATAGAAAGATTGCATTCATATGGGGAACATAAAGTAACAAAATAGGAGACTAACACCCAAGAATGGCCTAGATTAGTACCAGGAATTTTACTCCATGGCTTGGAGGCCAACCACACATGTGAGGGGGAAAAGGGAGCTCAGATAGAGAAGGGAACACCAAATAAAGGTGTTGGGACGATCCTCCCAGAATAGGAGAAGCATGCTGAAAGTAGACTATAGACCAAACATGATTGTCACCCATTACCTCTTTTGCAAACCACAACACCCAATAAGAGAGAGAGAACAAAAGGGAATGCCCTGCCACAGAGGCAGGGTGGGATCGGGGGATGTGTGGTGGGAGGGATACTGGGATCCATGGTGGTGGGAAATGGGCACTGGTGGAGGGATGGGTATTTGATCATTGTATAATTGAAACCCAAGCACAAAATTTTTTAAGTCTGCCACTGCACCCCATGATGTCTCACTAATAAAAATTAAGAAAAAAATAAAATGCTCTACATCATTAATCATCACGGAGATGCAGATCAAACCCACAATGAGATACCATCTCACACCTCAGAGAACGGCCCACATCCAAAAGAACAAAAGCAACCAGTGCTGGCGCGGATGTGGTGAGAAAAGGACCCTCCTTCACTGCTGGTGGGATTGCTGACTGGTTCAGCCATTTTGGAATACTGTATGGACGATTCTCAAAAAATTAGAAATTGAGCTTCCATATGACCAAGCAATACCACTCCTGGGAATATACCTTATAGAGGCAAAAAAGTATAGTTGTAGTGACATCTGCTCTTGTGTGTTGATTACAGCACTCTTTGCAATAGCCAGAATCTGGAAAAAAACCTGAGTGCCCAAGAACAGATGACTGGTTAATGAAACTTTGGTACATCTACACAATGGAATACTATGTAGCTGTTAGAAAAGATGAAGTCATGAAATTTACATACAAGTGGTACTACATGGAAAGTATTATGCTAAGTGAAATGAGTCAGAAAGAGAGGGACAGACATAAAAAGATTGCATTCATCTGGGGAACAAAAAGTAACAAAATAGGAGATTAATACCCAAGAATAGCCGAGATAACTGTCAGGAGGATTACTCCATGGCTTAGAGGCGAGCCAGGCATGCTAGGAGAAAAGGCAGCTCAGATAGAGAAGGGAGCACCCAATATAGGGTGTTTGGAGGATCCTCCAAGGATGGGAGATGCATGTTGAAAGTACACTATAGACCGAACATGATTGCCACTCAATGCCTCTTTTGCAGACAACAATACCCAAAAGGAGAGAGAGAACAAAAGGGAATGCCCTGCCACAGAGGCAGAGTGGGATGGGGCGATGGGGGTGGGAGAGATACTGGGATCCATGGTGATGGAAAATGGGCACTGGTGGAGGGATGGATATTTGATTATTGTATAATCGAAAACCAAGCACAAAAATTTGTAAGTCTACAAATGTACCTCATGGTATTTCACTAATAAAAATTTTTAAGAAATTAAAAATACTTAAACTTGAATCTTTGTTTTACCATTTATATTGCTATAGGTGAGACATTCAAAATTTCTCAGTGTCTCAGTGTCTCAGTGTCCATAGTTGGAAAATATAAGTGATGATATTCATTACATAAGATAGTACAACAGTTTCAGTAAGCTTATGAATGCAAATAATTTAGCATAATACTTGTGATACAGTGTTTGCAATAAGTAATATATATATACATATTGGGGGAAAAACTGATATCTGGGTTTCTGAAGCTTAGCTGTGGTACCCGGAAAGAATGGAGGATTTTACCAGAGCTGATGCTTGGAACCTGGATCTATCCACAAGCCCAAAGCTAGATGAAGCTCCTGATTTAGGCAGCTGTTAACATGGCTTCAAGACAAGATCCCTCTATCCATAGAGTTCCTTCAGAGATCTCTTGGAAAGGTGCAGGGGAAGATGACAGTGAAGTTGAAAATTCACAACTCAAGACTACAAAAGGAATCATGTTAAAGCAGCACAGAACCCCAATATTTATAGTGGGCAATGATTGTAATCCTGAAGACTCAGTCACTTGTAGCCACCAATATAATCTCTCGGAAAAGGACTTAAAAGTGGAAATGTTTAGGGTGTCTAACAAAGTTAAAGAAACAATGGAATAGCCATTCAATAAAACATGAGGATGTGAGAGCAGAAATAAGAAAACTATAAACAGAAAAGGAAGAACTATACAACTTGCAAGGCAAAATGAAAAACTCACTGCAGGATTCAGTGATCTTCAAGATGAGATGCAGAAAACCTCTGAACTACAGTAGAAGAAGGTAAAAAGGCTCAAAGTAAAGTAACATCAGACAAGAGAACTTTGGGTTGAATTCAAGAGAAACAACCTAAGAATAATTGGAGTACCAGCAGGCCAGGAAGGCCACCCCGATGAAGAAGCAATAGTCAAAGACATCATTGCTGAGAAGTTTCCTGAGTACAAGAGTGTATTCATTCAGATTCAGGAGATTGAAAGGGTACTATATAATAAAAGAGATACAAATACCTAAAAGTTGAATTGCTCAGTCATGTGGTGGTTCAAATCTAAGTTTACTGAGAACTCTCCATACTGTTTTCCATGGGGTTTGTACCTGGCAATATTTACATGAGCAGTGGATGAGTGCTCCTTTTACACCAAATCCCTGCCAACAAGATTGTTCCTACATTTTTGGATATGTGCCATTCTCACCTGTATGAAATAGTATCCCATTGTACTCTTGATTTGTATTTCTCTGATAATAACTGATGCTGAGCATTTTTTTCACATGTTTGCTGATCATTCACCTATCTTCCTCTGAGAAGTTTAATTCTTTTCCTCCCAAATTTTGACGAGGTTATTGAAATTTTTTGTTGATCTTTGTGAGTACTTTAGATAAAGTGGATATCAAAACTTTATCTGATATGTTGTATGTAAATATTTTCCCCATTCTGGCAGCTGTCATTTAGTTTTAGCCGTGTTTATTTTGCTGTGCAGAAGCTCTTTAATTTTATGTAGTCCCAATTGTTTATTTTTTATTTCCTTGCCTTTGCCGGTGATATCAGATCATTGAAGATGCCTTTGAGCTCCAAATCTTGAAGAGTTCTGCCATTATTTTCTTCAATTTACTTTGTAGTTTCTGGTAGTATCTCAAGGTCTTTGATCTACTTTGAATTGATTTTTGGGTGAGGTGCAAGATATGGATTCAGCTTTAATTTCTTGTATTTCGTTATCCAGTTTTCCCAGCATCATTTGTGGAAGAGGCTATTTTTATTCCATTTCATGTTCTCAGCTCCCTTATCTAAAATTATCTGTCCATATATACGGTTTTTTCACTAGGTATTTGATTCTGACCCGTATTTGATCAAAGGGCATAACTTTATTTCAGTACCATTCAGTTTTAATCACTATTTCAAGACACATTCTCATCAGAATGATGAAAACCATAGAGACAGAGTATTGAAAGCAGAAAGATCAAAGAAGAAAATTACATACAAAGGAGTATCCTTAAGATTTAAAGAAGGTTTATCTAAAGAGACCCTCCAGGTCTTAAGACAAGACTGGGATATGGTAAAAAAGAAGAAAGGAAGAAAGGAAGGAAGGAAGGAAGGAAGGAAGGAAGGAAGAAAGAAAAAAGAAAGAAAGAAAGAAAGAAAGAGAGAGAGAGAGAAAGAAAGAAATTCAACGAAGTGAATGCCTCACCAAGAATATTCTTTTGTTTGATTGCTTTTGAGCCACAACCATCAGTGCTCAGGGGTCACTCCTGACTGTGAATTCAAGCATCACTTCTAGCAGGCTTTAAGAACCATATGCAATGCCAGGATTTGAACTCAGGTAGACCCTGTGCAAGGCAAACACCTTAATCAGTATACTATCTCTCTGGCCCCTTACCAAGAATAGTTTATCCAGCCAGACTCTTGATTAGATTTGAAAGTATGATATACAATTTCATAGATATAAAACAACTCAAAAAGTTTATGGACTCAAAATCATCTTTACAAGAAAAACTTAAAAGGCTTCTTAACAAATCCCAGAAACAGGTCAAACTTCTACAGAAAGGTGACACAAAACTCCATTGCAATAATAATTCTCAATATCAATAGGTTAAATGTACCAGCTAAGAGAGACAGAATGGATTGGATAATTGAACCCAACATTATGCTGTCTGAATGAATCATATTCGAGGAGTTCGAGCATATATAGACTCAAGGTCACGGTTTAAGACAATTTTTCAGTAAAAAACCCCCAAAACACCCGAAAAAGACCTGGGTGGCCAAACTATTATCAGACAACATAGACTTCAGGCTAAAGAAGACTATAAGAGCAAATGAAGGTAATTTTTAAATGATCAAAGGATCTGTACATCAGGTAGATGTCACACTTTTAACAAATATGTACCTAATGAGGAGCCAGCAAAATACTTAAAACAACTGCTAACAGACTTAAAGAAAGACATTGATAGCAACATAATAGTAATTGGAGATTTCAACACCACTTTGTCACACTTTCATAGACCAAGTAAAGCTCAGAAATCAAATGGAAGATAAGGGGTGTTTATCTATCTATCTATCTATCTATCTATCTATCTATCTATCTATCTATCTATCTATATACATACACACGCACACACATATACATATATAAATACATAATAGGGCTAGTATACACACATACACTTATGTTACAGTTATACATGGCCTTTTTCCCTCAAAAGGCCCAGTACACATTCTTCTCCAAAGCACATGAGACATACTTCAAGACAGACTAAATGCTGAGTATAACGTTTGAATATTTAGCTTTTACTTCTTAAGATAATCAGTGTACCTGAATCCTCTTGATCCCTGCTCCTAGTTGTTTATCATCTGCTTCTTTTCTCTCTTCCATTCAGTTTCTTTCCTTCTCCTCCCTATATTCTAGGGTCAAGGGTTATCTAGGCATCCCCCCCCCCTTTTGAAAATTGCATTTCCTCATCCAGTTACTATAAGTTTATCCGTGTTCTCTCGGTTACTTAATTTTACAAAATATCTTTCAATTACATTCATGTTGCAGCTAATTATGATTTCATTATTTCATATTGCCGCTAATTGCGTTGTTCCTTATTGCTGTGTGGCATTCCATTATATATACCACATTTCCACAATTCACTAACTAACTTGTCCTTGGATATTTAGGTTGATTCCAAATATTGCTGCTATACTGAGTACTGCAATGAACAATTATGTGCATAAGTACTTTTGAATGGTTGCTTTTCTATCCTGGAGATTCATATGAAAAAGTAAAATTGCTTGATCATACGGTAGCTCAATTCAAAGTTTTCTGAGAACCCCCCCCCCCATTTCCCATTCCGTTTTCCATAGGGATTGAACCAGACAATATTCTCATCAGCAGTGTATGAGAGTTTCTTTTTCACCACATCCCTGCCAACACAGATTGTTTCCAGTATTTTTGATATTGCCTTTCTCAATGTTCTGAGATGGGTTCTCATAGTAATCTTCACTTAGATTTCCCTAATAAGTGATGACAAGCATTTTTTTTACCTGTATGTTGGCCATCCAGTGGTCTTCTTCACGGAAGTTCCAGTTCATTTCCTCTTCCCATTTTTGATTTTAGATTTTTTGTTTATATTTATGAAAATTTTATAGATCCTGGATATTAATACTTTATACAATATGTTGAATGCAAATATTATCTCTCACTCTGATGCCTTTTAACTTAACTCATGTTTCTTTTTTTTTTTGAGGTGAATTTTTTCTTCAGTATTTTATTTATTTTTTTTTTTAATTTATTGTATCACCTTGGGAAAGGTTACAAAGCTTTCAGGTTTAGGTCTCAGTCATGCAAATATCAAACACATTTCCCTTTACCAATACTTTTTTTTTTACCATGAAGAACCCCAATAAAACCCCACCCCCCACCCCTCCCAGTCCCTGTGGGGCAGATGAATTCTAGCTAACACTCTATCTGCTTTGATTAGATTCATTGTTTCAATAAAAGATTCACCACTATTATTTAGAGTTTACCCCCCCCCCCAAATCAGACATGCTGAAAAAGCATTGTGACGTGATTTGCTTTCTACAGCTGGGTTCAAGAATTAAATGTTGGTTTTGGATTTCTGCTATTTTACTTATTGACCCTGGAAGTATTTATACTGAAAGTCAGATAGTTAAGAAATTGGTTTCTGTGCTCTGGAGTTGTGGCCGTGCTGGAGAGCCGCTAGTGGGGGGCAACTGGTGGCCTCGGTAGGGCGTGAAGGGCGGACCGAAACGCCCCCTTCCCATGAGGTTTTAGTCGCCCCCACTCCCCCGGCTCATACCTGCTGTCCACAAGGCTCCCATGCGGCCGCCATCTTTCTTTCCAGAGAGGAGAAGGCGACTGGGGCAACACCCTTTCCCCTCCGGACAGACATGATGGCCTGGATTAACGCATAGTCCTTTCACTTTTCTGCTCCAAGCTGCCGGGTTCTGCATTAAGTCCCTGTGCTTCTGGGGCTGTGGCCATGCTGGAGAGCCGCTCGCGGGGGGCAACTGGTGACCTCGGTAGGGCGTGAAGGATGGACCGGAACGCCCCCCTTCCCATGAGGTTTTAGTCGCCCCCACACCCCCGGCTCATACCTGCTGTTCACAAGGCTCCCATGTGGCCGCCACCTTTCTTTCCAGAGGGAGGAGGGCGGAAGGGACCAACACCCTTTCCCCTCCGGGCAGACATGATGGCCTGGATTAACACATAGTCCTTTCACTTTTCTGCTCCAAGCTGCTGGGTTCTGCATTAAGTCCTTGTGCTTCTGGGGCTGTGGCCGTGCTGGAGAACCGCTCGTGGGGGGCAACTGGTGGCCTCGGTAGGGTGTGAAGGACGGACCGGAACGCCCCCCTTCCCATGAGGTTTTAGTCGCCCCCGCTCCCCGGGCTCATGCCTGCTGTCCACAAGGCTCCCATGTGGCCGCCATCTTTCTTTCCAGAGAGGAGAGGGCGAATGGGGCAACACCCTTTCCCCTCCAGCAGATTTGATGGCCTGGGTTAACGCATAGTCCGTTCACTTTTCTGCTCCAAGCTGTTGGGTTCTGCATTAAATCCTTGTGTTTCTGGGGCTGTGGCCGTGCTGGAGAGCCACTCGTGGGGGGCAACTGGTGGCCTCGGTAGGGCGTGAAGGACGGACCGGAACGCCCCCCTTCCCATGAGGTTTTAGTCGCCCCCACACCCCCAGCTCATACCTGCTGTCCACAAGGCTCCCATGTGGCCGCCATCTTTCTTTCCAGAGAGGAGAGGGCGAATGGGGCAACACCCTTTCCCCTCCAGCAGATTTGATGGCCTGGATTAACGCATAGTCCTTTCACTTTTCTGCTCCAAGCTGTTGGGTTCTGCATTAAGTCCTTGTGCTTCTGGGGCTGTGGCCGTGCTGGAGGGCCGCTCGTGGGGGGCAACTGGTGGCCTCGGTAGGGCGTGAAGGACAGACCAGAACGCCCCCCTTCCCATGAGGTTTTAGTCGCCCCCACACCCCCAGCTCATACCTGCTGTCCACAAGGCTCTCATGTGGCCGCCACCTTTCTTTCCAGAGGGAGGAGGGCGGAAGGGACCAACACCCTTTCCCCTCTGGCAGACTTGATGGCCTGGGTTAACACATAACCCGTTCACTTTTCTGCTCCAAGCTGCTGGGTTATGCATTAAGTACTTGTGTTTCTGGGGCTGTGGCCGTGCTCAAAGCTTAACTATGATTTTCAGAGAGAAACGTTAGGTGGTTTACTTCCCATGGATCACTTTGTATATAGAAAGATGTTTTGAGGAAAAGTCCTAGTTCCCGCATACTCGAGCTGTGCTTGTAGAGGTTTCTGGTCACCGGGGTTCCATCTGGGGGAGGCGGGATGCGGTACCTACCCCATCTGGGACTTCCCGATGATCTTGGCTCTTTTTGGAACCTGTTTTTTTTTTTCCTTCGGGATCTGTGGATCCCGCCCTCCATGTAGTCCTTCTCTTCGGCTAAATGCTGTCAAGATGGCGCTGGGGGGCGGGCTGTCTTAACTCATGTTTCTTATGTCATGCAGAATTTTTAGTCTTTTGCAGTCCCATTTGTTTATTGTGGATTCTGCAACCTTTACCAATGGCATCCTATCAATGAAGACTGCTTTGAGGTCTAGTCTTGAAGAGTTCTGCCTATATTTTCCTCAATGTACCTTACAATTTTGATCTGATCTCAAGGTCCTTAATCCACTTTGAGTTGACTTTGTTTAAGCTGTGAGCTACAAATTTAGCTTTAATTTTCCACACAGGTTTATCAAATTTTCTGCATTTCTGCCTCCCTACAGACAGTGAGGAAATGTTCAGCTATTATCTCTCCCACCACTTGTTCTTCACTTTTCACACATCTGCTGGCATTCTTATAGCTCATAGATTATGCTTCATGTCATTGTTCATTAAGTACTTTGAGTTTTCTTCCATGTTTTTCTTCTCTTTTCTTTTTGCACTTCTTAATTAGTGCTGGCTCATATGTTGTCATCTTTAAGTTAATCCATACAGGTCCCACTATCAGATTCAACTAATATGGCTTATTAGTGTGTCTGTTAGTGTCTTCAATTCTATTCATAATGACTCATCCTGTGAAACAGTTCTTTGAGTTGGTTGAATTTCTTATCTAGTGGCTGCTTAATTTTGCTTTCAGTGCTTGCTTAATTTCTGTTGCCAGTGTAGTTAATATTCAATTCAGGTGCTTATAGACCAAGATCAAGAGTTTTAATGGGCTGGGGACTTTCCCAGCTTTCTGTCCCCAAGACTGCAGCTGAGTTCTGTTGTTTCCCCTGTTATTTTTCAAGTTGTATGTATGTTAGTAGTAAAGCTTTATATTGCTGATCTGCTCAGTTGTTTATTTCTTTCTTCTTCCCATCTTTAAAAATAATTTTATTTGTTTATTATTTATTTTTATTTTTAAAAGATGTTTTACTGAATCATCGTGAGATCCTTACAAAGTTGTTCATGATACAAAGCTATTCAGTCACACAAGGTTTAAATACCCATTCTATATACCAACCAGTGTACATTTCTCAGCACCAGTGTCCCCATCACCCTCACCCTACCTTCCTGCCTGCCTCTATAGCAGGCACTTTTCTTCTCTGTCTCTGTCTATGTCTGTTTCTCTCTCTCCTTCTGGTCATTGTGTTTTGCAATATTGATACTGAAAGTTTATCAAGAATACCCCTTTACTGACTTTTAATACTAGTTTTTGTCCAGTGTGATCATTCTCAGCTATTATTGTCATACTGGTCTCTTCCCTCTGTCCCACACACACTTGTGGTTGATTCCAACCATTGACCAGTCCTGCTAACCCCTGTTTTCCTTGGTCATGAGATATTCGTATTCTACTATATATAATATATATAATACCACAAATGAATGCAGTCATTCTATGTCTGTCCCTCTGCTTCTGACTCATTTCACTCAGCATGATTGTGTCCATATCCATTCATTCATAGGCAAATTGCATGTCTTTATTGTTCCTGAAAGTAGTGTAGTATTCTGACGTGTAGATGTGCCATAGTTTGTTTATCCATTCATCTTCTCTTGGGCACTCAGGTTATTTCCAGATTCTGGCTACTGTGAATAGTGCTGGAATGAACACAAGGAGTGGAGATGATGTTTCTACTCTGTGCTTTGGGCCCTCAAGGTATATTCCCAGAAGTGTTATTACTGGGTCCAATGGGAGATCATTCATATAGATATTTTAATAATGGTGAAAAATCTAGAATACTTGCCATATTTTAGTCCCAATACTGTTCTTCTCTAGACAAGTTAGGAGACTCTGAAAAGAGTGTTTGCGTTATGATACTCAGGGCAACCTAAGGCAACTCTTCAACACTGGCACACCTGATAAAGGCCTTGGGACTTCCAACAAGGATGCCTATGCAGATCCTGGGCAGAGGCAGGGGCTGTTTGACATAACATCTCTGGATAGGTTGATTCACCTCAGAGTCAGTGACCAGGAGTGATGCATCCTCTGAAACATAAGTGCAATTCTCTTAGATACAAAATTTTAGCAAGCAGGATCTTGCTCAGAGAAGTGACTCTAAGGCAAAGCTGTCTCAGAACCTCTCAGGTGGTGCACTTGTTGTGGGGATCCTGGTTCACACCTGACCCCTTCTGTTCAGAATGTGGCTTTCTTGAAGCTATTCTTGGTAGATTGATGTAGAAGATTGCTTAGCCAATGTATACATCACATGCCAGTATCCCAAAGTCGCAGAGGATTGTAGCTGGGACATAAGAGTGTGAGGTTTTCAATGAAGGCTGCCATGCACACAACATGTAATTTAACATAAGCACATGATAAATGATGAGTATATGGGCCATTTGGGAGGCAGGTCATAATTGGGCCACAGAGAAGCTACTTGTCACCTCCACTGAGAGCACTTCAAAGAATCTACATACATTATCCTAACTGTAGCAGTGTTTCCTTACCTTCCTAAATGCCTGCATTTGGTAAGTAAAATGAATCCTGGATGCCTCCATCCCTTTAAATCATGCCTTGCCCATCAATAGCACATGCCACCTTTCAGTCATTATACGGTCATGGTCAAGGGAAAGGTGGACCCAATTGGTGAATGTGTTTCCAGACAGAAAGGCATTTCGACGCCATAGGGAACCTGGGGAATTGTGACTCGGCCCCTCTTCCCCCTTCCCTTCCCAGTATCCAGGGATAGAGAGGCTCTGTAACATCAGAAAGGACTGGATTATACAGGAATGCCATGTGGCCTCTACTGCTGCTATTGGCCTTTGGGTCAAGCTTTGCGAAGCTGCCATAGAGATAGTTGAGCCAAACATGTTGCCCCAGAGCTGGAGTTTCAGCTGGCACAGAGGCGGCTGTGGAGGCTGTGATGGAAGCCGTTTCAGGATTCAGCAGCAGTGGCAGTGGTAGCCTTTGCCTTAACCTCCTTCAAGTAATCTGTCCTCGAGGCAACCACCGCCAACGACAGCACCACCATTTTCTAGGCGACACTGCCACCACCACTGCCTCACATCTGATATGCTATGGGCAGCATTCCACCAGGGAGACATCCAAATTGGACTGAGGATGTGATTGGAACCATATGGGGGTTGTCCTGATACTATTACCATGGGCCATTGTGCTACATTTAGGAGCCCATCAAGTCTCAGATGCTGGCATCGGATGCATACATCGAGGACCTGATGGTACAAGCGCGAAAGATCAAGTATGACATCATTGGTCTGACCGAGACGAGAAGGCATCATTTATATCACGCCATTTTTGACACTGGAGAAGAACTGTTCCTCAGAACATCTGACAAAAGAGGTGTTGGTGGTGTTGGTGTCCTTGTCAACACGAACTTGGCCATGAACATTGATTCATTCGAATGCCTAACAATACGAATCGGATGATTACACTTGAATAGATGTGGTTCACTGCCGGCATTTTCTGTCTTTATTGTCTGTGCATCAACATCCGATTATGATGAAGGATAAATTGGGAAGTTCTACATGGAGCTGGAGAAGTTCTATGAAGAAGACCACACCTTCTACATGATCATTGTCAGTGATTTTAATGCCAATATAGGACCGAGAAGATCAGCCAAAGAACTCCACATCAGGACCCATGGCCTAGAATGAAAGGAACAGGGTGAGAGACTGTTTGAGTTCATCATGTCGACCAAGGCCATCCATGGAAACTCACAGTTCCAGAAGGCTGAATATAAATGTTGGACATGGGAGTCTCCAGGTGGACAGTTCCACAATGAAATAAACCACATCATATTCAATCGATGGTTTTGCCTGACCAATGTCGCTGTTGTCCCAAAATTCCAAATGGGATCAGACCACCATCTTATTCATGCAAAATTCTACTTCACAGAGCAGGGAGAAAGGGCTGCAAAGTTTAAGAGAATTCCCAATATGACCACCAACTGGGAAATCTTTGGTACTATTGCGGCAACATGGGAAGATGCCATCATTGACAACATTGACGAGGAATATGATTGACTGGTTCAGCACCTTCACGATTATGTGAGAAATGCTGCGAGAGAGATAGCCACAAAAAGATGCCTGTCTTCAAAAACTCTTGAGCTTATTCACCAACGTTGCTTGGTGAAAGCCTCAGGAAACTGCAAGCGAATGGTGGAGCTCGCAAAATAGTGCAGAGAAGCGATAAAGGAAGACCTCAAAGAGAGAAGAGTAGCAGTGCTGGCTGATGCAGCAGAAGCCAGGAAAAACATTCACAACGCCCGTCTGTCCCTCGCCAACTACAAGACCAACATGACAGCCCTCCGATGCCCTGATGTATCTATCACATCTCCAGAAGGGCAATGGAGAAGATTATCTATGACTTCTACTTGGATCTTTCCGATAGTCACGTTCACCTGTCCACATACCAAATTCTGCAGGATGGATATGTCAATTCCAACATTCTCTCTTCAGAAATCCAACACGCCATTTCATCAGTAAAGAAGTGAACAGCACCTGGCCCAGACAAAGTCAGACCCAAACACCTGAAGAAAATGCCATCAGTACTCATCAATACATTAGCTTTGCTCTTCACATGCTACCTGTCTGAATGCAAGGTTCTCTCCCAACGTAAAACCAGCAGGACTGTACTACTGTACAAGAAGGGAAACATCCACGACATTGGCAACTATCGCCTGATCTGCCTGTTGTCTGTCATCTACAAGCTATTCACTCGAGTCATGCTGAATAGGATTGGCAGAACACTAGATGAAGGACAACCATTTGAGCAAGCCTCTTGCTGAAAAGGATTCAACACGATTGACCATATCCACACAATAACCAAGCTCATTGAGGTTTCTCGGGAGTTCAAGATGCCGCTCTGTCTAACGTTCATTGATTTAAAGAAGACCTTTGAGTCTATTGAAACTGAAGTCGTCATCCAAGCCCTAGCCAAACAGGGAGTTCAAACTCAATACATTAGGATCCTGCATGAGCTGTATTACAGATTCACTACTAGGATCTCACCATTCTACAAGGAAGTGATCATCAACGTAAAGTGAGGGGTTCAGCAGGGTGATACCATTTCACCCAAACTCTTCAGGGCCACCCTTCAGAACATCATGCGATATCTGGAAATGGAAGGAATGGGAGTGAAGATAGACGGTCGGCAATTACACCACCTCCGCTTCGCAGATGTTCTAATAACACCAAACATTAGCCGAGTGGCACAAATGCTGGCCGACTTTGACCATGAGCATGGAAAATTCGGACTGCAGCTGAATCTCACAAAGACAATGTTTATGAGAAACGTTCTCGTTCCTGATGCTCCATTCGCTATCAACGGAATGAACATCTTGGAATACAACAGTTATGTGTACCTAGTTCTACAAGTCAACATGACAAATAACCTGGCACCTGAGTTGAGCAGGAGGAAGAGAGAAGCTTGGAACATCTTCAAGAACATTGAAGAAAGATGCTAAGAGGACGACGAACCTCTGGCTCTGGGCACATCTCTTTGATTTCACTGTTTTTCCTGCATTAACATATGCCTCAGAGATCTGGGCCCTACGCAAACAGAATGAGAACTCTGTTTGGGTCTCCCAAAGAGGAATCAAAAGAACTATGCTTGGAGTATCACGTTTCACTCAAATGAGAGAAAGAATCCAGAGTTCCGACCTCCATTGATGATCAAGAGTCAGGGATGCTGTCTCATTTGCCAAGGTGTCAAAAATAAGATGCGCTGGACATGTAATGAGATTTGGAGACGACCACTGGATTAGTGCCACTACCGACTGGATTCCACGGGATGTCAAAAGAGCACATGGTCAACCACCTACGAGATGTTCAGACTTCTTCGCCAAGTCCCTGAACAATCGGTTTGAGGCTCTATGTGTTCCTAGAAAGAGCAGACAGCATTGGACTGCACTAGAATGCTACAGGGACAAATAGAGAGGCATGACTGGCACCCGCTTGAGCAAATCGGTGAGTGACGAGATGTCAATTGATCAAGTTATCAAGTCTCAGAAAGTCCTTTATATTATCACAATATGATTAGTTTAGTGAAATCTGAGGATCTTTCTTCCCATCCAGAGAATCACCTCAGTCAAAGGCCCTCCTCTGTCCATTGGATACGTGTCTTCAATATCAAGTGACAGAAATCAGAATAGACAAGAGCAGAGAGGATTCCTGTATGGCAACCAAGTGCAATGCGTGTCCCAAGTTTTAGAGGTTGAAAATTTTTCCATGACTAAAGTTGTTACAGTTAAGAAGCAGATATATAGAGTACATTGCAAGAGGGTGAAGGATAGTGAGGAGAGCATTCACTATCAGGATCAGGGCTGGTGGCATTATATACCTTAGAATTGAGTGACATTGCTTGTAAATAGTGGAATTTTTGCAGCAAGGTTTTTTTTTACAGTGTGCAGTGTTAATTTCACTCTTCTTGTTATATTTAGAATTTTTAATCTTGTGGGTCTTTATTCTATATCCATAGCATGAGCCCGTGGTTAATGAACCTGCAAAGCTGTAGTTTTTTATCCCCAGCCATTAGTCTAACTAGTTACTCCAAAGATATCCTTATTATAATTAGAGGAAAGATTCAGAAAAATGATCTCCCTGTTAAGACTATTGAATGGTTTGGAATTTGAGAATGCTCTTATGAAAAAACATGAAAGATAATTTTCATGCCAAAGAGCCTGGTCAAGGGGCCAGAGTGATAGCATAGCAATTAGGAAATTTGTATACAGTAAACCCAAGTTCAATCCCAGACAGAAATGTGGTCCTGGGAGTAAATCATGGGCAGTCAGAAGTAATCTCTGAGTATTGCTGGGTGTGGCCCCAAAGAAAAACCAAAAAAGGCTGGTCAATGCAACCACAAAAAAACTGTTAAACAAAATTTTCTGGGTGGTGTCTCAAGACATGAACATCAAACACATAATAATAATTGGGCAAAGCTCAATTTAGAGTCATCACATATCTAAAGTCACAACTATGGAGTTTTTGAAAAAAGTGATTTAGGTAAATCGGGTAATTGCTATCATTGCAACATTTTCCCCTTCAAATCCCACTGCCTGTCCGCATCACATAAATGGTTTTGCAAACTTTTCGCATACTTGTCTCTTGCATATCGTACCCTGTAAAAAGCAATTATGAAGTAAATTTCCCTAAGGTATTATTACTATTCTCTGTTATTTGCAGTCAGAAATTCAGAAATCTGTACTATTGTTTTTTAATTTGGTCTATTTTATTTTGTTTCAGTGTGTCTGTCACCACTGACTGTGCTCAAGGGATTACTCTTGTGTCTGTGCTCAACAATCATTTTTTGCAGCACTAAGAGGACCATACATGGTGCCACATATTGAAACTGGGTCAGCCTCGTGTAGGATAGTGCTTTAGCATCTGTGCTCTCTGTCTGACCTCTCAAATAGGAGTTTTAATTAAACAACATAAGGGGCTGGAGTGATAGTGCAGAAAGGAGTTCTCTTGCTTTACATGAAGTGCGTTGTGACAGAAGTTGGCTTAATCAAGAAAATCAAGATATTCATAGTGAAAGAACAAGGAGGTCTTTATTTGCAACAGTTAATCAGACAGGTGGGTCTAGACTAGGAAAGCACCTGAAACCTTAGACAAAGATGAGGGGTCAGGAGACATTTATAGGGAATTACTGCAAACTCCTGATGATCATACATCATGTACAAAGTTAGGGCATGCTTACAACATAGCATCTTATCAACATTTTTGTACCTTGGAACAGGGAAGTTCCTTCCATGTGCAGACAGGGTGGACATCCTTAAACTTTTCGCCCACAGGCAAAATAATCTCTAAGAATACATGTTATAAAGTCATTGTTATAAAAATCAAAGCTACAGATTCATAACCTAAATTTCCATCGTAATATGCAGACGTGGGTTTGATCCCCAGCACCCTATATGGACTCCTGAGCCCTGAAAGTAGTGATACTTGAGCTAAGAACCAGGAATTACCTCTGAGCACAGCTGGGTAGGACTCCACCCCCAAAACGATATAATAAAACAACATCAAAAGAGAACCACACACACAAATGAGTAAAAGCAACAAGTTGTACTGACAGGGTTGTTTCTAAAAGAGAACCTTTATGCACTGTTGAGTAATATTTTTTGTTTTGCTTTTTGGGTCACACCCGGCTATGCACAGGAGTTACTCCTGGTTCATGCACTCAGGGATTACTCCTGGCGGTTCTCTGGGGACCATATGGGTTGCTGGGAATTGAACCTAGGTCCGCTGCATGCAAGGCAAATGCCCTACCCACTGTGCTATTGCTCCAGCCCCACACTGTTGAGTAATTTTATGTTACCTAGTTGAGCCCCTGTGGAAAACAGTATGAACACTTTTCAAAAATATAAGAGTTTACAATCTACATGACCACGTGATTCCACTTCCTGGAAACTATCCCCAATAAGCCAAAAATATTTCCAAGAGCTATCTGCCTTTTGGTGATCTCTGTAGCACAATTCACTCTTGTCATGATATGGAAACAATCCATTGATTGTAAGGAGATGTGTGGATACACTAAAAAAACAAACAAACAAACAAAAACCAGAAAAAAATATCCTGTGGCTTGGAGCCAAAGATATTGAGGGTTAATAGGCTCATCTTGCATGTGATAGATACCATTTTAATCCCTGTCACCTCATGGATCCCAAACACTACCTGAAGTGAGCCAAACTCCACCCACAAAGGAACTGTAGTGTATATAAGAGCATATCATGTGAAATAATTTGGTCAAAGGGAAAGAAGGAAATACAGTACACTGTCTAATGTGTATGGTATAATGAAACATAGTAAAGGAATGGCAATAGACCTTAAGCATCATCTACAGAACTGAGTTGACCAAGTCAGTGAGCTATAGCTGATGAGAAGGGACACTGAGGACTGAGGGACACATACATTCTAGTGGTTATTGAGGCTTTGAAACATTGTGTGCCTGAAACATTGTGTGCCGGAAATTATTAGCAATGTTATAAATCATGTTGCCTCTCAGGCTGGAGTAATAATATAGCATGTAGGGTGATTGCCTGGCAAGAGCGTACCTGGGTTCAACCGCAATCACCATATAATGTCTCTGGAACACTATCAGGAGTGATTCCTCAGTGTAGATCCAGGAGTAATTTCTGAGCGTGGACAGATGTAAAAAAAATATTCCCTTTCCTTGGTAATAATGAAACTCCCAAACATTTTACCTGTACCATGTAGGCTATGATGAGAACCATGGGGAAAATGATGCGATAAACTCTATGATTCTTTATTTATATGTATTTCTTTTTAAATTATTTTTATTAAATTACTGTGGTATAGATGTATATTTCTTTATTTGAGTCAGCGTGTGATTCTAGTATTGTGGATGAACATATACCATGCCAGAGCCCACAAGGAGAACCTTATCACAGCAGTTGAGAAACACTTATCTGGATAGGCATTTTTCAATAATTTTATAACAGCATTCAGTGAAAATAGAAGAGACATTTTTGACTGGCAAAACCATAAATACTCATCATTGCTTATACTCACTACCAAAGTTAGTGATATACTTTCTCCAGTCAGTTACATGATCAAGGAACTCCAACACTTTTGTAATCAAGGAAATTTTTCAGTTGTTTGCATTTTAAAATAAATTCTGTTATCATTTTCCTTGAATTCTGTAGTTGGGCTTTAGAAGGTGAACCTCTACCCATACTCAGGGAAGATTTGAAAGACCTTGATGGCATTTATTGAAATAAATAAACTCTGACACAGAGCTAAATTCATGGTGCTATGGGCCTTCGGACCCCTATTTTATATCTGGGTAAAAAAAGGGTTCATTGGAAGTGGAATGGTTTTTTTTTTGGTTCATTTTGGGTTACAGTCTCTATGTCCAAGATTTGTATTAGTGCCATTAGTCACTTTCTTTGAAGTTTTGGGGGTCAAACTTAAGGAAGTTCTTAAAGAAACAGGATAACGAGAAATAGAAAAATGGAACTGATTTGTTCCAGGGTACCTGGAACTAAAGAATGGAAAGAAACACACCTCAGCATCACAGTCAATATCAGTTGACCCTGGATCTGGGTTGATGGGTCTCCCACCAAATGAATTTATTGTTGGTGGTATCCCTACAAGTAAGGTTTGACTATTCCACTATAGGCTCAGATTGCTATCTGATAGCCTACTGTTTGGGCACCACAAATTCCAAGCCTGTCTGATTCATAGTTGTACCATTTTTTGTATTTGGTCCCCATTTGTGTAGAAATATGCATTGAAAAGTCAAAAGAGGAGGAATATCACCAACTGGGGAGCTAATGGAAAGCAAATATGAGTCTACCTGACCATATTGCCATAACCCAATGTGCCACAGGATGGGAGTCCACCAAGTCTCAAGAGAGTCCTGTATCCTAACATGATGTGACTGGCGGAATGTAAATGGAGGACTTTTATCCCATTCAGAGAGTCACCCCAGACAGAGGTCCACATTTATCCTTTGGATGTTGGTCTTGACAATCAAATGACAGGAATTGAAATAAATGGAGCAGGGAGAGGATTCCTGTATGGGCAATTAAATGAAATGTGTGTCTGGTGTACTAGAGGGTGAGAATTTTCCAAAGGATAAAGTTGGTTCAGGTAAGAAATATATTTAAAGCACAGTCAAGAGAATGGCAATACTCCCCAAGGCACCATATAGATTCAATGTTGTCCCTATAAGGATACCATGACATTTTTTAAAGAAATAGACAAAACACTCATGAAATTCATAGGGAATAGTAAACCTACATGGATAGCTAAAGTAATCCTTGGGCAAAAGAAGATGGGTGCCATCACCTTCCTCAACTTCATACTGTACTACAAAGCAGTAGTAATTAAAACTGCATGGTATTGGATAGAAACAGACCTGCTGACCAATGGAATATAGTTTAATATTCTCTCACAGATTCTCAAATATATGATCACTTAATCTTTGAAAAAGGATCAAGAAATGTGAAGTGAAGCAAGGAAAGCCTCTTCAACAAGTAGTACTTGGAAAACTGGAAAACTACATGCAAAAATAAAATGAACTGGACTCTGCCGAATGCCAGGTACAAAATTCAGATCAAAGTGGATTAAAGGTCTCAATATCAGACCTGAATCCATAAGGTACATGGAGGAAAATGTAGGCAGAATCCTCCATACATTGAAGATAGTGGCATCTTTAAGGATGAAACACCAGTGACCAAGCAAGTGGGAACAAAGATAGACAAATGGGACTACAATTAAACTATGAAGCTTCTGCACCTCAAAAGAAACAGTGATCAAAATACAGAGAGATCCCACAGAATGGGAAAATTTATTTACCCAATACTCATCAGATAAAGTGCTAATAGCCAGGATATACAAGACAATGGGAGAACTTTATAAGGAAAAAAACTCCAACTCAATAAAAAAAGGGGATAAGAAATGAACAGAAACTTCCTCAAAAAATAAATACAAATGGCCATAATGCACATGAAAAAATGCTCTGCATTTCTTATCATCAGGGAGCACCTAATCAAAACAACAATGAGATATCACCTTACACCACAGACATTAGCACACATCAGAAAAGAACACGGACAACCAACCAGTGCTGGTTCAGATAAGGGGAGAAAGGGACTCTCATTCATTGTAGGTGGGATTGCCAACTGGTCCAGCCTTTTTGGAAAATAATATGGGCATTCCTCAGAAAAATTAGAAACTAAGCTTCCATAGGACCCAGTAATACTTCTTCTGGGAATATATCCCGACCCAGTAATACTACTTCTGGGAATATATCCCAGGGGGTTAAGATGCATAGTAGAAATGACACCTGCACTTATATGTTCATTGCAGCACTGTTCACAATAGCTAGAAACTGGAAACAACCTAAGTGCCTGAGAACAGATGACTCGTTAAAGAAACCGTGGTACATCTACACAATGGAATATTATGAAGCTGTTATAAAATGATGAAATCATGAAATTTGCTTATAAGTGGATAGAATGGAGAATATCATAAGTGAAATGAGTCAGAGAGAGGATAGACATAGAATGACACACTCATGTGTGGATTATAAAATAACATAGCATGAGACTAACACCCAAGGACAGTATAGCAAGGGCTAGGAGTAATTGCCCATGGTTGGAAGCCTGACTCAAATGCTGGGAGAGAAGACAGTTGGGATAGAGAATGGATCACTAAGTCAATGATGGTTGGAGGGATCACTTCGGATGGAAGATGTGTGTTGAAAGTAGACAAAGGACCAAAAAGGATCGCTGCTCAATATCTGTATGAAAAACTATAATGCCCAAAGTAGAGAGAGAGTAAAAAGGAAAATGCCTGCAATAGAATCAGGGGTTGGGGTGGGGTGGGGTGGTGGGAGGGATACTGGAGACATTGTTGGTGGAAAATGTACACTGGTGGAGGGATGGGTGCTTGATCATTGTATGACTGAAACTCAATCATGAAAACTTTGTAACTGTATCTCACAGGTATTCAATATGCCAAACACAGTAACAACAAGTCTTACAATGGAAACGTTACTGGGCCCGCTCAAACAAATCTCACAGTAATTTAATAAAAATGAATTTTAAAAATTAAAAAAGAAGACCAAGGGTATAACTACAGAGAACAGTTGGAGCCAATGTTGTGTTGGTGGAATTATACAATTTAGAATAGACTGCATTCATTTGTGGGATATAAAATAGTATGAAACTAATATCCAAGGCCAGGGACTGCTGCCTAAGAGTACTGCTCAATGGTTGGAAATTACCACAAGGCTGTGGAGGGTCAGGGTAGTTAAGATAGAGTAGGGTTCACTATGACCGCATTAGTTGGAAATGATCACTCAGGTGTCTTCCCTGCCAGGTAAGTATGGGCCAGAGCAATAGTACAGTGGGTAGGGTGTTTGTCTTGCACACGGCTGACCTAGGTTCGATTTCTCCGTCCCTCTCAAAGAGCCTGGCAAGCTACCGAGAGTATCCCACCCACACGGCAGAGCCTGGAAAGCTCTCCGTGGCATCTTCAATATGTGAAAAACAGTAACAATAAATGTCACAATGGAGCTGTTACTGGTGCCCACTCAAGCAAATCCATGAATAACAGGAGGACAGTGCTACAGACAGTGCTGAAGATCACCCTGGACAAGAAGTGAGTGTTGAAGTAGGTAACAGGATATATATGATAAATTTTCAACATCTGTATTGCAAACCATAATGCCTAAAATGAGAGAGAGAGAGAGAGAGAGAAAGAGAAAGAAAGTGAAAAGAGTTGCTGATATAGAGGCAAGCCATCGTGGCAGTGGTTTTGGGGTGGGAGGAAAATGGGGATATTGACGCTGGGTAATTACATTGGTCAAGGTATGGGTGTTGGAACATTGTATGACTGAAACCCAATCATGAACAGCTTTGTAATGCTCTATCTCAGGGTGATTCAATAAAAGAAAAGTTAATAATTAAAACAATTATAAAAGAATAAAAATAAAAGTTTTCCGTTAAAAAATAGAATAGAGTGACATGAATTGTAGATAGCAGTGTAGACAGTGTTTATTTCCCCCTTCTCAGACTAGGTAGATTTTTTTTAATTGTGGGAATCTTTAACACAGTGGAGGATATTTTTCACCCATAGCATCAGCTGGTGTCTGCAAACTTTTGTTTTCTTAGTGATTAGCCAAACTTTTTACTCCAGTGGTCTCCTTATAATCAGAGGAAAGATCAGATAAAGGCATCTCTTTGTTTGGACTGATTGCTCTGGAATTTGGAAATGGTACTATAACAGAAGAAACTAAAAGCATAATTTGCATCCCAAAGAACCTGGTCAGTAAAACCAGGAAAACATTTGTAGAATATCCTTCTGGGTGATGCCTCGACATTCTTAGACATTCAAAACATAATATTAGTTGAGAACAGCTCCAGTGTAGATTCATCACATATTTATAGTCGTATCTGTGAAGTGTTTTATAAACAGGGTTTTAAAAACTCAGGAAATTGATAGACTCAAAGCATTATTGTTACAAGAAGAACTAAGTGGTTACTTTAAGACAAGACAAGCCATCCCCAAACACCAAACTCCTGCAGTAAGATGGCACAAAACTCCATAACAATAACATCTCTCAATGTCAATGGAATAAATACACCATTTACAAGGCACAGAGTGGCAGGACAGGTATGATAAAATTGAACTCAACACTGCTGACTGGAAGACACATCTGAATAGCCAAAGCAAATGCAAATTCAAAGCCAAAGGTTGGAGTAAAATACTTCAAGCAAACAACCCCCTCAAAAATGCCAGGGTGGCCATACTAGTATCATATAACTTATACCTTGGAATGAATAAGGTTAAAAGTGACAGTGAAGGTCATTTATTAATGATCAATAAATACATCAGGAACAACTCACATGATACTATATTTAGAAACTTCTAAAGACTGTAAAATAAACTCCTAGAAACTAGAGATTTGTATAGTAAAGTGTCAGCCATAATATTTATCCCAAAAAGTTCATTTCTTTTCAATGTACAAATAATGAAACAGGAAAAAAGAGATATTAAGAGAAAAACAATCCCATTCACAATTGTGCCTTGGGAAGTTGAGTACCTTAGAATCAGCATAACTGCAGCAATGACCAATTCAACTTCCTAAATGGCTGTCTTTGGTAGCCTAAATTCTAGGTTCATACAACCCTTTAAGCCATGCCCTGTCTCCATGAGCACGTGTCACCTTTCAGTTATTCTCTGGTTAAGGTCAAGGGAAGGATTCACCCGATTGGTTGATGTTTTACCAGGCGGATGGCATTTCAATGCCATAGGAAACCTGGGGCTTTATGACAGCCTTCCAGCCCCTTCCCCTTCCAGTCTCCAGGGAAAGGACAGGCTTTGTGACATCATAAAGGAAGGGACTATGTAGGAAGGCCTGTTACCTCCGCTGCTGCCATTTGCCTTTATGACAAGCTTTGTGAATCTGCCTCAGTGATGGGTCAGCTAGACTCAGAGCCACCTATTGGTCCAGAGCAGGAGTTCCGGGCCCAGAGGCGGCCCCAGTGGCAGCGGCAATGACAGCAGCAGTGGCAGCAGGAGCAGCAGCAACCCTCTTCAAGGAATCTGTGCTGGAGGCCCCACTGCCAACTATGACAACACCATGTCCTAGGCGATGCCGTGGCCACCATGCAAAAACCACTGCAGCCTCCACGAAGGCGAAACACTGAGTTTCGCCAGTTATTTCTGCAGGATCTTGAGGAGCATCCACAGAAACCTGAGTATATTCTGCCAGGCTGTGGCCATCCTGGATTGCATAGTTGACGGAAGTCCCCCAACGCATCTAGGAAGAGGACTCACAACTGGCACACTACCTCCACCATTACCCAGAGACAACTAGATGGCAATGCTTCTGCTGCTCCCAGGCAGGCTGGCCAGTGTCATGATGGAGGCCAACCAAGCTGCCATCAGACACGCCAAACGCTGGTGAGCTGCCTCTGCACCCCCATCCCAACCTGACCATGGTCTTCCATGCCTCTTTTCACAGCCACCCCAGTGGTCACCAAAAGACATGGACCTCTAAACACAGGGAAGGTCTCTAATTTGGGAGAAACCTTTTGCCTCTTGCTAAAACATTTTGACCCTCAACAAAAAAGTGTTGAGTCAGACACTGTTTTTTGACAGGTATCTTTAGTACCATTCGTTTGCTTCCATGACACAGGCTGGTTTGAAGTGCCTTTTCATGGTCTCGAAATCTCCTGTCAGTTCAGTTCTAGTTCTGCAGGTGTGTAGAATGGCAGTTTGAGAGTTACTTTATGAACAATAGCTGAATAAAGAGCAAAAGAAAACATGGCCTTTTATTATCTCTTGAGGGGCAGAAAAGTAGTATAGCCTGTAGGTCATGCATGTGACACAACCCAGGTACAATATCCTGCATCCCATATGATTCCCCCAGCACCCCTAGGAGTAAGCCCTGAGCACTAAATGGTGTGGCCAAATAGTTTACTAAATAAATGATTTTAAAGTGACAGGATTTTGTTTCATCCTGATAACTTCCCTTAGCACGACCCATGTGTTCCAGACCCTTTTTCTCCTATGTTGCTTCATATATATATATATATATGCTTCATATATATATGATCTATATATTTTGTTCAAACATTTTTCATGTACCTCTGTTTCTCTTCTTTCTTGACCCTGTCCTTCATGCCCAGCATACGCTAATGACCAAGGATATTTCACAGAAGTTTTTTTAACATATATTTTGTCTGCCACTTTCTATTCTTTTTTAAAATTTTTAATAGTGAAACACCATGAGGTACAGTTGTAGACTTACAAATTTTTATGCTTGAGTTTCAATTATACGTTGTTAGAAAAGATGAAGTTATGAAATTTACATAAAAGTGGTACTACATGGAAATTATCATGCTAAGCGAAATGAGTCAGAAAGAGAGGGATAGACATAGAAAGATTGCATTCATCTGGGGAACATAAAGTAACAAAATAGGAGACTATCACCCAAGAATGGCCGAGGTTAGTACCATGAGGTTTGTTCCATGGCTTGGAGGCCAGCCACACATGCTAGGGGAAAAGGGAGCTCAGATAGAGAAGGGAGCACCAAATAAAGGGTGTTAGAAGGATCCTCTCAGAATAGGAGAAGCATGCAGAAAGTAGACTCTAGACCAAACATGACTGCCATTCAAAGCCTCTTTTGCGAACCACAACACCCAAAAGGAGAAAGAGAAAAAAAGGGAATACCCTGCCACAGAGGAAAGGTGGGATGGGGGGTATGGGGGGTGGGAGGGATACCAGGACCCATGGTGGTTAACATAATTTTTTTCATCTTTATCAACATTCAAGATTACGGCATGGCCTCATGCTTGCTTTCAGTGCTTTTTTAATCTCTCTTTTTTAAATTTTTTTGTTAGTGAAACACCATGAGGTATAGTTATAGACTTACAAATTTTTGTGCTTGGGTTTCAGTTATACAATGATCAAATACCCATCCCTCCACCAGTGCCCATCCTCCACCACCACGGGTCCCAGCATCCACCCCACCCCCGGCCCCACCCCATTCCACCCTGCCCCTGTGGCAGGGTATTCCCCCTTGTTCTCTCTCTCTTCTTTTGGGTACTGTATTTTGCAAGAAAGGCATTGAGTGGCAATCATGTTTGGTCTATAGACCACTTTCAGCATGCCTCTCCCACCCTGGGAGGGTCCTCACAACACCCTTTATTTGGTGCTCTCTTCTCTATCTGAGCTTCCTTTTCACCTAGCACGTGTGGCTGGCCTTCAAGTCATGGAGCAAAATTCCTGGTACTAATCTCAGCCATTTCTGGGTGTTAGTCTCCCTTTTTGTTGCTTTATATTCCCCAGATGAATGCAATCTTTCTGTGTCTATCCCGCTCTTTCTGACTCATTTCGCTTAACATGATACTTTCCATGTAGTACCACTTGTATGTAAATTTCATGACTTAGTCTTTTCTAACAGCTACATAGTACTCCATTGTGTAAATGTACCAAAGTTTCTTTAACCAGTCATCTGTTCTCGGGCACTCAGGTTTTTTCCAGATTCTGGCTATTGTAAAGAGTGCTGCAATGAACAAACAATTGCAGATGTCACTTCGACTATACCTTTTTGCCTCTCTGGGATATATTCCCAGGAGTGCTATAGCTGGGTCAAATTGGAGATCAAATTCTAATTTTTGAGAATCGTCCATATTGTTTTCCAAAAGGGTTGGACCAGCCGGCATTCCCACCAGCAGTGAAGGAGGGTCCCTTTCTCGCCACATCCGCGCCAGCATTGGTTGCTTTTGTTCTTGTGGATGTGGGCCAGTCTCTGTGGTGTGAAATGATATCTCATTGTTGTTTTGATCTGCATCTCTCTGATGATTAGTGATGTAGAGCATTTTCTCATGTGCCTTTTTGCCATTCGGATTTCTTCTTTGCAAAAGTTTCTGTTCATTTCCTTGCCCCATTTTTTGATGGGGTTGGGTGATTTCTCCTTGTGGAGTTCAACCAGTACCTTGTATATCCTTGATATCAACCCCTTGTCGGATGTGTATTTGGTGAATATCCTTTCCCATTCTGTAGGCTGTCTTTGTATTTTGGTCACTGTTTCTTTTGAGGTGCAGAAGCTTCTTGTCTATCTCTGTTCTCACTTGCTCGGCCAGTGGCATGACATCTTTGAAGATACCATTAGCTTCAATATCATGGAGAGTTTTGCCGACTTTGTCTTCAATAAACATTATGGATTCCGGTCTTATGTTGAGGTCATAAATCCATTTAGATCTTACTTTTGTGCGTGGTGTTAGGCAGAGATCTGAGCCCACTTTTTTGTATGTAGCCGTCCAGTTTTGCCAGCACAGTTTATTAAAGAGGCTTTCCCTCTCCGTTTCACTTTTCTTGCCCCCTTATCAAAGATTAGATGATTATATGTTTGGGAGGAAATGTCAGTATATTCAACTCTGTTCCATTGGTCTGCAGCTCTGCCTTTGTTCCAGTACCATGCTGTTTTAATTATTACTGCCTTGTAGTATATATTTTTAATGAAATCGTGAGATACATTTAAACACTTAAAAACTTTTCATGATTACATTTCAGTGATACAACAGTCGAGTAGCCATCCCTCCAACAGTGCCCATTCTCTACCACCAATGTTCCCAGTATCCCTCCCACTACCCACACCCCAGTCCCCCCACTGCCTCTGTGACAGGCACATTCCATTTTACTCTCTCTCCTTTTGGGTGTTATGAATTGCAATACAGGTAGTAAGTGGCTATAGAGTTGAGTCTATAGTCTACTTTCAGAATCCATCTCCCATTATGAGTGAGTCCTCCAGGAACTATTCACTTAGTGGTCCCTTCTCTATGCCAGATGCATTTTAGCTCAGCAAGTGAGTTCGGCTTTCAAGCCAGGGAGCAATCCTCTTGTTAGTCTCTTTTGACCTTGGGTGTTAGTCTCCCATTATGTTACTTTATATTCAACAAATGAATGCAGTAATTCTGTCTGTATCTCTCTCTCTGACTTATTTCACTTAGCATGATACTCTCCATGTTGACCAACTTGTATGTAAATTTCATTATTTATCTTTTATTACAGCAGAATAGTATTCCATTGTGTAGATATACCAAAGTTTCTTTTACCAGTCATATGTTTTTGGGGACTCAGTTTTTTTCCAGATTCTGGACGCTATAAATAGTGCTGCAGTACACATACAAGTGCAGATGTCATTTCTACTCTATTTTTGCATCTCATCAGGATATATTCTCAGAGTGGTATTGCTGGGTCAAATGGGAGCATAATTTCTAGTTTTTTGATTAACATCCATATTGTTTTCCAAAAAAGGCTTACGCAGTCAGCATTCCAACGAGCAGTAAAGAAGAATCCCCTTCTCCCCACATCCACGCCAATACTGGTTGCTTTTGTTCTTTTGGATGTGTGCCAGTCTCTGTGGTGTGAGATGACATCTCTTTATTGTTTTTATCTGCATATCTCTGATGATTAGTGATGAGGAACATTTTTTCATATGCCTTTTTGCCATTTGGATTTCTTCTTTGAGAAAGTATCTGTTCATTTCATTGTCCCATTTTCTGATGGGATTGGGTGTTTTCTTCTTGTAGAGTTCAACCAGTGCCTTGTATATCCTTGGTAATAATCCCTTGTCAGAAGGGTATTAGGTGAATATCCTTTCCTATTCTGTAGACTATATTTGTATTCTGGTCACTGTTTCTTTTGCAGTGCAAAAGCTTCTTAGTCTAACATAGTCCCATTTGTTTATCTCTGTTTCCACTTGCTTGGTCAGTGGCATTTCATCTTTGAAGAAAATTTTAGATTCAACATCATGTAAGGTTTTGCCAACCTTTTTTTCAATATACCTCATGGTTTCTGGTATGATGTTGAGGTCTTTAATCCGTTTTGATCTATATTTTTGGGCATGATGATAGGTACAGTTCTGAGCCCATGTTTTTGCATGTAGCAATCCAGTTTTGGCAGCGCCATTTTTAAAAGAAGTTTTCCTTGATCAACTTCGCATCTCTTGCTCCCTTATCAAAGATTAGATGATAATATATTTGAGGCTGTATAAGGATATTCAACCCTAATTCCATTGGTCTGTGAAACTGTCTTTGTTGCAATACCATGCTGTTTTAATTATTACCGCTTTGTAGTACAATTTGAGGTTGGGAAGGTGATGCCTCCCATCTTTTCTCCCCAAGAATTGCTTTAGCTATTCATGGGGGCTTGTTCCATATGAATTTCAGGAGTGTTTGATCAATTTCTTTTATCAATGTCATGGGTATCCTTATAGGAACTTCATTGAATCTGTATAATGGTTTTGGAAGTATTGCATTTTTGACAATGTTAATTCTCCCAATCTATGAGCAGGAGAAGTGTTTCCATTTCCTCGTGTCCTCTTTTATTTCTTGAAGTAGCATCTTGTATTTATCTTTGTGTGGATCCTTTACCTCCTTAGGTAAACTGATTCTGAGGTATTTTATTTTTTGAGGCATGATTGTGAACAGGATTTCCTTTTTCATATCATTTTCTTTTATCTCATTATTTGCATATAGGAATGTCAAGGACTTTTGGGTATTGATTTTATAGCCTGCGACTTTACTATACAAGTCTATTGTTTCCAAGAGCTTCTTGGTAGAGGCTTTAGGGTTCTGTAATTATAGTATCATATCATCTGCAAATAGTGATAGCTTGATTTCTTCCTTTCCTATTTGGATGACCTTAATATCTTTTTTCTTTCCTAACTGCTATGACAAGTACTTCCAGTACTATATTGAATAGAAGTTGTGATAGTGGGCATCTTGTCTTGTCCCTGATCTTAAGTGAAAGTCTTTTAGTTTGTCCCCATTGAGGATAATGCATGCCGTGGTCTTGTGGTAGATGGCTTTGACTTTGAGGAAAGTTCTTTCAATTCCCATTTTGGTAAGAGTTTTCATCATAAATTTGTGCTGGATCTTGTCAAATGCTTTCTCTATCTACTGATATGATATGGTTTTATCTTTTCTTTTATTGATGTGATGGATTATGTTGATTGACTTGCAATTGTTAAACCATCCTTGCATCCCTGGGTTGAACCCCACTTGGTTGTGGTTTATGATCTTTTTGATGAGTTGTTGGATTCTATTTTCTAATATATATATTTTTAATTTTTATTAGTGAAACACCAGTTGTAGAGTTACAAGTTTTTGTGCTTTGGTTTTGATTACACAATGATCAAATACCCATCCCTCCACCAGTGCCCATTTTCCATCACCATGGATCCCAGTATCCCTCCCACACCCATCCCCCCCATCCCACCCTGCCTCTATGGCAGGGCACTCCCTTTTGTTCTCTCTCTCTCCTTTTGGGTGCTGTGGTCTGCAAAAGAGACATTGAGTGGCAATCATGTTCAGTCCATAGTCTACGTTCAACATGCATCTCCCCTCCTGGGAGCATCCTGAAAACACCCTTTATTTGGTGTTCCCTTCTCTATCTGAGCTGCCCTTTTCCATAGAATGCCCTGCTGGCCTCTAAACTATGGAGTAATCTTCCTGGTACTCATCTTGACTATTCTTGGGTATTAATCTCCTATTTTGTTACTTTATATCCCCCAGATTAATGTAATCTTTCTATGTATATCCCTCTCTTTCTGACTCATTTCACTTAGCATGATAATTTCCATGTAGTATCACTTGTGGATCTTCATGTCCATGTTCATGAGAGATATCGGCCTGTAATTTTCTTTTTTTGTGGTGTCTCTGTCTGTTTTTCATATTAGGGTGATATGTGCCTCATAGAAATTGTGTGGGAGTGTTTCTGTTTCTTCAATTTCCTGGAAGAGCTTGAAAAGAATTGGAAATAGGTCCTCTCTAAATGTTTTGAAGAATTCACTAGTAAATCCATCTGGGCAAGAGATTTTGTTTTGGGGAGAACTTTTGATTACTGTTAATTTCCTTGTTAGTAATAGGTCTATTTAAGTATTCCAAATCTTCTTCTAACATTTTTTAATTCAAACAATTCTGCTATAATTTTTCCTACATTCCGTAGTTGGGCTCTAGCAGGTGAGCTTCTACCCACACCTAGGCAATATTTGATGGACCCTTATGGCATTTAGGTCAGAGTCTAACTAAAAGCTAAATTCTTGGTGCAATAGGCATTCAGACCCCCGTTTTAGATTTGAGCCAAAAGGTTTTGTTGGAAATTGGGGTTGTGGGTAGACAAGCTCCCCAAACATGCCAAACTCCTGCAGAAAGACGGGACAAAACTCCATAACATTAACATCTCTCAATGTCAGTGGAATAACTACACTCAGTGGAATAACTACACCTATTATGAACAGAGTTGCATGATGGATGATAAAATTGAACCAACACTCCTCTAACTAGAAAAAAACCATATTTGAATAGCCAGAGTAAATGTACACTCAAGGTCAAAAGTTGGAGGACAATTTTTCAAGCAAACAACCCCACAAAAGGTCAGGAAAGTCATAAGAAATTCAACCAAAATAAACTTCAAGCATCAATCAAAACACTCAAACAATAGTAATAGACTTGAACGAAGATATTGATAGCAACAAAATAGTACTTGGAAACTTTAATACTGTTCTGTCAACTCTTCATATAACAATTAGAACTGAAACTCAGGAGTGAAACGTTTCTTTGAATGAGTGAAGAAATATGGGGTCTACAATATATATATATATGTATATATATATATAAAACTTTTCAACCCCAAAAGCTTAATACACATTCTCCCCCCAATGAATATTTACATTTTCCATGATAGACTACATGCAGGACCACAAAATGTACCTCTACAAAGTCAAGAGGAGAAAAATCATGCCAAATGTCTTCTAAGTACAAATAAATGCAACAGAATAATTGTAATCACAAACATAAATGTAGAAATTAAACAGCTTAATTTAAAAAACTTGTGGATAAGATAGGAAATGAAAAGAGTGTTAGGGACAAATTAGAATTATTTGACAAATGAACTACCTGAACTTGTAATATACAACAAAAGAGGTGATAAGAGTAAAGATTACTTCAATCTGACTTTTGTGCATGATTAAGTAGAGTTCTGAGCCCATTTTTGTATGTAGCTGTTCAGTTTTGCCAGCACCATTTATTAAAGAGGCTTTCCTTGCTCGACTTCACATTTCTTTCTCCCTTCTCAAAGATTATATGATCATATACTTGAGGGTGTTTGTAAGGATATTTATCCCTATTCCACTGGTCAGTGGATCTTCTTTTGTTCCAATACCATGCTGTTTTAATAACTATGCCTTCGTAGTACAGTGTGAAGTTGGGGAAGGTGATTCCCCCAATCTTTTTTTATCCAAGAATTGCTTTAGCTATTCTTGGTAGCTTGTTATATGAATTTCAGGAGTGTTTGATCAATTTCTTTGAAGAATGTCGTGGGAACCCTTATAGGGATAACAATGAATCTGTATGATGCTTTGGAAAGTATTACCATTTTCACAATGTCAATTATCCCAGTCCATGAATATGGGATGTGTTTCCATTTCCTTGTGACTTCTTTTATTTCCTGAAGTAAAGTTTTGTAGTCCGATTTGTACAAGTACTTTACTTCCTTGGCTAAGTTGATTCCGAGGTACTTGATTTTCTGAGACATTATTGTGAATGGGATTACATTTTTATAGCACTTTCTTCTTTCTCATTATTTGTGTATCAGACCAAAATCGATGAGGTACATTAAAGAAAAGGTTGGTAAAACCCTCTACGACATTGAATCTAAAAGTATCTTTAAAGACAAAATGGAACGAAGCAAGCAAGTGGAAACAGAGGTTAAACAAATGGGACTATCTTAAGCTAAGAAGCTTCTGCACCTCAAGAGAAGCAGTAACCTCCCTTTCCGCTGCCCAAGCCAAGCTGGTCTCTTCTCCCCACCCACCCAGGTCAGTTTTCCCGCCACTTCTAGAACCCGGGACTTGGATTTCACTGTGCAAACCCCCAGGCGTCCCCCGGATGCTGGGAGACAAACCAGATCTGAGCCTTTCTGCCTCTCCCTTTCCGTCGCCCAAGCCGAGCTGGTTTCTTCTCCCCACCCAGTCTTTACTGCCCGGACACACACCAGGTATCTGTGGGGGTGTGGCCACTTTAGAAGTGGGCGAGGCCTTTAAAAGTGGGCGTGGCCTAATTTTGGGCTGCCTAACACTTACGCTGCGGCAAGTAGTTTACTCAAACCAAGAAATCTAAGCCCAACACCTACACACCAACATGAAGAAACAACGCAAATTCCAGCCACAGGGAGATGACAAGGAAACAAGTCCAGAATCCTCAGTAGGTGCTAGGCACCTTAGGGACCTCTCTGACAAAGAATTCAGATATGAAGTCATTAAGATGTTCAATCAACTCAATGAAACACTCAGACAGATATCCGCTAAATTGAAAGAGGACATGAAAGAAACAATCGATTGCACAATCGACAAAATACAGGAAGAAATGAGAGCGGAAATTGTAAAGCTTCGCACAGAAATGGCACGAATCAGAGATTTCATAGATGAAATCAAAAACTCACTCTGTGCCCTCAAAAATAGAATTACGACAGCTGAGGAAAGAATCAGTGAGCTGGAAGATGAGCTGCATCAGGCCAACATGCAACAACAAACAGTGGCAAAGGAACTCAAAATAGCTCTACAGAGACTCAGAGTCCTAGGAGACGATTCCAGAAGAAGCAACATTAGAATCATTGGACTACCAGAAGCTCAGGGAAACAATCCCAATGACAAAATCATGGTTAAACAAATCATCGCTGAGAAAATCCCAGAGCTCCACAATACAGCCATTCAGATTCAAGAAGCCTGAAGGGTGCCAGCTAAAAGAGACCCTAACAGAAACACTCCAAGACATATAATAGTTAGAATTATCGATGATGCCGATAGAGACACAATACTGCAAGCAGCGAGGGCAAAGAAGGAAATCACATACAAAGGAGCACCCCTTAGATTCACAGCAGACCTATCAGAGGAAACCCTCCAAGCCTGAAGGCAGTGGTGAGATAGAGTGAAAAAACTCACTGAAATGAATGCTTCACCAAGAATACTCTATCCGGTTAAACTCTCACTCAAAATTGAAGGAACAGTACACTATTTCCTAGATAAACAGCAGCTCAGAAATTTCATGAAGTCAAAACCAAACATAAAACAAGGGTTAAAGGGGCTACTATAAGATAAGACAAACCCTACAACTACAACACACCCTTACAGAAAGATGAAACAAAACCCCATAACCATACTCTCTCTCAATGACAACGGTCTAAATTCACCATTTAAGAGACACAGAGTGGCAAAATGGTTACAGAGACAGAACCCAACATTCTGCTGCCTACAAGAAATTCATCTCAACACTCAGAGCAAACACAGACTCAAAGTCAAAGGATGGAAAACAATACTGCAAGCAAACGGCTCCTGCAAAAAAGCTGGGGTGGCCATACTAGTATCCGACAACATTAATTTCAACTTGAAAAAGAACAGAAAGGAGAGTAAAGCTATTTTCTCTTCATCAAGAGATATATATACAACAGGAAAAAATCACACTCTTAAATGTATACGCACCTAATGAGGGAACAGCTAAATATTAAAAACAACTGCTAACAGATTTTAAGGAGGACATTGCTAACAACACAATAGTACTTGGAGACTTCAACATCGCCTTACCACCTCTGGACAGATCAACAAGAACAAAACCCAGCAAGGAATAATTGGCTTTGAAAGAAGAAATAGAAGAGAAAGGGTTTATAGACCTATACAGGGATTTACACCCCCAAAAGAAAGAATACACATTCTTTTCCAGTGCACACGGAACATTTTCCAAAATAGACCATGTGCTAGGACACAAAACATACCTCGAAGGAATCAGGAAGATAGAAATAGTATCAACCATCTTTTCAGAACATGATGCACTGAGGATAGAAGTGAATCACACACAGACAGGAGAACCAAATCAAACACCTGGAAATTAAACAACTCGATGCTGAACAACGAGTGGGTCAGGAATGAAGTCAAGGATGAAATCAAAAGATACCTGGAAACAAATGAGAATGAAGACACGAGCTAACCAGAACCTATGGGATGCAGTTAAAACCGTATTAAGGGGAAAATTTATAGCTCTGCAAGCATATCTTAGGTCTGTAGGAAGGATGCAAATAAACAACTTGACCTCACAACTCAATAACTTAGAAAAGGATCAACAGAAAGAGCCTAAATCAGGCAGAAGGAAAGAGATCATAAAACTTAGACTAGAAATCAATGACATGGAAACCAAAGAAACAATCCGAATGATCAATGAAACCAAGAGCTGGTTCTTCGAGAAAATAAACAAGATAGATAAACCACTAGCAACACTCACAAAGAAACAGAGAGAGAGAACCCTAATAAACTGAATCAGAAATCAGAAGGGGGAAATAACAACAGAAACCAAAAAAATCCAAAAGATCATCAGAGACTACTTTGAAAGTCTGTATGCCACGAAACAAGAGAAACTAGAAGAAATGGACAAATTCATGGATTCCTATAATCTCCCAAAGCTGAATCAAGAATATCTGGAGTATCTGAATAGACCTATTAAAATCAACGAAATAGAAACTGTAATCAAAAGTCTTCCCAAAACCAAAATCCCAGGTCCAGATGGATTCACTAGGAAATTTTTCCAAACATTTAAAGAGGACCTACTGCCAGTCCTTCTCAAGCTTTTCCAGGAAATGGAAAAAACGGAAACTCTCCCAAACAGTTTCTTTGAAGCCCATATCTCTCTAAAAACAAAAGGAAAGAAAGACACCATGAGAAAAGAAAACTACAGGCCGATATCCATCATGAACACAGATGCGAAGATTTTCAATAAAATACTAGCAAATAGAATTCAACTACTCATCAAAAAGATCAAACACCATGACCAAGTAAGATTCATCCCGGGGATACAAGGCTGGTTTAACACTCAGAAATCAATCAACATAATCCACCATATAAACAAAAGAAAAGATAAAAATCATATGATCATATCCATAGATGCAGAGAAAGCATTTGATAAGATCCAGCACCCATTTATGATGAAAACCCTAGCCAAAATGGGGATAGAGGGGACTTTTCTCAATACAGTTAAAGCCATCTATCACAAGCCTACAGCACGCATCGTCCTCAATGGAGAAAAACTGAGAGCCTTCCCTCTAAGTTCAGGGACGATACAAGGATGTCCACTCTCTCCACTGCTGTTAAATACAGTACTGGAAGTACTTGCAATAGCGATTAGGCAAGAAAAATACATTAGCGGTATCCAGGTAGGAAAGGAAGAAATCAAGCTCTCACTATTCGCAGATGATATGATACTATACTTAGAAAACCCTAAATCCTCTATCAAGAAACTTCTAGAAACAATAGGCTTGTATAGTAAAGTGGCAGGTTATAAAATCAATGCCCAAAAGTCCATGGCTTTCCTATATGCAAATAGTGAAAGAGAAGAAAAAGACATGAAGAAAACAATCCCATTCACAATTGTGCCCCAGAAAATCAAGTACCTAGAAATCACCTTAACTAAGGAAGTAAAGGAACTGTACAAAGAAAACTACAAAACGCTACTTCAGGAAATAAAAGAGGATACAACGAAATGGAAAAAATATCCCCTGCTTATGAATCGGGAGAATTAACATTGTCAAAATGGCAATACTTCCCAAAGCACTGTATAAATTCAATGCAATTCCTATTAGGATACCCATGACATTCTTCAAAGAAGTGGAGGAAACACTCCTGAAATTTATATGGAACAATAAGTCCCCACGAATAGCTAAAGCAATTATTGGGAAAAAGAAAATAGGAGGAATCAACCTCCCTAACTTCAAACTGTACTACAAGGCAGTAATAATTAAAACAGCATGGTACTGGAACAAAGGCAGAGCTGTAGACCAATGGAACAGAGTTGAATATACTGACACCTCCCCCAAGCATACGAGCATCTAATCCTCGATAACGGGGCAAAAAAAGTGAAGTGGAGCAGGGAAAGCCTCTTTAACAAATTCTGGTGGCAAAACTGGATGGCTACATGCAAAAAAAAATGGGCTCAGATCTCTACCTAACTCCATGCACAAAAGTAAAATCTAAGTGGATTAAAGACCTCAACATCAGACCAGAATCCATAAGGCACATTGAGTAAAAAGGTGGCAAAACCCTCCATGACATAGAAGCTAATGGTGTCTTCAAAGGTGTCACACTGCTGGCCAAGCAAGTGAAAACAGAGATGGACAAATGGGACTATCTTAAACTAAGAAGCTTCTGCACCTCAAAAGAAACAGTGACCAAAATACAAAGACAGTCTACAGAATGGAAAAGGATATTCCCGAAATACACATCCGATAAGGGGTTAATGTCAAGGATATACAAAGTACTGGTTGAACTCCACAAAAAGAAAACATTCAACCCCATCAAAAAATGGGGAGATGAAATGAATAGAAACTTTCACAAAGAAGAAATCCGAATGGCTAAAAGGCACATGAGAAAATGCTCCACATCATTAATCACCAGGGAGATGCAGATCAAAACCACAATGAGATATCATTTTACACCACAGAGACTGGCCCATATCCACAAGAACAAAAGCAACTGGTGCTGGCGCGGATGTGGTGAGAACGGGACACTCCTTCACTGTTGGTGGAAATGCCGACTGTTTCAGCCCTTTTGGAAAACAGTATGAACGATTCTCAAAAAATTAGAAATTGAGTTCCCATTTGATCCAGCAATACCACTCCTGGGAATATATCCCAGAGAGGCAAAAAGTTATAGTCGAAGTAACATCTGCAATTGTCTGTTCATTGCAGCACTCTTTACAATAGCCAGAATCTGGAAAAAACCTGAGTACCCAAGAACAGATGACTGGTTAAAGAAACTTTGGTACATTTACACAATGGAGTACTATGTAGCTGTTAGAAACGACGAAGTCATGAAATTTACATACAAGTGGCACTACATGGAAAGTATCATGTTAAGCAAAATGACTCAGAAAGAAAGGGATAGACATAGAAAGATTGCATTCATATGGGGAACATAAAGTAACAAAATAGGAGACTAACACCCAAGAATGGCCGAGATTAGTACCAGGAATTTTACTCCATGGCTTGGAGGCCCACCACACATACTAGGGGAAAAGGGAGCTCAGATAGAGAAGGGAACAACAAATAAAGGTGTTGGTAGGATCCTTCCAAGATGAGAGAAGCATGCTTAAAGTAGACTATAGACTAAACATGATTGTCACCCATTGCCTCTTTTGCAAACCAAAACACCCAATAAGAGAGAGAGAACTAAAAGGGAATGCCCTGCCACAGAGGCAGTGTGGGATGGGGGGTGGAGGGATACTGGGATCCGTGGTGGTGGGAAATGGGCACTGGTGGAGGGATGGGTTTTTGATCATTGTATAATTGAAACCCAAGCACAAAAAATGTGTAAGTCTGTTACTGTTAAAAAAAAAAAGAAATAGTAACCAAAATACAAAGACAGTCTGAAAAATGGAAAGGATACTCACCAATACCCCTTAGAGAAGGGGTTAATATCAAGGATATACAAGGCAATGATAGAACTCAGCAAGAAGGAAACATCCAACCACATCAGAAAATGGGGCAATGAGATCAACAGAAACTTTCCCAAAGAAGAAATCCGAATGACCAAAAGACACATGAAAAAAAATGCTCTTCATCACTAATCATCAGAGAGATGGTGTAGGATAACATTGGGTTTGTACTTTCAACCTTGCAACAACGAACTTAGGTTTATTGGGTTGCACCCATCACAGTGCTCCCAAGTCACTCCCATTCCTTCGTTTATGTGTAAACACTTCTCTGTGCCCTCCTCCCCAACCTTTTTCCCTAAACAGATTCTGTTAGCTTCTAAGATCAGATCCTTATAAGGACACTGAACTTATATTGTAAGTTATGTCTTTGACCTTAAAGGAATGTCCTTTCTGTATTGACACAGGAAGACAGTCAATATACTTTTGCAACTTGGGAGTTAATTGACTCTGAATAATATTTACTCCTTGCATCTGCTTTCTTGACTCAGTTGCCCTTAGTATCCCAAAAGCAGGGTCCCGACAAGGGACTGAATGGATCCAGGGCACGCTGTGAGCTAACCTGGCATCGAAAGGGGCCAGGCAAAGCCCCACAATACTCAATTATTAGTTGAGAGTATGGTCATGGACAAATACTGTCATGATCCAAAAGTATTGATGAGATTAGGAAGACTAATCTGGCGTGAGGACTGTGGTCTGGAATATATAGTGAGATGTCCTCAAGAAGAACCAAACTTTGATCACTTGATCACTTGACATCACGTTACTCATCGATTTGCTCGAGCAGTTGCCAGTAATGTCTCCATTTGTCCCTGTCACGTGCTAGCGTAGCCCAATGGCGTCTGCTCATTCTAGGATCACAAAGAGCCTCAAACCGATCATTCAGGGTCTTAACAAAGAAGTCTGAACATCTCATAGGTGGGCAGCCACACGGTCTTTGAAGTCCTGTGGAATCCAGGCTGTAATGGCTCTAGTCCAGCGGTAGTCCCCAAATCTCATTACGTGACCAGCCCATCTGATTTTCGATGCCTTGGCAAACGAGACAGCATCCCTGATTCTTGACCGTCGATGGAGGTCGGAACTCCTGATTCTTTCTCTCTTTTGAGTGAAACGTGATACTCCAAGCATAGCTCTTTCGATTCCTCTTTTGGAGACCCAAACAGAGTTCTCATCCTGCTTTCGTAGGGCCTAGATCTCTGAGGCATATGTTAATGCAGGAAAAACAGTGAGATTCAGCTGGAGTCTGACCTTTCCACACTCAAGGTTGAAGTCAGCCAGCATTTGTGCCGCTTGGCTAAAGTTTGGGGTTATTAGAATGATGTCATCAGCAAAGCGGAGGTAGTGTAGTTGCTGACCGTCTAACTTTACTCCCATTCCTTCCCATTTCAGTCATCACATGCTATTTGGGTCTCCCAAAGAGGAATTGAAAGAGCTGTGCTTGGAGTATCATGTTTCACTCAAATGAGAGAAAGAATCCGGAGTTCTGACATCCATCGATGATCAAGAATCACATGACATTTTTGAGGGTGGCACTGAAGAGTTTCAATGAAATGGTATCACCCCTCTCTTGACATCAACAATCGCTTCTTTGTAGAATGGTGAGATCCTGGTAGTAGTTCATAATACCGCTCATGGAGGATCCTGATATATTGAGTTTGAATGCCGCGACTGGCTAGGACTTCGATGACCACTTCCAACTTGACAGAATCAAAGGCCTTCTTAAAATCAATGAACGTTAGACAGAGTGGCATCTTGAACTCCCGAGAAACATCAATGATCTTGGATATCATGTGGAAATGGTGAATCATGCTGAATCCTTTGCAGAACCCGGCTTGCTTGCATGGTTGTCCTTCATCTAGTGTTCTGCTAATCTTATTCAGGATGACTTGAGTGAACAGCTTGTAGATGACAGACAGTAGGCAGATCAGGTGATATTTGCCAATTTCGTGGATGTCTCCCTTCTTGTACAGTAATACAGACCTGTTGGTTTTCCATTGGTACGGAACCTTGCATTCAGACAGTTAACGTGTGAAGAGCCAAGCCAGTGAATTGACGAGTACTGACGGCAGTTTCTTCAGGCTTTCAGGTCTGACCTTGTCTGGTCCAGGTGCTCTTTGTTTCTTCACCGATGAAAATGCGTGTCAGATTTCAGAAGGGAGAACATTGGGAACGACATATCCATCCCGTGGAATTTTGGTATGTGGGCAGGTGAATGTGGTTATCAAACAGATCTGAGTAGAAGTCGTGGATAATCTTCTCCATTGCCCTTCTGGGAAATGTGATAGATCCACCAGGATGTTGGAGGGCAGTCATCTTGGTCTTGTAGTTGGCGAGGGACAGACAGGCATTTTGAATGCTTTCCCCGGCTTCTGTCACATCTACCAACACTGCTGCTTTTCTCTCTTTGAGGTCTTCCTTTATCGCTTCTCTGCACTGCTTTGCAAGCTCGGAAGTTCGATTGCATTTGCCTGAGGCATGCGCCAAGCCACGTTGGTGATTAAGCTCAAGAGTTTTCGAAGATGGGCATTTTTTTTGTGGCTAAACTTTGAACCAAACTTTAAGTTTGATACATAACTTACTGTGCTCATACAGAATGACATTGCTAGAAATATTATAAGTAGATTTACTACAACCATTTTAGTGGTTTAAGTGTTTTAAGCGACACATCCTGGATGGGATCCCACCCTTAAGTGGATCTCCTAGTAATCTGCAGTAATCTCCTTAGATGAGATTTTGTCCTTGAGTTAATCTCCTGGAGGAGTGGTCTTACCTCTCTTTGTTGATATGTTAATGTTCAATCCCACCTTTGTATTACCACCCAATGTGACTGCTATATAAATTAAGACTGTAAGATCAAAGGGGATCCGGAGAATCAAGAGTGGGGGATCAGGGATCTAGGAATGAGGGGCTAGGAAGGAAAAGTGTGTCCACAAAGAGACAAGAGATTGAATAAATGGCAACTAATCAGCAACCAGCTTGGTCCTAATTCTTTCTTCACCTGCCCATTGCCAATAGCCATCCTGATCCAGTCCATACACAGCAGTTTGAGAGCACCAAATCCGGGCAGCAAGAGAGCCCAAACAGCCCGCAAACACATCTTTCTTCGAGCATATATTTACAGACTAGCACACATCCAAAAAAAAATAACAAAAACAACTCATATAGACATGGATGTGGGGAGGAGGGGACTCTCCTTAACTGTTGGTGGGAATGCTGACTGGTTAAGCCTTTTTGGAAAACAATATGGACGTTACTCAAAAAAATAGAAATTGATCTCCCATTTGTCCTAGAAATACCACTTCTCTGAATATATCCCGGAAATACCAAAAATATAGTAGAAATTACATCTTGTATGTTTATTGCAGCACTATTTACAATAGCCAGACTCTGGAAAAAACCTGAATGCCCGAGAACATATGACTAGGAAAAGTAACTTTGGTATATCTGTTACTGTCACTGTCCTCCCGATCTTCATCAATTTGCTCAAGTGTGCCCAGTTACATTGTGAGACTTGTTACTGTGTTTAGCATATTGAATATGTCACGGGTAGCTTGCCAGGCTTTGCCATGTGGGCGAGATACTCTCGGTAGCTTGCCGGGCTCTCTGAGAGAGGCTGAGGAATTGAACTCCGGTCAGTCGTGTCGGGCACGTGCGAGGCAAATGCCCTACCCACTGTGCTATCGTTCCAGCCCTAGGCACATCTACACAATGGAATACTAAGCTGCTGTTAGAACAGATGAAACCATTAAATTTGCATTTAAGTGGATCAACATGGAGAGTATCATGCTAAGTGAAATGAGTCAGAAAGAGCGGAACATACACAGAATGACTGCACCCATTTGTGGAATATGAAGTAACATAGTGAGAGAACATTATGGTAAAGGTAGTAGAGATAAAGGTCAGTAGGTTGGCCCCAAGGCTTGGAAACCGATCTCATATGCTGGGGGAAAAGGCAAGTGGGATGGAGACTAGATACTAAGTAAATGATGGTTGGAGGGATCACTTGAGGAGGTAGATGTGTGCTGAAAGTAGGCTATGGAACAAACATGATGGCTGTTTATTTCCTATATTGAAAACCATAATAAACAAAAGGAGAAAGAGAGAGTAAGAGGGAATGTGTCTGCCACAGAGTCAGGGGGTGCATAGGGGCAGGGGTGGTGGGAGGAACACTGGGAACATTAGTTGTGGAAAACAGGGAATAGTGGAGGGATTGGTACTTGAACGTTGTTTGATTGAAACATAATCACAAAAATGTGTAAGTCTGTAACTGTATCTCATTATGATTCATTAAAATAAAAAATAAAAAAGTAAAGATCATAGTTTTATTTCCCAATGAATACTACACAAGTACTCATTAGGAAATAATAAAGGGCCCACATAAATAACTTAAGAACAATATGTGACAACTTAAGAAACTGTAAAATAACCAACAAAAGGAACCCAAACAGACAGGAACAAGGAAATAATAAAATTGAGAGCAGACAGTAATAACTGGAATAAAATAACAATCAAAAAGTTAAGGAAACAAATAAATGCTTCTTTAAAAAGCTAAACATATCTATAAACATATCTATAAAGACATACAAAGCCAGAACTCTAATAAACTGAATAAGAAACGAAACGGGGTATCACAAAAATACCACAGAAATACAAAGAGTCACCAGAGATTTCTTTTAGAATCTTTATGCCACAATATGAGAGAACCTAAAAAAATGGATCAATTTTTGGACTTCTATAAATACCTATGTCTGAACCAAGAAGATATGGAACTCCTTGACCAACCTATCACTTTAGGAGAAATTGAAATGATATTAAAAAATCTATCCCACGACAAATACTCAGGCCCAGATGGATTCACTAGTGAATTATTTCAAACCTTTAAGTAGAACTACTTCTAATTCTTTCAGGCTCTTTTGTGAAATTTAAGAAACAGAAACATTATCAGTTTCTATAAAGCAAACATTACACTGATACAAAAATCAGAGAGAAACACCACAAAAAGAGAATTATAGATTGATACACCTGATGAACATATATGTAAAGATCATCAACAAATACTAGCAAATCAATTCCACAAAGTATAAGAAAGATCATATATCATGACCAAGTATGAAATATCCTAGGGATGAAGGGAAGTATCCTTTGGATGAACATGCAGGTCAACCAATGTTGACTTATCAATAAACTTATCAATAAAAGAAAAAGAAATATAACATCGTCATATCAATAGATGCAGGAAAAGTATTTGACAAGAACTAACACCTATTCATGATAGAAACTCTCAACAAAATGGGAAGGTTGTCCACTCTTGCCACCTCTATTCAATATAGTACTGGAAGTACTTGCCATAGCAATTAGGAGGAAAAGAGATATTAAGGGTACACAGACAGGAAAGGAAGAAGTCAAGTTCTTACTAGTTACAGATTACATGATACTATAATTAGAAAACCCTAAAGTCTCTACCAAAAAGCTGATAGAAACAATAGATTTGTATAGTAGAATGGCATATTACAAAATCAATATCCCAAAGTACAAGGCTTTCCTCTATGCAAATAATGAAAGAGAAGAAATGATATTAAAAAGAACAAACTCGTTTACAAATGTGCCTCAGAAAAATCAATTACCTCAGATCAGATTAACAAAGGAAGTAAAGGACCTGCACAGAAAGCACTGCAAAATGCTACTTCAAGAAAAAAATAGGGAATAAGGAAATGGAGAGATGCCCCTTGCTAATAGTTTGGGAGAATTGACATTGTCAAAATAACAATACTCCCCAAAGCATTGTACAGATTCAATGAAGTCCCTATAAGGATACCCGAAACATTTTTCAAAAAATTGATAAAATATTTCTGAAATTCAGTCGAAACAGTAACCCCTCACAAATATATAAAGAAATCATTGCAAAAAGAAGATAGGAGGCATCCCCTTTTTCAACTTCAAACTTTACTACAAAAAGGTAGTAATTAAAACAGTATGGTATTGAAATAAATACATACCAGCAAACCAACGGAATAGAGTTGAATATACTGACACACACCCTCAAAAAATGACATTTAATCTTTGATAAGGGACTAAGAAATATAAATTGTGTCTAAGAAGGCCTCTTTAAAAAGTGGTGCTGGGACAGCTACATGCAAAAAACGAACTCAGAACTCTATGTAATTCCATGATCAAAAGTCAGGTCAAAATGGAATAAAGACCTCAACATCAGACCCGAATCGATAGGTTCATGGAAGAAAATGTAGGCAAAACTCTCCAAGATATTGAAGATAGAGGTATCTTCAAAGATGAAACGCCACTGAGTAAGCAAGTAGAAGCAAAGATAATCAAATGGTACTACACTAAACTAAGAAGCTTCTAGCCGCAAATGAACCAGTGTCCAAGATACACAGACAAACTATCTAATGTGAAAGTTTGATCACCCAATACCCTTCTTATGAGGAATTAATATCAAATATATACAAGGCACTGGTTGAACTTTCCCAGAAAAAACACACAACCCCATCAAAAAATGGGGAGAAGTAATGAACATAAACTTCCTCAAAGAAGAAATACAAGTGGTCAAAAGACACATGAAAAAATGCTCTTCATCACTAATCATCAGGGAGATGCAAATAAAAACAACAATGAGATATCATTTCACACTACAAAGAGTGGAACACATCCAAAAAAGCAAGAACAACCAGTGCTGGTGCAGATGCGGGGAGAAAGGGACTCCTATTCATTGATGGTAGGAAAGTCAACTGGCATAGCCTCTTTGAAAAACAATATGGACATTCCTCACAAAACTAGAAATTGAACTACCAATTGACCTAGCAATACTTTCTAGGCAATACTCAATATATTCTAGGAATATAACCTGCGGACTCAAAATCACATAGCACAAAGACCATCTGTATGCCTATGTTAATTGCAACACTATTCACAATAACCAGAATCTGTAAACAAACAGAGTCCCCAAGAACAGATGATTGGATAAAGAAACTATTGAATAGCTACACAGTGTAATATTACACAGCTGTCAGGATATCTGAAGTCATGAAATTTGCCTGTAAGTGGATGGACATGGAGAGTATCATGCTGAGTGAAATGAGTCAGAAGGAGAGGTACAGACAGAGAATTCATTTGTAGTATATAAAAAATATATAATAGAAGACTAATATCCCATGGCCAGGGAAAACAGAGGTTAGAAGAACTGGTTAATGTTTGGAATAAAACACAAGTGTATGTGGGGCAGCAGGTAGGTAAGATAGAGAAGAGATCAGTATGACAATAGGAGTTGGAAATAATCACACTGGACAAGAACTGAGTGCTAAAAGTATTAAAAGAGATATACATGATAACCTTTCAGTATCTCAGTATCTGTATTGCAAATAACAAATCCCAAAAGAATAGATAGAGGGATACAGAAAGAGACAGAGACACAGAAGAAAATTTCCTGCCATGGAAACAGACTGGGGAGTTTGGGGGTGATGGGAGGGAAACTAGGGCATTGATGCTGGGAAACGTACACAGGTGAAGAAATGAGTATTGTAACACTGTATGAATGAAACCTTATCATGAACCTCTTTGCACAGGTCTCACTGTGATTCAATAAAAAATCTTTTTTTTGTTTTTTTTTGTTTTTATTTTGTTTGTTTTATGTAGGAGTACTGCTATTTATTCAGCCACTCATTAGCTGATTGAATTGGGCCTGAACTCCACCTTACTTTTTTTTCATAATTTTATTTTTTTCTTCTTGTATTTATTTATTGAATCACTGTGGGAAAAGTTACTAAGCTTTCAGGTTTGTCTCGGTCATACAATGATCAAACACCTTTCCCTTCATCAGTACTCATTTTTCAACACCAAGAACCCCAATAAACCCCCCTCCCACCCCTTCCAATGCCTTTGAGGTAGATGATTTCTACTTAACTCTTCTCTACATTGATTACATTCATTATTTTGACAAAATATGCACCATTATTGTTTAGAATTCCCCCCCCAACAATCAAAATTGCTGAAAAGGCATTGTGAAATACTTTGTTTTCTATAGCTGGTATGAGAATCATATAATGTCATATAATGATTTTGGATTTCTGCAAAGAGCCAGATAATTACGAGATTGGTTTCTGTGTGTCTGGTGTTATGGCTGTGCCGGAGAGCCACTCGTGACCTCGGTAGGGTGTGAAGGACGAGCTGGTACCGCCCCCCTACCCATGAGACGGCAGTTGCCCCGTCACCGCCGGCTCATACCTGGCTTTCCTATAAGCTCTGAGGCCTTGCTGCCTGGGTTGGGGGGAAGACGGAAGGGAGCAATACCCTTTTCCTCCCGGGGAGGCATGGCACCGTAGTTTAATGCTTGGTCCATTCACTTTTCTGCCGTAAGCTGCCGGGCTCTGGACTAAGTTCTTTTGCCTCTGGAGCCATGGCCGTGCCGGAGAGCCACTCGTGGGGGCCAACTTGTGACCTCGGTAAGGCGTGAAGGATGAGCCGGTACCACCCCCCTTCCCATGAGACTGCAGTTGTCCCGTCACCGCCGGCTCATACCTGGCTTTCCAATAAGCTCTGAGGCAGTGGCCACCTTGTATGAAGTCCTGATGCATTTCTGCCAAAAGGCACTGATCATGGCCCTTAATCTGCTTGATCAGGAGCCAGAGAGGCTGTTTGTAGGCGGCGACTTGGGGTCTCATTGGGATGGGGAGGAAATGGTCGGTTCCACCCCCATATAGTTTCCCTATACTTAGAAATTCCACTTCTTGGAATATACCCAAAGGACCCAAAAACACAATGCAGAAAATACATCTGTACAAGAGTCAACATCTGGAAACATTCCGCATGTCAAAGAATAGATGACTGGATAAAGAAACTAAGGTACATATACACAATAGAATATTACTTGGCCAGTAGCTGGAGTGATAGTACAACAGGTAGGGCATATGCTTTGCATGCGGCTGTCCCAGGTTCGATTTCCAGCATGCCATATGTTCCCCCAAGCACCCACAGGAGTAATTCCTGAGAGCAAAGTCAGGAGTAACCCGGGTGCATCGCCGGGTGTGATCCAAAAAGAAAAAAAAAATATTACTTGGTCATAAGAATATGTAACATCAGGCAATCTGCTACTACATGGATGTGAGTGTAGGCTGTCATGCTGATTGAAGTTAGTCAAAGGAGGAGAGACCAACACAGAATTATCTCTCTTATATTAGATACAAAGCATCATTGTCAATGCTCAGAGATAATGAAAACAAAGGACATGAGAACTGTTCTTCAGTAGTAAACATGTAACTTGGGGTCAGGGCTGGGTACAGGGATAATGACTGTAGTGGAGGAAAAGTGTTCAGATGGGAGGAGGAGGTGGTGCTGCAAGATGGTAAAGCACTATGCAATGAAACTCTATCAGTAACAGTACTGTAAAACAGTGCAAAAATGTATTTTAAAGTATCTCTCTTAGAGGTAGGTGGGAGGAGCACACTGATGAAACATTGCTGGAGGGAAGTGAACTGATGAAGGGATTGGTGTTGAAACATTCTATGCCTAAAATCCAATCATGAATAACTTTGCAATTTCATGACCATAAAAGAAAATGAAAACTGATACCTGAAATTTCTACTCCAGTACAGGTATCTACAGGAGTTGATTCATACTTAATAATGAAAATGTCACGGATGCAAATGACTATTTTAGTGAATTAGTTGTCAGTGTGTTCTATAAGCAGAAAAAATTGAGCAAAGTCTCCATTGTAGCAACTTGGAGAAACCAGCTATATTTCTCCACATGTGTTACCAGAGGCTTAGTCTAATATTAATTGGCAGTGGCCCAGGGTCACCTCATTTGAGGTTGTTAGAGACCTTAGCTGGACAGGGAATAGCTAGATTAGGAATACCACCCAGAGGGTGATAACCAAACTTTTACCAGGAAGCAATGAGGTGGTAATGTCTTGGAGACCACTGTGAAGACAGTTCAGCTTTTAGAAGCATGTTAAGCAATAGCCATAGGGGTTACTCAAGAGTAATTAGCAGACTTAATATGAGTGAATTGAATGGGTTCAAGTGACCGGTTTCAACTGTTGATGAAAGGGCTCTGAGGACTGGAATTTGACTTTATTGGTTGCCAGTTTAATCTAGTACAGATTAGTTGGCTTGTATTAACTGGTAAACATAACTGTTCATTTGAGTGTTATGGACCAAATTAGCAAATTAGTCAAACCTAAGGAAGGAGATAATGAGAAACTTTGATTTCTTGTTTTTATGTGATCATTTATTTTTTATTATTTTAACATATTTACAGTACCATAATTTATAAAGAAATTGACAGTAGAGTTTACACATTTGATGTTCCAGTAACAATCATACGACAAGTGTCAAATTCAGTACCCCAGTTCTTTCCTATACACTCCCCAGACTTCAACCTTGACAGGCACATTCCTATCATTACAACAACATTTTAAAGTTTGGTGGTTATGGTTTGAAATCTCGTGTTCTCAGAGTTGTTGAACCTGTCGTTTGAGTATATGGTTATACCACTTGTCCACATTACTAATATACCAGATTCTCCTGATCCCAATCCATTTTTACTTCCCTTTCTCATCTTCTTCTTTCTCCTCTAGTTTTCCTCCCTTCTTTTACTTTCCCTCTCTGTACTCTGAGGTAATGGGTGATGTAAGCATCCCCTTTTACTAAATTGCACTCCCTTGTCCACTATACACCAGGTATAAGTGATATACTGTTTGTCCTTCTTCTGGTCGCTATCACTCAACATATTTTCCAATTTCAAACAGCAAATTGCTTAATTTAATAATTTCCTGCAGCTTCATAGTATTCCGTTGTGTATAAATAACAAATCTTCATAATGCATTTATCTGTCATTGAACACCTAGGTTTCTTCCATTCTTAGATATTGTACTTAGTACTAAAATGAACAATGTGCATTTTTCCTTTTCCATGAATGTTTTTATGTCCTGGTAGTAGACAGCAAAAGGTGGAATTGCTGAGTTGCATGAAAGCTCAGTTCTAAATTTACTGTTATTCTATATGCTTTTCCACAGATGCTGAAGCAGACAATATTCCCACCAGAAAGTTGGTAAGAGTTTTTTTGTACCATGTCTCAGCAAAAGAAGATTTCTCCCACTATTTTTAATATGTGCTATTGTCGTTGGCAGGAGTTGATATCTCATTGTCCTCTTGATTTGGATTTCCCCAATGATAAGTGATGTTGAGAATTTTTCATTTTTCTATTAGCCATCCATATGTTTTCCTTCATGAAGTCTCTGCCTATTTCCTTTCCCAATTTTTGAAAGGGATTTTAGATTTAATATTGACATTTGTGAGTACTTTTATATATCCTGGACATCAACTCTATCTGTTTGTATTGAATGAAAATATTTCCCCATCCATTTAGCTCTTTCAGTTTTGGCTCGCATTTATTTGTCAATGCAGCAAATCTTAATTTGATGTAGTTTAATTTTCTTATTTTATTCTACTGCCTTTGCCATGTTGCATCATATTATTGATGACACCTTTGAGGTCCAAATATAAGAGCTTTCTATACAAATTTTTCTCTATGTACATTATGGTTGGAGTGAGATCGCCTAATGTCTTTGATACATTTTGAATTTGCTTTTGTGTAAGATATGTCATATAGATCCATCTTTAAGTTCTTATACATGGTTACACAGCTTTCCTAGAACCGTTTATAAAAGATGCTATATTAACTTCATTTTATGTTTGCAACTCCTTTTTCAAAAATCAGTTGTCCATAGATTAGGGATTTGTCATTGGGTATTTGACTCTGACTTGTTAGTCGGAGTCTATCTTTATTCCAGTACATAGCTGTTTTGATCACTTCATTGTTAGGTTCATTGTTAGGTTCCAAATTAGGTAATGACATTCCATCCAGTTTCTTATTTATTCAGTATGGCTTTCATTACTCGGCATCTCTTCTGATTCCACAAAAAGTGCAGATAGTTGATACCCTTGCCTTGAATCTGATCTGAGTAAATTATCTCTATCACCTTTAAGAACAATATTGATTGTGGGCTTGTTATAAGTGACTGTGACTATTTTGAGGAAGATTCCTTCTAAAACTATTTTGTTCAGGTTTTATTTTTTATCATGAATGGATGTTGGACCTTGTCAAAATTGTTATCGGCATCAATTGATATGATCATGTGGGAGATTTTGTTTCTTAGGCACATCTGAAGTGCTCCGGACTTACTCCTGGTTATGTGCTCAGAACATACTCCTAATGGGCTCTGGTGACCATATGGGGTGCAAGGGATCAAACTCAGATGCATAAAAATCAAGTGTCCCACCCACTGTATTATCACTCCAGACCCTGAACATGTGATTGCATACTTTCATTTTATTGATGTGGCATATTAATTGATTTGTCTATGTTGAACCATCCTTGCATCCATGGGATGAATCTCACTTGATTGTGATGTACGATTTGTTGATATGTTACTGGATTTGTTTTGCTAATATTTTATTAAGATTTTTACATTGATTGTTAATAGAGAGATTTGTTTGAAATTTTCTTTTCTGGAACTGTATCAGTCTGTTTGGGTATTAGTGTGACTAACTTCATAGAAGATGTTAAGAAGTATTCCTGTGTCTTTAATATTTTGGAAGAACTTAAAGAGTAAAGTCAGCGAATCTCTTCTAAATGTTTTATAGAACGCAGCAGTGAACACATGTTGACCGGAAATCTTGTTTTTGTGGAGATTCTTAATTACTATTTTAATGTTCTTACTTGTGATTGGCTTGTTTAGGCTTTCGACCTCCTCTTTGGTTAGCCTTCAACGATTACATGAATCTAATTATCTATCTCTTTTTTCCTGGTTCTTCAGTTTTAGTGCATAACGTTGTTCAAAGTAACCTGTCATTAAGTTTTGAATTTCTGAAGGATATGTTGTAATTTCTCCCCTTTTGTATCTGATCCAATATATTTGGACCTTTCTCCTTGTTCTCTGTAAGTCTAGCTAAAGGTTTCTTTATCTTGTTTACTCTTTGAAATAAACTCCTGATTTCATTGACTCTTTGAATTGTCTTCTTGGTTTCTATGTTTTCATTTCTGCTCTATTTTTTACTATTTCTTCCTTTCACTACTTTTTGGGTTTATTTGCTATTCCTTCTCCAAATGTGTGGTTAGGTTGTTGATTTGGGCTTTTTCTCCATTCTTAATGTATTCCTGAACTGCTGTGATCTTAATGTATTCCTGCATTTCCCCTTAGTACAGCTTTTGCTGTATCCCATAGATTCTGATACTTGTCTCTTTATTTTCTTCAGTTTCAAGGAATTAAAAAATTCTTTGATTTCCTATGTTATCAAGGTTTTGTTTGGGATTGTTTTGTTCAGCTTCTGAGTTGGAAATTTCCTCAATCTTATTTCTATGGCTAATTTCTTCTACTTTCAAGGCGCTGTGAACTGACAAGGTACTGTACTATTTCTATATTTGTAAAATTATGTATCTTGTATTTTTGCCCTAACATTGTTATATATCCTGGAGAGAATTTTATATGCACTAAAGAAATATGGTTATTTTTAATTTGGGGGACAAACAGTCCTGTATATTTCCAATAACTCTATGGTTATTCTTAGTTTGGGGGACAAACAGTCCTGTATATGTCCAATAAGTCCACTTCTTCTAGTTTTTCATTTAGGAAATCTTGTCTCTTACTGATATTCCATCTTGTTAATCCATATAGTGGTGAAAATTGAATGTTGAAGTCTCCCATTACTGTTGTGTTTCCATCAATGTGTTTCTATAGATTTGTGAGCAAAAGCTTTACAAATTTTGCTGACGTATGTTAGGTGAATATATGTTTATTAGGGGCTGGAGAGATAGCACAGCAGGTAGGGCATTTGCCTTGCACACAGCCGACCAGGGTTTGATTCCTCTGTCCCTCTTGGAGAGTCCGGCAAGCTACCGAGAGAATCTAGCCTGCACGGCAGAGCCTGTCAAGCTCCCCGTGGCATATTCGATATGCCAAAAACAGTAACAATAAGTCTCACAATGGAGACATTACTGGTGCCCGCTAGAGCAAATCTATGAACAGCGGGAAAACAGTACTACAGTGTTACATATTTATCAGAGTTAGAATTTCCTGGTCTAATGTTCCCTTATCCAGTAAGTCTCTAATTATTTTTATGTTAAATGCAATTTGGTATGATATAAGTATGACTGTCCCAGCTATTTTTTTTCTGACATATGATTTTTCTTTAGATTATTTTTTTCACACACCCTATTTTGGTAGTGAAAATATTCTTCTGATTAGAAAAAAAAATGTGTCAAAGCCAGCCCAGCTATTTTTTTTGCCTGCTGTTGGATTCTATGATTCTTGTACATCCTTTCACTCTGAATCTGTTTTTATATCTCATCTGAGCTTAGATTTGCTGACTGTAGTCTGGAAACAGCTGGATTTTCTTTCTTGATTCACTGAGCTACTCTATGTGATTTTTTAAATTTTTTATTGAATCACCATAAGATACAGTTACAAAGCTTTCATGATTGACTTTCAGTCATATAAAGATCGAACACTCATCCCTCCACCAGTGTCTCTATAGGAGAGTTTAGACCATTGACATTAAGAAAGATTATTGATGTAAAGGGTTGTGTTAAATTTTTGTGTATGTATGTATGGAAGCTACCGAGAGTATTCGATATGCCAGACACAGTAACAACAAAATCTCCAATGGAGACGTTACTGGGCCCGCTCAAGCAAATCGACGATCAACGGGAGGGCCTTTACCTTATGTATGGAATCAAATTGATTTGGCAAGTGTCTGTTTAATTTTTATAGGCATCTCCAGTAATTCTTGCAGGATTGTTTTAGTTGTCACAAACACTGCTAGTACTTTTTGTCTGAATAGGTTATTCCTTCCTGAAGTTTAAATGCTGAGTGAAGTCATTCATAATGAAAGTGACAGATACAGAATGCTCAGTCTCATATGTGGGGATCAAAGTTACACAGCAAGGTATCAACAAATAACCAAGGGCAGCATGATGGGGGTACTGATCAACATAGTTGACTTGGGGGATGAGAAGTAGGGAAATTTGGATCCTTGAGGAAGCGAGATGAATACGCTGGTGATGGCTGTGGTGTTGGAATTACACTCATAAAAACCTATTATTAATAGTATTATAGCACCCGCCATTAGTAAAAGTTTTAAAAATTGAAAGCTTGACAGGGTAGTGGATTATATCTTGGAATTGTTTTTCATTCAGTACTTTGAGTGTGTAGTACCATACTTTACTTGCTTGTATGCTATCATTTGGAAAGTCTGTTGTGATTCTTATGTTGTATCCCTTGTATTTGAGGTTTTTCTTCTCTCTTGTTGCTTGAATAGTCCAACACTGTCTTTCAGCATTTTTATTAGTATATGTCTTAGTGTTGTTTTATTTAAATATATTTTTGGTACTTTTTAAGTCTCTTGAGTCTTTGCAGAAGTCGCTCAAGTCCAGGGAAGTTCTCACTTCTTATTTCGTCGACCAGTTGTTCTTCCCCATACTATTTTATGTCTGGCGTTCCTATAATTCCTAGATTTTTCTTCTAGATATTATCTGTCAAGAACATTACATTCCCTTGTGGCTAAAGAGATAAGTTAATTTGGTAGGGTGCTTGACTTGCACATGGCTGACCAACACTTATTCCCTGAAACCCCATATGGTCCCTCAATACAGCCAGGAGTGATTGCTAAGCGCAAAGTCAGGAGTAAGTCCTGAGCACCAGCCAGCGTAACCAAAAAAAATACCCCCAAACCAAAAAGGAATGTTACATTCTCTTCTATTTATTTATTTCTCCTTTCTTTTGCCACTTCATTATTGTTGATGGCTAATATCTTGTCTTCAATATAGCTGATACAGTTCTCCACATGCTGTATTATGTTGCTGTGGCTTGCAGTATAATTTCTTAACTCCTTCAATTCCAGTTCTATGGACTCTGATATACTTGATAAGTTCATCCTTAAGCTGATTTAATTTCTCTTCCAGTGATTGCTTTGTTCCCATTGCCATTTATTTGGGGTCTTCACGAGCTTTGTAGCTTTATTTGAGCTAAATGATTTTCAAAACCTCTGTCCCTCGATTCCATAGCAGGTGAATTTCTTTTGTACCTCACTAAACTTAGAGATTTGTGGAAGCTAAGAATTGATCTCCATATTTTCAATGATCTGAAATCTGATCAGATTCATTATTGTTCAATAAGGGATTACTACTGTTATTTTAACAATTATTTTAATGATTTTAACAAACCAACAGTTATTCTAACAATTTCTGTGCCCTTGAGATGGTATTTTAGTTATCATTCAGGTGCTTATGTTATTACTCCCATTTACATATCATTTACATATTATGGACAAATTAATGGACATAAATTTAGCGGGGTGGAAAGAGTAGAAACATATCCACACAGTTTTGTGCTGTGGCCAATGGTAGGGCAGTAGATCTTTCCTAGTTCATAGGATTAAAGAAGAGGTACAATGGTATTGACTGGGTGGGAGGAAGTAAAATGCTCTTGAAGCACCTAACTGAGGTCAGACGTGGGTACCAGTCCTGTAGGTCCAGAGAAGTGGGTTATTTGGTGGATGGCAGCGCAGCTAGGCGTCCCTGGTCTGCAGACCCAATTAAGAGGTGATTGTCGGGGCTGGAGCTACAGCACAGCGGGTAGGGCGTTTGCCTTGCACGCGAAAAACCCAGGTTCAAATCGCAGCATCCCATATGGTCCCCTTAGCACTGCCAGGAATAATTCCTGAGTGCAGAGCCAGGAGTAACCCCTGTGCATCGCCGGGTGTGACCCAAAAAGAGAAAAAAAAGAGGTCATTGTCACTGGGGATGGTGTGATTTCATTTTATTTAATAGTGAAACTAAAGTATTTGTCCAAATGTCAAACTACCTCTAACCAACAATAATCACAATCACGATCATCCTGTTGTTCATTGATTGTCTCAGCAGGCACCAGTAACGTCTCCTTCTACCTAGCCCTGAGATTTTAAAAGAGCCATTTCAATGCTCTTTCAGGATTAGGTGGATGAGACCCATCATTGTTACTGGTATTTGTCATATTGAGTACAACACAGGAAGTTTGCCAGACTCTGCTGTGCGGGCAGGATAGTTTTTGTAGCCTGCCAGGTTCTCCAAAGAAAAGATAAGATGTTGCGCAGCCGCAAATGTGGCTGTGGGCCTCCGCGAGCTGGGTTTTATAGTCTCTGCGTCTTGGCCGTTGATGGGACCAACCTGGCACTCTGGGCAGCTGGTAGGTGTTATGCCTACCTACTGGAATATGGGAGGTCTGGGTGGAGAAGGCCCAATCCCAATCCAAGTAGGCTTGGAGACTTCAGCCCCCGGACCCGCATGCCTGGGTTCCTCTGCCAGTTCTTTCATGCATGAGGCCCATCGGGATGTGTGGAGAGTGGTCCCTGCATGGCCGTGGCTGGCTCCGGAGGTCCTCAACTGCTGGGGCTCTGCTGGAGACGGGGGGCGGGGGGGGGGGAAGAAACTTAACCTTCGCCCCTCCAAGGGGCCCTGGTGAGGAAAGCCAGGTGCAGGGGCAGGAGACTGCGCTGTTCTCCTCCGGGAGCTGGTTTTTATAGTCTCTGCATCTTGGCTGTTGATGGGACCAACCTGGCGCTTTCGGCAGCTGGTGGGTGCAATGCCTACCTACTGGAAGATGGGGGGTCTGGGTGGAGAAGGCCCAGTCCCAGTCTGAGTAGGCTTGGAGACTTCAGCCCCAGGACCCGCATGCCTGGGTTCCTCTGCCAGTTCTTTCGTGCATGAGGCCCATCCGGACATGTGGAGCATGGTCCGGCATGGCCGTGGCTGGCTGCGGAGGTTCTCAGCTGCTGGGGCTCTGTTCGGGGCGGGGTGGGGAGAGAAACTTAACCCTCCCCCCTCCAAGGGGCGCTGATGAGGACAGCCAGGTGCGGGGCAGGAGACTGCACTGTTCTCCTCTGGGATCTGGGTTTTATAGTCTCTGTGTCTTGGCCATTGATGGGACCAACCTGGCGCTGTCAGCAGCTGGTGGGTGTGATAACTACCTACTACAAGACAAGGAGTCTGGGTGGAGAAGGCCCAGTCCCAATCTGAGTAGGCTTGGAGCCCTCAGCCCCCGGACCCGCATGCCTGGGTTCCTCTGCCAGTTCCTTCATGCATGAGGCCCATCTGGTCATGTGGAGAGTGGTCCCGGCATGGCCGTGGCTGGCTCCGGAGGTCCTCAGCTGATGGGGCTCTGCTTGGGGCGGGGGGGGGGGATAGAAACTCAACCCCCTCCAAGGTGCCCCGGTGAGGACAGCCAGGCCCAGGGGCAGGAGACTGCTCTGTTGTCCTCCAGGAGCTGGGTTTTATATTATTGTTGGTTATATTTTATAACCAACAATAATAATAATGTTAATAATAAAATAATAATGTTTTGAACACATCTGTGAACACAAAAATAGTGTACTTGTTGAAAGTATTACTGAGAGTTCTGTTGTCATTAATACATGTAATATGATATGTTGTGCTAACAAATCTTTTTTTTCTTAGCAGCTGTCAGAATGTTTCTCTGCATCATTGCTCAAAAACTACATGTGTAACACTTTAATTTTACTCTTGATTTTAGCCATCGAACTATTTTTTTTATTTTAGAAACCACAATTATTTCATACTATTATTGATAAGTGTTCATGCATGTTGTGTTTCTTCACTACACTCTCCAATAAAGTGTAACCCCATAATCTACACTGACACCCCATCATGGTAAGCTCTGTTCTGTAGATCAGTTCTTGAACTCTGTGCATTTGGTCATTTGTTATTCCCTTATGGTATTTGTTAACTATTGGTCTCGTGCTGGTATTTAGCCTTAGATGAAGTTTATCACCATTTTAAGCTGCATTCCCAAGCAACCCAACTCCAGGAAGACCTAGGCCTGGAGCACCGGGGGCCATTACAGGCCTCACACCATCCATGGGCTGGGCCTCGATCAGAAGCACTTGGACCCTCCGCAAGAGGCACCAGGGAGTGGGTCTTCCATACACCACATGTCCTGTGCCCCACTGAGGGGCAAGGATTCGGCACTGGGCTGGAGGGATAGCACAGCGGGTAGGGAGTCTGTCTTGCATGCGGCTGATCCAGGTTCGATTCCTCTGTCCCTCTCAGAGAGCCCAGCAAGCTACCGAGAGTATTCTGCTGGCAGGGAAGAGCCTGACAAGCGCCCAGTGGAGTATTTGATATGCCAAAAATAGTAACAAGTCTCACAATGGAGACATTACTGGTGCCCGCTCGAGCAAATTGATGAACAATGGGAGGACACTGCTACAGTGCTACAGTTATTCCGTTATGATATTTTTATATACCATATGTAAAAGAGGTCATTTTGTATCTTTCCTCTCTTTCTGACTTACTTCATTCAGCATGATACTCCTCATATCCATTCAAATAGCAGGAAATTGCATGATTTTTATTTTTTAATAGCTGAGTAGTATTCCATTGTGTTTAACTACCATAATTTCTTTTTTTAAATTTTTATTAGTGAAACACCATGAGGTAAAGTTGGAGATTTACAATTTTTTGTGCTTGGGTTTCGATTATACAATGATCAAACAACCATCCCTCCACCAGTGCCCATTTTCCACCACCATGAATAATATCCCTCCCACCCCCATCCCCCCCATCCCACCCTGCCTCTGTGGCAGGGCATTCCCGTTTGTTCTCTTTCTCCTTTTGGGTGTTGTGGTCTGCAAAAGAGGCATTGAGTGGCAAACATGTTCAGTCCATAGTCTACTTTCAACATGCATCTCCCCTCCTGGGAGGATCCTCCAAACACCCTTTATTTGGTGCTCCCTTCTCTATCTGAGCTGCCTTTTCCCCTAGAATGCCCAGCTGGCCTCTAAGCTATGGAGTAATCCTCCTGGTGCTGATATTCTTGGGTATTAATCTCATATTTTGTTACTTTATATCCCCCAGATGAATGCAATCTTTCTATGTCTATCCCTCTCTTTCTGACTCATTTCTCTTAGCATGATACTTTCCATGTTGTACCACTTGTATGTAAATTTCATGACTTCATCTTTTCTAACAGCTACATAGTACTCCATTGTGTAGATGTACCAAAGTTTCTTTAACCAGTCATCTGTTCTTGGGCACTCAGGTTTCTTCCAGTTTCTGTCTATTGTAAAGACTGCTGCAATGAACAAACAAGTGCAGATGTCACTTCGACTATACATTTTTGCCTCTCTGGGATATATTCCCAGGAGTGGTATTGCTGGGTCAAATGAGAGCTCAATTTCTAATTTTTTGAGAATCCTCCATACTGTTTTCCAAAAGGGCTGAACCAGTCGTCATTCCCACCAACAGAGAAGGAGGGTCCCTTTCTCGCCACATCAGCGCCAGCATCGGTTGCATAATTTTTTAACTCAGTCACCTGTTCCTGGAAACTTTGGCTATTTTCCCTAATTTGGCTATTCTGGATACTGCTTCAGTAAACACAGGAGTACAAATTATCATCTTAACAAAAAACCTCAAGGTTGAACTATTCCCCTGGGTGAAACAGTTTAGGTCTTAGTATATTAAGGGTTTGTAAATGTGCAGTCAGTAAAGAATGGAATAGCGGGGCTGGAGCAATAGCACAGTGGGTAGGGCCTTTTGCCTTGCACGCGGTCAACCCGGGTTCGATTCCCAGCATCGCATATGATCCTCTGAGCACCGCCAGGGGTAATTCCTGAGTTCAAAACCAGGGGTAACCCCTGTGCATCTCCGGGTGTGACCCAAAAGCAAAAAAAAATAGAATAGAATAGCAAAAATAAAACTAGAATAGATGACAAATATATGAAACTTGCAAACGGGAGCCAAGGAAAGCATAGAATAAAACAGACTAGGGTCTTTACATGTGGAGAGTAACAATAAAAAATAGAACAGGAAACTGTCACAAATTTATATTTTAAAGGAACCTGCAAACTGGCTTTGTGAAATACCCCAGCCCCTGCTTTTCATGTACTACTTTATGTTGATATAGTAACTAAATGTCCTTAATAATCTCTTCAACTTAAACAATGGCTGATGTGTTTGGAGCCTGGGTGAGAAATGCAATATGGTATTAAATAAATGGCCTGCCTGAGAGAACACTTGTGGTTTCCCAGGTGACCCTAAAGCTTTGACAGTCATATTTTGTCTCCTTATGCGCTTGTCTCATTCTTTGCAACTGGTCCCCACTGCACAGAGGTCAAAAGTACCAATCCTGTTGGCATTAGACAAATACTTTTCTCCGAATGAACCATTGATTTTGTTATCAAATAATAAATATATTGTGGCTAATGTGGAGATGTTATTTATTATTGGCATATGAAGTAGAATTGAGCTCTTTTTCTTAACATATTTAAACTATTTATTGAATAGTTGCCACAAAATATTATTAAATACATTATCTTGAATCATATGGCTTTCAGGTTAAAATGCCAGAAATAAATACCAAGACTTCTAATTCCTTAAAGGGGTGTTATATAATGATACAATAAGGCAGACATTCTTTTGGTTTATAATTAAGATACTTATAGTATAAAAAGCTATGAAAACCCTTCAATTTGAGATATGATGAAGGCACATTTTTGTAGTTCACCAGGCAAATGTGGTATTACAAATTAATTACGTGAAACTTCATATTTGAATATGATTTTATAATTTTAACATGTTTCGGGATCCCCATGAGCTAAGTAAATCTATGTTTCTATTTCATGGGGATCAAGACACATGGCTTGAAATAGCAATAACCCAATTTAAAATTCTTCAGGAGGGACTGGACTGGTAATTTATACAGCAAATCTTAAACCTTACAAATAATTAGGTCAGTTAAACTCTGCCACTGACAAGTACATATCCCAATACACACAATTTTCAGGCCACAATTTTGAATATCTGAAGTTTCTAGATGGTTTGGTGAATTAGATGGCACTTGTGAGCACATTCATTGCCTTTCCAGCTTTGAAGAAAGTTTCAGAGTACCACTGGAACTTTTGGAATACTTTAAAAATCCTCGCTTTTTGTGTTAAAGTGTCGTCTGGTTCTGAAATTGATATTTCTTGAAGACATTACTCATTGTATCCTTGATTTTCTGTAGGAATTTCACCATGCCATTGATTTCATCTGGGACCTTACTAAGAATTTGTTTAATATATTTTTACCGTTTCTTTAGGTCCTGTAATTATGGGTCTGGTCATCTAATCATATACTCTTCTACATCATCAGTTCCCATTCAAAGAATTCTGTGAAATTAATATCTACACATTTACTCTCTAAAACTTTCACAATAATGTCTTGGATGGATCCTAGATTTCCCTTTTCAACATTAACAACATTTTTTTCTGTGTCTGAGCCTCAAATAGATTTACTCATTCTAGCTCATTAAGCACAGGATAAATGACTACATAGAGACATGAAACCATGGATGTCTTTTCGGCTTCATTCTTCGACTCCTTTTTTTTCTTAAAAAAATGTAAGCGACAGCCCAGCCAGTGATACTCAGGTGTTACTCTTGGCATACTGCTCAGAAATTACTCTTGGTAGGCTCAGTGGACCACATGGGCTGTGAGGTATCGAACTTGGTTGAGCACATGTAAGGCAAGAGTCCAACCCACTGTGGTATCCCTATGGTCTATCATTATTCAATTCTTTCATCGTAATCCCCATTCAAAAGTGAACTACAGTAGAAAAAAGTGGTGACAAAATGCAGAGGATTCTTTATTTCATTTCTTCTATTTTTGTGACAAAAGTATAGGGTAAAAGATATAAATAGACCTTACCAGTAACTGGAATTGAGCTTTTAGTCTGTGGTATTTGATGTTATCCCTAGGTGTCAAGTTTTGTCAAAATTCTGTTAAATTGTAGGATACCTAGCAGATCCATAGAATTACATGACATGGGGAAAAATAATCCACAAAATTGGTAACTAGAAATGTCAGAAGTAATCTATGCCGTGTAAAGATAGACACACAAGAAAGAAACGAAGATTATGAAGAGTGTTTTTTTCCCTACACTGAAGGAGGAACAACTTAGATTTTCCCTTAGATATATTAAAATAAAATTTAAATGAATATAAGCAGAAGAGATTTGTATTTTGGCTTTTGTTGTGTGAAACAACTAAATAGTTTAATGAAAAAATAATTTAATAACAAAGAAATCATGCTTTCACTATTCGCAGATGATATGATACTATACTTAGAGAACCCTAAAACCTCTACTAAAGAAATTCCTAGAAACAATAGACTTGTATAGTAAAGTTGCAGCATATAAAATCAATACCCAAAAGTCCATGGCCTTCCTGTATTCAAATAGTGAGAGAGAAGAAAGTGGCATGAAAAAACAATCCCATTCACAATTGTGCCCCAGAAAATCAAGTACCTAGGAATCAGCTTAACTAAGGAAGTAAAGGACCTGTACAAAGAAAACTACAAACTGATACTTCAGGAAATAAAAGAAGACATGAGAAAATGGAAAGATATCCCCTGCTCATGGATCAGGAGAACTAACATTGTCATAACGACAATACTTCCCAAAGTATTGTACAGGTTCAATGTGATGCCTATAATGATACCCATGACATTCTTCAAAGAAATGAAGTAAACACTCCTGAAATTCATATGGAACAATAAGCCCCCATGAATAGTTAAGCAATTCTTGGGAAAAAGAAAATGGGAGGAATCAACCTCCCTAACTTCAAACTCTACTACTACAAAGCAGTAATGATTAAAACAGCATGGTACTGGAAGAAAGGCAGAGCTGCAAACCAATGGAACATGGTTGAATATACTGACATCTCCCCACAAACATATGATCATCTAATCTTTGATATAGGAGCAAGAAATGTGAAGTGGAGTAAGGAAAGCCTTTTTAACAAATGATGCTGGCAAAACTGGACGGCTACATGCAAAAACTGAGCTCAGATCTCTGCCTAACACCATGTACAAAAGTAAGATCAAAATGGATCAAAGACCTCAACATCAGACCAGAATCCATAAGGTATATTGAAGAAAAAGTTGGCAAAACCCTCCATGACATTGAAGCTAATAGTATCTTCAAAGATGACACGCCACTGGCCAAGCAAGTGAAAACAGAGATAGACAAATGGGACTATCTTAAACTAAGAAGCTTCCGCACCTCAAAAGAAAGAGTGATCAAAATACAAAGACAGTCTACAGAATGTGAAAGAATATTCTCCCAATACCCATCCGACAAGGGGTTGATATCAAGGATATACAAAGTGCTAGTTGAACTCCACAAGAAAAAAATCATCCAACCTCATCAAAAAGTGGGGCAATGAAATGAACAGAAACTTTCTCAAAGAAGAAATCTGAGTGGCTAAAAGACACATGAGAAAATGCTCTACATCATTAATCATCAGGAAATGCAGATCAAAACAACAAGGAGATATCATTTCACACCACAGAGACTGGCCCACATCCAAAAGAACAAAAGCAACTGGTGTTGGCACGAATGTGGTGACAAAGTCACCCTCCTTCACTTCTGGTGGGAATGCCGACTGGTTTAGCCCTTTTGGAAAACAGTATGGGTGATTCTCAAAAAATTAGAAATTGAGCTCCCATTTGACCCAGCAATACCACTCCTGGGAATATACCCCGGAGAGGTAAAAAAGTATAGTTGAAGTGACATCTGCACTTGTTTGTTCATTGCAGCACTCTTTACAATAGCCAGAATCTGGAAAAACCTGAGTGTCTGAGAACAGATGAGTGGTTAAAGAAACTTTGGTACATCTACAAAATGGAGTACTATGTAGCTGTTAGAAAAGATGAAGTCATGAAATTTACATACAAGTAGTATTACATGGAAACTATCATGCTAAGCAAAATGAGTCAGAAAAAGAGGGACAGACATAGAAATATTGCATTCATCTGGGGAACATAAAGTAACAAAGTAGGATACTAACACCGAAGAATAGCAGAGGTAAGTACCAGGAGGTTCACTCCATGGCTTGGAGGCAAGCCGCATATGCTAGGGGAAAAGGCAGCTCAGATAGAGAAGAAAGCAACAAATAAAGGGTGTCGGGAGGATCCTCCCATGATGGGAGATGCATGCTGAAAGCAGACTATAGACAGAACATGACTGCACTCAATGCGTCTTTTGCAAACCACAGCACCCAAAAGGATAGAGAGAACAAAAGGGAATGCCCTGCTACAGAGGCGGGGTGTGGTGGGGGATGATTGGTTGGAGGGATACTGGGATCAGTGGTGATTGGAAATGGGCACTGGTGGAGGGATGGGTATTGATCATTGTATACCTGAAACCGAAGCACAAAAATTTGTAAGTCTACAACTGCACCTCTCCAGCCCAGGTATGTAAGAGCAGGGCTCGAGTGATAGCACAGCAGTAGGGCGTTTGCCTTGTGCGCAGCCAGCCCGGCCTAGCCGGGTTCGATTCTTCTGCCCCTTTCAGAGAGCCCGGAAAACTACCAAGAGCATCTCACCTGCATGGCAAAGCAACAAGCAACAAGGCAAAGCCTGGCAAGATACCTGTGACATATTCAATATGCCAAACATGGTAACACCAGATCTCAAAATGGAGATGTTACTGGGCCTGCTCGAGCAAATCAATGAACAATGCAAGGACAGTGACATTGACAGTGACAACTGTACCTCATGGCGTTTCACTATTAAAAATTTTTTAAAAGAATTTAATAACATAACTAAGTTATTATATAAATGAATTTTGTTTGCATTATTTGAAAAGCAAAATCTATGTAGTTTCAAAACCCTAATGGCTTCTATAATGAACCAAACTATAATACAATACTTAATTGTGAAAATGTGAGTGGAGAGAAACAGGAACAGAAAGAGAAAAGGGACCATAAATCTAGAAATCTAATACTGGACTGAAAATTCACAAAGGAATGTTCAGAAAGTTCAGGAAGGAAGAGTGAGTTGAATCCAAAGAAGTTATAGAACTTCATTTTCTGCCAACACTTGCTAAATAAAAAACAAATCTCTGTAGCACTACTTAGAGCATTGAGACTTCCAATGCTAGGAAAGTACTATCATTCCAGAGGCAAGCTGTGTCCGAGAGGGTTGCAGCTTTGGCTCTGCTTCCCCAGTAGATGCAGCCCCACTGCACCACCTAACACAGATTCCTTCTGACTAAGCTTCTCACAGAATTAATTTTGTGTTCAAGCTCATGAGTTGCATGCAGAATCTCTAGATTTCTTTATTTGGTTTCTTTGCAAAACCCACTGATGCTCAGGGTTACTCCCAGCTCTGTACTTAGGAATTACCCTTTTCAGTGCTAAGAGGACCATATGAAATGCCAGAGATAAAACCCGGGTTTGCCGTATGCAAGGCAAACACCTTACCCACCGTACTTTCTCTCTGGTCCTCTAGACTTCATAAACTTAATAGACGGTGCAACTATGCATGACCCAAGCTGGTAACAGCCATTTCAGAGGTGGGCACCTCCCAGAAGGGTGTGGAAGGGCCCCTATCCAATGTGTTCATAGCCTTGGATCCAACAAACAGGTTAAATCATTCATGTTCCAGGTACAAAGCAATCCAGTAGGTTTGTAACATTGAAGCTGCCAGCCAAGAAACAAAGTAAAGTAAACTAGGTATACCAGAATTAGCAGAGAGGATACAGAAAGATTCATTTTGTGCTCATACCCACAATGTCATAAACACACTAAAGGGTTGACATATATAGAGTACATAACAATGGCAGGGTACAGTCATGTCTAGGTGACAGCTGGGAGCAACCATTCTACAAAAGGCAACTGGGAGTTGCAATCCCAAGACACAACAGCAAGTAGATATCCCAAATGTAAGCTCTTCTCATCAGGCAGTAAATTGTAGAAACCATACCCTAACTGGTACTGGCAATGTCAAAAATTCTCTCGTAGGGGCTGGAGCAATAGCACAGTGGGTAGGGCATTTGCCTTACATGCAGCCGACCTGGGTTCTATTCCCAGCATTCCATATAGTCCCCTGAACACCACCAGGAGTAATTCCTGAGTTCATGAGCCAGGAGTAACACCTGTGAAATGCCGGGTGTGACCCCCTCCCAAAAAAAACCCAAAAATAATTCTCTTGTAGCTATCAAGATCAGCTTGCTGAACAGCTGTGGTTAGATACACATGGCCACAATCCCTATTTACTACCCATTTAAGTTTGACTGTGATGCTGCATCAACTGTCAATCACCAGCAACTGTGAACCCTAAGCTCCATCCCAGGACAGTTAGAGCTTTATACTTTTGTGAAGAGCATGGGTGCCACAAATGTCCTTTTCTTATCCAAGTACACTTAGATCAGAGCCACGAGCACCAGACTGATTTTGCATTTAAGAAATCCTCCAAGGCATTCCCTGCTGCCTCACATCAGCATTTTCATTGTCACTAGACTGATATTGTGAATGGGGGTATGTGTTGCTACTAAGACTACTTGGAACCAGCAACTCCACCCTATGTTCCCATGAAGCACAAAGAACAAAGAAAAATAAAATTAAGAATTTAAGCCACATCACCACAGGGGACAGAAACTCAGGAAAGTCATCAGAACTTTTGATCCTCCCTGAGGATGATGTCGGAGTAATAGTCCTCCTAATATTAACTGAGGAAATAATTTGAGAGATTCCATACACTTGAATAAAGATTAATAAAACCATTAAATAATTCATTCAAGCTGAATTGAAGTAGGTAAAGAATACATTATCAGGACTCAATATCAAAATGAGAGAAGCTGAAAATCCGATCTATAACCTCAAGGGCAAGGCACACATATCATCAAAAAAGAAGATACAGGCTCTGGATAGATACTAAAGCAGGCTTTGTATTCAGCTCATCCAGGTTTGACCAATGACAGACTGTATGGTTCCTTAAGCACTCCCAGGAGTGATCCCTGATTAAGAGTTAGAAGTGAGCCATGAGCACTGCTGAGTGTGGCTCCAAACAATATGATGAAGAGGTAATAGAAAAGAGATATCCCCCCTTCATTTTATTTTGTGAAACACAATGATTTACAGAATTATTTATAGTTGTATTTTAGACATCCGATGTTCCATCACCGATCCTGCAACCAGGGGCATCTCCGTTCATCTGTGTTACCAGTTTCCTTTCCCATCCCCAAGCCAACTCAGACTGCCATTTCACCAGGCACCTTTTAAAGTTTGTTTAGTTAAGTTTTTGTTCCATGGTTTCAGTGTTGTTGATTCTGCTGTTTGGATACTTAATTTTAACATTCATTAACACCACCAATGTACATTGACCCTTGTCCTATGTTTGTTCTCATCTATCTCTTCTCCTGCCACCGTCCACTAATAATCATTCCTTCTCCTCTCTGTACATTGTGAACAAGGTGATTTAGGCAACACCTACTTTTAAATTATTGTATTTATTTACCAAGTTACTATAAATAAACATAAGTGATATAATTGTTTATTTATTCTTCTTATTCTGGCTTACTTCATTTAACATAACATCTTCCAGTTCCATTCATGTTTCAGCAAAGTACACTATTTCATCATTCTTTACTGCTTCATAGTGTTCCACTGTGTATATGTACCTCATCCTTATGCTCCACTGGTCTCTTGTCAGACATGTGGGCTGATTCCATATCTTAGCTATTGTATCAAGTGCTGCAATAAACAGTGGTGTGTGTATATCCTTTTCAATCTATGTTTTACTGTACTTTAAAAACTAAACTAAAATTAATATATTTAATGGATAAGAGCAACTTAAAACCTGAAAATCATAGAAATATAAGGAGAGGAACAAGAGAAAGGGAATGAATGGCCAACGGAAGAAATAGTAGTTGAGAATTTCTTCAGTCTAAAGAGGGAGAATTGTCACTGATATGGATCCAAAGAATTCCAAACAAAAAATAAACCTAAATAGAACAATGAAAAGATACATTTACTTCCTTGTAATTAGCCTGTTCAGGATTCCTATGTCCTCTTCATTCTAGCCTTTACACACAGTTGACCAGAGTTTGATCCTTAACATCTCATAAGGATTCCCTGAGCACCACTACCATTTTACCATGGGGTTATTGCTTCTGAAATTGGCCTGATCTGATTTTTCACGACTAAATCTCCAAGGAGATGTAAGCCAAGCAGCTAAAAATTCATGGAAACACTGGTCCTTGTGGTTGAAAAGTCCTGGTTACCCTGGTAATGTTGGGCAGGTCCATTACTCACCCTGATGAAGCCCCAAAAGGTCCACCCACGTTCCACCTCTACAGTCATGCCAAGAGTTCAACTCCACTACTTCACTAATATTCTCTGTAGAGATGCCAAACTGCAAATAATTTCAGGTGCTCTGGTGCCCTGGCTGAGATCTATGGTGTTTACTCAGAATCAATCAACATAGCTACTCCCATCCCATGTGCCTATTTACCTTTAATTGTCTTCTGAGAAGTGTCTGTTCATTTCCTCTTCCCATTTTATGATAGGGTTTTTTGTTGTTGCTGTTGATCTTCGTGAGTACTTTATATATTCTGGATATCAAGCATTTATCTGATCTGTGGAATGTGAATATTTCTCCCACCCAGTTAGCTCTCTTTTCATTTTCCTTTCTTTTGCCATGCAAAAGCTCTTTAATTGGATTTATTCCATTTATTTATTTATTTGTTTATTTATTTATTTATTGCTGCTTTTGCCAATAGTATCAAACCATTGAAGATGTATTTGAGGTCCAAATCTTGGAGTATTCTTCCTATATTTTCCTCAATAAACTATATAATTTATGGTCATAACTCAAGGTCTTTGCTCCACTTTGAATTTACTTTTGTGTAAGGTGTGAGATGTGGATCCAGCTTTATATTCTTCTGTGTTATTATCCAGTTTTCCCAGTACGATTTGTTGAAGAGGCTATCTTTACTTAGTTTGTTGCAGAGGCTCTCTTTATTCATCTCCTTTATAAAAAGTAAAATGTCCACATATATGGGGTTTTGTTCTTGAGTATTTGATTCTGACCCGTTGATCAAAGAATTGGGCAATGTCTTTTTGAAACTAAAACACTATGAGATACATAGTTACAAAGTTGCTCATGATTGAATTTCAGTCATACAATGTTCTAACACTGTTTCTTTATCAGTGTAAATTCCACATCAACAATCTCCCCAGTTTCCTTTCTGGCAGTCTGCCTCTATGACGAAAACTCCCTTCCCCTCTCCTTTTCTTCTTTTTCATTTTACACACTGTGATTTGCAAATACTGTTACTGAAAGGATATCATACCTATCACTTTACCTCCTTTCAGTACTCAGTTGTTCAGAGAGATCTTTTCCAATCACCATTGTTATATAGTGGTTCCATCTTTGTACTGACTGTGCTTCCTTCCCTATCACACCTGCTTTGCAGCAAGCTTCCTATCATGAAACAAGGGACAGGAAGCCATGCTTTTAATATCTTTATGGAAGCCTATTATTAATTTTAGAGGAATTTCCACACCATTTTTCAGAGAAGCAAAATCAAGCAACAGTATATGAGGTTTCTTTGTTCACTGTAACCCCACCAATTCTGATTGGTTTTGATTTTGGTGGAGGAAATTCTCACTAGTATTAAGTGATATATAATTTGTCATTTTAATTTTCCTGATAATATATAATGAAGAATACTTTCATTATGTCCATTGCCCATCTTTATATATCCTTTGAGGAAGTACCTGTGCAGTTCTTATTCCCACTTCTGATGGGGTTGTTTGATTTCTATCGAGCTTTTTTAATGTTTTTAAATCTTCTTTGTTTTATTTTTATTTTTTAGCCACATCCAGTGGTACTAAGGGCTTATGCCTGGCTCTGCGCTAAGGGATCAGTCACTCCTGGAAGTGTCTAGAGACCTATAAGGGGTGCCTGGGGTTAAATCCAGGTAAGCCAATTGCAAGGAAACTGCTTTCCCTCTGTACTTTCTGGTAACAGAAATTAATTCTTTGTATTATGTATCATTTGCAAATAATACACACAATTTATTAGGGTATGATGTTATTTAGAGAAGATTTTTTTTGCTGTGTAGAAGCCGTTAAATTTGACAGAGACCCATTTATTTCTGTTTTTGTTTTCCAGTGCGATTCTTCTTTTTAAGACACCCCTTAATCAAATATTATTGAGAGTTTGGCCTAAGTTTTCCTCAGCTTATTGATTGATGCATGTATGATACTGAGGTCTTTAATTTATTTTCAATTATGCTTTGTGCATGGTTTGAGACAGAGGTTTTAGTTTTTATGTGAGGCTGACTAGAGTTTTCTAAGTACTATTTGAAGAGATATTACTTGATCCATTTCATGCCCTTAGCTCCTTTGTTATGTGTTAAATATTCATATATTCTATGACTTACTTCTGGGCTCCTAATTCCAGCCTATTGATCTGAAAGTCTGTAAAGACAGACTTCAATAAAGATTGAAGTACAATGCATATTTGATTATTGTAGCTTGGCAGTATAAAGTCAGAGAATGCTGTATCTTCACACTTTTTCTCAGGATTGCTTTGACTGTGTCCCATAAGTTCTGGTAGTTTGTATCTTCATTTTCATTTGTGTCCAGAAACTTTTAATTTAATCTTTGATTTCTTCTTTGGACCAGTTAAAGTTCCATATTATGTGTTTACCAAGTGTTTCAGTATTCATAGTTTTGTTTCTTTGGTCTTTTATTAGTCTACTAAATTTAGGATGTTCTTTTTTACAAGTTAAAAAATAACATTATTTTTTGTAATTTTTTGGGTCACACACAGTAGAGTTCATAGCATACTCCTGTCTCTGTGCTCAGAGATAACTTCTGGTAGGCAGGGCGTCCATAAGGGATACTGGAATAAAACCTGGCTTGGTTGCATGCAAGGTAAAGTGCCATATACCCTGAACTCTCTCTCTAGCCCCTACAATAATCACAGCTTCTAAAAGAAAATATTTGACTTTTCCTAATCCATTTGCCTATTATAACTCTTTCTTGATTGTTTTGCAATAGTTAGAACTTACTACATGAGTTTAATAAGAGTGATAATATAGACATTCTTGACTTGACATAATGGGGTTAGTCATTCATTTACTGTTCAGCAGTGTTAGCTCTAGGTCATTTTTATGTGAGGAAATTCCCTCTGCTTGCCTGCCTGCCTGCCTGCCTGCCTGCCTGCCTGCCTTCCTTCCTTCCTTCCTTCCTTCCTTCCTTCCTTCCTTCCTTCCTTCCTTTCTTCCTTCCTTCCTCCCTTTCTTCCTTCCTTCCTTCCTCCCTTCCTTCCTTCCTTCCTTCCTTCCTTCCTTCCTTCCTTCCTTCCTTCCTTCCTTCCTTCCTTCCTTCCTTCCTCCACACCTCCTGGAGGTGCTCAGGGCTTACTCCTGGCTCTGCATTCAGGAATTACTCCTACCAGGACTTGAGAGATTGAGTCAACTGGCTGCATGCAAGGCAAATTCCCTACCTATTGCTAACTAACTATTGCTCTGGCTCTAGTTGCTATTTTTCTAAGAAAGATTATAAAGAATGGACATTGAATTTAGAAAGTTATTTTATACATGCCACTGTCACTGTCCTCCCACTGTTCATCGATTTGCTCGAGCTGGCCCAGTAACATCTCCATTGTGAGACTTGTTATTACTGTGTTTGGCATATCAAATACGTCACAGGTAGCTTGGCAGGCTTTGCCATGAGGGTGAGATACTCTCAGTAGCTTGCTGGGCTCTCCAAGAGGGGCAGAGGAATTGAACCCAGGTCGGTCGGGTAGGCCGCATACAAGGCAAATGCACTACTGCTGTGCCATCTCTCCAGCCATTTTATACATAAATTGATATTATCATGTAATTTTGCTTTTTTAACCTGTTAATGGGCTGGAGCAATAGCACAGCAGTAGGGCGTTTGCCTTGCACGTGGCCAACTTGGCCGACCCGAGTTCGATTCCTCAACCCCTCTCGGAGAGCCCCGCAAGCTACCCAGAGTATTTCTCTCGCACAGCAAAGCCTGGCAAGCTACCCATGACATATTTGATATGCCAAACATAGTAAAAAGTCTCACAACGGAGACCTTACTGGGCCCGCTCGAGCAAATTGGTGAATAAAAGGAGGACAGTGCTACAGTGCTAGCCTGTTAATATGGCAGATAATTATTTTGCAAATATGAAGGAACTTTTTCATTCCTGTAATAATTATCATTTGTCTATGTTTATATATCGCTGAATTATATATGATTGAGGGAGTTTTCAGCTTATATATTCATAAGGTATATCCATATTTATGAGGAATATTGTATTTTCCCTATTGTACTACGTTTTAATGATACTGCACCAAAACAAAATGTGTTTTATAACATGTTTACATTTTATGCATGTGTTGGTTAATTCCTTAAGTGTTTGATTAAATTCTTTATTGAAATCATTTGGGTTGGGAGATTCCTTTTTGAGAGCATTGAAACCAGGATTTCAATTTGATTAATATATTTTAGGACTATTCAAATAATCAGTTTCATATTGAGTAAGTTGTGTTAGTATTCAAGTGTTGAACAAATAGTCTGTTTTATCTAAGTATATAGGGATATTTTTAGAATTCTAATTTTTTTAAATTTTATTGAATCACTGTGAGAAAATTACAAGCTTTCATGTTTGGGTTACAATCACACAATGATCAAACACCCATCCCTCCACCAGTGCACATTCTCCACCACCAATCTCCCCAGTATACCCCCCTTCCCCACCCTCCCCCTGCCTCCATGGCAGACAATATTCCCTATACTCTCTCTACTTTTGGGCATTATGGTTTGTAATACAGAAACTTACAGGTCATCATTTTTGGTACATTATCTACTTTCGGCACACATCTCCCATCCTGACTGATTCCTCCAGTCATCATTTTCTTAGTGATTCCCTTCTCTATTCCATCTACCTTCTCCCCTCTGCTCACAAGGCAGGCTTACATCTATGGGATAATTCTCCTGGCCCTTGTATCTACTGTTCATCTGTGTCATCCTCACTAGAACAGATGACTGGTTAAAGAAACTGTTGCATCTACAGAATGGAATACTATGCAGCTGTTAAGAGAGATGAAGTCAAGCAATTTGCTTATAAGTGGGTAGACATGGAGAGTATCATACTAAGTAAAATGAGTCAGAAATAGAAGAACAGACATAGAAGGACTGCAGTAATTTGTGGAGTATAGAATATAATTCTCATAATTTTGATTTAGAGTAGTAAACGTTGCTTCGTTATAGATACTGGTAAGCTGTATTGTCTTTATTTTCATTCTTAGTCTTGCTAATAGCTGTGTCAATCATGTTAGTTTCTTCAGATTTCAAGTATTTGTTTTATTGATCTTTGTCAGTGGGAGCTTAGAGTCCCATGACCCAGGAGACCTACCTTGAAGCCTAGCTTTTCATTAATTTTTGGTTTTGGAGTTGCACATGGCTGTGCTTAGGGTTTGCTTCTGTCTCTGAGCTCAGGGGGCTTGGGAGACCATATGTGGTGGGCTTGGGAGACTATGTATGGTGCCACGAATAAAACTCTGGCCTTCTGAGTATAAAGTAAGCACCTCTCTGCTGTACTATCCTTCCACAACAAGCTAAGTAACTTTTTTGCTTTATTGATTTTTAATTTTTCCTAATTTTTATTGTATTGATGTCTACCTTTATGTTTGTTCCTTTTCTTCTTTGTTACTTTTGCTCTTTTACTAGTTTCTTTCCATCCCTTCCTTGTTTTGTTGTTGCTTTTGTTATTGGTGGTGGTGTTGTCATTGATGTCATGATTGGGAATTTCATAGTTGTAGGAAACACCCACAATTGTTTGCATTGTATTAAGAATCACACTAGCAGTGACACTGTGAGTCATACATATAGTACCACGAGGAATCATATTTAACAACATACAGTACTGTCAGCAAACAGTGGTCTCACATCTGAAAGGCAGACATCCCATCATATTTTTTCTATGATCTCTTTTTGTAGCACTGTAGCACTGTCCTTCCATTGTTCATCTATTTGCTCGAGCGGGCACCAGTAATGCCTCCATTGTGAGACTTGTTGTTACCATTTTTGGCATATCGAATATGCTACCAGGAGCTTGCCAGACTCTGACGTGAGGTCAAGATACTCTCTGTAGCTTGCCAAGCTCTCCAAGAGGGACGGAGGAATCGAACCCGGGTTGGCTGTGTGCAAGGCAAACATCCTACCCGTTGCGCTATCACTCCAGCCCAATCTATGCAAATAATATAATTAAGGTCACCCCAGTCTTTTCAAAAGAATTGTTTGCCTGTAAGATTGTTTTCCAGCCTTTACCTTTGAAACTGATTTTAACCCCAACTATTCAGATGTGTCCTGTATACACTGGAGAAGAATATATACTCAACATTTTAGGTATTCATCCCTTAAATTATATCCAGTAGGTCTCTCTCTTCCATTTATTCCAGTAAAGCCAGTGTTTCTTTAAGTTTTTGCTAGTTCTGTCTTCTAAACAGAAGAAAGTTGGGTTCAGTTGATTATCAACAGATTATGTGATATTATATTATATTATATTATCTGTTGATACATCATACCATTCTATATCTCTTGATTGGCAAATTCAGGACATTCATGCTGTGTGAGATTATTGAGATTAAAGGATTAATTGTCATAATTTTGTGGTACTTATGCATGTTTGTGAAATTTGTCTTTTCATGTTTCTTCAAAAACTGGTTTCAAGGCTATAAAATTCCTAAATTACTACTTGTCCATAAAACTCTATATCATTCCTTAAAATCTGAATGATTGTCTAGGAAATAGAAAATTTTGGGTTAGGCATATATTTCACTGAGTGTTTAAAAATAAAATATTTCTATATTGTAACATTCTTTTCAGGCCCTTTGAGGCTCATTTGATAGATTTTTTAAAACTTAGCTTTCCTTTTCTGATTTTGGACAAGGTTTCTTCTTTTATGTATTGTATTTCTTTGATCTGATTTCAATATTCTGTCTCTGTCTTTGGATTATGTCATTCTTGATAGAATATATCTTTTTAAATTGAGTATATTTTGGCTGTAATGTTTGGACTTCTTGAATTTGGGTTCAAGAATCCTTAACTCTGAGAAATTTTTAATTATGTTATCATTCACTAGTTGTTCTACTTCAATCATTGTTGCTTTCATCTCATTAAAAATCCTCAATATGTTATCTCCAAAGTAATTATCTAAGAGGTTATAGAGATGGTTGGGACTATTGGAGCCATTTGGGCTATTATCTTCACTTAATTAGCTTAGTGGGTTTCTATATTAATTCTCCACTATGTCTCTGTGTTCTGAGGGTGAATCTTTGTAGTTCGACCCCATAAGAGCTCTCTAACAGATTAAACTGAGTGTTGCTCATTTTTTTCCCTGACAGTTCTCTCTCAGAGACTTTTGTTGTTTCTGGTTTGTGATTTTTAGGCTTAGTGTAGATTATGGGGTTACTTTTAATGTCATTTTGGTTTTGCATTTCCTCTTGCTGAAATTTAAGTTTCTATAATTTCTTATGAATTTTTTTTTTCATTTGGTGGGTTGATACCACTGGAAGATGATGTCACTAGAATCTGAAAGAGAGTGTCACTGGAGGCTTGGATGGGCAAGGGGGCTGAACGGTGTATATCAACAGGTGAATTGTGACTTCCCTGACCATAGAATTAGTGAGGCTTCCCAGGATGTTGTGTATGTGGTGGGCTAGGGCTAATTAAGTTCTTTCAGTTTTGTTGAGATTTATTTTGTGGTTTTGGATATGGTATAGTTTGGTAAATGTTTTGTGGTATCTGAAAAGAGCATCTATTTAGAATACTTATCATATTCTTAATGGGTAAAATGTTCTGCAAATTCCAATTATGGTCTGAGTAGATAGCCTTAAGTGCTTAAGTGCATGCCTATGTCTGGACCCAAGCTTGATCTCCACACCTTATGGGTTTCTAAGCACTGTTGGAATGACCCTGGTGCCCTTTAGAACTGCTGGATTCTAGCATTGACCCATTAAGGCCTCACAGGTAGGCCAAATGTCACAGGGTGTGATCCTCAGAGCCCTGAGTCATGTGGGTCACGTTCCCCTCTAAATGTCTATTATATTATCTTGCTTGAGGATGTTGTTGAATTCTTTTTTATTTTTGTTGATTTTCAATCTAGTTTAGTAATTGTTAAGGGAGAAGTGTTACTCTTTAACACCATCATAATTTATAATTTATAGTAAGAACTTTTTTGTGTGTCACACCCGACAATGCACAGGGCTTACTCCTGGTTTTGCACTCAGGAATTACTCCTGGCAGTGCTTGGGAGACCATGTGGGGTGCCGGGAATCGAACTTGGGTCGCTTGCATGTAAGGCAAATGCCCTACCTGCTGTACTATTGCTCTAGCCCCAGTAAAACCTTTTTTTTAAGTTCTGTTAATTTTGGTATATATTTATCTAGTAGCTTTTTTTTGGAATATATATATATATATTTAAGTTGTCTTTAAAAGTGTTTATAGGAAAGTCAACAGCAATGAAGTTCTTCTTGGGAAGCAAGAAAAGACCCACATGAACAATCTAACTGCACAGCTAAAGCAGCTAGAAAAAGACAAACACTAGAAACCCAAAGCAAGCAGAAGGCAAGAAATAATAAAGCATTGAGTCAAAATTATGAAATAGAAGTCAGAAATCAAGCCAATAGATCAAAGAAGACAAAATCTGGTTCTATTAAAAAATAAGCAATATTGGCATATCATTATTAGGAATACGCATGAGTATAGAAAAAAGAAAATCCTAGTTAACTAAATAATAAATGAAGTGACAGAACAAAAATTCAAATTATTATCAGGAATTTCATCAAAAATCTTTATGACACATAACTTGAGAACATAGAATAAATTGATAGATTTTTGTATTCCTATACTCTGGTTCCCTTTTATCACAACTTTGCCAGCACTGGATGTATGCAGTCTTTTGGATATGTGTTATTCCCATTGGCTTGTATTGACATGTGAGATATTCTTATGCTGCCAAACCATGAAAATTTTAGTAGTGTAAGTAAAAAATACTCCCCAGTACTGGCATAGACATGAACATTAAGAATGTTTCAAAACACAAAATGCTAGAGAAAGACATTTTGAGTTTGAGTTCCAGTTCTGTCTCTATGTGATATCAGGCAAGTTAACTTTCCCCTCCTCAGTTTATTCAACTCTAATATGGAGATAAATGTAGCGTCTATCTCATATGAGGAAAATAAGAGCTAAATGAGATAAATATGCAATTATCCATTCAGCTATTTAGAATCTTATCTGGCTTATTATTGAAAAATTGATATATAATTAAAAGTGTTATGCCGGCATTCTGTCACTGTCACTGTCCTTCTGTTCATCTATTTGCTCGAGTGGGCCCAGTAACGTCTCCATTTTGAGATTTGTTGTTACTGTGTTGGCATATTGACTATGTCATGGGTAGCTTGCCAGGATTTGCCGTGAGGTCGGAATACTCTTGGTAGCTTGCTGGGCTCTTTGAGAGGGGCGTAGGAATCGAACCCGGCTCGGCCGGGCAGCCGGGCTGGCTGCGCACAAGGCAAACACCATACCACCATGCTATCCCTCCAGCTGGCATTCTATACTACCAAATTTCACCCACTGTCTCAGTTTTATCTTACACCTTTTATTGCGCTTTACTCATTTCACTGTTTTCTAGGGCATTATACTTTAATAGTTTTGGTTCAATTTCTTTTTTTGTTTGTCTTTTTAAAAAGGTTTATTAGTGAAACACAATGGGGTACAGTTGTAGACTTACAACATTTTGTGCTTGGGTTTCAGTTATATAATGATTGAGTACCCATCCCATCCCTCCACCAGTGCCCGTTCTCCACCACCAATGACCCAATATCTCTCCCACCACACCCACCACCCTATCCCACCCCACCTCTGTGGCAGGGCATTCCCTTTTGTTCTCTTTCTCCTTTTGGGTCTTGTGGTTTACAGTAGAGGTATTGAGCAGCGATCATGTTTGGTTAAACATGTCATGTACTCTTTTAGCTCTGGGCCACACTATTGTAATCAGTTAGACTTCAGATCTCAGAGAATCTTTTTCCTGAGTTACTCTGACCAGATCAGTTCTCCCCACTTATTTTCTAAAACAAAACCCCAAATCTATGCTACCTGTGACTCATATTTCAAACAGTCAGATCCAGCAGGCATTGAACTTTGTTTCTTTGTGGCCTAAACTCAAAGCTCTTAAGTCATAATCAACAGTTTGTGATAATAGCGGTTCTGGAGATATTAGTGCTGTGACTAAGAAATATTTGAAACTATTTTAAGCACAGTTTTGAGTATAAAATTTTGTACCCAAAGCAGAGAAAACTTAACAGAGAAAAACAAGAGAAAATATAAAATGAACTTCATTAAAGTTGATTCATAATTTCATTTTAAATGCAGATTCAGTCAATAAACTTTAAAAAATAAGTGCACATGCAACAATAATTTAGTTATACAGAAGATACAGGTGAGTTTCTAAGTGTATAAGTCTATTATTTGCATGAAATTAATAGTGAATAAATGCTGGTTTGGCAAGCCAGTTCTGAAAGGCTGCCAACCTCTGGCTTAGATGCTAGAAGACCCAGTGTGTGTCCTATAGTCTCCCATAATAACCATTGCCTTATGCCTCTCAGGGATCATGTGTGCTGAGAGCCCATCAGTCTTTTATTTCAAGCTCTTTTTCCACTTTTTTCATACACCTTTAATCTTCCTCTCCATCAGTATACCCCTTTAAGCCCTTTTATAATATCCCATTTATCTTTCTTTTGTGTTCCAATTTTTTCTAAGGTCACTCTATTCTTTCTTTGGATGCATGCTGGAAGCAAACAAAATGTGCGGCAACTATGTTACCAGATTTTATCTTTGTGTCTTTTTCATATAACACTGGATTTCTACTTCTCATTAAATTAAAATTTTTTACTTTTTATATCTTTCACGGGAATATATCTAAAACAGCATCTACAAAATTGTTGTTCCTGGAATGTTATCAATATTCTTCCATTTGTTCAAGTGAAAACTCTGGTCATTATTCTCTTCTTTAAATCCCCCATTCTCCCTTTTCTACATACCTTAACATACTAGCACTGAGTGATGATAGTTCTTAAAAGCTTTATGAATATGTATTCTTTTTATCTATGCCTGCTTAAACTGTTGTTATATTTCACTATGACTTTTGCCAAAGCATTACAATTTATTTCTAGACTTTAATCAATATTTTGTTTTCCAATAACAATTCATACAAACTGACCTTTCCAAAGCACATATCTGATTATATAAAGCACTCATACAAAAGTAAAAATTGTTGTCCATTGTCAAAATCTTCAGTACAAATATTCTTCTTAGTGGACACAGATCCAACTTTATAATCTCATATATTAACACTTTTCCTCACACTCTCTATGCTTTTTTATTATTCACATACTGTCACTTCCCAAATATATCATCCTTGAAAATCAAAACTAATGGGCTGTAGAGATAGTGCAAGGGTTAAGATGCTTGCCTTTTATGCTACGAACCCAGTTTTGATTCCTGGCACCACATAAGGTCTTCCAAGCACCACCATATCCATGTCCTCATTTAGGGAAACCACTATGATCTACTTAGTTTATTTACCCCTTAACCAAGTTCTTCTAGGGCAGGAAGCCAGTATTAACTTTATTAGTTTACTTGTCTCATAAAGTATAATACTTTTACTTTGTTGTTTAATGCATGAAAATTAATGTTTCTTTCTCCGTATCTACACTCTTGAAATTCAGGGGAAAATGGATTTTTTGTTGTTTAGTTACCTGACTGCCTTAGCAACAATTTCATATGATGATACCACTCAGTTACGTTCCTTTTGATTCAAAAACAAATATTTAGGCAGTACATCTCCATATTTTCCAAAATCTTTTATTTCCAATATTAAAAACATTAAAATGGAAGTGAATTTATATTTATATTATTCTTGTGTTACTGCACCGTACTATATGTGCATAGCAGATAGTAGGATATATTTATCTAGAGAAGCTAGGGAGAGTGAAAGAAACAGAGACAAGGGCATTATTTGTTTGACTGAATTAATAAACCAGTTTTAGTTTCTGTAATCCCTACCATATCCCACAGTGGTTTTCATTTTCAGGGATTAGTAGAACATGGAATTAAGGTAAATATGAAGCAGAAGCAAAGAGTACTTTGTTATAAATAACCTGTTGAAATTTTGTTATCTCACTGCATAAAACCATTTAAAAATCCATGAAATAATTTTAGGTAAAAAGGAAGTGATCTATGATGCAGAATATTTGAGCACATACAGTTCACATGACCTATGAAAAAGATTCTAGAATAGGTATATGGTGAGTGTCACATAGTGTTGCTAATTGACTATCTAACTTACTTCCTGTTATATTGAAATTATGCTTTGGTTGATAATGAGACTTGTTTCTCAAAGCCAAAAAGTTTTAGAACAAGTTGTACTTGGCAGGTTGCCATTGTACTGAGTAATCTTGATATTTTGGGATGCCAGAGAACATACACACAAGTTAATTCTCAATAATATGGAAAAAAGTAAAAAAGATATAAAATATCAGTTTTTACATTGGATGAGAAATTTAAATTAGTTTCTAAGAGAATTTTCTGTTTGCAATGTAGATGTGATCTAGGAAAACTGGATTACAAATACCAACCCTCTTCATCTCTTCTTTACAAACTAGTCTTCTCTCTAAATTCATTTGCTCTTTAACCTACCCCCAGCACATTTAACTTTAGACAGTAGAGAGTTGTGGTTTGCTTAGATTTTGGAATTACTAAATTTCTATTAGAATATATGCTCGAGCGGGCCCAGTAACATCTCCATTGGAGACTTTTGTTGTTACTGTGTCTGGCATATCGAATACTCTCAGTAGCTTGCCAGGCTCTCCGAGAGGGGCGGAGAAATCGAACTCGGGTCGGCCATGTTGGCCGCGTGTAAGGCGAACGCCCTACCGCTGTGCTATTAAGTTGATGGATTTCAGGGCAAATAAATAGAATCAAAGATGCTTTAGCTTTGAATACAGAACCAATACACAGCATCGATCTTGATTTGGAAGGTAAAGTAATGGCTCTAAATAATGAAGAAAATACTGCTTCCCACATAGTACTCATATCTGCTATTACAGACTTCTTACTAAGTTCCAAACATGATATTAAAAAATAGAAATCAACCAGACAAAATGTAAATATATAAAATAAGCTAAATGCGTGCTAACCCTACTTATTCTAAGGATAACTAAACAAGCAACAAATTAACTTTTTCAGAAAGACTCAAAAGGAGAACTTCTTTTCCAGAAATGGCTTTAATTTCCTTTCAACGAGAAATATATTTTATGTTCTTTGTTTCCTGTCAATAAAAGTCATGTATTGTCCTAGAATTCAGTAAAAAAATATTTTTGTTGGATAATTACTTATTGACCAAATAGGTACCACTGTTATATTTTGATAGGTAAAGCCGGAATTGCACTGTTGGCTAGTATCTATTTATTACTAGACACAGGATTAGGTTCTCCAAAAATCCTCCAAGGTGGCTTCTTTCTACTTTCTGTTTAACTATTGCTATTAAGATGACAATAACAGATACTCTAAGTGATGCTGTACCATTATGCTTTCATTATACGTTTCCAAACTTTAGCCATTTACAAATTGCTCCTTGAATTTTATTATAGCACATAATGCCAGTAATTAATATTTTTATGAAGTTAAAAAATTTTGTTTTGCTTTTTGACACCTGGCAATACTTAGGGGCTACAGCTGGATCAATGCTCAGGGATTGAACCCAGGTCACTTGCATGAAAAACAAAACTCTGCCTACTGAGCTATGTCTCTGGCTCTTTAACTAATTTTAAAAATAGTTGCCACTTTAAGCTCTGTTTATTTATTTTATGAAAGTATGTGTATAAAATAATAAGTGTATATTTAATATACAGCATGCAGAGTTATAAATATATACTTATATATATTTATGTATAGTAAATGCGAACCACTGAAAACTATCTTATTATCAGTTATATATATATATATATATATATGTGTGTGTGTGTGTTTGTGTGCGTGTGTTTGTATTTATGTGTGTGTATGTGTGTAGCATCATATTTAGAGGAAAATGCCATAAGTGAAAACTGAGATGATTGGATGTAATAAAAGAGCAATATTTCTTTTTTATTTCTTTGAAACTTTATTTAAACATCATTATTTACAAATTTGTTCATAATACAGTTGTTTCAAGCATTCAATGTTCCAACACCAATCCATCTACCAGTGTGACATCTCCACCAATGTCCCCAGTCTCCCAAGACTGCCCCCTTAACAGGTGCAAGAGAGTTTACTTTATATTGCTTGTTACAACAATTTAAAACATAAAATTATTTTTATTCTATTAATAATCTCTTTTTATTGGTAGTCATTTCTGAGATGAATGAAAGGGCACACACGAGATGGCTCTATGAGGCTGTACACTCATGCTAGTTCTCTGAGGATGCACCTGTGTGCTGGTTGTTTGAGGTTACCAGCATACATGGCTGCACTACTCATTATTTCAAGTGCACACAATGCCGTTTCCACCCACACCCCAAGCCTGCCCTTTAGCATGCTAAAAATAATTTACATTGCTTGTTAAAACAAAGAATTATGATGAAATAGATGAATAAAAATCTGTATATGATCACTTTTATATCTCATAAGTCATTGTCTGAGGATTTACTGAGTAGATTGATGCTAGTTGAGCCTTCAGTGTTACTTTTCTTGCTCATTGATCTTGGTGGCTTTCTATAGATTTTTTGCATCAAATTTTCTGTGTTCTTATGGGCTGTCAGTACTATGAAATTTGAAAGTGTCACGAGGTTGCATACGTAGCCATGCAATTCCAGAAGTTGAAACAAATTGGTGACTTGGTGGCTTGATGAAGTTCAGTTGTGGAGTTGGCTCATTTTTAATGTCAGAAAATATTAGGTGTGAGTGGGGGTAAGTGGGGCAAGGAATCTTTCCACCCCCCTTCTAAGAAGACCCCAGAGGTCTCAACTTGGACCAGTCCACCTTGAAGATTCAGCACCCTTGGTATTCCTTTTGAACAAAATAGAGCAATCTTTTTAGTCATCTTGAGACTGAGAAGAGTTGTGTCAAAAATCACTCATTTGCCATCAAATCCCTTGATCCTTGATTGAGTAACTTTTTCATTTTGAAATTAACTGTCTAGAAAATTTTTCCCCTAAATGTGTGTGGTTCTATTCATATTTGTTACCAATAAAAAAATTAAAGGTGACGGGATCATTTCCAAGGCAAAGCTTTTAAGAAGCATTGTAACTTCTCTGTTTACTTTATCCTCTGTCAAGCTGGATAGATAGAAATAAAGGGCTATGGGATGCAGATTCTCTCTATTGGCTATAGATTAAAATCACAAGAGGGACTCTCAAACCATTCCAATGCCAAGCGCTATCCCAAACCAATTTCTCTATAATATCTGAAGATGACATAACTAAGGTTAATATTGTTAATTGACAACTATCTTCAGATGATTTTTTACAACAAGTATGATGCAAATTAAATCCTTAGGATTTATTCTTTGTAAAAATTGGAAGATTATTTTAAAGTTTAAATGTCAACAACCTACAATAGTCAAAATAACAGTGGAAATGAGAACAAAACTGGAGGATCACACCATCTGATTTTTTGAGGAATGGCAACCAGGGATTGTTCATGGCTTACTACTAGTTCTACATTCAGGGATCACTTCTGTTAGTGAAGGCTAGGGGATGGGATATGGGATGCTGAGAATTGGACCCAGACATGCTGCTTGCAAGGCAAACACCTAGTCTGCTGTACTATTTACCCAGCATATACCATCTGACTTTAAAAGTTGTAAGAATCTGCTTTAATTAAGATGGTATGTTTTTTGGAATAAGTACCAGCTTGTAGATAAATTGAATAGAATGAAAATAATATAAATAGACCAGCAAAGGTATGGTCAATTGCTTTTTATCAATGGTGGCAAGGTGATCAAATAGAAAAAAAATAATTTAAACAAATGGTACTGTAAAAAGAAGGGTATCCATTTGTAAATGATGAATTTTGATCCTTCAAACCACAATTTGCAATTAACTCAAGGTAGAAATTACAAAGCCAAAACTATAAAATTTATAAATGAAAATATATTACGATCTTTTCATAATGAAAGTAAAACACATGGAGAGCAATAGCTATAAGCAAAAAAATCTGTAAACTACATCTTACCAAAAATTGATAATTTTTTATATATTTTTGACACTGGAGAAGAACTGTTCCTCGGAACATGCAACAAAAGAGACGTCGGTGGTGTCGATGTCCTTGTCAACATGAACTTGGCCATGAGCATTGATTCATTCGAGTGCCTAACAATCCGAATCGGCTGATTACGCTTGAATAGATGTGGCTCACTGCCCGCAGTTTCTATATTCGTTGTCTATGCACTAACATCCAATTACAGTGAAAAAGAAATTGAGAAGTTCTAAAAGGAGCAAAAGAAGTTCTATAAAGAAGACAACAGCTTTTACAAGACCATTGTCAGTGATTTTAATGCGAGCATAGGACCAAGAAGATCGGCCGGAGAACTCCACATAGGACCCGTGGCCTAGAATGGAAGGAACAGGTTGAGAGACTGTTTAAGTTCCTCATGCTGCCCAAGACCATCCATGGTAACTCAAAGTTTCAGAAGCTGAATCTAAGAGTTGAACATGGGTGTCTCCCGATGGACAGTTCCACAACTAAATTGACCACATCGTATTCAATCAACACTTTTGACTGACTGATGTCTTGGTTGTCCCAAAATTCCAGACAGGACCAGAGCACCATCTCCTTCATGCAAAATTCTACTTCATGGGGCGAGGAGAAAGGGCTGCAAAGTTTAAGAAGAGAACTCTCAGAACGAACACGAACTGGGAGTTCTTTGGCACGATTGCAGCAACATGGGAAGATACTGTCATTGACGTCATCGACAAAGAATAAGATTGACTGGTTCAGCACCTCCATGACTGTGCAAGGAACACTGAGAGAGAGAAAGCCACAAAGAGACACTTGTCTTCAAAAACTCTTGAGCTCATTTGCTAATGCAGCTGGGCGTGAGCCTCACGCAACCACAAGTTAACATCTGAGCTCTCAAAGCAATGCAGAGAAGCTATAAAGAAAGACTTAAATAGAGAAGAGCAGCAGTGCTGGCCAATGTGGCAGAAGCCAGGAAAGCATTTGCAATGCCCGCCTATGCTTCGCCAACTACAAGAACAAGATGACTGCCCTGCGATGTCCTGTTGGATCTATCACATCTTCCAGAAGGACAATGGAGAAGATAATCCATGACTTCTACTAGGATCTCTTCGATAGCCATGTCTAACTGCCCACATACGACTCTCCGCAGGATGGATGTCGTTCCCAATGTTCTTCCTTCCAAAATTCGACATGGCATTTCGTCGGTAAAGAAGCGAACAGCACCTGGCCCAGACAAGGTCAGACCCGAAAATATGAAGAATCTGCCATCAGTACTCATCAATACACTGGCCCAGCTCTTCACATGCTACCTGTCTGAATGCAAGTTTCCATACCAATGGAAAACCAGCAGGACCATTCTACTGTACAAGAAGGGAGACATCCACGACAGTGGCAACAATCGCCTGATCTGCCTATTGTCCATCATCTGCAAGCTGTTCATGCAAGTCATCCTGAATAGGATTGGCAGAACACTAGATAAAGGACAACTATGCGAGCAAGCCAGATTCTAAAAAGGATTCCACACAATAGACCATATACACATGGTAACCAAACTCATTGAGGTTTTTCAGGAGTTCAAGATGCCACTCTTTCTAATGTTCATTGATTTAAAGAAGGCCTTTGATTATGTTGAGACTGAAGCAGTCATCAAAGCCCTAGCCAAACAGGGATTTCAAATTTAATATATCAGGATCCTTCGTGAGCTGTATTATGGATTCACCACCAGGATCTCACCATTATACAAGTAAGTGATCATTGATGTAAAGAGGGGTTCAGCAGGGTGATACCATTTCACCAAAACACTTCAGTGCCACCCTCGAGAATGTCCTGTGAAGACTGGGAGTGAAGATACATGGTCAGCAACTACACCACCTTCACTTCACTGATGATATTGTTGTAACAACACCAAACATTAGCCAAGTGGCACAAATGCTGGCCAACTTCCACAATGAGTGTAGAAAGGTCGGACTGCAGCTGAATCTCACGAAGACAATGTTTGTGAGAAACAGTCTCGTTCCTGATATTCCATTCTCTCTCAACAGAATGCACATCTCCGAATGCAGCAGCTATGTGTACCTAGGTCGAGAAATCAACATGATGAATGACCTCTCAACTGAGTTGCACAGGAGGAAGAGAGTGGCTTGGAATGCCTTCAAGAGAGTTGAAGAAATAGCTAAGAGATGAAGAGCCTCCAGCTCTGGGCACATCTCTATGACTCCACTGCAGTAACATACGCCTCAGAGACTTGGGCCCTACGAAAACAGGATGAGAATGCTAGTTTGGTCTCCCAAAGAGGAATTGAAAGAGCTATGCTTGGAGTATCATGCTTCACTCAAGTGAGAGAAGGAATCCAGAGTTCCAACCTCTGTTGACAATTAAGAATCAGGGATGCTTTCTCATTTGCCAAGGCGTCGAAAATCAGATGGGCTGGAAATGTAATGCGATTTGGAGAGGAATGCTGAACTAGAGCCGTTACTGATTGGATTTCACAGGATGTCAAAAGATTACATGGCCACCCACCTACAAGATAGTCAGACTTCTTTGTCAAGACCTGAAGGCACGGTTTGAGGCTCTTCATGTTCCTGGAGCGAACAGAAGCCATTGGGCTAGAGTAGCACTCGACAGGGACCAATGGAGATGTTACTGGTGCCTGCTTGAGCAAATCGATGAGTAATGGGATGTCAAGTGATCAAGTGATAAAGTGATCAAGATCAAAAATTGAAATATCTTCGTATGCAAGGACACAATTAAGAAACATAAATTTATGACTACAAGTTATAGGATAGAAAAAATATTCAAAAGATATAATACTTACATTCCAATTGATCACTTGATCACTTGACTTCCCGTTAATTGTCGATTTGCTCGAGCTGGCACCAGTAACATCTCCATTTGTCCCTGTCATGTGCTAGTGTAGTCCAGTGGCATCTGTTCGTTCTAGGAACACGAAGAGCCTCAAACCGATTGTTCAGTATCTTGATGAAGAAGTTTGACCATCTGATAGGTGGGCGGCCACGCGGTCTTTTGACGTCCCGTGGAATCCACTCAGTAACGGATCTAGTCCAGTGGTCGTCTCCAAATCTCATTACTTGTCCAGTCCATCAGACTTTTGACACCTTGGCAAATGAGACAGCATCCCTGATTCTTGAGTGTCTACGGAGGTCGGAACTCCAAATTCTTTCTCTCATTTGAGTGAAATGTGATACTCCAAGCATAGCTCTTTCGATTCCTCTTTGGGAGACCCAAATAGCGTTCTCATCCTGTTTGCAAAGGGCCAAGGTCTCTGAGGCATACATTAATGCGGGAAGAACACTGGAATCAAAGAAATGTGCCCGGAGCCAGAGGTTCTTCATCCTCTTAGCTATTTCTTCGACGCTCCTGAAGGCATTCAAAGCCGCTCTCTTGCTCCTGCACAACTCAGGTGCCAGGTCATTCATCTTGTTGACTTCTCGACCTAGGTACACATAACTGTTGCATTCGGAGATGGTCATTCCATTGAGAGCGAATGGATCGTCAGGAACAAGCCTGTTTCTCATAAACATTGTCTTCGTAAGATTCAGCTGTAGTCCGACCTTTCTGCACTCACAGTCAAAGTCGGCCAACATTTGTGCTACTTGGCTAATGTTTGGTGTTATTAGAACAATGTCATCAGCAAAGCGGAGGTAGTGTAATTGCTTACCATCTATCTTTACTCCCATTCCTTCCCATTCCAGTCATCGCATGATGTTCTAAAGGGTGACACTGAAGAGTTTTGGTGAAATGGCATCACCCTGCTGAACCCCTCTCTTGACATCAATGATTACTTTGTAGAATGGTGAGATCCTGGTAGTGAATCCACAATATAGCTCACAGAAGATCCTAATGTATTGAGTTTGAATGCCCTGATTGGCTAGCGCTTCAATGACAGCTTCTGTCTTAACAGAATCAAAGGCCTTCTTTAAATCAATGAACGTTAGACACAGCGGCATCTTGAACTCCTGAGAAAACTCAATGAGCTTGGTTATCATGTGATATGGTCAATCGTGCTGAATCCTTTGCAGAACCCAGCTTGTTCTCATGGTTGTCCTTCATCTAGTGTTCTGCCAATTCTATTCAGAATGACTCGAGTGAACAGCTTGCTAATGACAGACAATACGCAGATTGCAGGATAGTTGCTAATGTCGTGGATTTCTCCCTTCTTGTACAGTAGTACAGTCCTGCTGGTTTTCCATTGGGATGGAACCTTGCATTCAGACAGGTAGCATGTGAAGAGCCGAGCCAGCGTATTGATGAGTACTGATGGCAGGCTCTTCAGGTGTTCAGGTCTGACCTTGTCTGGGCCGGGTGCTGTTTGTTTCTTTACCGATGAAATGGCGTGTCAGGTTTTGGAAGGGAGAACCCTGGGAGCGACATATCCATCCTGTGGAATTTGATATGTGGGCGGGTGGACATGGCTATCGAAGAGATCTGAGTAGAAGTCATGGATAATCTTCTTCATTGCCCTTCTGAAAGATGTGATAGATCCATCAGGACGTCGGAGGGCAGTCATCTTGGTCTTGTAGTTGGCGAAGGACAGGTGGGCATTACGAATGCTTTTCCAGGCTTCTGCCGCATCTACCAGCACTTCTGCTCCTCCCTCTTTGAGGTCTTCCTTTATCGCATCTCTGCACTGCTTTGCGAGCTCAGATGTTCTCTTGCAGTACCTCCACTACCTCCACTACCCAGCCGCCTCCACACTCCAGGACGCTTTCCAGATGCTTGGGCCGAGACTCACACACATTCCAATTATATGAAGAAATTATAAGTTTTAATGAAATGTGATATCTCTTATGGACAAAATTGAACAGATATTTTAATGGTATATATACAAAACAGCAATACATACAAACACATCCATGTGCTTCTTTAACTATACTCTTGCCAGTGTTGACCTTTGTGTCTGATAGTGGTCTTAGTAGGCTATCCATATAGACTAAGTCTCCTGTAAATTATACCATCTATGTCTGTATACTTACACTTCATAATACTTTCACAATGACAATATATCCTACCAATGTATTTCTCAGAATGTATACTTGTCATTAAGCAATAGATGACATAAATGTTCATAAACAGTCAAAACACTCTGTGTTATTAGTAAGAAACTGCAAGGCAAAACCACAATTCAAAATGACACAAATAGTTTGGAAAACACATGATAGTTTAAGTAGCAGAATCTTATTTTGGTGGATGAAGCTATGATTTACTCTGTAAAAATTTCCTCACTAGTATTGATTTTAAGTTGTATTTTTCTATGTTAAGTTTCAAATAAAAACATTTAGAAATTTTATTTATTTATTTTTTCATTTTGGGTCACAACTGGCAATGCTAAGGGGGTACTCCTGGCCCTGTACTCAGGAATTACTCCTTTAAGTGCTCGGGGAACCATGTGGGATGCTGGGAAACGAACCCGGGTCAAACATGTACAAGACAAATGCCCTACCCCCCACTGTACTATCACTCTAGCCCCGCATTTAGAAATTTTAATTCTATGAATTGCATAATAACTCTTTAGAAAAAATACAGGAACTATTTTTAAGGGTAACCCTGTAATACCTTTGGATTAACTAGGATAAAAAAATTAAATATTTCTGGATCAAGTCATCTGCATAGTGAATTCTTGTTTGTATGGTCTAATCCATATACAAAATTTTAATATTATGGAGACAAATAAATTCTATTTGCTTTATAAGGTCTTCAAGTTAACATTATATTATCTGCCAGGCCTCTTCATTTTGTATTTTTTGGATCAACTCATCGATACTCAGAGGTTACTCCTGGCTCTGCACTCAGAAATTACTTCTGGTGGTGCTTGGGGGAACACAGGGGATGCTGCGGATTTTTTTTAAAATTTTTATTTATTGAATCACCGTGAGAACAGTCACAAAGCTTTTCAGTTTAAGTCTCGATCGGTCATACAATGATCAAACACCCGTCTCTTCATCAGTGCACATTTTCCACCACCAAGAACCCCAGTATACCCCTCCCACCCATTCCCCGCCTGTGTGGCAGATTTCCACTTTACTCTCTCTCTATGTTGATCACATTCAAAATTACAACAAAAAAACCAACATTATTATTTGTAATTTTCCCCAACATTCAGACCTGCCAAAAAGACATCACTAGATAATTTGTTTTCTATTGCTGATTATGAAGAGCATATGATGTCGTGTGGCTGCAATAGCGGCCATGCGAATTTGGATTTCTGATACTTTAGTAATAAGCCTAGAGGGATTACTGGAAAAAAACCCTGGGTTCTAAGATTGTTTTGTGTGCCTCTGGGATCATAGTTGTTCAGGAGCCAGAGGATGTGTTTGTTGGTGGCAACCCGGGGCATTGTCATGGTGGGGAGCAGGGCCGATACCAACCCCCCCCCCCTGCCATCCCATGAGGCCCCACGTGCCTTGTCAATGCAATCTCATACCTGGCTGTTCTTTAGGCTTTAAAAGATGGAGGCCACCATGCTGCCACCGCAAGGGCAGCAGAGGGACAAACACCGTTCCCCTCCCAGGGTGGCATAGCACCGTAGTTAAATGCACAGTCCAGATGCATTTCAGTTGGGCATTATATTTTGCTCAGATTTTCCAAACACCATTCAAGCTTGTCTTTCAGGGACAAATGCTAGATCATTTACTTTCCATTGATCACTTTGCATATCAGGAAATGTCACGCAGTCATATAAGTGGCCACATGGTTTGGAAGAATAGTCCTGGTACCCACATACTGGAGCCATGCTTGTAGAAGCTCATGGTCTCTGGGATTCCATCTGGAGAAGACGGGGAGACAGCAACTACCTTATCTGGGACCTCCCAGTGATATTGGCTCAGTATGAGGTCCGGAGAATTCTCCGGGAGTTGTGGAGCCTGTCGGCCAGTTTTCTTCACTGCTGTGTGCTGTATGATGGCGATGGGGGCGGGTTGTGGGCATAACTTCAGGGATCAGGGGCTGACTGGGAAATGGGGTGGAACTGCGCTGCTCGGGGATGCTGTGGATTGAACCTGGGTCAGCTGAGTGCAAGGCATACACACTACCCTCTATACTATTGCTCCAGACTCAGCCATCTTTATTTTAATTCTTAAATTTTAATTTCATAAGGTTGTTCACCTTAATTGGTTACATTCAATATTTCAATACCAATCCCAACACCATTGTACCTTCCCACCACCATTATTTCGAATTTTCCCATCACCATTCAAGGCTGCCTGCTACAGGCAGATGCTAGATAATTAATTTTCTATTGCTTATTATGGATATCATGAGAGGTTGCATGGATACAAAAGCGGCTGCACAGTCTTACAATTCTAAAATTGTTAATAATTAGGGTCCAGAGACATCTCTGTAGGGGGATAATCCATTTTAAACCAGGTACCTGGTTGCTACTGAAGACTCCAGGCTATATGGCATGGGTGGGGATGAGCCACCCTTCATATCTCCCTGCCCCTTCAAGGTCCTTGCTGTCAAACCCACGAACTGCCTCCAGGCAACATTTAAGTGTGTTAATGACCTTGTCCAGAGAATCACAAATGAATCTCCAAGTGGCAGTATAATTTAACTTAAATGTAAATCTACTACATAAATTAATAGGTACACTTCTAGGTAATTACACACAAAATGTACTTCACTAAAGTAATTTTACATTCATAATAGTATTACTGAAAATCATATAAAACTGGGAAATTGAATATTTATATTAATCTAACTGTACCAAGGTTGATATCTTATTCTTAGACAGTTGGGGGCATAATCCAAAATGGTCATAATGAAAAAATAACATTGAAGTCTCATGTTCATACTTCACCTTTATTATTTTAATTACTTTAGGCATTTGGCCTAAAATTCCTGATTTTGCTCAACGTTTCCCCCTGACTCTCTACTTGACTATCACTCATTTTGGGCTAGGGGAGACACACTGGGGTGCCAAGTCTAGAGCCCTTGTTAAGTGTGTGCAAGGCAAGCACCCTTATGGCTTTACTACCTCTTCAGAACACCTTTATATTTCACCTTTAAAAGTCCCCAAGACTATGTTTTTTTATGTCCCCCAAATGAGTGCGATCATTCATTCATTCATTCATTCAATCAATCAATCAATCAATCCCTTTCTTTCTGACTCATTTCACCCATGGACAATAGAAACACAGAAAAGGAGGATAGGTACACGGTCAGAAGCCTGCCTCAGGTGCTGGGGGAGAAGGCAGTTGGTATAGATAAGGAACCAGTATGGCAGTGATAGTTGGAAAAGATCACTCTGGATTAGAACTGTGAGCTGAAATTAGGTAAAGAAACAAACATGATAAAGTCTCAGTAACTTTACTACAAACCATAATGTTGAAAAGGAAAGAGAGGGCAAGAAAAAGAAGACAAAGAAGGAGGAAGAGAAGAGGAGAAGAAGAAAGAAGATGAAGAAAACAAAGGAGGAGGAGGAGAAGGAGGAGGAGGAGGAGGAGGAGAAGGAGAAGGAGAAGAAGAAGGAAAAGAAGAAGAAAAGAAGAAAAGAAGAAGAAAAAGAAGAATATTAAGAAGAAGGAAGAAGAAAGAAAGAAAGAAAGAAAGAAAGAAAGAAAGAAAGAAAGAAGGAAGGAAGGAAGGAAGGAAGGAAGGAAGGAAGGAAGGAAGGAAGGAAGGAAGGAAGAAAAAAAGAAAGAAAGAAAGAAAGAAAGATGCCTTCCATAGAGGCAGACTTGTGGTGGAGGGTGGAGTTAGGGAAACGGGTAATTGGTGTTGGGAAGTGTGCATTGGTGGAGGGACAGGTATTGGAATATTGAATGGCTGAAACCTGATAATGAGCAGTTTTGTAACTGTGTATCTCATGATGATTCAATTTGAAAAGTTCACTTCACAAAGATTTCTAATTTATAGTTTATGTATGCTTTTTGAATGTGATAATATTATACAAGTTAAATTTCTTCAATGTTTTTTCCTAAATCAACAATAGTAAAGCACCAAGGTATTGTACATCTTTCTGGTTGTTTTCTTTTATCTTTGTAGATCGAAGAAATCACTAAGGTGAAGAGAATTAACAATTTAGAAGATAAGTTTATTAAAGAGTTTATTTCTAATAAATCTTAGGATCCAGGCCAATGGAACAATCAGTAAATTTCTCTGAATGACTGATGAACCTTCATAGGATTACTTATGTTTATATAGGAGACATATAATTGCAGACAGAATACAGAATTGCTCTTTAGAAAACACCCAGCAAATATCTAGCATTTTCAGTTATTGACAGAGGCTACTATCTAACATAATTAATAATGAAAGAGAATCATTATTTATAACTTCAAAGTTATCCTTAATTTTAGCATCCACTCAGAGCTGTGTGTATAGTAGAAAGTATAATGATCAAAGGCTATTTGAATCTCTTATCCAAATCGATAGCCCTACAGATATGAGAATGAAAAACACTTTTTCCAGCAATTTGTAAACATGACAGGAGAGGCTCAGACTATGAAATTTTCAGATGCTTTTTCTATTTGCCACAGAATTTTTTTATTTTATTGAATTACCATGAGATAGTTATAAGTTTTTATGTTTGAGTTACAATCAAACAATGATCAAACTCCCATCCCTCCACCAGTGCACATTCCCCACCACCAATATCCCCAGCATAATCCCCCTTTCCCATCCTCCCTCTGCATCCATGGCAGATATGATTCCCCATAATCTCTCTCTACTTTTGGGCATTATGGTTTGCACTACAGGCCCTGAGAGGTTATCATGTTTGGTCCTTTATCTACTTTCTGCATCTCCCATCCTGACCGATTCCTCCAGCCATCTTTTTCTTAGTGATACCTTCTCTATTCCAGCTGCCTTCGCCCCTTTGCTCATGAGGCAGGCTTCTAGCTATGGAGCAATCTATCTGTCCCATGTATCTACTTTCCTTAGGTGTCAGCCTCATGTTATGTTGTTTTATACTCCACAAATGAGTGCAGTCCTTCTATATCTGTCCCTCTATTTCTGACTTAGCATGACACTCTCCATGTCTATCCATTTATAAGCAAAGTTCATGACTTCATCTCTCCTGACAGCTGCATGGTATTCCACTGTGTAGATGTACCAAAGTTTCTTTAACCAGTCATCTGTTCTAGGGCACTTGGTTTGTTTCCAGATTTTGGCTATTGTGAACAGTGTTGCAATGAACATATAGGTACAGATGTCATTTCTACTGTGCTTTTTTGAATCCTCGGGATATATTCCCAGAAGTGGTATTGTGGGGTCATATGGAAGCTCAATTTCTAGTTTTTGAAGGACTGTCCACATTGTTTTCCAGAAAGGCTGGACTAGTGGGCATTCCCACCAACAGTGAAAGAGTGTGCCTTTTTCCCCACATCAACGCCAGCACTGGTTGCTTTTGTTCTTTTGAATGTGGGCCAGTTTCTCTGGTGTGATGTAATATCTCATTGTTGTTTTGATTTGCATCTCCTTGATGGCTAGCGAAGTGGAGCATTTTTTTCATGTGCCTTTTGGCCATTTGTATTTATTTTTTGAGGAAACTTCTGTTCATTTCTTCTCCCCATTTTTGGATGGGGTTGGAGGTTTTATCTTGTACAATTCTACTAGTGTCTTGTACATCCTGGATATTAGTCTCTTATCAGATGGGTATTAGGTCAATATTCTTTCCCATTCTGTGGGCTCTTTCTGTATTTTGGTCACTGTTTCTTTTGAAGTGGAGAAGCTTCTTAGTTTGATATAGTCCCATTTGTTTATGTTAGCTTCCACTTGCATGGTTAGTGCTGTTTCATCCTTAAAGACGCTTTTAGCTTCAATGTCGTGGAGAGTTCTGCCTACATTTTCCTCTATGTACCTTATTGATTCATGGTTGATATTGAGGTCTTTAATCCACTTTGATCTGACTTTTGTGGCTGGCATTAGACAGAAGTCAGAGTTCATTTTTCAGGTAGCTATCCAGTTTTCCCAGCACCACTTGTTGAAGAGGATTTCCTTGTTCCACTTCACATTTCTTGCTCCTTTGTCAAAGATTAAGTGGTCAAATATTTGGAGGTCTGTGACAGAATATTTCACTTTGTTCCATTGGTCTGCAGGTCTGTTTCTAGCCCAGTACCATGCTGTATTAATTACTACTGCTTTGTAGCACAGTTTGAAGTTGGGGAGGGTGATGCCACCAATCTTCCTTTCCCCAAGGATTGTTTTAGCTATTCGTGGGAATTTATTGTTCCATATGAATTTCAGGAGTGTTTTGTCTATTTCTTTAAAAAATGTCATGGGTATCCTGATAAGGACCGCGTTGAATCTGTATAGTGCTTTGGGCAGTATTGCCATTTTGATAATGTTAATCCTCCCTATCCGTGAACAGGGGATGTGTCTCCATTTCCTAGTGTCCTCTTTTATTTCTTTTTAAATTATTTTTATTTTTTTAATTTTTATTAGTGAAACACCATGAGGTACAGTTGTAGATTTAAAAAGTTTTGTGCTTGAATTTCAATTATACAATGATCAAATACCCATCCCTCCACCAGTGCACATTATCCACCACCACGGGTCCCAGTATCCCTCCCACACCCCATCCCCTTCCATCCAACCCTGCCTCTGTGGCAGGGAAGTAGTGTTTTGTAATTTTCCTTGTATAGGTCCTTGCTACAGAATTCTTGATAGAAAAAACATTTTTCATGATGGTTTTGGCATGATGACTTCAGTATTTATATAGCACTATCAGGGTTGAAGAGTCACATCCAGCAGAGAAAAATATAGAATTGTGGAGGTTGGAGAGATACTTCAGTGTATTTAGTGCTTGTTTTGCATGTATCCAACCAGGTTTCAATCCCCAGCACCCTATATGATTCCCCAAGCAGGCCAGAATTGATTCCTGAGTGCAGAGCCAGGAGTGAGCCCTTGACACCACACTGGAGTGACCCCAAAACAAAACAAGAAATATGTAGAATTTGGTTCGTTCCTTTATCCAAGAAGTAATTATTTGCTTCTTAAGGAATATAGGAATAGGTAGAAAGTACATGATAGCAAGAAAATAGATAAATGCTTATCTTATTTTCATACACAGCATGGTCAATGTTGAAAGAGAATTATTTGCAAATTGTACCTTAAATGATGAGTGTCTCTAGTCATTAAACTCAGGTCTTTAAAAAGATAAAAAGCATATGATTATATCAATAGATACAGAGAAAGCATTTGACAAGATCCAGCACCCCTTTATGATGAAAACCCTAGCCAAAATGGGTATAGAGGGGACTTTCCTCAACATAGTTAAAGCCATCTACCACAAGCCTACAGCAAGCATCATCCTCAATGGGGAAAAACTGAGAGCCTTCCCTCACAGATCAGGGATGAGACAAGGATGCCCACTATCTCCACTGCTGTTCAATATAGTACTGGAAGTACTTGCAATAGCGATTAGGCAAGAAACAGATATTAAGGGCATTCAGGTAGGAAAGGAAGAAATCAAACTCTCACTATTCGCAGATGATATGATACTCTACTTAGAGAACCCAATAACCTCCACCAAAAAACTCCTAGAAACAATGGACTTCTATAGTAAAGTTACAGGCTATAAAATCAATACACAAAAGTCCATGGCTTTCCTATACGCAAACAGTGAGAGAGAAGAAAGCGACATGAAAAAACAATCCCGTTCACAATTGTGCCCCAGAAAATCAAGTACCTAGGAATCAGCTTAACTAAGGAAGTAAAGGACCTATACAAAGAAAACTACAAAACTCTACTTCAGGAAATAAAAGAGGACATGAGGAAATGGAAAAATATCCCCTGCTCATGGGTCAGGAGACTTAACATTGTCAAAATGGCAATACTACCGAAAGTATTGTATAAATTCAATGCAATCCCTATAAGGATACGCATGACATTCTTCAAAGAAATGGAGCAAACACTCCTGAAATTTATATGAAACAATAAGCCCCCACGAATAGCTAAAGCAATTCTTGGGAAAAAGAAAATGGAAGGAATCAACCTCCCTAACTTCAAACTGTACTACAAAGCAGTAATAATCAAAACAGCATGGTACTGGAACAAAGGCAGAACTGCGGAACAGTGGAATAGGGTTGAATACACTGACATCTCCCCTCAATCATATGATCATCTAATCTTTGATAAAGGTGCAAGTAATGTGAAATGGAGTAAGGAAAGCCTCTTTAACAAAGTGTGCTGGCAGAACTGGACGGCTACATGCAAAAAAATGGGCTCAGAACTCTGCCTAACGCCATGTACAAAAGTAAGATCAAAATGGATTAAAGATCTCAACATCAGACCAGAAACCATAAGGTACATTGAAAACAAAGTTGGCAAAACCCTTCATGACATTGAAGCTAATGGTATCTTCAAAGATGCCACGCCACTGGCCGAGCAAGTGAAAACAGAGATAGATAAATGGGGCTATCTTAAACTAAGAAGCTTCTGCACCTCCAAAGATACAGTGACCAAAATACAAAGACAGTCTACAGAATGGGAAAGGATATTCGCCGAATACACATCTGATAAGGGGTTGATATTCAGGATATACAAGATACTTGTTAAACTCCACAAGAAGAAAACATCTAACCCCATCCAAAAATGGGGCAATGAAATGAACAGAAACTTTCTCAAAGAAGAAATCTGAATGGCAAAAAAGCACATGAGAAAATGCTCTACATCATTAATCATCAGGGAGATGCAGATCAGAACCACAATGAGATACCATCTCACACCTCAGAGACTGGCCCACATTCAAAAGAACAAAAGCAACCGATGCTGGCGCGGATGTGGCGAGAAAGGGACACTCCTTCCTGTTGGTGGGAATGTCGACTGGTTCAGCCCTTCTGGAAAAGAGTATGGACGGTTCTCAAAAATTAGAATTTGATCTCCAATTTGACCCAGCTATAGCACTCCTGGGAATATATCCCAGAGAGGCAAAAAGGTATAGTCGAAGTGACATCTGCAATTGTTTGTTCATTGCAGCACTCTTTACAATAGCAATAGCCAGAATCTGGAAAAAACCTGAGTGCCCGAGAACAGATGACTGGTTAAAGAAACTTTGGTACATCTACACAATGGAGTACTATGTAGCTCTTAGAAAAGATGAAGTCATGAAATTTACATACAAGTGGTACAACCTGGAAAGTATCATGCTAAGCAAAATGAGTCAGAAAGAGAGGGATAGACATAGAAAGATTGCATTCATCTGGGGGATATAAAGTAACAAAATATGAGATTAATACCCAAGAATATCTGAGATCAGCACCAGGAGGATTTCTCCATATCTTAGTGGCCAGCCGGGCATTATAGAGAAAAGGGCAGCTCAGATAGAGAAGGGAACACCAAATAAAGGGTGTTTGGAGGATCCTCCCAGGAGGGGAGATGCATGTCGAAAGTAGACTGTGGACTGAACATGATTGCCACTCAATGCCTCTTTTGCAGACCACAACACCCAAAAGGAGAGAGAGAACACAGGGGATTGTCCTGCCACAGAGGCAGGGGAGATGGGGGGGATTGGGGTGGGGGGGATATTATCCATGGTGGTGGAAAATGGGCACTGGTGGAGGGATGGATATCTGATCATTGTATAATCGAAACCCAAGCACAAAAAATTGTAAATATACAACTGTACCTCATGGTGTTTCACTAATAAAAAAAATCAATAAAAAAAACTCAGGTCTTTAGTATGGAATTTTTGAGACTGTAAGAAGTTCATCAAGGAGAGTACTTCAAAGGCAAATTTTCCCTGGGTTTCTCAACCACAAAGCTATTGACTCAATCTACAAATAAAGGGTCACAAAAAGTCTGCATATCTTAAAAGATGGAATTAGAATCTAGAACAGTTACTACTGACAATATCTCACCTACTTTTTATCTTACTGTATTCCAAACAAATGGAAGGTGAAAGACTCCTGAAACACAAAGACGAAGTTGAAATTAACAAGCTAGGGCTTCTTTATGCGTACAGAAGGAACACGGAAGAAAGTTATACACGGATGGGACATTTCTTCATTTCCTTACCCACTTACCTTCATTCTAAGGCTTTCTGTACTTCAAATTTGACTCTTATTAATCCCTTCTTGCTCCATTGTCCGTCTCAACTCCCTATTCCCTGTGAAATTCATAAAATTTTCTCTCTTATCACGAGGACACCTCATTCTTGTTTCCCTTTTCTTTTTCGATGATTACTAATATTTCCCGTTGTATCCAACAAGAAACCCCTTGAAGAATCTAGGACAATTGCTTAACACAGGTGTAGCAATTCCCTACCACAACATTTATAATTATTAGAAATATCCACACACCAGTCAAGTCCTGATAGGCAAGAATGACAGCATAATGCATTACATTTCTATCAGAACCTACTCAAGCACCTTTCACTTGCCTTTTATTCCTGACCACTGTCACAACCACAATGTTTTCTATCGCCATCCTCTGCATCATGCTCACAGTTGCTTTATTCTTTTTTTAATTCTTCCCTTATTCTTCACACTTTGTGCTCATTATTTTTTCTTCTATTTACATTTCAAGGCCCCATTTGGATTCAACTTTTAGAATGGCTCAGTGGTTTTGAAAGGAAGCAAAAGGTCATTAATTTGTTCTAATCTGAGGGAAAGGTAAGCCTACCACTAATGAACAATTTAAGTGGTATGGTACTAGTGAGGGAGACAAAAAAATGGAATTTCATTACTTTCAAGGATGTAAAATATCCCTAATGAATTAGACAAGAGTATAAAAGGCAAAGCTATATGTCTCGAGATTTGTAACCGGTTTGAAAAAAATGGGTAATAGTTCACTTTTATTTAGGACTTTCAGTACGAAGATATGGATGCTATTGGTTTTTGCACAGAAATAGGCTAATATTTCTCTTGTTCAGACAATTAGTTTGTTGAGAGGGCTCTTTTATCACAGATACAGGTACAATCTCATTAGAAGTACTCCGTGCCCCATTTTCTTATGTCAGATGACCGATGCAGCTAATTCTCTAAAAGTAGGAATGGTGAACAACAATAACAACAGAAGCAATAGCAACAGAGGCATTCATTTCTCTGATTAACTTTTATTACTTCTTTTACCCTAGGTGAGAATAATAACAACCCTTCTCAAAATACCTGCTTTGTTACCATTATTCAGAACTGGGGCTGAGGAGATGCAAAAGAAAGAACTGAATGAACACAAGCAGAACTAAACCCTAATTGGTCTTTGTTTCAAATACACAGATTTAAGAACTGGTGAAAATTGAGGAAAAAAGCTCTTTTATTTTTAAATTTTTATTTTTATGCTCTATAAACCACTTTCCAAATCAATTTACAATACTAAAAAAGAGTTTACCTCAAAGAGTTAAAATTTGCTTTAAATATTATTTTAAAATGTATTATGCAATACTTAAAACCCTCCCTCTTCATTTCTAATATAATTGTTAAGATAATTAGTTATGATTACAACCAATTTCTGGAAAAATTTATTTAAAGAAAATCCTACTACCACGCTCTTCTTTAATCTAGTTCACTTTTGTGTAGGGAAGCAAACAATCATACTTATTTTTATTTTTGAATATCTTGAAATAAAGGTACTCATCAATTCAAAAAACTTTCAACTCCCCCGCTGTATTCTATCTTTTTTGTATTTTAGCAATATTTTCCCCAGTAAAATTAACCAAGAATGGTTAGAAGAGAGGGAAGAGTTCTACTTCCCTCAGGGTTCCTAAAGTCCCATACTGCTTGAACTTTTATCCCTGATAGTTTGTAGATGTGTATGCGATTGGTAGAAAGGGACATTCTTTCATTATGTTGTCATATAGGTTGTCTTCTTTTGCACTAAGTACGAAGAGATACCTTGCCCTGGAAGAATAATGTGTAATTTGTGGAGATTCTCTTCTATTTGCTCAGGGGTTCCTCCTGGCTCTGCACTCAGGAATTACTCCTGGCGGTGCTCGGGGAACCATATGCGATGCTGTGAATTGAACCCGGGTCGGCCATGTGCAAGGCATATGCCCTACCCACTGTACTATCGCTCCTGGACGCGGTAGGGCGTTTGCCTTGCACGCAGCCAACATGGCCAACCCGAGTTCGATTCCTCCGCCCCTCTCGGAGAGCCTGGCAAGCTACCGAGAGTATCTCGCCTGCACGGCAGAGCCTGGCAAGCTCCCCGTGACGTATTCGATATGCCAAACACAGTAACAACAAAATCTCCAATGGAGACGTTACTGGGCCCGCCGAGCAAATCAATGATCAATGGGAGGGCCTTTACCTTTACCTTTATCTCTTCTATTACATAGGGAAGTCATTTAAAGCAATAAAACCATAAATTAGAAGCTACTTCTTACAATTGTTAAATACTTTGACTTTAATACAGAGGATTCATGGAAAGTTTCCTTGAAACTACTCATCAAACCAAAGCTAGAGAGATAAGAGACAGCTTTTGCTACAAACCAATAAAGGTAGATTTAAAGGGAATAACTTTGAAATTAACTATGACTACTGATCAGTCATAGGTCTAGTCCAAAAAAGTCTGCAAGTTTGTGATTTGGAGTCCATAAAAATATTATTTTAGAACAGGACTCACAAGAATACTGAATTATTAGAGAGTACTGAATATTATGAGACTACTGAATTAAAGAATAATGGCCTATTGTGTTATATATTTTTTTCTTATGAAGTTGTATCAATGCTTTATATCTTGGATATCAGCCCTCTATCAGATAACTGATAGGCAAATATTTTCTCCTCATCTGTGGGAAGAGATCACTGTATTTTGGTCACTGTATTTTGTCACTGTATTTTGGTCATCACTTACTTTGAGGTGCAGATGTTTTTTAATTTAATAAAATCATATAAAAACATTTATTTATTTTTTACCTCTCTTTGCTTGACATTTTGTGTTCATTTCTTTTTTTAAAATAATGTAGGAGTACTGCTATTTGTTCCACCATTGATTAAGCTGATTGAATTGGGCATTACTTTTTTGTGCTAAATTGTATCAACGTGAGATAGAGTTACAAAGCTTTCATGTTTGAGATTCAGCCATACAATGATGGAACACCCATCCCTCAACCAGTACATACTTTCCACCACCCACATCCCAGTCCTCACCCTGACTCTATGGCAGACAATTTTCCCAATACTTACTCGCTAAGTTTGGGCATTATGTTTTGCTCGGAATTTCGAACCACAATTCAAGCCTATCTGGCAGGGGCAGACACTAGATAATCTATTTTCCATTGCTCACTTTGAATATCATGAGAGCTCTCACAGCTATGATTGTAAATGTAAATTTCTAGATTTTAAATGGTTGGGTTCCAGAGACATCTCTGTGTGGCACTAATCCATTTTGAGATTCAACTGGGAGTCTCTGGGCCAGAGTTGTTGGTGCGCTAAGATGGCATTCAGAGGCTAACTGTGGGTGTAACAGCCAGTCTACTGGGTGGGCAGGGCAGCCCGTGTCCTCTGCCACCATGTAGCCTAGAGATTTACTCCTGGAACCCGCATACCGGAGGTGGGGGTGGGTGGGGCTTGCTTGTGGAAGCTCTTGGTAGCCAGGATTCCATCTGGGGTAGGCGGGGACTGCACCTGCTCCATCTGTGTTGCCCCGGTGAAATTGGCCTGGTATGTCCCCCAGAGAGATCTCTGGTGCTGTAGTGTTTTCTGTGACTCGCTGCTGTGTCTCTGGATAGGGCTGTTGTTGCACTAAGATGGCACCCAGAGGCAAATTGTGGGCATGACATCCAGTCTGCTGGGTGGGTGGGGACCCGGGGAGGGACAACCCTGGTCCTCTGCCACCATACAGTGTGAAGATTTTAGTCCTGGAATCTGCATAACTGGGCCTTGCTTGTGGAAGCTCTTGGTCACCAGGATTCCATCTGGGTTAGGTGAGGAGAGCACACTGGCTCCTTTTGGGGTGCCCTGGTGAAATTGGCTCAGTATAGGTCCCAAAGAGATCTCCAGCACTGTGGTGTCTTCTGGGACTTGCTGCTGTGTCTCTGGGTCAGCGCTGTTGGTGCTCTAAGATCCACATTACAAAATTTTCAGGGAGGTCCATCCTGAAACGGTGGAGTAAGTCTGGGGATATGGCAACGATTTTGGATTGTGGAAGCAAGTGCCTATCCGGGGCTCTGTTTGGGTGGGCACAGGCCAACCCACCAGTCTTCAATTTATCCCGGTCTGTTCAGCCATGCATGGGTCCATGCTTTTCTGCAGCTTTTGATCTCTTTCGAGATTTATTTAGGGATCTCTGAAGCAAAGCAAGCAGTAGAGCTCACAGAGTGGTGCTAGATTTGGTTCGTGGTACAGTGCTTCCATGTGTATTGGGAAGTGGGGGGAGGTAGCCCACCCCAACTCTGAGAAAGTCTGCAGATTTCAGTCACAAAAACCACATACCAGAACTTTCAGCAGATTGTATCTTGGTGAGGTCCATCTTGAGATGGTGAAGTCTGGCCAGGGATATGGTGGCAATTTTGGATTGTGGAAGCAAGCAAGCCCCCACTTTGAGTTCACTTCTTAATTGTGCCTCTAGCTTTAATGTCATAGGTCTGACTGCCACTGTTTTCCTCAATGTAACGTAGAGATTCAGGTCTGATATCAGGGGATTTTTAATCCATTTTGCTTTGACTTTTGTGCACAATGTTAGGGATCTAAGTTAATTGTCTCTCTCTTTACTTTTGTGATTGTGGTTTGCAAGGGTTATCGTGTTTGTCCTTTACTGACTTTCAGCCATGTCTGCCTTTGGCCCCAATTTGCGCTACATTGTTAAGTGGTGGGGCAGACCCTGGTCCACATGCGAGATCTGAATGAGATCTGAATCCAGGCCGAAAATGACTTTGGGAAGGGTCCTGAGCCAGACACAGTCATTGGCTACTCAGGAGAAGATTGTGAGTAACCCCCTCTGCCGCCACCTCACTACCCCCTCCAGATTACACTCCCAGGTCTGGAGGGACAGAAAAATCCCACAATGATCTGGAGCAGGCAGGCCACAGAGAATGTGAGGTCAGAACTGTTCCCACCCTTAAAACCCCAGATCTACAATGTGATGCCAGAGGGCCTTAGACCCACCATGTGACCTCAGAGGGCTTTAGACCCACCATGTGATGTTAGAGCGCCTTAGACCCATGACGTGAGAGAGCAGATCTGTTCCCACCCAAACGTTCCCTGAACCATGAGCAGCCATGACTAGACCAGCCCTCACCTCTAGATAATCTTGGGAAGGGGCCCTGAGCGGGCCAGACCTCACCTGCACTGCAGCAGCCAACGCTGAGCTTGAGGACTGAGCCCCAGTGTGTCTCCTTCACTGGGAGCCCTGAGAGAGAGCTCAGAACCCTTCACCCTGAAGAGCCGGGGAGACTCCAGCACAGGAAGCATAGGCCACCCTGGTTGGGAGAGAAGGTGGTGGGCCCCAGAGTAGCAGGAAGTAGACCAACTGCTGTCAGATTCCCCGGTGCCGCTCTCAGCCCTCTTAGTACTGTGCAGCGGGTAAGGACTTGCCTTCTATGCAGTTCACCACAGTTTGATCTCTGGCATTGCCTGTGGTCCCCCGACCACCACTAGGGTGATCCCTGAGCACAGAGCCAGGGCTAATCTCTGGGAATAGCCAGGTATGCCACCAAGAGAAAAAAAAATTCCTCGGGAGAGTGACCTCGGGCATGCCACTAGGATTCCGAACCGTTCCTGGAAGTAAGTGCCTGGCGTTTGGGATGTCACCCGCGCCATCTCCAGCACATCTCCCAGGAGGCTGCTGTGCATAGGAGGTTGTGCTTGTGCCTGGGGTTTATTCCAGGCAGAGTTCATGGGGGTGATGCGGGGGACCAGTAAGGTCACCAAGGCCACCTGGGGTCAGGAGCGCAAGGTTCCTGATAGGACGATGGAAGAAAGTGAGGTGTGGGTCTGCATTCCACCTGCATTGGACCCGCTTAGAAGGGCTCAGCAGGGCCCTCACCCACCCTGCTATGATCCTCTCTGTGGGCAGGAGGCTGAAAGAAGGGGCCACATGGAAGTGTGACCAGCAGCACCTGGTCAAGACCATTAGGGACTGGACCTTAGTTTCCATTCCGGCCATCTACTCCTACAGAACATGTTTGGGGGAGTCCGAGGGGATGGTAGGGAGACTCAGGTGTTGGTGCCACGAACCACCGAGTTGTGGAAGGTGGGAACAGTGAGGCATCCCTGTCAGTGAAGGTGATCTGGGGTAGGAGGGTCACCCCGTCATCTGCCTCTCCTGCCCTGAGGGAGTGTCTCCTCTGTGAACAGCCCCCAGTCTGTGGGGAGGTGGCACATCATACAGCGCAGGGCAGAGACGCAGCACATAAGGTGCTGTTTCCCCCATGTGGGAAGCCCTCCCTCCTGGACATCTCTGTTGACTCCTAAGCTGCCCTTCAGTTAGCTCTGAGGGACCTGCTCTAGCCCTGCCCTCCAGGAGTGCCCTGGGGTCTAGGGTGGGTGGGGATCCTGGCTCCAGAGGATAAGGGGTCTGGCGTGCAGGGGCCAACCTGCCTGCTTAACCAGCACTCTGTCCCCACACCTTACATATTCCAGGGCTGCGTCCAGTGATATTAAAATCCGGGTCCTCAACAGCACAGCCATCAGCCTGCAGTGGAACCACATCTACTCTGACATGGTCCATGGCCAGCTCAGGGAGTACCGAATGAGGAAGCAAGCCCACACCACCTAACCACCCAGCTCACTAACCAGGGCAACGGGGTGACATGAGTGGGCAAGGGGAGACTGGAAAGAATCCTGGGGGTCTCTGTTAGGTCATGGGCTGGGCGGGAGAGACAGGCACAGGATGGAGTGGGAGCAGGTGGTGGTCTGCCCATCTGTGCCGAACCCCTTCCCCAGTTTCCCCTCGCTGAACAGAGCTGTGCTAATGGGGACGAGCACATCCCCTCCCCAGAGAGGGTCAGGGGCCTGGTAAATGTCTTCCTGTGAAGATTTCCTGTGTCCAAGGCCAAGTCACCTGGACCACTCTCACCCATACAGGCACAGGGATTGGGCATTTCCCCAAGGTCAAGCACCGGGATCACACCAAAAAAGTGTGGCCGAGACAGAGCAATGACCCCAGGGGGTCATATAAGCCATGGCCTACCTATGCTATCTTTTCAACATGCTGGAGCAGATTTGGGGTCTCCCCAACCCAAGTGTGTCTGTCTACCCTCTCACAGGGTGAGTAGGGGTCAGCCAATGCTGCATCTCAAAGGGCATTGCCCGGGGACCCCTCAACCAGAGTTGTTCACCAAGAACCAGGCTGTGACAGGAAGGCCCCTGCTCCACCCAGAGGGGTCCAGGCCCTCAGCAGTACAGACATTGCTGGGGTCCCTACCATCCCCTCGGGAAGTTCAGTGGAGCTGAGCCTGCTTCTCAGCTTTGGAAGGAGGGTGAAGTAGTCATTTGGAACCACATCTCCTAATTCTGGCCTAGAATAACACCAACAAGTCACGGTGAAGATGGGACTACTACGATATTGGGCCTAAGAGAGACTTTTGAGTCCTTCAATCCATTTCCTAACTGGACTGGGGTGCACACCACTGTTATCTCAGATGCGGTCCCTCCCCTGGCCCCGGAGATCTCAGAAGGACCCAGAACAGAGTCAAGTGCAACTCTGGGATTCCGGCTGACACTCCCAACAGTCCCAGGACTCCTCCTCTGAAGGTGGCTATATGTACCAGTGGCCATCACCTCTGCCCTTGTCCCCGGTCTTCTTTTGGGGACCCCAGCTCGGCCTGCTGCCCCCTGTGCCGAGCAGCCTTGCCGTCCAGGTGATCTCCATGTTGTTCTTCCGAGTCCCCTCTCCCTTCACATCAGTGGGGTTGGACTCCGGAGCTGGGACACAGAAAGACACACGTTCAAGGCCCACCTGTGCCTCCCCAGGTCATGTTCAGCCTCTCCCCAACCCGAAGGTACCTTTCAGCTCCCTCCCTCATCATCCCTGCATACTCAGCCCGTGGAAGCTGCAGCCATGCTGTGACCCCTTCCTGCCTAACGCATTTTCCTTGCTACACGATCCCCAAAAGGGGGTGGCTTGTTTAATTGGTGGTGCTCAGGGCCCACTTCCAGCGTGGTGCGACCCAGGGATTGAATTTAGGACTCTGGCAGGCCCAGCACATGCTCCTGGCCCGAGTCCTGTCCCAGCCCCTTTCCTGAGATTCAACCCCTCACGGGCAGTATTCCTCCTCTGCGTGGCTCTCCACATGCTGAGTGGGCAGTAAACCTCACTCAAAGTGGCTCGTCTCTCCTGTGGATGGGTACTTAACACGTCCGGTGCCACTCTGCTTATCCCTGACATTGGAGTCCTTCAGGGAAAATTTCTGCCCTCGGGAGCTGGTGTGGTTTCAGAAATATAAATACCACTCAGATGTGTTAGGAAAAAAAATACGATATGATGTCTTTATTACCACGTATACCATAAGGGCAGGTCATTGTGACTTAGGACTAAAGTTCGTCACAGTGAGGTAACATTATAGGTGTTTACGTGGAGTCAGGCCTTGGTGATAAGTGGATTTTGGAATATAATTCTCATAAGTGGGCTGGAGCAATAGGACAGTGGGTAGGGCATTTGCCTTGCATGCAGTCAATCCGGGTTTGATTCCTCCATCCCTCTCGGAGAACCTAGCAAGCTACCAAGAGTATCCCGCCCACACGGCAGAGCCTGGCAAGCTCCCCATGGCATACTCGATATGCCAAAAATAGTAACAACAAGTCTCACAATGGAGATGTTACTAGTGCCCGCTTGAGCAAATCAATGAACAACGGGAAGACAGTGAAGTGCTACCTACTTTCAGCACTCAGTTCTTCTCCAGTGAGATTATTTCCAACTATCCTTTGCATAATGGTCTTTTCTCTATTCTAACTGCCACCTTCCACCAATTGTGGTAAACATCCAACCACAAACAAGTTCTCCTGGATCTTGTTTCCAATGTCCTTGAGTATTAGTCTCATCCTATGTTTTTTACATCCAACATCAATGCAATCATTCTATGTTTCTCCCTCTCCTGACTCATTTTATTCAGCATGACACCCTCCATGTCTATCCATTTATAAGTGAATTTCATGACTTTATTTTTTCTTGTGGCTGAGTAGCATTCCGTTGTGTAGATGTCACATAGTTTCTTTATTCAGTTCTCTGTTTTAGGGCATTCGGATTGTTTCCAGATTATGGCTATTGTGAATAGTGTGGCAATGAACATAGAAGTGCAGATGGGTTTTCAGAAGTGCATTTTTAGGCACTTGGGGTTTATTCCTGGAAGTGGTATTGCCGGATCCCATGGAAGCTAAATTTCTAGGTTTTTTGATGAAATCCTATATTATTTTCCAAAATGGCTGGACCAGTCAGCATTTGCACCAACAATGAATGGGAGTCCTTTTCTCCCCATATTCATGTCACCACTGGTTACTCTTGTTCTTTTTTCATTAGTGTTTTGATGATGTATCTTCCTGAGAACTACCAATGTAGAGCATTTTTATGTGTCGTTTGGCTATTTGTATTTCTTCTTTGAGAAAGTTTCTGTTTATTTATTCTATCCCTTTTTTGATGGGGTTGGATGTTTTTTGTAAAGTTCTACCAGTGTCTATTCATTTCATTTCATCATCCTGTTAATCGTCGATTGCCTCGAGCAGGCCCCAGTAACGTCTCTTTCATCCTAGCCCTGAGATTATATTCAGGGCTCTTTAGGAGAATGAGACCCATCATTGTTACTGGTATTTGGCATATTTGGTAGGCCACGGGGAGTTTGCCAGACTCTGCCCTGTGGGCAGGCTACATTCGACAGCCTGCAAGTTTGTCCAAAGTAGGAATGAGATAATAAGATGTCGCGCGGCCGCAAATGCGGCCGCGCGGTTCCGGGATCTGAATTTTATAGTCTCTGAATCTTGGCCGCTGATGGGATTACACGGCGCCAGGGGGCCAGGTGGTGGGTGTGACCCCCGCCTACTGGAATTTGGAGGATCTGGGTGGAAGATGCTCGACTCCAATTCGAGTAGGCTTGGAGGTCTCGGCCCCGGAACCCGCGTGGCTTTGTCCCTCTGCCAGTACCTTCAGGTGTGCGGAGAGTGGTCTCAGCATGGTGGTGGCTGGTCCTGGAGGTCTCCAGCTGCCGTAGCCCTGGCCGGGGCGGGGAGGAAAGCTCAACCCGCTCCCCTCGAAGGGACTCCGGGAAGGAACACCGAAGCGCGGGGGCAGAGACTGCACTGCTCTCGTCCGGGATCTGGATTTTATAGTCTCTGAGTCTTGGCCGCTGATGGGATTACACGGCGCCAGGGGGCCAGGTGGTGGGTGTGACCCCCGCCTACTGGAATTTGGAGGATCTGGGTGGAAGATGCTCGACTCCAATTCGAGTAGGCTTGGAGGTCTCGGCCCCGGAACCCGCGTGGCTTTGTCCCTCTGCCAGTACCTTCAGGTGTGCGGAGAGTGGTCTCAGCATGGTGGTGGCTGGTCCTGGAGGTCTCCAGCTGCCATAGCCCTGGCCGGGGCGGGGAGGAAAGCTCAACCCGCTCCCCTCGAAGGGACTCCGGGAAGGAACACCGAAGCGCGGGGGCAGAGACTGCACTGCTCTCGTCCGGGATCTGGATTTTATAGTCTCTGAGTCTTGGCCGCTGATGGGATTACACGGCGCCAGGGGGCCAGGTGGTGGGTGTGACCCCCGCCTACTGGAATTTGGAGGATCTGGGTGGATCAGTGTCTATATTATTTGGAAATTAACCCATTATCATATGGGTATTGGGTAAATAACCTTTTCTATCCCATGGTTGGCTCTGTATCTTGGTCTCCATGTATACTGAGATGCAGAAGTTTCTTGGTTTAATGTCGCCCCCATATGTTTATATTTGCTTCCACTTGCTTGGTCATTGATGATTCCTATTTGATGATGCCTTTAGCTACAATATCCTGGAGGAGAGTGTCCTATTTTCATTTTCCTCCATGTGCTTTATAGATTCAGGTCTCATATTGAGGTCTTTAATCCATTTTGTCTTAGTTTTGTGCCTGGCCTTAAAATCCTATATGATCTAGAATCATATGATCATATAGTTGCGGGTCAGTGTCAGGACATTCAACTCTGCTCCATTGATCTTTGGGTTTACTACACTGTTTTAATTATCATCACATTGTAGAAGGTGATACCTCCCATCCTCTTTTTGCCAAGGGTTCATTAGCTATTCGTGGGACTTCATTTTTCTATCTGAGTTTCAAGAGTGCTTGATCTATTCATTTTCAAACTGTTATGGATATCCTTACATGGACTGCTTTGAATCTGTATGATGCTTTTTTGAGTATAACCATTTTAACAATGATAATCCTGATCTATGTGCAGGGTGTGGGTCTTAATATGCGTTTGTCAGCTTTATTTCTTTAAGTGGTGTCTTGCAGATTTTTTTGCAATGATCCCTCATATATTATTTAAGTTGATTCTGAGGTACTTAATTTTCTCTCTCTCTTTTTTTCTTTTTGGAGTCATACCTGACAATGCTCAGGGGTTTTTCCTGGCTCTGTACTCAGGAATTACTCCTGGTGCTGTTTGGGGGACCATATAGGATGCTGGTAATTAAACCCGAGTCGACCTCGTGCAAGGCAAACACCCTACACGCTGTGCTGTCGCTCCAGCCCTGGTACTTAATTTTCTGAGGTAAAATTGTGAACAGAATTGTTTTTAGTATCTTTCTTTTCTTTCATTATTTGTATATAGGAAAGCCTTGGACTAAACTATTGATTTTCTAAGCTTTCACTTTGCTATACAAATCTATTTTTTCTATGAGCTTTTAAATTGAGTCTTTAGGATTTTGTAGGTATAGTATCTTTTTATCTAAAAATTGTGAGAGTTTGACTTCTTTCTTATCTGTATGCTCTTGATCGTTTTCTTGCCTAACTGCTATGGCAAGTATGCCAAGTACTACATTGTATAAGACTGAAGAGAGTGGACTACTTTGTCCTTTAATTGATCTTAGAGGGAGGGTTTTATTATCCTTCACTGAGAGTAGTAAAGAATAGATGGCTTGGAATATACTCAATATAGTTCCATTTTGTTGAGAGATTTTTTTATCGTGAATAGATGTTGGATCTTGAAAAATGCTTTATCTGTAGCACTTTATATGTCATATGCCTTTTATCTTTTCATTTATTGATATGGTATATTATGCTGATTGACTTGAAAATGTTAAACCGTCTTTGCATCACTGGGATGAATCTTACTTGGTCATGGTATATGATCTTTCTAATGAATTATTATATTCTATTTGCTAGTATTTTGTTGAGAATCTTTGCGTTTGTATTCTTTGGGGAAATAGGCCACTAATTCTCTTTTGGGAGGTATCTGTGTATACTTTTGGTATCAGGGTGCTATTTTATTCATAGAAACTATTTCATTAATTTCTTGGAAAAGTCTGAAAAGTATTGGGAATACTTTTCAATATACTTTAAAGTTTTGGAATAATTCACTAGTTAATCCGTCCAGGCCTGGACTTTTGACTTTGGGAAGATTTTTGATTACCATTTCAATTTCATTGGTCATCATAGGTCTATTCAGCTATTGCAGATCTTGATTCAGCATTGGAAGGTTACAGGAATCCAGGAATTTATTCATTTCTTCAAGACTCTCTTATTTCATGGCATAAAGATTCTTAAAGTAATCTCTGATGATTCTTCGAATTTCTATGGTTTCTGCTGTGATGTAACCCTTTCATTTCTGATTCAGTTTATTTGGGTTCTCTCTCTAACTCTTTGTAAGTCTTGCTAGTGGTTTATTGATCTTGTTTATATTTTCAAACAACTGTCTCTTGGTTTAATTGATCTTTTGGAATTTTTGGGGAGTGGGGGTTCCAGTTCGTTCATTTCTGCACTAAATTTTATTACTTCCTTTCTTTTGCCTGGTGTGGACTACTTTTGTTGGTCCATTTCCCAAGATCTTAAGCTGTGAATTCAATTTATCTATGTGGGACCTTTTTCCTTGCTGATGAATGCTTGCACAGCAATTGCCCCTTACCATTGTTTTTCTGTATCCCACAAGTTCTGTCTCATAGCTTCTGCACTCATTCTCATCTGTTTATTGGAATTTTTTAAAAAAAACTTTATTAGTGAATCACCGTGAGGTACAGTTACAGATTTACATACTTTGTGCTTGTGTTTCAGTCATACGATGCTAGAGTACCCATCCCTCGACCAGTGCCCACCCTCCACCACCAACGATCCCAGCATTCCTCCCACCTCCCCACCTCATCCCCCACCTACCCACCCTGCCTCTTCTGCAGGGCATTCCCTTTTGTTCTCTCTCTCCCTTTGGGTGTTGTGGTTTGCAATAGAGGGATTGAGTGGCCATTGTGTTCAATCTATAGTCTACTTTCAGCACGCATCTCCCATCCCATCTCCAACCACACTTTACTTGGTGTTTCCTTCTCTATCTGAGCTTCCCTTTCCCCAGTAATGGATTTTTTTAATTTCCACTCTAAGTCACTAATTGTTGAGTAGCTAGCTATTTAATTTCCAGGTGTTTGATTTGATTCTCCATTTTGTATCTTATTAACTTCTATTTCTAGTGATTCATTGTCTAAAATAATAATTGATACATTATCTATCATTTCCAATATATATAGGCATGTTTTATGTCCAGCTGTGGCCTATCTTGGAGAATGAACACCTGTGCTTTTGGAGGAGAATGTGTATTCAGCCTTTTGAGGATGAAAGGCCATATATATGCACATATATATCACATACAAACATACATATGCACATACTAACCCCATCTTTTCCATATACTCACAAAAGTACAGAATTTTCTTGTAGTTTTCGTCCAGTTTATCTATCAAGAGGTTATAAAGCAGTGTTGAAATCTCAAACTACTTTTGTGTTACTATCAATGCCTTCAAGTCTATTACCAGTTCTTTTAAGTTTTTTGCTGGTCTCTCTTTAGGTCCATATATGTTTTATGAATGTGAGTTATTCATTGAAGTACAGATAATTTGATCAATAATTACAAAATGACCTTCACTGTCTTTTAACTTTCTTCAGCCTGTAGTCTATGTCATCTGCTACATTGCCACTCCAGCCTCTTTGAGGGGGCTGTTTCCTTGAAGAAGTGTTTTCCAGTCTTTGAATTGAGTTGTGTTTGATCTGACTGTTTAAATGTGTTTCTTTCAGATAGCAGAGTGTTAGGTCCAATTTTCGGATCCATCCTACCACTTTGTGTCTCTTAATTGGTGCATTTATCACAATGGCATTGAGAGAGATTTTTGTTATGGCGTTTTGTGCTATCATTCTGCAAAATATGGCGGGTTTGTGGGGTTTACCTTATCTTAAAATTGCCTGTTTAGTTCATCTTGTGAAAATGATTTGAGTCTATAAAGTTCCTGAGTTGTGAAGTCTGAAGTCCGTGAAGTTCCTGAAGTCAGTGAAGTTTTGTATTGTTAGTTCGAATCTGAATGAGAGTTTGGCTGGGGTAAAGTGTACTTAGTGAGGTATTAATTTCATTGAATTTTTCCACTATATCTCACTAATGTCATCAGGTCAGAACGGTTTCATCTGGTAAGTTTGCTGTAAATCTTAAGGATGCTCCTTTATAAGCAATTTCCTTCTTTGATCATGCTGCTTTCAATATTCTATCCCTATATGTGGTTTTCATCATTCTGATTAGGATACGACTTGAAGTATTTGTATCACTGTCACTGTATCACTGTCATCCAGTTGGTCATCGATTACCCCAAGCAGGCCCCAGTAACGCCTCCTTCGTCCTAGCCCCGAGATTTTAAAAAGTGCCACATTAGAGGCTCTTTCAGGATCAGGAGAAAGAGACCCATCATTGTTACTGGGTTTTGGCATATTGAATACACGACAGGGAGTTTGCCAGACTCTGCCGTTTTGGCAGGCTACTTTTGGTAGCCTGCCAGGTTCTCCAGAGTAAGACCTAGATAATAAGATGTCAGGAGCAGGGTTTTATAGTCTCTGAGTCTTGGCTGTTGATAGGATTACACAGCGCTGGGGGCAGTTGGTGGGTGTAACGCCTGGAAGATGGGGGGATCTTGTTGGAGGAAACCCCAGTTCCAATCCGAGAAGGCTTGAGATCTACGTCTCTGGGTCTTGGCCGTTGATGAGATTACACAGCGCTGGGGGCAGTTGGTGGGTCTAACGCCTGGAAGACGGGGGAATCTGGGTGGAAGAAGCCCCAGTCCCAATCCAAGCAGGCTTGGAGATCTATGTCTCTGGGTCTTGGCTGTTGATGGGATTACACAGTGCTGGGGGCAGTTGGTGGGTGTAACGCCTGGAAGATGGGGGGATCTGGGTGGAGGAAGACCCAGTCCCAATCAGAGTAGCTTAGAGATCTACACCCTGGGTCCCTCACACCTGGGTTCCTCTGCCGGTTCCTTCACGGGTGAGACTCGTCCGAACGTGTGAAGAGTGGTCTTAGGCATGGCTGTGGCTAGAACCAGAGGTCTTCAGCTGCCCGGGCTCTGCTTGGGGTGGGGAGGGAAACTCAATACTTTGAAGTATTTGTATTTACATTTATTTCACCTGTACACTTCTGGCCTTCTGTACCTGGTTGCATGCATGCTTCAACTCTGAGACCCTCTCAGCTTTGACAGCTGCTTCTTCATTAGGGTTTTTTACTGCCTGGAAACCCAATAATTCGTATGTTGTTCCTCTTGAATTCACCACAAAGTTTTCTTGTCATCTATTGGTTTATTTGAAGCACTTTTCTATCTTTTTCTGTTCTCTGGAGGTTTTCTGCCCCTCATCTTAGAGGTCACTGATCCTGTCCTCAACAGCTATTACTCTGTTGCTGCGGCATTCTATTGAGTTTTTCATTTCACCTATCAGATATTTAAGATTTGTCATTTCTATTTATATTTCTGCTTCTATTTTCTTCATTTCTGCTCTCATATCCTCCTATGTATTTTGCAGCATTTTATATTGTTTATTTGAGCTCCTTATTCATCCTCAACAGAGGATAGATACACATACACACACATAAATATGGGCTGGAGCGATAGCACAGCAGGTAGGGCGTTTGCCTTGCATGCTGCTGACCCAGGTTTGATTCTTCTATCCCTCTCAGAGAGCCTGGAAAGCTACCTAGAGTATCTTACCCACACGGCAGAGCCTGGCAAGCTCCACGTTGTGTATTAAATAATATGCCAAAAACTGTAACAAGTCTCACAATGGAGACGTTACTGGTGCCAGTTGAGCAAATCGATGAATAAGGGGAGGACATTGCTATGATATATAGCACAGCGGTAGGGCGTTTGCCTTGCACGCAGCCAACATGGCCAACCCGAGTTCTATTCCTCCACCCCTCTTGGAGAGCCCATCAAGCTACCAGCTAAGGAAGACTAGCAAGGCATCAGGAGGTCTGAAGTGAATTCAGGATCTCTAATTTATTCCCCATGTCAGTGTTGCTTCACTTTGTGGTCACACATTTCTTTTCATTTCCATAATTTACTGTAAATGTGTAGCTGGAGTGATAGCACAGTGGGTGGGGCGTTTGTCTTGCACACAGCCAACATGGCCAAACCGAGTTCAATTCCTCCGCCCCTCTCGGAGAGCCCAGCAAGCTACCGAAAATATCTCGCCCGCACAGCAAAGCCTGGCAAGCTACCCATGATGTATTCGATATGCCAACCACAGTAACAACAAAGTCTCCAATTGAGATGTTACTGGGCCGGCTCAAAAAAATCGATCAACAACGGGAGGACAGTGACAGTGACAGTGATTGTAAATGTACAAAGATATCCAAACTGTAGATTTCTAACAATACAACAACACACAGGAAACAACTCCAAACTACAAAGGTCACAATGGTAAAACAATGAAGAAATCCATAAGGGTTAGTGAGTGAAGACACTAGCTAAGACAAACCAGCCAATATCTCACACCTTACACAAAAGCTAAGTCAAAGTGGATCAAAGAACTTAAACTCAGACTTGAATCTTGGCCCAGTTATTGTCCCTGAAAAAAAATCGTCAATAAAGGTAAGGTAAAGGTCCTCCCGTTGTTCATCGATTTGCTCGAGCGGGCCTAGTAACGTCTCCATTGGAGACTTTATTGTTACTGTGTTTGGCATATTGAATACGTCACGGAGAGCTTGCCAGGCTCTGCCGTGCGGGCGATCCCTCCCCTCTTCATGGGCAGGTTTCATTCAATCTTGACCTGAAAAAGAAAATATTCCTCTTGAGTTCAATCCAGAGCCCTCAACGCCTGCTTGACGATTTTTTTCAGGGACAATAACTGGGCCAAGATTCAAGTCTGAGTTTAAGTTCTTTGATCCACTTTGACTTAGCTTTTGTGTAAGGTGTGAGATATTGATCCAGCTTTAGTTTCTTGCAATCCAATTCTCCCTACACCCTTTGTTGAAAAGACTGTCTGTATACCATTTTTTTTCTTTTTTGGTCACACCCGGTGATGCACAGGAGTTTCTACTGGCTCATGCACTCAGGAATTACTCCTAGCAGTGCTCAGGGACCATATGGGATGCTGGTAATCGAACCCAGGTAGGATGCATGCAATGCAAGCTCCCTACCTGCTCTGCTATTCCTCCAGCCCCTGCATTCCATTCTTGCCATCAATCTAATTATTAGCTGACTGTGTATGTGAGAGGTTATCATTGAATATTCTATTCTGACCCACTAGTCCGAGACTCTTTCTCTATACCATTACCACACTGTTTTGTTACTATGGATTTATAGTACAGATTCAAGTTAAGTAATGAGATACCTCCCATTTTCTTTTTTCATTGTGGTCTTGGCTATGCAGATATTTTCTGATTCCACTCAAACTTTATAATAGACTGGTAAAGTCCTCGATGAATGTTGTCTGAATTGGATAGGGATTGCACTGAATTAGAGAAAAAATAAAAATCTTATGATTGCATCAATTGAAGCATAGAAAGCTATCTACAAGATCCAACAAACAATCATAACATAAAAAATTCAGTAAAATAAAATAAAATAATCTTCCTGAAGTTAGTAACAGCTATTTATAAAATCCTATAGGCAATATTATCTTAATGGTGAAAACCTAAAAGTATTTACACTAAGATCAGGCATTAAACAAGAATATCCACTGTTTTAACTCTTATTCAACATTTCATTAGAAGTCTATGCAACATAAAGAAGTCAAGAAAAGGAAATGAAAGAAATGCACATAGGAAAATAGGAAGTCAAATTATCTTTATTTGTAGTTGACCTGATAGTATACCTTGAGGAACCCAAATAGTGTATACCAAAACCCCTAGAAATATTAAAATGATAGAGAAAAGTGACTGACTACAAAGTCAATTCACAAAAATCGGTAGTATTCCTGTATACAAATAATAAATCAGAGAATAAAGAGATCAAAGATCCTATCACTTAGTATAGTGTCCAAATGCATCAAGAACCTAGGAATCAACATAACAAAAGACTTAAGAGACCTATACTATGCAAACTTAAAAGAACTCAAGATCCTGCTAAATCGGACACCCTCCAGCGGGGGACACAGACGGTAGCTCTGCCTGAGACAACCCATCACCTCACCGGCCCCACCATTCCAGGATCCTGGGTGGGAATGACCCTGGGACGGGATGTGGGCTTGGCCACTACGTATGGGGCGTGGCCTCCTGGAAGTGGGCGTGGCCTTCTCCAGGGCGGCCGCAGTTATGTTTTCCAATCCGAGCACTCAGGAATTCCATCCCACCCTTTGTCACCTAATGCCGACCAAAAATTTCTACAATACAACAATGTTCCACTCTCCTACTCCATTTCTAATAAAAGACCAGTATGAAATAAGCGGTACAAGCTCAATATTAAAGAGCACCTCCTCCAAAGCTTCATTCAATTTCCGTTATCAAACAAAGACCAATGCCTGACTGAGAAGGTCAGACTCGAGAAAGGGAGAAGGGTGACAACCAGCGACCAACCTTATCCAAAATCCTTTCCCATGATCAGAGGGAACAGTACAGGGTTATACCTCTAGACAACCAAAATAACATGAAGAAACAGCGCAAATCTCCACTACAAGGAGAATACGAAGAAAAGAATCCTGAATCCTCAACCAAGGTTTCTACAATTATGCTCGCTTCAATAAAGAATTCCGGGATGAAATGCAGAGGATGTTCAAGGATTTACTCAAAGAATCAATGAAAGATATATCCAGAAAAATAAAAGAAGAAATGAAAGAAACAATAGAACAGATGGTCAAGAAAATACAGGAAGAAATGAGAGAAGAAATAAAAAAGCTACAAAAAGAAGTGTCACAAATAAAGGACTCAGTAGATGAAATTAAAAACTCAGTAAGTGCCCTTAGCAATAGGATAAGTGCAGCTGAAAAGAGAATCAGCTAGCTTGAAGATGAGCAACAGAAATCCCACAGGGAACAACAAGCAATAGGAAAAGACCTCAAAATGGGTCTAAGGAGATTCAGAGACCTAGGGGATGACTCCAAGAGAAAAAAACATTAGAATCATTGGAGTACCAGAAGGACAGGGAGACAACCCCAATGAAAAAGCCCGAGTCAAAGAAATTATTGCTGAAAAGTTCCCAGAGTTAAGGAATGCAGACATCCAGATCCAAGGAGCCAGAAGGGTACCAGCTAAAAGAGACCCCAGAAAAAAACACTCCAAGGCTTATCATTGCCAGAACGATAGATGCTGTGGACAGAGACACAATATTACAAGCAGCAAGGTCAAAGAAAGAAATTACATACAAAGAAGGACCCCTTATATTCACAGCAGACCTATCAGAGGAAACCCTCCAAGCCTGAAGGCAATGGTGGGATATAGCGAAAAAACCCAAGGAAATGAACGCCTCACCAAGAATACTCTATTCAGCTAAACTCTCACTCAAATTCAATGGAACAATGCACCACTTTGTAGATAAACAACAGCTCAGGAACTTCATAGACTCAAAACCAAATCTAAAAGAAGGACTAAAGGGGATCCTGTAAGATAAGAAGGAAAACACTTATAAACACAACCAACTCCTATAGAAAGATGGCACAAAACCCCATGACAATGATCTCTCTTGATGTCAATGGTCTAAATGCACCAATCCAGAGACACAGAGTGGCAAAATGGATCCAGAAACTGAAACCAACATTCTGCTGTCTACAACAAACTCATCTGAACAATCAGAGCAAACACAGACTCAAAGCTAAAGGATGGAAAACAATCCCGCAAGCAAACAGCTCCTTTAAAAAAGCTGGGGTAGCCATACTAGTATCCGACAACATTAATTTCAGGCTGAAAAAGATTAGAAGGGATAGCAAAGGCCATTTTTCTCTTCATTAAGGGATACGTACAACAGGAAGAAATCACACTCTTAAATGTATACGCACCTAATGAAGGAACAGCTAGATACTTAAAACAACTGCTAACAGATTTTAAGGAGGACATTGCTAGCAAAACAATAGTAGTTGGAGACTTCAACATAGCCTTATCACCTCTGTATAGATAAACAAGAACAAAACACAGCAAGGAAACATTGGCTTTGAATGAAGAAATAGAAGAGAAAGGTCTTATAGACCTATACAGGGCTTTACACCCCCAAAAGAAAGAATGCACATTCTTCTCCAGTGCACATGGAACGTTTTCCAAAATAGACCATGTGCTAGGCCACAAAACATACCTCAACAGAATCAGGAAGATAGAAATAGTATCAACAATATTTTCAGACCACGATGCACTGAGAATAGAAGTGAATCGCACATAGACACGGAGAAACAAATCAAATACCTGGAAACTAAACAGCTCACTGCTGAACAAGGAGTGTGTCAGGAAGGAAGTCAAGGATGAAATCAAAAGGTACCTGGAAACAAATGAGAATGGAGACACGAGCTACCAGAACTTATGGAATGCAGCTAAAGCCGTAACAAGGGGAAAACTTATAGTTCTGCAAGCATATCTCAGGACGGAAGAAAGGATGCACATAAACAACTTGACTTCACAGCTCAAGATCTTGGAAAAGGATCAACAGAAGGAGCCCAAATCGGGCAGAAGGAAAGAGATAAAAAACTTAGAGCAGAAATAAACGATATGGAAACCAAAGAAACAATCCGAAAGATCAATGAAACCAAGAGCTGGTTCTTCGAGAAAATAAACAAGATAGATAAACCACTAGCAAGCCCCACAAAAAAAAACAGAGAGAGAGAACCCTAATGAACCGAATCAGAAATAAGAATGGAGATATCACAACAGAAACCAAAGAAATTCAAAAGATCACCAGAGACTGCTTTTAAAGTCTGTATGCCACGAAACAAGAGAACCTAAAAGAAATGGATAAATTACTGGATTCCTATCATCACCCAAAGCTGAGTCAAGAAGACATAGAGTACCTGAATAGACCTATTAACATAAAGGAAATTGAAACTGTAATCAAAAGTCTTCCCAAAACAAAAGCCAAGGTCCAGATAGATTCACTGGAGAATTTTTCCAAACATATAAAGAGGACGTATTGCCAGTTCTTCTCAAGCTTTTCCAGGAAATTGAAAAAACAGAAACTCTCCCAAACAGTTTCTATGAAGCCCATATCTCTCTAATATCAAAAGCAAAAAAAGACACCACAAAAAAGGAAGCTAGAGCCTGATATCCCTGATGAACATGGATGTGAAGATTCTGAACAAAATACTAGCAAGTAGAATTCAACAACTCATCAAAAAGATCATACACCGTGACCAAGTAGGATTAATCCCTGGGATCCAAGGCTGGTTTAACACTTGGAAATCAATCAACATAATCCACCATATCAACAAAAGAAAATATAAAAATCATATTATCATATAAATAGACGCAGAGAAAGCATTTGACAAGATCCAGCACCCGTTTATGATGGAAACCCTTGCCAAAATGCTGATAGAGGGGACTTTCTTCAATGTAGTTAAAGCCATATACCAAAAGCCTACAGCAAGCATCATCCTCAATGGGGAAATACTGAGAGCCTTCCCCCTAAGATCAAGGACGAGACAAGGATGCCCACTCTCTCCACTACTGTTCAATATAGTACTGGAAGTACTTGCAATAACGTTTAGGCAAGAAAAAGATATTAAAGGCATCCAGGTAGGAAAGGAAGAAATAAAACTCTCACTAATCACAGAAGATATTATACTCTATATAGAGAACCCTAAAACCTCTACCAAGAAACTCCTACAAACAGTAGACTTGTATAGCAAAATTTCAGGCTATAACATCAATACCCAAAAGTCCATGGCTTCCCTATACACAAACAGTGAGAGAGAAGAAAGCGACAGGAAAAAACAATCCCGTTCACAATTGTGCCCCAGAAAATCAAGTACCTAGGAATCAGCTTAACTAAGGAAGTAAAGGACCTGTACAAAGAAAACTACAAAACGCTGCTTCAGGAAATAAAAGTGGACATGAGGAAATGGGAAAATAGCCCCATTTATGAATCAGGAGAATTAACATTGTCAAAATGGCAATACTTCCCAAAGCACTGCACAAAATAAATGTGATCCCTAAAAGGATACCCATGACGTTCTTGAAAGAAATGGAGCAAACACTCCTGCAATTTATATGGAACTATAAGCCCCCACGAATAGCTAAAGCAATTCTTGGGAAATAGAAAATGGGAGGAATTAACCTCCTGAACCTCACACTCTACTACAAAGCAGTAATAATTAAAACAGCATGGTACTGGAACAAAGGCATAGCTGCAGACCTATGGAACAGGGTTGAATATACTGACATCTCCCCTCAAATATATGATCATCTAATCTTTGATAAATGAGCAAGAAATGTGAAGTGGAGTAAAGAAAGCCTTTTAAACAAATGGTGCTGGCAAAACTGGACGACTACATGCAAAAAAATTGGGCTCAGATCTCTGCCTAACACCATGTACAAAAGTAAGATCAAAATGGATCAAAGACCTCAACATCAGACCGGAATCCATAAGGTACATTGAAAACAAAGTTGGCAAAACCCTCCATGACATTGAAGCTAATGGTATCTTCAAAGATGACATGCCACTGGCCAAGCAAGTGAAAACAGAGAGACAAATGGGACTATCTTAAACTAAGAAGTTTCTGCACCTCCAAAGAAACAGTGACCAAAATACAAAGACAGTCTACAGAATGGGAAAGGATATTTGCCAAATACACATCCAACAAGGGGTTGATATCAAGGATATACAAAGTCCTGGTTGAACTCCACAAGAAGAAAACATCCAACCTCATCAAAAAGTGGGGCAGTGAAATGAACAGAAACTTTCTCAAAGAAGAAATCCGAATGGCTAAAAGGCACATGAGAAAATGCTCTACATCATTAATCATCAGGAAATGCAGATCAAAACAACAAGGAGATATCATTTCACACCACAGAGACTGGCCCACATCCAAAAGAACAAAAGCAACCGCTGTTGGCACGGATGTGGCAAGAAAGGCACCCTCCTTCACTTCTGGTGGGAATACCGACTGGTTCAGCCCTTCTGGAAAACAGTATGGACAATTCTCAAAAAATTAGAAATTGAGCTCCCATTTGACCCAGCAATACCACTCCTGGGAATATACCCCGGAGAGGCAAAAAAGTATAGTTGAAGTGACATCTGCACCTGTTTGTTCATTGCTGCACTCTTTACAATAGCTAGAATATTGAAAAAACCTGAGTGCCCGAGAACAGATGACTTGTTAAAGAAACTTTGGTACATCTACACAATGGAGTACTGTGTAGCTGTTAGAAAAAATGAAGTCATAAAATTTACGTACAAGTGGTACTACATGGAAAATATCGTGCTAAGCAAAATGAGCCAGAGAGGGATAGACATAGAAAGACTGCATTCATTTGGGTAACATAAAGTAACAAAATAAGAGACTAACAACCAAGAACAGCTGTGATAAATACCAGGAGGTTCACTCCATGGCTTCGAGGCCAGCCACATACTCTAGGGGTAAAGGCAGCTCAGATGGAGAAGGGAGCACCAAATAAAGGGTGGTGGGAACATCTTCCCAGGACGGGAGATGCATGCTGAAAGTAGACTCTAGACCTAACATGATTGCCACCCAGTGCCTCTTCTGCAAACCACAGCACCCAAAAGGAGAAAACAGAAGGGAGTGCCCTGCCACAGAGGCAGGGTGGAATGGGGCATGGGGGGGTGGGAGGGATACTGGGATTGGTTGGGGTGGAGAATGGGCACTGGTGGTGGGATGGGTACTCGATCATTGTATAACTGAAACACAAGCACAAAAACTTGTAAATCTACAGCTTTATCTCATGGTTTTTCGCTAATAAAAAAAGTCAAGAAATATAAAATAAAAAAAAGAACTCAAGAAAGTAATTGAAGAAGATTTTAGGAATCGGAAAACTATTCTATGCTCATGGTTGGAAGAATTAATATTGTCAAAACTACCATGTTATATAAAATAATAGTTTAAAGAAAAATTATTCATTTTGTGCTTTTAGTTGAAGATAGGCTGCATTCTAAGTGCGTATTTGACCACATAAGGTTTCGAATCTTTGTTCTCCAGTTTTTATCAAAGCACTATGATTTACAATATTGATAATAATATAGTTTCATGTATACAATGTTTTAACATGATTATCCACCAACAGAGTGTCAGTGTACTGCCACCAGAGTTCTAGGATCCCCTTTCATCAACTCAATCCCTTGGTAAACTTATTTCTGTAAGCCTACTTTTAGGTCCTGTTGACACTAGACATTCATTATTCCTTCACTATGTTTCTTTATATCCCACATATGAGAGAAATTGTTATGTATTTTCACCTTTCCTGGCTGAATTCAATCAGTAAGATATTGTCTAGTTCCATTTATGTAGTGGCAAAATATGTGGTTTCATCTTCTATTATTGCCTACTCCGTTGTGTGCATATACAATAATTTTTTATTCCTCTTATTTTTTCTCCATTTAGGCTGTTTACATATCTTGGCTATTGTGAATAGTGCTAAAATGAACATGGGGAAACAAATGCCTTTTTGCAATAGTGTTTTTGGGTCATTGAAATCAATGCTATAATGTGAACTGGGAGAAATATTTCCCACCACTTACCTGACAAATGGTTAATATCCAACATATACAAAGCATTTAAAAAACTTAACAAAGAAACAAATAATTCCATCCAAAAATGGGGATAAGACATGAATAGACACTTCCTCAAAAAATACACATTTCTCAGAAGAAGAAAAATGGATGGTAGGGAGGTATATGGCAGTCAGTTATATGATAGTAATGGTAATTTATGTTAAGGGAAATCTAAATCTAAATGAAAGTGATATGTCACTTCATACCAGTGGAAATGACAAATATAAAAATGACTAGAAAAAAACAGTGGGGTTAAGAAGGAAATTTCATGAATTACTAAGTGATAATATTGTTTGGTTCAAACCTTATGGAAAACAATATGGAGATTCCTCAACACACTAAAATATAGTTCTTAGTGATTTCACTTCTTGGTACCTATTACCAAGACATAAAAACCATTTCTTAGAATATTCATTGTTTCAATTAATAAAATAGTTAGGATATGGGAACAACTTGAATGTCCAACAACAGAAGAGTAGAGAATGAACTTGTGGAATTTATATATGGTGGAATATAATGTAACAACAGGGAATGAAAAACATCATTCAATTGGCTGCAACTTGGATGCAACTAACTGGAAGGTCTCTTAAGTTAGAAGGACAGGACAAAAGCACTAATATTGGATACATATAATAAAATGCCTGAGAAATGTAAGTTATCAAAGGTATAAAAAACATTGATTAAATAAAATTGTAGGGGAAGTTTAACTTTCTCCCTTGCCACAAGGAGCTTAGGTTTATCGGGTTACACCCATCGCAGTGCTCCCCAATCACTTCCATTCCTCTGTTTATCTGTAAACTCTTCTCTGTGCTCTCCTCCCCATCCAGTTTAGCACCTTTTCTCTCTATTCAGATTCTGTTAGCTTGTAAGATAAGATCCTTCTAAGGACACTGAACTTGTATTGTATGTTATGTCTTTCGCATAGTTTACCTTAAAGCAATGTCCTTTCTGTATGGACACAGGAAGACAGTTAATATTATGCTTTGTAACTTGGGAGTCGATTAACTCTGAATAATATTTACTCCTTGGCATCTGCTCTCTTGACTCAGTTGCCCTTAGTTCCTAGCACCCCCAAAGCAGAGTCCCAACGAGGGACTGAATGGACCCAGGACAAGCTGTGAGCTAGCCTAGCATTGAAAAGGGCCAGGACAAAGTGCCATGATACTCAATTATAAGTTGAGGGCATGATCATGGACAAATGCTGTCATGATCCAAAAGTAAGTAATGATGAGACTAGGACCCTGCTGGGGCTAGGAATACTAACCTGGCCTGAGGACTGTGGAATATATAGTGAGATGTCCTCAGCAAGAACCAAACTGTAAGTTTATATCTCTTACTGTGCTCATACAGAATGACATTGCTAGAAATATTGGAAGTAGATTTACTACAACTATTTAAGTAGATTACTAGCTGAGGAAAGAACACACCCTCTTTGGGATCCCACCCTTGAGCGGGTCTCCTAACAATCTGGAGTAATCTCTTTAGATGAGATTTTATCCTTAGTTAATCTCCTGGAGGAGTGGTCTACCTCTCTTTTTTGATTTCTTAATGCTCAACCCACCTTTGTGTCACCACCCTACATGATTGTTATATAAACTAAGACTGTAAGACTGAGGTGGAGACGGAGGCTGAGGCTCGGGCTCAGGCTCAGACTCAGGCTCGGGCTCAGGCTTGGGCTCAGGCTCCGGTTTAGGCTCAAGCTCGGACTCCAGAGGGCAGAGTCAGAGTTGAGAGGGGCTTACGCTTGAGAGAGAGAGAAGCAGAAGGGGAGTGAAGATTGAAATAAACTACAACTGATACCAGCCAGCCTGGCCCTAGTTCCTTCCTTCGCTTGCCCATCACCATCGATCTTCCTGGAGTGGGGGAAGCGACGTGAGACTACTGAACACAGGAGGCGGGAGATAGAGAGTGCCGCCAGACTTTTGAAAACACACAAGGAAGGATAGATATTAAGTAAGAAGCAGTAAGATGATCTGTAATGAACATAGGGACAGGGGTCAGGGGTCTTGGGCACCACTGAAGTGTAGAGGAAAGGTATCAATATATAGCTAAACAACTAGACCTAACAACTCTTTAACTATGGGATCCAAACTACAATAATTGAACTTAAAATGTGTCTGTCAAGGAGAGAGGTTTGAAGCTTGGTAGAGAATCTGAGGTCATTGGTGGAGGGATATGGTCAATGGTTATAGGATTGGATTTAAGAATATAATTTAATACTGTCAACAACTGTAAATCATGGTGTGTAAATATAAATTTTTTAAAAGAAGACATACTGATGGTAATTAGGTAATGAAAAAGTTCTCTTTGTCACTTATCACCAGGGAAATACAAAACAAAACTAAAATGAGGCATCACCGCACAACAGTGAGATTGGTATGAGTAGCACTGCAGCACTGACCTCTCGTTGTTCATTGATTTGCTCTAATGAGCACCAGTAACGTCTCCATTGTAAGACTTGTTGTTACTCTTTTTGGCATATCAAATACGCCACGGGAGCTTGCCAGACTTTGCCGTGTGGGAGAGATACTCTTGGTAGTTTGCAGGGTTCTCTGAGAGGGATGGAGGAATTGAACCCGGGTTGGCCGTATGCAAGGCAAACACCCTACCCGCTGTGCTATCGCTCCAGTCCATTGGTATGAGTACACATAAGAAAGAATAGATACAAAGAGTACTGGGGCAGATGTGATTTTTTTTTAAAAGGGAAAGAAATCTCATCCACTGTGAGTGGGACTGTTAACTATATCAGCCTCTAGGAAAAGCAGTATAACATTTTTTAAATTAATAATTGAGTTTCCATACAACCTATAAATTTTACTTCTCAGCATCTGCCAAAGTCTTTTCTATGGGTGTATTCACTTTTGGTGCTAGAATATAAATGAATAGGAAATGAAATCTAGTTTACAAATTGTGCTTACAAGTATACATGAAAAATATCTGTCAAATGGCCAATTGTCATTTTTAAAAATTTAAAATAACAACAAAAGTAGTCAAATATGCAATTTTATGTATCATTAAAACTATTTGACATTCCCTGTGATATAGATTTCCTTAAATGAGCACATTTAATTTTCTGAGATAGATCCATACTTTGGATATTTAGGTTTAGTATCAGAGTCATTCTAAGTCAGAAGGGACCTGTGGTATTGTCTAGTGGAGAAAAGGCATTTGTGTGTGTATGTTTGTATGTGTGTGTGCGTGTGTGTGTGCCCATGTGTGTGTCTTTCAGTCTGTCTGTGTGTTTTATGCTGAAGATTGAACCCAAGACATCCATATACATGGCAAGTACTGTGCCACTGAGCTACATGTCTGTCTCTAGATGCATTCTTACTGATTTAACATTACCTAACACTAGAGAATTTAGGAGGTTTAGACTAACACACACAAGCATGTTTGCAAAACCCACCAGCTAAGTACCAGTGTTATCTCATCACAATAAAAACCTTTCCGTCCGTTTTACTCAATAAACTCCTTTTCATTTTAGTAATCATCATAGTATTTACCTAGTCAGGGTTTTTACCACATTTCCCACAAATGTATATTTCACAGATGTATTCTGATTTTTTCACAAATATCTTAAAGTATCTAGAAATTATCTATTACTTCTTTAAGGGAAAAAAATTCATCTTTAAAACATCAGGGTATTGCTCCATTTAGTATATAGATAGGCAACAGCTTCTTTATTCAGATATCAGTTGATGGGTATTTAGGTTCATTATGTATTTTAGCTATAATGAATAATGCTGCTATAAATATGGGCTACAAATACTTTGTAAAATTATAACTTTTAGCCAAGATGTGGCTGAAATTGTAAAGGTCATGTGTTGATCCATAGCTCCACATACACCCCTTCCACTCCTTAGCACTTTTGGTATATTACTGGCAAAGCGTCTACTTTGCATAAATGCTGGGAGATGCCTGAAGTAAATAAAGTTAGTGTTTTCATATCCTTTGAATGGATATCTAGAAGGGGTGTTGCAGAATTCACATCTTTATTTTTCAAAGAACCTGCATATGATTTTGATAGACTATATGCCAATTTATATTCCTACTAACTGTGTACCAGAGTTAATATTCTTCACATAATTATCAGCATTTGTTTTCAATAATTTATATGTGTCATTGTTACAGGTATTAAGTGATATCTTATTGTGGTTTTGATTAGTATATAATAATTGCAGATAAACATTTTTCATGTGTCGGTGAACTATATCTGTATTGTTGAAGAAGTAAAAATTGAAGTCTTTTGACCTTTTTTAAAATTGAATTCTTTGCTTTTTTCTAATTCAGATGTGTGAGTTCTTTATACATATTGAGTTTTAAGACATGGTCAGATATATAATGTGCAAATGTCCTTTCACAATTTATAGTTTGTCTTTGTCTTTGTTTTATACTTTTTTATGTTTTACTGAAGTTTTAGTTTTACGTAAACCCATTTCTGTCTTCTCTTTTTCTTGACATTGGGATTCAATTCCCATGTTTGTGATACTGAGGTCCAGTAATGTTAAACCTATACTATCTTCTGTTATTTTATGTTTATTTCCATCGTCTACATCTTAATCACTTAATCACTTAACTTCCCGTTAGTCGTCTATTTGCTCGAGTGGGCGCCAGTAACATCTCCATTTGTCCCTGTCGCGTGCTAGTGTAGCCCAATGGCATCTGTTCGCTCTGGGAACATGAAGAGCCTCAAACCGATCGTTCATGATCTTGACGAAGAAGTCTGACCATCTGATAGGTGGGCGGCCACGCGGTCTTTTGACATCCCGTGGAATCCAGTCAGTAACAGCTCTAGTTCAGCGGTTGTCTTTAAATCTCATTACGTGACCAGCCCATCTGATTTTTGACACTTTGGCAAATGAGACAGCGTCCCTGATTCTTGATCGTCGATGGATGTAGGAACTCCAGATTCTTTCTCTCATTTGAGTGAAATGTGATATTCCAAGCATAGCTGTTTCTATTCTTCTTTGGGAGACCTGAATAGCGTTCTCATCCTGTTTGCATAGGGCCCAGGTCTCCGAGGCATATGTTAATGCAGGAAGAACAGTGGAATCAAAGAGATGTGCCCGGAGCCGGAGGTTCTTCATCCTCTTAGCTATTTCTTCGACGTTCTTGAAGGCATTCCAAGCCTCTCTCTTCCTCCTGCACAGCTCGGATGCCAGGTCATTTGTCATGTTGACTTTTCGACCTAGGTACACATAGCTGTTGCATTCAGAGATGGTCGTTCCATTGAGAGCGAATGGGGCATCAGGAACGAGGCTGTTTCTCATAAACATTGTCTTTGTAAGATTCAGCTGTAGTCCTACCTTTCCACACTCACGGTTGAAGTCGGCCAGCATTTGTGCCGCTTGGCTGATGTTTGGTGTTATTAAAACAATGCCATCAGCAAAGCGGAGGTGGTGTAATTGCCGACCATCTATCTTCTCTCCCATTCTTTCCCATTCCAGTCATCACATGATGTTCTCGAGGGTGGCACTGAAGAGTTTCGGTGAAATGGTATCACGCTGCCAAACCCCTCTCTTGACATCAATGATCACTTCTTTGTAGAATGGTGAGATCCTGGTAGTGAATCCGCAATACAGCTCATGGAGGATCTTGATGTATTGGGCTTGAATGCCCTGATTGGCTAGGGCTTCAATGACTGCTTCCGTCTCAACAGAATCAAAGGCCTTCTTTAAATCAATGAACGTTAAACAGAGCGGCATCTTGAACTCCCGAGAAACCACAATGAGTTTGGTTATTGTGTGGACATGGTCGATGGTGCTGAATCCTTTGCGGAACCCGGCTTGTCCTTCATCTAGTGTTCTGCCAATCCTACTAAGGATGACTCGAGTGAACAACTTGTAGATGACAGACAATAGGCAGATCGGGCGATAGTTGCCAATGTCATGGATGTCTCCCTTCTTGAACAGTAGTACGGTCCTGCTGGTTTTCCATTGGGACGGAACCTTGCATTCAGACAGGTAGCATGTGAAGAGCTGAGCCAGTGTATTGATGAGTACTGATGGCAGGTTCTTCAGGTGTTCAGGTCTGACCTTGTCTGGGCCAGGTGCTGTTTGTTTCTTTACCGACGAAATGGCGTGTCGGATTTCGAAAGGGAGAACGTTGGGAACGACATATCCATCCTGTGGAATTTGGTATGTCGGCAAGTGGACATGGCTATCGAAGAGATTTGAGTAGAAGTCATGGATAATCTTCTCCATTGCCGTTCTGGAGGATGTGATGGATCCATCAGGACATCGGAGGGCAGTCATCTTGGTCTTGTAGTTGGCGAAAGACAGGCGGGCGTAACGAATACTTTTCCCCGCTTCTGCCGCATCTACCAGTACTTCTGCTCTTCTCTCTTTGAGGTCTTCCTTGATTACATCTCTGCACTGCTTTGCGAGCTCAGACGTTAGCTTGTGGTTGCCTGATGCATGGGCCAAACTATCTACATCTTAATCTTGAGTTAATATTTTTTATGAAATTAAATAATGCTATATTTTCACTTTTTTGTTTTGCATGTGTCTACCCAGTATTCCCAGTATTCCCCTTTTATTGATAGCATGCTCCTTTCTCCATTGGGATGGGCTTGCTACTTTGTCATAGATTAAGATTTCCATATAGGTGTAAATTTCTTTTTGATTTGTTTATATTTTAAATTTTTAATGCCATACTTGTTTCGTTATTGATTTTTGCTAGATGTGGAGTATTATTATTTTACTTCTTTTTCTCTGAAATCTCCTCTGTAATAGAAGTCAGAGTGATCTTTACTTGGTAGGGAGACCATTAAATCAATTGAGACTTGAAGGAAATTTCTTTGGTGCTGAAAATGGTTTGTATCTTCTGACTTATTTTATGCTTTTGGTATTTGGGCTATATCTACTGGTGCTTAAAACTTATTACTGTCTCTGTGCTGAGGGTTCACTACCAATAGGGCCTCGGAGACTATCTGTAGTGCTGGGAACGGAATCCATGTCAGCTGCATGCAAGGCAAGCACCCTATCATTTTTACTGAGTCCAGATATTTGTTTTGCATCTTGATCTAAATCAGAGAGTAGCAAATCCCTAGGGAACTTGTTGAATTATCACTCACAATTTTATTGGAAAGGGAGTTCTGGATTTTTTTATTTTTGATTTTTGGGTCACACTCGGCGATGCATAGGGCTTACTCCTGGCTCATGCACTCAGGAATTACTCCTGGCAGTGCTCGGGGGACCATATGGGATGCTGGGACTCGAACACAGGTTGGCCACGTGCAAGGCAAACGCCCTACCCACTGTGCTATTGCTCCAGCCCCAAGAGTTCTGGATATTTTTTAATGTTTTTTATTTATTTATTTTTTATTGAATCACTGTGAGAACAGCTACAAAGCTTTCAGGTTTAAGTCACAGTCATACTATGATCAAACCTCACTGCTTCTGCAAATGATACGTTTGTTTGTTTTCTCCATGATAGAAGGCTATAGTAAATTCCAATTAGAGTTGATTAAAAATAAATATATAATTTTCTTTAGTCATGTGGATATTTTTTCCCCTTTATTTTATTTTATTTTATTTTATTTTTTGTTTTTTTTTCCCCTTTATTTTATTTTATTTTTTTTAAAGTTGTAGATTTACAATTTTTTGTGCTTTGGTTTCAATTATACAATGATCAGATACCCATCCCTCCACCAGTGCCCATTTTCCACCACCATGGATAATATCCCTCCCACCCCCATCCCCTCATCCCCCCTGTCTCTGTGGCAGGGCAATCCCCTGTGTTCTCTCTCTCCTTTTGGGTGTTGTGGTCTGCAAAAGAGGCATTGAGTGGCAAACATGTTCAGTCCATAGTCTACTTTCGACATGCATATCCCCTCCTCGGAGGATCCTCCAAACATCCTTTATTTGGTGCTCCCTTCTCTATCTGAACTGCCCTTTCCTCTAGGATACCCGGCTGGCCTCTAAGTTATGGATTAATCCTCCTGGTGCTGATCTCAGCTATTCTTGGGTATTAATCTCATACTTTGTTACTTTATATCCCCCAGATGAATGCAATCTTTCTATGTCTATCCCTCTCTTTCTGACTCATTTCGCTTAGCATGATACTTTCCATATTGTACCACTTGTATGTAAATTTCATGACTTCATCTTTTCTAAGAGCTACATAGTACTCCATTGTGTAGATGTACCAAAGTTTCTTTAACCAGTCATCTGTTCTTGGGCATTCAGGTTTCTTCCAGTTTCTGGCTATTGTAAAGAGTGCTGCAATGAACAAACAAGTGCAGATGTCACTTCGACTATACATTTTTGCCTCTCTGGGATATATTCCCAGGAGTGGTATTGCTGGGTCAAATGGGAGCTCAATTTCTAATTTTTTGAGAATCGTCCATACTGTTTTCCAGAAGGGCTGAACCAGTCGACATTCCCACCAACAGTGAAGGAGTGTCCCTTTCTCGCCACATCCACGCCAGCATCGGTTGATTTTGTTCTTTTGAATGTGGGCCAGTCTCTGAGGTGTGAGATGGTATCTCATTGTGGTTTTGATCTGCATCTCCCTGATGATTAATGATGTAGAGCATTTTCTCATGTGCTTTTTTGCCATTCGGATTTTTTCTTTGAGAAAGTTTCTGTTCATTTCATTGCCCCATTGTTGGATGGGGTTGGATGTTTTCTTCTTGTGGAGTTTAACCAGTATTTTGTATATCCTGGATATCAACCCCTTGTCAGATGTGTATTCGGCGAACATCCTTTCCCATTCTGTAGACTGTCTTTGTATTTTGGTCACTGTTTCTTTGGAGGTGCAGAAGCTTCTTAGTTTAAGATAGTCCCATTTATCTATCTCTGTTTTCACTTGCTCGGCCAGTGGCGTGGCATCTTTGAAGATACCATTAGCTTCAATGTCATGGAGGGTTTTGCCAACTTTATCTTCAATGTACCTTATGGTTTCTGGTCTGATGTTGAGGTCTTTAATCCATTTTGATCTTACTTTTGTACATGGTGTTAGGCAGAGTTCTGAGCCTATTTTTTTGCATGTAGCCGTCCAGTGATGCCAACACAATTTATTAAAGAGGCTTTCCTTACTCCACTTCACATTACTTGCACCTTTATCAAAGATTAGATGAGCATATGATTGAGGAGAGATGTCAGTGTATTCAACCCTGTTCCATTGGTCTGCAGTTCTGCCTTTGTTCCAGTACCATGCTGTTTTAATTATTACTGCTTTGTAGTACAGTTTGAAGTTCGGGAGGTTGATTCCTCCCATTTTCTTTTTCCCAAGAATTGCTTTAGCTATTCGTGGGGACTTATTGTTCCATATAAATTTCAGGAGTGTTTGCTCCATTTCTTTGAAGAATGTCATGGGTATCCTTATAGGGATTGCATTGAATTTATACAATGCTTTTGGTAGTATTGCCATTTTGACAATGTTAAGTCTCCCGACCCATGAGCAGGGGATATCTTTCCATTTCCTCATGTCCTCTTTTATTTCCTGAAGTAGCGTCTTGTAGTTTTCTTTGTACAGGTCCTTTACTTCCTTAGTTAAGCTGATTCCTAGGTACTTGATTTTCTGGGGCACAATTGTGAACGGGATTGTTTTTTTCATGTTGCTTTCTTCTCTCTCACTGTTTGCGTATAGGAAAGCCATGGACTTTTGGGTATTGATTTTGTAACCTGCAACTTTACTATACGAGTCTATTGTTTCTAGGAGTTTTTTGGTGGAAGTTATTGGGTTCTCTAAGTAGAGTATCATATCATCTGCGAATAGTGAGAGCTTGATTTCTTCCTTTCCTACCTGAATGCCCTTAATATCTTTTTCCTGCCTAATTGCTATTGCAAGTACTTCCAGTACTATATTGAACAGCAGTGGAGAGAGTGGGCATCCCTGTCTCGTCCCTGATCTTAGAGGGAAGGCTCTCAGTTTTTCCCCATTGAGGATGATGCTTGCTGTAGGCTTGTGGTAGATGGCTTTAATTATGTTGAGGAAGGTCCCCTCTATACCCATTTTGGCTAGGGTTTTCATCATAAAGGGGTGCTGGATCTTATCAAATGCTTTCTCTGCATCTATTGATATGATCATATGCTTTTTATCTTTTCTTTTGTTGATATGGTGGATTATGTTGATTGATTTCCGAATGTTAAACCATCCTTGCATCCCTGGGATGAATCCTACTTGGTCATGGTGTATGATCTTTTTGATGAGTAGTTGGATTCTATTTGCTAGTAGTTTGTTGAGGATCTTTGCATCTGTGTTCATCAGGGATATCGGCCTGTAATTCTCTTTCTTTGTGGTATCTCTGTCTGCTTTTGGTATCAGTGTGATATTTGCTTCGTAGAAACTGTTCGGAAGTGTTTTTGATATTTCAATTTCGTGGAAAAGCTTAAAGAGCATCGGGAGTAAGTCCTCTTTAAAGATTTGGAAGAATTCACTAGTGAATCCATCCGGGCCAGGACTTTTGTGCTTGGGGAGACTTTTTATTACCATTTCAATTTCCTTGATGGTGATAGGTCTGTTCAGGTATTCCAGGTCTTCTTGGTTCAGCCTTGGGAGTCTGTAGGAGTCTAGGAATTTGTCCATTTCCTCGAGGTTTTGATGTTCCGTGGCATAAAGCTTTTCAAAGTACTCCCTGAGGATCCTCTGAATTTCTGTGGTTTCTGTTGTAATGACCCCATTTTCATTTCTGATTCGGCTTATTAGGATTTTCTCTCTCCCTTTCTTTGTGAGTTTTGCTAGAGGCTTATCGATCTTGTTAATTTTCTCGAAGAACCAGCTTTTGGTTTCATTGATCTTTCGGATTGTTTTTTGGGTTTCCATCTCGTTAATCTCTGCTCTGAGTTTTATTATTTCCTTTCTCCTGTTCGGGTCGTGCTCCTTTTTTTGGTCCTTCTCCAAGCTCTTAAGCTGTGAGGTTAGGTTACTTATGTGTGCTCGCTCCTCCTTCCTGAGGAATGCTTGTAGAGCTATAAACTTTCCTCTTAACACAGCCTTTGCTGTGTCCCATAAGTTTTGGTAACTCGTGTTCTCATTTTCATTCGTTTCTAGGAATCTTTTGATTTCCTCTTTGATTTCCTGTCTAATCCACTCGTTGTTCAATAGTGCACTGTTTAATTTCCAGGTGTTTGATTTAGTTTTCTGTTTTTGTATGTGATTTACTTCTAATTTCAGCGCATTATGGTCTGAGAAGATTGTTGTTACAATCTCTACCTTCTTAATTTTATGGAGGCATGTTTTGTGGCTCAGCATGTGGTCTATCTTGGAGAATGTTCCATGTACGCTTGAGAAGAATGTGTATTCAGCTTTTTGTGGATGAAGTGTCCTGTATATATCTACTAAGTCCCTTTCTTCCGTTGTTTCCCTCAAATGAAGTATGTCCTTGCTAAGCTTGAGTCTGGTTGATCTATCAAGAGGTGACAAAGCAGTGTTGAAGTCTCCCACTAGTATTGTGTTGCTATTGATGTCTTTTTCCAAATCTATGAGTAGTTGTTTTAAGTACTTTGCTGGTCTCTCATTAGGTGCATATACATTTATTATTGTAAGTTCTTCCTGTTGTACAGATCCTTTGATCAATAAGAAATGGCCTTCACTGTCTCTTATGACCTTCCTCACTCTGAAATCGATGTGGTCTGATATAAGGATGGCTACCCCAGCTTTTTTATGGGAGCTGTTTGCCTGTAGGATTGTTTTCCAGCCTTTGACTCTGAGTCTGTGTTTGCTTTGACTATTGAGATATGTTTCTTGCAGGCAGAAGAATATTGGGTTCAATTTTCTAATCCATCCTGCCACTCTATGTCTTTTAATTGGTGCGTTTAGCCCATTGACATTGAGAGAGATTATTGTTATGGGATTTTGTCCCATTGTTCTGTTAAAATTTGGTGTATTTGAGGGGCCTTTCTTGCCTTAAAGTAGCCCATTTAGTTGTTCTTGTAACCATGGTTTTGAGTCTATGAAGTTCCTGAGCTGTTGTTTGTCTGTGAAACTGTGTGTTGTTCCTTCTATTATGAATGAGAGTCTTGCTGGGAAAAGTATTTTTGGGGAGGCATTTATTTCATTGAGTTTTTTTACTATGTCCCACCACTGTTTTCGGGCCATGAGGGTTTCATCAGAAAAATCAGCTGTGAATTTTAAGGATGCTCCTTTGTAAGAGATTTCTTTCTTCGATCTTGCTGCTTTCAGAATTTTGTCTCTGTCTAAGGTTTTGGTCATTTTGATCAGAATGTGGCTTGGGGTATTTTTATTCGGATTTCTTCTAGCTGGTACCCTTTGGGCCTCCTGAATGTGGTCACAAGTTTTCCTCAGCTCTGGAAATGTTGTAGCAATGATGTCTTTGACAGTTTCTTCTTCATCAGGGTTTTCTTCCTGTCCCTCTGGGACTCCAATAATTCTTATGTTACCCCTCTTGGCTTCATCACGATCTTCTCTTGCCATCTATCTGTTCCCGAATTGTGAGTCTCTTTTCCATTTTCTGCTCTTTTCTGGAGAGTCTCTGAACTTCATCTTCGAGCTCACTGATTCTGTTCTCAGCAGCTGTTACTCTGCTGCTGAGGCCTTCCACTGAGCTTTTCAATTCGCCTACGAGATTTTTCAGGTCTGACATTTCTGATTGCATTTTCCTCATTTCTGCCTTCAGATCCTCTTGTCTTCTATTGGCATTGCTTTCCATTGTTTCTTTTAATTCCCTAAGCATCCTAAGTAGCTCCCTTCTGAATTCCTTGTCAGAAAGGTTGTCTAACACTACAGTACTGTTGGTGTCATCTGGGCTAGACTCTTCAATACGAAAGTTTGGTGGGCTTTTGCGTTGCTTTACCATTTTGAGAGGTGTGGTTTAGTCCTTCACGTTCACTGTTACTATTCTGCTTGATATGCAGTGTGAGTTAAGATAGGCTTATGAGTTATTGGCTACTGTGTTTCTAGTGGCTGAGCTAAAATAGAGAAGTTTCCATCTAAGAATGTAGCTTATGGTTCTTATGGCATACATGTGGATATTTTTATATTGCAAGTTTCTAGGAGAAATTTTTAAATAAAATAATATAATATAATATTTTATGAGAAGTGAAACATAAAATTCACACTTCATTGTGGCTAAATATTTATTGTCAAAATAATGCTCATTTGTTTACATATTGTAAGACTGCTTTTGTGCTATAAAGGCAAAGTTGAGTAGTTGCGACATATGGCTGCAAAACCTTAGATATTTACTCTTTTTCATTTTACAAAACATTTGCTGAGCCCTGATCTAGTTCATAGTTACATAGGTATAGACATAAAAAGCCTCATTGAGCTGTGTGCATTTAACATCAGTACATTTTATGTTATTTTCTGCAGAGACCTTTTTCAAGATCTAGAATAAAGGAAAATAATGACATGCTCAAATGTTTGGTACATTAGGTTTAGAGAATAAGGGCTGGGTTTATTGCTCCTACACTTTCTTATATATGCAATATCTATTGATACATTATTTGTGAGCAAATACTTAAATTAAACAGCACTATTAGAAACTTTGATAAAAGTTAATAGTTTATCTGGACAGATATTTGTGTCATTGACTAAAGAATTCACAGAGAAAATTCCATGGTACTCTTTTCTCTGTTACTCTGAAGATACTTGAAGAAATCTGTAAAATCCAAATGACAATGATAAGTGCACCATATATGTTTCATGTTAGAAGCTTGTAATTATTAAGTTTCTTTCTATTGTCAAATTTACTCCTAACTTTTGCTTTGTATTTTGAATGTTTTCAATATTTATAAATTGTAATGTATGTCTGGGAGCACATTTCAATATAAAAGAGTAAAGGAGATGAATTTGTTTCCAAAAGAAAAGTTTTAAATCATATGCTGGAAGTCATAAAAGCTGGTGACAGCCATTTCATTAAATCTTGGCTGAATTTTCCAATCATATTGTTGGAGTTCCTGATGTTGTTACAGCTACAGTTGTAAACCAAATATGGAAGTGATCCAAATAGGGTGACAAGACAAAGCAGGTTGAGTCTATTAATCATATTTTTTTGTTTCTTAATGGCATTTCACATTTATATTTTATCTTCACTCAGCCTCGGTTATTCCAAGCAAGAATATTGCAGCTAGGCTGAAAAAAACTTGCAATTTTCACACAGGGGTTGTAGGGTTATAGCAATTTCATGAGGTTAAGGAATTTGATGACCACGTGGTACAACACAGATCCCCAGTACTGCACATGGTCGCTGGTGCCCTAAACACAGTCAGATATAGACTGAAATGGGCCAGAGAGACACTAAAATGGGTAAGATGCTTGCTTTGACCACCGCAGACCTCAGTTTTATCCCTAGAACCCTATATTGTCCTTTGAGCCCGCCAGTGGTAAGACCTCAGTATCGCAAGGTGTGCCCTAGCCCCCAATTTTTAATGGAGTTCTAGAACTTCTCTAGTCTATTTCAAATTTTTTTTCTTATGAACTTTGATGACTGATCCCACATTTTATAGTGTTTGGAAGTTTTATTCATTGAAAAATATTCCACTATATCATTATTAAGGATTAAATGAGATAATTACATAAAAATTTAAAAAGCACATTAGTGTTTCATAACTGATAGTGACATTAGCTTTATAAGAAATCCATTGGGTCGGGTTGGAGAGATAGTACAATGTGTGGGTGCTTGCCTTGCATGCAGCCTAACTCCTTCTATCTTCAGAGTCCCATATGGTACCCCATGCATCTCTAGGAGTGATTACTGAGTTTTAGAGCCAGGAAGAACCCGTGAGAACTTCTGGTTTGAGCCAAAAATAAAAAGAAAGAAAAAGGAAAAATCCGTTGGGTTCTTACTCTTAATTTAGTAGTAGTTGAATGTGGCTAGAGTGGAGCAATAGCAGAGTTGTTTAACAGACTTCCTGTGATGATTTCTGTGATGATGGATTGTGCTGTGTCTGTATCACGAGTCTTATATCACCACTGATGATTGGAAATGTTTATTGAAAATGAGGAACTATTTTTTTATTTTATTTAATTAAAAATGTGTGATCATATGTCAGTGAAATTCCAAGTTTACTGATAACTCTTCATACTGTTTTCCACAGGGGTTTTATCAGACAATATTCCTACTAGCAGTGGATAAGTCCTTTTTTCACCATATCCCCACCAACACAGACTTTTTCTACTTTTTATAAACGTGTGCTAAGAGAACAAGGAGGAATGCCCTGTCACAGAGGTAGGGTGGGATGGGGGGGGGCGGGGGGTGGGAGGAATACTGGGATCAGTGGTGGTAGAGAATGGGCACTGGTGGAGGGATTGGTATTCGATCATTCTATAACTGAAACCCAAGCACAAAAATTTGTAAATCTACAACTGTACCTCATGGTGTTTCACTAATAAAAATCTAAATAAAAAAATAAATAAAAAATTTAAAATTTTTTTAAAAATGAATGAGCTCTGAGGGTGTGACCCTCACTCCCACAACAAATGTAAATTAAAACTTTTGATTAAAAAAATGAAAACATGTGCTATGCTCACTGGTGTGAGATGGTATCTCATTGTTATTTTGAGTTGTATTTCTCTAATGTGATGCTGAGCATTTATTCATGTGCCTACTGCCATCTGGCTATCTTCTTCTGAGAAGTAGCTATTAATTTCCTCCCCCAATATTTTTGGACAGGGTTTTTGAATTTTTTGTTGATCTTTGTGAGTACTTTATATATTCTGGATATCAAGCCTTTATGTGATTTGTTGAAGACAAATATTTTCTCATTCAGTTAGCTGTCTTTTAGATTTAGCCTGTGTTTGTTTTGCCATAAAGAAGGTATTTACATTTATGTAGTCCCATTGGTTTATTTTTGATTGCTGCATTTGCCAGTGGTAGCAGATCATTGATGGCAAGTTTGAGACCCAAACCTTGAGGTGTTTTACAAAACAGGCAAAAATATTCAAATATTCCTAGTTACTATAGCTTCCCCTAACCATCCAACTGAGAGCTTTCTTTCCGAGTATAGCAAGATGTCACTGTTAATATCTTCTATTTTGCTTTGTTTTTGGTTCATGCCTATGGTATTCAGGGCTTACTCCTGGATCTGTGCTCAGGGATCACGCCTGATGGTGCTCAAGGGCTCATACATGGTTCTAGGATGGAACACGGTTAGGTAAGCCTTACCCAATGTACTATTTACCAATTATGAAAAACATCTTTTTTAAAAGAAGAAAATTATTTATGAAAATAAAGAAAGGAAATTTACAGACTGTGGGATGTATTTTCAAGACAAGATTAATTGATTCTTACCATACTAAGCAGAGGGAAGAGGAAGCAAGTGGCCTTGTTTCAAATATCAAACATTATTTAATAATAAATTTCTACAGATGTTCTTGAACATATATTTCTTCATTTCCTATTTGTCCTCATAACCATTTCCAGAGGTTTTGCATGGTGTATGAACACACACATGTGCAAGCATACACATAAACATATGATTTTTACTGGGGTCAGTGAAGCTCCAGACAGTTCATGACAGAAGTATATCTCTTCAAATATACAAAAAATCATAAAGGATTCCAAAATAAAGGAATTATACTTAAAGGCAATGTTCAAACTATTAAGTCATATTTATATTTATATTTATGGCAGTTTCTTCCTTTCAGAGAGCCTGGCAAGTTACCGAGAGTATCCTGCCCACAAAGATAGCCTGGCAAACCACCCATGATGTATTCAATATGCCAAAAATAGCAACAATAATGAGGCTTGGCACATATGCTGCCCGAGCCCAGGTGCTGCTTGCCCCCACGTGGCTGAGCACATGTGTCGCCCGCATCTCCCCTCTGAGATGTATACTTTCATGCTTTAATGTCTAGTGCTAGGATGTGCGTAGGGGCTCTCTCTGCACTTGGAGAAGCCCATGTTCTCTCTTGAGTACATTACTCTCTCATTCTCTCCCGCTCCACACCTAAAAATCCTCCAAATAAAATCTATTTCACTGCTTGTCTACTCCTGAAATTCCTTTCTGCGAGGCGAGACAAGAACCCAGTAACCCTGGGTCCCGGGTGGCAGAGGAGGGTGGGGAGAAAGTGACCGTCTTTCTCATCCCCACTTCACCTAAGTCACCCGTGGGGCCCACCAACATCAGATGGCGACCACGAAGGGACAGATGCAATGAATAAATCCATGAGGAAGGAGGTAATCTGTGGAAAATCTGCTGTGGAGGCATGCTCCCTTGGAAATCTCTAGGGTGGAAGAGGGAGGTATGTGATAACCTCTGTGTGAATGTGTGTGTGCATGAGCACTCTGATAGGTCCTCCTTTCGGGCGTGATTTTGTTGTTCCACGACCTGGCACTCTTAAAGTCCCTCTAAAGTCACGGAGCTCGAGTGGGCTGCCTGCGATTCCACGGAGAACATACGGTCAAGGGTGGCACTGGCATAGCTGACGGTCGCAAGTCACAATGCTGAACCACTAAGTCTAAGTTCTCCACCAGCCAGTCAAGCATCTGAATGGTCTCTGCAAAGAGGCACCTCTCCTTTATCTGTCTTGCGTCAATGGCCACTATGGGAGGGACAGGGAGGATCCCACTAGTGAGAAGATCCTGGGAAACTAAGGCAGATCAATTTCTAGGTAGAAAAATCCTTTCCCCAAGCAGTCTCAGCAAAAGATCAGCTAGAGGTCAATTCAAATGCTAATGGGGGCAGTCAGCAGGCTTAGCTCTAGGCAAAGTGAGACAGAGAAAAAAAAGTAAAAGACAGGAAAGAAGTTTGTGGAAGAAATCAAGTCAGCAGGAAGCATTGGAATAGTTAGCAAGCTAAGAAAGGCAGAACCTTTCTCTTATCCCCTCAATAGGCTTCTTGGAAACCCACAGCAGTCTCGCAGTCTAGGTATGGCTCCACACGCCAAGCCATGTTCATGTGGACGCTCGAGAGGCAGGCCCCAGGGACTCCTGGGGTGACTCAGAAATCCCTGAAGGAGACGTCCTTTCTTGTGATTTTTCTGAGGGCCAGACACGTAGTTGTGGGCCTGTCCACGCCGGAACCTTCTAGAACCACAACACCACAATGGGCTGGCATGCAGTTGTGGTCATGTCCGCTCCAGAAACTTCTAGAACCACAGCACCGCAGTAGTTCATTTCTGATAGCCCAGCATGAAGTTGTGGTCATGTCTGCACGCTAGAACCTTCCAGAACTGTAGTGGTTCAGGAAGAAGAGGACAAAGTCCCTTGAGAAACTATTAGGAGGAGAGCTTGCTAAGGGATTATCCTACTTTAGATCTTTCTTTCCCCTTCCTTTCATAGGTTATTGCTGCCACTTAGGAGGTATGGGAAATTCTACATCAGTACCTAAATATTCTCCTTTGGGTTGCTCTTTAAAACATCAGAGGAGCTCCCAAGTAGGTAGTTTAGATGAGGAGTATCTTGTTGACCTCTGTAACACCACATGGCCTGAGTATAAGCTAGAATATTGGGAAGGATATACAGTGAATGGCAGTTTGCATTACCAGATCATTTTGCAGTCAGATCTTTGCAGCTAACAAAAAAAATAGGATTATCAAAGCAGAGAAGGTAGGAAAAATGCAAGATCCATATGATTAACTGTTTGGCTGTTTGGCATCAGAAACAAAGCCTATCCCCACATCTGAGAAGATACTAGCTCCCTGCCTCATAACTAGCCTTGACCAAAATATGGTAACATCTGACCACCTTAGGCTTCAACAACTTTATCATAGTTTATTTTGCCAGCTTATATCAACAAAAGCGCTTTCTTGACCCATTTTTAACAAACAGGAAACTGGCTGGTCAGGCTGGGAAATGGGGAGCAATGTTCCCAATCAGTTAACAGGGCTTCTTTGTCCTGGGGACTGCTGCTTCCTTTCTCAGTCCATCAGTTTTCTCCCTGCCATTTTTGAAGGGTCAGATCGATCGATCAACTGCAGATGTGTGCACATGTACGTGTGGTGGTTTTTAGTCAGTTCATTGTCTGTCTATCTGTCTGTCTGTCTGTCTGTGTGGAACACTCGAGTGCTGGAACCAGGTTGAATTCAAGAAGTAGAAATTCTAGAGAAGTCAGTGATATGCAATTCAGTGATTTAAGGAATGCAGTTGTTTTTGGAAATTGCTAGACAAGGTTTAAACAAAGATTTCTTATAAGAAGGTTGAGCCTACAGAGAAAGCAGAATTCTCAATCTAGATTTCTTATTAGAAGAACATTAAAGGTTATTAACACGTTGCAATTCTTTTGAACTTAAGAATCTGTACTATCCAGGAAGAGCTGCGGAATTAGAGCCTAAAACTAAAGTGAAATAAGAGTTCAGAGAATGCAAGACCTTATCCTCCAAGCCTCAGCTAATTTTAATGAAAAATTAGGCCAATTTTACAAACAACAGAGGTACAGAAGCCATTGAAATAAAATTTCCTCATTTTCATAAACAGTGGCAATTCAAGTATTTTCTTATGCTAAAATATCAAAGTTTGGTAAAAATCCAAAGACCTTTTTCTGTGTCTGAAAACATGTTTGTATTCTTGTGGAATTGGTAAAAGTACCTGGTGTAGAAAGCTTATGATTTAGATAACTAAGGGACAAGAACTATTGAAATTAAGCCAAAGAGCGTTTTGTCATGTTTTATATTAATTGGTGGTTCAAAGGTTTTATGCTGTCATATCAATGTACATATTTGCATCTGCATTGGATTATTAGAATATTTAACCTATAAAATCTTGTGAGTTGAAATAATGTGGTACATATAAACAGGTTCATGTTTATTTTAAAATGAGTTTCTAGAGTTATAAAGTTGGTTGCAAAACTTATCCTAGCAGCGTTCTATTTGATCTCTGAGACTTTTGGTAACTAAAATTTCTAGAGCTAATTATACTTAGCAAAGAATTATGAGTGATCTCATATGTCATCTTTATAGTCTGAAGTGTGTGGGACCCGGGGCTGATATCTTCAAGCCTGCACGGTTTGGGACTGGACCTACCAGGAGCTAGACAGTTATACCCACCAACTGCTGTGTAACCCCAACAACGGCCAGGATCCAGAAATTATCACACCAAGCTCCCGGGAAAGAACAAGGCAGAATCTCCTACCCTGTGCCTGACTGTCCTCACCAGGGATCAACAGCTGAAGACCTCTGGGCCCCAGTCAAGGTCATGCTGGGACCACTCTCCACACTTGGATGAGCCTCACGCATAAAAGAACTGGCAGAGGAACCCAGGTGTGTGAGACCCGGGGCTGATATCTCCAAGCCTGCACGGTTTGGGACTGGACCTGCCAGGAGCTAGACAGTTACACCCACCAACTGCCGTGTAACCCCAACAATGACCAAGATCCAGAGATTATCACACCAAGCTCCCGGGAGCATGCAGCCGCAAATGCGGCCACGTGACTTTTTATTTACATTCATTTGATTTTTCAGGGTACCTTAAATATACCATAAACATGGCAGAGCCTGGCAAGCTATCCGTGGTCTATTTGATTTGCCATATCCAGTAAAAAAAACTGGATCTCATTCCCCTGACCCTGAATATGGCAGAGTCGAGAAGGATGTGGAAGGAGAGGCTGACAAAATCCCAAGGCAGAAATAGGCTGCCAAAACAAAGAAATACAAAAATGATTGTCTGTACTTTTAATGCATGTACGCTGGCATCTGATACATCCATCGAGGACCTGATGGTACAAGCGCGAAAGATCAAGTACGACATCATTGGTCTGACCGAAATGAGAAGACATCAATCACATCACGCCGTTTTTGACACTGGAGAAGAACTGTTCCTTGAAACATGTGACAAAAGAAGCGTTGGTGGTGTCCGGTATCCTTGTCAACACAAACTTAGCCATGAGCATTGATTCATTCGAATGTGTAACAACCCGAATCGGACGATTACACTTAAATAGATGTGGCTCACTGCCGGCAGTTTCTATCTTTGTTGTCTATGCACCAACATCCAATTATGGTGAAAGAGAAATTGAGAAGTTCTACATGGAGCTGGAGAAGTTCTATAAAGAAGATCACACCTTCTACACGATCATTGTTGGTGATATTAATGCCAAGATAGGACCAAGAAAATCAGCCTATGAACTCCACATCGGCACCCATGGCCTAGAATGGAATGAACAGGGTGACAGACTGTCTGAGTTCATCATGTCAACCAAGACCTTCCATGGTAACTCACAGTTTCAAAAGGCTGAATCTAAACGTTGGACATGGGAGTCTCCCAGTGGATGGTTCCACAATGAAATAAACCACATCATATTCAATCGGCGGTTTTGCCAAACCGATGTTGCTGTTGTCCCAAAATTCCAAACGGGATCAGACCACTGTCTCCTTCGTGCAAAATTCTACCTCACAGAACGAGGAGAAAAGAATGCAAAGTTTAAGAAGAGAACTCCGTGAACGACCACCAACTGGGAGCTCTTTGGCTCTGTTGTGACAACATGGGAAGATGCCGTCATTGACAACATTGATGATGAATACCATCGAATGATTCAGCACCTCCATGATTGTGCGAGGAATGCCAAGAGAGAGATAAACACAAAAAAACGCTTTTCTTTGAACACTCTTGAACTTATTCGCCAACGTGGCTTGGCACATGCCTCAGGCAACCGCAAGCGAACGTCCGAGCTGGCAAAACAATGCAGAGAAGCCATCAAAGATGACCTCAAAGACAGGACAGCAGCTGTGCTGGTAGATGCGGCAGAACCCAGGAAAAGCATTCGTAATGCCCGCCTGTCCTTCACCAACTACAAGACCAATATGACTGCCCTCCGACATCCTGATGGATCTATCACATCTTCCAGAAGGGCAATGGAGAAGATTATTCATGACTTCTACTCAGATCTCTTTAATAGCCATGTCTACTTGTCCACATACCACATACCACATGATGGATATGTCATTCCCAATGTTCTCCCTTCCGAAATCCAACATGCCATCTCGTCAGTAAAGAAAAAAAGAGTACCTGGCCCAGACAAGATCAGACCTGAACACCTGAAGAACTTACCATCAATACTCATCAATACACTGGTTCGGCTCTTCACATGCTACCTGTCTGAATGCAACGTTCCGTCCCAATGGAAAACCAGCAGGACCGTACTACTGTACAAGAAGGGAGACATCCACAACATTGGCAACTATCGCCCAACCTGCCTATTGTCTGTCATCTACAAACTGTTCACTCGCGTCATCCTGAATAGGATTAGCAGAACACTAGATGAAGGACAACCATGTGAACAAGCCAGATTCCGAAAAAGATTCAGTACCATCGACCATATCCACACGATTACTAAGCTCATTGAGGTTTCTCAGGAGTTCAAGATGCCGCTCTGTCTAACATTCATTGATTTAAAGAAGGCCTTGATTCTGTTGAGACAGAAGCGGTCATAGAAGCACTAGCCAATCAGGGCATACAAACTCAATACATCAGGATCCTTCATGAGCTCTATTACGGATTCACTACCAGGATCTTACCACTCTACAAAGAAGTAATCATCATGTCAAGAGAGGGGTTCGGCAGGGTGATACCATTTCACCAAAACTCTTCAGTGCCACCCTCGAAAACATCATGCGACGACTGGAATGGGAAAGAATGGGAGTGAAGATAGATGGTCGGCAACTACACCACCTACGCTTTGCTGATGACATCATTCTAATAACACCAAACATCAGCCAAGCGGCACAAATGCTGACCGACTTCGACCGTGACTGTGGAAAGGTCGGACTACAGCTGAATCTTACGAAGACATTGTTTATGAGAAACAGCCTCATTCCTGACGCTCCATTCACTCTCAACGGAACCACCATCTCTGAATGCAACAGTTATATATACCTAGGTCGAGAAATCAACATGATCAATGACCTGGCACCTGAGTTGCGCAGGAGGAAGAGAGCGGCTTGGAATGCCTTCAAGAGTGTTGAAGAAATAACTAAGAGGACAAAGAACCTCCAGCTCCAAGCACATCTCTTCGATTCCACTGTTCTTCCTGCATTAACATATGCCTCAGAGACCTGGGCCCTACGAAAACAGGATGAGAATGCTATTCGGGTCTCTCAAAGAGGAATCGAAAAAGCTATGCTTGGAATATCATGATTCACTCAAATGAGAGATCAAATCCAGAGTTCTGATCTCCGTCAATGCTCAAGAATCAGGGACGCTGTCTCATTTGCCAAGGCATCAAAAAATCAGATGGGCTGGACACGTAATGAGGTTTACAGACAACCGCTGGACTAGAGTCATTACTGACTGGATTCCACGGGGCATCAAAAGATCGCGTGGACGCCCACCTACAAGATGGTCAGAGTTCTTTGTCAAGACCCTGAATGAGGTACAGCCCGCCCCCAAGGGCTCGGGTCCCTCTCTGGGCACGCGCAGCTAGAAACAGCCCCTAGACAGCCGGTTTTCAACCCCTGATCTGTGTGGGAAGGGCACAGAGGCCCAGCTCTGGGCAACAAAGCTGAACGGCTCCAATTCCAACAGGTACAGCCCGCCCCCAAGGGCTCGGGTCCCTCTCTGGGCACGCGCAGCTAGAAACAGCCCCTAGACAGCCGGTTTTCAACCCCTGATCTGCGTGGGACGGGCACAGAAGCCCAGCTCTGGGCAACAAAGCTGAACGGCTCCAATTCCAACAGGTACAGCCCGCCCCCAAGGGCTCGGGTCCCTCTCTGGGAACGCGCAGCTAGAAACAGCCCCTAGACAGCCGGTTTTCAACCCCTGATCTGCGTGGGACGGGCACAGAGGCCCAGCTCTGGGCAACAAAGCTGAACGGCTCCAATTCCAAACAGGAGACTTTCCCAACTCCTCGGCTAGTGCCAGGGACTCTTTCCGGAGCCGTGGCCGCTAACGCGGCCGCGAAATATTTTCCCACTACATATGCCATAGGAACCATAAGCTAACTTCTTAGATGGAAACTTCTCTATTTTAGCTCAGCCACTAGAAGCACAGTAGCCAATAACTCATAAGCCTATCTTAACTCACACTGCATATCAAAGCAGAATAGTAACAGTGAACGTGAAGGACTAAACCACACCTCTCACAATGGTAAAGCAACGCAAAAGCCCACCAAACTTTCATATTGAAGAGTCTAGCCCAGATGACACCAACAGTACTGTAGTGTTAGACAACCTCTCTGACAAGGAATTCAGAAGGGAGCTACTTAGGATGCTTAGGGAATTAAAAGAAACAATGGAAAGCAATGCCAATAGAAGACAAGAGGATCTGAAGGCAGAAATGAGGAAAATGCAATCAGAAATGTCAGACCTGAAAAATCTCGTAGGCGAATTGAAAAGCTCAGTGGAAGGCCTCAGCAGCAGAGTAACAGCTGCTGAGAACAGAATCAGTGAGCTCGAAGATGAAGTTCAGAGACTCTCCAGAAAAGAGCAGAAAATGGAAAAGAGACTCACAATTCGGGAACAGATGGCAAGAGAAGATCGTGATGAAGCCAAGAGGGGTAACATAAGAATTATTGGAGTCCCAGAGGTACAGGAAGAAAACCTCGATGAAGAAGAAACTGTCAAAGAAATCATTGCTACAACATTTCCAGAGCTGAAGAAAACTTGTGACCACATTCAGGAGGCCCGAAGGGTACCAGCTAGAAGAAATCCGAATAAAAATACCCCAAGACACATTCTGATCAAAATGACCAAAACCTTAGACAGAGACAAAATTCTGAAAGCAGCAAGATCGAAGAAAGAAATCTCTTACAAAGGAGCATCCTTAAAATTCACAGCTGATTTTTCTGATGAAACCCTCATGGCCCGAAAACAGTGGTGGGACATAGTAAAAAAACTCAATGAAATAAATGCCTCCCCAAAAATACTTTTCCCAGCAAGACTCTCATTCATAATAGAAGGAACAACACACAGTTTCACAGACAAACAACAGCTCAGGAACTTCATAGACTCAAAACCATGGTTACAAGAACAACTAAATGGGCTACTTTAAGGCAGGAAAGGCCCCTCAAATACACCAAATTTTAACAGAACAATGGGACAAAATCCCATAACAATAATCTCTCTCAATGTCAATGGGCTAAACGCACCAATTAAAAGACATAGAGTGGCAGGATGGATTAGAAAATTGAACCCAACATTCTGTTGCCTGCAAGAAACGCATCTCAATAGTCAAAGCAAACACAGATTCAGAGTCAAAGGCTGGAAAACAATCCTACAGGCAAACAGCTCCCATAAAAAAGCTGGGGTAGCCATCCTTATATCAGACCACATCGATTTCAGAGTGAGGAAGGTCATAAGAGACAGTGAAGGCCATTTCTTATTGATCAAAGGATCTGTACAACAGGAAGAACTTACAATAATAAATGTATATGCACCTATTGAGAGACAAGCAAAGTACTTAAAACAACTACTCATAGATTTGGAAAAAGACATCAATAGCAACACAATACTAGTGGGAGACTTCAACACTGCTTTGTCACCTCTTGATAGATCAACCAGACTCAAGCTTAGCAAGGACATACTTCATTTGAGGGAAACAATGGAAGAAAGGGACTTAGTAGATATATACAGGACACTTCATCCACAAAAAGCCGAATACATATTCTTCTCAAGCGTACATGGAACATTCTCCAAGATAGACCACATGCTGAGCCACAAAACATGCCTCCATAAAATTAAGAAGGTAGAGATTGTATCAACAATCTTCTCAGACCATAATGCGCTGAAATTAGAAGTAAATCACACACAAAAACAGAAAACTAAATCAAACACCTGGAAATTAAACAGTGCACTATTGAACAATGAGTGGATTAGACAGGAAATCAAAGAGGAACTCAAAAGATTCCTAGAAACGAATGAAAATGAGAACACGAGTTACCAAAACTTATGGGACACAGCAAAGGCTGTGTTAAGAGGAAAGTTTATAGCTCTACAAGCATTCCTCAGGAAGGAGGAGCGAGCACACATAAGTAACCTAACCTCACAGCTTAAGAGCTTGGAGAAGGACCAAAAAAAGGAGCACGACCCGAACAGGAGAAAGGAAATAATAAAACTCAGAGCAGAGATTAACGAGATGGAAACCCAAAAAACAATCCGAAAGATCAATGAAACCAAAAGCTGGTTCTTCGAGAAAATTAACAAGATCGATAAGCCTCTAGCAAAACTCACAAAGAAAGGGAGAGAGAAAACCCTAATAAGCCGAATCAGAAATGAAAAGGGGGTCATTACAACAGAAACCACAGAAATTCAGAGGATCCTCAGGGAGTACTTTGAAAAGCTTTATGCCACGGAACATCAAAACCTCGAGGAAATGGATAAATTCCTAGACTCCTACAGACTCCCAAGGCTGAACCAAGAAGACCTGGAATACCTGAACAGACCTATCACCATCAAGGAAATTGAAATGGTAATAAAAAGTCTCCCCAAGCACAAAAGTCCTGGCCCGGATGGATTCACTAGTGAATTCTTCCAAATCTTTAAAGAGGACTTACTCCCGATGCTCTTTAAGCTTTTCCACGAAATTGAAATATCAAAAACACTTCCGAACAGTTTCTACGAAGCAAATATCACACTGATACCAAAAGCAGACAGAGATACCACAAAGAAAGAGAATTACAGGCCGATATCCCTGATGAACACAGATGCAAAGATCCTCAACAAACTACTAGCAAATAGAATCCAACTACTCATCAAAAAGATCATACACCATGACCAAGTAGGATTCATCCCAGGGATGCAAGGATGGTTTAACATTCGGAAATCAATCAACATAATCCACCATATCAACAAAAGAAAAGATAAAAAGCATATGATCATATCAATAGATGCAGAGAAAGCATTTGATAAGATCCAGCACCCCTTTATGATGAAAACCCTAGCCAAAACGGGTATAGAGGGGACCTTCCTCAACATAATTAAAGCCATCTACCACAAGCCTACAGCAAGCATCATCCTCAATGGGGAAAAACTGAGAGCCTTCCCTCTAAGATCAGGGACGAGACAGGGATGCCCACTCTCTCCACTGCTGTTCAATATAGTACTGGAAGTACTTGCAATAGCAATTAGGCAGGAAAAAGATATTAAGGGCATTCAGGTAGGAAAGGAAGAAATCAAGCTCTCACTATTCGCAGATGATATGATACTCTACTTAGAGAACCCAATAACTTCCACCAAAAAACTCCTAGAAACAATAGACTCGTATAGTAAAGTTGCAGGTTATAAAATCAATACCCAAAAGTCCATGGCTTTCCTATACGCAAACAGTGAGAGAGAAGAAAGCAACATGAAAAAAACAATCCCGTTCACAATTGTGCCCCAGAAAATCAAGTACCTAGGAATCAGCTTAACTAAGGAAGTAAAGGACCTGTACAAAGAAAACTACAAGACGCTACTTCAGGAAATAAAAGAGGACATGAGGAAATGGAAAGATATCCCCTGCTCATGGGTCGGGAGACTTATCATTGTCAAAATGGCAATACTACCAAAAGCATTGTATAAATTCAATGCAATCCCTATAAGGATACCCATGACATTCTTCAAAGAAATGGAGCAAACACTCCTGAAATTTATATGGAACAATAAGTCCCCACGAATAGCTAAAGCAATTCTTGGGAAAAAGAAAATGGGAGGAATCAACCTCCCGAACTTCAAACTGTACTACAAAGCAGTAATAATTAAAACAGCATGGTACTGGAACAAAGGCAGAACTGCAGACCAATGGAACAGGGTTGAATACACTGACATCTCTCCTCAATCATATGCTCATCTAATCTTTGATAAAGGTACAAGTAATGTGAAGTGGAGTAAGGAAAGCCTCTTTAATAAATTGTGTTGGCATCACTGGATGGCTACATGCAAAAAAATAGGCTCAGAACTCTGCCTAACACCATGTACAAAAGTAAGATCAAAATGGATTAAAGACCTCAACATCAGACCAGAAACCATAAGGTACATTGAAGATAAAGTTGGCAAAACCCTCCATGACATTGAAGCTAATGGTATCTTCAAAGATGCCACGCCACTGGCCGAGCAAGTGAAAACAGAGATAGATAAATGGGACTATCTTAAACTAAGAAGCTTCTGCACCTCCAAAGAAACAGTGACCAAAATACAAAGACAGTCTACAGAATGGGAAAGGATGTTCGCCGAATACACATCTGACAAGGGGTTGATATCCAGGATATACAAAATACTGGTTAAACTCCACAAGAAGAAAACATCCAACCCCATCCAAAAATGGGGCAATGAAATGAACAGAAACTTTCTCAAAGAAAAAATCCGAATGGCAAAAAAGCACATGAGAAAATGCTCTACATCATTAATCATCAGGGAGATGCAGATCAAAACCACAATGAGATACCATCTCACACCTCAGAGACTAGCCCACATTCAAAAGAACAAAAGCAACCGATGCTGGCGTGGATGTGGCGAGAAAGGGACACTCCTTCACTGTTGGTGGGAATGTCGACTGGTTCAGCCCTTCTGGAAAACAGTATGGACGATTCTCAAAAAATTAGAAATTGAGCTCCCATTTGACCCAGCAATACCACTCCTGGGAATATATCCCAGAGAGGCAAAAATGTATAGTCGAAGTGACATCTGCACTTGTTTGTTCATTGCAGCACTCTTTACAATAGCCAGAAACTGGAAGAAACCTGAGTGCCCAAGAACAGATGACTGGTTAAAGAAACTTTGGTACATCTACACAATGGAGTACTATGTAGCTGTTAGAAAAGATGAAGTCATGAAATTTACATACAAGTGGTACAATATGGAAAGTATCATGCTAAGCGAAATGAGTCAGAAAGAGAGGGATAGACATAGAAAGATTGCATTCATCTGGGGGATATAAAGTAACAAAGTAAGAGATTAATACCCAAGAATAGCTGAGATCAGCACCAGGAGGATTACTCCATAACTTAGAGGCCAGCCGGGTATCCTAGAGGAAAGGGCAGTTCAGATAGAGAAGGGAGCACCAAATAAAGGATGTTTGGAGGATCCTCCCAGGAGGGGAGATGCATGTCGAAAGTAGACTATGGACTGAACATGTTTGCCACTCAATGCCTCTTTTGCAGACCACAACACCCAAAAGGAGAGAGAGAACACAGGGGATTGCCCTGCCACAGAGACAGGGGGGATGGGGGGATGGGGGTGGGAGGGATATTATCCATGGTGGTGGAAAATGGGCACTGGTGGAGGGATGGGTATCTGATCATTGTATAATTGAAACCAAAGCACAGAAAATTGTAAATCTACAACTTTAAAAAAAATAAAATACAATAAAGGGAAAAAAAAGACCCTGAATGATCGGTTTGACGCTCTGCATGTTCCTAGAACGAACAGATGCCATTGGGCTACACTAGCACGCAACAGGGATGTATAAAGACGTTACTGGCACCCGCTCGAGTAATTCGATGAATAACGTGGGATCCAGTGATCAAGTGATAGTCTGAAGCCATAGCATTGCACCTTGGTAAAAGTATGAGATAACTGTATTGTTAATCAGCCTGTCCAGTATGTGAAAATGCATGCTAGTATTTTGATAACTTTATTTCATGCCAAGCCTTGTCACCAGGTATCGACCTAGTCCTGACCTTAAGAGAACTGTGTGAAATCCTTTCTGTTTCATGGTAATCTATGAGTGTTTTAATCTTTTTGTTTTTGTGTTTTTCTAGAAATCAGGATTCTAAGATGTCTCTTGGTTAATTTCTAATGTAAAGTGAACTTTTTCCCATTGAATATATGTTGTAAGAACTTTAGTTGTGAGCATCTCTAAAGCCTTTTTAAATATCTATAGAACTGATGTAATGCTTTTGAAATGGTACTGCAGAGTAGTTTTGTCATGTTAAACGAGATGATTGGTAACTAGTGTTCAAACTTGGGAGATCATATTGTGCTAAGTTCAGTAAAATAGAGTTTAAACTTGTGGAATGATTATTAGGAATATAGATGTGTGTCTTAAGTCAGAAAGATAATGGATGGAGATATCAGAGGTAAAAAGGAAAGAAATTCTGTTAAAGTGAAGTTGATTTTTAAATGAATGAAAGTTAAAGAATATATGTAAAAGGAATGTGTAGAAGGTTTGAGGTTTTCTTAAGAAAAGGAACGGATCAAATTATTTATAAGAAACTCTTTAAATCACATGCAGAATTGTTCTAGTACCTTTGCGGTAAGATCTATGGAAAAGATGATGGATGGATTATCTGGACTCCTGTTACACTGCTCTTAGATAATAGAATTTTTCAAAAGTTGCAGAAAATCAAGGGTTTTTTGACATGGGATTAAATGAATTAGACATGTTAAACTGTACACTAGACTCCTGGTACAGTGCTCTTATTAATGGGAAGTTAAGGTTTTCAACATGGGATTGAAAACATGTTAAACTACATGTTTTATCTCCACAGTCTTTAGCTTCTTTGACTGGGACCCACAACAAACAGTTGTATTATATCTCTGTGAGTAAAGTGAAATGATTGCTTTTCTCTTCTTTTGTACCTTCAGTATGTTTTTGATGTTTAATGGCACTATGTTGGTTTGCATAAATTCAGATAAGTCTTTCCTCTCTGTAATAGGGTCTACCCCTCATGCAGACAGGAAAAACAAACTATGGGACCCCAAAGCCCTCTTCCAGGGAACAGTCAGGGGATCAGTTTAAATGGCAGGGGCAGGGATTTTTAACAGGTACTGTTTCAAGTCAGGGCTGGAGCGATAGCACAGCGGTAGGGCGTTCGCCTTACAAGCGGCCAACATGGCCGACCCGAATTCGATTCCTCCGCCCCTCTCGGAGAGCCCGGCAAGCTACCGAGAGTATTCGATAGGCCAGACACAGTAACAACAAAGTCTCCAATGGAGACGTTACTGGGCCCGCTCGAGCAAATCGACGATCAATGGGAGGGCCTTTACCTTTACCTTTACCTTACTGTTTCAAGTACCCTACAAACCTCAGGGTGACCCTAGAGGCAGACTGGCTCAAGGGAAGACTGGAAATCATCACTGCTATGGAGAATGAGGAATCTAGGACTCTGCAATGACTAACTCAGTCTGGGCCTACTCTCAGCGTCAAGGAAAAACCTGGAAACCAGGATTTCTCCCAGCCCTGAAGAAGAGATGGGATGGAGTCCTTTCTGCCAGGACATCTTTGTGGAAAATGAGGCCCCAAACTACATCTAGTTCAACCTGAAGGCTCGAGGCCATCCATCCAGTTCATTGCGGGAAATCTTCTGGCCAGGCCTGGGTATCTCTGACGTGCCAGATAAAATTAATGCCACTATTGGTGTGTCTCCTGTCTTTAGCCAATCCCCAGGACTTCTCAGTAAATAACGGGGTATCCCAAATGGAGAGTTCTCTGATCTTACTGGGTTTATGCAAAAGAACAAGCCAGGTTTGTTAAGCTATCTTGCAAAGTTTTAAAATGAAGGTGGAGAGAAAACCATGTTTCTGCAACTTGCTTTTCGTAAGAATCAGATTCTAATTCTACAGAGGTGATTGAATAAATGTATTTAATCTTGATTTAAAAGATACCCCCTCCTTTGGGAAATTTACATAAAAACTTGGCTTACTGACTGTAGGAAAACAGCCTAATCTATAAAGGAACTCAATGTTATACATGCTGTCACTAGTCTGATCAGAGCATTGGAAGCCAGAGCTTTACTAGGGTGAAGCTCATCTCAAAGTGCAGAATTGTTTTCCCCAGCCTGTGAATTGGCTAAATCGTCGAGAAGGGCATCAAAACTGGTTAAATTAGAATAGATTAATATCTAGTTCTAAAATACTGTGAATTTTCTTTCTATACTTTATTGCATCTCATTTTCTGTGAACAGCCATTTGGAGAGAACAAGGATATTAACAGCTCTTAATTTTTGTTGCATCATGGGATTAGCACCAGAGAATATTTCCTCTAGGCCAGAATGTTTTGCAGAAGAGGAACAGTGGACATTGGAGGTTTCCAAAAGGAAGTTGATGGATGATTTACCCAACAAAGAAAGATGCTAACCCCTGGACCAGATGATTTACCCAAGGAAAGTTGCTAACTCCCGGACCAATGCAATGGAATATTATTAAAGGGTTATGTTTTAACACTAGTGAGAACCATCTTGCATGGGAAGGGACTGAACAGGAAGTAAGGCAGATGTAACTCAGAACTGTGCTTTCTGTGCTATTAATAAACTTAGTGGAAATCTTGATCCATCTCTCCTAACACCTGTTCAGCATCAAGGAACTTAGAGGAGAATCAGCAGCTTGACCTTATGCAAATGATCAAATGCTCATATGTTCAAGGTATAAATATCTGTTGGTTCTTATTGATAACTTCAGTGTATGGGCAGAAGCTTTGCCAATCTATACTGAGAAAGCCAGAGAATGGCTTGGCGTTTCTGTGTCCAGTAGAAAAATCTGGACACAGGAAGTCATTTTTCTATCAATCAAATCTGTGGGTAGTTATACCTTCCTATTATTTTAATAATAGATATGGGTATGCCATTATGTTGCTTTGGTTTCTGTGGCTTTAACTCTTGTTAAGACAGCAAACAACTCTGTCCTTACTGGGTCCTGACTCCTCCAGGGTCTCACCATTTCAAAGTGATATCCCTCAGTCGAATTGATCTGATCTTTTCTTTCAGATAACTTCAGGGACCCAATCAAATCATTGCCTGGGGCCCATTATAAACTAAGGTAGCATGAGATTTCCCCCTTGCACAACCAGGGTCTGCACCCCTCTTGTCAGCATGAAGCAGCTTCAGAAGATGGACCACTGACCATTTACCCGTTAAAGATTTAAGGTGGTGAAATCTCTGTGGGGGGGGGGGGGAATATGATGTAGGCAGGTAGATAGGGAAAGGCCCTTTGCAGTGAAACAAAGTTTCATGGAAGAAGAATTCTAGGAATGACCCACCTTGGGCTGGAGTGATAGCACAGTGGTAGGGCGTTTGCCTTGCACGCAGCTGACATGGCAGACGTGAGTTCGATTCCTCCGCCCCTTTTGGAGAGCCCGGCAAGCTACCCAGAGTATCTCGCCCGCACGGCAGAGCCTGGCAAGCTCTCCGTGACGTATTCGATATGCCAAACACAGTAACAAAAAGTCTCACGATGGAGACGTTACTGGGCCCACCCAGCAAATTGATGAACAATGGGAGGACTGTGACAGTGACCCACCTTGAGGATACAGAAAACAAAGACCTGATAAGACCATTCGCAGACCCTGAGGATATAGGCCTCCTCCCCATGAAGTTCTCTTTTTGGACCTCCCTGGTAACCTCCTTAGCAACGGACTTTTACCTGGGAAGAAGCTTCACATGGGGGCAGGCTGGAGAAACCCTATAAAGGCCAACTTGAACAAAGGAAGGGCGTGCATATGCTGCCTGAGCCCATGTGCTGCTTTCCCCCACATGGCCGAGCACATGTGTTGCCCATATCTCCCCTCTTGAGATGTGTACTTTCATGCTTTCGTGTTTAATGCTAGGATGTGTTTAGGGTCTCTCTCTCTGCTCATGGAGAAGCCTGTGTTCTCTCTTGAGTATGTTACTCTCTCACTCTCTCTCCCTCCATACCTAAAAATCCTCCAAATAAAATCTATTTACTTAAAAAAAAATAACAAGGCTCATTCCTCTGGCCCGAAAGAGCCCCAATACACCATTGGGCTATGCTAGCACGCAACAACGATGAATGGAGATGTTAATGGCATCTGCTCGAGCAAATCGGTGAACAACAAGAAGACAAGTGATGCAACTGATTTATATTTATATGTGCGTTTATTAATATCATGAATTAACTGCTATAAAAGATATAGCTATACAATTGATATCATAATTTATAAACAGTAATGAATATAATTTGTATTTCAAACTATCTCTTAAAATTTTAATATACTATGCTAAAAATCTATGGCTCTTACTCAGGAAAAATCACAGAGATAATTAAACTTACATTTGTATTATTTCTGATTTGTAATTGAATAAAAGAATACATTTATATTAGAGATTAATATCAATAAATACATAAAGCACTTCCTTAAAAATCGTGGATGCCAAGTGAACCTTTTTCTGGACTGTGCAGCTGCAAATGGGGTCATACGATACTTCATAGGACACACCCTATCCATACTCCAAGAATACCGCACCACATATGAGGGGATTCAAAGTAGAAGGTAAACAACCATAGAGGGAAATATTATATTATTTTGTTTCTGCTTTAGGGAAAGGATTGGGGTTCGGGATTGAAACACCCAAAATATGGTGGTGGGAAGGTGTAATGGTGGTGGGATTGGTGCTTGAATATTAAATGTAATCAAATACTGTAAACTACTTTATATTTTTTTTTTGCTTTTTGGTTCACACCTTGCGATGCACAGGGGTTATTCCTGGCTCTGCACTCAGCAATTACCCCTGGCGGTGCTCAGGGGACCATATGGGATGCTGGGAATTGAACCCGGGTCGGCCGCGTGCAAGGCAAGCACCCTACCCGCTGTGCTATCGCTCCAGTCCTTTACTTTATAAAATTATATATATATATATATCATGGATCCGGGACTGGAGCAATAGTACAGGGGAAAGTCATCTGCTTTGTATGCTGCCAATTCCAGTTCAATCCCCAGAACCCGGTTCTCTGAACACTGCCAGCAGTGACTTCTGAGAAAGGAGTCAGGAGTAATCCCTGAGTATCACCATCCGTGGCCCCAAAATATACATACATACATACACACATGCACACACAAAGAATTAATGGATAACCTGAATAGATATTTATGATCTTTTGGGGAAGTTCATAGATCACAGGTTCACAACTTTAACCCTAAAATTTCCCTCTTCTGGAGTAAAGGATTAGGAAATCTCAGTAGTCTCTATTTTATGACTGAAAAAAAATTGCTAAGGCACAACTAAATTGCAAAATATTTAAAAATCTATATTCATTTCTTCATCATTTCCTTAACCTCCATTCCCTCTTCATCTGTATACCTAAAGCCATAATTGATATTTCATAATTTTCTTCTCTATTGTTTTTTCTCCTTCATATCCCACCCATCTTCTCTTAATTGACTTATGGAGGAGAAATGTGCCTAGCACAGAAGCAGGCTGGGGAGAAGGAGGGGAAACTGGGGATATCAGTAGAGGATAATGGATACTGGTGAAAGGACTGGTGTTGGAACATTGTATTCCTGAAACTAAATTACAAATGTCTTTGTAACTTTGTAAATTATGGTGATTCAAAAAAATGAATTTTGTTTCCTATATGTGTGTAATGACTGCAAACATCAAGCAGCCTCCTCAGAAATATGCGATTTGTTATTTGTACAGCCTGCCTTAAGGGATTCTATAGACAGTCCTTTGCAGTGGATGATTATCTGCTTTCATGCTTTCCCCGGTTTTAGGCTCTAAATACATGTGTGGCAGGGGGAGAGGTTTTGGGAAATTTCAGGGCAAATTAGAAAGGGTTCACATTGGCCATGTGCAAGGATATCTCCCTAACCACTGTACTATTCCTCTGGTCCTGTAGCAGATAATTTTAACTTATAAGCAGTTATTTTTTAAAATTTCCAACTATGGAAGAACTGATATGTATATATATTATGTAAACCAATTTCATATGTATATACATACAGACTATCGTTTGAGGATATTTAGTACATATAAACTCTTAACCATAGTTTGGTTATAACATTCATCCAGATTTTGTGGTCTACATGAGAGCTAACTTTATATAGGAAATATGTATATATATATATATAATATAAAAGAATACAAAGCAATACTTTTTGGTCATATTTGTTTGTTTTGTTTTGGAGACACACCCAGTGGTGCTCTGGGATCACTCTTGGTGAAGCTTGGAGAACTTTTATGCTACTGGAGATTGAAACCAAGTTGATCACATTCAAGGTTAGAAACGTTATTATTGTACCATCTCTCACGGCCTTGAAAAATGTTTTTCAGTTTTCTGCAGGTGAGTCTACTCTTCATGGATTTTAGTAAATTTTTCTACAGTTAAAATGTAGCTATTAGAAAGCATTGAACATGACAGAAGCATTTCTATACAAATATAGATGGCCTATTGTAATATTGTTTGGGTTATTTATCAACTAGTTATATACATTCTCTAGAGTAATGGTTCTGTACAGAAGGAACTCTCTCACTATAAATATGGTGGATTCCTCACATCATAAAATACACGAGTGTGCTACAAACACTAGGTTGAGAAGAGTAAGAGTTAAACTTTACAGTATGCAGCATCTTTTATAGTTACTTGTCCTTCATCAAGTAGAAGTTTTAGTTCATTTTTTCTCTTATGTTATATAAAATACTCCTCAATCCTATATTTACACATTCTCACATACTATCACACCCCTAAATCTATCTTGCCCTATTACTTAAATTTAAAACTCCCGAGACAGGTATTTTATACATATGTTTTGCCCATTTCTCTTATGGTATCCGTCACTGTCACTGTCACTGTCCTCCCGTTGTTCATCAATTTGCTCGAGCGGACCCAGTAATGTCTCCATTGTTACATTTGTTGCTGGTATCTATGGGTTAGTTTATGATTAGAAGTGTTAGAAGTTTCAGTAAAACAAAATTATGAACTCATAAATTATTTGTAGATGCGAAGAGGAAGAGGTTGGAGAGATAGTGTAGCAGGTAGGATGCTGAAATGGTCAATGTGGGTCCAATTCCATGCACCCCAGATGGTCCCCCAAACCCCACCAGATGTGATCCCTGAGAACAAGGCCAGGAGTGAACCCTCAGCACCACCATGGCCCCCAAACAAAACAAAACAAATACATGGGAAGATTAAGGGGGCAGGGTGGCAGGTTGAAAGTTTCTTTATGGAAAACTCATATTTTAGAGTCTGAGGGAATATTGTATAAAACGTCAAGAACAATGTTAGAAATTCAACTATATTAGTATTTGATAATATTTACACTTTATACAAAACAACAGATTCATACTTTTATATATTCACAGTGTTTTTTCAGAGTAGAAACTATAAAACTGCTTTGTGATAGTAGAAGAAATATGTTTGACTATAGTAAACTCAGTATTTTTTGTTTGTTTGTTTGTTTTTATAACGATCTTGGTTCAGTCTTTTACTCTTAACACAGAGGTTTTGGATACATTTAGTTCTAGACTACATATTTTGGTATCACACTCTTAAGTGACAAAATATTGATTTGCGTCTTTATTTTACTGTGACATAATTATAAGTGCTACATCTCTTACTCTGTTTTCCAGAATCAACAATTATAATCTTTGGTAATTTGTTCATTTAAACATTTCTTCTGAGCTCTAGAGTCCAACTACCTCTCCATGAAGTTGAAATTTAAAGGCTGTTCTCCTACAGAGAAAAGAGAAGGATGTTTAATCACCTTGGAGAATTAAGTCCTATGTTCAATGATATAAATAATATCAATAAAATTAAATGATTTAATTGCCTGACACTCAAAAAATATTCTTGGCACCCTCTTCATACAGCTAGGTAATTTTGGCAAAAAGCTTCTGCTTTTATATGAATTACTTTGGATTGTTGTGTGGTTGTTTTCAGCATGAATTGTCCAGATTGATATAGTGTGGGTTCATGAAAGAAAAGCAGGCTGCCTTCAAATAGATGTGGAAGTGGGATATTATGCATTAGGTGCATGTCATTCATCATTGATGTCTTTGATGTTAGAAAATAATACCTTTTGTGGAGAACACAGGAGACATGGTACATAGAAGCACTTAGGTTTCTTTACACCCAAATTTAAATGATAATAATGGGATACAGATTACTCTACAGGCTTTGATGAAGAAGTGCATAGCTCAGACCAAATATTTCAGTGATCTTAGCTTCACTTCTGTGTTGGTTACTTTCTGGCACAACATTGGATATCATTGCAATAGCTATTACGATAAAATTGTACAGGAATGGAAATGAATCACACAGTCTTTGTTTTAATTTATTTAATAACAAGGTGATTACATGTTTCTTATTTATATGACCCATATCATATATGTATAAGAAATTCTAATGTGAGTGGCCGAGTATCCATGGCAGGTGTCACATTAAGGAAAAGTCAAAGAACAAGTTATCATAAATAGATGTTTATGATAATATATGAAGTGTTTTGGAACTTTTGTTAATTATAAAAAGTATGCATTTTTGTATATCAGATAAATTCACAGAAACTCTTTACATGTTCTTAATCTTCTGGCCTTGAACTTTAAAGGAAAAATTAATTACTTGGGGTAATATTGGTGTACCCTCTTTGATTTGGAGCTAATAGAAAGAGTATAATCAGTACACCCTCTGACTTTGTTACACTTGCCATACTCAGCCTGAAAACCAAACAGAATTTTAAGAAATTTTCCTGTCCTGTAATTTCAGACAATAGTGACTGCTTCATAACATGATAGCTTGAATTTAAGAGCATTTTTAATTTTCTAAATGCTTCTACATTACTAAAAATTCATATATGACAAACCAAATGTGAACACAACTCCCAATAATATTATGTTAATGAATATATGCAATTAGTCATTGAATGTTAGAACAGCATAATCAATATACACAATTAGTTGACAGTAGAAACCATGATCAACATTGAAAGGAATAATCAAATATGACTTTGGAGTATAGACATTTGTATAAGAAGTTAAATAGAAAACTACAATTTTTCCTCCTCTTTGTCTTTCTTTCCTTCCTTCTTTTCCTCCTTTCTGAACCTACCACCTTTCATTAATTTCTTCTTCACTATTATTCATAATATGAATAATTACAAGAAGTAATGGGTTAACAGGCATCAGGGTTTCAGCTATACCAGTGAGTAGATATATATGAGTGAAGGATATAGCCATACACTCAAAACACAGTTTAAACAAAACTGAAAACATAAGGTAAGATGTAAACAGCAATCACTGAAACTTTATAATGTGCATGTAAATTTGACAGGCAGAGGTGGAGTAGGGGTTTGAATGGAGAGGAAATCTTGGAACATGGATGGAGGGAAGTTAACACTGGTGGAGGGATTGGCGTTGAATTTTTTATGCCTAAAATGCAACTATCAGTAACTTTGTGAATAATAGTTCTTTAATGAAAAATTTTAAAACTGTGAAAATAAAAATTAGAAAGAAGAAGAAAAAAGAATTGCATTTTCAAGTCAAGTAGAAGCTGAACCAGGTTGGTAATAAAAAAAATTCCATCCATCCAGATGTCTCTAGATTTTATAGTAATTATAACAATAAATAGTGAGTCTATTACTAAGGCCATGTTGTCTGCTGGTTAATTTGTTTTTATAATAGGTAATATAAGTTAGTAATTTTATGCATCTGTGAGAAAGGCTCTTAAATCCTACTGAACACAAGCTTAATAGATCACTATGGTGACCTATTATATGAATCTAAATCTAAATCTCAGCAGCTATATCTAATAATTATAATAATATCAAAAGTAGAAAAATTACTAATAGTAATAGACTTTAAAAACCTCGCCTTCTCTTAGGAGAGAGTTGCCAATATTCTAATTTTGACATTGAACTAGGATGATGCAAAATAAAGGGTTTTTAGAACTATCAAGGGAAAATACAATTATACATAACATGTTTTTAAAAATTATTTCCCCTAATACTGTACTCCATTTTATAGTTTTCACACTATCAATTTGATTTGTACCTTATTCACCAAATATGACACTAAATTTGAGCTTTAAGAAGAAATTGGTGTGACACCCTGAATTTTTAGAGGAATGTAGGAAGAGGAGGAGAAATTATTGTTACCCATTTTATCCTAGGTTATTTTCTGTGACAGTTAATTTTTTGTGTCAATTTGACTAAGTCACAAGTGCCCAGACATTTGATAAAAGTTTATTCTGGGTATTACCATGAAGAAGGTTTTATTTTAGAGAAAGCATATATTAATCAGTTAATTATTTCCAATTTTAAAGATTGTGTTTATTTTTTATCAGTCTAAATGGATCCAATAAAGCATGCAATTGATTAAATGCATTATTTACATATTCATGTTTTGTTTTTTATTTCTCTTTACACAGACTCCCCTCCGTTCTGATATTACTACATAGCTTTCAGATTGTGACCTTTCTCATGATGATTTACTGTAAAGAATTTTTAGGATAGGATCGCCATTAAATCAGTAAACTGAGCAAAAATAGATCGTCTTTCCTAAGTGAGGGGCCCTTATACACTCAGTTGAATCCCTGAATAGATTAAAGAAAGGCTAGCCTTTCATCCAGTAAGTAGGATGGTCCATTCTGACCTCATTTAAACCATAACTTTGCCTTTTACCTGCCTTGAATTGAAACTGAAACATCAACTCTTCCTGCATCCAAAATCTGGACATCAGACTGTAATCAACTCTTCTGTTTCTCCTTAGGTCTTCAGATTCAGAATAGAATTATAGCATTGGTTCTCATTGGTCCTCAATTTGCTCATCAAAGTCCCTGGGGATTGTGGAACTTGGAAACCTTCATAATTAATGAGCCAGACTGAATAAACATATGAGACAAATCCCTAAAAATATACTACATTATAAAGGATTTATACAGGATAATACATTTTAAACATAAAATTTGTAAATATATTCCATTGGTTCTGTTTCTCTGAAGAAACTTTATATACTTTTCCAAGTTGTTTGACCCATGACCACATTTCTATCATTTTCTCTATTCCACAGGAGGATAGGTGTCCCATTTCCCAAAGCCCAGATTTAGACCCCATTAATAGGATTCAATTTTATCATGATTGTTTGGCCTTTGGGCTACATCAATGATCCTCAGGGGCTACTACGAATAATTTTCTTTTGGGTCATTCCTGTCATTGTTTGGTGAACCACAGGGCTGGCATCAAACAGGCATCCCACCTGCATAACTGCTTGAGCTATATCTTCTGCCCTAAAGAGTCCATTTAGACCTTTCAATAGGCCCTTTCCATTGGCTCCTTTCCATATGGCTGTCGTAATACATAGATCTTTATTATATAAACAAATATAATTCCTTAAGCCCTCCTACTGACTATTTTCCATCTATAACACAGCATCTTTCTATTCTCATCTTTATGTAAAAAGGGAGTATCCTTGATTTTAATACCAGAATTCTTTCTTCTTTCACTTTTTAATTAAAGAACTGTGATTTGCAGGGTTATTGATAGTTGAGTTTTAGGCATAAAATATTTCAACACCACCAGTATTCCCATTTTTCTTCCCAACCCCAAACACTACCCCATCTTCCTCCTGCCAACTTGACAAGCACATTACAAAATTTCAGTGGCTACAGCTTAGATCTCATGTTTTCAGTTTTGTTGAGTCTGCGTCTTGGATATAAGGTTATACCACTCACTCATATCTCACCAGTATAACTGAAATCCTAACACATGTTCACCCATCACTGTATCACTGTATCACTGTCATCCCATTGTTCATCGATTTACTCGAGCGGGAGCCAGTAACGTCTCCATTTGTCTCATCCCTGAGATTTTAGCAGCCTCTCCTTACTCGTCTTTCCCAATAATTGCCAGAATTCTAACATGAACACCAACACTGGATATTTAAAATCCTTTTTGTGCTCCCTGATTCTTTCTGTTGGAAATAAGCTGCCTCTTGTAGCACTTCACCAGCTGCATCACTGAAACGTGATGGTGAAGGTCAGGGTGAACGGATTTGGCCCTATTGACTGCCTGGTTACTGGGGCTGCCTTTAAATGTGACCAAGTAGAAATTGTGGGAATCAATGACCCTTCCATTGACCTCAAATATTTTGTCTACAAGTTTCAGTACATTTCCACTTACAGCAACTTCAATGGCACAGTACAGGATGAGAACAGGAAGCTTGTCATAAATGGGAAACCTATCTGCATCTTGCAGGAGTGAGATCCTGCCAACATCAATTGGGGTAACACTGGGGCAGAGTATGTTGTAGAGACCATTACAGTCTTCACTACTCTAAAGAAGGTTTGAGCTCACTTGAAGGGGGTGTCAAATTAGTCCTTTCTGCAGAAACTCTGATGTTTGTGATGGGTGTGAGAAATATGACATGAGAAATATGACAACTCCCTCAAGATTGTCAGCAACACCTCTTGCACCATCAATTGCTTGGACCCCTAACTATGGTTATCAATGACAACCTGGCGTTATGAAGGGCCCATGACCACAATCCATGCCATCACTGCCACCCAGGAGACAGTGGAAAACCACTCTTTGAAACTGTGGTGTGACGGTTAAAATGTAGCCCAGAACATCATCTAAGATGCTACCAGGCTGTGAACAAGGTCATCCCTGAGTTAACCAAGAAGCTGACTGGCATAAATTTCCATGTCCCCACTACCAACATGTCTGTCCTGGATATGACCTGCCACCTGGATAAAGCTACCAAATATGAAGATATCAAGAAAGTGGTGAGCCTCACGAGAACTCCCCAAGGGTATCCTAGGCTACACAAAAGACCATATTGTCTCCTATGACTTTAACAGTGACACCCACAGCTCCAACTTTGATGTTGGGGCTGGTATTGCCTTCAACGACCTCTTTGTAAAACTAATTACTTGATACAACTACAAGTTTGGATACAATAGGATGGGAGGCCTCATTCTACTTGGCATCTGAGGAGTAAGCTTCCCCACAACCATTAGCCTCAGATAGAGCATTAAGAGGAGTGGAGAAGCCCTCAGCTCCCAAGGAGTCATTCCCTGACTAGTCCAACACACTGAAAATCTTCTGATCTCTAGTTTCCTTCCCAGACTCCCTAAAGAAGGGGAAGCTTAGGGAACCCTACTTTGTCATGTACAATCAATAAAGTATACTTCACAGTCCAAACAATTGCGGGGATAAAGCCTGTTGTGTCCCGACCTGGAGATCAAACTGCAAATTATAGCATTTTTTTCTTTAAAGCGGTCACGTTCACAGTCCTCCCATTGTTCATTGATTTGCTCGAGCGGGCCCAGTAACGTCTCCATGATGAGACTTGTTACTCTGTTTGGCATACTGAGTACCTCATGGGTAGTTTGCCAGGCTCTGCCATGAGGGAGAGATCCTCTCGGTAGCTTGCCGGGCTCTCCGAGAGGGGCGGAGGAATCGAACTCAGGTCGGCCATGTTGGCTGCGTGCAAGGCAAACGCCTAACCACTGTGCTATGGCTCCTTAAACATTAATTTTCCTTACTACCCCTTTTCTGGAAAACAATAGACACTGCCCCCTGGAAACATACCTTCTTTAAACAAACAGAAGGATATAGTAACAAATTTGCATTCTTTTGGGTGTCAGTATTTTTACCCATGGCCTACAACAAAAAGAATAAAGATCTAGAAAATAAAACACATTGAATCTTGACATTATGAAATTTATTATAAAAAATAAAACATCAGAGCTGGAGTGATAGTACAGTGGGTAGGGTGTTTGCCTTGCACGTGGCTGACCTGAGTTTCATCCCCAGCATCCTATATGGTCCCCCAGCACCACCAGGCGTAATTTCTGAGTGCAGAGCCAGGAGTAACCCATAAACATCGCTGGGTGTGACTCAAAAAGCAAAATAAATAAAACATTAACATTAGCAATACGAATAGATATTCAAGACAATGAAAAGTTATATTAAATTAAACAATTTTTAAAATATTCCCAATGTGGGGCTGGAGCAATAGCACAGCAGGTAGGGCATTTGCCTTGCAAGCGGCCGACCTGGGTTCAATTCCCGGCATCCCATATTGTCCCCTGAGCACCACCAGGGGTGATTTCTGAGTGCAGAACCAGAGTAACCCCTGTGTATCGTCAGGTGTGACCCAAAAAGGAAAAAAAAAAACAAAATAATGCCAATGAGGGTCTGGGAGATAGTAAGTGCACTGTTAGAGTATATGACTTGGAGATACCCTATGCAGGTTCTATTCCTGGAAACATATAGTTCTCTTAATCTAGTAGAGGGCAAACATAAGTACCATGAGTGAGTGCCAATGCTACAAACTGGGAAATATGTCCTGTCTTTTAAAGAAGCTTCTTTAATGCTTGTTATGAAACTGTTTTAGAGGACATGGACTCTCTAAGTTGTTGCCTGTCCAGAAGCTTTATCACTCCTTCAAATCTGAATGATAATTTATCTTGATAGAATATTCTTGGTGATTTGTTTATTTCATTAAGTTTTTGTACTATATTCCTCCATTCTCTTCTGGCTTACAGAGTCTCACTCAATAGATCTGCTGTGAATATTAAGGGCTTTCTTTTGTAACCAAATTCCTGATTTTATTCTTGCTGTTTTCAATGTTGTCTCTATGCTTGGAATTTGTCATTTGAGTACCAGGTGTCTTCGCATTTTCCTAGTTGAGTCTATTTTCTCTGACACCATGCAGACTTCTTGTAACACAGTGCCTGTATTATTCAACTCTGAGTAATAATTATCAATGTTTTTGTTTGGGGCCACTCCCAGCGGTGTTCATGCCTTATTCCTGGCTCTACACTCTGGGATAACTCATGGTGGGGCTTGATAAAACATTATACTTTTGTAGGCCTATTCTGATTTCTCCTTTTAAATTTTCTTAATTCTTTGTACTTCTAAATTCTCCATTTGTATGCTTTGCCTGTTCCATGTAAACTCCAAAATAATACAGATGTGTTGCTGGGGATTGAACCTGGGCTGGCTACATGCAAGTCAAGTGTCCTAACCACGGTACTATCACTTTGGCCCTCAGTGATTTATTTAGCTATTGTTTCTTCATCAAATCTGCATTTCAATTCTTCAGGGACTCTAGTCATTCATTGTTCTCTTGAACTCACTCCACATTCTCTGATATGCTGTTTATTTCTTTTCAGATTATTTTCACCTTCTGCTGTTTACTAGTTGTTTCCTCCACTTCATCTTGGAGCTCTTTGATCTTTTGATTAGTTGCTGTTAATCTGCTATTCAGAGCTTCTATTGAGTTTTTATATCACCCACTATACTCTTCATTTCTGCTTGTAGCATTCTCATTTCAGCTCTCATACTTTATTCTGCTTTGCTGGTATTGCTGACTACATGTGCCATTTCTTACTTTAGTTGATTGACCATCCTTAAAATGGTTACTAATGTCACGGAGAAATTGCTTATCTGGTTGGTGCTGGTTAAGTATCATTGTTCTTGTTTTCACTCATTGAGCGTGGTGGGCTTCTTCACATATTCCACATTGGATTTTTGTGCTCCTACTGGCTATTAGTAGTTGTGTAATTTGGAAGAGTTGTCAGGTGGCTGATTATTCAGACACAGACTTCAAGGGAATATCCAACTGGTATGGAAAAAAGTTTGGATGTCGAGGCTGTCAAGTCTAGCCAGAAGGACAAAAGATTTGTTTGCCCTAGTTCCAAAGAGGCCTTGAAGTTGTCAGTGAAAGATCTTTCTACCTGGTAGGGTATGACCTTTTCACCTTTTTATAGTTAACAGATTTATTGTGACCATATTGCGTGCCCATTCTATTAAATATGATGAAGTAAATACAATGAAAACTTTTGTATTATAGACTATAATCCATGATAAAATGTATCTACTTTTTCAGCCAGAACTATTGGTGATCATCTTTGATTTTGTTTCATATTTGCTTTTCTATCAGATCTTCATAACTTTTGAGATTCTTTTGTATTCAAATCACTTAAACATGATACAAAATCCAATCAAGAATGTTAACTTTAATTTATTTTTGTATGTTTGTGTCACATCTAGTTTTTTCAGGGCATACACCTGTCTCTGTGCTCAGGGACCAATCTTTCCCTTCCAGGGATTGAATCTGGATCACTTGGGTTCAGTGAAGATACCTTACCAGATATGTTCTCTCTCCATCTTTGCTATTTTCATTTAAACATCTTCAAATTATTTGTTGAAATTAGAGTGGAAACCCTCCAAGTGTTTACAATGGTAAGGAAGTTTTTATGTTTTTCTACAACTTATAAATTTGGAAATGGGCTTAATTTCTCTTTTCCGAAATTTTTTGTATAGATCTTTTACAAGTACAAACATAACATATATTAAATTCTTATCAAAATTTAATCAATGATTTGTTTTGTTACATTTATCAATCAAGTCTATCACATATGGCATATCATTTTTTAGTCAATCAAGTTGACTTATAACAGAACATCTGTATTTTCTAGAAACTCTAATGATGAGTCAAAGAGTTTACAATACTGATACAAACTGGCATCATTTAATAGTCAATAAACTTCTGCATAAGGCAGCAGAAACTGAATTTTTTTATCATTTTAATACAAAGTTGTCCAATGATTCTGTCATTGTTCCTTTTGATTTCATTCATTGATTAATGACACAATATAATGACTAATGTAGGATTCATTTAGATTTTTAACAACTAAATGTTGATGATTAATAACTGTAGTGTGAACACATTCAGAGCCACTTTTTAAAGATATTCAAAATAATCCCTGTAGCATTGTATCATCACTAAAGCACCAACAATATCAAAAAATCAAAAGCTTATATTTAGTCATAAACATTTAGTCATAAACATTTGTGAAATGTTCTTGGAGTCATGAAGGCTTCACAGCTTCTTTTGATAAAATGTTTTGACAAATCAGGCACATCAGTGATGAATTATTTGTAGGTGACTCAATAAAGTGCCGGTTCAAATAATATTATACTGTTTATATATTTCTTAGGTTAAACATGATATCTTAGATATGAAATTTATGTATCATAAAAGTGGTATAAATAATCAATATAAAACAATTCCTATAATTGTAAAAATGCAATTTCTCTTTTAAAACCAATTATTTTTCCAATACTTGTGCTATCAGAAAAATCATCCTGATGGCTGAAGAAATAGTACAGCAGGAAAGGCACTTGCCTTGCATGTGCTCAAAATGAGTTTGGTCCCAGGAGGTCCATGAGTAATAGACTGCCAGGAGTAATCCATAAGCAAAGAGACAGGGATGTAACCCTGAGTACGGCCAGGTGTGGCCCTCAAAATCAATAAAAATGGTCGTCATGATTTAAGGTATAAAATGACATTTTACATTAGACAGCAAATAACTAAGATGGTAATAAAACTAATAAACATGCATTGTTCTTTTCGCAGAATTAGATATATGTATTTGGTATTAAATTGTCAAATACAAATCAAAATTTATTTAAAATATTTTAAATGCTTCAATGTGTAATTAAACTTTAGTTGATAGATCTAATTTAGTCTTCCCACCTTCACATTATTGTTCCATAATAATGCATTATTTATATATATTATATAACGTTTCTATTCATCCCTGTCACGTGCTACTGCAGCCCAATGGTGTCTGCTCACTCCAGGAACACGAAGACCATCAAACCATTCGCTCAGGGTCTTAACGAAGAAGTCCAACCATCTCATAGGTGGGCAACCAGGTGTTCTTTTGATGTCCCATGGAATCCAGTCGGTAATGGCTCTGGTACAGTGATCATCTCCAAATCGCATTACATGTCTGGCACATCTGATTTTCAACACCGTGGCAAACGAGGCAGTGTCCCTGATCTTCGATCGTCAATGGAGGTCAGAACTCCGGATTCCTTCTCTTACTTGAGTGAAGCATCATACTTCAAGCATAGCTCTTTCTATTCCTTTTTGGGTGAAACGAATAGCGTTCTTATCCTGTTTTCATAGGACCCAGGTCTCTGAGGCGTATGTTAGTGTAGGAAGAACGGTGGAATCGAAAAAATGTGCCCAGAGCTGGAGGTTCTTTGTCCTCTTAACAACTTCTTCGATGCTCTTGAAGGCATTCACACCACTCTCATCCTCCTGTGCAGCTCAGGTGCCAGGTTGTTTGTTATGTTGAGTTCTAGTCTTAGGTACACATAACTGCTGCTTTGGAAATGTTTGTTCCATTGAGAGCAAATGTAACATCAGGGACTAGACGGTTTCTCATGAACATTGTCTTCATGAGATTCAGCTGCAGTCCAACCTTTCCACACTCACGGTTGAAGTTGGCCAGCATTTGTGCCACTTGGCTGATGTGTGGTGTTATTAGAACGATGTCATAAGCGAAGCGGAGGTGGTGTAGTTACCAACTGTCTATCTTCACTTCCATTTATTCCCATTCTAGTCATTGTATGACGTTCTCGAGGGTGGCACTGAAGAGTTTCTGTGAAATTGCATCACCCTGACGAGCCCCTCACAAATTAAATATTTCACAAATATAAATAAATATCAATTACAATTTCATTAATTCTCATTAATATTGCAATAAAATATGAAAATATCGACATCACACTTCAAATAGTATTACACTAATATAAGTTTGCTATTATTTGCTTTTCAATAAGTAGTAAAAGACAAAAATTGTTAGATTTCTTAGGTATTGATCTCATATTTTTTTGCTTTATATCCCCCAGATGAATGCAATTTTTCTATGTCTATCCCTCTCTTTCTGACTCATTTCGCTTAGCATGATACTTTCCATATTGTACCACTTGTATGTAAATTTCATGACTTCATCTTTTCTAAGAGCTACGTAGTACTCCATTACCTAAGAATAGCTGAGATCAACACCAGGAGGATTACTCCATAACTTAGAGGCCAGCCGGATATTCTAGGGGAAAGGGCAGTTCAGATAGAGAAGGGAACACCAAATGAAAGGTGTTTGGAGGATCCTCCCAGGAGGGGAAATGCATGTTGAAAGTAGACTATGGACTGAACATGATTGCCACTCAATGCCTCTTTTGCAGACCACAACACCCAAAAGGAGAGCGAGAACAAAGGGGAATGCCCTGCCACAGAGGCAGGGTGGGAGGGGGGGTGGGGGGAAATGGGCACTGGTGGAGGGATGGGTATTTGATCATTGTATGACCGAAACTCAGGCACAAAGATTTGTAAATCTACAGCTGTACCTCATGGTGCTTCACTAATAAAAATAAATAAATTAAAAAAAAAGAAATAAAGAGAATCGCAAGACTTAAAAAAAATTGTTAGATTTGTAGAAAATGTGTAAAAATGCTCAAAATTGGGGTCAGAGAGTATAGTTGATAAGGTCCTTACTTTGCATGCATCAAACCCATATTCTATCCCTTGCACTGCACATTATACACCAACAGAAATGATTTATGAGCACCAAACCAGGAGTAAGTACAGCCAAATAGGGTCCAAAAATCAAAATAAGGCTCAAAGTTGCTGCTTTATTGTAACAATAATATAATTTCATTTCCATAAAATCCATAATCTACAGATCTAATTTTCAAATACAACTAAGTTAAAGTGGTTATTTTACTCGCACTATTGTTGACTGCTAGCCATACATTTCAGAAATAATATAAATTGTATTCTCTACACGTTGCCTAATCATATTTTAAGCATGTCATTACAAATATACAATCCTGAATGCAGACTTGTCACAACGTGTGACAAGCTTACCTGACAGCACTTGCGTGTTAACCAATCAATGATTGGTTGCAACTTGCAGCTTGTATGTTTATTTGGAAAATAATCACACTGAATTTATATTATACAACAGATGAAGCATGTATAATTGGGTTTTTTAAATTTTTTCTTACTTATGTTTGACATCATTTTTCTCATTTTATATTTCTATTTTAATATTTCCTCCTTTTTAATAAAGAACTGTTATTTACAAAGTTATTGATAGCTGAAGTTTAGTCATGTAATATGTCAACACCAATCCTGCCAAAACAGTGTCCATTTCCCCCACCAGTGTTCGCGTATTCCCTCCAAATCTCCAACCCCCACCTATTCCCTACCTACCAATTTAACAGGGACATTATAAAGTTCCAGTGGTTACAGCTTAAATCTCATGTTTTCCGTGTTGATGAATATGTTTTTTGGATATATGGCTATACCACTCACCATATCATCAGTATAACAAAAATTGTGAAGGCTATTCACCCATTTCTTCCTGTTCTATTTTTCCCTCCTTTATTTCTTTCCCTTTTTGTCCTTCTATTCTATAAACACTGGGGTCAATGGTGATCTAGGTATTTCCCCTTTTATTACAATGCATATCTTCATCCAGTATTTGATATACCAAAGATACATGAAATCATCCTGTGTTTATTTTTCCTCGCCACCTTTTTAAATTAAATGCTTCCCAATTGCTGTGAAGGCAATTAGCAATGCACTGAATGAATCCAGTGTACCCCAGGGGCCAGAATCACTTTAGCACAAAATTACTATTATCTGATTCTTAAAATCCAATTTCACCTTAGAAGAACTTTTTATGGTCCTTGAGGAAATTTCAAAGAATAGATTACAGGCTCTGAAGGTGATGTCAAAGAAAACTTCCAAAGATAATAATGGTGGTGTCTTTAACATGTTTATAAACTCCCAGATTACCACTTTGAAGGCATGAGAAATTATTTTGTTAAGTACTGATAGGGTTTATTAAAAACACTTTAAAAGAGTATAGCATGTTTACAAACTTTCTTTTCATTAATTGATTCCTTGCCTGCCCAGCTAAATTGTTAAGTGCTAAAAGTCAGGAATGGTGGGTGGTATGTTTGAGGTTTTTAATTTTCTTTCCTTTTCTTTTCTTTTCTTTTCTTTTCTTTCCATTTTTTGCAGTCCTATCTGTAATATAATTTGGTGTCTGCAAATAGTTAATGTTTAGTAAACATTTTATATTGATAATAAACAGATGTGTACACTTCGAGTCTGGTATTTATGATATTTGCATGTAAGTAGTAAATCTCATCTGGGCTATTATGAACAATAAAGCACATTAAAGAGAAACTGTTTGCCAAAATATAGGGAACATAGAGAATGAATTACAGCATAATGCAAAACTTAACTTTTAACACAAACCCAATGGAAGAAAATAGAGAAGTCTCTGGAATAAAGAATGATCTATCTCACTTTTGAGTATTAAAATAGAAATACATATTAAGGCTTACATCTCAATCTGACAGTTGGGTCCTAATTCATTCTACAAACTACCCTGTATCCCAAATCCTGTCCTGTTCACCAGTGACTCAGATGACAGTTAGTTCATTGGCTCTTTCTTCATTTATTTGATGGAAATGGCTGAAAATCTCAAAAACAAACTTATTCTATTCTTGTCAGTTTCTCTAGTTGTTTCTAAATTATACTGAATGTTTCCCAAAGAGTGACATTTTCCCCAATTTATAACAGAAATAACGTCAAAATACAGCTTAACAAATGTAGCACTCAAATTTAAAAAGTACATATTCTAAATCTATGTCATATTCTATAAATCGATATTCTAAATCTATGTCATATTCTCTAAAGAATGCTAATAAAATTAATGAAATCTGAGTTGCTATTGAAGAGCTAAAAGGAAAAATGATGATGTTGGCAAGAACAAGAGTAGAAATATTCATGGAGAAGGACTAGCATATATTTCCCTAAAATTTAGTGCTCTTCTTCCCAAGGGAGACCATCTGGCCTCTCTGATTGCTAGTTAAAACCAATTAGCACAAAAATGGGGATACTACCTTATTGGATTTCACCACAAGCCTTCTGGTTTCATCCTTAATCTTTCAGTTTCCTGTTAAATGTTTTCTGTTAATGGTAAAATTTGAAAACAATAACAGCAACAACTAATATTTAAAGAACACAGTATACCAGTGATCCAGAAAACACTCTTTATCTCTCTCTCACTCTCTCTCACACAGAGATAAATAGGCAGATCATTGTCTTACCCTGGAGAAGCAGAAATGATAGCAGTTCAGCCATGCCAGAAATATGAACTAAACAACAACATTGAAAGCCATATAACTGCTTATACTTTGTGTATTCTTACCTCTTCCTGAAGTCCCAAGAGTCTATCAAGTGAAGCATCAATAATGTGAAACACTGATGACCCTGATTTTACATACTGTTTTGAAGAGAGTCATGCTGACACTGGAAAGCAATACACTTGCATTACTTGACAACTGAACACAAGATTTCAACATACAAATTAACATATAAAATCAATAGTATATTAATTCTAGTCTCCTAATATTATGTTTTTTCCATATTTCCATCAAATGTTTCTCCGCTTAACCTCTTAATACTGAAGTGAGTTTTTTACTTAGTTCAACTTTTCTACTTAATAAAATATGTTCCCCTAATTATTGTTGCATCAGTGAACTCTTACTTTTTCTTACAAGTGATTCAAAGACGTTTTCCAATAGTTCTCATAACTTTATAAATTAATTTTTCTGGAGAAAAGAAAAAAAAGAGATTTGAATTACCCAAGGTGTAGTAATACATTTAGTAGCAAATTTTTATGTAAGTCTGATTAACTATACAAATAGTATAGACCCTACTTATTAAACTGGATTATGATCCAAAATGAAGTTATATAACTTAAAATGGTTTTTAAGTAAACATTTTTATTATTTACTATCAATAAATCATTTTATGCTTATTTAATAAATCTATATTCTTGAATCATGGAAAAAATTCTCAGGTAAAATACATCACTAAGTGGAAAAGTTTGAGATGCTCTGGAGTAGAATAGAATATCATTTCCAAAGAATTTCATACATACTGTTTTTGATATTTAAGTTGATTTCAAATAGTACATGGAAAAATATTTTACAGTAGTTAAGTATGTATTTAATTCACGGTCACAGACCCATTCACGGTCCTCCTGTTGTTCATCGATTTGCTCAAGGGGGCCCAGCAACATCTCCATCGTGAGACTTGTTACTGTGTTTGGCATATTGAATATGTCATGCGTAGCTTGCCAGGCTTTGCCGTGTGGGCGAGATACTCTCAGTAGCTTGCCGGGCTCTCCGAGAGGAGTGGAGGAATCGAACCCGGCTCGGCTGGGCCGGCTGAGCTCAAGGCAAATGCCCTACCGCTGGGCTAATGCTCCAGCCCATGTATTTAATTATATGAATACGTATATAAACGCACGTGTGCATATATAAGATTAGCACTAAAAACCATAATTATTCAGATTTTTTGTGTAAGAAAAGTAAGATTAAGCTTTCTAAAATGATAATTCTTTAAATAAGGTAAACAACAGTAGGATGGTAACTCAGATATGGCAAAATAATAAAAGTGGTAATTCATTTATGTTGTAAACGAGATCTCTCTCATGTTCTAATGGCCCACATTGCCACTTATAGATATGTGACTATGGAAAAATCCTCTTCGTAGAGTCTGAATTTTCTATTCATGAAGTGCACTGATGATTACACTTGTCTCATAGATATGAAAAATAAAATACAAACAAACAACAAGCCCACATGACTGTCCTTTTATTCCTGAAAATATATATCCAAATTAGGGTTCAATACTTTAAATTGTTCTTTCAAGGAAATATGTAAGAAAGAAATGATAGTTATAAAACAAAAAACAAATCTGCATTTAACAACAGACATATTGGGGTATGGATGGTTTGAGGTAGTATAACAAAGACTTGTCCTAGAATAGCAGAAACTATTTTTGTAGAACTTTTTGTTACTTTTTCATTGAATCACTGTGAGATAGAACCTTACAAAGTTGTTCATGATTATATTTCAGTCATACAATATTCCAACACCCATTCCTCCACCAGTGTACATTTCTCCGCACCAGTGACCAGTGTCCCCAGGTTCCTTACCATCCCCCTTTCCCCCAACCCCTGCCTGCCTCCATGACAGGCAATTTTCGGTTCTTTCTTTCTTTCTTTCTTTCTTTCTTTCTTTCTTTCTTTCTTTCTTTCTTTCTTTCTTTTTCTTCTTTTCTTCCTCCTCCTCTTCCTCCTCTTCCTCCTTCCTCCTTCTCCTCCTTCTTCTTATTCTTTTTATTCCTCCTCCTCCTCTGCCTCCTCCTCCTCCTTCTCCTCCTCCTCCGTCTTCCTCCTTCTCTTCTCTTCTCTTCTCTTCTCTTCTCTTCTCTTCTCTTCTCTTCTCTTCTCTTCTCTTCTCTTCTCTTCTCTTCTCTTCTCCTCTCCTCTCCTCTCCTCTCCTCTCCTCTCTTCTCCTCTCCTCCCCTCCTCCCCTTCACCCTTCCCCTCCCCTCCCCTCCCCTTCCCTCCCCTCCCCTCCCCTCCCTTCCCCTCTCCTCCCTTCCCCTCCCTTCCCCTCCTCCCCTTCACCCCTCCGCTCCCCTTCACCCCTCCCCTCCCCTCCCCTCCCCTCCACTCCCCTCCCCTCCCCTCCTCTCCCCTCCTTTCCTCTCCTCTCCTCTCCTCTCCTCTCCTCTCCTCTCCTCTCCTCTCCTCTCCTCTCCTCTCCTCTCCTCTCCTCTCCTATCTCTCTCTCTCTCATAGAATTTGATGAATACTTTGGGCTGTAAAACACTCTCATCTGGAATAAGAGAACTGCTGTTCTAACAGTCTTCACATATCTCTGAATTTACTGTATTTGTTTAGAAGTTACATAGTTTCATGTCTCTTTCTTTCCCTCAACAGTTTCTGAGCAACTATGACTTTTCCTCTTCTTAACAAAACACCTAGAACAGTGTCTGTCTTAATATGATGCCTAAATGACTACTGACCTAAAAAATAAGAAGCCTGATTTTGTATTTTAAATTTTAATTTTACCCATCCTTAAGATTATAATAACCGTGTGGTGCAATGTGCTATAAGTTTATTTTCGTGTTGATAAGAATAGAAAGATACACTTCTTCACTTTTAAGTTTCAGAGTACAAGAAGAGCACTTTCATTTGTGAATGAGCCTAGATGCAATAAAAACAGAAATATTTCTAGGTGACTATATAGACTAATAATGTGGATAAAATGCAAAATAAAAATAACATCATTCCCCATACATAATAAGCACTTTTAGAAATTCGAGAAATCCTAGATAAAGCTATAATACACATAAATAATAGACTATCTAATTCTTCTATTTATTTTATTGATATGAAAAAATTTCTATTATTTCCTTAATAAAATCTGGTGTTTGTGAGTTGGTACCTGAAACATTGTGTCTCCCCACATCAACTTCTCTATTTTACCTTTCCTATTAAAATAGGAAATCTTAAAATTACCCCTGATGACTTGGACACAACCTCAACAGATTTTCTTCATGCTATTTAAATGAACAATTTTAAAAGGTGAAAGTAAGACTATAAGACTCCTTTTAATATCAGGTTACTTAAAACCTTAGCCTACTAATTAAAGAGCTTTAACAAATACTAGCTAGTCATTGTGGTTTGCTTATGTAGGTATAACTTGATTAAAATTGAGACATGCCCACTAACATACTTCACAAGAGAAATTAACAGCAAAAGATCTATAATAATGTAAATAGGAAAAACAAATGCTTTTATATTGTATATTGAATTTTGGCCAGATCAAAGAACTGGGGTTTAAAACTTAGGTATTCAACTATATTTTTAATATTTTTATCTTTCATATATTATCACTTATTTAAGATACATATAATTCATAAATAATATTTGGGAAGCAGCAAAATAGATTTAGGACTTTCTGTCATCCTAGATAGAAAGTGTAAGGAAAAAACCCTTGGATTTGTTTGTGAACTTTCTGCTATGGTAGGTGCCAGACTTTCCATGAACAACCAATAAAAAGCCCAAATTTGAGACATGCAAATGACAATTCCCTTCTTAACTTATTGTGGCTTAAAGGGCCTCATTTTTACCTAAATTGTCACCTCTGACATTTCAAAAAGCAATAAAAGGAATATAGTAGGCTTGAATTCTAATCCTTAGCTATATCTTTAACTTGATTTACCCTATCTGTTGACCTTTTGGAGACTTGTTTTTCCCATTAGTATACCAAAAACAACATCTGCTTCACAGGATGGGCTTGAAAATTAATGAGATGATGTCTGAGAAGTACTCGAATATCAGGTGTTCTGTAAATTCTAGGTACTGTTATTCAATATTAAAATTCATTACCTTTCTCAGAACCACCCAGGTAACCTTCTACATCTGTGATCTGATCTTAGCACATAGGTGTAAACAAGAAAACACACTGGACGCCATGTTCTTTTCAGTTTAATCAATTCTTGTCAAATCTTATTTGTAACTAACCATTTTTCTCCCCTCAGCATTTTGTTTAGAATTTTACATAATATAATACAGCTCACTAGGCATCACTGTCACTGTCACTTTCCTCCCGTTGTTTATCGATTTGCTCGAGTGGGCCCAGTAACATTGTGAGACTTGTTACTGTGTTTGGAATATTGAATACGTCACGGGAAGCTTGCCAGGCTTTGCTGTGCAGGCGAGATACTCTCAGTAGCTTATTAGGCTCTCTGAGAGGGGCGGAGGAATCGAACTCGGGTCAGCCATGTTGGCTGCATGCAAGGCAAATGCCCGACCTGCTGTGCTATGGCCTCAGCCCCTCACTAGGCATATATGGTCATAATACATAGGTATTTTGAAAATTGTTTATTTTTTTTAGTAATTTATTTATTTATTGAATCACTGTGGGAAAAGTTACAAAGCTTTCAGGTTTAGGTCTCAGTCATGCAAATATCAAACACATTTCCCTTTACCAATACTTATTTTTTACCATGAAGAACCCCAATAAAACCCCACCTCCCACCCCTCCCAATTCCTGTGAGGCAGATGAGTTCTAGTTAACACTCTATCTACTTTGACTAGATTCATTGTTTTGATAAAAGATGCACCATTATTATTTAGAGTTTACCCCCCCCCCCAAATCAGACATGCTGAAAGAGCGTTGTGAAATGATTTGCTTTCTACAGCCAGGTTCAAGAATTAAATGTTGTCGCGTGGCTGCGAAAGCGGCCGCGCAGTTTTGAATTTCTGCTATTTTACTTATCAACCCTGGAAGTATTTCTACTAAAAGTCAGATAATTAAGAGATTGGTTTCTGTGCTCTGGAGTCATGGCCGTGCCAGAGAGTCGCTCATGCTGGGCGACTGGTGACCTCGGTAGGGCGTGAAGGACGGGCCGGAACGCCACCCCTTCCCATGAGGTTTTCGTTGCCCCCTGACCCCCGGCTCATACCTGCTGTCCACAAGGCTCCCATGAGGTCGCCATCTTTCTTTCCAGAGAGGAGAGGGCGAATGGGGCAACACCCTTTCCCCTCCGGGCAGGCATGATGGCGTGGATTAACACATAGTCTGTTCGCTTTTCTGCTCCAAGCTGCTGGTTTTATGCATTAAGTCCTTGTGCTTCTGGGGCCGTGGCCGTGCCGGAAAGCCGCTCATGTGGGGCAACTGGTGACCTTGGTAGGGTGTCGAAAATTGTTTATTCTTGAATGTGAATTCTTAACAATATTAAGGAGCGAGGATTTCTACTTGTTTTTCTTCATTTTTTGTCTACACTTGATTATTTGGTCTCGCTGCAGAAGATATGCCCAAAAATAATTTCTGCAGAGACTAAACTCTGAGAATGGAGTAAATATTAGACAACCAAGATTGTAAATTAATAAAACAATAATAACAAGCATTCAGATAAGGTCCCTAGTAGTTTTGATTTGTATTTGACAGTTTTCTGAGGAATAAATTAAAACGTACGTCCTTAAATGATGAGAAAAAATGTAACTGATTTAAAGCAGATTTTTGGTTGTATATGAGCCCATCTGATATAAGTTAAAAATTATTTCTATCAGATAAAAGTTACTAGCTTGGTTTTCAAATATGGAAACCAAGACTCGGGAAGGTTGTCCAAACTCATAGATTTAGTGACAGGTATAATACTTAATCTAAAGTATCTTACTACAAATTTTATTTATTTTCCATTATACTTTGATTTATATAGAACATATTGATCTTGGGACCAAAAAGAAAATAATCTATCAAAGTAAATCTGTAACTCTTTTAATGAACCAGAATTTTATTCAAGATTTCTCACTGACATTACTCAATCTGTTTTGTCCCATTATTCTGTCTTTGATTACTTTCTTCAGAGCTGAGATTGTAGAAAATTAAGGAATACAGTTTTCAAAACTGTTTCATGATGCTGTGCATAAGCATCCTTCTATCAACGTTCACATTGCTTTCTTTGTGCTTCTCCCGGTTCTCTCTATATTTCTTTGTCTCTCTCTGTTTTCACAAATCCTTTTGATTGTTTTTCCTCTAGGGCCCTGTCCCTTACAAAGTTTCCACTTGAAGTATAGCTATTTCCTATAAAAAATTCCAGGATATGAACAGTAATACAACCAACTACCATATGCTGTAGTTCTAGCCAAAAAAATGAGCAAAGAAAGAAAGAAAGAAAGAAAGAAAGAAAGAAAGAAAGAAAGAAAGAAAGAAAGTATTTCCTGTTCTAATAATGTTCATCACTGCTTGGGGAGGCGGGCTTCTCTACATATTGTTCTTTTTCTCATTTTAGTACCTAAAAACACTTATCTTTGCTTTATAAATACACTCTTGTCTCCTTTGTGTGTGTATGTGCACATGTAGACATTCACATGCATATTTGTGTGGTGGAAATAATCAGGCAAGAAATTTTTGTTGGAAAAAAAGGCAAAAAGCCAAGTAACTAAACTAGGGGAAAGTTAAAGGAAAAAGACTTTAAGAAAATGCTCTTAGTATGCATGATTAAGTAGTAACTAGGCATAAATGTAGGACACAGGTGGTCAGCATGTGTTTTTAGCAAAAGCAACACTAAAAAGACAGCAGCATTTCTTTAGAATATTGCCATTTGCTTTATCAGCTCAGAAAGAGGAATAAAGGAGGTTTTTGTTCAGGCAACTGTTTCTATTGTGTCATGTTGCATTACACCAAGCAAAGTCTGAATAAAATATCGACTGTATTTTAATTCCACACCAACCAATTCCTACAAGCCAGTAATAATAACTCACTATATGAAACAAAAGCACTGCCTGGCTCAGTGCCTCTTGGAATACATTACCCTTATTCTCTCTTATCTGAAATACCATCCTTAAGCTGACAAGAGAGATCCCTTGTGGATATGAAATAGTATATTATTCCAACAATCAGAGAAATTCCAGGTGAGTATACTTTGTCCATTGCAGAACTTAGAAAATTCCTATTTTCTTAATTTTCTTTTTTATGCAACATTCAGAAGTGTACTTAAAACTCATCAACAGATGGCTCTGGAAGAAATGAGTCAGAATAGTTTGACTGTTGACAAATCTCTCTAGGAAAATCTTTACTATGCCACACCTGCCCATCTGCCCCCAGACTCATATGACCCAGGGTCTATTGTCTAAATTAGAAAATGAAAATCCATCTTGGATTCCTAACCTACTAGCAGCAAGAGACAGTTTTATTGTACAAATGAATGGTATCTGGACACACATACATTTATTCATCATCTAAGACATATATTAAATGAATATCATTTATTAGTATGTTGATCTAGGTATAGAGAAGCATGTGGAATTTGAATTTTAAATCCTCATCTGTGATGGTGTTGAAGGAGTTGCTTGAACCAAGACCCTATGTGTCTGAGCTGTGGGATGGTAAAAGCAGTTTAGACAGAGCAAAGTCAGTCTCTTAAGAGTGTCTATTGGTCAGACTGACAAAGTGTAGGCCTCCAAAGAGATACCCATATAACTTTCTTAGTGTAAACTTTTTATCTTGGCTGCTTAAGGCAGGAAACTTCTGCTTTTTCTATATTACTTCAGGGAAGGGGCCAGCAAAAAGATACATACTCAATTTGGTGCAGAAAGTAAATTATATAGAGAATTTTCTAAGCTAATCACGTAAAAGGGTAATGCATATAATAATTTGGATCAACTAAGAAATGTTTAAATCTAAAATAAATATATAAAGATAAATATATTAATATATAAATATAGCTATATAAGGATAATCAAATGTACATAGGATAATTTTAGCTTATCTCGGAAGGAAATGGTGTGACCTGTTTCCCTATCTAGGGATTTAGGTGGCAAAAACATAAAATGTATGTCATGCTGGGCTATTTTTTTAACATCATGAGATATAATACAAAGCTTTCATGATTGAGTTTTGGTCATACATTGATCGAACATCCATCCACCACCAATGTCCCCAAGATCCCTCCCACAAACCCCACCCAACCCACCCCCTGCCTCTATGGCAGACAGTTTCCTTACTCTTTTTCTATGTTTGGGCATTATGGTTTGTAGTGCAGATACTGAGAAGCTATCATGTTTGGTACTTTATCTATTTCCAGCACACATCTCCCATCCTGAGTGTTCACTCCAACCATCATTGATATAGTGGTACTTTCTCTATCTCAGTTGTCTTCTCTCCCAGCACATGAGTCAGGTTTCCAACCAAGAAGACCCTTGTCTCTACTGCCCCTGAGTGTTAGTCTCATACTATGTTATTTATATTCCACAAATGAGTGCAGGCATTCTATGTATACCCCCCTGTTTCTGACTCATTTCACTCAGCATGATGCTCTCCAATCCATCCACTTACAAGTCAAATATATAACTTAATCTTTTCTAACAGCTGCATTGCATTCCATTGTGCAGATATACCACTGTTTCTTTAACAGTAATCTGTTCCTGGGCATTAGGGTTGTTTCCAGATTCTGGTTATTGTGAAGAGTGCTTCAAAGAACATACAAGTGCAGATATCATTTCTACTTTGCCTTTTTGCACCCCTGGGATATATTCCCAGAAGTGGTATTGCTGGGTCCTGTGGAAGATAAATTACTAGTATTTTGAGGAATTCCCATAATTGTTTTCCTGAAAGGATAGGCCAGTCAGCACTCCCACCAACAATGAATGAGATCCCTTTCTCCCCACATCCACACCAGCACTGGCTGTTCTTATATTTTTTGATGCATGCCAGTCTCTGTGGTGTAAGATGATACCTCATTATTGCTTTGAGTTGAATCTTCCTGATTATCAATGTAAAGCATTTTTAATGTTCCTTTTGGACATTTGTATTTTTTTAAATTTTTTAATTTTTATTAGTGAGACACCATGAGGTGCAGTTGTAGACTTATAAATTTTTGCGCTTGGGTTTCAATTATACAATGATCAAATACCCATCCCTCCACCAGTGCCCATTTCCCACCACCACGGATCCCAGTATCCCTCCCACCCCCCATCCCCCCATTCCACCCTGCCTCTGTGGCAGGGCACTTCCTTTTGTTCTCTCTCTCCTTTTGGGTGTTGTGGCTTGCAAAAGAGGCATTTCTTTTTTGAGAAAGTTTCTGTTCATTTCTTCTCCCCATTTTGTGATGAGGTTGGAGGTTTTTTCTTGTAAAGTTGTACCAGTTGGGTAGTGGAGGTCAGTTGCCTGGGCTGGGTCCCTTGGAACAGGGAGGGCTCTCACTCCCCACCATCTGGGGTGCCCCAAGTGAAAACAGACTGTTGTGGAGTCCAGTGGTATGGTTATAGGAGCCTCATTTTATGCTCTCTTCCAGGAGAAGCAGCTGTGAGGTATGGAGGGTGGCCTATGAGGAGATTATCTGGCAGCTGCAGAGAGTGGCTTATGGTTATGATCCCTGGGTTGCTGGAGACTGGGGGAAGCAGGAAACAAAACAATAAGAGCTCAGCAAGCTACTGAAGGTATCCCGCCCACATGGGCAGGGCCTGACAAGTGCCCCGTGGCAGATTCTATATGCCGAAAACAGTAACTATAACAGGTCTAGTTCCCCTGACCCTGAAATAGCCTCTAATCATTAGGGAAGACGAGTAAGGAGAGGCTGCTAAAATCTCAGGGCTGGGATGAATAGAGACATTACTTGCACCAGCTCGAGTAAATAAACTAACAATGGGATGACACTGACAGTGACTGTCTTGGAGTGGAGATGCTCCATGAGTGTTGGAGACTGAAGAGGGTTTGGTAACTTTTGATCCCAACAAGTAGTGACTAGGAACCAGTGATACTCAATTTTGCTTGCTTATTTGGAATCATTTAGGAAACAGTCAAGTTAAAAACAACTGCTCTAAAGCTGTCTTCCTAAGCTTTAATGTGCATATGAACCATCTGTGGACCTTGTTAAAATACAGATTTTGATGCTGCAAGTCTGAGATAAAACCTGAGAATATGCCAAACCCTCAGGCTCCAAATTTCCAATACTGCAAGTAGAAGGAGCACAGTTTGAGTAGCACGGGCCTAAAATAATCACAAATGCCTTACAGTTTCAAAACAGAATGTAAATATTAACCAACTTGATCACATTATGGTGTATAAACACAAACTGGGAAGTAGGAGGAGGTAGAAGGGTGGGGATAAGTAAGTTTATTAATTTCAACATCTTTTACATCACATCTTTCAGGATCAATAGATTATTTGGAGGTCACATTCGGTGACACACAGGGGTTACTCCTGGCTTTAGAACTCAGGAATTACTCCTGGCAGTGCTTAGGGGGACCATATGGGATGCTGGCAATCGAACCTGGGTCGGCCACGTGCAAGGCAAATGCCCTACCTGCTGTGCTATCGTTCCAGCCCCAGGATCAATAGATAGTTTTGAAAGTTGAAATAAAAATAAAGATCTGCCTTGGTCCTGAAATCCATGATTTGAACATTAAAATAATATAATTAATAATGAGGGATTGGAATGAAGATAAAAGGTCATGAAAGTAAGCTAAAATTGTTATCTCTCAATATAAGAAATTTAGCATTTACTGAAAATTTAATATGTTCTAAGCACAATTTTAGATATCTTACATGTATTACCTCATAAAATCCTCACAATACTGTGAGGTAGGTGCTACTTTTATCCCCATTTTTAATGATGATAAAAGAAAGGTCCTAAATATTAAGGAATTTGCTGGGATCCGTGGTGGTGGGAAATGGGCACTGGTGGAGGGATGGGTATTTGATCATTATACAATTGAAACCCAAGCACAAAAATTTGTAAGTCTACAACTGTACCTCATGATGTCTCACTAATAAAAATCAAAAAATAAATAAATAAATAAAAGCCAGGAAGAAGCATAGCCAGAATTTAAACCCTAGCAGTCTGTTTTCGGATTGTTCTAAACTTTCAAAGTTGAAGTGTGTCAATAGACGTTATGTAAATCACTTGATCACTTGAGATCCCGTTACTCATTGATTTGCTTGAGAGGGCACTAGTAACGTCTCCATTCATCCCTGTCGCGTGCTAGTGTAGCCCAATGGCGTCTGCTCATTCTAGGAACAGGAAGAGCCTCAAACTGATCGTTAAGGGTCTTGACAAAGAAATATGGCCATCTGGTAGGTGAGCAGCCGCGTGGTCCTTTGGCATCCCGTGGAAACCAATTGGTAATGGCTCTAGTCCAGCAGTCATCTCCAAATCTCATTACATGTTCAGCCCATCTGATTTTCGATGCCTTGGCAAATGAGACAGCGTCCCTTTTTCTTGACTGTCGATGGAGGTCGGAACTCCAGATTCTTTCTCTCATTTGAGTGAAACGTGATACTCCAAGCATAGCTCTTTTTATTTCTCTTTGGGAGACCCGAATAGTGTTCTCATCCTGTTTTCGTAGAGCCCAGGTCTCTGAGGCGTATGTTATTGCAGGAAGAACAGTGGAATCGAAGAGATGTGCTTGGAGCCGGACATTCTTCATCCTCTTAGCTATTTCTCCAACGTTCTTGAAGGTGTTCTAAGCTGCTCTCTTCCTCCTGCGCAACTCAGGTGCCAGGTCATTCATTATGTTGACTTTTCGATCTAGGTACACATAACTTGCATTTGGAGATGTTCGTTCCATTGAGAGCAAATGGAACGTCAGGAACGAGACTGATTCTCATAAACATAGTCTTCATGAGATTCAGTGAGATTCCACTACATCCACTACCCAGCCACCGTCACGCTCCAGGACGCTTTCCAGACACTCAGGCCGAGACTCACGCACTAGTGAAGCCCTTTAGAACCAGGTAAGCAGAACTCTGAGACCTTGGACTCTAGCTTCCACACACCCTGGAACAGAGATCCTCTGCCTGCTCCCACAAAGCACAGGTGACCAAGGGATTAAAATCAGGAGCCCCACCCTACCCTGCCCTGTCTGCTTCCACCAACCACCAACGACCCAGGGATTACAAGAACCACCCTACCAGTACCAGATAAATACCTCACCACAGACCTCCACTACCTCCACTACCCAGCCACTGCCACGCTCCAGGATGCTTTCTGGACACTTGAGCCAAGACTCATCATGGGACACATAGGACACATTATTCAGGAAACATCATAAGAAACTTAATACCCATCTTCCAGGATTGTCGCACCATATTTGATAGGGTTTAAATATGGTTTGAACCATGGGAACACCTGCAAGCGTGATTAGAGGCTGCCCTAAAAGCCTCTATCTGTATTGGAGAGACTGGCAAGCTACCGAGAATATCCTGCCCGCACGGCAGAGTCTGGCAAGGTATCCTTGGCATATTCGATATGCCAAAACCAGTAAATACAATGGGTCTCACTCCCCTGACCCAGTATATGTAAATCAACACCTACAATAGAAGCACAAACATATTAACTAGTGCTACACTTAAAGCCACCTGAAGAATGCAAATCTAACTGCTGTTTTTATCTGTAGGGCTTAGGGGCAACTGTAAGATAAGATGAGATTGTTTTAATTTTTTATTTGAGACAATTCTAACTAACTGAGATTATTTTTCTGTGTCAGTTATTTAATTATTAAAACTTAATTCAATATTTAATGTATTAAAACAATAAAGATATATACACAATTGTAATGAAAATTGTTTGCTATAGGTGAATGGTTGAAGAGTATTATGACACTTCTCTTGTTTTCTCTCTCTGTGTTTTCTACATATTTGGAGTTCTTATAAATAGTGTATTAATTTTAAACATCAGTATTGGTTATATCAGCAGAAATAATTGTACCTATTTACATACATATTGTAAACAACTGCTACTGCAGTAGTTGGAGGTATGACTAGGATTATCTAAATTGCTAGGGGAAGTCAGGCCCAATGAAGATAACATTTCTTAATGTGGTTCTCCCAAATCAATATGCATTCTTAATTAAGTCTTGATTTCTATATCTATCCTGTGTACCAGCCCTACAAATTGAAAAGTAGGTCGATTTATTTGGTCATGATTAATGACTTGTGACATATTTTCTAACTTTATAGCCTTTTAGAATACTGAAATCAACTCCAGATCATAAGAAACTTGAAGAAAATGCCTAAGAGGTACAAGGGTAGACATCTGAATAGTGATATTACAAGTCATGTGAACAGTATGTACACTTGATATGAGAGTCATCTGTTAACTCTGCCGTCTTTCTCCCATGGAACCAGACATATGAGGAAATAAAAATCTCATGAAAAACACAGCATTCAAGTCTAGTGGAGAACACATTAAAATATCTAATCTAACCAGTGCTTCTCAAAATATTATCAGAAAACATGGTCTGAGTGTTTGTCACAACCAAAAAAAGCCTAAGGAGCTGTGATCACTAAACGTGAGGTGTCATGTTAGATGGGTTTCTGGGACATAAAAAAGACCAGTCGTGTAAACTGAAGTAAACAGAATACAATATATATTTTTGTTTTTCAATAATGTGTCAATATTTGTTCATTAATTATACCAAATATCCTATGCAAATGTTAGACACTAATAATAGGGGGAAATTGATATAGAATATACTACTCTCTCCACATTACTATACATCTTAAATAATGTGAAATTAAAATAATAAAATGTTAAAAACAATTAAAGTTTAACAATGACAAGTTTTAAAAAAGAGAAAGAAACATTTTCTATCAGAGGCTTTCAATGCAAACAGATCCAAGATATGCTACATTTAGCATGGCCAAGATAGCAAGAAAACTGCCTCCTTGAAAAAAGAAAACCCCAACATTTTCCACACAAGGCAATATTTATGAACCAATAACTCATCTTGACAGTTTTGAAGGTCTTAAATTCCTTGGGTAGTCCGTTTATGGATACCCCGTCTTGGTATAATTCACCTGAGACCCTTGCAGTTAATTGTGTAATTTGATAACCCTAAAAAACTAAATCTGAGAGACCTTTCAGCATCAAAATTTCCAATGAACGTGGCTAACTATATCCCAGAATTTGCAGGCACAAACAGATCAGGATATCCGCACTCAATAAGTATGGCCCTAGCAGCACAGTTTAGGAATCTAATGTTGTCTTTGTAGTAATAATACAAAGTGTTTCTCCTCCTTATCTGAAAAATTTGAGAATATTACAAATAATAAAGAAATAATATGAAGTTGTTTGTTGTAAATCTTAATTTTTATGATACAGTTATATTGATAATAATGTGTTTGATTTTTACTTATAAATAACATTTCTCTCAAATCGTAACAAGTGATAATGTTGGTATGATCTGTCTTCTGAGGGGCTAAGCAGGTATGAGGAGAGACTAATATTTACCCTATGATTCTTGCACATACATTGAGGACAATGATTTCTCTAACAAAATTTGGGAAATATGCATATGATGATAAATCCATGCACTATTTTCCTCGTGTAGATAATGAAAGAAATTCAGAATTTCTATAAATTGTAAGGGAAAAAAGCCCAAGACATTGAAAACTGAGTTACCCAAGAGGATATTTATCAATATTGACATTTTAAGGGAGAGGAAGGACTTCCTTGAATCCTTTATTGTTGCAGATGGGTTGAAGAAGGTGGTTAGGCTGGTGCCAACTAACTGAGAGTAATATGAACAATGAAATGTTACTTTCTGTTTTTTTGTGTGTATTTGTTTGAATTAATCAATCACTGTCACTGTCCCCCCATTGTTCATCGATTTGCTCGTGCGGGCCCAGTAACATTGTGAGACTTGCTACTGTGTTTGGCATATTGAATACATCACGGGTAGCTTGCCAGGCTTTGCAATGCGGGCGAGATACTCTAGGTAGCTTGCCGGGCTCTCTAAGAGGGGCGGAAGAATGGAACTTGGGTCGGCCATGCCGGCCACATGCAAGGAAAACACCCTACCTGCTGTGCTATCGCTCCAGCAAAGTTTGAAATAATGTTCTAAGACATTATTGAAATATGTCACCACACCTAGAATCATTAGGTGCCATCTATGAATCACTGAAACATTCCTAAGAAGATTAAAATTTAATTTATGATAGACTCTAAGTTCAGAAGACTCCTTAATTAGAATGCTCTATGGGTTTCTGCAGTAGTACAATCTCCTTATTACACTTGCACAAGGTAACTTGGGCAAGGTCATTTTACTGACATTTCCTGTTAGCAAGAATTTCAAGGAGTTTTTAACTTCTGTATTGCAAGGGTGGGTTTGGGGGGGCAAATGCCTTATTCATAATTTACCCATAATCTTTGTATGGTCTCACAGGGCATATATTTGTAGTGGATGCAAGGATGTGATGAAATTTTCGATTTCTTACTTTACTAGCACTTAGAATTAAATGCATAGTGATTTGGCACAATGTTTAGAACTACATTGAGTAATATTGGCTACTTCTTGAAAGTTCTAGGATCCTCAGAGAATAGCTTGAGAAATCAGTTTCACAGATTACTCTAGTTATAATATACAAATTTTATAAAGGTCTTTATGCTGATCATGTGGCTGTGGACCAATTTCTTCTCACAAGACCTTTGTACCACTCAGACACTTCCCTAAAGAAAATAGAAAACAATAATTTCTAATCATTTGTAGTAGTCATGCAGGTCTATGATACTCAAGAGATGAGAAATATTCAAGTTGAGACCCACAAATTCCCTGAATTTCTTCCTGTGTGTCAATTTCCATCACAAAGAGGTGGAGCCCAAGCAAAAAGTGTATTCTCATGAGTTGAAGGAATGAAAGATCAGAATAATGATTTATGAAATTTGTGGAGCAGTTCTCAGTAAGGAGGAAGATACAAATCCGTATAATGGTACTAGTTTTAGCTGAACATAGATTTCAAAACTCATAATTGTGATGCTGTTGTTTTATAGTTTTGGTCCATCCAGAGTGGAAAGACTTATGAACACACTAATAATTCACCTCAAACTAGAAAACGGAATAGGAATCACAAAATAGGAGTAAGGGCTACACCTTCAACTTTGGGACAAAAGTAGAAATAATGTCTGAACCCTATCCTAGAAAAAACTAAAGCTCAATAGTGACAAGAATAGTAATTAAACTGACTCCCATGATTAACTAAATATTCTTTGAAAGTATAAAACATATCCCAGTCTCTTTGGGATATTACTATAAGGTTCAGTACACACATAAACACAAAATTAATATACGTGAAGAACCAGAAAAATTAAATCATAACAATGAAAAAATTATTTGTAGGTGACATAGGATTAACTCAGCTTTTCGAATTAGTGGAAAAATAAAGTTTTAAATAGATATTATTTTTTAGTAACAGAATGAGAGTTGAATACCCAAGAATAGTTGAGATAAGTACCAAGAGGTCTGCTCCATGGCTTGGAAACAGGCAGCACATGCTGGGGGCAAAGGCAGCTCAGATAGAGAAAGGAACACCAAGTAAAGGATGTTTGAAGGACTTGCTCAGATGCGTGCTGAAAGTAGACTATAAACCGAACACAATGGCCACTTAATACCTCTATTGCAAACTGCAACACCCTGAAGGAAAGAGTGATCAAAAGGGAATGCCCTGCCATAGAGACGGGGTGGGGTGGGGGAGATGGGGTGGGGGGCTGAGAGGGTTACTAGGATCATTGGTGGTAGAGAATGGACACTGGTGGAGGGATGGGTACTCGATCATTGTATAACTGAAACCCAATCACAAAAGTTTGTAAATCTACAACTGTACCTCATGGTGTTTCATTAATAAAAAAGAGGTAAGTAGAAAAACAAAAAAAAACCCAAATATATATTATTTTTAAAATTTAGAGAAAATAGGAAGAAACTATATAGAGAAATGTGAAAACTTAGAAGAAAATGAACTACTCCAAAAAAGTATGAAACTTCAAAAACTGGAAAAATAAAAACCAGAGTATTCACTGGACTAGAAAAAATGAAATATAATGGCAGGGGATACTGGTAAAAACAGGCCAATAGAAATGAATAAAATTAGAGTAAATAAATAACAAAAATGGAAATTAAAACATATGTAATATTTGAGGCCTGTAAAACAATATCCAATAACCTAGTGTTTAGGTCATTTGAGTCCAAGGTGTAAAGATAAAAAGAAAAAAATAGTATCTGCTGAGACAATTGTAGGATAACATTGGCTTGCCCTTTCTCCCTTGTCACAGGGAGCTTAGGTTTATCGGGTTACACCCATCACAGTGCTCCCAAGTCACTCCCATTCCTTTGTAAACTCTTCTCTGTGCTCTCCTCCCCAGCCAGTTTTTCTCCCTAACTAGATTCTGTTAGCTTGTGAGATCAGATCCTTCTAAGGACAATGAACATGTATTGTATGTTATGTCTTTTGCATAGTTTACCTTAAAGCAATGTCCTTTCTGTACAAACACAGGAAGACAGTTAATATTATGCTTTGTAACTTGGGAGTTGATTGACTTCGAATAATATTTACTCCTTGGCATCTGCTTTCTTGACTCAGTTGCCCTTAGTTCCTAGCACCCCAAAAGCAGGGTCCCAATGAGGGACTGAATGAACCCAGGACAAGCTGTGAGCTACCCTGACATTGAAAAGGGCCAGGACAAAGTGCCATGATACTCAACTATAAGTTGAGGATATGATCATAGACAAATGCTGTCATGATCCAAAAGTAAGTAACAATGAGACTAGGACCCTGCTGGGGCTAAGAAGACTAACCTGGCCTGAGAACTGCGGAATATATAGTGAGATGTCCTCAGGAAGAACCAAACTGTAAGTTTATATCTCTTATGTGCTCATACAGAATGACATTACTAGAAATATTGGAAGTAGATTTACTACAACTACAACCAACTATTTAAGTACAGTACTAGCTGAGGAAAGAACACCCTTCTTGGGATCCCACACTTTAGCGGATTTCCTAGTAATCTGGGATAATATCTTTAGATGAGATTCTATCCTTGAGTTAATCTCCTCGAGGAGTGGTCTACCTCTTTTTGTTGATTTCTTAATGTTCAACCCACCTTTGTGTCACCACCCTACGTGATTGCTATATAAACTAAGACGGTAAGATTGGAGGGGGCTCGGGCTCCGGGCTTCAGAGGGCAGGTCAGAAGTGAGAGGGGCTCGGGATCGAGAGAGAGAAGCAGAAGTGGAGAGAAGATTGGAATAAACTACAATTTATATCGACCAGCCTGACCCTCGTTCCTTCCTTCGCCTGCCCATCGCCATGGACCTCCCCTTGGTGGGAGAAGTGGCAGTGGCATGAGATTACCAAACGCTGGGGGAGGGAGAGATAGAGCGCTGCCGGACTTTTAAAAACACACAGATAATAATCATTTTTTAAAGAAATTCAATTATGCATAGTTCTTCAATGAACATAAAAGTGAAGCTAGCATTTCTGCTTTGTGTTTTTAGGTCCGCAGGGTATATTCCCAGAAATGGTACTGCTGGATCTTATGGAAGCTCAATTTTTAGCTTTCTGAGGAATACTAATATTGTTTTTCAAAAAGGCTGAACCAGTTGGCATTCCCACCAATAATGAAGAGTCCCTTTTCCCCACATCCTCCATGCCAGAGTTAGTTGCTCTTCTTTTTTTATGTGTACCAGTCTATGTGGTTTGAGATGATATCTCATTGTTTTGACTTGTATTTTCCTGAAGATTAACACCTGAGTGGCTGAGAACAGAGGACTGGTTAAAGAAACTATGGTATATCTACCTAATGGAATACTATGCAGCTGTTAGAAAAAACAGTTATATAATTTGCTTCTAAATGAATGGGCATGGAGTATAATGCTGAGTGAAATGAGTCAGAAGGAGAGGGATAGAATGATTGGATTCATTTGTAGGATGTAAAAACTTAATATGACCAAGGTGAGTAGAAACAAGGGCCCAGAGGATTGTTCCACGTTTGAAGCCTTCTTCAAGGCCGCGCGGTTCCGGAATCTGGATTTTATAGTCTCTGAGTCTTGGCCGCTGATGGGATTATACGGCGCCAGGGGGCCAGGTGGTGGGTGTGACCCCCGCCTACTGGAATTTGGAGGATCTGGGTGGAAGATGCTCGACTCCAATTCGAGTAGGCTTGGAGGTCTCGGCCCCGGAACCCGCATGGCTTTGTCCCTCTGCCAGTACCTTCATGGGTGCGGGGAGTGGTCTCAGCATGGTGGTGGCTGGTCCTGGAGGAAAGCTCAACCCGCTCCCCTCCAAGGGACTCCGGGAAGGAACACCCAGGCGCGGGGGCAGAGACTGCACTGTTCTCGTCCGGGATCTGGATTTTATAGTCTCTGAGTCTTGGCCGCTGATGGGATTACACAGCGCCAGGGGGCCAGGTGGTGGGTGTGACCCCCGCGCCTGGGTGTTCCTTCCCGGAGTCCCTTGGAGGGGAGCGGGTTGAGCTTTCCTCCCCGCCCCGACCAGGGCTACGGCAGTCGAAGACCTCCAGGACCAGCCACCACCATGCTGAGACCACTCTCCGCACCCAGATCCTCCAAATTCCAGTAGGCGGGGGTCACACCCACCACCTGGCCCCCTGGCGATGTGTAATCCCATCAGCGGCCAAGACTCAGAGACTATAATATATAAAAAATATTATTGCAAAATTTATTGTTGCAACTCACTGTTTTATTGGATAATATAATGATGAAAATATTAGATTACTTAAATATATATATAGAAAACCGTTTGGCAACATACTATAAAACAGGTGTAAATGTGGCAAAGTTATTTAAAACCAAGATTTCATAAATTATTTAACACCGCCCAAAGAAATTTAAAATAAAGAAACGGAGGCATAATATGTGTTCCTAGATAGTAAGTATTAATACTATGATGACTTAGAGTTACACTGTCAATATGGCAGCCACTAGCTCTATTTATTTACCTTTAAATTAATTGCAGTCAAATGAAACTAAAATTAAGTCTTAAGACCTAGGATATAATTCAGTGGCAAAAACATCTGACTTTCAAGCAAGATTTTATGAGTTGGATGCAACAACCACAATCCTGGTTGCTCTTATGTTTATGACTTACAATGCTACTATATGAGAGTTCAGTCATTGAAAGAGGTTTTGGGCTGAACCACAGACAAGTTTTTGTGAATCCCACAAGTGAAAAATTGTTCAACTCCTAGAGAACACCATAACAAAAGTGTGTAAGCACCAAGCAAGTAATGCGACCCCTTCACAAGGACATGTGTGAGCACCACAACTAAAGTGAGTTGTCCTTGATGGGCAGTACACCAGAATGTTTGTGAATCACACAACTAAAGGAATTCAACTCAATGTGTGTTCTTCAAACAAGTCTATGTGTATAGAAAACTTGTCACTAGAGAGGTATGGGGGAAGTAGGGCTGGGAAAGGACAATGATAGAGGAAAGTGGTCACTCTGGACAAGAACTGGGTGCTGAAAGGAGATAAAGTGTTATACATGATATCATATCAATAAAATTAAACCACATGTAAACCACAGTGCCCAAAAGGTGGGGGGGAAAAGCAAGAAAATTGCCTGCCATAAAGGCAGGCTGGAGGATATGTGGGAAACTGGGAACATTGATGAGGAAAATGATCACTGGTAAAGGAATTGGTGATGGAACATTTTATGCCTAAAACTCAATCATGAATAACTTTGTGACTTTATAATTCACCATCATCCAATTAAATATTTTAAAAACATCTGCAGAGGTAAGGAAATTAGTTCAATTGTTCAACAGATACATGTACTTACTGAGTTAAATATTAAATTATACACATATGAAACATTTTCATTACACAGAAATTTCTACAGGACAATGGTAATTATTTGATGAAATCTGGACAAAGCTCTTTTTAATATTTTTAGAAACCTACACAATCATTTTAAAATTCATATGAGAAGACCAAGGATCTAGAATAGTCCAAAATATATTTAAATAGAACTAAGTTGAAGGATTCAAAATTATGTGATTTCAAGACACAGTGTTTAAAAAAGATTTTATAGAGAATGATCCATGAGGGCAGAGGCAGGGATAAGTCCTGTTCACTGCTTGGTGTGGCCCCATAAAAACAAACATGACTTTATAGAAAGCCAATAATTAATAAAATTATTGGTATTTGAAATAGTATTTTAAAAAGAACTGACAAAGAGATTATCCAGAAATAGACTCACAGATATGAGTTCAACAAAGGAATAAAGCATTTCACTGGGAAAAAAGAAAATATCTCCAACCAATGCTGCTGGAATAACTAGGTATGCATATACAATAAATTCCTAGATTACTACCTCATATCACACAAAATTATTCAATGTAGATAATAGGCCCAACCACCACACTAAAAAGTATAATACACTAAAATAATATAAACCACAACTTTTCAAACTTGTGGTAGGCAAAGGTTTCTTAGAACACAGAAAGCAACAAGTATTATATATAATAATATATAATATATATTTTATTTCATATATAGTTCATTTAAAAATTATTCTTTAATATCATAGTTTTGGCTCATAAAAATCAGCATATAGAAGAGTGCCAAATACAGGAGCAGCCATCCCTGCAGTTCTGTCAGCAGGGAGCCTGTTTGCCCTCCACATTATGCATCATCCCTGAAGCCTTCGGGACCCCAAAGATATGTCTGCTATTGCAGCTGCATAAGTACTTTCCTCTCCATATCTAGCATGTAATAATCAGTGGGATATCTTTGCTTGTTTGGGGGCCACACTCAGTGATGCTTAGTGGTTACTTTTGGCTCTGCACTCAGGAATTACATCTGGCAGTGTTCAGGCGACCGTATAAGATGCTAGGGAGAGAACCCAGGTCCTCCATGTGCAAGGCAAGTGCCTTACTCATTGTATTATTGCTCCAGCTCCTTAGTGGGATAGAATACTGAATGTAGTGTAGAGTATCTTCGTTGCTTTCAAGCACACTACACTTAAATAAAATTTTGCTCCAATATCTACTCTCATAAAAACTCACAAAGAGAACTTTAATAGTAAGAAGTCCTAGAATTCTAGAGCTCAGTCTACCAAGACAACAAAACCTCATTCCCACCTGTGCTGTATGACCTGTGCAAGCATCCAACCACTGTGCCACACCCAGAAACAGAACCAGCTGGCCCTGTTTAATATACAAAAAGTAAAATAAAGCAGAACCCAGGTACACTTGGCAAGGGAAAATAATAGCCCTGGAGACTCAACCACCATAAACCACCTATATAATCTCTCAGATAAAGAAGAAAACTACAAACAGAAGTTAATGAACTAAAGAGTCTAGTAGGTTAAATGAGAAACTCACTGGAAGGTCTTAGCATTAGAGTAACAAAAGCAGGGGGAAAAAATCAGTGATCTTCAATATGAGATGGAGAAAACTGCAGAAGATGATGGAGGAGCTTCAGAATAAATGAACAGCAGATGAGAGAACTTTGGAATGAATTTAAGAATAATGACATTAAAATCATTGGCATCCCAAAGACACAGGAATGTAATTCCAATGAGAAAGCAATAGTCAAAGAAATTATCACTGAGAAATGATCAGAATTGAAGAGTGCAATGCAGCCAAATTCAATAGCCCTGAAGAGTACCAGCTAAAAGAGGTCCAAATAAAAATACATCAAGATATATCCTAATCAGAATAATAAAAGCCAATGATAGAGATAGAATATTTAAAGCAATAAGAACAAAGAAAGAAGCTCCTTAACGGCCTTGATCCAGAGACACACAAAAGAATCTCCAAAACAAGCAGCTCGTTGCAGAGATTTCTCCAGATTTCCCATATTATCTAAAATTTTAGAGTTCCGGGAGTGAGTGTGCGGCCACAAGAACAACTGTGCTACATCTTATGCTATTCATTACAAGCAATACAAAAGAGATTAAAATGGGGGATATTGCCTGCGACAGAAGCAGGGGAAGGGTTGGGATGGAGGGGATACTGGGGACACCGGTGGTGGAAGATGTACACTGGTGGAGGGTTGAGTGTCCCATTATTGTATGACTGAAGCTCAAACAGGAAAGCTTTGTAACTGTATCTCATGATGATTAAATTAAAAAAAGAACAAAGAAGTAAATTGCATATGAAAAAGCATCCTTAAAATTCACAGCAGATTTATCAAATGGGATTCTGTGTTCCTGAAGAAAATAGTGGGATTTAGAAAAAAAAATCAAGCTTTGTGCTCACTCCCTGGTACACATAGGCATCAAACCTTACAAGTGCAAGCAGTGTGGGAAAAGTTTTAAGTTGGATTCAAAATTGTACCCATATGGCCAGACCCACACCAGAAAGAAAATCTACGACTTCCCTGAGTGTGGCAAGCTGTTCCCATACAGTCACTTGCTTGTCAGACACCCTTGCAACCACAAGGGCAAGCAGCCCTATGCTCGCCCTCAGTATGGGAAAGGCTTCTGCAGCATGGCCAACCTCCAGGGCCTCTCAGTAAGGCATACAGGCCAGAGGCCCTTTCAGTCTTGCAGTGCAACAAGGCCTACCTGTGCCACTCCTAATTCTGGGGCCATCTTCAGACACACCATGTTTCACGTCCCTTCGCTTTCCAGGAGTGCGACAAAGCCTTCAACCACCCTAAGCTCTTCCACTGGCACATCAGCAAGCACCATGAGGAGCAGCCCTTCTTTTGCCACTGCAGGAAGACGTTCATCTGAGCCTCTGCCCTGAAGCCAGGAAGAAACTAAACCCATCCCTGCCCCAGGGCTGGGAATGTCCTCCTGACTCCCACACCATCAGAGAAAAGAAACGTCAGGGGTGCAGATAGCACACGGGGTGTACATCCTTCGTGGGAACCTATTGGGAAATTATGTATGAATGAGGTTATTGCAGGCTGTCGAATGTAGCCTGCCCACAGGGCAGAGTCTGGCAAACTCCCCGTGGCCTACCAAATATGCCAAATACCAGTAACAATGATGGGTCTCATTCTCCTAAAGAGCCCTGAATATAATCTCAGGGCTAGGATGAAAGAGACGTTACTGGGGCCTGCTCGAGGCAATCGACGATTAACAGGATGATGAAATGAAATGAAAATTATTTCTTATATGTTTGTGTGATTTCCAGTACTGTGCCATGTAGGTTTTACAAGTCCAAAATATTGCAGAGTTTTCCTTTTTTTGAGTCACTACCAGTTTTCCAGAGCTTCCTCCTGTCTCTGAACCCAGGGATCATTGCTAATAATTTTCAGGGGACCCTATGAAGTGATGGGAATCAAACTGGGTCAGATGAGGGCAAGGCACCATACTCCCCACCAGCTGTATTATTGCCCCAGCCTCATTCCAGATTTTCCATTCCCAATAGGCTACTGGGTATTCATGGAGGGAGCCCTAGTTTAGAACAACTGACCCTCCTCCCAGTCCCCAACCACATCATTTCCCCTTAAGGAATGGTGGGTGAGCAACTGGGTGTTCCTTGGGCTTTTCTGTGGCCCTGATGACCTAATGGAGCATGGTGGGCTGTTCAAACCACACAGTGGCAGCTGTTCTTTGTGAATCTTGATTTTGAAATGTTTTCCTCAAGAAACTGGTGGGGATAGTGAGCACAGTGTCACCTCTAGGGTATCATGGGTCTTCAGTTCCCCCCAGTTCTCTCTCCATGTCTTGTGGGCCATGGTGTGCCAGCTCTGTGGCTCTGCTTCTGATCCTTCTCAGGTTGGAGTGGTGTTTGCATAGTCAGCACTGCCTATTGGTGGGAGGAGGTCTTGGTGGGCCTCCTGAACAAGCAGATCCAGGCCATACATCAATGCACATCAAGAAGGAATACACACAGCTCTAGGAGGCCACATAGCTAAGTCTGGCCAAAACTGACAGCAGCAAATCAAACACTAACAGAAGTGACACTGACTTGAGTACAGTTTACCTCATCCTGGCTCTGACAAGCCAGACCAACACTCAGCCACAGGTTCTAGATACAAAGTAACACCAGCAGCAGAGAAAGGAGGAGGCACTGGTGGAGATGCTGCAGGGGCTGAAGACCCTGAATTGCTCCATGCATGCGACCATAGAAAGAGCTTTAGAGAATCTGTGGGAACACCAGGTGCCCATTCCCTGCAGATCAAGCCCCAGCAGTCACTGTGTGTATATGTGTGTTTTAAAGCCGTTCAGTAACCCTCCACGCAGAACAGATGCCAGGCTATATTTGGTCCCACTGCAGAGGAAATAGAGTCCAGTGAGTGGGTACAGGGGAGTCCCCCAACCCACATTTGAGCACCCCCACTATTCACTCCTCCCATTGATAGGATATATGACTGTGGGGGGCTGCAGTAATAATAACCTATCAGTTTAGAAGTTGTCATGCATATCTGCATACACTAAAACCAAAAAACACCTCCTGAATAGTCAAAACAATGATACAGACAAAATGTAAGCTTTCTATCCCTAACTTGACAATATACTATAAAACTGAAATAATCAAAATAGTGTGGTACTGAAATAAGAAAAGACTCTCTGATGAATGGTAAATAATTGACATTCCATAGACAGATCCATAGATAACTTTGATGAAGGATCAAAAGAAGCATGGGTAAATTTAAAAGACAGCTAACTTATTGGAAAAAATATTTCCATTCAACACATCAGATAAAGGTTTGATATCCAGATATATAGTACTCAGTGATCAACAAAAAAATCAAAAATGGAGAGAGAAAATTTATAGCTACTTCCTAAAGGAAGACAGACAGATTCCAAGGGGGCACATGAAAAAAATGTTCATCATCACTTATCATTAATGCAATCCAAATCAAGAGAACAATGAGATAACAACGCAAACCAGTGAGAAAGGCACATATCAAAAAAGTTGGAACACTTGTGTTGGTGGAGATATGGTGAAAATAAAACTTTCATTCCCTGATTGTGAAAATGTTATCTGGTCCAACTCTCGTGAAAAATAGTATGAAAGTTCTCAGTAAACTTATAATTGAACTATTATATGACCCAACCATTTGGGTAACAACCCCAAGGACATAAAATCATTGTCTCAAAAGGAAATATGCATAGCATCATTCATTGCTGCACTCAAAACAGTAACTAAGATATGGAATCAACCTAGGTGTACAATGACAGATGAATGGTTTATAAATATGTGTATATACACAATAGAATAATTTGAAGCTCCAAGGAACTATGAAATCATGCAATTTGCTGCAACCTGGTGAGAAATAGAAATTATCATGGGGAGTGAAGTAATTTAGAAGAATAAATACAAACACAGGATGATCTCACTTATCTGTGTTATACAGAATACTGGACGAGGATATGTATTGTAGTAAAAAGGACGGTTCCTAGATAACCTTTTATCCAGTGTTTAGTGATGAGAATAACAGAAAAAGAAAAAAATCAAGGGAAGATAAATAGAATGGGAAGCAGTGGGTGAACAGGCACCAGTGCTTCAGTTATACCAGTGATATGGATGAGTAGTATAACCATACATTCAAAACACAGACTCAAAAAAACTTAAAACATAATATCTAAGCAGCAATCACTGAAACATGGTAATATGTTTGTAAAGTTGACTGGTGGGGTTGGGATGGGAGTTAGAATGAAGAGTGGATATGAGGACACTGATAGAGGGAAATCAACAGTGATGGTGGTGTTGGTGGTGAAATATGATATGCCTAAATCTCAATTATTAAGAATTTTGTAAATCAAAGTGCTTTAATAAAAATAAAAATTTAAAATATGTTTGAAGTATGGAAATGTTTTTCAACAAATATCACGGGCTGGAGCGATAGCACAGCGGGTAGGGCGTTCGCCTTACAAGCGGCCAACATGGCCGACCCGAGTTCGATTCCTCCGCCCCTCTCGGAGAGCCCGGCAAGCTACCGAGAGTATTCGATATGCCAGACACAGTAACAACAAAGTCTCCAATGGAGACGTTACTGGGCCCGCTCGAGCAAATCGACGATCAACGGGAGGGTGTTAGAAGACACCAATGCAAAAAATTGAATCAGGCCACTTTCTAAAACCATTTACAAAAGTCAAATAAAAATTGATTGAAGACTTTGATATCATACCAAAACAAAATTTATCTTGAGGAAAACAAAGGTAGACCACTTCATGGTATTGAATCTAGAGGTATATTTAATGACTTTTTCAATGCCATTGCCCAAGCAAAATGAAGCAAACAAAAACAAATGGATCCACATAGAACTAAGAAGTTTCTTCACAACAGAAAATCATTTTCAGAATAAAAATATACCCCACAAACAGTGAGAATTTTTTCCCTACTGATCAGATAAATGGTTGGGATCCTATAAAATATAAAAATCACTGTTAGAACCTTATAAGTAAAAACAACAAACCCCATCAAAAGTGTGGGGAAGAGATGAACAGACTATTCTTCAAAGACCAAAAGAATATGAAAAAAGTCTTTGCATCACCTACCATTAGAGAAATGAAAATCAAAATAACAGTAAAATCTCATACAAGTGAAACTGGTATGTATTACAAAGAATAAATACAACCAGTGTTGGTGTAGCTGTGATGAAAAGGGGATCATCATTTACTCTTTGTTGATTGACACACTGACTGGCCCATCCTTTATGGAAAACAATATGGACATATTTCACAAAACTAGAGTATTATTTTTAAAATCACCCAGTAATTTCAATTCATAGTATACACAACAAGGGACCAAAAAAATTTCATAAGACATTAGCACTTTTATGTTCATTGCAGCCTTATTCAAAATAGCCAAAATTTAGGAAACTGCGCAAGTGTCTAAAATGATGACTAATAACATAAAAATATGGTACTTATACACGATGGAATATTACTAGTCTTTAAGAAGAAATAGGTAAAGGTAAGGTAAAGGCCCTCCCGTTGATCGTCGATTTGCTCGAGCGGGCCCAGTAACGTCTCCATTGGAGACTTTGTTGTTACTGTGTCTGGCATATCGAATACTCTTGGTAGCTTGCCGGGCTCTCCGAGAGGGGCGGAGGAATCGAACTCGGGTCGGCCATGTTGGCCGCTTGTAAGGCGAACGCCCTACCCGCTGTGCTATCGCTCCAGATCAAGAAGAAATAAAATTATGCAATTTGATGCTCCATGGATGGTATAGCAGAGTATTATGCTTAGTGAAGTTAATCACAAGAATAGGGATAGAAGTGGAATGATCTATTTAAATATGTGGAATAGAAATAAACAGCAGGAGAATAATAGGGGCCCAAAAGAAACAGAAACTGAGAACTATTCTTCAGTAGGAAGCTGACCAGATTAGGATGGGCATAATAGGAGGGAATGATACTGGGATGAAAGTGGAGGGAAGTGGACACCATTAATAATATTATAAACCATTGTTATAGTCCGGTATCTGAAAGACCACACAAATCAATGATCTTTTGACTTGTGCCAAATTTTATTTGGCACAAGTCAATCAATGTTGAGTTTAGAAAGCTGAGAAAGCTGAGAAGGCTGAGAAGGCTGATCATTCAGGGCTGTCCCCTTTAGTAGGAAAGTGAACCCATCCTTTATTCTCACATCCCTTTTATTGCTGATTTCTGAAATTTGAAATTTGCCCAATTCTTGGTGGTCTATCTAACTTCCTGATGAGCTTCTACTTTATGGGATGTCTCCAGTTGGTTTGTATTGGGCAAATGCCAATGCCGTGTCAAGGTCTTATTGGTTATTAACATCTGGAGATCCATATCTCATCTCTTTCCAAGGACTGGCTGACTGCAGGTTTCTACATCCTGCTCTGCGTCAGGGTTTCTAACTAACTCCGTAATCCTGAGATATGCCTCAAGGCTATGGTCATGGCCATACAAATTTTCTGCTAATCAAGCTTTGGGTACAGAATGACTACTTAAAATGGTGATGTTTATGCTATGCTGAATAATACCTATTTTCTCTGGCAGTCGTGGGGAAGGCCCCACAATATATCCCATAAAATAAGAGAGTAAAAGAGAGAAAGATACAGAGAAAGAAAAAAATGTTCAGGGGAGTGACATCAATGATATGAAGTAGGCAGAAATCTTTTGAAAATTCTTGTTTTTTTAATTGAGTTAATAATGATTTTCAATAATGAAAATGTTTATAAAATATGTTACCTATAAACCATATCCACTAAGTGCCACTATTTTTCAAAACTGCTTATAGTGCCCTTCCCATCTTTCATTTTCCCAAATACTTGTTAACCTCAATTCTGTGCTTAAAAATAGCTCCCCCCCACCACATTGGACATTGTCTCTACCCACGCTCTATTTCTTTAACTAGTGCATGAATGAAATCATCCAGTATTTGTCTTTCACCTTCTAACTTCCCTCTCTGTGTTACATCCATCTAGTTTTAATCATCTAGTTGTGTACATCCACATATCAAAGGGCAAGATTTCATCTTTCCCTATAGCTGAATAGTATACCATTGTGTTTATATACTAAAAGTTATTTATCTATTCATATGTATTTGGGCACCTGAATTAGTTCCAGAGCTTGAATATATCTGTAATAAATATAGCTGTGAATATGTAATTTTGAATTAGTGTTTTTGTGTTATTCAGATGAAGACCTTGAAGTAGAATTTCTGGATTATTTGGTAATTATATTTTAATTTTTTCAATTTTATGTAGGGATTGTATAGGTATAATTTTTGTGAAATATAAAATGATTTGCTCGAGCATTTTAACAAAAGTAAAAGTGTATTCCTTGAAACTTTATGCATTTTTACTGAGGAAAAAATGGTATGTAAGAAAACTGTTAAGTAATTTTTATAAATTTAAATATGTAATTATCATATACATATGCAATTCTACTTATAGGCAATTTACTGAAAGAAGTTAAAAATCACAAAACTACTTGCCAAATTATTTTATTAGAATAGAATTCCATAGCATATAACCAGAAATTTTGATAAAAAAAAGTTTTGCTTCTTGATGTTGGTGGGGTTCACAAGAAGGACTTAAAGGAATTTTCTGAATCCCTGAAATTATTCTGTGTCTTTATTATATTGTGGGTAATATGAACATTTGCATTTTATGAAACAGATATGGAAAACTGGAGATCTGAGAATTTTGCTAAGTATAAATAATAATTTGTATTTTTTATTTATAGTTGCATAGAAAATTACCGCAGACTTACCAACATAGCATAGTATCAACTACTACTTTACAGTTTCTGTAAGTGTTATATACAGCATAAAAGATATGTTCTGCACTCAGAGTATCCTGAGGCTGAAATACAGATGTCATTCTAATCTTCAGTTTGGTGGAAAATATGAGTGAATTAATTCCTTGACGTTTTCAAACTGGAAATCTTTTCATTTTTTCTCTTTCTCTTTTTAAATTTCCTGCCGTGGACAACTCTCAGCTCATCAAGTTTAGTTTTAGTTCCTCGATGACCTCTATCACATAGAAATCTTTCCACATTTAAAATATTTGTTCTCAAATTTCTTTCAACAGCCAAAGAAAAACTTCTGCTTTAGAATATCTGATGTTGTTAGGTCAGTCCCACCAGGTATCTAAAAACAAACTGATTAGGAACTTCAATTACAACTGAAAATTGATTTTTATAGTAGCTAGACTGTTTTTGATGGAATAAACAGAGGCCAGCAAACCTGAACTGAAAGGATTTTATAATAGTAGCTACCACATAACTGGATAAGAAACAAGGCATAATAAATAATTTTAAGATGATTCAGTGATATTATGTTGCCAACAAAGTTTACTACAAGAATCATAAAAGGAATATTTTCAGGGTGAAATTAAATGACCCTATGTGGAAGCCAGACTGTACAGGAAGGATGTAGTAGCAACAGAATTTGTAAATATAGTAGTTAATGTAAAAGATTATTTTAAGTGTCTGTTAATAAGCACAAGAGACATGAGGATAATAGCACCAAGGGTTAGTTGGGTAAAATGTAATTATAGTGATGGTTATTATACATTTTGCAAACTAACACAATTTGTAAAAAACTATGACAAATTTCTTATATAATCACTAGAATAACCATTTAAAACTAATTAAAATTTATAGCTAAAATACAAAATGTTGATATAAATGTGAGGACTAACGTATTTTTGATTAATTAAAAGAAGACAGGAAATAAGGAAGAAAGTAGCAAGCTAGGAGAAATTATAGAACTGCAAAATGGCACACCTAGACACAACTATATCAATACAACAACATTAAATAGAAATAGAGTAGCACTATAGCACTATCCTCCCGTTGTTCATCAATTTCCTCAAGAGGACACCAGTAACGTCTTCATTGTGAGATTTGTTACTCTTTTTGGCATATCGAATACGCCACGGGGAGCTTGCCAGGCTCTGCCGTGTGGCTGGGATACTCTTGGTAGCTTGCTGGGCTCTCAGAGAGAGGTGGAAGAATCGAACCCAGGTCAGCCACGTGCAAAGCAAACACCCTACCGGTTGTGCTATCGCTCCAACCCATTAAATATAAATAAGTAACTCAATTGAAATGCATAAATTTCAGAATACCTTTTAAATGTCCTGTATATGTGTGGTTTAGAAAAGAAATATTTTAAATATAAAGAATAAACGTATAGGGGCTGGAGCAATAGCACAGCAGGTAAGGCATTTGTCTTGCACGTGGCCAACCCAGGTTCGATTCCCAGCATCCCATATGATCCCCTGAGCACCGCCAGGAGTGATTCCTGAGCGCAGAGCCAGGAGTAACCCCTGTGCATCGCTGGGTGTGACCCCAAAAGCAAATAAATTAATTAATTAATAAATAAATAAATAGACTTATGTCTTAATTGCAGAAAATTTACTCATCACAAAGATATAAGGTCCTCCCGTTGTTCATCGATTTTCTCGAGCAGACCCAGTAACGTCTCCATTGGAGACTTTGTTGTTACTGTGTTTGGCATATCAGTACGTCATGGGTAGCTTGCCAGGCTTTGCCTTGAGGGCCAGATACTCTCGGTAGCTTGCCGGGCTTTCCGAGAGGGGCAGAGGAATCAAACTCCGGTCGGCCATGTTGGCTACGTGTAAGGCAAACACCCTACCCGCTGTGCTATCTCTCCAGCCCATCATAAAGATATAACACTCCTAAAAGTCTGTGCTCCCAATAGCATATGTTAAAAATAAATTTCATAGCTGAAAATAAATAAAGCCACTAACATAGTTGAAGATTTAAATTCTCCTCTCATAGTAGTTCATGAAAGAAGAGATAATATTAAAAATTGGATTTTAATAACTAGGTCAAATTGAAAATACTAGAGTACTACAAATTGTCAATACTAAAATATTCAATAAGTGTGAAATACATATTTATAAAAATGTTTCTTATTCTGGTTACCATGGTTTACAAATTAATTTTAGTAAGATTTTATTAATAAACTATTCCAGCCCCATACCCTCCACAAGGTATCCACTACCTTCCACCATGGTCTCAGGGTCCTTCACCTACCCTTACCACCCCCATAAGAGTCCTACTGAAGACAAGTTCTCAGTTCTGTTGCCTTCGTGCATTTGTTATTCCCCTTTTCTGTCTCTTCATGTCCGTTATTTATTTCTCCATAAACCAAGTATTCTGTATCTGTCCTTCTTCTGACTGAATTAATTCAGGATGATACTCTCCAGCTCCATCCATGTGTCATATTTCTTGATTTCATGATTTTAATTTTTCTTGTAGCTTATTAGTATTTTGTTGTGTTTATGTACCACTGTTTCTTTGTCCAATTCTCTGATCGTGGACACTTCGGTTGTCTCCAGTTTTTGGCTATTTCGAATAGTGCCAGAATAATGTAAGGTGTGTAAATATCTTTTCTAAATCGAGTTTTGAACTCTTGGGTAGATTGCCAAAGTGGAATTTCAAGTAAATATGGAGGCTTAATTTGTACTTGACTTGTTCATGGCAAACCCTGCTTCCATCCAAGGGGTTCCATAGTCATAGTACCTCAAATACTGTGAGGCAAGAACAATGAGTATAGAGAAAGGGATAGCCCCTTAGCCTGGCCAACAGTGACCCAACCATCAGTCACACCCCATAAAAAGAAAACGGAAATAAAGTTGTAAGTTCTAAGAACAATTATATCTAAATCCAAATGGTAATAATAAGAAGTCTCAGAAAAGTCACTGTGCACTACTTCATACAGAAATAGAAGGTAGCAGAGGATTCTGGGAGAGGAACACAAGCATAGTTATTCCAAGTGCCAGGAAGTAGGAGTAATTTGTCTTGTGTGGAAGAAATAAGAATTTATTCTCTTTGTTTTGAGGCCACATCTAACAGTGATTAGGGCCACTACAACTTTGGCACTCTGGGGTTACTTCCAGCAATTCCTGGGGGACATCAGTGTCCAGGATTGGACCTGGCCTTGTGGATTCAAAATATAAGTTCCAGACTTTCTCAGTGCATTTTAAAGAGAATTTTCAAACAATAATGAATTTATGTCAACTTAGCTTTTTATTGCACCAGCAACTGTAAAATATGCCAGTAATAAAATATTCTTTTAAAATATTTTACATCTAAGTTCTAAAGTAATTGCTAATATTATTGAATTATCATGACTTTTCAACTGCCCTCACCCTCATATGAATGTAATATCCAGCAAGAAGGTAAATACATTGATATTATGATGACTGATTTAACCAACTATTGGATATGATTAACACAATTGGTGGAGTATAAAAATAGGAGAATCTATTTGGACATATTCCTTAGAATGTTCTTTATGAAATAGTATAGGAACATATATTTTTAGGGTACTAATTATAATAGTATGCAACGATTTGGATATAACAGTAAACAGTAATGTTATAATCATATAAACACAGGCTGTTGGTGTTAAATTTAATATCAATTAATCTGACATTATAGAAAAATTAAATATGTATACCTAGTAGAGTGTAGTTGTTAACCAGTGAAAAATGGTATAAGTGACAAAAAGATAAAAGGTAGTAGGGGTCTAGAGCAATAGCACAGTGGGTAGGACATTTGCCTTGCACGCGGCTGACCCAGGTTTGAGTCCCAGCATCCCATATGGTCTCCTGAGCACTGCTAGGAGTGATTCCTGAGTGCAAAGCCAGGAGTAACTCCTGAGCATCGCCGGGTGTGACCCAAAAAGCTAAAAAAAAAGAGGTGGTAGAAAGGCAAAGATTAGCACTGTAGCACTGTCATCCCGTTGTTCATCCATTTGCTCAAGCAGGCACCAGTAACATCTCTATTTGTCCCTGTCGCATGCTACTGTAGCTCAATGGCATCTGCTCGCTCCAGGAACATGAAGTGAGTCTTCTTGTTACTGTTTTTGGCATATGGAATATGCCACGGGTAGCTTGCCAGGCTCTGCCATGAGGGGAGATATTCTTGGTATCTTGCTGTGCTCTCTAAGAGGGATGGAGGAATCAAACCCGGGTTGGCCACATGCAAGGCAAACACTCTACCCGCTGTGCTATTGCTCCTGTGCTGGTTATGAAAGGAAAAGTAATAGTAACCTGGACTAGGGAAGTCACTGGGAAACCAAAGCAAACTAGGACAGTCTAGGTTGGACAATATAGTAGATGCTGTAATGGAGATGCATGACTGAAAGACTGCTCTCCATTATCTTCTCTCCATTATCTCACAGCATCTTGTACTTTTTATCAATATACTCAACAGTTTCTTGTTCACACTATTATGATACTTACCAGAATCATTTGGGGCTGGAGCGATAGCACAGCGGTAGGGCGTTTGCCTTGCACGCAGCCAACATGGCCGACCCGAGTTCGATTCCTCCGCCCCTCTCGGAGAGCCCGGCAAGCTACCGAGAGTATCTCGCCCGCACGGCAGAGCCTGGTAAGCTCCCCGTGATGTATTCGATATGCCAAACACAGTAACAACAAAGTCTCCAATGGAGACGTTACTGGGCCCGCTCGAGCAAATCGATGATCAATGGGAGGGCCTTTACTTTACTTTACTTTACTTACTTTACCAGAATCATTTATAGCTTGTCACTTGTATCACTTTTCATTCTGTTGATCATCAATTAAATGGTCTGATTGTTTTTTCACGGACCCGGTGAGGTGAGGGTTGGGGGAACAAGCCCCGAGGGGCTTTCGCTCCTTGTGTCAAGTGCCTGGCTGTGCACCAGTCGGGTGTAACCCATTCCGGGAACAGTGCTAGGTGGGGAGTTTGACTGGGGCAGTGCACCCATCAAATGGTAACTGAAGATAAGATTAAGTATAGGTAAAGGTAAAGGTAAAGGCCCTCCTGTTGATCGTCGATTTGCTCGAGCGGGCCCAGTAACGTCTCCATTGGAGACTTTGTTGTTACTGTGTCTGGCATATCGAATACTCTCGGTAGCTTGCCGGGCTCTCCGAGAGGGGCGGAGGAATTGAACTCGGGTCGGCCATGTTGGCCGCGTGTAAGGCAAACGCCCTACCGCTGTTTATTTTTCTTATGAAGTGGAACCATCACTGTCACTGTCCTCCCATTGTTCATCGATTTGCTCGAGCGGGCCCAGTAACGTCTCCATTGTGTCAGTTGTTACTGTGTTTGGCATATTGAATACGTCACGGGTAGCTTGCCAGGCTTTGTCGTGAGGGCAAGATACTCTAGGTAGCTTGTCAAGCTCTCCAAGAGGGGTGGAGGAATCGAACTCAGGTCGGCCATGTTGGCCACTTGCAAGGTAAATGCCCTACCCGTTGTGCTATGAAATGGAAACCAAATAGAAAACATAAAAGTAGAAGTATAATTATAGTTAACATTTCAAAGATGACTAGTGGTAAACCTGAGAATGAGGACACAATTATATTGGGGGAGTTGTGCAAGAATTTATATAAACTCAACATTCTTTTTTTTAAATTTTTATTTATTTTTTATTTTTATTTTTTTATCATTTTTTTATTAGTGAAACACCATGAGGTACAGTTATAGACTTATAAATTTTTGTGCAAAAAAATGGAACGCTTCAAGAATTTGCGTGTCATCCTTGCGCAGGGGCCATGCTAATCTTCTCTGTATCGTTCCAATTTTAGTATATGTGCTGCCGAAGCGAGCACTAAACTCAACATTCTTTCATCTAGAACAGCAGGATGTCAATAGACATGGCCAAGTGGAATTAATAATTGACAGAAACACATATTACTTGAGAAATATAGATGCCTAGGTTGTGGCAATGGCTCAAAGATCTAGACTACATGCTTTAATACCTGGCTCTACATGATCCTCAAGATACATCTGAGTGTATTCCTGGTGACCAATATACCACTAGACCAGAGCAGAATCTCATCCCCAGACTCAAGCTCTGACTCTTCAGGCCTGCACAGCCTGGCCGACTATCACTGGAAGTAGACTCTAGGCCACAAGCATGTCTTTGGACACCATCACCCCCAAAGAAATATTGTGATTCTAGCAGAATAAGTAAAAATATTGATCAGGTTAAAAGTGTTTGTCACAAGGCTAGGGGATAGCTCAATAGCTATAAAACTTGCCTTGCAAGAGTGAGCAGTGAACTCAATACCCAATTTCATCTCATGCATGGAGCACAATCCTAGTGGCTCTGCTGTTTATATCCTAGATGACACAAGAGTTTTTTAGCCACCTTGAAACCAGGTATATGTGGACCCTGCATGTAAAAGGTGCAATCTTTGGCAAACACTATAACTCAAATTACTTGTGAGTACCACTGTCAGGAGTGCAACTCCTGTGAGCACATGTGGTGTGAATACCACAAACTAATGTGAAGTCCCTAACCAGCACCACCGCCATCATATGTGTGAAAACCAACACCAATCAGGTTTATGAGTCTGGGCATCAGAACAAAAATGTCAACAGAGGAAAAGGGAGAGTGATTTTCATTTGGTACCAGGTTGAAGATGGTCATGGAAGTATTGCTTTTTCTGTGTAGATAAGCCACTCTGTGCCATTTGATACTTTCTCCTGGTATTTAATCATATTTACTTACTAAATTTTCTGGAGATGCAAGATTTAACAACAAACTTTATAAAGAAAACATACTATAACAGTTTATCTAAGAATTCATCAAAATTGTTGATGAACTCCCTTTTAAGGGAGTTAGCATACCTCTGCAACTAATGTAATAATATCATAGCCAGACTAATGTTTCTGGTTGTTTCTGGCACTCAGTGATTGAGAATGAATGGCCACTTGCAAGGTAAATGCCCTACCTGCTAAGATTTTCTTCAATTCCACAATGGCATATACTATGCCACCTCACTGTTTAGAATGCCATGCTTTTCATAGGGTCTGGGGAAGAAACATAGCATATAAATCTTAGCAATATAACTTACTAGCTTTGAATTCTTCAAGATAACTCCTATCAAAAAATCATTTGATATGAAGGATTTAATATAGAGAAACTGTTAAGTATTTCTTGTTCAATTTTTATACAATGTACAAATATCCCAACTAAAGTCTTTTTAAAATGGCATCCTTATAATTATAAATTTGTTGCTATTAAATAACAACTATGCCAGTTATAGAACAACAAAAGTAATACCTATGTTGGATAAGATAGTACAACTGGTAGGGTTCTTGACTTGTATGCACTCGACTCAGGTTCAATCCAAGTACTTCATAAGATCTCCTGAGCACAGCCAGCAGTAATTCCTGAGTGCAGAACCTGAAGTAACTCCTGAGCACTGTCTGGTGTAGCCCCAAAATTCCAAAAGTAAATAGTGCCTTTACATCTACTAAGCTATTATGAAACAAATTTCCCTCTATTCACTTTATGTTACAACCACAACCTTTAAAAGGAACACAAGCAGTGGCAGAACACAAAACCCTTTTATGGATGAAAGACGATCAAGAACAGCTTTGTAAATCTGTAATTCATGGTGATTCAATTAAAAAATAAAAACTTTTATGGATAAGGTTCTAACTCATAGCATATCTGGTGTTTTTTTAATAGTTGTAAGTTTTATAATCAAGATTATTTTATCTCCTGTAATTAAAACTGGTATGATCCATGGTCCTGATGCTATGAATATTGAAGGAAATCACTGTGGGCTTTTCTTTCCTTGTACAGTTATCATTCCCTTCTTTCTCTTACCTTTTGCTATATTTTTCAGCTATCCTACTTGTTTTCTTTTCTTTCTTTGGGGGTGGGATGGGCCACACCCAGTAATGTTCAAGGTTTACTCCTGGATCTGCACTCAGGAATTACTGCTAGCTGTTCTCAGGATACCATGTGGGATGGCAAGGATCAAACACAGGTTGGCAACATGAAAGGAAAACACTCTACCCACTGTACTATCACTCTTTCCCCTTTTACTTTTTTCTTCACCTCTTTATCTACAAAGGTAATTTTGAATGTACTCAACTACTCAACTATATCAAATGGGTTGCTGGCAATTATTATTTTTCAAGACAGAATCTTTTATTATTTTAGTTGGGTAATAAAAAATTGCTTAATTTTCATCTTTTATTTTCACTTTACTATAACCTATCTTTTTATATCTCATGACTTTCTTCATTCCAGTACTCTATAATCATTCATAATTTCTTTGACACGATTCAAACTGTGTGTTAACTTTACTTTTCTGTTACCTTTACCTTTTCCCATTGTGCCTGATTTGCAAGTTCTTGTGGTTGCCCTTCAAAATAGTTATTTTCTAACTAATTTACTTTTTATGTATGATATAAAAGAAATAATACAGTTGTTTAAGAAAATAAACTTGAACGTCTTGCCATGTCTAAGCAAACAAACTACAAATGAGATATGGTTTAATAGAAAAGCCCAGTCCCTCAAAAGTGAGTTGTCATTGAGGAGTGGAAATAGGTATGTGATCTGAAGGAACCTACTAGTCAAAATCAACACTAGTTGATTTCAATACTAGTGTCTAGTTATTCTTTGTAGAATTTGGTTGTAGCGATGCCTTTAAAAACTCCAATTTGAATTGCACTCCTCCAGAGAGAAGGAACTAATATGATAATGATAATTGGAAATAATCACTCTGGACAAGAACGAAGTGCTTAAAGGATATACGTGATAACCTTTCAGTACCTAAAATGAGAGAGAATGAGATAAAGAGAAAAGAAAAGTGTTTGCCATAAAGGCAGTGGAGGAAATGGGTGGGAAACTTGGCAGGATGCATACACTCATTAAGGCACAGCTATTGTAATACTGTATGACTAAAACCCAATCATGAACAAATTTGTAACTATCTCACAGTGAATAAAATTATTTTTTAAAAAACAACCTCTAATTCTAGTAGCTACTTATTACCTTCTTTTATATCCATTTAAATTGAGGTACAATTATTTGTAGTGCTGTTAATGATAGTTTTATGCATATATCTTTGCCAAACCACATCCACCACTAATGTCAACTTATCTCCATCACTGTTCCAAGGAATGCTTCATCCACTCCCTTTCCACCCAGATAAGATTAGTTCTGTAGAACAACTCTCCCGTTCTCTTGTTCCCTTGTTATATTTCTTTATGTCCCATGCATGAGAGATTATTCTGTATATGTCACTGCCATTGTCACTGAGTTCACCCAGCACGATATCTCCTTAGTTCCATTCACGTAGCAGCAAATTGCACTATTGCATATTCTTTAGAGCTGCGTTGTAGTTCGTTACATACCATTATTTCATTATAAACTCATATCTTCTTGGGCAGCTGTGTTGCTAAAAGCTCTTAGCTAGCACTTCCTCTTCGTCTCCCAAGCTGTGCTGATCTTCTCCATCACCCAGGTCAGTTTTTCCGCCGGTACTTGAACCCAGGACTTGGATTTCTCCCTGGAAGCCGCCCAGATGTCCTCTCGGATACTGGGAGAAAAGCAGCCCTGAGCCTCTCCCTCTTCCTCTTCGTCTACCAAGCTGTGCTGATCTTCTCCACCACCCACTCTTTACCTCCCCCCCCACACACACACCAGGTTTCTGTGGGGGAGTGGCCTCTTCAGAAGTGGGGGTGGCTTCTGTAGAAGTGGGCGAGGCCTAATTTTCAGCGGCCAATGCTGACATGGCCAAAGGTAATTTACCCATACCAAGAAACCTAGTCCCCATACCTACACACCAACATGAAGAAACAACGCAAATCCCCACCACATGGGGAGGACAACGAAAAGAATACAGAAGACTCTGTCCATACTGCTCACCTAAGGGACCTCTCTGACAAAGAATTCAGATACTAAGTCATAAATATGTTCAATCAACTCAATGAAACAGTCAGACAGATGTTCAGTAACATGACAGAAAAAAAATCGACAAATTATGGGAAGAAATGAGAGCAGAAATGTCACGAATAAAAGATTCCGTAGGTGAAATGAAATACTCAGTCTCTGCCCTCAACAGTAGAATGACCGCAGCTGAAGAGAGAATCAGTGAGCTCGAAGATCAGCTACACCAAGCCAACAGGCAACAGCAAACAGTGGCAAGAGAATTCAAAATACCTTTACAGAGAATCAGAGTCCTAGGAGATGATTACAAGAGGAACAACATTGGAAGCATTAGACTACAAGAAGCTCAGGGAAACTATCCCAATGAAAAAACCACGGTTATACAAATCATTGCTGAAAAATTCCGAGAGCTTGACAATGCAGCCAATCAGGTTCAAGCACCCTGAAGGTGCCAGCTAAAAGAGACCCTAACAAAAACACTCCAAGACATATCATAGTTAGAATGATCGATGCTGCCGATAGAGATACAATACTAGAAGCAGTAAGGTCAAAGAAGGAAATCACATAAAAGGAGTACCCCTTAGATTCACAGCAGACATATCAGAGGAAACCCTCCAAGCCTGAAGGCAATGACGGGATATAGTGAAAAAACTCACTGAAATGAATGCTTCACCAAGAATACTCTATCCAACTAAACTGTCACTCAAAATCTAAGGAGGACATTGCTAGCAACACAGTAGGAGCTGAGGATTTCAATATCGCATTATCACCTCTGGATAGGTCAACAAGAACAAAATTCAGCAAGGAAACATTGGCTTTGAAAGAAGAAATAGAAGATAAAGGGCTTATAGACCTATACAGGCTTTACACCCCCAAAAAGAAAGAATACACATTCTTCTCCAGTGTGCATGGAACATTTTCCAAAAAAGACCATGTGCTAGGCCACAAAACAGACCTCAATAGAATCAGGAAGATAGAAATAGTATCAACAACATTTTCAGATCATGATGCACTGAGAATAGAAGTGAATCACACAGAGACACGGAGAACCAAATCGAACACCTGGAAATTAAACAAATCAATGCTGAACAATGAGTGGGTCAGGAAGGAAGTCAAGGACGAAACCAGAAATACTTGGAAACAAATGAGAATGAATACACAAGCTACCAGAACTTATGCGATGCAGCTAAAGCCGTGTTAAGGGGAAAATTTATAGCACTGCAAAGCATATCTCAGGATGGAAGAAAGGATGCACATAAACAACTTGACTTCACAGCTCAAGATCTTAGAAAAGGATCAACAGAAGGAGCCCAAATCAGGCAGAAGGAAAGATATCATAAAACCTAGAGCAGAAATCAACGACATGAAAACCAAAGGAACAATCCAAAAGATCAATGAAACCAAGAGCTCGTTCTTCGAGAATAAATAAATAAGATAGATAAACCACTAGCAACACTCACGAAGAAACAGAGAGAGAACCCTAATAAATCGAATCAGAAATAAGAATAGGGATAACACAACAGAAATAAAAGAAATTCAAAGGATCATCAGAGACTACTTTGAAAGTCTGTATGCCACGAAACAAGAGAATCCAGAAGAAATGGATAAATTCTTGAATTCCTATAATCTCCCGAAGCTGAATCAAGAAGACATAGAGTACCTGAATAGACCTATTCACATCAAGGAAATTAAAACTGTAATCAAAAATCTTCCCAAAAACAAAAGCCCAGTTCCAGATGGATTCATTAGCGAATTTTTCCAAACATTTAAAGAGGACATATTTCCAGTTCTTTTCAAGCTTTTCCACAAAATTGAAAAAACAGAAACTCTCCCAAACAGTTTCTATGAAACCCATATCTTTCTAATACCAAAAGCAAACAAAGACACCACAAAAAACTACAGGCTGATATCCCTGATGAACATGGATGCAAAGATTCTCAACAAAATAATAGCAAATAGAATTCAACAACTCATCAAAAAGATCATACACCATGACCAAGTGGGATTCATCCCAGGGATGCAAGGATGGTTTAACATTATGAAATCAATCAACATAATCCATCATATCAACAAAAGAAAAGATAAAAATCATATGTTCATACCAATAGATGCAGAGAAATCATTTGGCAAGATCCAGCATCCGTTTATGATAAAAACCCTAGCCAAAATGGGGATAGAGGGGACTTTCCTCAACATAGTTAAAGCCATCTACCCCAAGCCTACAGCAAGCATCATCCTCAATGGGGAAAAACTGACAGCCTTCTCCCTAACATCAGGGACGAGACAAGGATGCCAACTCTCTCCACTACTGTTCAATATAGTACTGGAAGTACTTGCAATAACGATTATCAAGAAAAAGATATTAAGAGCATCCAGGTAGGAAAGGAAGAAATCAAACTCTCAATAATCGCAGATGATATTATACTATACTTAGGGAACCCTAAAACCTCTACCAAGAAACTCCTAGAAACAATAGACTTGTATAGCAAAATTTCAGGTTATAAAATCAATACCCAAAAGTTCATAGCTTTTCTATATGCAAATAGTGAAAGAGAAGAAAGTGACATGAAGAAAACAATCCGTTCACAATTGTACCCCAGAAAACCACGTACGTATGAATCAACTTAACTAACGAAGTAAAGACCTGTACAAAGGAAACTACAAGACACTATTTCAGGAAATAAAAGAAGACACGAGGAAATGGAAAAATATCCCCTGTTCATGGATGGGGAGAATTAACATTGTCAAAATGGCAATACTTCCCAAAGAACTGTACCAATTCAATGCGATCCCTATAAGAATACCCATGACATTCTTCAAAGAAATGGAGCAAACACTCCTGAAATTTCTGTGTAAAAATAAGCCCCCACGAATAGCTAAAGCAATCCTTGGGGGGAAAAATGGGAGGAATCAACCTCCCTAACTTCAAACTCTATTGCAAAGCAGTAATAATTCAAACAGCATGGTACTGGAACAAAAGCAGAGCTGTATACCAATGGAACAGGGTTGCATATACTGACATCTCCCCTCAAGCATATTATCATCTAATCTTTGATAAGGGGGCAAAAAAGTGAAATGGCGCAAAGAAATCTTCTTTAACAAATTGTGCTGGCAAAATTGGATGGCTACATGCAAAAAAAGTGAGCTCAGATCTCTGCCTAACGCCATGTACAAAAGTAAGATCAAAATGAATTAAAGACCTCAACATCAGACAGGAATCCATAAGGTGCATTGAAGAAAAAGTTGAAAAACCCTCCATGATATTGAAGCTATTGGTATCTTCAAAGATGTCATGCCACTGGCCAAGCAAGTGAAAACATAGATAGATAAATGGGACTATCTTAAACTAAGAAGCTTCTGCACCTCAAAAGAAATAGAGACCAAAATACAAAGGCAATCTATAGAATGGGAAAGTATATTTGCCGAATAAACATCCGACAAGGGGTTTATATCAAGGATATACAAAGTACTGGTTGAACTCCACAAGAAGAAAACATCAAACCCCATCAAAAAATGGGACGATGAAATGAACAGCAACTTTCTCAAAGAAGAAATCTGAATGGCTAAAAGGCACATGAGAAAAATGCTACACATTATTAACATCAGGGAAAGGCAGATCAAAACCACAATGAGATATCACTTCACACTACAGAGACTGGCCCACATCCAAAAGAATAAAAGCAGTCAGTCCTGGCGCGGATGTGGCGAGAAAGGGACCCTCCTTCACTGCTGGTGGGAATGCCGACTGCTTCAGCCCTTCTGGAAAACAGTATGGAGGATTCTCAAAAAAATTAGATATTGAGCTCTCATTTGACCCAGCAATACTACTCCAGGAATATTTCCCAGAGAAGCAAAAAAGTAATCGAAGTGACATCTGAAATTGTTTGTTCATTACAGCACTCTTTACAATAGGCAGAATCTGGAAAAAACCTGAGTCCCCGAGAACAGATGACTGGTTAAAGATATTTTGGTACATCTACACAATGGAGTACTATGCAGCTGTTAGAAAAGATGAAGTCATGAAATTTACATACAAGTAGTACTACATGGAAAGTATCATGCTAAGTGAAATGAGTCAGAATGAGAGGGAAAGACATAAAAATATTGCATTCATCTGGGGGAACATAAAATAACAAAATAGGAGACTAACACCCAAGAGTGGCCGAGATTAGTACCAGGAGTTTTGCTCCAGAGCTTGGAGGCTAGCCACACATTCTAGGGGAAAAGGAGCTCAGATAGATTAAGAAGCACCAAATAAAGGGTGTTGGGAGGATCCTCCCAGAATGGGAGAGGCATGCTGAATGTAGACTATAGACCAAACATGATTGCCACTCAATGCCTCTTTTGCAAATCACAACACTCAAAAGGAGAGAGAGAACAAAAGGGAATACCCTGCCATGGAGGCAGGATGGGATGGGGAGGTGCGGGGTGGGAGGGATACTGGGACCCCTGGTGGTGGAAAATGGGAACTGGTGGAGGGATGGGTGTTTGGTTATTGTACAATTGAAACCCAAGCACAAAAATTTGTAAATCTGCAAGTGTACCTCATGGTGTTTCACTAACAAAAATTTTTTAAAAAATTATCATTGTATAATTGAAACCCAAGCACAAAATTTGTAAGTCTACAACTGTACCTCATGGTATCTCACTAATAAAATTTTTTTTAAAAAATTAAAAAAAATGTAAATGATGGAGAATGAGCACTGGTGGAGGGATGGGTACTGGATCATTGTATAACTGAAACCCCAACACAAAAATTTGTAAGACTACAGCTGTACCTCATGGTGTTTCACTAATAAAAATTTTAAAAAACTATCTTAGCTATTGTGAATCACATTCTAATGAATAATGGGTCACAAATGCATTTTCAAGATAGTATTTTTGAGGTAGATTTCAAGAATTGGAATTAAGTCATATGGAAGTTCAATTATTATTTTTTTGAGAAGTAACAATATTATTTTCCAAAGACACTGAACTGGACATTCCCACCATCAGTGGATAAGGGTTTTATTTTTCCACATCCACTCTAGCATTGTTTGGTTTTGTTCTCTTTTTATGTGTGTTGATCTAATTGATGTGAGGTTAAAGAGCATTGTTCTTATAATTTGCATTACATAATCATAAGTGAAAAATCATTTTCCGTATATCTATTGATCATCTGTTTGTCTTTGAAGTATTTCTTTTTCTTAAGAAAAATTTTAAAGTTTATTTGAAGTTTTTATATTTTCATATAATTAAGTGTGAAAATTAAATGTGTGTATATAATAATTAGATTTTTAAGTGGTAAGAAAATTTGACTTTGAAGTATTTCTTATCATTGTTTCACTGCAATTTTGATGAGGTTGCTTGCTTCCATTACTAAGTTTCTCAAGTGCTTTATATACCTTGGATAATAACCCTTTGCCAGATGGATGATGTGCAAATATTGTCTCCCATTCAATGGGAGTGGCTTTTAACTCTAACTCATCATTTCTTGTGTGGTATAGAAGCTTATTCATTTGGTTTAATCCCAGTTTTGCTTCCATTTGCTTTGCCAATGTAATCGTAACATTGAAGATGCCCCTCCAATCAATATCTTAAGGATTTTTCCTTTGATTTCCTCAATCTAATTTCTGGATTGAGGTCATATTGGAGTCTCTAGTCCATTTTAAACTGACCTTTATGCATTGTAGGAGCTAAGTATATGAGTTCATTTTTAAAATATATAGCCGCCTTTCCCCCCAACAATATTTGTTAAAAAGGCTTTCCTTGCTCTGCTTCACACTCCCAGATCCCTTGTCATAGATTAGCTGAAAATATTCCTGAGAGTCCTGTCTTTGGGGGTCTCAATTCTATTCAAATTGTCTGATAGTCTATCTTTATTCAAGTACCACACTATGTTGATTAGTATAGCTTCACAGTATATTTTTAAATTGGAGAAAGAAAACTCTCCCATTTCCTTCCTTCCTAGAGCTCTTTTGGCTATTTTGGTATATGTGGGTGGACATCACTCCACATAAATTTCAGATCTCAAAAATATTGTGTGTATTTTTATAGGGGCTCTGTTGAACCTGTTATAGTACTCTGGGAGGGATTATCATTTTGACAATATTAATCTTGTCAACCCATGAACAGATGTTATTTTTCCATTTCTTTGTCATTTTCTATTTCTTTTAGTAAATGATATTGAGAATTTTTCAGCCACTTCTCCAAAAATATAATCTGTATACAGTTCAAGTATATGGGTTTTATTTACTTTGCCAAACCTATTTTATATCTGCCAGAAAAAAACTAATCTTACAGATATCATACCAAGTGTATAATGTTGCTACCTTTACTTTCCAAATCTTAATAATGAAAGATAATTAAAAATAAAATATGTTCTCTTACTTCAGTATTAACACACATCTCCCATTATAATGAATGTTTTCCTCAGAGAGATATTCATTTGGCTGATAGATAAAGGTAACACAACACCCTTTCATGACAGACAGAACAATACCCTCTGTCAGGACAGAACATTGTGCATTGCAGTGAAATTTTTAATTAACACAAGGTTGTGGGGAACATGCAAAGTGAGGATTAAGTGTAATTCTACAGGTTAAGTCTTGCAGTACATTCTTAACCACTAATTTCAACCTCTTCCCTAACCACAAGTTTTATCAGAGCTCTTGACAATATAGTAAATGTAGGTATTTGTGTTTCACTTCTGTAGGTATTTGTGTTTCACTTCCTTACCAGTCTAATGAGCAGAGAAAATCGAGAGTGGGAATTGAGGTATTTTCTACTAGTACAATAATCAGTAGTTGTACCTAAAAGAATATTCTCCAGGAGTTCATTATATAATCTTATTTTTTTTCAGATGTTCCTGAGGTCTTTATCATTAAGATATGACAACACTTTATTTAATAAGAATAAAAGAGAAGTTAAATTTAAAAACTACATAATTATGTTATATGGATGAAATATAGCCCCCTCTATGAATTAATATGTATAAACTATCACTGTCACTGTCATCCTGTTGTTCATTGATTGCCTCGAGCAGGCCCCAGTAACGTCTCTATCATCCTAGCCCTGAGATTTTAAAAAATGCCACATTCCAGGCTCTTTCAGGGTCAGGAAAATGAAACCCATCATTGTTACTGGTTTTTGGCATATTCAATATGCCACAGGGAGTTTACCAGACTCTGCCATGTGAGCAGGATACTTTTGGTACCCTGCCAGGTTCTTCAGAGTAAGAACTAGATAATAAAATGTCGCTTCTAGGGGCAGGGTTTTATAGTCTCTGGATCTTGGCCATTGATGGGATTACATGGCGCCTGGGGCAGTTGGTGGGTGTAACGTCTACATACTGGAAGGTGGGGGATCTTGGTGGAGGAGGCCCCATTCCCTATCTGAGCAGGCTTGGAGATCTATGCCCTGGGTCCCGCACACCTGGGTTCCTCTGCCGGTTCCTTCATGCGTGAGGCTTGTTCAAACGTGTGGAGAGTGGTCTTAAGCATAGCTGTGGCTGGAATCAGAGGTCTTCAGCTGCCCGGGCTCTGCTCGGGTGGGAAGGGAAACTCAACCCATCCTCCTCCAAGGGACCCCGGTGAGGACAGCCAGGCGCAGAGGCAGGAGATTATAAACATATTTATATAAAGAATATAAAACTATAAAGGCAGTAAGTTTCAGTTCTAGGACAGCTTTTGTATTTATCAGGAATATTTTTGCTCCTGGACTCTAATTTTCCAACTGTAAAATAGGGATTCCCCCAGGCTTCTTACAGTTTAGTTTGAGGAGAAACCTGAAGAGAAACTCAAGAGCATATTTGGTGAAGAAGAGAACAAAGGAGTAAAAGAATAAAAATATAAGGCAGGAAGGGAGAAGTAAAAACAAAAACAAAACACTTTCACTTTACCCTTTTTTCTTACCTCTTTCCCTAACCCCCTGTTGATGCTGTTGCAATTAGCTGGAGGAAAGTGGGGAGGTTTGCACAAGCACCTGGTTTTGTTGCTTGCCCATTTAGTTGTGGTACTTTCCAGGCTTCACTTCAGGTTGCAATATTTGCTCACTTGTCTGGTACTTGTAGGAAATCTTTGATTTTCTTGTATTGGTGCATATTCTGTGTTGTATTATTTGAATGTGGGAAGCCAAGAGCCCTCTCATAGACCCTGGCCGTGGTTCCCATGTTAGGAACTGATTGGGACAGATATTGGTGACAGTCTCCCAGGACTTCCTGATCTCAGCTGATACCTGATCTATAGCCACATAACATCAGGCTGACAGTTATCTTATCTGGCCTTATTATAGTAACCTCCAGGATGCATCTACTGCCCTAAGACCCTTTGATATACAAATGTAAAGCTCAGGATGCACCTACTGCCATAAGACCCTTTGATGTACAAATGTTTACCTTGAATGTTAGGTAAAGCTCTTGTTGCTGACCTTACCATGTATGGTTATATTGCTTCTACTTGTGACTGGGCTGCCCCGACCCTATATAAACAGCTTGTAGCCCCCAATAAAGTTCTGTCCCTTTTTCTCTCTGTTTCTAAACTGTACTCTGTCTCTTGTGTCTTGTGTTCATTCGTTCAGTCCTTCCCTGCACCTATGGATCCTAGGGCCACCTCCACGGGCCGGAGAGTGGTTTTGCGGGCCCCCCGCATTTGAATAAGCTAGCGACAATGCTATGTGTTTTCCATGGGTAACACTTCCTGGTCAGAAGGAATGAGGCCCATTATTGTTACTATTTTTGACATATCGATTATGCTACAGGTAGCTTGCCAGGCTCTGTCATGCAGGCAGGATACCCTTGGTAGCTTGTCAAGCTCTCCAAGAGGGATGGAGGCTTTTAGAGTGGCCTCTAATCGTCCTTATAGGTGTTCTCAGTCTACTGAAGAGGTTGAGAGATATTACAGGGGATAACGTGCCTCCTTTACATATAGTCAGCCTTAGTTGGTCTTCAGTCTAGAGATGTATGGACCCACAAGCACCAGGAGGAATGACACCTGAGTAGAGAGCCAGATGTGACACCTGAGCACTGCCAGGTGTGACTTTCTCCACTCGTTCCTCAAAAACAACCAACAAAATATACAAAAATTAAACAGATTAATCACAAAACAAGATATATTGATAAAAATAAGCTTATAAATACATCCAGTAGCAACTGTGTTTAGAAAGATAGAAGATAAACAAAAAAATTCAAAATAACTTCAATAAAACTTCATTAATCACACGCTAGACTGATAAAAATGAAAACAATGACTGGTCCCATTACCCTCTGGATTTACCCAACCCCAATTTAGGGTTGCAATTCCTTTATTTGCTTCATGGTTTTTCCCTCATCTCTCTCTTGCTTGCTCACTTGCTCTCATCTCAAATTTTTAAATCATTTTTTTTCTTAAAAGTAAAAAATATAATGACCATCTTGTGTTGGTAAAAATGTGAAGCAGTTAGAATTCTTATTTATTGGTTCTACAGAGGCAAAATAGTACAAATATTTTGGAAAATGGCTTGTCAACTTGGTTTTTAATTTTTTCCTTGTTTTGGGGGTTTGGGGTCCATACCTGGCTGTCCGTGGAGCTTATACCTGGCTTTCCTTGGAGCGTATACCTGGTTCTAGGCTCAGAGGTCCTCCTGGAAGTGCTCAAGGGACAACATGGCACCAGGGACTGAACCTAGATTGGCTTTGTGCAAGGCAAGTGCCCTGCCTACAATATTTTCTCTCTATCCCCAGTCTGGATGGCTATTTATTTATTTATTTATTTATATTTTGGACACTGTGGCATACAAACTCAAGCATCACATCCTCCACCCAGGTGTCTGCTTCCTAAACCTTTGTCTCAGTGGCCCTCACCCAGCCCCTCTACTTAGGTAGTATGCTTCCTACTGCAGTCAAGTTCTTAGTTTCTATTGCTTTGGGGACATTTGTTATTCCCTATCCGTTTTCTTCATAGCACCAAATATGAGAGAGATCGTTCTTACTGTCCCTCTCTTTATTACTGGCTTCACTCAGCATGATACTGTCCAGCAAATTTATGTGTCAGCAACTTCTATTTTTTTCTTACAGTTCAGTATTATTCCACTGCACATATGTATCACAGTACCATAGTTTCTTTGTCCAATAATCTGATCTTAGGAACTTGGGTTGTTCCAGATTTGGGGTATTATGAATAGTGCTGCAATGAAAATTGGAGTGCATATATCTCTATTAAATTAAATTTTTGGACACTTTGATCTATGCCCAGAAGAATTACTGGGTTGTATGAAAATACAATTCCTAGCTTTATGACATGTGCCTATATTGTTTCCAAAAAAGGTTGCATCGGGTGAAAGTCCCACCAGCAGTGAATGAGGGTCCCTTTTCCCCCACATCCATGCAAGCACTGGTTGATCATGTTCTGTGTGATGTGTGTCAATCTCAATGTAAATCTCATTTCTTATTTTGATTTGCATTCTTTGATGATCAATAATATAGATTTTTTTTCATATGACTTTTGGCCACCTATCTGTTTGTCTTCTTTGAGTAATATTTTGGTTCATCTTTTTGCCAAATATTTGATGAGTATTTTGTAGTATTCTGCTAGTGCTTCATGCATTCTGAATATCAACCCCATATCTAGTGGATCCTGGACAAATATCATAGCCCAGAGACTGTCATAAAATATTCTGACTCTTTGCCTCAATGTGGGTTCATTTGTGGTACTGAGGTCTTTAATTCATTTTACTTTGACTTCCATGCACAGTGTTAGGGATATGAGTTTATTATTTTTGCATGCGATTAAACATTTTTCCCGCATCAATTTCTGAAGAGGTTTGCCTTGCTTAACTTCATAGTTTTTGCTCCTTTTTTCGAAGACTAATTGTCCATACACTTGTGGATTTATCTCTAGGTTTTCAATTCTAATCCAATTCTAAACAACACTGTTTTAATTATTACAACTTCACAGCATAATTTAAAAGATGAGAAGGAAAAAACTTCCATATTCTTTCCCCTTAAGATTACTTTGACTATTTTGGAAGTCTATTATTTAATATAAATTTCAACAGCATTAGATCTATGTCTTTAAAATGTCATGAGTATTTTATAGGGAATTTATTGAATCTGTTTAGTGATTTGGATAAGACAGTCATTTTGTCAATAATAATCCTTCCAATCCATAAACAGGGGATTCACTTGCCTTTCCGAATGTCCTCTTTTCTTACTTTTTGTAGTGTTTTTAGGGGTTTATTTGTATAACACTTTCATCTCGTTTGTTAAACTGATTGCAAGTATTTGATTTTCTGAAGGACAACTGAATGCTATTTATTTTTTTTGAAATTTTCTTTCTCTTCTATCGCATTATTTGTATATAGGAGAGCTACAGATTTCTGTGAACTGATTTTGTAACCTGCTACTTTTCTTCAAAGGTCTGTTCTTTCTAGGAAGGGGAGGGTCTCTGGGATTTTCTAAATATAATGTCTAATCTTCAAAATGTATTTAATTTCCTCCTTTTCTATTTTGATGACCTTAATATCTAACTTTTTGCCTAATTGGTAGGGCAAAAACTTCCAGTACCCTATTGAATAGTAATGGTGAAAGTGAGCAATTTTGTCCCATGATTGCTTGGCTTTCACCATTTTTTCCATTGAGTATGAGGCTTACTGTGGGTTTATGATAAATGACTATGTTATTATAGTCAGAGTCTGACAAGCTACCGAGAGTATCCTGCCCGCACGGCAGAGCCAGGCAAGCTATCCGTGGCGTATTCGATATGCCAAAACTAAAAAATACAATGGTCCTCATTCCCCTGACCCTGAAAAAGCCCCCAATATGGCAGCATTAAGAAGGATGAGGGTGGTGGTGGAGAATGGGCACTGGTGGAGGGATGAGTACTCGATCATTGTATAACTGAAACCTAAGCAAAAAATTTGTAAATCTACAACTGTACCTCATGGGGTTTCACTAATAAAAAATTTAAAAAAAAAGAAGGATAAGGAAGGAGAGGCTGATAAAATCTCAAGGCCAAACTAGGGCGCCAAAATGAAGAAGGACAAAAATGACTCTCTGTACTTTCAATGCATGTACGCTGGCATCTGATGCATCTATCGAGGACCTGATGATTCAAGCATGAAAGATCAAGTACAAATCATTGGTCTGACCAAGATGAGAAGGCATCAATCACTTCACGCCATTTTCGACACTGGAGAACAACTGTTCCTTGGAAAATGCAACAAAAGAGGCGTCAGTGGTGTCGGTGTCCTTGTCAACACAAACTTGGTAATGAGCATTGATACATTCGAATACCTAACAACCCAAATCGGATGATTACATTTGAATAGATGTGGCTCACTGCTCACAGTTTTTATCTTCATTGCCTATGCACGAACATTCAATTATGATGAAGAAATCAAGAAGTTCTACATGCAGCTGGAGAAGTCCTATAAAGAAGACCATCCCTTCTACAAGATCATTGTTGTGATATTAATGCCAAGATAGGACAGAGAAGATCAGCCGAAGAACTCCACATTGGGACCCATGGCCTAGAATGGAACACACAGGGTGAGAGACTATCTAAGTTCGTCATGTCGACCAAGACCATCCATGTTAACTCACAGTTCCAGAAGGCCAAATCTAAACGATGGACATGGGAGTCTCCCAGTGGATTGTTCCACGATGAAACTGAACATATAATATTCAATCGACGGTTTTGAATGAACGATGTCGCTGTTGTCCCAAAATTCCAAACGAGATCAGACCACCATAACCTTTGTGCAAATTTCTACTTCACAGAGCAGGGATAAAGGGCTGCAAAGTTTAAGAAGAGAACCACCAGAATGATCACCAACTGGGAGCTCTTTGGCACTATTGCGGCAACATGGGAAGATGCCGTTGTTGACAACATTGCCGAAGAATGCAATCGACTGTTTGAGCACCTCTATGATTGTGCGAGGAACGCCAAGAGACAGCCACAAAAAGATGCTTGTCATCCTTTAGGATCCTGGGCCGTCCACCATCCCTGAGCCTCTTCCTGTTTGTCCTCAACACTGTGCCCGGTCTCCTACTCCTCCCAGGTTGTCTCCTCACCACACACACACAAAAGGTACTTGTAGGGGGCATGGCCTCTTCAGAAGTTGGCATGGCCTAATTTTGGGCCATAGGTAAATTTCTCATACCCAATAATTTTCTGTAGCATCTCAGTCTGCATACCACCACATCAACATGAAGAAATGACGCAAATCCCCACCACAAGGAGAGTACAATGAAAAGAGCCCAGAAGTCTCATTATGTGTTACTCACTTAAGGGAACTCTCAGAGAAAGAATTCAGATATGAAGTAATGAAGATGTTCAATGAACTTAATGAAACAGTGAGACAGATAGCCAGTAAATTAAAAGAGGATATGAAAGAAACAATCGAGAAAATACAGGAAGAAATGAGAGCAGAAATTGGAAAACTACACACAGAAATGTCACAAATGAAAGATTCGGTAGATGAAATATAAAACTCACAACACCCAAAAGGAGAGAGAGAACACAGGGGATTGCCCTGCCACAGAGACAGGGGGGATGGGGGGATGGGGGTGGGAGGGATATTATCCATGGTGGTGGAAAATGGGCACTGGTGGAGGGATGGGTATCTGATCATTGTATAATTGAAACCAAAGCACAAAAAATTGTAAATCTACAACTGTAAAAAAAAATAAAATAAAATAAAGGGAAAAAAAGAAATATAAAACTCACTGTGTGCCTTCAACAGCAGAATGGCCACAGCTGAAAACAGAATCAGTGATCTTGAAGATGAGTTGCACGAAGCTTGCAGGCAACAACAATCAATGGCAAGAATCCTCAAATAAGTTCTAGAGAGAATCAGAGTTCTAGGAGATGATTCCAAGAGGAACAACATTAGAATCTTTGGAGTACCAGAAGGTCAGGGAAACAGTTCCAATGAAAAAGCCACGGTTAAACAAATCATTGCTGAAAAGTTCCCAGAGCAGGACAATCCAGGTATCCAAATTCAAGAAGCCCAAAGAGTGCCAGCTAAAAGAGATCCTAACAAAAAGACTTCAAGACATATCATAGTTAGAATAATGGATACCATGGATATAGACACAATACTGCAAGCAGCAAGGTCAAAGAAGGAAATAACATACAAAGGAGCACCCCTTAGATTCACAGAAGACCTATCAGAGATATTCTCGGTAGCTTGCCAGGCTCTCCGAGCGGGGCAGAGGAATTGAACGTGGCTCAGCCGGGCCGACTGCATGCAAGGCAAACGCCCTACTCGCTGTGCTGTCACAGAAAATGCAGAGATTGAAAAATTGTTAACTTGCCCGGTATCAGAAATACCCAGAAATTTGCAAGGAGCCAAAAATGTAGGATGTGCCATCAAAACGAGAACTGCTCACAGTGGCTGGCAAGGGTAAACTGAAGCTTCCTCTTTCACTAATACTCTAATTTAAAGGTGTAATTTTCTGCTAGCCTTTGAATTCCTCAATCTAGAATAATTTCTGATCATTTTTCTCCATTATTCAGTAGATTCTCTTCTGAAAACAATTCTGCAAGTGAAAAGACAGATATGTATATATATATATATATGTATATTAGGTAATTGAAATATTTAGGAAATATCTTTCTAAAGAAGGTATCTCAGGCAACAGAAAAATAGGTAAATTACCTCTCCCTAAAATCAATTAAAAACAACTTTAAAACTGACAATATCTTATGACCATTGAAAACTGAAAATTAAAAAAATTAATTTAAAGATTGATTTTTCCTTTCACATTTATTTTCATTCATATCTACATTTACATTTACTTTACATTTATTTTCAATTTGGCAAATATTTGAAGGCACACACAGACTTCCATATCATCTGACTAGCTCAGTCATTAGAGCATGAGACTACAAAATCAATACCCAATATAAGCTTAGTATTATGTATCACTGGAGACAGGTCTATGCTGATATAGTGGGAAATCTGAAATACATAATATTTTGCATCTTTTTTCAATTTTTTAAATTCTTTTAAAATCTAAAAAAATTAATGTAGACAAAAGTCACAATTGTTAATACAATTCTAGATTTGAAATTGATTAGATAAAAATCTTTAATATTAAAATCAATAGGTATAAAAATTATTTTTATTTGAATATTATTATATCTTATCATGGAGTTGTTAAATCCTAGAGTAAGCATTTACTAAGCTGTTTGTTGCTGGTTGAGCCTTCTGCGTTATTGCTTTTGTTTGTTGAGTTTAGTTAGCTTCTATGTTACTTTCACAGTAATTTGGTGTGCTCCAAATGAAATTTCGGTATTGAGAAACTAGAAGACGTTGCAGGGCCATGTACGTGGCAAAGTGAACCAATTTAGGATCTATGGTCCGGGCCATTGTTGAAGCCGTGGTCTTGAACCCTTGGTTTGGCTGCAGCAGTGGGATTGTGGGTGCTAATGCCTGGGCTTTGGCAGGGCTTGTATTAGTCTTGCCTGCCTCCAGAGCGCACTCCAGAGTTATCAGGAAAGGGGGACCATGTGTTATCTTACCTGATCAGTTTGCATATTCATGAAGATTTAGTTGTGAATCCATCCGTAGAGCAGGATCAGTGAGTCAACATGAAATGCACAATATTTTGAAAGACACATATTTTTAAAAAATACTTTCAAGTTCAAACAGTAACTCTAAATATGTTAAGACATTATTGCCTGATAAGTAACCTACATACCACAAAGAGTTCAGAGTGGACAATTGCAGTTATGTCAGAATCAATGCATGCTAAGTTTTTCATTGAGGCAGATTTTTACCTGCACAGAAACTCTGTCTCCTGGAAAAATAGCTGATATTTATTAAATACTTCCTATGTACCAGTCAAGTGCTATTCTAAGAAGTTTATTATGGGTTATCATTTTCGTTCCTTGTGATTACTTATAAACAGTTAAACTGATCATCTCTATTTTACTGATGAGGAAACTTAAACCTAAGAAGATAAGATGCCTTGCTCTAAATCATAGTTAAAAATAGAGCCCACATCTGAACCCAAATAGTCAAACCACAGAGCCAGCGCTATTAACTAGATTAGTGTGCTGCCTCAGATAAACAACCTTTTGCCTCAGGTAGAAAATATGATACTGAGGATTTATTTTCAAATCGAAAGAAACTTTCAGAGGATGTTTTGGCATCAGCACACACTGAACCCTCTTTTGTACATCTTCTGGTCTTTATAGCTACATATGTGTTTCACACAAAGATTCCAGAGTTGTGAGCCTTAGAAACTGTAGGATTTTTTGGCATAGAAGAAAGACCCAGTTATCTCCAGTGGATGTATTGCTAAATCAGAAAAGTAAACTAGAACCTTATAGAGAACTTTATAAATTGGGGTGAAAATATATATATTTGTGATTAATTTTTATTAACTCAGAAAATAAGTTAACAATACCATACTAATCCCTGAGTAGTCCAAGAATTCAAATATGCTGGCTATGAACCTAGCAACTGCTTACATATATATGAATATAATTTTTAAGATTGCATCTTCAATTGTATCTGCATAGCAGTCTATTTTTCATTAGCTAACAATATTTGATCTTTAGCCTAAATTTGCCTTCTTATAATATCAAAAGATCATTGATTACTGGAGTCAGCACCAGGAAGATATAAATACTTACCTCTGGAAAAATACAGTAACATTATAGATATGATCATTCAACATTTTGGTGTTGTATGATCTAAGATCTAATACTGTATGAATCAGGAATGCTTATAACCACAAACTCAAAAAGCATAGAAGGGAAAATTGAAGAACTAAGGAAATCATCTTAGCACTGCACTGTACTCCTGTTGTTCATCGATTTGCTTGAGCGGGCACAAGTAACATCTCACAATAAATTGTGAGACTTGTTGTTACTATGTTTAGCATATCAAATGCATCACAGGGAGCTTGCCAGGCTTGGCCATGCAGGCGAGATACTCTCGGTAGCTTGCCGGGCTCTCCGAGAGGGGCGTAGGAACCAAACTCAGGTCGGCCATGTTGGCTGTGTGCAAGGCAAATGCCCTACCCACTGTGCTATTGCTCCAGCCCAAGGAAATCATCTTATGGTAAGTTAAAAAGTTAAAAGGTCATTTGGCAAGCAACTATGAATACCATGTCCTGAATACTTAGAAATTCCTTCAAGTTAAACACTAGATGCACAATTCTTTAGTTGTGTATCTCCTTTATGTGTATGCAATTGCAATTATTTGAAATGAAAACTCTCTATTTTCTTGAATGAAATGCCATGGAAATTTTCCTAGCTGAGACTCTTTTTGAATTTTTTTTTCTAGCTGAGACTCTTAACCCACTGAAAATGTATTAGAATGGAATTCATTTCAAACAGAATTTCATCCCATTTCTATATCATACAAAACTTCTAAATGGAACTCACTTTTATGTTTATAGCCAATAAATTACATTAACTTTATTCTGTCACTATCACTATCACCCCGTTTTTCATCGATTTGCTCGAGCGGGTGCCAGTAACATCTCCATTCGTCCCTGTCACGTGCTAGTGAGGCTCGATGGCATATCGGGGGCTCTTTCAGGGTCAGGGGAATGAGGACCATCATTGTTACTGCTTTTGACATATCAAGGACGCCACGGGTAGCTTGTCATGGTCTGCCGTGCTGACAGGATACTCTCAGTAGCTTGCTATGCTCTCTGAGAGGGATGGAGGCTTTTGGGGCAGCCTCTAATCACCATTTCAGGTATTCCCAGTCAGGCATATATGCAGGCAGGATACTCTCAGTAGCCTGCGGGGTTCTCTTAGAGTGAGAATTAGAGAATAAGAGGTTGTGCGGCCTCGTGTTTCTGGGAGCTTGATTTTATAGTCTCTGGATCCCAGCCATTGATGGGGTTACATGGCAGTTGGTGGGTGTAACTGTCTAGCTACTGGAAGATGGGGGGTCTGGGTGGAGGAGGCCCAGTCCCGAACCGAACAGGCTTGGAGATCTCAGCCCCGGGTCCTGCACACCTGGGTTCCTCTGTCAGTCCCTTCATGTGCGAGGCATTATTAATATAAATTTAATAATAACCCTTTGTATTACACAAAATATGCAATATAAATATATGTTAAAGAATCAGAAATCAGCAATTGGTTGTAACTGCAATAGACCTATCTGGTGCTTTTCATTACTGACACCTGACACACAACGGCACACATTTTTACTGATTCTGGGGATCTTGGCAGACCTAATAATATGTCCAGTTATGAATGCTCTCTATATATCAGTATACCAGAAGATATGTCAAAATAAACTATTGTTTCAAGAGATCACTGTTCCCCTCACATTCCTGACAAAATAATTATGACATTTATGTAGAATTACAGGAAAGATTGTGCTTATATGAAGGTATACAGAAATAAATAAGAAGAAAGATAAACATCCCTATGTTCAGTAGCTAGTCAATAGAGTACAAGAGACTAAATAAATAGTTTACTGGACTCAAACAGCAGTTTCAAGTTTACTGAACTTGATGACTATTGATAACTTATTCTTTGATTTATCTTACTCAATTATAGCATATTGATGACAATAATACTTATAGATTAGTCATGAGGACAAAACAAATGAAATATGTAAAGTTCTTGAGCAGAGTTAATTTTTCACTATATGGCAACTTGGATTGCTATTTTCCCAATCCTTTGAATTCTTGATTCCACTCTATGACAAATAAATTAGTTTATTGTAGCAATTCTGCTACTATGACTTGCTATTGTGTTCATTAGCTCCTTCAGTTCCTTTTATATGGAATCTGTCATCCTTTAAATCGGTTCTTCTTTGAGTTGGTCAAATTTCTCATGTAGCAATTGCTTAATTTCACTAGTCAGTGCTTGTTTAATTTTGATTGCCAATAGATTAAATATTGATTTCAGGTCCACAAAACCATCCCCATGGGTTTTAATGGGCTTGAGGATTTGCTGGGGTTTCTATCTCTATCTGTCCAGAATTATAAGAATACCAGTAGGAGAGGAAAATGGAGAAGGGGAAGAACAAGTGGTGAGGAAGATTATAGGTGAGAACTTCCCCACTCTCTGGAGATGTACAAATTCAAGAAGTGCAAAGAGTACCAAGCAAACAAACAAACAAAAAACAAACAGATAAAAATCAAGACATATAGTAATTAAAATGGCAAAATCCAAAGAGATACTTCTTAAAGCTTCAAAAGAAAAGAGAAACTGTAAGTATTTAGAGTACCAGCATAAGAATCACAGATATCTCTCATAAGAAACTATAAAGAAGAGGAAAAATGTAATAGCATATTCAAATTATTCACTGAAATTAATCTAATCTAATAGTTCATTACCCTGCAAATTTCTCATTGAGATGAGAAGGGAAAAAAGATTCTCAGACACACAAGAGCTTACATATTTTGCTATAACTAAACCAGCTCTGAATGAAATTTTGAAAGACCACTTATAAAAACCCAACAGCCAATCGTAGAAACAACAACCACATAAAGTAAAATGGCAACACCACCCTTCATATCAATAATTTCATTGAACTTCAATGGAGTGAACTCTCTCATCAAAAGACAGAGTGGCAGGATGGACTAGGAATCATAATCAATACATTTGCTGTTTACAGGAAATATATATAAAATCTGTATAAATACAGGCTGATAGTGAAAGAATGGAAAATTATACAAGCCAATGTTAAACATAAAAAAGCTGGGGCACTCTCTTGTTGGAAGATGCATGCCAAAAATAGACTATAGACCAAAGACAATGGCTACTTAATACCTCTATTTCAAACCACAACACACAAAAGGAGTGAGAACAAAAGGGAATGCCCTGCCACAGAGGCAGGGTGGGATGAGGGGAATGGGGGGTGGTGGGAGGGATACTAGGATCATTGGTGGTGGAGAATGGGCACTGGTGGAGGGATGGGTACTCAGTCATTGTATGCCTGAAACACAAACACGAAAGTTTGTAAGTATGTAACTGTACCTCACAGTGATTCACTAATAAAAATGATAAAATAAATAAAAGAAAAGCTGGGGCAACCATACTTAGAACAAATAAAGAAAAGAAGTAATAGAGATAAGATGGTTACTACTTATTTATTAAGGATACAATAGAGCAAGAAGTACTAACTTTAATGAATATATATATATATACCCAATATAAGGTCAGCAAAATTTATAAGGCTTTTACTCACAAAACAAAAGAAAATATGAATGGAAACACAATTGTAGTGGGGGACTTCAACACACTAGTCACCACTGGATTGATCAAGTAGACAGAATGTCGGTAATACATAAGAACACTAAATAACTCCCAGCTATGGAGCAATCTTCCTGTCCCATGTATCCACTATCCTCAGATGTCAGCCTCATGTTATGTTGTTTTATACTCCATAAATGAGTGCAGTCCTTCTATGTCTGTCCTTTTCTTTCTGACTTATTTCACTTAGCATGATTCTCTCCGTGTCTATTCATGAGCAAAGGGGAGAAGGCAGCTGCAATAGAGAAGGGATCACTAAGAAAACGACGGCTTAAGGAACCAGTCGGGATGGGAGATGTGTGCAGAAAGTAGATAAAGGACCAAACATGATAATCTCTCAGTGTCTGTATTGAAAACCATAATGCCCAAAAGTAGAGAGAGAGTATAGAGAATACTGTCTGCCATGGAGACAGGGGGAGGGTGAGAAAGGGGGGAGGGTATACCGGGAATATTGGTGGTGGGGAATGTGCACGTGGAGAGATGGGCGTTTGATTATTGTGTGATCGTAACCCAAACAGGAAAGCCTGTAACTATCTCACGGTGATTCAATAAAATTTAAAAAACAGTAAATGAAGAACTAGAATACTGGGACTAGTGAATATATACAGGGTCTTATATCCTCAAATAGCTAAATACATAGAATGTGGATTCTCTAGTAAATTCTCAAGGACAGACCACATATTAGAGCATAATGCAAATCTACATAAATTTTCAAACATAAAAATCATATCAGGTATCCTTTCAAACCACAATGCCATAAAGATAGAAATGAATCATACAAATACGATGTGGAAAAGCTGTAATACCTGGACACTGAACAACATGCTTCTAAATAACAGCTGGAACAAAAAGGAAAAGTAGGAAGGGATAAAAACAATTACTTGAGACTAATGATAATAAACAAATTATCAAAATCTGTGGGAAAAAAGGCCATAATTAGAGGGAAATACATAGCCTATATTAGAAAAGAGAAAAAAAGATAAAACCAACAACTTAAATGAAAACCCTAATCATCTTGAGAACAAACAATAAATGAAACAAAGTATCAGAAGAAGGAAGGAAATAATAAAAATTAGAGCACAAATCAATGATACAGAAACTAAAAATGTAATTTAAAAGAATCAATGAAACCAGAGGCTGGTCCTTCAAAAGAATAAACAAGATAGCCAAACATCTGGCTAGAATCCTGAGGGGAAAAAGAGACAATACTAAAATAAATAGTATCAGAATCAAAATGGGAGAAATTGCAACAAACCCTCAGAAATCCAGCTTGCTCTTCAATGCCCTGTTCTTCCTTAAACACTTTTTGCTTCCTTGTCTTGCTTGAACATATATGTTTCTTTGTTTGTTTATTTAATCTCTGGACAAGGCTGTATTCTTCTTTTCTGTCCCCTTGCATCTTTCTAAATAAGAGTCAATAAAACTTTTCCTTTTTCACAAAAAAATATGTGAACCCTCAGAAACCCAAGACATCATGAGAGCTTATATGAACAATTCCATTTTGTTAAGTTGGAGAATCTAGAAGAAATTGAAATATTCTTAGAAATGTATAATATTCAAAAATTGAATGGAGAGGAAAAACAGTAATTAAGAATTCACTAATAAAAAAAGAAAAAAAAAGAATTTTCTACCAAACGAAAGTTCTGGTACACTTGGTTATCAAGCTGTTCAAGTACCACTTGTTAAAGAGGTACTACGTTTTATGCTCTCGGCACCTTTGACATAAAATAGCTGGCAAATATGTAGGGGGTGTGTTCTTGGATGTTCTATTCTGATATATTGGTCAAAGAGTCTGTCCATATTCTTATACCATGTTGCTTTTATCACTATAGATTTATAGTATTTTTTCAAGTTAGGTAATGAAAAACCCCTGTTTCTTCTTTTTCAGTATGGATTTGGCTATTTTGGGGCCTTTTATGATTCCATACAAACTTTACCGTGGATTGTCCTAAGTCATTGAAGAATGCCATTTGAATTTGGATAGTGATTTCATTGAATGCATAAAGTAGTTTAGGTAAGATGATCATTTTGACAATTTTGATTCTTCCAATTCAAGAGAATGGAATATTTTTCCATTATATAAGTCCTTCTTTTATTTCTTCTTACGTATTCTTGAAATTTTCATGGTATAAGTCTCCTGACTCTTGATAAATTGATTCATTAGTGAAAAAAGTAACTTTAATCCACTGCTGGTAGGAATGTTTGATTGTTCAACCCCTATGTATGGAGGGTTCTATAAACTTAAAATTAAGCTACTTTGTGACCAAGCAATGACTCTTTTGTTTTTCTACACTACTACATAAAAAAGTCATTCAAAAGGAAGTATGAACATCATTATCCATTGCAGCATTCAGTACAATAGTTAAGATTTAAATCAACGTATGTGTAGCATGGCAACAGGTGCCAGCGCAGATAAGATCTGTCCCTGCATAGCAGATAAAACATGTCCCTGAAAAACACCCAATAGGGAGTCTCTAGGCCCGTTCTACAAGCACCAGGCATCCGGCCTTGAGTCTCACCTCCCTCACGAGTCATTCAAAACTGCATCATCTAGCCCTAATTGGGATTGGGCCAGGGCAAAGCAGAGTTGGAAAGGTGATAGGTCAGTAATGCTAAATTTTATGTGATTGGACCATCCTTTTAAACCAAGACCCTCTATAAAATATGTGTGTACTTGGCAATAAAGTGAGAGGCCATCAACTGTCTCCTGGAGTGGTCTCTCTGCACGCCTGTCATCCTTCACCCCACGTCTGCCCGGACCCAATGCACAACGTGTTTGAGAACATTGAGGAAATCTGTTCCCCAACAAACCTAGATGTGCAACAACAGATTAGTGACTCATAAAGATGTGGTTTATATACACAAAGGAATATTATGCAGCTACAAGGAATGAAGAAATCATGCATTTTGCTACAATATGAATGGAACTGAAAGATATGTTAAATGAAGTAAGCCAGAAGAAGAAAGAGAAACACAAGATGATATTATTTATATGTGGTATTTAAGAATTACTGGATCAATAAATGAAGTTATTTAAAATGGAGATGCCTAGATCATCATTGACCCCAGAGTATAGGGAGGAGAACAAATAAATAGTGATGGGCATGGAGATAAGAGAGAGGAGAAGAATTAGGACAGAGCACAAGGGAGCTTAGGTACATCATTTGTGTCAAGACATGATCGAGCTAAATATTCAACCCAGAGTCAACATCACCGAAATTGTGAGACCCAAAATTTAGTAGCCACATTTAAAAGGTGCCTCTCAAGAGGGCAGGCTGGTTCAAAGGAGTGGGTAGGAGAGGCAACCTAAGAAGACTGGTGGGAGAGAAGTTAATACTGGTGGTAGGATTAGTAATGGAACATTTTATGTCAAAAACCCAACTACAAATAACATTGTAACTCATGGTGCTTTAATAAAATAAAATGTTGGAAAACAAATCCTAGTCCAGGTGGTTTTACTGATGAATTTTATCAAGTCTATAGAGAAGACATTTTGTCATTGATCCTTATGCTCTTCCAATACTGAAGAAACAGGAATCCTTCCTAACACCTTCTACAAAGCTAATATTACACAGATAGCCAAAACAGATAGAGGCATTTCTGAAAGGAAAAAAAAACTTTAGCCCAGGACTCAGCAGTGAATCCCGGAAGACAGTAGCTCGCCGGAGATCGCTCCGGACCCTCTGCCAAGCTGATTTCACCAGGCACCTCAGATAGAGTAGGTATCCCCTCTCTGCCCACTCCAGATAAACCCCCTTATGGCCACAAACTTTTAGAAGAATAACCCAGGTATGCGGGAACAGTGTCTTAAGATTCCAGGCCACATGCCGGTCGTGACTTTTTGTCACTTCCTACCTCCCAGCAATTTCGGGATCCTGGCTGTCATGCCCATGAACTACCTCCAGGCCATATTTAAGTGCATCATAGGCCTTGATCCAGAGACCCACAAATGAATCTCAAAATAGATTAGCTCCTTCTACAGAGATGTCTTTAGACCCCAATCACTTACATAGTTAGATTTCCAGGAACATGCGGCCACTTTCACGGCTGCATGTCCTGTCATGATATTAATAATAAGCAATATAAAATAAATTATCTAGAATCTGCCTGTTCCAGGCAGTTGTGAATAGTAGTGGGAAAAATTTAAATAATGGTGGTGGGAAAGTGTAATAGCGATGGGTATGTGTAATGGTAATAGGGTTGGAGCTGAAATATTAAATGTAATCAATTAATGTGAACAACTTTATGAAAATAAAATTAGAAACAAAATTTCAGCCCGAACTCTTTGAATACCATCAATGTAAAAATGCTTATCAACATACCGAAAAACATAATTCAACAGCAAAAAGAATCCAAAAGCAAAAAAAAAAAAAATCACATCACCAATTGTAAAATAAGCCAGGGATCTGAGGATGGTGCAATATATACAAATGAATTAACATAATAAACCACATCAATAAAAGGAAAAACAAAAATCATAAGATAATATCAAATGGTATAGTGAAAGCATATGACAAGATACAACATCCATTTATGATAAAAACCCTCAAAAAATCTGAGCACAAGGAAAATTCTTTAAGATAGAAATGGTCACAACGAAAAGGAGAGTGAAAACGCTAATAAACTGAATCAGAAATGAAAAGGGGATCATTTGAACAGAAACTACAGAAATTCAAAGGATCCTCAGGGAGTACTTTGAGAAGCTTTATGCAACGGAACACAAAAACCTTGAGGAAATGGATAAATTCCTAGATTCCTATAGCTTCCCAAGGCTAAACCAAGAACGCCTGGAATGCATGAACAGACTGATCAACATCAAGGAAATTGAAACAATAATAAAAAGTCTCCCAAGCACAAAAGTCCTGGCCCAGATGGATTCACTAGTGAATTCTTCCAAATCCTTAAAGAGGACTTACTCCCAATCCTCTTTAAGCTTTTCCACGAAACTGAAATATCAAAAACACTTCCAAAGAGTTTCTATGAAGCAAATATCACCCTGGTACTAAAAGCAGACAGAGATACCACAAAGAAGGAGAAATTCAGGCCGATATCCCTGATGAACACAGATGCAAAGATCCTCAACAAACTATCAGAAATAGTGTGTGGAACTTTTAACTTTTTTCGCTCCAACCCATTGGATATTTTAATGTCTTTCATCAGTCATACAATAAAGGCATATAGGTGTGAGCATCTTACAGAAAAAGCGTACACATCTGTCCGATCATGTACAAGGATTTGTTGACTTTATGTGTTCTGTGAGACAGATGATACCCATACCATATTAAGTTCTCTTCCATAATTTTCTCACTTCACGAAGCAGCATTAAGATTGTTGCTTTACATTTGACAAGATCCAGCACCCGTTTATGATGAAAACCCTAGCCAAAATGGGGATATAGGGGACTTTCCTCAATATAGTTAAAGCCATCTACCACAAGTCTACAGCAAGCATCATCCTCAATGGGGAAAAACTGAGAGCCTTCCCTCTAAGATCAGGGACGAGACAAGGATGCCCACTCTCTCCACTGCTATTCAATATAGTACTGGAAGTACAATAGCGATTAGGCAAGAAAAAGATATTAAGGGCATCCAGGTAGGAAAGGAAGAAATCAAGCTCTCACAATTCACAGATTATATGATACTATTCTTTGAGAACCCTAAAACCTCTAGAAAGAAACTCCTAGAAACAATAGATTTGTATAATAAAGTTGCAGGCTCTAAAATCAGTACCCAAAACTCCATGGATTTCCTATTCACAAATAGTGAAGGAGAAGAAAGTGACATGAAAAAAACAATCCAGTTCACGATTGTGCCCCCCCCCCCAAATCAAAAACATAGGAATCAGCTTATATAAGAAAGTAAAGGACCTGTACAAAGAAAACTATAAAACGCTAACTCAGGAAATAAAAGAGGACACTAGAAAATGTAAAGATATCCCCTGCTCTTGGATCAGGAGAATTAACATTCTCAAAATGGCAATACTTCCCAAAGCATTGTACAAATTCAATGCGATCCCTATATGTATACCCATGACATTCTTCAAAGACATGGAGCAAACACTCCTGAAATTTATATGGAACAATAAGCCCCCAAGAATAGCTAAAGCAATTCTTGGGAAAAAGAAAATGGGAGGAATCAAACTTCCTAACTTCAAACTCTACTACAAAGCGGTAATAATTAAAACAGCATGGTACTGAAAGAAAGGCAGAGGTCAAGACCAATGGAAAAGGGTTGAATATAATGACATCTCCTGCCAAACATATGATCATCTAATCATTTACAAGGAAGCAAGAAATGTGACATGGAGCAAGAAAAACCTCTTTAACAAATTGTGCTGGCAAAACTGGATGGCTACAAACAAAAAAATGGGATCAGATATATGCCTAATACCATGTACAAAAGTAAGATCAAATTGGATTAAAGACCTCAACATCAGACCGGAATCCATAAGGTACATTGAAGACAAAGAAGGGAAACCCTCCATGACATTGAGGTTAATGGTATCTTCAAAGATGACACGCCACTGGCCAAGCAAGTGAAAACAGAGAGAGACAAATGAGACTATCTTAAACTAAAAAACTTCGTTGCATTCTCAAAAGAAACAGTGACCAAAATACAAAGACAGTCTATAGAATGGGAAAGGATATTCACCTGATACACATCCGACAAGAGGTTGATATTAAGGATATACAAAGTACTGGTTGAACTCCACAAGAAGAAAACATTCAACCCCATCAAAAAATGGGGCAATGAAATGAACAGAAACTTTCTCAAAGATGTGATCCGAATTGTAAAAAGGCACATGAGAAAATGCTCTACATCATTAATCATCAGGGATATGCAGATAAAAACAACAATGATATATCATCTCACACCACAGATACTGGCCCACATCTAAAAGAATAAAACCAGCCAGTGTTGGCTCGGATGTGGCAAGAAAGTGACCCTCCTTCACTGCTAGTGAGAATGCCGACTGGTTCAGATCTTTTGGAAAACAGTATGGATGATTCTCAAAAAAACAGAAATTGAGCTCCTATTTGACCGCGCAAAAGCACTCCTGGAAATATATCCCAGAGAGGCAAAAAATGTATAGTCGAAGTGACATCTGCACATGTTCGTTCATTGCAGCACTTTTTACAATAGTAAGAAACTGAAAAAAACCTGAGTGCCTGAGAACAGATGACTGGTTAATGAAACTTCAGTACATCTACACAATGGAGTACTATGTAGCTGTTAGAAAAGATGAATTCATGAAATTTACATACAAGTGGCACTACATGGAAAGTAACATGCTAAGCCTAATGAGTCAGAAAGAGAGGGACAGACATAGAAATATTGCATTCATCTGGGGAACATAAAGTAACAAACTAGGAGCCTAACACCCCAAAATGGCCGATATTAGTACTAGGAATTTTGCTCCATGGCTTGGAGGCCAGCCGCACATGCTAGGGGAAAAGGCAGCTGAGATAGAGAAGGGAGCACCAAGTAAAGGGTGTTGGGAGTATCCTCCCAGGATGAGAGATGCATGCTCAAAGTAGACTATAGACGGAACATTATTGCACTCAATGTCTCTTTTGCAAACCAGAGCACACAAAAGGAGAGAGAGAACAAAAGGGAATGCTCTGCCACAGAGGCAGGGGAGGAGGTGGGGATTATGGGGTGTGGGAGGGATACTGGGATCAGTGGTGGTGGAAAATAGACACTGGTGGAGGGATGGGTACTCGATCATTGTATAATTGAAACCCAAGCACAAAAATTTGTAAGTCTACAACTGTACCTCATGGTGTTTCACTAATAAAAATTATAAAAAAAAATATAGCAACGGCTATTTTTAACAATTCCATGGAAATTGCTATTTTTAACAATTCCATACTCTAGTGGGTGATTAAGAAACTTTTTTTAATTTTAAAAATAATTTTAATCTTTATTAAATATCTATGATTTACAATGTTTCTGAAAGTTGAGTTTTATACCGATCATATTTCAACAACAAACCCATCACCACTGTCAATCTCCCTCCACTAGTGTTGCCATATTCCCTCCCTATCCTAGATCTCACCTTATTTCCAACTGTCACTCTGTGACCTTAAAGATTCAGTGGTTGCAACTTATATCTCATGCTCTCACCTTTGTTGAGATTGTGTTTTGGACATATGGCTATACCACTCACCCATATCATCAGTATAACTGAAACTCTGATGCCTGTTCACCTGTTTCTTCCCAATTAATTCTCCCACCCCTCACACACCAGATTTTCTTTCCTCTCTGTCTTTCTACTCTAAACACGGGCCAAGTGTAATCAAGGCATCCCCCCTTTTAAAACAACACATTTCCCATCCAGTATTATATATTCCACAGAAAATTGACGCCATTCTGTGTTTGTCTTTTTCTTCTGGCTTACTTCACTCAACATATCGTCCAGTTCCAACCAGGTTGCTGCAAAATGCATAATTTCACCGTTCTTTGAAGCTACATAGTATTCCACTGTGTATACAGCACTGTAGCTCTGTCCTCCCATTGTTCATCAATTTGCTCGAGGAGGCTCAGTAACGTCTCCACTGTGAGACTTGTTACTGTGTTTGGCGTATCAAATATGTCACAGGTTGCTTGCCAGGCTTTGCCATGCACGCAAGATACTGCCTGTAGCTTGCCGGGCTCTCCAAGAGGGGCAGAGGAATTGAACCTGGCTGATCCTTGCCAGCCACACACAAGGCAAACGCCCTACTGCTGTGCTATAGCTCCAGCCCACTGTGTAAATATACACCATATATTCATAATTAATTAATCTGTGTATGGACACCTATGTTGATTCCATCTTAGCTATTGTATTAGTGAAGCAAAGAATATGGTGTGCATATGTACTTTTGAGAGTGTTTATATGTCCTACGAATAGATGTACAAAGTTGGAATTGCTGGGTTATATGTCAGTTCAAGCCTTAGTTTACTGAAAACTCTCCGTATTGTTTTCCATGGTCATTGTATCCGAAACAATACAAACAGCAGTGGATGAGAGTTCTTTTTCCACCAAGTACCCACCAACTAAGATAGTTTGCAGTATTTTTCTGCCCTTGTGTGTGACAGCATCTCATTTTCTCATCTCATCTAATCATCGTGATCTGGATTTCTTAGATAAGTGATAATGAACACTTTGTTTTCATGTGCCTAGCTGCCACCTGCCTGTCTTCCTCGGAGACGTGTTCATTCATTTCCTTTGTTTATTTTTGATAGTTTTTTATTTTTGTTCAGTTTTTTTGAATAATTTACAAACTCTGGATGTAAAAACCTTACCTTATTCATTGAATGCAAATATTTCTCATTTTCACAAAGCTGTCTTTTAGTTTTGTCCCGTGTTTATTTTGCCAAGCAGAAGCTCTTTAAATTTATGTAGCCTCATTTGTGTACTTTTGATTCTGTCACCTTTGCTAGTGGTCTCAGATTATTGAAGACAACTTTGAGGTCCAAATCTTAAGTGTTCTGCCTATATTTTCCTCAAGGTACTTTATCATTCCTGGTCAAAACCCGAAGTTTTTTATATATATTTTTAACTAACTTATATATGTTAGTTTACAACGTATGTTCAATTAGTGAAAATTTGATTTATTTTCCAATTTGGATGCCTCTGACTTTTTCTTGCCTGATTGCAAGACTTCTATTTTTTATACACAACTTTAACTTCTTGTAAGTTGTTTTCATTTTTTTTCTTGCAACATTTGTTGAAGAGGCTATCTTTACTCCATTTCATGTTCTCAGCTACTTTATTTTTTTTTAGTTTTTTTTCTCAGCTACTTTATTATACACTGATTACCTATATATATATATATGGAATTTTGTCATAGGGTATATGATTCTGACCCACAGATCATAAAGTCTATCTTTAATTCAGTACCATACAGTTTTGATTACTCTAACTTTATAATACAGTTCAAAATTAGATAATGAAATAACTTCCAATTTCTTATTTTTCAGTTTAGCTTTGGCTATTCATGGTCTTTTATGATTCCAACAAACTTTATTATTTACTTTTTCTAGATCCTGAAAGAATGTCGTCTGATTTTGCATTGAATCCATATAACATCTTAGGTAGGACAGTCATTTTAATAATATTGATTCTTCTAATCAATGAACATAGAATACTTTTCCACTTCCTAAGGTCTTCTACCTTTTCCTTAAGTGCTTTAAAGTAATCATGGTATACTGAGTGCCCAAGAACAGATGACTGATTAAAGAAACTTTGGTACATTTACACAATGGAGTACTATGTAGCTGTTAGAAAAGATGAAGTTATGAAATTTACATACAAGTGGTACTACATGGAAAGTATCATGCTAAGCGAAATGAGTCAGAAAGAGCGGGATAGACACAGAAAGATTGCATTCATCTGGGGAACATAAAGCAACAAAAAGGGAGAGTAACACCCAGGAATGGCTTAGATTAGTACCAGGAATTTTGCTCCATGAATGGAAGGCCAGCCACAGGCTCTAGGTGAAAAGGAAGCTCAGATAGAGAAGAGAGTACCAAATGAAGGGTGTTGTGAAGGTCCTCCCAAGGTGGGAGAAGCATGCTAAAAGTAGTCGATAGACCAAACATGATTGCCACTCAAAGCCTCTCTTGCAAAACACAGTACCCAAAAGAAGAGAGAGAGAACAAGGGGGAATACCCTGCCACAGAGGCAGGATGGGACGGGGGGGGGGGATGAGGGTGGGGGGGGGATGCTGGGATCCATGGGGATGGATGACGGGCACTGGTGGAGGGATGGGCACTTGATCATTGTATAACTGAAACCCAAGCACAAAATTTGTAAGCCTATAACTGTACCTCATGGTTTTTCACTAATAAAAAAAGAAAAAAAAAGAAAAAAAAATAAATAAAAGACGTTGCTTCTGTATGTAAAAAAAAAAGTAATCATGGTATAGATCTCTCACTTCTTTTTTTAAAACTGATTCCTATATATTTTATGTTTTATATGATTCTTTTTTACTTTCAGGTATTTATTTCTTTATTTATTTTTAGATTTTTATTAGTTTTACTCCATGTCTTGGAGGTCAGCCGCACATGCTAGGGGAAAAGGCAGCCCAGATAGAGAAAAGAGGACCAAATAAAGGGTGTTTGGAGGATCCTCCCAGGATGGGAGATGCATGCTGAGAGTAGACTTTAGAACGAGCATGATTGCCACTCAATGCCTCTTTTGCAAATAACAATACTCAAAAGGAGAGAGAGAACAAAGGGGAGTGCCCTGCCATAGAGGCAGGGTGGGATGGGGGTGCCTGGGGGGGTGGGAGGGATGCTGGGATCGATCATTGTATAACTGATATGATTATAAATGGGATAAACTTCCTGATCTGTTTCTCCACTACTTTTTATAAGAATATAAGAATTGACCAATTTTTGTGTATTGATTTTGTAGTTGGCCATATTGCTGAATTGCTTTATTGTTTCTAGGATCTTTTTGTGGACTCTTTAGGGTCTTCCATGTATATAATCATATCATGTTCAAATAGCGATATTTTGAGTTCTTTTCCAATTTGGATCCCTTTGATTTTTTTCTTGCCTGATTTCTGTAACCAAGACTTCTAACACTATAACGAATAGAAGTGGAGAGAGTATTGTATTGTATTGCACCTTAGCTCTTAGGGAGTTCTTACAGTTTTTCACCATTAAGTACGATGCTGGCTGTGGGCTTGTTATAAATGGTCATTATTACCTTGAGAAAGGTTACATCCACCTCTATTTTGTTGAGGGTTTTTCTAAAATCATGAATTAATGTTAGATAAAGTCAAATGCTTTCTATGCATAGGTCGATAAATTCATACGATTTTAAGCTTTCCTTTTACTAAAGTGGTATATTTTGTTAGTTGATATTTTATGTTATGCTTCCTTGCACGCCTGGGACGAATCTAACTTGATCAGGGTGTATGATTTATTTGATATGTTGTTGAATTATGTTAGGTAAAAATTTTTTAAGGATGTTTGCATTGAAATTCATCAGGGAGACTGGTATGAGGTTTTCTTTTCTGAATCTGTCTCTGTCAGCTTTGAGTATTATGTTATGTTAGTGTTATGTTAGCTTCATAGAAAGTGTTAGGATTCCTGTGTCTTCAATATTTTGGAAGATCTTAGGGAGTATAGTCAGTAAATATTTTCTGAAAGTTTGTTAGAACTCATTGTGAACCCATTTGGAACAGAACTTTTGTTCTTGGGGAGATTCTTAATTATTGTTTCAATTTCTTTGTAATTTGTAATTTACCTATTTTGTATTTCTACTTCCACCTCACTCAGTTTTGGGAGATTACATGAGTCTAAGAATTTATCCATTTCTTCTAGGTTATCAGGAGTATAGAGTCATTTATAGTAACCACTAATTATAGTTTGAATTTGTGAAGGATCTGCTGTAATTTCTCCTCTTTGATTTCTTATCTGATTTAAACATTTTCTCTTTTATCTCATGAATTTAGCTAAAAGTGTATCTAGCCTATTTTTTCAAAGAACAAGTTCATGATTTTATTGATTCTTTGTATTGCTTCCTTGATTTCTATATTGTTGATTTCTAGTTTTTATTGTTCACTTCTTTCTGCTACTTTTTTGGATTTATTTGTTCTTCTTTACTCATATTTTTGATATGTCTGTTTTGATTTTTATTTGGGTTTTTTCTTCTTTCTTAATATAGGCTTGCATTGCTATGCATTTCCTTCTTACAGCTTCTGCTATATCCAATAGATTTTGGAAGCTTGTTTCTTCATTCTTATTAGTTTCAAGAAATACTTTTATTCTTTCCTTGATTTGCTTTTTGATTTAGTTATTGTTTAGCAATGTTTTATTCAGATTCCAAAGGTTTGAATTTTTCTCCATCTTCTTTGGGGTTAATTTCCACTTTCAGGCATCGTGGTCTAAGAAGGTAATTTCTGGAAAGATATCCCCTGCTCATGGGTCGGGAGACTTAACATTGTCAAAATGGCAATACTACCGAAAGCATTGTATAAATTCAATGCAATCCCTATAAGGATACCCATGACATTCTTCAAAGAAATGGAGCAAACACTCTTGAAATTTATATGGAACAATAAGCCCCCACGAATAGCTAAAGCAATTCGTGGAAAAAAGAATATGGGAGGAATCAACCTCCCGAACTTCAAACTGTACTACAAAGCAGTAATAATTAAAACAGCATGGTACTGGAACAAAGGCAGAACTGCAGACCAATGGAACAGGGTTGAATACACTGACATCTCTCCTCAATCATATGCTCATCTAATCTTTGATAAAGGTGCAAGTAATGTGAAGTGGAGTAAGGAAAGCCTCTTTAATAAATTGTGTTGGCATCACTGGACGGCTACATGCAAAAAAATAGGCTCAGAACTCTGCCTAACACCATGTACAAAAGTAAGATCAAAATGGATTAAAGACCTCAACATCAGACCAGAAACCATAAGGTACATTGAAGATAAAGTTGGCAAAACCCTCCATGACATTGAAGCTAATGGTATCTTCAAAGATGCCACGCCACTGGCCGAGCAAGTGAAAACAGAGATAGATAAATGGGACTATCTTAAACTAAGAAGCTTCTGCACCTCCAAAGAAACGGTGACCAAAATACAAAGACAGTCTACAGAATGGGAAAGGATATTCACCGAATACACATCTGACAAGGGGTTGATATCCAGGATATACAAAATACTGGTTAAACTCCACAAGAAGAAAACATCCAACCCCATCCAAAAATGGGGCAATGAAATGAACAGAAACTTTCTCAAAGAAGAAATCCGAATGGCAAAAAAGCACATGAGAAAATGCTCTACATCATTAATCATCAGGGAGATGCAGATCAAAACCACAATGAGATACCATCTCACACCTCAGAGACTGGCCCACATTCAAAAGAACAAAAGCAACCGATGCTGGCGTGGATGTGGCGAGAAAGGGACACTCCTTCACTGTTGGTGGGAATGTCCACTGGTTCAGCCCTTCTGGAAAACAGTATGGACGATTCTCAAAAAATTAGAAATTGAGCTCCCATTTGACCCAGCAATACCACTCCTGGGAATATATCCCAGAGAGGCAAAAATGTATAGTCGAAGTGACATCTGCACTTGTTTGTTCATTGCAGCACTCTTTACAATAGCCAGAAACTGGAAGAAACCTGAATGCCCAAGAACAGATGACTGGTTAAAGAAACTTTGGTACATCTACACAATGGAGTACTATGTAGCTCTTAGAAAAGATGAAGTCATGAAATTTACATACAAGTGGTACAATATGGAAAGTATCATGCTAAGCGAAATGAGTCAGAAAGAGAGGGATAGACATAGAAAAATTGCATTCATCTGGGGGATATAAAGTAACAAAGTATGAGATTAATACCCAAGAATAGTTGAGATCAGCACCAGGAGGATTACTCCATAACTTAGAGGCCAGCCGGGTATCCTAGAGGAAAGGGCTGTCCAGATAGAGAAGGGAGCACCAAATAAAGGATGTTTGGAGGATCCTCCCAGGAGGGGAGATGCATGTCGAAAGTAGACTATGGACTGAACATGTTTGCCACTCAATGCCTCTTTTGCAGACCACAACACCCAAAAGGAGAGAGAGAACACAGGGGATTGCCCTGCCACAGAGACAGGGGGGATGGGGGGATGGGGGTGGGAGGGATATTATCCATGGTGGTGGAAAATGGGCACTGGTGGAGGGATGGGTATCTGATCATTGTATAATTGAAACCAAAGCACAAAAAATTGTAAATCTACAACTTTAAAAAAAATAAAATAAAATAAAATAAAGGGGAAAAAATGAAAAAAAAAAGAAGGTAATTTCTATATTGTAATTTTATGTATGTTTGAGTTGTGCTCTAATGTCTGATCTATTGGGAGGATGTTATGTGTACATTAAAGAAGATTGTGTATACATAGTTGTGGGATGTAAACCCTGTATATGTACAACAATCCCAGTTCTTTCAGCTCCTTGTTTAGGGCCCTTCTCTCTTTGCTGATATTCTGCCTAGTGGGGAGAGTGGTGCATTTAAGTCTCCCACTACTATTGCATTTCCCTCATTGCATATTTTTATATTTGTGAGCAGAAGCTTTATGAACTTGTTGAATTTTCATTTGGTGCATAAATGTTGATGACAGTATTTCTAGATGTATTTTATCTTGACCAGTATGTGGTTTCCATCTCTGTTTCTGATTACTTTTTAATATTGAATGGAACTTGTTCTGTTATAAGCATGTCCGTCCCAGTTTTTTGTGTTCCATTGGTTTATATGATTGTTTTTCATCCTTCCACTCTAAGTCTATATTTATACTGAGAGTTTAGGTGTGTTTCCTGTAGGCAGAAAATGAATAGATATTTTTACTGATCCATTGAGCTAATCTTTACCTTTTTTTAGGGGAGTTTAGTCCATTGACAATCAGAGAGATTATTGAAATATAGGGCTATGTTGCCATTTGTGTTAATGTGTGTGTGTGTGCTTGTGTGTTGGTTTAGTAATAGTTTATTGTTTAAATTTTATTGAATCACCATGAGAAGCTTTCATGTTTTGGTTACAATCACACAGTTATCAAACACCCATCCCTCCACCAGTGCACATCCCCCACCACCAATATCCCTGGTATATCCCCCTTTCCACCCTCCCCCTGCCTCCATGGCAGTCAATATCCCCCATACTCTCTCTCTCTAATTTTGGGCATTATGGTTTGCAATACAGAAACTGGGAGGTTATCATGTTTGGTCCTTTATCTACTTTCAGCACACATCTCCCATCCAGACCAGTTCCTCAAGCCATCATTTTCTTAGTGATCCCTTCTCTATTCCAGCTGCCTTCTCACCTTTGCTCATGAGTCTATGTTTTTATGTGGCCCTTCAGTAATTCTTGCAGTGTATTTTGTAGGCTTAATTGTTGCAAATGCTCCCAGTTCTTGTTTGTCTGAAAAGGCTCTTATCCTTCCCTGATGTCTAAATGATAGCTTTGCATGGTAGTGGACATGTGGCTAGAAACTTTTTTTCAATCATTTTTACGTTGAATTTGTATTCCACTATTTATTTCATGGCTTAAAAATTGTCATGTGGAAGATTTATTGCGATTTTGATGTTGTTTCCCTTGTTTTTTGAAAGTTTTTTTTTCTCTCTAAGTAGTCTAACTTTATCTTTTGAGTTTAACATTTTGATACTTTTGTGTCTTGACGATCTTTTGTTTGAGTCTATTTTGTTTAGTGCTCTTTGGGCTTGTAAAATATGTGCAGGAGCATCTTCAAGATATCACGAAATTTCTGTTATTTCTTTGACCAGCTGTTCTTCCCCTTTACCTTTTTCCTCTACTTCTGGTTTTCTATGATTCAGAGATTATTTCTCTCGCTATTATCTATCAATGGTCATATATTCTTTTCATTTGTTTTCTTTTTTTCACTTTGTTATTTGTGATGGCAAGTGTTTTGTCTTCAGTATCACTGATACTGTCCTATGTACGTTGAATTATGTTGTTGTAACTTGCTATTGTGTTTGTAACACCTTTATTTCCGTTTGTATTGATTCTTTGATACCATGGAGTAGTTCATCTCTAAATTAGTTGAATTTTCTTTCCAGTGACTGCTTTAATTTGATGTCCATTGTATAGAGCATTGATTTGACTTTATCCTTAATAAGGTTGGAGGGTTTATTTGAGTTCAGTGATTTGCCAGGACTTCTGTCTCTGTGTGGCAGAGAAGTCAAAATCTTTTGATTCACCACTGTTCATAAAGATGTGTGGGTGAAATGATTTGAACTAAAGATGCTGAATATATTATGTCTGATCTAATTTACTATCTTTCAGGAAGCAGGAATCTTTATAAACTATTATTTTAACAATGTCTGTACCCTTAGGGTGTTACTTCACTGGCCATGAAGTTCGTTGTCTAACATATTTATTTATTATAAATGGTTAAGTAAACATATGAGAAAGTATGTAAGACTCCAAAACATTTGAAATTGGTGGTGATGAACTAATAGTGTCATCGCATAGACTCAAATGCATCTACATGTTTTTGGGTTTTCAAAGGATTGTGAGGGCTTCTTCATTTCAAGGAACCAAGGAAGAGTTCCTAGAGGGAACAAAAGTCATGACACAGGAGGAGGGCTAGCACCACTGAAGTATCTGATTGAAAAACGAGACCAATGTAAGTTTTCAGTGTTCTTGAGGTGTTCCCTGTCTTCAGGAGGAGGTTAGGACGGGCTTCCTAATTCTAGGGAACCCAGGAAGGTTGCAAATATGGAGCAAAAGTCACAGGGGCAGGTTGGGGATTGGATGCACTTGAATGACAAAAGATGCCAATATCAGTTTTCTGGGACCTTGCCCTTGGTTAGAGAGTAGCTTGGAGGAGATTTTCTCAGTTCCAATGACTCAGGAAAGAGCTGCAGATAGTGCAGAATTCCACAAGTACTATTCTAAATGTTGAAAGATTGAAAGCTTTTCTATTGAGATCATATATAAGACAAATATTTCCACTGTCTCCACTCTTATTCAATATTATGATAGAAGTCCTAGCAAAAGAAATCAAGCTAAAAAGGAAATAAAAGGGATAAAAATTTGGAGAAGAAGAAGTCAAGTTATCTCTATTTGCAGATGGTATGATGATACACATTAAAGACCTTAGAGAATCAACACAAAAAGGTCCTAGAAACAGTAAACCAACACAGCAAAGCACACAAAAATGTATTGGTTTCCTATATACAAATAATGAATCAGAGGAATAAAAGATCAAAGTGTTTATCCCATTGTTTATCCCATTTAAAAGTGTCACAAAACATTAAATACCTAGAAATCAACTTAACAAAAAAGGTTAGCAGCCTATACTTTGAAAATTTCAAAATACTCAAGACAGAAATTGAAGAATATCTTAGGAAACAAAAAAATTCCATGCTCATTGATTCAAAGAATCAATGTTGGGGGTGGAGCAATAGCACAGTAGGTAGGGCGTTTGCCTTGCACGTAGCCAACCTGGGTTCGATTCCCAGCATCCCATATGGTCCCCTGAGCAACTCCAGGGATAATTTCTGAGTGCATATCCAGGACTAACCCTTGTGCATCGCTGGGTGTGACCCAAAAAGCAAAAAAAATTCAATATTGTAAAAGTGCACACTTCACCTAAACAACTGAATAGATTCAATACAACCCCTATTTAAATTCAGACAATATTCGTCAAGAACTTAGAACAGTAAATTTTAAAGTTTGTGTGGAATCATAAAAGAATATGCATAGCCAAAACCGTACTTTAAAATAGGAAACTGGGAAGCATTCACTACTTAACTTATATCAATAATATAAAGTCATAGTAATCAAAACAGCATGGCATTTGAATACAGCTTGTTAATTTTTTAAGATAAACAAGTGCATATATTACACTAAGATAGGGAAATTGGAATAGTTATGTATATATATGCAAATAATACATACTATGCAGTATACAATTATATATTATTGTTTTTCCAAAGAGAAATACAGGAACAATATAAACTGAGACATACAATTTGTTTGCATATAGAGTATCAATATTAACTTCATAATGTGCCGGAGAAGATAGTGCAAGGATTAGGGTTCATGGCCTGACTCAGAATTAGATCCTCAGCATCATGCCCTCTCCCCAACTCAAAACACCAGGTATTGCTCTAGAGAAATTCAGTGCATCCAGGGTGGCAATGCAGAGCAAAGCAGTATCGCATCCTCAGGATCTTACATTGAGGCATGGATCAAGGTTTAGAGTACCAAAGGGTGGTACCCAGACTTCTTAAGCACCACTTGGGAGGCCGCTGACTCCCTAAATCTAAGTAGAATAAAGGAGAAAGTGGTACTTTTTTGAATATAACTTATTGTATATCTCTGACTTTTTACAGTGGGGTCTTATATGTTACAGGAATAAATTATCAAAAGTATCAAATTGAAATAAAAACAAAGCCAGCATAACTTGTAACAAATTGATGAAATAACCACAAAAAGTGAAAAAAATAGTTAATCATCAGTGCTGAACAAAATATTTTAAGTATATATATATATATATATATATATATTCAAGTTAAAAACAAAACACTGCAATGAAATTTTGGACTATCCTTGGTATGTTTAGTTATTTATATGTATTTGTTTCAGTGACATTGATTAGGGTTTACTCCTGGATTTTTGCCCAGGAATCATTCTTAGAAGGAATTACGGGCCACATAGGAGTTCCAAAGGTAGGATTTGGGATGGTGGAGTACAAAGCAAGAGCCTTACCTGCTTTACTATCTCTTTTGACTGGTATGTTTGTTCTGTTCAGAAAGTCTAAAATCTTTTTATTTTAATGTGTATTGTGGAGTTAAAAAATGAGTGAATACATTAATATATCCATAGTATTGGAAAGAAAGCTTCTCGGTTTGGGAGATGAAAATAGAAATATGGAAATACGGAAAAAGCAAGGGAAAACCCAGTGAGTGCTAGGGGATTGAAAATTAATGTATTCTTATAAATTTCTGATTATATATGACATGTTATTAAATATCTTGTTACTTGCATCAGTATAATTTGGATATAACATTGAATGTTTAAAGGTCGCAGCACTATAGCACTGTTCTCCCATTGTTCATCGATTTGCTCGAGTGGGCACCAGTAATGTCTCCATTGTGAGACTTTTTGTTACTGTTTTTGGCATATCAAATATGCCACGGGTAGCTTGCCAGGGTCTGCCATGCAGGCAGGATACTCTCGGTAGCTTGCCGGGATCTCCGAGAGGGACGGAGGAATCGAACCCGGGTTGGCCGCATGCAAGGCAAACACCCTATTCCGCATTTCTACTATGGTTGTGAGTGATAGTACAGTGGGTAGGGTGTTTGCCTTGCATGCAGCCGATCCAGGTTTGATTCCTCCATTCCTCTCGGAGATCCCAGCAAGCTACCGAGAGTATCCTGCCCGCAAAACAGAGCCTGGCAAGCTCCCCGTGGCGTATTTGATATGCCAAAAACAGTAACAACAAGTCTCACAATGGAGACGTTACTGGTGCCCACTGGAGAAAATCGATAAACAACAGGAGGATAGTGTTACAGTTTAATAGTTATAAAGGAAAAATAGCAGTTAATTGTTTACATGACATGATTTTTCATATTGAAGAATCAAGAACTTACAAATAATTAATATTAAACAAATTAAGCAACTTTACTAGAAACCAGCACAATGAACACAAATCTACTTTATTTTTATATACTTCCAACAAATAGTGGAAAAGAAAAGTTTTGCATATCATTAAAATAACATTATAAAACTACTTAGGTATAAGTCTAACAAAAGATATACAAATTTTCTACAATAAGAACATCAAAGGACTGTTAAGAGATATTGAGGAAAAAATAAAAGTGCCTGAGACAGTAATAATTCGATGCCTCTTTATAGGAAATGAAATTTTAAGTTGCAGTAATTATTTATAATAAAAATTCTCTTAAATAAGAAAATTTATTGCTACACAGAATAACCTAGGTGAATCTTTAAATACAGTCTGTATGCGAGAAGCCACTTAACATTTTATTTTTATTACATTCTGAAAAAGGGAAAACAAAAAGACAGAGAAAATCCAATGGCTACTAATGGTTAGATTGAGACACTGACTACAAGTGTCATTTGAGGAAATTTTGGTGTTATTGTAAGTGTTCTATATTCTGTTTGTGGTTATTGTTGCAAGGTTCTATGAGTGTTGGACTGTAACCACTTCACAAATTCAGGATACAGTTTGTAATAAAGTATTCGATTATAAAAAATTTCTACCTTCCTATAAAATTTTTCCTTTAACGTTGCTTAAGTAGTTTTTGAGGAAATGAAGTGTTTTATTTTGAAAAAAAATTCAATTAACATATTATGTTGTAATTAATACTTTTGTGAAATATAAATCTTTGGTTACCCTAAGATTGCAAACACTTCATTTTGTGGTCTTTTATGTGAGACTCATGGTTTCCAATTTGTTGTTTCAAGTTCATTATACGTTTGAAAATAATTAAATTTGTGTATTGTAAGCTATAGAAAATTGAAGACCACTTTTTGTCCCTGTAGCTGTCAAGTTGTTCTAGGACTCCTTGTTGGAGACTATTGTTTCCCTGCTAAATTATCTTAAGCATTTTCTTTATAATGGATTTGTAAGCCTGTCACTATGTATTCCTTACAATTTCTCTAATATGTTTCCCATTATAGCAATTATCACATTACTTTGGAATACTATAATTTTATGTTAAACCTTGGAATTAGGTAGGTATTTTTGTAAATATTGATAAGATGATGTTAAAAATCATATGGAAGTGAAAAGTACTTAAAAGTCTAAAAATATTTTCTAAAAGCAAAAAATTTACGATAATTCTGTCTGATTTCAGAAACTACTATAAGACTACATATTTAATATAGTAAAGTATTAAATTAAGGATAAGCAAATAGATATATGTAACATAGTAAAGAATCCAAAACAAGAAGATAAAGATGACAAGCAATTAAAGGAGAGGAATAAATATTTTCAACAATTTGTGATAAAATATTAGGTAACAGCATTAGTGGAAGAAGATGACTTTTAGATAGTTCGTCAAAATTTATCTCTAAAGAAATTAATATGAATTATAGATAAGAATAAAAAAGTTATATATAAAAGTTAAGACTTTCTATAATCAATAACCAAAAAAGAAAAAGTTAATAATTAGAAATTTTCAAAATTTATAGAAAGCACTAAAAATGAGAAGGGACTAGAATGAGTGCATAAAAGGGAAAATGAGAAAATAAACTATAACCGTGGAGAAAATAATATAACAAAGGAACTTGTTGGCTAGAGAGGTAAGGTGCTTGCCTGGAATGCAGCCACGCCAGATTTGATGCCCTAAACCACATTGGGTTCTGTAAGTACTGTCAAAAGTGAACTCTGAACATAGGTCCAGAAGTAAACGCTGAAAAATGTGGGGTATGACCCCAAAACCAAAATCAAAAATGAAGGACTTATAACTAGAGTATGTGAATGAGTATCAAATATTTCCCTCTGGTATAAATAAATACCAGAGATAAACAACACATAAAGATTATAGAAAAATACTTGAATATTATTTTTGAAATAGAAGGTACGCACATGTCTCAAAGAAAAAGAAACGGTGTTCAATATCCTTAGTTACCAGTAATTAAATATAAAATCAAAATGAATTAGTCACTAGAAAAGTTAAAATAAAAATCACAAAAATTCACTATATTTTGATGAACACATAGCACAACTAGAATTATCATAAATACTTCATAGGATGTTGCATTCACTTTGGAAATATTTGGAAGTTTCTTATTAAGATAAGCACATTTTTACACTGTGACATGATCTCTCTTTTCTTAGGGAGTTTCTTTGTTTTCTTAGAAAGTTTCCTTTATTTGGGAGTTTCTTTTTTTTTTCCCCTTTATTTTATTTTATTTTTTTTAAAGTTGTAGATTTACAATATTTGTGCTTTGGTTTCAATTATACAATGATCAGATACCCATCCCTCCACCAGTGCCCATTTTCCACCACCATGGATAATATCCCTCCCACCCCCATCCCCCCATCCCCCCTGTCTCTGTGGCAGGGCAATCCCCTGTGTTCTCTCTCTCCTTTTGGGTGTTGTGGTCTGCAAAAGAGGCATTGAGTGGCAAACATGTTCAGTCCATAGTCTACTTTCGACATGCATCTCCCCTCCTGGGAGGATCCTCCAAACATCCTTTATTTGGTGCTCCCTTCTCTATCTGGACAGCCCTTTCCTCTAGGATACCCGGCTGGCCTCTAAGTTATGGAGTAATCCTCCTGGTGCTGATCTCAGCTATTCTTGGGTATTAATCTCATACTTTGTTACTTTATATCCCCCAGATGAATGCAATCTTTCTATGTCTATCCCTCTCTTTCTGACTCATTTCGCTTAGCATGATACTTTCCATATTGTACCACTTGTATGTAAATTTCATGACTTCATCTTTTCTAAGAGCTACATAGTACTCCATTGTGTAGATGTACCAAAGTTTCTTTAACCAGTCATCTGTTCTTGGGCATTCAGGTTTCTTCCAGTTTCTGGCTATTGTAAAGAGTGCTGCAATGAACAAACAAGTGCAGATGTCACTTCGACTATACATTTTTGCCTCTCTGGGATATATTCCCAGGAGTGGTATTGCTGGGTCAAATGGGAGCTCAATTTCTAATTTTTTGAGAATCGTCCATACTGTTTTCCAGAAGGGCTGAACCAGTGGACATTCCCACCAACAGTGAAGGAGTGTCCCTTTCTCGCCACATCCACGCCAGCATCGGTTGCTTTTGTTCTTTTGAATGTGGGCCAGTCTCTGAGGTGTGAGATGGTATCTCATTGTGGTTTTGATCTGCATCTCCCTGATGATTAATGATGTAGAGCATTTTCTCATGTGCTTTTTTGCCATTCGGATTTCTTCTTTGAGAAAGTTTCTGTTCATTTCATTGCCCCATTTTTGGATGGGGTTGGATGTTTTCTTCTTGTGGAGTTTAACCAGTATTTTGTATATCCTGGATATCAACCCCTTGTCAGATGTGTATTCGGTGAATATCCTTTCCCATTCTGTAGACTGTCTTTGTATTTTGGTCACCGTTTCTTTGGAGGTGCAGAAGCTTCTTAGTTTAAGATAGTCCCATTTATCTATCTCTGTTTTCACTTGCTCGGCCAGTGGCGTGGCATCTTTGAAGATACCATTAGCTTCAATGTCATGGAGGGTTTTGCCAACTTTATCTTCAATGTCCCTTATGGTTTCTTATAAAGATAAGTACATGCCTATAATATGACCTGGTCTTTCTTTTCTTTTGTTTTCTTGAAAGAAATTAAAAATGTAGGTCATTAAAATAATTTTAGTTTACATTTTCATATAACATGTATCCATTTTATCCCCAAATTGGAAGCAATTCAAATGTTCATCAGCACAAATCACAGTAAAATAAATTCTAGTATATTCATAAATTGGAACATTATTCACTGATGAAAATTACTGAGCTACTGATACATGCAATAATGTGGATAAATATCAAGTAGAATATCATATTTACTTGATCATCAAAATATCGGCACAGGGGCTGGTGCAATAGCACTGCAGGTGGGGTGCTTGCCTTGCATGTGGCCAACCTGGGTTCAGTCCCCTGCACCCCACATGAACCTGCAAGCCCTGCCAGAAGTGATTCCTGAGTGCAGAGCCAGAAGTAAGTCCTTAACATCGCCAGGTGTGCCCCCCCCCAAAAAACAAAACAAAACAAAATAATTCAGCATTTAGTATTTTGATTTCTTTCATATGCAATTTTGCGGGTCTTAGGTCACACCTGGTAGTAATCAGGGTCTACTTCTTGCTTTGTGCTCATGGATCAATCCAGACTATGCTTCAGAGTACCATATACAGTCCTGGTGATTGAACAAGGGTGAACTACATGTAACTCAAAGACTTTAGCCTATGTGTTATATCTCCGGATCCTCATATTCAATAATTACAAAATCCAAAAATACAGTGGTATGGTCTAGAAGTCACAGAAGATTGCAAAGGAGGAAATAATGAAACATTTTGAAGATATAGAAATATATATCTTGATGGTGATCTTCTTTATACAATTGGATGCTTTTGTCAAAACTTATACTGTACACTTGAAAGAGAATTTTACTGTATGTAAATTCTACTCCAACAAAACTATTTTAATGGTCAGCAAGATTTTTCCATAAAATGTGGAAAGTTTTAAATTTTCTGTTATATATGTTCACAATGATTTGGGTAAAGAAAGTAGATTTCTGCCTGCTCCCCCTTGGCGCTTCAGTGGCCGTCATCCTCCAGAGGCCATTGGACACTCAGGTCTGGGCCTGCAGTGACAAGACATTTTGGACCTCATGGGATGGGAGTGGAGCCAGCCCTATCCTCCCCACCCCAACAAGACCCCACGTCATCGCCCACGAATGGCCTCTCTGGCTCCTGATCAAGCTGCTTAACAGCCATGATCCCAGAGACTCAGAAACAAATCTCAAAACCCAGCAGCTTTTGGCAGAAATGCGTCTGGACCTGCAGTAGGTTACTGTTGCCGGGCCACCCCAGGGGGGAAAGGGTGCTGTCCCTCTGCTTGCTTTCCCCTGGCGGCTCGGTGGCTGTCATCCTCCAGAGGCCATTGGAGAGTCAGGCTTGGGCCTGCAGTGAAGAAACTTGTTGGGCCTCACAGGATGGGGGTGGAGCCGGGCCTGTCCTCCCCACCCCAACGAGACCCCAAGTCATCGCCCACGAATGGCCTCTCTGACTCCCGATCAAGCTGCTCAACGGCCATGATCCCAGAGACTTAGGAGAAAAATCTCGAAACCCAGTGGCTTTTGGCAGAAATCCCTCCAGATTTCAATGTGAAAAATTTCAGAATTTCAAAATCACATGGCCCTACTGCAGCCACTCAACATCATATGTTATTCATAACCAGCAATATAACACAAATTGTCTACTGTTGCGTTTTCAGCAGAGCTGAGTGTTGGGGTAAAATCTAAAATAATGGTGGGTCTGGTGTCAAAATATTGAATGTGATAAAAAAAAGAGAGAGTAATGTGGAAATCATCTGCCCCACAGGTAGGGGGAGGGTGTGGGATGAGGGTATACTGGGGTTTTTGGTGGTGCAGAATGGGCACTGGTGAAGGCACGGGTTTTTCATTGTGTGACCGAGACTTAGACCCAAAATCTTTGTAACTGCTCTCACGGTGATTCAATAAATAAAATTATAAAAAATGAAAAAAAAGTAAGGTGGAGTTTATGCACAATTCAATCAGCTAATCAGTGGCTGAATAAATAGCAGTACTCCTACATAAAAAAGAAAGTAGATTCATTTTAACATCTACAAATATAAAATAAAATGCAAGATATTTGTCAAAGAGTAATTCACAGAAAATGAAATGTAGATAGTATATTCTGAGACTAGTACTGGCATTCTTATCATTTATTTTAGTGCATCTTATCATCCCAAAAGAAACCCTGCACCTATTATTTGTAAATTATTCTCTACTCTTCCACACACTTAGCCCTAATCAAAAAAGGAAATCACTTACCATTTCTGCAGATTTTTCATTCTATGTATGTCGTATGAATGGAATCCTATATACAGTTTTCTTTAACTTCTTTAACTTCTTTCACTTATCACGAGTGTAGAACTTTTTTAAAAATTTTATTGAATCACTGTGAGATAGTTACAAGCTTTCATGTTTGGATTATAATCACACAATGATCAAATGCCCATCCCTTCACCAGTGCACATTCCCCACCACCAATATCCCCGGTACACCCTCTTTCCCATCCTCCCTCTGCCTCCATGGCAGACATGATTCCCCATAATCTCTGTCTACTTTTGTGCGTTATGGTTTGCAATACAGATCCTGAAAGTTTATCATTTTAGGTCCTTTATCTACTTTCTGCACACATCTCCTATCCCAAACTATTCCTCCAGTAATCTTTTTTTTTAGTGATTCCTTCTCTATTCCAGCTGCCTACTCACCTTTGCTCATGAAGGAGGCTTCCAGCTATGGAGCAATCTATCTGTCCCATGTATCTACTATCCTTATGTGTCAGCCTCATGTTTTGTTGAGTGCAGTCTTTCTATGTCTGTCCCTCTCTTTCTGATTCATTTCACTTAGCATGATACTCTCCATGTCTGGTGAATTGAAAAACTCAGTGGAAGGCCTTAGCAGCAGAGTAACAGCTGCTGAGGAAAGAATCAGTGAGTTCGAAGATAAAGTCAAGAGACTTTCCAGAAAATAGCAGAAAATGGAAAAGAGACTCACAAATCGGGAACAGATGGCAAGAGAAAATCGTGATGAAGCCAAGAGGAGTAAAATAAGAATTACTGGAGTCCCAGAGGGGCAGGAAGAAAACTCTGATGAAGAAAAAACTGTCAGAGACAGAATTGCGACAACGTTTCCAGAGCTGAATAAAACTTGTTACCACATTCAGGAGGCCAGTACCAGCTAGAAGAAATCCGAATAAAAATACCCCAAGACACATCCTGATCAAAATGAGCAAAAACTTGGATAGAGACAAAATTCTGAAAGCAGCAAGATCAAAGAAAGAAATTTTGTATAAAGGAGCATCCTTAAGATTCACAGCCAATTTGTCTGATGAAACCCTCATGGCCCGAAAACAGTGGTGGCATATAGTGAAAAAGCTCAATGAAATTAATGCCTCACCAAAAATACTTTAGCCAGCGAGACTCTCATTCATAACAGAAGGAACAACACACAGTTTCACAGACAAGCAAGAGCTCAAGAACTTCATAGATTCAAAACCATGGTTACAAGAACAACTAAATGGGCTACTTTAAGACAAGAAATACACCAACTTTCAACATAAAAATGGGACAAAACCCCATAACAACATTCTCTCTCAACGTCAATGGACTAAACACACCAATTAAAAAACACAGAGTGGCAGAATGGATTAGAAAATTGAACCCAAAGTTCTGCTGTCTGCAAGAAACACATCTCAATAGTCAGAGCAAACACAGGCTCAAAGTCAAAGGCTGGAAAACAATCCTACAGGAAAACAACGCCCATAAAAAAGCTGGGGCAGCCATCCTAGTATCAAACCACATTGATTTCAGACTGAAGGTCACAAGAGACAGTGAAGGCCATTTCTTATTGATCAAGGAATCTGTACAACAAGAAGAACTTACAATACTAAATGTATATGCACCTAATGAGGGACCAGCAAAGTACTTAAAACAACTACTCATAGACTTGGAGAAAGACATCGATAGCAACACAATACTAGTGGGAGACTTCAACATCGCTTTATCACCTCTTGATAGGTCAACCAGACTCAAGCTTAGCAAGAACATACTTCATCTGAGGGATAAAATGGAAGAAAAGGACTTAGTAGATATATACAGGACACTTTATTCTCAAAAAGCTGAATACACATTCTTCTCAAGAGTGCATGGAACATTCTCCAAGATAGACCACATGCTGAGCCAAAAAACATACCTCCATAAAATTAAGAAGATAGAGATTGTATCAACAATCTTCTCAGAGCACAATGTGCTGAAATTAGAAGTAAATTACACACACAAACAGAAAACTAAATCAAACACCTGGAAATTAAACAGCTCACTATTGGACAACGAGTGGTTTAGAAAGGAAATCAAAGAAGAAATCAAAAGATTCCTGGAAATGAATGAAAACTAGGACAGCAGTTACCAAAACTTACGGGACACAGCAAAAGCTGTGTTAAGAGGAAAGTCTATAGCTCTATGAGCATTGCTCAGGAAGGAGGATTGAGGACACATAAGTAACCTAATCTCACATCTTATGAGCTTGGAGAATGACCAACAAAAGAAACCCAATACCACCCTGAACGCCCTAATAGGAGGAAGGAAATAATAAAACTCAGAGCAGAGATTAACGAGTTGGAAACCAAAAAGCAATTTGAAAGATCAATGAAAGCGAGGGCTGGTTCTTCGAGAAAATAAACAAGATTGATAAGCCTCTAGCAAAACTCACAAAGAAAGGGAGAGAGAAAACCCTAATAAACTGAATCAGAAATGAAAAGGGGGTCATTACAACAGAAATTCAAAGTATCCTCAGGGAGTACTTTGAGAAGCTTTATGCAATGGAACACGAAAACCTTGAGGAAATGGACAAATTTCTAGATTCTTATAGCCTCCCAAGGCTAAACCAAGAAGACCTGGAATACCGGAACAGACCTATCACCATCAAGGAAATTGAAACGATAATAAAAAGTCTCCCGAAACACAAAAGTCCTGGCCCAGATGGATTCACTAGTGAATTCTTCCAAATCCTTAAAGAGGACTTACTCCCAATCCTGTTTAAGCTTTTCCACAAAATTGAAATATCAAAAACACTTCCGAAGAGTTTCTATGAAGCAAATATCACCCTGTTACCAAAAGCAGACAGAGATACCACAAAGAAGGAGAAATTCAGGCCGATATCCCTGATGAACACAGATGCAAAGATCCTCAACAAACTATCAGAAATAGTGTGTGGAACTTTTAACTTTTTTCGCTCCAACCCATTGGATATTTTAATGTCTTTCATCAGTCATACAATAAAGGCATATAGGTGTGAGCATCTTACAGAAAAAGCGTACACATCTGTCCGATCATGTACAAGGATTTGTTGACTTTATGTGTTCTGTGAGACAGATGATACCCATCCCTGACTTAACATATCTTTCCAAAGTTTATCCTTTTAGCCAGCAGATGATTTGGGGAAAAGAACAATAAACAAGAATGAAACAGCTAAATATAATAATAAAGATGCTTACTATTAAAAAACACAAATGGAATCAGCCTAAAACCTATCAACAAGAGAGTATAAAATGAATAGTATCTAATTATGTCATTGAGTATGTCTAAGATTCAATTTATGCATTTTTCAGATGCATTTGGCCTTTATCAGTTCTTGGCTTCCAGTCATTACCTCAGTGGAGAATCTGTCTAAACAATGGCATAAGCTACATTGTGCCTGCTGAAGCAACTGCAGCAGCTTCAATCCACTGACCTAGTCTAGCTGGATCAATGGAGGCTCTGATTTCTGATTCAGATCAAGTTAATGCAGTATTGTATGGGGCCTGTCTTCTCTAGGTGCTACTGGGAAGGTCCCAGTTAACGAAACTTGGAAATTTGTATAAGTAGTTGTGGGGACAGGATCTCCAGTGACAAATATAGACTTATAAGACATAGAATGTAGAAAGCACTCCCTAGAAACATTTTTAACTTTCCCTTATTTCCTTCTTTAATTCTACTTATTCTCGATGCCTTGAAAATTTTTCAATAGCTTTATTGCAAAAGTTTAAAGTTATTTTTAGACTTAAGCAACTAAAGAGAAATAACTAGAGCTATACAGAAATATCAAATATGCAATGCTAAATAATATTAGGAAAATGCAAAACAGTTTTCATCATATTTATGAAAATTTAAAAGACAGTTGTACTAATACACAACATTATGCATTGTTACATAGAAAATGAACCAAATTACATATCAAATTCTTTCTGTTTTGGTGATTTTTGTACAATTTATTTTCATAAAGTAGTTCGCAATAGTTCATTACAGATAATACTCAAACACCTACCCAATCAGTGAGCATCTTCCCATCACAATAAGAGGGAAGTGTGTGAATGTTGTTGTATTTCATTCTGGAGCCATTTAAGCCCGTATATAAGAGAATACAAGAAAGTATGTTAAAACCAAACAAATGTGTCCTAATTTTGGTACATCAGTAGGCTTAAGTATAAGAGGTAGCACGGACGTGCTCCAGGAAATACTGCATCGCTCTCTTCCAGGAGCTTTTATATTTTATAATCTTTGGAGCTTGGTTGTTAATGAGATTACATGGCGCCAGGAGTAGTTTGTGGGTGTGACTGCCAAGCTACTGGAAAACTGGGGCGCTGGGGGGAGGAGACCTAGTCCAATCCAAGGAGGCTTGGGGATCTGAGCCACAGTCCCGCAAACCTGGGTTCCTCTGCTGTTCCTTCATGGGTGAGGCTCGTTTGAGCATGTAGAGAGTGGCCTTGAGCATGGCTGCGGCTGGGTCCTGGAGGTTTTCAGCTGCTGGGGTTCTTCATGGGGAAGGAAGGGAAACTCAACCTGCCCCTCTCCTAGGTACCCTGGTGAAGACAGCCTGGCCTGGGGTCAAGAGATTCTGCGTCACTCTATTTTATGGTGTCTAGATTCAAATTCTTATAATAGTTCTTCCTTGACAAATCAATAAGTGCAAATAGAAATGGTGGTGGTCCTTAAACACTGTCACTGTCACTCTCCTCTCGTTCATCGATTTGCTCAAGCAGGCCCAGTAACGTCTCCATTTTGAGACTTGTTGTTACTGTGTTTGGCATATCAAATACATCACAGGTAGCTTGCCAGGCTTTGCTGTGCGGGTGAGATACTCTCGGTAGCTTGCCGGGCTCTCCGAGAGGGGTGGAGGAATTGAACCCGGGTTGGTCCTTAAACAAAAGATTTGATAATTCATATTTTTCTATAAATTTGAAAAATAGAGGCAAAAACCATATAAGGATAATAATTATTTTTCTGAGTGATAAGGATATGACTAATTGTTCATTTTTTTCTGCGTTACTTACTTAATGATCCCAAAGGAGAACATTCATTGCAAATTTAAAATAAAAATGCATCATTTGGGAACTGGTTCCTTTAACTTTTAACACATAAATGAGAAGTAAGTGAATTAATCTCACCACTAAATCTGAACATTTTGGAGTTATTTAATTAGGACATCCTTGATTAAACTTTAAGTGGTGGAGTGATATAATAATCTTTTATTTGATTTTTAAAACATTTTATTATAATTTAGGCAATAGGATTACAATCATGTTTAAGTTTATAGTATTGATATACATAGTGATCACATCCATCACCACCAAAATGCAATGCCCATGACCTCCAGCCCCATCATTCTGTCAACTCTAGTCTGAACTTCCTTCCCTCCTACCTTAACATTATTTGTTGATTTCCAGTTATTGTTTTGATATGCTATTACCTCCATTAGCCTGACCTATGTGTTTGAAACCAAAACTATGTTTTTGTGTTACTCCTTGTCAACCTAATCATTATATTAGATAGGAGGGATAATTCTCCTATTCCTCTCCCACCAATCTGGCACTATCAGGTCTGTAATACAGTTCCCAATATTTATTATCAATTATATGGTCCATATGATGGGTCTCATTCTCCTAAAGAGCCTTGAATATAATCTCAGGGCTAGGATGAAAGAGACGTTACTGGGGCCTGCTCGAGGCAATCGACGAATAACAGGATGATGAATGAAAATGAATGAATATGGTCCATATTATTGATTTTTCTCTATATACAACAGATGAGTAAGATCATTCTGTATTTGGTCTTCAGACTCATACATAATAATCTAGACTGGGAATCAAACAGTGATACTGGATTTCATAGCTTTATATCTTGACTTTACTGGTTTTTTTTTGTTTATATTTGGGGATCAAAGCAAAAATAGGCCTTACTTCTGGCTCTGCATTCAGGTATCACTCCTAGTAGGCGTGGAGGACCATATGAGGTGCTGTGTATCAATTTGAATTCGCCACATGCAAGGAAAATGCCCTACATTCACAGTGCTTTCTGGCCTTTGTTTTACTTTTTTTAAAGAAAGATAATCAACCAAATCTTTTCTAGTTATAAAAAATCTTTTTTTTTAGTTGTAAAAACTTGAAGCTAGATAATTGTTTGGAACCGTGGAGATCAGACTCTAGTAATGTCCCAAACATACTTCCCATCTTCTGGTTCCCCCTATTAAGCTCAATTATAGTGACCAGCTCTTCCTATCTGGTGCATTTTGTCATTTGTTGCATTTTAATCTGTATATCTAACAAAAGAGATATATCATTCTCTATATATATTCTATACATAATATATATTCATATATATCATATATATCTCTCCCACTCCTTCTGACTCACTTCACTCACAATGCTGCTTTCTAGAGAGAATGACCATTTAAGGTTATTTCATGAATCCACCTTTTATTATTTCTGCATAATATTCCATTGCTTACATGTAGGATAACATTGTTTTGTCTTTCCTCAGGTAGTTTAGGTTTATCTGGTCACACCCATCCCACTGCTCCCAGTCACTCCCATTCTTTCGTTTATTTGTAACTACTTCTCTGTGCTCTCTTTCCCAAACAATTAATCAGCTTACTCCCCTAATCAGTTTCTGTTAATTTGTAAGGTCAGATCTTTCTAGGACACTGAACTTATATTGTAAGTTAAATTGCCTTTCTCCTCTCCTTATGTCTATTGAATAATTTACTTTAAAGCAATATCCTTTTGTATAGACACAAGAAGATAATATTATGCTTTTGTAACATAGGATTTAATTGTCTTCAAATATTATTCATTCCTGGGCATCTGCTTTCTCAACTTAAGCCTCAGTTGCCCTCACTTCCTAGTGCCCCCCAAAGCAGGGTCCCGACAAGGGACTGGATGGAACCAGGGCAAGCAGTAAGCTATGTGCTACCCTGGCATTGAGATGGGCCTAGCCAAAGTGCCACAGTCCTTAACTATAAGTTAAGAGCTTGAACATAACAAATGCTGTCGTGATCCAAAAGTAACGACCAGACTAAGACCCTGCTACGGATAGGAAAGACTAATCTGGCCTGAGCACTGTAGTCTGAGATTAGGATGACCCCAGAATTGTAATTCTATAAGCATTAAGCTTACTAACTCTTAAGCATCTCTTACTGTGTTCATACATAATGATTAATATTATGAATGTTTTTATGTTTGTTGGACAAGGAGAGGAGAAACACACCCATGGATTCCACCCTTGGGTGGGTGGTCCTGCTGAAGAGAATCTGTCCTAGAAGCAGCATCCCCTGAGAGAAAGAACTTTAATCCTATTGATTGTGACCACACCTATGTGTAAGCCCAGCCCCTCATGGTTTGGGGATTTAACTAGACATAAGAGTGGGCTGGGTGGGGGGTGAAGATCAGATCAAGATCCAGAGCCAGAGAGAGAGCAGGATTGAGATACAAAATCAGAGCCAGAAGGAGAGAGGGGTTCCATATCATGCCCGGGAGAGAAGGAGAGAGAGAGATAGGAGTGAACAGGGATGAGAATGGAATAAATGGCATCTGATCAATCCACCGGCTTGGCCCTCTTTCCCTCTGCCATCTGCCCCAGGGCCTGGGCCGCCGTGACTGGGGAGGCGGCCCGAGCCCTCCCGAACCTGGGTGGCCAGGGGAAGAGCTGTTGGAGCCACCCCCTGGGAGCCCTCGGAGTTTTTTTACCAAAATTCCTTGATACATTTATCTGTGTTGGAACATGTTGGTTCTTTCTATACCCTGGCTATTGTGCTACGTGTTGCAATTAACTTGGTGATGAACATATATTATTGAATTAATGTTTTGTGTTTTGATGGCTGATTCTAAGAAGTGGTATTGTGGGGTCATATGGGCATTCTGTTTTTCAGTTTTAGTGAAATCTCCAAAGAGTTTTCTGTAGAGGTTGGACCAGGCAACATTTCTACTAACAGTGATTTAGGGTTCCTTTCTCTTGATACCTGTCTTTCTTAAAGGTGTGAGATAATATCTCATTGTTATTTTTATTTCCTTAATAATAAGTGGCAATAAGAACTTTTTTCATATGCCTCCTAGCCATCAGTAAGTGTTCTTGAACTAATTTTCTGCACATGTATTCTCTTTATTTTTGAATAGAGTTATTGGATTGTTTTTATTAAGCTACATGTGTTCTATAAATCTTATTTATTAGCCGTTTATCTGACGTATTTCTACAAATATTTTCTCCCATACATTAGATTGTCTTTTACTGACTCTGTGCTCAGGGATCACTCAGGGGAGAACATATTCTCAGGGGACCATATGTGAGGTAAGGGATAAAATCAGCGTCAGCAATTCAATGTAAGTGCCTCTAACTGTGCATGTTCTCTTTGGCCTTCAGGCTGTCTTTTAATTTTATCTTGAGTTTATTTTCCATAAAAAGCTTTTAACTTTGATATGTTCCCATTCATTTATTTTTATTTTTGTTGTCTTTGCCTCTGGAATCATATCATTGAAAACACCCCCGAGATCACTTCCTAGAGAGTTCTACCTCTTTTTTTGAGTTTTATTTTTTTATTGTTTCTTTTTATTATTATTATTATTATTATTTTTAGTGAAACACCATGAGGTACAGTTGTAGATTTACAATTTTTTGTGCTTGGGTTTCGATTATACAATGACCAAATACCCATCCCTCCACCAGTGCCCATTTTCCACCACCATGGATAATATCCCTCCCACCCCCATCCCTCCCATCTCACCCTGCCTCTGTGGCAGGGCAATCCCCTGTGTTCTCTCTCTCCTTTTGGGTGTTGTGGTCTGCAAAAGAGGCTTTGAGTGGCAAACATGTTCAGTCCATAGTCTACTTTCAACATGCATCTCTCATCCTGGGAGGATCCTCCAAACACCCTTTATTTGGTGCTCCCTTCTCTATCTGAGCTGCCCTTTCCCCTAGAATGCCCGGCTGGCCTCTAAGCTATGGAGTAATATTCCTGGTGTTGATCTCAGCTATTCTTGGGTATTAATCTCATATTTTCTTTCTTTATATTCCCCAGATGAATGCAATCTTTCTATGTCTATCACTCTCTTTCTGACTCATTTCGCTTAGCATGATACTTTCCATGTTGTACCACTTGTATATAAATTTCATGACTTCATCTTTTCTAACAGCTACATAGTACTCCATTGTGTAGATGCACCAAAGTTTCTTTAACCAGTCATCTATTCTTGGGCATTCAGGTTTCTTCCAGTTTCTGGCTATTGTAAAGAGTGCTGCAATGAACAAACAAGTGCAGATATCATTTCGATTATACATTTTTGCCTCTCTGGGATATATTCCCAGGAGTGGTATTGCTGGGTCAAATGGGAGCTCAATTTCCAATTTTTTGAGAATCGTCCATACTGTTTTCCAGAAAGGCTAAACCAGTCGACATTCCCACCAACAGTGAAAGAGTGTCCCTTTCTCGCCACATCCATGCCAGCATTGGTTGCTTTTGTTCTTTTGGATGTGGGCCAGTCTCTGAGGTGTGAGATGGTATCTCATTGTGGTTTTAATCTGCATCTCCCTGATAATTAATGATGTAGAGCATTTTCTCATGTGCTTTTTTGCCATTTGGATTTCTTCTTTGAGAAAGTTTCTGTTCATTTCATTGCCTCATTTTTTGATAGGGTTGGATGTTTTCTTCTTGTGGAGTTCAACCAGTACTTTACATATCCTTGATATCAACCCCTTGTCAGATGTGTGTTCGGCGAATATCCTTTCCCATTCTGTAGACTGTCTTTGTATTTTGGTCACTGTTTCCTTTGAGGTGCAGAAGCTTCTTAGTTTAAGATAGTCCCATTTATCTATCTCTGTTTTCACTTGCTCGGCCAGTGGCGTGGCATCTTTGAAGATACCATTAGCTTCAATGTCACAGAGGGTTTTGCCAACTTTGTCTTCAATGTACCTTATGGTTTCTGGTCTGATGTTGAGGTCTTTAATCCATTTTGATCTTACTTTTTACATGGTGTTAGGCAGAGTTCTGAGCCCACTTTTTTGCATGTAGCCATCCAGTGATGCCAGCACAATTTGTTAAAGAGACTTTCCTTACTCCACTTCACATTACTTGCACCTTTATCAAGGATTAGATGATCATATGATTGAGGGAGATGTCAGTGGATTCAACCCTGTTCCATTGGTCTGCAGTTCTGCCTTTGTTCCAGTACCATGCTATTTTAATTATTACTGCTTTGTAGTAGAGTTGGAAGTTAGGGAGGTTGATTCCTCCCATTTTCTTTTTCCCAAGAATTGCTTTAGCTATTCGTGGGGGCTTATTGTTCCATATAAATTTCAGGAGTGTTTGATCCATTTCTTTGAAGAATGTCATGGGTTTCCTTATAGGGATTGCATTGAATTTATACAATGCTTTCGGTAGTGTTGCCATTTTGACAATGTTAAGTCTCCCGACCCATGAGCAGGGGATATCTTTCCATTTCCTCATGTCCTCTTTTATTTCCTGAAGTAGCGTTTTGTAGTTTTCTTTGTACAGGTCCTTTACTTCCTTAGTTAAGCTGATTCTTAGGTACTTGATTTTCTGGGGAACAATTGTGAACGGGATTGTTTTTCTCATTCTACCTCTTTTTTTTCACTGTATTTTTTCAAATCTCAAGGTCTTTATTACAATTTGAGGTAACTTTTATAAAAGCTGTAAGGTATGGTTGCTAGAAACTCATCTTACTGCAAATGTTACTGCCACCAATTATGATGTCTGTGCCTAAAAATCGGACTCCTCTGTCACAATTTTACCAGAAAATAAGAGACACTTAGCCTGTTTCCCCATGTTGCTTACTTTCAAATAAATGTTACATATTACTGTGCTTGTTTGACTATTTTAAATTGAATGTCTCCTTACTAGCTTCAAATTAGGTATATATTTGAGTTTCGACATCTATTGTGAGACTAATTACTGAAAGTTTTTTCCCATAAGAGGAATAGGTGTAATTTTATTTAGTTTTTAAAGTTTTATAAATAAACCAAACTATTCAGATGATTAAAAAGGGCCTTGAGGATAGTACTAGGGATAAGGCACTTGCCTTATAGGCAGCTCACCCCAGTTTGATCCCCAACACCATATATGATCCCCAAGCCACTGCCATTTATGCTCAGTGAACTCTGAGCATGAAGTCAGGATTAAGTCCTGAACATCACCATGTGTAGCCCCAAGACAAGCAAATAAAAAAAACCCTCAAGATGACAGAAAGATAATTTGAGATATGGTAACCAGTGAAAATAGTTGTGACAGATTATGAAAATTCTTGAATGCCTTTAAAGAAGTTAGACTTAATGTATGTGCACAATGAAAACTACAAAAGTGTTTTAAAATAAGGGATGATGACTGTTTAATCTGTCATTAAGACATTTGTCAAATTTAGGAAACCAGAACTAGCAAGAACAAAAGCAAATTTCAATAAAACAGGTAAAAATTAAATTTTGTACTTAGTCAATGGGAGTGCATATAAAATAACATAATATAAAAATACTTATGGGATAGAATGTGAAGAAGTGAGGTCTACTTGATAATCTGTGATAACTCCATGAAATTTAAGTTTTCTATATTTTACCTTTCAATATGTTTTGTTTTACTCAAATGCACATGTTTCCACATGAATTGTTTTAAGAATATTTGCTTCTTACTCAAAGTTATAGTGTTTGTTGGCCCCATAGGTATGCACCTTATAGTCTAGAGAACAAACATCCATCCATTCTTTCAACATTTTTAATATATTGTAGAGCTCAAGTTTGAGTTTCAAATGAAAGGTTAGGATAATATTTGAAAATAATAAATTAAAAATAATAAAATTCATGTTGATATAAACAATAGTAAAATTTCAAAAATTTAATTTAATTTTATAATTTATCAGGATGGCTTAATTAATATTAATATTAATATTAATTAAGCCATCCTGATAAATTATAAAATTAAATTAAATTTTAATATTAATATTAATATTTAAACATGATTTACAAAGTGTTAATATAGCACAGAGAGTAGGGCGTTTGCCTTGCACGTGGCCAATCCAACTTACCCGACCCGGGTTCAATTCCTCTGCCCCTCTCAGAGAGCCTGGTAAGCTACCGAGAGTATCTCGCCCACATGGAAAAGCTTGGCAAGCTACCCGTGATGCATTCTATATGCTCAATACAGTAACAACAAGACTCACAATGGAGACGTTAGTGGGCCTGCTCAAGCAAATCAATGAACAACAGGAGCACAGTGACAGTGACAATATTAGTGTTTTAGTCAAAAAGTGTTACTGTATCATTTCCATCACCAGAATGCCAATATTCCTCCATCACTGTCTGTAGGATTTTTCTTTTCTGCCACCTAGTATCCACACTTACTCCCCCAATTTACAGAATCATTTCTATTGGCATTTTCTTGGAGTTTATTTTCATTGATCATTTTCTATATTTTTGTTTCTTTATATTTCACATTAGGGATGTAACCTGGGGGTATTGATAGAGGGATGGGGTCACAAGATTGAAAGTGAGAACATTGTATACCAAAATCCTATTGAAAACAACTTTGTAAATCTTGATGTCAAAGAAAAACTTAAATAAAAAATATCAATGGTTCAGAAAACTTTCTGAACCATTAACATTTTTTATTTAATATTTTTATTTAAGTTTTTATTTAGTTATTTTACCATTATAGAAGTGACTGCTTTTCTGTTTTTTCTCTTCTAATTTTCATTAGAATGCAACAGATTTTTGAATATAGATTTTGTAGCCTACAACTGAATACAAAAATATATTGTTTCAAATAGATGGGTTTTTTTGTGGTTTTCAAGAATTTTATATATATCATACATATCATTTGTAAATACTAATCTTTCACTTCCTTTCCAATTCTGATATTCTGACAGGATCCCCCTTGTATTAAATTGGAGTATTTCATCACCCACACTTGCATCACAGTTGAATTTTTTTAAATGACTTTTCAGACGGACATTCTTTAAGAAAAGGAGGTACTACCTAGAACTACCTTAAATTGGATGTAATTAGGTTAAAATCTGTATTTATTTCCCTTATTCATGAACTCAGTGTTTCAAATTCAAGATAACTTTAAATTTGCTTTCCTACAGCCTGCACGGCAGAGCCTGGCAAGCTACCCGTGGCATATTCAATTGGCCAAAAACAGTAACAATAACAGGTCTCATTCCCCTCACCCTGAAAGAGCTTCCAATACAACAGTGTTGAAAGACGAGTAAGGAGAGGCTGCTAAAATCTCAGGGTTGAGACGAATGTAGGTGTTACTGGTGCCCGCTCAAGTAAATCGCTGAACAATTGGGATGACAGTGATCCAGTGATATTCCACATATGAATTAAATTAAAATTAAAGGCCCTCCGGTTGATCGTCGATTTGCTCGAGCGGGCCCAGTAACGTCTCCATTGGAGACTTTGTTGTTACTGTGTCTGGCATATCAAATACTCTCGGTAGCTTGCCGGGCTCTCCGAGAGGGGCGGAGGAATCGAACTCGGGTCGGCCATGTTGGCCGCTTGTAAGGCGAACGCCCTACCCGCTGTGCTATCGCTCCAGCCCACATATGAATGTGATCATTTAATCAATGTATGCTCTCCACATCTTTTGATCTTAATATTAGTCATTAATTGTTCCATTTTGTGAGTTCTTTATAAAATTAGAATATAAACTTTCTGTCAAATATATCAATGTATGGTGTCCAAATATTGTAACCATTCCTTAAGGCTTCTCTTTATTTTGACCTTTGTATCACACGGCAGCCATTTTTTAGATTGATACAATTCTCAATGATTTATTTAGTTTTCTTTCAATAGTTTTTATTTTTAATTGCGTTTAAAAATTATTAAGGAATCCAGACCCTGCCAAAGGCCCAGCTTTCCACCCACCCACCCACGTTCATCTCCTACAGATACCAGAGAAATGGCCCAGTTTCATGACTGATCTCTGAGAGAGATGCCAGCAACTGAGCTAGTCCAGCTTGAGCAGGCCACCACCAGTCTCAGATTTCTGTGTCCTTAGCGAGATGGGAGCATACCAAGTATCCGTTCTGCCAGCGCCCAGTGCTCCTCCCACCCACATCCTGCTCCCGCCAGTGCCAGAGAAACGGCCCAGCTTCATAACTGATCTCAGGGAGTTGCCGGAAGCTGAGTTATTCCAGGTAGGTCCACTGGCCACTGGGCCCAGATCTGGAGCCTTTTAGTGGGATGGAGGCATGTGGAGGGAGTCCTTGCCATGCCAAAGGGCCAGAGCTTCACCTACCCATATCCAGTTCCAGCCACTACCAAAATCTCGCAGCTTCACTACTGATTTCAGGGAGATGCCAGAGAGAAGCTGGCACCTGATCACCCCACCTCCAATGATTCTGAAACATGCATGCAGTCATGTATGAAGCTTCACAACACCTCCAAAGTTTTTGGAGCTGATAGCGCAGTAGGGTTACAGGAAATCAGATGGGAAATTTGAGTAGAAGCCCACTATGTTCAATGAGTGAAAACAATAACACAGAAGGTTCAACTTGCACGTAAGAACCAGTAAATCCATAGCCTATGACTTTAGCAACAAGATATATGTTATAACAAACAATATGAAGAAAATTATTTTGTGCCTGCTAAGAGAGCAAGCTTGCTAAGTAGGTGGGAAACTGGGAACATTGCTAGAAGGATGGGCGCATTGGTGGTGGGACTGGTGTTAGAGTGCTGAATACCTGAAACAAAAATAATTATTAAGGTGCCATGATTCACAAAGTTATTCTTAGAGAGGTTTCAGGTATTCAGTGTTTTTTATATATGACAATATGTTCCAAGAATTTCCAAAATACCTCTTTGGCATCATCTATTTTCACTAGTATAGTACTAGTATATCATATTGCTTATGCTTTCACTTCCTGTTAAGCCACATAATTACATATACAAATCCTGAAATCTTGATCTTTCAAATATCATTCCATTAATATTTCTTTAAGTCACCTTTACTTAAAAACAAAATGATAACATACATTCATTTTCATTTAAATTTTATCTACACTATCTATACTATCAATTAGACTTCCAGTTTGTTTTTTAAAGTTCTCCCAGTAACATTTGTTGAAGATGCTCCTCTTTCTCCACTTAAGGCCCCTTTTTCCTTTCTGTAAATGAACTATCCAAATTCGTAATGATTTTTCTGTAGGTTCTCAATTCCTTTCAATTGGTCTGAGATTCAACCTTTATTCCAGTACCACAAGTTTTGATTGACATAGCGTCATGTTGTAGTTTAAGGGCAGAAAATGTAGTGCCTCTCATTTAGGTTTTGCTGTAGGTATTCCAGGAGTTTTATTGTTCTATAAAAATTTTATTTTTTATATCTCTAGTATTTGTTTTATATCTCTGAAGAATGTCATAGTAAACTTACATGTGGGTTACATTGAATATGTGTAGTGCTTTGGGAAGGATGATCATTTTGGCAATGTTAACAATTCCAATTAATGAACAAGAAACATGCTTCCATTTCACTGTTTGTTCTTTTAAAATAAGTTAATAATAAGTCCTCCCATTGTTCATCGATTTGCTCAAGCGGGCCCAGTAACGTCTCCATCATGAGACTTGTTGTTACTGTGTTTGGCATATCGAAATACGTCATGGGGAGCTTGCCAGGCTCTACTGTGTGGCCGAGATACTCTCGGTAGCTTACCGGGCTCTCCAAGAGGGGCAGAGGAATCAAACTCGGGTCGGCCATGTTGACCGCTTGTAAGGCAAATGCCCTACCGCTGTGCTATCGCTCCAGACCATGAGCACGGTAGCATGGTGCTCCCGTTGTTCATCGATTTGCTCAAGCGGGCCCAGTAATATCTCCATCATGAGACTCGTTGTTACTGTGTTAGGCATGTCGAATGCGTCACGGATAGCTTGCCAGGTTTTGCCATGCGGGCGAGATACTCTCAGTAGCTTGCCGGGCTCTCCAAGAGGGGCGGAGGAATCAAACTCAGGTCGACCATGTTAACTGCATGCAAGGCAAACGCCCTACCACTGTGCTATCGCTCCAGCCCTTCTTCTTTTACTTTTATTAATTATTTATAGTAATTTTTCATCTCCTATGTTGATTCATAGGTACTTTGCTGTTTTGATAAATGGAATCTAACATTTTCCTGTATCTTCTACATCTTTGTTCAAATATAATATTGCAAAATATTTCTGTGTTTTGATTTAGTAGCCTGCCACTTTATAAAGTTTATTGTCTATTGTTTCTAGGAGTTTGGGGTGTAAAACCATGCTGGGTTATAAAACCAAGCTGTCTGATGCTGTCTGCATATAGTTTGACTTATTTCTTTCCAATTTAAAAATCTTTAAAAATTATTCCTTGCCTAGTTTCTATGGATAGAACTATGTTGAATAGTAGTGGTGAGAAAGGGTATTCTTTTCTTATTCCTGATATTCAAAGAAACACTTTCAGTTTCCCACTTGAGTAATATGTTAGCTGTTTGTGATCTATGACCTTTACTATATCATGGTCTAAAATTTTATAAAATAAAATGAAAAGAGAAACATGCTATGATGTTCAAATAAAACCTCTGGCATTTCAGTGAGTTGAGAAATTGCTATCATTTTAAATTTTTAAATAAAGGTGACTTAAAGAAAACCTTAATGAAATGACATTTGGATGTATAGGATTACAAGATGTGTACATGCAATTATGTGGGTTAAATTGAAGTGAAAGAAGTAATAATATGTTATATTTGAAAAAATACAAAAGGTCAATTTTATCTGGGGTTCAGAATGTAAAGAGATGATGCTAAAGAGATATTTTGGAACTTCTTTGAACATATTGTTAAATATCTTGACTTCCCAGTCTAGGAATGTGGACTGCATCTGGCAGGCAATGAGAGCCCACTGAAAAATTTTGGATCTTTAATGATGCAATCATAATTGTGCTTTTGAATGACCAATATGACTTTTGTGAGAAAGTAATCTTAAGAGTCAGGGGCAGTGAGATAAGAAACCACCCATCTCTCTTGGGTGAAAATGAATATCCAATCACTCAAAGAATAGCTGGGAGAATATCAGATCTGAATAGAGGCATATATATGTGTGTGTATATATATATATATATATATATATAATTAGTGAAAAACCATGAGGTACAGTTGTAGACATACAAACTTTCGTACTTGGCTTTCAGTTATACAATGATCGAGCACCCATCCCTCTACCAGTGTCCATTCTTCACCACCAATTATCCCAGTAGCCCTCCCACCCCATATCCCCCACCCCACCCGCCTCTGTGGCAGGGCATTCCCTTTACTCACTCTTTCCTTTAAGGTGTTATAGTTAGCAATAGAGGTATTAAGTGGCCATTGTCTTCGATCTATAGTCTATTTTCAGCATGTATCTTGCATCCCGAGTGAGTCCTCCAAACACCCTTTACTTGGTGTTCCCTTCTCTGTCTGAGCTGCCTTCCCCCCACCCAGCATGTGCTGCCAATTTTCCAAGCCATAGAGCAGACCTCCTGGTACTTATATCAGCTATTCTTGGGTATTCAACTCCCATTCTTTTACTTTATATTCCCCAAATGATTGCAGTCTTTCTATGTCTGTCCCTTTCTTTCTGGCTCATTTCACTTAGCATGATACTTTCCGTTTAGAACCACTTGTATGTAAATTTCAAGACTTCATCTTTTCTAACAGCTGCATGGTATTCCACTGTGTAGCTGTACCAAAGTTTCTTTAACCAGTCATCTGTTCTCAGGCACTTGTGTTTTTTTCCAAATTTTGGCTATTGTAAACAATGCAGCAGTGAATATAAAAGTGCAGATGTCATTTCGACTGTACTTTTTTTTGCCACTCCGGGATATATTCCCAGGAGTGGTATTGCTGGGTCAAATGGGAGCTCAATTTCTAATTTTTTGAGAATCGTTTTCCAAAAGGGCTGAACCAGTCGGCATTCCCACCAGCAGTGAAAAAGGGTCCTTTTCTCGCCACATCCACGCCAACACCGGTTGTTTCTGTTGTTTTGGATGCCAGGGAAAATGAAAATATGAGGCTTCTTTAAAAAGAGTTGGCATCTGGGGTTTTAGCTCAAATATTAGAGCACAAAGTTAGCATGTGCAAGTCCCTGAATTTAATACTCAGTACTGCATAGTCCCATGAGCACCTCTGAGTGTATCCCTAGTGCCCACTCTCCATTATTCCCTGTTGCAGCACTAATTTTTAAAAGTGTCATTAACTGTAGTACAATGACTTACATCTTCCCCTTCCTTTTGTATCTCTGTTTGTCAGTCTGTGTCTCTGCCTCTTCTCTCCTTTTCTTTTTCCCTCTAATAGTGTTTTCTATTCGATATTCAATGCCATCCTAAACAGCAAAAATCATAATTTTCAGCATGAATTTATTTTTATACTTATTAAATACACTCTCAAGTACAAATACAATAACATTGAGTGAGGAGGGCACTTAGAAGAGATAAGGAATGACTATGACACTGATATTTAAAAATGATAAATCAGGACAAGAACTGAGTGCTGAAAGTATACATTATATATATATATATATACATTATATACATTATACATGATAACTTTTCAGTATCTGAATTGCAAGTCCTGATTCCCAGAGGAGAGGGGGAGGGGGCAGTGAGAGAGAAAGAGAGAGAAATAGAGAGATGAGAGAGATAGAAAGAGAGAGAACAAGCACAAAAGTGTCTGTCATAGAGGCAGGCTGTCAGGAAGGTTGGCTAGAAGTAACTGGAGACATTGGTGCTGGTAACTGTACACTGGTGAAGGGACAGGTGTTGGAACATTGTATGACTAAAACCCAAGGTTGCTCATGAATAACTTTGTATTTCACAGTGATTATATAATCTATTCATGGAACTACATGCCTTTCATTCCCTTGTAGTACTGCCACAGAAACTGTAGAAGAGCATACTATACACTTCTTCTCACCTTTACCACAATATAGAAGTACCTGAAGAGGCTCATGCTTCCAATGAAATCTATAGTAACTCATTTATCCATTACTAATATCAAATAGCAAAGCTTGTTGGCATAGATGTGTGTGACTGTGCTATATTTTTAAATTTTTATTAGGTACAGTTGTAAACTTACAAAATTTTGTGCTTGGGTTTCAGTTATACAATGATCCAGTACCCAACCCTCCACCAGTGCCCATTCTCCATCATTTACATTTTTTTAATTTTTTTTTAATTTTTATTAGTGAGACATCATGAGGTACAGTTGTAGATTTACAATTTTTTTGTACTTGGGTTTCAATTATAGAAGCACCATGAGGTACAGTTGTAGATTTACAAATTTTTATGCTTGGGTTTCAATTGTAAAATGATCAAACATCCATCTCTCCACCAGTGCCCATTTTCCACCACGACGGGTCCCAGTATCCCTCCCACCCCCTACCCGCCGTCCCACCCTGCCTCTGTGGCAGGGTCATGACTGTGCTATTTTTTAGGGAATTTTAGAATTCTCAGTTTCAGAGAACTCACATTCAAAAGGTGTTTTCCAGCAAGAGAAAGAGAGAGAGAAGAAAAGTGTCTGCCACACAGGTAGGCTGGGGTGGGGTGTAGGGGTGACAGGAAGAAAACTGAGAAATTGGTGGTGGTAAATGCACACTGGTGAAGGAATGCGTGTTAGAACATTGTGTGGCTAAAATCCAATCGTGAAAATTTTGTAATTGTGTATCTCACAGTGATTCCATTAAAAATAAAAATAAAATGTATTTTCAAAATAAATATAAGAGCACTTAAATGATATGTAGAACCATTAGAATTCACATTTGTCTATTATATTCTATTCTCATCATAATAATAAAAATACTGTAAAAAGGTAAGTAAATGTTTTTATTTTACTATTGCTACTTTCAAAGTCCATCAGTAGTCTCTATTTTCTAGTAAAGATAGAAGTTAAAGAGAAGGAAACAATATTTTATCCTATATTTCACTTGTTTTGAGATGCACTGTTTTCAACTTAAGAGTCATAGAACACAAGTAATAAAAGATAAATAAGAATATTGCTTCATAGTTCATATTTATTTTTCTATTTCCTATTTTTTAAATTAGGAGCAAATTCTAACTGGAATATAATTGTTGCCTCTCTGACTAACAGCACCTCTCTTACTACAAAATACTTACAGTTTACACAACAAAGTTCCAGTGGTTCACTGGAATTTTGTGCTTTGAGGTACAGAAAAATAAAATTACAAAACATTATGGACACATTTATTGCATGTATCTCTGTTCATCGCACATTCCATTAGCCAATTAAACTCTACTTATAAATCACAAATTCTTAGATAAAATTATGTATATGAAACAGTGACAACAGAATATTAGCAAACATTAAATTTAGTGATGGCCTTTTTGAATGCAGAACCATCATCACTTCACACACAAGTCATGCTCATGAAAGTGGCTCTAAACTCATTTCTTTGTGGTGCTGGGAATCAAACGCGGGAATTGAGACAAGCAAGGCAATATACAAAGAGCTCCTATATTTCATTAGCAAAAAATGAACAACCTGATTTTTAGAAAGGAGACTAACTTCTGTTATAGATATTCCTCCAAAGAACTACAGTTTCAATGCTACACAGTATTGAAATGGCAATGACATTCTTCAAAAAAATAGAAAAATATGTTATGAAATTTATTAGGAACTACAAAACACCGTGAGTCGTCAAAAACAAGCTTTAGAAAAAAGAACAAATCTGGTAGGATCTGCTTCCTGACTTCAAATTATATACAAAGTGATAGTAATGAAAATAGCATAGAATTGGATTAAAACCAGACACACAGATCAATGAAACAGACTCAAAAGCCTAAAATAAAACAACACATATATTGACAACCAATTTATAGCAGAGGTACAAAATGCCTATACCTGAGAAAGAAAATCGTCTTTAATAAATGATGCTGGGAAACTGGAAGTTAGACATCTAACATCATACACACAATTAATTCAAAATGGAATAAAATCTTGCAGGTAAGACCTGAGAATGTAATGTATATATAGCAGGTGATATGCTATTGACATGGCCTTAAAGGGGTGTCATTTAGCCACTTTACACCAACATCACCAGAAATAAAATAAAAAATTAACAATGGGACTACATGTAAGTAAAACCAAACTGCAAAATAAAAAATAGTCTATCTAAATAAAAATATGATAATTAGTAAATACTTTTTCACATGATATATAGACAGTGGGTTAGTATACAAAATAAATATCTTAGCAACAAAAAGCAAGCAACCAAATAGAAATAAGAAAAATATCTGAATAGATACTTCACAAAAGAAGACATATAGATGGTCAACCAGACATGAAAAGATTTTCATCATCTCTTACTATGAGAGGAGTGCAAATCAAAGCAAAATAAATACTATCTCATACCTGTAAGAACAACTTTTATCCAAAGGACAAAAAAAGATATGTACAGGACATATAAAGATAAGAATACTTGCACAGTGCTAGTAGGAATATAATTTTATTCAGTAATTTATTATAGGAAAGAAACAGTATGAGGTTCCTTGAAATATTAGAAATAGAAGTTCCATACTATCCAGCAATCCAAATTCTAGGAGTTTTCCTGAAGGATCAAAACTCTTGTTCAAAAAAATTGTGCATGCCCATATTTATTACAGCATTATATACAACAGCTAAGATCTGAAAACTACTAAGTGCCCATTGACAGACATTTGTGTTAAACAGACATAATCTGGAGCGATAGCACAGCAGGTAGGGCGTTCGCCTTACAAGCGGCCAACATGGCCGACCCGAGTTCGATTCCTCCGCCCCTCTCAGAGAGCCTGGCAAGCTACCGAGAGTATTCAATATGCCAGACACAGTAACAACAAAGTCTCCAATGGAGACGTTACTGGGCCCGCTCGAGCAAATCGACGATCAACGGGAGGGCCTTTACCTTTTACCTTTAGACATAATCTATACACAAAATGGACTATTACTCAACTATTGAAAAGCACGTGAAACCATGCCATTGACAACACAGAAGGACCTATAGGGTATTTTGCTATTTAAATAAGTCAGATGAGAATAAAAAATCTGATTTTATTTATTTTTTCTTTATGGTTCTTGGACTGCACTCAGGGGTGTTCCGGGCTTAGCCTTGGCTCTGAGCTCAGGGATTATTTCTGACTTGCAAGGGAGACCATATGGGGATCGAACCCAGGTTAACTGCATGCAAGACAAATGCCCTATATGCTGTACTATTAATAAATCCCCTGATTTGATTTAAAATTGATAGAGAAACCAAATTAATGAACTAAAGTTTAAAAATCTGACTTTCTAGGTACAGAACTAAATTAGTGATTAGGAAACAAAGAGGTAAATTAGATTAAAGGGGTCAAGGTTATGGTGAAAGACAGAATTAAACTTTCAGCAATAACCTGAATGTATCTTATATAGATTTTGATCTAATTTTGTGTACCTGAACTTTATAAAATGTTGCAATGCACTATTATTTTAATAAAAGTATTTATAGGTCAGAGATAAATGTCCAACAGTTATAAGAAAAAAATCACTAATCTTCATGGAACTTAAAGTCAAAATAACAATGAGTTATCATCTCATACCTATGAATATAACTATGGTTATAGACAAGTATAAAAAATATAACTATGGTTGGTTAAAATATGGCTAGACAGAAAAATAGTGCTGGCCATCTTACAGCACACAGCAGCAAAGAAAACCAGCTGGTGGGCTCCACAACTCCCAGAGAATTCTCCAGGCTCCATACTGAGCTGATATCACTGGGAGGTCCCAGATGGGATAGGTGGTGTCTCCCTGCCTTCTCCAGATGGAATCCTGGCAACCATGAGCTTCTACAAGCATGACTCTGGTATGCGGGTACCAGGACTATTTTCCGAACTACATTGGGACCGCCTTGGTTCCGATCCTGGAAGTCATGCCCACAACCCGCCCCCAATGCCATCTTACATCACACAGCAGCGAAGAAAACCAGCTGGTGGGCTCCACAACTCCCGCAGAATTCTCCGGGCCCCATACTGAGCCAATATCACCAGGAGGTCCCAGATTGGGTAGGTGCTGTCTCCTCACCTTCTCCAGATGGAATCCCGGTGACCATGAACTTCTACAAGCATGGCTCCGGTATGTGAGTACCAGGACTATTTTCCAAACCGCACAGCTGCTTATGCAGCTGCATGACATTTTCTGATATGCAAAGTGATCAATGGAAAGTAAATGATCTAGCGTTTGTCCCTGAAAAACAGGCTTGAATGGTGGTGGGGAAATCTGAGCAAAATATAATGCCCAACCGAAATGAATCTGGACTGTGCATTTAACTATGGTGCTATGCTGCCCTGGGAGGGGAAGGATGTCTGTTCCTCCGCCTGTCCCCCCTTGTGGCGGCGGCAAGGAGGCCTTCATATTCTAGAGCCTAATGAACAGCCAGGTATGAGACTGCATTGATGTGGCACGTGGGGCCTCATGGGATGGGGGTTGGAATCGGCCCTGCTCCCCGCCATGACAATGCTCTGGGTTGCCACCCTCAAACGCCTCCTTCGGCTTCGGAACGATGATCCCAGAGGCACACACAACCATCTTGGAACCCAAGGGGTTCTGGCAGTAATCCCTCTAGGTTTATTACTAAAATATCAGAAATCCAAATTCGCGTGGCTGCTATTGTGGCCACACAACATCATATTATCTTCATAATGAGCAATAGAAAACAAATTATCTAATGATGTCTTTGTGGCAGGTCTGAATGTTGGGGAAAATTCCAAATAGCAACGTTGGGTCTTTTGTCATAATATTGAATGTGAACAACGGAGAGAGAGAGAGAGAGAGAGAGAGAGAGAGAGAGAGAGAGAGAGAGAGAGAGTAAAGTGGAAATCTGCCACACAGGCGGGAAGTGGGAGGGAAGGGGCTATACTGGGGTTCTTGGTGGTGGAAAATTTGCACTGGTGAAGGGACGGGCGTTTGATTCATTGTATGACCAGCCAAGACTTGAACTGGAAGGCTTTGTGACTGTTCTCATGGTGATTCAATAAATAAATAAATAAATAGATAAATAAATAAGGTAAAGGTAAAGGTAAAGGCCCTCCCGTTGATCGTCGATTTGCTCGAGCGGGCCCAGTAACGTCTCCATTAGAGACTTTGTTGTTACTGTGTCTGGCATATCGAATACTCTCGGTAGCTTGCCAGGCTCTCCGAGAGGGGCGGAGGAATCGAACTCGGGTCGGCCATGTTGGCTGCTTGTAAGGCGAACGCCCTACCTCTGTGCTATCGCTCCAGCCCAGATAAATAAATAAAAAGAAAAAATGAAAAGTAGTTTCTTTAGTGTAACTGACTGGGGTTTGATCCCTCTTACTGAGAGGTACTGCTGATTCCAAGCTCTCACTAAACTCTGAGGACTATGTGCCCCTGAACATCACTGTGTAAGTTTTGTATAATAGCAAAAATCAATAGACATGAAGCTTCAATAAACTGAGGTGACTTTAGCTCTAAAACATGCTGTGTAACATTGTATCTATAGACAATAGTTTCGTACACTTAAATTTTAAGGGGGTAGATGTTATATACTCTTTCTAAAAATAAAATAAATTTTTCTAAAAATAAGAAATAATATCTATTTACTAGATAAGTAAATAGTTGACAGAGAATTTCAACAGACAAGAGAATCTAAAGGAGATAATATATTTCTCCTGATTCTAGAATCAAACTTTCACAAATATATCTCTGATGGGCTTTATAAAATATTTAAAAAGGGATTGAGGCTTTTACCTACTTTCAGTACTCGGAGTGATCATTTCCAACTACCCAACTATCATTCTCAGAGTGGTCCTTTCTTCATCCTAACTACTCTCCTTCCCCCACCACTTGTGGCAAGCCTCCAACTGTGGACCAGTCCTCCTGGGCCTTGTTTCCATCGTCCTTGATTATTAGTCTCAAATTATGGTTTTAAAATATCGTGCAAATGAGTTCAATCATTCTATGTCTGCACTGACTCGTTTCACTAAGCATGATACTCTCCATGTCCATCCACTTATAAGCAAATTTCATGACTTCATTATTCCTGGTGGTTGCAAAGTATTCCACTGTAGAGTACCATAGTTTCTTTACCTAGTAATCCTTTTTTGGGCACTCAGGTTGTTTCCAGATTCTGGTTATTGTGAATAATGCTGCAATGAACACAGAAGTGCAGATGGCTTTTCTGCGGTGTGTTTTTGGGACCCCGGGTTATAGTCTCAGAAGTGGTATTCAACATACCAGAAAATTCCATTTGGAAAAACTGTATAGACACTCCTTCCAAAACTATTCAGAGTTTGGTCTTCAAGCACATGTTCTCCCTTGAACACATACTTAATTTCCTTTTTTATTTACAGCATGGAAAGGCCTGTGTTCTCTCTCAAAAATGTGTTTCTCCTTAAATCTCCCCTCATATCTTTCTAAATAAGTTTCAATAAAACTAGCTTGCTTCACTTTTTAAAAAGAAATTAAATTTTTCACCTTATTCGACATGTCTAGGACAATTATTACAATAGATGATTGGGTTCTTCAAAAGATATTGGAAATGAATTCTTCGTAAAGTTTATATCTTTGTGGCTGGGGTTTTGGCTCAGGAGAAGAGCACTTGACTTGCATGTGTGAGGCCTTGGGTTTGATTCCTGATGCCACAAAAAGTTTAAAACCTTTGTTAACATTATTGTACATTTTTCTCCAAGGTGAGTCATAGGAAGAGTATTTTATAACCAAGACAATTATCTGAGAGTACATAAAAAATACCTTAAATTTTGTTGGTTCAGTAATGTTTTAAAGGTAGTTGTGGTAAACAGCAGGACATAGCAGCCAAACTTTAATTGAATAATACTGATACTGTAGCCCTGTCCTCCCATTATTCATTGATTTGCTTGAGCAGGCACCAGTAGCATCTCCATTGTGAGAACTGTTGTTACTGTTTTTGGCATATGAATACCTCACGGGTGGATTGCCAGGCTTTGCCGTGTGGATGGGATACTATCAGTAGCTTGCCAGGCTCTCCAGTAGGAACGAAGGAACCGAACCTGGGTCGGCTGTGTGCAAGGCAAACACTCTACCCACTGTGCTATTACTCCAGTTCAATACTGATACTAATACAAAATATTTTCTAAAACTTTAAAAGTGGGTTTTTTTTGTATTTTTAATAATACTTTTCAGTATTTTTTATAATACTGATACTTCTATAAGATATTTTCTAAAACTGATCAAAGTGTTTTGGTAGGAGAAAAATGCTAATGTTTTATTTGTCAAAGAAGTTGACTATTATATTATTATTTTACTTTCAAAAACTTTAGATAGCTATGATTTAAAAATATAATTTATTGGGTGTAGTTTAGTTATTTTTATGTAGCACAGTAGCACTGTCCTCCTGTTGTTCATCAATTTGCTAGATTGGGCACCAGAAACATCTTCATTGTGATATTTGTTACTGTTTTTGGCATACTGAATACGTCACAGGGAGCTTGCCAGGCTCTGCTGTGCAGGCGAGATACTCTCAGTAGCTTGCCAGGCACTCCGACTAGGCTCTCTGAGAGGGACAGAGAAATCGAACCTGGGTCGGCCATGTGTAAGGCAAATGCCCTACCCACTGTGCTAGTGTGTATATTTTTTATATTACACTAAATTTTGTTTTATACTTAGGTCTCATTATACTTAGGTCTCACAGAGAATCACAAGACTCACTCAGATCTTGTGATCAAGAGCAGCCTTTACATCCTACTTTTATTTACTGACTTAATGTAAATATGCCCAATGAAATTCAACAGAAAGGGAAGAGTCAAAATAAGGAACAGGAGGTACAGAATGAACATGTATTAAAATATACATTGTTTTGCCCTGTTTAGGAGGCAAAAAATTATAATAACCAGGAAAGAAAACATAATCAGTTACTGGAAGGAAAATATGGTCAGCTACAATTTCTGGGAAGAAAAGATGTTAGAGCACTAGGTTCCATAAATCACTGACTTCCTCACACCTGGGGTCTGTGATAAACTTGAGAGGATGTTTACATCTAAGGGTTAGCTAGGTCTTGGGGATATGGTGCCACCAGCAGGTCAATCTGTACCTGTGAGGCAAGTGCATCAGCAGCCTGATGGTGCCTTCAGACTTCCAGATACCCCAAAATTGCTGCTGTACCTTTGGCCAGACCCCAAAAATTGGGGGCAAAGTTTACCAAGAAAATAAATGGCCAATAGTTAGGTATGTGGGAGACACACTCACAAACCACCTCTGGCTCAGCTATATAATTGAAGGCATGGCCTCTCTGGCTCCTAACCGAACTGCTTAATGGCCATGAGCCCAGAGATTCAGAAACGAATCTCGGTACCCAAAGGCTTTTGGCAGAAATGTGTCCTGTTCCTGAAGTAGGTTACTGGGGCTGGGCCACTCCAGGTGGGGATAGGTTTCGTGCCTTGGCCTGTTCCCCTTGGTGGCCCAGTGACCACCATCCTCCAGAGGCCACGGGACAGTCAGGTTTGGGCCTGCAGTGACGAGACATGCAGAGCCTCACAAGATGGAGGTGGAACTGGCCCTTTCCTCCCCATCCCAGCGAGACCCTGAGTCGCCGCCTGCAAAGGGCCTCTATGCCTCCTGATCAAGCTGATTAACGGCCATGATCCCAGAGACTCAGAAACAAATCTTGAAACCCAGCGGCTTTTGGCAGAAATGCATCTTGACCGCATACAAGGTGGCCGCCGCCTCAGAGCTTATTGGAAAGCCAGGTATGAGCCGGCGGTGATGGGGCAATTGCAGTCTCATGGGAAGGGCAATGGTACCGACTCATCCTTAACGCCCTACTGAGGTCACAAGTTGCCCCCCATGAGCAGCTCTCCAGCACAACCATGGCTACAGAGGCAAAAGGACTTAGTCCAGAGCCCGACAGCTTGCGGCCGAAAAGTGAATGGACCATGCATTAAACTATGGTGCCATGCCTCCCCGGGAGGGAAAGAGTGTTGCTACCCAACACCTCCCTCCCCCCCCCCCACGCCGGGCAGCAAGGTGGCTGCTGCCTCAGAGCTTATAGGAAAGCCAGGTATGAGCCAGCGGTGACGGGGCAACTGTAGTCTCATGGGAAGGGGGGGCGGTTCCGGCTCATCCTTCATGCCCTACTGAGGTCACGAGTTGCCCCCTACAAGTGACTCTGTGGCACAGCCATAACACCAGACCCACAGAAACCAATCTCGTAATTATCTGGCTCTTTACAGAAATTCAAAATCATTATATGATTCTCATAACCAGCTATAGAAAACAAAGTATTTCACAATGCCTTTTCAGCAATTATGATTGTTGGGGGGGATTCTAAACAATAATGGTGCATCTTTTGTCAAAATAATGAATGTAATCAATGTAGAGAAGAGTTAAGTGGAAATCATCTGTCTCACAGGCATTGGGAGGGGTAGGAGGGGGGTATATTGGGGTTCTTGGTGGTGAAAAATGAGTACTGATGAAGGGAGAGGTGTTTGATCATTGTATGACTGAGACTTAAACCTGAAAGCTTAGTAACTTTTCCCAATAAATATTTTAAAAAATATTTTATTTATTCAATAAATAAATATAAGAATAAAAATAAATAAATAAAACTATGAAAAGAAAACGTAAGGTGGAGTTCATACCCAAATCAATCAGATAATCAGTGGCTGAATAAATAGCAGTACTCATACATAAAAAATATAAAGTTTAGCTAGGTCTGAGATACATGAGAAGGGGAAGCTTGTGCTTTGTGCTGCGGGCACTTGCTAGCCACAGAATGTCAGTTTGCCCTTTTCCAGTCCAATAAGATTCACAACCTTAGGCTCACCTACTTAGTGCAAAGTGGGGTCATGGTTCTGTTTCCTGCTTTCAGGGCAGCATCCAAGGACTCATTTTCATGATCTGGTTGAGCACCAACAAATAACACATTTAAAGCAATTCCGAGTTAATATATTTTGGAGTTTACACGGAATAGATAAGGCCTACATAAGTAAATTTCCCCCTTACACTGTATATAAGCACTGTGGTTTACAAAATTTTTGTGATTTGTTACAGGCATTCAATATCCCAACACCAATGCCACTTTCCTTCCACTGTTGTCTCCAAATTTCCCAACACCTCCCTAAGCCTGCCTCTATTGCAGGCTCTCAACAATTTATCTCATATTGCTTGTTACAATAATTTTCTAACAGAATGATCAAAAATGTTTCCTTAGAAGAAAGTTAGTTAAAATTGTTGTATCTCACCATGGAGTCATTAAGACCTTGTATAAGAGATTACTGTGATGTTGTTACAGGGTAGGCCTTCTGTGTTTCACTGTATCACTGTCATCCCTTTGTTCCTCGATTTACTAGAGCAGGCACCAGTAACTTCTCTATTCGTCCCAGCCCTGAGATTTTAGCAGCCTCTCCTTACTCCTTACTTGTATTTCCCAAAGATTAGAGGCTATTTCAGGTCATGGGAATGATTCCTATTATAGTTACTGGTTTGGGCATATCGAATTCACCACAGGGAGCTTGCCAGGCTCTGCCCGCACTTTTGGTAGCTTGCTGGGCTCATATATATATATATATATATATATATATATATATATATATATATTACATATATATAGTTACCTGTTGTCTGAACTCCATCAAACATGGTGTGATAATTATGGAAAATGGGTAGAAAGTGTATTATGATGCTGCGTCGCGGAGCTGCAAAGCAGCCGCGTGGTCCAGAAAGCGGCCTGGAGGGTGGCGGCGGTTGGGTAGTGGAGGTCGGCTGCCCGGGCTGGGTTCCTTGGGGCAGGGAGGGCTCTCGCTGCCCCACTCTGGTGCTCCCCGAGTGAAAAGAGCCTGGCTCAGATTCCAGTGGCATGCTTATGGGAGCCTCATTTTATACTCCCATCTGGGAGGAGCAGCCGGGTGTTTATTGTTTGTTAATTGAGATAAGTTCACTTCTAAGTTACATCCCATCGAATCTGGTGTGTTACTACTGATTTATCAGTGTTATAAGTTTGAGATTACAGTTTAAGTTATATTACATTCCCTGTTCTAACGGAGAAAGGAAAGACCATGGGAAAACGGGATGTCTTTTATTCTATTAAAGAACTTTAATATACAAAGTTATTATGGTTGAATTTTAGGCATATCATATTTCACACAAATCCCACTACCAGTGTCAACTTCCCTCCACCAGAGTTCTTGTATTCCCTCCTAAACATGCCTGTCATGTTAATAGGAGTGTTAAAAAGTGGTTTCAGCTTAGATTTAATGTTTTCAGTGTTACTAAGTCTGTTTGGGACATATGGCTATAACACTGACCCATCGCAGGTATAACTTAAGCCATTGTCTTCTTCTCCCCTTGATTATTTCCTTCCCTGTCCTTCTCATCTCTAAGCACTGGGGTAAATGGTAATTCTGGCATCCCCCTTCTACTACAGTACGTTTCCTGCTCCAGTATTCTTTCTATATACCAGTATTCTATTGATATGAGAATATGTTTTTATGTCTTTTCTTTTATTGATATGATGGATTATATTGATTGACTTCCGAATGTAAAACCATGCTTGCATCCCCGGGATGAATCCCACTTGGCCATGATGTATGATCTTTTTGATGAATTGCTGGATTCTATTTGCAATATTTTGTTGAGGATCTTCGCATCTGTGTTCATCAGGGATATTGGCCTGTAATTTTCTTTTTTGGTGGCGTATCTGTTTGCTTTTGGTATTGTGGTGACATGTGCTTCATAAAAACTGAGAGTTTCTGTTTCTTTAACTTCCTGGAAAAGCTGGAAAAAAACTGGCAGTAGGTCATCTTTAAATGGTGGGAAGAATTGGTTAGTGAATCCATCTCGACCTGGGATTTTGTTTTGCAGAAGATTTTTAATTACTGTTTCAATTTCCTTGATGGTGATAGGTATTCCAGATCTTCTTGGCTCAGCCTTGGGAGGTTATTAGGAATCTAAGAATTTATCCATTTCTTCTATGTTCTCTTGTTTTGTGGCATATAGACTTTCAAAGTAATCTCTAATGATGTTTTGAATTTCTTTGGTTTCTGCTTCCACTGTTGTGATGTCCCACTTTTCATTTCTGATTCGGTTTATTGGGGATCTCTCTGTCTCTTTCTTTGTGAGTTTTGCTAGTGGTTTATCAATCTTGTTTATTTTCTCAAAGAACCTGTTGTTTGTTTCATTGCTTTTTGGATAGTTTTTTCTGTTTTTCCATGTCGTTTATTTCTGCTCTAAGCTTTATTATTTCCTTCCTCCTGCCTGGTTTGGACTCCTTTTATTGGACTTTTTCTAAGTTCTTGAGCTGTGAAGTCAGGTTATTTATGTAGGCCCTTTTTTCCTTCCTGAGAAATGCTTGCAGAGCTATAAATTTTCTCCTTAACACTGCTTTAGCTGTGTCACACAAGTTCTGATAGCTCGTGTCTTCATTCTCATTTGTTTCCAAGTATCTTTTGATTTCTTCCTTGATTTACTCTCTGACACACTCATTATTATTCAACATTGAGTTGTTTAATTTCCAGGTTTTTGATTTGATTTTCTGTTTCTGTGTGTGATTTCCTTCTATCTTCAGTGCATCCTGGTCTTTAAAAAGAGGTGATATAATTTTTATCCTTCTGATTCTATTGAGGTAGGTTTTGTGGCCCAGCACATGGTCTACATGGTCTTTCTTGGAGAATGTTCCATGTGCACTGGAAAAGAATATGCATTTGTTTTGGGGGAGATGAAAATCTCTGCATGCATCTATTAGCCTCCTCTCTTCCATTACTTTATTCAAAGCCAGTACTTTCTTGCTGAGTTTTATTCTCGTTGATCTATCAAGAGGGGATAGGTCAGTGTTGAAGTCTCTAGCTACTATTGTGTTGCTACCAGTGTCTCCTTTAAGTCTATTATCAGTTGTTTTAAGTATTTTGATGGTGTCTTATTAGGTGTGTATAGTTTAGGAGTGTAATTTCTTCCTGTTGTACATATCCCCTGATTATTAAAAAAATGGCCTTCTCTGTCCTTTCTAGTCTTTTTCAGCCTGAAATTTATGTTGTTGGATACTAGTATGGTCACCCTGGCTTTTTTGAGGGAGTTGTTTGCTTGAAGGATTGTTTTCCATCCTTTGACTTTGAGTCCATGTTTGCTTTGACTGTTAAGATGTGTTTCTTGTAGGAAGCAGAATGTTTTGTTGAGGTTTTTAATCCATTTTGCAACTCTGTGCTTTTAGTTGGTGCATTTAGACTATTGACATTGAGAGAGATTATTGCATGAGATTTTGTGCCATCTTTCTGTCAAGGTTTATTGTGCTTGTAGGTTTTTTTCTTGTCTTACATTAGTCCCTTTAGTCCTTCTTTTAAGGTTATTTTTTAGTCTATGAAGTTCCTGAGTTGTTGTTTATTCGTGAAATAGTGTATTGTTACTTCAAGTTTGAGTTTATCCTGATAAAGCAAGCTTAGTGAGGTGTTAATTTCATTGAGCTTTTTCACTTTATCCCACCATTGTCTTTGGGCTCAGAAGGTTTATTCTGAGAAGTCTGCTGTAAATCTAAGTGGTGCTACTTTGTATGTGATGTCCTTCTTTGACCTTGCTTCTTGCAGTATTGTATCTCTATCCATGGTATCCATCATTCTGATCATGATATGTCTCGTAGTCTTTTTAGCGTCTCTTTTAACTGGTACCCTTTGGGCTTCTTGGATCTGTATGCCTGCATTCTCCAGCTCTGGGAATGTCTTGGCAATGATATCTTTTATGTTGCTTTTTCAGTTGGGTTGCCTCCCTGTCCTTCTGGTACTCCGATGATTCTTATGTTGTTACTCTTGCATTTATCCCCTAGGTCTCTGACTTGCCCTAGAGCTATTTTGAAGTCTTTTCCCATTGTATGTTGTTGCCTGTATGCTTTCTGAAACTCATCTTCAAGCTCACTGATTATGTCTTTGGCCGTAGTAAGTCTACTGTTGAGGGCACCCACTGAGTTTATTTCATCTACCGAATCCTTTATCAGTGACACTTCTGCTTGTAGCTTTCTTATGTCTGCTCTCATTTTTTCCTGTAGTTTCTTGGCTGTCCATTCAACTATTTCTTTCATGTCCTCCTTTAATTTACTGGATATCTATTCCACCATTTCTTTGAGTTCGTGGAATATCCTCAACATTTCATCTCTGAATTCTTTGTCTGAGAGATTACATTTGTGGGGATCTCCTTCCTGATGAGGCTTCAGGGCGCTTTTCTTCATCCACTCCTTGTGGGGGATCTGTGCTGTTTCTTTATGTTGCTGTGGTAGTATGGATGTGGGTTTCTTCAGTTCACTATCAGTGACCACCTCTCGCTACAAAGGATGATTCTATAGAATCAACCCATATATGGGTTTGGTTGATGGTGGTTTCCTTTTTCCCCTTTAAGAATATTACCTCTTTGGTGCTCCTCTGTGCCTTACTTGGGGCCACTAGTGGAGCTTCAGGAGATGTGTTCAGGAGATGTGTTCTTTTTCATTGGGATTGTTCACTTCTTTGTGTTCACTTAGTTTTGTTTTTTTTTTTGGGGGGGGGGGTATTTTGATTGGAATAGACTAGTGGGCTATTATCCTAGTATGATTAGGATCTCCAGAATGTCTTCTTCAGAATTAGGTAATGGAGGCTGAGCTGTGAGTCTAAAATGCTGGGAAAGGGAAAAATAACTGCAGCCGGAGGCCATCCTCACCTGTGCAGAGAGCAGCTGGTTGCTTCAATTCCTGCGTGGGGTGTGGCACTCTTTTCTGGCGCTCCTGGGGCTTGCAGGTTTTCCTCCAGCCAGGAGCTACACAAGGAGCCTTGGCCTGGAAGTTTTTAATGCTATATTGAATAGAAATGAAGAGAGTGGACATCCTTATCTTGCTTCTTATATTAAAGGCATTCTTTCCATTTTTCACCATTAAGGATGGTACTGTCTTTGGACTTGCTATATATTGCCCATTAGTATCTTGAGAAATGTTTCTTCCACCTATATTTTGTTGAGGGATTTTTAATCATTAATAGATGTAGGATCTTGTGAAGGCTTTTTTCTGCATATAATTTTGATATTTTCTTTTATTATTTTTGTATATTATGTTAATTGACTTGCGTATGTCGGACCATCCTTGCATCCCTGAAATGAATAGCTTTTGTTCAGGGTGCATTCAAAAAATTAAATGTTTCTAATTAGTTAATATTTTTAAGGGTTTTTGTTTGGATACTCATCAGGGAGATTTGTCAGAAATTAGATTTTCTGCTTTGTAGTGTTAAGTCTATAGAGTGTGTTAGGAAGGATTCCTGTGTCCAGTATTTTGTAAGTACTTGAGGAATATAAGCAGTAAATCTCTTTGAAGTTTTGATAGAACTCACCGTTTGGACCAGTATTGAACTTCCTGGCACAACACTTTGACCACTAGAGGTTCCTAGGTTTGTAGGGAGCCCACCATGTCTGACTTCTCTGCGAACACTGTCGATACCAGGGAAATCTAACCTTCCCCTAGAATAACATAGACTAATTGACATTGATCTGTGGATGGCTCGTGGCTAAATTGGTGAGAAATAGACATCTTTGGGTGTCAGCAATACTTCAAACTTGTCTTTAGAGGCCTTAGAGCTTCAAGGACAGTGCTTCAGCTGCTTCTTCCTAGACATAATAATATACTTGTCTTTGCCACCCATTTGTTAGTGCACTTAGGCACATTCCATCGGGCTCTACTTAACCATTGATTTTCCTATAAATTTTGTCATATGGCTACAAGCCTATGGCCCGTGGGGGTGACTTTGTCTTGGTCTCCCTGCAAGAGCGACTCTCTGAGCATCTGCTGCCCTAGACAGTCTCCTTGCTCCCGGGGTCTCCACAGTAATGAGATAACTTACAAAGTGGCTACCAAATTAGGGAACCTGAATGACAATGTATTAGTGAGGAGCTCCCACAAAAACGTGGTAAATGGGGTAAAAAATGGGACAAAATAAGTGAAAATCTAAGCTCTTTGTTAACATGATTCGGCTTCTCTTAAAGAATACTAGTGCCCAGGTTTCTCAAGACCAGTTGGAAACTTGTTTTGAAATTATTTGTACTCAGGACCCTATATTTCCAGAAAAGAGTAATCTAGAACATAAGGTATGGCAAAGATCAAGAGATAATATATTGAAGGTACTGAAGAAAAGTGAGAAAATGTTGCCAAAATTTTGGGCCACATGGGCTTTAATAGGTGCCACGATAAAGGTCCTGGAAGGAACAGCAGTGGAGGAAAATATTAAGTATGAAAATGAAATCTCCCTGCATGAAATGACCTAGTCCAGAAAACCATGAGAAACGTTAAAAAGAAAACCAGTACTTTTATTCCTGCAGAGATTCTCAGTTATTGTTTCAATTTCCTTCACCAGATTGCTTTAGTTGTTGCAAATGCAACAGATATTATTTTACTGAAAAAAAATCTTATCCCTCCCTTGAGTTTAAATGATACCTTCATCAGGTAGTGAACACTAGGCTGAAATGTTTTCAGCTATTACTTTGATTATGTAATTCCACTATTTCCTGGCTTATAAGATGTCATATTGAAGGTCTGTTGAGACTCTTATGATGTTTCCCTTATATTTCAGGGTTTTATTCTCTCTTGTTGCTTTAAATCTTCTGTCTTTGTCCTTTGAGTTCACCATTTTTATTACTCTGTATCTTGGCATTCTTTTCTTTAAGTATATTTTGTTTGCTACTCTTTGGGCCTCTGGAATCTGGTCAAGAGCCTCTCTCAAGATATGAGGAAAGTTCTCAGTTATTATTTCCTTGACCAGATGTTCTCCTTCCTTGACCAGCTGTTCTCCTTCTGTGCGTTTTTCCTTTCCTTCTGGCATTCTTTTAATTCGAAGCTTATTTCTTTTGCTATTATGTATCAAGAATTTTGCATTCTCTTCCATTCATTTACTTTTTTTTTCACATCATTATTTGTGATGGCTAGTAATTTGTCTTCAATATCACTGCTAAGGTTCTCCTCAGGTTGAATTCTGGTGCTGTGACTTGTCCTTGTATTTTTAGCTGCTTCAATTCCGGTTGTATGGAATCTCTGATATCCTGGATTTTTAAGTTGTTTAATTCTTTTTTTTTTCAGTGATCGCTTTAGTTCCATGACCATTGTAGGGAGTATTTATTTGAGTTCATCATCTATAAGGCTTGAAGGTTTATTTGAGTAAATGATTTGCCAGGACTTCTGCCAGCGCAAGTGAAATCTTTTGTCTTAAGCATTGTTCCTAAAGATTTGTGGGTGCTATGATTTAAATTTAAGTTGCCACATACATAAAGTCTGATCTAATTTGTTCTTTTTCAACAAGTAGTACTCTTTATAATCTATCAGTCTAACAAAATTTGTGCCCTTAGGGTGTTACTTCATTGGTCACACAGTTTCTAATACATAGTTTGTATGGAAGGGTTAAAATAGACATATTTGAGGAAATATATAAAACTCAAGATCCCTTGAAGTGGGTGGGGATGAAGAGGTGCTGTTATCATGCGAATACTAGCATATCCATATGGCTTTGGGTTTGAGAATGGCTTGTAAGGGGCTTCCCTCTTCATTCCGGGCACCCAGGAAGAGATTGCAGGTGGCAGCACCGAAGTTGTAGGGCAGGGTGAGTATTTACACCTTTGACACACCTGAATTACAAAAGAGGCTAGTGTCAGTTCTGTGTGTCTTTGGGGTCATGCCATGGGGTTGAGAGAGATTTGAGAGGGCCCCCTTCTGTCCAGGGGACTCAGAATGAGGTCACAGGTGTTGGCACAAAAGTCACAGAGCAGGAGGGGGACTGTTGCCTTTTCAATAAATTGTTTTATGACATTTTAATAAATAATACCTTTCTTCATAAATAAGTTTCCCATTTTCTTCCTTTCATTATATCCCCTTAAAAACAATCCACTCATTAACTTTATCATAATAGAATCCTACAGTGTATTATATTAACCCTTTTTCACATAATAAGCTAGAAAAATTGTCTTCTAACACATATGAAAAAATACAAGAGTCAATTGCGTGTCTTGAGTTTTAATGTAACGTGATTGTATTTTAAGCTATGTTGATGATATAGAAATGTGAGTTTCAGCTCAATAAAATCTGCAGTCACACACGAACCCCCCTTTTGTCTTGATTTGGATATCCCTAATAATAAGTGATTATGGGCAATTTTTATATGCTCGTTGGCGATCCATTGGTCTCCCTCAGAGAAATCCCTGTTCATTTTCTCTCTCCATTTTTTGATGGGCTTTTTTGATTTTAGGATATTTTTTCTGTTAATTTCTTTGAGTACTTTATATATGCTGGATATCAACCATTTGTCTAATATGCTGACCACAAATATTTTCCCATTCAGTTAATTGACTTCGTGTTTTAGCCTGTGTTTCTTTTTCCATGCAAAAATTCTTTAATTTGATATAGTCTCATTTTTTATTTGTTCACCTATGCCAGTGGCATTGTATCACTGAAGACAACTTTGAAGACCAGATCATTGACTTTTCTGCCCATATTTTCCTTTATGTATTTTATAGAGTCTAGTCTGATCTAGGGCTGGAGTGATAGCACAGTGGGTAGGGTTTTTGCCTTGCACGCGGCCGGCCCGGGTTCAATTCCTCTGCCCCCCTTGAGAGACAGGCAAGCTACTGAGAGTATCCTGCCCACACAGCAAAACTTGGCAAGCTCCCCATGGCATATTCTATATGTTAAAAACAGTAACAACAAGTCTCACAATGGAGAAGTTACTGGTGTCTGCTCGAGAAAATCGATGATGACAGTGCTACAGTCTGATCTCAAGGTCTTTGAATGACTTTAAATTGACTTTTATGTAAAGTGTGAAATACAGATCCAACAATGAGATACAATCTGACACCAGTAGACATGGCACATATCAGAATTACTGGGAACAATCTGTGTTGGCAATTATGTGGTGGAATGAGAACTCTTATGTACTGCTGGTAGGAATGTTATCTTGTTCAACTTTATGGAAAACATTACGGAGGGTTCTCAATATACTTAAATTTGAGCTGTCATATTACACAGTATTTCATTTTTTGGTATCTATCCCCAGGAAGAGAAATATTCATTCAAAAAGTGTAGGCACGCCACTCACTGAAATACTCAGTATAATAGCTAATATTTGGAATCAACCTCTGTGTCCAGTGACTGATAAGTGGATCATGCAAATGTGGTATGTACGCATAATGGAATATTATGCAGCTGTAAGGAATGATTAAATCATCCAATTTGCTGCAATATGAATGGAACTGGAAGATATTATGTTAAATTAAGTAAGCCAGAAGATGTAGGAGAAACAGGATATTGTTAAATGTGCTATTTAGAGTAACTGGATGAGGACAGGCAATGGTTTAAAGGGAAAATACTTAGACAATTCTTTGTCCCAAAGTATAAGGAGAAGTAAAGACAACATGTGGGTGGGAGGAGAATAGACTTGTATAAAGCAACAGTGCTAAGAGTTAAGGGACATCTGTGGTATTAAAGAATGTAGAGCTAAATAGCTAAATCAATAACACTGAAATCATGAAACCCAAACTTCCATAAACAAACTTAAATGATGCTTGTCAAGAAATCAATCTGGGGATACAGCGGTTGGAAAAGAAACCTGGGAACACCGGTGAAAGAACGTTGACACTAAGTCCTAACTATGAATAATTTTTTAAATCATGGTGCTTTAATAAAATAAATAATAAAATAACAGTAACAAAAATGGGCTTCATTCCCCTGAACCTGGAAGAGCTTCCAATATGGCAGAGTCGAGAAGGATGGACAAGGAGAGGCTGCTAAAATATCAGGGCTGAACTATGCTGCCAAGATAAAGAAGTACTAAAATGACTATCTGCACTTTTAACTTACGTACACTGGCATTGGAAGCATCCATCGAGGACTTGATGGTGCAAGCACAGAAGAACAAGTATGACGTCACTGAATTGACTGAGACAAGAAGGCATCAATCACACCACGCCGTTTTCAACACTGGAGAAGATGCTCGCAACATACGAGAGTAGAGGTGTCGGTGGTGTTGATGTCCTTGTCAACAAGAACTTATCCATGAGCATTGATTCGTTTGAATGCCTAACAACCTGAATCAGACACTTATGTTTGAATAGATGTGGCTCATTGCCGGAAGTTTCTATCTTCGTTGTCTACACACCAACATCCACCTATGACGAAGAAGAAATTGAGAAGTTCTGATGGAACTGTAGAAGTTCTATAGAGAAGACCACACTTTCTACAAGGTCATTGTCGGTGATTATAATGCCAAGATAGGACCGAGAATGTCGCCCAAAGAACTCCACATTGGGACCCATGGCCTAGAATGGAACAAACAGGTTGAGAGATTGTCTGAGTTCAACATGTTAACCAAGACCATCAATAGTAACTTGCAGTTCCAGAAGGCCGAATCTAAATGTTGGACATGGGAGTCTCCCGGTGGACAGTTCCACAATGAAATTGATCACATCATATTCAATCTACAGTTTTGTCTGACCTATGTAGTTGTTTTCCCAAAATTCCAAACAGGATCAGACCACCATCTCCATCGTGCAAAATTCTACTTCATGGAGCGGGGAAAGAGGGTTGCAAAGTTTAAAAAGAAAACTCCCAGAACAACCACCAAATGGGAGGTCTTTGGCATTATTTCTGCAATATGGGAAGATGCTGTTGTTGACAACATCGACGAGGAATATGATGACTGATTCAGCACCTCCATGATTTTGCGAGAATTGCAGAGAGAGACAAAGGCACAAAAAAGTCCTGTCTTTGGAAACTCTCAATTCATTTGCCAGCGTGGTTTGGCGGGAAACTCAGACAATCAAAAGGTAATGTCTGAGCTCACAAAGCTGTGCAGAGAAGCGATAAAAGAAGACCTCAAAGAAAGAAGAGAGCAGCAAGGTTGGCTGATGCAGCAGAAGCTGGAAAAGTATTTGCAATGCCCGCCTGTCCTTCACCAACTACAAGACCAAGATGACTGTCTTCCGACGTCCTGATAGATCTATCACATCTTCCAGAAGGACAATGGAGAGAGTTATCCACAACTTCTACTCAGATCTCTTCATCCACCTTTCCACATACCAAAATCCACATGCCATTTCATCAGTAAAGAAGCGTACGACACCCAGTCCAGAAAAGGTCAGACCTGAACACCTGAAGAATCTGCTGCCAGTATTCATTAATACACTGGCTTGGCTCTTCACATGCTACCTGTCTGAATGCAAGGTTCCATCCCAATGGAAAATCAGCTGTTGTACAAGAAAGGAGACATCAACAACATTGGTATCTATCATCTGATCTGCCTGTAGTCCATAGTCTACAAGCTGTTCACTCAAACCATCCTGAATAGGATTGGCAGAACACTAGATGAAGGACAACCATGCAAGCAAACCAGGTTCCCAAAAGGATTCAGTATGATCGACCATATCCACATGGTGACCAAGCTCAGTGAGATTTCGTGAAAGTTCAAGATGCCACTCTGTCTAATGTTCATGGATTTAAGGAAGATATTTGATTCTGTTGAGATTGAAGCAGTCATTGAAGCGCTAGCTAAATAGGGGCATTCAAACTCCATACATCAGGATCCACTATGAGCTGTGTTACGAATTCACCACCAGGATCTCACCATTCTACAAGGAATTGATCATCAACATAAAGAGAGAGGTTGGCAGGGTGATACCATTTCACCGAAACTCTTCAGTGCCACCCTCAAGAACATCATGCGATGACTGGAATGGGAAGGAATGGGAGTGAAGAGAGATGGCTTGCAACTACATCACCTCCGCTTTGCTCATGATATCGTTCTAATAACACCAAACATTAGCCAAGTGGCACAGATGCTGGCTGACTTCAACCGTGAGTGTGGAAAGGTCAGACTGCAACTGAGTCTCATGAAGAGAATGTTCATGAGAAATGGACTAATTCCTAATGTTCCATTTTCTCTCAATGAAACGAACATCTCTAAATGCAGTAGTTATGTGTACCTAGTTCGAGAACTCAACCTTATGAATGACCTGGCAACTGAGCTGTGCAGGAGGAAGAGAGTGGCTTGGAACACTTTCAAGAGCTGAGAAGAATTTATTAAGAAGACGAAGAACCTCCAGTTCCGGGCACATCTTTTCAAGTCCACCATTCTTCCTGCACTAACATATGCCTCAGGGACCTCGGCCCTACAAAAACAGGATGAGAACACTACTCAGATATCCCAAAGAGGAATCTAAAGAGCTATGCTTGTAACATCATATTTTCCTCAATTGAGAGAAGGAATCTGGAGTTCTGAACTCTATCTATCATCAAGAATCAGGGACGCATCTCATTTGCCAAGGAGTCGAAAATCAGATGGGCTGGACACGTAATGTGATTTAGAGATGACCGTTGAACTAGAACCTTTACCGACTGGATTCCATGGGCCGTCAAAAGAACGCCCAGCTGCCCACATACGAGATGGTTAGACTTCTTTTTTTAATGCAAATATGCACATTTTATTAAGTAAATTTTAACCAGAAATGCCAGAAATTCTAAAAATAATGATAATGATAATAATGGTAATGGTAATACCATCAGATCTGACAATGATCAACTAAATCAAAACCCGGAACAAATGGTCTGAGGTTCTTTGTGTTCCTGGAGAGAGCAGACGCCATTGGGCTACACTAGCTCGCGACAGGGATGAATGGAGATGTTACTTGTGCTCGCTTAAGCTAATCAATGAGCAATGGGATGACAAGTGGTACAAGTGATTAATAAAATAAAATGTAGGAGGAAAATCCACCTTTGATTCTCTTTTGAATCACAAAGGATAACTACTATCATGTGTGATAATATTACTTGCTAGTTTTATTTCCATTTGTATTTCATATGATATAATCATGTAAGGTACTCCTTCAGGTTGTATTTCATACGATATAATCATGTAAGGTACTCCTTCATGTTGTATTTCATACGATATAATCATGTAAGGTACTCCTTCATGTATTATTTTGGCAGACTGTAATATATAGATCCATAATGTTCATGATAATTTGAATATAATTTAAAATTATGAATAACTGCTGTGAGTAGTCTTTTTTTAAGTTAATATTTATTTTCATTAGTACCTGATTCTTCTTATTACTTAGTTTCATTTTATTCCCTACCTCTTTCCTTCCCCTGGTGCTATTATTTTTGTGATGATAAGGAGTTGCATATTCTTGGTTGTGCTGTTTGCATATTTTCCTGAGTTGCATGTTGGGGGTTAAACACCTCAGTGAAGTGATTGCACACACCAGGTTGTGCTTTGGAAATCACAATTCAAGGGTCACATACAGAATTCATGCTCAGACGCAGTGAATGAACCATATCCCAATGCTTGCAAAATATTGTTTTTGGCACTTATACTATAGTTTGCATTATTGTACATGTCTTATGTTAAACATTTATGTTGATTAAGCACATAGAAGTTAGGATTTTTAGGTTAGAATACATACATATATTTATCTTTAGAATAATACACTATGAGAGTTTTTCAGAATAGTCACCTCAATTAATAGTCCTACTGGTGTGTATGAATCCATTTTACTTAGTATTTTCTCTTTTTCATTTTAACCATTCTGGGATTTGTGGTACTATCATAGTGGATTAATTTACATTTCCTTGATGATTAATGTGACTGAACATCTTTTGTATATTTATTGACAGCTGTATACTCTTGTTGAAAAGGTGCCCATTCAAATCGGTTTTCTCTTGTTAGGAGAATTGGTCTTCAGTATGAAGCTTACCACTGGGGTGGGGGGAATAGTTAGGGAAGGTACACAGTTACACTAGTACAATTGCAAAAGGGAAATGTGCCTGCCACAGAGGGCAAGCTAGGGGTCAGGAGGGAAAATGGTGATATTGGTGGAGGGTAATGGAAACTGGTTAAGGGATTGGTTTTGGAACAATGTTCACCTGAAATCAATCTTAAATATATTTTAACTGTAATTCACAGTAATCCAATTAAAATAAATGAATTAAAGATTATGGGTGTTCCTTTTTGATTTGGGGCATACTCAGAAGTATTCAGAGCTTACTCCTGGCGCCATTTTCAGGGAACATTCCTGTTGGGGTTCATGGTGCTGGGAATCGAACCTGGATCTGCTGCTTGTAAGTACTATCTCTCTGGCTCTGACTTATGGTGTTCTTTTTTTTTGTCTTCTGGATGTGAACTCTGCCTAATATATTAATTGTAAATAACACTCTCTTTCTGAAGCATGACTTTAAAAGGATGGGTAATCATTAAACATCAATACTGGCATTTCAAACAAAAATATTCAAATATCTAATGTATAATTTTATAATTCCTTCAGATAACAGAGTAAGAGATTTCTGTCCATATTTTATAGAGATACCAATGAACAGAGTTAAAATAGTAAATTTAAACTAGAATCATGCCTTTGTTGGTGTTTCATTAATTCCAAATTCTGTTTTGGATGCTCGCTCAATTCTTTACTTCTAATGACCACATATCTACAAACAATTTGACAAAAAATTGGCTTCAACCCTATTTTCCACAGGGGAAAAAATTAGTTTCTGCATATGTGTTCTATTATATATTTTTACAGAATGTTGATTACACAAATGCAAAATGTTAAATGAGTTAACCAAATTTATTTTTGTAGTTGTATATTAACAGAAAGGTACCTCACACATTTAACATATAGTTCATTTAATAACATAAAATTGACAGTGAAAACTTAAGATCATTGGGGCAAGACTCAAGCATACATGAAAGACCTATTCATAGGGGAAAATGTGGTTTCATATGCTTCCTTAATATTAATAGAACGTTAAAAAGAAGAAAGGTTCTCTTTGTCTCTGAAGAGAAGTAGTTTGTCTACTACCCCAGAAGTAGACAGGGGTTCATAATGACACATTTATACATTTACCATTAAAGAGTAATCTTTTAAACTTTGGCAGAACTTCTTTCCAGAACATGAAAAAATGTACATCATCACAAGGATATGAACTCATCATCTGTACCTTCTACTTACTGATGCAAAACTAGTAAACAGTACAGTTGGGTTAAAAGGGAAGAGAATGGATTTAAGGAAGGACCATTATATGTAACCTACATATTTCCCATCATATTGTTGAAATATAAATTGTTATTTTGTAATTTAAGGTTTTTGTCTCCATTAGAACTCAATTTTGTATGTGCAGCATGATATAAGAAACTTTCCTTAAAATCCTTTTAGTTACATTCCAGAAAATGGACCTCGTTGAAGAAAAATGATACAAAAAGCAAAACATTTATTAAAGGCCTCTAAATTACTGGGGTGTATATCAAAGTAGAGGATTTCAGTAGACATTTTGGTCTAAATGTTAGTTGTCTTGAGTGTACCAGGGTCTGACTTTCCTTCTAAAACATTTTTCTACTTTCAGTTCATGAACTATCTTAAATTAAAATATCAATTATTTTAAAAAAATTCTCAAGTTTCTCTAGGTTCCAAACTACAATTATTAGCATCTGGCAAAGGTGATTATAGAAAATCCTAATATAGTAATCTTGAGCCTAGTTCATCTGAATTGCTATTGTTTCTGAAATAGAATAATCAGAATCAATGAGCTTTTAAATATATATGTTATCTGGATATCTCAATTTTGAATATTTCATAATGCATGGTGCACAACATCCAGTGAATTGGTTACTGAATAAAATGACTTACACGACAGAGGACACTCCATCAAAAAATTTTGCAATTATTGACTAACCATAATAAAAATATATTTAATTATTGATTAAATAATCCATTTTAAGTATTGTCTCGGAACTAGGGATACATAACTATTTCTTATGAAATCTCACAGTCTACTGTAAATAAGAAATTTAAATGTGAATTAAAATTAGCTATAGCTTAAGATAAATGTTTTGAAAATCACAAAATAAAAATGTATTATTTGTAATCCAGGATGAAAAAATACTTTTCAGAAAAAACAACATTTGAGGTTGTTCCTGAAGAAAATTTAGAAGTTGTTTATACCATCTTCAGATTGTAAATAACAGTGGAAGCATGGAGGCTATAATTGTTAAAGCCAATTCAAGGTCCAAAGTATATACATCAGGAGAATGCATGATGACAATCTTAAGAGTAGTAAGAATTTCTCTTAAAGTAGCAGTCACTTTTCCACAGAAGACATATCACTATTCCATAGTTTGGGTATTTATTGGGGATACATTGGAGGCCAGATAGAAACTATGGAGCTCAAATTTCCCTCAAACCCCAAAAATAAATAAAGTAAATGTTTAGGAAATAATAAAATATCTATTCTCTTTGGTTTAAGCGTTTAGGTATTCTTGTCTGTATTAGGGTGGGAGATTCAAAGAAATGTAATCAGCAAACTTTCAGTATCAATATGGTGAACCACAATGACCAAAAGGAGAAAGAGATGGAGAGATAGAAAAGAGAGAGGGAGAAAGAGAGAGATAAGAAAAGTGTGTGCCATAGAGAGGCAGACAGGAGGTGGGAGGTGGGGGTGATGTGTGGTGCTGCTGAGAAAAGTACACTGGTGGAGGGATGGGTGTTGGAAAAGTGTATGACTGAAATCCAATCAACAGCTTTGTAGGGGTCTATCTCACAGTAATTCAATAAAAAAGTAAAAAAGAAAAATAAGAAGAGATGTACTCCTCCCTTTCCTAGTAGAGTTTTTAGAAGATCAAGATTTTAATGTAGCAAACCAGTACTCCACCTCACACTGAAGGTAGATTGATTTTTTCAAAAGTAAGGAATGGTCTCCCTTTTTCATAAAGGAGACAATTTTACTTTATAAATAAATTTTTCCTTCATTAAAGTTATTAATTCCTATGTTATGTAATGGCATGTTAATTATCATGGTCACAGTCACGGTCCTCCCGTTATTCATCGATTTGCTTGAGTGGGCCCAGTAACATCTCCATCGAGAGACTTGCTACTGTGTGTTTGGCATATTGAATACGTCACGGGGAGCTTGCCAGGCTTTGCCGTGCGGGCGAGATACTCTCAGTAGCTTGCCGGGCTCTCTGAGAGGGGTGGAAGAATCAAACTCGGGTCGGTCATATTGGCTGCTTGCAAGGCAAAAGCCTTACCCACTGTGCTATCGCTCCAACTCATGTTAATTATATTAATATTTTAATGCAACACAACTTATAGTAGGTGTAAGAAGTTCAATGAAAAAATATATTCAACATAGTAATTAAAATATTGAGCTATTAACATTAGGTAACAAATGATTATTTTTTCAAGCATAACCCCCACCTCAAGTCATAAATGTACTGTTTAATTGTTTTTAATTTTTATTAGTGAGACATCATGAGGTACAGTTGTAGACTTACAAATTTTTGTGCTTGGGTTTCAATTATACGATGATCAAATACCTATGCCTCCACCAGTGCCCATATCCCTCCATGACGGATCCCAGTATCCCTTCCACCCCCCCCCACCCCATCCCACCCTGCCTCTGTGGCAGGACATTCTCTTTTGCTTTCTCTCTCCTATAGGCAATCATGTTTGGTCTGTAGTCTACTTTCAGCATACTTCTCCCATCCTGGGAGGATCCACCCAACACCCTTTATTCGGTGCTCCCTTCTCTACCTGATCTCCCTTTTCCCCTAGCATGTGTGGCTGGCCTCCAAGCCATGGAATAAAATTCCTTGTACTAATCTCGGCCATTCTTGGCTGTTAGTCTCCTATTTTTTACTTTATGTTTTCCAGATGAATGCAATCTTTCTATGTCTATCCCTCTCTTTCTGAGTCATTTCGCTCAACATGATACTTTCCATATAGTACCACTTGTATGTAAATTTCATGACTTAATCTTTTCTAACAGCTACATTGTGTAAATGTACCAAAGTTTCTTTAACCAGTCATCTGTTCTCGGACACTCAGGTTTTTTTTCCAGATTCCGGCTATTGTAAAGAGTGCTGCAATGAACAAACAAGTGCAGATGTCACTTCAACTATCCTTTTTTTGCCTCTCTGGGATATATTCCCAGGAGTGTCATCGCTGGGTCAAATGGGAGCTCAATTACTAATGTACTAAGTTTTCTGAATATGGAATAGATGTCCCCTGCCATCATCTGTCAAAGTTGATCAAACTCACAACTAGAGTTTTAATTTTGTTCACCAAAGCTAGCGATAGCACAGCAGTAGGGTGTTTGCCTTGCATGCAGCCAACATGGCCGACCCGAGTTCGATTCCTCCGCCCCTCTCGGAGAGCCCCGCAAGCTACCGAGAGTATCTCGCCCGCACGGCAGAGCCTGGCAAGCTCCCCGTGACGTATTCGATATGCCAGACACAGTAACAACAAAGTCTCCAATGGAGACATTACTGGGCCCGCTCGAGCAAATTGATGAACAACGGGAGGGCCTTTACTTACTTACTTAAAGTTAACAGAATTTTTGTTACTAATTATTATTTTCTTCCATAAAATTGTCAATGTTAAAGTAGAACATGTTGACTATTTAAATTTGGGGGGGTATATTGTGTCACACCTGGCAATTCTCAGGGACTACTTCTAGTTATGTGCTCAGAGTTCACTACTGGTGACACTGGGGGTACCATATGTAGCCCTGGGGATCATGCTTGTATTGACCACATACAAGAAAAATGATTTAACCCCTACAATATCTCTCTTGTTTCAGTCACTTTTATTTTCCTCTTCTTTTGAAAAGGGGTCATTGGATTACTTGATATCCTGTTACTCATCGATTTGCTCGAGTGGGCGCCAGTAACATCTTCATTCATCCCTGTTGCATGCTAGCGTAGCCCAATGGCGTCTGCTCATTCTAGGAACATGAAGAGCCTCAAACCGATCATTCAGGTTCTTTATGAAGAAGTCTGACCATCTCGTAGGTGGGCGTCCACGTAATCTTTTTACGTCCCATGGAATACAGTCGTTAATGGCTCTAGTCCAGAGGTCATATCTAAATCTCATTACATTTCCAGTCCATATAATTTTCTATGCCTTGGCAAACGAGATAGCATCACTGATTATTGAGCATTGATGGAGGTCGGGACTCCGGATTCTCTCATTTGAGTGAAGTGTGATACTCCAAGCATAGCTCTTTCAATTCCTCTTTGAGAGACCTAAATAGCATTCTCATTGTGATTTCGTAGGGCCCAGGTCTCTGAGGCATATGTCACTGCAGGAAGAACAGTGGAATCAAAGAGATGTGACCGGAGCCAGAGATTCTTTGTCCTCTTAGTTATTTCTTTGATGCTCTTGAAGGCATTCCAAGCCGCTCTCTTCCTCCTGAGCAGTTCGGGTGCCAGGTCATTTATCATGTTTACTTCTCAACCTAGGTACACATAGCTATTGCATTCGGAGATGGTCATTCCGTTGAGAGCGAATGGGGCATCAGGAACGAGGCTGTTTCTCATAAACATTGACTTCATAAGATTTAGCTGTAGTCCGACCTTTCCACACTCACAGTCGAGGTCGGCCAGCATTTGTGCTGCTTGGCTGATGTTTGGTGTTATTACAACGATGTCATCAGCAAAGCGGAGGTGGTGTAGTTGCCGACGATCTATCTTCACTCCCATTCCTTCCTATTCCAGTCATCGCATGACATTCTCGAGGGTGGCACTGAAGATTTTCGGTGAAATAGTATCACCCTGCCAAACCCTTCTCTTGACATGGATGATCACTTCTTTGTAGAATGGTGAGATCCTGGTAGTGAATCCGTAATAGAGCTCACAGAAGATCCTGATGTATTGAGTTTGTACACCCTAATAGGCTAGGGCTTCAATGACTGCTTCCGCCTCAACAGAATCAAAGGCCTTCTTTAAATCAATGAACATTAGACAGAGCGGCATCTTGAACTCCTGAGAAACCTCAATGAGCTTGGTTATCATGTGGATATGGTCGATGGTGCTTAATCCTTTGCAGAATCCGGCTTGCTCGCATAGTTGTCCTTCATCTAGTGTTCTGTCAATCCTATTCAGGATGACTAGAGTGAACAGCTTGTAGATGACAGACAATAGGCAGATTGGCAATAGTTGCCAATGTCGTGGATGTCTCCCTTCTTGTACAGTAGTACAGTCCTGCTGGTTTTCCATTGGTACGGAACCTTGCATTCAGACAGGTAGCGTGTGAAGAGCTAAGCCAGCGTATTGATGAGTATTGACATCAGGTTCTTCAGGTGTTCAAGTCTGACCTTGTGTGGGCCAGGTGCTCTTTGTTTCTTTACCAATGGTAAGACAAATCTAGAGGTAAAAAGAGATAAGTTCTAAGACTTGGGATGAACTTGAGAATTTTCCTATACAGTGGCTTGGAATAAATATGATAAAGAACAAGAGATTGTTTTGATATCTAGTGAAAGAACGCTATATAATTATTAGGTTTCAAGAAAGTACCACAAACTCATTACATTCTCTCTTCCATCATGACACTTCTGGACTAGGAAATACCCCAAGCTTTACCCCCTCAGCCCTACCAACTATAATTGCTGCAAGTTCTGGCATGTATTCTCAAATACATACATAAGAATCTTGCTATGTAAATGGGAGTTATGAGATATTCATGAGTTTGACCACTGAAATAGCATCTTAAGGGCAAAGTGTTAGGTTAACAAACTATATAAGTGATTGTTCCCCACAGAAAAATAATGAATCAAATAATATCTCAGATAATTGAATATATGAACTAGCATTGCAGCACCCAAAAACTTTAAGAATGAGGGGAAATAAAGGAATACACCCTTCTGGCAGTTAGGCACAGAAGTTCAGGCAAATTGAATACAAATTAAACCTCAGCCCATATCAAAGAGAATATCAAATCAACACTTGATGCAATTGCAATATAAATGAAACAACCACTGCAAGAAAAATTCAACTGTTCAAGAATGTTCTGATTCAGAGCACCAAAGGGTCTGTGCAAATGGAATTGAAGGAGACAAAGAATACAATAGTAAGTCACAGCAATAGAATTCAGCATGTGTAGGAACATATCAGCCATAATGAACACAAGATATTAGTTATTAACAACAAAGAAATGGCAAAAGAAAAGAGAAGTAAATGAACAGGAGAGGAGGTAATAGTTTAGATATACAGTAACAAGAGGAATAATATCCTAAATATAGGGATACCAGAAGGAAAGGAAAAAGATAAAAGGGAAGAACTACTGGTGGAAGAAAGAATAACTGATACTTTCTCTGGTATCTGGAGAGAGAATTCTGCAATGATTCAAAAGGCCTAAGGAGTACCCCAAAATAGATGCAAACAAAAGAGCACCAACACACAGAGCAATAAAAATGGTAAAATTAAATGACAAAGATAGACTACCTAAAGAATCAAGAAAGAAGGAAACCCTCAAATACAAGGGAAACAGTATATGAACTTCAACAGACCGCCCATATAACAACATACAATCCATAAAATAGTAAAATGACATACTCAAAGTACTGAATAAAATAAACTTCCAACCTATAGTCCATTATCTTGCAAAGCTATCAATTAAACTTGAGAGATTGAGATAAGAAATTTTTCAGACAAACAAGAGCTAGCAGTATTTGTGACAACTAAACAAATCCTGCAAGATTTACTGACCGACTGCCTATAAAAAGCAAATAAACTCTTGAAAGTACAGGTAGATCACACACACATATACAGAAATGGCAACACAACCCTTATATAAACTCTGTCAATATCAATTAAATAATCTTCCCTATAAAAAGACATGGAGTATCTGGGTGGATCAGGAAATAAAATCTTCTTAAATGTCATGTGTTCAATTTGTCTGAAGGAATACACATTACATTTGCCATAACAGAGAACTAGGTTCAAATCCAAACTCTGTCACGTGTAACCTGTTTTAACCTTGTAGTAGTTATTCAATATGATTTTTAATCCATATAAGTTCATTTTGAGATAGAAATGGGACAACAAATAGAAAGTGACAGGTACATAGTAAGCAGCAATGATCTTTTATTTTCTATTTTTATCACTAAATTTTAGAGTGACTTGTTCTTTTAGAGTGATTGTTAATAGGAAAATGTTTCAGGGCCTCAGGTATACTGGTGATATGGAGAATGGTATTGCTATATATTCAAAACACAAACTTAACAACACTGAAAACATAAGATCTAAATTATAATCATGGAACTTTGAAATGTTTCTGTCTAGGTGGCAGGCTGGGTGAGGGACTGTTGGGGGTGGGGGTGGACAAGTGAAAACAGCGAACACTGGTGGAGGAATGTTGACACTAGTGGTGGGATTGTTGTTGGAATATTGCATGCTGAAAACTCACCTACTGATGCCTTTGTAAATCACGGCTCTTTAAATAAAAATAAAATGAAAGTATAAAGTACTATAGTAATAAGAACATTGAGAAAGGAAAAATAACACAGAAAAGTGATGAATGAGATGTTTTATTAATTGATACATTAAAGATCAAAAGCAATATAAGCAGAGAGGAGGTGAATTCAGGGCCACAGAAAGAATATTAGTTTGAAATGAATGATGCTATCTTTTATTCTCAGCTTTCTCTTCTGGTTCTTCTTTTTCAATAGTAAAAATTGATAAACACTTTACTTTTATTCTTTAACTATAGTTAAGAGCCAAAGCAATAGTTCAACAGGTTGGGTGATTGCCTTGCATGCCACCGACCTGAATTTGATCTCTGGCAACAAAAGTGGTCCCACAAGCACCACCAGGAATGTTCCCTGATTGGAGAGGCAGGAGTAAGCCCTGAGTCCTGACCCAAACACACACACACACACACACACACACACACATACACACACACACAACCTGATATGGCACAGTTCTAACACAAAAAGCTTAAAATTTAAACAAATTTGTTTTGTTTACAACTGTATACCAGCTGGATAACTTTGAACGTTATTTTTTAGTGATACGTACTTCATTAGCCTTATCTGCAAAATTATTTTAAGATATACATTATATATTATAATATGTACATTATCATATTATTATAGTTATTATCTACATTGCTCAAGCGAGCGGGCCCAGTAACGTCTCCATTGGAGACTTTGTTGTTACTGTGTCTGGCATATCGAATACTCTCGGTAGCTTGCCAGGCTCTCCGAGAGGGGCGGAGGAATCGAACTCGGGTCGGCCATGTTGGCTGCGTGCAAGGCAGACGCCCTACCCGCTGTGCTATCGCTCCAGCCCTTCTATTATATATCTTATTGTATCTTATTATAGTGAGGTCTAATTGAGTAAAATATTAATTAAATATAAGGCTGCTCCTTTCTGTTTAGGTAGTTATACCCTGAAGTTCTCACAGCTTACGTACTGGTTTTGCACTCAAAAATAACTCCTGGTAGGGCTCAAGCTTCTGTCCTGTCCTCAATAATACCTAACTCCCTTCAACTGTTTCATCAACCTTGATCTATTCTTGTTCCCAAATTAGAGAGCTGGTGGATAAAAAGCTTGAAGGTCACGGAATCTTCTTAAATGTCATGTGTTCAGTTTGTTGCTGTTGAATACATATTACATTTTGAATAAGAAAAGAACTAGGTTCAAATTCAAATTCTGTCACTTGTAACCTGTTTAAACCTTGTATTAATTTTTAAATCTCTGATTTTAACCCGACCTTCATTGTGAGAGAGAAATGATAGGTACATAGTAAATAGCAGAAATCTTTTGTTCTCTATAATTTTTCACTAAATTTGTATATTGAGTTGCTAATAGTATGTATTAAAATATTTTACATAATTTACTTCAACATATATTGTTAAAATCACTGAAAACCTCAGTGCTAGATCAGTGGATTGTCTTTTGTTTAATCATATATACTTCTCTAATGCTGTTGATGTCATGAATCACTGTATGATCCTAAACATACTTCCCATTCTGGGTTTCAGGAGTATTAAACCTCATTTGGTTTGCACCTCTTATCTTCAGCTTCTTCTGTAGGATCTGTTTCCATAATTCCACATCAAAGCAGCATCCATTAGTCTTTAGACTCCCATTTGTGAATTTTTATTACTATACAAGTGAGGTTCAGTAAGTTCTTGGAAAAACAATTGAAGATTCCCATATGAAAGACACTTAAATATTCTTTTACTTTGGGGAGAAAGGAAAATTTGTTGTTCTAAAATATGTCAACATGAGAGATGGAGGCACCTCTTCCTTGACTAACTTAATAAATAAGAAAAGCTAAAAATGTTGTCAAGAGATTAGCAGCTATGTGCTGATTGCCAATAGCACTGATGTCTGCCAAAAATTATAAACCATAAGTTGCATAATTCTATTATGGTGGGTTTACTGTACCAGAGTCAATAGAATCTATCACTTGGATTTAATTATCTTTGTGTACAACACACAAATGTACTTGTCTGTGCTGAGCTTAAGCCCTGGTTCAGCTCTGTAAAACTAGGCAACCATAATTTATGCACCAAAGAGCAGGATACACATGCATAACCTGAAGAAGGATTTTTCCCTGATTTTTAAAATTATTTATATAAATACTTGCAAAGATAAAAATCTTTATCACATTGAGTTGTACTTTTAGTGAATTTACTTTGCTGGACAGACAACTGTCAGTTGTCTATTGTCACCACCAGTGTGAGCATGTATTTATACTTTGTAACTTTCTTGAGGCCAAATTCTTTCATATATGGGAAATTTTATCAATTTCTTATATCCATAATGTGGTATCTTAATGTAGTGAACTCATCTAACCTCTTGCTGATACATTTACTCAGTTTTTAAGGAATTTTTCCTTTGGGAAAAATTAAATGATTAGTTTATTTTAAATTATTTATTATTTTTTAGGTACTATGGTTACAATAGTGATAACATTTATGGTATTGATGTACAACATTATTGAAACCCAACAGCACCAAAATGGCAAATACTCTCCACCAATATCTTATGTTACTTCTGGTCTATTTCATCATCCCCCCACTACTTTACTTCCACTGATTCTAACTCAAGGTCAAAGATTTTGCCATCATTTGTCACTTTCTATTCCTTAAATTTGTCTGTATATACCACAGATTATTTCAACAATCCAGTATTTTTCATACTCCCCTGATTTATTTCAGGTAATGAGATATCCTCCAGTTGAATCCATTTTGCAGTGAACTGAAAAGATTTTATCTTTTCTTATAGATGGATAGTATATCATTGTGTGTATACATATGAAACCTCTTTCTCCATTCATTCTGTCATTTGACATTAGGTAATGTACATATATTGGTTACTGTTCTAAAATACAGTACAATATAGATAGTAAATTTTTAGTATCTAAATAGTGAAGTTTGCTAATAGTAAAGTTTTACTACTAGTAACTAGAGATAGTTAATTTTGTCTATCTTTATTTTTTATTTTAATTAATCACTGTGAGATACAGTTACAGACTTACAAACTTTCATGATTGCATTTCAGTCAAACAATGTTCTAATACCCAGTGCCCATTCACCACCATCAATGCTCCCAGTCTCCTTCCCAGTACCCCCACCACTTCCCACCCCCTGCATTTGTGGCAGGCACATTCCTTCTTACTCTCTGTGTCCTTTTCGGTGTTATGATGCCCAATACAGGTATCAATCAGCCATTATATTTGGTCCATAGTCTACTTTCAGCACACATCTACTATCCAGAGTGATACCTCCAACCATCATTTACTTAGTGCTCCTTTCTCCATTCCAGTTACCTTTCCCCTAGCACATGAGATCGGATCCTCCTGACCCTTATTTCTATCAGCCTTAAGTGTTAGTCTCATATTTATGTTACTTTATATTCCACAAATGAGGTTGAATTCTACAAGAAGAAAACATTCAGTCCCATCAGAAAATGGGGCGATGAAGTGAACAGAAACTTTATCTATCTTTATTGAAGCAATAAGCAAATATGGAAAATCCCAAATGTCTAAAAACAGATAAATGATCTTTGTACAATTGAAAGCCAAGCAAAAAAATTGTAAGTCTATAACTGTACCTCATGGTGTCTCACTAATAAAAATTAAAAATAAATAAAAACATATAAATGGGCAAAAATGTTGTGATATCTATACACAGTGGAAAAGTACATTTCATCACTATTTTATTTTCAGTAATTTTATTGCTTTAATCATCACACAGACTGATTACTTATCAACCTTTAGGTATATAAAAATTGTAAATTTTAAAATGGCAAATTCTTGAATCTTATCTCCACAGCGAATGATTCAGTAGTGCTGAGATAGCACACAAAGAGTTTAAGTTTTAACATGTTTTTAGTTGTTTATGTTTCACGTGATCCAATGTACCACAATGTGCAATAATATTCTTTTTGAATTCTATATTTTGGCATTAAGGATAAATTTTAAAGATAAATTTTAAAAGTCATAGTTTAGACCATAAAAGATATTGAGAGAAAGGTAGTGTCTGATATCCAAGTTTAAAATAAAACATGTGACTTTTCGATTTAATCATGATATTGAATGATTCAAGATACCTATTGATCTCATGAACAAAGCACTGAAATCTAGTTGTAAACAAAGGGCCTGGTAAGGGAAGAATGTATCTTTGTGGACAGAAATTATACCTCAAGAGTCACAGTATAAACATAATTTACAAGATTGACAAATGCAAGACTGATCACAGCGTCATTTTAAATTCAAACTTCTTTTATATGTTTTATATCAGTAACAATCTACCTATGTTTAACTTACAGTAACGTTGAGTATCTATGGCTAATTATCTCAGTACATAAACTTATGGGGAGGTCACAAAATGAAGTTGCATGAAATCTAATTGCAGATACGCTTCATCATTTGTGATGGTGGGGGAAATCCAAGACCAAAGAATAACTGAATCTAATACCATACTAAGCCTGCATGTTTGTGATCCTAAAGAATAGAGGAACATTAAACAATCTAATGCTACAGCAAAACTTGTGATCCCTGTTATCTGGTGTGTGCCCCCCTCATCACAAACACAACAACCAAATATGTGAATACCACAAACAAAAGTATATAAGATCCCTGGTCATCACAATATCATTAGAGGGAAGTGGAGAGGCATTCAAAAAAGAAAAGAAACTGCAAGTTCTGATCACTCATAGGAATTTATTCAAAGGAGATGAAAACACCAAATCAAGAAAGAAAATAATGTGCACCTCTATGCTTGTAGCAGTACATTCAGAAAAATTATAAAATCATGTCATTGGGAAGAAAATATATGGCACTGAAATTTATTATTCTAAGTAAAATAAGTGAACTATTGGATGATTTCACTTATACATGTATTATACATAACTGAAGCTAATGAATTGATTAACAATATACAGGTCTAGTTCTTAAACTCAGAGAAAGCCATGGTGATTGCCAGAGGGGAAAAGGGTGTGTCATAAAAATTGTTAAAGGGCTCTTCTGGTGGGTAGCATGATGCAGTAATATTTGGTGGGTATAGTGCTCCTAAATACATATATAAGTATATATATGTACACACACACACATATATATATATAAAGGTGTTGAGGTATAGACCTGGAATATTATACTGTAAATTAGTAAAAGTAAATAATATGGGGGAGTTTGAAAAATTAATACTTAATCATAAAAAATAAAATCAAGAAAATTTTCATCTCATTAAAAATTAAAATAAGGGGCCGGAGCAATAGTGCAGTGGGAAAGACATTCGTCTTGCACTTAGCAGCCCTGGGTTCAATCCCTGGCATACCACATGGTCCCCTCAGTAACGTCAGGAAAAATTCATGAATGCAAAGCCAGAAGTAATCCAATGACCATCACTGAGTGTGCACAAAACAAAAATAAATGATTAAATAATGGTGCAATGAACAAAGGTCATATAACTTCTAGATAATGCTTTTGTTTCCTATGAATATTTACCCCAGGTTGAGGTCCTGGAGCAAAAGGTATCTCTATACTTAATTTATTGAGGTCCTGCCATATAAATTTTTCTTTAAGGACTCTTTTCTTCATATCCTAGTCATAAATTGTAGTCTATTTTATTTTTGATAACAGCCATTGCACTAGTTGTCAGTAATATAGTATTGTGGTTTCATTAGCATTTTCTTAAATATCAGGGAGTTTTGAGCAACTTTTAATGTATCTGCTGACTGTCTTCTTCCAAATAATGTTCATTTTGGTCTTTTGAAAAACTCAATTATTATTATTGCCTTTGTATCGTTTTTCAAATTTTATATATTAATTTCATACCAGATGTATTTATGGCTACAAATATTTTCTTTCACTTCATGGGCTGCCCTTAAAGTTTGTTGAGGGTATCTTTTGCTTATCAGAAACTTTTTTATAAACAATAGTAGTTTGCAAATTGGTTTTGCTTTTATCACTTTGTTGTCCATACAAGTGATCCTGAGCTACTAAATTCTTTAATCATATATATTATATTTGATAAAGGTAAAGGTAAAGGTAAAGGCCCTCCCGTTGATCGTCGATTTGCTCGAGTGGGCCCAGTAACGTCTCCATTGGAGACTTTGTTGTTACTGTGTCTGGCATATCGAACACTCTCGGTAGCTTGCCGGGCTCTCCGAGAGGGGCGGAGGAATCGAACTCAGGTCGGCCATGTTGGCCGCTTGTAAGGCGAACGCCCTACCGCTGTGCTATAAATTTAATATAATTTATATAGTATTTCTATGATAGATATATGAACGATCCAGTTTTTCACTGTTGTAAGCAATGCTAAATTAGAAAAGCTGTATAGATATTATATCTTAAGGTTTTCCTAGAAATGAAGACAGGATATTTAAACAGATCATTGATATATATTCTGCATAACCAGAATACAGTGAGTATAATTTTTATTATTTCAAGTTATGCTTTTCCACGTTTATATAATTGACAAGGAAAAGCTTGTATTCTAGGATTGAGGAAACAAATTTTGGTTCAAAAGATGGAGATTCCCCTGGAGCTTCTGGGCTCAGAATCGAAGCCTCAAAAGGCTCAGAAAAAAGGTATTTAGGGAATAATAATGATAATAATAAAAAAGGTAATTAAAATGAAAGATAAAACAGGAATACAATGTATCATTAGTCCTATAAAGGAAAATGAGAACAGAAGAGGTGGAATTATCAGGGGATTCATAAAATTCAGAAAACGAGATCAGTGGTCTTCAAATTTGAATTTATAATAAAATTATGTGCAAACTTCGTTAAACATAGACCCCCAAGGTCCTACCCAAAAGTTTCTAATTCAGTAATTTTTTGTAAGACCCAAGAATCTGGGTTTCTAACAACTTATCAAATTATGTTGGCCATTATTTTAATAATGCATTTTTAAAATATAGTCAAAAACATAATTTTGACATTTTAGCTGATATTAGTCAAAAATAATGTCCATTTTTCACTTACACCAAATTAACTGGCTTATGTAAATAGAGCTGCAACACCTATTTCTACTTTTTTATTTGCCTTTTTTCCCTGTGTTAATAAAAGCATGCTAATTTCACTTCATTTATGGTCCTATAATGTGAAATATCTCTTAATCTCCATTATAGAAATGTATTAAAAATTAAATTTTAATAAAATATTACTCCAGTAACTGAATTTATTAAGTGACCTCACCTGGATGTAGGCACCAATCTTTGTCACATGTCCCTGCATAAAGCCTATCTAGACAAAATGCATAGATTTAATATGTTTACTGGAAAGTTAAATTAATTACCTTTCTCTAGCTGCAATGCGTATTAATTCTGTTAATTTAAAAGGCTACGTGCCAAAAATCAAAATTGTGTTGAATCAGAAGAAGAGAATTATAAATATGAGTGTTTGTGTATGCATACACACAGTATTCCTTAGGGCTATTTAACTTTTTAGACATAAAATTTACTAGTCTTTCAGGAACACAGCACCTCCATATGTCACTGTAACCCATAATAGATACACAGTGAATGCAAGATTACATGGATATTTAATTTATTTTATGTAATTAAAATTTCAAATAATCTAAACTTCTTTAAAAAAAGGAATAGTTGAAGTAATATCAAATTGTTCAGCCTTAAAGCACAATTTCTGACAAATGTTTACTGAACTATGTATTATTCAGCAGGTGCAAGAAGTACACAAGGAAAAAGGCTCCTGTTTTGAGGAATTCATAGACTAGTAGATAAAATCAACACTAATAAAAAAATGGCAACGTGAGGAAGGTTATTATAGAATCATAAATAAAATGTAGAATAACAAAGTTATGTACTGCTAATTTATTTTTACTAAGGAATCAGAAGTCTTCACAAATATAAAATTTTAATTGGGGCGCAGATTTTCCTGACCCCACGCCAGGCTGTCTTCACCGGGGCACCACAGAGGGGGTGGGTTGAGTTTGCCTCCCTACCCCAAACAGAACCCAGGCAGCCCAAAACCTCCAGAATCCAACCACTGCCATGCCCAAAGCCACCCTCTACACACGAGGACAAGCCTCACCCAAGTGGGAATTGGCAGAAAAACCCAGGTGTGTGGGATCTGTGACTGAGCTTTCCAAGCCCACTCAAATCAGGACTGGGTCTCCTCCTCCAGCTCCCCAGTTTGTCCATTCAATCGAAAAACAATGAAGAACATATTATGGCCCTCCCAAATCATTTTGAGTACTATAAAGATAAATTAGATACAGTTAAATAACAAGCTCCTTAATTTTGCATCTCTATGAATTGATCTTTCCAGAAAATTGTAAAGCAAGCAAGCAAGCAAGCAAGGAAGGAAGGAAGGAAGGAAGGAAGGAAGGAAGGAAGGAAGGAAGGGAGGGAGGGAGGGAGGGAGGGAGAGAGGGAGGAAGGGGAAAGGAAACCTTAAACAGGGACAGGGATAGGAAGTCACAATGAACTGAATTATGTCTCTCCATCGCCAAATTTGTATGTTGTGGTCCCAACCCCCATTGTGACTGTATTTATTAAAAAATAAAGCTTTTAAGAGGTTTAAAGAGTTAATTAGATTGGGATCTTAATCCAAAAATTTCCTTTGGGAATAAAAACATAGTTTTTTTTTCTCCAGGCACATGAGCTGAGGAAAAGTTATGGAAGAACATAGTAAGAATGAAGTCATCCAGGAAGAAAGCTTGCATAAAAATTTTACCTTTATAGCATCCTAATTGAGAAGTTCAACTCTGAAATTATAATAAACTACACTATTTGTTTTGGAAGTCTGAGAATACTGATATGTTAAAAATGTTGTAATGAATTAATTTTGTGAGAGAAATCATGCTAAAACCTCAGATTAATGTAGAATTTCTGAGATAATCTAGATCAGGATCCCATTGAAGGTAAGAACCAATTATATAATAGAACTTGATGTTTGATTTTAATATTATTTTTGAATTTTACTTTATAGTCACCGTGATTTATAACTTAACAATAGGGGTTTTTTTGCATACAACATTCCAACACTATACCCCCCATGGGAATATGCACTTTCTGACACCATTGTTTATGTGAATTTTGTTTGAGTGATGCAGAACATTTTTTCACATACATATTTTCTATCTGTATGTCTACCTTAAAAAAAGTCTGGTTATACATTCTCTCTATTTTGATGGAGATATTTGTTTGGGTTTATTTTTGGCAGCTAATTTATATAAGTTGTTTCTATATCTTGGATACTAATCCTTTGTCAAATGAGTGGTGGAAAATTATTTTCTCCCAATAGGATGCATCTCTTTTTTCTCAAATAATCTCCTTTTGTTTGGGGAGCACACCTAGCAATGCTCAGTACTACTCCTGACTTGAACTCAGGGATCACTTTTGGAATGGTTAGGGGAACAAAGAGGGTATCAGGAATTGAACCTGAATAGGATGCATGCAAGCCTTACACACTGTACACACACTTTAGCCCTTCAAATAAAATTTTTATTCAGGTACTGTGATATATGATTGTGATGATATTAGATTTTCAGGCATACAATGCTTCAACACTTACCCCATCACCAGTATCTACTTCTTGTAACCAATGTCCCCAGAATCCATCTTTTCCCAATCTATCCTTTCTTACCAGGTAACTTTTTGTGGTTTGGGGATCACAGCCAGCTGTGTTCAGGGATTATTCCTGGTTTGGTGGTCGAGGATAACTTCTGGTGGAGCTTAGGGTACCATACAGGATACCAGTGATTTAAACTGGGTTTGCTACGCAAGATAAGTCCTCCCGTTGTTCATCAATTTGCTCGAGCGGGCCCAATAACGTCTCCATCATGAGATTTGTTGTTACTGTGTTTGGCATATTGAAATACGTCACAGGGAGCTTGCCAGGCTCTGCCGTGTGGGCGAGGTACTCTGGGTAGGTTGCCAGGCTCTCCAAGAGGGACAGAGGAATCGAACTCGGGTCGGCCATGTTGGCCACTTGTAAGGCAAACGCCCTACCGCTGTGCTAACGCTTAAGCAGTCTATTCTGCTGAACATTCCCTAGAGCTAAGGTACTATCTCTCCACCCAACAGGTACATTTTTAAGATTGATTATTGTAGTTTGGACCTAATACTTCAGTATTGATGAAACTTTGGTTTAAATTAATACATATATTAATCTTTGAAACTATTCAGCAGTAAATTATGTACTATAAAGTGAGGAAACCCATACTGTAATAGATAGCCTTGGTGATCTGAAAGCTTTGTACAAATATGTCAACCACAGGACAAACTGATAACTCTAAGATTGCCAGTTCTAAAAATCAATTAATTAAATAAACTGAGATTACTGCCAACTTCACATTTATTGACATCTAAACATGAAGAGAAGTACTTGTATGAGAAATCTTATTTGAAATATACAAAATAATATGAATTCCAACCAGAAAATTTACTTGAAGCCATTTACGATATTTGCATCACCATGGGTCCCCAATAGCTGTAACTGAACTTTATGTCTTCTGATTATACAAGTTGAGGTTTCTTATGGCCAGAAATTCATCCAGTTCTACAAAAATTCTCAGTATTTCTACATTATATTGTAGTACACAGGTGTTATGTTGTTATGACAAAGTATTATCTTTAGGATTATATTATTTTTCTCTTGATTCTTTTAATTTTTGATTTTTAAAATATTTTATTCACTGTGAGATACAGAATTACAAAGTTGATCATGGTCTGATTTCAGTCATACAGTGTTCCAACAACCAGACAGCCACCAGTGTATATTTCCCACCACCAATGTCCCCGGTTTCCCTCCCAGCCCTCTCCCCTGAGCCTGTATCTATAACAGGCACTTTCTTCTTTCTCTCTCTCTGTCTCTCTCTCTCCCTCTCGCTCTCACTCTCGCTATCTCTCCTTTAGGCATTATGATTCGCATATCAGGTACTGAGAGGTTATCATGTTTGTTCCTTTACCTATTTTCAGCACACATGCCTTTTTATCCGAAGTGATCATTCCCAATTATCTTTGTCATGGTGGTCCCTTCTCTAATTCAACTGCCTTCTTCTCCAGGCCCTTGCATCTACTGTACTTGTGTATTGATCTCATGTTATTTTTTTATATATCACAAATAAGTCCAATTATTCTATGTGAATCCTTATCTTTCTGACTCATTTCACTCATCATGATATTCTCCATGTCCATCCATTTATAAGCAAATTTCATAACCTCACTTTCTGTAACAGCTGCATAGTATTCTACTGTGCAGATGTACCATAGTTTCTCACCAGTCATCTGTTCTCGGGCACTCAAGCTGTTTCCAGAATACTGTTTTTCTCTATGAGTTTACATAAGTCTTTATCAATATTTTTTATTCTTTTGGAAACCTAGATTCTGGTTTTATTGGCATGTGTACATTTTCTTGATTCCAATTCCATTGATTTCTGCTCTGATTTTTATTACTTCCTTCCTTCTACTTACTTTCTAATTTATTTTTTTTTCTTTTCCTCGTTTCTCAACACATGAAGCTATGTTATTTATTTAAGCCCTTTCTTCTTTCCTTATGTAAGCTGACTTTTTCCAAATACCATAGCTTGTGATAGTTTGTTGTTTTATTCTCATTCTTTTAAAATAAACATTTTATTTCTTCTTTGATTGGTTATTTTACAGAATGTTATTTTATTATTTTACAGTTTCCAACCAACTTTCTTTTATGATTAGTTTCTACCTTCAGGGCACTGTTTTCTGAAAATACTTCATAAAAATAATTTCTATTTTTGTGACTTAGTGGATTTTCAATGGTGCAACAACATGTAATCTATCATTAGAATGCTTCATGTGCACATGGAGAAGAATGTCTACTTAGGTTTTGTGGGGTGGATGGATACTCTATATATCTATTGGGTCTTATTCTTTAATTTCCTTATTTACGGCTCTTGTTTCTTTATTACTGTATGGTCTGGCTGATGTGTCCAGTGGCAAAAGTGGAGTATTATAGTTTGTCACTACTATTTGTCTCCATTAATGTATTTTCTCATACCTCATAATGTATTTTTTCATAATCTACTGGCAGTTGCTTTATAAACTGGTCTGCACCTTCATTTGTTGCATATATGTTGATGAAAGTAAAATCCTTTTGAGCTTCTGATCTCTTAACCAGTGTATACATATATATGTACATATGCATGTATATATGTATATATATGCATGTATATATATGTATACATATATTACAGTTCTTTTTACCCTGAATGAGATTTGATCTGATACAAGTAAAGCTGTCCCTACCTATTGTAGTCAATCATTACCCTGTATGATTGTTTTGGGTTTTGTGTTTTTGTTCATCTGTGTTTTGTTTTTGGACACACAAAACTGTGCTCAGGGTTAGCTCTTGACTCTGTACTCAGGGATCACTCCTGGCAGGACAAGGGGTACCATATACAATCTCAGGAATTAAACCTGAGTTAAATGCATTCTGTGCTATCTTTCAGACTCCAACTGTATGTTTTCCAACCTATAACTCTGATCCAGTGCTTATCATGAAAATTTAAATGTCCCTTGTAAGTAACAGAAATCTGGATTTTGTTTTCTGGTCTATCCATTTACTTTGTGATTTTTATTTTTTAAATGATTGTATTTAAAGAACTATGATTTACAGAGTTATAGATAGTTAAAGTTTAGGCATATAGAATTCTAGCACCAATCCCACACCCTCCTCCAGTATTCCCATGTCCTTTCCCACCCTGCCCACCCTACACCACCCTGGCCTGAGACCTTAACAGGCACATTGTAATTGGTTATTGTAGTTTGAATCTTGTGTTTTAAGTGTTGCTGACTCTGCACTTTGGATATATAGCTATACCACTCCCTGACATTACCTCATTTTTATTTATTTATTTATTTTTTAATTTTTTATTAGTGAAACACCATGAGGTACAGTTGTAGACATACAAAATTTTGTGCTTGGGTTTCAGTTATACAATGATTGAATACCCATCCCTCCACCAGTGCCCATTCTCTACTACCACTGATATCAGTATCCCTCCCACCCCCCACCCCCATCCCACCCTGCCTCTGTGTCAATTACCTGATTTTAATGGGAAAGTTCATATAGAGAAATGATTAATATTTAAGAATTTATTGCCATGGGGCTGGAGAGATAGCACAGTGGGTAGGGCGTTTGCCTTGCACGCGGCCGACCCAGGTTCGATCCCCAGCATCCTATATGGTCCCCTGAGCACCGCCAGGAGTGACTCCTGAGTGCCGAGCCAGGAGTGGCCCCTATGCATCGCCAGGTGTGACCTAAAAAAAAAAGCAAAAAAAAAAGAATTTATTGCCTTGTATCTATGAGGAATTTGGTTACTTACGCTGTTTGAACTTTACTTTTTATATGAAACAATTCAGTTTTCCTTCCAGAGCTAGTCTTATTGTTATAAATGTCCTCAGCTGCCATTATCTTTAACTCTTAGTTGAAGTAAAGGATTCTTGGTTATAGGTACATTTCATTCAATAATTTGTATATGTTATTTCATTCTCTTCTTAATTGTATACTTTCAATAGGCAAATCTGTATGAATCTTATGACTTTAATCTCGTATGTAATTTTTTTCAATGTATTTAATGCCTTTATTGTCTGTATATTAACAGTGGAACTACATCCTATGAAAGCTTGAATTTCTTTTTTAAAAAATTTATTTATTTAATCACCGTGAAAGCTTGAATTTCTTTAGTTGCCTGCCGTTTCCTTACTATCTAAATGTTGCCTGCCAATAACAGAGTGCCAAGAAATCATTGTTGATTTAATGAATTACAGAGTAAATGAGTTTTGCTTTAAATTTTAATTTTCTTAATTAAATAGTTTGAGATTGACTCTTTTAATGTAATGTTTTACTATCTCTTGGTGCCTATAGGAGTTTGTCGCTGTCTTTTGTTCTTGCTATTTTTATTACACTATGTTTTGAGGTTGAACTGTTTGGGTTTATTTTGGCTATGATTCTTTGGATCTTTTGGGTCATTGGCTCCATATTTCTCTTCAGACTGCTGGATTTTCACCCATGATTTTTCAACTAATCTTTCTTCACCTCTCACTCTTTTTTCATCCTTTCAGAATTTCTGATTCTGACATTGTTCCTCCCAGTACTACCAATGATATTTCTTACATTCTCTTCATTTTTTTCTCAATTTATTTTCAATTTCTTCTTTCCTGGTGGAGTTATCTGCCATACCTTTGAAGTCCCTGATTAAATTTTCAGTTTCATCCATTTTGCTGCTTAAATTTGCTATTATATCGTTTAGCTCATTTATATATTTTGGAATAAATTCTTTAATATTCTATCTTTAAATTTATTTATATGTTCAAATATCATTTTAAGATCATTAATACTCAATAACATCATAGTTCTGAAGTCTTCTTCAGACATATTACTAAGGTCTAAATTAATTATGGGTCTTCCTTAGTGACAAGTTCAATCATTTTTTTTCATTTTCATTGTTTCTGTTACTATTTGCCTGGGAACTGGAAGACTTGCTAATTGTATTAAAGTGTTTCTTCCAGCATAGTGTATGGTAGCAAATTGTTCCCCAATGGTATATATTGTTTCTGGGGTTCTGGTTCAGCTGGATTGATCTGAGTTCACTCCTCAGCAGCTGTCTTGACTTATAAAGGAAGAATTCAGTCGGCATCTCTGGCATGAATTTAGTGGTCTGGGTACACATCAAATGTAGGTATGTTCATTGGTGGCTGTATTTGTGTCTGAGTCCATGGCAGGATCCTGTAACCTTGATATAAAACAGAAGTTCCTTTTCTGTCCCAGGCCAGAAGTTTCACCTCATAGTTCCACATTTCTGCATATAAAATTTCTACCCTCTCAAATAATCAGGCACAGGGGACTTTTCCCTAGCCACCTGTGCAGATCCCAACCTTTGTGCATGGATCATTCACCACAAAAACCCAACAATCAGCCAAAAGAGAACAATATTTCATCCTCTTCTAACACTCAGAATCCTCTTGGAAATCCTGATATCAGACATTAAATCCTGAGTCCTAAGAACACTCATCATATAAGCAAAGATTCCAGGCTTCTTCAGATACATGCCTATTCCCAACACAAGCCAGAGTGTACTGTTGGTTATAGACAGCACTTTTCCAGTCCAACCCACATCATTGGTGAACAAAGCAACTTAAATTAAGGTAAAATGATAGAACACAGTATACCAACAAACTATAACAAAAGCCTAGTGGAAATCAGGTAAAATCAGAAAGCCCAAGGAACTCTATAATCTGCCTGAAGAATTCTTTAGGACAGCATGTTCTAAACTCTACAATCCAAAAATAATGTAATAACAGATATAGAGAGTTGAATAAAAAGAAGATCCAATAAATGTTGGTTGGATCGCCACCAAATAATATTGAAACTCAGTATTAGCAGGGATAAAAACATTCTAAAAAAACCAACAGTTAAGAACATGTTTGGAATTTAACCCTGTTCTGGAAAGGACACTGATCATTTGAAAAGGGAATATCAAACAACACAAGCAGCCAAGCTCCACATATAGACATGGCAACAAATCCCTTCATATCCATATTTTATCCATCACTGTAATACTATCTTCTCTATGATTACACAAAGTGGCAGGATGGATCAAAAATGAAGCCTAAGCTTCTGTTGTTTATAGGAGATACACTTAATCTCTCATGATAAACACAGTCTCAGAGATAATAGCTGAAATATAATAATACAGGGTAATGGCAGAATAAAAATAGCAGTAATGTTCATGAAGTTTCGAAGCAAAGTTGCTTTCAAACTATATAAAATAATAAAATATAGGTGGGGACATTATATCTAGTTAATTGATCAATAGATTGAGGAGACTTAATTCTCATAAACATACATGCAAAAAATAAAAGGGCAGAAACATATTCAAAGCAACTTATGATAGACCTGAGAATATACATCAATAGCAAATCAATGGTAGTGGAAAACTTAATACCACACTATAATCTCTGGACAAATCAACTATACAAAACATCAATAAAGAAACAAGAGCCTAAATGTTGAACTGGAATAACTTAGTCAAATAGACATATTAAAGACACTAGAACCTCCCCAAAATGAATACATATTCTTCTCCAGTGCAGATGAAAATTCTCCATAATAGATTCCATGCTAGGACATAGCTTGGACACCTCCAAATAAAAAATATTACAAACATTTTTATATGCTGTTTGATTAGTTGTACTAATATTTTTAAAAGTATTTTTATCAGTGTTCATTAGGAAATTTGTCTAAAATTTTCGTTTATAGAAGTGTCTCTGTCAGCTTTGTGTGTTAGTGTAATGTTATCTTTGTAGAAGGTGTTAAGAAGGACCCCTGTGTCTTCAATGTTTTAAATAATTTAAAGAGTAAAGGCAATATGTCTTCTCTGAAGGCTCGATAGAACTCACAGGGAACCCTTCTGGTCCAGAACTTTTGTTCTTGGAGAGATTAATTACTGTTTTGATTTTCTTGTGATTGGCCTGCTATGGATTTCTACTTCCCCCTTGTTCAGTTTTAGGAGATTTTGTGATTCTAAGAATATGTTCATTTTTTTCTGTTTTCTCCAGCTTAAAATCACAAAGTTTTTCATAGTAACCTTTCATTTTATTTTGAATTTCTGAAAGATCTGTTGTAATTTCTCTCTGCTTTTGTCTCTGATGAATTTAATTGAACTTTTTTCATTTTTTCCTTGAGAATATTGCAAAAGGTTTACCTATCTTGCTTGTTATTTCAAAGGAACAACTCAGTTTCATTTATACCATGAATAGCTTAGTCTCTATATTATTGATTTGTGATCTATTTTCTATAATTTTGCTCCTTCTACTACTTTTTGGGTTACTTTGTTGTATTTCTCCAGGTTTTTGAGTATTTAGGTTGTTGGTTATCAACAATGGCATCTTCCCATGTTGCCGCAATAGTACCAAAGAGTTCCCAGTTGGTGGTCATTCTGGGAGTTCTCTTTTTGAACTTTGCAGCCCTTTCTCCCCGCTCTGTGAAGTAGAATTTTGCATGAAGGAGATGGTAGTCCGATCCCGTTCGAAATTTTGGGACAACAGCAACATCGGTCATGCAAAACCATCGATTGAATATGATGTGGTCTATTTCGTTGTGGAATCGTCCACCGGGAGACTCCCATGTCCATCGTTTAGATTCTGCCTTCTGGAACTGTGAGTTACCATGAACGGTCTTGGTCGACATGATGAAATCAGACAGTCTCTCACCCTGTTCATTCCATTCTAGGCCATGGGTCCCGATGTGAAGTTCTTCAGCTGATCTTCTCGGTCCTATCTTGGCATTAAAATCACCCACAATGATCTTGTAGAAGGTGTGGTCTTCTTTATAGAACTTCTCTAGCTCCATGTAGAACTTCTCGATTTCTCTTTCATCATAATGAGATGTTGGTGAGTAGACAACGAAGATAGAAACTGCAGGCAGTGAGCCACATCTATTCAAATGTAAACGTCCGATTCGGGTTGTTAGGCATTCGAATGAATCAATGCTCTTGGCCAAGTTTGTGTTGACAAGGACACCGACGCCTCCAACACCTCTTTTATCGCATGTTCCGAGGAACAATTCTTCTCCAGTATCGAAAACGGCATGGTGAGATTCGTGCCTTCTTGTCTCGGTCAGACCAATGATATCGTACTTGATCATTTGCGCTTGTACCATCAGGTCCTTGATGGATGCATCTGATGCGAGCGTACGTGCATTGAAAGTACAGACGATCATTTTTGTCTTCCTTCGTTCTGGCAGCCTAGTTCGGCCTTGAGATTTAGTCGGCCTCTCCTTTCTCATCCCTCTCAATGCTGCCATGTCGGTGAAGCCTTCAGGGTCAGGTGAATGAGACCAGTTGTAGTTACTGGTTTTGGCATATCGAATACACAATGGAGAGCTTGCCAGTCTCTTCCATGCGGGCGGAATACTCTTGGTAGCTTGCCAGTCTTTCTGAAAGGGATAGAAGCTTTTGGGGCAACCTCTAATCACCCTAGTAGGTGTTACCATATTTGAACCCTATCAAATATGGTACGACAATTCCGGAAGATGGGTATTTAGTGTCTTATGATGTGTCCGGAAAGCGTCCTGGAGTGTGGTGACGGCTGGGTAGTGGAAGTAGTGTCAATAGTAGAAGTCTGCCAGTGGGGTATTTATCTGGGTAGGGTGGGTCTCCTGTGCTCAATTCGATCCCTGGGTGGTTGATGGACGCAGACAGGGCAGGGTAGGGTGGGGCTCCTTATTAGAATCCCTTTGTCACCTGTGGTTGGTGGGAGCAAGCAGAGAAGCTCTGTCCCTGGGTCTGCCGAGCCTGGAGTCCAAGGTCTCAGAGAGTTCCGCTTATCTTGTTCTGTGGGTCTTCAGTCGTGCGTGAGTCTCGGCCGGAGCTGCCGCGCGGGTCCGGAAAGCGTCCTGAAATGTGGCGACGGCTGGGTAGTGGAAGTAGTGTCGTGCTATTGCGGCAACATGGGAAGATGCCATTGTTGACAACATTGACGAGGAATACGATCGACTGGTTCAGCACCTCCATGAATGTGCGACGAACGCCAAGAGAGAAATAGCCACAAAAAATCACCTGTCTTCGAAAACTCTTGAGCTAATTCGCCAGCGTGGTTTGGCACATGCCTCAGGCAACCGCAAGCTAACGTCCGAGCTTGCAAAGCAGTGCAGAGATGCGATCAAGGAAGACCTCAAAGAGAGAAGAGCAGAAGTACTGGTAGATGCGGCAGAAGCCGGGAAAAGTATTCGTAACGCCCGCCTGTCGTTCGCCAACTACAAGACCAAGATGACTACCCTCCGACGTCCTGATGGATCCATCACATCCTCCAGAACGGCAATGGAGAAGATTATCCATGACTTCTACTCAAATCTCTTCGATAGCCATGTCCACTTGCCGACATACCAAATTCCACAGGATGGATATGTCGTTCCCAACGTTCTCCCTTCCGAAATCCGACATGCCATTTCGTCGGTAAAAAAACAAACAGCACCCGGCCCAGACAAGGTCAGACCTGAACACCTGAAGAACCTGCCGTCAGTACTCATCAATACACTGGCTCGGCTCTTCACTTGCTACCTGTCTGAATGCAAGGTTCCATCCCAATGGAAAACCAGCAGGACTGTACTACTGTTCAAGAAGGGAGACATCCATGACATTGGCAACTATCGCCCGATCTGCCTACTGTCTGTCATCTACAAGTTGTTCACTTGAGTCATCCTAAATAGGATTGGCAGAACACTAGATGAAGGACAACCATGCGAGCAAGCCGGGTTCCGCAAAGGATTCAGCACCATCGACCACATCCACATGATAACCAAGCTCATTGAGGTTTTTCGGGAGTTCAAGATGCCGCTCTGTTTACCGTTCATTGATTTAAAGAAGGCCTTTGATTCTGTTGAGACGGAAGCGGTCATTGAAGCCCGAGCCAATCAGGGCATTCAAGCCCAATACATCAGGATCCTCCGTGAGCTGTATTGCGGATTCACTACCAGGATCTCACCATTCTACAAAGAAGTGATCGTTGATGTCAAGAGAGGAGTGCGGCAGGGTGATACCATTTCACCGAAACTCTTCACTGCCACCCTCGAGAACATCATGCAACAACTGGAAGGGGAAGGAATGGGAGTGAAGATAGATGGTCGACAACTACACCACCTCCTCTTTGCTGATGACATTGTTTTAATAATGCCAAACATAAGCCAAGCGGCACAAATGCTGGCCGACTTTGACCGTGAGTGTGGAAAGGTAGGACTACAGCTGAATTTTACAAAGACAATGTTTATGAGAAACAGCCTCGTTCCTGACGCTCCATTCGCTCTCAACGGAACGACCATCTCTGAATGTAACAGCTATGTGTACCTAGGTCGAGAGGTCAACATGACAAATGACCTGGCACCCGAGCTGCGCAGGAGGAAGAGAGCGGCTTGGAATGCCTTCAAGAGCGTCGAAGAAATAGCTAAGAGGACGAAGAACCTCCGGCTCCGGGCACATCTCTTTGATTCCACTGTTCTTCCTGCATTAACTTATGCCTCAGAGACCTGGGCCCTACGCAAACAAGATGAGAACGCTATTCAGGTCTCCCAAAAAAGAATAGAAAGAGCTATGCTTGAAATATCACGTTTCACTCAAATGAGAGAAAGAATCCGGAGTTCTGACATCCATCGACGATCAAGAATCAGGGACGCTGTCTCATTTGCCAAGGTGTCGAAAATCAGATGGGCTGGTCACGTAATGAGATTTAAAGTCGACCGCTCGACTAGAGCTGTTACCAACTGGATTCCACGGGATGTCAAAACACCGCGTGGCTGCCCACCTACCAGATGGTTAGACTTCTTCGTCAAGATCATGAACGATCGGTTTGAGGCCCTTCATGTTCCCGGAGCGAAGAGATGCCATTGGGCTACACTAGCACGTGACAGGGACAAATGGAGACGTTACTGGCACCCGCTCGAGCAAATCGACAACTAACGGGAAGTTAAGTGATTAAGTGATTAAGGTTGTTGGTTTGGGCTTTTCCTTCCTCTTTAATATTTTGCCTACAATTGTATGAGTCACCGTGTCCCAAAGATTCCAGTATCTTGCATCTTCATTCTCATTAAGTTGAAGGGCTACTTTTATTTTTCATTGATTTCTTATTTCAGCCAGTTTTTGGTTAGGATTATTTTATTAGCCTTCAGGTGTTCGAAGTCTTCCCTATCTTTTTTTTGAGGGGAGAGTTTCTTGGTATTGTGGTATAAGAGGTATTGTGGTATAAGAGGTATTGTGGTATAAGAGGTATTGTGGTATAAGAGGGGACTTTGTTTGGTTTCTATATTTTCAAATTTATATAGATTTCAGTTATTCCTTAGTCTATAATATATGCTGTATAAAATTTCATACTCACTAGAGAAGAATGTCATCATGTTTTGTGATTGGGCAGGCCTGTAAATGTCCAGTGATCCCAGTTCTTCTAGCACTTCATTTAGGGCTTTAGTCTCTTTAGTGATATTCCATCTGGTTGATGTGTCTCATGGCAAAAAATGTGGAGTGTTTTACACTACTATTGTGTTTCCATCAATGTATTTCTTTAAGTATGTGTGCAGATTCTTTATAAACTTTGGTGCTCCTTCATTTTGTGGATGGATATATGTTAAAAAGTTAGTACTTTTTTCCATTTTCCCTTTTTAATTTTTATTAAAAATAGGGATTTACAAAGTTATTGATAGTTGAGTTTTATGTATATAATATTTTAACACCAATCCCATCACCAGTGTCGACTTCACTCCACCAGTTTTCCATATTCTCTCCCCAACCTTCCCTCATTACATCCCTGCCGGTCAACTTGACAGGCACATTACAGAGTTTCAGTGGTTTCAGGTTAGGTCTCATGAAAAGACGGAGTACTTCTTTAACTATTCTTTTCTTAACAAATTTCACATAGAACAACATAGGAAGATAGAAAAGGACAGTGATAAAAGGTAAAGCAAATGAAAGTAGACTATAGACCAAACATGATTGCCACTCAATGCCTCTTTTGTAAACCACAACACCCAAAAGGAGAGAGAGAACAAATGGGAATGCTCTGCCACAGAGGCAGGGTGGGATGGGGGGATGGAGCGTGGGAAGGATACTGGGACCGTGGTGGTGGGAAATGGGCACTGGTGGAGGATTGGGTATTTGATCATTGTATAATTGAAATCCAAGCACAAAAATTTTTAAGTCTACAACTGTACCTCACGGTGTTTCACTAATAAAAACTTTTTTCTTAAATTTTTATTAGTGAAACACCATGGGTACAGTTGTATACTTACAAATATTTGTGCTTGGGTTTCAGTTATACAATGATCGAATACCCATCCTTCCACCAGTGCCCATTCTCCACCACCAGCAGTCTCAGTATCACTCCCACTCCCCTTCCCCCCATCCCAACCAACCTACCACTGTGGCAGGGAATTCCTTTTTGTTATCCCTCTCCCCTTTTGAGTGCTGTGGTTTTCAAAAGAGACATTGAGTGGCAATCTTGTTCGGACTATAGTCTACTCTCATCACGCATTTCCCATCCTGAGAGGAACCTCCCAACACCCTTCTTTGGTGCTCCCTTCTCTAACTGAGCTGCCTTTTCCCCTAGTGTGTGCGGCTGTCCTCAAAGCCATGGAGTAATTCTCCTGGCACTTATCTCAGCAATTCTTGGGTGTTAGTCTCCAATTTTGTTACTTTATGTTCCCCAGATGAATGCAATCATTCTATGTCTATCCCTCTCTTTCTGACTCATTTAACTTAGCATGATACTTTCCATGTAGTACCATATGTATGTAAATTTCATGACTTCATCCTTTCTGACAGCTACATGGTATTCCATTGTGTAGATGTACCAAAGCTTCTTTAAACAGTCATCTGTTCTTGGGCACTCAGGTTTTTTCCAGATTCTAGCTATTGTAAACAGTGCTGCCATGAACAGACAACTGCAGATGTCGCTTCGACTATACTTTTTTGCCTCTCCGGGTTATATTCCCAGGAGTGGAATTGCTGGGTCAAATAGGAGATCAATTTCTAGTTTTTTTGAGAATCGTCCATACTGTTTTCCAGAAGGGCTTAACCAGTCAGCATTCCCACCAGCAGTGAAGGAGGGTCCCTTTCTCGTCACATCCGCGCCAGCACTGCTTGCTTTTGTTCATTGTTGTTTTGATCTGCATCTCCATGATGATTAATGACGTAGAGCATTTTCTCATGTGTCTCTTAGCCATTCGAATTTCATCTTTGATGAAGTTTCTGTTCATTCCGTCGCCCCATTTTCTAATAGGGTTGGATGTTTTCTTCTTGTGGAGTTCAACCAGTACTTTGTATATCCTTGATATCAGCCCCTTTTCGGATGTGTATTTGGAGAATATCCTTTCCCATTCTGTGGACTGTCTTTGTATTTTGGTCACTGTTTCTTTTGAGGTGCAGAAGCTTCTTAGTTTAAGATACTCCCATTTGTCTATCTCTCTTTTCACTTCTTTAGCCAGTGACGTGACATCTTTGAAGACACCATTAGCATCAATGTCATGGAGGGTTTTGCCGACTTTGTCTTCACTGTACCTTATGGATTCCGGTCTGATGTTGAGGTCTTTAATGCATTTTATCTTACTTTTGTACATGGTGTTAGGTAGAGATCTGAGACCATTTTTTGCATGTAGCTGTGTAGTTTTGCCAGCAACATTTGTTAAAAAGGCTTTCCTTACTCCACTTCACATTTCTTGCTCCTTTATCAAAGATTAGGTGATCATATGTTTGGGAGGAGATGTCAGTATATTCAACTCTGTTCCATTGCTTTGCTGTTCTGCCTTTGTTACAGTACCATGCTGTTTTAATTATTACTGCTTTGTAGTAGAGTTTGAAGTTAGGGAGGTTGATTCCACCCATTTTCTTTTTCCCAAGAATTGCTTTAGCTATTTGTGTGGGCTTATTGTTCCATATAAATTTCAGGAGTGTTTGCTCCAGTTCTTTGAAGAATGTCATGGGTATCCTAATAGGGATCGCATTGAATTTGTAGAGTGCTTTGGGAAGTATTGCCATTTTGACAATGTTAATCCTCCCGATCCATGAACAGGGGACATTTTTCCATTTCCCTGTGTCCTCTTTTATTTCCTAAAGCAGCGTTTTGTAGTTTTCTTTGTACAGATCCTTTACTTCTTTAGTTAAGTTAATTCCTAGGTAGTTGAATTTCTTGGGCACAGTTGTGAACGGGATTGTTTTCTTCATGTCATTTTCTTCTCTCTCACTATTTGCATATAGGAAAGCCATGGACTTTTGGGTATAGATCTTATAGCCTGCAACTTTACTATACAGATCTATTGTTTCTAGGAGTTTCTTGGTAGAGGTATTAGGGTTCTCTGAGTATAGTATCATATCATCTGCGAATAGTAAGAGCTCGATTTCTTCCTTTCCTACTTGGATGCCCTTAATACCTTTTTCTTGTCTAATCGCTATTGCAAGTACTTCCAGTACTATATTGAACAGTAGTGGAGAGAGTGGACATCCTTGTCTGGTCCCTGATCTTAAGGGGAAGGCTCTTAGTTTTCCCCATTGAGGATGAAGCTTGCTGTAGGCTTGTGGTCACGGTCACGGTTACGGTCCTCCCGTTGTTCATCGATTTGCTCGAGCGGGCCCAGTAACGTCTCCATCGTGAGACTTGTTGTTACTGTGTTTGGCATATTGAATACGTCATGGGTAGCTTGCCGGGCTCTGCCGTGCGGGCGAGATATTCTCGGTAGCTTGGCAGGCTCTCCAAGAGGGGTGGAGGAATCGAACTCGGGTCGGCCATGTTGACTGCGTGCAAGGCAAACACCCTATCGCTTAGGCTTGTGGTAGATGGCTTTAACTATATTGAGGAAAGTCCCCTCTATCCCCAATTTCGCGAGGGTTTTCATCATAAACGGGTGCTGGATCTTGTCAAATGCTTTCTCTGTGTCTATTGATATGATCATATGATTTTTATCTTTTCTTTTGTTTATATGATGAATTATGTTGATTGATTTCCGAATGTTAAACCATCCTTGCATCCCTGGGATGAATCCCACTTGGTCATGGTGTATGATCTTTTTGATGAGTTGTTGAATTCTATTTGCTAGTATTTTGTTGAGAATCTACGCATCTGTGTTCATCAGGGATATAGGCCTGTAGTTTTCTTTTTTTGTGGTGTCTTTGTTTCCTTTTGGTATTAGGGAGATATGGGCCTCATAGAAACTGTTTGGGAGAGTTTCTGTTTTTTCAATTTCCTGGAAAAGCTTGAGAAGAACTGGTAATAGATCTTCTTTAAATGTTTGTAAAATTTTGCTAGTGAATCCATATGGACCTGGGCTTTTGTTTTTGGGAAGATTTTGATTACAGTTTCAATATCCTTGATGTGAATAAGTCTATTCAGGTACTCTATATCTTCTTGATTCAGCTTCGGGAGATTATAGGAATCCAGAAATTTATCCATTTCTTCTAGGTTCTCTTGTTTCGTGGCATAGAGACTTTCAAAGTAGCCTCTGATGATCTTTTGAATTTATTTGGTTTCTGTTTTGATATCCCCATTCTCATTTCTTATTCGGTTTATTAGGGTACTCTCTCTCTCTCTGTTTCTTTGTGAGTGTTGCTTGTGTTTTATCTATCTTGTTTATTTTCTCGAAGAACCAGCTCTTGGTTTCATTGATCTTTCGAATTGTTTCTTTGGTTTCCATGTCGTTGATTTCTGCTCTAAGTTTTATGATCTCTTTCCTTCTGCCTACTTTGGGCTCCTTCTGTTGATTATTTTCTAGGATCTTGAGCTCTGAAATCAAGTTGTTTATGTGCATCCTTTCTTCCATCTTGAGGTATGCTTGCAGAGCTATAAATTTTCCCCTTAATACGGCTTTCGCTGCATCCCATAAATTCTGGTAGCTCGTGTCTTCATTCTCATTTGTTTTCAGGTATCTTTTGATTTCGTACTTGACTTCGTTCTTGATCAATTCGTTGCTCAGCATTGAATTGTTTAGTTTCCATGTGTTTGATTTGGTTCTCCGTGTCTGTGTTTTATTCATTTCTATTCTCAGTGCATCATGATCTGAAAAGATTGTTGGTATTATTTCTCTCTTCCTGATTCTACTGAGGTATGTTTTGTGGCCTAGCACATGGTCTATTTTGGAAAATGTTCCATGCACACTGGAGAAGAATGTGTATTATTTTTTGGGGGGGGGGTGTAAAGCCCTGTACAGGTCTATAAGTTCTTTCTCTCCTATTTCTTCATTCAAAGCCAATGTTTCCTTGCTGAGTTTTGTTCTTGTTGATCTATCCAGAGGTGACAGGGCGATGTTGAAGTCTCCATCTACTATTGTGCTGCTATCAATGTCCTCCTTAAAATCTGTTAGCAGTTGTTTCAAGTATTTAGCTGTTCCCTCATTAGGTGTGTATACATTTAAGGGTGTGATTTCTTCCTGTTGTACGTATCGCTTTATGAAGAGAAAGTGCCCTTCGCTGTCCCTTCTAATCTTTGTCATCGTGAAATTAATGTTGTCGGATACTAGTATGGCCACCCCAGATTTTTTGAGGGAGTTGTTGGCTTGTAGGATTGTTTTCCATCCTTTTACTTTGAGTCTGTTTTTGCTTTGATTGTTCAGATCAGTTTCTTGTAGACAGCAGAATGTTGGTTTCTGTTTCTGGAACCATTTTGCCCATCTGTGCCTCTTGATTGGTGCATTTAGTCCCTTGACATTAAGGGAAATTATTGTCATGGGATTTTGTGCCATGTTTCTGTAGGGACTGGTTGTGTTTCTAAGTGTTTTCCTTCTTATCCTACAGGAGCCCCTTTAACCCTTCTTTTAGTTTTGGTTCTGAGTCTATGAAGTTCCTGAGCTGTTGTTTATCTACAAAATGGTGTATAGTTCCATCGACTTTGAGTGAGAGTTTAGCTGGATAAAGTATTCTTGTTGAGGCATTCATTTCATTGAGTTTTTTCACTATATCCCACCTTTGCCTTCGGGCTTGGAGGGTTTCCTCTGATAGGTCTGCTGTAAATCTAAGGGGTGCTCCTTTGAACATGATTTCCTTCTTTGATCTTGCTGCTTGCAGTATTGTGTCTCTGTCCATAGCATCCATCATTCTGAATATGATATGTCTTGGAGTGTTTTTATTGGGGTCTCTTTTTGCTGGCACCCTTCTGGCTCCTTGGATCTGTATGTCCGCATTCTTTAACTCTGGGGACTTTTCAGCAATGATTTCTTTGACTGTGGCTTTTTCATTGGGATTGCCTCCCTGCCCTTCTGGTACTCCAATGATCCTAATGTTGTTCCTCTTGGCATCATCCCCTATGTCTCTGATTCTCCTAAGAGCCATTTTGAGATCTTTTTCCATTGCTTGTTTTTCCCTATGGGATTTCTGTTGTTCTCTTCAGCTGCACTTATCCTATTGCTAAGGGCACTTACTGAGTTTTTAATTACATCTACCGAGTCCTTTATCTGTGCCACTTTTTTCTGTAGCTTTTTTGTTTCTGCTCTCATTTCTTCGTGTATTTTCTCGATTAACCTTTCTAATGTTTCTTTCACTTCTCTTTTTTAGTTTTCTGGCCATCTCTTCCATTGATTCTTTGAGGAGGTCCTTGAACATTCTTTGCATTTCGTCCCGGACTTCTTTATCGGGGAAAGCATATTTGTATGCGACCCCGACCCCGGTTGAGGGTTCGGGAATCTTTTCTTTGTCTTCACCTTGTACTGGAGATTTGCGTTGTTTCTTCGTGTTGTTTTGTTTGTCTAGTGGTAAAGCCCTGGAATTCACCAGTACTGTTCACTCTTATTGTGGAAAAGGATTCTGGATAAGGCCAGTCGCTGGTGGACACTTTTCTCTCTTTCTAGGGGTCTGAGGATCTTTTCTGGCATTTTTTCTCTGGCTTATGACGGGCATCTAGTGAAGGTTTGTAGGAGGTGTCCTATACAGCTTCTATTGCATATTGGTCTTTTGTTAGACTTGGACTAGGCCAGTGGATTATTATTATAGTGTAGGTGGCTGGAATTTTTCCCCCCACAGAATTAGATGGAAGGGCTGGGGTGAGGGTCCAGAGTGCTGGGGGTGGGAAATATAACTGTGGCAGTGTAAGCTGCCACTGCTCAGGAAAGGGCCACGCCCACTTTGGGGAGACCACGCCCACTTGCAATGGAGAACACGCCCCTACAGTAATGACCACGCCCCCAGCCAGTCAAGATGCTAGTCCACAGACCTGTTCTGCGGGGCGGTGATTACATGGACCTGCGCTCCCTGCGGAAGTGGCTCAGGCTGCTGGAGGGGCCCTTGCCCGGCGGCCGGTGGTGGCCGCTGGGTTTCTGGGTCCTGAGTTGAGTTGGGGTGGGGAGTGGGTGCCAGCAGTACCACTACTAATAAAAATTTTTAAAAAATAATGTTTTGTCCCAAAAAAAGGTAAATCAAAAATATTTATATCAAACAAGGTAGACTTAAGACAACAAAAAACATAATACGCTAATCAAGATATAATTCTACCATGAAGACACACAATTATTAATATTTATAAACCAAACAACATACTTTCAAAATATGTGAAACCACACTGATATTAATGAAGAAAATTTCACAATTTTACTTGAAAACATAAACACTAATCTCTTAACAACTGATAGAACTAGTTATACACAACAACAATAGGAATAGTAAATAGTAAATACAACAAGATTCTCAACTGAAAGGCTATATATCACTCTACCCAGCAACAACAAAATATACGTACTTTTTAAAAGGACCCAGACAACATATATCAAATAGAAAATAGTTAAGGTACCCCAAAATAATCCTCAATTTAAAAGAAACAATTTATTCAGAGCAGTTCCACTGACACAATAAATTCATACAACAAATCAATAATTGAATATATTTGTTGACCTTAAAACAGTTGAACGTTAAAATACTTCTTAATAATCTATGAATCGAAGAATCATTCTCAAATGCAACAAAAGTAAATTAATGAATAAAATATTTGACGTGTAAGGAGCAGCATAAGAGTCTATAATAATATTTAAGAAAATTAGTTCTTATAGTTTAAAATAGGCAAAGCATCAAATCAATAATCAAAATTTTCACCTCAAAAAATCAGAGAAAAACAAAGGAAACTGAAACAAGAATAAGAGGTACTCTAATAAAGAGGATACTATAATAAAGGACACTGACAAGTAAATTGCATAAAATGAAGATACGGTTCTTTAAAAAGATGTCAAAATTAACAATAATCCTGCAAGAACTAAGAAAATATAGAAGACATCATAAGAATAACAAGCACTGTAGCACTGTCCTCCCATTGTTCATCGATTTCCTCGAGCAGGCCCAGTAACGTCTTCATTGTGAGACTTGTTTTTACTGTGTTTGGCACATAGAATATGTCATGGTCAGCTTGCCTGGCTTTGCTGTGTGGGCGAGATATTCTCGGTAGCTTGCTGAGCTCTCTGAGAGGGGCGGATGAATCGAACCTGGGACGGCCAGGTTGGCAGCCTGCAGGCAAATGCCCTACCCACTATACTATCACTCCAGACCAAGAATAACAAGAATATATAGAAAATTTGCACATATCAATTTGATTACTACAGTAAATTGAACTATTTTATTAAAACTATAATTATAACATAATTATTCCATACAAATAGATAATTTTACTAGTCCTAACTCTTCATAAATTTAAGATGTTGGTGAATATTAAAACAAGTATAGCATTAGTCTCGCCTGTAGCCAACCTGGATTCAATCTCTGGCATCCCATATGGTTCCAAGAGTGATATCTGAGCTCAGAGCAAGGAGTAATCCCTTAACAACCATGGGTGTGCCTCCCCACAAAAGAAATTTTAATTATTTTTTAACACCCTCTCATTTACCCACAAAAGTTCCCAGGGTTCTTGAAGGAAAAATATCTTTCCATTCTAAGTCCATCTAAAAGACAACAGAACTTAAGAATTTCAGAACTGAGCTTACCAAGAGACCAGTTGTAGTTACTGGTTTTGGTATATCGAATACACAGCGGATAGCTTGCCAGGCTCTTCCGTGCGGGCGGAATACTCTTGGTAGCTTGCCAGACTCTTGGTAGCTTGCCAGTAACTACAACTGGTCTCATTCACCTGACCCTGAAGGCTTCACCGACATGGCAGCACTGAGAAGGATGAGAAAGGAGAGGCCGACAAAATATCAAGGCCGACCTAGGCTGCCACAACGAAGGAAGACAAAAATGATCGTATGTACTTTCAATGCACGTACGCTAGCATCAGATGCATCCATCGAGGACCTGATGGTACAAGCGCGAATGATCAAGTACGACATCATTGGTCTGACCGAGACAAGAAGGCACGAATCTCACCATGCCGTTTTCGACACTGGAGAAGAATTGTTCCTCGGAACATGCGATAAAAGAGGTGTTGGAGGCGTCGGTGTCCTTGTCAACACAAACTTGGCCAAGAGCATTGATTCATTCGAATGCCTAACAACCCGAATCGGACGTTTACATTTGAATAGATGTGGCTCACTGCCTGCAGTTTCTATCTTCGTTGTCTACGCACCAACATCTCATTATGATGAAAGAGAAATCGAGAAGTTCTACATGGAGCTAGAGAAGTTCTATAAAGAAGACGATACCTTCTACAAGATCATTGTGGGTGATTTTAATGCCAAGATAGGACCGAGAAGATCAGCTGAAGAACTTCACATCGGGACCCATGGCCTAGAATGGAACGAACAGGGTGAGAGACTGTCTGAGTTCATCATGTCGACCAAGACCATTCATGGTAACTCACAGTTCCAGAAGGCAGAATCTAAACGATGGACATGGGAGTCTCCCGGTGGACGATTCCACAACGAAATAGACCACATCATATTCAATCGACGGTTTTGCCTGACTGATGTCGCTGTTGTCCCAAAATTTCTAACGGGATCGGACCACCGTCTCCTTCGTGCAAAATTCTACTTCACAGAGCGGGGAGAAAGGGCTGCAAAGTTCAAAAAGAGAACTACCAGAATGACCACCAACTGGGAACTCTTTGGTACTATTGCGCCAACATGGGAAGATGCCATTGTTGACAACATTGACGAGGAATACGATCGACTGGTTCAGCACCACCATGAATGTGCGAGGAACGCCAAGAGAGAGATAGCCACAAAAAGTCGCCTATCTTCGAAAACTCTTGAGCTAATTCGCCAGCGTGGTTTGGCGCATGCCTCAGGCAACCGCAAGCTAACGTCCGAACTTGCAAAGCAGTGCAGAGATGCGATCAAGGAAGACCTCAAAGAGAGAAGAGCAGAAGTACTGGTAGATGCGGCAGAAGCCGGGAAAAGTATTCGTAAGGCCCGCCTGTCCTTCGCCAACTATAAGACCAAGATGACTGCCCTCCGACGTCCTGATGGATCCATCACATCCTCCAGAACGGCAATGGAGAAGATTATCCATGACTTCTACTCAAATCTCTTTGATAGCCATGTCCACTTGCCGACATACCAAATTCCAGAGGATGGGTATGTCGTTCCCAACGTTCTCCCTTCCGAAATCCGACACGCCATTTCATTGGTAAAGAAACAAACAGCACCCGGCCCAGACAAGGTCAGACCTGAACACCTGAAGAACCTGCCGTCAGTACTCATCAATACACTGGCTCGGCTCTTCACTCGCTACCTGTCTGAATGCAAGGTTCCATCCCAATGGAAAACCAGCAGGACCGTACTACTGTTCAAGAAGGGAGACATCCATAACATTGGCAACTATCGCCCGATCTGCCTATTGTCTGTCATCTACAAGCTGTTCACTCGAGTCATCCTGAATAGGATTGGCAGAACACTAGATGAAGGACAACCATGTGAGCAAGCAGGGTTCCGCAAAGGATTCAGCACCATCGACCATATCCACACGATAACCAAGCCCATTGAGGTTTCTCGGGAGTTCAAGATGCCGCTCTGCTTAACGTTCATTGATTTAAAGAAGGCCTTTGATTCTGTTGAGACGGAAGCGGTCATTGAAGCCCTAGCCAATCAGGGCATTCAAGCCCAATACATCAGGATCCTCCGTGAGCTGTATTGCAGATTCACTACCAGGATCTCACCATTCTACAAAGAAGTGATCGTTGATGTCAAGAGAGGGGTGCGGCAGGGTGATACCATTTCACCGAAACTCTTCAGTGCCACCCTCGAGAACATCATGCGACGACTGGAATGGGAAGGAATGGGAGTGAAGATAGATGGTCGGCAACTACACCACCTCAGCTTTGCTGATGACAGTGTTTTAATAACACCAAACATCAGCCAAGCGGCACTAATGCTGGCCGACTTTGACCGTGAGTGTGGAAAGGTAGGACTACAGCTGAATCTTACAAAGACAATGTTTATGAGAAACAGCCTTGTTCCTGACGCCCCATTCGCTCTCAATGGAACGACCATCTCCGAATGCAACAGCTATGTGTACCTAGGTCGGGAGCTCAACATGACTAATGACCTGGCACCCGAGCTGCGCAGGAGGAAGAGAGCGGCTTGGAACGCCTTCAAGAACGTCGAAGAAATAGCTAAGAGGACGAAGAACCTCCGGCTCCGGGCACATCTCTTTGATTCCACTGTTCTTCCTGCATTAACATATGCCTCAGAGACCTGGGCCCTACGCAAACAAGATGAGAACGCCATTCAGGTCTCCCAAAGAAGAATAGAAAGAGCTATGCTTGGAATATCACGTTTCACTCAAATGAGAGAACGAATCCGGAGTTCTGACATCCGTCGACGATCAAGGATCAGGGACGCTGTCTCATTTGCCAAGGTGTCGAAAATCAGATGGGCTGGTCACGTAATGAGATTTAAAGACGACCGTTGGACTAGAGCTGTTACTGATTGGATTCCAGGGATGTCAAGAGACCGCGTGGCCGCCCACCTACCAGATGGTCAGACTTCTTCGTGAAGATCATGAACGATCGGTTTGAGGCTCTTCATGATCCCAGAGCGAACAGATGCCATTGGGCTACACTGGCACGCGACAGGGACAAATGGAGACGTTACTGGCACCCGCTCGAGCAAATCGACGACTAACGGGAAGTTAAGTGATTAAGTGATTAAGTGATTAAGTGAGCTTACCAAGAGCAGGAATAAGAGTGGTTAATTTTGTGGAGACCCTAAGATAATAGTGGAGGAAAGCAGACACACTGGAGGAGGGTATGGTGTTGGAATATTGTACGGATGAAACCCCATCATTATTAGTATTGTAAATTACAGTGCTTCAACTTTTTAAAGTATTCTTTGCCACTTACATCCTATGACTCCAAATAAGTCTCACTTCAGTCTGAATATTTCCCTTTTAATATGTTGATATTAATAATATTTGCCTCATTTGGTTTTGTGGGTACTCTTCATTCACTTAATCACTTAACTTCCCGTTAGTCGTCGATTTGCTCGAGCGGGCGCCAGTAACGTCTCCATTTGTCCCTGTCGCGTGCTAGTGTAGCCCAATGGCATCTCTTCGCTCCGGGAACATGGAGGGCCTCAAACCGATCGTTCATGACCTTCACAAAGAAGTCTGACCATCTGGTAGGTGGGCGGCCACGCGGTCTCTTGACATCCCGTGGAATCCAATCAGTAACAGCTCTAGTCCAACGGTCGTCTTTAAATCTCATTACGTGACCAGCCCATCTGATTTTCGACACCTTGGCAAATGAGACAGCGTCCCTGATCCTTGATCGTCGACGGATGTCAGAACTCCGGATTCGTTCTCTCATTTGAGTGAAACGTGATATTCCAAGCATAGCTCTTTCTATTCTTCTTTGGGAGACCTGAATGGCGTTCTCAAGATGAGAACTCTTCATTGAACTATGTAAAATGTTGCATTAAAAATTAACATTACTGTAAACATGTGACTTGGGTAAGTACATTTTTTTAAAGTTTTCTAAGGAAGTAGGTATTGGGTAGGGAGAAAATCTTGGATCACTAGTACAGAGATGCTGACACGGGATTGTTTGGATGTAGAGCATTGAATGCTTCAAACTCTGTTATTTAATGCTTTGTAAATCACAGGGACTATATAATATAAAGAAATGCCTTTTTAATTGTCATGTTCTCACCAAATGATCTAGTAAACATAATCCTTATTATTTACACAAAGAAACTGCAACATACGTCCACAAAAAAATACCCTGCACACAGATATTTAAAGCAGTTTTGATTATCCATAATTACCAAAACTTGAAGATAAGATGTTTTTAGGAGGTAAAGAAATATACCATGGTCCATCCAGACAATGGAATAAAATTCCAAGCTAAAATAAATGAGGTAATAGGCCACAAAAATGTCTGGAGGGACCTTAAATTCATATAACTAAGTAAAAAGAACTGTGGAGATGTTTACATTCTATGATCTTCTGAAAAATATCAAAACCATGGAAAAAGTCAAATGATTAGTGATTGTTGAGGAGGCGTGTGGAAGATAGAAATACTTTTGGGCAGAGAATATTTTATGTGTGGTAATGATATTTTACTACATTTTCTGAAAACCACGGAATGTACAGCTCCAATAGTGAAGGCCAGTAAACAATATTAAATTTAGGTGATTATAATGTGGACTTACCCTATATTTTTTAAAGTACCATTCTGTGAGTAATACATATTTTGGAGAAAGATATGCATTGGGATATAAAATGTTTCTATTTCCTTTCAGTTTTGTTGTTAAAGTAAATGTTCCTTTAAAATACTGGCATATTAAAAAATTCCCACTACCTGAATTTGAGATACTCAAGTTGCTGAAAACAAGTACAATTTGATTGTGGAAGTGGCACAAAAATCAAAAAGATAATTTAGATTTATAGCATAAAGTACCAGCAAGATAAGTAATGGTCTTTGAAAAGTTCATGATTCCAGCAACACAGAGATTAGAAATAAGCAGTGGAGAAGAAAGGAATCATACACCAACATTCAAGAACAGTCACATATTACAGAGAGAGATGTCCTGTGCTTTAGGTAGTGGATCTAAGATCCCAAGTGAAGTTTAAAGATAACAGTATGTACAGGGGCTTTAGTCAGCCAGATGTGAGACAGCACATAAAGGTAACTGACCATATCTGAAAACCATTTTTCCCATTTCTCATTTCAATATACAAAACCCCATCAAGATGTAAAGGCACAGAGTTCCCTTTAGTAGAATTTGAAACGATAGAATATATCCAGTTCTCAACAAAGTCCTAGACTTTGGACAAGAGGTTTAACTGGCCCCATAAACATTGACCATTTACAGATCACATAAACAAAAATATAATCATTTAACTGCATATCATAATGATAACTACATTAAGTCACTAAGAAAAATACAAACCAATAAAAAATAAGAGACAGTTATGAATACCTCAAAGTTGCAAATGTGAAGAGTCTCAATTTCACTTTCACTGATTCTAAATACAGACAGGAAGAGAGATAAATATAGAAGGAAATAAATATAGAAGAAATAAAATAAAGAAAATAGAAGAAACTAAAATTGATGTTATAAAAAATAATCAGTAATAAAATTCTAGTTAGGATGATTGGTATGCAGAATCCAGAAGCAGTGAAAACAGAGGTGCCTACTTTGATGACACTGTTTATAATAGTATCTTAAGTCTTTGTTGGATTCTTCAAATATAGAAGTACAACTTTGGTTGTTTTTTCCAAGGGAGTTGACATGTTTTACTGGTCCTTTCTGTGTCAAGTAATTTTGATTGCATCCTGTAGAGTTGATATTAGGTTTTGAGATACTGGGTCTTATTTAAGTACTGTGGAAATGTTGATAATTTTGTTTTTGCAGACACATAGCTAGGTTGTAATCAGATTGGCACTTTTAAACATCTTCCTCTGTATTGTGGTTTAAATCTCAGTTCTGTTGTCAAAAGCTCTCCGTTATCCATTTCCTGGTCTGCCTCTCTCATTTGTGCCAACTGGGGCCAGTTTGAGACCTGAATGACAGTTAGTATTTCAGTTCTGAGTCTTTAATTTCTGCTTATGACTAGGTCTTCATATGTATAGCTTGGAGTGAGAACAGAAATTTATAAAAAGTGGGGATCCACCTCTCATAATTGCTAGACGCTGCTCTTCAGATTTATGGCCAAATCTCATCAGAGACGTATGCTAAGCTGCAAAACTTCATGTACATGAAATTCTCTCAGCTGAAAACTTTGGGGTACCCTCAGCAGAGGGACAGGTCGAGTCCTGCCCTGACAAAACTCCAGTAGACATAACCACATCCAACTGCCAATGCCATCCAACAACCTGACTCCACTGCTTCGCTAATAATTTCTGCAGAGAAACCAAACTGTGAAAATTCCAGGTATTCTGGTGTTCAGGTTAAGAAATCTGAGGTGTTCTCAGAATGGGAGGTGAGCAGCGTCCCCCAGCAGCCAATCCCCTGGCAGCCACCCCCCTCCCCAGAGCTGCCACCATGTTTACTCATTTATCCAGTTCCACACATTCTGAAGGTCCTGAACCGTGTGGCCATATATGCAACATCTCTAGATTATATAATACTGAAATTCCAGTAGGAGCACACTAAATTAGTTGAAAAAGTAACATAGATGCCAACTAAACTCAACAAACAAAGCACAAATTCAAAAGAACAAAAGCAACTAGTGCTGGCATGAATGTGGGGAAAAAGGGATGCTCTTTCACTGTTGGTGGGAATGCCCACTAGTGCAGCCTTTCTGGAAAACAATATTGACAGTACTTCAAAAACTAGAAATTGAGCTTCCATATGACCCCACAATACCACTTCTGAGAATATATCCTCGGGATGCAAAAAAGCACAGTAGAAATGACATCTGTACCTATATGTTCATTGCAGCACTGTTCACAATAGCCAAAATCTGGAAACAACCCAAGTCCCCTAGAACAGATGACTGGTTAAAGAAACTTTGGTACATCTACACAATGGAATACTATGCAGCTGTCAGGAGAGATGAAGTCATGAACTTTGCTAATAAATGGATAGACATGGAGAGTATCATGCTAAGTGAAATGAGTCAGAAAGAGAGAGACAGACATAGAAGGACTGCACTCATTTGTGGAGTATAAAACAACATAACATGAGGCTGAAACCTAAGGACAGTAGATATACTGTACAGGAAGATTGCTCCATAGTTGGAAACCTGCCTCATGAGCAATGAAAGGCAGCTGGAATAGAGAATGGACCACTAAGAAAATGATGGCTTGAGGAACTGTTTGGGATGGGAGATATGTACAGAAAGTATACATAAAGGACCAAGCATGATAACCTCTCAGTGTCTGTATTGAAAACCATAATGCCCCAAAGTAGAGAGAGAGTATGGGGAATATTGTCTGCCATGGAGGCAGGGGGAGGGTGGGGATGGGGTCAACATTACCCGGTCTAGTCTGGGGATGGGTGGGGATGGGTGTAGCCATTTGGCAGAGGTAAGCATCAGATCTGCCAAGGAAGGAAACCCACCCAAAACTTGGCCAACTAACTTATGTTCTTATTCCACCCAACACATTCATAGCTTAAAGTCCATCCCAGTAGGACTCACCCTTCAGGTTCCACCTGTTGACAATCCAACAGGTTTGTATTGTCAGCCACCTCACACCAAAGCAAGATCACCCAAAGTGGACACACCAGTCTAAATAACCAACCTAACTCAGAGGAGACTTTGCAAAAAGATCCAAAAAAAGATCAATTTTGTGACTGAAAGCACCACATCGTTAAGATAAGAGGAGCTGAGAGTACACAGTACTGACAGGGTAGCATTTTCCCCACACCACAACTGGGAGAAGCCACTCCTGAGAAAACAACTGGAATGTGCCGTTGCAGAGAAACAACAGGTAGCATATACCCCATAGGTGAGCCCTGCATATCAGCATATCAATATGTGGTTTGTACAAGTCTTCCTCAAACTGGTACTGGCAAATGCAAAAAACACACCATTGAATTTAGGGGATATCGAAAGAGGGATTTTGAGGTCCTTGGGAAAAGTGGGAAGACTGGTGATGAGTGCGGCATTGGAACGTTGTATACAGGAAACCATCATCAAGAGTATTTTACATCACAGGACCTCAATCAATAAAAATCAATTATTTAAAAAAATCTATTGCATGACAAAATTTAAACTAACTAAAAAGGTACCCTACTTAGTGTGGGAAAGTATGTTTTTACAATATATCAGATAAAGGGCTAATATATAAAATCTACAAAGCTCAAAAACACAAAAGTTCAACAATCATATAAAAATATGGAGACAGGGAACATTGTCTTGAAAAAAATAGATTATCAGTAGTAATATGAACGTATCCATAATTACTTGTTATCATTGAATGCAAATCAATATAATGAGATATCGTCTAATAGCAGTGAAATTGACATATATAAAAAAGACACAAAATAACCAGTGGTGGGGGATATGGTGAAAAAAGGATTCCTAACTCACTTTTGGTGGGAACATCATTTGATTCAGCCTCTATGGGAAACAGTAAAGCGATTTCTAAAAACTGTCAAAATAGTTTTTCCGTATCATTTTCCAGTTCTATACATGCTGCTGTGAATGGCAGGATATCATCTTTTTTACCAGTGGCATAATATTCCATATTGTAAAATTTCTTAAATTGAAATATTTTTAAGTAAAACAACCAAGTAAAAAATATCCAGTAGTATGCTGAAGAATTGCATCACCTGGGATTGTTCAATTAGTGTATGCCTAAAACTCTACTATTAATAATAAATTGAAATTTTACACTAAAATAAATTGTAAAATAATACTAATTATTGACCCCTTCACCTCTCATTGGACATGTTGGTTGTTCCAGAGACTCATAAACAAATCTCAAAAGAGATCAGAAAAAAAGGTGGTTGTAGTTCTGATTCAGGCAAAAGGAGTGAACTTGTGGTGTGTTGGATTTGAAGCATTGAGCATAGTGATACACACTATATATATACTAGAATGTACTAGTGTATACAGATACATGATTTGAAATAATGTGTACTCCAAGCTTATATGTTATAATGTAAAGTTGCTTCAATAAAACATTTTAAGATTTGGGAACCTTATTATTAGGGATTTTATAGATCAACATAGAAAGTTTAGACTTTAATCATGAGACAATAGACTGACATATTTAATGACTAAATGAGAATGATATATTAAGTGGTATTAATTTTTATACGTGGTTATATGAGTGGAAAATATGAGTAGAAGGAATAGAAGTAAAAATATGTGTGAAATAGGACAAGGTTTGGTGGTGGCAACAAAAATTAAAGGGCGGATCCTCGGTGGAAAATGGGCACTGGTGGAGGGATGGGTATTTGATCGGGGTATGACCGAGATCCAAGCACAAAAATTTGTAAATCTACAACTGTACCTCATGTCGTTTCACTAATAAAAAAGAAAAAAAAATTAAAGGGCATGGGTGCTATGAGAGTAACTGGAAAAGAATGAGAAAAGAAAGGTAAAAGATTATGTATAGAAGATTGACAGAGAAAGAAGCCAGTGATGATCACACAATTATGTAAATGAGGGAACAGACATTAACAGACACACAAATTATTAAAAATGCTTTGCAATAAAAGTAAATAAAATTATTTCAAGATTTGTTGATTTTAAGTAAAACAACCAAGTGAAAATATCCGTTGGGAAATTGAAGGATTATATCACCTGAATTATTACATGCCCTAAAACTATAAGAACTATTAAATATTTTCATATTAAACATTGATGGTTTTCAAGTTAATGACCATTAATAGTTAATAAACTATTAATGGCTGTAAATAAAATTATTTAGTTAAATTTTATAAACTTTAAAAATTAAAAAAGAATTGTATTACCTGTTAATAAGCATTATTTTGTTTCTGTAAATAAGTGCAAATAAAATAAAGGGAAAGAAAAGACAGATCAGTATAGAAAAGGAAATAAACTGGGAAAACACTGTGGAATGTAAAAAAGACCCATGAGTCAGACATATTTTTGCAAAATTTAAGTGTGATTTCTTCCTGTTGTACCTATCCCTTGATGAATAGAAAATAGCCTTCGCTGTCCCTTCTAATCTTTTTCAACATGAATTTGATGTTGTCGGATACTAGTATGGCCACCCCAGCTTTTTTTGAGGGAGCTGTTTGCTTGCAGGATTGTTTTCCATCGTTTAACGTTGATTCTATGTTTTTTCTGACTGTTGAGATGAGTTTCTTGTAGGCAGCAGAATGTTGGGTTCTGTCTCTGAATCCATTTTGCCACTGTGTGTCTCTTAATTGGTGAATTTAGACCACTGACTTTGAGAGAGATTATTGTTATGGGGTTTTATGTCATCTTTCTGTAATGGTCTGTTGTGCTTATAGGGTTTTTCTTGTCTTATAGTAGCCCCTTTAGCCCTTCTTTTAGGTTTGGTTTTGTGTCTATGACGTTCCTGAGCTTCTATTTATCTAGAAAATAGTATACCATTCCTTCAAGTTTGATAGAGTATTCTTGGTGAAGCATTCCTTTCAGTGAGTTTTTTCACTATATCCCACCATTGCCTTTGGTCTTAGAGGGTTTCCTCTCTTCGGTCTGCTGTGAATCTAAGAGGTGCTCCTTTGTATGTGATTTCCTTCTTTGACCTTGCTGCTTCCAGTATTGTATCTTTATCCGTGGCATCCATCATTCTAACTATGATATGTCTTGGAGTGTTTTTGTTAGGGTCTCTTTTAGTTGGCACCCTTCAGGCTCCTTGAATCTTAATGGCTGCATTGTCCAGCTCTGGGAATTCTTTAGCAATGATTTGTTTAACCATGGCTTCTTCATGGGATACTTTCCCTGAGCTTCTGGCACTCCAATGATTCTAATGTTGGTCTTCTTGGAATTATCTCCTAGTACTCTGATTCGCTCTACAGCTTTTTTTAGGTCTCTTGCCATTGTTTGTTGTTGTCTGTTGGTTTGGTGCAGCTGATCTTCCAGCTCACTGATTCTGTCCTCAACAGTGGTCATTCTACTGTTGAGGGCACATACTGAGTTTTTTTTATTTCATCTACAAAGTCTTTTATTCGTGACATTTCTGCTCTCATTTCTTCCCAGAATTTGTCGATTTTTTCTGTCATGTTACTGGATATCTGTCTGACTGTTTCATTAAGTTCATTGAACATCTTCATGACTTCATATATGAATTCTTTCTCAGAGAGGTCCTTTAGGTGAGTGGCATCTACTGAAGCTTCTGGACTCTTTTCATCTTCGTCCCCACATGGTGGGGATTTGTGTTGTTTCTTCATGTTGGTGTGTAAGTATGGGAACTGAGATGTTACACTAGATTTCTTGGTATAAGTAAACTACCTACCCGTGGGTGACCACCCGCCTAAAATCAGGCCACGTCCATTTCTACAAAGACATGCCCACTTCTGAAGAGGCCACGCCCCCACGGGAACCTGGTGTGTGGGGGGCGGTTCTAGCTGGGAGGGGAAGAAGACCGCCACAGCATTGGAGATGAAGAGGAAGAGGCTCAGCGCTGCTTTTTTCCCAGGGTCCTAGAGAACACCTGGGGCACTTGCACGAAGAAAGCCAAGTCCTGGGTTCGAATACTGGTGGGCTAACAGACCTGGAAGGGAAAGAAGACCGCCACAGCATTGGGGATGAAGAGGAAGAGGCTCAGGGTTGCTTTTGTCCCAGGGTCCTATAGGACGCCTGGGGCACTTGCACGGAGAAAGACAAGTACCAGGTTCAAATACTGCCGGGTTAACTGACCTGGGAGGGAAAGAAGACCAGCACAGCTTTGGGGATGAAGAGGAAGATGCTCAGGGCTGCTTTTGTCCCAGGGTCCTCCTCCCTGCCATTTTGACTTAAATTCCTTGATTACTAGTGATGATGAGCATGTTTCGTGTACCTACTGGTTACCCTTATTTCCTTTTAGAAGAAGTGTTTCATCAGATTTTCTCCTCATTCTTTGACGAGGCTTTTACTAAGTCTTATAACTGATTTATATTTATATCCTTGTAATCTTCTACTGATTTCTATATTTTAGCTAGTAGCCTCGTTTCTGATGTGTAGTGTAAAAATATTTTATCCCATTCAATTTGTTGTCTTTCATTTTAACCATAGTGTCTTTTACAGTGAAGGAACTTTTTGATTTCTTATAGTACAGTTTATTTTGGCTTTGGTTTTCTTTTGCACAGGAGTCAAATCATTGAAGATATCTCCTGAGTCAATATCATGTAGTGATACGGCAGTTTCTTTAATATATTTTGTAGATTTAGGTCAACCATTATAATTTTTTGGTACGTTTGGTTACCCAGTTTTCAAGAAAAAATTACTGAAGAGGATTGTCTTCCTCTACTTTATGATCTTTGATTCTTTGTCATAATTAACTGTACTCTAGCACTGTAGCGCTGTCCTCCCATTGTTCATCGATTTGCTCAAGCGGGCACCAGTAACATCTCCATTGTGAGACTTGTTGTTACTGCTTCTGGCATATCGAATACGCCACAGAGCGCTTTCCAGGCTCTCCTGTGTGGGCTAGATACTCTCGGTAGCTTGCTTGGCTCTCTGAGAGGGATGGAGGAATCAAACCAAGGTTGACCGCGTGCAAGGCAAATGCCCTACCTGCTGTGCTATCACTCCAGCACGTCATCATTAACATGATTAATAAATATAACAAAAGATCCATATCTGGTCTCCCTACTCTATTCCATTAGTCTGCGTGCTTTTATTCTAATGCCACAGTTGGGTTTTTGTTCTGTTTTTACGATTTTAGGGCTACATCCAGCTGTGATGAGAGCTTACTTTTGGATCTATTTGCTGGTACCATTATTTTGGGTGCCTGGGGACCTGTAGGAATTCAGGGATTGAACCTACACTGGTCACATGCAAGGAAATAGCCCTAGTCACTGTACTATTGCTCTGGCTCCACAGTTTTTTTTAAATAACTGTAATTTTATTATATAAAGACAGGTATTAAATTCCCTTCTCGAATGCCCTGCCACAGAGGCAGGGTAGGATTTGGGGGATGGGGGGTGGGAGGGATACTAGGATTAGTGGTGGTGGAGAAAGGGCACTGGTGGAGCGATGAGTACTCGATCATTGTATAACTGAAACCTAAGCACAAAAATTTGTAAGTCTACAACTCTACCTCATGGTGTTTCACTAATAATTTTTTTTATGTAGGAGTACTGCTATTTATTCAGCTACTGATTAGGTTGATTGAATTGTGCATGAACTCCACCTTACTTTTTTCCCCCCATTTTTAATAATTTTATTATTTAATCACTGTGAGAGCAGTTACAAAGCTTTCGGGTTTAAGTCTCGGTCATACAATGAAACACCAGTGCCTTCACCAGTGCTCATTATCCACCACCAAAATCCCCAGTATACCCTCCATCCCACACCCTCCTCCTACCTGTAGGGCAGATGATTTCCAAATTACTCTCTATATACCTGATTGCATTCAACATTTCGTCATGACACCCACCATTTTTATTTGGGATTTTACCCAAACCCTCAGTTTTGCCACAAAGGCAACAGTAGACAATTTGTCTTCTATTGCTGTTTATGAATAACATATAATGTCACTTGGCTGCAGTAGTGGTTGTGCGATTTTGAAATTCTGAAATTTTAACAATTAAATCCGGAGAGATTTCTTGCCAAAACCTGCTGGGTTCTGAGATTTGTTCCTGAGTCTCTGGGATCATGGCCATTAAGCAGCTTAATCAGGAGCCAGAGAGGCCGTTTGTGGGTGGCGACTCACAGTCTCGTTGGGGTGGGGAGAAAATAGCCGGCTCCACCCCCATCCCATGAGGCCCTGCAGGCCCAAACCTGACTGTCCAATGGCCTCTGGTGGATGGCTGTCACGAGCCGCCAGGGGTAGCCAGCAGATGGACAGCACCCTTTCCCCCCTGGGGTGGCCCAACAACAGTAACCTACTGCGTGGTCTGGACACATTTCTGCCAAAAGCCACTCACTTTCAAGATTTGTTCCTGAGTCTCTGGGATCATTGCCGTTAAGCAGCTTGATCTCGTTGGGATGGGGAGGAAAGGTCCGGCTCCTCCCCATCCCATGAGGCCCCGCACATCTCGTCACTACGGGCCTAAACCTGACTGTCCAATGGCCTCTGGGAGATGGCAGCCACCAAGCCGCCTAGGGGGAGCAGGTGGAGGGACAGCACCTTTTCCCCCCTGGGGTGGCCCAGCAACAGTAACCTACTACGTGGTCCAGACACATTTCTGCCAAAAACTGCTGGGTTTCGAGATTTGTTTCTGAGTCTCTGGGATCATGGCCATTAAGTAGCTTGATGAGGAGCTAGAGAGGCCATTCGTTGGCGGCAACTTGGGGTCTTGTTGGGGTGGGGAGGAAAGGGCCGGTTCCACCCCCATCCCACGAGGCCCCACGTGTCTCGTTACTGCGGGCCCAAACCTGTCCAGTGGCCCTGGAGGATGTTGGCCACCGGGCCGCCATGGGGAGCAGGCCAAGGCATGAATCCTATTCCCACCTGGGGTGGCCCAGCACTGGTAGCCTACTGCAGGGACCGGACACATTTCTGCCAAAAGCTGTTGGGTTTCGAGGTTTGTTTCTAAGTCTCTGAGATCATGGCTGTTAAGCAGTTCAATCAGGAAGCAAAGAGTCCATGCCTCCAATTATATAGCTGAGTTGGAGGTAGTTTGTGGGTGTGGCTCCCACATACCTAACTTTTGGCCCTTTACTTTCTTGATAAACTTTGCCCCAAGTTTTTGGCGTCTGGCCAAATGCACAGCAGCAATTTTTGGGTATCTAGAAGTCTGAAGGCGCCATCAGGCTGCTGATGTACTCACCTCACAGCTACAGATTGACCTGCTGGCAGCACCATACCCCCAGCAAAGAATACGTTTAACCCATTGAGTTATCTCTTCAGTCTTCTAATTTTATTTTCTATTTCTGATATTTTAAATTTACAAGTTTATTGGGATAAGATTGTCCTCTAAATAGAGGAAGATACGAATAATATGCAAATATTAGTATTGTTGTTTGGGTATTTTTGGTATAAAATAAAGTTTTTATAAGCATATGATGGTGTGATGCTTCATTCATTTCTGCTATTTTATCTTTTTTTTGAGGGGGGGGCACACCAAAAGCTGTTCAGATCTTATTTCTTACTATGCACTCAGGGATCACTCCTGGAAGGACCTAAGGTACCATATGTGGTGCATGTAAAACAAAATAAACAACAACAACAAGACTTAGCCATTGTACTCTCTCTCTGCCCTCCCCCATTCTTATTTCTAAATGAACAAGTGCACACTGGATAAGCTGTATCTGTTCCTAAAGAAATCCTTTTGATAAAGAAGACCCTCCACCACTGTATTTAAGCTCTCCTATATCATTTGCCAAATTAGAAAAGATAGCATAGTCTATGTGTTTTTTTTTTGAAAATAAGTATACTTTTATACCAGCTACCTAAGAATAAAGGGTCAATAACTGACAAATACCGGGAAACATGAAATAAAAGTAATTTAGAGAGTGGGAATAATAATTATACTCTGAGATCTAGGAGGCCCAGCTAAACAATTGATGAAAAGAAAAGCTTGGGACCAGGTAGAGGAGTGAAAGAATGTGAGCACATAAATGAAAGTCAGCCTGAGACAAATGAATTAATACAAAAGTCAGTAGGTTTCTCTCACATTGCTTCTTTTGTGCTTCTGATTTATCTGTTTCTTCCCGATTTCCTTTTTCCTCCCACCTATTCCCTCTGACTGTCTTCAAAAACTCAATTTTTGCCCCCTACCCATTCCCCTTTATACTCACTCCTTAAGGGATCTCATCTATTATTCTTATTTTTGCTACTCCCTGTGAACAAATGAATCTAATTTATCCAGCATCAGTACTGAATAGCTGTTTATTTTCTTTTCTGTATTCTAGTTTCTGTTGCCCACAGGATATTTTCCCTTGAGTTTCATACTGTCCCCTGAAGTTTAATTTATCAAAATTTTAATATTCTCCCTTCTTACTTTCTTGACCTTTTCAAAACAAGATTACTCCTAACCAAAGTCACCACAAAGTTTTCCAGCTTTTCATCCTTGAAGCTGTGGATATATTTTATTCCTCTCAAATCGTTGTCATTTGAGTTGAAAAGTCATTCTAATCCTTTCTATGTTAAATTACTTAGGTTTTATCTGACTATTACTTTCTAAAACAATATCTGTATTATCTAGATAAAATCATCTTAAATGATTTCTATTTCTGAGCTTCTTCTTGCTCTAGTAATATAATATCCCTAAAATTGATGTTAAATTCAAAACATGCTTTTGAGAACTTCATTAGGCTGCTTAGCTAAATTCTTTTGCTTAGAAGCAAATAAATACTTGATGTTTCTCAATCAATCAATACGCTCTGCACATTCTTTTTTTAAATTTTTTTCTTTCCTTTTTTTATTAGTGAAACACCATGAGGTACAGTTATAGACTTACAATTATCCACAAATGAAACAATGTAAGTTACACACTGGAAGGAGTATTTTTACTCATAAACGCATAACAAAAATTTGTGAGAGCGTTATGGTCCTAGAACTAGATGTCAAAATTATCCAAATAACCATGTTACTTAAAGAATTAGCAGTAGTTAAAACACTAGGAAGGAATAGTATCATGGGAAAAAGAGAATGAAGAATAAAATCTTTGGGCATACAAATCTTTCTAGGGATGCTGGAGAAATACCCAGAAAAAATGGTTTTAAAAGCAATCACTTAACTTCATATATGGTTACAAGTCAAATCGGTTTAAATAAAAATATTATTTGCCACTAAAATTTTATTATAGATAGTGGAGAAAAGTCACTTAAGTGAAGCCTTACATAAAATAGGCACTTTACATACTTTTCCTCCAGTCCTAATCAACTCCTTGTAAGATAAATATTACTAACGTTTTCAACAATAAAACATATGACTCAAACATTTCCCATCAACAAAGCCAGGATTTTAATCCAGATACACATTCGTTTGATACAGTGCCTGTATTATTCTCATTAAAGTCACAGCAAATGTGTCAAGAATAAGGAAGGTTTAAAACCACTTTTGGGTTTGATGAGAAAGTATATTAATACTCACCCAGATTCCAATTTCCCTATAAAAATGAAAGTGAACGTCATAGTTTACATTGGATGGGGGAAAGCAATACAAATCTTTTAAGACTTTTGAAACAGGGACTAAGAGACAGTACAGGGGTTAAGATACTTGCTTTTCCCAGACATAGTTAGGCCCCAGGGATGATCTATTCCAGGAATAATCCCTGAACACAGAGCCAGCAGTAACACCGAGTACTCACTGGATATGATCCCAACAAAAAAATAAACAACAACTTTGATAAGGAAGAGTTATTATCGATTGCTGATTGAATATGTCACTTAATCGCTTAACTTCCCGTTAATCATCGATTTGCTCGAGCGGGAGCCAGTAACGTCTCCATTTGTCCCTGTCGCGTGCTAGTGTGGCCCAATGGCGTCTGTTCGCTCTAGGAACAATGAAGAGCCTCAAACCGATCGTTCATGATCTTGATGAAGAAGTCTGACCATCTGGTAGGTGGGTGGCCACGTGATTTTTTGACATCCCGTGGAATCCAGTCAGTGACAGCTCTAGTCCAGCGGTTGTCTTTAAATCTCATTACGTGACCAGCCCATCTGATTTTTGACACCTTGGCAAACGAGACAGCGTCCCTGATTCTTGATGGTCGACGGATGTCAGAATTCCGGATTCTTTCTCTCATTTGAGTGAAACATGATATTCCAAGCATAGCTCTTTCAATTTCTCTTTGGGAGACCCAAATAGCATTCTCATCCTGTTTGCGTAGGGCCCAGGTCTCTGAGGCATATGTTAATGCAGGAAGAACAGTGGAATCAAAGAGATGTGCCCGGAGCCGGAGGTTCTTCGTCCTCTTAGCTATTTCTTCGACGTTCTTGAAGGCATTCCAAGCCGCTCTCTTCCTCCTGCACAGCTCGGATGCCAGGTCATTTGTCATGTTGACTTCTTGACCTAGGTACACATAGCTTTTGCATTCGGAGATGGTCGTTCCGTTGAGAGCGAATGGGGCATCAGGAATGAGGTTGTTTCTCATAAACATTGTCTTCGTGAGATTCAGTTGTAGTCCTACCTTTCCACACTCATGGTCAAAGTCGGCCAGCATTTGTGCCGCTTGGCTGATGTTTGGTGTTATTAAAACAAGATCATCAGCAAAGCAGAGGTGGTGTAGTTGCCAACCATCTATCTTCACTCCCATTCTTCCCTATTCCAGTTGTCGCATGATGTTCTTGAGGGTGGCACTGAAGAGTTTCAGTGAAATGGTATCACCCTGCCGAAGCCCTCTCTTGACATCGATGATTACTTCTTTGTAGAATGGTGAGATCCTGGTAGTGAATCCGCAATACAGCTCATGGAGGATCTTGATGTACTGAGCTTGAATGCCGTGATTGGCTAGGGCTTCAATGACTGCTTCCATCTCAACAGAATCAAAGGCCTTCTTTAAATCAATGAACGTTAGACAGAGCCAGCATCTTGAACTCCAGAGAAACCTCAATGAGCTTGGTTATCATGTGAATATGGTCGATGGTGCTTAATCCTTTGCGGAACCCGGCTTGCTCGCATGGTTGTCCTTCATCTAGTGTTCTGCCAATCCTATTTAGAATGACTCGAGGGAACAACTTGTAGATGACAGACAATAGGCAGATCGGGCGATAGTTGCCAATGTCATGGATGTCTCCCTTCTTGAACAGTAGTATGGTCCTGCTGGCTTTCCATTGGGATGGAACCTTGCATTCAGACAGGTAGCGTGTGAAGAGCCGAACCAGTGTATTGATGAGTACTGACGGCAGATTCTTCAGGTGTTCAGGTCTGACCTTGTCTGGGCCGGGTGCTGTTCGTTTCTTTACTGACGAAATGGCGTGTCAGATTTTGGAAGGGAGAACATTGGGAACGACATATTCATCCTGTGGAATTTGGAATGTCGGCAAGTGGACATGGCTATTGAAGAGATTTGAGTAGAAGTCATGGATAATCTCCTCCATTGTCGTTCTGGAGAATGTGATAGATCCATCAGAAAGTCGGAGGGCAGTCATCTTGGTCTTGTAGTTGGCGAAGGACAGGCGGGCGTTACAAATACTTTTCCCAACTTCTACCGCATCTACCAGCACTTCTGCTCTTCTCTCTTTGAGGTCTTCCTTGATCGCATTTCTGCACTGCTTTGCGAGCTCGGATGTTAGCTTGCGGTTGCCTGAGGCACACTCCAGGGTTCTTTCTGGACCCGCGCGGCAGCTCCAGCCAAGACTCGTACATGACTGAAGACCCACAGAACAAGATAAGCGGAACTCTCTGAGACCTTGGACTCCAGGCTCAATGGACCCAGGGACAGAGATTCTCTGCTTGCTCCCAACCAACCACAGGTGACAAAGGGATTATAATCAGGAGCCCCACCCTACCCTGCCCTGTGTGCTTCCACCAACCACCAGAGACCCAGGGATCGGAATATGCACAGAAGACCCACCCTACCCCTACTGGTACCAGATAAATACCCCACTGGCAGACCTCCACTACCAACACTACCTCCACTACCCAGCCACCGCCACACTCCAGGATGCTTTCCAGACCTGCGCGGCCGCGAAGTGGCAGCGCAACACATTATAAGACACTAAATACCCATCTTCCAGAATTTCCGGAATTGCTGTACCATAGTTGATAGCGCTCAAATATGGTAACACCTACTCGGGCAATTAGAGGTTGCCCCAAAAGCCTGTATCCCTCTCGGAAAGACTGGCAAGATACCAAGAGTATTCTGCCTACACAGCAGAGCCTGGCAAGCTATCTGTTGTGTATTCGATATGCCCAAACCAGTAATTACAATGGATTGAATATGTAGTTGGATTAAATGAATGTGTTTGATGGTAAGGGGGGAATTTGCACTCTTGTCTATAATGGAAAGAGCTACAGAAAGAGGGGAGTTTAAAACGTATGTAAGAAGAGAAGATAGGGAAGAGATGGAAGTAGAAAGCACACGTAGGGACAACCCAGCCTTAGCAAGAAGAGGGGAACATTTTCCCCTTAAGTGGCGGGGTGGGATGGGGGGGATGGGATATGGGAGGGATACTGGGATCCGTGGTGGTGGGAAATGGGCAGTGGTGGAGGGATGGGTATTTGATCATTGTATAATTGAAACCCAAGCACAAAATTTGTAAGTCTACAACTGTACCTCATGGTGTCTCACTAATAAAATAAAAGATTATAAAAAACATAATATAGCAAGAAACAGAGGAACAAGTCAAAGATTTTTAAAATACAAACCAATGGCAGTTTTCACTGAATCTCTTCAGTCTTCACAAGAGGGACTGACATAAAGTATTTATAGGGAGGGAGAAGGAGCTAAGGAACTATCATTACATAAGTGCCTACAGACTCCAATTTCTTACATATTTTCCTTTTAAATCCTCATAGTCATATTTATTTAATATTTTATATAGGAAGTATTCAAGTTGTAGTTTAAAAACTCTGAGTAGGGGGAAAAGTGTATCACTAGCTCTTCCTCCACTCTTCATTCCTTTTGGCTTGGATAACATTTCCTACTAGTGACAAACTGTTTCAGCCATTATGCATCTTCCTTGTGCTTTAATACATGTTACGCCCGTATTGCAAATCACAACACCCAAAGGGAAAGAGTAAAAGGGAATGCTGCGCCTGCCACAGATGTGGGGGAACATTGGTGGTGGAGAACGAGCACTGGTGGAGGGATGGGTACTCGATCTTTGTATGACTGAAACGTAAGCACGAACGATTGTAAGTCTGTAACTGTACCTCATAGTAATTCATTCACACAAACTGTCAAACGCTGTCCTTCACTTGTTCATCTATTTGCTTTAGCGGGTCCAGTAACGTCTCCATATTTTTGAGACTTGCTGTTACTGTGTTTGGTATATTGAATACATCACATGTAGCTTGCCAGGCTTTGCCGTGCAGGTGAGATACCCTCGGTAGCTTGCCAGGCTCTCCAAGAGGGGCAGAGGAATTGAACCCGGCTTTGCCGGGCTGGCTGCGCACGAGGCAAATGCCCAATGTTAGCCTAGGTTTGATAACCAGAATCCACATGAGGACCACCAGAAACAAACTCCAAGTACAGAGCCTGTTGTTGCTTCTGAACACTGCAGGATATGCCCTCTAAACAAAAAATTAATTACTCAAGTCAGATGTGCATGGTCTTCCCTCTACAAGACCTTTACCTTACCTTTTTTTGCATTAGTTCTCTGTGTTGCAAAAGTCTTTCTTCAAAAAGTACACATTATTCACTTAGTGACTTTAGGGATTAAACTTGCTCATTTATCACTTTTATATTCACAGCAGTGAATACAGTACCAGGGATCCAACTGGGATAGGCCATGTGCTGAGCAAGTACATTAATCCTTGTTACTATATGTCTGGCATTTACCTACATATTTTGACTCAGTTACACCTGCTTTCCGAGGGTAATTCTGACTTCTTTGATTAATTGTTACTCGTGGAACCTAAATCTTCACTTGGACATATATTCTCCCAATCTTTACTACATTATTCTGTAATACTTGTTATCTAAAAAATGTATCATTAGCATGATTTTTATGTTTATTTCTCGGTATCTGTTACTGCACATTAGAAAATAAGCTTGGGGGCAGGACAAGTATTTCTGCTGCTTTTGTTCACTGACAAATCCAATTTTCCTGTACCAACCAATATCTGACATAAATATCTATCACAGAGTGTTAAGTGAATGAATTCATTAATCAATAGGAGGCAAATTTATGAGGAAAATTTCGGCGTTTGTAGAAATTGAGAAGGAAGAAGAAATATGAGTCATATCAAACTCTAAAGGTGCAGCAACCCCTGACAGGTTGGAAAAGTGGTGAGGTGAATATTGGAACTAAATGAGCAAAGGTCTACATAATTTCAGACTGTTTAGAGAGGTCCTGGGAAGATAGTAGGCACATTACTGAGAATTTTTGTATCCTGAATTTGCTGGATTCAACAAGTGAGACTACTCTTTCTTATTGCCACCCCCAACCCCCGACAAAGCAGGTTTCTCTCAACTGATTATTTTTTCAGTTACTACAAAGGTGCTGGAAAATTTCACAATGGTAGTTTGAATTGTACGCCAGTATTCCCAGAAAGAAAAACTGACAAGTCTAAGGATAGATAATTATAAATAGGGTATATGAATAGATAATTAGAAATAGACTTTAAAAAGGAAAGAGAGAAATAGAAAGGGGGAAAAAGTGCCTTCCATAGAGCAGGCTGAGGAAGAGAGGCATGGCATAAGGGAAACTGAGGACATTGGCAGTGGGAAATGTACACTGGTGATGGAATGGTTGTTGAAACATTGTATTACTGAAATCTAATCATGAAAAACTTTTTAACTGTGTATTTCACAGTGGTTTAATAAAAATAATATTTGTCACTGTCACTGTCCTCCCGTTGTCCATCAATTTGCTCGAGTGGGTCCAGTAACACCTCCATTGTGACAATTGTTACTGTATTTCGCATATCGAATAAGTCACGGGTAGCTTGTCAGGCTTTGCTGTGTAGGCGAGATACTCTCAGTAGCTTGCCGGGCTCTCCAAGAGGGACGGAGGAATCGAAACCAGGTCAGCCGCACTGTGCTATCGCTCCAGCCAAAAAATAAAAAATAAAAATAAATTTTAAAAAGTAATTTAATAAAAATTAGGGTTAAAAAGAGATAACTGACTGATAATTGAAGGAGATTTTCTTTGAAACCAGAAAGAAAATATAAAAAAGGAAGCTGGGAAAACAGAGAAAACAAAACAAAAAAAAAAAACTGGAATTGAGAAGTCAAAGAATCCGTAGTAAGAAAGAATAGAGGTTAAGGAGGTTGTCATAACCCTCTTCTGAGAACTACTAGTATTCAAAGAACATGTGTTTTTCAAAACCATACAGATTATATACAAAAACACACAATTAAAACAAAGCTTTCATTAACCCTTCATCCTTCACATGAATGTACAGATTGTTTCACACATGTCTACACCAATAAAAATACTAGATATCAGATACCTGAACCCTATTGACCACATGACTATTAGGATATCAAAACACACATCTAGGTATTTACCATGCCTTCAGAGATATAAAAATATATATGCACATGCATATATGTACATATATATGCAAAGACACACACAAACCAGTCAGACTCCCTGACAAATGCTGCTATGTACATATTCCCCTTAACTCTTTCTCCTTTCTATGACTGCACACAGCCAACCTTGGGTCTATATACATATGCAAAAATACACATATCTATATGATTCAGAATTACTAAATCATAACTCTCTCCTGTTTACTATATGATATGGAAAAGCTCACAACTTTTTAAAGAGAATAATAAGTATGAACCATAAAAAGCATATGGTGTACATTATTGTTGTCAGTAATTTGGTAAGGAGATGAACAAAACAATGTTATAATGTACCATCTGCAGTGATATAAAATCAGTATTATAAAGAATCTTTTTAATAGGATTTTACCTGAAGCTATGAAAGGCAGACTACTAAACAGATTTAGCAGACAGAAAAGAAAATATCTGTCTATTAAATAATTAAATCCTTAAAAGCTACATAATAATGCTAATTACAAATGATTCTTATTTTTTGTTAAAGCACTTAAATTAGTCTCTCAGATTTTGTTCCAGTTAGCAGTATTACTGAATGTACTTGGAAGTAATAAAATTATATTTCTTTCAAAAATTTCTATTACTTTGATTTCTCATTATTTCAAACTGACCTTAACTTTCCTCCTCAACCCAGTCCCAATCTCTGCTCCACAATTATGATGAATTAGGGCAGTGTGGTGTACATTAAAACTTGAGGGTTTTGTCCTCGTCTACATTGTACTAGAAGCAGAAAGGGGAAAGAACAGAATGTCAGCACTGAGGAGACAGACAGGAGAAAACTGGGAGATTTGAGCAGATGCAAAGGGAAAAATACAGGAGAGTGTTTAAGAAAAGAATAAAGGAGAGTGGAAGAGAAGGGTACACAGAAGGAGAATGTAGAAAGAATGTCACAGAAAAGGGGATCATCTTAGAGAAAGAAACTGGGAGGAAGAAGAGCTTAGGGACTAGAAGTAGAGGGAAACAGGGAACCAAAAAGCGGCAGAAGAGAGGCCAGCAAGGAACCCATATGGCAGACGATAAGCAAAGGCAGTATAAGGAGAGGTCTTCGAGCTAGCAAGCATGAGCATTCAAAGCCTGCTTATGTGCTAAATAACCTCCATCTTTACAATTTGTACATACACATATATACTTTACTTACATTTGTTTGATTCATTTAAAACATTGGTATAACAAAGATTGTGTCATTCTATTTTCTAAGATGAATTGTATAGATTAATACAACTCCAGCCGCTGGAGCGATAGCACAGCGGGTAGGGCGTTCGCCTTACAAGCGGCCAACATGGCCGACCCGAGTTCGATTCCTCCGCCCCTCTCGGAGAGCCCGGCAAGCTACCGAGAGTATTTGATATGCCAGACACAGTAACAACAAAGTCTCCAATGGAGACGTTACTGGGCCCGCTCGAGCAAATCGACGATCAACGGGAGGGCCTTTATTTTTTTTTTTATTAATACAACACACTTATACATGCTGCCTGCCCTTCCTGTTCTTTAGATGATTTGCAATTTGCTACTCATAGCAGTCTGAAAACCATCCTAGCAGAGTTGTTTATATTCTCAGAGTCTACTTTAATTTCCTAGCATTATTCCAATTAGTCAGGCAATACCTCCTTTAACCAAGTTTCGCTTCATCTCTCTCCCACAACTCCCTTCAACTTTCCCTTCAAATTATTTCCAACTACTCAATACTCTGCAATAGACCGATGACAATGAACCCCCATTCTGGCCTCCCAGAATAATTGATTGCCCTATGAGCTGCTTGTGGGTATATCAGGGCCCATGTCTCTGAAATACAGCATATTCTTGCGTCCTTGTAGAAGGATTTTTCCCTTAGAGAAAGGTGGACCAGCTACTTACATTACTAATATTTGAAACTTTTTCCTGGGCACCTCAAAGGTTTATTTGTCTTTTCATATTGACACTCATACCTACTAAAAAACTTGAGGTATTTTGTCAGACACTAAGCAGAGTGGTATTTTATATACACAACTCTATGTCTTACTCAAAAGTATTCTTCCTGGAAATGAGATAGTAATGCTGAATATAATACTGAGTTCTCAATACTCATCTACCTCTAGGTAAAATCCTTTCTCACCATTGACACCACAATTTTCCTCAGAAGACAGAGAATAAGGGATAACTTTCTGTCTTCTCTCTGATGAGCAGTATTAATTCATTATTGTCCTGTAGTCATAGTCTGACCACTGGGACTCTAAATCCTCTTCATTATTTACCCAAATGAATCTGAAATTTTTGATACAATGATATCTATTTAAAATTAGGTCATGGAGGGAGTTGGAATTAGGAGTATGAGGAGTATCTCCCTCCTAGGTTACCATTCTAGGCCCTCTCTACATTCTTCTTTGGAATCTCTGCCACCTTCCAGACATAGGTATTAATATGTAGGTAAATAGTATTCTGACATAGCAACGAAATGATAACCTCAAGACTTGGTTCCCAGGATGGGGAAAGTTTCCACAAGCTAAGAACTCTATACTGTGTTGGTGTCATCATTTCCTTCCTGACATATAAGAGATGTAGAGATAAACCAAGCTACATATAATAGAGGTTGCCAGCTGTCCCACACTACTACTTCTATTCTCATGAATTTCACCCTGAGAATGTCTTCATCCAGAACTCTAGTTTCTTTGAGTCTTGCTAGTGGTATTCTGAGCAGGGAATTTTCAGAACTGGGGAGTCCCCTTTCCTCATCCCCAAAAGGTAGATAAATAATACTGCGCTGCACCTTTAGATTCAAATTAAGTAAAGAGGGCGGGCGAAAACAATTTTTAGAGATTGATAGGGAGATGAGAAATGTGAAATCCTAGATTAGAAGCATATCTGATGACATAGACAAATATACACACATTAGTGGGGTGAAAGAAAAATCATAAACATGTTCTAAAGTTATTTATTTCTGCAAGTGATCACCTGGAGACATTCTAGGTACACCCAGTTTTCTATCAGCATAAGCACACAAGTAGCAAATACGGTGGAATTGCCTATGAATAACAGAAACCTCTAGCTCAGCAGTCGCTTAAGGAAAGCAGGTTTAGGATCGACAACAAAGATATGCAAAAAACTGAGTTTAGAAAAGTTTATACCTACTCTGCTTGAAAAAACTTCCAAATAAACCCACTACTTATAGTTCTCAACAGGGATTAAGCTAGGGTGAGGCAAGATACAATTAAGGTTCAAATTTTAAGATGACAGTCAATCTTTAAATTATTCAATTGCTGACTCTGGATTTGCACTACTCTGAGAGTGGGTGCCCCCTTATATTTTGCATCATTCTATTATATGACCATTCTATTTCAGCTATATACCTAGGTATAAAGTACAAACTCCAGGTGCAATTAAACTGTTCAATCACCCAGGTACCTCACCCACCTCACCAATCCTCCTACCCCCTGCTAAAGGGGTCCTGTACCTTACAACCCACTGATCAAAAATCTTCCCAATCTTCCAGGTGTTAATTTAGAACAGAAAAATGATACAAAACATCTTCTTTACATATGTATAGCACTGAATATAAAGTATTATAAATACTTAGTTCCAGTCTCACTAGATGGTTCGGTGGTTTCTCCAACCACTACACTGAGAAAGCATCATAACTAGCCCTGTGCCTTCCAGTCTCACTGAGAAATTGCCACAATACATCAAGAATTGCCAAATATGACTATAGTCATAAGACTGTAGCCTATTATTTATAATGAACAGTGTATAGTTGCTCATACCAACTGGAACTCAGAGTTCCATACTTATCTATCACAGCACAGGGAAAAACAGAAGCTGACAGAACTCAGTCACATCACTTAATGGTAAAGAAAAGCTTACCAAAGTCCTTAAGTACATCCAAATTTTTAATTATGCCCAAGAATGATGCCAAATCAACAATCCCATTGACTCAGGAAATATCTAAATAAATATTGACGGAAATAATTAAATATCACACCCAAACAAGATATGAAGCAGATACATAATATAGTAGAAGAACAAAGAAACAGAATGGGAGAAGCCAGACATCAATCAGTGACCTCAAAGACATGGCAAACAACATCACCAACAAAAAATGTAATAGAAAATACGTCATGTAAATAAAATTTAAGATATTTAATTTACAACAGAAAGAGAAACATCCAAATTATAGGAATTCCAAAAGGAGAGGAAAGAAAGTAGCATAATAGCTGGTAGAAATACAATAGCTGAGAAATTCCTGAGTCCACTTCTGGGAATATATCCCAGATATGCAAAAAATACAGTAGAAATGACATCTGCACTTGTATATTTATTGCAGCACTGTTCACAATAGCCAGAATCTGTCAAAAACCCGAGTGCCCAAGAACAGATGACTGGTAAAAGAAACTTTGGTAAATATACACAATGGAATGCTATGCAGCTGTTAGAAAAGATGAAATCATGAATTCTGCATATAAGTGAATCGACATGGAGAGTATCGACATGCTAAGTGAAATGATTCAGAGAGGGACAGACATAGAATTCTGCCCTCATTTGTGGAATATAAAGTAAGATAATATGAGACTAACACCTAAGGACATAAAGATAAGGGCCAGGGGGTTCACTCCACGGTTTGGAAGCAGGCCTCTCGTGCTGGGGAAAAGGCAGTTGGGATAAATAAGGGACCACTAAGTAAATGATGGTTGGAGAGATCACTCAGGATGGGAGTTGCATGCTGAAAGTAGACTAAGGATCAAACACGATGGCCTCTTAGTGTCTGCGTTGCAAACCATAATGCCCAAAGGTAGAGAGAGAGTAAGAAAGAAAGTACCTGCCGCAGAGGCAGGGGTTGAGATGGGATTGGGGTGGCGGGAGGGATACTGGGAACATTGATGGTGAAAAATGTGTACTGGTGGAAAGATGGGTGTTCAATGACTGTATGACTGAAACTTAATCATGAAAGTTTGTAACTGTACCTCACAGTGATTAAATTAAAAAAGGAAAAAAAAGAAAAAAGAAATTCCTGAGTCTAAGGAAGAAAACTTGTCACTGATCCAGGAGACCCAAAACTACCAAATCACAAATCACACAAATCACAAATTATCCTGTTATTCGTCGATTGCCTCGAGCAGGCCCCAGTAACGTCTCTTTCATCCTAGCCCTGAGATTATATTCAAGGCTCTTTAGGAGAATGAGACCCATCATTGTTACTGGTATTTGGCATATTGGGTACGCCACGAGGAGTTTGCCAGACTCTGCCGTGTGGGCAGGCTACATTCGATAGCCTGCCAGTTTGTCCAAAGTAGGAATGAGATAATAAGATGTCATAATAAGATGTCGCACGGCCACAAATGCAGCCATGCGGTTCCGGGAGCTGGTTTTTATAGTCATATATAGTCATATAGACATAAAATTGTCGGCAGACAAAAAGTTATTTCATACCCCCTAAACCCTCAGCAATTTCAAATAGTGCTCTCTGTGTGTTTGTTTCTACAACAAAAACTATTATGTTACTGATACGAATGCTATTTGAGGGACTGTAGAATAGTACAGATATTAAGGCACATGTCTTCCTTGCAACTAACCTCATGTTCACCTCCAGTACCATCACTGAGAGGTAGATCCTCCAAGCACCACCAGAGTGGTAGAGTAATCCCTGGCACCAGATGGCCCTAGCAACATGAAATCCTCAGGCCTTTACACTAAACCACTAGAAAACAGGTTGAGAATTGGTGGGGATGACTCTGGGCACCCTGAGTTGCCCTGGGCACTCATAGTTGGGAGTTCACCCCACTCCCCTGCACCAAGAAAATTGTAGTAATGTGGCCCAAGGAGCCATATTTTGTATAGGAGATCAAACCTGGGCCACACATGTGCAAAACAAGTGCCCTACCTGCTGTGCTATCTCTCTCTCTCCAGCCCATCCAATCATAGCTTGTCATGATGAAGTGAGCAGAGATTAAAAGATACAAAACATCCAAGAAGAGGAAACAGCCATAATTACTTTAAAATAGAAGACATTAAATGATCACAAAATTAAAGTCATAAGTACCCAAAAAAGCATAATATAAAATGAAATTTATAAAATATGTAGGTTTTACAACCTTTTGGAAAATCACTGTTTTTTGAGGAATGGATTTATATTCTCTCTAGAAAAAAAAAACAGAAGGATATGTACACTGAAAATATCAATAGTTGTCTCTGAGTATGGAGATTACTTATACTTTGAGTTCTCATTCTTCCTGTACATATTTCATAGTATAAATATCCTAGCAATTTTGTATCCTGAAACAGAAAATTTAAAAGAAAAGGTAGGAAAGGATTAGAAAAATTTAAATAAATTATATAGTTTAAACATATTCTACCGGTTATGCTACTTAAAATATTGATATTAGGAACAACCAAGTAAACATTCTATCAAAATAGAACAAAATTGAACAAAATTTCATAGAATAATAGAAAAATTTCTTCTGATCAATAATTTATCTGATAATCAATAAACTGAACTCTCCTATCAAAAGACCAAGAGTGACTAAGTGGATAGAAAACAAAATAGACCTTCTGCTTCTTAAACAAGACACCCTTGACTCTCATGGGAAGCACAAGCTCAGAATTAGAAGTTGGAAGACATTTATGCAGGCTAATGGTCACTGTCACTGTCACTGTCCTCCCGTTGTTATTGATTTACTTGAGTGGGCTCAGAAATGTCTCCATTTTGAGACTTGTTGTTACTGTGTTTGGCATATCAAATAAGTCACGGGGAGATTGCCAGGCTTTGCCGTGCGGGCGAGATACTCTTGGTAGCTTGCTGGGCTCTCTGAGAGGGGCAGAGGAATTGAACCCGGGTCAGTCGGGTCGGCCACATGCAAGGCAAACGGCCTATCACTGTGCTATCACTAAAATTTCAGGACAGCCATACTTGTATCAAACCAAAGAGATACAAAGAGAAATACAAAAAAGAGTTGGAAAAAAAACAAAGAGGATTCAAACTAAAGAAAGTAATAAGAGATAGAGATGGATATTACACTCGTAAATGAATTAATCCTTCAGGAGAATTTAACACTTATCAACATATAAGCATCAAATTAAGGAACAATATGTTACAAATCAACTGATGATTGACATGAAGAGATACATGAATGGTAACATAATACTAGTGGGAGATTATAAAACCCCACATTATAACACTGGACAGATAAAACAAAGATTAAAAAAAACAATAATGTAAACATATTTTGGACATTTTCCTCGAAAAGACAAATAAATACACATACTGTGCAATTTTTATGAAACATTTTCCAGGGTAGATCATATGCTGAAGCACATAATTAGAATATCTATAAAGGAATAAAATTATAAATAATATCAAGTAATATGCTGCAGTATAATAAAGAGAGAAGTTAACCATAAAAAGAAAACTGGGAAAGCTAGAACATTTTGAAACTTAAGAACATACTGTTAAATACTATTGGACCAAAGAGGAAATCAAATACTCATGAACATTTATGCAAAGCTATTCAAGAACATCTGAGCAAACCAAATTCATGAATGTATAAAAAATATTAGCAACCACGATCAAGTGGGTCTCAACCCAGAGACGGAAGAATAGTTTAATACATGAAAAAGTAAATAATGTAAAACACCATATCAAGAAAAAGAAATTTAAAAAGTTATATAATCATATCAATTGGTTGATGAAAAGATAGCTTTGAACAAGATCCAACATAAATTCATGATTTAAAAAGCCTTCAAAAATAGAGATAAATAGAACATGCCTCAAGATAGCAATGGCCATGAAAACAAATTCATAGCCAGTACTATACTTAATGGTAAAAATTTAAAAATCTTTCCCCTAAGATCAGGAAAAAGGCAAGAATGTACATTTTCATCACTTTTTCCACAGTTTTGCATGCCTTTGCCACAATAGACAAGAAAAATATATCAAAGCTAAGAAAATTGGAAAATAAAAAGTCAAACTAACACTATTTGTAGTTGACACAATACTATACACTGAAAAACCTAAAGACTCAAAAAAAAGCTCTTAGAAATAATAAAACAGTACAGTAAGATAGCAGATTACAAAATCAACAAACAACAAACAAACAAACCCTGTCCTCCCTTTGTTCAATTTGCTCGAGCGGGCCCAGTAACATCTCCATTTTGAGACTTATTGTTACTATGTTTGGCATATTGAATATGTCACGGGTAGCTTGCCGGGCTCTCTGAGATGGGCGGGGAAATCGAACCTGGCTCAGCCAGGCGGACAGCATGCAAGGCAAATGCCCTACCACTGTGCTAACGCTCCAGACCTACAAAATCAATAAATACATAAATGAAATAAAATTAAAAATAAATACATTAAATCCATGACATTCCTTTATGAAAACAATGAACTAAACTAAAAAGAATTTTTAAAAATTATGCCATTCAAAATAGTGCCCTGTTCAACATCCAGGACTAGGAACATAAAGGAGGCAAAGGGTTATGTATGATACTATATCAGCAACAGTATTTTAAACCATAGTGCCTAAAATGATAAAAAGAAAATAGAAATGGGAGATGAACACCCAAGAGTAGTTGAGGTTTGCTCCATGGCTTGGAAACTGGCAGCACATGCTTGGGGGGAAAGCAACTCAGATAGAGAAGGGAACACCAAGTAAAGGGTGTTTGGAGGATCTGCTTCAGATGGGAGATGCACGCTGAAAGTAGACTACAGACTGAACACGATGGCCATTCAATACCTCTATTGCAAACCACAGCTACCTAAAGGAAAGAGAGAGCAAAAGGGAAAGCCCTGCCACAGAGGAAGGGCGTAGTGGGAAGAGATGGGGGGGGGGGGGTGGGAGGCTTACTGGGATCATTGGTGGTGGAGAATGGGCACTGGTAGAGAGATGGATACTCGATAATTGTATAACTGAAACCCAGGCACGAAAATTTGTAAGTCTACAACTGTACCTCATGGTGTTTCACTAATAAAAATTTTTAAAAATTAAAAAAAAAGAAAATAGAAAAAGTAAAACAGTGGCTGCTATAGCAGCAGGCTCATGGGTGTGAGGGAAACTGAGGACATTGTTGAAGGAAAGTGGACACTAGTGAAGGGAATAGGGTTGGAACTATGTATGCCTAAATCTCAATCATGAAAAACGTGTAATTCACATTGATTCGATTAAACAATAGTGCCCCCAAAACATCAAATACCTAGAAATCAACAATAGAAGTGAAAGACATATGATAAAATCTAAAAAGCATTCCTAAGAGTAATGGAAACAGACACCAGGAAGTGAAAAGACATTTCCTGTACATAGGTTGGAAAGATAATAGTTGTCAAAATGTCTGTCTTACCAAAGTACTGTACAGGTTCAATGCAATAGCCATTAAAACTACAATAAAGTTTTTCAAAGAATTGGAACAAAACACACTAAGATGTATATGGAACTATAAACCCTCATGAATAGCCAAAACAATCCTGGGGGAAGGAAACAACTTTGATTAATATTACAAAGCTATAATAATCAAAACTGTGTGGTAATGGGCTAAAGTTAGCCCTACAGACCAATGGGAAATAGTAGAGAACTAAATTACATCCCCAGATTTATTGACAGTTAATCTAAGACAAAGGAGCTAAATATATGAAGCAGAACAAAGAAAATCTTTTCAATAAATGGTGTTGAGAAAATTGGATAACCACATATAGATAATAAAATTAGACTGTGTTTCACATCATTCACAAAACAAACTTAAAGTAGATTAAATATAAGTATATTAAACCAGGACCCATACATGTATTGTCAAAATTCTCCAGAAAACTGACTGCAAACTTGACTTCAATGAGTGGACCAAAGAGGAAAATACAACAAAAACAAAAATAAGTGAGACTACATCAAATCAAAAAGGTTCTGCACAGAATAAAAAGCCCTCAATCTCAAATAAAAAGACACCAAATAATTGGGATCAAATATCTGCACACAGTACATTAGACAATGAGCTGATATCCAAGGTCTATAAAGCACTCACAAAGCTCAAAAAAAAATTCAAACTACCCAATACAAATGGGGTGAGGAGAAAAACAGACACTTTCCAAAAGAGAACATACTAAAAGCTAATAAGGATATGAAAAAGTGCATATCATAACTCATGATTTGCTCGAGCGGGCCCAGTAACGTCTCCATTGGAGACTTTGTTGTTACTGTGTCTGGCATATCGAATACTCTCGGTAGCTTGCCGGGCTCTCCGAGAGGGGCGGAGGAATCGAACTCGGGTCGGCTATGTTGGCCGCGTGTAAGGCGAACGCCCTACCCTCTGTGCTATCGCTCCATCCCAGCTCATGATTAGGGAAATACAAATCAAAAGAACACTCATACCAATGAGAATGGAATATATGAAAAAGTTTGGAAATAGCCTCTGCTGGCAGAGTTATAATGAAAAAGGAACCTTCATCCACTGTCACCTGGTTCAATCTCTATGGTAATCATTATGGAGATCTCTCAAAAAATAGGAATAAAATTTCAATATGACCCAGTGATATTACTCCTTGGCTTTTATTTCCAAAACATAAAATATCAAATTAAAATAACATATGCACACCTATGTTCATTGCCACAATTAATATAATAGCCAAGATAAATAAAATAAGGCAAATGCCCCACTATGGACTAAGAATTTATGGTATATATTCACAATGGAATACTATGCTGCTGCTGCTGCTGTAAGAAAGGACAAAACCATGTAATTAGCCACAACAAGGATAGAATTATAAGATATCATACTGAGTGAAGTCAGAAGGAAAGTAATTGATACAAAATCAACTCAGTTTATGTGGTACTTACAGATACACAGCAAGGCCAAAGGGCCAAAGGCAACAAAATGAGAGAAATGATCCACAAAACTGATTTTGTTAGGAGAGGTCCTGGAAGGAAGGCCACTGGTATCCTCCGGGGAGGGAGGGAGGTAAACTGGTGATGGATTTGGTGTTAAAATTATGTACATAATTAGCAATATTGTAAATAACAGTATCTCATTCAATAAAAATAAATAAATGCAATACAAGGCCACAAAGATTAAATAATAAAAACTTTAAAAAGTAAAAAGATTTAATAAAGAAAATGGCTCTAAGGAGAATAAAAGACCTAGGAGATTATGCCAAGAGGAACAACAATAGAATCATCAGAGTACCAGAAGGACAGGGAAGCAACCCCAATGAAAAAGCCACAGTCAAAGAAATCATTGCTGAAAAGTTCCCAGAGTTAAAGAATGTAGACATCCAGATACAAGGAGCCAGAAGGGGGCCAGCTAAAAGAGACTCTAATAAAAACACTCCAAGGCATATCACAGTCAGAATGATAGATGCCGTGGATAGAGACACAATACTGCAAGTAGCAAGGTCAAAGAAGGAAATCACATACAAAGGAGCACCCCTTAAATTTACAGCAGACCTATTAGAGGAAACACTTCAAGCCCGAAGGCAATGGTGGGATATTGTGAAAAAACTCAATGAAATAAACGCCTCACCAAGAATACTTTATCCAGCTAAATTCTCACTCAAACTTGATGGAACTATACAAAATTTTGTAGATAAACAACAGCTCAGGAACTTCATGCACTCAAAACCAAATCTAAAAGAAGATTAAAGGGGCCACACAACCAATCCTTACAGAAAGATGGAACAAAACCCAATGACAATAATCTCTCTCAATGTCACTTGATCACGTGACTTCCCGTTTATCCTCGATTTGCTCGAGCAGGTGCCAGTAACATCTACATTTGTCCCTGTCGCGTGCTAGTGTAAACCAATTGTATCTATTTGTTCTAGGAACACGAAGAGCCTCAAACCAATCTTCAGGGTTTTGACAAAGAAATCTGACCATCTGGTAGGTGGACGGCCACGTGATCATTTGACATCCTGTGGAATCCAGTTGGTAATGGTTCTAGTCCAGTGGTAGTCTCCAAATCTCATTACATGTAGAGACCATCTGATTTTCGACATCTTGGCAAATGAGACAGCGTCCCTGACGGAGGTCGGAACTTCAGATTCTTTCTATCATTTGAGTGAAATGTCATACTCCAAGCATAACTCTTTCAATTCCTCTTTGAGAGACACTAATAGTGTTCTCATCCTGTTTCCTTAGGCCCAGGTCTCTGAGTGTATGTTAATGCAGGAAGAACAGTGGAATTGAAAAGATGTGCCCGGAGCCGGAAGTTCTTCATCCTCTTAGCTATTTCTTCGACGCTCTTGAAGGCGCTCTAAGCCGCTCTCTTCCTCCTGCGCAACTCAGGTACCAGGTCATTTGTCATGTTAACTTCTCGACCTAGTTACACATAACTGTTGCATTCGGAGATGTTCATTCTGTTGAGAGTGATGGAGCATCAGGAACGAGGCTGTTTCTCATAAACATTGTCTTCGTGAGATTCAGCTGTAGTCTGACCTTTCCACACTCGTGGTCCAGGTCGGCCAGCATTTGTGCTGCTTGGCTAATGTTTGTTGGTATTAGAATGATGTCATCAGCAAATGGAGGCAGTTTAGATACCGACCAAATATCTTCACTCCCATTCCTTCCCATTCCAGTCATCGCATGATGCTCTCGAGGGTGGCACTGAGTTTTGGTGAAATGGTATCACCCTGCTAAACCCCTCTCTTGGCATTGATGATCACTTCTTGTAGAATGGTGAGATCCTGGTAGTGAATCCATAATACAGCTCACGGAGGATCCTGATGTATTGAGTTTGAACACCCTGATTGGCTATGGCTTCAATGACTGCTTCTGTCTCAACAGAATCAAAGGCCTTCTTTAAATCAATGAATGTTAGACAGAGCAGTATCTTGAACTCCCGAGAAAACTCAATGAGCTTGGTTATCATGTGGATATGGTCGATAGTGCTGAATAATTTGTGGAAACTGGCTTCCTTGCATGGTTGTCCTTCATCTAGTGTTCTGCCAATCCTATTCAGGATGATTCGAGTGAACAACTTGTAGATGACAGACAATAGGCAGATCGGGCGATAGTTGCCAATATCATGAATGTCTCCCTTCGTGTACAGTAGTACAATCCTGCTGGTTTTCCATTGGGACGGAACCTTGCATTCAGACAGGTAGTGTGTAAAGAGCTGAGCCAGCGTATTGATGAGTACTGACAGCAGGTTCTTCCATTGTTCAGTTCTGACCTTGTCTGGGCCAGGTGCTGTTTGTTTCTTTAATGATGAAATGGCGTGTCAGATTTCATAAGGGAGAATGTTGGGAACAACATATCCATCCTGTGGAATTTGGTATGTGGGCAGGTGGATGTGGCTATTGATGAGATCTGAGTAGAAGTCATGAATAATCTTCTCCGTTGCCCTTCTGGAAGATGTGATAGATCCATCAGGACATTGGAGGGCAGTCTTCTTGGTCTTATAGTTGGCGAAGGACAGGCGAGCGTTACGAATGCTTTACCTGGCTTCTGCCGCATCTACCAACACTTCTGCTCATCTCTCTTTAAAGTATTACTTTATTTCATCTCTGCACTGCTTTGCGAGCTCAGACGTTCGCTTGCAGCTGCCTGAGGCATGCGCCAAGCCACGTAGGCAAATATGCTCAAGAGTTTTTGAAGACAGGCATTTTTTTGTGGCTATCTCTCTCTTGGCATTCCTTGCAGAATCATGAAGGTGCTGAACCAGTCGATCATATTCCTCGTCAATGTTGTCAACGACGGCATCTTCGCATGTTGCAGCAATAGTGCCAAAGAGCTCCCAGTTGGTGGTCGTTCTGGGAGTTCTCTTCTTAAACTTTGCAGTCCTTTCTCCCTGCTCTGAGAAGTAGAATTTTGCACGAAGGAGATGGTGGTCCAATCACATTTGGAATTTTGGGACAACAGCAACATCGGTCAGGCAAAACCTTAGATTGAATATGATGTGGTCAATTTCATTGTGGAACCATCCACCGGGAGATTCCCATGTCCAACGTTCAGATTCGGCCTTCTCGAATTGTGAGTTACCATTGATGGTCTTGGTCGACATGATGAACTAAGACAGTCTCACCCTGTTCGTTCCTTTCTAGGCCATAGGTCCCATTGTGGAGTTCTTCAGCTGAACTTCTCAGTCCTATCTTGGCATTAAAATCACCGACAATGATCTTGTAAAAGGTGTGGTCTTTATAGAACTTCTTCAGCTCCACGTAGAACTTCTCAATTTCTCCTTCATCATAATTGGATGTTGGTGCGTAGACAACAAAGATAGAAACTACCAGCAGTGAGCCACATCTATTCAAGTGTAATCATCTTATTTGGGTTGTTAGGCATTCGAATGAATCAATGCTCATTGCCAAGCTCGTGTTCACAAGGACACAGATGCCTCCGATGCCTCTTTTACCACATGTTCTGAGGAACAGTTCTCCTGTGTCGAAAACAGCGTTTTGTGATTGATGCCTTCTTGTCTCGGTCACACCAATGATGTTGTACGTGATCTTTTGCGCTTGGACCATCAAGTCCTCGATGGATGCACCTGATCCTAGTGTACGTGCATTGAAACTACAGGCAATCATTTTTGTCTTTCTTCATTTTGGTAGCCTAGTTAGGCCTTGAGATTTTATCAGCCTCTCCTTCCTCATCCTTTTCAATGCTGCATATTGGTGATGCCTTCAGGGTCAGGGGGACTGAGACCCATTGTAATTACTGGTTTTGGCATATCGAATGCATGACGGATAGCTTGCCAGGCTCTGACGTGCAGGCGGAATAGTCTCGGTAGCATGCCAGACTATCCAAGAGAAATAAAGGCTTTTGGGGCAGCCTCTAATCGCACTTGTAGGTGTTTCCATGGTTCAAACCATAATTGAACCCTATCACATATGGTGCGGCAATTCTGGAAGATGGGTATTAAGTGTCTTATAATGTGTCATGCGGCCTCGAATCAGCCATGCGGTCCGGACAGCATCCTGGAGCATGGTGGCGGCTGGGTATTGGAGGTAGTGGAGGTAGTGGAGGTCTGACGGTGAGGTATTTATCTTTTACCAGTAGGGGTAGAGTGGGTCTTTTGTGCGCAATCCAATCCCTGGGTCTCTGGCAGTTGGTAGAACCAGACAGGGCAGGGTAGGGTGGGGCTCCTGGTTTTAATCCCTTCTTCACCTGTGGTTGGTGGGAGCAAGCAGAGGATTTCTGTTACTGGGTCCATTGAGCCTGGGGTCGAAGGTCTCAGAGTTCCACTTATCTTGTTCTATGCGGCTTCAGTTGTGCGTAATTCTCGGCCCCAGCATCCGAAAAACAGCCTGGAGCGTGGTGGTGGCTGGGTAGTGGAGATATTGGAGGATGTCAATGTCATGTGGTAGTGGAGGATGTCAATGTCAATGTTAATGTTCTAAATGCACCAATCAAGAGACACAGAGTGGCAAAATGGATCCAGAACCTGAAACCAACATTCTGCTGTCTACAAGAAACCCATCTGAACAATCAGAGCAAGCACAGACTCAAAGGTAAAGGATGGAAAACAATCCTGCAAGCAAACAGCTCCCTCAAAAAAGCTGGAGGGGGATACTAGTATTCGACAACATCAATTTTAAGTTTAAAAAGCTTAGAAGGGACAGCCAAGGCCATTTTCTATTTATCAAGGGATACGTACAACAGGAAGAAGTCACACACTCTTAAGTGTATATGCACCTAACGAGGAAACAGCTAAATACTTAAAACAACTGCTAACAGACTTTAAGGAGGACATTTCTAGCAACACAATAGTAGTTGGAGACTTCAACCTCACCTTATCACCTCTAGATAGATTAACGAGAACAAAACTCAACAAGGAAACATTGTCTTTTAAGGAAGAACTAGAAGGGAGAGGGCTAATAGATCTACACAGGGCTTTACACCCCCCAAAAGAAAGAATACATTCTTCTCCAGTGCACATGGAACATCCTCCAAAAAAGACCACGTGCTAGGCCACCATGCATACCTAAATAGAATCAGGAAGATAGAAGTAGTATCAACAATCTTTTCAGACCACAATACGTTGAAGATAGAAGTGAATCACACAAAGACATCGAAAAATAAATCAAGCACCTGGAAATTAAACAACTCAATGTTGAATGATGAGTAGGTCAGGAAGGAAGTCAAGGACGAAATCAAAAGATACCTGGAAACAAACGAGAATGAAGATACGAGGTACCAGAACCTCTGGGACACAGCTAAAGCCATGCTAATAAGAAAATTTATAGTGCTGAAAGGATTCCTAACAAAAGAAGAAATGGCCTACATAGATAAACTAACCACACAGCTCAAAATCTTAGAAAAATACCAACAAAAAAACCACAAAATTGGCTGAAGGAAAGAAATAATAAAACTTAGTGCAGAAATTAACAACATGGAAACCAAAAACACAATCCGAAAGGTCAATGAAACCAAGAGATGGTTCTTTGAGAAAATAAATAAGATAGATAAACCACTAGCCAGACTCACAAAGAAAGATAGAGAACCCTAATAAACCGAATCAGAAATGAAAAGGGGGACATCACAACAGAAACCAATGAAATCCAAAAAATCATCAGAGACCACTTTGAGAGTCTGTATGCCATGAAACAATAGAACCTAGAAGAAATAGATAAATTCCTGGATTTGTATAATCTCCGAAGATTGAACCAGGAAGACTTGGGATACCTGAAAATACCCATTAATATCAAGAAAATTGAAGCAGTAATCAAAAGTCTTCCCCAAAACCAAAGCCCAGGCCAAGATGTGTTCACTGGTGAATACTTCCAAACATTTAAAGAAGACCTTTTGCCAGTTCTCCTCAAGCTTTTCCAGGAAACTGAAAAAACAGGAACTATACCAAATAGCTTCTATGAGGCACATATCTCCCTAATACCTAAAGCAAACAAACACACCACCAACAAAGAAAACTATAGGCCAATATCCCTGATGATCACGGATGCTAAAATCCTGAACAAAATATTAACAAATAGAATCCAACAACTCATCAAAAAAGTCATACACCATGACCAAGTGGGATTAATCCCGGGGATGCAAGGATGGTTTAACATTTGGAAATCAATCAACATAATCCATCATATCAACAAAAGTAAAGATATAAACCATATGATCATATCAATAGACGCAGAGAAAGCTTTTGACAAGATCCAGCACCCGTTTACTATGAAAACTCTCACCAAAATGGGTTTTGAAGGAACTTTCCTCAAGATAGTCAAAGCCATCTACAACAAACCCATGGCACGCATTATCCTCAATGGGGAAAAACGAAGGGCCTTTCGTCTAAGATCAGGGACAAAGCAAGGATGCCCACTATCACCACTTCTGTTTAACATAGTACTGTAAGTACTTGAAATAGTGATTAGGCAAGAAGAAGACATTAAAAGTATCCAGATAGGAATGGAAGAAATCAAGCTCTCACTATTTGCAGATTATATGATACTATATCTCGAGCATCCTAAATCCTCTACCAAGAAACTCCTAGAAACACTAGTCTTGTACAGTAAAGTCGCAGGCTATAAAATCAATGCCCCAAAATCCATAGCCTTCCTATATGCACATAATGAGAGAGAGGAAAGTGACATGAAAAAATAATCCCGTTCACAATTTTGCCCCTGAAAATCAAATACGTCGGAATCAGCCTAAGTAAAGAGGTAAAGCTACAAAAAGCTACTCCATGAAATAAAAAGGACACGAGGAAATGGAAACTTATCCCCTGCTCATGATAGGAAGAATCAACATCATCAAAATGGCAATACTTTTGAAAGCATTATACAGATTCAACTCGAACCCTATAAGGACACCCATGAAATTCTTCAAAAAATAGATCAAGCACTCCTGAAATTCATACGGAACAAAAAATGCCCAAGAATAGCTAAAGAAATTCTTGGGGAAAAGACATGGGGAGGCATTACCTCCCCAACTTCAAACTCTAATATAAAGCGGTAATAATTAAAACAGCATGGTCCTGGAACAAAGCCACAGTCGCAGACCAATGGAATAGGGTGGAATACCCATAAACACAACCCCAAATGTATGAAAATCTAATCTTTGATAAGGGAGCATAAATGTGAAGTGGAACAAGGAAAGCCTCTTCAACAAATGGTGCTGGCATAACTGGACAACCACATGCAAAAAAAATGGGCTTAGACCTCGACCTAACACCATTCACAAAAGTCAATTATAAATGGATTAAAGACCTCAACATCAGATAAAAATCCATAAGATAAATTGAAGACAAGGTCGGCAAAACTCTCCATGATATTGAGGCTAATGTTATCTTTAAAGATGACACTCCACTAAACAACCAAGTGGAAACAGAGATAAAGAAATGGTACTATCTTAAATTAAGAAGCTTCTGCACCTCAAAAGCTACAATAACCAGAATATAAAGACAATCTACAGAATGGGAAAGGATATTTACCAATACCCATCCGATAAGGGGTTGATATCAAGGATATACAAAGCACTGGTTGAACTCTACAAGAAAAAAAATCATCTAACCCCATCAGAAAATGGGGTGATGAAATGAACAGAAACTTTCCCAAAGAAGAAATCCAAATGGCTAAAAGGCACATGAGAAAATGCTCTACATCACTAATCATCAGAGAGATGCAGATCAAAACAACAATGAGATATCATCTCACACCACAGAGACTGACCCACATCCAAAAGAACAAAAGCAACCAGTGTTTGCGCAGATGTGGTAAGAAAGTGACTCTCCTTCACTGCTGGTGGGACTGTCTACTGGTTCAGCCCTTTTGGAAAACAGTATGGACGATTCTCATAAAATTAGAAATTGAGCTCCCATTTGACCCAGCAATATCACTCCTGGGAATATATCCCGGAGAGGCAAGAAAGTATAGTCGAAATGACATTTGCACTTTTATGTTCATTACTGCACTATTCACAATAGCCAAAATCTGAAAAAAAAAAAAAACCGAGTGCCTGAGAACAGATGACTGTATAAAGAAACTTTGGTACATCTACACAATGGAGTACTATGCAGCTGTTAGAAAAGATGAAGTCATGAAATTTACATACCAGTGCTACTACATGAAAAGTATTATGCTAAGTGAAATGAGTGAGAAAGAGAGGGATAGACATAGAAAGATTGTGTTCATCTGGGGAATATAAAGTAACAAAATGGGAGACTAACACCCAAGAATAGCCAAGATAAGTAGCAGTAGGTTCACACTGTGGCTTGGAGGCCAGCTGCACATGCTGGGGGAGAAGGCAGCTCAGATAGAGAGAAAAGCACCAACTAAAGGTTGTTGGGAGGATCCTTCCAGGATGCGAGATGCATGCTGAAATTAGACTATAGACCGAACATGATTGCCACTCAACACCTATTTTTCAAACCACAGCACGCAAAAGGAGAGAGAGAGAACAAAAGGGAATGCCCTGCCACAGGGGTGGGGTGGGATGGGGGAGTGGGAGGGTGGGAGGGATGCTGGGAGCATTGGAGGTGGGGAATGGGCACTGGTGGAGGGATGGGCACTCAATCATTTTATAACTGAAACTCAAGCACAAAAATTTGTAAGTCTACAACTGTACCTCATGGTGTTTCACTAATAAAAGTTAAAAATATTAAAAATAAAATAAGTTGATAAACTAAGAAGCTTCTGCACCTCCAAAGAAACAGTGACCAAAATACAAAGAGAGTCTACAGAATGGGAAAGGATATTCTCCAAATACACATCCGACAAGGGGTTGATATCAAGGATATACAAAGTACTGGTTGAACTCCACAAGAAGAAAACATCCAACCCCATCAAAAAGTGGGGCAACAAAATGAACAGAGACTTTCTCAAAGAAGAAATACGAATGGTTAAAAGGCACATGAGAAAATGCTCAACATCATTAATCATCAGGGAGATGCAGATCAAAACAACAATGAGATATCATCTCACACCACAGAGACTGGACCACATCCACAAGAACAAAAGCAACCGGTGCTGGCACGGATGTGGTGAGAAAGGGACCCTCCTTCACTGCTGGTGGGAATGCCGACTGGTTCAACCCTTTTGGAAAACAATATGGACGATTCTCAAAAAATTAGAAATTGAGCTCCCATTTGACCCAGCAATACCACTCCTGGGAATATACCCCGGAGAGGAAAAAAGTATAGTCGAAGTGATATCTGCACTTGTTTGTTCATTGCAGCACTGTTTACAATAGCTAGAATATGGAAAAAACCTGAGTTTCCGAGAACAGATGACTGGTTAAAGAAATTTTGGTACATCTACACAATGGAGTACTATGTAGCAGTTAGAAAAAAATGAAGTCATGAAATTTACATACAAGTGGCACTACATGGAAAATAACATGCTAAGCGAAATGAGTCAGAAAGAGAGGGACAGACATAGAAAGATTGCATTCATCTGGATAACATAAAGTAACAAAATAAGAAACTAACACCCAAGAGCAGCTGTGATAAATACCAGGTTGTTCTCTCCATGGCTTAGAAGCTAGCCGCACACTGTAGGGGCAAAGGCAGCTCATATAGAGAAGGGAGCACCAAATAAAGGGTCCTGGGAAAATCTGCCCAGGATGGGAGATGAATGCTTAGTCTATAGACAGAACATGATTGCCACCCGATGTCTCTTCTGCAAACCATAGCACCCAAAAGGAGAGATAGAACAAAAGGGAGTGCCCTGCCACAGAGGCAGGGTGGGATGGGGGATGGGAGGGGTGGGAGGGATACTGGTATTGGTGGGGGTGGAGAATGGGCACTGGCGGTGGGATGGGTATTCGATCATTGTATAACTGGAAACCCAAGAACAAAAAAAAAACCCTAGGAATCACAGCAGCAAATATTCCTGAGCTTAAATTTGGTTAAAGATTCTTAAAGATGACATCCAAAGCATGATCAAAAAAAGAAAATAAACAGATACATTTAAATATAAAATAAAATAAGTTGAAACAATCATTAAAAATATACCCAACAACAAAAGCCCAGGTCCAGGACAAGTCCACTAGTCAGTTCTAACAAATCTTAAAAGAATTATGGCCTGGGGCCAGAGAGATAGTACAGCAGGTTGGGCATTTGCCTTGCATGTAGCCGATGGTTTTGATACCCAGCTCCCATATGGTCCCCCAAGAACTGTCAGAGGTAATTCCTAAGTGTAAAACCAGGAGTAACCCCTGTGCATCGCTGGGTGAGACCCAAAAAGAAAAAAAAAGAATTACGGCCTGCTCTCCACACACGGGCTGAACTTCACCCATGAGTGAACCCCCAGAAAACCCAGGTATGCAGGACTTTATGACTGAGAACTCTGGATTCAATGGGACCTGTAATGTACATCCTTTGCCCGTATCCCCCTGCCTCTAGCAATTTAGCAGTCATGTCCATAAACCAACCCTGGATCGCACCAGATAATCTCGTCATCGGCCACCATCCAGATCACATGTCCTTTTCTGCCGGAAGCGAGCAACATGATGCTCATCATAACCATGCTGCTGGACCCCATGACAGACTGTTTCATTTGGGGCAAGCCAGAAGGGGGTGAGTGAGACCCTTACCCTCCCCCAAGGAACCCAGTCCTGGAAGTTGAAAACCTTCAGAACTCAACCACCACTATGCTCACGGCTACTCTCCACATACTCAGACCGAGCCTCACCCATGAGTGAACCTTTTCCTGGACACTTCATAGGACACACTCTACCCATACTCCAAGAGTAACTCATCACATTTTTTATTAGTGAAACACCACTAGGTACAGTTGTAGACTCATATATTTTTGTGTTTGGGTTTCAGTCATAAAATGATTAAGCAACCCATTCCTCCACCAGTGCCCATTCTCCACCACCAATGAACCCAGTAGCCCTCCTATCTCCCCAACACCCCCACCCAACCCAACCTCTATGGCAGGGCATTCCATTTGACTCTCTCTTTCCTTTAGGCTGTTGTGGTTTGCAATAGAGTTATTGAGTGACCATCGTGTTTTCCTATAGTCTACTTTCAGCACGCATCTCGCATCCCGAGCGAGTCCTCCAAACACCCTTTAATTGCTGTTCCCTTCTCTATCTGATCTGTGTTCCCACCCAGCATTTGCTGCCAGCTTCCAAGCCATGGAGCAGACCTCCTGGTACTTATCTCAACTATTCTTGGGTGTTCATCTCCCATTCTGTTACTTTATATTCCCCAGATGAGTGCCGTCTTTCTATGTTTGTCCCTCTCTTTCTGACTTAGCATGATACTTTTGATGTATAATCACTTGTTTGCAAATTTCATGACTTCATCCTTTATAACTGCTGCATAGTATTCCATTGTGTATATGTACCAAAATTTCTTTAACTAGTCATCTGTTATCGGGCAATTGGGTTTTTTCCATATTTTGGCTATTGTGAACAGTGCAGCAATGAACATAGAAGTGCAGATGTCACTTCGACTATATTTTTTTTGCCTCTCTGGGATATATTGCCAGGAGTGGTATTGCTGGGTCAAATGGGAGCTCAATTTCTAATTTTTTGAGAATAGTCCATACTGTTTTCCAAAAGGGCTGAACCAGTTGGCATTCCCACCAGCAGTGAAGGATGTTGCCACATCTGTGCCAACACTGGTTGCTTTTGTTCCTTTGGATGTGGGCCAGTCTCTGTGGTGTGAGATGAAATATCATTGTTGTTTTGATCTACATCTCCCTGATTATTAGTGATGTAGAGCATTTTCTCATGTGCCTTTTAGCAATTCGGATTTCTTTTTTGAGAAACTTTCTGTTGATTTCATCGCTCCATTTTTTGATGGGGTTGGATGCTTTCTTCTTGTGGAGTTCAATCACTGCTTTGTATATCCTTGATATCAACCCCTTATCGGATGGGTATTGTGTGAATATCCTTTCCCATTCTGTAGATTGTCTTTGTATTATGGTTATTGTAGCTTTTAAGGTGCAGAAGCTTTTTAGTTTAATATAGTTCCATTTGTTTATCTGTGTTTCCACTTGGTTGGTCAGTGTCACCACATTTGATCGGATTCAAAGTAAGAGGCAAACAACCTTAGTGGGAAAACAAATAAGCCTAAAAATAAGCATAAGATATTAGATATTTTTATTTTCTGTGTGAAAATACATTTTAGCATGTACCACAGTATGTAATCACTTTAGTCTACGATTACTTATCTGAAAGGAATGATATCAATCATTTTTATATACAATGATGATGAAAAAAATAAAGTTCTAGTCATATTCAAGTATACTCTTTGATATATAAAGTATCTTACTAAGGGTAATTTTAACACATACATAACTCCTTTTGCTAATCTTAATAAGAGACCCAGTGTGCCATTTGGAACTATGACATAAATATACGTAGCCTGTGATAATAGATTCAAAATTTCTAAGACCTTTCACATTTAATAGCTGGATTTCTTGAGACAGATTCTTTTACTGACAAGAACATAGGTAGAGCAAATTTCCCCTTGAATTTTATAATAACAGTCATCTATCCTTGTATTTGATAGGAAATTAATATTTTTCATTATTCTAGAGGGCAGCCAAACTAGCTAGACAAAACTTAATAACCTTGTCTATCAATCATTATTTGTAGGTAGAAAAAATAAGTATTGGTCTTTGAATTATAAATGAGGAAGTTGGAAAGTATTTCAAAAACAACATTATTTAATAATACTGCATGAATTGTGAATTATCTCTGTCAGCAACTTTAGAAAGAGTTCTGAGTGGAAGCTATTACCTTTAGATGATTATTTAAATTTTTAATTAAAACATATAACATTAATCACAACATGCACTTATCATTTTCATTATTCCTCTCATGTTTAAAAAAGTCCATGCAATATAGATGCGACTTGGTTAGGATAAAAACTTTTATCTTTCAGAGACTAGCTCATAGTAAAACACACATATTACATTCAATGTGCTGCTTCTTATCCTCTTCAAGATGACTAAGCCTCTTCCTTCTAAGATTAGATAAGAGTTTCAAATTTAAAAAAAAATAACAAGGAGCTCTCTCTTGACTGCTGATGGATCTAAAATACAGACAAGCCACTAATGAGAGAATTAATAGACAATGCAACAAAAATTGTTATTTTGATATTTTAACATCTTATTTTTTTATTAGTGAGACATTATGAGGTACAATTGTAGACTTACAAATTGGATTTAAATTATACAATGATCAAATACCCATCCCTCCACCAGTGCCCATTTCCCACCACCACGAATCCCAGTATCCATCCCACCCCTCTTATAAATATAGTTACCTTCTAGAATTTCTAGAACCAGCTAGTCCAAACTGAATACAAAGGGCACTTTAAATGACCACAACTATTGTTGTCTTTTTCCATGTAGTTGGATATATAGTTTTCTGGTTGCTATGATTTGTTGAGTCCAATAATTTCCTCCACTGATGAGTAAAATCCTAATCTTTCTTTGGTTTCAAGAGCTCCCCTTTTAGCTCTTTACTTCCCATTATAAGGCAAACAATATTTATTGAACACTGACTGTTCCAGACAATGTACAATTTGCCGGGGTTACAAAGACGAATAAGAGTCATTCTCCCCCCAAGGAAGTAAAAATTACATCCCAGAGGAGTAACATTAAATCCCTAACATCTAAGTGAGAATTAGTTTTATCGATCTCTTACTGCAACAGGTACAACAGGATAAAAAGAAAGGTTGGGTGTAAGTGTTCTCTGTATCTGAAAAGAAGGGAAAGGAAACACTTCAAAAGAAGTTGAAATGCTAGTTTTTTCTCATAGGCATTGAAAGCCCTTTCAATTTTATCAGGAGTATATTCCAAATATATTATATGTAAAATTAGTTGTGTAAAATCTCTATTTGTTCTATTAATATAAATTCTAGTCCTTTCACTGCTAGTAAAGCAGGTTTTATAGCCACACTTCAATTATCAGTAAAAATAGGGTTGAAATACATTATATAAAACCTTTTCTTTAGAGGAAGAAATATATTCTAGATGTGCGGGGAGGGATCTCTAGGGCTACTGATGATTCAGTACTGATGATTCTCAGTGCAGGCTCGATGAACCAGTAATAATGTATGGCAAACCTCAGGGGCCATGATATGCCAGGATTTAAATTAAAAGTTTTGCATATATTTGATATTTGTTCAAATATCAAATGTATGCAAAAACCCAGCTCCCGGAAGAGAACAGTGCAGAGTCTCCTGCCCCCGCACCTGGCTGTCCTTGCCGGGGCCCCTTGGAGGGGAACGGGTTGAGTTTCCCTCCCCGCCCCGACCAGGGCTCTGGCAGCTGAAGACTTCCAGAACCAGCCACCACCATGCTGAGACCACTCTCCACACGCATGAAGGTACTGGCAAAGGAACAAAGGCATGCGGGTCCCAGTGCTGAGATCTCCAAGCCTGCTCAGATTGGGGCTGAGCATCCTCCACCCAAATCTTCCATATTCCAGTAGGCAGGGGTCACACCCACCAACAGGCCCCCTGGCATCATGTAATCCCATCAGCGGCCAGAGACTATAAAACCCAGCTCCCAGACGTTTTCTTATCTCATTCTTACTTTGGACAAAATGGCAGGCTACCAAGTGTAGCCTGCCCACACGGCTGTCTGGCAAACTCCCCGTGGTGTACCCAATATGCCAAATACCAGTAACAATGATGGGTCTCATTCTCCTAACTCTGGAAGAGCCTTTAATATGGCACTTTAAAAAAAAATCTCAGGGCTAGGATGAAGGAGACGTTACTGGGGCCTGCTCGAGTCAATCGACGAACAACAGGATGGTCATGATCGTGATATTTGTTCTACCTCTTCAATTTACCCTGCTGTTTTTATTACCCTTTAATGGCCTTGAACCTAAGTTTTCTGAACTATAAAATTGATACAATAAAAAATAATGTATGTGAAGCATTTTGCATATATCTAACTCAAAGAGGATATTTCATAAAATTATGTTCTTTTCCTAAATATACAGTGTAAAGTTGGTGTCATCACAATGCAATCTGAGTCCAATGGATCTTTACTATCTTTTCAGTGGATCAATGTAGTCAGTTATTTTCATACAAGTTTTAAGAAAAAATGAGACTTTCCCTTTTCAATCTGATTCTCTTGCAAGTTTACAGTGGTGGTGAATCATACCAAACTGTACACAGACTAATATATGAGAACCCAGATGTCTTCTATTAAGTCAAACATAAGTGAATTGTAAAAATGTAAAATAATGACATTCCCCTACATGACTTTTTTCATCATGCTGTATATCGCATCATATATATATATATATATATATATATATATATATATATATATATAAAGGTAAAGGCCCTCCCGTTGATCATCGATTTGCTCGAGCGGGCCCAGTAACGTCTCCATTGGAGACTTTGTTGTTACTGTGTCTGGCATATCGAATACTCTCGGTAGCTTGCATCTTCTAACTGGATGTGTGTATCTTTTGAGCAACTTCACCCAATTCCTCCTCATGCCAACTTCTGTCTATGGTAACCATAAATCTTGGAATCTTTTAATATATCTACCTATTACACACCTAGGCTATAATTATCAACCTACTGAGACCACAGTGGTATATGTTATCAGACATTGACCAAAACAGCAATATGTGACATAAGACTGTGTATACCATAAATTATTTATACATTTAGTTATCAATGAACATTCGGTACTACCATGTCTTTGATGCTGCAAAATGCCACTATCAACAAGGAGATGGAGATATCCTTTTTTAGTTAATGTTTTCATTTACTTTGTATATATTACTGCATGTGGGGTTTCTAGGTTTTATGTTTTTTTATTTTCTTCATACCAGTTTTTACAATGGCTATACTAGTTCACAATCATCAACTGTACACAATTTTTTATTTCCTCACTGTTACTAACTCTTGCTTTTTTTATGATAACTACTCTAACAGGTGAGAGGTGATCTCACTGTGACTTTAATTTGCATTTCCCTAATGACTAATAATGCTGAGTATCTTTTTATGTACTGTGAATCATTCTTGAATGTTACTTGGAAAAATATCTTGTCATGTTCTTAGTTCATTTTAAATTGGGTTATTTTGTAACTGTGTATTTCACAGCAATTCAATAAAATAATTTAAAAATTTAAAAATTGTTTTTCTTGCTATTGAATGTATGAATTCTTTATATATTTTGGAAATTAACTCCTTATAAGATATATGGCTTAGAGACACAGAAATATTTTCCTATACCAGAGGTTGTCTTTTTACTTTGGTGGTTTATTATACTATTTAAATGCTATTTATTGGGGGCTGGAGTAGGTAATGTGTTTACTTTGCATGCCACCAATCATGGCATCTCATATGGTCCCCTTAGTGCCGAGCCAGGAGTAACCTCTGAGCATTGTCAAGTGTGGCCTAAAAACTAAAAAAATTAAAATAGCTATTTTTTTACAAATATTTGCTATCACATTGATGTAGAATAGGTTTTACAATACCATTTCTGTCAATATATCCCAAGGGTTCAATAAAGCACATTAGAAATGGCATCTGTACCTGTATGTTCATTACAGAACTGTTCAAAATAGCCAGAATCTGAAAACAACCCGAGTGCTCAAAACAGACAACTGGCTAAAGAAACTTTGGTACATCTACACAATGAAATACTATGTAGCTGTTAGGAAAGATGAAGTCATGAAATTTGCTTATTAGTGGATGGTAATGTAGTGTATCATACTAACTGAAATGAGTCAGAAAGAGAGGGACAGACAGATGACTGCACTCATTTGTGAAATATAAAATAACATGAGACTGACATCCAAGGACAGTACATCCAAGGGCCAGGAATACTGCTCCACAGTTGGAAACCTGTCTCATGAGCTGGGGGAGAAGGTAGCTGGGATAGAGAAGGGATGACAAAGTCAATGATGGTTGTAGGGATCTTTAAGGATGGGAGATGTGTACTGAAATTAGATAAAGGACCAAACGTGATAGCCTCTCAGTATCTGTATTGCAAACCATAATACAAAAGAAGAGAGAGATTATGGGGAAATGCCACAAAGGCAGGGGAAGGGATGGGATGGGGGTGGTTTATTGGGGACTCTGGTGGTGCAAAATGTGCACTGGTGGAGGGATGGACATCCAATCACTGTATGACAGAAATTTAACAGTGATTCAAAAAGTATTTTAATGTAGAATGGATTTGTTATTATCCTTTGGAGCTGCTCCCAAGTGCTGATTGGGAGTTATGTGAGACCCACTAGCAATTCTAGGCCTACTGGGCCATAGCTTCAGTGCAAGATATAGGAATATGATGCTGCTCTGGCCCTACTGTGCCAGGATACCCAAGTGACCTTGGCAGTGCTTGGATCTTCAGAGTCACACTCTGTAGTATTCAAGGGATTCCAGGACCGCACATGGCAATGATCCAAAACCACGCCGATTTTGGAACTTAGTGGTAGGCATACACCCAAACAGCTGTACTTACTGTTCCCCAGTCCCTCCCTGTTTTTGTCTATTTTAAATAAATATTTTCTTTGCCTTTGTCATTATGGTTTAGGTAACATGATTGCAATAGTGATGATATTTATGGTGCTAATATAAAAAGTCACTGCCCCTTCACCACCACCAAAGTATCTGAGACCCTTTGCCACTGTCCCTGTTTTACCTCTATTATGCCTATTCACTCCCCTGTTTCTCCCTTACTAATTGGTAATCTAAATATTATTATTCCAAGGATGAGTTTGTTACTGTTTGGTACTAATTATTCTCTTGCTTTGTCTCTCTATATACTAGAGACGAGTGGGATCATCCAGTAGTTGTCTCAAAAATTCAATAAATAGGTAAATAACCCAATTTTAAAATGAAATGAGCAAGATATTTGTTCTTCCAAAAGATATATAAATGATCATAAGCAGATAAAAAGATGCTTAACATCCTGAGAAATTAGGGAAATTTAAATCAAAACCACAATGAGACTGAGATATCACAATGAGATATACCTATAAAGATAGCTATGTATTTGGAGGGGCACGGAAGGAAATTAAGCATTGGCAAGAATACGGAGAATTGGAACCCTTATGCTTTGCTAGAGGGAATGCCAAAGTGGTGCAACTGCTATGGAAACAATTTGGTAGTTACTGAAAATTTGACCATAAAGTTTCCATATGGCTCAGCAATCCTATTCCCGGGCATAAACCTTAACAACTGGAAACTGGGAAGCAGATATTTGCATGTCAGTGTTCACAGAATTTTTGTTTGCTTTCTTGTGGGGCCACACCTGGAAATGTTCCGGGTTTACTCCTGGCTCTGTATTCAGAAATTACTCCTGAGAGTTCTCCAGGAATCATATGGGATGCTGGAGTGGGAACTGGGTTCAGCTCCGTGCAAGGCAAATGCCCTACCTGCTGCCTTATCTCTGCAGCCCCAGAACTATTAAAATTAACCAAAAAGCAGAAACATTCAAACATCAACTGATGAATGACTAAAAGTAATGTGGTAGAGTTCTGTCAATATAGCATAAAATTGCCTTATTTCATCTTTTATTTTCTTTCAGCTGAGTAATACTCTATTGAGTATACAGATATAATATAATTTTGTCAGTTCTCATCAATACACTGGTTCGGCTCTTCACTCGCTACCTGTCTGAATGCAAGGTTCCGTCCCAATGGAAAACCAGCAGGACCGTACTACGGTTCAAGAAGGGAGACATCCATGACATTGGCAACTATCGCCCAATCTGCCTATTGTCTGTCATCTACAAGTTGTTCACTCGAGTCATCCTAAACAGGATTGGCAGAACACTAGATGAAGGACAACAATGCGAGCAAGCCGAGTTCCGCAAAGGATTCAGCACCATCGACCATATCCACACGATAACCAAGCTCATTGAGGTTTCTCGGGAGTTGAAGATGCTGCTCTGTTTAACGTTCATCGATTTAAAGAAGGCCTTTGATTCTGTTGAGACAGAAGCGGTCATTGAAGCCCTAGCCAATCAGGGAATTCAAGCCCAATACATCAGGATCCTCTGTGAGCTGTATTGCAGATTCACTACCAGGATCTCACCATTCTACAAAGAAGTTATCGTTGATGTCAAGAGAGGGGTTTGGCAGGGTGATACCATTTCACCGAAACTCTTCACTGCCACCCTTGAGAACATCATGCGACGACTAGAATGGGAAGGAATGGGAGTGAAGATAGATGGTCGGCAACTACACCACCTCCGCTTTGCTGATGACGTTGTTTTAATAACACCAAACATCAGCCAAGCGGCACAAATGCTGGCCAACTTTGACCGTGAGTGTGGAAAGGTAGGACTACAGCTGAATCTTACGAAGACAATTTTTATGAGAAACAGCCTCGTTCCTGACGCCCCATTCGCTCTCAACAGAACGACCATCTCCGAATGCAACAGCTATGTGTACCTAGGTCGAGAGGTCAACATGACAAATGACCTGGCACCCGAGCTGCGCAGGAGGAAGAGAGGGGCTTGGAACGCCTTCAAGAACGTCGAAGAAATAGCTAAGAGGACGAAGAACCTCCGGCTCCGGGCACATCTCTTTGATTCCACTGTTCTTCCTGCATTAACATATGCCTCAGAGACCTGGGCACTACGCAAACAGGATGAGAACGCTATTCAGGTCTCCCAAAGAAGAATAGAAAGAGCTATGCTTGGAATATCACGTTTCACTCAAATGAGAGAAAGAATCCGGAGTTCTGACATCCGTCGACGATCAAGAATCAGGGATGCTGTCTCATTTGCCAAGGTGTCAAAAATCAGATGGGCTGGTTACGTAATGAGATTTAAAGACGACCGCTGGACTAGAGCTGTTACCGACTGGATTCCACGGGATGTCAAAAGACCACGTGGCCGCCCACCTACCAGATGGTCAGACTTCTTCGTCAAGATCATGAACGATCGGTTTGAGGCCCTTCATGTTCCCAGAGCGAACAGATGCCATTGGGTTACACTAGCACACGACAGGGACAAATGGAGACGTTACTGGTGCGCGCTCGAGCAAATCGACGACTAACGGGAAGTTAAGTGATTTAAGTGATAATTTCTTTATACACTAATTTGTTCTTAGGCAGTTAGGTTGCTTCCAGATCTTGGCTTTTATGAATAATCCTGCTCTGGACATAGAGAGGGGGCACAAATGTCTTTTTGATATTGCATTTGGGGCCATTGGAGTAGATGCCAACAACTGTATGTTTTACGGGTTGTATGGAAACTCAATTCTTAGGGTTTTTTTTGCGAAGTACCTATATTATTTTCCAAAGCTATCAACCAGTCAACATTCCCACCAGCAGTGGATGAGGATTCCATTTCTTCCTTCTATATTACCTCTAAAAGTTACATAGTTAATATATATAAACGTATTCGATGTTTCCTCTATTTTCTTTTTAACCTCCATTATTGTTTTGTAGGAGTGTGGATATTCCAGTAGCCTTCCAAAATGTGAACAAGAAGTAAAAGCCTAAAAATTTTACAAAATGATCAATGATTTTTGAATAACTGTAGACTTTGATACTTAATTTAATATATTGCATTAGATCTCATTAGAGTGAAGTTTATTTAAACACAGTAAATTTCACCCCTTTGGTGAGCTTTACTATGAATCAGACTACTAAGTGTTGTGGGCCCAGCGAAAAAGCTCCCAGTGCTATCAACTGTCACCCAGACACTGGCAAACACTAATAGTTAATTTTATTTATAGGTTTTCCTTTTCCAGAATGTCAGAACAGTGTAAGCATAGAATAGCAATGTTTCATATATGTTATCTTTCACTTAGCAATACAAATTTGATTAATCCACATTGTTGTATAAATAATGTGTTTGTTCCTTTTTATCATTACATTGCCCTGTCTGCTTCCACCAACCGCTGCTGACAAAGGGATTACTCACAGAAGACTCACCCTACCGGTACCAGAAAAATACCTCATTGGCAGAGCTCCACTACCTCCACTACCTCCAGTACCAAGCCACTGCCACTCTCCAGGACGCTTTTCAGACACTCCGGCCGAGATTCACGCACGAGTGAAGCCCCACAGAACCAGGTAAGCGGAACTCTCTTACTATCTCTCAGACCTGGGAAAAGAGATCCTCTGCCTGCTCTCACCAACCTCAAGTGACCAAGGGATTAAAACCAGAAGCCCTACCCTACCCTGCCCTGTCTGCTTCCACCAACCTCCAGGCGACCCAGGGATTACACACAGAAGACCCATCCTACTGATACTAGATAAATACCTCCCTGGCAGACCTCCACTACCTCCAAATCTCCAGTACCCAGATGCCACCACACTCTAGGATGATTTCTGGACCATGTGGCCACAAGCAGCCGCTTGACTCATCATAAGACACTTAATACAAGACTACCACACCATATTTGATAGGGTTAAAATATGGTTTGAACCATGGGAACACCTGCAAGGGAGATTGGTGGCCGCCCTAAAAGTCTCTATCCAACTCAGAGAGCTTGGCAAGCTACCGAGAGTATCTTGCCCGCATGGCAGAGCCTGGCAAGCTATCTCTGGCATATCCCATATGCCAAAAGCAGCAAATAAAATGGGTCTCATTCCCCTGACCCTGAAAGAGCCATCAATACGGCAGCGTTAAGAAGGATGACAAAGGAGAGGCTGATAAAATCTCAAGGCTGAATGTCGCTGTTGTCCCAAAATTTCAAATGGGATCTGACCACCGTCACCTTTGTGCAAAATTTTACTTCACAAAGTGGGGAGAAAGGGCTGCAAAGTTTAAGAAGAGAACTCCCAGAACGACCACCAACTGGGAGCTCTTTGGCACCATTGTGGCAACATGGGAAGATGCTGTCATTTACAACATTGACGAGGAATATGATCGACTGGTTCAACACCTCCATGATTGAGTAAGGAATGTCAAGAAAGAGATAATCACAAAAAACACCTGTCTTCGAAAACTCTTGAGCTTATTTTCCAAAGAGGCTTGGAGCAAGCCTCAGGCAATCGCAAGCAAATGTCTGAGCACGCAAAACAATGCAGAGAAGTGATAAAGGAAGACATCAAAGAGAGAAGAGCAGCACTACTGGCAGATGTGGCAGAAGCCGGGAGAAGCATTCGCAACGCGCATCTGACCTTCGCCAACTACAAAACCAAGATGACTGTCCTCCGACGTCCTGATGGATCTATCACATCTTCCAGAAGGGCAATAGAGAAGATTATTCATGACTTCTACTCAGATCTCTTCGAGAGGGAAAGAAGGAGGTCCCAGGGTCGCGAGCCGGCAGCTGTGCTGACCTGGATTTAGGATGAGATGGGCGCCGCAGTCAGGAGTGAAGAGGGCAGGGCAGACGCTCAAAACTGGACACTCCTTCACTGCTGGTGGGAATGCCGACTGGTCCAACGCTTTTGGAAAACAGTATGGACGATTCTTAAAAAATTAGAATTTGATCTCCCATTTGACCCAGCGATACCACTCCTGGAAATATATCCCAGAGAGGCAAAAAAACTATAGTCGAAATGACATCTGCACTTGTTTGTTCATTACAGCACTCTTTACAACAGCCAGAATCTGGAAAAACCTGAGTGCCTGAGAACAGATGACTAGTTAAAGAAACTTTGGTACATTTACACAAATCGGGATACCATGTAGCTGTTAGAAAAGATGAAGTCATGAAATTCACATACAAGTGCTACTACATGGAAAGTATGTTAAGCGAAATGAGTCAGAAAGAGCAGGATAGACACAGAAAGATTGCATTCATCCGGGGAACATAAAGCAACAAAATGGGAGGCTAACACCCAGGAGTGGCTGAGATTAGTACTAGGAATTTTGCTCCATGACTTGGAGGCCAGCCACACGTGCTAGGGGAAAAGGAAGCTCAGATAGAGAAGAGAGCACCAAATAAATGGTGTTGGGTGGATCCTCCCAGGGAGGGAGAAGCATGCTGAAAGTAGACTATAGACCAAACATGATTGCCACTTAATGCCTCTCTTGCAAACCACAGGACCCAAAAGGAGAGAAAGAGAACAAAAGGGAATGCCCTGCCACAAAGGCAGAGTGGGATGGGGGGTGGGGGTGTGGGAGGGATTCTGGGACCCGTGGTGGTGGAGGATGGGCGCTGGTGGAGGGATGGGTAATTGACCATTGTATAACTGAAACCCAAGCACAAAAATTTGTAAGTCTATAACTGTACTTCATGGTGTTTCACTAAAAAATGCAGAAAAAAGAATCAGGGACACTGTCTCTTTTTCAAAGGCGTCGAAAATCAGATGAACAGGACACGTAATGAATTTGGAGAAGACTGCTGGACTAGAGCTGTTACCAACTGGATTCCACAGGACGTCAAAATATCGCGTGGCCTCCCACTTACAAGATGGTCAGACTTCTTCGTCAAGACCCTGAATGATCAGTTTGAGGCTCTTCGTGTTCCTAGAACGAGCAGACGCCATTGTGCTAGACTAGAATGCAGATGTTACTAACACCCGCTCGAGCAAATCGATGACTAATGGGATGTCAAGTGATTAAATGATCAAATGATCATTGCATTGTAATTCAGTGTGTGAACAGATAAATCAATTTCTCCCTTCAGGAGTATATTTGTGCTGTTTCCAGTTTGGGTGATTAATACAGATGCTATAAAAAGTTGCATAGATTTATTTATATGAATATATGTCTTCTTTTCCCATGGGTAATTGGCTAAAAATATTCAGTGTTTTCTTAAGTGAATATAACAATGACTTTTCCCATTAAAAATGTCAATAAAAACTAATAATAATTCAGTAACAAGAAAGTGTACTCTTATTGATAGATTTGTAAACAGAGAAGAAAATGGCAATGTGAAATATTAAATTATTCTGTTTCTCTAAATCTTACCTAATCTTAAAATTAATTCTCAGGTTATAGGATTTACCTTGCATGTAGTCAACTCAAATTCAATACCCACCATCTCATATAGTCCCCTTATCCAGCCAGAAATGATTACTGAGTGCAGAGCCACAAGATCCACTGAGCAGTACTGTGTGTGGCCCCAAAACAAAACAAAAGCGTTGTCATGGGCTGGAGAGATAGAATACTGTATAGTGTGCTTGCATTGCACTTAGCCACCCAGGGTTCGGTTCATGACATCACATATAATCCCTGAGAATTGCCATGTGTGGCCAAAAATTCAAAATATTAGTGTTGCGACAAAAACCTCAATGCCTCTGTTGCAAACCACAACACTCAAAAGGAGAGAGAGAACATAAGGGAATGCCCTGCCACAGAGGCAGGGTGGGATGGGGGGAATGGGGGGTAGGAGGGATACTGGAACATGTGGTAGTGGAAAATGGGCACTGGTGGAGGGATGGGTACTTGATCATTGTATAACTGAAACCCAAGCACAAAAATTTGTAAGTCTATAACTGTACCTCATGGTGTTTCACTAATAAAAATGTTTAAAAAATCATTACAAAATTCATATTTAATATATGGCAGCCCTTTTCCTCTCCAAAGCAAGTAATCAGAGAGGAGTTTCATTAATCTAATTATGTAGCTTTATTCATCATTTTAAATAAAACACTAAGTCCATTAAAAAGTGTTTATAGGGGCTGGAGCAGTAGCACAACAGGTAGGGCGTTTGTCTTGCACGCAGTTGACCCGGGTTCGTTTCCCAGAATCCCATATGGTACCCTGAGCACAGCCATGTGTAATTCTTGAGTTCAGAGCCAGGAGTAACCCCTGTACATCACTCAGTGTGACCCAAAAAGCAAAAAAAAAAAGTGTTTACATAGCAGACTTGTAGTTGTCTTTGCCTCTACATAGGATCACATACAGCCAAAGGAGATTATTCCTAATATTGGAGATGTGACAACTGATGAAATCCAATTTTCCATTAATTTTCTATTAGCAATTAGAATACATGCAATTTAATACACTATTTGAGAAAAAATCGTAAAAAACACTTATAAAATGCTTTAAGTTGAAGGTACCTTTTTCACATACTTCTAGACTTCTAGTTTCTGTATCAAAATATTATTACATTTGTAAGACTTATTACACAAAATATTGTCATCAATCATTTGCTTCTTTTGGTTAAGATTGGTTCCAAAAGCAATTTTAAAATAAATTAATGATTTGTACACTATAATAGAATTGTCTTGTGAATAGTTCTAATGACGTTCTAATCACTTGGATTTGGGATAATTATCAGTATCCAATTGAGTGACTCTAAGAATATTCAATGAAATATAACCTGTGAATATATATGTATAGAGGAAAATCCCTTGTAAAAATAGTTGTGAATCTATTCTCTCTAGCTGTTTTGACAGTTATAAAACTATTCTTTCTAAATTCTAAAAGCTGGCTTTTGTAATATGTAAGACAAATTCTAAGATTTAGAATCATTGCACAGAATTCAGAGAGCTATCTTTACTTTTTTAATATTCACATTATTTAAGACGAGGTTGGAGTGTTTTATGAATAACAGGACTAAAGGTAAAATAGCTGAATATGCCATGCCATGTTGGTTTTAACTATATCACCTTTCCACATCCCTAATCTCACTTATAGTTAGCATCTTTTCACTATTATCCAGAACCACGGAAATAATCTGTAACTTCTGTGAATTTAAATTAGGACAAATCTCCCCGCCCCGCTTAAGACTTCTTTATATTACAGGGCTAGAGAGATAGTCCAGGGGTTAAGAAACTTATATGCCTTACATGAAGCTGATGTCATTTTGATCCTTAATAGTTTTCCAAGCACTTCTGGGAGCAACCCTAAGCATAGTGCCAGAAGTGGTCCCCTTATCCTCAATAAAACCAAAATGTTATGTATATTAAAATAGTAACCTTTCTCATTCTTCCATAAGTTCAAGATTTTGATCTCTCAACTGACTAACCAAACTAAATATTTCTGGTTATAAAATAAAATAATTCATCTCAATGGGGTGTGAAGAATTTGTTATTCATTTTTAAATTTTTAATATTTTTTGGAGCCTGGAGTCCGAGCCTGGATTCCACAGGACGTCTAAAGATCTGGAGGTCACCCACCTATAAGATGGTCAGACTTCTTCATCAAGACCCTGAACGATCAGTTTGAGGTTCTTCATGTTCCAAGAACAAGCAGATGCCATTGGGCTACATTAGCACGCAACAGGAATGAATGTAGACATTACAGGCGCCTGCTCGAGCAAATCGATGAGTAACAGGATGTCAAGTGATCAAGTTATCAAGTGAATATTTTTTTACTGTTTGGTTTACAATACTATTAATGCTTTAGCATGCACATAATTCCAACACCACACCCACCACCAGTGTACCCATCTTTCTCCCCTAAGGAACCGAGTCTCCCTCTTTCTCACTCCTCCAACTCATTTATGGGAATCAGTTGTTGCCTTTGGATATTTGTTGCTACCCTGCTGGGGCGATAGCACAACGGGTAGCGCATTTGCCTTGCACGGGGCCGACCCAGGTTTGATTCCTCCGTCCCTCTTGGAGAGCTCAGCAAGCTACCAAGAATATCTTACCCGCATGGCAAAGCCTGGCAAGTCACCTGTGATGTATTCGATATGTTAAACACAGTAAAAATGGTCATGGTCACGGTCCTCCAGTTATTCATCAATTTGCTCAAGCAGGTCCAGTAACGTGTCCATCGTGAGACTTGTTGTTACTGTGTTTGTCATATTGAATACGTCACGGGTAGCTTGCCAGACTTTGCTGTGCAGACGAGATACGCTCGGTAGCTTGCCAAGCTCTTCGAGAGGGGCAGAGGAATTTAACCTGTCTCAGCCGGGCCGGCTGCGTGCAAGGCAAACGCCCTACCACTGTGCTATTGCTTCAGCCCACAGTAACAACAAGTCTCACAACTTGTTGTGAGACATTACTGGTGACCACTCGAGGGAATCAATGAACAAACGGAGGACAGTGACAGTGACAGTGACCCTGCTGTGTATCTTTAACTCCCACACATGAGACAGAATACTGGATCTGTTTCTTTCATTCTGTCTTCACTCACCATGATATCCTCTACTTCTATCCATCTTGCTGCAAATTGCATATTTTTTCTTTCTTAGAGCTACATAGTATTTCATTGTGTGTATACATATATATGTATCTCTTTGTGTGTGTCTATCTATATACATGCATATGTGTATATATATATATATATATATATATATATATATATATATATATCTCACAATCACGATCATCCTGTTCATCGATTTCCTCGAGCAGGCACCAGTAATGTCTCCTTCTTCCTAGCCCTGAGATTTTAAAAGAGCCATTTCAATGCTCTTTCAGGATTAGGAGAATGAGACTTGTATTGTTACTGGTATTTGGCATATTGAATATGACACGGGAAGTTTGCCAGACTCTGCTTCTGTGAGCTAGGTTTTATAGTCTCTGCGTGTTGGCCGTTGATGGGACCAACCTGGCGCTGGCGGCAGCTGGTGGGTGTGATGCCAACTTACTGGAAGATGGAACGTCAAGGTGGAAAAGGCCCAGTCCCAATCCGAGTAGGCTTGGAGACCGCAGCCATGGGACCCGCATGCCTGGGTTTCTCTGCTAGTTCTTTCATGCATGAGACCCGTCTGGACGTGTGGAGAGTGGTCCCAGCATGGCCGTGGCTGGCTCGGAAGGTCCTCAGCTGCTGGGGCTCTGCTCGGGGCAGGGGGAGGGAGAGAAACTCAACTCTCCCCCCTCCAAGGGGCCCCGATGAGGACAGCCAGGCGTGGGGGCAGGAGACTATATATATATATATATATGTATATATATATATATATATAATGAATCCACTCATCTGTACTTGTACTTGGGAATTTGAGTTATTTCCATATATTTGCACACATCAAAAAATCTAGAAATAGTCAATGTTTGCAGGTTTGTAGTGAGAAGGAAAACCTTGTCACTGTTGGTGAAAATGTCATATGGTTCAAGCTTTACAAAAAACAATATGGAATATAACAATTAGTAACATTCACAATATTAGGAATAGAAACTTCATATTATCTAACAATAGCATTGGTCGGCATCATCCCCAAAACACTAAAACATGAATTCAAAAGGATATATGCACACCTACGTTCATTGCTGTACTTGATATTTAAACTTTTTATGTTAGCTACATTCCATTGTCCTAATATTTCCAAGTTTCATTCTTCTCCATATTGCTCACTTGTCTGGTAAATTGAGTTTATGGAATGTCTCTAGAGGTTCATCTTGTTCTTTCACTACTTTAGGTTTCACCTATTAGAGACTGATATATGATCAGTGGGGAAAAAAGATATCAGAGTATTTACCAATCTCCTCTATTGCATCACCATAGGATATCTAAGTCAATCCATGTGATTTATAGATGCTGGAAACTGTGCAGCCTATTTTCTTTTTTTTGTTTTTAATTTTTATTAGTGAAACACCATGAGGTACCGTTGTAGACTTCCAAGTTTTTGTGCTTCGTTTCAGTTATACAATGATCTAGTACCCATCCCTCCACCAGTGTCCATTCTCCGACACCAATGATCCCAGTAGGCCTCCCACCCTGCCATGATCCCACATCCCACCCTGTCTTTGTGGCAGGGCATTCCCTTTTGTTCTTCCCTCTTTTGGGGTGTTGTGGTTTGCAAAAGAGGCATTGAGTGGCAATCATGTTCGGTCTATAATCTACTTTCAGCATGCACCTCACATCCTTGGAGGATTCTCCCAACACCCTTTACTTTGTTCTCCCTTCACTATCTTAGCTGCCTTTTCCCCTAGCATGTGTGGCGGCCTCCAAGCCATGGAGTGAACCTCCTGGTATTTATCTCGGCTATTCTTGGGTGTTAGTCTTCTATTTGGTTACTTTATATTCCCCAGATGATTGCAATATGTCTATGTCTGACCCTCTCTTTCTGACACATTTCACTCAGCATGATACTTTCCATATAGTAGGACTTGTATGTAAATTTCATGACTTCATCTTTTCTAACAGCTGCATGGTACTCCACTGTGTAGATGTACCAAAGTTTCTTTATACAGTCATCTGTTCTCGGGCACTCGGGATTTTTCCGGATTTTGGCTATTGTGAATAGTGCAGCAGTGAACATAGAAGTGCAAATGTCATTTTGATTGTCCTTTTTTCTTCTCCGGGATATATACCCAGGAGTGGTATTGCTGGGTCAAATGGGAGCTCAATTTATAATTTTTTGAGAATTGTCCACACTGTTTTCCAAAAGGGCTGAATCAGTCGGCATTCCCACCAGCAGTGAAGGAGGGTCCTTTTCTTGCCACATCCGTGCCAACACTGGTTGCTTTTGTTCTTTGGATGTGGGCCCGTCCCTGTGGTGTGAGATGATATCTGATTGTTGTTTTGATCTGCATCTCCCTGATGATTAATTATGTATAGCACTTTCCATGTGCCTTTTTGCCATTAGAATTTCATCTTTGAGAAAGTTTCTGTTCATTTTATCGCCCCATTTTTTGATGGGGTTGGATGTTTTCTTCTTGTGGAGTTCAATCAGTACTTAAACATTAAAGCATCCTTGCATCCCCGGGATGAATCCCACTTGTTCATGGTGTATGATCTTTTTGATGAGTTGTTGAATTCTCTTCGCTAGTATTTTGTTGAGAATTTTACGCATCCGTGTTCATCAGGGAATTCGGCCTGTAGTTTCCTTTTGTTTTGTTAGAATTGGAGTAGGCCAGTGGATTACTGTTGTATTGTAGTTGAGGTGGCCAGGAATTTTCCCACAGAATTAGGTGATGAAAGCTGGGATTAGAGTCAAGAGTGCTGGGAGTAGGAAATGTAACTGCAGCCAGCTGTGTGAGCGCCCCAGAGAAGGCCACGCCCACTTTGAGGAGGCCACGCCTAGTTTTGAGGAGGCCTTGCCACTTTTGAGGGGGCCATGCACTGTGGTGTTGGCCACGCCCAGATGCTAGTCCATAGACCTGTTGGGGAGGGGCAGTGACTAGTTTGGTTGGTGCTCCCTGTGTAAGTGGAAGCAGTTGCCTCAGGGCGTGGTCCTGGCGGTGGCTGGATTTTGGGATCCTGAGTTTGGGTGGGGAGGCAGTGCCAGGCAGGTACTTGTTGGGGAGGGGTGGCGAATATTTGGGCTGGTGCTCCCTGCAGAGAGTAGTTTTTTTTCTATTTTTGTAGTGTCTTTGTTTCCTTGTGGTATTAGAGAGATATGGGCTTCATAGAAACTGTTTGGGAGAGTTTCTGTTTCTTCAATTTCCTGGAAGAGTTTGAGAAGAACTGGCACTAGGTCCTCTTTAAATGTTTGAAATATTTGCTAGTGAATCCTTCTGGACTTGGGCTTTTGTTTTTGGGAAGACGTTTGATTACAGTTTCAATTTCCTTGATGTTAATATGTCTATTCAGCTACTCTAGATCTTCTTGATTAAGCCTTGGGAGACTATAGGAATCCAGGAATTTATCCATTTCTTCTATGCTCTCTTGTTTCGTGGCATACAGACTTTCAAAGTAGTCTCTGATGATCCTTTGAATTTCTTTGGTATTTGTTGTGATATTCCCCTCACATTTCTGATTCGGTTTATTAGGGTTCTCTCTCTCTCTCTCTCTCTCTCTCTCTCTCTCTCTCTCTCTCTCTCTCTTCTTTTTGTATCTTCCTAGTGGTTTATCTATCTTGTTTATTTTCTCAAAGAAACAACTCTTGGTTTCATTGATCTTTCCCATTGGTTTTTTGGTTTCCATGGTGTTGATTTCTGCTCTAAGTTTTATGATTTCTTTCCTTCTGCCTGATTTGGGCTCCTTCTGTTGATCCTTTTCTAAGATCTTGAGCTGTGAAGTCAAGTTGTTTATGTCATCCTTTCTTCTGTCCTGAGATATGCTTGCAGAGCTGTAAATTTTCCCCTTAACACAGCTTTAGCTGCATCCCATAGGTTCTGGTAGCTCATGTCTTCATTCTCATTTGTTTCCAGGTATCTTTTAATTTTGTCCTTGACTTCCTTCCTGACCCACTCGTTGCTCAACAATGAGTTGTTTAATTTCCAGGTTCTCAGTGTCTGTGTGTGATTCACTTCTATTCTCAGTGCATCATGGTCTGAAAAGATTCTTGTTACTATTTCTATCTTTCTGATTCTATTGAGGTATGTTTTGTGGTATAGCACATGGTCTATTTTGGAAAATGTTCCATGTGCACTTGAGAAGAATGTGTATTCTTTCTCTTTGGGATGTAAAGCCCTGTATAGGTCAATAAGCCCTCTCTATTCTATTTCTTCTTTCAATGCCAATATTTCCTTGCTGAGATTTGTTCTTGTTGATCTATCCAGAGGTGATAAGGCAATGCTGAATCTCCGGCTACTATTGTGTTGCTAGCAATATCCTCCTTAAAATCTGTTAGTAGTTGTTTTAAAAAATTAGCTGTTCTCTCATTAGGTGTGTATACATTTAAGAGTGAGGGCTGGAGCGATAGCACAGTGGTAGGGCGTTTGCCTTACAAGCAGCCAACATGGCCGACTCGAGTTTGATTCCTCCGCCCCTCTCGGAGAGCCCAGCAAGCTACTGAGAGTATCTCGCCCGCACGGCAGAGCCTGGCAAGCTGCCCGTGATGTATTCGATATGCCAAACACAGTAACAACAAGTCTCATGATGGAGACGTTACTGGGCCCACTCGAACAAATCGATGAACAATGGGAGAACCGTGACCATGAACATTTAAGAGTGTGATTTCTTCCTGTTGTACTTATCCCTTGATGAATAGGAAATAGCCTTAGCTTTCCCTTTTAATATTTCAACCTGAAATTGATGTTGTCGGATACTAGTATGGCCACCCCAGCTTTTTTGAGGGAGCTGTTTGCTTGCAGGATTGTTTTCCATCATTTAACTTTGTTTCTGTGTTTGCTCTCACTGTTCAGATGAGTTTCTTGTAGGCAGCAGAATGTTGGGTACTGTCTCTGAATCCATTTTGCCACTGTGTGTCTCTTAATTGGTAATTTAGACCATTGACTTTGAGAGAGATTATTATTATGGGGTTTTGTGTCTTCTTTCTGTAAGGGTCTGTTGTGATTGTAGGGTTTGTCTTGTCTTATAGTAGCCCCTATAACTCTTCTTTTAGTTGGTTTTTAGTCTATGAAGTAACTGAGCTGCTGTTTATCCACATAATAGTATACTGTTCCTTCCAGTTTGAGTGAGAGATTAGCCAGATGGAGTATTCTTGATGAAGTGTTCATTTCAGTGATTTTTTTCACTCTATCCCACTATTGCTTTCTGGATTGGAGGGTTTCCTCTTATAGGTCTGCTCTTAATCTAAGGGCTGCTCCTTTGTATGTGATTTCCTTCTTTGACCTTGCTGCTTGCAGTATTGTGTCTCTATCGGTGGCATCCATCATTCTAACTATGATATGTATTTGAGTGTTTTTGTTAGGGTTTCTTTTAGCTGGCACCCTTCAGGCTCCTTGAATCTGATTGGCTACATTGTCCAGCTCTAGGAACTTTTCAGCAATTATTTGTTTAACCGTGGCTTTTTCATTGGGATTGTTTCCCTGACCTTCTGGTACTCCAATGATTCTAAGGCTGTTCCTCTTGGAATCATCTCTTAGGACTCTGATTCACTCTAGAGCTATTTTGAGGTCTCTTGCCATTGTTTGTTGTTGCCTGTAGGCTTCGTGCAGCTTATCTTCTAGCTTACTGATTCTGTCTTCAGCTATGGCCATTCTACTGTTGAGGGCACAGTTTGAGGTTTTCATTCCATCTACGGAATCTTTTTTTCGTGACATTTCTGTGTGTAGCTTTCCAATTTCTGCTCTCATTTCTTCTTGTATTTTCTCGTTTGTTTCTCTCATGCCCTCCTTTAATTTACTGTATATCTGTCTCACTTTTTCATTGATTTCATTGAACATCTTCATTACTTCATCTGAATTCTTTCTCACAGATTTCTCTTAGGTGAGTAGCACCTACTGAGGCTTCTGGACTCTTTTCATCATCCTCACCTCGTGGTGGGGATTTGCATTGTTTCTTCATGTTGGTGTGGAGGTATGGAGACTGAGATGTTATATGAGACTGCTGGGTATGAATAAATTACCTGTGACTAAATTACCTGTGGCCGCGTGACTGGCAGCTGACCCAAAATTAGGCCACGCCCACTTCTACAGATGCCATGCCCTCTTCTGAAGAGGCCATGCCTCCTATGGGTACCTGGTGTGTGGGTACAAGCTGGGGGAGGAAGAAGACTGGGCACAGTGTTGGGGATGAACAGGAAGAGGTTCAGGGATGGTGAGCGTTCCAGGGTCCTAGAGGATGCCTTGGTTGTGTACGTGGAGAAAACCAAGTCCCGGGTTCGAGGAATGACTGGCCTGGGGGAGGAAGAAGACTGGGCACAGCATTGGGGACGAACTGGTGAGCATCCCCAAAGACTATTAAGTCTGTAAGTTATAAAATGAAGCATCTTCTTCTGGACATAATGGTACTTCATAAAATTTCACCTGTGAATGTCTAGAGATAGCTAAAAAAAAGCCCATAATGATGATCACATTTATGAGAATTCTATTTGCTCCAGGCAATTTCAATAAATAATTCCATTTCATAATTCAATTCATGATTGATAATATATCAATATATTATCAAAGTTAGTTGTCAGAGGTTTAATTATGTGGTATATAAACATGTATTTTTAGGTTATCATGCATCTTTAATCTATATATATGGGTTTCTTTGTCATATATGGAAAGTTTTAAGCCATGATATATTTTTTCATTTTTATTAGTGATACACCAAGGTACAGTTGTATATTTATAAATTTTTGTGCTTGCATTTCAGTTATACCATAATTAAGTACCCATCCCTCTACCAGTGCTGGTTCTCCACCACCAATGATCCTTCCCACCATCCCCCATCCCCCCATTCCAACTCGCCTCTGTGTCAGGACATTCACTTTTGTTCTCTCTCTCCTTTTGGGTGTTGTGGTTTGCAATAGAGGTATTGAGTGTAAGCTATGATATTTTAAAATACTCTCAGTACCACTTCTTTCTCACCTGGGACCTCAATGATACAAATTTTGGATATCTATTTATTGTCCCAACAAGACCCTGCAGTTTTATTCCTCTAATTTTTGTCTATTTTGACTGATTAGAGAGGATAATTTCTTTTGCTCTATCTACAAATTCATTAATTCTATCTTCGGTCCTCTCCTCTCTGCTAATGACTCTTCCAATTAATTCATTCCATCTGAGAGAGAGTGTGTTGTATCAGGTCAAGTAAATAAAAAGAGTACAAATCTGACTTCTTTTTAGGTTTCCTGCCTATTATGGTATGGTTCTTCCTGCAAGAAGAAGGTAATCATCTAGGCAGTTAAATTAAATCTGTAACCTGCAGGGAAAAAATAATTATGGTGGTTCCCTCCCCTTGCTATTGGCTAATAATTCAGTATTTCTCAGTGGGGAATCAGGAGCTCAGATGCAATATCAGATAGAGAACATCACTCAACTGCTTAGTATCAACAGGACAGTCAATAACATTTATTATCTTCTCTTATAGCCTTGAGTGGTCTGTTCTGTAGGTATGGGAAATCATCCCCCTAAGTATAAATCCAAGTTTTGGATAGCCTCTGGTTATAAAACCCAGTTTAAATCTAGAATACAAATGATCAGAAAAAATTCACCCTGCAAACAACAGAATGAAATAGTTTAGGATTTTCTAGATGTAAAGGGAAACATTGGCAAAAAATAGAATAGTAAACTGTTATGACCTTACTCTAAGTATGCCTGATGATTGGCTGTGTGAAATATTCTGGTCTCTGCTCTTAATGTAACCATTTAATTTTTTTAATTCTAACTAATTTTCCAAATTTTTATATTAAAATTTTTATTTTATAAACATTTATTTAAAATTTTATTTGTAATATTATGAATTACAGAGCTATTCAGAGTGGGTGTTTTAATATACATTGTCCCATCACAAATCCAGATAAAGTGTCAAATTCCCTCCTCCCGTGATTCCAGATTCCTTCTCCTAACTCACTGACCCCCACCCCATCCAATCCTTTGCCATCCATCTGGAGAGGCACTGAAATATTTTTATGTGAATCTATGTTTTAAATGAAAATGTATACTACATCACATGCTGAATCAAACTCCTAGAGTCCATGTCCAAGACGTGAGTGAATATGAGCTACATCATTGGAATCAAAAGTTCAGTTGTTTATCCACCTAAAGACAACTGTATCAGTCATGATCAAAATGTTTAAATAAAATATTATGAGGATGATAAAATGGTGAACGAATAAACCAAAACATTTAATTTGATTTTAAAGAAAAAGTCCAATATTAAACAGTATAACAGAATAGTGGTGTAATGATAGAAGGGGGAAAAGTGATGTAAAAGGAATTTCATTTCAAATCTGTTGATATTGAACAGATTTAACCATATAGTTAAAAAATCCAGGCTTCAAGTTAAAGGCAATTCATAACAAGATTCTCAAATCTGAACATATATAATTAAGCAAAATATCTATTTGGAATAGATTTTAAAAGTTATGGATGATATTAATGTGTGCATCATTACAAATAGATCATGTAACTATTGGAGATATGAAATATTTAATTTTTAAAATGACATCAAATTTATTAGTATTCTCAAGCTAAAAAGAACAGTTTTTGGAAAATTTTGATCTATGAAAATGTTTAATTGATTTGCTACAGACTGATTTGAGGGAGCCAGCACGTAGCATGTGGGTGATCTGAGTTTGATCCCCAGCACCCCATGGTCCCTTGGAGTGACCTCTGAGCAAAGAGCCAGAAGTCCCACCTGATGTGTCCCAAAAGCAAACAAAAAAGTGAAACTGATTTTCAAAAGAATGACTTTGAATTGCAGAAAAGTTGAAATTGATTTTCACAAGAGTACACTGGGTACAAAAACTATGTCTTAACCATACCATAAATTTTCATTAGTATCATATAGATTAGGATAAAATATTTCAGAAAACATGAGGTATTTTTCAAAGGTCATATAATGAGTGAACAGAGGAGTTGATAATCAAACTTAGACATTTAAAAATGTTTGGGATGCTTTCTTTTTAATGTTGCTAAGATGTGGGGCAATAAAACAATATTTTGGATTTGAAACTATGTCACTTGATCACTTGACATCCAGTTACACATCAATTTGCTCAAGCAGGTGCCAGTAATGTCTCCATTCATCCCTGTCACATGCTAGTGTAGCCCAATGGCATATGCTCGCTCTAGGAACACAAAGGGCCTCGAGAACATCATGCGTCAACTGGAATGGGAAGGAATTGGAGTGAAGATAGTCAGAAAATACACCAACTCTGCTTTGCTGATGACATCATTCTAATAACACCAAACATTAGCCAAGTGGCACGAATGCTGGCCAACTTTGACCGTGAGTGTGGAAAGGTCGGACTACAGCTGAATCTCATGAAGACAATGTTCATGAAAAAATGGACTAGTTCCTGACGTTCCATTTGCTCTCAATAGAACAAACATCTCCGAATGCATCAGTTTTGTGTACCTGGGTCGAGAACTCAACATGAAGAACGACCTGGCACTTGAGCTGGCAGGAATAAGAGAGTGGCATGGAATGTTTTCAAGAGCATCAAAAAATAGCTAAAGGATGAAGAACCTCCAGATGCAGGCACATTTTGGCTGGAGCGATAGCACAGCGGGTAGGGCGTCTGCCTTGCACGCAGCCAACATGGCCGACCCGAGTTCGATTCCTCCGCCCCTCTCGGAGAGCCCGGCAAGCTACCGAGAGTATTCGATATGCCAGACACAGTAACAACAAAGTCTCCAATGGAGACGTTACTGGGCCCGCTCGAGCAAATCGACGATCAACGGGAGGGCCTTTACTTACTTACTTACTTTACCACCATTCTTACTGCACTAACATACGCCCCAGAGACCTGAACCCTACGAATACAGGATGAGAAAGCTATTTGGGTTTCCCAAAGAGGAATCAAAAGAGTTATGCTTGGAGTATCACGCTTCACTCAAGTAAGAGAAGGAATCCGGAATTCTGACCTCTGTCAATAATAGAGAATCAGGATCACTGTCTCGTTTGCCAAGGAGTAGAAAATCAGATGGGCCAGACACGTAATTTGAAACTATGTACTCTTTTCAAATGCATCCAGTTATTTATTATTATATTCATATTACAACAAAAAATTTCTTTAAATTCCCACATAAATCAAATTATCCAAAAAACTCTCCTCAAATGTATTTGGTTCTACGATTACTGATTTTGTAGCATTTCACTGTTGTTACAAACTACAAAACAATCGGTAAAAGCAGTACATCTACATTTGTAAGGATAAAACAGAAAACTACCTATGCTCCAAACACAGATATGTCTAAATAAATCATTCTGTATTTATTTGTTGAATAATATACAGTCTTTGAAAGGACAATGGTACTAAAAGTTACCTGTGATGAATGGCTTATTAAAAGATGGGGAAGGACAAGGTCAAGATAAGCCTGGTACATCAGAAAATAAGGAAGTGACTGAAATGTAGGAAGCATTCTTGTAAAGTTCTATCAGTGCTTTATATATCTTGGATATTCAACCTTTGTCAGATAAGTTGTGGGCAAATAAATTTTCCCATCAGTCTGTGTTCTATCTTTGTATTCCGGTCTTTGTTTTCTTTAAGGGGCAGACCTTCTTAATTTAATATAGTCCCATGTGTTTATGTTTGCTTCCACTTGCTTGGTCAGTGGAGTTTCATCCTTGAAGATGTCTTTAGCTTCAATCATGGTGCAATCTGCCTACATTTTACTCTGTGTATCTTATGGACTCTGGATTTTCAATTTTAATCCATTGATCAGAGGGTTTGTCTTTATTGCAGTGCTATGCTGTTTTAATAACTGCTACTTTCTAGTACAGTTAGAAGTTGTGAAAAATTATGCCTCCCATCGACATTTTCCTAAGTACCCCTATGACTATTCTGTGTAGGTATTATTGTTCCACATGAATTTCCGAAGTGTTTTATCTTGATCAATTGACATCCTGTTACTCATCAATTTGCTTGAGCAGGTGCCAGTAAGTCTCCATTTGTCCCTGTTCATGCTAGTTTAGCCCAATGGCATCTGCTTGAACCAGAAACATGAAGAGCCTCAATCCAATCATTCAGGATCTTGATGAAGAAGTCGGACCATCTTATAGGTGGGTGGCCACACGATCTTTACACGTCCCGTGGAATACAGTCAGTAATGGCTCTACTCCAGTGGTCGTCTCCAAATTGCATTATATGTCCAGCCCAATTGATCTTTGATGACTGGGCAAATGAGAAAGCATCCCTGATTCTCGACCATCGATGGAGGTCAGAACTTCAGATTCTTTCTCTCTTTTGAGTGAAGTGTGATACTCCAAGCACAGCTCGTAAGAATCCTCTTTGGGAGACTCCAATGGTGTCTCATCCTGTTTTCATAGGGCCCAGGTCTCTGAGGCATATGTTAATGCAGGAAGAACAGTGGAATCGAGGAGATGTGCCTAGAGCCGGAGGTTCTTTGTCCTCTTAGCTATTTCTTTGACCCTCTGGAAGGCATTCCAAGCCACTCTCTTCCTCCTGTGCAATTCAGGTGCCAGGTCATTTGTCATGTTGACTTCTCAGCCTAGGTACACATAACTGCTGTATTCTAAGATGTTCATTCTGTTGAGAGTGAATGGAATTTAAGGAACAAGACTGTTTCTCATAAACATTGTCTTTGTGAGATTCAGCTGTAGTTCGACCTTTCCACACTCCTGGTCGAAGTTGGCCAGCATTTATGCTGCTTGGCTAATGTTTGCTGTTATTAGAATGATGTCATCAGCGAAGTGGAGGTGGTGTAGTTGCCAACCATCTATCTTCACTCCCATTCCTTCCCATTCCAGTCATTGCATGGTGTTATTGCGGGTAGCACTGAAGAGTTTTGGTGAAATAGTATCACCCTGCCAAACCCTTACTTGAGATGGATGATCACTTCTTTGTAGAATGGTGACATCCTGGTAGTGAATCCATAATACAGCTCACAGAGGATCCTGATGTATTGATTTTGAATGCCCTGATTGGCTAGCGCTTCAATGACTGCTACCGTCTCAACAGAAACAAAGGCCTTCTTTAAATCAATGAACATTAAACAGAGCATCATCTTGAACTCCTGAGAAACCTCAATGAGCTTGGTTATTGTGGTATATGGTCGATCATGCTGAATTCTTTGTGGAACCCGGCTTGCTCGCATGGTTGCGCTTCATCTGGTGTTCTGCCAATCCTATTCAGGATAAATCAAGTGAACTGCTTGTAGACGACAGACAACAGGCAGATACGGCAATAGTTGCCAATGCCGTGGATGTTTCCCTTCTTGTACAGTAGCACAGTCCTTCTCGTTTTCCATTGGGATAGAATATTGCATTCAGACAGGTAGGTTGTGAAGATCCGAGCCAGTGTACTGATGAGTACTGACGACAGGTTCTTCAGTTGTTTGGCTCTGACCTTGTTTGGGCCAGGTGCTGTTTGATTCTTTTTTTTTTTTCCCCTTTATTTTATTTTATTTTTTTTAAAGTTGTAGATTTACAATTTTTTGTGCTTTGGTTTCAATTATACAATGATCAGATACCCATCCCTCCACCAGTGCCCATTTTCCACCACCATGGATAATATCCCTCCCACCCGCATCCCCCCATCCCCCCGTCTCTGTGGCAGGGCAATCCCCTGTGTTCTCTCTCTCCTTTTGGCTGTTGTGGTCTGCAAAAGAGGCATTGAGTGGCAAACATGTTCAGTCCATAGTCTACTTTCGACATGCATCTCCCCTCCTGGGAGGATCCTCCAAACATCCTTTATTTGGTGCTCCCTTCTCTATCTGAATAGCCCTTTCCTCTAAATTCCAGACTCCCAAGGCTGAACCAAGAAGACCTGGAATACCTGAACAGACCTATCACCATCAAGGAAATTGAAATGGTAATAAAAAATCTCCCCAAGCACAAAAGTCCTGGCCCGGATGGATTCACTAGTGAATTCTTCCAAATCTTTAAAGAGGACTTACTCCCAATACTCTTTAAGCTTTTCCACGAAATGTTTGATTCTTTACCGATAAAATGGTGTGTCAGATTTTGGAAGGGAGAACGTTGGGAACGACATATCTATCCTGCGTAATTTGGTATGTGGGCAGGTGGATGTGGCTTTCGAAGAGATCCGAGTAGAATTCATAGATAATCTTCTCCACTGCCCTTCTGGAAGATGTGATAGATCCATAGGACGTCGGAGGGTAGTCATCTTGGTTTTGTAGTTGGCAAAGGACAGACGGGCATTGCAAATTCTTTACCAGGCTTCTGCCGCATCTGCCAGCACTGCTGCTCTTCTCTCTTTGAGGTCTTCCTTTATCGCTTCTCTGCATTGTTTTGCGAGCTCGGACGTTTGCTTGCAGTTGCCTGAGTCTTGTGCTAAGCCACGCTGGCGAATGAGCTCGAGAGTTTTCGAAGACAGGCATCCTTTTGTGGCTATCTCTCTGTCAGTGAACCTCAAACTATCAAGGAGGTGCTGAACCAGTTGATCATGTTTCTCGTCAATGTTGTCATTGACGGCATCTTCCCATGTTACCGCAATAATGCCATAAAACTCCCAGTTGGTGGTCATTCTGGGAGTTCTCTTCTTAAACTTGGCTGCCCTTTTTCCATGCTCCATGAAGTACAATTTGCACGAAGGAGATGGTGATTCGATCCTGATTGGAATTTTGGGACAACAGCGACATCATTCAGGCAAAACCGTCAATTGAATATGATGTGGTCAATTTCATTGTGGAACCGTCCACCAGATGATTCCCAAGTCTAACGTTTAGATACAACCTTCTGAAACTGTGAGTTACCATGGATGGTCTTGGTCGACATGATGAACTCAGACAGTCTCTCACTCTGTTCGTTCCATTCTAGGCCATGGGTCCCGATGTGGAGTTCTTCGGCTGATCTTCTTGGTCCTATCTTGGTATTAAAATCACCGACAATTATCTTGTAGACGGAGTGGTCTTCATTTAGAACTTTTCCAACTCCATGTAGAACTCCCCAATTTCTCCTTCATTGTAATTGGTTGTTAGTGTGTAGACAACGGAGATAGAAACTGCTGGCAGTGAGCCACATCTATTCAACTGTAATCGTCTGATTCGGGTTGTTGGGCATTCGAATGAATAAATGCTTATGGTCAGGTTCATGTTGACAAGGACCCCCACACCACCATCGCCTCTTTTTTCTCATCTTCCAAAGAACAGTTCTTCTCCAGTGTCGAAAACAGTGCAATGTGATTGATGCCTTCTTCTCTCAGTCAGACCAATTATGTCATACTTTATCTTTCACACTTGTACCATCAGGTCCTCGATGGATGCACCCGATGCCAACGTACATGAACTGAAAGTACAGACAGTCATTTTTGTCCTTCTTCGTTTTGGCAGCCTAACTCAGCCTTGAGATTTTTTCAGCCTCTCCTTCCTCATCCTTCTTAATGCTGCTGCTCTTCTACCTCAACTACTCCGCTGCCTCCACACTCCAGGACACTTTCCATATGCTCCAGCTGAGATTCACGCACGAGTGAAGCCCCGTAGAACCAGTTAAGCATAACTCTGTGACCCTGGACTCCAGGCTCAACGGACCTAGGAACAGATATCCTCTGCCTGCTCCCACCAATCTCTGGTGACCAAGGGATTAAAAACCAGAAGCCCCAACCTACTCTCTCCTGTCTGCTACCACCAATCTCCGACGACCCAGGGATTCCACACAGAAGACCCATTCTACCAGTTCCAAATAAACAGCTAATGGGCATGCCAATTCCACTTCCCTGCCACCAACATGCTGCAGGACGCTTTCCAGACTGTGCTGCCACAAAGCGGTCGCTTGACACACCATAAGACACTTAATACAAGATTACTGCACCATATGTGATAGGGTTCAAATATTGTTTGAACCATGGGAACACCTGCAAGGCCGATTAGAGGCCACCGTAAAAGCCTCTATCCCTCTCGGAGAGCCTGGCAAGCTACCCAGAATATCCCACCCCCACGGCAGAGCCTTGCAAGCTATCTGTGGTGTATTCCATATGCCAAAACCAGTAAATACAATGGGTTTCATTCCCCTGACCCTGAAAGTTTTATCTAGTTCTTTGAAAAAAAGTCAAGAAAAAAAACCATATAAACCCATTCAAAAATGGGAAAAAGAGAGTAACAGAAGAAATGCAAATAGCCAAAATGTGCATGATAAATTGATCTATATAACTAATCAGCAAAATGTAAATAAAAATAATGAGATGCCACCTCAAATCAAAGAGACTGGAACTCACCTCAAAGAACAAAAATAATTATTTTGGGCATGGAACTGCTGGTGGAAATATTGACTGATCTAGACTTTTTGAAATACAATATGGAAATTCCTAAAAAAACTAGCAATTAACATTCCATGTGAACCAGCAATTATTCTCCTGGGAACTACCCTAAGTAGTATTCAAAATTAGATAATACCTCACGTCTTCTTATTCAGAACTTCTTTGTTTATCCTAGGATTTCGATGATACCATTCAAGTATTAATTGGGAGGGGGGAAGTAATGCAAGTAATGGATAAACAGGCATCAGTGGTTCATTTATACTGATGATATGGGTAAATGATGATATGACCAAACACTGACTTAACAACACTGAAAATATGAGGTCTAAGCTACAGCCATAGGAAATCTGTAATGTGTCTATCAAGTTGACAGGCAGAGATGGTGTAGGGGTTTCAGTGGGGAGGACATTTTTTGAAAGCACTGGTGGAGGAAAGCTGATACTGGTGGTGGGATTGTTGTTGAAATATTATCTACCTAAAACTCAACTATCAATAACTTTGAAAGTCAAAGTTCTTTAAAAATTAGTTATTTTTCTCTATTAAAACATCGTGGTTAAGAAAGTTGTTATGATACATTTGTTACAAGCATTCAATATTCCACCACTGATCCCACCACCCAGTGAGACCTTCACCCCACCATTTCTCCAATTTCCTAATGACTTTCCAAACCTGCCCCCTTATTAGGCATAATATAATTTATTTTATTGCTTGTTACCACTAAAAATAATTATGTAAAAATGTGAACATTTTTAAATCTCAGGATGGGGTCATTAAGTCCTTTCCTTTTGTGAGGGTTCACTAAGCTGTTGTTGCTAGTTGAGCCATATGTGTTAATGTTTTTCTTTATTAAACTTAGTTGGCTTATATGTTACTTCCCCCATTGAATTTGGTGTGCTCCTACTGGGATGTCAGTACAGTAGAATTTGGCGATTTTATATGGCCACTGCCAAATGCTCCAGATACTCCAGAATATTGAATTGAGTTGGGAATTTACATGGCAGAAATTGTGAGGTATGGGTGTGGTTTCTGGGGCTTCCAGAAATATGGAGGTTAGGGGTAGGCTGCCCATCCACAATCCAATAGTACCTGAGCTTGAGACCAGTGTAACTGGAATTTCTGGCAGATTGCTATTTCTTCAGGGCTTAGTCATGTGGCAATGGAGCCAAGCCATCAGCACAGTGACAGTTATGATGTATGAGTGCGGCTGCTGGGGTGTCATTAGGGGAGGGACTCGGCAAGCCCCCTTCCAAGGGTGCCGAAGAGGGTTCAGTCAGAAGAACGATGATCTTGTAAAGTTTTATGGCTATCTGATCTTTTCTGAGATTTAATCAGAAGTCTTGCCCATCTCTCAGGACCGACTGACCCATGTTCAACTGCTGTTCACATGGAACCCTTCTCCACTTCGGCCTTCAAAGTTCTCGTTTGAATATTTACTACTACCACAAAGATCTGCACCTGCGGCGGCTCCACCCGGGCCTGCGCCCTAGGCTTCAAGGCTCACCACAGCAGCCATCCTACTCAACGCGGCGTAGCGTCCACGGTGTTTGTTTCCGGGGCGCGGACCCCGTACCGACGGGGCGCTCTCGTCCCCCTCTCACACGTCACCGATTGCCAGCGATGGCCGGGTATGGGCCTGACGCTCCAGTGCCATCCATTTTCAGGGCTAGTTGATTCGGCAGGTGAGTTGTTACACACTCCTTAGCGGATTCCGACTTCCATGGCCACCGCCCTGCCGTCGACACTACCTCCACTACCCAGCCGCCGCCACACTTCAGGACGCTTTCTGGACCCAAAGCGGCCGCGCGACACATCATAAGATACTAAATACCCATCTTCCGGAATTGTCATACCATATTTGACAGGGTTCAAATATGGTAACACCTACAAGGGTGATTAGAGGTTGCCCCAAAAGCCTCTATCCCTCTCGGAAAGACTGGCAAGCTACCGAGAGTATTCCGCCCGCATGGAAGAGCCTGGCAAGCTATCCGTTGTGTATTCAATATGCCAAAACCAGTAACTACAACTGGTCTCATTCACCTGACCCTGAAGGCTTCACCAACATGGCAGAACTGAGAAGGATGAGAAAGGAGAGGCCGACAAAATCTCAAGGCCGAACTAGGCTGCCACAACGAAGGAAGACAAAAATGATCGTCTGTACTTTCAATGCACGTACGCTAGCATCAGATGCATCCATTGAGGACCTAATGGTACAAGTGCGAATGATCAAGTACGACATCATTGGTCTGACCGAGACAAGAAGGCACGAATCTCACCATGCCGTTTTCGACACTGGAGAAGAATTGTTCTTCGGAACATGCGATAAAAGACGTGCCGGAGGCGTCGGTGTCCTTGTCAACACAAACTTGGCCATGAGCATTGATTCATTTGAATGCCTAACAACCTGAATCGATGTTTACATTTGAATAGATGTGGCTCACTGCCTGCAGTTTCTATCTTCGTTGTCTACACACCAACCTCTCATTATGATGAAAGAAAAATCGAGAAGTTCTACATGGAGCTGGAGAAGTTCTATAAAGAAGACCACACCTTCTACAAGATCATTGTGTGTGATTTTAATACCAAGATATGACCGAGAAGATCAGTTGAAGAACTTCACATTGGGACCCAAGGCCTAGAATGGAACGAACAGGGTGAGAGACTGTCTGAGTTCATCATGTCAACCAGGACCATCCATGGTAATTCACAGTTCCAGAAGGCAGAATCTAAACATTGGACATGGGAGTCTCCCGGTAGACGATTCCACAATGAAATAGACCACATCATATTCAATTGACGGTTTTGCCTGACCGATGTCGCTGTTGTCCCAAAATTTCAAAAGGATCGGACCACCGTCTCCTTCGTGCAAAATTATACTTCACAGAGCGGGGAGAAAGGGCTGCAAAGTTCAGAAAGAGAACTCCCAGAATGACCACCAACTGGGAGCTCTTTGACACTATTGTGGCAACATGGGAAGATGCCATTGTTGACAACATTGACGAGGAATACGATCGACTGGTTCAGCACCTCCATGAATGTGCGAGGAATGCCAAGAGAGAGATAGCCACAAAAAACCGCCTGTCTTTGAAAACTCTTGAGCTAATTCGCCAGCGTGGTTTGGCACATGCCTCAGGCAACCGCAAGCTAATGTCTGATCTCGCTAAGCAGTGCAGAGATGCGATCAAGGAAGACCTCAAAGAGAGAAGAGCAGAAGTACTGGTAGATGCAGCAGAAGCTTGAAAAAGTATTCGTTACACCTGCCTGTCCTTCGCCAACTACAAGACCAAGATGACTGCCCTTTGACGTCCTGATGGATCCATCACATCCTCCAGAACGGCAATGGAGAAGATTATCCATGACTTTTACTCAAATCTCTTCAATAGCCATGTCCACTTGCCGACATACCAAATTCCACGGGATGGATATGTCGTTCCCAATGTTCTCCCTTCCGAAATCCGACATGCCATTTCGTCGGTAAAGAAACAAACAGCACCCGGCCCAGACAAGGTCAGACCTGAACACCTGAAGAACCTGCCGTCAGTACTCATCAATACACTGGCTCGGTTCTTCACTCGCTACCTGTCTGAATGCAAGGTTCCGTCCCAGTGTAAAACCAGCAGGACCGTACTACTGTTCAAGAAGGGGGACATCCATGACATTGGCAACTATCGTCCGATCTGCCTATTGTCTGTCATCTACAAGTTGTTCCCTCGAGTCATCCTAAATAGGATTGGCAGAACACTAGATGAAGGACAACCATGCGTGCAAGCCGGGTTCCACAAAGGATTCAGCACCATTGACCATATCCACATGATAACCAAGCTCATTGAGGTTTCTCGGGAATTCAAGATACCTCTCTGTTTAACGTTCATTGATTTAAAGAAGGCCTTTGATTCTGTGGAGATTGAAGCGGTCATTGAAACCCTAGCCAATCAGGGCATTCAAGCCCAATACATCAAGATCCTCCGTGAGCTTTATTGCAGATTCACTACCAGGATCTCACCATTCTACAAATAAGTGATCGTTGATGTCAAGAGAGGGGTTCAGCAGGGTGATACCATTTCACCGAAACTCTTCAGTGCCACCCTCAAAAACATCATGCGACGACTGGAATGGGAAGAAATGGGAGTGAAGATAGATGGTTGGCAACTACACCACCTCCTCTTTGTTGATGACATTGTTTTAATAACACCAAACATCAGCCAAGCGGCACAAATGCTGGCCGACTTTCACCGTGAGTGTGGAAAGGTCTGACTACAGATTAATCTCACGAAAGCAATGTTTATGAGAAACAGCCTCGTTCCTGACGCCCCATTCGCTCTCAACGGAACGACAATCTCTGAATGCAACAGCTATGTGTACCTAGGTCGAGAAGTCAACATGACAAATGACCTGGCATCCGAGCTGCACAGGAGGAAGAGAGCAGCTTGGAATGCCTTCAAGAACGTCAAAGAAATAGCTAAGAGGACGAAGAACCTCTGTCTCCGGGGACATCTTTTTGATTCCACTGTTCTTCCTGCATTAACATATGCCTCAGAGACCTGGGCCCTACGCAAACAGGATGAGAACGCTATTCAGGTCTCCCAAAGAAGAATAGAAAGAGCTATGCTTGGAATATCACGTTTCACTCAAATGAGAGAAAGAACCCGGAGTTCTGACATCTGTCGACGATCAAGAATCAGGGACGCTGTCTCATTTGCCAAGGTGTCAAAAATCAGATGGGCTGGTCATGTAATGAGATTTAAAGACGACCGCTGGACTAGAGCTGTTACTGACTGGATTCCACGGGATGTCAAAAGACCGCGTGGCCGGCCACCTACCAGATGGTCAGACTTCTTCGTCAAGATCATGAACGATCGGTATGAGGCTCTTCATGTACCCAGAGCGAACAGATGCCATTGGGCTACACTAGCACGCGACAGGGACAAATGGAGACGTTACTGGCGCCTGCTCGAGCAAATTGACGACTAACGGGAGGTTAAGTGATTAAGTGATTAATCAGAAGTCTCTAAAAGCTGGGCCAATGGATGAGCTTACAAACAGCAGCAGGTGTGCGATGTAGATCAAATTTTAGATCTAAGTCATTTTAATGAATGCCATAACATTGTGAATAGATACTGTACTAAGCATGTATAATGCTTTAGGTAGAAACGTAATTTTGGGGTTTTAAATTTTTATAATTGTTTTATTTTTTATTTAAAGAATCGTGATGCACAAAGATATTGATAGTTGAGTTTTAGGCATATAATATTTTAACACCAATCCCACCACCACCAGTGTAAAATTCCCTCCACCAGTGTTCCCATACCCATACTCTATCCCAAGTCCCATTTCCAACTCCACTCCCACATTGACAGGCACATTACAATGTTTGGTGGTTGCAGCTTCGATATCATTTTTCACTACTGTTAAGTCTGTGTTTTGAATATACCACTCTCCCACATCACCAGTATAACTGAAGCTGCAACCCTTGTTTATCCATTACTTCCCTTTCTCTTCTTCTCCCATTGATTTAATTCCTTCTATGTCTTTCTCCTCCTAAACACTGGGGTTAAGGTTGACATAGGCATCACCCCTTTACTCAATTGCATTTCCTTATTCAGTTATTCCACATACCACATACCACATATAAGTGATATTATCCTGTTTGTCTTTCTTCTTCTGGCTTAATTTACTTAACATGGTACCATATAATTCCAGCCAGGTTAAAGAAAATTACATAATTTCATCATTCTTTGCAGCTTCAATGGAGTCTATGTAGACTCCACTGTCTACATAGACTACATCTTAATAATCCATTCATCTGCTATTGGACACCTAGGGTGACTCCATATCTTAGCTATTGTACTAAATACAACAATGAATAATGGTGTACATATGTCTTTTGGAATGAATGTCATCAGTCCTGTGTTTAGATGCTCAAAAGTGAAATTGATGAGTCACATGACAGTTCAATTCTAAGTTTATTGAGGATTATACATAGTTTTCCACTGGGATGGAACTGACTACATTCCCACAAGCAGTGAAAGAGAGCTCCTTTTTCACCAAATCCCAGTCAACACAACATTTCCCTACTATTTTTAAATATGTGCCATTCTCACTGGTGTCATCTTGATTTGAATTTCCCTAATTTAAAGTGATGCTGAGAATTTCATGTGTCTACTGGTCATCTATTTGACATCTTCTGAGAAGTGTCTGTTCATTTCCTCTCCCTGTTTCTGATACTATTTTTGAATTTTTTATTGATATTTGTGAGGACTTTATATATCCTGGATATCAAGCCGTATCTGATGTGCTGAATGTTAATACTTTCCCCATTCAGTCAGCTGTCTTTTAGTTTTAACCCATGTTTCTTTTACCATGCAAAAGCTCTTCAATTTCATGTAGTCCCATTTGCTTATTTTTAATTTTTGCCTTTGATAGTAGTTCTAGCAGGGGAGCGCAGCTACTCGTATACCCTCGACCGAAGAGCCCGGCAAGCTACCGAGAGTATTCGATATGCCAGACACAGTAACAACAAAGTCTCCAATGGAGACGTTACTGGGCCCGCTCGAGCAAATCGACGATCAACGGGAGGGCCTTTACTTTACTTGATAGTAGTATCAGATCATTGAAGGTAACTTTGAGGTCCAAATCTTGGAGTGTTATGTCTATGTCTTCCTCAATGTACATTAGAGTTTCTGGTCTGTTCTCAAGGCCTTTTATATACTTTTTATTGAATCACTGTGAATTACAAATTTGCAAAGATAATTATGATGGAATTTCAGGCATATATTATCCCAACGCCAATCCCTTCACGAATGCCCACTACCCTCCACCAATGTCTTCAGTTTCCCCAGTCTCCCATTGCCCAGACTGCCTTTGTGGCAGGCACTTTTCCCCTCACCCATTTTCCTAGCTTTAATATCTTACATGTAAAATCCCAGTTTTTCCAGTGCCACTGTTGAAGAGGCTATCTTTACTCCACTTCATGTCTTCATCACTTTATAAAGATTTTATTGTACATATACATTCAATTCTGACTCGCTGATCAGAGACCTTATCTTTATTCCAGTACCATGAAGTTTTTATGACTATAGTTCTATCATACAGGTCCAAATGAGATAATAAACTATTTCCCAATTTCTAATTTTTCAGGATGACTTTGGCTATTCTTGGTCCCTTCTAATTCTATAAAAACTTTATTAATGACTTTTTTAGATATTGGAAGAATGCAGTTTGAATACGGATGAGGAGTGCATTGAATCTGTATAATAACTCACATAGGATAGTTGAGTCATTTTAACAATATTGATTGTTATTATCAATAAATGTGTAATAATTTTCATTTTCATAGCACATTCTTTTACCTATTTCTTATGTGATTTAAAGTTATCACGGTATCTTAAAAATTTTGTTAAGCTACTTCTTAGATACTAGATACTTGATGTTTTTGGATACTATTTTAAATGGGATAGACACCCTGATTGCTTTTGCCTCTTATTCACTATTTGTAAATAAGAATGTGACCAATTTTGTGTATTATCTTTGTAGCAGGCCACTTTTATATATTAGTTTATTGTTTATGGGAGCTTCTTTGTGGACTCTTTAGGGTCTTCTATGTATAGCATCGTGCATCTGAAAATAGTGATATGAGTTCTTGTTCAATTTGAATTCCTTTAATTTTTCTTGCCTGATTGCTATATCCAGGACATCTAATACTACATTAAATAAAAGTGGAGAGAGTGGACAACTTTGTCTTTTACCTAATATAAGTAGGAATATTTTCAACTTTTCACCATTAAGAACAATATTGGGGGTATGGTGTCACCAGCAGGTCAATCTATACCTGTGAGGTGAGTGCATCAGCAGTCTGATGGTGCCTTCAGACTTCTAAATACCCCAAAATTTCTGCTGTGCCTTCAGCCAGACCCCAACAACTTGGGGCCAAATTTACCAAGAAAGTAAACAGCCAAAAGTTAGGTATGTGGGAGACACACCCACAAACCACCTGCAGCTCAGCTATATAATTGGAGGCAAGGCCTCTCTGGTTCCCAATCAAACTGCATATTCCAGGCCATGATCCCAGAGACCCACAACAAATCTCGGAACCGAGCAGGTTTGGGCAGAAATCCCTCCATATTTAATTATTAAAATTTCGGAATTCCAAAATCGCACAGCCATTACTACAGCCTCACGACATCATATGTTATTCATAACCAGCAATAGAAAACTAATTTTCTATGGTTTTCTGCAGATATGAGTGTTGGGGTAAAATCCCAAATAATGGTGGGTCTGGTGTCAAAATATTGAATGGAATCAAAGTAGAGAGAGAGTAATGTGGAAATCATATGCCCCACAGGTGGGGGAGGGTGTTGGATGGTAGGTATACTGAGGTTTTTGGTGGTGGAAAATGGGCACTTGTGAAGGGACAGGTGTTTCATCATTGTAGGACTGAGACTTAAACCCAAAACCTTTGTAACTGCTCTCATGGTGATTCAATAAATAAATTTATAAAAAGGGGGGAAAAAAGTAAGATGGAGTTCATGCCCAATTCAATCAGCCTAATCAATGGCTGAATAAATAGCAATACTCCTTCATTTTAAAAAAAGAATGATATTGATACGTCTTTCCCAGCAAGGATCTTGGTAGACTCTGGTCTTAGTGGCTTGCCTCTTTAGTAGCCAACTTCTTTGTTAGTCAGCTGGAATGGTTATGATTAAGTCTTCGGTAACTTACCTCTGTGGCAGCTGATGTAGAACCTAAGCTTTTGAAGTCTCTTCCATAGTTTTATCAGAAAGGAAACTGCCTCTGATTTTAGGCACAGTAGTCACAATGACCAAGTTCAACCTTTACACATAACCAGAAGTAAGAAATTGTTTGAGAGACACAGGGGGGACTCTATTAATATATGAGTTCTTTTTTTGAAATTGTGGTCTGTATTCTTAGAAATCTCCTCCTGCATCTGCCCTTCCTGGTCAGGATTGACCCTGTAGAGCTTAATGAAAACAAAGACTGCAGAATCAGAGCCAGGATTTACAATCTTGAAAATGAAGGCCCGTCCTTGGAGTCTATACTACATGACTTCAGAAGCAGCCCAACCACTGCACAATATTGTCTTTGGTCAATAACCTTCATGGCTTCAATTATACCAATGATATACATAAGGAGTATAGCCATATATGCAAAACACAGATTCAACAGAACTGAAAATAGAAGATCTAAGTGGCAACCACTGGGAAGTTGTAATCTGCCTGTCAGTTGACAGTGAGGATTGGGACTGTGAGGGAATCTAATAACAGTGGTAGAGAGCAGTTGACCCTGGTGTTGGGACTGGTATTGAATTATTTTATGCATAAAACTTGACTATCATAACTTTGTAAATCATGACTTTATAAGACAAAACAAAACAATATTAACTTTGAATCTCTCCTTGATAAACTTAAAGCTCAGAGCAGTGGTGGGTATGGTTTTCCCAGAGTTTACTAACTTGGGCAGCCTGTTGCACAGAGGACTTAACTCAGCATGTGGGCATGAATGCTCTAGGGGATAGAATTTTCCTGCTAAAGAGCAAGCCGGCATCAGGATTTGAACACACACTCTTTGATTGACTCTGAACATTACTAATTATTGGCTCTAATAACAGGTCTAACCTGTAGTGGGCATGTATTTCTGGGCATATGACCCAGCCACCAGCTAATCTCCCCCTCCATAACCCATAAGGTCCACTTCATGGCTTCTTATACTCAACTCTTACCAGAGCAGCTTGGGTACACCAACTACATTAATTCAATAGTCCATTAGCCCATAATGTAATCAACATTCCCCCAAAACCACAAAAGTAGCAGTGAGTGTAAGAAACAATACAACCGTAATCAAAAAGTAGCAGCAAGTTAAGACAAATAAATGCATTCCGTGAATCAATGCAAGAGGCTCCAGAAGATTACATAGGAACACTAAGTTAAAAGGGAATATACTTAAAGATAAAGAAGATACCAACAAACTGAGTTCCCCCTGTGTCCTTCCTGGCAGTGAGGCGGGATATTGATAGTGCATTGGAAAGTATCACCTCCAGACTACTACAGACATCATGGAAATACAATGTAGAACCTTGCCACGAGGACTGGATGAAGATAGGAGGCCAGAAACCTCAACAAGGAATAGCCACATGCATAATCTGTCTGATAAAAAATTCAGAGATGAAATGAGCTCAAAGACACGTAGAAAAGATATACAATAAATCAAATGATGATATGATAGCAGAAATAAGAAAATTAAAAGCAGAAATCTCATCAAGCAAAAAATTCAGTAGATGATAAGAGAAAGAACACATGGAGGGTGCGGGATCCCGGAGGAAAAGAAAAAAGAAAAAACAGGTTCCAAAAAGAGCCGAGTTCACCCGCAAGTTCCAGATGGAGTAGGCGCCGCATCTCGCCTCCCCCAGATGGAACCCTGGTGACCAGAAGCCTCTACAAACACAGCTCGAGTATGCGGGAACGAGGACTTTTTCTCAAAACCGCGCGGCCGCTTACGCGGCCGCGCGACATCTCTCTATATACAAAGTGATCAATGAGAAGTAAACCACCCAATCTTTCTCCCTGAAAGTCAGAGTTAAGTTTGGAGCACGGCCACAGCCCCAGAAACACAAGGACTTAATGCAGAACCCAGCAGCTTAGAGCAGAAAAGTGAAAGGACTATGCGTTAATCCAGGCCATCAAGTCTGCCGGAGGGGAAAGGGTGTTGCCCCATTCGCCCTCTCTTCTCTGGAAAGAAGGATGGCGGCCGCATGGGAGCCTTGTGGACAACAGGTATGAGCCGGGGGTGTGGGGGCGACTAAAACCTCATGGGAAGGGGGGCGTTCCGGTCCGTCCTTCACGCCCTACCGAGGTCACCAGTTGCCCCCCACGAGCGGCTCTCCAGCACGGCCACAGCCCCAGAAGCACAAGGGCTTAATGCAGAACCCAGCAGCTTGGAGCAGAAAAGTGAAAGGACTATGCGTTAATCCAGGCAATCATTTCTGCCCAGAGGGGAAAGGGTGTTGCTCCCTTCCGCCCTCCTCCCTCTGGAAAGAAAGATGGTGGCCACGTGGGAGCCTTGTGGACAGCAGGTATGAGCCGGGGGTGTGGGGGCGACTAAAACCTCATGGGAAGGGGGGTGTTCCGGTCCGTCCTTCACGCCCTACCGAGGTCACCAGTCACCCCCCACGAGCGGCTCTCCAGCACAGCCACGGCCCCAGAAGCACAAGGACTTAATGCAGAACCCAGCAGCTTGGAGCAGAAAAGTGAACGGACTATGCATTGACCCAGGCCATCAAGTCTGCCGGAGGGGAAAGGGTGTTGCCCCATTCGCCCTCTCCTCTCTGGAAAGAAAGATGGCGGCCACATGGGAGCCTTGTGGACAGCAGGTATGAGCCGGGAGTGTGGGGGCGACTAAAACCTCATGGGAAGGGGGGCGTTCCGGTCCGTCCTTCACGCCCTACCGAGGTCACCAGTTGCCCCCCACGAGCGGCTCTCCAGCACGGCCACAGCCCCAGAAGCACAAGGGCTTAATGCAGAACCCAGCAACTTGGAGCAGAAAAGTGAAAGGACTATGCGTTAATCCAGGCAATCATTTCTGCCCAGAGGGGAAAGGGTGTTGCTCCCTTCCGCCCTCCTCCCTCTGGAAAGAAAGATGGCGGCCACATGGGAGCCTTGTGGACAGCAGGTATGAGCCGGGGGTGTGGGGGCGACTAAAACCTCATGGGAAGGGGGGCGTTCCGGTCCGTCCTTCACGCCCTACTGAGGTTACCAGTTGCCCCCAAAGCGGCTCTCCAGCACAGCCACGGCCCCAGAAGCACAAGGACTTAATGCAGAACCCAGCAGCTTGGAGCAGAAAAGTGAACGGACTATGCATTGATCCAGGCTATCAAGTCTGCCGGAGGGGAAAGGGTGTTGCCCCATTCGCCCTCTCCTCTCTGGAAAGAAAGATGGCGGCCACATGGGAGCCTTGTGGACAGCAGGTATGAGCCGGGGGAGTGGGGGCGACTAAAACCTCATGGGTCGGGGGGCGTTCCGGTCCGTCCTTCACGCCCTACCAAGGTCACAAGTCGCCCCCCACGAGCGGCTCTCCAGCACGGCCATGGCCCCAGAAGCACAAGGACTTAATGCAGAACCCAGCAGCTTGGAGCAGAAAAGTGAACGGACTATGCGTTGATCCAGCCCATCAAGTCTGCCGGAGGGGAAAGGGTGTTGCCCCATTCGCCCTCTCCTCTCTGGAAAGAAAGATGGCAGCCACATGGGAGCCTTGTGGACAGCAGGTATGAGCCGGGAGTGTGGGGGCGACTAAAACCTCATGGGAAGGGGGGCGTTTCGCTCCGCCCTTCACGCCCTACCGAGGCCACCAGTTGCCCCCCACGAGCGGCTCTCCAGCACGGCCACGACTCCAGAACACAGAAACCAATTTCTTAACTATCTGACTTTCAGTAGAAATACTTCCAGGGTCAATAGGTAAAATAGCAGAAATCCAAAACCAACATTTAATTCTTGAACCCAGCTGTAGAAAGCAAATCACTTCACAATGCTTTTTCAGCATGTCTGATTGGGGTGGGGGGGAAACTCTAAATAATAGTGGTGAATCTTTTATTGAAACAATCTAATCAAAGCGGATAGAGTGTTAACTAGAATTCATCTGCCTCACAGGGACGGGGAGGGGTGGAGGGTGGGGTTTTATTGGGGTTCTTCATGGGAAAAAATAAGTATTGGTGAAGGGAAATGTGTTTGATATTTGCATGGCTGAGACATAAACCTGAAAGCTTTGTAACCTTTCCCACAGTGATTCAATAAATAATAAAAAAAAAAAAAAAAAAAAAAAAAAAATTCAGTAGATGAAATGAAAAATTCAATGGTGCCCTCAACAGTAGAGTAAGAGCAACTGAAGACAGACTCAGGTAACTTAAAGATGAGATGCAGAAAATCTCCAGGCAAGAGCAGAAGATGGAAAAAGACCTCAAATAAATCGAGGGAAGATAATAGAACTATGAGATGAATTCAAAGAACAACATAAAAATCATCAGAGTTTCAGAGGTTTAGGAAAACCTCAATGAGAAAGTAACAGTTTATAAAGACCTTATTGCTGAAAAGTTCCAAGATCTGGAGAACAGACATTAAGATCCAGGAAGCCCAAAAGGTTATAGCTAAAAGAGACACTAATAAAAATACTGTGAGTCATATCCAATCAGAATGACGAAAACCATTGATATAGATACAATACTGAAAGCAGCAATACATACAAGGATCATCCCTTAGATTTAAAGCTAACTTATCAAATAAAATCCTCCAGGCCCAACGTGAATGGTAGGATAAAGTTTTTAAAAAGTAAATGAAATGAAGGTCTCACCAAGGGATGGGGGGTGGGAGGGATACTGGGATCAGTGGTGGTGGAGAATGGGAAATGGTGGAGGGATGGGTACTCGATCACTGTATAACTGAAACTCAAGCACAAAAATTTGTAAGTCTACAACTGTAGCTCATGGTGTTTCACTAATAAAAATTAAAAATAAAAAAAATACTTTACCCAGCTAGAATCTCATTCAAATGTGAAGGAATGATACACAACTTCATGGATAATAAACAACTCAGGAGATCCATAAACTCTAGGACAACTTTGAGAGAAAAAGTGGATAGACTGCTTTAAAACAAGTCAACAAATAAACCAAACTTAAAAGAAATATGTCACAAAACCCCATGACAATAATTTTCTTGATATCAATGGTTTAAATGTACCAACAAAGAGACTCAGACTGGCAAAAATGGATTTAAAAATGAATCCAGGATATAAAATAACAAAATATGAGATTAATACCCAAGAATAGTTGAGATCAACACCAGGAGGATTACTCCATAGCTTAGAGGCCAGCCGGGTATTCTAGGGGAAAGGACAGTTCAGATGGAGAAGGGATCACCAAATGGAGGGTGTTTGGAGGATCCTCCCAGGAGGGGAGATGCAGGTTGAAAGTAGACTGGACTGAACATGTTTGCCACTCAATGTCTCTTTTGCTGATCACAACACCCAAAAGGAGAGAGAGAACAAAAGGGAATGCCCTGCCACAGTGGCAGGGGGGATGGGGGGATGGGGGATGGGAGGGGAGGGATATTATCCTGGTGGTGGAAAATGGGCACTGGTGGAGGGATGGGTATTTGATCATGTTATGACCGAAATCCAAGCAAAAAAATTTGTAAATCTACAACTGTACCTCATGGTGTTTCACTAATAATAAAATATAATAATAATAAAAAATAAATAAATGTGCAAACAAAAAAATGAATCCAATATTTTGCTGCCTACAAGAAACACATTTTAACAGAGCAAAAACAGAGTCAAAGTCAAAGGATGGAAAACAATTATTCAAGCAAACAACTCCTTCAAAAAAAGGACAGAGTGATTCCAACCATTGATCAGTCCTCCTATCTCCTGTTTTCCATAGGGAAGAGGGTAAGTATGATAGACAAGAGACCAGTATGACAATAATAGCTGAGAATGATCATACCAGACAAGAGCTGAGTGTTAATAGTAGTTAAAGGGATATTTTTAATAACTTTTCAGTGTCAATATTGCAAACCATAATGCCCAAAAGGAGAGAGATACATAGACAGAGACAAAGAGAGTAAAATCCCCTGACATAGAGGCAGACTAGGGTTTGGGGGTGGTAATGGAAGGGAACTTGGGGACACTGATGCTGGGAAATGTACATTGGTGGAGGGATGGGATTTGGAATATTGTGTGACTGAAATCTAATCATAAACAGCTTTGTAAGCATCTATTTCACAGTGATTCAATAAAAATAATTTAAATGCCAGGTTGACCATACTAGTATCCAAAGCTGTGGATTTCAGGCTGAAAAGTGTTAGATGAGATAGCGAAGGTACTTTATTAATAATAAAGGGATATGTACATCAGAAAGAACTTACACTCTTAAATATCTTTCACCCAATGATGGACCAGCAAAATACTTAAAACTACAACCAATAGACTTCAAAGAGGACATCGGTAGCAACACAATAGAAGTTGGAGACTTCAACACTGCTTTTTCACCTCTTATTAGACCAATGAAACTAAAACTCAGCAAGGAAATAGTGGGTTTGAAGGGAGAAATGGAATACAGAGAGGCTAGTACTTATATAAAGGGCTTTTCATTCCCCAAAAGAAGAACACACATTATTCTCCAGTGTACATGCAACATTCTCAAAGATAGATCACAAACATGGTGGGCCATAAAACATACCTCTATAAATTTAACAGGATTGTAGTTGTATCAACTATCTTTCCAGACTGTGATACACTGAAAATAGAATTAATTACACACAGAAACAGGGAATCATATTAAACGCCTGGAAATTAAATAGCTCATTACTGAACAACCAGTGGGTCAGAGATGAAATCAAGGAGGAAATCAAAAGATTCCTGGAAACAAAAAGAAGTTTATAGTTCTGCATGCATTCATCAGGAAGGAAGAAGGAGCCTACATCAATAACTTAACCTCACAGTTTAAGATCTTAGAAAATGACCAACACCAGAAGCCCAAACCCAGTGGGAGGAAGGAAATAATGAAATTTAGAGTTGATGTTAATGAGCTGGAATTCCAAAAGACAATCCCCCCAAATACAATCCAAGAGACCAATTAAACCAAAAGCTGGTACTTTACAAAAACAAACAATGTTGTTGAACAACTAGCAAGACTCACAAAGACAGAGAGAAACCTAATGAACCAAATCAGAAATTAAACAGGAGACATCATAACAGAAAACACATAAATTCTTAGTATCATCATAGATTACTGTGAGAAACTTCATGTCATGAAACAAGACAACCTAGAAAAATAGATAATGGAAATACTTACCATACCAGTCATGAAAAACACATCAAGGATATAGGAAAGGAAGAAGTCAAACTTTCACTATTAGCTGATGACATATTATACTTATAATATCCTAAAGACTCTAAAAAAAGGCACAAGCATGTACAGTGTATAATTTTTTATTCATAAGCTTTTAAAAGTATTAAAAAAAATGGCTGGCGAAATACTCTCGGTAGCTTGCCGGGCTCTTCGAGAGGGGTGAAGGAATTGAACTCGGGTCGGCCATGTTGGCCGCTTGTAAAGCAAATGCCCTACCGCTGTGCTATCGCTCCTTTTACATCTATAAATACATCTTGTTTAATAAATGTATAGTGCATTTACATATACAATTATTCTACGGGGTCCAGGAACATGACTTAGAAATTTTTGTGCTTTAGGTCCCAAGTTTGACTGGTGGCACCAAATGGCCCAAGGAACCACTGGTGGTAGTCCTACTCTAAATAATATTCAGAAAAGGGTTAAAATATGTCTAAGGATGTGTATAAGATATTGGTAATGAAATCAATGTCATTTGGATAAATTGTTATAGTAGATACTACGAAGCCATTCAAATTCTTAATTTTATGTTATTGACATACAGATTAGATCAGAATAGATTTAATATTTATTGTTGTTGATATTTTTTGTGATGCGCAGGGGCTATGCATTGCCAGGAATCAAACCAAAAGTTTCACACATGCAGGCATGTGCTCTACACTTGAGTCAACCATATTCCCAGTTCTTTCAATATAGTTTGAAATAACAATAAAAGTAAATTACATGTATCCTAAAACATGAAAAAACTTTTAAAACATTATGTTGAATGAAATAAGTCGGACATAAAAGAAGTATTGAATTAAATCATTTACATGAGGTACATAGAATAGATAAGTTTATAGAAACAAAAATAGAGCAGAAAGTACCCACGGATAATGAAAGAGAGTTGTGGGGATTGTTGTTTAATGATTTCAAAGTTTCTGTTGGGACATTGGTGGTGGGAAATATACACTGGTGGTTGGATGAATGTTGGAACATTGTAGACTGAAATCCAAACATGAACAGCTTTGCACCTGTGTGTCTCACTGCTATTCATTAGGAAAAAAATCCCAATAAAATAAAATATAAAACAAAAAATTAAATAAAAATAAAATAAAATGACTATTATGTCTATGCTATTATATAGATTCAATGCAATCAACCATTCACATTCAGATAACAATTTTCCAGTATCTAGAAAAGTAAATAGCAAGTTTGTATGGAAACAGAAAATAGCACGGTAGACAAAGCCATCCTGAAAAATAAGAAATTGTAAAGTGCTTCATTACCTCACATGGAACTGTATTATAAGGCTAGAGTGATCGAAACTACATATAAGTAGATAAAAAAGTTTCTGATCAATGCGTGAAAATTAAGTACCCAAAGAAAAAATCCCATATATATGGATAGATATTTTTGATAAGGGCACTGTGAACATGAAATGGAAAAAATATAGCCTATTCAACACATATTTCTGGGAAATCCGGGAAAACATATAAAAAATTAAAGCTGGAATATTTTACACCTCACACAAAAGACAATTCAAAGTGGATCAAAACTCTTGAGATCCAACCATAAATTAAAAAGTACTCTGAGAAACTTAAGAGCACTCAAGATTTGGCTTAAAATGTATCTTCAATGATGTGGTACTCTGGCAAAGCTAACAAAATCAAAATTATACAAATTGTTACTATATAAAATTAAAGAGCTTCTGCATGGTAAAGGGAACAAAGGCTAAAAGGAAAAGACAGATAATTAATGGGAAATATTTGTATTCAACACATTTGAAGAAGTTTTGATATCCAGGATATGAAAGTAAACACAATGATCAACAAAAAAATTTCAAAACCCTATCAAAAAATGGTTAGAGGACAGAGTCAGGGTGCCCATCCCTGATTCTGTCTTCTCACCATTTTTTGATAGGGTTTTGTAAGTTTTTTGTTCTTCAGGGAGACTGGCAGTCAGACCCATGAACTGTCTCCAGGGCCATATAAGTTCATTAAAGGCCATGATACAGAGATTCAAAAAATATGTCTTGGAAGAGAGCAACAAGCTGCAGAGATCCCTCCGGACCACAAAGTTATCATCTGGTTAAATATTTAACTCCAGCAGCATCGCCCTACTTAAAAATTTAAAATTTCTGAAGTGTGTGTCTAAATTTGAGGCGCACAACATCTCATATTTGAAACCACTAACATACCAAGAGTAGCATACCACATTTGATGGGGTGTAAAGTAGAAGGCAGCCATCTCAATAAAAAAAATATCAGCACACAAGGCTTAACCTGTAACAACATATTAGTAATCTCTTATGCAAGGGCCTAATGGCTCTGAGTTTTGAAACAACAATATTCACACACTTTATCTATAGAAACTCTTTAGATCATTTTAGCATATTATTCATAACAACCAAGGTAAAAGGTAAAGGTAAAGGCCCTCCCGTTGATCGTCGATTTGCTCGAGTGGGCCCAGTAACGTCTCCATTGGAGACTTTGTTGTTACTGTGTTTGGCATATCGAATACTCTCGATATGTCTTTGGTGCAAACTTGGGTGTTGGTGGAAAGATTTTAAACAATGGTGTTGGGAAGTTGTAATGGTGCTGGGAGAGGTGTTGGAATATTGAATGTAATAAATTGTTGTTAACAACTTTACAAAAATAAAATAAATAATTTTTAAATGGTAAGAGGTAATGAATAAATATTTCTCAGAGGAATAAAGGCAGATGAACTGTAGATACATGATAAAATGCTCAGCATCATCAGAGAAATTCAATAAAGACAAAAATGAGACATGATCTCACATCAGTGAGAAGAGCACGTATCAAAAATCCTAGAACAATCAATACTTGTTATAAAAGATGTGGTGAAAAAGAAACTCTAATCTTTTGATGGTGGTAATGTTGTCTGTTAGAATTTATGTGGAAAACCATGTGGAAATTTCTCAGTAAACACAGAATTGAACTGCCATTTGCCATATGACACAGAAATTCCACTTTGGGGCATCTATCACTAGAACATAAAAAACACTCTCAAAAGGGTGTATGTACACCATTATTCTTTGCTTCACTCAGTAAAATAGCTAAGATATGGAATCAACCTATGTGTCCATGAGAGATGAATGGATTATGAAGATGTGGCATATATAAACAATGGAATACCACGCAGCTTCAAGGAGTGATGAAATCATGAGATGTTTTACAACCTGGTTGCGACTGGAAGATGATATGTTAAGTGAAGTAGACCAGAAGAAAGACAAATATAGGATGATCTCACTAATCTGGTACATAGAATATTGGATGAAGAAATATTTTGTAGTAACACGGTGTTTACACCACCAATATATTGCAGTAAGAGGTGCCTAGACCTTGGCTCCGGTATTCAGAGAGAAGGATATAGAAGGAAGTAAATCAAGGGGGAAGAAGACAAGGGGATATAATGGGTGAACAGGAGTCAAGGCTTCAGTTATAATGCTGACATGGTTGAGTAGTATAGCCATATTTCCAAAACACAGGCTCAGCAATATTGAAAACGTGATATCTAAGTTTCAGCCACTACAAATTTATAATGTGCCTATCAAGTTGACAGGCAGAGATGGAACAGGGGTTGAAGTTGGGGAGAGAATATGTAAACACAGGTGGAGGGAAATTGACACTGGTGGTGCAATTTGTGTTGAAATATTATATACTTAAAACTCAAGCATCAATAACTTTGAAAATCATTGTTATTTAAATAATAATTTTATTTAAAAACTGTGCTACATATACACAATGGAATACTACTCATCTGTAATGAAAAAAAATGAAATCAAGAAATTTGCTCCTACATGGATGGAGCTGGAGAATATCATGCTGATTAAAGTAAGAAGGAGAGTAATGAAGACAATGACCTCTCTTATATGTGGGATATGAAGAAACAGAATAGGGGGGATAACAAATGGCCAAGGCAACAGAAACTGAGAATTTCTCTTAAGTAGAAAGTTTACCATGGGGAAGGGAGGTGTTGCTGGGGCAGTGGGGTGTGGATGAATGACATGGTACATCAGTATAAAGAAGCAGACACCTTGGTGTGGTGTGGTACTGAAATAGTTGATATATGAAGTCCTACTAATAACAGTTTGTAAAACACTTTGCAAAAACCCACCTAAATATAATTCTTATTAATGTGCATATCCTATATAACACAGATTCTATTGACCTTTGAAAACAGATTCTCTGTCCTGTATTTATAAGTTTTTTCCCATAAAAAAATCTTTCAATACCCAATAGTATTATTTTATTTAGTCTAGATTTTTCAAGACATACACTCTTCAGTGTAAATTTTTGTTACTTGAGTTCAACTCCACTTACATTGAAGGTTTATGGTTTGTGTTATAAGAGAGGTATCTTCAAAGTCTTACAATACTTTAACAGATAAACACTTATGACACTCTGGTGGTTTCTGAATTAGTCTTTGAATTTATACTTTCATCAATTAAGTACAAATTAAAGTCTAGTAGAGATGGAAGTAAATACTGCCATTTACTCTTGCAGCCAATAACATTTGTTTAATGCTTAATACAGCAGGGAATAAAAGAGACAAAAATGTTGGATTTAATGAAAAAACAAAGCTTTACTTGAGATGAACATAATTATAAGCAGCATAAATATGTGAAGAATTCAGAGAAACACTATTCCAAGAAGAGTAGCTAGATTCACCAGATTCAGAAAAAAAAATTAAATGCTTTGATACTTGATAACAAGTGAGAACGTAGAGTTATAGTGGACATATCACAGAGGTAGAGATTAAGGAGGAAAATAAGGGAATATCAAGATGAAAAGACTGGAGTTTTGACTACAAATGCTATCCTAGGCATAATAAAACTCTTAAACCCATTTAGAAATCATTGGAGAGGATGACATTAATAATATTTCATTTTGTAAGTAAAAAGGTTTTATCTGAAAAAATGTAAGGAGAGTGAAAGATAGAGACAACATATTACAGGTTTTTATGTGGGCAGCAGAGAACTTGCCAATGTCTATAATTTTTAAAAGTCAGTTTTCAAAAATTGCTTTGCTCTAATTATGTTTTGTGGGAATCCATAATGATTTCCAAGACTATTCACATTCATAATCTTCAACTCCCTATTGGGTGTCTCTCGTGCTTTTATGGGATCTTCTGTATTCAATTTTATTCTTGATGTGGATGCCAATCATGTCACTGGTGTTCAACTATCCATACAAACTTTTCCTTAGCTTTTGAAACTTTAATCTAAAAAAAGCCTTTGGAGTGCACTTAACTATTTTTAACAAGAGACAAAAAGTCCCACGAGTCTGCAGAAAAAAACTGAGTGTTCCACTAAGGGAAAATCAGGTTAACAATGGACTATTTGTACAAGATGAACTGCACTCATTGTGACTAATTCTTTTTTCCAGAAGTTTGATTATGGTCATGAAAAATAGAATAAAACAAAATAGAAAAAGGATAAGGCAGATGCACATCAAATAGGGTACAATAGTTATTGCAAGTAAACACCACAGAATAGAAAGCACTTACCAGTAACTCAAATATAGCCAATTATTAGAGAATGTTTTCCACAGAAATGGCTTTAATGTTAGCTATATCTAAAAAAAGATACATCTTCAAAAACATACGTTAAAATATGGAGCATGATTAGGGTACATACAGGTAAGCACTGTTTATCAGAAAGGCTACATCTACCAATAATGCACAATGAAAGAAATAAACCCTAGCCAATTCATTTATTTTGGTTATCTTTATTACTGATGTTAAAAATAGAGTAAACCAGAACAGTAAGCATGAATCCTGAGTATGACAATAATGAATGAAAAGACTTTACCTAACTCAGTAGGTCAAGTCAAAAATATGTATATTGCAGTGTAGGCCCTAGAATATTCTATATGATGGCGAAGTTATAGTTAGAAGATAATCTGTGCCCTAGATGAACTTAAAATTGTGTTAGGATTCTTTATTATAAATCAGATATCAAAACAGAACAAAACAGTGTGGATTACATAATATGGTACATGTTATATGGCTTCAGATAGTGACCTGAGTAAATGAGTGAATGTCTGAATTCTGCAATTTCTTAATTGATGTCTGCGTCAAAAAATATAATAGTTCTCGTGGTTTCCCTGTTGGCATGGTGCGAGGCAATAGTGAACAGAGGCCGCCTCTATAGCCGTTGGTGTCCAGATAAGAGCCTAGGGAAGAGGGAACATCTCCTGAGTTTTCAGAAGTGTGGAAACAGTCTATGGGAATTAAATTGTGACCTCAAGATCTGTGCCAATGCATGGCCTCTCCTCCCCTACGTAGGGCAGTGGTGGAGGGCATGGCTTCTCAAGCAGTGGCTGCTCACATGGAATCCAGATAATCCCCCCTCTCATATTGTATTAGACCCACATCCTAGCATTTCATATGAATTCTCACAAGGGCAGTCTGGCTTCCCTAATCACATTAGGCCAATAGTCCATTAGCCTATTCCAATCAACTTATTCCCAAAACTCACAAATATAACAGTGAACACAAAAGTCAATGCAACCCCAAGCTAAAAGTAACAGTAAGTTCAGGTCAAAGAACATGTCACCTGAATAAGTGCTAGAGTCCCCACACAAGTCACACAGCAGGACAAAAGTGGAAATTAATATCCTTGAAAAGGAAATTTAACACCATCTATAAAAGTCTCCCAGCATGCTCCCTTGCAGTGAGAGGGAGACACTGATAGTGAACTAGAAGATTCTACTTCCAGACTACCATGGCATGCTGGTGAAATACCACAGAGTCCTACCACAAGGAGTGGATGAAGAGCCCTGAAGTTTCAACAAAAATACCCACATACATATTTCTGATAAAGAATTCAGAGATAAAATGGTGAGGATGGTTATACAGTCAATATATAATATATAAAGTCAATACATAAAGTCAAAAAAATGGTGAGGATGCTTAATGAGCTCAAAGAAACAGTGGAACAGACTTTCAATAAAATACAGGAGGATCTAAAATAGTAGAATAGACAGCCAATAAAATAAAGGAGGAAATGAGAGCAAAAATAAGAAAACTACAAACAGAAATGTCATTAATAAAAAATTTGGTAGATGAAATAAAAAACTCAATGAATGCCCTCAACAGTAGAATGACAACAGCTAAAGAATCAGTGAACTTTCAGATGAGCTAAGAAAGAAACTGGGCAACAATAGAAGATGGAAAAAACATCAAAATAGCTCAAGGGTGGGCAAGAGAGCTATGGGGTAAATTCAAGAGGAACAACAAAGCAACAATCGGAGTCCCAGAAGGACTGGGAGGCAACCCCAATGAGGTAGTAACAGTTAAAGACATTAATGCTGAAAATTTGCCAGAGCTGAAGAATGCAGGCATTCTGATCCAAGAAGCCTTAAATGTATCATCTGAAAGATATTCTAATAAAAATCTACAAGCCATATCATATTCAGAACAACTAATATCATGAGACACACACTACAAGTATCGAGATCAAATAAGGAAATTACATAAACCAAGAATTCTTTAGATTTACAGCAGACATATCAGATTAAACTCTCCAGGTCTGAGAATAGTGATGGGATATAAGTGAAAAAATGCAATGAAATGAATGCCTAACCAAGAGTATTTTACTCGGATACAGTAAATCAGATTTGAAGGAATGATACACAACTTCATAGATAAAAGATAGTTCAAGATGTTCATAGACTCAAAACCAGCTCTAAAAGAAGTATTCAAGGGGTTACTGTAAGAAAAGAGAAACTCTATGTCACCACAAACTTCTACAGAAAGATGATACAAAACACCATGACAATAAACTCTCAATGATAATGGTTTCAACCCAATGACAGACCAGCAAAATACTTAAAACAAGTGCTAATAGACTTCAAGGAAGACACTGGCAGCAACACAAAAGTAGATGGAGATTTTAACACTGCCTTGTCTCCTATTCATAGATCAATGACACTAAAACTCAGCAAGGATATACTGGGTTTTAAAGAAAAAATATATGCGAGAAGGCTAGTAGACAGGGTATATGCAGAGCTTTTCCTCCCCCAAAATCTGAACATACATTCTTCTCCTGAGCACATGAAACATTTTCCAAGATAGACCGACCACATGCTGGGCCATAACACATATCTCAATAAAATGAAAAAGACAAAAATGTTGTCGACTGTCTTTTCTTTGTGTGTGTGGTTTTTTGCTTTTTGGTTCAGACCCAGTGATGCTCAGGGGTTGCTCCTGGCTCTGCACTCAGGAGTTACTCCTACTTGGGGGACCATATTGCATCCCAAGGATCAGACTCGGGTCTTCTGCATGCAAGGCAAATGCCCTACTCACTGTACTATTGTCCTGGCCCCTCGACTGTCTTTTCAATGATGCACTGAAAATAGAAGTTAATCACACAGAAATGGAGAATCAAATCAAACACATAAAAATTAAATAGCTCAGTGCTGAATAACCAGTGGATTATAAAGGAAATCAAAGAAGAAATTAAAAGATTCCTGGAAGCAAATGAGAATGAGGACATGAGGTATCAGAACTTGTGGAACACATCTAAATCTGTGTTAAGAGGAAAGTTAATAGCTATATAAGCATTCATCAGGATGGAAAAAAGGGCCCACGTAAATAACTTGACTCACAATTTAAGATCTTAGAAAACTGCCAACAATAGGAACTGTCAATCAAGCAGGAGGAAGGAAATAATAAAACATAGAGCAGAAATCAACAAGCTGGAATCCCAAAAACAGAATCCAAAAGATCAAGATCTGTTTCTTTGAAAAAATTAACAAGATCAATAAACCACTAGCAAGACTCACAAGAGAAAGAGATAATCCTAGGAAATTCAATCTGATATGAAAAAGGGATCATCACAACAGAAACCACAGAAATTCAAAGGATCATCAGGGATTATTTTGAGAGTCTGTATGCTAGACAACAGGGGAACCTAGAAGTAATGGGTAAATTCCTGGGTACCTGTAACATACCAAGAATGAACCAAGAAAACTTGGAATACCTGAACAGACCTATCACTATGTTGGAAGTTTAAACAATAAAAAGTCTACCCCCCACAAAAACGCCCACGTCCATATGGATTCACTAGTGAATCTTTCCCAATCTTTAAAGAGGACCTATTTCCAGTCCTTTTCAATTTTTCCAGGAAACTGAAGAAACAATAACACTTCCAGTTTGTATGAGGTGCATACAAAAATCAGATACAAAAAGCAGACAAAGACACCACAAAAAAAGAAAATTACATCTGATGAACATGTAATGAACTGTAGCACTGCACAGTAGCACTGTCGTCCCGTTGTTCATCAAGTTGCTCAAGTGGGCCCAGTAACGTCTCCATTGTAAGACTTATTATTACTGTGTTTGACATATCTAATATGTCATGGGTAGCTCGCCAGACTTTGCTGTGCAGGCGAGATACTTTCGGTAGCTTGCCATGCTCTCTGAGAGAGACAGAGGAATCAAACTCAGCTCGGCCGGGCCAGCTGCACTCAAGGCAAACTCCCTGATGCTGTGCTATCGCTCCAGCCTATACATATAATATATATATATATACATATATATATATATATATATCACAGACGCAAAATTCCTCAAAAAATACTATCAAGGAGAATCCAGCAATTCATCAAAAAGATCATACAACACAACCAAGTAGGATTCAACCCGGAATGCAAGGATGGTTTAACATTCTCAAGTCAATCAACATGATACAGCATATCAGTAAAAGATAAAATGTAAACCATACGGTCATGTCAACAGATGCAGATAAATGCTTTGACAGGACCCAGAACCCATAAATGATAGAAACTCTCAACAAAATGGAAGCTGAAGGAACTTTCCTCAATATAGTCAAAGCTATTTACCACAAGCCCACAGCAAGTGTTATTCTCAATGGAAAATACTAAAATCCTTCCCTCTAAGATTGGAGACAAGACAAGCTTGCCCAGTTTTTCCACTACTATTCAATATAGAACTGGAAGTACCTGCCCTAGCAGTTAGGGAAGAAAAAGATATTAGGGGTATCCAGATAAAAAGAATAAATCAGGGTTCTCACTATTTGCAGATGACATGTTACTATACTTGTAGAACCCTAAAGCCTCTAGCAAAATGCTCCTAGAAACAATAGCTTTGTATAGTAGAGTGTCATGTTGCAAAATCAATACCCCAACGTCCATGGCTTTCCTATGTACAAATAATGAAAGAGAAGAAAGTAATATTTTTTAAAACAACCCTTCACAATTGTGACACAGAAAATAAAGTACTTCATCATCAGCTTAATTTAAGAGGTAAAGAATGTGTACAAAGAAAACTACAAAACACAACTCAAGAAATAAAACGAGGACATGAAGAAATTAAGACACATCCCCTGCTCATGTATTGGGAGAATTAATGTTTTCCAAATGGCAATACTCCCCAAAGCGTTATAAAGATTCAATGAGGTCCCTATAAGGATACAATGACAGTTTTCAAAGAAACAGATCAAATACTTCTGACATTCATATGGAAAAACAAACCCCCCAAAATAACTAAAGTAATCCTTGAAAAAAAGAAGATGGGAGGCATCACCTTGTCAAACTTCAAACCTTACTACAAAACAGTAGTAATTAATACAGAATGGTATTGGAATAAAGAGGGAACTGCAGACCAATGGAATAGAGTTGAATATTAAATATACGAACACCAAATCTTTGATAAGGGAGAACAAAATATGAAGTGGGGCAAGAAAACCATTTTTAACAAATATTGCTGCAAGAACTGAACATCTACATGTAAAAATGTGAACTCAGACCTCTATCTAATGCCATGCACAAAAGTCAAATCAAATGGGATTAAGGACCTCAATATCAGAGCTGAATCCTAAGGTACATGGAAGAAAGTATAGGTAAAACGCTCCACAATGTTTGAGCTAAAGGCATCTTCAAAGATGAAACACCACAGATAAAGCAAGTGGGAGCAATGGTAAACAAATGGGACTACATAAAACTCAGAAGCCTCTGCATCTCAAATGAAACAGTGATCAAGATACAAAGACAGTCCCTGAAGCCCTGTGAGTCTCCTTCCCATCCCAGGTCAGTTAACCTGCCAGTCCTGAACCCGGGACTTGCCTTTCGCGGTGCAAGAGCCCTGGGCGTCCTCGAGGATGCTGGGACAACAGCAGTTAGATTCCTGATACCAAGGAATCTAGTGGAACATCTCAGCCCGTACATACACACCAACATGAAGAAACAACGCAAATCCCCATCACGTAGGGACAAAGATAAAAAGAGTCCAGAAGCCCCAGTAGGTGCTACTCACCAAAATGACCTCTATGAGATAGAATTTAGTTATGAAGTCATAAAGATGTCCAATGAACTCAATGAAACAGACAGATATCCAGTAACATGACAGAAAAAAATCGGCAAATTACAGAAAGAAATGAGAGCAGAAATGTCACGAATAAAAGACTTTATAGATGAAATAAAAAAACTAAGTCTGTGCTCTCAACAGTAGAATGACCACTGTTGAGGACAGAATGAGTGAGCTGGAAGATCAGCTGCATCAAACCAACAGACAACAACAAACAACGGCAAGAGACCTCAAAATAGCTCTAGAGTGAATCAGAGTACTAGGAGGTAATTCCAAGAAGAACAACATTAGAATCATTGGAGTACCAGAAGCTCAGGGAAACAATCCCATAAAGAAGCCACGGTTAAACAAATCATTGCTAAAAATTTTCCAGAGCTGGACAATGCAGCCATTAAGATTCAAGGAGCCCGAAGGGTGCCAGCTAAAAGAGACCCGAACAAAAACACTCCAAGACATACCATGGTTAGAATGATTGATGCGTCCGATAGAGACACAATACTGCAAGCAGCAAGGTCAAAGAAGGAAATCACATGCAAAGGAGCACCCCTCAGATTCACAGCAGACTTATCAGAGGAAACCCTCCAAGAAAAAAGGCAATGGTGGGATATAGTGAAAAAACTCACTGAAATGAATGGTTCACCAAGAATACTCTATCCGGTTAAACTCTCACAAACTTGAAGGAACGGTACACTATTTTCTAGAAAAACAGCAGCTCAGGAACTTCACAGACTCAAAACCAAACCTAAAGCAAGGGGTAAAGGGACTACTATAAGACAAGACAAACCCTGAAAGCACAACAAACTCTTAAAGAAAACTGACAAAAAACACATAACAATAATCTCTCTCAAAGTCAACGGTCTAAATTCACCAATTAAGACACAGAGTGGCAAAATGGATTCAGAGACAGAACCCAACATTCTGCTGCCTATAAGAAACACATCTCAACAGTAAGAGCAAACACAGACTCAAAGTTAAAGGATGGAAAACAATCCTGCAAGCAAACGACTCCCTCAAAAAAGCTGGGGTGGCCATACTAGTATCCGACAACATCTATTTCACGTTGAAATAGATTAGAAGGGACAGTGAAGGCTATTTTCTATTCATCAAGGGATAGGTACAACGGGAAGAAATCACACTCTTAAAAGTATAAGCACCTAATGAGTGAACAGCTAAATATTTAAAACAACTGCAAGCGGATTTTAAGGAGAACATTGCTAGCAACTCAATAGTAGCCGGAGACTTCAACATTGCCTTTTTACCTCTGGATAGATCAACAAGAACAAAACTCAGCAAGAAAATATTGGCTTTGAAAGAAGAAATAGAAAAGAGAGGGCTTATAGACCTATATGGTGTTTTACACCCCAAAACAAAAGAGTACACATTCTTCTCCAGTGCACATGGAACATTTCTCAAAATAGACCATGTGCTAGGACACAAAACATACCTCAATAGAATCAGGAAGATATAAATAGTATCAACAATCTTTTAATACCACGATGCACTGAGAATAGAAGTGAATCACACACAGACACGGAGAACCAAATAAAACACTTGGAAATTAAACACCTCATTGTTCACCAACGAGTGGGTCACAAAGGAAGTCAAGGACAAAATCAAAAGATATCTGGAAACAAATGAGCTACCAGAACCTATGGGATGCAGCTAAAGCTGTGGTAAGGGGAAAATTTATAGCTCTGCAAGCGATTAGGCAAGGAAAAGATATTAAGGGCATCCAGGTAGGAAAGGAAGAAATCAAGCTCACACTATTCGCAGATGATATGATACTATACTTAGAGAACCCTAAAACCTCTACCAAGAAACTCCTAGAAACAATAGACTTGTACAGTAAAGTTGCAGGCTATAAAATCAATACCCAAAAGTCCATGGCTTTCCTATATGCAAAAAATGAGAGAGAAGTAAGTGACATTAAAAAAAACAATTCCGTTCACAATTGTGCCCCAGAAAATCAACTAACTAGGAATTAGCTTAACTAACAAAGTAAAGGACCTGTACAAAGAAAACTACAAAGTGCTACTTCAGGAAATAAAAGTTGACACGAGGAAATGGAAAGATATCTCCTGCTCATGGATTGGGAGAATTAACATTGTCAAAATAGCAATAATTCCCAAAGCATTGTACAAATTCAATGCGATCCCTATAAGCATACCCATGACATTCATCAAAGAAATGGAGCAAACACTCCTGAAATTCATTTGGAACAATAAGCACCCAAGAATAGCTAAAGTAATTCTTAGGAAAAAGAAAATGGGAGAATCAACTTCCCTAACTTCAAAGTCTACTACACAGCAGTAATAATTAAAACTGTATGGTACTGGAACAAAGGCAGAGCTGCAGACCTATCGAACAGGGTTGAATATACTGATACCTCCCCCAAAGCATATGATCATCTAATCTTTGACAAGGGATCAAGAATTGTGAAGTGGAGCAAGAAAAGCCTCTTTAACAAATTATGCTGAAAAAATGGACAGTTGCATGCAAAAAATCTGGTCTCAGATCTCCGCCTAACACCATGTACAAAAGCAAGACCAAAATGGATTAGAGACCTCAACATCAGGCCAGAATCCATAAGGTACACTGAAGACAAAGTGGGCAAAACCCTCCATAACATTGAAGCTAATGGTATCTTCAAAGACGTCACACGACTGGCCAATCAAGTGAAAATATAGCTAGGGAATATCTTAACCTAAAAAGCGTCTGCACCTCCAAAGAAACAGTGACCAAAATACAAAGACAATCTTCAGAATGGGAAAGGATATTCGCCCAATACACATCCAACAAGGGGTTGATACCAAGGATATACAAAGTACTGGTTGAACTCCACAAGAAGAAATCACCCAACCCCATCAAAAAATTGGGCAAGGAAATGAACAGAAACTTTCTCAAAGAAGAAATTTGAATGGCTAAAAGGCACATGAGAAAATGCTACACATCATTAATCATCAGGGAGATGCAGATAAAAACCACAATGACATACCATTTCACACCACGCAGACTGACCCACATCCACAAGAACAAAAGCAACTGGTGCTGGCGCGGATGTGACGAGAAAGGGACCCTCCTTCACTGCTGGTGGGAATGCCGACTGGTTCAGCCCTTTTAGAAAACAGTATGGACAATTCTCAAAAAATTTGAAATTGAGCTCCCATTTGACCCAGCAATACCACTCCTGGGAATATACCCCGGAGAGGAAAAAAGTATAGTTGAAGTGACATCTGCACTTTTTTGTTCATTGCAGCACTGTTTACAATAACTAGAATCTGGAAAAAACCTGAATGCCCAAGAATAGATGACTGGTTAAAGAGACTTTGGCACATCTACAAAATGGAGTACTATGTAGCTGTTAGAAAAGATGAAGTCATGAAATTCATATACAAGTGGTACTACATGGAAAGTATCATGCTAAGTGAAACGTGTCAGAAAGAAAGGGACAGAAATAGAAAGGTTACATTCATCTGGGGAACATAACATAACAATATAGGAGACTAACACCCAAGAGTAGCAGACATAAGTATTAGGAGGTTTACTCCATGGCTTGGAGGCCAGCCGCACACGCTGGGGAAAAGGCAGCTCTGATACAGAAGGGATGACCAAATAAAGGGTTTTGGGAGGATCATCCCAGGATGGGAGATGTGTGCTGAGAGTAGACTTTAGATTGAACATGATTGCCACTCAATGCCTCTTTTGCAAACCACATCACCCAAAAGGAGAGAGAGAACAAAGAGGAATGCCCTGCCACAGAGGCAGGATGAGATGTGGGGGACGGGGATGGGAGGGATACTGGGATCTGTGGTGGTGGAGAATGGGCACTGGTGGAGGGATGGGTACTCAATCATTTTAAAACTGAAACCCAAGCACAAAAATTTGTAAATCAACAACTGTACCTCATGGTGTTTCACTAATAAAAATCTAAAAAAAATACAAAAACATCCCACGAAATGGAAAAAATATTCACGCAATACATATATAACAAGGGGGTATATCAAAGATATACAATTCACTAGTAGACCTTTACAAGAAAAAAAACAGCCAACTCCTTAAAAATGGGGAGAAAAAATGAACAGAAACTTCCTCAAAGAAAAAAACACAAATGGTCAAAAGACACATGAAAAAATGCTCTACATCACTAATCATCAGGGAGATGCAAATCAAAACAACAACAAGATATCTCACGCCACAGAGACTGACACACATATAAGTGAACAAGAACAACCAGTGCTGCCAGGACACACAGAGAAAGGGACCCTTATTCATTGCTGTTGGAAATGCTGACTGGTTCAGCCTTTTGGGAAAACAATATGGACGTTCCTCAAAAAACTATTAATTGAATTCCCATTCACCCATCAACACCACTTCTGGAACTATACCCTAGGAGAACAAAAACACACGACAGAATCACTACCTGCACTCTTATTTTCTTTGCAGAATTATTTACAATAGCTAGAATCTGTAAACAATATGAGTGTCTGAAAACAGATGATTGGATAAAGAATCTTTGGTACATCTACACCGTGGAATACTATGCAGCTGTTAGAAAAAGTGAAGTCATGAAATTTGCCTATAAATGGATATACACGGAGAGTATCAGACTGATTGAAATGAGTCCAAAGGAGAGAGACAGTTATAGAATGACTGCATTCATTTGTGGCATATAAAATAAAAAATAAATAGTATGAGACTAATATCCAAGGCCAAAGCAAACAGGATTCATGAGGATTGGTCAATCTTTGAATATACCACAATTGTGATGGGGCAGATCGTAGGTAAGATAGAGGAGGGTCTATTATGACAACATTAGCTGGAAATGATCACGCTGGACAATAACTAAATGTTGAAACAGGTAAAGGGTTATATATGATACCAGTTCTGTTTTGTATTGCAAACCACAACGCCAAAAAAGGAGAGAGGGTGGAAGCGAGTGAGTGAGACAGAGAGAGAAGGAGAGAGGAAATGTGCCTGCCATAGAGGCTGGGTGAGGAGTTGGAGGTTGGTAGGAGGAAAACTGGGGACATTGCTGCTGGGAAATATACACTGGTGATAGGATGGGTGTTGGAGCACTGTATGACTGAAACCCAAACCCATTGCAATGGTCTAACTCACGGTGATTATTTTTTAAAAATAAAAATAATTTTAAAATAAAATAAAACTACCATATAAATATGTATATATATATATATATATATATGATAGTTCAATTGAAGGGAAAAGAAATTCTTGGACTGCCTCCAAAAATATTTTCCCTTTTCCTGCCTACAGTGCTGAATTCTTGTTTGGATCATCCTAAAATCTCAGCCAAGTGCTTTAGGCAGAATAGACTCTAACTCCAGATGTGCATTAAAATTGTCTTAAGTCAGTAAGAATAGTCAATTATCTGGCGTTAGGATGGGTAAGTTATACAAACCTAAACATATTGCTGAATATTATCCATCTTGGCTCAGTAATTAGATATTTAAATTATCCCATCACAGTAAATTGAATTTTCTGGTAATTCTGTCACAGATTTTCAATTGTACAGTATATATTTAAGATTCAGAGTTTCTGGTTATTTTAAAGCAAAATCAGTGTGTGGAGGAACACTCCTGGAGGCCAAAGGTCTGCTATGTTGGGATGCAGGATAAATAGAGAAATGACTGAAAACAAAGTGGAAATATTTTGTACGCCATTCTTGGTAACGTCACTAAATTATTAGATCAATCCTTGACTAAACCAAAATTATCTCTGAAATTTTAAATTATGAAGTGGTAATTTCCCTTTACTTGAAGGAATTCAGGTTTTACATAATCACTTATCTAGAAGAGTAAATGATTCATGTTTCTGAAATGTGGACATCATATGGGAAGGATATTTAAGAAGTATGGTCAGTTTGGAAGTAGATTTGATAAGCCTGAAATAATAATGACTTTTTCCTGAAAATTGTAATGATATGAGTAAAATGATGGCTTGGAATAATGATCCCATAAAGATTAATGATTGTAGAGATAACTAAACGGTAGAGACATCAGACATCATACAATTGAGGGCTTGGTTTGTACTGGTGTAATGGAAATATATATATATATATATATACACATATATATACATATATACATATACATATATAGTGTATATATGTGTATGTAGTTCTTTGACAAATATGTATACACATACATATATACATATGTATGGAGTTCTGGAGGCAGACTGCCTAAATTAAAATATGGATTCCATTATTACTATGTCATCCCCCTTTGCATACCAACTACATCACTTCTAAATAACTTTTCACATCATTTCAATTCTTAGAAATATTGCATTTCCTTGGGTAAATTACTTGTTTTTTCTGCCGCTCAATTTTCTCATCCCCAAAATGGGTGTAATATTAAGAACTTTTGAGGTGTTAAATGTAAAAATACATTTAAAAATTATAATAGTTTTTATATAGAAAGCAATATGAAGATCAATAAAAAAAAGTAGCAACAGAACTTCCATATAACCTAGTGATACTGCTTATTGGGATCTACCCCCGATGTACAAAAATATTACATTGAAAATCTATATGCACACCTATATTAATCACGGCACTTATTATAATAACAAAATTATGGAAAAATCCGAATGTACAACTATGAATAAATGGATCAAGAAATTGCAATACATACATGATGAAATACTACGCAGCGCTAATTAAGGACAAAACCATGCAATTTATCACAAAATTGGTGGAACTAGAGGATATCATGCTGATTGAAGGCAACCAGAAAGAAAGGTATAGATACAGAATGATAGTGCACATATGTGATACTTAAAGATACAGAGGTAAGTAGCAACAGAAGACCAAAGTTGAGAAAACTGGAGAGTTGATCCATTAAACTGAAAATGGGGGTTCGGGATTAAAAGTGGACTTTGAGGGAGGCATAAGAGTACTCTGGTGATGGATGTGGTTTTGGAATGATGGAATACATGAAACCATTATTAAAAACTATTGTAAATCATATATGAAAGCATGACAAATTTATATTAAATAGCATACTATTTAACATATTATATGTATATTATTAGAACTTAGATTTTAGAGACTCAGATATTAGACCTAGAAACAGTCCTACAAAATATCTAACCCAAATGAATATTTTTACTGATTTACTAATTTACTATTGAGACTTTCTAAAACAGTTATGAACATTGCCAAAATGTACTACAGATCTAAAGCCAGAACACAAATGTCATACTCTAGTGCTCTTTGCTTCCATTGTTGGTTACCAGTTACAATATATTATGACATGTTAAAATAATAAATAAAATTTATCAAATAGTATTATTGCTAAGACTGGAGCATATGCACAGCGGTAGGGCGTTTGCCTTGTGCGAGGCCGGCCCAGCCGAGCTGGGTTCGATTCCTCCGCCCCTCTCGGAGAGCCCGGCAAGTTGCCGAGAGTATCTCGCCCACATGGCAAAGCCTGGAAAACTACCTGTGATGTATTCGATATGCCAAACACAGTAACAGAAGTCTCACAATGGAGACGTTACTGGGCCCACTCACACAAATCGATGACTAATGGGAGGACAGTGACAGCGCAGTGCTATTATTGCTAGACAGTATTTTACTTATATTTTTAGTGTTTACCTTTATTGAGTTACTATGTTAGATTATTTGGATGAGATCCAAGCATGAATATTATTTCAAAGCATTGTATATAAAGTATGCCTTCAAGACAGTTTAATTACAAATAGTGTTACTACATTAGACTGTAGAGTGCATAATCAGTCATATCTATAATAGGTATCACTGTCCTCCTGTTGTTCATCAATTTGCTCAAGCGGGCACTAGTAACATCTCCATTATGAGACTTGTTACTGTTTTTGGCATATCGAATACACCACGAGGAGCTTGCCAGGCTCTGCCGTGTGGGCAGGATACTCTCGGTAGCTTGCCGGGCTCTCTAAGAGGGACAGAGGAATCAAACCCAGGTCAGCTATGTGCAAGGAAAATGCCCTACCCACTGTGCTATCACTCCAGCCCATATCTATAATAATAAAGATAATATCCATCTGCCATCATGTCGACTCAGTCACCAAATTTACTCCTCTACTCCACAAAATCCTGACTAAATCTCTCAGGAGATACAAGCCAAGAATCTAAACCTTATGGAATTGCTGGCTTCCACTGCTGAAAACCCAGGAGTTCACATGGGAGGCAAGCAGGCTTAATAACTGCCAAATAAAAGCTCCAGCTGCAGCACCCATCACATCTACTACAGCTCCGCAAAGGGATCAACTCCAGCCTATCACAAATACTCTCTCATAGACACTAATCTCCAAATAATTTCAGATACTGGGGCTTGGACTGGAAACTCTACTGTTTTTTACAGAGTTGGGGTGAGTAGCCTTTATCCCACCGCCATATTTCAGGAAGCCCCAGAGGTTCCACTCACCATGTGAATCTGCTGCCTATTGAATCTTTGGCCCAGATCGTAGATGTGGAAACATTTGGACCATGATTCATACGCTCCGATGAGACACCTCCTAAAGCAACAAGAAGTTTAATAAATTTTTAGACAAGGATTTACCAACCCTGACAACTAAATTTAACATTGTTAATTGAGGTATAGCAATGTTCACATAAATTTATTTTCCAGATCTATTGATATAAATATTGCAACTTTGTTTTCTAATCAATTTCAATTCTAGAATTGTATCAACACTTCCCACTTTTTTCTACATTAAATAAAATAAGCAAACTGATAAAATATAAATGATTATCACTGTATCACTGTCATCCATTGATCATTGATTTACTCGAGTGGGCGCCAGTAATGTCTCTATTCAATCCAGCCCTGAGATTTTAGCAGTCTTTCCTTACTTGTCTTTCCCAAAGCTGCCGTATTAGAGGCTCTTTCAGGGTCCGGGGAATGAGACCCGTTATTGTTACTATTTTTGGCATATTGAATACTCCACAAGGATCTTGCCAGGCTCTCTTATGCAGGCAGGATACTCTTGGTAGCTTGCTGGGCTCTCTGAGATATCTATCTATCTATATATCTATATATCTATGTATATATATATATATATATATATATATATATATATGGACTGGAGCAATAGCACAGTGGGTAGGGCGCTTGCCTTGCACGCAGCCAGCCCAGGCCGACCCGGGTTTAATTCCTGCGCCCCTCTCAGAGAGCGCAGCAAGCTGCCGAGAGTAACACGCTTGCACAGCAAAGCCTGGAAAGCTACCCGTGATGTATTCGATATGCCAAATACAGTAACAAGTCTCACAATGGAGATGTTACTGGGCCCACTCTAGCAAATCAATGAATAACGGGAGGATAGTGCTACACACACACACACACACACACACACATAAATATTTATGTATATATGTATATATTTCCCTCTATGATTTGTTACCTACTGTCTGAACCCCATCAAATATGGTGTGGTAATTATGGAAAATAGGTAGGGATTGTCTTATGATGTGTCCAGGAATATGTTCTCTCACATGTGAGGCTCGGCCGAGCATGTGGGAAGCACCTTGGAGAGTGGCGGTGGTTGGGTAGTGGAGGTCAGCTGCCGGGGCTTGGTCCTTTTGTGCAGGGAGGGTTTTCACCCGCCTCCCTCTGGAGTCCCCCTAGTGAAAATAGCCTGGCATGGAGTGAATGAATGAATGATAAAGGTAATGTAAAAGTTTGACCTCATGTTCTGCACATTATTACCATCTGCCAGGCAACTGCAAGTGATAGCGGGAAGAAAAGTCAGTAGTAAATTCACATTTAAATATGCTAACCTAAGGAATATGTCCTTTATGAGGCTGGGGAGATGTTACAGCAGATAGGGCACTTGACTTGCACTTAGCATACCGTGATTCAATCCCCTGCACCCCATATGGGACCCTGATTCCCGCCAAGAGTGATTCTTAACCAGGAGAAAGTCCTCAGCACTTTCGGGTGTGGCACAGAAACCAAAAAAGTAAATGATAGAAAATAGTATTTAATTGATTCTTTTGTAATCTCAAGACCTTTTTAAAAAAGTTATTAGGATTTAAAAAGTTACAGATAGTTGAGTTTTAGTCATACAATATCTTAACACCAATCTCTCCACCAGTGTCCATTTCACCATTGTTCCCAAGTTCCCTCCCCATCTAATCTCCCACTCCACCCATATCTGTCAACTTGACAGGCACATTACAAAGTTTTTGTGATTGCCAGTTAGGTCTCATGTTTTCAGTTCTGTTGAATCTGTGTTTTGTGTATATGGCTATACCCTTCATTCATATCACTGGTATAACTAAAGAACTAATGTCTGTTGACACATTACTTCTTGTTCTCTATGTCCCACTCACCATCTAACCATTGATTTCTTTTCTTTTGTCTCCTCTCTAAACACTGGGGTCAAGGATGACCTAAGAATTCCCCTTTTACTACAATACATTTACTCATCCAGTATTCTATCTTCCGCAGATAAGTGAGATCATTCTGTCTTTATCTTTTATCTTCTGGCTTACTTAACTCAACTTGATATTTTCCAGTCCAGCCATGTTGCAACAAATTGCATAACTGAATCAATTTTTTTATTTATCAGTGAAACACCATGAGGTACAGTTGTAGACTTACAAACTTTTGTGCTTGGGTTTCAGTTATTTATACAATGATCAAGTACCCATTCCTCCACCAGTGCCCATTCTTCACCACCAATGATCCTAGTAGCCCTCCCACCTCCACACCCCATCCTCCCCACCCCACCCTGCCTCTGTGACAGGGCGTTCCCTTTTGCTCACTCTTTCCTTTAGGGTGTTATAGTTTGCAATAGCGGTTTTGAGTGGCCATCCTGTTCGGTCTATAGTCTACTTTCAGCACGCATCTCACATCCCGAGAGAGTTTTCCAAACATCCTTTACTTGGTGTTCCCTTCTCTATCTGTGCTGCCTTTTCCCCCAGCATGTGAGGTCGGCTACTAAGCCCTGGAGCATGCCTCCTGGTACTTATCTCAATTATTCTTGGGTTCTTGACTCCATTCTGTTACTTTATATGCCCCAGATGAGTGTAGTCGTTCTATGTCTGCTCCTCTCTTTCTGCACTTCTTTCAGCTGCATAGTATTCCGTTGTGTATATGTACCACAACTTCATAATCCATTCATCTATCATTGGCCACCTAGTTTGGTTCCATATCTTAGCTATTGTATTGAGTGCAGCAATGAATAATGGTACTCACATCTCCTTTTGAGAGAGTGTTTTTATTTCCTGGGGATAGATGTCCCAAAGTGGAATTCCTGGGTCATATGGAAGTTCAATTCAAAGTTTATTGATAACTCTCCATACTGTTTTCCACAGGGTTTGTACCAGACGACATTCCTACCAGCAGTGAGATACCATCTCACATTAATGAGAATGGTACTTATCAAAATAGAATAATCTCAAGATCTTTAATGGGAGTAAACATAGGGGGAACTCCCAAGAACATAGACCTCAACAGTGTATTCAGTGATATGAATCCATTGACAAAAACAAAAAATAAATGGGATTACATCAAACTACAAAGATTTACATAACAAAGTAAATTCAGCTAAAGACACCCTACTTAATGGAAAAATATTCGCACATCATACATCTGACAAAAAATTAAAATTCAAGCTTACATAAGTGGAAGAGTCCACCTGGCCCTTATTTTTACTCTCCATAGTTATTAGTCTCATATTACATTGTTTTCATCTCACAGAATCATATCTGTCTCTCTTCTTTTACTCATTCCACGAAGCATAAAAATCTCCTTGTCCATATATGTATAAGCATATTTCATGACTTCTTTTCCCTGGTAGCTACATAGTATTCCATAGTGTAGATGTGCCATAGTTTCTTTATTTAGTCATCTGTTCTCAGGTACTCAGGTTGTTTCGAGATTCTGTCTATTGTCATTAGTGGTTAATGAAGATAGAAATGAAGATAATGTTTCTGCTGTGCGTTTTTTGGGCTCCCAGGGTGTATTTCCAGACGTGGTATTGCTGGGTCGTATGGAAGCTCAATTTCTAGTTTTTTGAGAAATGCCCATATTGTTTTCCCAAATGGTTGGACCAGTTGGCATTTCCACCAACAATGAATGAAAGTTCTTTTCTCCCCGCAATTGTGCCAGCACTGGTTTTCTTGTTCTTTTTCATGAGAGCCAGTCTCTGTGACATGAAATATTATCTCATTTTTGTTCTGATTTGCATCTCCCTGTAATGTAAAAGTGGAGATGCAGGTGGAGGGCAGTTAGGATATAGAAGGAACCTTTATGACAATGATAGCTGGAAATGATCACTCTGGATAAGAACTGAGACAGGTTGAGGGTCGTGGAACCGAAACTGGAGACATTGGTGGTGGGAAATATACACTGGTTAAGGGATGAGTATTGGAAAATTCTATGACTGAAACCCAATTATGAACAACTTGGTAACTGTATATCTCATGATGATTCAATACAAAATTTAATTCTATTTATGAGGCATCTGATTTGCTTATCTAAGTAGAGCAAAAATATTCCAAATATATATAAGTTCAATTTTTAGTACCATTCTTAATATTGTTGTGTTTTAAATATGAGACACTGCTCTATTTTTTTTTTTTGCTTTTTGGCTCACACACGGCAATGCACAGGAGTTACTCCTGGTTCATGCACTCAGGAATTACTCCTGGTGGTGCTCAGGGGACCATATGGGATACTGGGAATCGAACCTGCTGTGCTATTGCTCCGACCCCGGAACTGCTCTATTTTGACTGAATAAATTGATTGTGAATGAAGAAAATAATGATTACTATTCCAAGACAAATAAGGCACTCACAAAGCTCAACAACAAAATTTCAATAATCCCACTCAAAAATGGGAACAGGAGTGGAAGCGACATAAACTTAGCGATAAATGTTTATTAGGGGTGAACATCTCCAAAGAAAATTACAAACAGGAAGTAAATATATAAAATGCATATGTATATGTACATACATTTATATAGGCATACTTATTTATTATCAGGGAAACATAAGTCACATTATGATGAGAGATCATCTTACACAGTCAAAATGATTCAAGACAACCAATGTTAGCAAAGATGCAATTATAAAGAACACTTGCTCACTATTGGTAACAATGTCATCTGATTCACCCTCTACAAAAAGTATATGGAAACCTTTCAAATAATTATGTGGTGATAGGGATCAAACTCGGATTGGCTCCACACAAGGCAAGTGCCCTAACTACTGTACTCTTGCTCCTCAATAGTTTTAAAATAGAAAATACGGTCTTAAAGACTGAATTTGGAGTTCTACACAAGAAAACAAATGCCAAACCTTAAATTATCTCCAGTTCTATACAGAGAAGTAAGAAATATGGATAGTTTATAATCTCCAGAACAGATTATAAAAATAGAATTCTATTAAATTAAATATTTTAATAGTTACAATATAAACATGAAGGCTAGACTTCTCTTGAACAAACTGTCAACAAAAACCTTATACTAAAAAAGTGTATTAAGCAAGAAAAAATAATAATTAGGTCAATAGAAATAACTCTAAAATAAAGGAAACTAAATTAAGATTTGAAAATGAAGTCAGGGTATTGATAATATAATAAATAAAAATTGATAAGAAGAGGAACAGAGAAGAGGAGATATGAGTAAATAAAGGAGAGGAGAGGCGAGGACACAATCTTCTTAAAAGACACAAATTACATATATGAAATTGTTAAAATAAACAAGAACATAATTTACACATGTATTTTATTCTGTGGGGAAAAGGGCCTCACCCAGAGACCTAGAGAAATTACTCTTGAAGTCTGTGCTCAGGAATTGTTCCTGGTGGCAATGAAGTACCAGATGCTGTGCAAGCAATTGGACTGAGCTCAGCTGCATGCAAGATAAGCTGCCCTCACCTCATGTGCTACCACTTCAGTTCCACATAATTTTATTCTTTTTCTAAATATTATAAAAGGAGAGTTCTACATATGAAGGATATATAACTTATTTTATTATATATAAAATATAATTCATTATATTTGAGCAACATCATGAAAAATATATAACTTATTTTATTATATATATAAAATATAATTCATTATATTTGAGCAAAAGTATGAAGTATATATAACCAGCCTTTAAGCAATTTGATACGAGGATGAAAACTAACCATCACAATTGCATGTTGAACATAGACTGAAGATAGGCCAAGCTGAGGCTAATGGGTATGTTGTTGATATGTTTATGAGGGCCAATGAGTATTATATAAGCAGAGACTACTTGGACAATGTGAGATTAATATAAATGTTGTGAATGAAAGTGATCCTTTTTGAAATGTAAAATGTGCTGTTAGTATATATATATATATATATATATATATATATATATATTTTTTTTACAGAAGACTTGACCAAAATAATAAAAATGTTTCACCTCAAATGAAAATCAAATAACGCTATAAAATTTGAATGTTCTTAAGTTGTCTAAAAGCAAACATTTCATAAAACTAAAACATAGAATTGAGGTTTGCATAAAACAAATTACCACTCCCTATAAATATATCCAATAATTATAACCTATAATTATATCCAAGGGCTAGAGCAATAGCACAGTGGGTAGGGTGTTTGCCTTGCACGCAGCCAACATGGCCGACCTGAGTTCGATTCCTCTGCCCCTCTCAGAGAGCCCAGCAAGCTACTGAGAGTATCTCGCCCTCATGGCAAAGCCTGGCAAGCTCCCCGTGTCGTATTCAATATGCCAAACACAGTAGCAAGTCTCATAATGTTACTGGACCCGCTCGAGCAAATAGATGAACAACGGGAGGACCGTGACCGTGAATTATATCCAAATGGCCAACAGTACATGAAAAGCTGGTCAACATTACTAATCAACAGGGAAATGCAGATCAAAATCATAATAAAGTATTACCTCATACAGATAGGAAGTGTTATTAATAAGACAAGAGAATGTGGAGAAAAGTGAACAATTGTTTCATGATTTGTTATTAACTAATTCCTATTAATGAAACCATGCTGTTATAACCAGATCCTTTCTGCGATTATTATTATTATTTGGATTTTGAGTTTTGGCTCACACCTGGGAGTGCTCAAGTCTTACTCCTGGCTCTGTGCTCAGTGATATTCCTAAGGGGGATCTGGGGACCATATGGGATGCTGGGAATCAAACTCAAGTCTGCCACATGCAAAGCAAGTGCCCTAGCCACTGCACTATCTCCAGCCCCTAATTAATTTTTGAGGCATAATTTTCATGCTATAAAATTAATAGATTTTCAATGATTTTGAAAAATACAGTTATATATTCAAGGTTACACCAATATATAGAATATTAATATCCTCAAAAATTTAAATAATATGACAAAATGAAATAGGTTTGTGACATGGTAGGACTGGGGAAAGTATATTTTTCAAAAATGGAAAAAAGTAACCAGACACCCTAAGCATTGGGAGAATATTTTGCACACAATACATAGGTAATAGTCTTCCATTCAATATTTTAAAGCATTCACAAAGTTCAGCAATAACAAAAACTCTCCTTGCCCAGCCAAGATCACGAGTTGCCCCCCTCAAGCGGCTCTCCAGCACGGCCATGGCCCCAGAGGCACACGGACCTAATTCAGAACCCAGCAGCTTCTGGCAGAAATGTGAATGGATTATACATTAAGCTACAGCGCTGTGCTCCCCCGGAAGGGTAAGGACGTCTGTCTCTCCCGCCATCCCCCCGCCCCTTGCAGCATGGTGGCCACCACTACAGAGATTACTGGACAGCCAGTTATGAGCTGGCAGTGACGGGGCAACTGCTGCTTCATGGGGCGGGGGGGGGGGGGGGAGGAGTGGAACCGGCACGTCCTCCTTGCCCTGCTGAGACCACGAGGACCCCCTCCCCACCCATAAGTGGCTCTCCAGCAAGGCCATGGCCCCAGAGGCACACGGACCTAATTTGGAACTCAGCAGCTTCTGGCAGAAATGTGAATGGAATATACGTTAAGCTATGGCACTGTGCCCCTCCTGGAGGGAAAGAGACAGACCTGGCGGCTTGGTGGCCCCTGCCTCAGAGCTTATTGAAAAAAAATAATAAAAACTCTCTAACTCCAACAAAATGAAGCAGAGATGAAGATACACTTCATGACGAGGACATATGGATGACCCATAAGCATATGGAACGGTCATCATTATAGTGTAAGGTAAACACAAATCAAAATGACAGTTTGTTTTTATCACACATGGGTTAGAATGGTATATATCATAAAAACTAGAAACAATTGCATTCGTAATGTTGTGGTGAAACAGGAAACTCACTGTTGGTGGGTTCAATGTCTATGGAAAACAATCTTAATATATTTCAAAAAGGAATTAATGAATTTCCCACATAACACAGATATCCTCTTTCTTGTCATATACCCAAATATAAAACCATTGATTCGAAAACATATGTACACCAATGTTTGTTGCAGCATTTAATACAATAGCCACAATATGGGAACAAGTCAAGTGTGCAACAACAGATGAGTTGTTAAACAATTTGTAGCATAGATTAGCTCAAACTTTCTGGAAAACAATATGGACATTCCCCTAAAAACTAGAAATTGAGTTTCCATACAACCCAGCAATAATGCTCTTGGGAGTACATCCTAGGGGACCCAAAAACACAATGCATGAAAATCATCTTCACTCCTATGTTCTTTGCAACACTATTCACAATAGCTAGAATCTGGAAACAACTCAAGTTCCTAAGAACAGATGAGTTTTCAAAAGTCTTGTATGTCTACACAATTGAATACTACACAGTCATTAGGTAAAATAAAATTATGAAATTTGACTATACATGAATGGACATGTAGAGCACCATGCTTTGTGAAATGAGTCTTCCCACATTCATCCAGCCCTGCCCTAAACACAATACTGCCCATATCAATATATTTATCAAATAAAAATTACACAAGTAAGCTTCAGAAAGCAAAATATTCTGAAATTTAAAAATAATATTTATCATGATGAAAATGCCAGAAACATTTTATTAAGATGAAAGTGCCAAAATGTTGGGATTTGTAAAAAAAATCTTTGGAAAGATTTCTCTGGAGAGAAAAGATTACCTCGTCATATCAGGTATTTTTAATTGGGAAGGCACCGAGGTCCTGCACAAGAATGTTCCTGCCAAAAGAAACATTGTCAACAAGGTTATTGAAATTCATCACATAGTTGGAAATTCACATTTTTCTAGTAGTTCATTGCATTACTTTATCAGACATAGCTGAAACTTGTCAACAAAATTACTCGTTATAATTTTAAGAAATAAAATTAATACTACTTCCAAAGATCTAAGTTTGCCATTCCATTGGTATTCACATTTCTTTTTTCCTTTAATGTAAAGTTGATCATTAGGGCTATTTTAAAACTGCTTTTTGAGAAAGATGATATTTTTTAAATTAAATATCATTTATCATACACTTAACAAGCTTCTAATTCTTTATGTAACAACACTATTTTTAAGAACAAATTTAATTTGTGGATCATTGTAGATTCAAATGCAGCTATAAAAAATAATATCTCAGGCACACAGTTGCACTCTGATAATATTTTGCAAAACTATAGTGGGAAAATACAATAAGGATGTTGGCATTAATACAATCCACTGGTATTTTTTTAATTTAGATTTTCATTAGTGAAACTTGGGCCCCCCACGAGTGGGGCCCAAGTTTCACTAATAAAAATCTAAATAAAAACCATGCTGAGACCACCTCCACATGCATGAAGGGAGAGGAACAAGGCATGCAGATCCCGGGGCTGAGATCTCCAAGCCTGCTTGGATCGGGGCTGAGCATCCTCCACCCAGATCCTCCATCTTCCAGTAGGCAGGGGTCACACCCACAAACTCCCCCCGCCACCCGACGCCGTGTAATCCCATCAATGGCCAAGACCCAGAGACTATAAAACCCAACTTCGGGAAGAGAACAGTGCAGAATCACCTGCCCCCGTGCCTGGCTGTCCTCACCGAAGCCCCTTGGAGGGGGGCAGGTTGAGTTTCCCTCCCCGCCCCGAGCAGAGCCCCGGCAGCCAAAGACCTCCAGAACCAGCCACAATGGCCAAGACCAAGAGACTATAAAACCCAGCTCCTGGAGGCCGCATTTGCAGCTGCACGACATCTTATTATCTCATTCTTACTTTGGACAACCTGGCAGGCTACCAAATGTAATCTGCCCACACGGCAGAGTCTGGCAAACTCCCTGTGGTGTACCCAATATGCCAAATACCAGTAAAAATGATGGGTCTTATTCTCCTAACCCTTAAAGGGCCTTGAATATGGTATTTTTTAAAATCTCAGGGCTAGGGCAAAGGAGACATTACTGGTGCCTGCTCGAGGCAATCGACGAACAACAAGGTGATCGTGATCGTGATTAGTGAAACACCATGAGGTACAGTTGTAGATTTACAAATTTTTTGTTCTTGGGTTTCAGTTGTACAATGACCTAATACCCATCCCTCCACCTCCACTGGTCTTTTTAAAAACTTTATCTAAAACCATAAAAATCAACATTTCATTTTGTATAACCATATAAATTTCTCTTATGAATCACAGCCCCTGTAAACAATCTATTAAACATTTTTATTATTTGGTAATTTTTATTTGTGAATCATTAATAGCACTGCACTGTCCTCCCGTTGTTCATCGATTTGCTCAAGTGGTCCCAGTAACGTCTCCATTGTGAGACTTGTTGTTACTGTTTTTGGCATATTGAATATGCCACGGGTAGCTTGCCAGGCTTTGCCATGCAGGCGAGAGATACTCTTGGTAGCTTCCTGGGCTCTCTGAGTCGGGCAGAAGAATCAAACTCGGGTTGGCCGGGTTGGCCGTGTGCAAGGCAAACGCCCTACCCGCTGTGCTATCTCTCCAGCCCTTTTATTGCTGGAGTGATAGCACAGTGGGTAGGGCGTTTTCCTTGCAAATAGCCAACCCGGGTTCCCTCGTCCCTCTCGAGATCCCAGCAAGCTACGAGAGTATCCCGCCTGCATGGCAGAGCCTGGCAAGCTACCTGTATCCAGTGGGCTGGAGCAATAGCACAGTGGGTAAGGTGTTTGCCTTCCACATGGCTGACATGGCCAATCCGGGTTCGATTCCTCCGCCCCTCTTGGAGAGCCTGGCAAGCTACTGAGAGTATCTTGCCCACATGGAAAAGCTTGGCAAGCTACCCATGACATATCTATATGCCAAAAACAGTAACAACAAGTCTCACAATTTGTTGTGAGACGTTACTGGTGCCCGCTTGAGCAAATCAATGAACAAAGGGATGACAGTGCTACAGACAGTGTAATTTAAAAAAAATTTATACAAGTATCCCATGTAATCTTTTTCATCAATATAAAAGGTAAAGGTCCTCCTGTTGTTCATCGATTTGCTTGAGCAGGCCCAGTAACGTCTCCATTGGAGACTTTGTTGTTACTGTGTTTGGCATATCGAATACGTCACGGGGAGCTTGCCAGGCTCTGCCATGCGGTTCATCAACAGGCTGGAGCGATAGCACAGCGGTAGGGCGTTTGCCTTGCACACAGCCAACATGGCCAACCTGAGTTCGATTCATCAGTATAAACCCTTAAATATTAACACAGGTTCTTTCATGTATCTATTATTTTCCAATTTGGGATTGGGAATGGAGATCCTCTGCCTGTATCCCACTGTCTCCAGCAACTCTGCAGTCATGCCTACAAACTACCTCTGGCTGGTACCAGATAATCTCATCAACAGCCACCATCCAGATCTCATGTCCTTCTCTCCCGGAAGAGAGCATAACATGACACTCGCCATAACCATGATGCCAGACCCCGCGCCAAGCTGTTTCATACGGGATGCCCCAGAGGGGGGCAGGTGAGAGCCCTTCTTGCCTCAAGGGAATATAATCATATTATAACCAGCATATTATAACTTCTTGCCCCAGCAGCTGAAAACCTCCAGAACTCAACGACCAAAGTGCTCACAGCTGCTCTCCACATGCTTGGCTGAGCCTTACCCATGGACTTCGCAGCAACATTCCTGGCCATGCAATACTTTATACCACACTACCCATACTCTAAGAGTACTGCACATATTTGATGGAGTTAAAAGCAGGAGGCAACCAATCTTAGAGAGAAATATTTTTTACAGATATATATATCTGTATAATATATATATATATATATATATGGCTGGAGCGATAGCACAGCAGTAGGGCATTTGCCTTGCACGCAGCCAACATGGCCGACCCAAGTTCGATTCCTCCGCCCCTCTCGGAGAGCCCGGCAAGCTACCGAGAGTATCTCGTCCGCACGGCAGAGCCTGGCAAGTTCCCTGTGACATATTCGATATGCCAAACACAGTAACAACAAAGTCTCCAATGGAGACGTTACTGGGCCTGCTCGAGCAAATCGATGATCAATGGGAGGGCCTATATATATATATATATATATATATATATATATATATATATATATACAAGGCTCAACCTTGAAGTGGTATTGCTGAATCATAAGAAAGCTCAATTTCTGGCTTTTTAAGAAATACCCACATTGTTCTCCAAAAAGACTGGACTAGTTGGCATTACCACTTATAATGAAGGAGATTCCCTTTCTCCCTGAATATACACTAGCACTTGTTGTTCTTGTATTTGTTTGTTTGTTCTGATGTGTGCCAGTCTCTGTGGTATAAGATGATATCTCATTGTTGTTTTGATTTGCCTATCCCTGATGACCAGCAATGTAGATAATTTTTATGTGTCTTTTTGCCATTTATATTTCTTCTTTGAGGAAATTTCTGTTCATTTCTTCTCTGCATTTTTTGATGAGGTTAGACACATTTGTAAAGTTCTACCAGTGTAGGATAATATTGGCTTGTCCTTTCTCCCACAAGAAACTTAGGTTTACTGAGTAATACCAATCACAATGCTCCTGAAGTACTCCCATTTCCTTGGAATTCATCTTCAACTTCTCTGTGATCTACTTTCTCTGTTAATCACTCATTTCCCCTAAGCAATACCTGTGATTTGTAAAGTCAAATTCCTCAGAAATCTCTGATTTTGTATTTGTAAGTGAAATACTGCTTTTCTCCTTCCCTTCTGTCTTTTTGCACTTTTTACTACAGAGCAGGGCTGGAGCGATAGCGCAGTGGTAGGGTGTTTGCCTTGCACGTGGCTGACCTGGGTTCGATTCCTCCACCCCTCGTGGAAAACCCGTCGAGAAAATGAGAGTATCTTGCCCGCACGGCAAAGCCTGGCAAGCTACCCATCACGTATTCAATATGCCAAACACAGTAACAACAATTCTCACAATAGAGACGTTACTGGGCTCGCTCGAGCAAATCGATGAACAATGGGAAGACAGTGTTAACAGTGCTACTACAGAGCAATGTCCTTTTTGTATAGACACAGGAAGACAATTAATGCCATGTTTTGTAACTTGGGAGTTAATTTCCTCCAAATAATATTCACTTCTGGCATCTGTTTTCTCGACTTAAGCCTCAGTTGTCCTTAGTTCCTAGCACCCCAAAAGCAGGGTCCTGACGAGGGACTAGATGGACCCAGAGCAAACTGTGAGCTACATTGGCATCAAAAAGATTCAGGCCAAGCGCAGTAACTCTTAACTATAAGTTTAAGGTATGGTCATGGACAAATTCTGTCATGATCCAAAGAGTAACAACTGGATCAAGACCCTGCTAGGGTTAGGAAAGACTAATCTGGCCTGAGCACTGTAGTCTGGGATGTATAGTGAGATGTCCCCAGGAGAGTCACCCTACAAGCTTAATATATCTCTTACTATGTCCATACAAAATGAATAGTAAGATTATTTAAAAGTAAATCTAAGAGGGTTGATGAACAAAGCAAAGAAGAGACACACCTCTAGATAGTATTTCACCCTTCAGTGGATCTACTGGCTGCAGGAGATCTTTGTCTTATCCTAGAAGAGCTTCCCTCTGAAGGAACAGTTTTCATGTGTTGATTGTGCTACCCCACCTAGGTGTAGTTGCTACATGGAATGCTTGGAGGTTGGGCACTTGATCAAGGCTGCTAGACAGAGCTCGCTGAGAGATTAGCATGGGGGACAGGAGGAATACAGGAGAGAGAGAGACTGAAAGGAGGCAGAGAAAGACAAGACTGGAATAAATGGAAAGTGATTACCACCAGCCTGGAGGCCCTGTTCCCTCCTTCATGGGTCTGTTTGAGGCTGTGGCAGGCCAGAGTGAGGAAGCTGCTCATGGCAACCAAACATATGTGACGCATGAGAGAGACCATGCCAGCATTGCTCACTTACTTATTTTGTGATTATACATACCAGTATCTTATAAATCTTGGATATTAATGCCTTATCAGATGAGAGTTGGGAAAATAATTTTTCCAATCTGTGGGCTGTCTTTGTATCTTTATCACAATTTCTTTTGAGGTGCAGAAGCTTCTTAGTTTAATATAGTCCCATTTGTTATCTTTGCTTTCACTTGCTTGGTCAGTGGTTTTTATTCTTGAAGATGTCTTGCTTTGGGCTTGTGGTAGATGGCTTTGGCTACATTGAGGAAAGTTCCTTACACTCCCATATTGTTGAGATCCAGCACCCATTCAATAATAATGAATGAGTGCTGGATATTTCAAATGTCTTATCTGCATCTATTGATTTTTATTTTTAAAAACCACCTTTCCCAGTACTTTGTAGAATCTTTAGTAAGTGATGCAATTATAGCATTTTATACAGTCAACTATATATTTTTAGATGCTTTTTACTAAGATTTTTGCTCTTTTCATATATTTCAGATATTTTTATCATGACTAGGTGTTTTTGCCCAATTCCGTTTATATAAAAAAGAATCTGATCATGTTAAAATGTATCTATTTAGCTGGTTGATTAAATGATGGACCAGTATTTCAAATATAGAATAAATCTCACTGATTCATGTATATTAATACATTCTAATGTTTTTTGGTTCTACTCTAACTTATTACTGCATATTTTTGTGTTTACTTTCATGAGATACATTGATCTTTATAGTTATCAAGTTCTTTCGTCTGGTATGATATCAAGTTAATATTGACCCTACAAACAAGTTGAAATTATGCATCTTCTTCTTGGTAGTTAAGATAGAGGAGAACATTACGAGAACACTAGTTGCATATGATCAGTCTGGAAAAGAACTAAATATTGAAAGCAGGTAAAGGGATATACATGATAAAGTCTCAGCAGCTGTATTGCAAAACATAATGCCTAAAATGAGAGAGAAAAAGAAATAGAAAGAGAAGAGAGGTGCCTGCCATAGAGGCAGACTGGGGTGGATGGGGCTTGATGGGATGTGAGGGACACTGGAACACTGGTGTTGCAATATTACACTGTTGAAGGGACGGGTGTTGGAATATTGTATGACTGAAACACAATCATGAACAATTTTGTACTGCTCTATCTCACAAATCAATAAAAAGAATTTTTTAAAAGAATTAATCCTCTTAATCAATATATTACATATGCTATTAAATATTTAAGTAGCACTGTAGCACTGTCCTCCCGTTGTTCATCAATTTGCTTGAGTGGGCACCAGTAATGTCTCCATTGTGAGACTTGTTGTTACTGTTTTTGGCATATCGAACATGTCACAGGTAGATTGTCATGCTTTTCTATGCAGGCGAGATACTCTTGGTACCTTGTCAGGCTCTCAAAGCAGGATGGAGAAATGTGTTTTGTAATTTTGCTAACAGTTCTGTTTTCACTATGACCATTCTGGGCCTCTTAGATCTTAGCACCTGTATTCCTCAAATCTGGGACAATCTTTTTATTTACTTTTTAATTGAATCACTGTGAGATAGATCCTTACAAAGCTGTTCATGATTAGATTTCAGACTTATGGTATTTCAACACCCATCTCCCCACCAGTGTATGTTTCCCAGCACCAGTGTACCCAGATTACTTCCCATTAACCCCTAACCACTGCTTGTTTCTAAGGCAGGCACTTTCCTTCCCCCACTCTCTCTTTCTGGGCATTGTGGTTTGCAATATTGATACCAAAATGTCATCAAGAATATCCCTTTACCTACTTTTCTCAGACCCCCACACACTTGTGTTTAGTTTCAACCATTGACCAGTCCAAGCCCCTGTTTTCACTGGTCATGGATATTAGTCTATTATCTTAAACTAAGATGTTTCTGCACCTCAAAAGAAACTGTAGGAAGTATACAAAGACATCCTACAGAATGCGAAAGGATATTCACCCAATACTCTTCTGATAAGGAATTGCTATCAAAGATATACAAGGCACTGGTTGAACTACATATTAGAATGATCAGAATGGTCATAGCGAAAACTACAATATTAGAAAAACATACAATCCCATCAGAAAATGGGGTGAAAAAATGACCAGAAATTTTCTCAAAGAAGAAATCCGAATTACCAAAAGGCAGATAAAAAATGCTTTCTACATCACTAATCATCTGGGAGATGCAGATCAAAACAACAATGAGGTATCATCTCACATCACAGAGACTGGCACACATCCAAAAGAACCAATACTGGCGTGGATGTGTGGAAAAAGAGACTCTCCTTCACAGTTGGTGGGAATGCTGACTTGTCCAGCCTTTTTGGAAAACAATATGGATGTTTCTCAAAAAACTAGAAATTGAGATCCCATTTGACCCAGCAATACCACTCCTTGGAATATATCCTGGGGGCTCAAAAACACACAGCAGCAACACCATCTGCACTCCTACGTTCATTACAGCACTATTCACCACAGCTAGAATATGGAAACAACTTGAGTGCCCAATAACAGATGAATCACACAATCACAAATCATCCTGTTATTCGTCGATTGCCTCGAGCAGGCCCCAGTAACGTCTCCTTCATCCTAGCCCTGAGATTATATTCAAGGCTCTTTAGGAGAATGAGACCCATCATTGTTACTGGTATTTGGCATATGAATAGGTAAAGAAAATATTGCACATCATTGGAATACTAGGCAGTTGTTATGAAAAATGAAGTCCTGAAATTTGACTATAAAATGGATGGACATGAAGAGTATCATGCTGAGTGAAATGAGTCAAAAAGAGAGGGACAGATAGAGTCATGTTTTAAAAGTAAAAACTTTGTGTCAGCTTGTGAGATTTTTAATAAAGCAGAATATAGATGGTTTTCACATTTTAGTCTTCTGTGAATCTGTTTTCTTTGATGCAATTAGAAGCTTTACACTTACTGCAATTATGATTTGTTATTAGGACTTGTCTTTCATTGTTTTCTGTCCCTTTCCACTATTTTTATTTTCTTACCTTCCGGAAAGCTAGCAGAACATATGACTTAAAAATGATTAGGGTAAATATTCCATGTGGAATATCACGTTTCACTCAAATGAGAGAAAAAATCCGGAGTTCCGACATCCATCGATGATCAAGAATCAGGGACGCTGTCTCATTTGCCAAGGTGTCAAAAATCAGATGGGCTGGTCACGTAATGAGATTTAAAGACGACCGTTGGACTAGAGCTGTTACTGACTGGATTCCACGGGATGTCAAAAGACCGCGTGGCCGCCCACCTACCAGATGGTCAGACTTCTTTATGAAGATCATGAACGATCGGTTTGAGGCTCTTCATGTTCCCAGAGCGAACAGATGCTGTTGGGCTACACTAGCACGCGACAGGGACAAATGGAGACATTACTGGCGCCCGCTCGAGCAAATTGACGACTAACGGGAAGTTAAGTGATTTAAGTGTGATTTAAGGGTAAATATAGTCTTTTATCTGCCATCTATTTTATCTATTTATTTTTATGTTCTTTATGAAATTCCAGAGCTTCTGTTGTTGAATTATCCTTTCTGTTTAGCGACTGTGTCTTAAAACTTCTTCAGGAAAAGTATACTATTAATAATCTATCTTAAAATGTTTCTAAAATCTCCTTTACCTCTACTTTATTTCTGAAAGTACAGTTGTACTGGATATTGGTTTTAAAGTTGATAGCTATTTTCTTTCATCATGTAAATTATATGTTGTTATTATTCTGGTAATCATTATCTCAGGAGAAAACTCTGTTGCCAGTCAAATAGGCATTTTCCTATAAATAATATGCTATCTTTTCTGGTTGCTTTAAGGATTTTTTGCCTTTAATTTTCCTGTATTTAATTATAATGTATCTCTTACTACAAGTATATTTGGATTTATACTTCTGGAAATTTTCTGAGTCTTAAGTGTGTAGTTATATGCCTTCAACCAAAAGTTTGAAAGCAGAAAGTTTTAGTCATTATTTCCTCAATAATTAGTCCTATATACTTTCTTTTCTCTCCCTGAGACACAGTATCTCTGGGATCACTGAGTACTTCATTTTACATAATACTTAGCTGTCTGACTGGTCCCTACACTTTGGTCCTTCCCTCAATCTATTTTTTGTCCATTTTCAAAGTTAATTCTTTTTATCTGTTCTTTAGTCAAAATTTTGTTTTCTGTAATTTCGACTCTTAATATTTAGATCATTCAGTGAGTATTTTTTGTCAGCTTTGGCATTTTCAATTGTCCTATTTTATTATCTTTATAGTGTTCTTTCTCTGCTGGGAGTTCCTTTTTAATTTGTTTAACTGTTATCTACTCACTGAAGAAATTTTATGGTAGCAGCTTTAAAAGCTGGGTCCAACTGTTTATTTAACTTAGAATTTCCATTAATTGATTTGATAAAATGAAATTTGTCATTTTCCTGGACTTTGATATTCAGATTGAGTTCTTTTTTCTCTTTGATTTTTTTGCCCACACCAGCAGTGCCTAAAGCTTATTTCTGGCTCTGTGTTCAGTGGTTGTATGATGTTCTGGCTGTTGAACCAGTGTTGAATGTGTAGAAGACAAATGTCATATCCTTGAACTCTCTTTCCAGCCCTGATTTTCTATCACATTATGTAGATTTCGGGTTTGAGGCTACTCTTAATACTATATAAATCTTTCAATTTTGCAGTTAGTTACCATATTTAAGTTTATTGAAACAGATCTGGTACAATTGTAGAATCTGTAACCCCAATGACTATGTTTTTCATAGTTCTTACAATGCTACTATGGTTTATTTCATCCATCTGGGAAACTCCAGCTCCTTCTTGATGCCTGACGATGTATCCAGTATTGATAGGAGCAGAGATACCAAATTCAAAGACTAGATAGTAGTTTCTCTCACCTGTTACCCCACCACTGTATGTCTTCCACTCAACTGACTTCCATACACATCCCTATCTTTGCCTCCATGGAAGAAACCTGCCTGTGAAATTTTTTGGTACTAGGTGAATGTGCCTGAAGTCACCAATCCTGTGTGGCTCTCTACAATTGGGAGGGGTATCAAGAGAGACCAACCCCTGCCCAATTCAATCAGCTAATCAGTGGCTGAATAAACAGCAGATCTCCTACATAAAAAAGAGAGACTAACCCTGAATTATATTTTTCTAGGTGAAGAATCAGACCATACCTATATGCTGAATCATACTATCAAGGTCTCTCATGTGAACAAGGAAGTACACTTGCTACCTCAATGTTAGATGTGAAAGGTGTCAAGCCTGAATTTTTTCATCTGACATCTGTTACTAGGTACAGGGAATGTGGGTGGTCATTACCTCTCGGTTCAACTCTCCTTTGGGAAGAATGAGAGAGAAGAGACCTAGAGAGGAATGATAATGAGACTCAAGAAAATGAGAGACTTATAAATAATATGCATATTAATAAATATAAAAACAAAATAATGTTTTTAAAGGGTAGAATGATAGTACAATGGGTAGGGTGATTGCCTTGCGTGAGCCAACCCAAGGTCAATCCCTAGCACCCCACATGGTACCATTAACCCACTAGCACAGAGCCAGGGAAAACCATTTAGCAATGCCCGGTGTGTTCCCCCCCAAATAATATATTTATATCTAGATAAGAGAAAAATATGGCCTGGGCAGGGCTGTAGCAATAATATAGCAGGAAGTGCATTTGCTTTTCAAGCAGCTTATCCAAATTCGATTCCTGGTATCCCATATGAACCCCGAGTCCCAGCAGGAGTAATTCCTAAGTGCAGCAGAGTCATGAGTAATCTCTTAGCATTGACAGTTGTGCTCTCACCCAAAATAAAACAATCTGGGATGGAGCAATAACACAGCGAGTAGGGCATTTGCCTTGCACGCGGCCAAGCCGGGTTCGATTGCCCGCATCCCATATGGTCCCCCATATGGAGTAATTCCTGGGTGCATGAGCCAAGAGTAACCCCTTTGCAACGCTGGGTGTGACCAAAAAAAGCAAAAAAATAAATAAAATAAAAAAATAAAGATAAAAACAGTCTGGAGATATAATTCGGTGGCTCAGTCATAGAGTAAATGTTTTACATGTATAAAGTCTTGGATTCCAAAGCTGGCACCCCCAGGAATATTTAGAAAAATAATAATGAATAAAATCATTTATAAAATTGGCAAAATCAAACAATAGAAAGAATGACGAAGTTGAAAGATAATTCTTTGAAAAATCTAATAAAACTAACAACATTACTGTCAGGATTGACCACGAAAAAGTAAGATAGAAGACTGAAATAAAGAATATTCAACTATTTCTTCTTTGAGGAAGTTTTATTTCTTCTCCCCATTTTATGATATGGTTGGAGGTTTTTTCTTGCAAAGTTCTACCAGTGCCTTATATACCTTGGATATTAACCCTTTATCAGATGGTAACTGCATAAATAATATTTCTTAATATGTGGGCTGTCTTTGTATCTTGGTCACCATTTCTTTTGAGGTGCAGAAGCTTCTTAGTTTAAAGTATTTTGTTGTTTGTCTTGTGCTTCCATTTGTCTTTGATTCCATTTTATTAGTAAGTAATGTTTCATCTTTGAAGATTCTTTTAACTTCAATGTCATGGAAGGTTCTGCCCACATTTTTCTCCATATATTTAAGGATTCAGGTCTGGTCAAAAGACACACAATAAAATGCTCTACATTGCCGATCATTAGGTAGATAAAAATCAAAACACTTGAGATATCATGTCACGCCACAGAGACTGGCACACATCAAAAAGTACAAGAGCAGCTAATGCTGGCATGGATGTGAGGAAAAACGAACTCTTCTTCATTGTTGGTGAGAATGGCAAGTAGTTCAGCCTTTTTGGAAAACAATATGGGCATTGAGCTTCAATATGACATACCAATACCACTTCTGAGAATATAAGCTGGGAGCCCAAAAACACACAGAAGAAATGCTACATGCACATCTATGTTCATTTCAGCTCTATTCCCAATAGTCTGAATCTGGAAACAATCCAAGTGCCCAAGAACAGATAACTGGTTATAGAAACTATGGTACATCTACACAATGGAACACTATTCAGTTGTTAGGATAAATGGAGTCATGAAATTCTCTTATAAAAGGATGGACATGGAGCGTGTCATGCTGAATGAGGATAGGGATAGACATAGAATGATTAAACTCTTTTGTGATATGCAAAATTATAGTATGAGACTAATACTCAAGGGCAGTATAAATAAGGGCCAGGAAGACTGGTCCATGGATGGAAGGTTGCCTCAAGTGCTGAAGAAGAAGGCAGTAGGGAAAGAGAAGGGACCACTATGACAAGGATAGTTGGAAATGATCCCTCTGGATAAGATATGAGCGCTGAAAAAAAGTAAAGAACAAAACAAGATAACGTTTCTGTATCTGCATTGCAAACCATAATGTCCAAAAGGAGATGGGTGGGGAGAGAGAGAGAAATAGAGAGAGAGAGAGGGAGAGAGAGAGTGTGTGTGTGTGTGTGTACAAATGAAAGTGCCTGCTATGGAGACAGACTGGGGGCCTGAGGGGAGGATGGTGGGAGGGAAACAGGAAACACTGGTGCTGGGTAATGTACACTGGTGGAGGGACGGGTGTTAGAACACAGTATGATTGAGACCCAACCATGAACAGCTTTGTAACTCTGTATCTCACAATGATTCAATAAAAAAATTAAACTAAAATTTGATACATAACTTTTGGCACTACTTGGAACAAAAAATGCAAAATGTATAACAAAAGTTTCATCAGCAAATTTTACCAACCTGTGTAATCCAAATTTCTTAAAACACATATTACTTATAAAATTAATACTGAAATAAAGAGAAACTTTTACTAAGTCTATAAATCTTAAAAATAAGTCACTAATAAAAAGGTGTCTAAGGGGGCCGAGGAGATAATTAAAAGAGAAGGCTTTATACCTTACTTAAGAGAGGTCCCAACTTAGATCTCCACACTGTATGGGGGGTTCCCCCGTACTGCAGAGTGTGACCTTTGTGACCTCTAGAACCACTGTCTTTAACAGTACCACATTGCCAGCCATCAAATCAAACTGTGAGGCCCTCACCATCAGAGTTTCGATGTTTGCACCACCTCACAGGTTGTAGCCAACCACTGGAGAGCACACAATAAAATTTTATATGTCTCTTATATAAGAATTTTAATTATCTTATAAGAATATTCTAGATATATAAGTTCTACCTGTAATCAACATCTATCATTATAAAATAATTTCAGGAGCCAGATTGCTCAATGGAGTGAGATCATGTTTTGCACACAGGAGGCCCTGGTTTGATTCCCTGCACCTTATGATCCCCTGAGCTTTCTAGGAGTTACCCCCAAGAGAGAGAAGGAAGTAACTCCTGAACACTGCTGAATGTGCCCCCCAAAAGCAATTCTAATATAATATAATCTGTTTAGAACAGATTATATTTATCTGTTATGTTATATTTATCTGTCCTAAACAGATTATATTATATTAGAATTGCTTTTTAGTAAAACACACTGTAGCACTGTTCTCCCGTTGTTCATTGATTTGCTCGAGCGGGCACCAGTAACATCTTCATAACAAATCGTGAGACTTGTTGTTACTGTTTTCGGCATATTGAATACGTCACGGGTTGCTTGCCAGGCTTTGCTGTGCGGGCAAGATACTCTCAGTAGCTTGCTTGGCTCTCTGAGAGGAGAGGAGGACTTGAACCCGGGTTGGCCGCACGCAAGGCAAAAGCCCTACCCGCTGTGCTCTTGCTCCAACCCAGTAAAACACAGTATAGAAAATTAAAATGCCAGAGAATCTAATCCAGGCATGCATTGGTGGAAATGATCACTGTGGACAAGAACTGGGTACTGGAAAGTGGTAAAGTAATATGCATGATAACATTTTAGTAATAGTATTGCAAACCACAGTGCCTAAAGGAGAAAGGTGGGAGGGGAAGAGAAAGAGAGAGGAAAATTGCCTGTAATAGAAGCAACCTGAGGGTGGCAGGAAGTGTACACTGGTGAAGGGAGGCTGGAATACTATGACTGAAACTCAAGCGTGAACAATTTTGTAACTGTGAAATAGCATATGGTAATTCAATAATTTTTTTTAAAATGTGGCACATCATGGCAAGATATTTTTGCTTAAAATGTTAAAATTGAGCCGTGCCCATCTCCCACATGTGGAGCAGAGAAGTTGGCTAACCAAGCATCCCTGTTTTACTGATTCCTGACTAGATCTCTAAGGAGGTGATTGCTAAGCAGCTAACACTAATGTAAACATCGATCCCTGCAGATTGAAACTTTGGGGAGCCCTACTAAGACAGGGGTTCACTGAGTATATGCCCTGTCAAAGCCCCAGCAACTGCATATACACCCCAGCGCTGTAGTCACACCAAGAGGTCAACTCCAATGTTTTACAAATATTCTCTGCAAACACACCAAACTGTGAATAATTTCAGGTACCACAAGGCCCAGGCTGAGAACTCTGGTGTTTTCTTACTCAAAGTGGGCAGCCTCACCCACCCTCCCATACTTCCAGAAGCCCTGGCAGCCACAATCACCTCCCACAGCCACTGCTTTGTCAACTCATTGACCCAGACTGTAGCCAGTGAAGTCTCTGGACCATGTAGCCATATATACGTGAGCAACCATGCACCACCTCCTAATTCCTCAATAGTAAATTTTCAGTAGGAGAACACCAAATTTAGATGGGAAAGTAACAAAGAAGCCAAGTAAATTCAACAAAAAAAACAGGAACACAGAAGACTCAATTAGCAACAAACATCTTAATAAATTCTTAGAGAAGATAACAACCGTGTGAAAAGATATAACAATTATCAGATAAAATTTTGATTTCTTACACTTATAGATTTTGTATTGGAGTTTTTTAATATAATTAATTTATATTCTGGAATTGTGTCAAATATTGTCTTTTGTCTACATTAAAATGAATAATTTTAGAAAATAAAAATGAAAAAGTTTTCAAGATTCCCTCCCATCTCTTCCACTCCCATCCCTTAGCAAACTCAGTTCTAGAGGCTAAGTCTCACAGTCTGTTTTTACCATTGATCAAATATTATTACCTTACTGTGTTACTTTGTATTTTACATAAGAGAGAACATATTTATTTGTCCCTCTCCATCAGACTGATATAGTAGTGGATTTTATTATTTAATCTTATAGATGAATAGTATTCCTAGTGTGTACAAAGCATGCATTTTTATATTGGTTTGTATATACATAAATGTGCATTTATTATGTATATATTTGTATATATAAATGTACATATATTATGTACATATTAAGGTATATATTGGTGTATATATACTACAGTTTCTTCATACATTAATCTGTACATGGGTACTTGGGTTGTTTACAGATATTGGGTATTGTGAACTGCACTGCAACTTTAAGAGTGTATACCTAAAATTCTATCGTTAACAGCATTGCAAGTATTGTTAATAGTATTTAAATACATTTAAATAAAAATTAGAAGAAAATTATTAAGTTTTATACTTAAAAACAATGCTATAGAATAAAGATAAAATAAAGTATAGATATTAACAAGACTATCTTAGATGATTGATGTCAAATTTAACACTAGTAAGTCTTTTAAAAAATAATTTGTAATCTTAATGTAATGTGATTATATGACACTATATCTCTGTGATTTTCCTCTCTAAAACACATGAACCCAGTCTAGTTGTGAGAAAGACATAAGCTCAGAACAGAGATGTTCGACAAAATACTGACTGATAGTCAGAATGTACAGAACAATCTTTCTCATTGTTGAAGTAAAGTAGCAACAAATATCAAAATAATGGAGGACAATTACATACAATTGAGTTGTTGGAGGGGACATGGAGGAGTGTTGGGGTTCCTGGAGGAGTGAGGGAGGTAGACTAGTGATGGGTGTGGTATTGCAATTATATACATGAGATATAATTATTAACAGTATTGTAAACCACAGAATCTCAATTAATAAACAAAATTTTAATACTAACTTGAAATTCTCAAACCTATGAAGGCAATCAAATAATGAAGCAATACAGAGAGAGGGTTGGAGCGATAGCACAGTGGTAGGGCATTTGCCTTGCACACAGCCAACATGGCCGACCCGAGTTCAATTCCTCCACCCCTCTTGGAGCAAGCTACCGAGAGTATCTCGCCCTCACGGCAAAGCCTGGCAAGCTACTCGTGATGTATTCGATATGCCAAACACAGTAACAACAAAGTCTCCAATGGAGACGTTACTGGGCCCACTCGAGCTTTACTCGATGAACAACGGGAGGACAGTGACAGTGACAGTGACAGAGAAACTATTAAATACCATGTGGTACTTGGCTACAGGATCAGACATGAGAAATAAGGTATTTTTCCAGTACTTCATGGATTAGAAATAGTATTTTCCTCTGGGGTATGAGATGGCTTACTATTTGTAGAAGAGTTATCCAGGGTTATATGTATGGTTTGACAAAAAGTGAACAGAATTTCTGGTCCATGTACTGAGACTCATTACAGTCTTCGATGTTTCTGGGTTTTACAACCATCAGGAGTTTGAATACTGCTAATATCTTAGCAATATTTTACTAGTCTTAATAATAAACACCTTATTCTCCAGTGAAAATATAAGCTTTTACTCTAATACTTTATACAACATCGTGACACACAGAACAAAACACAAGGAAACAAAGAACAAATTACAACCAGTGTTGGTGTGGATGTGGGAAAAGGGACTTTCATTCACTGCTGTTGGAAATGGTAAGTAGAAAACAATATAGGCACTTCTCACAAAACTAAGAATTAAGCTCACATACACCCAGCATTTTCCATTTCTTGGCATCTAGCCAAAGGTCCAAAACCTCTATTCAAAAATGATGTTTATATCCCTACATTCACCACAGTATTATTCACAATAATCAAAATCTGAGAACAAAAATTAAAGTGTCCAAGAACATTTACTGGATAAAGAATTTATGATACATATACACAATGGAATGCAACTCAGTTCTACAAATAAAGTAAATCATGGAATTTGTTGGTACATGGATGAATCTGGAGAGTATCATACTAAAAGTGAAATGAAAGATATAGAGATAGATACAGAATGATTGCTGTATGTGGGATATAAAGTAAGGATATAATAAATAACTAAAGTCAACAGAAACTGATATCTTGTCTCCAGTGGGAAGCTTACCAATGCAGGAGAGTGGGGCATGTAGATGGGATAGGGAAGATGCAAAACTGGGACAGAGGTGGAAGAAGGTGAAGGTGGAAGGTGTGATGCAGGAACATTTTATGCATGAAATCCTATAATAATAGTACTGTAAACAGTTTTATAAATAAAATAACAGCATTGCAAATCAAAGTGCCTAAATTAAAGTTTACAAGAACAGACAAGGAAATACAAAGTAATTATCTCAATTTATAAAGAAATACTTTGATAAAATAGAAGATTTCTTAGTAAGATCTCTTAAATGGTAAGCCATAACTAGGAGGAACATTCTTTATTCAATAAGGATATCTAAATTGTCTTTAGAAGAGTCCACACTAGAAAATAAATATGTGAAGACATATTCTGTAAGATAATTAGAAATTCAAAATTGCCCATTATGCCATTTCTGTTCGCCATTGTACAAAATAACTTACCTAGAATTAGAGAATTTTTTAAACAAAATCTAATATTGTACATTGACAAGAAACAGAAAAATTGTTACTAGTTACAGATGATATAATATACCAAAATATGCAAAGTTACAGATGATATAATATACCAAAATATGCAAAAGCAACTAAAAATAAATTATTAGAATATATAAGAATATAGTCAACATACAGAAATCAATTTTGATTAAGGGGCCAATTTTACATTGGGTAAGATTCTAATCTTGCATGCGGTCAACGTAGGTTTTATTCCTGGTATACCAAAAGACCCCTGAGCACAGAACCAGGAGTAAGCTCAGAGCATTGCCAGGTGTAGGCACACAAAAAAATAATGAGAAAATTATTTACCCAGCCCTCATCTGATAAGGGATTAATACCCAAAATATATAAGGCACTGATAGAACTTTGCAAAAGAAATATAACCCGATAAAAATCGCAATAAGATATAAACAGATATTTTCTCAAAGTAGAAATACAAATGGCCAAAGGGCACATGAAAAAGTTCTCTACATTAAATATCAGGTAGATGCAAATTTAAACAATAAGGAGATATTGTCTTACCCACAGACACTGGCACACATCGTAAAGAATAATCAGTTTGGGCATGTTCATAGAGAAAGGAACTCTCCTTTACTAAGCTGGTGGGAATGTTGATTGGCCCATCTTACTGGAAAATATTATGTGAAGTCCTCAGAAAACTAAAATTTGAGCTTCCATACAACCCAGCAATACTGCTTCTGGGAAAATACCCTCGTGACCCCAAAATACAAAGCAAAAATGCCGCCTTCACTCCTATGTTCATTACAGGACTATTCACATTGGCCAGAATCTGAAAACAACAGAAGTTCCCAGGAACAGATGAGTGTATAAAGAATCTGTGGTACATTTAAAGAATGGAACACTACACAAATGTTAGGAAAAATATGAAGTCATAAAGTTTGCTTATACGTGAAAGGACATGGAGGGTATTATGATGAGTGAAATGAGTCAGAGAGGGACACACATAGAATAGAGAGGCACTCATTTATGGGATAAAAAAAAAACATAGTATGTGAATACCCAAATACAGCAGAAACAAGGGCCAGAAGGACTGGTCCACAAAAGGTAGGAAGCTTGCCACAAAGGGAAAGTGGAAAGGCAGTTGGAACAGAGAAGAGACCTCTATGACAATGATAGTTGGAAATGATCAACCTGAACAAAAACTCAGTGCTGAAAGGAGATAAAGCGATATGCATGATACCCTATCACTAGCAGTATTGCAAACTACAATGCCTAAAAGTGAAATAAGAGGAAGAAAGACAAGGAGAAGAAAAATGTGCCATAAAAGCAGGCTGTGAGGACTAGGGAGTGTGGTCAGGCAGGAGGGAAACTGAAGACACTGTTGGCTGGAAATGTGTACTGGTAAAGGGATGGGTGTTGGAACGTTGTATGACTGAAACTCAATCATAAAAAACTTTAACTGTATATCTAATAGTGATTCAATAAAAAACAAAATCATGATTTTTTAAAAAAGATGTGGTTTATATATGGAATACATAGTAGATTTATTCCACATACATGGACCATAGGTCATTCTGCTTTAAAATAAGTCAAAGGAAGAAACTTAAATGTGGAACTGAAAGAAAAACAACATATCCATAGATAGAGTTAACAAACTTTTGCTTGCTTGGAATGAGGGGGCGTGGGGGTGGAAAATTGGTGAAAGTAATAAAAAGATATAAATATGTAGTTATAAACTAAGCTTTAGTTTAAAACTTAGTTTAATATACACTTAGATGTAATATACACTACAGTAACTAGAATTATCTTTAAAATATTGTAGTGCATGTTTAAAACTTACTAAGAATAGATATTTAAAGTTCTCCTAAGAATTGTGTAATTATATATGGAAATGGATTTTAATCAGTTTTATTGTGGTGATAATTTTCAATATATCCAAATATCAAACTGCTGTATTATATGCTTTGAACTAATATAATGTACCAACTAGAGTAAATCAATTATAACGTTTATCTTTTCTTTTTTATTAAAGCACTGTGATTTACAAAGTTGTTCATAGTTGAGTTTTAAACATACAATATTGCAGCACTATCCCACCACTTTAAACTTCTCTTCACCAATGTTGCCCGGTTTCTTCCCATATCCCCTCCCCTCCAACCTTTCTTGACAGGAAACTTTCTAAGTTCAATCGCTAAAGTTTGGGTCTCCTGATTCCAGTGTTGCTGATACTGTGGTTTGGTAATTTGGCTCTATCTTTCCTTAACACACCACCTTTGTACCTCACTCCCCAGTCCTGTCCCCTGCTGCTTCTCATCTGTTTATTCTCCCCCTCTTTTCCACTCTTTCTTTCCTTCTCTTCCTCATGCTCTGAAGTCAAGTTTGATCTCAGTATTCCCCCCTTTAAAACCTTGCATTTCCTCATCCAGTTCTTCTAAATACCACAAATAAGTGATAGTCTCTGTTAATTCTTTTTCCTCTGATTTACTTCATTTAGTATGTCTTCCAATTCCACCCATGTTGCTGTGAATTGCTTTATCTAATCATTCCTAACAGCTGTGTAGTATGTCATTGTGTATATAAACCACACCTTCAGGATTCACCTATCTGTCATTGAACATCTAGTTTGATTACAAGTCTTAGCTATTATATAGAGTGCTGCAGTGAGTAATGGTGTGCATACATTCTTTGGAAAGGCTGGCTCATATGGGAGCTCAATTCTGAGTTTACTGAGTAACTTCCATACTGTTTTCCACAGGGGTCGGACCAGACAACATTATCACCAACAGCAGATGAAGGTTCGTTTTTCACCACATCCCTGCCAACGAGATTATTCCCAGTATATTTGATATGTGCTATGCACACTTGTGTAAGATTGTACCTCACTGTTGTCTTGATTTGAATTTCCATAATAATAAGTTACGATGAGCATTTTTATATACCTGGTGGACATTCATTGGTCTTTCTCAGAGAAATATCTGACCACAGAGTCTGGCATACATCAAAAAGAACAATAACAACCAGTGCTGGTGCAGATGTTGGGAGAAAGGGACTCTAATTGTTGGTGGGAATTCCGACTGGTCCAGCCTTTCTGGGAAACAATACGGGCATTCTTCATAAAACGAGAAATTGAGATTCCACATGACCCAGCATTAAAACCTCTGAGAATATATCCCAGGGGTGCAAAGAAGCACAGTAGAAATGACATCTGCATCTGCATGTTCATTACAGCACTGTTAACGCTAGTCAAAATCTGGAAACAACCCAAGTGTCCAAGAACAGAAGGCTGGGAAAGAAACTATGGTGCATCGAAACAATGAAATATTATGTAGCTGTTAGGAAAGATGAAGTCATAAAATTGGCTTATAAGTGTTTGGACAAGAGGAGTATCATGCTAAGTGAAACGAGTCAGAAAAAGAGGAACAGGCATAAATGACTGCACTCATTTATGGAATATAAAATAACTTATTATGAGACTAACACCCAAGGACCGTAGAGACAAGGGCCAGGAAGATTTCCCCACAGTTGGAAGCCTGCCTCATGAGTTGGGCGATAAGGCATATGGAATAGAGAAGGGATCACTAAGTCAATGATGGTTAGAGGGATCACTCGGAATGGGAGATATGTGTTGAAAGTAGACAAAGGATCAAACATTATGACCTCTCAGTATCTGTATTGCAAACCATTATGCCCTAAAGGAGAGAGAGGGAGAGAGAGAGAGAGAAAGAGAGAGAGAAGGAAATTGTCTTCCATAGAAGCAGGGTATGGGATGAGGTGGGGGTGACAGGAGGGATACTGGGGATATTGGTGGTAGAAAATGTACACTGGTGGAGAGATACGTGTTCTATCATTGTATGACTGAAACTCAATCATGAAAGCTTTGTAACTTGGTGATTCAATAAAAAAAATTTCAAGAGAAGCATAAGTTATTTCATGTCCAAATTTTACATCAATTACACCTTTAAAATAGTTTTTTGCACTTTCAAGCTTATATCATCAAAATAATCAGAAATAAAACTTTTATGCTTGCATGATTATCATAAACAAAGTGAAAAGTTAACAGAATTAGAGAATTAGTCACATGTCATATATCTTATAAAAGAATTATACTTAGTGTAAGAAATGTTTACAAATTAACATAAAAAATTGACAAAATATGGGCAAAGGATTTGAATCTGCATTATTCTGAATAATATAGGGAAATGACCTATACTAGCATGAAAAGGTATTCAACCCGTACACAAATAAAAACCACAATGAGATACCACTGTACATCCACTACGATAGTTATAATAATTATGCACATATACTAGAGAATAGAAGATATGAGTCAAGATGTGGGGAAATTGGAATCCATTGTGTATCATTAGTTAGGGGTATAAAAATATCACACCCACTTTAGATAACTGTCTGGAAGATCTCACATACTATAATATAAGGTGAAGTGTTCAGGGATAGTTCAGTAGCAGAGCTCTGTTGCAGGCATGAGATTATTATTTCTATTCTAGCATCAACCCATAGGCTGAGTGAAATCCCAGCAACAATCTCTGGCAGTACAACAAAAACATGTGCAATCCCAGAAAGCCACAACTGTGTGTGTTTATATGTGTTTGTCTGTGTACCACAACTATAGTGCATAAATCTCAGTCACAGCAAAAGGAATAGGGAAAGCACAAGTAAAAAATATAGTGAAGCAGCTGGAGAGGTAGTATGGGGTTAATATACTTGCCTAGCACCCACCCAACCCCACTTTAATTCCCAGCACTACATATGGTCCTTTGAGCACTGCCAGGAGTGATAAATGATCAGAGTCAGGAGTAAGTCCTGAGCACAACTGTGTGTGCCCCAAATCCTCCTTCTCCAAAAATTATGAGAAAGTTAATGTATGAGACTGCAATTTCTTTCCTAGGCATATTTCCAGGAAAAATTTGTAACAGCATTATTCAGCGTAGTTAGCGTCAAAACAGACAAATGTCCATTAATAGATTAAAGAATAACAGTGATATACTAATTAAGGGAATATTATTCAGCATTTAGCAATATCAAGAATGAGATACTAATTCATGCTACAACATGAATAGACCTTTAAACCATAGTTGTAAATGTAGGAAGTGAAAAATGCATATTATACAAATCCATTTATATACTTTTAGAACATGCAGCTCACAGATTGAAAACAGATTATTGATTTTTTTTAAGGAACCAGATTAATAATTGCTGTATACTAGGATTCTATGGAATTAGTGAAATATATTTATTTATAAGGTGATTAAATATTCTGAATTTATTTTTTCAGTGGCTGTATGACCATAAAAACCATTAGACCGGGGGGCATAGCCATATGTGCTAAATGCTTACTCCTGGCTATGTGCTCAGGGATCACTCCTGCTGTTGCTCAGGGGATATTCTCAATGCTAGGGATAAAATCGGGGTTAACTGCATTAACCCTTGTATTAGCTATCCAGTTCTAAACTGTAGACTTTAAATGTGTAAACTGTGTGTTCAATGAATTATATTTCAATACAGCCATTTAGACATATCATTAGAGGCCAGAGCGATAGTACAGTGGGTAGTGTGTTTGTCCTTCACATGGCCCACCCAGGTTAGATCACTGGCACCCAATATGGTTCCCCGAACACTACCAGGAGTAATTCCTGAGTGTAGAGCAAGGAGTAACCCCTGAGCATTGCCAGGTATGGCTCAAAACTCAAAAAAGGACATACATCATTAATAAAATTAAAAAGTAAAGGGTTGCAAAATACATTTGCAATACACACAGATCAAGCATGCTTTGTATTGAGTAGATCTTAAGAAAACTTATAAATTAATATCAAGAAAATCCTATAAAATGTTAGAGCAATCTTGCAGAGATGCATTACCAAAGAAGATATATTAAGTGGCAAATTAGCATATGAAAATGAAAAGGCAGTTCAGAGAGAGAAGGAAACACCACGTAAAACGGTGTTTGGAGGATTCACTGGGGATGTGAGACGTGTGCTGAAAGTAGACTATAGACCGAACACTATGGTCACTCAATACCTCTATTGCAAACCACAACATCCTAAAGGAAAGAGAGAGCAAAAGGGAATGCCCTACCACAGAGACGGGACAGGATGGGGGAGATGAGGTGGAGGAGTGGGAGGGCTACTGGATCATTGGTGGTAGAGGCACTGGTGGAGGGATGGGTACTCGATCATAGTATAACTGAAACCCAAGCACGAAAGTTTGTAATTCTACAACTGTAGCTCATGGTTCTTCACTAATAAAAATAAATAAAAATTTAAATTTTAAAAAAGTGTTCATTTTTAGCGCTCTTTGAAATACAAATCCACACCACAATGCAGTACTACTACCAGAGTAGCTCTAATAAAATATATTAACAAAATACTGGGCTGGAGCGATAGCACAGAGGGTAGGGCGTTTGCCTTGCACGTGGCCCATGTTGTCGATCCGAGTTTGATTCCTCTGCCCCTCTCAGAGAGTCCGGCAATCTACTGAGAGTATCTTGCCCGCACGGAAAAGCCTGGCAAGCTAGCTGTGATGTATTCGATATGCCAAACACAGTAACAAGTCTCACGATGGAAACATTACTGGTACCGCTCAAACAAACTGTTCTCTTTAGGTTGGGTTTGGTTCGATTTGGTTTTGGGGGCACAGCAAGTGGTGCTCATGGCTTAATCCTGGCTCTGTGTTCAGGGATCACTACTGGAGGGATTGGGGTACCATAGTTGGTTGTAGGGATAGAACCCAGTTTGGCTGTACCCATTGTACTATCACTCCACCCTGACAATACTAATTGATGAAAAAGATGTGGAAGAATTGAAATTCTCATAGACTCCTTGAAATATAACACTCAATGGGAACTTTAAAAACCTATTTGTGATTATTTACCAAAAGTAATTATATATCTACTCTATGATCTGTGACCTAGCAATTTCATTACTAAACATATATCACAAAATACTGAGCACATATATTCACAAAAAGATGCATGCAATAATGGTCATGATAGCTTTATTTATGATAAACAAAAAGTAAAACCAACTAAAATACTCAACAACCAAAATATGCCCAAAATTGTACCCAGAGAACACTAAAACATTAATTTAAATAGATATGTGTAAAACTATGTCTATTTCAGTTCTACGTACAATAGCCAAGATCTGGAAAAATCCAAGTGCTTAACCAAGGAGTATTAGATAAAGAAATAGTGGGTTGAAGCCAGAGTGATAGTACAGCTGGCAGGGTATTTGGCTTGCTTGCAGCTTACCCGGGTTCAATCTCTGACATCCTATATGGCCCCCTGATCCCTGCCAGTAGTGATCCCTGAGTGCAGAGCAAGGAGTAATTCCCAAGTACAGTCAGGTACAGACCAAAAAAAAGAAGAAAGAGTGGATTGTGGTATATATACACACGTATTAAAGAGAAGGGAGTATTAGCACAGAGAAAGGATAAAAAAATAACATTTCACTGCAACTTGGATGAAACTGCAGATTACCATGCAGAGTGAAGTGAACCAGAAGGAAAAAAAGACTAGATGATTTTGTTCATATGTGGAAAAAAGAGAAAGTAACCAAGGGGAATGGAAAATCTTCAATGCAAACAAAACCGAGAACGCAAAACGTAGTTAGGTGGTGGAAGAAAGGACCTTGGGATGGTACTGGAAGGTTACTAACAATCTAGTGGTAGATGTATGAAGTAACATTGTAGGCATCAAACAATAATATACAAACTGTTGTAAATCACATTTCTTCAATAAAAATAACTGGGGAAATCATGGTGGACACATCCAATGCAATATTGATACTTATTATGAATAAACAAACTATCTGTATCACAATTTTAATGACTGAAATATATAGCTTTAAACAAAAAATAACATACTTCAAAATGTATATTCATATGAACTACAGAAATAGTCAAAATTCAGCTAATATATGTTCAAACATCTTCTCTGTCATTATCTTTTGTCTCACAATCCGTATATCTTTTTTCTGTAACCAATTCATTCTCTCAGTTTTAATGGTCCTTGTATCTCTATTCTCACTCAACTACAACCTTGCACTGATACACTTACTGAATGTGCTCTTAAAAATAACTCATTCTAGTAATCCACTGTGTAAATGTACCAAAGTTTCTTTAACCAGTCATCTGTTCTCGGGCACTCAGGTTTTTTCCAGATTCTGACTATTGTAAAGAGTGCTGCAATGAACAAACAAGTGCAGATGTCACTTCGACTATACTTTTTTGCTTCTCTGGGATATATTCCTAGGAGTGGTATTGCTGGATCAAATGGGAGCTCAATTTATAATTTTTTGAGAATCACCCATACTGTTTTCCAAAAGGGCTGAATCAGTCGGCATTCCCACCAGCAGTGAAGGACTGTCCCTTTCTCACCACATCCACGCCAGCACCGGTTGCTTTTATTCTTGTGGATGTGGGCCAGTTTCTTTGGTGTGAAATGATATCTCATTGTGGTTTTGATCTGCATCCCCCTGATGATTAATGATGTGGAGCATTTTCTCATGTGCCTTTTAGCAATTCGGATTTCTCATTTGAGAAAGTTTCTGTTCATTTCATTGCCCCATTTTTTGATAGGGTTGGATGTGGGGAACATAAAGTAACAAAATAGGAGACTAACACCCAAGAATGGCTGAGATTAGTACCAGGAATTTTTCTCCATGGCTTGGAGTCCAGCCACACATGCTAGGGGAAAAGGGAGCTCAGATAGAGAAGGGAGCACCAAATAAAGGGTGTTGGGAGGATCCTCCCAGGATGGGAGAAGCATACTGACAGTAGACTATAGACCAAACATGATTGCCACTCAATGCCTCTTTTGCAAACCAAAACACCCAAAAGGAGAGAGAGAAAATAGGGGAATGCCCTGCCACAGAGGCAGGGTGGGATGGGGGATGGGGGGTGGGAGGGATACTGGAATTCTTGGTGGTGGGAAATGGGCACTGGTGGAGGGATGGGTATTTGATCATTGTATAATTGAAACCCAAGCACAAAATTTGTAAGTCTACAACTGTACCTCATGGTGTCTTACTAATAATTTTTTTAAAAATTTAAAGATTAATAACTCATTCTAGAGGTAAGCCAAGGGTCCAAAAACTGCACCCACCACAATCCTTCCTCCCTTCTGTCATAAACTTTTCCTGTGTCGGGTGTACCAGGCAAGACCCTACTGCCAACTCTTGAACCCCAAACTCTTACTCCTCAACTCCACCAAATATAAGGACCTGCAAGTTCTGATATCTATTTCAAATATCTAGATGTACCTGCCATATAAATGGGAGTAATTAGATATTCACCTGCATGGCCACTGAAATAGCATCTTATGGGCAAAGAAATTGTTATATTAACAGATTATAAATAGTAGTCCCTTACTGAAAAATAACAAATAATATCAGATCTCAGATAATTTGGAATCTGAAACTCATATTGCAGTACACAAAACTAGAACAGCAATAAGAAAATGAAGGTATTATACCTGTTCTAGCAGAAAGGAACAGATAGTACAGATTAAAGATAATGCACAGCTTAGTACAGATTCAGTATAAAATGATGGGAAACAATCATACACACTAATGCAGACAAAAAATCTGGGAGAGCCATTATATCAGACCAAATGACATTAAACATAACGAAAGTAATTATAGACTAATGCACACTAACTACTGGTTAAGGGGAAAGTAGATCAAGAAATAGTGTGACCAAGCACAAAAAATTGTAAATCTACAACTTTAAAAAAAATAAAATAAAATAAAGGGAAAAAAAAGAAATAGTGTGACCAATGTTTATGCACCAAATGATGATCAGAAATGTTCTTAAAACTTTTGTTCACGGGGGCTGGAGAGATAGCACAGCGGGTAGGGAGTTTGCCTCGCATGTGGCCGACCCAGGTTCGATTCCCAGCATCCCATATGGTCCACTGATCACCGCCAGGAATAACTCCTGAGTGCAGAACCAGGAACAACCCTTGTGCATTGCTGGGTGTGACCCAAAGAGAAAAATAAACAAACAAAAAAACAAATAAAAAACAAAAAAAAAACACTTATGTTCACAAAACTAAAGAGACATACTAGAAGAAGCATAATAGTAAGAGACATCACTTTTGCCACTAGACATATCGACCGAACAAAATATCAATAAAGAGACAATAGTAGTAAACGCAGATTTAAAAGAACTGAGTCTGTTGGACATATATAGAGCTCTCCATCACCAAAAGAAAGAATACACAGACTTCTCTAGTGCACATAGAATTTTCTGCAGGACAGAATACATATTAGGGCATAACTCAAACATACATACATTTACAGATATAGAAATAATACCAAATATCTTCTCGTACCTGAATGCCAGAAAACATAGAATTTAAACACAGACATAGATGGGGAAAATTTCCAACACTGGAAGCTGAACAAAACACGGCTAAAAAAACTGGATCAAAGAGGAAATCAAGGAGGGGAAAGATTCCTTGAAACTAATGAGATAAAAGGTACAAGCAATCAGAGTCCTTGAGATACAGCAAAAGCTGGACTAAGTGAAACATTCACAGCAATGTAGGCCCACATGAAGAAAGAATAAAAAGCCCAGATCAGCCACCTAAACAAGTATCTCAAAACTTGGAGAAGGAAGAGCAAATGAGCAAAAAAAGTAGTAGAAAAAGAAAAATATTAAAAACTAGAGCAAAAATCAACAACATAGAAACCAAGAAAGCAATTCAAACAGCAAATCAGAAGCCAGTTCTTTGAAATATTATAAAGAGGATAGCTTAATACTTAGCTTGACTCACAAGAAACGAAAGAGAAAACGCCCAATAAATTGTATTAGAGACTAGGGGGAGGAAATTAAAACAGATACTTCAGAAATGCAAAATTTAATGAATGGTGTTTATGAACAACTATGCTCTTAAACTGTAGAGAGGATCTAGAAGAAATGGATAATTTTTTTAGTCGTATAAGCTAACAAAGCTGAATGAGGAATAAGTAGAAATCCTTAATGGGCCTTTCACAAGAAAATTGAAACAGTAATTAAGAATCTTCCCATTAACAAAAAGTTCCAGTCCAGATAAATTAACTGGTGAGTTCTATTAAACATTCAGAGATTTACTGCTCTTACTCCTTAAGCTATTCCAAAAATTGAAAACACAGGAATCCTTCCTAACTCTTTCTATGTAACTAACATTACACTTAAATCCGAAGTGGAATAAGACACTTCCAGAAAAGAAGATTTCAGGCCAATTTCACTGAGAAAGACTGATGCAAAACTTAACAAAATCTTAGCTAAATTGATCAAACAACATCTAAAAAATAATACATCCCAATCAAGTGGGATTCATCCCAGAGGTTCAAGAGTGGTTCAACATATACAAATCTATTAACATAATGCACCACGTTACAAAACCAAAAGATAAAAATCATATCATGTTGTCTTATACAGATAATGCCTCTGACAAGATCTAATATCTATTTATGATTTTTAAAAATCTCAACAATATAGAGGTGGACGGAACTTTCATGAAGACAGGAATGGTTATGTATAATAAGTCCACAGACAGTACCATTCATTTTTTTCAGATTTAGTATTTTTTTATTTTTATTAGTGAGACATCATGAGGTACAGTTGCAGACTTACAAACTTTTGTGCTTGGGTTTCAATTATACAATGTTGAAATACCCATCCCTCCACCAGTACCATTCATTTTTAAATTTATTAAGAAACAATGATTCACAAGATTACTGATAACAGAGTTGTTTCAGACATACAATGTTCTTATTTTTAAAAAAATTAGTGAAACACCATGAGGTACAGTTGTAGCCATACAAATTTTTGTGCTTGGGTTTCAGTTATATAATGATTAAGTACCTATCCCTCCACCAATGCCCATTCTCCACATCCAGTGCTCCCAGTATCCCTCCCACCCTCCATCTCCCCCATCCAACCCCACCCCTGTGGCAGGGCATTCCCTTTTGTTTTCTCTCTCCTTTTGGGTGCTGTGGTTTGCAAAAGAGGCATTGAGTGGCAATCATGTTTGGTCTATAGTTTACTTTCAGCATGCATCTCTCATCCTGGGAGGATCCTCCCAGCACCCTTTATTTGGTGTTCCCTTCTCTATCTGAGCTGCCTTTATCCCTAACATGTGTGGCTGGCCTCCAAGCCATGGAGTGAACCTCCTGGTACTTATCTCGGCTATTCTTGGGTGTTAGTCTCCTATTTGGTTTTTACTTTATATTCCCCAGATGAATGCAAACTTTCTATGTCTGTCCCTCTCTTTCTGACTCAATTCACTTTCCATGTAGTACCACTTGTATGTAAATTTCATGACTTCATCTTTTCTAACAGCTGCATAGTACTCCAATTATTTGATGTACCAAAGTTTCTTCAACCAATCATCTGTTCTCGGGCACTCAGGTTTTTCCAGATTTTGGCTATTGTGAATAGTGCAGCAATGAACATAGAAGTGCAAATGTCATTTCAATTGTACTTTTTTGCCTCGCTGGGATATATTTCCAGTAGTAGTATTGGTGGGTCAAAATGGGAGCTCAATTTCTAATTTTTTGAGAATAGTCCATACTGTTTTCCAAAAGGGTTGAACCAGTCAGCATTGCCACCAGCAGTAAAGGAGGGTCCCTTTCTCGCCACATCCACACCAACACTGGTTGCTTTTGTTCTTTTGGATGTGGGCCAATCTCTGTGTTGTGAGATGATATCTCATTGTTGTTTTGATCTGCATCTCCCTGATGAAAAATAATCCTGTTCGCAATCGTGCCCCCAGAAAATTAAATACCTCGGAATCAGCCTAACTAAAGAGGTAAAGGGCCTCTACAATGAAAACTACAAAACTCTACTCCATGAAATAAAAGAGGACACGAGGAAATGGAAACATATCCCCTGCTCATGGATAGGAAGAATTAACATCGTCATAATGGCAATACTCCTGAAAGCATTATACAGATTCAATGCGATCCATACAAGGATACCCATGAAATTCTTCAAAGAAATAGATCAAGCACTCCTGAAATTTATATTAAACAACAAATGCCCACGAATAGCTAAAGCAATGCTTGGGAAAAAGACGTGGGGAGGCATCACGCTCCCCAACCTCAAACTCTACTACAAAGTGGTAATAATTATAACAGCATGGTACTGGAACAAAGCCAGGGCTGCAGACCAATGGAACAGGGTGGAATATCCATACACACAACCCCAAATGTATGAACATCTAATCTTTGATAAGGAGCAAGAAATGTGAAGTGGAGCAAGGAAAGCCTCTTTAACAAATGGTGCTGGCATACCTGGACAACCACTTGCAAAAAAATGGGCTTAGACCTTGACTTAACACCATGCACAAAAGTCAGATAAAAATGGATTAAAGATCTCAACATCAGGCCAAAATCCATAAGGATTGAAGACAAGGTCTGCAAAGCCCTCCATGATATTGAGACTAACAGTATCTTCAAAGACAACACTCCACTGACCAACCAAGTGGAAACAGAGATAAACAAATGTAACTATCTTAAATTAAGAAGCTTCTCACTTCAAAAGATACAGTGACCAGAATACAAAGACAATCTACATAATTGGAAAGGATATTTACCCAATACCCATCTGATAAGGGGTTGATATCAAGGATATACAAAGCACTGGTTGAACTCTACAAGAAGAAAATATCTAACCCCATCAAAAAATGGGGTGACGAAATGAACAGAAACTTTTCCAAAGAAGAAATCCTAATGGTTAAAAGGCACATAAGAAAATGCTCTACATCAGATGTACAATGTTCTTTTTTTTTTCCCTTTATTTTATTTTATTTTTTTTAAAGTTGTAGATTTACAATTTTTTGTGCTTTGGTTTCAATTATACAATGATCAGATACCCATCCCTCCACCAGTGCCCATTTTCCACCACCATGGATAATATCCCTCCCACCCCCATCCCCCCATCCCCCCTGTCTCTGTGGCAGGGCAATCCCCTGTGTTCTCTCTCTCCTTTTGGGTGTTGTGGTCTGCAAAAGAGGCATTGAGTGGCAAACATGTTCAGTCCATAGTCTACTTTCCACATGCATCTCCCCTCCTGGGAGGATCCTCCAAACATCCTTTATTTGGTGCTCCCTTCTCTATCTGAACAGCCCTTTCCTCTAGGATACCCGGCTGGCCTCTGAGTTATGGAGTAATCCTCCTGGTGCTGATCTCAGCTATTCTTGGGTATTAATCTCATACTTTGTTACTTTATATCCCCCAGATGAATGCAATCTTTCTATGTCTATCCCTCTCTTTCTGACTCATTTCGCTTAGCATGATACTTTCCATATTGTACCACTTGTATGTAAATTTCATGACTTCATCTTTTCTAAGAGCTACATAGTACTCCATTGTGTAGATGTACCAAAGTTTCTTTAACCAGTCATCTGTTCTTGGGCATTCAGGTTTCTTCCAGTTTCTGGCAATTGTAAAGAGTGCTGCAATGAACAAACAAGTGCAGATGTCACTTCGACTATACATTTTTGCCTCTCTGGGATATATTCCCAGGAGTGGTATTGCTGGGTCAAATGGGAGCTCAATTTCTAATTTTTTGAGAATCGTCCATACTGTTTTCCAGAAGGGCTGAGCCAATGGACATTCCCACCAACAGTGAAGGAGTGTCCCTTTCTCGCCACATCCACGCCAGCATCGGTTGCTTTTGTTCTTTTGAATGTGGGCCAGTCTCTGAGGTGTGAGATGGTATCTCATTGTGGTTTTGATCTGCATCTCCCTGATGATTAATGATGTAGAGCATTTTCTCATGTGCTTTTTTGCCATTCGGATTTCTTCTTTGAGAAAGTTTCTGTTCATTTCATTGCCCCATTTTTGGATGGGGTTGGATGTTTTCTTCTTGTGGAGTTTAACCAGTATTTTGTATATCCTGGATATCAACCCCTTGTCAGATGTGTATTCGGTGAATATCCTTTCCCATTCTGTAGACTGTCTTTGTATTTTGGTCACTGTTTCTTTGGAGGTGCAGAAGCTTCTTAGTTTAAGATAGTCCCATTTATCTATCTCTGTTTTCACTTGCTCGGCCAGTGGCGTGGCATCTTTGAAGATACCATTAGCTTCAATGTCATGGAGGGTTTTGCCAACTTTATCTTCAATGTACCTTATGGTTTCTGGTCTGATGTTGAGGTCTTTAATCCATTTTGATCTTACTTTTGTACATGGTGTTAGGCAGAGTTCTGAGCCTATTTTTTTGCATGTAGCCGTCCAGTGATGCCAACACAATTTATTAAAGAGGCTTTCCTTACTCCACTTCACATTACTTGCACCTTTATCAAAGATTAGATGAGCATATGATTGAGGAGAGATGTCAGTGTATTCAACCCTGTTCCATTGGTCTGCAGTTCTGCCTTTGTTCCAGTACCATGCTGTTTTAATTATTACTGCTTTGTAGTACAGTTTGAAGTTCGGGAGGTTGATTCCTCCCATTTTCTTTTTCCCAAGAATTGCTTTAGCTATTCGTGGGGGCTTATTGTTCCATATAAATTTCAAGAGTGTTTGCTCCATTTCTTTGAAGAATGTCATGGGTATCCTTATAGGGATTGCATTGAATTTATACAATGCTTTCGGTAGTATTGCCATTTTGACAATGTTAAGTCTCCCGACCCATGAGCAGGGGATATCTTTCCATTTCCTCATGTCCTCTTTTATTTCCTGAAGTAGCGTTTTGTAGTTTTCTTTGTACAGGTCCTTTACTTCCTTAGTTAAGCTGATTCCTAGGTACTTGATTTTCTGGGGCACAATTGTGAATGGGATTGTTTTTTTCATGTTGCTTTCTTCTCTCTCACTGTTTGCGTATAGGAAAGCCATGGACTTTTGGGTATTGATTTTATAACCTGCAACTTTACTATACGAGTCTATTGTTTCTAGGAGTTTTTTGGTGGAAGTTATTGGGTTCTCTAAGTAGAGTATCATATCATCTGCGAATAGTGAGAGCTTGATTTCTTCCTTTCCTACCTGAATGCCCTTAATATCTTTTTCCTGCCTAATCGCTATTGCAAGTACTTCCAGTACTATATTGAACAGCAGTGGAGAGAGTGGGCATCCCTGTCTCGTCCCTGATCTTAGAGGGAAGGCTCTCAGTTTTTCCCCGTTGAGGATGATGCTTGCTGTCGGCTTGTGGTAGATGGCTTTAATTATGTTGAGGAAGGTCCCCTCTATACCCATTTTGGCTAGGGTTTTCATCATAAAGGGGTGCTGGATCTTATCAAATGCTTTCTCCGCATCTATTGATATGATCATATGCTTTTTATCTTTTCTTTTGTTGATATGGTGGATTATGTTGATTAATTTCCGAATGTTAAACCATCCTTGCATCCCTGGGATGAATCCTACTTGGTCATGGTGTATGATCTTTTTAATGAGTAGTTGGATTCTATTTGCTAGTAGTTTGTTGAGGATCTTTGCATCTGTGTTCATCAGGGATATCGGCCTGTAATTCTCTTTCTTTGTGGTATCTCTATCTGCTTTTGGTATCAGTGTGATATTTGCTTCGTAGAAACTGTTTGGAAGTGTTTTTGATATTTCAATTTCGTGGAAAAGCTTAAAGAGCATTGGGAGTAAGTCCTCTTTAAAGATTTGGAAGAATTCACTAGTGAATCCATCCGGGCCAGGACTTTTGTGCTTGGGGAGACTTTTTATTACCATTTCAATTTCCTTGATGGTGATAGGTCTGTTCAGGTATTCCAGGTCTTAGATGTACAATGTTCTAACATCAATTCTAACACCTGGTTTCCCTTCCCTTAACCAATAACCAGTTTCATTCCATCCACAGACTCCTCACAAACATATAACAAATTCAATTCATAGTACTTGCTCTATGCTTGAAAATCAATAAAAGTTGTGGTGATTGATTGTTAAATGATTTTAACCAACATAAATAAGAATAAATAAGACTAATTCATAATTAGACATGTATAAAATTTATCAGTAAGCTAGGAGTAAACATACCTTACTACTGTTTATAATGTTTAAAACTTCATTTGTCATTCTTTATTTTTCAGATTTTTAAATTTTTTCTTTGAATCACTCTGTTATACACAGTTGCAAAGCTGTTCATGATCGGGTTTTAATAATATAATGTTCCAATAACCATCCCTCCACCAGTGTATATTTCCTACCACCAATGTTCCCAGTATCCTTCCTGCAACCCTCCCACCCTGCCCCTATGGCAGGCACTTTTCTTTTTTCTTCTCTCTTCACTCCCTCTCTCCCTCTCTCTCTCTCCTTTTGGAATAACATCATCATTTGCAACACAGATACTGAGATAGTATCATGTTTGGTCCTTTACCAACTTTCAGCACGCATACCAATCCAGAAGGATCACGTCCAACCATCGTTGTCATAGTGATTTCTTCTCTATCCCAACTGTCCTCTCCCCCAGCACTTGAGGCAGACTACCAACAGTGAACAATTCTCCTGATCCTTGTTAATACTGTCCTTAGGTATTAGTCTCATACTATATTTCTTACATCCCACAAATGAGAGAAATCATACTATGTCTGTTCTTTTGATTTATTTCACTCAGCATGACACTTTTCATGTCCATCAATTTATAAGCGTATTTTATGACTTCATTCTTCCTAACAGTTGCATAGTATTCCATTCTGTAGATGAATGGCTAAAGAAATTGTGGTACATTTCTTTAACCATTCATATATTCTCAGACGCACAGGAGAAGGAAAAAAAGAGTGAAGGGTTGGGGTAGAAGAGATAGATGTGAAGCAATGTGGTCAGGGATCAGGAGATTCAGGTACATTAGTGGTATTAAGGAATGATAGAGCTAAATATATAAACCATAGAGTCAACAACCCTGAAATCACAAGGCCCACACTTTAATAACTAAATTTACAATGTGCCTGTCAAGATGGTAGGCTGGGGCTGGGGCTAGGGGATAGGAGAGGAAATCTGGAAATACTGGTGGAGAGAATTTGACACTGGTGGTGTGATCACTGATGGAACATTGTATGTCAAATACCTAACTAGGAATAACTTTGTAACTCATGGTGCTTTAGTAAAATAAAATTTGGAAAAAATTTTAACCAACAGTATCACCACAATAAAAATACAATTCTATTCTTTACCATAAAATTGATCCCTTTTATCTGATTTATCCCAAAAACCTCACTGCACACTGTATTATTATATTTATCACCAGTATTTCATGGGATATTTTGGTTCCATTGTGTAATAAGCTCTTCAAATCTTGGTCTGTGGATTCCTTAGTAGTCCAGTACTCTGTAGCACTGTAGCACTGTCCTCCCGTTGTTCATCGATTTGCTCGAGCTGGCACCAGTAATGTCTCCATCGTGAGACTTCTTGTTACAGACTTTAGCATATTGAATACGCCACGAGGAGCTTGCCAGGCTTTGCCGTGAGTTCAATACTCTAAAATTCTTAAATTCTTCTCCATAAATAACACCCTATATTTGTGTTTATGATATATTTGATAAGGGAGCCCAGAATAAACAAAAGGATAAAAAGATAGTCTCTTCAATAAGTAGTATAAGTAAATAGAAAACCATGTGCAGATAAATGAAAGGATATTTTATATTAAGCCATTCACAAAATTACTTTGAAAGCAATTCAGTAATTTATCATAAGCACTGAAACTAAAACAAAATAAGGGGGGAAGCTATATGACATTGCTCTTATATATGAAACCCAAATCAAAAGTAACTAAAAGAAAATCACTAAGTGGGACTACACTAAACTAAAAGTCTCCTGCACAACAAAAAATAATTAATCAATAAAATGAAATGATTAGCTCCAAATGGGTAAAATTATTTTCAGCCAGTATGTCTAATATATATATATATATATATATATATATATATATATATATATCTGGGACTCATAAATTAGTATCAAAGAATCTTAAAATGTACAGAAATACCAAAGAGTCATGTTTCCAAATGTAAGCTAAAATAGCTAATGGGTAAATGAAAAAATATTAAACAATACTCATCATCATGGATTTGCAAATAAATACCATAATGAGATATCACCTCACATTTGTTGGAATTGTTATCATCAAGAGTTAAATGTTTGTCAGACTGTAGAGAGAAGGTAACTTTTTAATTTACTTTTGGTTTTGGGGAAACATGCAAAAGTTCTGAGTCACTAGTTTCCAACTCTGTGCTGAAAGATAGGCACTCCTGTTGATGCCTTAGGGACCATGTGTTGCAGGGAATAGACCTGTACCACCCATGTGCAAATCATGTTCCTCAGCCTATTGAACTCTGTCTCGAGCCATAATTTTTAGTTCCTTTTTAGTTTTTAGTCCAGGTGAGAAAAGGCTTTCAAATAAAGATGAAAAATTGTGTACGTTAAATTTTGCTTCCTCCTTTTGCTACAGTAAAAAATTCTACGTAGGCATAAATTCACAAAAACAAAGGAATGATCAATGTGGAAATAGAAGCAAAACATTTCTAGAAAATAGATTTACACATAGTAAATTCAAAGTGTGATGAAAGCCTTGTTTCCCCACTCTGTCCTGAGAACTTTAGAAGTCAAGTTTAGGAGGCATCGCAGGCAAGAGATTTAACATTATTTCCAAAATATGACAATTTCTAAGAGTATTAGCTTGGAAAATTCTGAGGCTCCAATCAAAATAATCTAAAATTTTCAACTTTAAAAAACTTCTTTGTTGTGAAATGTAATGTAGATGGTAGATAGATATTTAAAATTTTTATTTTCATTATATATGTATAATGGAGCGATAGCACAGTGGGTAGGGCGTCTGCCTTGCACGCAGCCAACATGGCCGACCCGAGTTCGATTCCTCCACCCCTCTCGGAGAGCCCGGCAAGCTACCGAGAGTATTCGACATGCCAGACACAGTAACAACAAAGTCTCCAATGGAGACGTTACTGGGCCCGCTCGAGCAAACCGACGATCAACGGAGGGCCTTTACCTTTTATATATGTATAATATGTATACATATATTTATATAGAGAGAGAGAATCACTATCTTCCTCTAATCCTATGGTGTTCAGTGATATTGCTGAGTGTGTGATATTGGTTTTGGTTTGGAGGTCAAAACTAGCAGTGCTCAGATGCTACTCCTAACAATATGCTCAAAGGGCATTTATGATGGTGTTCAAGGTATCATGTGGTACCAAGGACTGAAGATTCCTACTTTGTTCAAGGCATGTGTTCAGTCTGTTGCACTATCTCTCCAGCTCTTATGGTGGTCTTTGTAGTCAACCAAAGATTTGAAGCCCAGGTCCTAGCAACTGAAGAGTTGTTCTGTGATCATTATTTTTATTTGTTATCCCTTTAAAATTCATTTATCAAGGCCCTTTCTATGGTTCCTAGAAGCTTAAAGCATCTAGAAGGTAGCTAGGTAGGCTGCAATTAAAAACTGCCATTCCATCCCCAGTTCAGGACCCAAGTGAAGCACACAGCTGCTAATACAGTCACACATTTCTTCACTTCTTCATATCTCACAGATCATATACAATGGCATTCTAACTCTAGTCACCTATTCATACAATAACACACATATAGCACCTCCACACTGCAAAATTCACAATTGGAAAGCAATGCAGACTTCTTAAAATCAAACCAGTAATAAGCAGTTACATAAGCTTTCCGATAAGGAATTTAGAGAAAGGCTGAAGACATTGAAGAGTTGAAAGAAACAATGGAAGACACAGTCAGTAAAACACAAGAATATATGAGAGTAGAAATTAGAAAACTACAATGCAGAAAGAACAGAACTAAAGAATTTGAAATGAAAAACTCACTGGAGTGCAGTCCTCCTACATCTGTCCCTCTTGTTCTGACGCACTTCACTTAGCATGACACTCTCCATGTCTATCCACTTATAAGCTAATTTCATGACTTCACCTCTCCTAACAGCTGCATAGTATTACATTGTGTAGGTGTATCAAAGTTTCTTTAACCAATCCTCTCTTCTTGGCCACTCGGGTTGTTTCCAGATTTTAGCTATTGTTACAGTGCTGCAATGAACATACAGGTGCAGATGTCATTTTGACTGTGCTTTTTTGCATCCTTAGGATATATTCCCAGAAAGTGATATTGGTGGGTCATATAGAAGCTCAATTTCTAGTTTCTGAAGGAATGTCCATACTGCTTTCCACAAAGGCTGGACCAGTCGGCATCCCCACCAACAATGAAAGAGAGGCCCTTTCTCCCCACATCCACACCAGCACTAGTTGCTTTTGTTCTTTTGAATGTGTGTCAGTCTCTGTGGTGAGAGAATATATCACACTGTTATTTTGATTTGCATCTCCCTGATGATTAGTGATGTAGAACATTTTTCATGTGCCTTTTGACCATTTGTATTTCTTTTTTGAGGAAGCCTCTGTTCATTTCTTCTCCCCATTTTTGATGGGGTTGGAGATTTTTTGTTCAATTTTATATCGTGGATATTAATCCCTTATCAGATGAGAAGGACTTCACTCATTTGTGGTATATAAAATAACATAATACAAGACTGGCACCCAAGGACAGTAGACACAAGGGCCAGGAATACTGCCCCATAGTTGGAAGCCTCTATCATGAGCTGGGGGAGAAGGTAGCTGGAATAGAGAAGGGATCATTATGACAATGATGGTTGGACCAATCATTCAGTATAGGAGATGTGTGCTGAAAGTAGATAAAGGACCAAACATGATAACCTCTCAGTATCTTTATTACAAAGCATAATGCCCAAAAGTAGAGAGTATGGAGGAAATTGTCTGTCACAGAGGCAGGGGAAGAGTTGGAAAGGGTGGTTATACTGGGGACATCAGTGGTGGGGAATGTGCACTGGTGGAGGGATGATATTTGATATTGTATGATTGTAACTCAAATATGAAAACTTGTAACTGTATTCCACCATGATTAATTTAAAAAAGTAAAACCCACTGGAAGGCATAAACAGTGGAGTAAAAGTAGCTGAAGACAAAATCTGCGAGCTCCAATATAACATGCATAAAATCTCCAACCACTATGATGGAAAAGGGAACAGCAGACAAGAGAATTGTGGGATGAAATCACAAGTAACAACACAAGTATCATAGGGGTCCCAGAGAATCAGGAAGACAACCTCAATAAGATGTAACAAAGACATCATTGCTGAGAGGTTCTCAGAGCAGAATATTTCATGCACCAAATACAGAAGGTCCAAGGCCCCACAAAAGGACTCCAAGACGTATCCTAATTAGAATGACAAAAAACACAGATGGAGATAGAATATTGAAAGCAGCAAATTTGAAGAAGGAAATTACACACAAAGGAGCATTTTGAATATTTACAGCAGACCTCTCAAACAACACATTCTGGATCTGAAGGCAATGGTGGGATATAGTAAAAAAAATTATAAATAAATGCCTCAACAAGAATACTTTCTCCAGTCAGATTCTCATTCAGATTTATATACAACTTCATGGATAAACTGAAACTCAGAAATTTATAGACTCAAGACTAGGTTTAAAAGAACTGAAGGGGCTAATTTAAGGCAAGACAAACCTCATTAACAGATCAAATAATTGATGACCCAAAACTCTTGACAATAATCTATCTCAATGTCAGTAGTCTAAATGCACCAATTAAGAGACACAGAGTGGCAAGATGAATTAGAAAATTGAATCTAACAGTCTTCTGACTGCAAGAAAAACATTTGAACATTTGAATAATCAGAGAAAACACAAATGCAAAGTCAAAATTTGGAAGTCAATTCATTCTAAAAGGCCAGGGTGTCCATACTACTACTAGATGACATAGACTTCAGGTTAGAAAAGGTTATAAGAAACAGACAGGGTAATTTCTTAATTATCAAGAGATATGTACACCAGGATGAAATTATCGTCCTAAACATATATGCACCCAAAGAAGAACCAGAAAAAAAACCTAAAACAACTATAATAAATTAAAAGTGGAACATTGATAGCAACACAAAAGTTAGGTACTTCAATGCAACTCTGTTCCCTCTCAATATAGCAATCAATACTTAACTTCAGCAATGACATACTGGCTTTGAGGAATAAATGGAATACAGGGGCTTAGTAGATATATAGAGCTTTCTAACCCCAAATGATGAATATACTTCTCCAATGCACATGGGACATTCTCCAAAATAAACCACATGCTAGGCCAGAAAACATTTTCACATTAAGTCAAGAGGATAGAATTTGTATCAACTATTTCTCAGGCCATGGTGCACTGAAAATAGAAGTCAATCACAAACATAAATGTCAAAATAACAAACATATGGAAATTAAACAGCTTCTACTGAATATCCAGTGAGTCAGAGACAAAACCAAAAAGAAAATCAAAAGATTTCTGGAAACAAAGGAGAATTAGAACACAATATGCCATAACTTGTGTGACAGAGCAAAAGTAGAGTTAAGAGGAAAGTTTATAGTTTTGCAAGCATTCATCAGGAAGAAAGAACCCACTGCACAGTCAAGCAATTGGAAAATGACCAACAAAAGGAGCCCAAAGCAGGCAGGAGAAAGGAAATTATAAAACTTATAGTAGAAATCAATGAACTAAAATAAAAAACAAATTAAAAATATTAATGAAACCAGGAGCTGTTTACTGAAAAAAAAAACAAGATTGATAAACCACTAGCAAGACTACCAAAGAAAAACAGAGAGAGAATCCTAAAAAGCTTTATCAGAAATGAAAATGCTAAAGTCAAAAGAGATACAAAGAAATTCAAAGGATCATTAGAGATTATTTTGATTATTTGGATTAACATTGAGTTCTTTTACACCTTTACAGAAGACCTACTGCCAATCCTTTTCAGATACTTTCAGGAAATCAATGAAACAGAAACACTCTTAAACAGGTTTTGTGAGACAAACATCACACTGATACCAAAAGCAGACAGAGACACCACAAAAAAATAGGGTTAAATACCGGTATCCCTGATGAGGAGTTATATAGAGCGTTTTATCATATGCCTTTTGGCTATTTGTATTTCTTCTTTGAGGAATTTTCTTCAAATATGACCCAGCATTTCTGCTCCTGGGAACACACCCTAAGGACCCCAAAACACTATGTAGAAAAGGAACTACGATGCTCATTGCAGCACTGTTCACAATAGGCATAATCTGGAAAAAACCCAAGAGCCCAAGAACAGAGAAGTTGATAAAGAAGCTATTGATAATCTACATGATGAAATATTACACAGCTATTAAAAATGACATTGACATCATGAAATTTGCTGATACATGGTGGACATGGAGAGTATCACACTTAGTGAAGTGAGTCAGAGGGAGAGGGACAAACTTAGAATGAACACAAACATTTGTGAGATATAAAGATATATACTAAGAGAATAATACCCAAAGACAACACAAACAAAGGCCAGGAAGACTGGAACTTACTAGAAATTTTGCCACAATGAGATAGCAGGAGTGACAGTTAGGTCTGAGAAGGGATCTCTGTGATAATGATAGTGAGCTGTGATCACTCTGGACAAGAAAGGAGTAAAGTAATATGCATTTATACCGTTTTAGTAACAATATTGCAAACCACCATTCTTAGAAGAAAAAAAACAAGCCATCTTCCATAGAGGCAGACTGGGGTCACAGGAGGAAAACTGGGAGCATTGATGGAGGGAAGTGTACACTGGTGAAGGGGTTGGTACTCAAACATTGTACACATGAAAGTCAACCTTGAACAATTCTGTAACTTTGTATCTCAAGGTGATTCAATTTGTATAGGATTCACCACACACCACACAAAAATAACTTCTACCAATTTCTCCCCCACACACCCATGTACCATCAGTAACTGTCATATTTTTATTGAGTCTTTTTGTACTTGCCAATTTGATTAGTTATTCATATTCCACATATAAATGAAAAATCTGGTAATTATCTTTGCTTTTCTTATTGAACTAGCATAATCACCTTACATTCCGTCCATCTGATCACAAATAGCATAATTTCATCTTTTTTAACTGGGGAATAGTAGTCAATTAAGGATATATACTACAGGTTTTTAACTACTGGAAATAATGATGCTGTGATACTTATTGAAATAGCATTTCCAGGCCCTTTAGATAAATACCCAAGAATAGTATCAATGGATCACATCCCATTGCAATTTTTATTTCTTAATGAATTTCCATACTATTTACCATAAAGGCTGCACCAATTTACATTTCCACAAAGAGATTTTCAGGGATTTTTTTCAAGATTTGTTGTTTCCAACATAGACCATAATCACTAATGTGTGGTGACTACTCACTGTGGATTTCAATTGTAATTCCTAACAATAATTGAATTGAAGTAATTTTTCATGTGTCTGTGGACCAACTTAATGTCTTCTTTGACATCTGTTTATTTTCATAAGACATAATGACATAATGCCTTTTGTCCTCTTGATGAATTGCTTGATTTTTCGTTGTTTTGTGAGTTCTTTATGTATCATGGATATCAACCACTTAAATGACATAAAATGTACAAATCTCAGGGGTAGAGAGTTAGTACATGAGGTTAGGCACTTACTTTGCATGTAGTTAACCTGTTTTATCCCTGGCACCACCAGAAGTGATCCTGAGCACAGAGGGCGGCCTAAAAATAAAAAATGACAAAAAAGATATGCAAATCTGATCTCCCAATTTCTAGGTAGTACTTGGTTTATTGGGGGTAAGGTTTGGGCTACATTTACCTGTGCTCAGGGCTTACTTCTGACTTACTTTTAGTGGTGCTCAGAAAACCATTCACAGTCCTAAAGATCAAAGTGTGGTGGGTTGCATGCAAGGCAATCTAGCTTCATTTTTTCTATGAGGCAATCTCAACACTATTTTATCAACAGTGTTCATTGGTTTATTGAAGAAGCTCTATATCCTCCACTGGCCAGATCTTGATCTTTTGAAATAAATGTCTATATATGTGAACATATTTTCCATATGCACAAATTCAATATCCATATTCAATAAATCCACAGGTGGGTTTATTATTGGTATTTTTATTCTATTTCATCCATCTGTGCCTCTTTTTGTCCCAATACCACACTGTTTTAATTACTTTGTAATAAAAAGAATTTTTATTCCTGGTACTAATCTCGTCCACTCTTGGGTGTTAGTCTCCTATTTTGTACTTTATGTTCCCCAGATGAATGCAATCTTTCTATGTCTATCCCTCTCTTTCTGAGTCATTTCGCTTAACATGATACTTTCCAAGTAGTACCACTTGTATGTAAATTTCATGTCTTCATCTTTTCAAACAGCTACATAGTACTCCATTGTGTAAATGTACCAAAGTTTCTTTAACCAGACATCTGTTCTTGGGCAGTCATGTTTTTTCCAGATTCTTTTGCTCCATGGCTTCGAGGCCAGCCACACATGCTAGGGGAAAGGGCAGCTCAGATAGAGAAGGGAGCACCAAATAAAGGATGTTGGGAGGATCCTCCCAGGATGGGAGAAGCATGCTGAAAGTAGACTATAGACCAAACATGATTGCCACTCAATGCCTCTTGTGCAAACCACAACACCCAAAAGGAGAGAGAGAACAGAGGGGAATGCCCTGCCACAGAGGCAGGGTGGGATTGGGGGGTTTGGGGGTGGGAAGGATACTGGGATCCGTGGTGGTGGGAAATGGGCACTGGTGGAGGGATGGGTATTTGATCATTGTATAATTGAAATCCAAGCACAAAATTTGTAAGTCTACAACTGTACCTCATGGTGTCTCACTAATAAAAGATATTAAAAAATAAAGTTCTGAAGAAAAAAAGAATTTTTATTAGTTATGAAATAAAGCATTTTATTACAGGAATAAATAAATATTAATTTGAGAGTGGTGGCTCCGTGATATTTTTCTTTTCTCTCAGGATTTCTTTGGTTAGTCAAGGTATTGTGGTATATATAGACAATGTAATACTCTGAATCACAAACAAAAGTATGAAATCATGAAATTTGCTACAATTAGTATAGAACTGGAGTGTCTCATGTTAAGTGAAGTTATAAGAACAGGAATAAACACCAGCTGTTTGCACTAATCTGTGGTATACAGAGTAACATGACAAAGAAATGGAAGCTGTGAAAGGCTGCCATGCCCTACACCCTAGATTTTATTTTTTTAAAAAAACAAGGAAGGAGAGAAATGGAGCAGGGAGGCAAGAAGAATTAGTTTGATTCAGAGTCCTTGGTCTCAACTACATAACGGTATATTAGAGCCACCACTGCTGTAAACATGGGATCTAAACTACAAAAATTCAACTTAAAAATGTCTCTGTCAGTGAGGCCTGTTGGGGTGGAGGGGTAATAGCAAACCTAAGGACATTGGGTAACGAGTTTGGTGTCGGGTTTTGAATTTGAATATTTGTATGTCTAAAAGTCTTTGGGTTTGAAATTGAAACGTTTCTGTGCCTAAAACTCACTGTCAACAACTTTGTTAATTATGGTGCCAAAATAAAAATAATAATATATAAAAGCAAAAATACCTTTAGTATTTTTAATGTTTATTCTCCCAATGAACATATGAACATACAATATCTTTATATTACTTTATGTCTTCTTCCTTCTTATAATTTTTTGTGTACAGGTAGTTCTTTAATAAATTGACAGTTTTTATTCCTAGGTATTTTATCTCTTTTGGTATAATAATAGGCTGTTTTCTTAATTTATATTTTACTCATCTCATTTATTTTTTCAAGTCATCTCTTGGTGGAGTCCCTAGGGTTTTCTTCATATATTACAAAGTGATCCACTAATGGAAGTTTTGCCTCTCTTTTGAATCCTGGATTCCTTTTTATGTTTTTTTCTTAGCTAACTGTTTTGCCTAAAATTTTTAAATTATGTGGAAAGTAGTTGTGAGAATGGATACAACTTTCTTTTGTACAAATTTTCTTTTAATGAATCATCATGAGATAGTTACAGACTTACAAACTTTCGTGGTTAGGTTTCAGTCATACAATGATCAAGTACCCATTCCTACACCAGTGCCCATTCTCCACCACCAATGTTCCCAGTATTCCTCTTGACACTCCCAACCTACCCCCTCCCCTGTGGCAGGCACATTCCCTTTTATGCTCTCCCTCTTCTTTCGGGTGCAATGGTTTGCAATACAGGTACAAAGTGGCCACCATGTTTGATCCATAGTCTACTTTCAGCACACATCTCCCATCCTGAGTGAGTCCTCTAAGCATCATTTACTTCAGGTTAATTTTTTAGCCTCATGCCACTGTGTTCAGAAAAGAACCTTGGTATGATTTTCCCCTTTTTACATTTACCAACTTCTTTGGCATACATATAGTCTACTCTGGAGCATATTCTATGTGCACTTGAAAGGAATGTGTATTCACTTTCTTTGGAATGGAAATTCATGTTTGTTTCTATTAAGTTTATCTCATCAACTATTTTATTTAGTGCTATTTTTCCTTGTTATTTTTTGTCTGGTTAATTTGTCCATGCTGTAAGTGGTAATTTTCATTAGCTTTTGATTATTTGCATAAGCTGTTATTTCTCCATCATATTTTAATGATTATTTGTAACACAAAGTGCTCTTGGTTAGAATTTTATATTTTATTATGAACATATCATTCTACTACCTTCTAGTCTGCAGGGTTTCTGCTGACAACCCTGATAATAACCTGATTAGGATGAACTTCTATGCTACATTTACCTCCCTAATAGTCTTTAACAGCTTTTTCTTTGTCATTGATGTTGGAGAATTTAACAATAATGCATCTTGATGTATCTCTTTTAGTATTTCAGAATGTTGGTACTCTATCAGCTTCCTGAAATTCTCTGGTTAGTTCTTTTCTTAGGCTTTTTAAAAAATTCTCAGACATTTCTTTCTTTCTTTTAGGGCTGGAGCGATAGCACAGCGGGTAGGGCGTTCGCCTTACAAGCGGCCAACATGGCCGACCCGAGTTCGATTCCTCCGCCCCTCTCGGAGAGCCTGGCAAGCTACCGAGAGTATTCGATATGCCAGACACAGTAACAACAAAGTCTCCAATGGAGACGTTACTGGGCCCGCTCGAGCAAATCGACGATCAACGGGAGGGCCTTTTCTTTCTTTCTTGGATCTCTATTCCTTTCTCTCTTCACCTTCCAACATTACCAGTACCATAATATTACCTCTTAAAATGGGTTTTGAAACCTGACTATCCATCCTGGTACTATTTAGGAACACCCATTTCTTAGTGATCTGTATGCCCTGGGGATTACAGCAACAGAGCTGGTCCCAGCTTGAATCCCACCCAATTGCCATTGAAGTGTGTCTCTGAGTGAATGAACAGAACCACAACCCTGCCCACTGAAGTCAACTTGGAATGCCCTGAACTCCTTCCCTGGAACTTCATTTCTTTTCAACCAATTTTTTATTAAATACATCTACTTGAAATATCAAGGGGCCTGACATTAGGTTCAGCCTATTCTGAAGACTGACCCGACTTAAATCTTTAAGACTAAACAAAATTCTGCTAAATAACAACTGGATCATAGAAGAAAACAAAGATAAAATTAAAATTTTCTTCAAAATATTTGAATGCAGAAACAAAATATCAGTACCTATGCAATGAAGCAAAAGCATTATTTGGGGTGAAGGTGGGGGAGGATACACAGCAATACAGGCCTGTATTAGGAGAAAAGCCCAAATCAATAACCTAAACACTCATTTTTTGAACCTATAAAAGAAACAACAAATAAATATCAAAACTAGTAGAAAAAGTAACTGTCACTGTCATTGTCACTGTCCTCCCGTTGTTCTTCAATTATCTCGAGCGGGCCCAGTAACGTCTCCATTGTGAGACTTGTTGTTACTGTGTTTGGCATATGTAATAGGTCATGGGTAGCTTGCCAGGCTTTGCCGTGCGGGCAAGATATTCTCGGTAGCTTGCCAGGGCGGAGGAATGGAACTTGGGTCGGCCATGTTGGCTGCGTGCAAGGCAAATGCCCTACCCGCTGTGCTATAGCTCCAGCCCTAGAAAAAGTAAAATAATAAAAAGTAGAGGAGAAATTAATGATGTAAAAATTACATACAATTATATAACAATATACAAACTGAACCAGGAGGTGGTTCTTTGAAAGAATAAACAAGATAGAAAATCAGCTAAATTCATAAGGAAAGAGCTTTAAAACAATTAATTGGATAAGATATGAAAGGGATAAATTACAACAGACTCCTCAGAAATACAAAAGGTCATAAGAGATTACTAATAAAAATTCATTTTTCCTCAGTCTATTTCTCTCTTTTCTTCAATTTGAGGAAGAGATTAATTTTTTCTTTATTTTATATTATTCTGTCCTCTGCAAGATTGAACCTATTTTTGTTTTCCATTTTACTCATTGGTTTTTCATATCTAGTATTTACATTTGAAATATTTTTATACTTTTTAATCTCTTCCTTCTGCATTTATATATTCTTATTTCATTAATGCTTCATTTTGGAGACACAGTAACAAACATTATATCACCACTCGATGAACTATTGCTTCTCTCACCTTATTTCTAAGTGTTTGGGTCACTTTTCTCAAATTCGCAGAGGCTGCCTCCAAGCCCTAGGGGCCACTCTTATAGGGCGGTATAGGTCACATACAATGCTTCATTTTTTTTATCAGTGTGCATTTGATGCGTCTCATTTAATTCATTCATAATTATTTTAAATTTATTGTTATAATCCCAGTATCTGTTACATGGTGGTTATCTATTTTAAAGATGTATTATTCTCAATCACTAAATTTAACCTTGTTTGACATCTGCTTTGATTTTCAATTAGGAGGTGCTTTAACTCTTGTTTTGAAAAGCTCTTGTTTTTCAAAACTGGATATTATGTGGAGAGAGGATAGCTGATATTAGTTTGTCTCACTTTTTCCCCTGGGGATAGATGGAGAAGGAGCCTGGGTTTGAAATTTATTGGTGTTCCCTCTCCTCTTATAACCAGATCTGTTGTCTATTGGATTTTAATAGATATTTCTTCTAGACCCAGTTTTATGAGTCACCCGCTGGTGTTGGAATACCCTGAAGACAGACTTTCCCGGATTTAAGGAGTCTAGGGGTCTCAGTCTTCTGATAATTCAAGTTTCTTCCGGCTACAGTTGTGGTTTGAGAGCCTAATAGTCTGGTGGTTACAGAAGCTTATTGGTAAGAGCCTTTGTCTGCTATTTTATGACTGCCAAACTAGATAAGACATTAGTCTAGGAAATGATTCTTGCCTTAACAACTATGTGAATCCTCTCCTCAATAAAGAAGTCTTATGATGCTCCAGGGATCTGATGTCCCTAATGTCCAGGCACATTCCCTGCTTGTAGCACAAAGCAACACTGCCAGGGCAATCGCCTCTGCTAAGCCATGAAATGTAATCCAAGGTTCTAAATTGGAGGCAGCACTGGTGGCATAAGGGTTGGGGAGAACTCCACCAGAGTTCAGAGATCGGCCACCGCACACATGGAGTGGGTCAAACTCCTACTGTGTCCCGGAGCATTGAGTACCCTCACATACTTTGCTTCTTAGTTTACTATTTCCATCACAATGGCCTGGGCTTCCTTTGTTTAGGTAGCAACAGAAGCTCTGACCTCCCACTGATACAGCATCAACACCAAAGGTTATTATTTACCCAACTTCAGAAATGCAGGTTGCATGAATTAATCATCTATCCTTCAATGAGCCTATATTCTTTAAATTATTATTTTAAGAGGACCTTCCTCTATCAATGTCTATTCCTCCATTTTTAATGTACTGTGTACACAATGTTTTGACTTTTCCGGGATCCAAATAGTGGAATTGTACAACATGTAGACTTTGGCTTCTTTCACATAGCCTATTGGATCCATGCTGCTATTTGTATCAGTATTCTGTTCTCTTCTATTGCTAAGATGCCTTCTGTTGTATAGATGCAGCAGCATTTACTATCTTTTAAATTTACCAATTGTAGGATATGGAGACTGCTTCCAGTTTGGGGGAATCATGAAATAAATTGTTATGAATATTCACATGAAAATTTTTGTGTGAACATAAGTTTTCTTTCTTGTGAATGACTGGAGTGGGGTGAATGGGTTTTACGGAAACAATATTAATTTAATTTCTTAATAAATTTTTATTATATATATATACGTCCCCCCAAATATGCTATTCTTTTATTGCCCATCTTCTTCCTCTTCTACAAGACCTTGGATATTATTACACCTTATAAAAACTTCACCCAGATGTCCAGACAATGCTACATCTATGCAATCTTCTGTATTCGCAAGCATGAATATACAGACAACTACGTACATCAGGTAACCCTTCTATGCCATTCCTCACATAAATTTCACCATTACTTGTTTTCCTGTTCAGAATCTCCTGCCCCCACACCAGACTATCTTTCCCGGGACTCCCTTGGAGGGGGGCGGGTTGAGTTTCCCTCCCCACCCCAAGCCAAATCCCAGCAGCTGAAAACCTCCATAACAGTTTTTTTTCTCTTATACTCTAGCCCAGCTCTCAGAGAGCCCAGCAAGCTACCAAGAGTATCCTGCCTGCACGGCAAAGCCTGGCAAGCTACCCCTGGCGTATTTGATATGCCAAAAACAGTAACAATAATGGGTCTCATTCCCGAGCCTTCAATATGGCAGAGTTGGGAAGGAAGAGAGGTGAGGCTGTTAAAATCTCAGGTCTGGGAATAATGTAGACTTTACTGGTGCCCACTCGAGCAAGTCGATGAACAACGGGATGATAGTGCTACAGTGCAGTGTTTTCCTGTTAATCCACCGAGGAAAGATTTACAATTAAGCAGTAAACTCATTGCGGCTGAGAGCAAATGCTACTGGCAACTTGTCACTAACCCAGCTGTCATTTGTCACTTGTGACTGGACTAGAAACAGCCTGTACTGTTAAGTTTTATTAGAAACATGCTATTTCCAAAATGTAGCACAGTAGCACTATAACACTGTCCTCCCATTCATTGTTCATCGATTTGCTCAAGCGGCACCAGTAATGTCTCCATTGTGAGTCTTGTTACTATTTTTGGCATATCGAATACGCCACAGGGAGCTTGCCAGGCTTAGCCAGGATACTCGGTAGCTTGCCAGGCTCTCTGAGCGGGATGGAGAAATCGAACCTGGGTCGGCCACATGCAAGGCAAATGCCCTACCAGCTGTGCTATCTCTCCAGCCCAAAATTTAGGTGCCATTTAATATTTCAATAGGACTGTCACTGTCACTGTCCTCCCATTGTTCATCGACTTGCTCAAGCGGGCCCAGTAACGTCTCCATTGTGAGATTTGTTGTTACTGTTTTGGGCGTGTCAGATATGTCACAGATAGCTTGCCAGGCTTTGCCGTGCGGGAGAGATACTCTCAGTAGTTTGCTGGGCTCTCCGAGAGGGGTGGAGGATTCGAACTCAGGTCGTCCATGTCGGCCGCATGCAAGGCAAATGCCCTACCACTGTGCTATCGCTCCAGCCCAAAATGTATGTGCCATTTAATATTTCAATAGCAATATATAATAATTTAACTTACTTCTCTTATTCACCAGCACATTGTGAGTTCTTCAAATAATTTAGCCAATCTGGTCATTGTAGAGTGTTGTCCTACGGAGATTTAATATTGCATTTCATTAATGAATAAAAAACTGAGCAACTGTCATCTGTTTGAGTTATTTCCTATTGAGTTTTCATTTATTTATTTATTTATTTTTATTAGTGAATCACTGTGGGGTACAGTTAAAAATTTATGAAATTTCGTGTTTGCATTACAGTCATACAATGATTATTTACCCATCCCTCTACCAGTGCCCATTCTCCCCACCAATATTCCCAGCATCCCTCCCAGAACCCCCAACCCATCTCCCACCACCCCACCCCACCTCAGCGGCAGGGCATTCCCTTCTATTCTCTCTCCTTTTGGATGTTGTCATTTGCAATAGAGGTATTAAGCGGCCATCATGTTCGGTCTATAGTCTACTTTCGGCACACATCATTCAACCGGAGTGGGTTCCCCCCAACATCCTTTACTTGGTGTTCCCTTTTGCCCCAGCATGTGAGGCCAGTTTCCAAGCCATGGAGCAGACCTCCTGGTCCTTATCTCTACTATACTTGGGTATTATTCTCCCATTCTGTTACTTTATATTCCATAGATGAGTGCAATCTTTCTATGCCTGTCCCTCTCTGACTCATTTCACTTAACATGATACTTTCCATATTGATCCACTTATATGCAAATTTCATAAATTCATATTGAGTTTTTGAGAAATTTTTACATATTCTTGTCACTGATGCTTGATCATATATATTTTATAAACATTCTTCCCCATATGTGTATTTTATCTTAATTCTTACAGTCTTAAAAACTAGTAGTTTAACTTTGAGACCAGATTAATCTGGTTTTCACTTACAGACTACGTGTATATTGTCATCACTAAGAAATGCTTACCTAAATGTTAACAAAGATTACTTTCTTTGTTTCCTTCGGAAAGTCTTATAGTCGTAGATTTTGCATTTAGGTCTACGGTATAAATTGAGTTTTTGTATACAAATAATTCAAAGTACGATTCAGGGGGGTCAAGGATTTTTTTTTTCAGTAAGCTATGTCCAATTTTTGTGGTATCATTTACTGAAAATGAGAAGTTTCTCTTTTTCAACTGAATTGTCTTTCCACCTTTGTTTCTGATTTCTCTTTTGTTACACTGATTCACATTACTGTCCTTTCAAAAATACTACAATAACTTCATAATTGTAAACACAGCAAATTATGGGTTCAGAAATTGTGGATTCTACCACTTCGTTATTTTTTTCTTGGCCACTTTAATTCTTTTGCTTGTTATACACACTCGAGAATTAGTTTGTTGATATCTAAAAAAGATCAAGAAATTTTACTGTCACTACAATGAGTTATATATCATTTGAGTATTGACAAATTAAGAATATAGATTTTTTTAATTCATTAATGACATGCTTTTCCATATCGTTAAGTATTTATGATGCTTCTTTGTGTCTACATTTATCATGTATAGCACATGATAAAATCTATACTTTTCTAATCCATGAATGACATAGCACAGCGGGTAGGACATTTTCCTTGCACACAGTCTATCCGGGTTCGATTCTTCCATCCCTCTCAGAGACCCAGGAAAGGTATCAAGAGTATCCCACCTGCACGGCAGAGCCTGGCAAGCTACCCGTGGCATATTCGATATAACAAAAACGGTAACAAGTCTCACATTGGAGACATTATTGGTGCCCGCTCGAGCAAATCGATCAACAATGGGAGGACAGTGCTACAGTGCTACATTTATCATTATCCTCTTTTCATACAACATACCAAAAGTACTTATGTACATCACTATATTTTAAATATGAATTAAACTCCTAAGATGAATGATTTATGAATGCTATAAATCGCTGGAGCAATATCACAGCGGGTAGGGCGTTCGCCTTACAAGCGGCCAACATGGCCGACCCGAGTTCGATTCCTCCGCCCCTCTCGGAGAGCCCGGCAAGCTACCGAGAGTATTCGATATGCCAGACACAGTAACAACAAAGTCTCCAATGGAGACGTTACTGGGCCCGCTCGAGCAAATCGACGATCAACGGGAGGGCCTTTACCTTTAGCTTTTATTATACTATTGTACTATTGTATAAAACATATAATTAAACCATTCTATTTACAAAGTATAAAGGCCCTCCTGTTGATCATCGATTTGCTCGAGCGGGCCCAGTAACGTCTCCATTGGAGACTTTGTTGTTACTGTGTTTGGCATATAGAATACGTCACGGGGAGCTTGCCAGGCTCTGCCGTGCGGGCAAGATACTCTTGGTAGCTTTCCGGGCTCTCCAAGAGGGGCGGAGGAATCGAACTCGGGTCGGCCATGTTGGCTGTGTGCAAGGCAAACGCCCTACCACTGTGCTATCGCTCCAGCGATTTATAGCATTCATAAATCATTCATCTTATTTTTTATAATTTTAATTAAATTTTTTTCACTATAACCTTGTATGTTTCACATATTCATCGGTGAAAATCAACAGTGTAAATACTATGATAAAATCACCACTAATTTTTGTGAATGATTTACATATCCTGGATAGCCTTAAACTGATATATTTATTGCAAGTATTTTTCTCCCCTTTAGTTATCTTTTAGTTTTAGTTTATGTTTCTTATGCTTTGTAGAAAACCCCTAATTTGATATAGTCTCATTTATTTTTTATTCTGTCGCCTTGCCAGTATCATTGTAGACATCTTTGAAGTCCAGAGCTTGGATCATTCTGGCTATATTTTTCTCAAATTATTTTTTAAATTCTGGTCTGATTCCAAGGTCTTTGAACCACTTTGAATTGATTTTTGTGTGAATTATGTGATAGGGATTCTGTTCTAACTTTTTACACACGGTTATCCAGTTTTGCCAGCAATATTTGTTGAAAAGACTTTTTACTCCAATCATGCTCTCAGCAACATTGTCAAAAATTAGATGACCATATATGTGGGGGTTGCCTTGGATATTCTATTCTGACTCATTGGTCAAGTCTATCCTTATTCTAATACCATGCTGCATTGATCACTATGGCTTTATAGTATAATTTCAAGTTAATAAATTATTCCCTAGTTTCTTATTTTTCAGTATTGTTTTGGCAACTCACATCAGCAACAAAAATGTACAAAGAACATCAAAAAGGGTAAGAGGAAATGAACAGACACTGCTCTGAGGAAAACCAACAGAGAGTCAATAGGCATAAGAAAAACTGCCCGTCATCATCCATCATTATGGAAATCCAAATGAAGACAACAATGTAACAACATCTCATACTAGTGAGAATAGACATATCAAAAATAATGGGAACAATCTGCGATGGATGGGGTGTGGTGGAAAAAGAACACTCATTCACTTTTGGTGGGAATGTTGTGTTATTCAACCCCTAAGGAAAACAGTATAGAGGGTTCTCACCTTAAAATGGAGCTACCATACAACTCAGCACTTCTACTTTTGGGTTATATCCAGGCAGAAAAATATTCATTCAAGAGGATGTATGCACACTATTATTCATTGCACCATTCAGTACAATAGCTAAGATTTGGAATTAATCTAGATGTCCAACAACAGATCAGTGGATAATGAATATGTGGCAAATATACAAAATGAAATACTATGCAGCTGTAATGAGTGAGAAAATCTTGCAATTTTCTGAAACATGGCTGGAAATAGAAGATATCATATTAAATTAAGCAAACTAGAATAAATAAAAACACAGAAATATTCCATTTATATGTGGTATTTAGAATAATTGAGGAAATGTAATGGTCTCAAGGGGGGTGCCTAGGTCAACCTTAGCACCAGAATATAGGGAGGAAAATGAAAGAAGTAGAGTGAAGGGGAAAGGTAGAAGGGCTAAGGAGATTCAGGAACATCAGTGGTGGTAAAGAATGATGACAGGGCTAAATAAATATCCAAACCCGAGTCAACAACACTGAAATCATGAGACCAAAATTTTATTAACCAAATTTAAAACGTGTCTGTCAAGATACTGGGCTGGGGCTGGGGTTGAGAGGTAGGAGAAGAAATCTGGAAATACTGGTGGAGAGAAGTTGCATAAAAGAGGAAACCTGGGTTAATACTGGTGATGAGATCATTGATGGAACATTGTTTGTGAAATACCCAATTATGAATAACTTTGTAACTCATGATGCTTTAACAAAATGAAATTTGGATGGAAATGAATAAATAAAATCCACACAATAAAGTACAATTCTATAATTTGCCATAATATTGATCCCTTTTATCTGATTCATCCACCCCTTTCCCATTGCACATTATGTTATTGTTTTTATCATCATATTTCATGGGAGTTTTTTGGTACCATTGTATCATAAGATCTTGAAATCTTGGTTTATGAATTCCTTAGAAACTCAGTACTCTCAAAATCTTAAATGCTTCTACATAAATAACACTCTGTATATGGAGTCATGAAATAGTTGATAAGGGAGCCCAGAATAAACAAATGAATAAAAGATACCCTCTTCAACAAATGGTATAAACAGAAAAATACATGTAGATAAATGAAATTATATTTCAATATTAAACCACTCCCCAAATTAGTTTGAAAGCAAGTCAGTAATTTAACATAAGACTTGAAACCTTAAAACTAGTATATCTTCTGGGGCTGGAGCGTTAGCACAGCGGGTAAGGTGTTTACCTTGCATAAGGCCGACCGGGATCGATTGCTAGCATCCCATATGGTTTTACCCGAGCACTGCCGGGAGTAATTCCTGAATGCATGAGGCAAGAGTAACCCCTGTGCATCACTGAGTGTGACCCAAAAAGACAAAAAAAAATTACTAGAACTTTTTCCCCCTTAAAACAAAGGGTAAAACTCCATGACATTGCTCTTGGATATGAAACCAAAAGCACAAACAACTAAAGAAAAAAATCACTAAGTGGGATAACTCCAAACTGAAAAGCTCCTGAACAGCAAAAAATTAATCAATAAAATGAAAAGATAGGTAAAATTATTTTCAGCCAAATATCTAACAAGAATACATCATTAACTAGTATCATTAGACTCATTAACAACTAGTATCAAAAAACATTAGACTCATTAACTAGCATCAAAAATCTTTAAAATGTACAGAAATACTACAGACACTTTTTAAAATATGACCTAAAAATAGCCTGAGTAAATGAAAAAAAATTTTCAACAAAACTGTATCACCATGAACTTGCAAATAAACAACAAAATGAGTTATCACCTCATCTCTGTTGGAATTGTTATCATGAAAAAGCGTTAAATGTTTGTGAGACTATGGAAAAAAAGGAGCTTTTGTAAACTACAGATAGAAACAAAGTGAAACAGTCACTATGGAGTATGTCACAAAAATTTCTCAAAAATAACAAAAACTGCCGTATTATCTAGCAACCCAAATACAGGGTATAAATACACAAAGGAATAAAAAAGATATCAAAAAGATATCTGCACCCCTATGTTCACTGTAGCATTATTCATAATAGTTAATATCTGGAAACAAACTAAGTGTTCATCAACTAATAAATAGATAAATATGTGCCTAATGGTGCAATAGAGTAGTATTAAGTAGTATTAAGTTACTAGAAAAAATTCGCCCACTTGAGCCAACATGGGTGAACCTTTAGGGCATAATACTAAATTGGATAACTCAGATATGGGAAGAGAAAGGCAGAATTATCTTATCTATATGTGAACTCTTGAAAAAGTAAAATCACAGCAGAGAATATAATGGTATCAACTAGTATAATGATATTTACTATTTTCCCAGAAGGGAAAGACAGGAAATGCTACACAAAACGTATTAACATCTAGTTTGAAGAGGAATAAAGGGATCTCATATACAGCACATGAATGATACTATAATACTATATACATAATTGAAAATTGATGTGCAGATCTTAAATATTCTCACTTCCAAAATAATACCATTACGGCGCACATATGCCGCCTGAGCAAATGTGTCACCCGCATATCCCCTCTTGAGATGTCTACTTTCATGTTTTCATGTCTCATGCCCGGGCTCCCTTTTGAATAGGTTACTCTCTACTCTCTCTCACTTTCTCTCCCTCCTTCCCTTCAAAACCTCCAAATAAAAACAGTGTAATTTTCAAAGAAAAATATAATTCCATTACTATTTTTATTATTATTTACAGAATATAAAGGAGTAAACGTATACAAAGATCTCCTTTATATTTAGCCAATCTGGTGATTGTAGAGTGGTATCTCATTTAGATTTATTATTGCATTTTATTAATGAAAAATATACTCAGAAATGTCATCTGTTTGAATTATGTTTTATTTTTATTGAGTAAAATTTCACATTTTATGGAAAAGTGTGAAATATTTTAAATGTTCTGGTTACAGGTACTCAATCACATAAACTTTTTTTTTTTTGCTTTTTGGGTCACACCCAGCGATGCACAGGGGTTACTCCTGGCTCTGCATTCAGGAATTACTCCTGGCGGTGCTCAGGGGACCATATGGGATGCTGGGAATCGAACACGGGTAGGCCGCGTGCAAGGCAAACACCCTACCTGCTGTGCTATTGCTCCAGCCCCAATCACATAAACTTTTATAAATGTTCTTCTCCATATGTGTATTTTCTGTAGTCTTACAAATAGTAGATTAAATGCATATGAAAGCAAATTTATTATTTATGTTTTTAACTGACTGGCTTCCATCTTATGTCCTCCATGTATATATATTAATTCTATCACAATTCAGTGATTAATTTATGGAGGTCATTAATATAATTTTGAGTGGAAATGAAATTCCCGTTCATTTTTGCTGGATCCTATCATCAAGACGAGAGTTATTAAATGGAACCACCTGAAAATGTGTGGGGCCAAAAATGTATCTCTTGGTAATTTTCCCTAATTACACTGAAATTTTTAAATATTAAATCTAATTGTCATTATCACACCTAAATATATAATTATTTAAATCAGTGAAATCAGATTATAAACTATGAGCATAGCATGACTCTTTTTGTCTATCTCCGGACTGCATTGTGTTCCTTGTAGGAGAAATTCGTTGCTAAAAGAAGTACTATTCAAAAAACATACCAACAACAGCAAATTTTAAAACCATTTCCTGTCATTCTGCAGGCTCATTCATCAACATATGGTCTACCTTCCAAGATATCCTAGGTGACTGTCTCACCTTGAACAAAAATCCACAAGCTTTATGCCTGGAAAATCTGTCCTAACCACCTGCTGCCTAATTCTTTCCACTTTTTCAAGATATGTGAACAATGAATTTTCTCTGTCAGATGAGTCATAACTAGATCAATCATAGTTAGTAGACTCAGTGATAGTATGAAACAAAAATAGGGTGCTACTTGAGAAGTAAAATTTATGGAATAAACAAAAAAAATTAGGAAAATTAATCAGAAATGAAAAGTTTGTTAAGAACAGATTTTAGAATATGAAAAAGAGGACAAATTCAAGGACTTCCATTTTTAACCAAATAAAAATGTAATTGGAAAATAGGAGGAGGGTATCTGGGTGCTAATATTAGTGAATTCAACAGCAAAAAGCAATTATTAATTCCAAGAAAAATGCAGTCTTAAAGGAATTTGAAAGCAACATAGTACCAGTCACCTATAAATTGTATTAACATAGCCATAACTCTGTAAACAATATATTTATAATAGGAAATTGAATGTAAAGGAAGAATTACAAATTTATTATGAAAATGAATATATATTTTAAAAGAAAAAATCCTCATACTTCATAGTGAGAAGTCAACAGATGTCTGAAGTTGAAAATTTGAGACACAGAAACATAAATATTTTGATCAAAAAATGAGTAAGGGCATAAAGATTGAAAATCATGCCTCCAGAGAGGACTAAATAAGAGGATTGCTGTTTTTATAATAAGCTTTAAAAGATACATAATTTTTAACTATGTGCCCAAATGAAATTATAAAAAGAACATAATTCTGACAGGATTCTATAATTTAAGCATAGTTCCAGATTAAACAGAAGCACTAGAATTTAACACCTTATCTTTTTCATGGCTATCAAGCATAGACTGTTATAGAGAGTCTGATAGCCTTGTTGGAGTTAGTCACTAGTGTCTTCATGACACTGTGAGTCCCACTGAACTTTAAATACCAAGATAGAATCTTATCTTGAAAAAACAAATGAGAAGGATGGATGAAAGCAGTCATAGTGATCTTCAGAGAGGAAATAATAAGCAACGAGAACAGAAGAAGCACTTCAAGGGAATTTTGAATTAAAAAAATCAAATAATGTAGCTTTCTCTGAGAAATAACAGCAGAAAAAGGCATATCAGTTTGATTTATCAGAAACAGAATAACTGTTTCCAAACAATGGTTCCAAGATATCACAGCACTATAATCTAAAAAATATTAAAAATTCCATGAAGTTTCCTCATATGTATTCTATATATGCAACAAAACCTTGTAGTCTTAACAAGAAATGAAAATAGCTACAACCATCAGTTAATATAATGCATGACAGCATTAGACATATAGTGATTAATACTATATTTGAAACTAAATGGAATGAAACTTCCTCATCTTTGGGTGTTCCATATAAATAATCTCATTCTACTTTTTCTTCAGAGTTTTAAAGAATTTTTAATAGTATCTAAAAATGAGATAATAGTGACTTGGAAGATAACTACTCAAAGGACTGGAACAAATGCCTAGCAGGAACAAGACCCCAGGTTTGACCCTGAGGACCCAACATGGACTCCTGGTCACTACTAGTGACCCCTAGAGACCTACCAAAATAAAATAATAAAATTATGTGTTTAGTTATCTAGTGGGTGAAGATACTTCATAAATACATGATAAGGATGAAAATAGACCAAAGGTGCAGTGTGAAATTACCTCCAAAATTAAATCATCAATGTTCCTTAAAATGTTACTTTTAAGACTGGAATGTATTAGAATAGTTGACTCATTCTGAAAATGACAAGGATTATGATTGTTGACACAGACTTGTCTGAAAGCTGAAATTATCACATTCTTCATTCTGCTTCACTGATGACAGGAAAACAAAATCACGTGAGCCTACATTAAAAGAAGAGTAAAGAAATGAAGGTTTATAGAACTTGATATTCACTGGGGTCTATTTTCTTTACAAATGTTTGAATTAAGGGACAAAGAGTTAGTACAGGGGAATAGGTACTTGCTTAGCATGCAAATAGCTGGGGTTCAATTCAGAGCAACACATATTCCATGAGTCATGAGTACAGATCCAGGAATAACCTGGAATGACTCTAGAATAAAGCCAGAATTTAAAAACTGCCCATTTGGCCCAAACATCAACCTCAGAATGTTTGTGTTTATAATAATTTCTGTCAACCTGTTCGTGTCAAACACCAAGAAGTTGTCTTCAATTAACTCATCTCTTTCCCTAGAAATCTAAACTCAAGTCCCTTGCAATTTCTATAGAATTTACCTGCAAAGTACATCACTTTTACCACTTTATAGTTAGCCTTGTTATAACATTGTTTATAGCACTAAAATATTCTTCTTGCTGGTCTATGAACTTCCATTTTCAGGCCCCATCAATCAAAGTTATAGCCTAAGTGTTCTTTTTTTCATAAGAACATCTCACCTCTGTAGTGGCTTCCTATTGTACCTAGAATAAACTCCAAACTTAACCCTGAACTACAAACCTCTTCAAAATGTGACCCTTCCTTCTGATCCTACTATGGTCCATTACACAGTCTCCTTTCTGTTCCTCCTACTCTCCAAGCTCATGTCTGCTTTTATGTCTTGTACTTTATGTTCCTATGCCCAAAATTCTTTCTTTGATCTCTGCTTAGATAGTTCATTCATGGTAGTTCATCTTAGAGAAAATGTCCTCTACTTTGAAAAGGACCTTAGGTCAATCAATAGAGTCATGTTCTCAGTCAATTCACAAATCCTATTTTAACTATTTTAATAATTTTTAATTAAGCTTTTTACTGTTTTACCATTGGTTGACAATAATATAGTTCCAGATACAGTCTCTCTATACGTGTGTAACATTACATGCACCATGACCAAAGATATTTTGTCATTTCCATTATCAGATTGACCCAACTACCATTTCCTCACACCCTACTTTGACTCTCACTCTGATAACCATCATACTGTTCTCAGAATATCAACTGTTTTTATTGTAATTTTAAAAGGGTTTGTTTTTGTTACTTATCTTGCACATAAGAAAGAAAACATGTAAAATGACAGAGAAAAAGAAAAATTTCCATTTTAACAGAACTTTTTAACTACCTGAGATGTTGTGTATTTATTTGGCTATTACCTACTAAGAGCTGGAGCTATAGCACAGCAGGTAGGGCGTTTGCCTTTCATGCAGCTGACCCAGGTTCAATTCCTCCACCCCTCTCAGAGAGCCCGGCATGCTACAGAGAGTATCTCGCCAGCACAACAACGCCTGGCAAGCTACCGTGACGTATTCGATATGCCAAAAACATTAACAAGTCTCACAATTTGTTGTGAGACGTTACTGGTGCCCCCTCAAACAAAGCAATGAACAATAGGAGACAGAGCTACAGTGTCAACTCCAAAAGGGTAAAAACATTACTTCTTCATATTCAGTGCAATATCTGTGGTATGTAAAAGCTATCTGGTACATATCTGATTTGTGATAAATATTTTTAATGAAACAGAAAGTGATGAAAGCAAGTTCATGTTTAATAATCTAAGAGCTTTACTCTTAAGATTTTTTTCTGAGGGCACAATAAAGCTTTTTCTCTATGGATGGCTCAATTTGCATATACAGAAACTGGATGGTATATTTTTCCTACTTATCAGAAAAATGAGGATTAACTTGTTCCTAACATCTCATTTTTCAAAAGATAAAAGAAAGATATGCCATAATTGGGGCCAGAGATAGAGACTAGAGCAGGTAAGGTATTTGTCTTGCATGCAGCTGAACCAGGGTCAATACCTTGCACTACATATGATCCACTGAGCCCCACCAAGAGTGATCACTAACCAAATCTGGGCATGACCCAAGAACTAAAATTCACAAATAAAAATATTAACAAAATTACATGATCACACAGCTAGCAAATGGCAGAAATGGAACTAAAACCTTCAGCACCTGAGTTCTGGTATAGCATTCTTCCCATACTTTTTTTATTATGTAAAATCAATATTCTGCTCATTATTACTCATTTTATTATGGCATAACAAAGCTTATATGGCAGGCCTACTAGTTAAAGAAATCTAAAAAATATATAGCCTTTACTAATGAGTATGTGATCTGCTATTGGTGAGTGCCTGCAATTGTTAAAGATAAACCACACACACGTATAGACCTCATGAAATACACTTACCCAAAATTGAATCTAGAAGCTAGAGATGTTCTGTAACACAATTGGTGAAGGTAAATAGTAACACTGCAATACATCATAGTGATTACGTTTTTAACACTGTAGCCTTTCAAATCAAGGAAAGATTATATATAGTAAATTAATTTCAACTACAAACAACAGAAATTTAAAGAAATAAAATCATATGCCTACAGTCATCTTTAGGGGGTTACAGGGTTTGGGTCACACTTGGTGGTGCTCAGGGCTTACTCCTAGATCTGAGCTAAGGGGTCACTATTGACAGTGTTTGGGGTTAAGAAATAGGTATCTGGTGGGATAGAACTAGTGTCAGTGGTATGCAAGGCAACACCCTTAACTACTTAATGTACTACCTCTCCAGCCCCAAATGCCTGTAGTTCTAAAATGAGAGAGTTTTAAAAGAAAACTTTGGGTAAAATTACCAGAGAATCAAGTTAGAGATCTGAAAACCTTTTCAAGTTGACGTGTAAGTTAATATGCTAAAGGATTTCCTCATCAGAACATGTTTTCACATTCATATTTCAATCATTTTAATTGTACAATACCTTAAAACTCACAAGTAATGGTTATAACTGCTTCTAAATTATATACAAGGCAAGAGATTGTGATCATTATACCCTCCAGCACGTACTTTTGGGTATAAAATGGATGAGACAAAGGAGTCACAAGCTATCAGAATGTGACATGTATGCATTCGCAAATCAAGCGAAAGTATTAGGTGACTAACAGAGCAAGGCCACGCAGGAACATGAAAAACAATGGATAGTCCTTGTCCTCAAGAAACTCAGTCTCATTGATGAGAAAAAAAGTTTAAAACCACAATTATATTGTATAACATATATCTTGAAGATAAAATTGTAGGAAATAGATAACTTTAGGATATTAATCAGAAAAAAATCACTCTTTTCTGTAAATATCAGCTTCACTATTAGGTATTGTGAATAAGGTTTCTCAACTTACATGTCTCACTTTTTTGGAGTGTTCTCAGCTTTGATTCTATAACACTTCAAAGATTCCAGAGGAGTGTTGAACCATGTGACAAAAGTCTTTTAGGTGGATCTAAAGGCAATCTTTAAAATCATTTTAGGTAAGCAAACATTTTGTTTAGTTTTTGTATTTTAATTCTGAAAGCACCAATTTTATTTTCTGAGGAACACCTCTTTTCAGATGCAAATGTAACTTTTTCTTAAACACGCTTTTCAAATGTTAACATTATTGCTTTCTGAATGCTAATTAACAAAAATAAAGAATGGTTTACACTTTGCTCTTGATTTTGAATGAATGTGAAATATCCATGTAGTCCTCCCTGGAAAAAAACTTATTTAATGTATCTATTATTTGATTGTAAAGTAAAATACACTGAGTAAATGAAATCAAATTAGCAGTTTAAATAATTATGCATACTGAATGCCTCCTTTGCACCCACAACTTAAGAAATAAAATACCAGATATTATTAATATAGTGTCCTAGGAGGAATGGGGAGGCGTAGTAATAGACAGAATCTAAATATCTTGCTACTTCAGTAATCAAAAATGAAACTTTTTCCTCTTCCTCTTTTGATTCCTTATTTGAAAGCTTTCAAATTTGGAAAGCTTTTTAAATTAGTCACAAAAATTTACTGTTCTATTCCTGAACTACAATATTTTACATTTTAGTTCACAATGCTTCTTGGTAATGTATTCACGGGGTGGAGGGAAGATACATTTAGAGGAAAATAAAATATCTTAAATATACTACCATTTAAAATTATTATATATTAATGCTATATTGTTGCTCTTTTTAATAAACTTTATCTAGAAAAAGTCTAATAGGAGGAATGATCAACAAGTCTAATACTGAAGTGACTGATGTTTCATCTTTTGCAAAAAAATATTACACCATCTTCTGGATTTGTAAACCTACCTATTACTTGCATTTAGGTAAAGTTTTTCATTCAAAAGTAGTTACTGAGTTCAATGTAGCACTAGGAACCAGGAACAAGTGAACAGAAGAAAAATAAAATCCCTCCCGTGGCAGGGGTCTTGGGGATTTATACAAAACTCTATAGTTTGCAAGCCCCCAAACAGAGGCATTGAAAAGAACTTACAGTGTTTAAACAATTTTTTGATACCAAAAACTAATGAAAAAAAGATACTCATAAAACTAAAAATGATTATGCCTCCAAAGTGTTTTTAAGGTGGTTTTCATCTTAGAGCACATTTTACCAACAAAAAATTAAAATTGATACACAATGTATTTATTCTCCAAAAAACCTCATTTTATTAGTAATATTTGTAAATGTGTTATAAAAAGGTAATAGAAAACAAAGACATTATAATGGGTTTGGTATAATATAAAACTTAGAATAAAAATGATTAGCTTTATAAAATAAAACTGGATATATTTTGAATTCTAGTGTTTAAGCATGAGTATATTTAATTAAAGCAGGTAGATGCTAACTTCTATGAAGATTCTTTTTTGAGGTACTGGGAATTAAACCCAGGGTTTATACACACAAAGCAAGTGTTCTAGCACGGAATCTCTTCCTCAGACTTCTATGGAGATTCTGAAAGCAGTATCAATCAAGAGCATTTGTGGTCCATGAAGTATCTTGATTTTAACCTTAAAATGCGCATTTTTCTATATACCACAAATAAATACAGTCATTCTTTATCTGTTCCTCTCCTTTTTACTCATTTCACTCAGCATGATACTCACCATGTCCATCCAATTACAGGCAAATTTCACGAAGGCAGGGGGTGGGGTGGGGATTGATGAGAGGGAACCTGGGGACATGTGCTGGAAATGTACAATGGTGGAGGGAAAGGTGTTGGAATACTGTATGGCTGAAATCCAATCATGACAGCTTTGTAAGTGTCTACTTCAGTGATTCAATAAAAAAGAAAAAGAAGTGCATTTTTCATATACTCAGCAAGTATTTATTATCACTACAATGTGCCAGTTACTGTTTTAGGCACTGAGTATATATGGCAAGAATACATGGAGAGTACATAGGCACACCTAAAGTCTGCATTATCGTGGGAGTTGGGATGAGTCTGGAGAACTCAATAATGTCAACAAATGATAAATGTTTTCCCTTACCAGAGGTTTATCATCATTATTACTATATTTATAATGTTTATGATCTATATCTATAACTAGCAATAATTTGGCACTTATTACTCTACAATGTCTGGACTAGAATTCTTTGTTCTCAAGTGGAATTAAAGAAGGGAGGGGGAAATAAAGCTTGTATATATTTCTTAAGGTTTTTCACAATAATCACAGGGTGAGAGAAGGACGTGTGTGGGAAAAATATGCTGAACTATTACAAACTAGAGGAAAATGGGAATAATTCCTTTAAGGATAATGTGGTCCTGTGTTAGGCAGGAATCACCAAGATTTGCAATCAGTCAGGTAGTTTTTAGACACCGTTGAAAATAATCTACAAGATGAGGTAATCTATATTAGCTATTTAAAACAGTCATGAACATTTATTTATCCTCCCTTTTTCTTTTTCTTCCTTGTTTCCTTATTGTCTCCCTTGATATTCGTGATTGCTAGTCAGTATACTATGCATTAGTGATGAAAAGATGAGTACGGCAAAGTCCAGGTTCTCTTGAAATTTATATTCTAGTTCCGTGTTCCCAATGCAACAATTAATTATAGTTATAAGCAATAATTTCAACTACTTTAATCATCTATGTAGCCCAAACCAACTTATTGGAATTTATGTCAGTCAGGGTTTAGGAAAGTTGTGGATCTACAAAAATACTTAATGTACCAGTAGCTAATCTTGTAGTGGCTGGATGGTGAAAGAGGTGACAGGTCTGAGGAAGTGGTTAGAGTGATCAGGACAGTTAGGTGGATAAGAACACTTGTAGGGTTGGGGAATTAGGTCAAGAGAATTAGTATTTCATAAATATAGAAAAATACCATTTTAACAATGGTTACCATTTAGTAATTATACCATTTAATAATTTAATAATGACTATTAATAAATACCATCTAAAGCTCTATCTCTATACAATGTTTTGGAGAATCAAGCCATATTTGTGAGATTATGTGAGTGAGGGAAGCTTTTCTGAGTGAACATGAGCTTAGTTTTGAAGAAGATAATGGGTATTAACTAGTGAAAAGGAAGAACGTTTATACCTGAGAAATAACCTCGGTCTTCCAGTGGCTCAGTCTTGAGCGAAGGAGCAGCTTGCCATGGTGCCGTACAATGGTTTTATGGTGTTGATGGTTAAGTCAAATACAGAATGTATTAAGAGAAAACAATCTAACTGGAAGGCTGGGAAATGAGGATATATTTTAATAGAATGGGAGGTGAATTTGAAAGAATAGGCTGTACAGAAAGCATGTCAAAATAGCTAGATGTAGTGTTAACTGGAAAGAAAGAAGTTTATATACTGGGATTTAAGTTTTGATATAACAAAGAAAGGGATCAAGGGCTTTGGAACCCTTTTCAGGAGATAGCATGACAATAGTAACACATATGGGAAAAATATCTTGCTGCCAATATGGAAACTAAAATAGGGTAAACCCAGGTTAAGAGCACTTCAGTATTCTGGGAAGAGTTGATTATTAGTGCATGGACCAGGACAGTTACTGTGAATAAAATAAAGTTCTCGATGGATGAGAGGAATAGAACAGGGATTAAGAAACTTGCCTTACATGTGGCAAGGACACCAGTTAAATCCCTGGAACTTCATGTGGTCTTCCAAGGGATGGCAGAAGTGACCCTTGAACTAAGAGCCAGGAGTAGCCCCTGAGCACTGCCAGGTGTTGGCCATAAACCTAAAAGATAATAAAGAAAAACAACAGTTCTATCTGACTCTGGTAGGGACATATGAGGAACTGATAAAAAGAATCAATGACAAAAATAATACCTGATAAATACAATAAATAAATAAATTACATATAAAAGGATGATTTTTCAAGCAAAGAAAACATGTTTATAACCTAAAATAATTTAAATGCCAAATTTAACAATGCAATAAGAGTATTTAATTTACAAAATTAAAGACTAATTTTTGAAGACAAAGCATTATGAATAGTTAGTTATTTGACACTAATAATAAGACTAATAATAAGTGTGGTATCTAAAAGATAAGGTACATTTATTTTTTGCATCACACTTGGCAATGCACAGGGATTACTCCAGCTCTGCACTCAGTAATTACTCCTGGTGGTGCTCAGGGGACCATATGGGATTTTGGGAATCGAACCCAGGTCGGCCGCTTGCAAGGCAAACTCCCTACTCGCTGTACTACCACTCCAGCCCCAGTAAGGTACATTTTTATTCACTAATGCTAAGATAGAAATCATAAGTGGTATGAAATGATTGGATGTCATATGAAATATGCTAGATTTCATTGTTCAGGTGTTTATTTAATTTCCATATTAAAGTTTTTTTTTATGTTTTGAAGGTGGGAAGAAGTGCTGAATTTTTCACTGAGTTAATTTTAGTTGACTCCTAAGATAACAGGAAAGCTTTTGGAGCCTAATTAAACCATGTATTTTCTCTAATTAATTTAGCAACAGGCTGCAAGGAAACAAAAGCAGCAAACAGACCTTTTCTATGTGCAGCAGTCAGGCATTTCATGGTGGTTTTAGCACAGGTTTGGAGCACAAAAGTAAGGAAGCTGAGATGCAAAGCTATCATCTTCAAACAGTAGCCACAGCAACAAATCACAGGGCATTCTTATTCCTGCATAATTTATAAAAGAGCATTTATCATGCATGATTTTATTTATGTCCAAACAGAGAACAAATTATCACCACTAACATCATTTTAACTCATAGGGGATAGCAATACCTTTTAACAATTTCATAATTGAATATTAGCTTACAAAGACTGTAGACTTAATACTTTAAAAACAATGTATTGGAGAAGAATATTAGAGGTTTAATATTGATTACTTTTTCCTCTTAGGATTTGTTCTCTTGAAAAAAGCTTCGTATTTTATGCAATAATTTTGTTTTTAAGCTAAGCAAACTGACACTTAAACATTTTTATTTTACTACACATCAAAATCTTTCATGTGAAGGAAATAGCAGATGTTTTTATATTACTACTGACTACTCAATTCAAACAACTACTTTCTTAAGACAGAATTTACAGGAAATTCCTCTTAAAAGACAAATCCCATAGGGCATATTTCTTCATTAGATAGAAACAACTTTAATACCTTGGCTATGTTTATCCATTTTCCTATTTTTTAGGAAAAAAAAGCTGAAATAGTTGAATTTTCTTTTCAGCCAAGATGAAAAAAAAAATTAGAAATAGTGTAGGTTTTGTTACATGTCTGTTGTTTAAAAAATACTTATTTGGGAATCTTGGGTTCAAACTTTACCGAAATTATACCTGGATATCAAAATCAAGTGCAACTTTTGGAGGTAACGTGTCCTAAATATGAACACCAAAAATTAAGATGCAGGAATTTTAGGAGAATAGTATAGTAAAACAAACCATCTGGTGAGTTTAGGCCAAAAACAAAGTCCCTACTTTTTGCTTGAACTATCTAGATGTCTGCTGTGTCCCTCTGCTTTATTTTGCCTATGGAAACCTGACCTAAACTAAACAACTATTCTATATCATTAAGTTGTCCAAGGAAGTAGAAAGTTTAAATATATGTCAGACAATCTGCAGCATCTGGTGCGATTCAATAATGATGGTCTCTTTCAGAGAGCTTAACTCTTAGAACAACTTTTAAACGTGAAGTTTAATTGATTGATATAAAGGAAACATTCTAGTCATGTGTTCTCCCTGTTTGTATTAATATTACCCAATTACATGTATTAATATTACCCAATACCTCTATGAAATATCCTACAATATCTCAAATTTTATTGCATCCAGATAATATAGTTTTGATGCAAATAATTAGCATTTTAATAGTCTCTATATTTTTTTCACAAACATTAATCAGTCCCAGTGGTTTCCAACTTAATAATTTTATATATTGTCTTCTAGCTGCTAAACATGAAAAGAGCTTACTTTTCTCTTTAAAGGACCAGATAAACTTAAATTAATAAAATCATTTAAAATAAGATTAGAAATGATTATGGCACTTGTCTATATCAATAGTTCCCTCTAAACTTCACTGCAAACTTCATCACACCAAATTTCACGTTAGAAGAGAACCTATTTAAATGTGTTATTTCTCACTAAATTGCATCAATTAACGGGAAACAAACTGCATAAAATATAACAAAGTTTCTAATATTTTGTTATGCATACACATCACATAATAAGAAATAAAATCACCAAGACTCTTACAGATATACTAAAGAACTTAAAATATACTTTACAGGAGATAATACATTTTCAAATATATAAATATTCCAGTTTATCATCTATTAAGTGAAGTATCATTTACCTGTATTTTCAGTAATTTTTAAAAATATAAGAATGACCAACTATGGCAATCTGTGTAGCAAAAGGGTAAACAGATATATTATTTTTTAAATAGTATCACAAATGTTCATGTCTTTTAATCCAGCAATTCCACACCTCAGTTTTCACTATAATTTACTAATTTCCAGTATGAAATAAAATATATAAGATGCCCACTGAAGTACTTTTTATAATATGCAAAAAAGTAAAACATATCCAAATACCTAAATATAGAACATTGACTAACTACATTATTAAAACACATTAACTGCTTAGAATATTTTGTTGCATTTCCATGTTTGAAGTAATACATAATAATATAAAGAAATTTCATGGTGTCATGTTAAGGGAAAAATAACAAGATACAAATCTACAAACGTTGTACGTCTACCATTCCAAAAAAAAAATCTCCATAAAGACAGAGCAATTATTAGTTACTGTTTTTCAGTATTTTCAAATTTTCTGACATGAAGCTCACTCTTTTAAAAATAATTTTTAAAATGTTTATTTCTGACGCCCTTTCAAATGCATCATCTTATCTTCAAAACATTTCTAGCTAAAGCAAAAGTCTGTGCTTGGAAATAATGAAATATAATATCTATCATAAAATCTCATTTTTATCCATTATAATTTGGGTTATAAGTATAAGGACTCATCTATATATGTGACTAGGCAGCTAATATGTAGGTTTTAGCTCTCGATCAGGGCTCTCAGATTCCATACTCGCTCTGCCTCCAGCCCCTTTTGAAACCACTGCTTCTCCTATCACCTGTAAATATGCTGTGATTATAAACCAGAGGCAGCAGAGAGAATGTGAATGATTTTTCCTAGTATTTCAGGGATGAACAAAACCAATTTCTTTCTTCCCCCTGGAAACATAAAAAAGAGTGCTCATGCAAATTTATGTATTCTGTTTCTAACAAAGTACAAAATTGTAGAGGGTGGGTTACGGTGTATTTTTATGGTGTATACGCTGCCTAGAAAACTTAAAGTTTTACAAATAATACCCTTCGCAGCATCTACCCCAGATAGGGCGATGAACCAACATTCCATTCTTTTAAATAGAAATACCATGTTCCCCAACACAGCACACACACCCCCAACAGCTGCCAGATTATCCTTCAAAATCAGGGCCATTCCTTAGCGAATTCCATGTAATATCGTCCCAACTCCACACCTAGAAAACTAAAATCCTACTAAAATACAAATGAGAGGAGGAAGGGATAAGAGGGGGTCAGTATGGAGAGTGGCAGAGGTACACACAGAGACAGAGACAGAGATAGAGATTAAAGAGATCTAAGGAGGTTGCAGTTAAACTCTCACTCCAGCTGTTTAGTTTTGTTTCCTGAAAGAGGGGAGGCAATCATTTTTGTTCTTCTGGTGTCAAGTTGTAGTACAAAGAAAATAGAAAAAACCCTATTTTCTTGACGCGATGGATGTGAAATATACTCTAGGATAATGTATTCGGTATTCTCCTTTGTTCTGATTCTGAGCTTTCCTTTTTCTAAAGTTTTTGGTCTCGCTCAGGGAAAGGGAAACTTAACGTTATTCAGAAATTCTCTCAAAGGCGCTTTTCAAAGCTTTCCATACGGAGAAATATCTGGACTGCTCAACCCTGGGGTATTTCAATAGGGAGGGAGTCACTGTTTCCAAAACGACTATATACTTTGCAGTCCCCAAGTTTATGCGTCCACAGCCGTCATTAATCAAAAAGACAGAAACACCATCTTTATCCAACCTGCGTTTCGTGGACTAGAAATGCGCTGTGGTTACGTTTCGGTTCATTTAGAAGGCATCACTGTCATTTGGATGCTCAGAGTCGCGGCTTTTGTCAAGGCTGGAGCAGGCTTGGAAGTCTGCGACTCAGTGGGCGGCAGATCTGAGGGCTCTGGCTCTTAACACGTTTTCAGCAGGGCACCGTGCTTCTCCCGACGCACTCGGCTTCTGGACTTAGCACGAGCAAGTAGATCTGACTGTGACAGCAACAGAGAACGTCCGTAAGGAACAGAGAGAAAAAGAGGGGAGTCTGGGCTCAGTCTCGGGTTACCGGGGCTCGAGAATTTCGCCCGAGTACATCACTACCCTGAAAACTACAGGCAGGCGAGCGGGTTGTTTACTGCCCCAGTGCGCGACCCCAGGCTGCAGAGCTCGCTCCGGGTCCCAAGCCACGCCCCCCTCGGCCCCTCCTTCCCCTCCAGCCCCCTCCCCAACCAATTAACTTGGGTCCGCCTTCCTGTCAGACCCGCCCACTGGCTTGTCTCAACCAATGAAAACGGCGCCACAGTTTCACCTGGCTCCCCCATCCCAAATAAACAAACCCGCCCGCCAGCCACAGCGCCGGCCCGCCCGCCCCCCCCCAGCCCCCCAATAGCGCGGGAGTCGCGCTTGGCCCCTCCCTTCCCCTCTTGCCTGGGGAGTCTGTGGAAACCCCCTGCCGGAGCCGACTGCGGCTCAGAACCCTTCTCGGCCCCATTCTCGGCCGCGCTGGCTCTTTCACCCCCTCGTGCCCTCGGGGCCGACCCCGCGGGAAGGACTGGGCCGCACAGCACTGCCCGCTCCCGTCCGCGCGGGGAGGAGTCGCGGCCGCGCGCCGCCCCGCCCCCGCACACCTCGGCCCGCCGCTCCCCGCGCCCCTCCGCCGCGCCGGTAGCCCGAGCTGCTGTGGCCGCCGCGTGAGGCGGCGGTCACGTGTTGTTTTGCCCGCGGCTCCAGGAGTGCGGTGGGCGGGGGCGCAGGCCGCGACTGGTGGGGGGGGGGGGTGGGCGCCGCGGCGGGCGGGACCGCGCTGGACGGCCTCGTCCCCGCCCACTCGTCCCCGCCCTCTCGTCCCCGCGCCCCCTCCCCTCGCTCACCTTAAAACCGTCGTGCAGCACCATGGCGAGCCGCTCCTCCGCTCGAGACCGAGCGACCGGGAGACCGAGGGCGGCAGCGGCAGCGACAGCGACTGCGGCGGCTCGCGCTGCGGTGGCGACCACCCCGCTTCTACCCTCGGCCCCTCCGACCGCACTCATTGGGACCGGGTCGTCTTGTCCGGGAGCCATGTGGCGCTCCGCGGCCGCTGGCTCTCGGTCCGACTCCGAGTCCGAGGAGGAAGACCTCCCCGTCGGGGACGAAGTCTGCAAGCGTGGCTACCTGAGGAAGAAGCGCGGGCATCGGCGCTACTTCGTGCTCAGACTCGAGACGGCCGGAGCCCCGGCGCGGCTCGAATACTATGAAAACGCCAGGAAGTTCCGCGACAGTGTCCGCGCGGCGGCGGCTGCAGCCGCGGCGACCGCTTCGGGCGCCGCCGAGGTTCCGGATCTCATCCCGCCGCGGCGCGTGATCACCTTGCACCAGTGCTTCTCGGTGAGCCAGAGAGCCGATGCCCGCTACCGGTACCTCATCGCCCTCTTCACCCAGGATGAGTACTTCGCCCTGGTCGCCGAGAACGAGTCAGAACAGGGGAGCTGGTACTTGCTGCTCAGCCGCCTCATCCTCGAGAGTAAGCGCCGCCGCCGCGGCACGCCCAGCGCCCGACCGGTGGCAGAAGGGGACGACGAGAGGGCGGTCGCAACGGTGGCCGAGCCACCCTTCTACAGAGATGTGTGGCAGGTAGTGGTCAAACCCAGGGGCCTGGGGCACCGCAAAGAGCTGAGCGGCGTGTTCCGGCTGTGCCTGACCGACGAGGAGGTCGTGTTCGTGAGGCTGAATGCCGAGGTGGCCAGCGTGGTCGTCCAGCTCCTGAGCATCCGTCGCTGTGGGCACACGGAGCAGTATTTCTTCTTAGAAGTCGGCAGGTCCACCGTCATCGGTCCGGGGGAGCTCTGGATGCAGGTCGATGACCGCGTAGTAGCTCGAAACATGCACGAGCTGTTTCTTTTAAAGATGAGAGCCCTGTGCGCAGAGGAATACAGAGCCCGCTGCCGCGGCTACACCTTCACCATCGGCGCCCACCTGTTAACTCTGCTGTCCACTAGGAGGCAGCTAGACAAGCGGCCCGGGGAGCCGGGCGGCTGGTTCCGTAGGTCCCGCTTTGAGCAGTTTTACCACCTCAGGGCCATCAGGGACCGGGAAGACGACGAAAGCCTACTCACCCGCCGCAATCAATCACCCAATGTTGCTGTGCCCCAGGCCAGGCGAGGACGGCCACAACTGCCCCACCTGCCCAGAGCCCGCAGGGCGAGAAGAGCTGCTTCCTTGCCCGCCAGCTGCTACCGCCGCTTTACGCTGAGTCCTGCGGGTGCAGTGCAACCTGCTGAAGCTCCCAGTGATGGAGCTCGCCCGGCTTCTAACAGATCAGGTTCCAGCCCTGGTAACTCTGGGGAAGAAGGCGAGCCTCAGGGCAAAGAGGAGCTGGAAAGCAATGAAGGCGACTATATGCCCATGAGAAAATGGGGCTCAGGAAATGGCCGAGGATCCGGAGACGGCCAGGGCCCCTGTGGACAGAGTCCAGGAGGAAATCAGTGCTCTGGAGGAGGAAAGGGCTCCGGAGGTGGCCAGGGCTCAAGTGGCAGCCAGGGTGCAAGTGGCAGCCAGGGCTCTAGTGGCCAGAGTTCAGGAGGCCAGGGTGCAGGAGGAAACCAGTGTTCAGGACGTGGTCAGGGCACAGCAGGTGGCCATGGCTCAGGCGGTGGACAGGGAGCTGGAGGTGGCCGTGACTCAGGGAGTGGCCAGGGGCCCCGCGATGGTCCTGGGTCTTGCAGTGGTAAAATCTCTGGTGGGGAAAAAGGTTCTGGAAGTGGGAAGGTATCTGGTGGCAGTGGTGATCAGGGGAAATCTCTGAAGAAAAGATCCTACTTTGGCAAATTAACCCAAAGCAAGCAACATCGAATTCCGCTGCCACCCCCACCCCCGCCCCCACCCACACCAGCAGGTGGAGCAAAGGGAAGGGCTGGAGGAAGGTTCCGACTTTATTTTTGTGCTGACCGAAGTGCCACAAAAGAACGTAAAGAAGTCAAAGAAGTTAAAGAGAAAGGGCTCCCAGAAGGTGGAGCTCGGGGTCTTCACAGAGCCAGAGCTTTTGATGAAGAGGAGGATGACCCCTATGTGCCAATGAGACCTGGGGTGGCTTTCCCTCTTGCCAGCTCCAGTGACTATATGCCAATGGCCCCTCGACACCCTGCTGCCTCAAAATCACGCCACTCTCGATCCCCTTTTGAAGATTCAAGAGGGTACATGATGATGTTTCCCAGAGTGAGCCCACCAGCTGCACCAAGTCCTCCCAAAGCACCCGGGCCTGATAAGAAAGATGAGTCAAAGGACAATGACAGTGACAGTGACTATATGTTTATGGCTCCTGGAGCTGGTGCAATTCCCAAAAACCCTCCAAGTCCTCAGGGCGGTTCTTCCTCCAAAAGTTGGAGCTCCTACTTCTCTCTGCCAACTCCTTCTCAGACCTCCCCATTAGGACAGATGGACCACAGTGAGTATGTCCCAATGTTAACCAGAAAATTCCTGGGGATGGGTCTGGACAAAGAAGGCTCACCTGAATGGGGCAGCCCCAAAGATACAGTCTCAAAGCCTTCAGTTGAGGGGTCCTTCTCCGAGCCTGGAGATGGGGGATCATTTTCACAGTCTTTGGTTGATATTCCCTTCCAGGGCAAAGCTAACAAACCTGACCAGCTTGCTTTTATTAAGAAGGGAAATACAATTGAGCCCAGTTCGCAAAAGCCCACACATGATCAGAGAGAAAATGACAGTGCTTCTGTCTACGTCAACATTGACTTCACTGAAAGAGCTAGCCATTCGTCAGTTCCCTTTGGTCAAGGACAGGCAGATACTCGGGGCATCCTTGCTGACCCCAGAGAATACTCCTTTTCTCATTACATAAATATTCAGTTGAGAGTGCCATTTCTGAGCCAAGAAAATCTCTCAGACCTTTTAAGGGCCATTCCGGGTGCCAACCTCTTCTCTCTGGACTTTGCAAGGTGGCCACTTCGCCCCAGTGCTACAGGTGGCATCGTTAGTGTAGGAGAGGGTGAATACATTGAAGTGAGGTTTAGCCCGGCAATGGCATCTTCGGCACCTTTTGCTGACAGTGCCTTTCGCTACGATGCTGAAACAGGTCGAATCTACGTGGTCGATCCATTTTCCGAGTGCTGTATGGACATCTCTCTCTCCCCGAGCCGGTGCTCAGAGCCACCACCTGTAGCTCGGCTGAGGCAGGAGGAAGAGCAAGAGAGAAGAAGCGCACCAAGTCGCTCGCAAAGTTCTGCCTCCGCTAGAGCCGCCGCTTCGGCTTTCCCAGCGGACAGCCTGGAGGGAAACCCCTCGGCCTCTGCTGCTGCGCCGACTTTAGCCATGGGCCCTGCACTAGCTGCCGCCTCTGCGCTAGCCGCCGCCCCAGCAGTCGGCTCTGCAGCTGCGGGCTTTGGGGTAGACTCCGCCCCCGCCCGCTGGTTCCAACTTGTTGCTAACGGTGCAGGTGCAGAAGCTGAGAGAGGGGCCCAAGAAATTGCTGGTGGTCCGAACCGAAGGGCCCCAAATCCATTTGAAGCCCTTGCTGGAGGTGAGAATGGGGCCCGCGGGGCGGCTGCCGCAGCTGCTGCTCCCCCCGTACCGCCTCCCCGCCGCCGGGTGCCGAGACCCCCGGAGCGAGATGATTCTGACGACGACGACAGTACCTACGTGAGAATGGACTTTTCCAGGGCTGACAACGAGGAGTCTGACGCACCTTAAAGAGGTTGGTGATTTTAGAATTAATTTATATCCAGGTAGTAGTTATGTCTTAGTGAATTTGTGCTTAGTTCTGTTTACATTGGGCTAATCATTTATTAACTGGTGCTTGTATGGCATGGGGGAGTACAATACACTTCAGTTGTTTGTACAATGCTTTGTGATCTTTCCAAAACTTACAGTTTTAATCGAATCATAAGTGTATTTCTCTGGAAATGATGGATTATGATTTGGTGCTACTTTTAGGACTCAGGGATTAAAACTAGGGAATCAGTAGCAAGAGCATGCTTTTGAATAATGTCTTTTCTTAACACTGAATGATTTTTGTAAACAACCTATCCAAAATCAAATCCCATCAGCTCGTTTTCAAGTGAACCAGTGGAAGTTGCTTTTCTACAAATGGTCCCATTTACTTGCCCGAATTAAGCAGTAAATAAACCATCTATTAACATTTGGAGGCATAGGGGGGAATGTTTTGTCCTCTGAAAGTTACTGTTTAAGAAGCAGTCATTGTTATGCTAGTTTGCCTTGTTTTACCCAGAAGGTTGAATCGCAGTTGTTAGCAGGAATGCCTAGAAGGAACAACACATAAATAATCCGAAAGAATTTGTAATTTTAAAAAAGAGATATTTTGGTTTTGGAATGTGTTTTTTTGTGCGTGTATGTTGATGTGTTTTGTTTCTACACAGGATAAATTGCCAGAAACCTTGAGTGTGGCTTTCCTCTGTCACTAGTAGTGACAGGCAAGTCACCTTCGCAGTACCTCATTTTCTTCATGTAACTCCCCCCAAAGAGGGTATGGTGACAACTCGATAATGGGTATGGATATTGTTTGAAAAGTTTAAAAAGCATTTAAAATATCTAATTGGAAATCCAGTAAAGCAAGATAATAAGGCTTGAGGAAGACCTGACCCTCAGGGGCAGCCTACCGTGGAACAGTAGAAGTTTTTTTTTTTGTTTTTTTTTAAAGGATTACTTTTCCAAAAGAAGAAATTAGGAAGAGTAAGAGATGTCAGACTTAGAAATCTATGAGTAAATCTACTGTATATATTGTGTAATGTTGTAAATGACTGGAGACATTCTCAAGAAATGATGTTGGAAGCTGATGTCTAAATAATCTCAACTGCCTTCTCTCTTTTAAGTAGAATGTGCTTCTTTCACAGTGAAGGGAATGGACGGATCCGAGCAGTTTTCATTCCAGTAGTCAGTTTAGTGAAGATTTTTGCTTTGCTTGCTTTGTGGAATGCTTTTGTGATTGGATCTCTGCCCACTGTGCTTGATCAGGCAGAACAAGTCGGGGACTGATCACAACAGTCACGTAACAAGCTCCCTATTTATTGCAGGTGTGGAACCCCATCTCTTTTCTCCCCCCTGCTATAGAAAACTTGCCATGAAAAAACCTCACATTTACAGCCCAGACACATTAGAGAGTGATCATTAAAACGACAAAAGGCTTGCCAAAAGATTCAATTCAGATCTCCTTTAAACAGATTCCTCTCAACACCAGCACACACACACACACACTCACACACACACACAACCCCACACACACTCACAACTACTACCAGAAAGAAGCATGCATTTGAAACATGCTATTCTCTTTCTAAGAATTTTATTCATAGCCAGCTTTTCAGAAAGAGCTTGAATTTATTCTATACAGTACACCTGAAAAATTTTCTCTGACTATTGTTTGAGCCTAACTGCTTAAGTTGTCTTTCATAATATTCAAGTAGGGAAAATCCATAACTATGTGGTCTAAAGGACACATTTTTGTAAACATTTGTCTATTCTTTCTAATGTAATTTTAGGCAAGCTTTAAATTTAGTGAACTGTCTTTGCTGACTTCCCAAAAATTTCTGGATACAGTTATCATTTCAGCATAAAATGTTCATTTATAAATTGCATCAAATGACTTTAAAGTTATTTTGAAATTTTTGTATTCTCTAATGAGAAATTTCTTAACTTTATTTCATGACTTCAACAAGAAAGCTGTATATCATAGGGAGGTATATGCTTAGATTGAAACAGAATGAATATGAAAGCATCTTAGAACTTTTATGCACTTTCAAATACAGAATATTTTTATTTTATCACTAGATTGACAGTGAAATAAAATTTCAACGGAGTAATGACTTCATTTCTTCTAAAATAATTGGTCCTGAGGGTGATAGTTACATAATTTGCTGGGATATATAGAAGGAATAATGTATACAAAGAACTTAATACAGGAAATTAGTTTTATTACTATTTAATGTTAATTGATGTGTTTAAATGTTTGTGAAGTGTGAAGAACAGGCTAGATAATTCTGTTCATTATTGGTCCACAAAACTAAAGAAAAAATTTCATCTGTTTCTGATCTCCACTATTGGATTTAACAACTGTTTAAGATCACATTGGAATAAAAATGCTTTGACAAATGAAAAAAGACAGTCTTTATTAGTAGTTATATATTTCAAATGGTAATTTTAAGAAAAGTGTCACTTAGTTTCCATAAGATATATGAAATAGTTATGCAACTGTTAATTGTTACTAATATAACATTTAGAATTGTGAAGCCAAACGAAAATTTTCTATCCTCAAATCCCAGTTTTCATTTAGCTTTTACTTCTATTTCAAATTGTTTTCATGATCATTCACAGTTGGTAACATTATATTTGGAATATGTTTATAACTTAAATGAAATACTCTGAGTCCCTAATATAATGAGACAGCTTTTTAATGTAACAAAATTAATAATCTATAGCTAAAATCACACTGCATATAAGTTACTTTAAAATCTATTTGCTCAAGATCACTAAAAAAGTACCCAGAAATATAACTTGGACTTGAATGTCTTATAAATAATATTATTTATATGATTTATTTATATTATTTATATTCACACTTTATAGTGTGAAATCTTCATAATTTAAACATGAGTTATAAACATTTAGATTTCAGTAGGAGATTGTAATTTTTCGAATATGGTTTCTCCTAATTCTTGGCACATGTGTAGTTTTGTCAATTTACTACTGAAGCTGATATCAAACTCAATTAGAAAAGACTTAAAGTGAAAAGCTCACTTATATTTATCCATTCCATAGCTAGGAAGATGAAAGGGACAGCTATAGGAGTGTTGAAAGAATTGGTCAGCCCAATTAGTAATGCTAAAATAGCACTTTATATTAAAATATTGGTTCAAATATGAAGTAATTACCTTTTGAAATTTTAGAGACTTTTTAACATGATTGATTCTTTTCAGTATGCTGCTGTGAAATGGTCTTACTATAACTTATAGGTACTGAGAGCAAATTGTGCTGAAATTATAATAATTTATTAGAATGAAGTATTTATTATAATAAATATAGTACATCTTTATGGCAGGTATTTCCCAGTAACCACATACACAAATGGAAAGATTGCAGTAAAGGTATTTGACCTATAATAAAGAAATAGAGGAAGTAATTCAATTAAGGTTATCTAAAGTTGTTAGCAATTAGTAGTTGTTTGCCTTCATTCTATTTTTGAGTTATGTTTCCAGGGTAAACATTTTGACCACTGCAAAACATCTTCTTTAAACAAAGACTAAGACTTTACATGTAGCAAAGCAGAATTTCACATATACATAAAATCTCAAACAAGATCTCATACTTTTTTTTTTACCTCTCCCTAACTAACATACATGAAACAAAATACTCCATAGTCATTGGGAAAAATTGTTTTGGTTTGGAATAAACCCTTGACTTTTGAATGAGACCCAATTTTTTGTGTTAAAATAGGTCAGAATATCCAGTATAGGGAAAATCAAAGAATATTATGTATTGTGAATAAAGGGCTTGTTTGTTTTTAAATTGTCAATCTGTTGATTTAAGGAATGCTTTACAATTGCATACTAACTATAATTTACAAAGCACATTCATCTTCATTATTTTACTGGGGAACAGTAGGTACTGGATCTGAAGGCTGTATTAAGAATTTTCACGTGGTCAAAAAGGTAAGTGGCAAAGCTTAAAATCATCTTGATTTCAAGTTTAGTGATCTAGGTGACATACCACATGGCCCTTTAATGAGATGTTGAATCTCTTGCTTTTATCAGATGTTCAAACTTACTCTATTGGTGTAAAATTATTCTTCAGGCAATGACTGAGGAAAATTGCAAAAGTTCCTGAATTTGATAGTAGCAAAATAGTAGGTAATTAACTGAGAGCATAACTGGGAATCAACTTGAGTGATTTTCATTACATTGAATTCTTCGTCAGAGTGTCAGAGCTCTTAAAATATAAAAAGAAAATTACTTATAACTGGAATTGAATGTCTTAAATATGACCTGAGGATAGTCGTTCATGTTTTCATGAACACAAATGTCTGTGCACATTGAAAGAGATAAAGGTGTAGTTAGTAAACTTCCACTGATGGTCATTATGAGATAATTTGTTCTGAATTTTAATTAAATAAGGAGACTTGGAATATACCTCTCTTATAAATTAGATGTGTTTGGTTTTCATAATAACCCTCTGACATTTTCCAGTTACAGCATTATCTTACCTTCTTTCATATGCATAACACCTGATATTTTAATCTAAACCATCACAGTGGTCAAATCAGGATAAAATGAAACAGGTGAAAAACAAAGTGCTGTAGAATTGGGTGTCCTTATTCAGTGTCAGAATTAAACCTGCTTTTGTTAGTCAGAAAATCACATTTTATTTATCTTTTTTAAAAGAAAAGTAGATTTTTAAATGCCTTGAAACTCAAATCCTCACCTTGGAATATAAAAAATCCTGTTTTGAAATTAAATTTTGTTTGGCACCTTTGTTTTAAAAACTTTAAGACTCTGTAAAAATAGCCTAGACCTGTCATTGGCTGTTGTTGGAAAATGGCTTTTGTAAAGTGATTAATTAAAGCCTGTTTTGTCTGAGAAGTGCCGCCTGGCTTGTCCGTGGTAAGGACCTTTTAGTGGAACACAATGTTTTTAACACAATGAGAAATGAGAGATTGAAATACCATCTTTTATAATAATAAAAAGAATACATTGAGCACATTCAGCTTTTATACAATTATCAAATTGCTAATTTTAAGGCAATTGATAATATTGCCAAGATAAGGCCTTTGCTGTATGAACTTAAAATATATTCTCTACAAATACTGCATTAATTATTTTTGTGCAGTTACAGGTCTTATTTCCATCTTCTTAAGGAAATATAAACTTAAGAATTGAAAAACAAATTTTAAAGGTCTTTAAATGTAGATATATAGCATCTTTTATATTTTTATTATTTGAAATGATCACTTTCAATTTCTGGGCAGTAACTTAATTTAGAATTAGTGATAAAGCTGTACTTAAACATTTATTTAGTGAAATGAGATATTTGCTGCTATATTCTCCTTGTTTCCTTCCACTCTTCTTATTTGTCAGGTTTCACTAGTTGTGTTAATGTACACATATTGATGTCCCTTTTGCTTAACTTATGTTCCTAATTTAAAATTTTTTTTAAATGTCCCTTTTGTGATTTCTCTATAGCTAAAATGAGCTAGTAAGGATGTCCCACAAGAGCCCATGGAGATGGTATTTCCTCAGGTATTACCAGATCCTAGTTTATAATCTGCTTGAGTTTAACTTGCAGGAACAGTCTTCCTTGGAAGGTTCTTTATTCTGCAAAGCCATGGCTGTGCTGCCTTCCCTACTCTCTTGTTGATACAGAGGCCAGTAGGCCTACATTTAAAGCTGTTTTCATGTTTGGAATGAGCACAGTATGTCTGATGCTAGCCAGATTTTCTGGATTTACTGAATATCCAATTCACAATAAATTATAAATCATTTTAGTTAGTTTTTACAATTTATAGAATTGCTTCTCTCTGGTCACTAATTTTCTACTTATGTATTTAGAATAACTAAGAACATTTATATATGTGTATATATATATAAACTTAGAATGCTAATGAGGTCTTTATCTCTAAGTTCTTGAAAAATTACTCACACGTGTCCCCACAGTGCCGTTGAAAGTCTGACAAATATTATTTGTTGTTCTAGCTTGGAAATTATACCAGCAGTGTTCTTAACCTCAGAGCCCAGGTACTCCTTCACCCCATGAAGGACCCCTTATTGTGGTTTCAGTTTATACCAGAATAAAACTCTTTTCATTGCCAATGCTGCTCCCAACTATTCCAGATACTTGCTTTCAGAGTCACTATTCCTATTGCTGTGACTAAAAAGGATATTTTTCCATAGTTATATCATGAAATATCAAATGTATCCCACCACTGAAGTGGTATTATAAGTGGCAGTGGCTATAGTCAATGCACTTCTGTTCAGGGACTGCTTAGGTTTATATATTCATTTGTTATACAAACAAACCAACCTATAAACCAAAATTTGTCACATTGTTTGCATGAGATAATTTTTTTCTGAATTTCAATTAAGTAAGAAAGCTTGCTTGGAATATATCTCTCTTAAAAGTTAGAGGCTGTATATATTAGAATGAATTTCATAACTCATTCTTTTTGTGTGAAGTATCTAGGCAGCTTAGTGAAGTGACTCAAGTGTATGTTTGAGAGGGTAGAGAAGCTCACTGAAGATGAAAAACTTGTACCTGATCCCCATATAGTCTGTATGTAAATAATTAAGAATGGAATGCACATGCGTGCATATGTGATCTATGGCCTATTAGTGAAGTGCAGTTATGGAACAATTTCAGTGACCTTTAAGAAGATAGAAACAGCACTTGGCTATTTTGCTACAAAACTGTGGCTACTGTGGGGAGAAAAATATTTTATCTTATGTTCCATGAAAACTACAACAGTCTGGTATTACTGGACTAGTAGGAAGTGTTGTTAGTTTTCACCATGGAGAGGCAGCACTTAGAAATTAGTAAAGTCATAGAGAATTATCCTTCTCTACACTCCCAGAGCACTGTCAGAGGTAATGCTCAACTAAATAACACCTTACTATTGTTAAGCTAACCATATATAGTATTATATGTTCATCTTTGAGATACTGTAGCACTGCACTGTCCTCCTTCATCAATTTGCTCGAGCAGGCACCATTAACGTCTCCTTTGTGAGACTTGTTACTGTTTTTGGCATATCGAATACGCCACGGGGAGTTTGCCAGGCTCTGCCAGGTGGGTGGGATACTCTTGGTAGCTTGCCGGGCTCTTTGAAAGGGATTAAGGAATCAAACCCGGGTCATCCGCGTACAAGGCAAATGCCCTACCCGCTGTGCTATCGCTGCAGCACTTTGAGATACATACTTTTAATTTCTACTTACCTCCTTTAATTTGTTTTTCTTCGTGCTTTACTTGGTTATCACTGATGGTGTGATCACCAGTTGATTTCAAGGACATTAATAAAGGGACTGAAGAATTTTCAAAAGACTTTGAAAAACATGTTTAAGTTCTTGAGAAATTGGAATTTACAAGACAATAAGATTAGAAATAATGAAAAGAGAACAAGAAAATAATTGGAATATTGTTCTGGTTTGAGTTTCCTCTGAATTGGGGAACCGCTGCTATTTTGAACTTTAAAGAAGTGTAGAGGTAAGGAAAATGTTTTTACCCATCACAGTCTGAGTCAATTGAGGTTTTCTCTCTTACAGAGAAAAATTACATATATCACAATTTACTATTAGTATACATCACATTACAAGGAGTGAAATCAATGTGTTATTGAAAGAATCTTTGATTAATCAGAATGTATGAATTTACCCAATCAGATAGGCAAGACTGACAAGACACCTTGTCAGTATCAAGTGGAAAAATATAAATACAGAGAACATTATTTAAAATATCATTCTGGGCTGGAGCGATAGCACAGCGGGTAGGGTGTTTGCCTTGCACGCTGCCGACCCGGGTTCGATTCCCAGCATCCCGTATGGTCCCTCGAGCACCGCCAGGAGTAATTCCTGAGTGCATGAGCCAGGAATAACCCCTGTGCATCGCCGGGTGTGACCCAAAAAGCAAAAAAAAAAAAAAAAAAAAAAGCATCATCCTTTACCCTTCTGGTTGTGAGATGATATACAAATGAACCGCAAAGGTATGTTTTTTAGCCTTTTGATATTCATTTTGAACACTGTTTCTGGTGGAGTTTTAATCCTGAGTTACTTTCCTTCGCCACCCAGCAAGGTTCTGCATTATTTCCTTATGCGGTTCTTTGTGATGTGCTCAGGAAATCTTTATAAACCTAAGTAAAACAGGTTTATAAAGGTAAATCTTTGGCTAATGTTCCCATAATGTATTTCAAAAGCAAATTAAATTATTCTGGGATTATCTTATTTTGGGTACCATTGGTCTTTTCTACTATCATGGTTAATCAAGAGTTATCAAATATAATTTATAGAGTAAACTTGGAATCATACCATTATTTTTTAGGTTTTTTATTATATCAAGTAATCACCCAATGCAGGCATTTTATCAGAATATGAGTACAAATTTTAGTAGCATCTCCATTATTAAAAATAAAGAAGTGGAGCCCGAGCAATGGTACAGTGAGTAGGGCATTTTCCTGACACGCAGCCAACACTTACTCCATATGGCCCTGCCACCCCCACTAGGAGTTATCTCTGAGTTCAGAGTCAGAAGTAAACCCTGAGCACAGCTGGGTGTGGCAGGAAAGAAAAGGAAGGAAGGAAGGAAGGAAGGAAGGAAGGAAGGAAGGAAGGAAGGAAGGAAGGAGGTAGGTTGCATTATATACCTTCTTTTAGGATTATATAATGCTTATTAGATTGTTTATGTAGAGCTTAATTTGTGTTTCAAAAGTATCTATGAAAGTAATAAATGTATTTCAGTGTAGTAAGAATTCCCTTTTATGCTATATGTACTTTGCTGCCCTTTTTTATTAAAACAAAGTAAAACACTAAACTTTGTGAAATACCTTTCTTAACGTAAATTTATATTGAAAGAAGTTTGCTGGTAGTATCTACAAAATTCTATGAGTATAGCTTAATTAGTAGCAACTAAAAACCTATGGCTAACTGATAGCCTATTGCTATACCTTCATTCAGCATAAATTAGATACATAGAATGTAAAACTTTTTAAATGATAATTGAATTTATCTGAGTTCAATTGAGATACGCTGGAGCGATAGCACAGCGGGTAGGGCGTTCGCCTTACAAGCGGCCAACATGGCCAACCCGAGTTCGATTCCTCCGCCCCTCTTGGAGAGCCCGGCATGCTACCGAGAGTATTCGATATGCCAAACACAGTAACAACAAAGTCTCCAATGGAGACGTTACTGGGCCCGCTCGAGCAAATCGACGATCGACGGGAGGGCCTTTACCTTTACCTTACCGATTGAGATAATTGAGTTGCTCATTAGTAACTGTTAACCTATGTATATGTGTTTCATTCAGCACAAAGTAGATACATAGAATGTAAATTTTTTAAACCCAATACTTACAGAAAAACTTAATATAACTATTTATTTTTTAAAAAAAATTTTAATGTGGGGGAATGGTACTACACAATGAACCATGTATATTTGACTATACATTGTGCCATATTGTGAGTCATATATATGTAAGTATAACTATATAATGAGTCATGCATATGGTACCATACAGTGAGCCGTAACAAATAGCCATAAGAAGATGGGAGGGTGTATGAAGATATTTGACACTTCATCCAGCTTCAAATTTATTAATGAAATCTTTGATTATAAAATGAATGGTTTTGATGCAGAGATAGTGCAGGATTAAGGCACTTGCCTTTCATGCAGACCCCAGTTCGATGCTTGGCACTATATATGATCATGCAGTTACAGTCAGGGGCCACTCCTGAGCACAAAGCCAGCAATATTCCCCAGATTCCAATGGATGTAACCCAACCTCTCACCTACCCCCACAAATAAGTCATTACCATATATTCCTAGTAAAAACATAAATAGTAGAGAAGGCCCTAAGTTCCATCCATGGCACCACATCCGCCATCACCAAGGACCTGTTGGCCCCCAAGAACCAATTGTCTGCTAAAGAGTCCACCTCTGAGGCAGAGTGATGCCCAATGTGACCCCTGTAAAAAATAAATAAAACAGTAGTTTTCTCTTTTCCTACTCTTGGCTGGAGCGATAGCACAGCGGGTAGGGTGTTTGTCTTGCATGCAGCCAACATGACCGGCCCGAGTTCAATTCCTCCGCCCCTCTTGGAGAGCCCGGCAAGCTACCGAGAATATCTCATCTGCACGGCAAAGCCTCGCAAGCTACCCATCACGTATATCCGATATGCCAAAAACAGTAACAAGTCTCACAATTTGTTGTGAGATGTTACTGGTGCCCGCTCGAGCAAATCAATGAACAACGGGAGGACAGTGCAGTGCAGTGCAGACTCTGGGGAGATTTTTTCATGGTTTCTTGTAGATGAATGAGATACTAGGAACTTTGATGTTGTCTGACCTTAAAATAATACTAGTAATATTGGTGTCCCATATTCATTTTGCTGACCTGTGTATCCTCATCCCTTCTCCAGTCCAGCTCTTTCTTCATGTACTAGACTCCCTTCTCTGCCCATTCCCAATTATGCACCCTGTCAATAAGTGGAAGACCAAGAGAGTAATACTAGAACTTCTTTTCATTAGACAGATGGGGATTTCAACCAAATATTCTTTGCAGGTATGACTTTTCTGGTTTAGAAGAAATTCAAAGTCTGCAAACTATCAACTAAAACTAAATGTGCAAACTATCAACAAAGCTGTGCTTTGATCCTTTAACTTGTGCCACATAATTAGGTGAAGGCATAATCAAGTATGTAGGAAAAGGGATACAAAACCTTTGCCCAATGTCTGACTCACTTGCTGGACCCATTGGAAGGAAGTAGAATAGTTCGTACATGTGTAAAGCTGTTATTCACCAGAATTGTCATATTGGAAGCCAGCAAAAGGATTTACTGCCCTAATGACTTTGTCAGACCCTGCTGATGATTGTCAGAGTCATCCAGCCCTTATTTAGGCACATTCATACCAATGCAATCTTTTCAGCTTGACTCTCAAAACAGCTAGTTGAATTTTGTTTTGTTTTGCTTAATGGTAGAATGGAACCAGAAGATCTTCACTTTATTTCTGAAAGTAACATTTGTTTTGTCATCTTTTTTCCCCTAGAGTCATTACATTGCCGCGAAAAATACATGTTAAAAGAAGAATGATGCTTATGAAAATTCATCTCCAGATCTGCCTAAGAGTAGGAAAATTCAGAGGCTTCTGAATAAAAAGCAACCTGAATGTTTACGTCTACAAGTGGATGATGGCAGCTGAATGATCCTGTTCCACACAGATCATTCTTGCTGCTGCCTTGTGGATATAGTGATGTTGATTTAAGAAATTCATACTGTCCTTGGTATTTGCTTTCTGATTTCCCCTCCCTACTTTTTTGCTTTGAAAGAAACTAGATTGTACAAGCAAGCATCTTGCAACTCTGTCATTCTCCTCTTTGAATAATATTATTTGCATATGTATAAATGTGGCCAATACCTATTTTACTTATGTATAATATTTAGATAAATTTTGAAGTCAAAAATCCTTCAAAAATGAGAAGATAAAGAGTTCAAGTTTTATTTGTGAGAAGGTAGGTATGATCTGGAATCTTTATTCTGAGTTGTACATACACAAACATTTCTTGATCAATGAATTACATATCAACTGAATTTGCATCTTGATGAGACATTTTTGATATTTTAATGGCAGGACTAAAGGACAGATCTCAGTTATTGTTAATTAACAACACTGCAACATTCTGTCTATACTAAATGTCAACAAAACTGGTGTGATGATTGAGCATTTATAAAATTTTAAAGGCAGAACAGAAAAAAATACTTAAATATTGAACACATATGTTGTTCACATATAATAATACCTATACATTCATTTACAATACTATGATGTTCTGCTCACAAATCAATTGAGCATTTCCAAAACCACTATTATTTTTTTAATTGGAAACTTACTTTGCCCTACTTAAAAAATCAGAAGTTCACCAAAAGTCTCCTTACAAGCCCCCCTGCCTCTCTGGGCCTTCCCTTTCACCCTTCATTCTCCTTTTTTCTGACTCTTTCCTTAATTGATATACTGTCTCCCCCTATTCCCAGGGCTCCTATAAAAGAGATCAGTTTCCCATATTCAATGAATTAGTGTATACAGACTAATTAATATTCTGACTAAAAGTTAAGCCAAAAGGAACCTCTTATAAGGCCATGTTGTCCTTTCGGCAGTGAGCTGATATAAGATGTATCAAAGTAAAACAACAAAAGTTCAGAGCAAGCACCCACCCCTATTATTACTTGCCTCTGATGGAAACTGAATTAAGATTTTAGGAACCTGGACCTTTGAGAACATGACACCAACAGGTGGTGACCACAGAGGATAGTTACAAAGGTCTTGAAACTTGCTTAGAGCTTTGTTATATGGTGGTACACAAATCACAACTTGTAATGCCATCATTAACAAACCTCATCATATCACAGATGGGTATGAGTGTCTAAGTGTGAGTGTTGGTGTGTGTGCACACACATGTTTGTGTTTATGCACACCTTGTGTACCTGTAATTGTAGATGTACCTGTTGTGTGTAACTGTTTTAAAAAATTGCTTCGCAGTTAACGTGCAATTTTGAAGTAGTGTAACATTTACCTAAAGTTTTGTGCCACTCGGTTCTGATGTCTTTGAATGTGTACTTCTATCTTGAGCAGGCTTCTAGTACATGTTGCTAAACTAACTTTTCTGAAGAACCGAGTTGACTTCTATTGTTATTCCTTGCCTACCAACAAAAGGGATGTGGGGGGTGGGGGGACCTTTTCCCATTGTGAATGATGCTGAGGAGAGGATGTGGCTACAGTTCCAGTTGCTACCCTAGTTACTGGTCTCTGCTAGAGCATCAATTTCATTAGTTCCTTCAGTCTCTTCTCTTTTCCAACCTAATCAAACAATGCAGTATGGCTTTTGTTGTTGGTGATAACAGTGCACTCTCTAGGAGCGTAATTTCAAGCCTTCTGTCACCATTTTACATTCAAATAAGTCATAATAATCATTCAGAATTGTGGAAAGAAATTATATGATGGAAAATGTTATATCACTTTAGTTGCATATTAGGTTCGGAGGCAGCCAGCAGATGGGGTACATTTTAGAGATAAAGATTGCTGATCAAAGTGGGACATTTCATATGCAACAGTATATGCAAATAGTCACAGGTACAGATAGTCACAGGTACAGCATAATATGCCATCTTTGACACTGCATCTTAGTATACAGGCAACTAATTTATTCAGTATTTTGCTGGAGGAAAGAGTCTTTAGCAAGTATGTGTGCCAATATGTCACTTACCTTTCAGTGTCCAGTTTATACTGCTGTTAAGAAAAATCAATGATGGAATGATTTTTGGTGCGTGATTTTTACATTTAATTTGGTTTCATACACAATCATTTGGTCACTAAAAACTAAAACTTTACAAATCCAAAAGTTCATTACATTTATTGTTTCCGCTTCAGAAATCTTTCAGTTGCTCTGGTTTTGTCTTCCTTTGTAAATACCCTTATAGTCTTTCTTTGTGGACAACTCATTTGTGGTTTTGGGAGACAACCTTGCAACTCTGTATAATGTCTATGTGTATATATCTGACTTGCCTTTCCGTAGAGCTACTTGCAATAAATGTGTTGAAAGTTGCTTGTGTGGAGAATCATTCTTCTCAATAGTATTTCTATTTCATTGTGTTTTTCTGCTCTTAAAATTGAAAGCTTTATTTTTCCAGGATAAAGGAGTGGGATGATTTAAGATTTGGGTTGATGTAACTATGCTATAGAAACATTATTATACTAACATGGGATTTTTTCCTATCATGTTAGTATATCAATTCATTTTTAGCAGGGTGGGAGAGTTGGGTTATGCAAAACCTGGTCATGGTTAGGGATTATTTCTGGCTCTGTGCTTAGAAGTGACTCCTGGTACGATAATTTTACATATCTGGGGTATATAGAATGCGTATGAGAAAATGTAGTAAAAAGAAAATGACTACATCAATATTTTACCCCAGTAGTTAGAGAGGAGAGAGACAGGGAAGGAAAGAAATCAAAGGGGGAAGAAGACAACAGGAAGTAATGGGTGAATAGGCATCAGGGATTCAGTTATACTGATGATATGGGGGTGTCATATAGCCAAATATCCAAAATGCAGACTCAGTAACACTGAAAACATGAGATCTAAGCTGCAACCACTGTAACTTTGAAGTGTTTCTGTCAATTTGAGAGGTGGGGATTAGCTTAGGTATTGGGGGTGGGGAAGAAATCTGGGAACACTGGTAGAGGGAAGTTGACACTGGTTGTGGAACTTGTGTTGAAATATTATGTGCCTAGAACAACTATCAATAATTTTGTAAATCTCAGTTCTTTAATTAAAAAAAGCAATAAAAGGAAAAGAAATGACCCCTGGTAGTGTTCAGTGGACCATACTTAGGGGATTTGAACCAAGGTCAGCTCTATGCAAGGCAAGCACCTTTTACTTTCTCTCCGGCCTTAGTTCATCAACTCTTATTGAAATGTGGAGGTGATGATAATGTAAACTTACTTGAGTTTCCACATGATCATGGTACTTTATAAACACTAACAATTGAAACAAATATTCAAGTGGGTTAAGGAAATTGCTAACAATTTTCTTTTATCTCCTTCCTTTACACAACTCTTGCCTTTAAATGACTTCCTTTCCATTTACTTATTTTTAAACAGTGAAAGACTGAAAACATTTTTGAATTGATGGACAATGTAAAAGTATATAGATTGAAGGTACACAGAGATAGTACAGATAGTAGTGCACTTGCAAGGCAAGCACCTTATCCTGGTTTAATTTCTGGCATCCCATTTGGTTCAAGGGGCCCCATCAGGAGAGATTCCTGAGTACAGAGTCAAGAGTAAGCCATGAACACTTCTGGATTTCTTCCAAAACAAAAACAAAATGGACTGAATATCAAGAACATGTTACCAAATCATATCATCAGCTTTGTCAGAAAACAAAGGTTTAGAGGAACTAGAAAATTAATTGACCTCCTTAGCCTCTCCTTTATCAAATCAGCCTTTTCTTGCAGAAGGACAGGCAAACAAAACTTGGAATCAGTGCTTTCCCAGTCATCGGTGGAGGTTGGGTGGGGGATCAGGATAGGGAGGAAATCCCCAGATCATGTACATAATCCACAAAATCTTGGATTATATATTGCAAATGATCAGCTTCATTTGCAATTTGACATCCTCCAATGCACTGAGAAGTAGTGTGCAAAGGGATATCACAATTGAAAGGTGTGAGTTGACTTTCATTGCCATTACAAACTACACCAAAGTCCATCTTGTCATCTGCTTAATTAAAATATGTGTACTTAAGAAATCTAATACTTGCTTATCAAAAGGAAATGTATTTTGTCAGGGCAAAACTCAATTTTATATATACCAAACAGACCCTCAGAAAGCCACATGTTTAAAATTAGTCTACATGATATTTATCTACTTATTTGGTGAAATATATGATATATAAATATATGGACCATATATGCAGCATTTGGCTCCACTCAGGGCTTTTTCCTGCCTCTGAGCTTGGCCGTAACTCCTGGAGGGACTTCTAGAACCATATAGGATGCCTGGGATCTATCCCAGGTCTGCTGTGTACAAGGTAAGCACCCTACCCACTGTACTATCACTCAGGCCTCAGGTGATTTATATATTAATGAGGCATGAATTCCTGGAGAAGATAGTGTAGTTTGTGTGACAGCTTTGACAATCAACACAATTGTCTTGGAAGATCTACAGTCAAAAGAGCATGAACATCAGAACCTTATCTTCTCCAACTCACCTGGTCTCATATAGTAACCACATGATCACTGACAAATATGAGTAAATACAGTTTTTTTAAACCATAAACCCTATTAAAAATAATACTCAGGTAAAACATACCTGAATACACACTAATTAAGCTTTTTCAGTGACTGCTTTGAAAAATATTATTAGATCTTAATTGACAGCAATGTACATTTGGGAAATTCACCAAAATGCATTAAAAGTTATTTTTTGTTTGTTTTTTTATGATTTATTCTTTTTTAATTTTTTTATGAGACCAGTTGTAGTTACTGGTCGACGATCAAGGATCAGGGACGCTGTCTCATTTGCCAAGGTGTCGAAAATCAGATGGGCTGGTCACTTAATGAGATTTAAAGACGACCGTTGGACTAGAGCTGTTACTGATTGGATTCCACAGGATGTCAAGAGACAGCGTGGCCGCCCACCTACCAGATGGTCAGACTTCTTCGTCAAGATCATGAACGATCGGTTTGAGGCTCTTCATGATCCCAGAGCAAACAGATGCCATTGGGCTACACTAGCACACGACAGGGACAAATGGAAACGTTACTGGCGCCCGCTCGAGCAAATCGACGACTAACGGGAAGTTAAGTGATTAAGTGATTAATTTTTTTTATTAGTGAAACACCATGAGGTACAGTTATAGACTTATAAATTTTTGTGCTTGGGTTTCAGTTATACAATGATCAAGTACCCATCCCTCCACCAGTGTCCATTTTCTACCACCACGGGTCCCAGCATCCCTCCCACCCCCTATCCCCCCCGTCCTACCCTGCCTCTGTGGCAGGGCATTCCCCCTTGTTCTCTCTCTCTTTTAAAAGTTATGTTGAATACAAATCTACCAGAAGGCAGAATCTGGAGGATGTGGTCACAGGTATTTGTATGGGTAACCCTGATTATTGTCTGATTTTTAAAATGTACAATAGAAATTATGCAAAATTAATGCAGAGAGTAAGGTTGAATTTTATTTTAGAAAAAATGATTTATTTTTCCTCTAAGACATGCATGTTAATAGACATTGGTTTTTAGGCAGCTACCTTAAGTCCCAGTTTGTTGCTTAAGTGTACTTCAGAGATAAGAAGTGCAAGTGATCTGTACAAAATGAGACAACTTTCTTCCTGTTTTTAGTGCATGATAAATGCTAAAGCAATTAGGAAACACTGTTGAATGCTACATTGGTATTTGTCAGCAAAACCAATGCTGTGCTATATAAATGGAAGAAACTTACTTAGAGTAAATTCTTGAGAATTCAGGAGACCACTAATTTAACCTAGCATTAAACATTTGGGTTCAAATAATTGAGAACCAATTCATACTGGAATTTTCAATTACATTTTCCTTTATACAGTCTTCTATTTCCCTGGAAATAATCTGAACTGGAATTTCAGCAACAAAAGAAGCAAAAATATTGAACTAGAAAGAAGATTCTACATTTTCACTTTTTCTGTAGAAAATATGAAACTTCACATTTCATTTCTGTAGTTTTGTATTTATAAGCACCAAGAAAGCTCTAAGTATTTTTCCATTTTTATGTATCATTTTTGGGGAATTGAATCCATGTAGGGCATTTATATCCATGCTGAAATTTGTTATTGTTTTACTTTATCACTGTCACTGTTCCTCCCATTGTTCATTGATTTGCTCGAGCGGGCCCAGTAATGTCTTCATTGTGGCAATTGTTACTATGTTTGGCATATCGAATACGTCACGGGTAGCTTGCCAGGCTTTGCCGTATGGGCGAGATACTTTCAATAGCTTGCCTGGCTCTCCAAGAGGGACAGAGGGATCGAACTTGGGTTGGACATGTTGGCCGCTTGCAAGGCAAACACCCTACCTGCTGTGGTATCGCTTCAGCCCATTTACTTTTATAAAAACATTTAAAGAAGCATGTCTTACCTTCGTTCTGTTTCCTCTTTGTATTAAGTTTATTTTATTCCAGGAACACAGCTGATGTTGATAGTAATACTAAATATTTAGGATTATAGTTAAATTATAAATAAATATAAAACATATATAACTAAATACATCACATTAAATAGAAAACTCATACTATGTTTTTAAAATAGAACCCATTTTAGCTACAGATACTGCAAAAGGTGTTTCTGTAAGATTATCATGTATTTTTATGCAGACATGACAATGATCCTAACATTTTAGTTGTCGTCGTTGACAATTAAACACAGTGACATCATTTTTGTTGTCAAGGGTTCTATTGAGATTTCTTAAATATATGGTCAACTCTTATTTTGCATACAGTGGATATTCCTTCTGGGTTTAGAACTACAATGCATTTTTTGTTGTGGGGCCACATTTTGCAGAGTTCAGGGATTACTCCTGGCTCTGCACACAAGGATAACTTCTGGAGGGTTTGAGGATAATATGGGATGCCAAGTATTGAACCAGATTGCCCACATGAAAGGTAAGCACTCGTTATAGATCCAGTAATAATACCCTTTCACTACTTTCCCCAAATTTTATTTTATTAAAGCATGATGATTTATAAAGTTATTCATAATTTGGTTTCACTACTGAATATTCCACCAGTGTCAATTTCCCTCCAACAATGCTCCGAGGTTCCCTTCCTGCCTTGTCCCCAGGCTGCCATCTCAACAGGCACCGTTTAAAGTTGTTTGTTAAAGTTTAAGTCTCGTGGTTTCAGTGTTGTTGACTCTGTGGTTTGTATATTTAGCTCTATCATTCCTTGACACCACCAATGTACCATGACCCTGTGCCTGTTGCTTATCATCTTTCTCTTCTCCCCCACCTTCTCCACTAAATCTCTTTCCTTCTCCTCCATATACATTTTGAACAAGGGATCTCCTCTTTAAGTCACTGCCGTTCCTTATCCTTCCCTCATACTCTAAACACCACATATAACCTTTCACTACTTATTTATTCATCCTCTCCACTCCCTTAAAGAAGTTAATTTGATTATCTTTCCAATATATACAATTCGCACAGTGGTAGGGCGTTTGCCTTGCACGCAGCCAACATGGCTGACCCGAGTTCGATTCCTCCGCCCCTCTCAGAGAGCTCGGCAAGCTACTGAGAGTATCTCACCCGCACGGCAGAGCCTGGCAAGCTCCCCGTGATGTATTGGATATGCCAAACACAGTAACAACAAAGTCTCTAATGGAGATGTTACTGGGCCTGCTCGAGGAAATCGATGAACAACGGGAGGACAGTGACAGGACAGTGACAGTGACAATTCCTGACAAGAGGAATGTCTAGTCAGATAATGGGATGAAATAATTAGGTCTTACTCTAGAAATTTCTTTTTATTTCTAGGAGGGAGACAGGCCACCCGAGTGATGCTCAGGGGCCCATGATTCTTGACCAAATGAGTCAGTGGTAGAATTTGAGGACCAGGGAATGTGGTACTGCAAAGGCACGTTGAAATCAGTGATACCTGAGACACTTCAGTGGTGCTTGTGGGCCTCCAGGGTGCTTCTGGTGATGTTTGAGAAGCCTTTTGGTGCCGGTGATTCAAATGGGGTCAGTCATGTCCAAGGTATGCACCTTAATTTCTGTACTAGCTTTCTGACTCTTTAGTCTAGAGTGTCATGACCCACAATACTAATGGAAAATGAGAGCTTTCCATACAGTATTCGAAAGGATTATTCTCTCTTCTCTGTTTAGATCCTCCAAACCCCCACCAAGACATGTATTCATTATATTAATGATACCAAAGCACTCAGCTTGTGAATTCAGACACTAAAACATTTTTTCCATTTTTTTATTATCTCACTTCTGATGAAATAAAACCAAATTTTATGAGAGTATATAAGAGAAACTTTAATCTTAAGCCCCAATTCCTAAATCACAACTGAAACAAAGTGTAGGCTATTCTAATACATACATTCATGTTTTGAGAGAAAAATCAGAAAATTGCATACACCAAATAGTAAACAAAATCTTCTAGAATTATTTTGAACTACCATTTTAGTGATCATATATCCTAAGTTGGAACCAAATCATTATAAGTAAATGGAATACAAAACTTCTACTTCTAACAAATATAAAGCAGAATTGCCTTTCCATTTGAACAAACCCCATGCCCCATAAACAAAAAGAAAGCTTAAAATATGTAACAAAAGTTTTCAAAACACTAGACATCAGATAATAAAGACAGTGATCCCTAAGTAAGGATAAACAAATGATAATTTTTACAACTATCCTGTCTTACTGAGATAAGTTTCAGACTACAGTGCAGAGTGGAGGAATTCATTGAGACCCAATGAATTGAAGATGGAGCTCAGATTTTAGTGTGGGTAAAATTCAAGGCCCTCCCGTTGTTCGTCGATTTGCTCGAGCGGGCCCAGTAACGTCTCCATTGGAGACTTTGTTGTTACTGTGTCTGGCATATCAAATACGTCACGGGGAGCTTGCCAGGCTCTGCCGTGCGGGCGAGATACTCTCGGTAGCTTGCCGGGCTCTCCGAGAGGGGCGGAGGAATCGAACTCGGGTTGGCCATGTTGGCTGTGTGCAAGGCAAACGCCCTACCACTGTGCTATCGCTCCATTAATTGAAAATAAAAAAGTGAATTAAAAGTTCAAAAGAGGGGGCCTCAGAGATAGTCCAGTGGGTAAGGTGTTTGCCTTTCATGTAACCTATCCCAGTTTAATCCCTCCCGTTGTTCGTCGATTTGCTCGAGCGGGCCCAGTAACGTCTCCATTGGAGACTTTGTTGTTACTGTGTCTGGCATATCAAATACGTCACGGGGAGCTTGCCCAGGTCCCACCAGGAGTGATCCCTGAATGATTCAAAGCCAGGAGTGAGCCTTGAGCACAGCCATGTGAGAACCCCAAACAAAGATATTCAACAGAGAACTATTGAACTATGGGGTAATTTCAAAATATCCAAGTATATCTAAAGTCAGAGAACCACCTGAAGGATAAGAAGTTGACAGTGCTTTTCACTTACACAGACTTAGAAAGAGGACATATTTTCATTAGCCATATTAGAAAACCTCAAGATATAGGTTTGCACATGATATTTCATATGGTATGGTAATGTTCTGCCCTTAAACAAACATTTATGCTCTTTTAATTATTTTCACCTCACAATAATCACAATATATGGAATAAAATGAAAAATTACTAGGCATGAAAATATAAAGGATAATTAACTTGAAATGAAGGTTCAATGAAAACCTATACAGAAATGATGCAGATATTAGAATTAGTAAACAAGATTATTAAAATGGCTTTATAGATATATTCTTCATGTTACAAAGTTAAGTAGAGAGGAAGATACATAAATTACCAAATAAATGGACCTGTGAGATGAAAACCACAATTTCTGAAATAAAAGATTTACTGATGCAATTAATAGTGAACTTCACATTGAGTCAGTTTTCAAGTTATAGCAATATATTCATGGCACTATTGTTATAAATTCATAGCAATAGAGTTAAACATCAACAAAGAAAAAGGGGAACAATGGGACAATTTCAAGTGTCTTCATTTATGAGTAGAATCCATGAAGGATAGGGAGAAGTGCAGATAAGATTTTCAGAAACAATGGGGAGAAAATATTTTAAGAAATATTGTGTAGGAAACTGGGGATAATGGTGAAGGTAAGGTAACAATGGAGATAAGATTAGTGTTAGAACATTGAATGCCTGAACCAATTGTATTATGAACTACTTTGTAAACTATGGTGTTTAAATAAAGCCTTAATTTTTAAAATAAATGGGCAAAATTCTTCCAACTATGAAAAAAATTACAAATGCACAGATCCAAGAAACTCAATAAATATCAAACACAAAATACATGAATTACACCCACAATAACATAATCATAATTATGTAGACAGAATCAGATGAAAGATGACAGAACATTTCTCATTAGAAATTATGCAAGTGAGAAGACCTGAGATCAATATTTAGAATGAAATAACAGGATAAAATGAAAAAAGTTTACCTAGAATACTATATAGTTAAGTGATTATATATATATATTTTAATATATTGAGTTTTTTATTAAATACAAATGGAAAGCATTTTAGGTTCTCACAAGGATAGCTCAGTGGCTTAGAACAACTTCCTTGCAAGTATATGGTCATGAGGTCAATCACCAGTGCTGCCACAAGCACACAATACAATTCTGGCAACTCCTCTGACTATGATCCTGGGTGGTACCAAATTATTTTTGCAAGTGTGTGTAAGCCCCACAACAGAAGGCTTTGACCTTTACTAAGCACTGCAACTCAAAATATGAGTTAGCATAAAGATCAGTAAGAAAGAGCGCTGGAAAGCATATGTGTGAACACCATAGTGAACACCAGCATTAGGACAAGAATTTGCCTGAGTGTCACAAGTAAAGTGAAATCATAGTAAGTATGTGTGTAAACACCATGAGAAAAAAGATTGCAACCCTAGAAGAGAATCTTGGTCAAGCATGTGAGCACTATAACTTGATTTGTGATCCTGGCAAGAACCATTACTGAAGAGTGAAGACTTCAGACAGATGTGGGTGATCTCCAGTCATCACAACATCAATAACAACAAAAATGGGAAGAATAATTTAAAAAAGTTAAATAAATAAAAGCATTTCAGACAAATAATGGAAGAAATTACTCACTAGCAGAATAGTCTTCAAGAAATGTCAAAGGAAGTCATGAAATTTGCTGATAAGTAGATGGACATGGACAGTATTGTGCTAAGTGAAATGAGTCAGAAAGAAAGGGACAGACATAGAATGACTGCACTCATTTGTGGAATGCAAAATATCATAATATGAGACTACCACCCAAGGACAGTAGAGACAAGGGCCAGGACGATTGCTTCACAATTGGAAGCCTTTCTTATGAGATGGGGGAAAAGGCATCTGGGATAGAGAAGGGATCACTAAGTCAATGATAGTTGCAGGGATCTATCAGGATGGGAGATGTGTGCTGAGAGTAGAGAAAGGACCAAACATGATGGCCTCTCATTATATTTCATTGAAAACCAAAATGCCCATAAGTAGAGAGAGTAAGAGGGAAATTGTCTGCCATAGAGGCAGGGGGAAGTTTGCCGGGGTGGAGGGAGGGATACTGGGGACACTGGTGGAGGGATGGGTGTTCGATCATTGTATTACTGAAACACAAACATGAAAACTTTGTAACTGTAACTCATGGTGATTCAATAATTTTTTTAAAAAGAAATATGAAAGGAATCTTATTATGCATGTATATTTAGTCAAATATAGAAAGATAGAGTTACACAAAGAAACAAAAATAACTAAACACAGAAACATTTTGGTAAATTATAAAATATTAGATAAAAATTTTAAAAGATATTCAAGAAAGGATTGGAGAGATAGTGTAATAGATAAGGAGTTTACATTGCACATTGTTGACTCAGGTTTAATCCCTGATACCACATACACTCCTTGAACATCACCAAGAATGATCCCTCAGCTGAGAGCCAGAAATAAGCTTTCAGTACTGCCAGGTACAACCCGAAACACTAAAATAAAGATTATAAGGGAGGGCTAGGGCAGGGGGCAGAGCAATAATACAGCAGATATGGTACTTGCCTTGCATTCAGCTGACCTGGTTCAGTCTCTAGCACTTCAGATGGTAGCAGGAACTCTCAAAGAGTAATTCTGTTTTTTCTTTTAATTGAATTACCATAAGATACAACATTACAAAATTGTTCATAATTGCATTTCCATCATACAATACTCCAACACACATCCCTCCAACAGTGTAATTTCCAGCAGCAGTGTTCCTATTGTCCCTCCAACTTCTTCAAACTACCTCCTACGCCAGCCTGCCTCTATAGCAGGCACCTATTCTCTCTCTTTTTCTCATTCTCTCTCATTTTAGGCATTATGGTTTGTGATATAGATGGTGAAATGTTATCATCTATATACCTTTACCTGCTTTCAGTACTCAGTTCTTATCCAGAATGATCATTTCCAAATATTGTTGTCATAATGGACCCTCCTCTATCTTAACTAGCCTCCATCTCTCACATCATTCACCCACCATTGACTGGTCCTCCTGGTCCACTTTCCCTGGCCTTTGACATTAGCTTCATACTGTTTTATATATCTCACAAATAAATGCTGTCATTCTATATCTGCCCCTCTCCTTCTGACTCATTTCACTCAGCATGATACCTTCCAAGTCAATCCATTTATAGAAAATTTCAAGACCTCATTTTTCCTAACAGCTGTGTAGTATTACATTGTATGGATGTACCATAGTTTTTTTATCCATATGCCTGTTCTGGTGCACTCAGTTTGTTCCCAGATTCTGGCTATTGTGAATAGTGCTGCAATGAACAAAGAGGTACAGATGATGTTTCTGCTGTGTGTTTTTGTACCCCCAGGGTATCTTCCCAGAAGTGATATTTCCAAGTCGAGCAGGAGCTCCATTTCTAGTTTTTTTTTGAGGAATGTTCGTATTGTTTTCCATAAAGGCTGAACCAGTCTGCATTCATACCAGCAATGAATGTGGGTCCCTTTCTTCCTGCATCAGTGCCAGAACTGCTTGTTTTTGTTCATTTGTATGTGTGCCAGTCTCTGTGGCGTGATACGATATCTCATTGTTGTTTTGATTTTCATCTACCTGATGATTAGTCATGTAGGATGTTTTTTCATATGCCTTTTGGCCATTCACATTTCTTCTTTGATGAAGTTTCTGTTCATTTCTTATCCCCATTTTTTGATGGGGTTGGGTGTTTTTTCTTGCAAAGTTCTACCAATGATTGTATATCTTTGATATTAACCACTTACTAGATGGGTATTGGGTGAATAGTTTTTCCAATTTCATGGCCTGTCTTTGTATCTTGGTCACTGTTTCTTTTGAGGTGCAGAAGATTCTTAGTTTAATGTAGCCTGATTTGTTAATATTTGTTTCCATTTACTGGGTCAGTGGCGTTTCATTTTTAAAGATGCCTTGAATTTCGATGTCATGGAGGGTTTTGCCTATGTTTTCTTCCATGTACCTTATGGATTAAGGTCTGATATTGATATCTTTAATCCATTTTGACCTGACTTTCGTGCAAGGCATTAGGTAGAGGTCAGAGTTCATCTTTTTAGAGGTGGCTGTCCAGTTTTTCCAGCACCACTTGGTAAAGAGGCTTTCCTTGCTCTACTTCATATTTCTTGTTCACTTTTCAAAGATAAGATGATCATATATTTTAGTATCTGTGCCAGGATATTCAACTCTATTCCATTGGTCTGCAGGTCTCTCTTTATTCCAGTAGCATGCTGTTTTAATTATTACCTTTTTGTAGTAGAGTTTGAAGTTGGACAAGGTGATGCTTCCCATCTTCTTTTTCCCAAGGATTGTTTAAGCTATTTGTGGAGGGTTATTGTTCCACATGAATACAGAAGTGTTTGGTCTATTTCTCTGAAAATTGTCATGTGTATCCTAATAAGGACCACATTGAACCTGTAGAGTGCTTCGGTGAGTATTGCCATTTTGACAATGTTAACTCTCCCAATCCATGAGCAGGGGGTGTATTTCCATATCCCCGTGTCCTCTTTTATTCATTGGAGTAACTTTCTGTAGTTTTCTTTGTACAGATCTTTTACCTCCTTAGTTAAGGTGATTCCGAGGTATTTAATTTTCTGTGCACAATTGTGAATGGATTGTTTATTTTTTTAATATCGCTTTCTTCTTGTTTGTTATTTGCATATAAGAAAGCCATGGACTTTTGAGTATTGATTTTGTAACTGTCACTCTACAATACCAATCTGTTGTTTATAGGAGTTTTTTGGTAGAAACTTTAGGGTTCTTTAAGTACCGTATCATGTTATCTGCTTTTGAGAGCAACACAATAGTAGTTGCAGTAAACTTTAAAGTTAAAGTATACTTTAACACCACTCTGTCACCTCTCTATAGATCTATCCAACTAATATTCAACTAGGAGACACTTTATTTGAGGAAAGAAATAGAAGAGAGGGGGTTAATAGATATGTACAGGACTTTTCATCCCCCAAATTCTGAATATATATTCCTCTCCAATGCACATAGGACATTCTTCAAAATATTCTACACGCTGAGCCATGAAGCATACCTCTATAAAATTTAGAATATGGAAATTATATCTACTGTCCTTTCAGACCATGATGCACTAAAATAGAAATTAATCACATACAGAGAGGGAAAATCAAATCAAACACCTGGAAATTAAACAGCTTACTACTGAACGTGCATACTACTGAAATAGCTAAGAGGACGAAGAACCTCCGGCTCCGGGCACATCTCTTTGATTCCACTGTTCTTCCTGCATTAACATATGCCTCAGAGACCTGGGCCCTACGCAAACAAGATGAGAACGCCATTCAGGTCTCCCAAAGAAGAATAGAAAGAGCTATGCTTGGAATATCACGTTTCACTCAAATGAGAGAACGAATCCGGAGTTCTGACATCCGTCGACAATCAAGGATCAGGGACGCTGTCTCGTTTGCCAAGGTGTCGAAAATCAGATGGGCTGGTCACGTAATGAGATTTAAAGACGACCGTTGGACTAGAGCTGTTACCGACTGGATTCCACGGGATGTCAAGAGACCGCGTGGCCGCCCACCTACCAGATGGTCAGACTTCTTTGTCAAGGTCATGAACGATCGGTTTGAGGCCCTCCATGTTCCCGGAGCGAAGAGATGCCATTGGGCTACACTAGCACGCGACAGGGACAAATGGAGACGTTACTGGCGCCCGCTCGAGCAAATCGACGACTAACGGGAAGTTAAGTGATTAAGTGAAGTGAAGTGACTACTGAACAACCAGCACGTTAGAGAGGAAATCAAATAGGAAATGGAAAGATTCCTGGAAACAATGAGAATGAAGACATGAGCTACCAGACTTGTGGGATACAGCAAAAGCAGTGTTAAGTTTATAGTTCTGCAAGCATTTGACAGGAAAGAAGAAAGGGTCCAAATCAATAACTTAACCTCACATCTTAAGATTTTGGCAAATGACCAACAAAAGGAGCCCAAACCAGGCAGTAGGAAGGAAATAATAAAACTTAGAGCAACAATCAATGATCTGGAATCCAAAAATACAATCCAAATGATTAACAAAACCAAGAGCTGGTTCTCTGAGAAAATAAATAAGATAGATAAACCACTAGTGAAACTCACAAAGAAACAAAGAGAGAGAGAGTAAACTAATAAATAGTATCAGAAATGCAAAAGGGGACATCACAACAGAAACTGCAGAAATACGTGGGGTCATTAGAGATAATTTGAATTTTTTTATGGCACAAAACAAGAGAACCTTGAAGAAATGGATAAATTCCTGGATTCTTATAACTTCCCAAGGCAGAACCAAGAATATTTGGAATACCTGAACAGACATATCACCATCAAGGAAATTGAAACGGTACTCAAAAGTCTTCCCAAAAACAAAAGCCCAGGCCCAGATGGACTGATTAATTAGTGAGTTCTTTCAAAACTTTAAAGAGGACCTATTAGCAATCTTTTCCAAGCTTTTCTAGGAAATTGAAGAAACATAAACTCTCCCAAACATTTTTATTATGCAAATATCACCCTCACACCCAAAGAAGACATTGACTCCACAAAAAAAAGAAAATTTCAGACCCATATCCCTCATAAACACAGACACAAAGATCCCCAACAATTTACTAGCAAATAAAATCCAACGACTCATAAAAAGATCATACACCATTAAAAATAAGGTCCCCAGATCTAGGACCCTAGATGTACAAAATACACGAAAAGGATAAAAGCAGCTCTGAGCCTCTTACTCTTCGTCCCCAATGCTGTCCCGGTCTTCTTCCTTTTCCAGGTCAGTTAACCAGCCAGTATTTGAACCTGTGACTTGGCTTTCACCAAGCAAGCACCCCAGGTGTCCTCTAGGACCCTTTGACAAAAGCAACTCTGAGCCGCTTTCTCTTCGTCCCCAACGCTGTGCCGGTCCTATTCCCCTTCCAGCTAGTACCCCCCCGCCCCCCACACACACCAGGTTCCTGTGGGGGCGTGGCCTCATCAGAAGTGGGCGTGTCTTCTGCAGAAGTGGGCATGGCCTACTTTCAGGCCCGCCAATGCTCACGCAGCAGCAGGTAATTTACTCGTACCAAAAATTCTATTGTAACATCTCAGTTCCCATAACTACACACCAACATGAAGAAACAATGCAAATCTCCACCACATGGGGACGAAGATGAAAAGGGGCTACTATAAGACATGACAAACCTTACAAGCACAACAAACCATTACAGGAAGATGACACGAAACCCCATACAATAATCTCTCTCAACGTCAATTGTCTAAATTCACCAATTAAGAGACAGAATGGCAAAATGGATTCAGAGACAGAACCCATATACTGCTGCCTACAAGAAACTCATCTCAACCGCCAGAGCAAACACAGACTCAAAGTCAAAGGATGGAAAACAATCCTGCGAGCAAACAGCTCCCTCAAAAAAGATGGGGTGGCCATATTAGTATCCGACAGCATTAATTTCGCGTTGAGAAAGATTAGAAGGGGCAGTGAAGACTATTTTCTCTTCATCAAGGGACACGTACAACAGGAAGAAATCACACTCTTAAATGTATACGTACCTAAATAGGGCTGGAGCAATAGCACAGCGGTAGGGCATTTGCCTTGCACGCAGCCAACATGGCCGACCTGAGTTCAATTCCTCCGCCCCTCTTGGAGAGGCTGGCAAGCTACCGAGAGTATCTCGCCCGCACCGTGACGTATTCGATATGCCAAACACAGTAACAACAAAGTCTCCAATGGAGACGTTACTGGGCCCGCTTGAGCAAATCAACGATCAACGGGAGGGCCTTTACCTTTACCTTTACCTTAATGAGGGAACAGCCAAATATTTAAAACAACTGCTAACAGATTTTAAGGAGGACATTGCTAGCAAGACAAAAGTAGCCGGAGACTTCAACATCACCTCATCAACTCTGGATAGATCAACAATAACAAAACTCAACAAAGACACATTGGCTTTGAAAGAAGAAATAGAAGAGAAAGGGCTTATAGACCTATACAGGGCTTTACATCTCAAAAAGAAAGAATACACATTCTTCTCCAGTGCACATGAAACATTTTCCATAACACGCCACGTGCTATGACACAAAACATAATAGAATCAGGAAGATAGAAATAGTATCAACAATCTTTTCAGACAATATGCACTGAGAATAGAAGTGACATGGAGCTCCAAATCAAACACCTGGAAATTAAAAAACTCAATGTTGAACAATGAGTGTACCGGGAAAGAAGTCAAGGACGAAATCAAAAGATACCTGGAAGCAAATGAGAATGAAGACACGAGCTACCAGAACCTATGGGATGCAGCTAAAGCCGTGTTAAGGGGAACATTTATAGCTCTGCAAGCATTTCTCAGGAAGGAAGAAAGGGCCCACATAAACTTGACCTCACAGCTCAAGATATTAGAAAAGTATCAACAAAAGGATCACAAATCAGGAAGAAGGAAAGAGATCATAAAACTTACAGCAGAAATCAACGACATGGTAACAAAAAATCAATTGAAAGATCAATGAAACCAAGAGTTGTTTCTTAGAGAAAATAAATAATATATATAATTCACTAGCAACACTCACAAAGAAAAAGAGAGAAACCTAACAAAGCGAATCAGAAATGAGAAGGGGGATATCACAACAGAAACCAAAGAAATTCAAAAGATCATCAGAGACCACTTTGAATGTCTGTATGCCATGAAACAGGAGAACCTAGAAGAAATGGAAAAACTCCTGGATTCCTATAATTTTCTAAGGCTGAATCAAGAAGATCTATAGTAACTGAATAGACCTATTAATATCAAGGAAATTGAAACTGTAATCAAAAGTCTTCCCAAAAACAAAAGCCCTGGTCCAGGTGGATTCACTAGCGAATTTTTCCAAACATTTAAAGAAGACCTATTGCCAGTTCTTCTCAAGCTTTTCCAGGAAATTGAAGAAAGAGAAACACTCCCAGTTTCTATGAAGGCCGTATGTCTCTAATGCCAAAAGGAAACAAAGACACCACAAGAAAAGAACACCGCAGGGAGATATTTCTGATGAACACAGATGCTAAGATTCTCAACAAAATACAAGCAAATAGAATTCAACAACTCATCAAAAAGATCATACACCATGACCAAGTAGGATTCATCCCAGGGATGCAGCAATGGTTTAACATTTGGAAATCAATCAACATAATCCATCATATCAACTAAAGAAAAGATAAAAACCATATAATCATATCAATGCATGCAGAGAAAGCATTTGACAAGATCCAGCACCCATTTATGATGAAAATCCTCGCCAAAATGGGTATAGAAGCGACTTTCTTCAATATCGTTAAAGCCATCTACCTCAAGCCTACGGCAAGCATCATGCCCAATGGGGAAAAACTTAGAGCCTTCCCCCTAAGATCAGGGACTAGACAAAGATGTCCAGTCTCTCCACTGCTGTTCAATAGAGTACCTGAGGTATGTGCAACAGCGATTAGGCAAGAAAAAGATATTAAAGGCATCCAGGTAGGAAAGGAAGAAATCAAGCTCTCACTATTCGCAGATGATATGATACTATACTTGGAGAACCCTAAAACCTCTACCAAGAAACTCCTAGAAATAATAGACTTGTATAGTAAAGTTGCAGGTTATAAAATCAATACTCAAAAGTCCATGGCTTTCCTATATGCAAATAGTGAGAGAGAAGAAAGTTACATGAAAAAAATAATCCCATTCACAATTGTGCCCCAGAAAATCAAGTACCTAGGAATCACATTTACTAAGGAAGTAAAAGACCTGTACAAAGAAAAATAAAAAACGCTACTTCAGGAAATAAAAGAGGATACACGAAAATGGAAAGTTGTTCCCTGCTCATGGATCGGAAGAATTAACATTTAAAAATGGCAGATTCAGCCAAAGAGAAGGACAACATGGAGGGCGGGACCCGCAGATCCCGAAGGAAAAAAAAAAAAACAGGTTCCAAAAAGAGCCGAGATCATCGGGAAGCCCCAGATGGAGTAGGTTTCGCATCCTGCCTCCCCCAGATGGAACCCCGGTGACCAGAAGCCTCTACAACCACAGCTCGAGTATGTAGGAACTAGGATTTTTCCTCAAAACCGCGCGGCCGCTTGTGCGGCCGCGCGACATCTCTCTACATACAAAGTGATCCATATATACAAAGTAAACCACCCAACGTTTCTCTCTGAAAATCATAGTTAAGTTTGGAGCACGGCCACAGCCCCAGAAACACAAGGACTTAATGCATAACCCAGCAGCTTGGAGCAGAAAAGTGAATGGGCTATGCGTTAATCCAGGCCATCATGACTGTCCAGAGGGGAAAGGGTGTTGCCCCATTCGCCCTCTCCTCTCTGGAAAGAAAGATGGCGGCCACATGGGAGCCTTGTGGACAGCAGGCATGAGCCGGGGGAGTGGGGGCGACTAAAACCTCATGGGAAGGGGGGCGTTCCGGTCCGTCCTTCACACCCTACCGAGGTCACCAGTTGCCCCCCACGAGCGGCTCTCCAGCACGGCCACAGCCCCAGAAGCACAAGGACTTAATGCAGAACCCGGCAGCTTGGAGCAGAAAAGTGAAAGGACTATGCGTTAATCCAGGCCATCAAGTCTGCCAGAGGGGAAAGGGGGTTGCCCCATTCGCCCTCTCTTCTCTGGAAAGAAGGATGGCAGCCGCATGGGAGCCTTGTGGACAGCAGGTATGAACCGGGGGTGTGGGGGCGACTAAAACCTCATGGGAAGGGGGGCGTTCCGGTCCGTCCTTCACGCCCTACCGAGGTCACCAGTTGCCCCCCGCGAGCGGTTCTCCAGCACGGCCACGGCCCCAGAAGCACAAGGACTTAATGCAGAACCCAGCAGCTTGGAGCAGAAAAGTGAATGGACTATGCGTTAATCCAGGCCATCATGGCTGCCCGGAGGGGAAAGGGTGTTGGTCCCTTCCACCCTCCTCCCTCTGGAAAGAAAGATGGCGGCCACATGGGAGCCTTGTGGACAGCAGGTATGAGCCGGGGCTGTGGGGGCAACTAAAACCTCATGGGAAGGGGGACGTTCCGGTCCGTCCTTCACGTCCTACTGAGGTCACCAGTTGCCCCCCCCCCCCAAGCGGCACTCCAGCACGGCCACGGCCCCAGAAACACAAGGACTTAATGCAGAACCCGGCAGCTTGGAGCAGAAAAGTGAACGGACTATGCGTTAATCCAGGCCATCAAGTCTGTCAGAGGGGAAAGGGTGTTGGTCCCTTCCGCCCTCCTCCCTCTGGAAAGAAAGATGGCGGCTGCATGGGAGCCTTGTGGACAGCAGGTATGAGCCGGGGGAGTGGGGGCGACTAAAACCTCATGGGAAGGGGGACGTTCCGGTCCGTCCTTCACGTCCTACTGAGGTCACCAGTTCCCCCCCCCCCCCCCCGAGCGGCACTCCAGCACGGCCACGGCCCCAGAAACACAAGGACTTAATGCAGAACCCGACAGCTTGGAGCAGAAAAGTGAACGGACTATGCGTTGATCCAGGCCATCAGGTCTGTCCGGAGGGGAAAGGGTGTTGCCCCATTCGCCCTCTCCTCTCTGGAAAGAAAGATGGCGGCCACATGGGAGCCTTGTGGACAGCAGGCATGAGCCGGGGGAGTGGGGGCGACTAAAACCTCATGGGAAGGGGGACGTTCCGGTCCGTCCTTCACGTCCTACTGAGGTCACCAGTTGCCCCCGGCGAGCAGCTCTCCAGCATGGCCACAGCCCCATAAGCACAAGGACTTAATGCAGAACCCGGCAGCTTGGAGCAGAAAAGTGAACGGACTATGCGTTGATCCAGGCTATCAGGTCTGTCCGGAGGGGAAAGGGTGTTGCCCCAGTCGCCTTCTCCTCTCTGGAAAGAAAGATGGCGGCCGCATGGGAGCCTTGTGGACAGCAGGTATGAGCCGGGGGTGTGGGGGCGACTAAAACCTCATGGGAAGGGGGGCGTTTCGGTCCGCCCTTCACGCCCTACCGAGGTCACCAGTTGCCCCCCTATGAGCGGCTCTCCAGCACGGCCACAGCCCCAGAAGCACAAGGACTTAATGCAGAACCCAGCAGCTTGGAGCAGAAAAGTGAAAGGACTATGCGTTAATCCAGGCCATCATGTCTGCCCAGAGGGGAAAGGGTGTTGGTCCCTTCCGCCCTCCTCCCTCTGGAAAGAAAGATGGCGGCCACATGGGAGCCTTGTGGACAGCAGGTATGAGCCGGGGATGTGGGGGCGACTAAAACCTCATGGGAAGGGGGGCGTTCCGGTCCGTCCTTCACGCCCTACCGAGGCCACCAGTTGCCCCCCGCGAGCGGCTCTCCAGCACGGCCACGGCCCCAGAAGCACAAGGACTTAATGCAGAACCCGGCAGCTTGGAGCAGAAAAGTGAATGGACTATGCGTTAATCCAGGCCATCAGGTCTGTCCAGAGGGGAAAGGGTGTTGCCCCAGTCGCCTTCTCCTCTCTGGAAAGAAAGATGGCGGCCGCATGGGAGCCTTGTGGACAGCAGGTATGAGCCGGGGGTGTGGGGGCAACTAAAACCTCATGGGAAGGGGGGCGTTTCGGTCCGCCCTTCACGCCCTACCGAGGCCACCAGTTGCCCCCCACTAGCGGCTCTCCAGCACGGCCACGTCTCCAGTGCACAGAAACCAATTTCTTAACTATCTGACTTTCAGTAGAAATACTTCCAGGTTCAATAAGTAAAATAGCAGAAATCCAAAACCAACATTTAATTCTTGAACCCAGCTGTAGAAAGCAAATCACTTCACAATGCTTTTTCAGCATGTCTCATTTGGGGGGGGGGGGTAAACTCTAAATAATAGTGGTGAATCTTTTATTGAAACAATGAATCTAATCAAAGCAGATAGAGTGTTAACTAGAATTCATCTGCCCCACAGGGACTGGGAGGGGTGGGGGGTGGGGTTTTATGGGGGTTCTTCATGGTAAAAAATAAGTTTTGGTAAAGGGAAATGTGTTTGATATTTGCATGACTGAGACCTAAACCTGAAAGCTTTGTAACCTTTCCCACGGTGATTCAATAAAGAAATAAAAAAAATAATAAACAGACACCATTGGGCTACACTAGCATGCAACAGGGACGAATGGAGACATTACTGGCGCCTACTCAAGCAAATCTATGAGCAAATCTATAAGTGATCAAGATATATACTGATAACTGCTATCTTGCCTCCCTATCACCAGTGTGTCAAAGACCTGTAACTATTGCTCCAGAACACCTCTTCTTGTTTTTTTTTAAATTTAATTCTTGTTTTTTCTGAATCACCATGAGATACAGTTACAAAGCTTTCATGTTTGAATTTCAGTCATATAATGATCATACACCTATCCCTCCACCAGTGCACATCTTCCACCACCAATGTCCCCAGTATCCTCCCAACATCCCAACCCTCTCCATGCCTCTATGGCAAACAATTTCCCTCGTAGTCTCTCTCTACTTTTGTACATTATGGTTTGCAATACAGATACTGAGAGACTATCACGTTTGATCCTTTATCTACTTTCAGCACACATCCCCTATCCCTAATGATCCCTCCAGCCATCATTGACTTAGATCACTGTCACTGTCCTCCCATTGTTCATCGATTTGCTTGAGCGGGCCCAGTAATATCTCACAAAGTCTCCTTTGTGAGACTTTGTTGTTACTGTGTTTGGCATATCAAATATACCACGGGGAGCTTGTCAGGCTTTGCCATACGGGAGAGATACTCTCGGTAGCTTGCCGGGCTCTCTGAGAGGGGCAGAGGAATCGAACTCGGGTCGGCCATGTTAGCCATGTTGCGTCCAAGGCAAATTACTGGATTCCACTGGACGTCAAAAGACTGCTTGGCCACCCACCTACAAGATAGTGAGACTTGTTTGTCAAGACCCTGAACGATCAGTTTGAGGCTCTTTGTGTTCCTAGAATGAACAGATGCCATTGGGCTACGCTAGCATGCAACTGAGATGAATGGAGACGTTACTGGCACCTGTTTGAGCCAATTGATGAGTAACGGGAAGTGAAGTGATCAAGTGATTATTATAAAGCAGTATGTGTTTATATGTAATTCACATAGAAGAAAAATGTGTTGTCTCTCAAAATCCAATGAAGATGGAGAAAAACTGGTAGCTATTGAAAGATGAGTTGAAAGGTAATTTTAATTTTGGCCATTTGATAAAGATATCCTAATGAATACAGTATTACAGTACATTTCCTATAGTAGAGAGGGAGATTGTATGAAAATTGTACAGTTATCCATCTTCTCATCAAAATTTCAGTCACAACTTTTAGCACCCATTGATTTTAACACCCATTCATTTGGATTAGACTATGATGGCTGGTATGAGTGATTTTATATTAATAATGATTTCTTCTCTATTGGTACACATTCCATTGTAAATAAATGTCTCCTGCTGTAATTTAAAAAAAATGGCAATACTCCCCAAAGCATTGTACAAATTTAATGTGATTCTTATAACATTTCCCATGACATTCTTCAAAGAAATGGAGCAATCACTCCTGAAATTCATATGGAACAATAAGCCCCCACGAATAGCTAAAGCAATTCTTAGGAAAAAGAAATTGGGAGGAAACAACCTCCCTAACTTCAAACTCTACTACCTGGCAGTAATTCTTAAAACAGCATGGTACTGGAACAAATGTAGTGCTGCAGACCAATGGAACAGGATTGAATATACTGACATCTCCCCCCAAACATATGATCATCTAATCTTTGAAAAGGGAGCAAGAAATGTGAAGTGGAGCAAGGAAAGCCCCTGTAACAAATTGTTCTGGCAAAATTGGATAGCTACGTGCAAAAAAAAATGGGCTCAGATCTCTGTCTAACACAGTGTACAAAAGTAAGATCAAAATGAATTAAAGACCTCAACATCAAACCATAATCTAGAAGGTACATTGAAAACCAAGTTGGCAAAACCCTCCATGATATTGAAGCTAATGGTATTTTCAAAGATGTCCCACCACTGGTCAAGCAAGTGAAAACATCGATAAGGGACTACCTTAAACTAAGAAACTTCTGCACCTCAAAAAAATAGTGACCAAAATACAAAGACAGTCTACAGAATGGGAAAGGATATTCACAGAATACACATCTGATAAGAGATTAATATCAAGGATAAACAAAGTACTGGTTGAACTCCACTAAAAGAAAACATCCAACCCCATCAAAAAATGGGGCGACCAAATGAACAGAAACTTTCTCAAAGAAGAAATCCGAATGGCAAAAAGGCACATGGGAAAATGCTCTACATCATTAATCATCAGGGAGATGCAGATCAAAACAACAATGAGATATCATTTCACACCACAGATACTGGCCCACATACAAAAGAACAAAAGCAACCGGTGTTGGCGCGGACGTGGCGAGAAAGGAATCCTCCTTCACTGCTACTGGGAATGCCGAATGGTCCAGACCTTTTGGAAAACAGTATGGACAATTCTCAATAAGTTAGTAATTGAGCTTCCATTTGACCCAGCAATACAATTCCTTGGAATATATCCCAGAGAGGCATAAAAGTATAGTTGAATTAACATCTTCACTTCTTTGTTAATTGCAGCACTGTTTACAATAGCTAGAATCTGGAAAAAACCTGGTTAAAGAAACTCCATAAATCTCCACAATGGAGTACTATGCATCTGTAAGAAAAAGTGAAGTCATGAAATTTACATACAATTGATACTACATGGAAAATATCATGCTAAGCGAAATGAGTCAGAGAGAAAGGGACAGACATCCAAAGTTTGCATTCATCTGGGGAACATAAAGTAACAAAATAGGAGACTAACACCCAAGAATATCTGAGGTAAGTACCAACAGGTTTTTTCCATGGCTTGGAGGCCAGCCGCACACGCTAGGGGAAAGGGCAACTCAGATAGAGAAGGGAACACCAAATAAAGGATGTTGGGAGGATCCTCCCAGATTGGGAGATGCTTGCTGAAAGTCGACTATAGACTGAACATGATTGCCACTCAATGCCTCTTTTGCAAACTACAGCACCCAAAAGGAGAGAGAAAACAAAAGGAAATGCCCTGCCACAGAGGCAGGGTGGGATGGGGGGTGGGTGGGTGTGGGAGAGACATTGGGATCAATGGTGGTGGAGAATGGGCAATGGTGGAGTGTTGGGTACTCGATCATTGTATAACTGAAACCCAAACACAAAAAATTGTAAGTCTACAACTGTACCTCATGTTGTTTCACTAAAAAATTGTTTTAAAAATATAAATAACTCCCCCATAGACATGTCACCAGACTCTCTGCCAGACTGTTTTCACTCGTGGCAACCCAGGGCGGGGAAAGTGAGAGCCCTTCCATCCCAAGGGATCCAGCCCCGGCAGCTGACCTCCACAACCCAACTGCCACCACGCTCCAGGCCACTTCCCCACTTGCTCAGGTCGAGCCTCATGCATGTATGAAGTTCCATGGAACCCAGATAATGCGGAATATTGTGACCTTGAACTCTGGGCTCAACAGGACCCAGAAGCAGAGATCCTCTGTCTGTTTCCCCCAGTCTCCGGCAACCCAGGTGTGACTCCCATAAACCACTTCCTGCCAGCACCAGACAATCTCGTCATCGGCCACGCTCCAGATCATACGGCTGTATCTCCCGGAAGGGAGCATAAAATGAATCTCCCATAGCCATGCCACCAGACTCTGTGCTAGGCTGTTTTTACTTTGGGACACCCCAAAGGGGGTCAGGTGAGTGCCCTCCCTGCCCCAAGGAACCTGCTCTGGCAGCCGACTTCCACAAGCCAACTGCCACTATGCTCCAGGCCGCTCCCCACTTTCTTGGACCAAGCCTCACATGAGTGAACATATTCCTGGACACATCATAAGACACTCCCTACCCATTCTTTATAATTGCCACACCATATTTGATGGGGTTCAGACAGTAGGTAACAGATCATAGAGGGAAATATATATGCATATATACATATTTATACCAAAGCTCGCATCACCCAAACTTTAACAACATGTTAGTAATATTCTATAGAATGTCTTAATGGCTCCTGCCAAAATAGAACAATCGTCATACTGTTTCCTATATGAACAGTTTTTTTAAGCACGTTCAGCAGTTCTTCATAACAGACAATACAAATTATATTCTTTTGGTTGTGTTTTGGGATAGGTATTGGGTTTTGGGGTGGAAACATCCCGAATTTGGTTGTGGGAAGATATTATGGTGATGGGATTGGTGATTGAATATTAAATATAATCAAATATTGTGAACTAACTTATTTAATAAAAAGAAATTTTTAAGAAAGATTAAAATAAATGATCATACACCATGACCAAGTAGGATTCACCCCAGGCATGCAAGGATGGTTTAACATTAGCAAGTCAATCAACATAATGCACCATATCAAGAAAAGAAAAGATAAAAAGCAAGGAGTGATTCATAAATGCAAAGCCAGTACTCCCTGAGCACTGCTGGTTTTGCCCACCACCACAACAACAACAGCCAGCAAAAACACAATGAGGGCCAGGCCAGAGATGTATCTCAGTGATGAAGCACCTGCTTCATGTGAAATCCAGTCTTCAATTGCAGGCACCACACACAAAAAGAGATACTCAAAGACCATCAGTGGGTAGTAAAGAACCTCTGAAAATTCACTCCCCTATAAAATCTTGATTACTGAGAATAATGACAAGAAACAACCTTTTCAGAACTCTATAAATTAATGGAAATCTGTTAGCTAACTGGCAATTGTACATTAAAAAACAAACAAAAAATAGTTGACTTTCAGAAGGAACAGCAAATTTCATGGTGTCATTGACACCAGTTATAGTGTCATTTTCCAAGGTTTTAGCTACTCACGAGAACGAATAAACCACAATCACTGCAGAAAGTTAATACATGGCAGCTTCAGAAGAGGATGCAGAGCTGCAATGGAGCTCTTTTGATTTTTTTAACTGAGGTTCTGTTGATTATTATGCCATTAGTAATGATTTCTCGTGCACATAATTCAAACTACATTCCCATCACTATTGTATCCCTTCCCTCTCCTAAAGACCTCAACACCCCTTACTCTCAAGCGTCCCCCAAGTTAATTGTGTTGATCAGTTCTTCCATTGTGTTGCCTTTGGATGTTTGCTACTAACTTGCTGTGTATGTTTAAATTCTGCATAGGAGAGAGACAACTCTGTATCTATCCCTTTATTTCTGACTGCTTCACTCAGCACAGTAACGTCTAGTTACATCCATATTTCCGTTAATTTAATGATTTTGTTCTTTCTTAGAGCTGCATTCCACTGTGCATATACATCACATCTTTTTGATCTATTCATCTGTAGCCAAGCATTTTTGATTATTTCAATATCTTGGCTTTTATGCTAAGTAGAGTGATGACCATATATATATATATATATATATATATATATCCTTTAAAAGTATTGATTTTGGGTATATCAAGCAGCTAAACTTTATGGAATCACTGGTCCCCACAGCTGAAACTCAGCACCACCCACAGGAGGAAGGCAGGCTGATTACCCACCCAGCTGAAGCTCCAGCAGCAATATTCTTACCCTATCACTACAGCTACATTAGTGGCTAAACTCCACCACAACTAGATTATTTGCAGAGACACCAATCTGCAAATAATTTCAGGTACTCGGTGCCCAGGCTAAGAATTCTGGTAATTTTTTTCAGAGTCAGGATGGGTAACCTCTCCCCCAACTTTCCATACATCTGAAGCCCTGACAGTCACACCTCGCACTGCCGCCATTGTGTTGATTCTTTGACCCAGATGACAGATATTGAAGTCTCTGACCTCATTGACATCTAAAGCAGCAATTTAATAAATTCTCAGACAAGAACTTAGGAGCTCTTCTATCAGACATAACGATGTTCACATAAATTGATTTTCTAGATCTATTAATTTTAATATTGAAACTTTGTCATCTACTCAATTTTAATTCTAGAATTATATCAACAGTTGTTACTTTTTTCTACATCAAAATAATTTTTTAATGTCACTGTCACTGTCACTGTCCTCCCATTGATCATTGATTTTCTCGAGCGGGCACCAGTAATGTCTCACAAAAATTGTGAGACTTGTTGTTACTGTTTTTGGCATATTGAACTTTTTTAAAAAGAAAAATGATATTGAATCTGTATTGGAGGGCTAGATGGAAAGAAGTAGTATCCCTGGATTATACGGTAGTTCTATTTCTATTTTATGGATATATGCACATAATGTTTCATTTTTTGGCATTTTTTGAGATACTCAAGTGTTACTCCTAGCTCTGAATTCAGGAATTACTTCTGGCAGTGCGCGCGGGACCATATGGGATGCAGGGTATCTAACCCTGGTCAGCCGTGTGCAAGGCAAGCACCCTACCAGCTGTACTGTTGCTCCAGCCCCACTGTTTTCCACAAGCTGAACCAGAGGACATTCTCACTAACAGGTCTTTTAAAGCCTGTTCCCAGACAACCACCATTATTTTTAGATTTAATTTTGTTAATTTACCATTAGTTTGCCAGTGTTTCCTCCTCTACCATTTCCCCCTACCCCTTCCACTCTCCTTCTGGTAGCCACCCTACTTTTTATTCTTAGATTTATTTTAGTTTTGTTTCATCCGTTCATTAGTTTTGGTTATTTATAGTTCATATCCTCTGCCAATTCCTTCATGAGTGAAGCTCGTCTGAGCATGTGGAGAGTGGCTTTGAGCATGGCTGGGGCTGGGTTCTGGAGGTTTTCAGCTGCCGTGGCTCTGCTTGGAGCAGAGAGGGAAATTTAACCAGATCCCCCTCTGAGGGCTGCCCAGTGAAGACAGCGTGGCACATGGGCAGGGGATTCTGCATCACTCTCTTCCGGAAGCTTTATTTTATAGTCTCTGGATCTTGGCCGTTGATGAGATTACATGGCGCTGGGGGCAGTTTGTGGGCATGACTGCCAAGCTACTGGAAAACTGGGGATCTGAGCGAAGGAGGCCCATTCCCAATCCAAACACGCTTGGAGATCTTAGCCATGGGTCCTGCATACCTGAGTTCCTCTGCTGGAATCTCCTGCCCCCACGCTAGGCTGTCTTCACTGGGGGCCCCTCAGAGGGGTGCGGGTTGAGTTTCCCTTCCCACCCCAAACAGAACCCTGGCAGCTAAAAACCTTCAGAACCCAGCCGCAGCCATGCTCAAGGCCACTCTCCACACGCTCGGTGGAGCCTCACAAATGAATGAAACGGCAAAGGAATCCAGGTATGCGGGACCCGTAGCTGAGATCTCCAAGCCTGCTCGAATTGGGACTGGGCTTTGCAATTTGAGCAAAAACAGTAACAATAACCAGCCTAATTCCCCTGATCCTGACACTGAAAGAGCCCAAATTTGCCATTGGGCTACGCTAGCACGTGACACGGAAAAATGGAGTTGTTACTGGAGCCCACTTGAGCAAATTAATGATCAACAGGATGACAAGTGACAAGCGACAAGTGACATAGTACATATATTAATTAATCTACAAAAATATGGAGTAGGCAAAGGGCACTGGAGCAGGAAAAACCGACCTTGCAGAAGGGTCCTGAAGTGAAGCCTCGCAAAGGGGAGTAACTGGGCAGAGGCAGCAAAACAAAGCATCTGCATCATGTGTCCTCCTTGAGCCTCACTCCAGCCCCTAGTTATGCACACCTAAAATGCAGAAATCATCACATACACCTTAAGCAAGTCATCCTAACCACAACATATAGCCTTGAAGGGGATTGGACTGTGGGCAAAGCAAAGAGGAAAAAGTGATAGCCCAAGAGTGTTAACCTCTATATGATTGGGCCTTCTGTACATCAAAACTATAAGAATTTGTGTAATTGGCAATAAAGTGAGCTTTGATCAACTGCTCCCAGAGAGTGTTTTTCCGAGGGCTTGTCTTCCTTTGCCCCACAACCAAGCTCCTGCTCAGACCCCGTGTACAACAGTTCTGGGCATGTTGGAGATAACTGTTCCCCAACAACCCAGTCTTTCGCTTTATGATTTATTTCAGTTAACATAATCATCAAGTTCGGTTTATCGTTCCACAAAAGGCACAGCTTTATTTTTAAAAATAGGTTAAATTTTTTAAAAATTAATTTTTAAAAAATTGTATAATAGATTAGCACTGTAGCATGGTAGCACTATCCTCCCATTGTTCATCGATTTGCTCGAGTGGACACCAGTAATGTCTCCATTGTGAGACTTGTTGTTACTGTTTTTTTGCATATTGAATACGCCACGGGGAGCTTGCAAGGCTCTGCCGTGCAGGCAGGATATTCTCGGTAGCTTGCCAGGCTCTCTGATAGGGGCAGAAGAATTAAACCTGGGTCAGCAGCATGCAAGGCAAACGCCCTACCCACTCTGCTAACACTCCAGCCCATTTCCTTAATATCACTAAATATCTATTCAGAACACAATCTTCTTTATTAGCCAATAAATGTGTGTTTGTGGGCTCATAGTGTAAAAAATATGCACACATGCAAAGGGAATGTGTTGATGTGTGTGTTTGCAGGCTCTCTGGGAAGCTTTCTCACTGCCCATATTCAGTGCTCTCGAGCTGCTGTGTATGGACTGGATCAGACGGCTGTTGGTGATGGGCAGGCTAAGGAAGGAACGAGGGCCAGGCTGGTCGGTATCAATTGCAGTTTCTTCCAATCTCCTGCGGAAAAAGAGAGTCAGGGAGTCGTCAGAGCAGTAAGCAGGTGAGGGGGCTCCAGAAATAGAAGCAGAAGAGGAATCAGAGAAGAATGGAGAGGAGATTGGACTATATTGCAAGTATAACAGATTAAACATTTTAAAATAGCCATTGTATTCCATATCTTACTTAACCAGTTATATATTGTTGTGAAGAGAGGATGACTACATATTTTGGCTACTGTGAATAATGTTGCTAAAACATTGACAACATTGGGAGTGAGAGGTGGGTACATTGGTCATGGGTGTGTTGTTGGAATTATGTCCATGGAAAACCATCATCAATAGTATGGAAAATCACATTATTCCAATCAATATAAGTGTTTTAAAAATAAAAACATAACAATAGATGAATGGATTATGAAGATGTGGTATATATAATGTATATGTACATATACATAATGGAATACTACTCAGCTGCAAGGAAAGGAAAGATTAAATCATGCAGTTTGCTGCAACCTTGATAGAACTGGAATATATCATGTTGAGTGAAGTAAGCCAGAAGAAGAAAGGTAAACACAGTATTATCTCTTATACCACTCATATACTCTTATATCAGTGGTATACAGAATAACTGGATGGGAAATGTAGTAAAGATTGGAACCCTAGATTAGCTGTGATCCCACAGTATAGGAAAGAGAAGGGCAGAGAATGAAATAAATCAACGCAGAAGGAAGAAAGATAAAGGCAAGTAATATGGGAACTATGGTGAGATATGCCAGTGATGTGGGAGAGTTGTATAGCTATATATCCAAAGAACAGACTCAACAACACTAAAATATAAGATCCAAACTGTAATCACCAAACTTTAAAATGTGCCTGTCCCTCTCAGTATCTGTATTGCAAACAGTAATGCCCCAAATGGGAAGAGAGAAAGAGAGAGAGAGAAAGAGAGAGAGAAGGAGAGAAGTAGAAAGAGAGAGAAGTGCCTGCCATAGAGGCAGGCTGAAGATGGAGCAGCAGCACTGGCAGAAGGGATAGGAGGGACATTTGTAGTGGGAAATATACACTGTGGATGTTGGTGTTGTTGGATGCTGGATGTGGATGTGAGTGTTACAACATTATATGGCTGAGACCCGATCACAAAAGCTTTTTAACTGTATCTCACAGTGATTCATTATAAATATAAATTACAATACTAAAAAATAAAGTAAAATGTGCCTGTTGACAAGAGCGATAGTACATTGCGTAGGACACTTTGCTTTGCATGTAGCCAACCCTGGTTTTATTCCCTGCACCACATAGTGTCTCCTGAGCCGTGAGGAATAATCCCTAAGCCAGAGCCTAGAGAACCACAGGAACACAACCGGGTATGACCCCCAAACGAAAACCAAGCACATTAAAATGTGACTTTCAACTTAGCAGGTGGACCAGGGGACCTGGAGATATCATGGGAACACTGGTGGAGGGAAGTTGACACTGGTGGTAGGATTGGTGTCAAAATATCGAAAGCCTAAGACCCAATTATCAACAACTTTGTAAATCACAGTTCTTTAAACGAAAATTTATAAAATGAAAACAAAACCGATGAACAATGGGAGGACAGTGCTACTGTCTCCAGTAAGGATTCTAAATGGTATGATGCCAAAACTATAGGCTTTGCTATAAAATAGACTAAGTTAAATTTCTATCTCTTAATAATTATGTGACTTAATTAATACCTTATAGAATAACTTCCCGAGACAACCTGGCCTAGCTGTTGCAGACATTCTACCAGCTGCGACAATTACTGTCACTATTTAGATGACTTTCATTTATTTATTAATGGTAATGGGGATTATTTGCAAAGTAAATCTGTATCTTAAAAGTAAGTACTTCAGTGACTTTTAAAATTATAGTAAAAATTCTTGACATAAATAGCTTCTGATCACAGCTTAGTTTCAATGTTTGATTTTCATAAGTTATCTCTTTAGATTTTTATGTATTTTCTATATTTAAAATTATCAAGTTAATGTATTATATATTACACAAGTGTATGATGTGAGGGAGAGTCGATTATTTGAAGGATTAGTTTCACTCATTATAAAAATTTACTGTTTGTGGGTGGGAGCAATAACACAGCGAGTAGGGCATTTGCCTTGCACATGGCCAACCTGGATTCAATTCCTCCGCACCTGTTGGAGAACCCGGCAAGCTACTGAGATTGTCTCACCCGCATGGCAGAGCCTGGCAAACTCCCCATCGTGTAATTGATACGCCAAAAACAGGAGCAACAAGTCTCATGATGGAGACGTTACTGGTGCCCGTTCGAGCAAATGGATGAACAATGGGAGGACAGTGCTACTGTGTTACAGATTTACAGTTATTTGCAGTTGAGATTTGGAAATATTATGTTCCATCACAAGTATCACCATATTGCTTTTTGTCTCCTTTTCCCTGAGTTGAGTCATTAAATACATCCATGAGATCTGAGTCCAGTAGAGTGTCTTCTATATTTTCTTCTATGTACTGTATCACTTGTATCACTTGTCATCCCTTTGATCATAGACTTGTTCGAGAGGGCGCCAATAAAGTATCCATTCGTCCCTGTCGCATGCTAGTGTAGCCCAATGGCATCTACTTGCTCCAGGAACATGAAGAGTCTCTAAGTTCAGGGTTTTGATGAAGAAGTCTGATCATCTTGTAGGGGGGTGGCCACGTGTCCTTTTGACATCCTGTGGAACCCAGCCAGTAAGTCCAGCAGTTATCTCTAAATCACATTACGTGGACTGGAGCAATAACACAGCGTGTAGGGCATTTGCCTTCCATGGACCGACCCAGACTCGATTCCCCGCAACCCTTATGGTCTCCCGAGCACCGCCAGAACTTCACATCGGGACCCAGAATGGAATGAACAGGGTGAGAGACTGTCTGAGTTCATCATGTCGACCAAGACCATCCATGGTAACTCACAGTTCCAGAAGCCGAATCTAAACGTTGGACATGGGAGTCTCCCAGTGGACGATTCCACAATGAAATAGACCACATCATATTCAATAGACGGTTTTGCCTGACTGATGTCGCTGTTGTCCCAAAATTTCGAACGGGATCGGACCACCGTCTCCTTCGTGCAAAATTCTATTTCACAGAGCAGGGAGAAAGGGCCACAAAGTTCAAAAAGAGAACTCCCAGAACGACCATCAACTGGGAACTCTTTGGCACTATTGTGGCAACATGGGAAGATGCCATTGTTCACAACATTGACGAGGAATGCGATCGACTGGTTCAGCACCTCCATGAATGTGCGAGGAACGCCAAGAGAGAGATAGCCACAAAAAAAAAAACGCCTGTCTTTGAAAACTCTTGAGCTTATTTGCCAACATGGTTTGGCGCATGCCTCAGGCAACCACAAGCAAACGTCTGAGCTCGCAAAGCAGTGCAGAGATACAATCAAGGAAGACCTCAAAGAGAGAAGAGCAGAAGTGCTGGTAGATGCGGCAGAAGATGGGAAAAGTATTTGTAACGCGCGCCTGTCCTTCGCCAACTACAAGACCAAGATGACTGCCCCCCAACTTCCTGATGGATCTATCACATCTTCCAGAATGGCAATGGAGAAGATTATCCATGACTTCTACTCAAATCTCTTCGATAGCCATGTCCACCTGCCAACATACCAAATTCTATTGGATGGATATGTCATTCCCAAAGTTCTCCCTTCCGAAATCCGACACGCCATTTCGTCAGTAAAGAAATGAACAGCACCCGGCCCAGACAAGGTCAGACCTGAACACCTGAAGAACCTGCCGTCAGTACTCATCAATACGCTGGCTCGGCTCTTCACACACTACCTGTATGAATGCAAGTTTCCATCCCAATGGAAAACCAACAGGACTGTACTACTGTACAAGAAGGGAGACATTCATGACATTGGCAACTATCGCCCGATCTGCCTATTGTCTGCCATCTACAAGTTGTTCACTCGAGTCATCCTGAATAGGATTGGCAGAACACTAGATGAAGGACAGCCATATGAGCAAGCCAGGTTCCGCAAAGGATTCAGCACCATTGACCATATCCACATGATGACCAAGCTCATTGAGGTTTCTCGGGAGTTCAAGAGGCCGTTCTGTCTAACGTTCATTGATTTAAAGAAGGCCTTTGATTCTGTTGAGATGGAAGCGGTCATTGAAGCCCTAGCCAATCAGGGCATTCAAGCTCAATACATCAAGATCCTCCGTGAGCTGTATTACGGATTCACTACCAGGATCTCACCATTCTACAAAGAAGTAATCATTGATATCAAGAGAGGGGTTCGGCAGGGTGATACCATTTCAAAGAAACTCTTCAGTGCCACCCTCGAGAACATCATGCGATGACTGGAATGGGAAGAAATGGGAGTGAAGATAGATGGTCGGCAACTACACCACCTCCACTTTGCTGATGACATTGTTTTAATAACAACAAACATTAGCCAAGCGACACAAATGCTGGCCGACTTCGACCGTGAGTGTGGAAAGGTCAGACTACAGCTGAATCTTACGAAGACAGTGTTTATAAGAAATAGCCTTGTTCCTGACACTCCATTCGCTCTCAATGGAACGACCATCTCCGAATGCAATATCTATGGTACCTAGGTCGAGAAGTCAACATGACAAATGACCTGGCACCCAAGCTGTGCAGGAGGAAAAGAGCAGCTTGGAACGCCTTCAAGAGCGTCGAAGAAATAGCTAAGAGGACGAAGAACCTCTGGCTCCTTGCACATCTCTTTGATTCCACTGTTCTTCCTGCATTAACATATGCCTCAGAGACCTGGGCCCTACGCAAACAGGATGAGAATGCTATTCAGGTCTCCCAAAGAGGAATTGAAAGAGCTATGCTTGGATTATCACGCTTCACTTAATCGAGAGAAAGAATCCCAAGTTCCGACCTCCGTCGATGATCAAGAATCAGAGATGCTGTCTCGTTTGCCAAGGTGTCAAAAATTAGATGGGCTGGTCACGTAATGAGATTTAAAGACGACCGCTGGACTAGAGGTGTTACCGACTGGATTCTATGGGATGTCAAAAGACCGCATGGCCGCCCACCTACCAGATGGTCAGACTTCTTCATCAAGATCATGAACGATTGTTTTGAGGCTCTTCATGTTCCTAGAGTGAACAGACGCCATTGCACTACACTAGCAGGAGACAGGCACAAATAGAGACGTTACTGGAGCCCACTCGAGCAAATCGACAATAAACGTGAAGTCAAGTGATCAAGTGATGTCATTTTGACTATACTATTTTGCCTCTCCGGTATATGTTCCCAGGAGTGGTTTTGCTGGTTGAAATGGAGCTCAATTTCTTTTTTTGCTTTTTTCCAAAAGGGCTGAACCAGTAGGCATTCCAACCAGCAGTATAGGAGAGTCCCTTTTTTCCCACATCCATGCCAACACTGGTTGCTTTTGATCTTTTGGATGTGTGCCAGTCTCAGTGATGTGAGGTGGTATCTCATTGTTGTTTTGATCTGCATCTCCTGATAATTAGTGATGGAGAGCATTTTTTAATGTGCCTTTTGACCACTCGTATTTTTTAGAAAGTTTCTGTTCATTTCATCGCCCTATTTTTTGATGGGGTTTGATGTTTTCTTCTTGTAGAGTTCAATCAGTGCCTTGTATATTCTTGATATCAATCCCTTATCAGATGACTATTGGGTGAATATTCTTTCCCATTCTGTAGATTGTCTTTGTATTTTGGTCACTGTACCTTTTGCGGTGCATAAACTTCTTAGTTTAATATAGTCTCATTCGTTTGTCTCTGTTTCCACTTGGTTGGTCTGTGGCATGCCATCTTTGAAGATACCGTTAGCCTCAATATTGTGGAGGGTTTTGCCGACACTGTCTTCAATGTATGTTATGGATTCTTGTCTGATGTTAAGATCTTTAATCCATTTTGATCTGACTTTTTTGCATGGTGTTAAGTTGAGGTCTAAGCCCATTGCTAGCAATACAATAGTAGCCGGAGACTTAAACATCACCTTATGAACTTTGGATAGATCACCAAGAACAAAACTCAACAAGGAAATACTCGCTTTGAAGAAATAAATAGAAGAGAGAGGCTAACAGACCTATACAGGACTTTACACCACAAAAGAATACACATTCTTTTCCAGTGCACACGAAACATTATCTAAAATAGACTACGTGCTGAGTCACAAGACATACTTCAATAGAATCGCGAAGATAGACTTTGTATCAACTATCTTTTCAGACCACAATGCACTGAAGACAGAAGCGAATCACACACAGAGGCAGAGAACCAAATCAAACACCTGGAAATTAAGCAAGTCAATGTTGAACATCGAGTGGGTCAGGAAGGAAGTCAAGGAAGAAATCAAAAGATAACTGGAAACAAATGAGAATGAAGACACGAGCTAACAGGACCTATGGGACACAGCTAAAGCCATGTTAAGAGGAAAATTTATAGCTTTTCAAGCATTCCTCATGAAGGAAGGAAGGGCCTACATAGATTACTGCACAACTCAAGATCTTAGAAAAAGACCAACAAAAGTAATTCAAACCTGGTCGAAGGAAAGAAATAATAAAAATTAGAGCAGAAGTTAACAGTATGGAAACCCAAAAAACAATTCGAAATGTCAATGAAACCAAGAGCTGGTTCTTTGAGAAAATAAACAAAATTGATAAACCACTAGCAAGACTTACAAAGAAAGAGAGAGAACCCTAATAAACCAACTCAGAAATGAAAAAGGGGACGTCACAACAAAAACCAATGAAATTCAAACGATCATCAGAGACTACTGAGAGTCTGTTTCCCACGAAACAAGAGAGCTTAGAAGAAATAGATAAATTCCTTGATTCCTGTAATCTCCCAAAATTGAACCAACAAAATTTGGAATACCTGAATAGACCCTTTAATATCAAGGAAATTTAAAGCATATCGAAAAGTCTTCCCAAAAACGAAAGCCGAGGCCCAGATGGATTCACTGGAAAATTCTTCCAAACATTTAAAGAAGACCTGTTGCCAGTTCTCCTCAAGTTTTTCCAGAAAATTGAAAAAACAGGAGCTCTCCCAAACAGTTTACATGAGGCATGAATCTCCCTAACAACAAAAGCAAACAAAGACACCACTAACAAAGAAAACTATAGGCCAATATCCCTGATTAACAGAGATGCGAAGATCCTCAACAAAATATTAGCAAATAGAATCCAACAACTCATCAAAAAGATAATACACCACGAAATTGGATATCTTTCTTTGTAGTTTCTTTTTATATCTTTTAGTGATGTCTTATCTCTTCCATTTAAAGATCTTTCATTTCCTTTGTAATGCCAGAAGTGTTATCACTTTTTAATTTAATTGTTAATGATATTTTCTTAATTTATTTTTTATCATTGCCTTCCCTTTTTCCTGCTAGTTTTGTGATGACACGCATCGTTGCAGTGCTTGCACACTTGACTGTGATACTTAGGTGTTGTGCATTAAAGATTACAATGTGGTGCTCACTAGGAGTAACATGCTCAGTTGCAGTGCTTGCACAAGTGCTTTCTGGGAGTCACATCGTTAGTTGTAATGTTAACATAAATGTTTGGTTATATTTATCACTGCTGGCTGTGTAAACTCAAAAAAGAGCACAACAGTGGCAATGGCTCTATCTCTCCCGCTGCCAGCATTTGGTAGTCTCATGCCGCTTCCCCCACCCCGTGGAAGGCGATGGCGATGGGCAGGTGAAGGAAGGAAATGAGAGCCAGGCTGGTTGGTCTTAGTTTCAGTTTATTCCAGTCCCATCTCCATTCTCCTCTGATTCTCCTCTTGCGCTTTCCCCCCACCCCCATGCTACTTCATTCTCCTTCTCTATCCCCCTTCATCCTTTTTAACTGGAGTCTCAATTCTGATTCTCTTTCTTCTCCTTCTCTGGAGTCTCGATTCTGATCCCCCAGCCCACTCTTACAGTATAGTTAAATCCCAAAGCATGAGGGGTTGGTGTAACAATTACACACAGGTGTGGTCACAATCAATATAGGTAGAATTCTTTCCCTCAGGGAAGGCCATTTCTAGGACAGATACTCTCTCGGCAGGACACCCACCCTAGAGCAGAATCCCATGGGTGTGTTTCTCTTCTCTTTTTCCAACAAACATATAAGCATTCATAATATAAATCATTTTGTATGGATACAGTAAGAAATACCTTAAACATATAGAATTGCTCTCCTAAGGCCATCTCAATCTCAGACTACAGTGCTCAGGCCAGACAGTCTTTCCTATCCCTAGCAGAGTCCTAGTCTCATCGTTACTTTTGGATCATGACAGCATTTGTCTATTATCAAGCTCTTAACTTATAGTTAAGAATTGTGGCACTTTGGTCTTGCCCATTTGTCAGGGCAGCTCACCACTTGCCTTGGGTCCATTCAGTCCCTCATGGGGACCCTGCTTTTGGGGTGTTAGGAACCAAGGGAAACTGAGGCTTAAGTCAAGAAAGTAGATGCCCGGGAGTGAATAATATTCAGAGCCAATTAAATTCTAAGTTACAAAGCATAATATTAACTGTCTTTTTGTATCAATACAAAAAGGACATTGCATTAAACTATTCAAAAGACATAAGGAGAGGAGCAAGGCAATATTTCACTCATACATATAAAATTATAGATCTCTGAGGAATCTAACCTTACAAGTTAACAGAGTGTGATTGGGGGGGGGGGGAGCTGATTAACTGGTTGGGGAGGAGAGCATAGGGAAGAATTTACAGATAAACACAATGGAAAGGAAGTGATTCAGGAGCACTGTGATGGGTGTAACCTGATAAACCTAAGCACCTTGTGACAAGGGAGAAAAGACAAACCAATGTCATCCTACAGCTGGCCATATATTTGGTTGCAGTGCTTGCAAACTTTAGCTTTGGTGCTCACAAAGGATCTCATACTTTAGTTGTGGTGTTCACACCAACTTGGTTGTAGTTCACTAGAGATGGCACTCTTTGAAGAGAAGAACAAGGAAAAGGAGGTGAAAGAAGATGAGAAGGAGAAAGAAGAGGAGGGGAAGGGTAAGATAAAGAAGGGGAGAAAGAGAAAGAGGAGCATGAGGAGGAAGAATGAGAATAAGGAGAACAAGGAGAAGAAGAAAAGATGAGGAAGATGAGAAAGAAGAGGAAGAAGAACATGTAGAATAAGAACAAAAAGAATAATGAGATATTGATATTCTTTAACAACTATATGTGGAGTCATCAAGTAAACTTATGTACATATAAATATTAATAATATCAAAAAAGAGTAGAAAAATAAAGACTCCAAACTTCTGAAATTTGAGGAAATACAATTATTTTCACAAATAACTCAAACAAATCAAAGTAAATGTAACAAATTCTGGGCCATACCAGTATAAATTAGACGAAAGCAATGCGAAAAGTCATATACAAATGAGAATTTTCAAAACTGCAATGCAGAATCAGCTCATAATGTGCAAGGTAATCTCCTTAAGATTAATTGCCAATTTCTCATAAAATTCCAAGACGTCTATAAGGATAGATATAAAATATACTACAGTTTTAAAAGGGGTAAGGGAAACAAACATATTTCATTCCTATGAAGTATCTTTCAAGAATGAATTAGAGATTTAATGATCAATAGGCCAACAATAATTGACAAGATTCTTCTCTAGTAAATTGTCATAGAAGAAATACTAAAAAGAGTCCTGTGGACAGTAGACAATAACTTAAATTCTTTTAAAAACAAAGATCACTGGTATAATTAGTTATGTTGTTAAATATGAAATAATGTATATATTTATTTTATATGGGCTAGAGCGATAGCACAGCGGTAGGGCGTTTGCCTTGCACGCAGCCAACATGGCCGACCCGAGTTCGATTCCTCCGCCCCTCTTGGAGAGCCCGGCAAGCTACCGAGAGTATCTCGCCTGCACGGCAGAGCCTGGCAAGCTCCCTGTGACGTATTCGATATGCCAAACACAGTAACAACAAAGTCTCCAATGGAGACGTTACTGGGCCCGCTTGAGCAAATCGATGATCAATGGGAGGGCCTTTACTTTTCCTTTTCCTTTACTTTTTTCATAACTAAAATTACAAATATATAATTGTAGTTATGTGTACATAGGCATATATGTAGTGTTTATAACAGTAACAGTGCAAAGGAAGAGATGATTTATGAAGTTATCTACACAGGTGCACACTTGTATACTATAGAAACTTAGTTATCTGAATTATATTGATAATATATAAATAGCAATCCACAGAAATAAAATAATAAATTAACCCCCCAAATGGACTGAAATATATGAAAATGTATAAAAATGTTTTCAACACAACATAAGAAAGAAATGGAGTATTGCGTCAGAGTATACAGCAGGTAGGGCGTTTGCTTTGCCCATGGCTGAATGGCTAACCAGAGTTTGATCTCTGGCATCTCATATAGTCTTTCCAGCTCATCAGGACTGATTCCTGAGTGAAGATCCAGGAGGAACCCATGGAAAACACTGTGTTACCCCTCCAAATAAAGAAGCAAAAAAGAAAGACAAGAGAGAAATGGAAGAAAAGAAAAATAAGAAAGGAGCCCGAGACAGCCGGTTTTCAACCCCTGAGCCGCGTGGGACGGGCACAGAGGCCCAGCTCTGGGCAACAAAGCTGAACGGCTCCAATTCCAACAGGTACAGCCCGCCCCCAAGGGCCTGGGTTCCTCTCTGGGCACGCGCAGCTAGAAACAGCCCCGAGACAGCCGGTTTTCAACCCCTGAGCCGCGTGGGACGGGCACAGAGGCCCAGCTCTGGGCAACAAAGCTGAACGGCTCCAATTCCAAACAGGAGACATTCCCAACTCCTCGCCCAGTGCCAGGGACTCTTTCCGGAGCCGCGGCCGCTAACGCGGCCGCAAAATATTTTCCCACTACATATGCCATAGGAACCATAAGCTAACTTCTTAGATGGAAACTTCTCTATTTTAGCTCAGCCACTAGAAATACAGTTGCCAATAACTCATAAGCCTATCTTAACTCACACTGCATATCAAGCAGAATAGTAACACTGAACGTGAAGGACTAAACCACACCTCTCACAATGGTAAAGCAACGCAAAAGCCCACCAAACATTCATATTGAAGAGTCTAGCCCAGATGACACCAACAGTACTGTAGTGTTAGACAACCTCTCTGACAAGGAATTCAGAAGGGAGCTACTTAGGATGCTTAGGGAATTAAAAGAAACAATGGAAAGCAATGCCAATAGAAGACAAGAGGATCTGAAGGCAGAAATGAGGAAAATGCAATCAGAAATGTCAGACCTGAAAAATCTCGTAGCCGAATTGAAAAGCTCAGTGGAAGGCCTCAGCAGCAGAGTAACAGCGGCTGAGAACAGAATCAGTGAGCTCGAAGATGAAGTTCAGAGACTCTCCCGAAAAGAGCAGAAAATGGAAAAGAGACTCACAATTCGGGAACAGATGGCAAGAGAAGATCGTGATGAAGCCAAGAGGGGTAACATAAGAATTATTGGAGTCCCAGAGGGACAGGAAGAAAACCTCGATGAAGAAGAAACTGTCAAAGACATCATTGCTACAACATTTCCAGAGCTGAAGAAAACTTGTGACCACATTCAGGAGGCCCGAAGGGTACCAGCTAGAAGAAATCCGAATAAAAATACCCCAAGACACATTCTGATCAAAATGACCAAAACCTTAGACAGAGACAAAATTCTGAAAGCAGCAAGATCGAAGAAAGAAATCTCTTACAAAGGAGCATCCTTAAAATTCACAGCTGATTTTTCTGATGAAACCCTCATGGCCCGAAAACAGTGGTGGGACATAGTAAAAAAACTCAATGAAATAAATGCCTCCCCCAAAATACTTTTCCCAGCAAGACTCTCATTCATAATAGAAGGAACAACACACAGTTTCACAGACAAACAACAGCTCAGGAACTTCATAGACTCAAAACCATGGTTACAAGAACAACTAAATGGGCTACTTTAAGGCAAGAAAGGCCCCTCAAATACACCCAATTTTAACATAACAATGGGACAAAATCCCATAACAATAATCTCTCTCAATGTCAATGGGCTAAACGCACCAATTAAAAGACATAGAGTGGCAGGATGGATTAGAAAATTGAACCCAACATTCTGCTGCCTGCAAGAAACGCATCTCAATAGTCAAAGCAAACACAGACTCAGAGTCAAAGGCTGGAAAACAATCCTACAGGCAAACAGCTCCCATAAAAAAGCTGGGGTAGCCATCCTTATATCAGACCACATTGATTTCAGAGTGAGGAAGGTCATAAGAGACAGTGAAGGCCATTACTTATTGATCAGAGGATCTGTACAACAGGAAGAACTTACAATAATAAATGTATATGCACCTAATGAGAGACCAGCAAAGTACTTAAAACAACTACTCATAGATTTGGAAAAAGACATCAATAGCAACACAATACTAGTGGGAGACTTCAACACTGCTTTGTCACCTCTTGATAGATCAACCAGACTCAAGCTTAGCAAGGACATACTTCATTTGAGGGAAACAATGGAAGAAAGGGACTTAGTAGATATATACAGGACACTTCATCCACAAAAAGCTGAATACACATTCTTCTCAAGCGTACATGGAACATTCTCCAAGATAGACCACATGCTGAGCCACAAAACATGCCTCCATAAAATTAAGAAGATAGAGATTGTATCAACAATCTTCTCAGACCATAATGCGCTGAAATTAGAAGTAAATCACACACAAAAACAGAAAACTGAATCAAACACCTGGAAATTAAACAGTGCACTATTGAACAACGAGTGGATTAGACAGGAAATCAAAGAGGAAATCAAAAGATTCCTAGAAACGAATGAAAATGAGAACACGAGTTACCAAAACTTATGGGACACAGCAAAGGCTGTGTTAAGAGGAAAGTTTATAGCTCTACAAGCATTCCTCAGGAAGGAGGAGCGAGCACACATAAGTAACCTAACCTCACAGCTTAAGAGCTTGGAGAAGGACCAAAAAAAAGGAGCACAACCCGAACAGGAGAAAGGAAATAATAAAACTCAGAGCAGAGATTAACGAGATGGAAACCCAAAAAACAATCCGAAAGATCAATGAAACCAAGAGCTGGTTCTTTGAGAAAATTAACAAGATCGATAAGCCTCTAGCAAAACTCACAAAGAAAGGGAGAGAGAAAACCCTAATCAACCGAATCAGAAATGAAAAGGGGGTCATTACAACAGAAACCACAGAAATTCAGAGAATCCTCAGGGAGTACTTTGAGAAGCTTTATGCCACGGAACATCAAAACCTCGAGGAAATGGATAAATTCCTAGACTCCTACAGACTCCCAAGGCTGAACCAAGAAGACCTGGAATACCTGAACAGACCTATCACCATCAAGGAAATTGAAATGGTAATAAAAAGTCTCCCCAAGCACAAAAGTCCTGGCCCGGATGGATTCACTAGTGAATTCTTCCAAATCTTTAAAGAGGACTTACTCCCAATACTCTTTAAGCTTTTCCACGAAATTGAAATATCAAAAACACCTCCAAACAGTTTCTACGAAGCAAATATCACACTGATACCAAAAGCAGACAGAGATACCACAAAGAAAGAGAATTACAGGCCGATATCCCTGATGAACACAGATGCAAAGATCCTCAACAAACTACTAGCAAATAGAATCCAACTACTCATCAAAAAGATCATACACCATGACCAAGTAGGATTCATCCCAGGGATGCAAGGATGGTTCAACATTCGGAAATCAATCAACATAATCCACCATATCAACAAAAGAAAAGATAAAAAGCATATGATCATATCAATAGATGCAGAGAAAGCATTTGATAAGATCCAGCACCCCTTTATGATGAAAACCCTAGCCAAAATGGGTATAGAGGGGACCTTCCTCAACATAATTAAAGCCATCTACCACAAGCCTACAGCAAGCATCATCCTCAATGGGGAAAAACTGAGAGCCTTCCCTCTAAGATCAGGGACGAGACAGGGATGCCCACTCTCTCCACTGCTGTTCAATATAGTACTGGAAGTACTTGCAATAGCGATTAGGCAGGAAAAAGATATTAAGGGCATTCAGGTAGGAAAGGAAGAAATCAAGCTCTCACTATTCGCAGATGATATGATACTCTACTTAGAGAACCCAATAACTTCCACCAAAAAACTCTTAGAAACAATAGACTCGTATAGTAAAGTTGCAGGTTATAAAATCAATACCCAAAAGTCCATGGCTTTCCTATACGCAAACAGTGAGAGAGAAGAAAGCAACATGAAAAAAACAATCCCATTCACAATTGTGCCCCAGAAAATCAAGTACCTAGGAATCAGCTTAACTAAGGAAGTAAAGGACCTGTACAAAGAAAACTACAAAACGCTACTTCAGGAAATAAAAGAGGACATGAGGAAATGGAAAGATATCCCCTGCTCATGGGTCGGGAGACTTAACATTGTCAAAATGGCAATACTACCGAAAGCATTGTATAAATTCAATGCAATCCCTATAAGGATACCCATGACATTCTTCAAAGAAATGGAGCAAACACTCTTGAAATTTATATGGAACAATAAGCCCCCACGAATAGCTAAAGCAATTCTTGGGAAAAAGAAAATGGGAGGAATCAACCTCCCGGACTTCAAACTGTACTACAAAGCAGTAATAATTAAAACAGCATGGTACTGGAACAAAGGCAGAACTGCAGACCAATGGAACAGGGTTGAATACACTGACATCTCTCCTCAATCATATGCTCATCTAATCTTTGATAAAGGTGCAAGTAATGTGAAGTGGAGTAAGGAAAGCCTCTTTAATAAATTGTGTTGGCATCACTGGACGGCTACATGCAAAAAAATAGGCTCAGAACTCTGCCTAACACCATGTACAAAAGTAAGATCAAAATGGATTAAAGACCTCAACATCACACCAGAAACCATAAGGTACATTGAAGATAAAGTTGGCAAAACCCTCCATGACATTGAAGCTAATGGTATCTTCAAAGATGCCACGCCACTGGCCGAGCAAGTGAAAACAGAGATAGATAAATGGGACTATCTTAAACTAAGAAGCTTCTGCACCTCCAAAGAAACAGTGACCAAAATACAAAGACAGTCTACAGAATGGGAAAGGATATTCACCGAATACACATCTGACAAGGGGTTGATATCCAGGATATACAAAATACTGGTTAAACTCCACAAGAAGAAAACATCCAACCCCATCCAAAAATGGGGCAATGAAATGAACAGAAACTTTCTCAAAGAAGAAATCCGAATGGCAAAAAAGCACATGAGAAAATGCTCTACATCATTAATCATCAGGGAGATGCAGATCAAAACCACAATGAGATACCATCTCACACCTCAGAGACTGGCCCAAATTCAAAAGAACAAAAGCAACCGATGCTGGCGTGGATGTGGCGAGAAAGGGACACTCCTTCACTGTTGGTGGGAATGTCCACTGGTTCAGCCCTTCTGGAAAACAGTATGGACGATTCTCAAAAAATTAGAAATTGAGCTCCCATTTGACCCAGCAATACCACTCCTGGGAATATATCCCAGAGAGGCAAAAATGTATAGTCGAAGTGACATCTGCACTTGTTTGTTCATTGCAGCCCTCTTTACAATAGCCAGAAACTGGAAGAAACCCGAATGCCCAAGAACAGATGACTGGTTAAAGAAACTTTGGTACATCTACACAATGGAGTACTATGTAGCTCTTAGAAAAGATGAAGTCATGAAATTTACATACAAGTGGTACAATATGGAAAGTATCATGCTAAGCGAAATGAGTCAGAAAGAGAGGGATAGACATAGAAAAATTGCATTCATCTGGGGGATATAAAGTAACAAAGTATGAGATTAATACCCAAGAATAGCTGAGATCAGCACCAGGAGGATTACTCCATAACTTAGAGGCCAGCCGGGTATCCTAGAGGAAAGGGCTATTCAGATAGAGAAGGGAGCACCAAATAAAGGATGTTTGGAGGATCCTCCCAGGAGGGGAGATGCATGTCGAAAGTAGACTATGGACTGAACATGTTTGCCACTCAATGCCTCTTTTGCAGACCACAACACCCAAAAGGAGAGAGAGAACACAGGGGATTGCCCTGCCACAGAGACGGGGGGATGGGGGGATGGGGGTGGGAGGGATATTATCCATGGTGGTGGAAAATGGGCACTGGTGGAGGGATGGGTATCTGATCATTGTATAATTGAAACCAAAGCACAAAAAATTGTAAATCTACAACTTTAAAAAAAATAAAATAAAATAAAGGGGGAAAAAAAAAATAAGAAAGGAAAGACCAAGAACATTTAGAACACAAATAGTAACGTGAAAGTCACAGATTCAGGGCTGGAGCCATAGCACAGAGGGTAGGGGCCTTTGCTTTGCATGCAGCTGACCTTGGTTTGATTCCAAGCAACCCATAAGCACCACGAGGAGTAATTCCTAAGTGCATGAGGCAGGAGTAACCCCTGTGCATCACTGGGTGTGACCCAAAAAGCAAAAAAAAAAAGTCACATATCTTACATTATCAAAAGTTATGCAATTTTATAGATTTATTTAGAAATAAACAACAGAAAGGAGTATTGTGAATATGGAATCATGGGACATAGATACATGCTTTAGATTCAAAGACACAAATATAGCTGATTAAATCTAAGTTTACTGAGAACTCTCCATACATTTTTCCCAGGGTTTCAGTTATACTAGTGATATGGGTGACTAGTATAGTCATATATCCAAACCACAGACTCAACAAAACTGAAAACATGATATCTAAACTGAAACTACTGACGTTTTTAATGTGCCTATAAAGTTGACAGGTGGGGTTGGGGTGGGTGTTGCGTGGGAAGAGACTATGAGAACATTGGTGGAGGGAAGTTGACACTGGTGATGGGATTGGTGGTGAAATGTTATATGCCTAAAACTCAACTATCAATAACATTGTCAATCATTGTTATTTAATTAAAAAAGGACACAAATATATTGGAAGGATGAAAATTGTAACATGATTTTTTTTTAAATTTTGGGGCCGCATCCAACAATGCTCAGGGGTTACTCTTGGCTGTGTGCTCTGGAAGTCCTCCTGGAGGAGCTCTGGACTATCATATGGGATGTGAAAATCAAACACCAGTCAGCCACATGCAAAACAAATATCTTACCAGTCCAAAAAGTAAACATTTTAAAAGAAGATGAATTGGTTCTATTTATATCAAACAAATATACTTTTAAGAGAGTAAGTCGATACTCATGACAAAGGAAATTTGCATAAGATAAAAGGGTGAATTTATTTATTAATAATGTATATGTATATATTCCTAACATTCTCATGAATTCTCAAAATACATGACTTAAAATCTGACAGTATTGAAGTGACAAGTTCAATAGTGCGAATTCAAAGCTAATACTTGAAGACTTTGATACCATACTTTCAATAATGAAGAGAGCAACCTCAGAACAAGAAAATAGAAGACTTACACTTATAAATAAATTATATTAGAGGTTCCAAACGTATTTGACTTGTCACAACCTTTACTTTAAAAGTCATTTAGAACTAGCTCTGGAAATGTATTTTCTTTAAGTGAGCAAACAGATAGTCCCACCACAAATATTACCGAAGGCGATTACTGCCCCCTGATTATTCCAGCACATACTGGGGGCTATATATTGACCAATTTGGGAAACATTGAATGAGGCCTACTTTATTTCTATGTAATGCTTCATCCAATAAAGAACAGGCTCTGTTCAAAAGAGCACATGAGGAATGGGGGATGGGAGTAGGGAAGTAGCATGAAACCCTGATTTCGATCCTTGGGCACTGCTGGGTATAACCCTGCTGGACCTTGAGCACTAATAAAACCTACTAACTGTTAACTGCTGAAGTCTACCTCTATTTTAAAAATTATGGTCTACCAGGCACAAAATTTTCTAAAAAAATTAACATGAGACAAAACTTTCCAAATCATTCAATGATGGAAAAATCTAATAGATACCAAAATCTTGCTTCCAAAACTGGAGAAATAACAAAAGAAAACTGCAAAACAATGTTCTTATGATTATAGACACAAATCTTAAAATTAACAAAATCACTAGCAATTAAGCAACATATGAAAAACAGAGAATGAGAGAGTATTACTAATGAATTCTAATAAAGGTCTAAAGAAGAATCAGTAATATTACTCAACATCACAAAAACTTGAAGAGAAATGAATACTAACTGGGTCATTCTGCAAAACCAGTAACAGGCTAATGAGAGAAGGACACTATAAGGAAATTACAGAACAATATCCTTTATGAATATTGGTTTAAACCATTGCTGAACAAAATGATAGCAAACTAAGTTTAACAAATTAAATTAAAACTAAATCATCATCATAATTAAGAGAGATTTTACCATCTCACAAGTTTGATTTGACATATTAAAACTAAGCAATATACCTTTTTAATCTAATCACTGTATTACTTGTCATCCCATTGATCATTGATTTGCTTGCGGGGGTGCCAGTAATGTCTCCATTCATCCCTGTTGCGTGCTAGTGTAGACCAATGGCATCTGCTTGCTCCAGGAACATGAAGAGTCTCAAACCATTTATTCAGGGTTTTGACGAAGAAGTCTGACCATCTCGTAGGTGGGCGGCCAGGTGTCCTTTTGACGTCCCATGGAATCCAGTCGGTAACAGCTCTTGTCCAGTGGTCATCTCTAAATCGCATTACATGTCCAGCCCATCTGAGTTTCGATGTCTTGGCAAATGAGAGAGCGTCCCTGATTCTTAATCGTCGACAGAGGTTGGAACTCTGGATTCCTTCTCTCCCTTGAGTGAAATGTGATATTCCAAGCACAGCTCTTTCAATTCCTCTTTGGGATACCCAAATAGTGTTTTCCTCCTGTTTTCATAGGACCCAGGTCTCCGAGGTGTATCTTAGTGCAGAAAGAATGGTGGAGTAGAAAAGATGTGCCTGGAGTCGGAGGTTCTTTGTCCTCTTAACAAATTCTTCAGCGCTCTTGAAGTATTCCACGCTACTCTCTTCCTCCTGTGCAGTTCTGGAGCCAAGTCGTTTGTCATGTTGAGTTCTCAACCCAGGTACACATAACTACTGCATTAAGAGATATTCATTCCCTTGAGAGAAAATGGAACGTCAGGAACTAGTTCGTTTCTCATGAACATTGTCTTAGTGAGATTCAACTGCAGTCCAACCTTTCCACACTCACGGTTGAAGTCGGCCAGTATTCGTGCTGCTTGGCTGATGTTTGGTGTTATTAGAATAATGTCATCAGTGAAGCAGAGATGGTGCAATTGCCGACCATCTATCTTCACTCCCATTCCTTCCCATTCTAGTTATTGCATAACGTTCTTGAGGGTGGCACTGAAGAGTTTCAGTGAAATGGTATCACCCTGCTGAAACACTCTCTTTACCTCGATGATCACTTTCTTGTAGAATGGTGAGATCCTGTTGGTGAATCCGTAATACAGCTCAGAGAGGATCCTGATGTAATGAGTTTGAATGCCCTGTTTGCCTAGGGCTTCAGTGACTTCTTCTGTCTCAACAAAATAAAGGTCTTCTTTAAATTGATGAACGTTAGACAGAGCGGCATCTTGAACTCTCGTGAAACCGCAATGAGCTTGGTCACCACGTGGATATGATCAATCGTGCTGAATCCTTTTCAGAGCCCAGCTTGCTCACATGGTTGACCTTCGTGTAGTGTTCTGCCAATCCTATCCAGGATGACTCGAGTGAACAACTTGTAGAGGACGGACAACAGGTCGATTGGACGATATTGCCAGTGTCATGGATGTCTCCCTTTTTGTACAACAGGACCCTCTTTCTGGTTTTCCACTGGGACAGAACCTTGTATTCAGACAGGTAGCCTGTGAAGAGCTGAAACAGTGTATTGACGAGTACTTGTGGCAGACTCTTCAGGTATTTGGGTCTGACCTTGTCTGGACCAGGTGCTTTACACTTCTTTACTGACAAAATGTCATTTCAGATTTCAGAAGGGAGAACATTGGGAACAACATATCCATCCTGCAGAATTTGGAATGTGGGCAGAATTTGGTATGTGGGCAGGTGGACGTAGCAATTAAAGAGATCAGAGAGAGATCATATCGAAGAGATCGTATCAATATGAACAAAAATTAAAATCATATTATCATATCAGTAGATGCAGAGTTGGACAACAGGGGGACAGAGAAAAAGACAGCAAGCAGGGCACTTGCCTCACATATAACTGCCCTGGTTTTAATCTGTGGCACTCCCAGTACTTTCAGGAGTGATCCCTGAGTGCAGAGCCAGTAGTAAGTATTGAGAGAAGCTAGAAGTGGCACAAGACAGGAAAAGCATCTGACAAGAAATAACACATATTCATGAAAAAACTGTCAATAAAATGAGGATAGAAGGAACATTTCTAAACATAATTAAAGCCATTTACCATAGACACACAACTAGTATTATACTCAGTGGTGAAAAATGGAAAGTGTTCTCTTTTAGGTCAGGCTCAAGTCAAGGTTTTCCACTTTCACCACTGGTATTGTAAATCCAATCCATGGAAATTAGGCAAAAAGGAGATCCAATCTGGTAAGAAGTCAGATTATCTGCAAATGACATGACTCTGTACTTAGTAAATCCTAGGTATTATACAAAAAACCCTCCCAGAAACAGCAGACATGTACAGAGGGTAAGAAACAAAATCAACTCACAGAAGGCATTTCTATATGCAAACAATGAAGTCTAGTAGATAGAAAAATTCAATTCTATAAAACGTTGCCTCAAGTATTTCAGTACCTGGGGCTGGAATGGTAGTATTGTGTGTAGGATGCTTGCCTTCCATGTGGCCAATCCTCTTCAATCCTTGGCACCTTCTTTGGTCCTTCAATCCTGTCAAGAGTGATTTTCAAGTGCAGCGCCAAGAGAAAGTTCTGAGCACCACCAGGTGTGGCCCTAAAACAAACAAAAATTTGTGAGTACTCAGGATTCAGCTTAACAAAAGAGTTGAAGGAGTTATACAAAGAGTCAGTGCTTAAAGAAATGGGAGAAGACATAGGGAAAAGGAAGCACACCTTTCCTGTTCATGTATAGGAAGAATTAACATTTTCAAAAGACTGTCCTTCTCAAAGCACTATATAAATAGCCATGACAATTTTTAGAGACATAGATCAAATGATGTTAATTTTTTATGGAATAATAACTTCCTTCTCCTGTCACCCCTCATCAATGCCAAAGCAATCCCAGGGAAAAAAAGACAGTAGGGACTTTTATTTTCCCAAATTTAATTTATGCTATAAAGCTGTGACTCTCAAAGCAGTGGAATAGAATTGACCGTTCAAATTCAGGTAAATGTTCAGTTATTCTTTAAAAGAGTCTCTAGGATTGTGAAGTGGAATAAAAAAATCTTCTTTGAAGATTTATTAGAACTCATTACTGAGTCAGTCTAGACCTGGGAGATTTTTAATTTCTGTTTCAATTCATTTATTTATAATTGGTCTGTTCAGGATTTCTACTACCTCTTGATTCTATGTCAGGTGATTTTATGATTCTAAGAATTTATCCATATCTTCCAGGTTCTCCAGCTTAGTGGAGTTGTTCATAGTAACCTCATCATACTTCTCTATTTTATTAGGATCTTCTGTAATTTCTTTCCTTTCATCTCTGGTCGAATTTATTTTGGATATCTCTCTTCTTCCTCATAAACATAACTAAGGGGTGCTAATATTGTTTATTCTTTCAAAACACCAGCTCCTGGCTTTATTTACTCTTTATATTTCTTTCTGCACTTCTATGTCATTGATTTATGCTCTAATTTATGTTCTTCATTCTACTAACTTTGCTGTTCACATGTCATTCCATTTTAGTTCTGATATTTTTGAGGTGTGGGACTGAATGTTGACTTTTACTTTATTATTATTATAGTGTATAATAGTTTAGTTATAATAGTTTTTAATGTTTTTAGTATCAATGTACAAAATGACTGCACCTCACTACCACTGAAGTACCTACTATCCTCCATCACTGGTTCTATATCACCTTTAGATCACCCTTCCTACCAACTAGTTGGTAATTGGTTTTGTATCCCAATGCAATACCAATGGGTCGCCATTGCCTAGCACTCTCAATTATCTTGTTTTGTCTCTCTAAATTCCATACATGACGGATATTATCTAGCATTTGTCCTCTTTTCTATGATTTTTTGCTTAATATGATACCTTCCAGTTCTATCCACATTGCAAGAGACTGCATGATCTTTTCTTTTCTTCCAGCTGCATAGTATTTTTGTGCGTATATACATCACATCTTCTTTATCAGTTTTTTCTATTTTTGGACATTTGGTTGTTTCCATATTATGATTATTGTAGTCAATGTTGAATGAACATAGCTGTGCCTACATCTTTTAGAATTGTTTAACCTTTTAGACGTTTTGTTTTTTGCAGGTAGATGCCAAAAAATGTAATCACTGGATTGTATGAGATTTCTCTTCTTACATTTTTGAGAGGTCTCAATACTCCTTTCCATAGAGGCTGAACTAGATGACATTGCCACCAACAGTTATTTAAAGTTCTTTTCTTGCTGCATCCACACTCATTTGCAGCATTTTTGATATATGCCCCCTCACAAATGTAAGATGTTATCTCGTTGTTTTTGATTTGCATTTATCTAATATAAATGAAGATGAATATTTTTTCAAATTCCAGGTAACTATATGTAATATTGTATACATAACTATATGTAATATAATGAAGATGAATATTTTTTCAAATTCCAGGTAACTTTCTTTTATGGAAGTGTCTTATCATCTGCTCTTCTCATTTCTGGATGGAATTATTGGATATTTTGTTTACCATTGTGAATTCTTTATATATCCTTGACAGTAACCCCGTATTTTAGGTGTTCTATGTAAATAATTTCCCATTCAGTATGGTGCCTTTAATTTAGCCCAGTTTTCTTTTGTCATGCAAAGACTTTTTAATTGTATGCAATCTCATTTGCTTATTTTTATTTTACTTTCTTTGTCTCTGAGGACAAATCAATGAAGACATTTCAGGACTGCATTTCTTAGAGGGTCTAGCCTATATTTTCCCCAAAGTATTTTCTGGATTTTTATCTAATTTCAGGGTGTTTATTCCACTTTGAATTAACTTTTGTGAATGGTGTGAGATTCAGTTTCAGTGTCTCTTTTTATATGTGTTATACATTTTCCCCAACATCATTTGTAAAGAGACTTTCCTTCTTTCCCTTAAAATATCCATACCCTTCTCCATAAATCTGAGTCTTTATCTCTTGTCGATAAACACTGTTCCATTATTCTGGATTCTATTTTTATTCCAGTGTCCCACTATTTTCATGACAATAACTTTATAGAAAAACTTAAATTCAGGAAATATAATACCATACATTTTTTAAAGAACTTATTTTTCTATTTGGAAAGTTGTATGATTCCATACAAATTTTAGTATTGTTATAAATCCTTGAAGAATGCCGTTGAGATTTTATTGATTTTTTGAAAGGGCCACACCCAGTGGTGCTTAGAGGTAACTTCTGATTCTTCACTCAGTGCTTGGGACCATATGAGATGCCACGGGAACAAATATGGGTCGCAGTATGCAAAGCAACCCCCTTACCCACTGTCCTATCTGTCGGGACCACCATTGGAATTGTAATGTGCATTACAATGAATGTGTATAAAGTTTTGGGTTGAATGGTCAAGTAGACAATCTTAATTGTTTTCAATCCATAAACATGGAATAATTTTTCATTTCCTGGTGTTTGAGGTCTTCCTTTATCACATCTCTGCACTGCTTTGCGAGCTCAGACATTCACTTGCGGTTTCCTGAGGCATGTGCCAAACCACGTTGGCAAATAAGCTCAAGAGTTTTTGAAGACAGGAGGTTTTTTTTGGTGCTCTCTCTCTCTTGGTGTTCCTCACACACTCATGGAGGTTCTGAACCAGTCGATCATATTCCTCCTCATTGTTGTCAACGACGGCATTTTCCCATGTAGCAGCAATAGTGCCAAAGAGCTCCCAGTTGGTGGTCGTTCTGGGAGTTCTCTTCTTAAACTTTGCAGAGCTTTCTCCCTGCTCTGTGAAGTAGAATTTTGCATGAAGGAGACGGTGGTCCAATCACATTTGGAATTTTGGGACAAAAGCAACATCGGTCAGGAAAAACCTTAGATTGAATATGATGTGGTCAATTTCATTGTGGAATCATCCACCGGGAGATTCCCATGTGCAACGTTTAGATTAGGTCTTCTTGAACTGTGAGTTACCATTGGTGATCATGGTTGACATGATGAACTAAGACAGTCTCTCACCCTGTTCGTTCCTTTCTAGGCCATAGGTCCCATTGTGGAGTTCTTCAGCTGAACTTCTCAGTCCTATCTTGGCATTAAAATCACCGACAATGATCTTGTAGAAGATCAGGTCTTCTTTATAGAACTTCTTCAGCTCCATGTAGAACTTCTCAATTTCTCCTTCATCTTAATTGGATGTTGGTGCGTAGACAACAAAGATAGAAACTGCCGGCAGTGAGCCACATCTATTCAAGTGTAGTAGTTGATTCAGGTTGTTAGGCTTTCAAATGAATCAATGCCATTGGCCAAGTTTGTGTTGCCAAGGACACCGACACTTCTGACGCCTCTTTTGTCGCATGTTCAGAGGAACAGTTCTTCTCCAGTGTCGAAAACGGCATGATGTGATTGATGCCTTCTTGTATCATTCAGACCAATGATGTCGTACTTGATCTTTTGCGCTTGTACCATCAGGTCCTTGGTCGATGCATCTGATGGAAGTGTATGTGCATTGAAAGTACAGATGATAATTTTTGTTTTTCTTAGTTTTAGGAGCCTAGTTCGGCCTTGAAATTTTACCAGCCTCTCCTTCCACATCCTTCTCAACACTGCTGTATTAGTGACTCCTTCAGGGTCAGGGGAATGAAATCCATTGTATTTACTGGTTTTGGCATATCGAATCCACCACGGATAGCTTGCCAGGCTCTGCTGTGTGGGCAGAATACTCTCTGTAGCTTGCCAGGCTCTCTGAGAGGGATAGAGGCTTTTTGGGTGGCCTCTAATCGCCCTTGTAGGTGTTACCAGGGTTCAAACCATATTTGAACCCTATCAAATATGGTGCGGCAATCCTGGATGATGTGTATTAAGTGTCTTATGATCTCTGTCCCCGTGTCTACTGAGCCTGGAGTCCAAGGTCTCAGAGTTCCACTTATCTTGTTCCCTCGTGCATGAGTCTCGGCCCTATCATCCAGAAAGCGTCCTGGAGCATGTCAGCGGCTGGGTAGTGGAGGTAGTGGAGGTAGTGTAGGTCTGCTGGTGAGGTATTTATCTGGTACCAGTAGGGTGGGTCTTCTGTGACTAATCCAATCCCTGGGTCCCTGGTGGTTGGTGGAAGCAGACAGGGCAGGGTAGGGTGGAGCTCCTGGTTTTAATCCCTTCCTCACCTGTGTTTGGTGGGAGCAAGCAGAGGATCTCTGTCCCCAGGTCCTTTGAGCCTGGAGTCTATGATCTCAGAGTTCTGCTTATCTTGTTCTGTGGGCTTTCACTCATGCATGAGTCTCAACCCGAGCGTCTGGAAAGCGTACTGGAGCATGGCGGCATCTGGGTAGTAGAGGTAGTGGAGGTAGTGGAGGTCTGCTGGTGAGGTATTTATCAAAAAGAGAAGAGCAGTAGTGCTTGTAGATGAGGCAGAATCGGAGAAAAGAATTCGTAACGCCCGCCTGTCTTTTGCCAACTACAAGACCAAGATGACTGCCCTCCGACGTCCTGATGGATCTATCACATCTTCCAGAAGGGCAATGTAGAAGATTATCCATGACTTCTACTCAGATCTCTTTGATAGCCACGTCCACCTGCCCACATACCAAATTCCGCAAGAAAGATATGTCGTTTCCAACATTCTCCCTTCAGAAATCCGACACACTATTTCATCTGTAAAGAAATGAACAGCACCTGACCCAGACAAGGTCAGACCTGAAGAATTGAAGAACCTTCCGACAATACTCCTCAATAAACTGGCTCCGCTTTTCACACGCTACCTGTCTGAATGCAAGGTTCTGTCAGAAAGGAAAACCAGCAGGACTGGACTACTGTACAAGAAGGGAGACATCTAGGACATTAGCAACTATCGCACGAACTGCCTATTGTCTGTCATCTACAAGTTGTTCACTTGAGTCATCCTGAATAGGATTGGCAGAACACTAGATGAAGGACAACCATGTGAGCAAGCTGGGTTCTGAAAAGGATTCAGCACAACAATATCCACATGATAACCAAGCTCACTGAAGATTCTCGGGAGGTCAAGACACCGCTCTGTCTAACGTTCATTGATTTAAAGAAGGCCTTTGATTCTGTTGAGACGAAAGCGGTCATCAAAGCCCTAGCCAATCAGCACATTCATACTCCATACATCAGGATCCTTCATGAGCTGTATTACGGACTCACTACCAAGATCTCACCTTTCTACAAGGAAGTGATCATCGATGTCAAGAGAGGGTTTTGGCAGTGTGATACCATTTCACTGAAACTCTTCAGTGCCACCCTCAAGAACATCATGCTGGAATGGGAAGGAATGGGAGTGAAGATAGATGGTCGGCAACTACACCACCTCTATTTTGCTGATGACATCGTTCTTATAACACCAAACATTTGTCAAGCGGCATAAATGCTGGCTGACTTCGACCATGAATGTGGAAAGGTTGGACTCCAGCTGAATCTCAAGAAGACAATGTTTATGAGAAACATTCTCGTTTCTGACGTTCCATTCGCTCTCAATGAAATGATCATCTCCGAATGCAACAGTTATGTGTACCTAGGTCGAGAAGTCAACATGACGAATGACCTAGCACCTGAGTTGCGCAGGAGGAAGAGAGCAGCTTGGAATGCCTTCAAGAGCGTCGAAGAAATAGCTAAGAGGATGAAGAACCTCCAACTTCAGGCACATCTCTTCGATTCCACTGTTCTTCCTGCATTAACATACACCGCAGATACCTGGGCCCTACGAAAACAGGACGAGAACTCTATGTGGGTCTCCCAATGAGGAATAGAAAGATCTATGCTTGGAGTATCACGTTTCACACAAATGAGAGAAACAATCTGGATTTCTGACCTCTGTCGACGGTCAAGAATCAGGGATGCTGCCTTGTTTGTGAAGGCATCGAAAATCAGATGGGCTGGACACGTAATAAGATTTGGAGACGACCACTGGACTAGAGCCGTCACCAACTGGATTCCACGGGATGTCAGTAGATTGCGTGGCTGCCCACCTACCAGATGGTCAGACTTTTTCATCAAGACCCTGAACGATCAGTTTGAGGCTCTTTGTGTTCCTAGAACAAACAGATGCCATTGGGCTACACTAGCACGTGACAGGGATGAATGCAGATGTTACTGGTGCCCGCTCAAGCAAATCTATGATTAATGGTAAGTCAAGTATTCAAGTGATCCTGGTGTTAGCTTCTAATTCTGTGAACACTGATTTACAGATTTTGAAGCGTGAGACTCACTTTTTCATTGTGTCAATTCCTAGAGATTTGATGTTAAAGACAAAAGTGTTTTGTGTTTTATTTTTTGGCCATTTTCATATTTTGTTTAATTTGATTTTATTAATATCTCTTAATGTACAATCTTAAGATTTTTATCTTCATTCCTCATTGCAATTTTTATTCTTTTTAAATTAAAATTTTTTTTAATAAATCACCGTGCAGTACTGTTACAGACTTACCAACTTTTGTGCTTAAGTTTCAGTCATACAATGATCGAGTGCTCATCCCTCCACCAACAACCCTTCTCCTCCACCAATGTTTTCAGTATCCCTCTCATACCCCATCCCCCTTTCCCTCCTGTCCTCCACCTCTGTGACAGGAATGGCCATCATGTTCGGTCTATAGTCTACTTTTGGTATGCATTGCACATCCCAAGGAGGCCTCCAAACACCCTTTACTTGGTCATCCCTTCTCTATCTGAGCTACCTTTTTCCCCAGCATATGAGGCCGGTTTCCAAGCCATGGAGCAAATCTCCTGCTATTTACCTCTGCTATCCTTGGTTGTTAGTCTCCCATTCTTTTACTTTATTTTTCACAAATGAGTGCAATCTTTCTATGTCTGTCCCTCTCTTTCTGACTCATTTCACTTAACATGATACTTTCCATGTTGATCCAACTATATGCAAATTTCATAACTCCATCTTTTCTAACAGCTGCATAGTATTCCATTGTGTAGATGTACCAACGTTTCTTTAACCAGTCATCTGTTCTTGGGCACTTTGGCTTTTTCCAGATTTTAGCTAATGCAGACAGTGTTGCAATGAACAAACAAGTACAAATGTCATTTCTACTATACTTTTTTGTATCTCTGGGATATATTACCAGAAGTGGTATTGCTGGGTCAAATAGGAGCTCAATTACTATTTTTTTGAGAAACATCCATACTGTTTTCCAAAACAGCTGAACCAGTCGGCATTCCCACCAGCAGTGAAGGAGAGTCCCTTTCTCCCTACATCCATGCCAGCACTCGTTGCTTTTGTTTTTTTGGATGTGGGCCAGTCTCTGTGCTGTGAGATGATATCTCATTGTTGTTTTGATCTGCATCTCCCTGATGATTAGTGATGAAAAGCATTTTTTCATGTGCCTTTTGGCCATTCAGATTTCTTTTTTGAGAAAGTTTCTGTTCATTTCATCACCCCATTTTTATGGGGTTGGATGTTTTCTTCTTATAGAGTTCAACCAGTCCCTTGTATATCCTTGATATCAACTCCTTATCAGATGAGTATTGGGTGAATATCTTGTCCCATTCTGTAGATTGTCTTTGTATTTTTGTCACCGTTTCTTTTGAGGTACAGAAGCTTCACAGTTTAAGATAGTTCCATTTGTTTGTCTCTGTTTCCACTTGCTTGGTCATCTTTGAAGATACCTTTAGCTTCAATGTCCTGGAGGGTTTTGCCGACTTGTTTTTAAATGTACCTTAAGGAATCAGGTCTGATGTTGAGGTCTTCAATCCATTTTGATCTCAGTTTTGAGCATGGTGTTATGTGGATGTCTGGGCCTATTTTTGTGTTTTAAATTCTGTTTCAGAACTTTGTTTGGATACAGAAATGCCACAAATTTTGTGCATTTGTTTTGTAGCCTTCTACCTTGCTATATTGGTTTTATTTCTACGTTTCTTAGTGAGTTTAGTATTTTCTACACTTATTATCATGTCATATGCAAATAGTGGTAGCTTAATTTGTTGTTTTACAATGTGGAGCCCTTTAATACTTTTAATTGGCTGCCTACTGTTGTTGTTACTTCCATAATTTCAATATTAAATAAAATTGGACACAACAGATACCCTTCCCTTGTATCTGATCTCAGGTAGTCATTATTTTGTCTTGGAGTTTGATGTCTGCTGTATGTTTGTGGTTGATGATCATTATTATCTTTTTTGTTACTTTTTTCTTTGACTTTATGGCCACCCAGTGGTCGTCAGACCTACTTCTGACTCTGGACTATTGGGACACCCCAGGAAGAACTCAGGGCATGATATGCTGTGTCACAGGAATGAACTGTGGTCTGCACAAGGTAATGCCTTAACCCAATTCTGTCTCTCTGGTCCACCATTATTATCTGAGGTACTTTCCATCTATCCTTATTTTATCGATTATTTTAAAAATAATGAATAAATTTTATCTTGTCAAAAGTCTTCTTTTCATTAAGGTTGATAGGGTTTTGTGGTCTTAATCTTTTCTTATATTAATAAGGTATAATACATTAATTAAAATAAGGTATAATACACAAATTAATGTGCATGTATTGAACTATCCTTTCATCCCTGGAATATAGCCAACTTATCATGGAGCATAATAAATTTGATATAATGTTGGAGTATGTTTGATAAGATTTTTTTGAGGATCTTTGTATAACTGTCCACCAGGGATACCAATTTGTCATTACATCATATAACATTATCTCTGTTTTGGGGATTATGTTAATTTTGTCTTCATTGAAGCTATTAGGAAGCATTCCTGTTTCTTCAATATTTTGGTTCATTCTAGAGCAATTTTGAGGTCCTTTGCCATTGTTTGTTGTTGTCTGTAGGCTTGGTGCAGCTGATCTTGCAGCTCGCTGATTCTGTCTTCAGCTGTGGCCATTCTATTGTTGGCCATTCAACTGTTGAGGGCACAGACTGAGTTTTTTATTTAATCTACCGAATTTTTTATTTGTGACATTTCTGTGCGTAACTTTCCCATTTCTTCTCTCATTTCTTCCCATAATTTCTCGATTGTTTCTCTCATGTCCTCCTTTAATTTACTGGATATCTGTCTCACTGTTTCATTGAGTTTATTAAGAATCTTCATTACTTCATATCTGAATTCTTTCTCAGAGAGGTCCCTTAGGTGAGTAGCACCTACTGAAGCTTCTGGACTCTTTTATCATCGTCCTCCCTTCGTGCTGAGGATTTTCATTGTTTCTTCATGTTGGTATGGAGGTATGGAGACTGAGATGTTTCACAAGATTGCTGGGTATGGAGAAAGTACCTGCGGCCGCGTGAGTGTTCGCTGGCCCCAAATTAGGCCTCGCCCACTTCTGAAGAGGTTACGCTCACCTCTACAGAGGCCACGCCCCCTACGGGTACCTGGTGTCTGTGGGTGGTACAACTGGGAGGTGGAAGAAGACCTGGCACAGCATTGGGGATGAACAGGAAGAGGCTCAGGGATAGTGAGAATCCCAGGATCCTTGAGTACGCCTGGGGCACGTTCATGGAGAAAGCCAAGTCCTGGGTTCCAGTCACTGACCTGGGAGTGGAAGAAGACCAGGCAAAGCGTTGGGGACGAACAGGAAGAGGCTCAGGGATCATGTTTCTTCAATACTTTGGAAGAAAGTGAAAAGTATATTTTAAGCGTAGGTCTAAAGATTTGATAGAATTCTTTTACTTAACCTGTCAGAACCAGGACATCTGTCCATTGGGAGGAATTTACTGTTTAAATTTACTTACTCATCATTCATCTATTTAGGTCTTCCACTTCCTCTTGATTCTATCACGGTAACTTTTATCACTTGATCACTTGACTTCCCGTTAATCGTGGATTTGCTCGAGCGGGCGCCAGTAACGTCTCCATTTGTACCTGTCGCGTGCTAGTGTAGCCCAATGGCGTCTGTTCGCTCTAGGAACATGAAGAGCCTCAAAACGGTCGTTCATGATCTTGATGAAGAAGTATGGCCATCTGGTAGGTGGGCAGCCTTGCAGTCTTTTGACATCCCATGGAATCCAGTCGGTAACAGCTCTAGTCCAGCGGTCGTCTTTAAATCTCATTACGTGACTAGTCCATCTGATTTTTGACACGTTGGCAAACGAGACAGCATCCCTGATTCTTGATCGTCGACGGAGGTCAGAACTCCAGATTCTTTCTCTCATTTGAGTGAAACGTGATATTTCAAGCATAGCTCTTTCAATTCCTCTTTGGGAGACCCGAATAGCGTTCCCATCCTGTTTGCGTAGGGCCCAGGTCTCTTAGGCGTATGTTAATGCAGGAAGAACAGTAGAATCAAAGAGATGTGCCCAGAGCCGGAGGTTCTTCATCCTCTTAGCTATTTCTTCAATGCTCTTGAAGGCATTTCAAGACCCTCTCTTCCTCCTGCGCAGCTTGGGTGCCAGGTCATTTGTCATGTTGACTTCTCGACCTAGGTACACATAGCTGTTGCATTCGGAGATGGTCGTTCCGTTGAGAGCGAATGGGGCGTCAGGAACGAAGCTGTTTCTCATAAACATTGTCTTCATAAGATTCAGCTGTAGTCCGACCTTTCCACACTCACGGTCGAAGTTGGCCAGCATTTGTGCCACTTGGCTAATGTTTGGTGTTATTAAAACAATGTCAACAGCAAAGTGGAGGTGGTGTAGTTGCTGATCAATCCCACTCCACTACCTCCACTACCCAGCCGCCGCCATACTCCAGGACCCTTTCCGGACCCGGGGGGCTGCAAAGCGGCCGTGCGATACATTATAAGTCACTAAATACCCTTCTTCCAGAATTGCTGTACCATATTTGATAGGGCTCAAATATGGTGACACCTACAAGGGAGATTAGTGGTCGCCCCAAAAGCCTCTATCCCTCTTGGAAAGCCTGGCAGGCTACCAAGAGTATTCCCCCCGCATGTCAGAGACTCACAAGCTATCCATTGTGTATTCAGTATTTCAAAACCCGTAATTACAATGGGTCTCATTCCCCTGATCCTGAAGGCATCACCAATATGGCAGCATTGAGAAGGATGAGAAAGGAGGGTCGATAAAATCTCAAGGCCGAACTAGGCTGCCAAAGCGAAGGATGACAAAAATGATCGTCTGTACTTTCAATGCACATACACTTCCATCAGATGCATCGACCGAGGACCTGATGGGACAAGCACAAAAGATCAAGTATGACATCATTGGTCTGAATGATACAAGAAGGCATCAATCACATCACGCCGTTTTCGACACTGGAGAAGAACTGTTTCTCTGAACATGCGACAAAAGAGGCATCATAGGCGTCGGTGTCCTTGGCAACACAAACTTGGCCAATGGCATTGATTCATTTGAATGCCTAACAACCCGAATCAACTACTACACTTGAACAGATGTGGCTCACTGCCAGCAGTTTCTATCTTTGTTGTCTACGCACCAACATCCAATTATGATGAAGGAGAAATTGAGAAGTTCTACATGGAGCTGAAGAAGTTCTATAAAGAAGACCTGATCTTCTACAAGATCATTGTTGGTGATTTTAATGCCAAGATAGGACCGAGAAGATCAGCCAAAGAACTTCACATCAGGACCCATGGCCTAGACTGTAACAAAAAGAGTGAGAGACTGTCTGAGTTCATCATTTCAACAAAGACCATCCATGGTAACTGAAGATTCCAGAAGGCCGGATATAAACGTTGGACATGGGAGTCTCCCGGTGGATTATTCCACAACGAAATAGACCACATCATATTCAATCGATGGTTTTGCCTGACCGATGTCGGTGTTCTCCCAAAATTCCAAACGGGATCAGACCACCGTCTCCTTTGTGCAAAATTCTACCTCACAGAGCAGGGAGAAAGGGCTGCAAAGTTTAAAAAGAGAACGACCACGAACTGGGAGCTCTATGGCACTATTTCTGCAACATGGGAAGAGGCCGTTGTTGACAACATTGATGAGGAATACGATCGACTGGTTCAGCACCTCCATGATTGTGCGAAAAATGCCAAGAGAGAGATAGCCACAAAATAACGCCTGTCTTTGAAAACTCTTGAGCTTATTCGCCAACCTGGTTTGGCGCATGCCTCAGGCAACCGCAAGCGAATGTCCGAGCTCACAAAGCAGTGCAGAGATGCGATCAAGGAAGACCTCAAAGAGAGAAGAGCAGAAGTGCTGGTAGATGTGGCAGAAGCCGGGAAATGTATTCGTAATGCCTGCCTTTCCTTCACCAACTACAAGTCCAAGATGACTGCCCTCCGAAGTCCTGATGGATCTATCACATCTTCCAGAATGGCAATGGAGAAAATTATCCATGACTTCTACTCAAATCTCTTCGATAGCCATGTCCACCTGCCGACATACCAAATTCCATAGGATGGATATGTCGTTCCCAATGTTCTCCCTTCCGAAATCCGACATGCCATTTCTTCAGTAAAGAAATGAACAGCACCCGGCCCAGACAAGGTCAGACTTGAACACCTGAAGAACCTGCCATCAGTACTCATCAATACGCTGGCTCGGCTCTTCACACGCTACTTGTCTGAATGCAAGGTTCTGTCCCACTGGAAAACCAGCAGGACTGTACTACTGTACAATAAGGGAGACATTCATGACATTGGCAACTATCGCCTGATCTGCCTATTGTCTGTCATCTACAAGTTTTTCACTCGAGTCATCCTAAATAGGATTAGCAGAACACTAAATGAAGGACAACCATGCGAGCAAGCCGGGTTCCGCAAAGGATTCAGCACCATCGACCATATCGACACGATAACCAAGCTCATCGAGGTTTCTCGCGAGTTCAAGATGCCACTCTGTCTAATGTTCATTGATTTAAAGAAGGCCTTTGATTCTGTTGAGACGGAAGCAGTCATTGAAGCCCTAGCCAATCAGGGCATTCAAACTCAATACATCAAGATCCTCCCTGAGCTGTATTGCGGATTCACTATCAGGATCTCACCATTCTACAAAGAAGTAATCATTGATATCAAGAGAGGGGTTCGGTAGGGTGATACCATTTCACTGAAACTCTTCAGTGCCACCCTCAAGAACATCATGCGATGACTCGTAACTTTTTTAAGTTTAAGAATTTATCTATTTCTTCTGGGTAATTCAGAATAAATTCTCTTTGTGGCATACAGTATTTAATCATAATAGTTTAAGATCTTTTGTATTTCTGAGTTCTCTGTTGTAATTTCTCCTCTTTAAATTGTGGTTTGTTTGCTTTTTCCTCTGTTAGGATCACTTTTCTATATTAGATCTCTATTTTTAACTGCTCTTAGTCTGAATTTCTGTGCAATTCCCCCTTAGTACTGTTTTTGCTGTGTTTCATAGATTATGATATTTTGTATGTTGACTCATTAATTTAGAGGAACCCTTTTATTTATTCTTTGATTTCCTCTTTGATTCAGTTTTTTTTAGCAATATGCTTTTTAGTTTCCAGATTGGGAGCTTATACAAACTTTCTCTTATGGTTAATTTATCTTTATGGCACTGTTGTCTTAAAGATGTATTATATTATTTATACTTTTTGTAATGTATGCTTTCAGAATATAGTGTATCATGGAGAATGTTCTTTATGCGCTGAAAAATGTGCATTTGCCTCTTGTTGTTGACGGGTTTTTTATGTATCTTTTTCAGATCTTACAATTCCTCATTTAGGGTTCTTGTTACTTTAATAGGGACTCCGTGCCAGGCTGTTTTCACTCAGGGACCCCCAGAGTGGGGCGGGTGAGAGCCCTCCCCGCCCCAAGGGACCCAGCCCCAGCAGCCGACCTCCACTACCCAACCATCGCCACACTCCAGGCTGCTTTGTGGCCGCGCGACAAATCATAAGTCACTTCCTACCTGATCACGACCATCCTGTTATTCATCGATTGCTCGAGCAGGCCCCAGTAACGTCTCCTTCGTCCTAGCCTTGAGATTTTTTTAAAAAGTGCCATATTCAAGGCCCTTTCAGAGTTAGGAGAATGAGACCCTTCATTGTTACTGGTATTTGGCATATTGGGTACGCCACGGGGAGTTTGCCCGACTCTGCCGTGTGGGCAGGTCACATTCGGTAGCCTGTCAGTTTGTCCAAAGTAGGAATGAGATAATAAGATGTCTCTTCCGGGAGCTGGGTTTTATAGTCTCTGAGTCTTGGCCGTTGATGGGATTACATGGCGCCAGGGAGCCAGTTGGTGGGTGTGACCCCCGCCTACTGGAATTTGGAGGATCTGTATGGAGGATGCTCATCCTCGATCCGAGTAGGCTCTGAGATCTCATTCCCGGGACCTGCATGGCTCTGTTCCTCTGCCAGTACCTCCATGTGTGCGGAGAGTGGTCTCAGCATGGTGGTGGCTGGTTCTGGAAGTCTTTGGCTGCCGGAGCCCTGGTCGGGGCGGGAGGGAAACTCAACCCGCTCCCCTCCAAGGGGCCCAGGCGAAGACAGCCAGGCTCGGGGGCAGAAGACTGCGCTGTTCTCTTCCGGGAGCACATAGTACAGTGGTAGAGCATTTGACTTCCTACCCATTTTCTATAATTACCACACCATATTTGATGGGGTTCAGACAGTAGACAACAAATCATAGAGAGAAATGTATAAATATATGCCTCTAAGGAGATCCTGGCAAGCTCCCCATGGCGTATTTGATATGCCAAAAACAGTAACGACAACAGGTCTCATTCTCCTGACCCTGATAGAGCCTCCAGTCATTGGGAAAGACGAGTAAGAAGAAGCTGCTAGTGCTCGCTTCGGCAGCACATATACTAAAATTGGAAAGATACAGAGAAGATTAGCATGGCCCCTGCGCAAGGATGACACGCAAATTCGTGAAGCGTTCCATATTTTAAAAAAAAAAGAAGAAGCTGATAAAATCTCAGGGCTGGGAGGAATAGAGACATTACTGGCATCCGCTCTAGTAAACCTATGAACAATGGGATGACAGTGATAGAGTGATTACTTCATTAATGTTGTGTCTGGTTGATTTGATTTGTGCAATGTCAAGAGTGAGGTGTAGTCTCTTACTTCTATTGTGTTGCCATCTATGTATCTCTTCAAATTTTTTAATGGTTTATTTTAAACATCACTTTTCCTTCACATGGTAAGTACATATCAGTTAATTCCACTCAATATTTTTTATTCTTTAACCAGTATGTAATATCCATCTCTTTTCATTTTTTTTCATTTCATCATCCTGTTATTCGTCGATTGCCTCGAGCAGGCCCCAGTAACGTCTCTTTCATCCTAACCCTGAGATTATATTCAAGGCTATTTAGGAGAATGAGACCCATCATTGTTACTGGTATTTGGCATATTTGGTACGCCACGGGGAGTTTGTCAGACTCTGCCCTGTGGGCAGGCTACATTCGATAGCCTGCAAGTTTGTCCAAAGTAGGAATGAGATGATAAGATGTCATAAAAGATGTCCTGATAAGATGTCGCGCGGCCGCAAATGCGGCCACGCGGTTCCGGGAGCTGGATTTTATAGTCTCTGAGTCTTGGCTGTTGATGGGATTATACGGCGCCAGGGGGCCATGTGGTGGGTGTGACCCCCGCCTACTGGAATTTGGAGGATCTGGGTGGAAGATTCTTGACTCCAATCCGAGTAGGCTGGGAGATCTCGGCCCCGGAACCCGCGTGGATTTGTCCCTCTGCCAGTACCTTCAGGTGTGTGGAGAGTGGTCTCAGCGTGGTGATGGCTGGTCCTGGAGGTCTTCAGCTGCCGGAGCCCTGGTCGGGGCGGGGATGAAAGCCACCACCATGCTGAGACCACTCTCCGCACACCTGAAGGTACTGGCAGAGGGACAAATCCACGCGGGTTCCGGGGCCGAGATCTCCCAGCCTACTCGGATTGGAGTCGAACATCCTCCACCCAGATCCTCCAAATTCCAGTAGGCGGGGGTCACACCCACCACCTGGCCCCCTGGCGCCGTGTAATCCCATCAACGGCCAAGACTCAGAGACTATAAAATCCAGCTCCCGGACGAGAACAGTGCAGTCTGCCCCTGCGCCTGGCTGTTCCTTGCCGGGGCCCGTTGGAGGGGAGCGGGTTGAGCTTTCCATCCATCTCTATTTCTTCTTATTTTCTTTTGCTTGAATGCTATTTGGTTTGATACAAGCATGGTTGTCCCTGTTGGGTTTTCTTTAGTCTACCTTTAGCCTGTATGTTTATTTTCCAAGTTTTCACTCTGACCCTGTGTTTATTGTGAGTATTCAATTGTGTCTCTGGTAAACAGAAGGTTGTGTTTTATTTTCTGGTCCATCAATGCACTGTGTGCCTTTAGAAAAAAGAGTTCAGTCCATTGATTCAACTTTTTAAATTTTTTTTTGGCTTTTAGGGTCATACGCAGAAATGATCAGGGGTTACTCCTGGCTCTGCACTCAGGAATTGCTTGGCGGATCATATAGGATGCCAGGAATTGAACCCAGGTCAGCTGTGTTCAAGGAAAACACCCTACCCTCTGTACTTTTGAATTATTGCCATTTTCTATGGGGTTTATGGTTCTTTAGCTAGCTGACCTTTGTTTTTAATAGAAGAACATTCAGTATTCCATGCAGAGCCAGTTTAGATGAAACAAATATCTTTATTGTTGTTTGTTTGAGAATGTTCCAATCACTCCCTCAAACCTGAGTGTTAACCTTTCTGAGTAGAGGCTTCTTAGTTGAAGATTCTTTTCGTTCAATATTTTGACTATATTACTCCATTCCTTTTTTTGCTTGAAAGCTTTCATATGATAATTCTATAAATTTTTATTTTATTTTCCTTGTATTTGAGGTATGATTCTTTATCCCCATTTTAAATAATCTCTTTGGTTCTTGTCATTTTGATTACAATGTGTCTTGGTATATTTATGTTTGAGTTTATTTTGTTTGATACTCTTTGTGCCTCCTGAATCAGTGTCCAAGTCTCCTCCTCAGAATAGGGAAGTTCTCTGATCTCTTCCATCTCCCTCCCTTCATGTTGAGGTAACATGGTTACAAGTATTAATACTCATACCTTGGATATGAAATCATTCTTCCTCCACTATCATTAAAGTGCCAAAGATCCCCCATTATTGTCTTCTTTTTTACCATTAAAATGTTATTTTTGTGATAGTATTGTTTTATACTTGTGGTGCTGGTATACAATATCTATCCCCTGTGTTGGGCTCCCTCCACCATTATAGAAAGGTCTCTTGTTCCTTCCTCCTAGATCACAGATCTATTAACCGTATCTCAGGATTTTTTTCCACTGGGGATCACAACCGAGCATTTAATTGGGTGACCCGAAGCATAGTTCTCCTGACCTATCTTTCAGTCTCCCAATTCAGAATAAAGATATCAATAATGTATGCAAGTTTTATCAATTCACCTTCACTTTGTCTTATAATAAAGTACCGCCATAAGATTTTGAAACCTGAAAACAATTGTACAATTGTCATTTATATAGAGAAAACAGACTAAATTAGGGCAATCCCAGGACACTTTAACAAGAAAAATATAGCTTAAGTGTAAGGAAGCAACAAACCAAAGTGCAAAAATGCAAAGAGATCAGCACACCAAGAGGGGACTAATCATAAACATAGACATGAGTGGTAAGAGGTTACCAGAGCTAGATGAAAAGATAATTGAGATGATCAGGTTATCTTCGGAAGGGCTGGGGCATTTGCTATTGAGAGGAACAAGTCAACCTGAAGCACATAGACCCCATGAAAATAAATACCTTAATACTAATCTTATCTCTCATTCTGCTCTGCTTCTGGGACATCTCATTGGTTGAATCCAATCAGAAGCCAAAGGGCAGGGGAATACCCTGGGTCAGAAACAAGGATGAAGCATTAAAAATTCTATGTGGATCTGGAGTAGAAAAACAAGATATTTGGCACAAACTGGGTTGATGTTGGAAATAGTAATTTTTTGGTGTTAGGTATTGGTAATAGTCGGAATTTATAAGAAATACAGAATTAAGGTTATACAATTTTATCTTATCCACAGTGGATAGATTGGTGAGTCAGCTTCTTATGGACAGCTTCCACTGACAAAAGTCTCACAAACTGCCCTAGCCAATAAGTGAGATTTGGTAATAAAATATATAATAGCATACATCTTATTTGGAATATATTGTAGTAACTATATATCTTTCTGATTGGCTTGGGCTTTCTATTATGGTGCACTACAGTTCTAAGTATCCAAATAATGTTGATGTGGAACTTGAGTGGCAGGAATATCTGAAATTATTACCTTTTGAGTCCCAACTTAAGAGCATTTCTACCATATAAACCTTAAAACTATCTTGATATATTCCAGAAAATATTGCTCTAAACTTGAAACAAGATTAAAACACATTAAACACATTTTGAAGCTGCTTGTGTAGTCGAGCTTGGGAATGGTTTCTCTGTTAAAGAAGCCAAATAAAGTCCGGGCCAAAAAAAAAATAATTACTATTCTTGGCTTTTGTATTGGAGAAGTACAGGAAGTACTTACTATCAGAGCCAAATCCTAATAAGGCTAAGAAAATATTTGAGAGCAAAAGCTGTCCCTTATTTTGGATACAGACTTTGGAAAACTGGGTCACTTCTTGTACTACTTGCTATTGCTCTTTTGTTGAGGTTAAAAGAATACACTAAGTTTACAACAAGGAATCTAGAGGCATGACTTCAGGCAGTTCCATCATCAACATTAATAATGAGCTCAACAAATTATTGCACAAATGTTTTGTAGGTAATGGTGCCCTCTTGTGATTAACATATGAATAATATTCCGGTGGTTTGGTATAACCAGTAATCATGTCAGTTTAAGCAAAGAAATTTCATTGGCACCATAAGAAAGACTAAATGTTCTTCTAATCTGGTCTGGTAAAGAGACACATTGCATAAAGTGTCCAATAAAGCCTCCATTGGATCTTTTTTTGGTATCTATATAGCAATCCTGACTTGTTTCATATATGTGTGTATATATGCATATGTGCATAAAATATTTGATTAAGCAAAATAACTCATTTTATATGTGGCAAAATCATTTATTAAGATCATCCCCTAACCCAACCACAAGTGATCCATGGGTAAAGAGCCAAGAGTAAGCCCCAAGCACAGCGAAGTGTGGTCCAAAACCAAAACTCAAAGCAGGAAATCATTGTAACTAATTGAGCAGTTATATCAGAATAATTTTTGTGCAAGGGACGGTCAACGACACTAAGATCCTGGAATGGATTGATTTCAGGTTCTGTAAAATTAAACATGCCTGAGGATATTTAGGGAATTTAGAAAACACATATATGACTTGCACATGCAACTATGAAAATAAAACGGCAGGTTATTTTTGAGTCAAGAATTTCAAATAGCTGAAAATGATGTGACAAAGACCAGTAACTCTGCATTAATGTTTGCAATGAAATTCACAGAACCACCTTTTTAAAAAATATTATTGAATCACTGTGAGATAGTTACAAGCTTTCATGTTTGGGTTACAATCACATAATGATCAAACACCTATCCCTCCACCCCGCCACCAATGTCCCTGGTATACCCTCCCTTTCCCACTCTCCCCTTGCCTCCATGGCAGACAATATTCCCCATACTCTTTCTCTACTTTTGGGCATTATGGTTTGCAATACAGACAATGAAGGGTTATCATGTTTGGTTCTTTGTCTACTTTCAGCACACATCTCCCATTCCGACCAATTCCTCAAGCCATCACTTTCTTGGTGATCTATCTATTCCAGCTGCCTTCTCCCCTCTGCTCATGAGGCAGGCTTCCAGCTATGGAGCAATCTTCCTGTCCCCGTGTATCTACTATCCTTAGGTGTCAGCTTCATGTTATGTTGTTTTATACTCCACAAATGAGTGCAGTCATCAATGTCTGTCCCTCTCTTTCTGACTCATTTCACTTAGCATGATACTCTCCATGTCTATCCATTTATAAGCAAAGTCAATGACTTCATCTCTCCTAACAGCTGCATAATATTCCATTATGTAGATGTACAAAAGTTTCTGTAACCAGTCATCTGTTCTAGGGTACTTGAGTTGTTTCCAGATTTTGGCTATTGTGAACAGTGCTGCAATTAACATATAGGTACAGATGTCATTTCCACTGTGATTTTTTGCATCCTCAGGATATATTCCCAGAAGTGGTATATGGAAGCTCAATTTCTAGTTTTTGGAGGACTGTCCACATTGTTTTCCAGAAAGGATGGACAGAACCACCGTTTAAAGCAAGTAGAAAAATGTGTGAGTGTGATGTGGTGTTTTCAGTTACAATTACCCATTAATATGCTTATTCATGTGACCGCAGGGAAAATACAAAGTAGTTGTCATTGTTCAGAATGAAAAATTTTATCTCTATGAATGTGAGCTTTAGATATTGTATAGATTCATGTCGAAGTATAAAATTATTCTGACCAAAAAAATAGAATGACAGTTAAGGTGCTTGTCTTTGCATGCTGTCGATCCCATTTCCAATCCCTGGCAACACATATGGTCCCCTAAGTACCCCAGGGGTTTCTCCTGTGCAGAGAGCCAGGAATAGCCCAGGAGTATCACAGAGTATGTACCACCCTCCCCTGCAAAATGGTGTAAATCTCAAAGTTTTAGTTGCTTCATATTTTATCTGTAACACAATTTTAATATAGAGGTTTTTAATATCTCTTTTAGAAGGTCTTTTGCTATTTTACGGAAGTACATGTGTTCATTCTTGATCATTAGGAACTCACTAATATTCTTTAAACATATTAATGAATTCTGAAAATAGAAGTCAATAGGTTTCTTTTCCCAGTCGGTAACAGAATGCTGCTAAAAATTATTTTTTTCCAAAAATACCTTCCAATAATTGGTTTTCTTCACTGAAAATATTTACATTATTATTTGTTTTCTATTAGTTATGATATAAAACAAATAGATAATCAAAGCTTAGAAATATTTCTTGGCTTGGAAATGTTCTAAAAATTATGTGAGGACACTATTTGTTGAAATACAGATGTGTAGTCTACTTGTGGATGAATAAATTTTTAGACATAGGCTGAAGTGAAGTCACACACAACAAATTATGCTTGCAACATATATCTTTATTAAACTGATACCAATGGAAAAAACATTAAGTGAGAAGATGATAGCTAGAAAAGTAAGGTATGACATTATGACAATAAAATTTTTAAAATTAAAAATAAAATAAGAAACATCAATTGGATTGTTGCTGTTAAAAAAAGTATAAACAATTATCATCTTCCCAGTTCTTGCACCATCAGAGACCACAGAACATTCTTAGTTAAGCACCAGTGTGAAGGATTTATTAATCTTTGTGTATACTTTTTCTCCAAATAATTGGATATAACCTCACTCAGTCAGAGTTGAGCAAAATCAAGATATAACAAAAATCAAAACAGAGGGCATCTACATTCCAATGTCTGAGAATGTAATAAAAGGGAAGTGACTTCATTTGATGTTATAATTTGTTCTGTAACATGGACATTTAAAATTCTTATTTGTGTAACCAAAGAAGACTTGTTCTTTTTAAAATTCAAATAATGAGCCATAGAGATATTAACAATGGGTATGTTGCTTGTCTTATATGCAACGAATCAAGTTCAAGCCCGGGCAACCCACCCATATGGTCTCCCAAACCCTGCCAGGAATGATCTCTGAGCACAGAGCCAGGGGTAAACTTTTAGCACTGCAGGGTGTACTCCCCTAAAATAAAAACTTAGTAATGGGCTAAACCTCAAATTAAATTACTCTTTTATAATTTAATGTTAGAGCATAATTCTTACTTTGATAAAGTTGGAGAAAATGCCTTGCTGTTTCTATTCTTAGTTTTGCTATATTTTTGTAAAAAGTGATTCAAATCAAGTCACATGTAAAGAAATGAACATGTTGAGCAAAAAAGTTGTTTACATTATATATACATCCCTTATAGACAAAAATAAGCTCAACACATTTACACTAAAAGTTTGGGATACAACAGGATTAGTAGCACCATAAAAATCATTCTTTTCCCAAACTGTGGCCTTCTACTCAGTGCAAGTCTTCTCTTAATTGAATTTTAATGTGTTGTTTTAGTTACTTGGGAAATATATAATATTCATATTATAATCTTGGAGAAAGTCACACTTAACCCAAAAAGCAAATTTATTTTCTTATTTCTTATGCAGAATAGAGACTTTGCTCTGGCACATTGTTGAGGTACATTTAAATCTTTGTGTTTACTAGCCAGCATGTTCTTTTGGTCATATATAGTAGCACCATTAGTGAAAGCAATTGTAGATAGGAAAAGTCAGACAGTGTACACTGGAAATTTTATATATACATCAACATGTATATATATGTATATGTATATATCACAGTTATTAACCACAGGCATTCTTCAAAATGTTATGTCTTTTTCATACACACTTGACATCGGCTAATGCGTGTTCTCAAGTCTCCTGCTTTCAGCGTTTCTGACTGAGGCTTGCTGGGAAATAAGAAACAAGAAAATCATATTAGACCTTTTTTAATATTTAAATTCTATTATAGTTTCAAACTCATTCCACATTATTCTCTTTGTGTTTAAGTTATACTTATGGTTTAATTATTAACTTTGAAGGAATCTAATCTAGTGTAGTAACTGATATGTCCTAAGAGGTGAGAGTGGGCATAGATGGCTTTGTGACTCTTTTTCCACCACTATCATCTTCTTCCCTCCCTCTGATTAGCTTATTTATATACTTTTTAAATAATTGTGCAATAAGGAGAAACTGAGAAATGGATGGTGAAAAACTATAGAAATTACCGAGATATAGTATGTAATAAAATGATCAAGTGATAATAAAAGGGGCAACATATACATTTAAACTTTCCCCCCACAATAGCTTGAAATATCCTGAGCTACATGTAAAACATATAGTGTTATTCATTTAAGCACCTGGATGAGGTCTTTTAAAGCATCCTGGTAAAGAACACTACTAGACCGGTAGAGGAAATACAATTTGATTATAGCATCGATTCTCAGGGTAGTCTCCAGTCTACTTGGACTGCTTATGTATTGAGTGGTTACATAACCTTTCCTTGATTTGTTCTGCTACCAAAAGTTTATTAACATACCACCTAAAAACCCCATGCACCTAATATTAGTCAAGTCTGTTCTCCTGACCTGAGTCAGATATACAAGAAGAGGAAGCAAGTATAAAAGCTACAGTCCAATAAACTTCTAACATTCTTTGGGCATACACTATCCATGGATTCATGAATTTCCTCCACTAAAATCCCTAAAGGAAGCTTAGGGCCTGAACTAAACTAAAGCCAAAAGCACCTTACCTAAACATGTCTGAAATATCCACAGTTGCTAACCAAAAGCTGTAGGAGTTGGCATAGTAGTTGCAGGTACCTCTCCCATGACATTCAATGAAGGGAGATGAACGAAACTCTTCCAAGCAAGAGCCAGGGGAGGCCAGAGCTTGACCTGAACCTTCTGCTCCTGAACTTGAGTGCTATAAAAACGAAGAGAAATATCATGTGCCGCAAAAACTTAGTGAATACTCAAAGATCCGTGCTGAGTTTGACTAAAATTGTAATTCTAGAGAAGGAACCAGGGCCAGAGGTAAATGAATAATAGACACATCAAAGATGCCTAACAAAAGTAATAGGAAAAAATCAGTAGAAAGATTAAAAGGCCAGGAAAATTGCTCCATGGTTGGAAGCCTGCCTTATGAGCTGGGGGAGAAGACAGCTGGGATAGACAAAGGATCACTAAGTCAATGATGTCTGGAGGGATCGCTTGGGATGGGATGTGTGCTGAAAGTAGATAAAGGACCGAACATGATGGCCTCTCAGTATCTGTATTGCAAACCATAATACCCATATGTAGAGAATAAGAGGGAAATTTTCTTCCATAGAAGCAGGGGGAGGGTTGGGATGGGGAGGGAGGGATACTGAGGAAACTGATGGTGGAATATGTATAGTGGTGGAGGGACGGTGTCGATCATTATATGACTGAAACTCAAACATGAAAGTTTTGTAACCATGCGCATGGTGATTCAATAAAAAATAGAAAAATAAAAAAGTAAAAAATAAAATGAAAATTAACAATAAAAAAGAAAGATTATAAAATATTTTCTATAAAATATGTGGTACAAAATAGTGACTGGAAGAACCTTTTTGAAGTTCAAGCATTTCTACACAAAAGACAAGAATTCTTCATACTGGGAAAAATGTAGATGCTCTGGTTAGTTAACTATGAGGACAAAGACAAGAAAATGCATTTTATACCATCATGAAGGAATAACCAATCCAGAGAGAATCCCATTCCTGTGGACAATGGGGAATTTGGATGGTCTGACTATGGACTGCAATGACCATGGCTGGAGCTTCACATACTGCACATCTGGTAAAGAAGGGAGAAGGCAAACAATTTACAAAGTAAGCAGGTGAGAAACAGAAGTTCCTTTTTTTGGTATGTCTTCCTGATATAAAGGTTCAATCGGGTGTCTCCAATGAGCAAAGGAGAATAACGCACTTGAGGAATTTCTATCACTTAAGCCCTATCTCCCAATACTGGAAATCAAACTATAAACAAACTATGAGCTGTTCCTATTTTTTATTAAAACTACAGTTAAAACATTTCCTTTCCCAACTATCCCAGATTTTCATCCATACTTGCTATTGTTATAACTGCTGTAGGAGTTTAGCTTGGTATATTACAAAGGTATTTCTCAAGGTGTTAAACTTCAGAGTAAACACAGAGTAATGCTGAAAATATGCTAAGGACAATGTTTGATGAACTGAAAGGACAGAAAAAGATAATTTCTCAATCTCTGCCAATTATTCTTGACTCAAAATACACTTATTTGCCATTTGGCCACATATGGAGAAATATAACATATTTAGAATGCTACAAGCATTGGAAGTGTAGTTTTAATCTAAAAAAATAAGTAAAAATAGCAAAAACAATAATTGAGTTTATCAAATTTTAATAAATATTATAAAGTACTCTCCTGAAATATGACTGAACCAATGTGGTAAACTGGTTTACCTACAAAGTAAGGACTACCTTTAGTGAACCTTTCATTTTTCAGAATTGGGCCTACGAAAAACCAAACACACATACATAATAAATTTTAACAACTCTGGGAAAATTAGAGGACAAATGATAATCATCTAAAATCAAAGCAGAGCATCAATTTAGAATCTTTACTAAAAGTGGCTCAATGAGGTTCAAGCTTTTCTTTCAATATCAGAGAAACTAGATTTTCCAGTGATTCATTCTTTATGGTTACTGGAATATTATATCAATTGTGCTATTATCAGAGAAAAAATGATAAGAACTAATATGCACTGAAATTTAAGTCAAACTAAGGTTATACAGAAATAAAACCCTAGAAAATATTTATTAATGAATACTAAATGCAATGATACTTACCCATACCTTAAACCTCAGCTAACACATTTTTACTTCACATAGCTAATAATCTGTTAAATCCTATCTATTCTATTAATGTGATACATTTCCTCTATTGCAGGTCCAATTCACTCCTACTGTACTATAACACTATCTCCCATCTGACTGGCCACTACCTCAGTAATATTCTTCTCTAATCCATATTACACACTCATGTAATATTCTTTTAAATATTATAAACCACATAAACTGAAATAAAAATCTGGTATTTCAATATTTTATCCAATAATATCTTCCAGTTTCAATTATAAACTATATTATAGATACAAAAATCTACCTACTCATTTCTATATTCTCTGTTTAATATGCCCTACCTACTTTTAGCTGCCCATGCCTTAAATTCTACCTAAGGAAGGACTAGACAATTCAAAAATATCTTTCATATAGTTATTCCATCTCTCACCAGTGGGAACTAAATATCATTCCCATATGCGTTGATAGTATTTTATTATCTCTGTAGTAACATTTAGATCATGCCTGATATATTTTATGTTAATTTATGCATATTTTAATTTGACTGTGACATATATCACATTTTCTATCAGAGGGGCATAATCAAAAGCAGATCCCAAGTAAATACAGAACAAGGTAAATACAAATTGAATATATTATAATGGTATCTCTGTTCTACTTAACATGTAAAGACTTATTATTAGCTTTGGATTCATTTGTGACCAGTTAAAATCACAGGGGTTTGCTGAAAGTTAAAACTATAACAATGTTGAGGCTGGAGAGATAGTACTGGAGATACATTAAATGTATCACTGGAGAGATAGTGAAAGGGCACTTGCCTTATATGTGGCGACCTCGGTGGAGTCCCCAGTACCCCATGTGGTCCCTGGAGCCCACTAGGAGTGATCTCTGAGGGCAGAGCCAGGATCAGAAGCCCTGATCACAGCTGTGTGTTGCCTCAAACCAAACTAATACCAAACCAAACTATACCAGTGTCTTACCGACTAATAAATGGCTTAATGTTCTGTCCTTTCAAGGGCTCCATGCTCAAAGGTATGGGCTCTGGGGTGGAGAGCCAGTAAGAATAGTCATTTCTTGAAGCAAAATTGCAAATATTATTGACATTGCAGAACATGAAAGGCATGGTACTGAAGCGACGAAGGCAGCTGCCAGCTGTCCCTAAGGAAGAATTAGGGAGAAAAAGAAGGATTCATCATGATGATTCTTCAATTTCTTCTAAAACACTAAAAAACAACCTTTCAAATAGAAACTGTTCCATATATCACAGGCAGTACATATTACATGTATTTTATTTTACTCATAAGATGCACATTTACCCATCTTAACACTTAAAAATCAGAATATTTAATTTATGTAAGACATTTGTTGCAGCAGGTTTCTCATATATTCCCTAACACTTTTAAAACTGGTGATAAATCTTTTGTCTTTTGGACACGTGTCCTTTGGTGAATATTAAGTAATGTAGTATGGATGAGTGAGACAACATAACATATCAGCATTTCTTCTCCAGGTTACGCTGTCTTCCTCCAAGACATTCCCAGTAAGGTCTAGGACTGATTTTCCTTTCCTGCAAGGAGCAAGCCCCAAGGCCAACTCTTAACAGTTCTAGATTATCCCAGGCATTTCCATGGTGGCAGAGGTGGATAGAGAAAGCAACAGATTCCCTTCTCGAGGCTGTTGCCTCTCTTTTCATTTCATCTGAGTCACCAGCATCAATTGTGTGGAATCACCTAATAGGTGTAGAAGCTAAGGCATTGCAGAGTGGAAAAGTTATTGTTGACATATACAACAAATTCAGGCCTTCCAAGGGGGCAGCTAGTTATCTGAGCTGAGGTTGGAGTAGGGGAGTAGAACTGCAAGCTCCCTTTCTTCTAGGTGATTTTCACATCCTGAGCTGCTTCGAGTTATCAATTATCCTTCAGATGTGGTCTAATCCTGATCTGTATGTTCTGCCACTCAACACCTTCAGAGGGGAAGAGATAGAATACAAGTGATCTACGAACTGTGTATTTGAACTTCAGTCAGCTCACAATCTCAACAGCAGTCACAGAGAGATAGAGTGAGGGTATTTCACTAAGTCTAAAGGTGTCATCAATTTAAACAAATCTCCCCTATAAGATTAATTAAATTAATATGTTCTAGGCTAATGTATCTCAATATGTTCCTGACTGTGACCCCTTCATATCTTGTTCCCTACCTTTGACAATCCTAGTTTCATGCTGTGGCCCCCATTTACACAATATCTGGGGGGTCACAGGGGCCCAGATGGTCCCATTGATAAACTCTGCTTTATGCTGTGACTAGTTAGAAAGTACAAGAAGTAAACAATCCCAAACAATGGTCCAAGGCATGAATGGAATAGGCTTTCTGTATATTGAAGGCCAGATGCAAAGAGAATTGTTTTTTTAGGAAGTGGCCAGAGGTCACTGATGCTTCTTAAGTTAAGAACGAACTCCACTATTGAGGCCTCTCAGGCTGTTTCTAATCCACCTTTATGGGCCAGGTCTTTTTTGAAATAACAATTGTCTCAAGATCTCAGGCATACTCAGCAGTAGGGTTTTAGATTCTGGTTTCTTTCTTCATTTTGGACTTTGGGCAATATCCGGCTCTGCTCAGGGCTTACTCATGGCACTGTTCTCAGAAAAAATTTCTGGCAGGGTTTGTGGGTCATAAGGGGTGATGAGTATTGAACCACGTTGGCCATATGCAAGGCAAGTGCATTCTACTTGCTCTACTCTCTTCTTTTCACTGAGCTTAGTTTCTAAAACATCATGTCAGAAGCTCATATGAGGCAATTTAGCTGTATATGGGGGGCTGCAAAATAATTGAATGTAATGACTAACTTAATTCAAAATAAGCCAAATAATAAATCAGGTTTTCCTGGTAGTATTTACTAGGGTATTTCCCCTTTTCATTCCTGGCTTCTTGGTTGTTTGCAGGCTTTCTTATCTGGCATCTGCACCCTAATACTGTGCTATAGAACACTTCTCTCCAGTGTGCCCCAATGCTGAAGAAACAAGTTTCTGTTTACCCTTACTGTGCTCAGAATTGCAGGCTCCATCTCTCTTATAAGTCAAAGTATACTGGAGACACACAGTACATCTTGTTTATGGTTATTTATAGCCTCTCTGAAGTCTTCGTCCTCCTCTCTATGTTAGGGCACTGCTCCTACAGTTGTCCGATCCTTTTTCAGGCCCTAAGCTTCACTTCTTGGATTTATTTGAAAATGTGGATAGTGGAAGAGTCCAGATTCTTGCCTGATCCACCATCCTGCTGTTTCCACACTTTTATAATTGGGGGATGGGCAATAGTAAGAGAACATGGTAGGTTATCCAAAGCATAAACACAGGCAATTTAGATGAATGTGAATATAAAAGTGGATGCTTTGAATATTCAGTCCTTTAAAAGAATGCCTGAGTAGCTGTTGGAAATTCCTCACATATGCAGATACATATATTTATATCAAGTGGATGATGGATAAAAGATCAGTAATTCTTAAATCTGATGGATCATCAGGATAATTGGACATCCTTATACAACAGGTTTGGGAAAATTCTCGGATGATTTTAGAAGCTAACCAGGTTGAAAATCAAGATTTTTAATTTGTTCTAATTTTTTTTTCAGAAAAAATATAATCTGGGGGCTGGAGCGATAGCACAGCAGGTAGGGCGTTTGCCTTGCACACAGTCAATATGGCCGACCCAGGTTTGATTCCCAGCATCCCATATGGTCCTCCGAGCACCGCCAGGAGTAATTCCTGAGTGCATGAGCCAGGAATAACCCCTGAGCATCGCCGGGTGTGACCCAAAAAGCAAAAAAAAAAAAAAGAAAAATAGAATCTGGCGCATAAAAATTACACTGACTCAAGTTCATGTGAGAATTAGTGACAAACGACATAACTGAAAAGTTAAAAGGTAAAGGTAAAGGCCCTCCCGTTGATCGTCGATTTGCTCGAGCGGGCCCAGTAACGTCTCCATTGGAGACTTTGTTGTTACTGTGTCTGGCATATCGAATACTCTCGGTACCTTGCCGGGTATGGATTTAGAATTGATAGACACTGGACTTTTTAATTTTAGTCACTCTGATTTATAATTTTACAGCACTGTCAATGATAGGGTTACTTGAATACAGCATTCCAACACCAGATCTTCCATCAGTGTCTGCTTCCCTTTGCCCTTGTATCAGGGTTCCTCCTTACTCCCACTATAGCCTCTATACACTTTAAAACACACTACAATGCCATAGCAAGCTCAGTTCTGTAGACCAGTTCTATAGATGTTGCTGTTCTTGATCTTCAATTTCACACATTTCTGGGTATGTGATTTTGAATAACTCACTTAATCCATTAGCCAATTTAAAAATTTGTTTTTAGGCCATACCAGGCAGTGCTTAGGACTTACTCCTGACCCTGAGCTCAGGGATAACTACTGTTAGGGCTCCAGGAATCATATCATGTGCCAGTCATGAAACTGGGTCAGGCACGTGTAAGGCAAACACCCTACCTGCTGTACAATTGCTCCAGCTCCAATTAGTCAGTTTTTAAAAAATGTATAAAATGAAAAGACATGTCCTACATATTTCTATTCTTTTAATTTTTATTGTTTTGGTGCTCTGGGGGCCACAGCCAGCAGTACTTAGGAGCTACCACAACTATACTCTAAAGCAGCTGGATGTGGAAAGCTATTTGGTGCTGGTCTTGAACCCAGAGCTTCATATATGCAAGACTTGTGTCCTATCACGTAAGACACATTCATGGATAATGAATATGATAATTATAAAATACAATAATAATTAAATTCCCATTACTGTCTAATTAGAAGCAGCTGGAAATATCTCTGGTCTTTGAATAAAAAGAAGGAAACAGAAGGAGGTACACAAAAGTAAAGTGCATAATGATAACAGGAATGTTTGATTGTATATATGCCATAGGTTATCAGGAAGCAGAATTTTCAATTATTGTTTCCAACTTTTTTTGGTTTGGGGCCACACCCTGTAGTGCTCAAGGTATTCCTAGCTCTGTGCTCAGCAGTGGCCTCTGGCAATGCTTGACGAACCACAGGTGGTAGCTGGCAATGCTTGGGGGACCACAGGTGATAGACGGGATAGGATACTAGAGTTACATGTAATAAAAGTGCCCTACCCTATCTATTACACTCTCTCTGGCCCTAGGTTCCAAATTTTTGAAGAGGATGAACTCATAAACTCTCAATGCCTTCCTTATTGTAAAATGTTAAAACTCTACTATATTAATGATTATCACAAAATATTTTTCTCTCAGAAAGAACAGTTCTAGTATTCAGTATGTTTATTCCACCTCTTAATATCACATCTTTTCATTAATCCATCACAATTTGTTTTATACAGTGATACCCCTTTAGCATCAAAGTGAAAGTTGTAACTGCCTCTATTCCTTACTGTACTGCGAGGATATATCTACAGCCTGTTATACTGTATAGAGACCACTGTGGCACTGTCCTCCCATTGTTCATAGATTTGCTCAAGCGGGCCCAGTAACATTGTGAGACTTGTTACTGTGTTTAGCATACCGAATATGTCACGGGTAGCTTGCCAGGCTTTGCCGTGTGGGCGAGATACTCTCGGTAGCTTGCCGGCTCTCCGAGAGGGGCGGAGGAATCAAACCTGGGCCAATGGGGTCGGCCACATGCAAGGTAAACCCCTTACCCGCTGTGCTATCGCTCCAGCTCTACAGAGACTAGTTTTCATAAAAAACAAGCTAGCAAAAGCCTTATTTTAGGTTAAAATTATAGTTCACACTAAAGAACTAATGTTTTTAGTTCAGAATTTAAAATCGTATCTGTATGAAACTCATAGTAAATAGATCAAGTTTCCCTAGATATGTTTTTCATTTTTGAAGTCCCCCAAATAGATATACTTTGACTAAGGCTACCACAGAATCTACAAGATTTTCAAAACAAACAAAATGCATAATAGTAAGTTGTGGATTGTCTCACCCAAATCTTGGCCATGAGCTCTTTTATTTCCCTGTACATATAGAAGAGAAAAGCCATCATAAATCTTGACAGTTCCTGGTGGGCATGGAGGTGCATCTGTTGTCTGACTGTGACGTGTGATGAGGAATCCATGGGTGAAAGATGAGGATCCAGGTGGACCTGGAGGGCCTTGTAATCCATCTGGCCCAGGAGGACCATCCAAACCACGGGTACCTATTTCCATGCAATCATTAATATAAAAAATAATGCAAACTCTAACCAACTATTATGACTACTGATAAAATATTATGACTTGATTACAATTAAGACAGTGTTTATAAATGAATATTCTGATTTCACAGACTTCTAGCTAAACAAGATACTGTTCCTAAACTCAAAAGAATTTAAATTTTTATCCTAGAATTTGTTGATGGCATTTGATAGTAAGACTAAATACTGAGATATGATGCTTCTCTGTAGACTCTATATGCACATTGGTCTTTTACTATACTCCCAAGACAAAAAAATTCAACCCACTGTTTTGTTCATCAATAAGAAAGTAAAAGTATGGTTGCCATCAGTCTATCAGTTGGCCAACTTTATATTTTTTATTTATTTTTTTACTGATTTTATTTATTTTATTTTTATTAGTGAGACACCACGAGGTACAGTTGTAGACTTACAAATTTTGTGCTTGGGTTTCAATTATACAATGATCAAATCCATCCCTCCACCAGTCAGTTGACCAACTTTAATCCTGAAAAAAGTTTTCCTTTGAAGTTGTCTGTGAAATTACTTTCAGGCATCATTTTGCTTAGAGAATAGACAAGACACTCAAAAAAAGCCTGTTTAAGATGAAGTCATGAAATTTACATACAAGTGGTACTACAAGGAAAGTATCATGTTAAGCGAAATGAGTCAGAAAGAGGGATAGACAGAAAGATTGCATTCACCTGGGGAACATAAAGTAACAAAATAGGAGACTAACACTCAAGAATGGCCGAGATCAGTACCAGGAATTTTGGTCCATGGCTTGGAGGCCAGCCATACATGCTAGGGGAAAAGGCAGCTCAGATAGAGAAGGGAGCACCAAATAAAGGGTGTTGGGAGGATCCTCCCAGGATGGGAGAAGCATGCTGAATGTAGACTATAGACCAAACATGATTGCCACTTATTGCCTCTTTTGCAAACCACAACACCCAAAAGGAGAGAGAAAACAGAGGGGAATGCCCTGCCACAGAGGAGGGTGGGATGGGGGAACGGGGGTGGGAGGGATACTGGGATCTGTGGTGGTGGGAAATGGGCACTGGTGGGAGAATGGGTATTTGATCATTGTATAATTGAAACCTAAACACAAAATTTGTAAGTCTACAACTGTACCTCATGGTGTCTCACTAATAAAAATTTAAAAAAGCCTGTTTAAATTATCTGGTTTTCAATCTACCACTCATACCACTTGATCCTCTTATCCATTTAGCTCCTGATTTGAGCTCATTAAATATTTTTCTATATAGGTCTTTGTCCACTGTGAGGATTTTGGGGAAATGTTTATTTTGGGGAAACTTCAGTGAATGTGACATTGTTTTTTCCCCTCAAAATAGCTCATAAAATGGTAGGTGTTGGTTCTAGGAAGGCCATATGGGTTAAAACCCTGCTTCATAGCCACTGTTATTTTTTCAATGCAAAATATATAGCCATTTATATTTTTCAATGCATAATACTTAGGTATATATTTTCAAGAGTTGCTAATATAACCATCTACTGAGTATATGAGCTTCTATTTCTATGTTAGCAATCTTTAGTGTATTTTCTTTTGTAATTTTTAAATTTTTATTAAAGAACTGTGGTATACAAAATTATTGATAGTTGATTTTAGGCACATAATATTTCAACATCAATTCCATCACCAGTGTCAACTTCCCTCTACCAGTGTTCTCATATTCTGTTCCCACTCTTATCCCCACCCCACCCCTACCTGTCAACTTGACAGGCAAATTATAAAATTTCAGTAGTTGCAGCTTAGATATCATGTTTTCAGTTTTGTTGAGTCTGTGTTTTGGATATATGGCTATACCACTTACATATCACCAGTATAACTGAAGCCCTAATGCCTGTTTACCCATTAATTCCCATGCACTTCTCTCCCCCTTGATTTCTTTCCTTCTTTTCCCTTCTCATTTTTAAACACTGGGGTCAAGTCATCCCCCTTCTTACATTTCCTCATTCAGTACTCTATATACTACAGATAATAGAGATCATCCTGCATTTGTCATTCTTCTTCTGACTTACTTAACTCAACATGATATATTCCAGTTTCAACCACATTGCAATAAATTACATTATTTAGTCATTCCTTGCAGCTGTATAGTATTCCATTAAGTATATATACCATATCTTCATAAACTATTCACCTAGGTTGATGCCATATATTAGCTATTGTACTGAGTGCAGCAATGTTGCAAGGTGATTCAAATTTTTTGGATATATGATGAATACAGATCGGAAATTTAGTAGATCCTAGATTCAACAGTATCTGGCACATATAATAATGGTAACCTCGAAAGTCTATCAACTTGCCATCTCAATGTAAGTTGCCACTACAACACTCGAAGTTCAATAAGAAATCTCTTAAACTGGCTATACTTTATGGGGAAATTACATTTTATTGCAAAACTTTCTAATGTGGAATTGTCACTGAGATTAAATCATCATATTGAAATTTTAAAAGAACACAATGAATATCCAGAAAATTCCCAATTTGAAGAAAAGTTGGATTTTCTAGGTGCCAAAGACATAAATAAAAACATTTCTATGCATCTCTTATCCTGGCTAGTCTGCTTATATATTCCTTCCCATTTTTCCCAGTTTCAGATTTTTCAAGTAGCTATGCTTCTTTCAAGCTGCAACTGGAGGTCATATATCTATACTTTTGTCAAATTTGAAAGGTTAATATCAGCAGTAGTGTTTTACTTATCTTACCTGGTTGGCCAGGCAGACCTGGGTCTCCTTTGCGTCCTCCCGCTCCATCAAATCCAGGGAGCCCATTGTGTCCAGGGTCTCCTGGAAGGCCAATTGGACCTAAAGAAAAGGGAAATATGATTTGAAAATGTTTATATTAAGCCAACATCTAGACATATTAGGACATCTAAGGTCCTCGAGTGTCATTAAATTCATAGCCTGACTTTATCTTTAATCCAGACAAAAATAATTCAGGTTAAGACAAAAGACAGGACTAAGTCTTAAACATTCACTTTGCTTCTCCTTTAGAGCAATATAGGAGAACAAGACACAACTTTTTTTATTTATCCCACCATATATAAGGCAGGTTTTTCTATATAATGACATAATAAGAGAGAAATATTGAAGTTTCAACTTACTACTATAATCAAAACTGTCTACAAATAGAGTCAATGGTCAACTAATAATGAATTAATTAAAAATATTAAGCCTCATAAGAAGAAATGATGTGCTACTAAATCAGCCTTTCATTTTTCTGGCAGATGGGCTAGAGAAAATCTACAGGATCTTAAATACATATTTATTTCATTGCAGTTTCCCAAAACGTTACCTATATTATGAAAATTAGAACATCCAAAGGGGCTACAAAAAGGGGCCACAATAAATTACATATTTAAGGAAAAAGGACACATCTGATATTCTTCAAGAGAACTGGTCTAGCTCCACAAATCTCAAAATGAACAACATGCAGCTGCAATCTCCCACATTGGATTAGTATATGGGCTGAAAACTTGGGGTGTTCTTGAAATGGGGGCATGAAGATTCACCCGCCTCCAACCTCCCTCCACAGGAATGTCCAGCAGCCCCTGCCCAAACCCATCATCTTGCAGTCAAAAAAATGGCTCAGCTCCATAGCTAATCTCAAAAAAGAACATGATGCTGCTCAATCTTCCCAGGTAGACCCTTGTGGACTACTCAGAATAGTGGGAGGCTGATTTCCCTTTTCTTTTTTTAAATTTTATTGAATCACCGTGAGATAGTTACAAGCTTTCATGTTTGAGTTACAATCGCACAATGATCAAACACCCATCCCTCCACCAGTGCAAATTCCCCACCACCAATATCCCCGGTATATCCCCCCCTTTTCAACCTCCCCCTGCCTCCATGGCAGACAATATTCCCCATAATCTCTCTCTATTTGGGAGCATTATGGTTTACAATACAGACACTGAGAGGTTATCATGTTTGGTCCTTTGTCTACTTCCTGCACACATCTCCCATCCCAAACGATTCCTCCAGCCATCATTTTCTTAGTGATCCCTTCTCTATTCCAGCTGTCTTCTCCTCTCTGCTCATGAGGCAGGTTTCCAGCTGTGGAGCAATCTACCTGTTCCATGTATCTACTATCCATCCTTAGGGATCAGCCTCATGCTGACTCCATTTATACTCCACAAATGAATGCAGTTCTTCTATGTCTATTCCTCTCTTTCTGATTCATTTCACTTAGCATGATACTCTCCATGTCTATCCATTTATAAGCAAAGTTCATGACTTCATCTCTCCTGACAGCTGCATAATATTCCATTGTGTAGATGTACCAAAGTTTCTTTAACCAGTCATCTGTTCTAGGGCACTTGGGTTGTTTCCAGATTTTGGCTATTGTGAACAGTGCTGCAATGAACATATAGGTACAGATGTCATTTCTACTGTGCTTTTTTGCATCCTCGGGATATATTCCCAGAAGTGGTATTGTGGGGTCATATGGAAGCTCAATTTCTAGTTTTTGAAGGATTGTCCATATTGTTTTCCAAAAGGGCTGAACTAGTGGGCATTCCTACCAACAGTGAAAGAGTGTCCCTTTTTCCCTACATCCACGCCAACACTGGTTACTTTTGTTCTTTTGAATGTGTGCCAGTGTCTGTGGTGTGAGATATCTCATTGTTGTTTTGATTTGCATCTCCTTGAAGGCTAGCGATGTGGAGCATTTTTTCTTGTGCCTTTTGGCCATTTGTATTTCTTTTTTGAGGAAACTTCTGTTCATTTCTTCTCCCCATTTTTGGATGGGGTTGGAGGTTTTTTCCCTTGTACGATTCTACTAGTGTCTTGTATATCCTAGATATTAATCCATTATCAGATGGCTATTGGGTAAATATTATTTCCCTTTCTGTGAGATTTTTCTGTATTTTGGTCACTGTTTCTTTCGAAGTGCAGTAGCTTTTTAGTTGATTCACCCTTCTGCTTTAAGGCACAGCAGCCCACAGCCACACCCAACACCCTCTGACATAGAAATGGGCCAGCTCCACAACTTGAACCTCCTCAAGTTGTCAAGCCACTGAATTATATTTCTCCATAGCTCATGGACTTAATAGCCACATGTGTGGTCACGCAACATATCCAACTTTCATAGTACTGTCAGCGCAGTAGGATACAGCACATCTGATTGGAAAGTTGCATAGAACACTAAGCTCAATGAGCTAACATAGTAACACAGAAGGCTCAACTAGCATCAAACAGTCCAGTAAATCCTCAGCCAATGGCTTTGGTAACACCATTGTGAGATATAATAATTTTAACAAATTGCCTTCATTGATCTAAGTTTTGATAATTCCACTTGCTTTTGTGTAGTAACAAATAACAGGAAGAAGTTTGTTTGTGCCTGCTAAGGGAGTAGGCTGGGGTGGTGTGTGGGAAACTGGTAGAAGAAAGGTTACACTGGTGGTGAGAATAAAACAAAAGTATTACGAACAACTTGCTAAATCACTGTTATAGTACATTTTTTTAAAAAGGGACATATAGTAATCTTGTATTCTAGTTGCTGGGAATCCTATTGTTAGGAAGATAAAATCTGAACAAAAAAAGGAGCTGCAGGTTAATATTTTCAAGCAGAAAAGGTTTAAACATTATCTATAAAGGTACCTGGTAATCCTTGAGGTCCTGGTGGGCCTGGTGGACCTTTTAATCCAGGTTGGCCTGGGACTCCTGGTGGACCAGAGTCTCCTTTGATTATAATACTTTGTCCGGAAGGACCAGGTAATCCAGGGGGACCTAAGAGGCACAAACAAAAATTCGAAGATAGGTAAAGAAAGATCAAAAGAAATAGATGCTAAAGAGAACTAAGATCAAAGTAAGAATGTGAGAGAAACAAATTATACAAATTGGTATGTTGCCATATCTAAAAAACCATGCACAAAAATTAACATTGTCTCATCCAGGTAAAAAAATATTACTTTTGCTACATTCCAATAGAAAAATTAGGTATATTGTTCCTATTTTCAAGCTTCTAAATTATTAGATAATCTAATCCAGTACAAATCAATGCACTGGTAATGGAATGACAGATCCATTTTGATTCTAACATAGATTACAGTTATTATTTTTACTTGTCAAAGTACACTATACTATTAGGGGAATCAAGTACATGTGCTATTCCACAATTTACAAGTCTCTCAGCATAAACAACTAATTTCACATTAAAAGGAGCAAACAAACACATATGACTATTTCTTGTGGTCTATTTTATTAACTATGGAAGTAAATATAAAAGCTAATATGTTTTAAAAAATTATTATTTGGGAAGGGTTCCATAGCAGTGCTTAAGCTTTTTCCTGGAAATTCTTAGGCAACTTGTTAGCTTTTTGATATGAGAGTGGAATTATGTGATGCCGCTTGGGCCCTGTGTTGCCAGGGATTACCTGAACATCCTGATAGTACTATGGGTCTTCCAGGGTCACACATAGCAATGATCAGGGTACCATGTGGTTTCAGGGCTTGAAATATATTGTTACATTTAAAGCATGAAGATTAACCCCTGTAAAGTTTCTTAAGTACCTCAATGAAACATTTCTATTGATCCCGCATAATATTATATTCAAAAGTCCACTATGAATATTACACCACTACAATACATAGTTTGAAAGAATAGTATTAGAGGAAGAGTATTACATATTTCTCATAAGTTTTGGCCCCAAACTCTGACAGCTTAGTTGAGACACAGAATATAAACTTTCAAATCGTTTAATAGTGCCTTTAGTGTCAGTACAACTAGTCCCAGGAATAAGACTTACCAGGAGGCCCCATAGGTCCAGGATTTCCTTCAGGGCCAGTTGAACCAGGTACTCCAGTGGGTCCTTTCAGGCCTACAAAGAATATACATAAAACTGCATACCAAAGCAAGAGAACCACGACAAAGTC